>NC_141396.1:15400826-17800826 GCF_034619465.1 Leptosomus discolor | reverse complement strand
AAAGGCAGGAATTAAACATGGGTTCCAATAAAGTTAAAAATAATTTTTCCTGGCCTCGTCATGGGCCAAAGGAGCCAACTGCCTTTTTTGCAGGTTGTATTCTCTTTAATAGCTGCACCTCCACTCTTTGAACCCTAAAGAGAGACATTAATTTGATCCATTTTTTTCCACTGTTGTTCCTAACAAGGCAATAATTACCAGCTTGAATGACTAAAACTCACATCTTGTAGGTAGTGACATGCTGCTTTCTGTGGGTTCAATGTAGTTATCGTCGTCATTGTCCACTGGCACAATGTAATTATCCTATGAGAAATGCAGGACAAAAATCTACCAGTTAAACCTCCATCATATCAACAAACTGTGGGGATTGAAGCCCTGGCAACAGTTTAAGTGGTTGCCATTTCACAGCAACTGCTATTTTAGACATTTATCATCCTATGCGGATAGGATTCCTCAGACCGAAAACCCTTTACCAAATTACTCCTGTTCTAGGCTGGTGGATAAAAGTCCTCCCTTCCCTTTGGTTCTGGGGTTCCTTTTGAGGGTGCTCTCTTCCCATTGCCTGCAGCTTGTTATGGATGAGCAGAGACTATTCTGTGGTCTAAAGAGCCTCCTTGATACTTGAAGTAGACAGATATCCCCTAGGAATCAGCATGGTACTCACAGGTCACTGCTTGGGATATACAAAATTATTTGTACCACAGAGGCTAAGAAGGAGACCAGGCCAGGGCATTGCTGTGTAGACTATCTTACGATCGGTGCAGGGTCATCAGCCTTTTAAACTGTCAAAACAAGTTTATCTATAAACATTACCTCATCATCACTACACTCCTTAGGCTTCAGTGGTACTTTTGGTTTTGCAGCAGGAGATGGCAATGGCAGGGATGGCACGGATGGTTTCTTTGGCCTGGACGTGGCTGGACTGGGCGTACTTGGGAGAGGTTTGTTGGTGGGAGGAAGCTGCTGGTGACTGGTGCGATTGTCTTAACATGAAAGAAAACAGCTATTTTAGTAAAAATTACACATTGCCCTCTGGACTATCTTCTGCTACCTGTGCAAACAAGTCTTTACTGTGGCTGCAGCTCAAGTCAAAAGGCAGACCTGAGTGTATGCTGGTGCTGATGTTGAGACTTGTGTGTAAACTAGTCCTATTTCATCACTCAAGGTAGCAACCTAGTCCTCTGTATCAGGCAGCTTAAACACTGACTGTTGTACGAACAACTGTAACTCCTTGGGGAAAAGGTGGTGGCTATGGGGTGTAGTCCATTAGTTAGTATGTCCTGTGCCAGTATGAGCTTTGGTGATAGAAAGTGAGAAAGAACATATCTGATATATGAGAAAAACAACTGTTACATAGCACAAAGAGTGGGACTGAAACACAAATTATGCCAGGTCCTCCTCTGGGGTGTCATTTTAAAAATTCCTTCCCTTTTCAAAGAACACGTAGGTCAAGTGCTGATAAACTTCTGTGAGTACACGTGGCAATTTATCACTTTGATAGTTATTCTATAACCAATAACAGCTTGTTATCATACAAAAATAAAAGCAAGCATCATGCCAATGTTTCTTTTCCCCATCGCTCAAATCTTTATCTGCCTGAAGCTAACTTTCAATCACTTCAGTGCTATCTGCCTGTGGCTGAAAAGAATCAAAACAGGAAGAAAAAAAACCCTTTATGCTGGACTGATACAAATAAAATCTTGATCCTGGCTTGTTTTTCAGGATATTTTTCCTCCTCAGTACCAATCTTGAAGGACAATATGGAGTGAATATTTGGGCTGCTTTGTCCTCTTTGGAATAATGATTTGAGATGTGGAAAAGATTAAGGAGGGACCTGTCTAGTCTTATGTGCTTAATCTTCAATATGAATTCCTGTGTTAAAATATGCAGATGAATCCGGAGCCAAGTTAGCGATATCTCCCATATCTTTGCTTGAATTTTGTGGTTAGTAAATGTCTATCAAAGTCTCTAGGACACATTATATTAAAATTCTAAACATCACTAACAGCAATATCAAGCTGTTTCATGCTGTAATAACAGATCATACACTTGAAAGCTGAAAAGCTGATTAAAAGCAAACTCTTGAGGAAAGGACAGGCTAGTCCTTTTGAGGCCACTTCTTTTATGGTACTGATAAATAAGCAATTATCTATCTGACATAGTCAACTATTCCAGAACTACCTGCATATTCACCCCTAGAAATAGGGAATGCGGAGGGAATCTTCTTTTTCTCCTGCTCACTTGGAGGCGGCTCATAGCTGTCATCAGGATTCTCCTCACTGGGGACCACATACATCTCAGAATCAGAGTGGTCATCCGGATTTTCGTAATCGCTATCCTAGAAAGACAGAAATTCCCATTTCTCATAACATACAACTTCATAGCAGTGTATGACACAAACATCCTTGCAGGAGTACAAATAACTAAATTACAAGCATGTATCCTTGAAGGGACACGTTACACTCCCTTTAGTGCTCCCTCTCTAAACAAATAGGCACTCCTGCCTGCCTCCCCTTCTGCTCTTCCCAGGAGCTTCCTGATCCCCATCTCCTTGCTGTCTCCAAGGAGTCCTTTCACATCAAGAGCTCAGTCTTCAAATTATGGACCAACAGCTTGTCCCTTCACAGGACAGTTCCTTCCTAGTTCCAGCTGTGACTTGATGTGTCCTGTCACTTCCTCTGCCTTTCCTATTAAAAGGGTACTCAGGGTCTAACTCCAGAAGGAAACCAGTCACTTCAGGCTGATGGCTGTACTGTTACTTTACATGGCTGATGACCATGACTTGCTGCATTCTAATGTTCTTCAAAATCTTATCAGGCTTTCCTGTCCTCACCCCTCCCACCCCCAAATGGAAGATCTTACCGGTTTCTGAAATTACTGTTCAGTTTGAGAAGTCCCTCAAACTGATGCCATGCGCTTACTTATCCAAAAAGCTTAGCATCCATGGCTACCACTGACAGTGCTTCTGAGTGTACTTCTAAGTTGAACATAAAAAAATTGAGGTAGCTAAAAATCAGTAACTTCTTGTAAATAATGCTGATTAACAAATAAGATAACATTTCAGTAGTATTGAGTTCAACCATAAGTAGATGATTCAAAAATAAACTTTTATTATGGTTTGTGCTAACTGGTTGCTACAGTAACCTACTACTACCCCAAAATAGATACTTACAAAATCATCTGACCATTGTTCCTCTTCATTGTCTGCATGTTCTAAACCAAACATTACAGTTAGTTAAGGAGCTGGAATAGTGAACATAAACATTTAGATCGCTTTTTCAGTCTATACTTATCCTAGCCAGTTAAAAAAAAAAAAAAAAAGTCAAAATTTCCTAAATTTCCTAAGCAGTTCAGAGCAACACATCTGGTTTGGACTGAATAGTAATTTAAATGCCTGCTTGCTTGTTTTTGATAAATAGTTTCAGAGCCATTGGAAAAGCATTAGAAAGTGGCAAACTGCACATGGTCTGAACAGCAGAGCGTGCACTTTACCCAGAGTGTACTGTGAATACATCTCATTTTTAAGTAGGTGTAACGATTTCTACGTAACAGAACTATTACTGACCTATGGGCCTTGCACTTCCTTGTTTCTTGGTTAAAGCTCAGAGACAGCACACTAATTACAAGTGTTTACATTAAACATGAATCAGTTACATGATAACTTCCAAACTCTATCCTCTTTGCTTCGGTTTTCGTATTGTTTCCATGACACGATAGCTGTTAACTTCTAAAAATGGGCAACAACTAGTTTGTGGGAAGTGCTGTGTGATAAGTGTTCTACCTCTAAGATAATTCATGTCATCATAGTCCTGTTAATAGTATTAAGATTCTGAATCTGTGATAATAAAATTTTTCCCTATTTACTCTCACATCACAGTTTCTGACAGAGAGGGACTGGATGCAAATTCTCCTCCATTTTTAGAGGAGCCTACATACAGAACCCTGGTACATACTGATTTTGAAAGAGAAGCTACTCTTCCTCATACTGGGACAGCTTGCCACTGTTTTGCTTGCCTCTCATTTCAGAGGTGTGAACTAACTTCAGGGTTGTTGATAATGGTATACTGTTCTCTCGTTGAAACCAAATTATGAGGAAATGTATAGCCAAAATACTGCTAAGGCATACAGGCATCAAACGTACACAGACATGCACCTTAAATTTCCATTAATGCAGTCTTACCTGAAGCATAATCCCTGTGTGGTACACTTGGTGGAGGTTTTTTTTTCAGCCTGTAAACAATAGTTATTACATTTATCATCTAATAAGTAACGTGCACTAGAATGGAACATTAGCCAGACATACAAAAGCTGATAACAAAAGATACCTGCAGCTGAAGAAGTACAGATTACTATCACAGATACTTAGCAAATACGTGCAGGAGAATGCTTTGAAAAGCTAGAAACAGATAAGAAATTAGGATCTAATCTGAGATTATTTTTTTTCTTTTTTTTGCTAAGAACGTATTTTGAAAGAACAGCTTCCTTACCTGCCCGCCCACCCTCCTCCTCATTTCCAATGCAGAAACAGATAATATAGGGGTCAGAGATAAACGCACATCTATCTGAAGGTAGAAATCTGTTCAGGCTCACAGATGCTTTGCTAAGACTATGGCATAAGAAAGTGGTGCAGCACTCTCCGTTCCTATTTTTATAACTATCATTTTGCATGCACTTTATTTTCTGATTAATGCTTAAATGTATACCAGGTCTCTCAGGGCCAGATTCTGTTTCCACTTACTATTATTTTATGGTGTTTTGCCCTTTTTTGGTAAATACTGTTATAATGGCATTTGTAATACCAAGTGAATAAAAGGATAATTTTAGAAGTAACTGAAAGGAATTTTGTGGCTATATATATACATATGTATGTCCATGTATATACGTATTTAGCAAACAGGAGTATAAACTTATGTATATATGTGTATATATATGTATGCTTCTGCTTGCTAAATTGCAGCTATTCAGAGAAGACACTGAATTAGTCAACTGATATATCAATTATTTCATTACCCTGTAAAAAGAGAGGAATTTGGGTTTAAAGTCAAAAAGAATGGTGCATATGTGACATCAGAGGTCAGACTGACGCATCTGAAGAGAAAAAAAACCCTTTGCTTTTTGTAGCCATATAAAACTTTAACACAGTCTACAATAAAATGACTCTTTAAAGTGACTTTTGAATACTGTCTGACAGCTTTGCTGTAGCACTGATGAGACATCACCACGGACCTGAACCATTGTTCACTGAATTGATGGCTTCACTCATTCTTCAATCAGGTCCCAACAAATTCATTTGCAAAAATAAGGAAATTATTTCCAAAAATTTGTCCAAAGAATTTAAAATGTTTTCTTGTGATCTGTGAGCCATAGTGACATCTACAACTTTTGCTTTACCACAAGAATTTGACACTCAGTACTTAGGTGTCATTGTTCAGGTACCAATGTGACTCACGGTGGTAGCGTGCTGGCACTAACACATCAATTTTGATATTTGTCCTGGCTGCTTTGTGAAATGCTTTGGCTAATTTTGAGTTGAATTAATGGAATTCTGTTGTTCAGATAGTCACAAAAAAAAAGAATTTTAAAAAAGTACATGCATGGATTGGTGAATAAATGGTGCAGGCATTGCTAAAGCTCAAAAAAACCCCACCAACCCCAAAAGCCTAACCAAAAACAATCTAGGCACGTTATTTTTGAAGTGTTTACCTGCTTTGTTTGTTACTAACAACACTAATAATATGTAGCTGCTTCCTCCAAGTCTTTAACTTCCTGCAGCATAATGTAACTTAGTGTACAAACAGCAAATTAAAAAGCATTCTCAACAACCCTGCTGTTATCTTCTGTCCAGGTTAGCACAGGCATATTAGAAAGAAAAACCCAGGGCCACTGCCAGGGCAGATCTCAGGTCTTAGGGAGGGCAGACCAAAATCTATTAATGTACTTTACAACATATTTATCATGAGTTGCTCAGAGACAGTAGAGACTTGGAAAACAGTGGAACTTAGACAAGAGTAAGAGGCTGTCCAAGTCATGGTGTAAAGTATGTGGCTTAAGCCACATTATAGATTTCCAAGCTGCTAAGCAGACGACTTCAAAACTTTGTCCCAGGCCCTGTAAATCCTGGCAGTGGCCCCAACAGAAAATGTGAATATGTTATAACAAAAGCATACAAAGCACAGAACAGAGGTCTGTGCCTAAGCAGCCTATCATGCCATTGTGCAGCTCTGAAATAGCATACCGATCCCAAGTATCTTTCCCAGTTTTGCAAATTAAGGCCACTTGTTCATTTTGGAACCTGAATATCAATAGAAAAAGAGAAATAATGTTTCTGACACAGAGCTAAACCAGTTTGCGGCCACATTTATATTTGCTAGAATCTCTTCAAATATGCTATATATTCTAAAATTCAAATCCATTTAAAACAGTAATTCTTACTGTACTCTATGATTTACTGAGTGCCAGAACTGAAATCCAGTCTCTTCTGAAGTCAATTTGAGCTTCGCTTTGCAAAAGCCAGAACTTTACCCAATGCACAAAACAAAATGCAAGCTCAAAAGACACAACCCCTACGCCAAGGAGTGGCTTAGCCACTAGTGACCTAGCTATTTCAGATTCTGACGTAATTATCCACATAATTGCAGAGTTCTGTTCCCCTGAATTTAATGAGAAAGGACTGAAAGACTCAAATGCCGTGCAATTGAGCATACATATTCAAGTGGAAGACCGAATCATTTCCTAATGTATCTTTTAACAGAGTTACATAAAATTATAGCAAATGCAATTTCCAAGTAAAATATTCTAGTGCTACTCTGGTCTGGACTTAAGCTACGAGTGGTGAAGAATCTCTGTGTTACCTGTGATAGAACACAAATAATTCAAGTTTCCATTTACTTTAATGGGACTAGTATTCTAAATTCTAAAATTTAATAGAAAATAAATAATTTTCTGGAGATTTTGAAATATCCTTGAGACATTTCAGTTCTAAAGGACTCAATAAAATTCAAGTACATTTTTGAGAGTGTGTTTACAAGTTTTAAAAGCAACATAACACATCTTATTACATACATTTTAGCTTCAACAAATAACCAGGTAGCATTTCAGACGTTTCATGTAATGGGGTCTAGATGCTGCTCACACAAGAACAGAATGCAATGTACAGAAATTCATAACAAATTTTAGGACAACAAACTATTTCATTTTTAAAAAATGTATTCAAAGTTTCCCATCTATAGCATGCTGAGGTTCATCCAGCAAAATATTTAGGCATGTGCCTAACTTTTCTCACATAATGAATCCTGCAGGAATTGCAAGTATTTGTCACATGCTTCTAGGTCATAGTGCATTTTTGTGTTTTCCTGCACTAAATGGAGACTTTTTAACTCAACTGTAGGAGAGATCCGGGTTTTCTGCTCTAGCAGCACTTGGTTTCATAGGCTACACCCAGAACAGTAACCAAAGGTACATAGTAGTAGCCCTTTACATGTAGCACTTCGTTCTCCCACAGATGCATTTCCTCACTAGTGTTTCTGCTTACTGCCCTAGCATTTAAGATGTGCCTAAAACCTCTTTGTTTTCATGAGTTCTTCACTTTTTCTGTTGTTAACTCTATACAAAGTCCACTCCCTTCTTAGGAACCATTTTAACTTGATAGGTTTTACAAAAATTATATTGACATCTTTACTGAGTTGAGTATTTATAGTATGTGTTAGTCCTAAGTGCACTAGATCATCACAGTTGTGGTTAAAAGATAAAATTTCATCACAGTTGTGATTAAAGGATAAATTAATTGAACTTTGCCAAAAACTTTTTCAGAGTTCCAAACAGGTGCAACCCAGCTGACAGATTCTCATGACTTAGTGGAATAGTTATATCTTTGGAAGTACCTGGTGATTGTACAAAATAAAATTAATCTGAAACTTTTTTGGTTTTAAAGTGTTATTACTACTCCTTTGCACCTTTTCTTTACAATGTGCTGTGGCACTGAAATGGCATATAGCTACAATTTATTTATCTTCACCGTTATGAAATATTGTTGTATAAATAAAAATCCTGGCACTCAAAACATTCTATTCAGCTACACATTGAAATTCAGGATTCATCAGAATACAGTTAAAGTTAGGTATTATACTTTCCCCTAGTTTCTTTTTGTAAGTGTGGTACAGCTTGATTTTAGTACTTTTCTTTCATTGTTTTGTCCATAAAATACCACTTTTCCCTCTGCCAAGGGTTTGATCACGGATGTCTTCTAGATATAGCTATGCAGGTTGAAGAGACATTTAGTGACACAACTCTTTCTGCCTGAAGTTACTGCCTACATTGCAAATGGTGTAGAAAAATGGACCAGACAAATTTGAAGTAAAAAACTTACCCAACTAAGCAGCTGGGTAAAGCACCTGAGATTAAGATGCATCTTTTTTATTCGTTTTTCAGGTCACATGGCATACGTCATTTCAAGAAATGGACATATTTGGATTGTGTGCAGTCAGATGAATAACTAGAAGTGCATGATTTCTGATGGCATTGCAAAAGAAGTTTTGACAGGATGTGATATTGCAACAAGGTGAGTAACCTGAACTTCTAGTTTGTTATTCAACACAGTAGTTCAGCATGTACAAAAGCTTTAAGGTGAAATCCTGACCTGCTGTATATGCACTATAACTTTTAGCATTGACTTCAATGGAGCTAGAATTCCACTGAACAAAGCCTAGAGGCTTAAAGCTTGTGATTTACAGATGAGTGCTATGTCTTCACAGTGCATTTCAAGCATAGGCAACCATCCTGCAGGGTAAAACCTATGATTTCTCTCTTACATCCCTGTTCTGTATTACCAAGGATGTGAATATGAAAAAATGCCCCCAGCTCTCATTGTTTATACAGCTTTGGCTATACCTATTGCTTCTACATCCAAGTACATAATCCTCTTTGACATCATGATCTGCACAGCACCTGGGACCTCACTATTGTAAAGAGTTTTGTGTGTGATTAAAGGCAAGCAGGTGAATGCTGTCCTGCAGTGGGCAATATTTTTACTATCAGAAAATTTTGAGTCAGGATGGGGAATATCAACAAGAACTTTTCAGCAATGAAGAAACAAACTGAAGTTTTCTTTCCTGTTAATGACCACTGTTCAAACTGCTTTTCATGGACCTTTAAGACATACATGGATGGTAGACGTATCCCTCCCCACCTGCACCCTGCAGATAAACTAGATCGGAGAGCAAGACAGTTGATACAAGCACTCTTCTTACTTTTCTGCATAATCAAGAGCCAATCCAGATTTTAGAAGTGTCTTAACAACTACTGCTAATAAATCAAACGTATTTCATGAGTATTTGAACATTCTTTCAGTAGCAGAGGCTTACAGTATCCATGTGCGTGACAACTTTAGGCTTGGGATAAGCAAGTGCGCTATTTGACTTCTTGAAAATTATTTCTACTTATAATAGGTTTGAGTCTGAATCAAAATGATGGTTTTTCCAGCATATTCTGTGCTATATAAAGCCAACTTTTTATACAATTTTTCCTGCTTCAGTCATGTTTAGATCCTTGACATTTCATAAAATAATCCTATAACCAAAATGGAGGAAGTGATCAGTGGGATAACCACAGTTTTTAGAAAAAACATCTAAAAGAAATTCAAACAAAAAGCCCCCAAAGGGTACACTCAGAAGAATACAGCCAGTTCTAATTCTGCAAATCTTGGCATCTCTTGTACATATACTTATTAGTGTCATCAACTTACGCTTTTATTTCAAGAATCATTATGTGGGTTCAAGATTTGAGTTCTGAAGTCATGTGCAAATGTGAGAATTTTTTCTTCAATTAAAAAATAATAGTAAGTTTCTGATCTACATAATTTCAGAAGGGATTAATATGACTCCGATAAACCAGAGAAGTATCAGAAAGATTATTATATGTATTTTTTTTACATCTCAATTTGTATTCTTATAGCTGGAGGTGGTGAAATGTGAGCTTTGTGCTGCAGTCATACATTAAAAGAGTTTTTATGAGCCTGCTCTTTTTTGTGGATTTTTTTTTTCCAATCTTGAGAGAATCAAAGAATTACAGTGTTATAGCAGCAATCTTGTATCTGACATTCAATGATGGCACCTCTGACCTTCCCAGCTTCAGCTACATTTAGTTCTTGTTGTTTCTCCCTTGTCTGTCCTACCCCCCTTACTCTCAGGTTAGGACACACAGTTACAGCAATACTGAACAGCAGAATTCATGTCCAGGCAACTATGGGAGACAATTTGTTGCCTCAAATTATAAACTTGAGATACTTCTATTGTTTCTGCCATCTGCTTTCCTGTCTGAGCCATTTGAACTGGACCCACTGCAACATTATTAACGTTAACTACATGTAAACTACTACTGTGAAGCAGGAAGATACCCTTTATTAAAAAGCAGCAGCAGCAACAACAACAGCAACAAAAAAATCAATCCCCATCACACCACCCCACCCCACCCCCCCGCCTCCAAAAACCCACCAAAAGCCTTGCTAGCCTAGAGCAAAGTGACCCTGTGAGCAGGTCCCAGGTGAAACTATGAGGTTTTTGCAGATGGATCTCTGAACACAGTAGTCTATTTAAATACATACTGTGTTAAAAACAAAACACACACTTAGATTATATTAAAGATCCAATTAGTTGAAAGAGGGTCATTTTAAGGGAAAATCTGCTTTTCTACTTGTGTGGAAATAACAAGTACGTATACCATGTGACTGTTTTACTGCGAATTGCAGCTAGAGTGAAAGAGGGTGAGTAAAGGGAAAAAGCGATCTCAAGAACCTATCTGATATATCAGGTGTTACCATCAGAGCCTGCTCAAGGTTTGTGGACAGAAACACAGCCATGATAAAGAGGCCACAAAGGAGGGTTTGCAGCCTAAGGTTACTCTTCCTGCCTGGAGAATGTGAGAGCCAGGTGGTAACTCCTGCTCCTAGAAGTGTCTCCCCCTCCTCTGCCAGCGGTAGCAGCTGCCCCACAAATACCAGCCCCACCTGGGCTGGCAGCAGGGGCACTAACTGAGCCAGCCTGGCTTTCTAGAGCTCTTGCATAGCCAAACTAGGCAGAGCCCTACTGCTTCTCTCACCAGCGTAGTCATCACTTTGTAGATACCTAGAATTAGCTCTTGTTAAAACCATACTTTTCCTTGAACTGAGCCATCATGGTCACTCTTTAAGAACAATTTGAAACAATGTTTGTATGTGCCTTTTATGTACGAGAGCTGTATTTCTAGAATTAAATATGGGTCACGCTGGAAACACTGTGGATACTGTGTACTAATTAACTTTTAAAAGTACTTAGTACTTTTGTAGTCAATGACCCACGTAAAGACAGACGTCTGAATGAGAAAACCGTATCCAAATGGAAGTTCAATACAAATGAGCTTTTGCATTAAGAAAGTGTGCTAAATAGCTAATTGGTTTAAATAGATGCTTGACTGGAAACAGTGAATAGTGCATTCATTTGACAAGGATGCAGAATTACTGGAATCTCTTTCTGTGTATAAATACACATGAATATTTTATGATGCTCATATGCACGTGACATCAATATGCATGCTGTTCAGCAGTTCTTACCGGCATAAGGATGTTAGGTAAATGCTGGATTTTTTTTTTTTTTTATGGGACTGAAACACAGGAGGACTTTGCATTTTTATGGGAATTCTAACTATGATGTCTGACCAGTTGGTTCAAGGTAGAGCTCAAATTAAAACTTAATTGCAGCAGGTAGCGTAAACAGTGGCCTAAGGAGAGGCACACACCCAAAGAAGAAGCGAGGACCATTCCCAAAGAATATGTAAGAAAAATGCATTTCACCCAAATACTGTTTTTCAGGGCTACAAACACAACCTCCCATTGGAGGCCAGTTCTGCAATTACTTTGAGATATCTTAATACTGATGGCGATTCTGCATGGTGCAGTCTGGACTGAAACTCTTTACATACACTGAAGTATATCCCTCTAGAATAACATGGTCCCATCAGTAAATTACTATACGCTATGCTAATAGTCTGAACTTACCCAAATTGATAAAACTAGCATTAGCATTTCAAACTTACTTTTTGAACTTGTTTATTATCCCACTTTCATTTTTCTTGATGTCATGCACCATCTTTTGAAGCTTTCTGTAAGATATTAGACAAAGCCAGCATTAAAATTACCATGTGGTGAATACCCATTTATATAAATTAAGAAAAATACAGGAAATGCATTTCCAGTAATATTTCACACATCAAAAATCCCTACTATACGTTCAATAAGGAGTTTAGTTGCCAAATCATTTGTGTATGAAAGTTTCCTCCCTTTCTAACAGAGCTCTTCAGCATGATCTGTGTTATCCTTCTCCTTGATACAATTAAGTGCAGTTTAAACAATTGATTTAAGAGTAAGTGCAGCAGGAAAGAACATCATTGCCTAAATTAATAGTTCAGAATATTTCGACGTTAACATTTTGTTCAGAACTGACTTTACAACACTCCACAGCTATAATGGGAGTGCCCTCTGATTTCTGACCTTACACGAGTCATCTTATCAGTGGACAGTTTATCTCATTCTCATAGTGTTTGCAGTTATAACAGGAGGGGGCCAGGCCATCTGAGAAACCATTAGACTATATGTGACTCTGAGCTCTAAGAACTGGTGATCTCAGGGCTCCAGTTACAGGGACTGATATCTGGAATCATAGATCGTTTTTACTCATCAGCTGCACTGATTTAATTGAAATTTTACTTGTAATCAAGGCAATTTATGTTGAAAACTTCATTTTCCACTCAGTAAGTATCATTTGGAATCCCACCTCCCTTCTCATTTAAAAAACCACACCACTAAAATCAAGTCAATGTCAAGAACACACATAACTTTCTGCAAAAGACTGATTTTTATAGTGAAACCTGTTGGAAGTCTGGTCACACTAGAAATTTCTATGGAATGAATATATATTTTTATATTCTTCACACAGTGTAGGTTCTTCCTGTTCACCTAAACTAAGTATCATTTATTAGACACGAGCTGAATGCTTTATCACAACTAATAAAGGAAAGCAATGATTTTTTCAAAAGGGCTTGAAAAATTTTGCCTCGATTCTTCATTACAAGTTGCCTAAATCATTCCATGTTTTAGTGTTGCCTACCCCATCTCTGATGCACGATCAGGCTACCAAGACACTTGGAAACTTTGCTTACAAGGAGAAGTACAAACATGAAAGTATTCTTTCCCTTTTTTAAAGCTTTCTTTAAACTTCAAAGCTTATTATTCAGAAGGTTGGGTAACACATAGAGCTTCACTAAAAAAGAAACTATCTTTCAGCTT
Organism: Leptosomus discolor; assembly: GCF_034619465.1. Classification (NCBI taxonomy): domain Eukaryota; kingdom Metazoa; phylum Chordata; class Aves; order Leptosomiformes; family Leptosomidae; genus Leptosomus; species Leptosomus discolor. Next base: position 17,787,514 of record NC_141396.1, on the reverse strand, counting down.
CGTCATTAGTAATTACAGCTATCTTAAAAATTAAAATAACTTTTTCAAAGGAAATTGGAATGAGATGAGAATTAGCTAAACAAAATCAAGAAATAACGGCACTAACATTATGTATTATTTGTCTGCAGTCCGTGGTTCAGGCTGAGCAGACATGGAGCCACTCAAGACATCAGGTAGCGGTTGATTATTAGGCTTATGCTGAAAGGGACCTTCCTACCTCTGCTACTGAATTTAGAGCAATTGTGACAATTGATCCCACATTGAGACTTGCTTAAAAAGAACAGTTAAATAACTGAGTACTTGTAAGTTTTTGGAATCCTGAAATAACTAACAAAGCTTAATTTTAGCCTTAATAATGTTTATTAACAGAACAAAAATATCTGGTCCTTTCATCATGTGAGCTGGAACTGAATGATATTCCACATTTTCAGCAGCCCTGTAATACAGCAACATGGAATATCCTGCTCTGACAGACTACATCATGGGTCTGATACTTAAAAAGTATTCCTAGAGGCTAAATTTTTGCCCAATTTTCCTTAAAAAAACCAATTCAACCTATTATTTTTAGGATCTCAACTGAGGAAGAAAAATCATGAGTAACTGACAAATAGTTCACAAGCGCATCTTTAACTTTTGCTCAAAACTCATACTATGAATTTACAGCAAAAGGATATAGTGTTACCTGCTGATATAAAAAAAAAAGTGAGAGAAATAGGTGTACAGCAAAGTGTTTCAAGATTTCCTGCAACAATATACTATATCTGTAAAAATAGCTTGGATTATTATCTAAACTAACCAGATACATTAAATCTGCAAATCTGGGGTGATGATCTCAGAAGAACTTCTGCTTTTCTGTGGGGTTTGGTTTTTTTTTTCCCAAACAGATTCAGCTTCTAGTTATGCTTGAAACACCACAAATAGCTATCTTCTACAGTTTACTGTTTCTGTCTTGTGCCCCAGCTGGCACCTGGCAGTGTCTATAAATGAAAAGTAATGAGGAATGAAAAGAATGAGAGGAGATTTAAATGGTTTAGCTCTACTTTGGGGAGAATGGCTGTCTGCAAGTGTTTGTGCCCTTTTCAAAAAGGCTTGCCAGCCTTTAATTAGAAATACAGGTAAACGTCAGTTATTTTTCTTCCTTTATTAATTGTTTGTTAGGGATAGGTCCCAAAAAAAAAAAGTTATCTATCTGTAGATTTAGATCTGAATATTGCTTATTTTTAATCTCTGACATTAGTATATCTTTACAGTAGCAAAATTGTGGCTTTATTTTGAAAAAAAGGTGCTTAATTTTTCAAATGATTAGTTTTATTTATAATCTCAAAAAAAAATACACACACACACAAATAAAACCCACCCCAAAATTTATAACTACAGGTACCCAGAACAGCTTGCTTTTCATCTGATCATATTTAGGTGAATTGATTAGACTATCACAGGTGTTCCATGTGCACTGAATAAGGCTATAGTTTAAAATAATATTTTAATACATATTTCCATTTTCTAAAAAGATGCATTTAAATTAGCTGTAACTGCATGTGCTGCTATTGGTGTCATCAGTTATTTTTCCTGTGCAGATGGGCTGAAATAAAACATTCCCATCTTTGCATAATCAAATTTCCTAAAAATCTCTGCCTCTTATTCCTCATTCTTTTTCTGGAGCCATTTCATTTTATAATTATGAATTGTGATAAATTAGGGAGTATCTAATATGTATTTGTGTGATTTTTTTTTTTTTTTCCAATTTGTAAAGTTATGTAGCTTGTGTAGGAATTGCTGGAATACTTAGCTTGTTGCTGGAATACTTAGCTTGTTGCCTCCGGACAACTTAACTTGTATCAAGCCTGTGAGGGTAAGCAGATAACCAGTGCACTGTGTAGTGGTAAGTGTAGGAAGTCATCAAGCATGGTTGATATCCAGTTCAAGTGGAATCCCCTTTGACCCATGAAGTTGAACAAGCTGCAAAAAACAGTCTGTCCAGTTAGCTAGAGGCTGACATTTCTTGAGGTGCCAGCCAATATACTAGGCTACAACTGACGAGTTTTACAAAGAGCTGCCTGTCTGACTTGTGATTTTAGATAGGCCTTACAAAAGATAAGAGGGAGATAGCAAAGCCTATAGCAAGAGGATTCTACAAATCTTAAGGGTCTCAAACCCAAGCCCGAGGCCATTCCAGAGTGATGAGGAAAGCGAAGCACAGAAGGGCATTTATACACTTAACGCTTTGCCTGGATCTGTGTATCTGACTAGCTCTCAAATACTTTCTATCTGGCTCTCAAGTACTTTCCTTTACTAAAGACGATCCTCCAAGAAAAGAGGTTCATTGTGGGAGGAACTTATCAGAGCAGCAGCCCTAAGAGTATCTATCTAGTAAACGGAGGCTACTGTGGCCCAGTGTAGACAGCCCTTGCTTCAGGTACATAACTATAACCTTCTTTCTTCACAACACATCTGAGTCAGGACCTTGTTACCAACTACTGTTTATTCTCCAGTTGTTCACTTGGGATGAACAGATACTAGAAACATTCAAAGACCTCAGCCAGCTAGTACTATAGATGAAAATAATAAGTAATTCTAGTTTTACCTTGCATTGTGTGTAATTAAAGGTATTTAAGAGGTCAAATTTAAGAGGTGTTTCTTAACTACAAGCACCAACTCTTCATTCAACTTGGTTGAGAGCTTTTTTATGTAAAATTAGGTTTGCAGAAAAAGGTGCAGTCACTGTTAAGCTGTAAAAACACTTTTCAGCAACAGATAGCTATTTTAAGATCCAATTTAACTGTCACAGGTATAGAATGGACGGGACCCTTTGATCAGGAACTCGCACACAGAATAGATTTTCAAACTTCTGCAGATGAGAAGTTTGGAAGTCTTGGCTCTAGGTTCTAAAAAGTTTTAGGTTTCTTACAAATACATTAGAAATTCTACAGGTTGGAGGGAATAACAAAGACTACTGTTCAATGAATCCTAAAAGGAAACATTTTTTAGCCCTGTGTTGCTATTTTTCATATCTTACCAATTTTGGCCTGCAGCAATTCAGGATTATCAGATGTACTGACAAAGGGGTCACTAGCTGTGGTACATATGTAAAGGAAGGTGGAAAGGTTTACCATTGCAAATACAATATACCCTAAAAGAAGGATTTACTGTTTCAAAAAATACCTAGGTGTGCTCAAGGACTGGCAGAGCTGCCTTGAGATGAAACAAAATGAAACAAAGCCACCCTCTCTTTGATCTGGTCACAGCTCAGCATATGAGGAATGTATGTCAAGGGAAGGGTGATGGGTGGTGGGCCTGGCCTGTGACACATCCCCACTCTCAAACAACAGCTGGAAGCTTTCAACTCTTTTGCATACAAGCTATCCCAGAAAAGCTTTTCAAAGTTAAAATAATTTTAAAAAGAGAAAAATATAAATAACATGAAGAAGAATAAAGTGTGTAATAAGCTTTCAACTCAGGTGTGAGATGAGGTACAAAGTCCACAGACTTGAGAAAGAGGAGTCTGTCTTAATTTCAGACAGATCGGTGTAATAAGGAATCTTCCTACCATTTAGATGAATTTGAGAAATTTTATTTATCAGTATTATAAATCTGTGAAGACAAGTACAAATATATATTATGTAAATATGTATATTATGGCTCAGAGCAGTCAGCATGAATGGCTCCTCAGTGGCCGTGGCCTCCCCCTGCTCCCAGGAACAAAGGGATCTCCTGTGTGCATGCACAAAGCACAGCACAGTTCAACTACTTGTGCCCAGTGAATCCAGTACTTTGGACCTTCCGTACGCACACTGGTTGTCAGTATTTTAGCTTTACAGCCGCCTATATCATGTGGCAAGTGACAGCCCATTGCAAGTGACACCCCTCTGCTGTAAGCGCATATTACACAGTCTCTGGGGTGGGAGGACTGGGAACAGTTGCTTCAGTGCATCTGGCTGTGAGCACAGATGTGTGCACTTGCAGTTGGGAGTGGTGCTGATAATGTTTTTGGAAACAGCACTGGTTGCAGCGTCAGTAGGGAGTGGTGGCAAAACAAAAACCAGTTTTAAATGAATCACAGGAAGTTTTCTATGTTACAAGCATACTTATTTCTGTTTATCTGGAGGATTAGAATTACATGTCCTTAAATTTCTGGTGCTTACAGGACCTGAATTAACTGTTTTGCCTCTTGAAAAATCCCCATCTGCACTCTCAGACCAGTTTCTTTAGTTTAAAAAGGGCAGAACTTTGAAAAGGATATATTCAGACAGGTCTGCAAGGGAAGCTTTGTAAGCGATATTGACACATTCAATATTAATTGACCTGCATATTCCTTCTCCTTCTACCATCAGTTAAATGTTTAACTAATGAAGTTGAACACGTTTCAAAATACTAATAACAATTAAAAAAAAAATCATCACACTGTAAATCCGTTAGTTTGCACTCCAGTTTCACTTCTTATACCTCTCTGGGTACATCTGTTTCTCACTGACAGGGCACCCTTAATTCTATGTCTAGAAAGTCCTGTTTTCTGAAGATCATTACTATCTCCATTCACTTAAAATAAGACTGTAGGTAGGTGTAGCCCTCTTTTGTTTTAAGAAAGGCAGCATAAAACCAAAAAGTAGTTATTTCTTGTTTTTCAGGCAAATTTAAATGCTTCGCATTGGAAAACTAGAATGGGATTTAGGAAGTACAAATTTAGACGTAAAACAAAATGGCCCTCAAATCCCCACCTGCTTCAGCTATAGTTTTACAGAAAAGAACCACAAAAACAAAAATGGAAAGCGAGGAAGAGTGTAATGGAACTCAGAGAATAAAAGCTAAGTTATTAGAAGATATTAAAAAAAAAAATCTTGAAGAGCAGAAAATTAAAAATTACCACAGCTACCTTTGTTATTGCAAAAAAAAAAAAACAAAAACAAACCAAACAAACCCAAAAAACCACCCCCACATTAAAATATGAAACTAGAGAAGGAACAGCATGCCCAGCCCCCTCCTTTATTGCTTTTCACAGCTTAATTATTCCACCACCTTCTCCCCAGCTGGCCTTTATTTTGTGTTTCTATTAGTCTTTAGTTTTATAAACATGTGTGCAGGTGACCAAATGAAGAAGAAAGTTATTGTTTCTGGACAAAGGGGAAGAATCCTGCTTGCTGGGGCTGAGGGAACCTGCTCATCTAGAAGGGGATTTGTGAAAGTACCACTTGAGATTTTGAAGAGCTTGAAGCTCTTATCTTGAGCTATCTTCTCAAATTAAATTAACAAACAAGAAAAAGTACCACCTTTCTTACAATACACTTCCATTAATGCGGTGCTCCCAATATGGTCTTTGTGGAAGAATATGGGTCTCAGTGAACTCGGTGAGTGTCTTCATAAGATGTATTTTCGTATTACTTGCCAGTTTTGTGCATCTAAACCCAATTACATAAAACAACTCCACCCCCTTCCATCTCCCTTCCAATTGTTCAGTAGAAATCAAAAGGAAATTCCCGAATACACAAAGCATCTATTCTCTCTTTAGGCCTCCTTCAGGTGCTTTGGCTCTCCACATGCACGCACCCCTATATCATATGCTACCTGGAACAGCAAGAGTGGAATTCCTTTACAAGGAAACGCAGACTGACATCGGCTGGCTGGGTTGGAGCCAGTGTTTTCAATGGCTGTTAAAGACTTGTTACTTTATGCACTCTTGAGGTGCAATCGGATAAACTGCTTCAGTTGCTGCTGGTCTAAGACAGGGGTTTACTGACCCTCATCCACTCTGGGGGCTTAGCGCAGCCCACCCCCTGCATGCCTTTCATGATGGGAGAGGAGGGTGTTTAGAGCTGGAGATGGTAACCTGTGACACCAAACCATCAGTTCAGGGCACTGGGCCTTTGATCTTTATCTGTAAAGCTATCTCAAAGCTGTGAAGACAAGTTGAAAGAGGCTTGGTTATGGGGAGAAGTCAATTACCTATCTGAGAGGAAGAAGGAACAATGAATTGTCTTCTGCTGTGTTCATGAGATGCACAAGAGGAAATGACTATAAATAATTCAGTTTTGTCAAGAGTGGTTTGTGTTTTTTTTTTTTTAGAGTCTGAATAACATCCTACTCTGCTCATTTTTCAATCATCCACTATTTTGTCTAAAGGGAAAACCCTAATTAGAGCAGGTGTGTGTTTAATGGTACACACAGAAGCACAGAAAGGATAAATATTGATTAGACTTTTCATCTTCACATGCCCTCTATGTAATCTTCACAAAGAACCTGTCGATCTCTCTTGTACTAGTAAGTACTAACATAGACCGAGTAAATGAAAATATGTAGTATGTAAAGGTATATTATATCTTTGACACAGCTCAGTCCTCACATGAAATTAAATAGTACAGTTACTTTGAGGTGACTGGGAAGTCTGCATTGAAAGAACCTATGCAGATTTATCAGTGGGGCCGAGACAACTAAAGTCCTATCAATGACACCAACTGCTTAGTGCAACTGCTTCCTCATTTTAGATCAAGGCTGAGGCTAGTTCTGAGTATATATGGACAATGCATTAATAGTAAAGGTTTAATATGTTTAAGTTGTTTAGTATTTTTTGCAATTTTTTTTTCTTTTATTTAGCAGAGAATAGTAGACCTGGTTCCTATTATCTTTCTTTAGTACTACTGGGGACGTCACAGCTGGTTTTGAACATCAGAAAGTAGTGATGGCCACGCTCTTTTTAGTACAACTTTTAAAAATATAGATATTTAATAGCAGCTGAAGGCATTTCAGGTTTGGACATCTCTTCCCTCTTATCCAGCTTTATACCAACTGAATAATAGCGATACTGTAAGTAGTACAGAAAATTATTATGTATTATGATATGCTAAGTGAGTATCGCACGTCACTTCTTGACACAAAAAGTTAAAAGATATTTTCTGTTCTGTAACTGACCTGCTCTGTTCTGAGTCTTTTTGGTTAACTGATCCCTTTTATGTACCAGCTGTCTGGGTATGAGCTGATGCATTAAAAACCAACAAACCCACACAGAAGCTACAGTCACAAGGCTTACTCCATTTTTCTGAAAGGTCTGCAAGCAGCAGAAGGAAACTAAACACATGCATTCTCCAAAAACGCCTGTTACTCTAAAATACAGTTCCAGTTAAAACTAACTAAGTGCTGTACCTCCATGAAGGACTAGGGCCCTACAGCCTGGTAAGTGAAGGAGAATAAGGACAGAAATTTAAAAGAGCGAAGTGGTTTTTATATTTCACCAAAAAGAGGAAGCACGAAGTCATTGCAGGGAAGTGAATAAAGACAGGGCCTGGTATGAACCCAGAAACTTACCACCTGTCAGTGGTAATATTACTTTCAGTCACAATTCTGCAAGCATGTTTTGAAAGGGGAGATAACATTTCTGTCATTCCTGCAGGTGTATGGATTGAAAGGCTACTACAGGCGCGTGAAGGACATAAAAGTGAATGAAAAAGTAAGAAAACTAAGAGAATTGAACACAGAAATATGAATGCTTAATTTTGGTTTGGTGTTCCAGCAGAGTGAGTTCTTCTGTTTTTCCTCCTCCTTTACCTCTTTCACAAATTTCCTATCTGCCATTTTAGTTCTGGTCACCTATCGAAAGACATTGAAAAAGTCTACGTCTATGTAATGGGCTTGACCAAGATTTAGCCAGATGTTTAAGCACACACCTAACTTTAAGGTAGTTAAAGTTCGACAAGCACTTAAATTTTGTGTTAAGGTCTTGCTAACGTGGGTACTTAAGCACTGACAGGAGATGAATAAATTTACTTCATGATGTGACTGCAGCCTTCATCAGTGTCTTTGTGTCATTTAAGATTGCTACTAAAATACATTTCTAACAGAGTGCTTTTAATCCAGTAATTTCATAGACTGTGAAAGGGTAAAAAAATGGTGTGTTTTTTCAAGGGGTTGGAAAAGTTTGTGGGCTCAATAGCTTGAGGGCAAGGTGCTGTGTGCGGTAGCAAAAAGGGAGTCTTTTCTAAACAGCCTCTTAACTCTTCTTCTTAAACTGAAAGGGCATTTATATGCATAATGGTCTGCATTTGCTCTACCAAATGCTGCTCTGACAGCTAAATAAAACAGAGCAGAGCTTCTAGATATGGCATTAAACTTTGAACACTTCCATTAGCCTACTCCTAGAGACAATTTAACCCCAGATATCTTAATGCTGCCCAATATTCACAAGTCACTAAGATTTGTTCCAAGGCAGTAGCTTTTATGTATGTAGGTTCTAGATACACTGAGGAGATGTAAGAAGTTGAGAAGCACAAATTTTAGGATTTTTATAGATTTGCATGGCTTTTTGTAGAGCCAAAATTTGTCTTGAGAAAGTATTGCATTATTGGTTCTGTTCATACTTGCTTAGCAAGAACAAGAGTAAAGGAAAAACCCCCATAACTAGACTTCCAGCATGTTTTTTAAACAGTCCTTTATGGCCCAGTACTTCTTTTTCCATTCTCTGACAAGATTTTTCACTCTCCCAGGCAGTTTCTCTATAGCAATGCCCAAGTTGGAAGGAGACAGGAACTCTCCCTTGTTCCTCTCTAAAGTGTAACTTCTTTTGACTTTCAATTTTTTTTCTTACCCTTTAGCAACTGAAGTGTAGCAACTAATTTGATCCGTGTATTTTTGCTAAAGTCATGTAATGCTTATAGCAAAAATCACAGATGTATTTTATGCCTTTAGCATTAAATTATTACAAATTATTGTACTGAATGCCTTTAGCATTAAATTCCCTTTTGCTGAAGTGAATTTACCACCTGTTTAGAATCAAGATGATAAGGGTACAGGATAATGGACACATTTTTTGACACATCTGATGAAAACTAAAAACCACTGCTGTACTTAGCCTGAAGGTGTTTTTGCTGAAGCTACAGAAGCATTATATCCACCATAGATGTGGGGTGGGACTGGCAGGGATCAAATAGAGGCTACTCATTGATCTGGTTTGTACTGAAGTCTATAAAATTTTGTTAGAACTTTGGAGAAGCATTTTGGTCCCTAGAGTTATACGGCCACTTTAACGGAGCCCCCATGGGCTGCCATTGAAAGGGGAAATTCTGCTCTCCTCTGCCCTTGGTGCTTACCCAGCTACGATGAATCACGGAACTTCCCCCTGGAAAACTAACTTCTTTTTTTCTTTTGCCAATTTAGATATCAGTAGGATCAGATCCAGCTTCGCCACGTGGTCATGGGAACCCTAGTGCCTGTGTGAGAGCGGAGACAAGTGGCAGGGTGAGCAGGGCCATGGGGAGGGTGGAAGAAAGGGACCTACTCTTTTGGCAGCAGCTCAGATTTACACTACGTTAAATTTGCCATGTAACTGCAGTTTCAGTAGCACTTAGCTGCCTCTGTGGTTCTTGCAGAGGTGCCTCTAGTGTCTCTATTTTAAGACATGAAGGAAGAATTTAGCTGTATAGTATAGCCACTTGTATTAATAGACTACTTCACTCAGTTGCCCTTGCATTAACCTTGAAAAATATATACTCATGTTTTTCATATTATTGCCTCAGGATGCATTATTTTAATTCTTTCTAAAGTATTTACTGTGTAGTATGTAATTTACACTGAGGTCATAAACCCATAGCATTGCATGTCTGGCTTTGCTTGCATCTGAAAAATGAGCCTGTTCAAACTGTATTATAACACGTTAGGATAAAGATGCTAACAGATTTTCCAAGCTACTTTTACCACTCAAGTCATTTTCTATGGATATCACAAATTTATTTACATGGTATGTGAAGTCCTTTTACAGTCTACCAAAAGTCTAAGATGGTTCCCTACAGCCAAATGAGAAAATACTGTCATTTTCAGCATTTGTTTTCCATCAGTTTTCCAATTCTCTTGTCTGCTGAGTGCATAAAACCAGTGATATTTGCTTTCTAAAAGAAATATTTGCTTATCTATCATATTGTAACATGGTTTAGGGTACTTAAGACTATAAAAGATGTTATATAAAACTAAAATCTGTTCTCTAATGCAGCAATCATTTTAAAAACCACATAAAATATTTAAGAAAAACTACGTAGTAAGCAGATATATTCTTTCTTTGCTAATAATCAGGAACTTGGAAGTCATCTGCAAAAGGTGATTCAGCCACCTGGAGATGGCTAAAAATTACTTTTAACTGATTCCTGCAGTCAAACTCCAGCTATGAAAGATGTAGTGTTGAGGCATTTCCATTAAATACATCAACTGGAGTGGGTCACAAGTTTCCCCTCACTGCAGTGTGCACTCAGTAATGTGCTACAGTGGAGAAGCACAGTTTAATCCTGAACTATACTGGTCCAACAAACTAAAAGGAAACATTCAAATTTTTTAAATGTCAAAAATTTCAGTTGCTGTAACGTTGTGAGTGTTAAGTAAAATTATCTGAACTCTACAAGTCGTCATTATTTCAGTTTCTGTTCTGCAGAAAACTGAAATTGTGCTGATAAGTACAAACAAAAGTTCTTTCTGTAGGATTGTTAGTGTCCAGTTTGCCATACCAAGCATGGGATTGTGATTAAATGATAAAGCTGTATAATCTCTATTTCCTCTAGCTTTCTGTCAGCTTAAACAGTTCATGAATCTCTCTCATTTCTGGACTTTGAAATGGAATGAGATATGAAATGCAAACTTCCCCAAATACTGCTGTAAAAATCCCTTCCTTCACCCCCAGTGTGACTTCTCCAGCCAAATCCTCCTGTTGCTTCAGCGTAGTACAGCTCACATGTGGAACGGTTCTGACCTGGGCTTTTAGACCGCTGAGCAGTGTACAAGTAACTGGGCATTTGCATAGCCTTTCCTCTGAAGTCTATATAACTAAAAAAGGGATGGCGTCCCGTTCTCTCATGGGGAGCATTCTCTAGCTTACTTCGAAATTCCAGTTTCTTTCCTGCTTGGGTTTATTTTTGTTCTTTTGTCTTGTTCAAGTCCATTGATGCAATAAACTATGTTAAAATTTGACTTGAAAAAACAGATTAAGTCTGTTTGTTACAATTAACTATTAACAGGAATTAGTAGAACTGCTGTAATAAAATATTTTCTTACAGTGCAAAACTAATGTTCAGGTATTCCCCATTCATTTTTTCAAAAGGTAAATATTTCCTATAATAAAATATCCTATACATAGAAGGTATCAGTTTACAGTTAAATATCATTTCAGTCCCAAATAAATTAATGTTCTGCTTATACATTTTCAAGAGGAAACAGTACCAGAAAATACTAAGTCTTTTCTTTATCAGAGGAGTTACAGTCAAGCTATCTCTATCAATAGAAAAGTAGTGAAGACCACGAACACCTTCAAATATGGTAGACAACTAACAGACATTCAGGTCTTAAGGAAACTCCTATTGATTTTAATAGAATTAGGACTTAAACCCTCCTGTCTAGGAAGGCATGTTAAAACAAAATATTGCAAATAAACTGACATACATGTCCAACCTGAGAAAAAAATCTAGTTGCTTTTTTTCACTCACTTTTCATTTGGGAGTCATGGTTGGAGACAGTGATTTTAAGGAGGTTTTTTTGGAGGGGAAGAACTGCTGCAAATTAATGAAGTCATCAGAAGTGAACATGAGACTGCTCTTGGAAAAGCCTGTTTGCAATCTGGAAGTTGTTGGCTGCATGACCTTAGGCAAGTGAAAGCATGTGGTACACTTGTGGTTCATGCCACGATTTGCCTGTTACTGCAGTGATGATGGTAGTGGTGCCTTTGCGAAGGACTTCGTGATACACAGCAGAGAGCCATTATTAGGGTTTGGAGTCATAATAAAAAAATGCAGCAAGTGTGAAGAGATGCTAGAACAGAGTCACATACAGCAGCTAGACATTATTTAAAGACCGGGAATCATAAGCTCATAGTCTAAGGAAGCTGAACCACAAAAGAGTCTGCAAGTTTAGTGTGGTATCTTTTGAGTTGTTAACCTCCTGTTACCCTTGTTGCCTACCACCCCTGATAAGTGCATCTATTTATGTATACATTTGCAGCATAAATTGTTTTACTGAAGTTCAGGCTGAAATCAAGGCACACTAGAGCCTCCCATGGCAGCATGGCTATCACTCATGTATTCACTCCACACTTTAAAAAAACATTCAAAGTACCAAATTACTTGTGTGTACCACATAAATTAATATATCTCATGATAAATAACCAAGCCTTGGAATTCATTTTTCCTGACTAGATAGAAGCAATTAGAACACACAATGTACTCTAAGGGAATACTTGTATAATACTGTGCATACCTTATAACAAACACTGTATGAAAGTAATACTGGGATTCCATGAAGTTCCAGCATTCCTATCCAACTGATATTAAAATTGTTTAGTGACTTAACTGCAAACAATATCCATACCACAACGTGGTAGTTAGAGGAGCACATAAGAACACTTGTAGTTCTTATTTTTGCAATAAACAAACAAATGGAGTACGTTAAGAATTCAGGTCTGACATAAGACTTGCTAATACAACAAAAAGCTAGCTCTGGTAGGTTCAAATATACCCATGGAGAATAGATGAGCTCTGCAAAACCACATAATACCTAGTTTTTCATCTCTACACTTAAAAAAAAAAAATCAAAAGCTCTACTCTCAGACACTGACTTAGCAGCGCTACTTTAATTTTTGCTGTTACAAAGCAGAAACTTTAAGAAAGCTGCCTTTAGAAAAATGTGAACTATAATTACACTAACAAAACTATGTTTGGTAGGAATATTTCTCAGCATTGCATCTTAGCATTTGGAGCAAGGTAGGTTTTTAACGTAACCATTTTGTTCATGCAATATTCTGTACAAACTCTGAACCATCTATGTCTTCCACGCAGACAGGAGGCTGTATTAGGAAGCCAACCACACTGTCAACAAGTCACAAAGCACAAGGGGGTATTTGGCTGTTTCAAAGAAGGAAGAAAAGGCTGCCGCCATGTTTTGCTTATCTCTTACTATGTTTGCACATCTCTCCTAAGTTTATACTATGAATATGTACTTGTGGAAAGTTCTGACTAAAGTTTTTTGAAATCCTGATACTGTGGTGAGACCATGTAGCCAAATATTCAGATTTCTGTCTACAGAGGTATTTTGACATGCTCAAATTGAAGTATGAATGTACTTCCACTGCATGTAGTGAGAATACACGTGTTTGAGAAATGTGTGCTCCTATGCTCCTTGCACAACCAGAGTGACTTAGCCATGAGGGGGAGAGAAAAAGTAGCTTTTAATACTTCCAGATAATACAGGAAGGCAGAACCACCTCCTCCTTTTCCTCATTTTACAGCAGTATTAAAACTTTGGACAAGATGAAGAGCATGAGCCTGTGTAAAGATGCTGCAGGGGTGTGATGGCTGCCTTTCTGGTTTAGGGCTTTTGAATCAGTTTTAACAATCAAGTTGTGGACCATTATAACCCTCATGTGTAGACCCTCTCTATATACTTAAAAGTAATCCTGCTTTATTTGCAAAGGTGCAGAAGATGCAGCCCAGATACAATTTTATCACAGCAGAGAGGGTGTGTTTTATTTCTTTACATACCAGTAACTCTCTTGATGGCATCAAAGCTTTCCATCATATCACTCAGCTTATTATCTTGAGACAGCTAGTTCAGACCAACGCTGAGCCCCTTTAGACCATTTTAGATTATTTAAGGTGATAAATTGCAGACAGTGAGGAAATTCACTGTCTTCTTCCCCCTGTCCATTGAGCCTTCCATGAAATTCTTACACGGGCTGTAGGATTCAGTCTGCGAGGCTTTTATTAGGTGTGCCTGGCTGAGGAATATAAGGGGCATTGCAGCTCTTCACGCACACACACACACCCCCGTCCAACTTTTCAACAGTATGGAAAGAGTGGTTATCAAGAAATGCCATTCCATCAAAACTAGCTTTACAAGGGTTTATTGTGATTTGCATGAAGGCTTCCAAATAGCTTATGAATTAATACCGAGTGCTTAAGTGTGAGTTATTTTAGGAAAACACACTTTTCAGTATCTCATTCTTATTTTTCAGGAGAAGAAAAAGTTTCTATGCTACTGTAATCTAAAACAGAACTTCTTTTAATCATTCAAAAAAGAAAAAAGTCATGATGGAAGAGCCTTGAGGTGCCAACTGCACCAGCACACCAAACAAGTCACACTAAAAATACTCCAGTAATGGTCAGCTTCTGCTTTTTCCCTCTCAAGCCCTGTATTTAACATTGTTCTTCACTTAGGAGCAGTTCCCATTTTCCAGTTCCCTCTATTCCACCAGTTCTTTCGAAGATATAAAATATTACAGAATTTAACTGCAAAAGCCATCTTCATAGGACACCCTGATTAACCTATTAAACAATTAATTAAATTTTTCGAATTTGTATAAGCCTCATAAGCCTTAGAGAATCAAAGACTGTTTTCTTACAGCTTTGAAAGCAGACACCCTAAAAACACTCTTCTTCTGGCCGCAGACGAAGGAGGCGCACATTTTGCTTTGAAATCTCTGTCCGGCGAGTCGCTCCAGACCTGTATTTGCCTCCCGCACTTCCCCGTACCGCCCTAGCGACCAGCAACAACTCCGTTTTACTCTCAAACTTCTGCCAACTTCCCAGTGCCTCAACGTCTCCCGGGCCCCCAAACTCCAGCCCGGAGAGCGGCTCCCCGACGCCCCTCCCCGACGCCTCTCCGCGCCCCACTCGCGGGGGAGAACGAGGGCGGACCGGACCCTACCTGAGCTTCTCCCCGGCCGGCACGGTCAGCTTGTTCAGCTTGTCCATGCTCCGCGCTGTCGCCGGGACGCGCCGCGCTCGTCCCGACCCGGCACCTGCCGCCGCTGCCGCGTCCTCCTGCCGGGCACGGCACCGGCAGCGGCAGCGGCCCGGCGCCCTCCTGCTGCCGCGACTCGGAGCGCGGCGGAAAGCCGACTGCCGGTAACACCTCCGCTGGGTTCGGCCGCGCCGGGCTGCTGAAGCCTCTCTCCGTCCCACCCGCAGGCGCTGTAGCAGAGGAGGGACTCGGTGCTCGGGGAGCCCGGCCCGGCCCGGCCCCGCTGCCCGCCCCCGTCCCGTCCCACCCGGCGGCGCGCACAGGTGGCTGCGGCACCGGGAGCCGAGGTGGAGCCTTCGGGAACGGAAACGCAAGGCCTGGCTGGCCCGCTCCTCCCTTGAGACCTTTCGGAGCGCCTCAGGGAAGCGCTGGCTTGGCCTTGCAGAGAGGTGAGCCGGCAGCTCCGATCCCCCCGTTTTAGCGCGGGTTGGGTCTGGGCGAGCTCCAGGGGGCCGTGGCAGGGCCAGGTGAGCCGCCGGCAGCTGCGTGGGCAGCCCCAGGTGACTGCAGGCTGCGGGGACCGGTGCAGGTGCTTGGCTCCCCTCTCCCTTCACCAGGGAGAAGACGTGCCAGGTAGCAACGCGCTGCTGTGGGAACTTTTCCCTTCCCAGGGGTTCTCCCGCAAAGCTAGAGAGAACCGTCCTGTTATCCTCATCCTTTTGAATATAACTGTAAGGAAATAAAAAATTTCCTCACCACTTCTTAAACTAAGGCAGGAGCAAGCCCTGATCCTTCCACAGACACAGGGCAAGGCCATTCCCACCCAAGGTGTGGGCAGCTGATCTGTGTTTTATGGCTCCGATACCTCCAAGCCTGGAATATTTTTGCTTAGTCTTGGGCTCAACCATTTCTTCCTCTTTAAAGCTGAACTTTATTGGTTGCTTCTGAGAGGCAATGTAAGCAGATATTAATGTTCAGCCTTTATCCTGAAGTGCTAATTAATTTGAGTTCTGCACCTTCAAAGGATGTCTCGTGGCTCCCTTTCTGTATCTTTGGCCTGTCTGCAGCTTAGTTTATAATCTAAGGCTGCTCTAGGCAGGAAACCTACTTGTTTTTTAAAAAAACATACATCTGCATCATATTAATATGTTTTGATAAGTACAATATGTTTTGAGGACATCCAAAGTTATTTCTTGGGGAGATTCTCATTGCCACTTAGGCTAGATTTTGACGTGGATGTTTCTCCTCTGCAGACTGCACTGACCAGAGCACTGGAACAGGCTGCCCAGAGGTTTGAAACCAGCCTGGATGCAGTCCTGTGCAAACTACTCTAGGTGAACCTGCTTTAGAAGGGGGGTTGGACTAGGTGATCTCCAGGGGTCCCTTACAACCTCTACCATTCTGTGATTCTGTGGTCTAATTTTTTCTTGTGAAAACGTAGTGGCAAAACAGACTTTCCTGGTTAGTGCAGATGACTCTGGGGAAACAGCCTGCCACGAGTTTTGTGTCTTTGATAACAGCAGTGCTCTGATCTTGGCATGGCTCACATTTTTGGTCTCTGAGATTTCAACATGGAAATCACGCGGTGTTTGCATACAGTATTTCTCTATGGAGGGCCCATAGTATCTTGTAAAGTTTGTGGGCTTTAAGGAATAGTGTAATAATGTTGAATGTCATTTACAACACAAAACTTTGTAATTCCACCCTGCATTGCATCTGGTTATGAACTGGACACCTTTGCAATTTTACTTTCTAAAAGTTAGTTTGAAAATCAAATTAATTTTGAATTAGTTAAAATGAACACTCTGGCAATGTGAAGTGGGTACAAATTAATTGCAGTGTCTCTTTACTTTTTGCTTATATCATCTTCCTGCTATATCTAAACATGTATCAGAATATGGGATTTGCTCAGTAGGCTCATGCAGTGGTTTCTCTTGCAAAACAACTGCCTCTTGCCTGACTGTCGCAGAAATCCCAGACCATTTCCCTCCGAGATCTTTGGCGGCCTGTCGTTTGTACTGCTGTGCTGGTTTCACCTTGTTTCTTCCTGATTCAACAGTTTACAGGAATAGTTTTAATGCTCTGCAGCACCCAGTGCAGAGGGCTTTCATGCCCGTCCTCGCAGTGCTGTCACCTGGCTGCTCCCGGCAAGGGGCTGCTGCTGCTGCCTCGCGCTCAGGGCAGTCTCCGAGTCCCCTGTGCTCAGGGCTCGGTGACAGCGTGGCTCACACAGTCTCTCATCCTTGTGATCTGCTGGCCCATGTGTTTGGGTAGCTGTGCAGTGAAACGGACTGGGGAAGGAGTCCACTACAGACGATGGAGCAAAAAGTCACAAAAAAGGTGTTTTATCTGCGTTGGTTCCTTGATTTTATTCAGTGCACAGATGTTCGTGAGGGTGCAGCATGCGGTGGGAGGAATAGGGTGTGTGACTGCTTAGACTGGTACTGCTGCCAAGAAGTTACTCCTAAGAAAGCCTCCATTGCACAAGACTTGTTCATGAGGTTTTGTGGCATCTGCTGTGAGGCCTGTCCACTGGTCATACCTCAGCCTGCTTGCTTCTTCCATGCCCACACACTGCCCAATACACACCCTGCTTCATTTTAGTGTCTACAAGCAGTTTGTAGCCAAAACTGTTTTTCTGCTACTCCATCAGGGCTTGTTTTTACCTGTCTGGAAAGCAGTACAAGGAAAGGAGGTAAATGCCAGTCCTCACAGCCCTGAACGCTTACACAGGGCATATTTTATTTCCCTTTATATCCCCTCCTCCCTCAACACACTGGCACTGGGAATTTTTCTTTGGGAGTAAAGAGTCCTGGCTAGAATCAGCAGAGGTCACTAGTACCAAGGGGTGTGGCCTAGGCTGGCTTTCTTTGCTCATGCAGAACATGGGCAAGGAATAAATTTGCCCCTTCCTCCCCTAAAAGCACATACAGGACCCAGTATCCCCCAGTTATCTTGAACCCAAGGCATTGCAGAGAGTGGTTTCTCCTGGCCACCTTGGGATATGCAGTTCCTGGGAAACCAATGGAGAGTCAAGTGCAGACAAAGTCCTGAAATTAAGAGAAGGAAGCCACCCTCCTCCAAAGGTCAAACAAAGCCTTCCTAGTTACAGTGAAATTCCTCCACTTCCCCATTTTAAATGTGAATGTGCATCAAAAACATCTGGATCTAAACAGTGTAGCTTCACCAGAAAATGAGTACAGCCCGCTTAGCTCTTTCTGGTCTGCTTCCAAATCAGCCTATCTGGCCATCTACCCTGGTGTTGAGTAAGCTTGGTTGGGTGCAACAAGGCAGGAAAACCACTAGAGAAAAACCTTAAATAAAGAACAACACACCCAAGCCCCTCCAAACAGCCTTAAGCCTTTTCTTTTTGGCAAGGAGGTGGTTTCAGAGTCCAAACTTCTGGCCCATATTGGGACTGATCCTGCCTGTGAACAAAAGGGTTTTTGTATAGTCCATATGGAGAGGAGCAAACCACAGTTTGCAGCTGGTAAGGAGGGCCATGCAGGCCTGCACCACAGGTAGGGCAGGTGAGCAGCAGCAGTTCCTCCATCCCTCTAGTGTTACTCATCACTCCAAACCAGTGTCTCTGGGGGCCTAGGCTGGAGGTGGGGTGTGAAGGTTTTACTAATCCCCACTCCAGGAAACACCCTGTCTTCCTCTTCAGGAGCCCCGGGAAGACCTGGAGGCAGTGGCAGGTTTGAGCCATGCAGTGAACATAACCTCATGCTATTTTTGTAGTTGCAACCCTAGAAACTGTCCCTCTTTGACCTAATATGCTCATCTGGAGAATGCCAAAGAGGAACTGGGATTTGTTATACCATGTGGGTGGCATCCTGACCTTAGTGGCGGCTAACACAAAACCCTCCTCCTCAACCACGAATGCTGTTCTTGGCAGAGGGGGATTTGTTTTGAGGGATGCCTGTGTCACCTTCATGCTCCCTGGCACATCTGGGGCCAATGGGGATGGTGTGGGATGTGTGGTCACTGGCTGGCAAGTGCTGCTGCCTGCTGAGGCACGGTCTGGCAGCCTGGACCAGCCAGCACCGCCCAGCTGAGGGACAGGTCCCAGGGGTGTGGGGCATAATGGTGTCCCAGGAGAATATATCTTGACATCTTGGATGAGGCTTTTTGCAGAGGTGTTCCCACAGTACTGGTCTTCTGGAGCATCATCGTTCAAGCCCTTTACCTAAATTGTATTTTCTTATCTAAAGTTTTAAGAACCCTCATTCACACGGACTCTGCCATTTTTGCGATTATGTGGATAGCCACTAACTTTATTTTCCTGGATATGGCTACAAAAGATACAGGATAAATTCCTGTCACTGTTACTTAACACAGGTAATGCAGGATTTGCCAGTAAATTCCCTTGGCAGGATGGTTCACAGAATATACATGCTCTTTTATTTTTGATGCTCACAGTGCCATTGAAATTTTGTAAAAGACCTTCTAAATGCTTGGACAG
The DNA here is from genome assembly GCF_034619465.1 of Leptosomus discolor. Lineage (NCBI taxonomy): Eukaryota > Metazoa > Chordata > Aves > Leptosomiformes > Leptosomidae > Leptosomus > Leptosomus discolor. The sequence continues at coordinate 17,768,358 of NC_141396.1, read as the reverse complement.
GTTTTCTAAATGCCACTGACTATTGCAATATTATTTCCTCATCACTGCAAGTGTTGTGGCTTAGTCTGGGTTTGTCTCTCTGATCCTCTCCCAATATGACTGTGTAATTCTTCATTTATGCTTATAAATAAAAATATTTTTAAAAGCAACTTCTTTATCTTTTATGTTAAGAAACTACAATTATTTTTCACCCCTCCACTGTTTTCTGCTATGTATTTCCTACTAGCTGATTCCTTGTACGTGCTGCCTCACTCTGGCAGCATGTTCAGGTTTCTATTTAAGATCTGTAAGGTCATTGGGGCACGGTCAAAACCAGACTTGGTGAAACAATCTCTGTCTGAGGCTGTGAGTATCCTACCTTCATTTGGTCAAAATTTGCTGCGAATTGCCAGATACTTCCTGCTTACTCAGGGCTCCAGTTTTCTATACCCTATTGTTAAGATCATTTATGGTTTGACTTTTCTTCTCTGAGTAGATGGAACACTCCTGTAGCACAGAAACAAGGGATCAGAAGACTTGCCTGAAGCATTTTAGCCCTTGGTAAGTGGTGTTCCTAGATCAGAACAGAGCCAATCATTGTAGAGAAACCATTAGACAAAATACAGAGTTTGACTGCTTTCATTGACAAGACTGATGGTTTTACTTGGCTGAAGGTTTCTCCCTGACTTCTTTGGTGACTGCTTTTTCTGATTTCCACTAAAATTAATGCTCTCTAGTTTCATACCTCCCAGTACATGGCTTGTATGATGGGTTTGGGTTTGTCAGAGATTCCTGCTGAAGCTACTAATATCACTAATAAACATATTACGATGTTATTCATATTCATATTACGCGTTATATAAAATATTGGCTGTACATATCTTCCTTTTAAATTCATAAGCTTTGATGCTAACACCTTTTTATGGAGACCATTCATGCCATTGGCTTCGTGTGGATTACAGATCATGACTATATTTAGCCTAGGGAACCTAGGGGCCTGTTTGAGTTCATGATGTGGGTTGGCGGCCAAAGCCACATCTTAACTGAATAGCGGGGTGAGGTTCAGTGATTGCAACAGCATCTGCCCATAGCCTCCTCTGCACGACAGGCAACCCCCAGGGAGGAGCTGTGGCGCACAGGAGGGGTGGGCAATCAAGCTGCAGCAGTGTGTGAAAGTCCAAGCCAGTGTATAGGTACAGCCTTGGCTCTTGGTTGCTGTTTCTGAACTTCTAGGATTTTGCATAGTTGAAATAAAAAGCAGAGAATTGTAAACAGTATCATGCAGTATAAAAATTTAGCAATGAGAAGGTGAATAAAAAGAACCACAAATAGATTAGTTTAAAACAATTTACAGTGAATCTTTCTGATGTTTATTTTTATTGTTAGTGCTTTGATGAGACAGTGCTGCATCAAAGGATCTCAGTGACTGATGCATGACTATTTCAAGAGGAAGCTATTTTTTACAGATTACATTAATGCTCATAGATACAGTCTAGTGCCTTCAGTGTATACAAACCAGCTGAGAAACCTGATTTGAAGCAATCGATTTGATAACCAGGTATCAATTTTATTCATAACATGACCGTATAAGACTTAGGTTTTCTTTCAGTCATGCTAGAAAACCCATTTCTTAACCCCTTCTCAATTAGCAAAATTTTGTCTGCAACATTAGTAGAGAAGATTGTGCCAAAATTTTTTCTTAAATGTACTCGGGAGTCAAGGATGCAACTGTTCTTTATAGGAAAGGATTCTTTAAAGGGACTTCATGTACAACCTGTCTTGCGAAGTAGTATTTTTTTGTTTTGACTTCCCCACGTCTGGGGAATGTGGGGAACCACAAGATATTGCACATTTTACTCTATAAAAGACAGCTTCATGAGCTTTTGCTTGGCTTTGATGAAAGAACAGCAATGTAAGCTCTCCTGAGCTACGTGTAAAATGATTGAGAATTCACTTCAAAATATCTGTCTGATTTCACTGTCTTGAGGTCATAACATTTCGCCTAGCTCAGAGGTACTTCTCCCTGCCTGTATCTACATGCTGTCTTAAATCTCTCTCAGACTCTGATAATTGCTTCAAAGAGAGTATTTATTTATACGTAAAGGTCTCTACTTAAAATTTGAGTCTACTGCTTGAGCTCTGACTTTGTGCTACTACTGGGATAGCACTAAAGGTGAGAGCTCCAACCATGGAAGCAGTGTAGTGTGAATGTAAATGTAGCCGGTCAGTGGCAGGAATTTGTCTTGATCAGTCTATGTTCACATGGAAGTCATTAAATGATTGCTTCAGTTCTGTTTTTCAGGGCTGTGAAAGTTTAGTGAAAATAGCCCAAATTGATACCACCTACATCTGAGCTGGAAAACAGCTCAAATTCATACTACCTGAATCTGAATTGGAATCTGTAGGCATGTTGCAGGCTGGAATTTTTCCTAAAGGCCTGATATTTTAAAGGATTTTCTATATATTTGATCTCTTCTGCTTCCAGAGTATCTGTAGGAAGATGTGTGAGCAATATGCTGTAGGGTTGAAGAGTAGAGGGAAACTGGAGGATTAGCAGTAGACTGTCACATGCTGCCCGGAAGGGTTTTGTGTTTGATCATTTGGGTCTAAATGCAAATTTGTGGGACTTGGTACCAGGTTAAAAGAGCACTCAAACTCTATTGTTTAAAACTATGCCAATTTAGACACAGTTTTGTTTCCCCTTGATTTCTATTTTGGTTGATGCGCTGCCTACTTAACTTACGGTTCAATGTCCCATAGCTGGTATCTGGAAACCGTGAGTTTATGGAACGTGATTTCTCATGACATTCTCTTTATTTACCTCTTACTGATTGCTATAAACAGGTGATACACTGCTGCTTCATGTTTAAAAGAATACATCTGTTTTTTCCAAGCATCACTTTCAGACTCTCACTAACTAGTCTGTTTCAGTGGATTTTATTCCATATCCAGGATGTGTATAAGCATTAAACTAGAAAACACTACTTGTACAGGAAAAATTACATGTGGGTATTTAGTTGTGTTTTAGCAGATGAGAGGAAGGTACTTTTCTGTCCCAAGTATTTTTAAATAATACTAATTTTCAGAAGTTTTAGTCCCTTCACTGTGGGCCTTAATGCCATAGTGGTAATTTTGGAAGACTCCTAGCAACATTAAGAAATCTTAAAACTTTAATCTGTTATCACTTTGGATACTAAATGACGTGTTCAAACTTGTACCTATAGTAATAGTAGTAGGAGATGCATTTGAAAATGCAACTCTAAATTTAATTGAAAGGGATTTGGGTTTGTCTTTAGGCTTACTGGAGGAAACAGGCCGCATGTGTAGGCATGTACTGCGGGGTTGGCAAAGATGTGAAAACAGTAAATTTACTAGGATTTTCTCATGAAGGGGCTTCTGAGCAAACTCATTTTAGCACCTGTGGAGAAAATGTGTTTTATTTCTCTGGGGACAAACTCACTATGTAAAAAGCTGCACTTCTGCTTTTCAGTTTTGTCATCTGTTCCGCATGCACACAGAAACATGAAATTTGATCCTTCAGACAAATTATTTGATGTTAAACTGAAAGTGTTTGAGGTCAGATTGCCTTGCAGGCAGTGACCTGTGTTGGAGCCAACCAACAGCTACAGTGACTCAAGCACAGGGCCACTGCTTGGTCTGCAAATCTTGTCCCCTTCCAGCAGTGACTGCAATGGAGATACACCTAACTGGCCTGATCCTAACTGCAGAAGGGATAGCATAGGAGCACAGGCTTCTTTGCAGACTGGCAAGCCTCTCTTGTTTCTGACTTTTCTGCAGGGCTTGTATATCCTGCTCTCCTTCCTCCTCATCTCTTGCTGCAACGAGGTTAAATCTTGGACAAGTTTGCTTCCCTGTCTGTCCTCCTGTTTGGGATGTGGATTTACCCTGGAGCGTACCCAAGAGGCCTTAGTAGAAGTGCTTAGCAGAGTGGGTTATTTGGCCTTGGCACTGAGAGTGAGACTTGCATGGGGCAGAGGAGGATGGGGGAGAAGCGTTTTGTGTCCTTTCTTTCTGCATGTGCCTACTGAGCATCAGTCAGAGTTCAGACACAGACAGTGAATAGTCTAAATATGTTTGTGTCCCTGCTGATAAAACTGCTGTGTATACTCACACAAAAGGTTGCACACAGTTTTAAAATTTCAAAATGGAAGGGATGTCTTAAAATGAGGTTATTTTTGTATAGCACTGATACTGTTTAGATGTATCATGATGCCTTCAGTACCTTCAAAATGCTGAAAAACTAATAGTTTTTAAACCGCTTTTTTCCTGCACTGTATGTAATACATACAGCCAAGGAAAATAGTTGATGCACCTTTTGTCTGGCACAATTTGGTAATCTGCACTGCTTCACTGACCATAACATTTGCGGTCTGAGTATTTCCCTGTTGTTGCTTAGGAACAGGAAAAATACTTTTGTCTGTAGTCTTTTCTGTTTTCATGTGTTTCCATCTTCTTAAGACTGCTCTGTTCTGTTTCTTGGATAACTGGAATTGCCTAACACTATGTTCTGGGAGCAGAAATGTCACCTAACAGAAGTTCTGGAAGTCCTTTTTACACAAAGGTATAGTGGGTTTGAAACACTGCCTTCAAAAAGAACTAAACAGTGAAGTGATCAAGGAGATGGGGGACTTTCTAAAGAAAGAAATTATTATCTTATTAAATTAAAAAAGAAGCAAACTATTATTTGAAGTAATAACAAGATAACATTATGACCAAAGGTCTATATGGCTGTGAAACGAGGTAGTTTCCTAGACTACTCTCTTCTGTGTAGAAAAATTGCTCAGACTTGTATTTGTAGCCACGAAATTTTTCTGTTGTTTAAGACTGCAAATTTTGTGAACTGTTGCAAAGGATATATTTGCACAGTTGGTAACTTTAATTGCATTAAGACTACAAAACTGTGGCAGATGGAGTGTCACGCTATATCAGAGTGGGTTATTTTTTGTATATCCTATTTTGAAGCATTTATTGCTGTAGTATGGCATTTAAAATAGTTATTTCATAAGTTTGTGGTCATAACAGCCTGCATCTTTCTACTCTCAGAGTATATTGGAGAAAAAAAATCCACATTTAGTATCAAACACTGGGTTTCAGAATAACTCTTTTTACTTTTTTTGTCATCCCTTCAGATTTCAGACACAAAGGGAACTCAAGGAGAAGTGAAAGAAGAAAGAAAATTTGATAGAAATCTACATGTAAAGAAATGCATATATGTAAATTTGAATATTCATTGTATTGCAGTAGCACATAGTAGTCTTATAAACAATTATCCATTTTCATTATATGTTGTTCTAATAGAGAACAAGAAGAAGGTCACTGCAGTGAGGAAATTACAATCTAAAATATTTTTGGATTAAAGAAAGTATGTGACTAGTAGTTTAGAAATTATATACGTAGATGATAGTCTTACCAGATATTTGACTTCTGGACACTAGTGGATTTTACCAACATCTGCAGGATGGACTTGAGTATTGTCCTATTTGTTATTGCCACAATAATGTTGAGTCAAGAGTATGTTTATAAACAGACTGATGAGCGAAGACTAGATTGCTCTGTACTATTTGTAATTTGAAAATGTTGACAAGGCATATAATATATGTATAGCTTTTGCTATAAAATGTTCGTGTTAGTTAGCAAATAGGAAGAAAATAGTGATACAATAGGGTCTTCCAGGGAAAAATTATTGGGTTTTAAGGTTTATCTTCCTTAAGTTTTGTGCTTTCTTTCAGACTTAAGCCTTCCTCGTGATCAGTTAACTTTCACCATTCTGTTCACAGGAGAATTTCCCCTTTTATGAAAAAGACTCCTCAAAGTATCATGAGCTTTTAAAGAAATTAGAGATTTCTATTATTATTCTTATTCCTGGTGGAACTGATACCACCACACTTTCCTGAATCAAAGTTCACAGTGTGAATTTGTTTGTTTCAGCAGGGTCCATTGGGGTGTTATACCAGCTCAGCGAGTGATGTACTGTTCAGACACATGCATATGGAGGCACCCACCCACACCCGTATGCTCATTCTTATCTTCTTTAGGCACCTGATGCAGGCTAATGTCACAAATGTCATATGAATTAGACCTTTGATCTGACCCAGGATTGCTTTACTTTAAGTAAGCCAATACTTAAGAATATTAGAGTAAGCAGAAATACCATAATAATGGAGCAAAATATTGAGCTCTGTATAGAATAAATTCTAAGCCCACCCAGGTATCTGCTGGAGCTACGCTGTGGGGCTGTGTTTCAAAATGTCCTTGGTGCATTGCTTGTGAATGAATAGCACTTCAAATCTGTAAAGGAAGTGGGGCTTTCCCAGAAACTGGTATTTCATCCCGTTGAGTTTGCAAGGTACATGACAAGTATAGATATATGATGCTATGTTGGTTTTGACTTTGGCCAGTTCTGGACCATTTACGTCTTTAATCCTGAAGAATTTTTTCCCGTTATTCATTGTGGTTAACAGAGGATCTGATACTATATTCACCTTGACGGTGGTAGAGAAGTGTTGCTGGAAAGACATCATGTGTAAGGGCTCTGTTCTGTAATCTGAAATTACCTACATTTGTTATTTTCCATTGTTTTCTTAGAGCCATGTTTTGTTCTTTTGTTGTTGTTGTTGTTCTGTTCTGTTTTTAAAACTGAAAACAAATAAAGTACCAATGTGGTGGAGGTGTATCATACATGTTTAGTACTGCTTTTGGTTAAAAGCTGCAATTGTTGAAATTTTGGGTTCATGTGTAATTTCCAATAAATCCCTGGAAAGGGATTAGCTATCAGATTAGCAATCTTACGTGTAAGATTGTAGAGGTGAATCATACTTCCATTTCTTTAAAAAGACAAAATAATGATACGAAATATTTGACTTTGAATTTTTTTTTCAGAGTATATTTAGATCTATTTTTGGACTATATGTGGACCCATCTAGTTATGAATAATTTCTTAAACATTATTTGTACCAGGAATATAGCTGGTAGTTCAAACTGACATTTCAAGCAATACAAACAATCCTTTTACTTCTGTGACCTTGAACTGTAATATCTATTCATTAAAGCATCAGCATGGATATACCTTATATTCCCATGTATTTCTTCACAGTATTTTTGCTTGAGCCAGAGGAATAAAGTAAGGAAGATATATACTGATAAAGGTAATTAATTATATCTGCCAGAATAGGGATTTAGAAAAGGATCTGATTACTTTTATGACATGTATGGTAAGGCAAATTAACTGAAATGGTAAGATATTTTTAGGTTATTTTCTGTATTCTGTGAGTTTTGTAAAATAATAAAAAGCTGTGAAACTGGGTAGTGAGGAACTAAATAGGAGAAATGACAGAGCTGTGGTAGCAGGTGTTTGGGGAAACTGTAGTGCCAGAATTGTGACAAAGAAACTGAGACTTAATGCTCTGTCAAGGATAGCATTGGAGAGTACCTAAAATGTGCAATGGCAGTGGGTAGAGAAGAATGGAAAACAGGAAAGCTAGTATAAGAACTGTAGAATAGATAAAATCTCTTTTTTTTTTTCCCATCAGAACTCTTGACTGTTAGGAACAGAAGGAGATTGTCAGGCTTTGAAAAATGAGGCATGGCTTGTGGAAGAATAAAAGAAAATATTTTTTAAAACGGATTAGACAGTACTGTTCCATTATGAGTTTTAACAGCAGTCTCAGCCCAGACCAAGACAGCTTTGGGCAGGGAGACTGAACTGCCTCCCTACGCTGGAGAATATTGTTTCAGCCCTCTGTCCTCCAGAAGGTTGATAAAATAACCTGTGAGAAGAGGTCTGAGTAGTCCTAGACTGTAACATGCCGTAAGGAAGCTGCATATACTGCTGTTAGCGTGGCAAGAGATTAGCCATAGTCTGACCTGAAAACACTTCACCTCTTCAAGAATTCAGAGCATATCTGGATTTTACTTCTAAGAATTGTAAACAAACATCAAGATTGTAAAGTCAAAATATGTCTACACTGTGTGGTAGAGCACGGTGCCAGAGCTGGTGACAACTGATCAGTCTCTGGAACAAGACGTAGCAGAGCTGCACCTTGAGACAAGGCATTTCAGATCACCTGCAGCATCCAGTAGTGCAGCCTTCTTGCCTCTGGCAACTGAGCAACTCCTGTGCTTGGTGCTAGCTCCTCAGTCCCTACACTGCACCCACTGCAAGTGTACAGGTGCTCGGAAGCACTGAAAATTAGAGAAAACTGGCATGGAAGTTGCCTGTGACACTTTAATTTCATAAATATGTGCATTATGATACTGTCTGTATTTAGGTGGTTACAGATGATCTGTCCAGAGAGGCTCTCTGATGCTCTGAATCATGTGTTGAAAAATGTTACTACCATCCTTCGTGTAGCTATGAACAAGTACCATCATGCCGGTGTCCATGGTGTTACTAAGGTAGTTCTACATTCCATACATTGTTGCTCTTGGAAAAGGAGTTTGTGAGGAAGGTGCTAGTAAAGAGGTATTTATTTGCATTCTGAATGCAATTTCTGCATTTGGTGCAGATCTTTGAAATATATATTTTTAGCAAATTTATTAATTTTATAGCTTGCCACCTGAAGCTGTGTGCAGGCTGTTGGGTTTCAGGTCTCGAATGCTGTTGCACAAAGGGCTGCTGTGGCATTCCTACCAACAGCACTTCATCTTTTGCCAGGCCAGCTGTGCTGAACATCCTCTCCTGAAGCTGTTTCAAGTGACTAGTTGCTACAGCAGCGTCTGGCTTGCAGCTGCAAGAGGCCCTCCTGCCACAGACCCTTAACTTCTTGCAGCTCATCTTGTAACTTCTTTACCCTGCTTGTCTAGCTGACCTCATTTTTAAGCACTGTGGTTTTCATGGCTTAGTATCTTATCTCAGCTGTTTACCTGTTTTCTTCTCATTTCTGAATTCAAGAAAGTCTGAATGAAAGGGTTTAATACTTTCCTTCATTATCTTAAAAATACTGCACAGACCGCCTGCCATCACAGCACAAATATATGAACTAATGAATGAAGCTCTGCATGCTTATACAAAAGAAAGAGAGATTATGTTTTCACTTGTTTTCACAGAGACTAGTCTAAAGCAAGAAGAATTAAATGTCTGCCCTGCAGAGAGCATAAGTATGTGTTGATAACATGCTGTAAATTAAATATTGTATTTCTTTCAAAAACTAAGAGGACTCCAGTTTGGAGACGTGGAGCAAAATGAGCCAAGTCATCTGCTCTGTTTTCTGCCCGGTGTGTACTTGAGCTGGGGCACGTGGAATTCTGCTAAAATGAGAATATAAATTAATAACCCTTCACACATCATTGCTTGAATGAACCAGAAGTTATTTTCTTCTGAGTTTTGATTCCCAGGTGCAGCACTTTCTGACTACCAAATATGATTTTCTAAAAGGGAAGAAAGACCAGTGAATCGAAACTACAACAACCTTGTCTCTGTGGTCTGACTACAGCCATGTAATAGAGAAAAGGAAAGCGCGTCAACTGATAGGGTGAAGGAGAAAGATTCTGTACAGGCATATGATGATGCTGAAGAACAGGTTTGTGATTTGGGCAACAGCTTTCATTTCTGGTTCTGCTTCTGGCTTTCTGTACAAACATAAGCAGGTCATGTGTCTAAAAAAGGTGACTTGTTTCTTTGATTTTTGGTACTCAACTTGAGTTGCTCCATGACTGATGTTCTATTGTTATTTGGGCTGGTCTAGAGTACTAACAAAGATAAAGGTTTCTACTTTCACTAAAAGTTAGTGAGATTAAGCTGACTGTTACAGACCTGGCTCTCCCTACAGCTTGACCAGTATATGCTTTTTTTCTCAGAGGCTGATCCACTCTTGCTCTTCAAAGCAGGTTAATAGACATCTAGTATTACTTAGCACTGGTCTGTCACACTGTTATCAAAGAGTCTGTGATTTATTTTGCTTAACATCCCTAAAAATGAGCATAATGTTTCCAATATTAAAGAAACATTTCTATAATTACACTGCTAACACCCTCCCCACCCCCGCAAATGGCATTCTATAGGTGGCTGAGCATGGTAGGGTACCATGAAAGGAGATTGGGAAAGATTCTAAAATTTTCTGATTTAGAACTTGTCCTGAACAAAGAGTAATGGAAAATCATGGGGCTGAAGAAGAGGAGGAGACTCTGGAGACAGTTCCAGATTTGTACTGATTTGTATATTATATATACAGACATAAACTGTCTAAGACTGAAACCTCTACACCTCTTTCTGTGTTTTCGTAACTGGGATAGGGAAGATAAAACGTGGCATGGAAGATACTCAGCCAACTTAGAACTGGTTTCCATTGCAGGCGTCAAGGGTGTTTGGAAGGAAAAATTGGGATTTCCTCTAACATCTTCGTATCTATCAACTGGTATTTCAACCGTTTTGAGAGTGGGGTTATTTTCAGTAAGAAAGGATGGGAAAAAGGACAAAATTATTTTGTTTCATTGAGTTTCTGGATGCAATTTTCATAAAAATTGAAAAAAACCCTTTAACTCTGACAATGTATCTGTAACCCTGAGGCACTCTTTCTACTCAGCCCAGGGGCAGGAATATAGTCCACAGAACCACAAGAACTAAAACATTGCCAAGCTAGTTTCCACTTTATCTACAGCTGCAATACTGCAGCATGGTAACAGCTGAACTGCCACCATTGCTGTTTGGAAAGCAGTAAGACCCCAGAAAATATCTGGATATTGGGACTTGATCAGAAAATAGAAACTTGTATATCTTGTGTGTTTTCGTATATTTTCAACTTTTGAGAGAACTGTATTGCTACTCTTTGTACTAGCTTTTTCAAAGATTGAATGCTGTTTTATTTACAATCTCTAGTGACTTCTTGTATACAGATCTCTGTTTTCTCTATATAACCTCTGCCAAATGTAGTTTCTAGCTACATCTTTATTTTTGGTAACAAAGACAGGCTTGTAATCATGCTTATTTCTTCTCAACTTTCCTTAGTATATTTATACAACTGCAGTTGAAGAAATTGTTTAGTGAGAAAGGCCATTGAAGTAGGGGCCTTAGTTTGCTTAAAATAGCCTTCATTTAAAGTTTTAAGGGATGCTGCAACAGGTAAGGCTGCTGCCTATGTACTGCATCTCTGAGTTTGTCTTAATTATGAACTATAAGCAGATGGTGGGCTGACAGGAGACAAGTTGCTCATGACCTAAAAGCCATACTGCACAGAACTGAAAATAAGGTGATAGACATTGCTCTTCAGCTGAACATATTGCTGGCTTGACTGGCTTCTATATTGGATTTGGTTTTCATCCCACCTAGAACAGAACACCATTCATGTAATTACACCTTGCATCTCCCTGTCCGGTTTAGAAAGACGATTTGTTTGAAAATGTCTTCTGTGTGGTTGCAGTCATAGGACAATGTGATGTACAGGACTAGTTTCTTTCTTGTACAATTTTTTTTATGCATTATTTTCAATATAAAATGATAGATAAAATAAAAATTCAGTATTTATCTGTGGAAAAGTATCTGGACTTAAATAGTGGACAGCGTATTTTACCAAGATAGACTATCATAAATTTTTGACAAATCTCAAAAATATGGCAAAGCTTGGAAATTTGGATTGGATTTCCTTGTTACTAAGAAAAATGCCCAATTATAGATTCATAGTATTGGAATGTGTCTGTCTGTGTTTGCCTGACTAAGTGCTTCTTTTGACATGGAGCCGAGATGGGGAAGGTGCTATGATTAAACTGTAGTCTCAGGTTCAAATCCATGTGGTCTATGGTGGTGCCACAAGGCTTTTAACGTTGTGATCTCTCCGTTCTTTCATTGTTAAGCTTCGGCAGAACACTTCAAAAATTATTTCAGAATACCAGTTTTGCCTGGTTTTATATCCAAGATAGCACAGTGAACAGTATAGTTACAAGAGCAGAAGTAAGCTTCCTAGAAGCACTCGGGACAAAACATGCTCCTGAGGTGTCATTGCAAAAGTCTCAATTGCTCATGGCAGAATGGAAGAGAAACTGCTGTAATGCAAGTGTCTGTTGCCCCCTTTCTGCTGCAGGAGTGTAATATTGTCTGCTGCTGAGAAGGAGGCAAGATGGTGTTGCTTTGCTGAGCAACTATTTCCTAGAGCCTTCTGTGAACAGGAGAATATCCAGACTTAATTCTAATCAGCAGGCAATGGCTGCCTCTGTAAATACTTGATGCCTGAATAGACTTTCGTAATAGCCTTTCTATGCTAAAAATGGAATATCATTTCTTAAGGAAACAGTCTAATTCTCATAGAAATCGCCTTGACTTTTTTAGTATTTTTATTAGGATTTGTCTTTGGTTAGGCAAAATAATCCACTGAAATAAAAACATAAGAGCAAGAAATCAAAATATTTCAAAGTGAAAGTGAAAGTATTGTGTTGCACACCCTACATTTAATTAACTAATAATGCTGATGTAATTCCCCCCTCCAAACAGGATTACAAAATTTTCTACATGTGAAATTTGAATGTCATTGTAGTCTTAGAAATCTACTGATGTATTTCTTGACTTCTCTTTTATTCTTAATTTTAACTATTGCCTTCACAGCAGTGAGAATTGGAAGATGTTTATTTCAAGACAAGGAGATCAAATGCTGCCCACACCATAATTAAACAAAGCTTGTATTTATGTGTTCCTTATCACAGCTCACTTATTATCCAGGATCTTCCATAACTGCATGTTGCTACACACAGATGGTAAACTCAAGACTTGACATCTCCTATCTGATTTGTGGGTGAAGATTTCTCATTTACCTAGCAACCCAATACAGCCAGAACAGGCTTCTGAATTTCCATGTGATAGAGAACATTGATTTTGTGATGAAAGATTCTAGTCCTGATTTTGGAAAACAGTCCCCAGAGCTCATGATTGGAGAGTAAAATTTATTCTGGGCTTGGTTTGGCATGAATTTCTAATCACGTTAGCTATAAAGAAGGCCTTTTAATTTCGTGGTCCCTGGGAAAGTGAAACTTGAGTAAGCTGAAAGCATTGTGAAACAACTTCCGTATAAACGTCTGATACTGTGAGTCTTGGACTATCTACACTGAGGTGATTGAGCTGTAACTACATTTCTTTCTCGCAATGTGATTCCAAATTATGGATGTTTATAATTAAGTTATAGGTTATGTGCCAGTTTTGCTGTATACAGTTATAAATACCAATTGTATTTGCACTGTTTATTAAAATGTTAAGTAAAGATAGCAAGACAGCATGTTTGGAAAGCACTTAAGTTCCAGTATTCTGAAATAGCTTGATATGAAATTGGTTTTGATATCTGCACTCTCTTAAAGGGTGCTCCTGAATGTAGTGTGGTGTTCTATATAGATTCTTTCAGGCATAGCTTTTAATGCTGAATAAATGAGTCCATGACTGTAGTCTGCCATGTTGGAGACTTCTCTGATGGGAAGTATCTGGAAGGTGCTGTTGTACTGCCATTCTTGAGAGCAAACTTGTTCAGTGTTTTAGGTGACCCCGGGCTTTCAGGGTGAGAGTGAGTCTGCTGTGTGGAGTGAAAAATACAATGGTGCTTCTGCAGGAGGAAGGGCTTTAAGCAAAGCTCAGGATTTCAACATGATGTCAGGACTGTTGAAAACATATAAACCTGTGAGAGCCGTCTGTTGCACAACCCTGGGAGCCACATCCAGAAAGCGTTGGACTAGTGCCTCAGTACTCTGCTGTCCTGTGTTTGGAGGCAGCACGTCTCTTCTGTTATTGCTTTGGGAAGTGAGGAAGGAATCTTTCATTACTGCATTTCACAGATAGGATAGGGCACTAATAGAGATTGCATCTTGATAATTTCACTACTGTATTCAGTAGCTGCTCAGAAGCAATCAAGGTAGACCTGTGGCTTTAAGTGTTGATGAGAACTAGTTTACATGAGGCTGTCATTAGGCTGTCAAAGCCAATGCTAAGTGAAATAGAAGAATACGATAAGAGTCTTCATGAAAAGTGTAGTGCAAAAAAAGTTTATTTCAGAGTATCAAAACAGAATTACTACAATAAACTCTTCCCAGAGAATACATTTTGTCTTTTTTGCTCCTGTTATCTTTTCCCCCTTAGAGAACAGGTGTAGTATTACTAGAGGGAAAGAGCCTTCCATTGAGTTAGTGGAGGTATTTGGTGCAGAAGTCAGGGAATCATACCTGTGCATAGTTGCAGATTGCTCCTGGTACATCTGTGATGGGATTTCCTAGCAAAATGTAGAATAACTGCATGGTTTAGTTCACAGAGCGTTTATAGCTTTTTAGACTGAAAATCTTACTTTGGAAAAGAAGAACACCAAGTGTTACACTAGTGAGAACTAGAATGGGAAAGGCAAAGAGCTTTAGATGGTGGCATGTCAGGGGACCTAGCTTCTGTCTAATGAAGGTCCATGAAGAAACTTTTGTAACAGGCAGAGACCTGAAGCACTGGCCACTGCCAGGAGAAAGACAGGCTTTTGGTCTCACCTTGTCTGGCGATTACTATTTTTCTGTTTATCTATCCTTAGTATTTTGATCCATTGGGGATTACCTGCTGTATGAACAGGTTTGAACAGGCTCATTCATCTGGCTTAGGTGGATCAATGTAGACCTTTCCCAGTTAAGACATGCAGACTGAGTGCTAGAAACTCAAGCAATTTCTGCAATAGCAAGTGGTAAGGTGTAAAAGCAACAGATTTTAGAGTGAAAGTTGGTGCTAGGGATGTGACATTCACACTGTGCATTTCAGGAGTTTTACTACTTTGGATTTGATCTACTCTGGTTTTCTGTTTTAACTTGACAACAGACTTCATATTACAGAACATCTTTGTTATTCCATATACAGTTTGGAATTCCTAAGCTTGAATGCCCACATCAGTAGAAGTGCAACTTTTGGTCTCAGTTAATAGATTTTTCTTTGCCCCAGTATTGTAGTGGATCAGATTCATGTATTTCACAGAAGGAGAGATCACATCCTTGGTTAACTTTATATTCATGCTCTCTACGTTTTCTCTCAAAATGATGTCCCGTTAGACTTAATTACTTTGCAAGAAATTCCTTTGATATTGTACTTACTCATCTAGTTAGTTATTAAATCAAACCCAGAAGAATATTAACTTATGCTCTCATCAAACTGTTATCAATAGGAATGGGATTTTAGTGGGTAAAGATGCCTCCAAGTTCCTCCAATTTCTTATCAATAGAGTGGCATTCAAAAACAGTTCTGGTTTGGTAAATAAATATAATGTTTTCCCAGCTACAGAAAAAAAAAAAAAAGCTACATGGAATGATAATAACCGTTAGGTGAAGCAGAGCAACTCACTCCGTATTAAACTGAGCTCTTTGTTTCATTGACTTACGGAGAAAACTCCCTAATATTAATTTTGTGCAGTAATACAGGAGAAATAATACACCTGAATATTAAAGATATCCTTCTAAATATCACAAATTACATGAAGACATTTCCTAACTGTTATACCTGTATTTGCTTATTCAGTATTCCATTTAAATTCTATTTAAATTACTTTCAACATAGCACTTTGTTAATCTGATCACTTAAATTGATCCCTAAACAGCCGATGAACCAATTCTGAAAATTTGGCCTCATAAAATATACAAATAAAGAGCTTTTGTATTCTAGAAGTTGAACTTGTACTTTTCCTGGTATTAAGATGGTCTGTATTCTGAGCAAGAATATCACCCAGCAGCTGGTGCAGAAGGAACTTTCTTGTCAGCTGATCTGAACCACAGTTCTTGTAAACCTTCCAGGGTCCTAATCCTGAGGAAGTTCCACCCACATCAATTAATGCCCTTCACATGAGCAGAAGGTTTCAATTCTCATTTTTCCTTATTTATTGACAGAGAAACAGTCAGAGTACAATGGAGTATTAGTCATTTAGTGGAGAAGCAGAAAATAATAAGAAACTTACGGCTGGTGCATTATTTTGAATCGGCTCAGCTCGTAATCTGACACATTCTGAAAAGAGAGAAAACAGGTTTTGTTTTTTAAATAAAGATCAACTTAATCAAGATCAATCCATTAAGTGAATTAAGAAAAGACCTAAAAAATAGTTTTTAGTTTTGTAGCTACATGGCTCTGTCATCTTGGTTAATGCTTAACTTTTATTACTGGCCTGTTGTAACTTTTCTGGAAAGCTAGTAGTACATACTACGTTGCTAAACTGGAATTTAACTGGGCATGTGGCAGAGTAAATTATGCTGGTTAATGAATCATTCAAAAAGCGATAAGCAAGTCATTTTATATGGCCTTTTTCCAGCTCCACTGCAGAATTTCTTTGGTGTTTTTAAACTGAAATCAGCAGATTAGTATAACATTGCCTGAGTGGAAGATTACATTACTAACGATGGTTAGGAGACTATTAAGTTTGTGTTTGGTCTGCTCTTGTGCTAGGCTTCTACATGACTCCTCAACCCACAAAAAAATGGGGATGAAAAAGATGAAAAATAGGAATTTTATTGTGCCACCTTGATGCATACAGTGCCCATTCTAGTGCTGCACAAGTTAATTCAGGTACTGAAAACTGTTTAGCCAAATCACTTTAATAGTTTGTGTACCTCCATATACCTCTCACTTCAATGTGTCAAAGAGTCTATGTACCACACTAAAGCAGCAGAAGTACTTCTGATGTTCAAGCTAGTGTGCAGCTTGCAGCCAAACTTCTTAAGTCAGAGTTTTAAGCTAGTCTAAATTAAACTTTTTTATCTATGTATTTTCCTTTGTTGCAAAATTTCCAGTAAAATCCCTGGATTATACCCAGACAAAGTGTGTGATTACATGGCTTCAGTCCAGAAACCTGCTAATGCTAAAATGCCCTATTTCTCAGTATAGATTTCAACAGGGGATAAGTAAAGCTGAAAACATGTCCACTTAACAGATGTGATTCTAACCCTTCTTCTATTTTTGTGTTAGAAAGAGGAAATGAATTTGCTTGTTTTTAGAGACTTCCTAGGCAAACCTATAATGGATATGAAATCTCCAAAACAAGTAGTTTCCAGTGACTTCAGTGATACTCAGTTCATTGTAATATGATTGATGTTTGGCCAGGTCTATCTGTTTTTTCGATTAACCCCCCAGCTGTTCCGATTAACCCCTCCATTCCAAACTGTTTTGCCTTTTCTCTTACCATCTCATGGTGAGATGAGCATGATAGATGAGTTTGTATCAGGCATACAAAATGAGACACTAATAACAAGTGTATGAGACGCGGAGATCAAGGGGAGAACATGCAAGATCTCAGAGAAAACCTATTCCCTCAGTCTGTATTTAAATTCAAGTGAATCTCTGCATTTCTTTAAGTTCTTTGATATATTTGTTGTGAAAATATGCCATTTCAGACACTAGAGAACCCCCTACATTTAATACTTAGACTGTAATTATACTGTAACAAAAACCAGCTGCATATCTACATGTAGTGCGTATGGTAATTAGCACATGATCTAGCAGATCTAGAAATCATCAAATTCCTGAGGAAATTTAAAACTATATTGTGCTGTCTGATTGACATACAGGCCCATCTGGGCTCGTTCAGGTTTTGTCAGCTGTAATGATGACTCACCAAATTGCCTCTGCAGATCAGTGACCAGCAATGTTAGGGCCGTTTCCTCCCCTGTTATTGCAGCTTCAAAACAAGAGAAGGAAACAGCTATGTCTTTTAGTATAAGAATTTGATTTTTTTTCACTCCTATTTCTTTGCAAAACAGACTATTTAAAACTTTGCTTAAGTGTATTAAGATTGCTGAGGTGTAATTTCTTGGTGATTGCAGCCAAATAGTTTGTGTAATTTTCGTTGCCTGTCCAAGCTGATGTTTGCTGGAACATGCTGCTTAAGCAGTGCTCTGCCATAAGCAGCTCTTTCCACACAGGCAAGTGCTGTGTGTAAGGTCAGATCAAGCACTTTTTTACCTAGCAATTGAGCTTAGTAGAAGAGGAAGCTACAGATCTAGGCACTTCTTATGCTGGCCAATGTTTTGTATAGAGGGTTTTGACTTGATTCCTTCTTTTCTGAGACAGTCTTCAGTAAGGGGATAAAGCTGTGAGCCTCCTTGAAGTTTGAGGGCATTGGCACCTATGGGTCCAGCTGAAAGCTTTTTTTTTTTTTTCTGTATGTTTGCTTTATATTTTTTTCCCCAGTACACTGTGCTGTTGATTGCAGCTAAGAGATGCTGCTGCATTTTAGCAACAAAATTCTGATCTTAGGAAAGAGACATAAATATCTTGCGAACTCAACATTTTTGAAATTACATGGTAGCTTCTGTAAGAAGATGACTAATTCTTCCAGGTTTTAATCATCCATTGCTCCTGTTGTTGCTTGTGATATACATTGTTAGTGATTCATATTGGCATGAATGGAATATATTGTAAATGAACATGTGTGATAAAGAAGAAGTTAAAGTAGTTTCTTTCCTGGAGGGATATGAGTTGCCAAATATGCAATGAGGAACTAAAGGGACAGATTGGAGTGTTTGGATTTTTTGTGTTTATGGTTTCATATTAGAGTGCAGTTTAGAAAGCGTATAAAAATATGTTCTCTTCAAACCTGCTCTTGATTTCCTCTTTTCTACTGGCTGCTTCATTCACCTGACATCAACTTTCTCAGTAGCTCGTTTACTTAGCTCAGTAGCTAAGAGTAACCAAAACTCTTAGCTTGCAGATCAAGCCAACCAACTTTGCTCTGCAGATAGCATCATGGAAGCGGAGAAATGCTGCAGTGGTGCAAATGCTTGAGGTGTATCTCTCATTCCTCTACTTGAAGAAGCATGTCTTGCATCTGAACCTATACTGCTGTAGCTGATTGCCAGCATCCCACATAGGGAAAGCCTTACATCAAAAGCAAAGAGAAGCTAAATTTCCGTATGATGTGGAGCTGCAGACCTGTGAGTAGGTTTACGTACTTTTGTCTGGAAAAGTTGACAGACTCATGCGTGTGGACTGCGCAGTACATGCACAATGAACTTCCATGTCTGCAGTGCTCTGGTTTTGTGCCTGTGCTTTGCAAGTGGCCAGGATGTGTGCGTGTGTCTTACATGCCTTGGCTGGGTGGCACTCACCACATTTTGCAGACTTGGGGACATGTAGAGCCTGACTGGTAGGTGGATAAAGGGTTGTTAGCATGTAAATGGAGTCCTGGTTTGAGGAAACTGAGTAAGGGTGGTAAGAAGGTAATGGGGGAGGGGGGTCTTACATGGGATAAAACATTGTAACACTGTGTGTAGCATATATGGTACCTTCCCCTGCCCCGGGTTTAGCACTTCTCTAAGGAAGGCTTCGAAGTCATAAATATGGCTGTCAGAAGTCACAGGACCTGAAGTGTTTTGACCTCCACATTTGCTTTGGAGTTATTTTCCCATACATTCGCAGTTCCTAATTGAGGTTGTGCTAAGGGATATTTTTAAGAGAGTTATTGCCTCAAAAAGTTTTCAGATGTCTTTGAAGAAGGTTGTTCATACAGTCTTTTCAACTATATTTTGAAGTTCACAGAAGCACATCTCTTCTCTTCCTTACTTTTCAGCCCCTTCTTGCAAGCAGACACCTGTGTAAGGTGGTTATGGCTGCAGGTATAAATAATAGCTTGAACGATCCAGAAGGGCTGTGAAGGATCAGTAGGAGTTTGAAAAGGTCAAATTTTTATGTGAATGAGGATGAAGGGATTCCTTTGACTTTATTTGAGTTTTGTTTTGATCTGAACCTGAGAGCATTCTTATCCCTTGGAAGCACAACAGCGATGCTCAGTCCTTTATCTTGAACTTATGCATCATTTAGACCAAGAGCTTACGTATGCATTTTCAGCTTTTGATAAATTAAAGGCAGCTGAGATAATCCAGTGTTTCAGTTTTTACTTGGGTGATCAATTCAAGAATGCTTTCAAAACCTTTGTCCAATTTCAGTTTTTTGTCTTTGGGTTACGGTCATTAATGCTGTTTTGGTGCCTGCTTTGTGTAATGGTGTAGGGCCAAAGGTGGGGTGAGTCCCTGGGAAGAGGGTAGGAACAGAGACTTCCTTGAATGTTTTCCCCTGTATCAGTGCTAAGAGCAGTGGTCATCCACCTATAGACATGGCATGTGTCCTCTTTGTTTCTAGTCCAGTCAAAACATCAGATGATTCAGAAAATGACAGTTACTAGAGTATTGTCTTCTGTTTAAGACTTGGGGAATGCTGTCTCCTGAGAAAGATCTTCTTCAGCTTGGAGAAGTGAAGGCTCCAGGTGGCTTATAAGAAAGACGGAGAGAGACATTTTACCAAAGTCTGTAGTGACAGGACAAAGGTCAGTGGTTTTAAACGGAAAAAGGGTAAATTTATGTTGGCCATAAGGAACAAATTCTTCATTATGAGGGTGGTGAGACACTGGAACAGGTTGCCCAGAGAAGTTGTGGGTGCTCCTCCCTGGAAGTGTTCAAGGCCAGTTTGGATGGGGCTTGGAGCAACCTGGTCTGTTGGAAGGTGTCCCTGCCCGTGGCGGGGGGGGGGGTTGGACTAGATGAGCATTGAAGGTCAGTTCCAACCAAAACCATCCCATGATTCTATGATAAACAAACATACTGTGTTGCTAGATATGCTGTCAATATCTGGGCAGTAAAGTGGCATGTAAGGTGACAGTCTTGTCGTTACCTTACAATAATGTTGAGTTATGTTCTGTAATATTGCCAGTTCTGAGCATGGACCAGTTTGGAGAGGTTTGCTGTGAAATGAATTTGTTACTTTTTGTGTGCGTATATATATGTTTGAATATAACATTGTATAATGAATTTGATTTCTTCCTAATTTTCTTCCATTTGGGGGTGTGTGTGTGTGTGGCATTAAAGACCCAGATTTACTTGATGTAAAGCAATTTCATGTTGTTATGGCAAAGTAAACGCATAATATAGTATAGAAGTTCTGTGTTCAGTATGACCAACTCTACATTAAGATCTGTTTAGGTTTATGGAATCTGTTTGGTACGGACAAAAAGACCTGCAAGAAGATAGAACTAGGAGGAACCTACAGCTACATTTTTTGCTTCTGAGAAGCAGAAATTTGGAGCGTAAATAAAAATGATCTACGTTTAGGCATTCCATATGAGTAAAAATGTGAAAAATCATAGAATTGTAATAAGCCGTGTTAATGATATCCCCTATTAACTGGCATAATAGTCTACCTGTAATTAGTCAGACAAGATATGTCATTTCTTAGTAAAAATGTCCTTATGGAATATAAAAATATCTTAATGGAATAAGAATAAGATCACAGTACTGACCTTTAGAAATGCAACCTGAGCTATAGACTTTTGCTAGTGATATCTGGCAAATATTGTCAGGATTTCTCAGGCTGAGTAAGTCATGGAATAAACGCTTAGTGGAAAATTTTTAGATTCCTCCCCCCCCCCCCCCCCCTCAGATAAAGAAGAACTGTGCCCCAGGGGAGGGGCGGGGAAGCTGAAGAGAATAATGTAAATAAAATGTGGAATCCTTAAAATTAAAGGTCAGTCCGGAAACAATGATATAATAAATAAATACGTTTCTATTGTGGACAGAGTATTACTATTTTTAAAGTATTTATCCATTTTAAAGCGTATAAACCTGCCATCTAGTGGTAGCAAGAGCACTTTGTGTGCAAAGCGGCTTTATAGCGAGATCAGTTTGCATAGCAGATAAGCAGGTTGTAGCTATGTTACATACTAAAATTGCAGTTCCCTGTACTTGGCCTAACTCAAATCCTGTTTCCTTGTGTTACAGGGCCTTTCAAAGTAAATCTGTCTCCTTTTAGTAATATCTCACTATATAATGCAAGGTGATGGTGTCTGTTCATTGTTATGAATACATGGACTCCGGCTAGAGAAGTGTCCTGATGAACAGTTTCGTTAGAGAGGATAAGGTTGGAAGGGGGATTAAAATATTCCCATCCAAAAAGCTAAGAATAAAGGTTAAAGAGTCTCAGCAGGTCACCGAGGAAATTGTTTGGCAGCTACCGATTTTAACCCTGTTATGAATGAACAAGAGAAGTCAGGCTTCAGAGCTGTGATGCATGTCTTGGGTGTGGCTTCACCAGTGTAAGCTTCTTTGGGAGGTGAGGCAGGAGTTCATGGCCAAAACTGCGATCTCATGTGAATTCAGGCAAGACGTGGCGTCTGAATCAACAGAGCATATAGGCATGTGCTTAAGTCATTCCCACTGAAAGCAAGAGATTCCTTTGCTGGGGTCTGTGCTTAACTGTTTTCCTGAGTCATGGTTGAGATCCTAATTTTTCACTCATAATTTTATTCAAATAGCACTTTAAAAAATACCCACCCCAACGAGGCTTTAATTTAGCTTTGCCTCCAGTGCTATTACATACATAATAGATAAATTACTAATAAAGAGGAAAAAAAGAGCAAAGTTATGCAAAACCAAAATATTAATTATATTAAAAATTATTTTAAAATATGGCTTAGGGGTACCATATCTATAGTCAAAGGATGCAATTTAAAATTAACATAGAAAAATTTAAAAGCACCATTCAAATTTGGTTTTGAGATAATAAAATGAAAGAGATCAGCAACAGAAAGCTGGGTGAAGACAGAGACAAATCTGAAAGAAGGAGGAAACTAAATGTGCTTCAGTGCAAGTGTAATTAGAAGTGGACAAAAATAAGAAAAAAAAATACACGGCATAGTTTCTTTTTTCCAGCGTTGGCAGTTAGTGGCGAGATTTGGCAACTATATTGGTCAACTTTTTGGTTGTAAATGTTCATTTCACAGTGTTCTCAGTTCATAATAACTGTTGAAAGTATCTCAGCGGTATAAAAAAGTTGGTAGCATAATTCTAGCGAAACATAGCTCCACGCGGTTTCAAGGCTGAGGTGGATCATGCTATACTGCCTCTATCAGTCCAGCTCTGTTACTTTCAAAACACGGTGAATCATATTTGTTGAACACAGATGTTGATATTCTGCAATAAAACTAAAGTCACAGTTATAGAAGTGGTATAAGAAATAGCTGCTGTCATTTCAGATAGGCTAGCCTACTGCTTTAATGTGAAAGCAGAGATGAGCAGCAATCCTGTTCGTTGCAGAGCTTCTCTGTAAAGACAAGATTGGTCGTTAACAGTTGTGCTAGCCAGAGCTGAGTGATACAGTCTTATCTGTCCTGAAACTGGTAATCCAGTGCAGATGCTTAACAGTTCTAATACACTTTTGACCTTTCAGGTCTGAGTGTGGGAGCGGTTGCAATGACACGAGGCCAATTGCTATGGGCAGAGCCGCTCTGGCTTTTGTCTGTGCTCACTGGGGCTTCTCCTTGCTGCTTGAACACTGACGCTTTTCCAAAGTAGTGAAAGTGTAAGTCAGAGTCATGCTAGTAGTGCCAGAATTGTTGATGGACAAGATATTGCTAAGATTTCACAGCAGCCATGTCTGCATTTGGCCTGTGTAAGACCCAACATAATACAAAAAAAGTTGTGCTGGTAACAGTGTTAGTAGCAAGGGATTATATTCAGGAAATGCTTGGCGTAAATAGGAGTGTTGGGGATGGATCTCTTGGTCCACTGTGGATTTGTCAGTTATCAGGAAGTGCCGTTGGTATTTTGACCTCAGGCATGGTTTTAGTTAAACAAAACTGCTCATCTAGTGTTCTGTTACTAAGAGCCCTGTTCAAAATGTCATGGGAGTCTGAGAGCTAGATGTCTGTCATGCTGGAAGGAACAGCAGAGTATTTTACATTTTTTAGGACAATCAGGATTACTTTGTCACCATTGTTGGAGATCTGTTTGTAGTATTGCTACTTTATCATTTCAAGTGAAAACTAAGGTTTTTTTTATGAATGATTTGATTAAGTTTAATATGCATTGAACTACTGTATGGTTTTGCCAGAACTCCAAGGCTGAGGAGTCTGTAGTACATACCCTGTCACATTTATTTAACTGTTGAGATGTTAGTAACTTGTTTTTCCTTTGAGAGAAAGATATTTTCCTGCAACAGTAGTTCAGTGAATCCCTGCAGTTTGCATTATTTTGAGGAAACTGCCTTTTGCAATAGTACATAAAGTGCACGCATTTAAGATTAACCAGTTTTACTTTGGAAGAGCTCCAATGAAAGATTAAACTAGTTGATCCTGTGTTCTCATGTATGCTATGAGTAGGTTCGCCTATGATTTATTTGCTTATGACCTAGGGTTTCCAGTCCATTCTATACCCCAGAGGCTGCTTGCTCACACTTGGCTTTCCAAGACATTTTTGAACTTGTTGTATTCAATCTAACGTGCTGAATGAATGGTCCCCTTCTTGAAAGCTGGCTGCAGAAATAGCGTTGGTCTAAGGTAGTAAGGCTTGATCTGCAACATAAATCTGTCCTTTTAGTGCATGCAATGGGAAAGTTCATGTTATTTTTCCTAGAACATGGGTGTCCCCTTTTGTCTTAAGCTGACCTGATGGAGAAATGACAGGTTTCCAAGGTTCCTTCAGAAATTGTACTGTCTTCCTCACTGACAGTGTAATGTTCTGTGGGCTGAGCTCTATATTTGCCTATCCTTACTGAAAGGACATTTACTGGAACACAGAAAACCACTTCCCATCTTTATAGTAATGCACTGCTATATGCTTAAGCAAATTAAAATGGGTTTTAGTTTTTGAAAAAGGAAGCAAGTCATCACATGCAGAAATAGCAGCCATGACCACTAGAAATTTAGCCTCAGCAAAAATGAGCAGAGCCTGCTGCTGCTGTGGACTGCAAGTTTAGGAAGTCTGTGTTCTTTGTTGTTGAGTTTGGGTTGTTTTTTTTTTTTTTGTTGGTTTGTTGGGTTTTTTTTGAGAAAAGAGCATTCAGAAGAGACAGCTGAAAGTCTTCGAGCAGAACCATTTATCTCTAAAAATGCTTCATCAGTTAAAAGAGATTGTTTTGCAAGTCTCCTTTTGCTTCATCAATTATTAAGAACATATAAAAAATTTTGGCAAAGATAAATAAATTTATTTTAATGTTTTTAATACAAGATAAAAGAGGCGTGTTAGTGCTGCTGCTTTGGTGGTTCAAAAGCATTTTATTTTTACTTTTATGGCAAACTTGCAACTATTCATTCTGATTCAGCACAAAGGGAAATATTGAAGTGTCAGGATTTCCAGTTTTGGCCACATCCAAGAATTAATGGCCTTGAAAACATCTCTGGTTTGTAGTCAAGGCACCAGTGACCTGAGATCTCCAAGAAACAGGACATGCTGCAGAAATATCCTCAGCATGGGGCTCTGCTGGAAACCAAACTGGTGCTTTAGGAATCGGCCTTTCCTCAGGACTCAGACCAAGGTGGGAATGTGCTAGGCTGTTGACCTGTTTTGGACACACTTTAATAGTGACATCTGACAGGGTTTATACTGACAGCTTCTTTTAATAATCTTGCCCTTTGACAGGGCTGAACCATGTCTGAGGCCAGCTGCTGCTTCCAGCTACCTGAGCCCCTTCCAATAACTGCATGCATGTGATTTGAGTCAACTGGTGCCCCTCTGCATCTAGCTTATTAAAATACTGTTGTGAAAACAAGAGTCTCCGTAGGCTGTGTGGTTATGTGCAATTTCTTTCCAGTTCTTCCCTTCCTGCCCAAACAATCTGGTTTTGCTATCTGGTATAGCCTTAAGTGAAGCAGGCCTCTCCACCATGGCCTAGTTATCAGGCTTTTGCTGAGATGGGAGTACAGGGGTTCTTCTGGATCCTCCCTACCTCTGACAGTCTCTCTTGCCCATAGATAACCTGAGCAAGTTTTATTTTAATTACCTTATATGCTGTTTCTGGTGGAGGGTGTTTGGTAAAATGCAGCTACCATGGAGCCCTTTTGGTGCTTGATCCCTGATGCCGGCAAGGTGTCACCAGGCAGGGCTGGGGAGAATCTATACAGGGCACCAGAATATCCCAGTGACTTGTGGCTGCCAAAGGGCCAGTCCTGCTCCCTCCCTTCTCTCTCAGCTCCTGTCTCGCATCTCTGTGCTGACTCTGGTGCCTCTCTGACCCTTTTGTGAGTTGAACAAGCTGCAAATGAAACAAAGGAATTTCCTTGAACCGAGGGAAACTTCTGACTATAAGGGAGGCAGGGAGAAAATTGTTGGTGAGGATACTCTGCCCCGTCCCTGGCAGCAGCCTCTTCAGTCATCTGGGTTTGTGTAAAATCTCTCACTGAAGCTGCATTTTTCACAGATGCTTTAAACCTCCTGGAGAGGTGTATTCTCTGGGCACTGTGCTTCCTCTACATCCTTCATGCTGTCACCAACAGTTGTGCCGTTAGCTGGATTAGGGAAATTGTCTGGCTGAAAAAATCTATTAAAAAAAAAATGCTTCCAGTTGGATAAAACCTTGATGCACTGCCTTTGTGGCCTAGTGAGACCTAGTGCTAAGAAAGGTGTGTGTGTGTAGAATGGGAACATGTAGCAAAGGTGGGAGAGCATTGCGCCTTTACTCAGATATGAAACTGCTCCTTGAGTTAATCTAATTTTCTTGCTGAGGAATCTGAGGGAAGCAGGAGCTTAAAATGGTTATGTTGGTGGCATTTTCAGTATTTGAATATTGACTTGGGAAGTGTACTGTCTTGGAACAACGGTAGAGGCTGTCTTGGTGGAAGATGATCTGTGCAGTGCACTGAAAAACAAAAGTTCTCTCTGTTTTCTGAGTATTAAGAGTTTCTGCTGTGCTCTCATGAGGGAGGCTGAAAATTACAACAGGAAATAGCACAGCAGGAATCAATTCTCAGGTCACTGATAGGTGAGACTGGCAAGGACCCTTGTTACTTGGGGAAAGTTAAGTCATAATCCTACTTAAATGACGCAGGACACATAACTGGATAGAGAGACTCTGCAGGTGTCTCAGGCTGTTGGGAGCAATGGCATCAATCTTGGAGAATCCCAGAAAGTGGGGGACTTTAGGCCTTCAGCTCTCCCCTGCTGGCCAAGGGCCTGGGAACAGTGCAGAAGTGCTCCCTGCTGACTGCAGAAGCAGCTGCCTTCCGCTTTCCCGCATCTGGACAAAAACAATTATAACAAGAAGTGCTGGGAAATAGCTGAGCCTGAAAAGGCTGTACAGAAGGGGTGTGAGAATCGTCTCGCCTTTCAGAGCAAATACTATGGCAGAAGCGGTCAGCAATCTTAAAACTGCAAAAACAGTCTTGGAAGCAAAACCTATACATGAGAGTATTCTTGAAAGATTAAGAAAGACCATATGCATAACTATAAGCACATTTAATTTCAGCAAGAGAACTAGAAGTAGCTAATCTTAATGATAAAAATAAATGCCCTTGCTGTATCAGAAACTAAATGTGACTTTGTAAATGCTTGGGAGCTCCAAATGCTCTGATGACTGGCCACCTTCTGTTTGGAAATAAACCACATCATAAACTCCTTTCACGTTTACATTGAAGTAATAATTTTGTATGCCTACCCAGAAATCTGCTGAGCTACTTAACTTTGAAAGTATCCGCTGGATAGTGGGATAGATTTGCTGTACCTTCTTTGATACTGGTTTGTATTCTTGAGGTAGTTCTTTAGTTCCACTGTTTAGCTTCATTTTAATAATCACAATGATTGTAGTTATCTGGTATAACATATGTGTATGTATATCTGCAGGTGTCTTGAAAATGAGCAGTTGATTTGCTTGATTTACCTCAGCCACAGTATGCAACATCACTAACAGTGGGTAATCATTGAGTCCGTCAGCAAGATCATGACTGCTGCTTTTCAGTGGCTGAAATAACTTTGTGGAAAGGTAAGACTTTAAGGTGCTGGCAGGTCACTGCAAATAGGAGAAGGAACAACATATACAGTTATGGTAATGTAGGTAAGCAGCAGTATTATCAAGATTCGATAAAACGAAGATCCCTTACTGTAAAGCATACATGCTAGATATAAGTTGTGTAAGAACTCAGCCTTCATGACTGTTTTGTATCGAAAAGACCGGCTGCTGATACTGCATTCAGCATGAGGCAATGGCTCAAACAGAAGTTATTTCTTCTACTGGAGAAAGGCATGTGTAGTTGTTTATGTCAGTAGATGTCTTCATTCACAGCATGGTGAGTGTGGATGAGGACTTCTAAGATGGCATGGAAGACATGTACAGCATGCAGTGGCAACCTCTCTCCTGCTCTGTGATGCTGTGCAGCATGCTGCTTAGTGGTTTATGGCCAGGGCAGCCACAAATAATGACAGCCACCTCTTGAAGGGGCAAAGACAAAGACTAGTACAGTATTTCTGCACGGAGAGGAACCTAATGAGGTTCAATAAAGGCAAGTGTAGGGTCCTGCATTTGGGGAGGAATAACTCCACGCACCAGTACAGGCTGAGGGTTGACCTGCTGGAGAGCAGCTCTGCGGAGAAGGACCTGGGATTTCTGGTGCACAGAAAGTTAACCATGAGCCAGCGATGTGCCCTTGTGGCCAAGAAGGCCAATGGTATCCCAGGGTGCGTGAAGAGTGTGGCCAGCAGGTCGAGGGAGGTTCTCCTCCCCCTCTACTCTGCCCTGGTGAGGCCATGTCTGGAGTACTTTGTCCAGTTCTGGGCTCCCCAGTTCAAGAGAGACAGGAACTGGAGTGTCCAGCAGAGGACTACAAAGATGATGAGGGGGCTGAAGCATCTTTCCTAGAAGGAAAGGCTGAAAGACCTGGGGCTCTTTAGCCTGGTAAAGAGAAGACTGAGAGGGGATCATATCAACACTTAGAAGTATCTCGAGGGTAAGTGTCAAGAGGATGGGGCCAGGCTGTTTTCAGTGGTGCCCAGTGACAGGTCAAGGAGCAACAGGCACGAACTGGAGCACAGGAAGTTCCACCTGAACATGAGGAAAAACTTCTTTACATTGAGGGTGACAGAGCACTGGAACAGGCTGCCCAAAGAGGTTGTGGAGTCTCCTTCTCTGGAGATATTCAAAACCCCGTCCTGTGTAACCTGCTTGAAGTGGTCCTGCTCTGGCAGGGGGGGTTGGACTAGATGATCTGCAGAGGTCCCTTCCAACCCCTAACGTTCTGTGATTCTGTGATTAGTCAGTGATTACCAGTGACACAAAGAACTTTAGATATTTACTTGGGAAGTACTTGGCTACAAAGTGGTTAAGGATATTTGATTTAAATATCTGCTTTATTTTTTCCAATTTGGAAATTCGAAAGACAACCTGTAAATATAACACTTCCTCCCCCACACCCCAACATCCCCTGCCTTTCTGGGATGCCATTAGTGTGCTTAAATGGTTTAATTAAAATGTTTTCTGGCCCAACGTAATAAACAATGTCTTCTGTCAGTGCAACATGTCTGATGTTAATGATACTTGTGGGTGATAGATTGTTGGGGAACAGCTACAACGGTAAAGAGTAACTTAATTTCAGTGTTTTGATTTCCTTTTTCTTTAGCTATCATGAGCTGAACAGGTAATGCCAGTTAGAAAGAAGCAAAGGAAAAGGTGCTTTGAAAGTTTCTAATCTCCTTTGTTCTTATACGGAAATTTTAACAGCATAATGACCCATTTGTCAAGAGATGTATATCTATCTAGTACATGTTAAACTATTAGTGGCATTTCAATAGGAAAAAGGAGATCTAGTTTTGGATACAGGACTCATTATATTCGGTTACACAAAGTTGCTGGTGTTCATGTGCATATATACTTCTCTGCAGAGTATTGATACATAAACAAAATAGTATTTGTGTTTTTTCTACTTCTGTATTGCTGCTTGGTCTTTATACAGAAACATTTATTTATTTGGATTTCATGCTGGATCTGAGTACTTATTCAAGGTCCTGTGGCATGCAGTGTACCTCATTCCCTTCCCTCTGAGCACTATGATTTTCAAAAATGTAAATATCAGTCTTTTCTCTTTGACACGATGTTAACCAATGAAGTCCATTATCTACATCTGAAGTTCTCAAAGCTTCTAAGTATGCAGACTGTATAATCCTGCTCTTGGTATGTTCTGCATTGATTTTATACCATTAGATACTGTTCAGGAATGGATACGAAACAGACTTCCTTCTGGCTCTTTCTTGAAGTGACATGAATTACTTGTGAACAAGGCAATTATAAAGTGGGTTATAAAAATGATGCCAATTTTCATTGAAATCACTGTTCACTACATATAAGCATACATGAATCTCTTTTAGAAAAAAACCAGCTTCTACCAATTTTTCCAATTTAAATTACGGTAGTTAGCAAGTGTAGTTCTCGCAGTGAATGAAAATGTCTAAATCTAAGTATCTTTCTTTCAAAGCTTTACAAGTCAATGACCCAAATTGTTGTTGACAACCAAGATTAAATGCTTACAAGAAATCCCAGATTTCCACAGAGATACACACACCGTTTCCTTTCCTGGCAGTTCATGAAACACTAACATTTGAATTTCAGTCAGTCCATCTGACCACTTTGGAGCAGTATAGCTTTAAATCTATTAGCAGGTTTGTGTGGAGTATAGAGCGGGAGGAGAAAGGAAAAGCAGCATGTTTTCTTCCAGAAAAGATGAACTTTGAAAGTTACTGGAAGTTTTGGAATGTTAAAAGGCAAACCAGCTGAGATACATTAATGGGCAAAAAACAAGAGAAGAGGTCAAAACCGTACATGCAAATATCCTTTCACATCCTAGTAACAGCTGAAGACTCACATGGCTTCAACAATAACCTCATTCCAAGGATACAATACACATATTTGCAACCAGTTCTAATATTAGTCTGTCATCATAATGGTATCTGAAAGCCAGTGACGTTTGTGCTAGCGCAGAAGAGACTAATACATTAATTTTAAATTAGTCTCCTAACCCCAGTAGCCTTGTGTGTGGGAGTAGTTTCCTTTTAGGAAAGAGTCACTGTTAGCCGACTTTTTTTCTCCCTTTCTCACCCTCCAACCATTGACTAATACTGAAATTTAACTTTCAGCGAATATTTCCATTTTTGCTTATGTGTCATTTGAAATGTTTTAATCAAGTTTTTAAACCAATTTATAGTGCAGAGTGACTGTCACGTACTATTGTGTACGTGCAGAAGCAAACTAGAAATTGCATGAACGTTGAGCTAATATAAAAATCACATCCTGCTCTCTCAATGGTTTGATGGATTTGTGAAAGTCAAGAGGCAGTAATGGACAATGACCATGTAACAGCCATCCTTACGTCTGGGCACAGAAAAAGAACACAAAAAGAGCAGGACAAGAACACAAAAAGAGAAAAACATTTGAATTTTTATATGGGTTAATTAAATATTACATGTTGACAGATTTTGCTTGTATTAGAAGTTAATCCACCACTGTGTTACAAGGTTTGTAATGACTTCTATATCAATATCAATCCAGTCCTTTTTTAAGTGAACACAGGGAAAAATAAAATAACTTTATTGGATAAAACCAGTCAGTTTTGATTACATAAGTTTCCTTCATATTCCAATAAATATTGTAAGCACTTTTTTTCAGCATGGTTTTCCACATTCACTTTAGTGACCAAAGCTATTAGCAGTGATCGTGTCACTTCAATCATGGGGTACAACTACTTGTAGCTATTTCTGGTGCAATTAAAATGTAAAAATGTAAAAACCAATCTACTTAATAAATCAAGATGTCCACAGAATGGGTGGTGATGCTAATTCTGTATTTTATCTTTTTTTTTTTTTCCCCTCAGTATTGGAGGAAAGGGAAGAATAGGTTTTAAACATCAGACATGAAGACTTAATCAAAAGCCATTTATAAATTTCTCCTTATAAATTAGTGAAATTACCTATAATGGTATGCACCTCCTACATAAACCTAAACAAAAGTATTGTATTTATACTTCAGAAAAATAAAGAAGTAATAAAATTCCATTTTCTTTTCCTTTAGTACTCTCTAACTACTGCTTTTTACATGTGACTGTAATTACCCAGCCATGTAATATACTTGCATAGTATGACCAGATGCCTTCTAAAGTACTTACATTTATTATTTGGTTTTCCTCATTTTCTTGTATTGCATCACCTGCCAAGTAGAAGACCCTGGCCTTTCCCATTCTGACATGTTTTTGAAATGAATACTGCTTCTCGCTATTGTCTTTATGCAAGTGAGTGGATTTGCAGCACATTTAGATGTGTATGTGAGCATGCACATGTTCAAATGGTGGATATTGGGATAGTTGTTGACCTTCTGACTGATGGCCATGCTTGTGTGGAGTGTCTGTGGATCTGGGTACCATTTAGCATGACAAAAGTGGCTCTATTTGGCTTTAGCTGATTAAAATTCATATCCGAGATCTCATGAATGTGGGTTACTTCAAACTGAAGCTCAATGAAGGCAAAATCATATTCTAGAAGTTCTTCGCCTTGGAACCATATTTCACGTTACAGTGTGGAAATCCAGCTATTCTCTGCAAATGTCAGATTATACCCATTTCATCTGTGCTGCACAAATGGATATTTCTTCCATTTGGAACCAATGTGGTGGTTTGTGTTATGATGAAAAACTTAAGAAAACATAAAAAACCCCTCATATGACCTAATTGTTGAGTTCCTCAGTTTCTTGTGTTCCTGAATTTATTCATAAGCACGGTCACAAAAATCCTTCAAGACCAAATAGAAAATGTAGTGCTGCTACACTGTCAAGTTCAAGAATAGCTAACTGGACAGGGAAAAGGAAGAAACAATAACACCATAAATAATGCATGGTACAGTTCTAAAAAAAGACCGAAATTTTGTTGGTAGAGGACTTTCTGTTGGGAAAGTATATATGCTATGACCAAATACAACACCAGGCTTTGGGGATGGTACATATTCTTAGAGATTTTATTTGCTTTTCTTCCTATTACCTCTTTAAAATTTGGTGCTATGTTTTTACACATACATTTCATATACTCTGTGAATCACTTGAATCAAAAGCATTCAGTTTTTGAGGGTTTTTTTGTTTGTTCGAGTTAAGAATCTCTTTCGCTTACAACATGATGCTGGCACACATAGACATTTCTCTAATCTGCTTTTTATATACTACAGGACCCAGACAAGCACATGTACAAATGAAGTGTTGCATATCCCCCTTCACAGGAAATAAGGCATTTGGGGCAAATGTCAGCATTGGGTAGCTCTGAGTCAGTGAAACAGGTTGTCAGCTATAAATATCTTATATATATTTGTAATCTAGTGTTTGTATATTTTTTTGACAAAGAAATTGCACAACCTGTACAGTTATTTGTCTCTATCCTACATTCAGATGGTTAAGCACCCTGCCTACTCCTGTTGTGCCGATCAGATGTTGTTTCAGTATACTGGGACTTTTAAGTAAGTTTAATGGAAAATCACGTTTTTACTCTGTCAGGGCCATACCATGACAAATCAACCCTCAGCATATCTAAGGTTTTAATAGTTCTCAATCTTACGTTTTTCAAGGACTACGTTGCAAGAATGCAGACAATAATACCTTCTAAAAATGCAGATTGCATTCAAGTAGCAAGGGTCAAAATAGTTAAGCGAAAAAGCCCAGCTACAGAGGAGCAGTGGAGGAAATAAAAACAAAAGCATAGACACAAAATAGAAGCATTCTACAGCAGGACTCAATATTAACTAACAATTTAAAATATCTTTCAGAGGAATTTTGTGCTTGTTTTTTTGCTAATGCAAATTCAAATACTGCAGGTAATAACACCTACAGAAAACCAACTACCTTACAAGTAGAAGCTGTGCTTTTGCATTTGCCACGCTAATGTGAATTTTGGATAGATTTCAGTATTCCAAAGGCCTAAAATACATTAAATGATTGAAATTCTTACTCTTCTAAGGACTGGTTTTGTGGGACATCTGGGAATTCTAATTTCTTTCCAGCATGACTCTTTCTAAGTGCCAGTGTGTCATGTGGTTTTCCAGCAATGCAACCCAAACTTCAAGCCAGATTCCCTAATGCTAAATTCTGTCCTTGTGCACAGAATTGACACTGGGAAAACTCACTAATGAGAGATCTCTGCAATTGCATTTGTATGTTTGTTGTTCTGTTGGGTTTTTTTAATGTGGGCAAATTCCATGAGTTTTTGGATATGGAAAGACTGATAAATATTTAATAGTCTCTTCGAGCTATTCTAGGAATGGCTACAGCCTTTTGTTGCTCTTCACAGGATGTTGATAACTGACAAGTTATGCAAGCCATCTGCTGACCATCTTAAATTAAAGTCAGTATTACACTGAAATTTAGCAGTCACTACATTTGTAGCAATCTACAGGTTTTGTAGCTGTTTTGTTTGCTCCCCCCCCCCACCCGAGCATCATGCTTATTCAGAGCAGATGGCATAATGTAAAACAAAACAGGATGCCTTTATTTTACTAAGGGAAACCCCCTGACACTTGGTAACTTGGTCTTTGTCTGCCTCTGTGTTTCTTGATTCTATAAATTTGCATTACAGACTTCACGGATTTTCATTTTAGCTGAGTTAAGCCTTTTAATACAGCCATAACAGCTCGATCAGCATTAGCAAAATGCGCTCAGGCTATTGTGGGTTATATCTACATCTTCAGCTACAAGCGCATCTATGTAAAAAATTTACCAGCAGAACCATCCTGGCATAATCATCCTCATCTAACACCCCTGTGGATGTCTTTTAGGGAATAACACTGTACTTTTTTGCTTTAGTTCATGTCACTTTACATTTAGTAGCTTAATAGTAGCAGCATCCAGACGGGTTTAGAAGATGTTTTAACAAAAGTGTACTTCTTTCTCTGCTCTTTTCAGAAATCAAAGTTGTTTAAATTAATTTATTTATTTAATAATTTCATTTCTGCAATCAGGACTCAAATTAGTTCTGCTTTGATTCATCAGGAATAGCAGTTTGAAATGTACCCTCTTGGAAATTTATCTGGTTTTGGCACTAGCATCATCCACTGGCCCAAGTAATTTGTTAATATTCAGAGTCCTTCCAGGTTCCCTCTGGAATAGAAACTTATGCTAAAGCAAGCTATATTATGTAATGCAATCCTGTATTTACCTAGAAAATTGCTGAAGTTCTCCCTTCCTGAACCCAATGGAAATAAACAACTTAAAATTTCAGACTCTCCCTGGCCTGT
The DNA here is from genome assembly GCF_034619465.1 of Leptosomus discolor. NCBI lineage: Eukaryota > Metazoa > Chordata > Aves > Leptosomiformes > Leptosomidae > Leptosomus > Leptosomus discolor. The sequence goes on along the minus strand of NC_141396.1, from coordinate 17,733,450 downwards.
TCCCAAGGAGCTCTTTCTCCCTGTTATATTATCTGGTGCTCACAGGATTTCCTTGTTTTCAGTGAACTTGTAGGTATTCACCTTTCCAAACTAACAGAGCCCTAAGAGTGTCCCTTTCTTAGAAAAACTCCTTTATAACATTGATTTTTAACCTTGTTCATGCTTTCTCATGAGAACTGATAATATTTATCTGATTTTAGTCTTTGCTACAGAAAGAAGTATTTTTTCAGAAACCTTCAGAAATAGCTTCCAGGCTAAGAGGACTGTGGTCCTCCCTCATCAACAAGACAGTTAAATCAGTGCAAGCACATTATCCTTGGTTTAATCAGATTGAGATTTTGATACTTTGAATTCATTGTCATCTTCTTTTCATTTGCGTGATGTTAAGGAGTGATAGAGTTTTGAGTTTAGTCTGGTCAGTGAGGTCCAGGCATGTATATCCTGTTGTCCTCACTGCTGTATTTCTGTTACATGATTACTAGATTTCCAGTATTTCTTTTTACTCTTTAAAAAAAGATACTACCTAGGGTAACTCTATGGCCATTATAAATTGACGTTGTAAGACTAGATTTTCTTATAAATTAAAATTTCTAATAATAAAAAAGATTCCTGTGAAAGAAATTGGACCCAAAAGTGAACATAAATTCTTTACCATTTCCCTCATACTATTAAAGTTGTATGTGAGATGTCATATAGATGTGAGACGGACAAAATCAAATGGGCTTAGGCTTTCCCTTCCTGTGGACACACTGTTACCTGCTGATTAATTTTCAGCTTTGCTTTCATGTCTCTTGTACCTGCAATTTTTCATGTAACATACCCTTTCACAGAACCAGCATAGACTCTGTTGATAAAGGCTTGTACCCACAACTGCTGTGGAGCAAAAGAGAGTTTTTGCTTTTTTAATTCTCTAATCTCTTTCAGTCATTTTGGGTTTAGAGGAAACAAAGTTTACAGAAGGAAGTGCTACTTGCAAATTGATTAGTGTTCCCACCGTTAGTGCAAGTCTTTCTCGTTCTTCTATGAAAGCAGTCTTTTAATTTTTAAGAGCCAAGTGCTGCTGCAAAGCTTGCATTCCTGCACTTTATTTTCTTCTACTCTTCCAGAAAGGTAGAGCACAAATCTTATAAATGTGGCCTCATCTAAATCTGTATCCCTGGGAAATTCTCACTGATTGTTCCAGTTTAGTTCTTCATTAACAGAAAAGCATGAAGTACAACTTCCTCAAATACTTCTACAAGCCACAGTCGGCTAATGCCTTCCAACTGCTGTGTGTCTTGAGTGACATTCAGACAAATAGACAAAACTGTCTGTAATTGTCTAGTTTGGTAGCTTTGCATTGCTGGAGCTGGAACTATCAATATGTAATGATAAATTAGGTTCACTCTTACGTATGCATATATATGTGTAAGCAATTTTAATAAGAAAAGTATGTATTAGGAGGAGAGAAAACCTGCTGTCTTCTCTGCTTGAGTTGTTTTCCTGACTTTCTGTGGGACTTGCTCACTGAAACTTGTAATTATTTCATTAAATAATCTTGATGTAACTTAGATTATGCCTTTACCTATTGATGATTTTTCTTTTTTTTTTTTCCTTTTTTGTAAGATCAGTCTTGTACAGAAGATAAACAATGATAAAATGAACTTGGCATTTTAGTATCAGTTTCCCACATTCACCTGCCTTTTCAAGGATAAAATAAAGAGTGGAGAATTAGGAATTTATAGCCCTGTATTGGAAACAGCTAATATGAAAGCTGAGGGATTAAATTGTGACATTTTAGGGACTCCAGAAGACTTCTGAAATGGTTAGCAGCTGGTATTTAACAATGGGAGAGTGATTATAGTTTCTGGCTAGATTTTTAAAAATGACTAATGATTTTAGGCATTAGTGTTGTGAAGTTTCAACTGGCACACATTGTAAAAGCTCCTGATTTTTCAGGAGGGAAAGAGTACAAAAGCACCCAAAATGAAGATTCTTCAAATCACAAATGGTCTCTAAAGACAATTTCCTAAAATTATCTCAGAGGGGGTGCATTTATACAACTGGGATGTTTGAATAAAGGAGAAACAGGAGGAAGTTCAAAATTGGAAAGCCTGAGACTGTGGAGTTTTCCTATTTTTCAGCTCAAGGCTTACAAAGTCAGTGTTGGAAACTATGACACAGTGGTTTAAAAATTTCCACAAATTTCACATTCTTTTTCATGTTTCCTGAATTTGAAAGGTCCCCAAAACGTGAAGGATCTTTTTAATAACATTTAAAATGATCAGTAAACTTTAAGAACAAAGAATTTGGCATCAAAAGATATTCCTTTAATCCATATTTAATGTAATTATGACTAATTTGACATTTAGAATTTGATTGGATTGTTATGTGCCAAGAGCTTAAAGACTGGAAAACAGAGAAACTTTCCCGTAATTTGCAGCTACTGCATAAAACAAACAAATTTATGTTCATATAATTTCTGGCAGCAGCATTTGGAACGTGAGTAGAAATCTTCCGCTGTCACAGAAAAAATTAAGGGGCCACTCCTGCAATGAATACTTTTGCACTGACTCAGGATTTCTTACTACAGGACTACATTGCTAGATCATGGCATTAGACGTTTTTATTAAATTGCTTTTGTAATATTTGAAAACACTTAGCAGGAAAATAATTCAAAATTATTCGATACAAATTCAGTTTCTAAGTGAACATTCATGGGCATCTGTTGATAATGACATTTGACTTTGTATCTTGGTCTAACATTTTGAGTGTTTTCTTTACTAATATTAATACATTAAAAATGAAATTAAAGAATTGATAGCTAAAATCACTTGTGTTCTTATGTGTCAGATAATGATGCATAACTTCACAGTGCCCTAGATTTCAGGAATTATATCTACGTTCAGTAACCTATCTTCATATATATCTTTTGGGGTTTTTTTGAAGAATAAGGATATATACGCAAATTTTGCTTTTGCTTTACAGATGCCTTATGCTTTGTTGAAGATATGTGAATATGTAATACCCTTGTACCTTACTACTTAATTGAAGATGATTGATAAGCAGCAGATGTGCTAAGCTGTAAAATATCTCCCTTTTAGTGCTGGTCTCTTTAAGGTCATTCTTTGATTCTAGTTGCTTTATATGTTTAACAGCGCTTGCCTCGTTTCTGTGGTGTGCTTGTATCATTTTCCTCATTCTGAAATGACTGTAAGTACATGTGATTCTGCTTTTAGAAACGTTTTCCTATTTTATTACAAACAGCAAGAAACAGAAACAAACCCCTCCCTACTTGATAGCCGATGAAGTTTGGGGTGACCTAGGAACCTCTTGCTAACTGTCCCTTCGCTGGCAGCTCCCCTACGTCACTGCAAGAACGGCTAAGGGGAAAAGATTGCACATGTCTGTTTTTTGTTACATTTTCTGCCCTCCATTTTAATGCTTTGCATCCATCTCCCCTGAGGAGAAACTATTTTCTGTTTCCACCTGCCCTGAGAAACTTTCATTTTAAACAGGTTTAACAGTGTTTTCAAAGTCTGTAAAGCACTTGCTGTGTGGGTACCTGGAAATGAAGGTATGAAAATGAAATGAAAAAAATACCCTTCTTGTACCTGGGCCAGCTCAGCTGCCTTTGTCAGGGAACCTCTACAGTTGAGAAGGATGGACATGAGGAAAACCCATAGGACTACATATCAATGAGAAATGTCAACAGGAGAAATTTCCTTTCATGAACAATAGGACTTAATTGAGGAGAAAAAGGAAGGAGGACCCTGGCTGAAAGACAAGCAGAAGCAAAGCACTAGGTGTTGGAAGGCACCTAAGGCAAGGATGTGTAAAGGGGAGGGGGCAAAAAGGGGCTTAACCCCTGCAAAGAATATTGGGGAAATGAGAGGGGTGTGTGTGTGTGTGTCAGGTGGTGTGAATAGGAGAAAGGAATGTCAGAGAAATAGAAATTGTGCAAAAAGGCAATTAAATTAATGCAGTTAAGTGGCCTAATCACGTTTTGCAGCTCAAAATATGTACTTTTTGTGGTGAACAATTGTTGGTGTTTGTCATGAGGGCATTGTGTGCTTGCCAAAGGCATGACAAACAATGCCTACAACACTTCTACTCACACAAAACGCTTGGGTACCTCAAAAACATTAGTATTGAGGTTTTGTGAGATTATAAACAAGCGTTTTTTTTTTTACTGCTTTCTGAGATAAGTGGTTGTGGTGGTGTAAACTTGCCCCTGGGCCGCCTTATGATGTCAGGACCAGCTAACATTTTGCTCTTGTCTTGACCTCAAAGGCAGTGAGTTTGAGCAACTGGTGTTTTCGCGTCCTGGTTACCATGCAGTGTGCTGAGGTGATTAGGCACTCCCTAACTGCACCTGAAACTCCTGCTGCCTGCAGCGAGTTAGGATGATTGGGTGCTCCTTAACTGTACCTGAAACTCCTCCTGACTGGATCATAGCCCGCTCTGGAAGGAGTTGGAAATAACTGACAAATAGTGGCCAAATACAGAAAGAACAATGACTAAAGTCAATCATCTTGCAATCCTATAAATAGCAAGCCCAAGAGAGAGCCTAATGAAGGGTAACAGGTATGCTTGACGCCTTGACCAGACTGGTAGTGGTTTGGTGCAGGCTTCAGAGGAGGTGAAGTCCTGAGCCATAGCCAGGCCAAGAACACCCCTAGTTTCAGTCTTTTCCAAACTCCCACTGTGGAGCAGAGCAGCACAACAAATATCAACACAGCTGAGTTTGCATTACCAGTAACAGGTGGCTTTTCCAAACTCGTTTATCATGAAACAAAGAAGGTTGTGGGTACAAGGAACCTCATGCCTATCTTTCCATTGCATGTGATCTGATTATGAGCAAACCACTTTAGCCCATAAATGTGACAGCCTAATGGAGCCTTCTTTGAGCTCCCTGGGATTGTAAAAGGCTGTGGCGCAGTATCCCCCCCTGGAGCTGGGATGCCTCTCTGGGTGGATTTTCTGGAGATACCAATGATTGTTTACTGTCAAGTGCCAGTGAATTTGCTATAATTTACTGCAAGTGCAGTAGAAGAATATATTACTGCAAGTATGGTAGGAGAAAGGTTTGGACCATAGGTTAACCTCTGTACTTCTGTGTGTGTGGCTGTACAATTTAACTACTATATTTGTGGGTATATGTATACAATTTAATCTCTGTACCTATCTGTGTCTGTGTATACGTGTGCACAACTTGATTTAGGAAACTATCATATATCTCATGTAAATCCTGCCATTCTCAAATCTTTAACCAAATTACTATGTTGATTATGGTAAATTTTGTTAAATCACCCTAATAAATTACTAATATTTAAGCATTATTATTCCCTTATTCCCTGCACACCTGCCCTTAGACATAGACAGTTGAAAGTCTGAGGCTAAGCCTGGATTCAGCTGCACCTAGACTTCTCTCTGAGAAGGAGTTTAGAAAGCAAGGGGGTCCTTTCTGAATCTCATAACTCAGTGGGAAGGTCTCTCGTACCCTTTACATCTCTAGTCTCTCTATAAATTATCCTAACTCCAGTGTAATTCAATTCTCCCTTGTATGCTTCTTCTGAATATGCAGTAATTAATAAGGTGAACCTTGCCATCAAATTGAACATTGATAAATCTCTGTTAAACTTTGTTAAATTCTACCAAATTAATTCAATTCATTCTATCTCAATAAAACATATTGCTGCTTTTCTGAGTGAGGTGAAGTGCATTCTACTCATTCAGTAGCAAGCAGGATCCTAAACAAGGATTCCTCAAGAAGTGTGATTTAAGTGATTTAAAACACTCATCTGTGACAGTGGTATATTATTGAACGTGGGCTATGGAACTGAGGTATTTAGCTGTCAGCAGCCACCCTGAGAGTGTGACTCAACTGTACCTGCAACTTGCATCATATTTCTGTGTACCTCACCCATATGCAAACTTTCTATGCTTTCTTGATACTGGGAAAAACACTACAAAACTTTTTTTGGCCCTTTCCCAGAGGAATTAGCTTATAAAGAAGTACTTAGCAAACTTCTTATTTCTGTTGTTTAAGTTTCTAATTTCTGTGGTGTATGTAAGACCTAGAAAACCCCCACCCCAACACCCCCAGAAACTCAATGCATTCATAGTTCAAATTTTATTTCTGAAAGTGTACTGGGGTGGATGTCAGATCCAGTTGAACAGAACCTGATGCTGGTTAGCTCTTTCCTAACAGATATCCAAGCAGCCAAAACCAATTTTAATCTGTTCTTCTGCATTCTTCTACCCCATGCTGCTAAAATACCACTTGCAGTATTGAGAAACACTCTCTTAGCTGAAACTGGGGAAGTGATTTAGATCTTGTGGGACTCTGCAGCATTCATATAGCAACAGAGGAGCTCTAGGTGTGGTGTGTTTGGTTGTTGTGGACACTAGAGAAAGCAGATGTGGTTCCTGTCCTTTCCTGTCTGCTGCTTCTGCATTGCAGGGATGGGCAGGAGGGGCCAAGTGAGACAATAGTTGCTTTTTCTCAGTAGCAGTGCTGACATAAATGGATGCCAAAGTACAGCCTCAGTGAGTTGAACCTGGCAAGCTCTGGCAGTGTTTTGCACTGGCAGGGGGAGGCACAAATCTCCCACAGGAAGACACAGGTTCTATTCTCTAAATATTAATTGAAAAATCTCCGCTAGTGTATTGGTGAAGAAAATGGGACTGGTTTTCTCCAAGGCAGTGGTATTCCATCCATGCAATTCAAAACACATTTTGAAATAGCAAGGTAGAGGAGAAATACATGAGAGCTGTTTTGAATCAATGTTATGTTTGAGATTTCTTTTAGTAAATTTCTATATACAAATCCAGTAAGAAAGTTTACCTTTTTTTGGTTCTGAAGTTCAAGTCAAAATGTACTGGGTTTTTTTAATCTTTTAGTCTGTCACTGGGAATTCAAAACAGAATTAAAAAAAACCCCATCAAACAAGCAACCTACTCTTAGAGGGAGCTGAAAAGCAGAGTACAGTGTAGCGACGTCAGACATTAAAAAGCAAGAGAGAATATAATATGGTCTGTGCAATGCAGCTGTGGCTAAATGTAGATTTGCACATTAGGACTAGATTAGCATCATTCAGATGTGACCTGCATATTGAATAACTATCACAAGTATAGTACTATTGATAAAAAATTAAACTGTAAGGTACACTTCAGATCTAATAAACCACCCTTTTGCGTTTTTAGATTCTACACAAGTGTAAAGGAAGAGCTATTACTTCTAAATTTGTATAACATGGATGTAATTTTGGTTCCTATAAAAGATTGCTTTGATACTCAGTGTGTTTATGAAAAACAGTATATAATATTGCTATAAATGTGATTGTCTTTTAGCCAAGACAAGAAATATTCAAAGAAACAACCATATAAATGTTGATTACTCTATTTCTCTTCTGAAACCAGTCAAAATTGATTTAAGGTGTTGTGGCCAACTTACCACAGATTATGTGGCTACAGTGCCTGCATGCCTTAACTTTGAACATGTTAAACTTCAAAAAGACCTTGGTATTGATAAAGCCATGTGATTCACTTTCAAATAAAATGTAATTTGCATTTAACATAAAGGAGGTGGTGTGCAGGAAGGCCACCTAAGAAGTTATGTGTTAGCTAAGTGGTGAGCCTTAGGATATTACTTTCTGCAGCATTTCCCCAACTTTTGATAACATTCTTTCTCTGGAAAAACTAAAAAAAAATGAGTGTCCTCACTGAAACCACAGAGGAAACAGAGGCACAGCTGGTGTGTTTGTGTATATCCTGTGATAAATGTGCAGCACACTGGCTGCACAAGTTTCTTTCCAGGAAACGTACCTGCCAGTGAGGCCCACAAGTGGGCCAGCATGCTGCTCACACCCGAGGGGCGTTATCTCTCTGAATTTTGTCATATGTCACTAATACAAACAGCCTTTGCTGCATATGCTTAAGGTGTCAGTGTCATGGCAGAGGTTTGGGCAGGCTGGAGGAATTTTACGGTGAGAGGAAGGGCTTGTCTGAGAGTTGTGAAGGGCTGCTGGTAGGCATTGAGTTGGCTCCGCTCAGGCTGTCCTCTCAGCTCTTACAGGCACTCTTACGTGCTTTCAGCAGCAACAACCATGGATGGAAGACAGTTTTTCAGACCATGCAAAGGTAGACCAGAAAATTGTGCCTCTTTGAGTGTGTGTGTGAGGGGAAGTTCACTAAATTTGCATAGAAGTCACCACAGAGAGTTGCTTTCTTCTTTATCTGCTGGACTAGAAGGAATTTTCTGTCCAGTGATACTTAACAGATCTCATAGCAAAACCAGATCTGTATCTAAATATCCACTAACATCAGGTAGACACATAGAAGTGTTGCAGATATGTTATGAGATCTACACACATGCATAGTGGCAAACTTGTATTTGATTTTTTAAAAGTATTAATATGTGAAGATAAACCTGCCACTGCTGTTTGGCAGATGGCTTCAGACTTGCTCAAATATTTTGTGTTTTATGTGTTTTTAGGTGATTTTTGTTCACTGCGGTCTAGTGATAGACGGCCAGCTTTACTCTAGTGACTTTTAGCTCAGTGTCCAAAGGTGATATTGGACTCCTGTGAAGACTCTGCCGAATGTAGTGAAGTAAATAATATGCCCCTTATAACTGATTGACAAACTGAGGTGCAAACCCCAAGGTACTTGCCAAAGGTAATAAACAGACACAATAAGAGAATTAGCATTTTGGAATTTTGGATTTCCAGACACCTCTATGCAAACCAGCAGATACAGTTAATCACACTTTAAGTGGTGTAGACAGAAACTCAGATTTTCTGAGTGGAATTGTGCATGTTAGCCATCTGGTCCTACATTGTTAAGGTGGATCTACTAACTGTGTTTTCTGAATCAGACACTGTGTAAGAGAGAAGGAACTTTTCATCCCCAGAATAGTATAGCTTTCTTGAATATTAGGCTAGGAGCTTGGAATAAAAAAGTGGGCTATTGCTTTAGTTACTTACAAATTAATATACATATTATGTTGTACATAGGAGAACAACACCTTGTAGTTACTCAAATATTGCTATTAATGACAGCAAAAACATAGCTTCTTGAATCATTATTTTTTTTAGTATTGTCATAATTAATTCTGTTTCAAGCATACCTTATTACAGATTTATCATGTTGACAATACTACTGAGCAATTCAATTAAAAAACACATGAAAGCTGTAGGAAGGTTACTACTGGTGTGTGAGACCTGTCTCATTTTCTCTACAATGCCATCAAAAATAGATGTTGCTTATTGTATCACACATATACTGCCATGTTTTCTGCAGTGCAAAATAATCTTTAAAGATGTGTTAAAGACAATACAGAGCTTGAAGAACATGCTAGCAAATGCTTTCATTTTTAATCACACAGCTTTTGTGTTGCAGACCATCACCAAAGATCATACATTGTTTCCCTTATTTTTTTCACTTGTTTTGACTAGGTTACCGCTAGTGTCTGTAAATATTTCTCAATTCCTTTTCCACTGCTGCTGTATAGTTTACTTGCAGCAGGCACAAGGAGCCAACACATTCGCCCTCAGCTTTAACTTCACTCCCTGTCATCCAGCAATGGAGATTACAGCACCTTTAGCGACTAAATTTATAATGCATGAACGGGACCGGAATCGGTCTGTATTTGACAGCTTTGTTCACCCTACTATGCTAGCACAATTGGTAGTAAGACCCAATTTTACTCTCTGGCCATGCAGTTTTAAACAGAGTGAACCTGTATGCACCTGAGTAGCTGTGGTCCAATGAATCACTTTGCAGGACTGAAGTCCTTGTTAACATAAACAGCAGATGTATCTACTGATGCATCCAGGAAACAGTTCTGTTGAGCATCGAAGTGCCAAGTAAACATAATTTCTCTGCAGTACAAATTATATGTTGTTATACATTATAACAATTATTTTACCTTTAAAACAGATCTTAAAGTTCTCTTACTTCAGTAGCTACACAAATTAAATTAGTGGTAGAGGAATCGCCCCAGTTCAAGGAGTTATTCTATTCATCTTTTCTAATTAGTTGTAATTGATTAACCATACATTTGAAAAATTCTATAGAGGTCAACAAATGCAGTTATCAGATTTTTTTTCAGACATTGTTCCTGGTATCTGTAAACTTTCATTGTAAAATTCATGTAGAATTCTGTGCTAATAAATACTCTTAATCATGCAAGTTTTATGAAAAAGATTTTACATAAACAATGGCTTTAAAATACATTTTTTCTTTAAAAAAACCCCTCTAGGTCACATTTCATGAGACATTCCCTGCCACAGTTGTGTGCTAATGGCTGATTCTACATGTCTGTACTTTCTGTGGAGGGGGAGAAGGGCTGGTTGGGATTTCTGTTGTGCAGTGGGGTTCTTTGAGTCAGAGATGTAAATTAACCCACTAAAATGGGAAATGAGAGCAATTGATGAAGTGTGTATGAAGAAGGAGAACGTCAGATTATTTCCTGGCACTGTAGAGAATAAATGCAAGCCTCATGCTCAAATATGCTTGAATGATGGCTCTTACAAAATATTTGCTTACCAAGAAATGAGAACCACTCATGCCCAGTTTTTCCACAATGACAGCAGATTCAGGCATTCCACACTGAGGCGAGAAAAAAATAGAATTATTAATTTAGTATGAAACTTGACATTTGTAAACAAGGTAATTAATATTTCCATGCTCAAATACTTGGGGTTATGGAAATCTTTGTACTATTTGATGTGGATAATTAGAAAAAGAATATTGGACAGAATAACAGTAATGCTTAGAAAATAGATAATGACTTTCACATAAGAGAAAAGACACAGTATTACCTCTTTCTTAGGAAGAAAGTGTACAGGGGATAAAGGCTGATAAAATTGTGAATGGAGTAGACAGGATGAGATTATAAAGCAATAAATGTAACATAAACGAAACAAGGAGCCCAACAGAAATACACTGCAGAACTTAAATTGCTGTGGGGTACGAGGCGGCCAGCATCAGAAACAGGTTAAAAGGTAGCTTGTGACAAAAGTCTGTCAGTAGCTGTGCCATCACCTCAGGAAATGGTTCTATCACTGACTGCTGGAAAATGAAGCCTATCTAAGAGAAACCTCTGTTGCTACATGCCTGTTTACCAACCCTCTGTGCACACTGGCTGCTGCTTGGCTTCAGCGGCAGATGCTTGAGCTGTGTCTTGCAGTTCCCAGGATAGAGGGACATTGCTGGAAAGAATTCAGGTTCAGAAATGGCATTTCTTTTATGTAACATAGTTGTGGTGGTGGTCTCTTTTAAGAAAGTTGGTGTTGATTATAAATTAAAATGAAAAAGGAATGTCCAGAAGTAGTATCTTTTTATGAGAGAAACTAAAGAATAATTTGGAAAAAAAGTGGACACATTTGATTTCCTTTTTAAAAAGTAGTAAGGAATGGAGCAGGGCTGAAGATGTCCTAACAATCTCATTGCATGTTAGATGGTTTACCCTGGCTTTTCAAAGAAATTACACTGTTATGCATGGAAAGTGGAAAAAAAATTAGAAATCTTTTATTTAAGAATGTACCACTCTTGAAATGATTTTTAGTATTTGTAACGCTTAGCTGTAGATTTCTGTAGCAGTTATGACCAACTCAGACACTAACAGAGAAATATTAGTGAAAATAAATTATTCTTATAGAAATATTTATGTGGCCTTTCTAATATAATTATTTATTTCTAGAATACTTAAAAATTATCATGTTTAAAAACATTCAAAGCATATTTTATCTACTTTTTAATATGAAAATTTCATATTCAGACATAGGTAGTTTGTTTGGCCTGTAAGCCAATATGCTTGAGTTTATAAATTGTTCTTTTATACTATGATTGGGAGACTGCTGCTTGTATGCAATACAGAAGAGATCACAATTCAAAGGAGAGTGCTCTTTAACCGATGTTTGTTTGCTTGATTTGTTAATTTGCCCTCAGTTGCACTGATGTCAGTGGAGAGGCAGAGAATCAAGGGCATGCACATTTTCTAGTCTTGACTTTTGCCCATCTGTTTCTACTTGCTGGCTCTATCTCCATTTATTGTCTCTGATTAACTGCTTTTGTGCTTTACCTTATGCTATTAATCAAACATGTAACTTTTTTTGTAAGGGAAAATTTGATCTTTTTACATGGCTAGCTTGTCAGACAAGCAGACAACAAGCAGGTGTCTCACTACTGGTGTTTAGTGATGACCATGGAACCTTTAATTGTCTTACAAATATGTTAACTCCATAGCTTTAAGATCAGTACTGAGGGACTGCGCTAAATGGCAAATGGAGACCTAGTAGATGAACTCTGAATGCAACATGGAATATCTCAGTGTTGTAGCAGTTATAGTGTAGATGCAAGATAACAGGGAATTACATGCATGGGGCTAAGAGGTTTCCATTATTATTGTCACTTATTCATGAGAGGCAAAAAGCAAAATCAATAGGGTTAATTATTTTTTAGTAGTGAAGTTATTGATTTTATACAAAATGCCTTTCATGAGACTGTAAACACCTTGCAGAATGGTTAGTTAATAACTTATGTACTTTTGACACAAAAATCTGTTTTGGAAATGACATTAAGACTGTTAAAGTTAAGGAAATGCTAAAAAAGCACTATACAAATGTACATAAGCCTTGTACATATATATTATGGCACCAACTTGAATATACCTCTTCTAGCAGACCCAGCCTTAGTCACAGCACGTAAAAGCTGATGTGACTTTCCTGAACTGCTGTTTAATATATTGCGTTCTGTTCAGTGCTCACTGATCGTCTGCTATTTTGTATACCCATACTGCACAGTATTCAAACCTTCTCTGAACCCAGAATGATTTTTTTTTTTTTGTTCAGAGCTGTTCTACAGCACTCTCTTTATTATCTGAGTGCTTCAGAAACATTAATTGACTGCTTTTTCTAAGACCACCCTATGAGATGAAAACTCTATTAGTATGGGGGGGGCTGAGGTGCATGAGAAATAAAACTCATACAATAACTGGTGGTTTTGGATGCATAACTACAGATATTTAGGATCTGTGATATATATATATATATATTTGTATATTTGATATTTTGGCATTTTTACCTTCTGAGCAGAGCTACCACTGTGGCTGCAACTCTTACCTCCCACCACTTCTGCAAATCAGAGCCTGGAATTACAAGTCAAGCACTCAGGAAATGTCATGGTTTTCCTGGGTGACTTGCATGGCTTCAGGTGAAAATGATGAGCTGGGGCAGTGACAGAATCTTATATGTCACGGCAGACTTAAATCAATATTACCATGAATCCATTCTCACTTTTTCAGCAAGCACTGGCCTTGCACACCTTACAATTTCTGTAATGGCCCACCAGAGCAGGGGTTTCTATGCATTGAAAGGGCAGGCTTCTGTGAATAGAGAAGGCAGTACATGAAGAAGCAATTACAGACTATCATGATGTGTATGTAAAAGGGAGCAAATTCAGGTTATAGAGGTAATCCCAGTTCTGGCACTTTTGAGTGCTTGTTTCTGCAACATAGGGCTCATGCCCAGTCTCGTGGAGGGGGGAAGAACCAGAACAGCCCATGGTGCATTGGCTGACTGTGGAAATGATGGTAGTACCTGGTGATCAGGCTCTCTTTGGAGCATTGGCAGCGGGAGCTGAACAGCTCTGTACACGGTGGCTGCAGGAAAATGGCTGCTGCTCCCCAGTGCTAGTCATTGATACACAGAATGGCCAGCCACTCAATGTTGGTTATACTGTGGTAATTAGATCATTTAGCTGCTTTAATCAGTGATGTGAGTGTAAGCATAGGCATTAACAGCTTTTTACAGAGTTGGAAGACTCTGCCTTAACAAGGAGGAACCAGTAGTTATGGCATGCCTGCTGAAATTTCCATGGAAGCCTTTGGTTGTTGAACAACTTTTATTAATTTTCTGTCTTGTATTCTGATGTAGAATTCCAGGGTACTTTAAAATAATTCTATCTTCTATTAATTAGTCTGATTTACTTTAAGCTGAAAGGTTTTGAGCTAATTAATCCTTTGATTAACTGTTCATAGTAAAATTTCACAGTTTAGCTGATAAATTATCGTTATGGTATGAATTAATTCCATGGAACAGGTTAGCTTTCACAATGTGGGGAGGGGCAATAGTCCACCTATGATACATCTGTGTTATAAAGCAGTTTGTGGTTTTGTTTTGTGGTGGTTGTTTTTCTTTTTAGTTGTACAAGAATGAGCATATGTATTTATGCACAAAGCAAGATGGAAAAATAATAATACAAAATGAACATTTTAAACTTTGGCCTACTTTTTATGTGGCTACAAATGGAAGTCCTGTAGAAACCCTTTCTTTGAAAAAGATTGTATGCTTGTTCAACTGAAAAGGATAAGAAGCCTTAATGACAATGAACTCTCACTGCTGGTGTAAAGCAGGTACAGAAAAAGATTGGTGCTTCTACAGTTAGAATTAGGATGAACACAAGACAGAAAAATGCTATATATAAAATTATATAGAGAAACTTGCATTAAAAAAATCCAAAGGAATGTAAATAAGACTATATAAATGCAGTGAAAGGACTTTATTGTGTAAGTTACAGGTAGAAGTCAAAAACTCGAGTCATAGTATTTGGTTAAGTTGCAAGGAAAAATCTGATATAAAAAAAGGGTATATCATGGAGGATATATTTTATGTATCTTGGAGGAGATTATTCAAGTAGTGGAAGGAAGACTGAAGACAAGTTTGGAATATTTTGTACAATTTGGGTTATTTTACATATACTAGAAAGAACAATGCAAAACTAGGAAATGTACAAGCAGACAAAGGAATGATTTAAACAAAAGATCAAGTATGTTAAACTTAAGCAACATCTACCAACCACTATGTGTATATATGTGTTGAGAAGAAAACTTAAACAGTAGATTCTTATTGACAAGCTGTAAATTTTAAAAAGATATTCAAACATAAATATAGACCCACTTTCAGTGAAATGGTTATTTCTTCCCAGCAGGAAGTAAATTGGGATATGAAATACCTTTTCTTTTGTAAGAAATATCCCTGTAAGCAAATATTTTTATATGATTTGCTATGTAGGAGTCCTTAGCTAGGAGCTTCTATTGTGAATTTAATTCCTGTAAAAAACAGGAGAGCACCAAGAAACTCGCATAATATTAATAAGTTACTGCAGGTGACAATTGCTGACTAATCTGTTTTCAGTACTTTTGAATATCTGTGCTAGATTTAAGATAAGATACCTGTTTTTCAAAGATAAATCCAGTAAGAGTTTCTACAAGCTGAATATAGACCGGACTGTCTAAAATGTTACGTACACATTCAGTACCTGTCTTAAGAGATCTGCAACTTGAAAAGCTGTCCAGTTCTCAAATTCCTCTTGAGATGGTAGTTTTGTGGCCATGTTGTTATCCAGTGAGAAAGGCTTGATCTGTATGAGTAGTACTGAACTGTTGCTTCACTGGTTTTTACTGAGCTGCTGTAGAAATCCTAGGAGGAAGTCCTTTTTGCAACTTTTTTCCTGTTTGCTCACTTAAAGTGAACGCCTATAAAGGGTGATTTAGGAAGTAGGAATATTGCCCTATGAGTGACTCTTTCCAGTATAAGGAAATATGCAAATATCTGTCATTACTGAAATCAGTTAAACGAATTCTGCTGAAAATGAGAGTATAAAATATTTCTGAGTCACCAGCACCTTAGAGGTTTAAATATGGATGCTAGTTTTCATATCTATTACAAAAAAAATTAGTGATAGCTGTCTGTTTCCTACCTTGAACTCCTTGATCCAGCTGCTTTGATCTGTCTTCAGATTGCATTTGACTTGCTTGTGGGTTTTGACGTATTGTTCTGTGGTGTTTAGACACAAAAAATAGAGCTCAGTTGCAGAACTTTTACTTCCATATCGTCATATCATATAATCTCATTCTTTATGTCAAGTTTGGACATCATACTTTTGGGCTTAAATAAATCACTCAATTACTCTAAGGTGATGTATGATCTAAAGCTTTGTTGTTGTTTTTTTTTTTATTTTGTCTGTTTTTGTTTCCCCCCCGCCATCATTATTATTACTACTAAAGAACAAATTGTCAATAAATTCATTCTACTGCTACATTATCTTTTCGAAAGGTAGGGCTAACATAAAATGCTTGTACTGAGTCAGACCATAAGCTCATCCAGCCCAGCATCTTCTTTCCTGGCTGTGGTCAGAAGTGAGCTACCTAGGAAACTGTGTAGAAATAGGGCAAGCATGGAGGACTTCCATAGTATTCTTCCAGTCTCCATCCATTTTGAACTCAGGGACCTAGTGGTCTGGGTG
Organism: Leptosomus discolor; assembly: GCF_034619465.1. NCBI lineage: Eukaryota > Metazoa > Chordata > Aves > Leptosomiformes > Leptosomidae > Leptosomus > Leptosomus discolor. The sequence goes on along the minus strand of NC_141396.1, from coordinate 17,717,157 downwards.
TGGTTTCTACATAAACTGCCTGCATATATATCACGTATGTTACACCACTGATTCCCAAATTTGGAGCCATGACCATTATCCTTTAAGGAGGGAGATGTGCAATAGACTGGGCAGGCACAGCCAGGAATCACTCCTGGGCTGCAGGAGGAGGAAGATGGATGTTTTTAGTGGAGTCTGGGGCTTAGATGGAGTAGAGAGGGAGCAGAGCCAAGGAGGGTCAGGATGGGCACTTCTGCCCTCTCACATCCCTGTTTCTGTCCAGCTATGTCCTCTGAGTTGCATCCATGCCCCATTCACAGCCCTTCTCTGCCTCTTCGCCAAAAGACAGAATACACTTTCATTTTGAGAAGAGTGGCATGTGCAATTCTTGACTTGGAGAAGGGGGTAGAGTGCATATTCTAAAATGGAGCAAGGGGGAAATGTTCGAGAACTTTATAGAATGGCAATAAAATTGCAAAGATGCAGCTGCAGCTGCTGAAACAAACCCAGATTATTTTGCTCAGCAGTTCTGAGTCACCATAACAGGACAAGTATGAGAGCTCCCATAAAAGGCTGGAAACCAAGGAATATTATATTCTGCTTTCCAGTTACCCTCCCTGTTTTATTTCCAAGTGCAAAATGGATTTGGGGCACATGTTCAAAGATTAAAATGGATTTCAGCTGAGTCAAAATGTCTGATCTGCTGTCCTTCAAATTTTCCTGCATATATTTTTGCTGTTACAGTGACTGACAGGTCAGTTGTTGCCAGTAAATACTCTTAACTCTTTGCTATCTTGTGACTTTGCAGAACATTGAATCTGGTAAAACTCAACTCCTGGAATTTCAGAAACGCAGAATTGAGATAAAAGTCATTGCAACTTAAACTTGACCTCTTCAGTATAATCTCCAAGTGCCTGGCTGTCACACTACAAGAAAAATTATGTTCAATTTCATAGTGTTCAATGTTTCACAGTGTTGGTTGTGAGTTGTTCCAAGAGGGACAATATCTCCCTGGATGATGGGAGGGAGCCATAATCTCTTCCGCTGTGTGCAGGAGAAGAAGAGAGAGGTACATTCCTTAAGAAGTTTTGCTTGCCTAGTTTAAGTGCAGGAGTGGTTGTGTCAGTAGTGGGGTCTTCATGTATGGTGGAAGTGGGAAGCAGCTAGGTGGTAGGCATGTGAGTTACAGGTTTAGTGGTTGCTGAGGGGAAACAACAAAATACAGATAGCATCAGGAGTAAAACATGAATAAGGTGAAGCGCAGCAATGCTGTTCCTGCAGTACAGGCTGAATTTATTTACTGAGTAGATATAAGCAGTTCTAGTTCAAAACAACTCAAAGGCAGATTACAAAGAGTGTTTTAAGGATTTTGCAATTCAGTGCATGTTGCCAGCAGTACCTGCTCCTCTTCCTACGATTGCCCATTAGGCCACTAGCACTGTCAGTAGTACTGGCATTCAAGGAGCTGCTCCTTGTTGCCTGCCGCCCTCCACTGTTAGGTTCCTACACTGCCTGGTAGTCTGCAGTGCGAGCTGAAGCTTGCCCTGCCAGCTCACCTACCTTGCTGTGCCCAGGCCTCCCTGTTCTCCAGCCTGGTGTCTCTGCTCTCCTCCAACACTAACTTCTGGCTAATTCTCATATCACTGCTTATGTTGACGTTGCCTTAGTTTGTATTCTGGGTTCTCAGGAGAGTATTCTGAAGAAGCCAGTATTTATGCAGTTCACCTCTCTTCACTGAATGAGAGAGATATCTATTTGGGAAGGTCATGTTCCGTTTTATGTTCCCAAAGGGGCTGTGGCAGAGGTGGTTGAACCACATGGACTATAGCTTGCAAGAAATATTTTGCCATTTGTGTTCTAGCCAGATTAAAGATGACAACAAAAAATAAAAATAAGGATGTAAGAAGGCTTGTCTGGGATCCTGCAGCTAGTCTCTCGGTGATGATACTGATGTTGGCTTGATCAGTGTTGTAGTTTTCTTTCCTCAAGTGTATGCAACAAAAATGGAGAATATTACCATGCACTTCCACTTGCTTTCCACTACTCTCAGGAGGATTATTTCAATAATTGTTGGCTAGGAGGATCCCAGATTTGGTTACCAATTCTACTTAGTACCCTCATATTTCTAGTTACTCTATGCAGTATATCACCTTTCATGACAATCCAAGTAAATACGTGCACTTGAACTAACATTGGCTGTGCAGGCAGTGGTGGGTGGATCCTTGAGCAGAATATTGAGGCTTCCAGAGCCCACCAGATAAAGACTGGCCATAGACATCGTTTCTTTCCAAATGTCCAGGTGCCTACACATAACTTTCAAGCGGATTGTAGAGACTTGACTGAGAATCAGCACTAGCCCTGGGCAGGTTGTGCTCACTCGCCACTGAATATTCCCTGGAGCCTCTTGATCTGTCATGGACACTGGCAGACTTAAAAATGGGTTTGGGTGTATGTGCAGGGTGTAAACTCTTATTTTAACTTCTATCTAACTGGAGACATTAACACTTTTCATCTGTACTGTTTACAATGTTAGTGCTCAAATAAAGGCAGAAATCTGATTCTGTGTATTAAGAAACTTCATTTTTTCTGGAGCCCTCTAGCAAAAATAACATCTAGTACTTGAGAACTACCAAATTTCAGAGGAATCTTAGTTGATGTGTGCATTTTATACACCAGGTAATTTGACCTCTAAACAGAAATTCATTCTCGTACATAAAGCAGAGTTTACACATCATTATGGCATACATTTGAATGAATTTTTTTCTTATATTCTGAAATGTGGAAGCCATATAAAAGACATGTTTCTACAGGTTACAGCTCCTTGGAATTTCATAAAGTGATTTCTCAGTCTGTGATTTCACAGAAATAATTAATAAGCAGTATAAAAACTGGTTCCTAGATCATACTACTGGCATTTCTTACTAAATACACCTATATCTTTTCGTAAACATAAGCACTGAATGTGTTAAACTTATTTCAAAGCCTTCAAAGTAAAGTTATGCTTTGCAAAAACCTGTAGCGGCTGCAAGCTGGATGTAACACTGGAATACTGCTCTTAGGATAATATACTTGAGCAAAATATCTTGATGAAGTATTACTGTATGGAAAATATGAACCATTGTCGCTGGGTTTTTTTGCTCCTTTTATACAAAAATAGTGAAAGGAACATGACTTACCATATACTTATTTTTCTTCTCCCAGGCACACATGTTGGAGTTGATTCCAAATAAGTTAAAGGAGCAGTTTCTCATGTCTGCTCTTCCGCCTTAAACTGTCCCATATGTATTTTGTTGTTGTTAGTGTGATTGACAGGCTTGGCGTTCATGGTGGGTGGGAGAAAAACATTCTTAAAATAAAAAGGTAGAAAAATCTCATAGTCTGAATAAGTCTGCAGAGAATGTTGGAAAATTAAGGCTTACTTACAGCTAGAAGTTTGATAAAATTTTGCTAGTAGTTTTGTCTTTTTTTTTTTTTGCTATTTTCATTTTACAGGGAAGAAAAATAACAATAGAATCAACAGAAATCGTAAGGTCTGGAAGGGACATCGGTAGATCTATGCAGGGCTTCAGCAGAGAGGCAGGATCAAATACAACTACAGCAAGTTAGCTCAATCTTGGAATCAGCTTAGTAACCCATTTTTCTAACTGTGGGTTCTTGGGGAAGCAGAAGGTTCACCAAATCCCTGGGTGGTACAGCAGGAGGAAGAACTCTTTATACATTCTGTGTTATACTGCTGGAGGGTGCAAGAGAAAGTGCCTGTTCCTAAGGACAGTTGCTGTCAAAGCATCAGACGGGCTGGACTTGGACATCATCTCTTTGATGAAGAAACAAACCCAGTTTCATTAGCATTTGTTCATAAGTAGAGATTTAGGAAACTCCTGTTCAGCCTTTTCATTTTCAGCACACTCTTCAATTTGCCTCCATCTCATCTGAAAAACAGGGTGGCCAAACTGGTCCCAGTATACTATTCTTTATCCTGTGGTAACTGCTCTTCTGTCTTAGGGATATCTCAATGTACTTTAGAAGTATCCTTTTTATTCAACATCCATGTTATAACAAAAAACTGAATACAATTAAGGCCAGAACAAATTCCTATGGGTCCCTATTTGAAATACCCATTGAGTTTGAAAGTGATTTACAGATATTTTCACAGTGTAAGTCAGATGAACACTTACAATATACGGTACTTTCCTCATGTTTCTTTAGTTTGCGTGTTTTATATGGGACTCCATCAAAAGCCTTAGTGATACGTACTTTGCACCTCTTATCTACTACGTAGCTATCTACTAGGTAGCTATCATACTGAGGAAGGAAATGATACTGGTTTGACACAGTTTGCTCCTGACAAATTGTTTTTTACTGCAATATTAAAGAAACAATTTATAAGTCCGTTGAGGCCCAACATTGCTTTAGTGTATTCGTGAGAATTGAAGTTGGGCTGACCGTTCTGTAGTTCGCTGTCCTCCTTCCTCTCTCATCTTAAAGGATGCCCTTCTTTAGCTACTGTCATTTTACTGATCTACATTATGTGCTGAATTCATAGCACTCAGAGTTCAAGGATAATGCTTTGGCTAGTTCTTTACATAATCTGTATTGAGAATTTCACTGGGTTATTCTTATTTAAATTTCTAATCCACCTTAATATTGGTAATAAATATTCTGATACTGCTGTGGCTGCTATCAAAATTAAGCATCTGGTCACAATCTTTTCTGTGAAGACTAATTAAATACTTCATTTTTCTCTCATATTCATCATTTATTCTCTTTTTCCTGCTAAGGTGTGGATCTGTAATTCCCTCCTGTTTTTCTCACTAATATTTGAGGAGCCACAGTGACTTGAGTGGACTTTGGATGAACCTGTGAGTGAGGGAAGTGTCACAGGCTTTTCCAATGGTGCCACAGATAAGTACTAAGGGAAGGAGTTTCTTATAAAAATGTTTCTGCAGAAAGTAATTGTGTACTTAGAACAGTTTAGCTTAATTGCATTCTGGCATGTACCTTTGTCATTAAATTGCCATTTGGTTTTTGAAATTGGTTTTTTGGAAGTTCTTGTTGAAATGCTAAAAATCATGCACCAAGAAGGTATTCAAAATCACTTCTTTTTATACAGCAATGCTTAAAACTGACATCTGTTCTCACAATAGTAAAACTGTAATGCCAAATCCATAACAACTTTGTCATGGTGTGACCTATCCCATCTTGATTGTAACTCAGAATGTGCTAGACTCAAAAAAATTTTCCTGGGTTTGCAGGAGAAGTGGGATTAAACACTGTAACCGTTCCTATATGACAATATATACTCCAACAGTGGCAACATGTACTATTTTTTTTTGAGTTGCATGTTTTTCCCTACTATGTCAGCCAATTATATGAGCCCTGAAAACGGAGTTCAAGAGTCTTAGGTTCAGACCCAAAGAAGCCTTAAATGGAAGAGAATGAAACCCACAAAAAACAAACCCCAGACCCAAAAAACCTTGCTAAGAATGATTAGCACCACTGCTGTATCAAGGAGACTGTGATTGTAACCTGATTTGAAACCTGTCACCTTCAAATCACTTCCACTATATCCAGTTTGCTGCATAACTATGGCCTCTTTCTTCTTCAGCCTGTTTCTGGGCCATGTCATTCCAGCTGAATTTTAATTATTGCCAAGTGCTAGGTTCTTTTCGTTTGCTGCTTTTGTCAGAGGCTGGATACACAGCATAAAAACCATTGTCTTAAGGACTGTTGCTCTTTGTGTTATCACTCAGCCTTCTAAAACCTATTTATATGGCTTTTGATTGTTAGTTTGACCTTCTCTTCGAATCTAGTAACAGGTTCAGCCATTATTCTAGAGAGATTTTCCCACATCTAACCATGCATTTAAAGTGTACCTATTCTCATAGGTATTTGTTTGTAACCTGAATTTTGCACCTAGTTTTTTTTATCTTTTCAAAAATTTATGTTTTGAACTAGTACAATAAAATATAACAGTAATAAAAACCCAACCTGCTACAAAAGTGACATTGTTCATTAGAAATTCTCTTTGATTTTTTTTTGATGGCTGGAATTGATGGTGTAGTGCTTGGTTGTGATATCCTTCGCAAGCACTCAGTATTCTTTGCAGTCTGACTGAGACTTTTTTGATTTTTATTCTTTTGAACACCTTGGCAGAACTTGCTATCTATTCCTCTAGATTCATATACTGGCTTGTATAGTTTTTACACTTACCATTTTATATCATTTCTTTATAGAACGTCTTTTTCTTTGAAAGTTGTCTGTGTGTTGACTGTTCTCATAAAATATATGAATTTCCATCTGGCGACATTTATACACATTAAAATATGGTGAGTAAATTTCAAAATAGGAAAACAATATTATTTCAATGTCTTGTTTTATCATTTAAATAACTTTCCTAGGCAGCTTAAATTTGAAAAGCTGTGGCTGATGGTTATTTTAAATAATTTTGTTTATATTCTTTTGATGGATTTTGTTAGTATAGTGAATTCTTACTTAAACACTATTGATTATTTTGAGGCTTGTACATTGTTATGTGCGGAAGGTCTTTCATGATGCACATGACTCTTGATATGAAATAAATGGAAAAACGTCAGATTAGTACTTCAACTCCCAGTAGTCATACTAATGCATCATTGCATGGTGTTTTACAGTGGAAGATCTCAACAGGAGTTGACCCTGTAGGTGCTGAATACTGCAATAAATTTAATATAAGAACAAAAATAGTGGATTTTTTTTTGCTGCAGCTTCTTCCCAGGTCCAGAGTTCTTTATCACTGCAATGAACTTGGCTAACTCCAGCTAACTGTAGTTAGAGAAAATTCCAGGTGATGTCTCTAAGAAATCTGCATCGGTATGAGTTCCAAAAGAGGGCTAGAATTAAATAAAAACACAAAGATATGCTTTTATTTCAAGCGCTATGGGTAACACTCATTTGAGGTATAGGCACAAAGGCTGTTCCTCACTCACCCCATGCTTTCACTGTACCCCTTGCAGCCCTTGTAACCTTTGGAACAGCCTCTGATATTTCAGTACATCCGGCTACAAAGCAGCAGTTATGTTGATTTCCACAGTGAACTAGTATTACTTGAGTTCTCTGAATTGATAGTGGCTTGAACCAAAAGAACTTGTCACTGCAGACTTTGGAGTCATAACTGAAGTGTTTGTTGTTAGGACATATTGTTAACAGGAAATGTAAGGTACATAATGGAAAAGAATTGCTTCTGTTTTGAAGAGGTATTTCTTCCTGCTTAACATACAGGTTCGGAGGATGACATTTCTTCCATGCTCTTCCTGAGCTGGGGAACTTACAGAGAAGCATCAAAATAGTAGTGAAACATTAGTGTACCATTGTTATAGTACTGTCAGCATTATAGTATTGTCAGTGTTACATTGTATACACAGTATATATAGTGCATATGTACTGTACAGTAGTATAAAATAGTATTACAGCACTGTGTTATGATATAGCGTTTCTGTGCTACTGATATGCAGGTTTCATCCAAAAACATGTACCAGGTGAATTCACATAGGTCATAGGTTTGATTTGTCTATTTACTTAGAATGATTGAGATAAAACCAGACAGGGAAAATAATTGGGTAGGGTAACAGGACACTGCAAAATCTAGAACCTTTCTGTAGGACAGCAGAAGCTCTGAGGGAAACTGTGGTCAACTGCCACTGAAGGAGGGAAAATCTGAGATACAGAGTTGTTTGGACAAGGTGTTTATGGCTTATTGTTATAAAGAGAGCACACGGAAGGAATGAAGCAAAAAGTGATGGATTTGGGGAGCCAAAAAGTTCAGGAAAGCGTGTTATTCAGTTGTATGGATAACAGGAATTGGGTGGAGCATATGTGTCCGCTGGCCAGCACCCATTTTTGTTTGGAACAAAAGTAAGCAGACCTTCTCCCTACTTTGATTCAACAAAGCCCTAATAATGAAGTTGGAAAAATTTAACTTCTGAGCCTGTTAAATAAAGACAGAAGAAAGGAGGAATCCAAAAGGGGAAGGGGGGTTTAGAAGATGATTAGAAATAGAAAAGATTGACAAAGAGAGGGGGTGTAGAAGCGGAAGGGTATAATAGGTAAGGAAAAGGAGAAAGGAGGTTAATGGGAGACGAGTTGTATAAATAGAGAATGTTTCTCAAGGTTTTTGGACACATAAATAGAGCTTTTACATGTCTTGTGTCCTTAGCCTGCTGACATAGATAAAATTTTATGAGCAGAGTTTATTTGACAGTCAACAGAGAGAGAATATGATAAAATCTCAATAAATAAGAAAGACCTTAAGAGCTGAGATATCTATAGGTTTCGAGTTTTTTGACTCTGACTGTAGTATTTGGGGTGATGTTAAAAAGATATTTCAAGAGATATTATGTTTATGATAACAAATTTTAAATGAAAGAACTGTCAAGAAAAAAATGACAAAAATACTTTTTCATTTTTCTCATCTGATTCACACAACTTAAACTCAGTAATTTCATAACCTTTTATTCTAGCTCCTTTTTATTAGTTTGGTTTTGTTTATCATTTAGGTAATGGTAATGTCATCAAACCTCTCTATCAGCATCGTATTAAATGAAATTAGATCTAGGTAAAATGATCTTAGGGTAACAAGAAAGATATGGAAGGAACAAACATTCAGTGACAGATTATTCCCCGCAGCAAATCTGGAGGAGTCTGCTATTGTTATATGCTGACTACAGTCAGAATTTATTACGGTAATGTCTATTCTCTTTCCATTTTTCTTGTGAACTAACTTTTGGTTTTGTCAACCTTTCTTCCATAGCTTTAGTGTCTCCAGTTCAACTGTCATGGAGATATTCAGGGAAAGCCACGAATATTCTCACATGTTTTTTCTTTGCAGAGTGTCAAAGTCACACGTTGCAGTATGAGTTGGTGATAGAGTTGTTTCAGTATTTTCTTCTCTTGTTTCTTCCAAAGATGGAAGCCATGCTAATCGTGTTAGTTTATTTCCAAAGAAATATATGTTGCCTATTGAAAAAAATGCTGGGGCTTCTAAATATAATTATGTAGGGCGTGAATAATGACATGGGATATACCAAAGGGCAGTTTTGTGGTACCAGTTGGACTTAGTGGGAATGAGAGTAGTAGCTGGCTGCTGCTTGTTTGCGTCCTGCGTGACAAGCAGTACCATTAAAGTGTATCTCAAGATTTTTGCTGTTTCTAGGGAATATACTAGGGCATGCTGGGCTCAATATCCATGCATATTGCAACCTAATGGAGAAAACTCAAGTAACAGCTGCTGTTGTATACTATAAACATTCCTCTGATAAGCTTTTTAAGGATCTAGATACGATGTGTTCAATATGCATCCATCTACTGACAGTATTATAAATATTGTATTTGTGACCTTTAGATTTTCTCTCTTGATCTCTGGTTAAACAGTGTATTTGCCAGTTTGACATTGCTGACATTCTGCCTGCCTGGTCTAACATTGTTATACGATGATTCCTTGTGATCCCATTGTCATGGGAATAATATATGTCAAATGATGAATACACTTTGAAGCAATGTGGGAAATAAACACACTGTCTGAACTTCATTTACAGCAAGACTTTTTGTTGCAAAATGCCTTCTTCAGTGCCCAGTAATTGATTTATGTAATGTTGATGTATTTAAAAACACTGCTGTTTTATCAGATAATGTAAAGGAGGATGAGCTACAATTCAGGTGGATACTGAGTATCTCAATTATGGTTTTAGTCAGATTTTCCCTTGCTTTTGATTTCCCATGCACTGCATCACTGGGCTTTGCAAGACAATAAACTGAACAGTGGTTAGAAATAGAAGCTTCCTGTTTTCCTTCAGTGGTGAATGCCTCACTTCTCTAGAAATATTCTGTTCTCGAGAACTGGTGAAAGTTAACATCACTTCTATAGCAGTGAACCAGAAAGCATGTGACATGAGAAAAAGAAGAAATCAACACAAAAATTTTGCATTCTGGTATAATTTTTTTCATATGCTTGTTTTATGTTTTTGAAAACACCTCAAAACCAGCCCCACCTTAGAATTCCATGCTTGTTTTCAAAAATTGACTGGATATATTATGTGAATGAGAACTTGATAATGTTACCTACATTCCTGATAAACTGAAGTCTACTTTGATTCAAGTATTTTATGAAAAGTCAGTGGGAGTTGTTTATCCATAATCTTCATGTCCTTGTTCCTTTGTTATTAAAAAGAAATGAAATTAAATGTTTTTAAAAAATTGTCAACAATAAATATCAGGCTGATAAAAACCTCACCGTTGACCTTCAGAACAGTGAGATTTGACTAAGATGTGATTATCCTCTGAGGTCAGAAGTTACAAATCAGATGATGCAGTGACGATTTTAGTCCTCTGCAGCCTACACATTCTGCATAACATCCCATGCCTCATTTGCTGCATCTTTTCCACTGTCCAGAGCACGATCTGTTATTTCTGTTTGCAATTTTGCATCTCTTCAGTACTGGCAGACTACAGCAGGCAATTGAATTCTCTGGCAATTCTCACCTCTTGGACAGCTGTGCCCCAGTTCATAATAAAAGCACTTAATGTGCTGTGTCTGTGTCTGGCACAGTGGGTGCAAAAAGCTGTGGGAGCATACACTGGCCCTGATATACCTGTATCAGCAAAATGAAATTGAATGCCCATATCTTATAACAGATTACAGATTATTTAACATGATTTTGAAATTGCTCTTAACTGTAGTTTGTCTGTCTTCTTTCCTACTGACTTGAGTAGCTGACCTTAGTTTAACTTGATTTACAGGCACAGAAATGATTTTTATCATTTAGAGTTAACACTGTATCACAGTGTGTCCTGGAGGTATTCTTATCCAGTGTCCCTATCGCATCACTGAGATGATGCCATCAATGTTGCTTACCCTGCCAGCCCAGCTTTTGGATTTCTAGTGACAGTTTGCCAAGTGCTTATATCAGCTTCTAGAGTTGTGGGGTTTTTTTGGGTTTTAAAGAAAGCTCAATAGCATGTCAGGAACAATAACTACCAAGTAGTTTTGAGATTACATCTGGAAAGCCACAAAATCACTTACTCATTAAATAGCTTCTTTCCTTACTGGGGATCTTACCCACTCTTTTCCCTGTAACTACATCTAGCAAGACTTGATAAATAAACGCAGGTCTCAGCAATGCTTAAATTGAGGTACTGGAAGACTTAAGTGCTGAAAACTACTTTGCATAGAGAAGGAGTCAATAGAGGTTCTGCTCTTGATGGACTGAATTCAGGAAGTTTGTGATACTATAAATAATTTTTTAAAAATTTTCCTTCTCATTCTCACAATAGATGAATTGCACTCAGCTCTTTTACCACTTGCTGACTATCTCACAGCTTGCAAAACCCTGTGAGTCAACACACTCTGTAAGAGCAGAACAGCAGGAAAGCAAGGCCAGAAAGAATGCAATATTTTTGCATATTTATGTGGGGTTTTTCTTAGATTAGTCTCCTTCAGATTTCTTATCTGTATCCCGGGAAACCTGAGAGCACAAATACTTGTTTGTCAAAAGGCTCTCTGAAACAAAAGTAGGCTGAAACACATCACTCCTGCACAAGTGTGGTTACGAATCTCTGAGAAGGCGAGGGACATCCTAGGAGGCATGTGGTGGACAACTTTGGCTGGGTCTCTGAGAGAATGGCTTCCACCCTGCTACTGATAGAGAGCTGGCTGAAAAAAAGAGAGATCCCACTGTTTGATGTGAGACAATATATTCATAAGGACTAACCTTCTTCATCCCCTCTTCTGAGTTTCTGTCAATTTGTCTGCCTTCAGATTGCAAACTGCCTGTGGGAGTTTGGGGTTGTCCCCCTCTTGAAAGATTAGAAACATCTCAATGATAAAGCATTTCTATTGTGGAAAAGCTGTTTTCTGTGTTTGCTCCCTGACTGGGATAAAATCACAGCCCAGCCATGCCAGGAAGGCTGTTAGCAGTTTTGAGTCAGCCATGGCAGCTGACCTGAGTCAGCTACAGGTGTAGCCCACACCATAATGTCATGGTCATTATAAAGGGAGAAGGGTTGCTGGGGAAGGAAAGTTCGTGGGGGGTTTCTCCTGCTCCTCCTCTTGTTCCTCCTCTGGCTTCTCTCTGCCCTTAAGGACTACTGTCTTGACGATTGTGACAGCTGCATATTGATTTGGCTGAGTATAAGTTTGTATACTTTTGTTGGTATTAGTGCTATTTCATTACATCTGTCTTCACTCCAACCCACAAGTCTTCTCTCCTTTTCCTGATTCCCCTTTCTTGTTGTCGCATCATAAAGCAACCACTATAGTTTAGCCCTGGATGGGGGCTAAATGTAGACAGTATATTTGGTGCCCAATGTTTTTCTGGGACCCAACTGAATAGCTCACCTAGGAGAGTTATAAACCTTTAATTTAAAAGTCTCCAAGGGCTGAAGTTTCAGTAGATTTTTGACTGAGTCATTACGAGCAAATGGCCTTAAGCTGCACCAGGGGAGGTTCAGGCTGGATATTAGGAAGAATTTCTTTACTGAAAGGATTGTCAGGCATTGGAACAGCCTGCCCAGGGAGGTGATGGAGTCACCATCCCTAGAGGTGTTTAAGAGACAGGTAGATGTTGTAATTAAGGACACCGTTTAGAGGTGTTGATAGAGCTAGGATAAAAGTTGGGCTAGATGATCTTGAAGGTCTCTTCCAGCTGAAACTGTTCTATGATTCTACTCTATGATCATGTTGGTGATATAGGTAGGATGGTCACTGAGTGGAATCCTCTGGTATTTGTTGTTAGAACTCTTTTTGGATCTATGGGCAGCTTTACCACTGCTTGTTATTGGTTTTCTGTGGCTTCTCATTTGTGGGTGTAGGGGTAAAGGTGCTGCATTGCTGAGTACTTTGGTGTTTGGTTATGGTATTTTAAATTCTTTTGTAGTTACACCAGTTTCTGATTTCTGTGGAATGGCAATGGGCATGAAATGAAACATGATGAGGACATAGTAGAACAGGGAATGTATAGTGGCACAAACTGCCCTGATGAATAGGATATTACAATTGGTTATAGCAGGTGAGAGACCCTGTGTGTTTTCAGTCAGCCCTAGGGCAAAAATAGTAACAGCAGAAGACTTTTTGAATGGTGAAAGACATTTTATATTTAACAGCTTTTAATCTAGTGCAGGAGATCTTATATAATGTCTAACTAGTAAAGCTTTCTTTGAAAAGATCCCCACAATGAAGTTGCAAATCCACTCTGTACGTTATGAAATGAATGTTTTGAAACAGACTGCTTGATTTGAAGAGTGGTGAACTTGGAGGTGGAAATTCTTGCCAAATATATTCTCTCATGCATCACAGTGAAGGTGGCAGTAGCCATATATACATACTGGACAGTTTTTTCCACTTTTTCAGAAAAAATTATTGAACTCCATTTTAATAATATTTTATTTCACTGTACTACATTTCTTTCTTACAGGATTAACGAATGGGATTTCAAATATTTCATTTCAGTAGCAAGTCTCCTATCAACAATGCATAGATGTATTTATGGTCCAGAGTAAATCCCAATAAGAGCAAGACATTACTCAGGCAACCCTGATTGAATAAAATATTTTCCTATGTATTTGCTCTGTATATTTATTCTGAATATAATGTGATCAAAAACACATTTCAAAGCAAAACAATGAATGATTGTCTGCAGTTGCAAATATCTTTTGTCTTGGATTTATTCAACAAAACAATTTCTAAGATGAATTGCAATGCTACAGGCCTAGCTTAATCATATAGCATCTCATATATGCACTGTATATATCATTTAATCAAGAGAAATAGTGTTATAATGTCATGTTGTAACAGACCATAAGGGGGAGTACTTAACAACTACATTGAATCGTTAGAGCTTGGGAATAGAGACCAAAAGCAGGAGCTCTAATGCAAGGCAGCTGAACATAGGTAATCTCTTCAACTCTTGTTGACAAGGAAAATCAGTTTCCTAAAAGAAGACTTTGTCAGATCTTTAGACTCAAAATAGTTAAGTCATCCCATGTATACAAAAAAATCAAATAGTAAATGCGTTATTGAACCAGAACCATTATAATTAGTTTTAAAAAATGAAGTGGTGGTTTTCGGTTGCTTGGAAAGGAGTATGATAATTTCTTCATCTATTTGACTGGATGACTTATTTATTAAGTGTAAAATTGGGAATGTTTACACATACAAGATTACTGTTTCATTTTCTTCCCCATATTTATGCACTAAACACAAGTTCTAGCTGTAATTTTCCATAGATAGGTTATACACTTCTTTTATGTTGATGTTTACTAAGAGACCTTTTATTGTTACTGCTGTAACTGAGATAGGAATCTAACCCACAGTATACATTCATGCAGGAAACATTTGCAGCTGTCAGATAGTTGGCAGCTCATTGGCTTGTTTTGAGATCTGTGGATAAAAAGCAGTGCAGATTAATGACAAGATAGAGGACTGTATTTTTTTTTTGTTAACTGACACTTGGTATCAAGGGGGCTTAACATGATAGTTGTCTGTTAGTTTACCTGGCAAATTCTATGTGCAAGACAATAGTAGAGCAATACCACACTTTTGAAAGAAAGTGTTATACTTTACCTTTTATTTGAGAATCTTCATATTCTTCTTAAATGCTATTCACACAATTTAAGCAAGTCATAATCACCAAAGTTAGAATTCTTAATGCTCCCCTATTTGTCAGCAGTGGAAATACAACAAATCAAATGACAGAACTTTGCTCTGTACAGATGTACATCATCTTCTCACTGTACCTTCATAAGCAAAACATTGTGGTAAGTCTAGAAGCCATTTCCAAAAATCTGCTCTTTATTGTGATCAGCACATGAAATGGACTGAAGTATTAAAGTGCTCAGTTTCACCTTCTCACTTGTCTGCCAGGGCTGATATTCCTGATGTGCATACACTACCTTGTAAATGGAAACTAGATTGTGATATGCCAAATTCTGGCTTTGATGCACTTTCTTGTGAATGGATGTTTGCTGATGATATCATTTTAGGACTTCATGTTTGCTCAGGTTGAAATGAGGTCTTAAATGAAGGCTTTATTTGAAGATGATGTACAGCCATTGATTGTAAGCCTAATGGATTTTCTCTCTGCTTTTGGATTGATTGGACAGTGATTTCTGAGTTAGAGAACTGGGAATAAGTGATATCGAACACAGACATTCCATGTACGTTTTAATGCTTTGGTAAGTCAAGTTCAAAGAGGTGTGTCAACAGTATATTGGAAACAATACCTCAATTCCAATCAAACCATCTCTGAAAACGGCCAAAATCTTGAAAGAAATTTCCTTCTTAACAATGAGCCAAAGACAATTGTTGCATTTTTGGAAAAGATTACTTTTTATTGCCAGTGAGTTTGTGTTTAGGGGAAAGGGGGAGTGTGTTCTGAGTCAGGGGTGGTAGTTCACACTCCTTTCTCGTCAAGTATTTGACATTCCATCCCTTTGCCACCAAAACCAATGATCACAAAAATGTGGGTAATTAGCTGAGCTGTTCTTAGTACAGAATTGTCCTCATGTAGGAACATCACCACTTTGTGTTGAAGTAGTTGATCCAAATCATTACTGAACAATTCTTTCTCCATTTCAGTTTACTGTTCAAATATTTGTTGGATAAAATATTGCTAGATCTAGCACTGGATTTTGGCTTTAAATTAAAAAAAGTCTTTTGCTTGATTGATTTCTATCTTATGGACAGAATGACTTGGTGCATGAGCTTCAATTAAAAAGTATGAGATTAGTTGCAGAAGGATTTCCATCTAGAACAAGTGCCATGAAGAAAGAAATTAAACATAGATGGATAGTACCAATGTTTCTGTGATGCATGTGAGGGTCATATGAGTAATCAGACTGGAAGTTAATTAAGTGCCGTGTCTTTAAAAAGCATGGAACATGTTCAGCCATTATGCAAGATATTATGGTATAATATTCTTGCCTGGATAGTATAGTAATAAATAGTTGGATTGAAAGAAAATATGCCTCAGATTAACATACCTCCTCAGTCTCTGAATCCCTTGGGAAAAAGTTGCTGTCCTGAATTTTTGGTGATATAGGACTGCTGTCTCCAATAAAATAATACCAACTGAATCACAAATGTTTTCAGCTTCAAGCATTTGACGTACCCAATACAGACAAAATGTTTTTAACATTCATAGAAGTGAAATGTGCATACATGTGTGCACACCAGTATGCAGGTACAAAGCACATTTTTTTTCTGCATCAGTTGCAGAGAAAAGGGCACCAACCTTGCCTAGTTCTTACTAAAGTCATTTATTTATTTAGACTTCTTGAAATCTTAAGTGAATCCCTTATTGAAGCACAAGGTGGTTTTGCCATCTATTCAGTTATACTAGCTGAAGCAGAAGTAATCCAGAAGCTGGCCCTAAACCAGGAATGAAAATAGAAACTGTTCATTGTAGAAATCACAGTCCTCATCTTAGTCTTCTTTTTCATAAAGGCTTCAAATAGAGATTCGTAAATTCATAGGTGTTAAGCTTGCAAGTGACTAACAGTCATTTTAGTGTGACCTTTCGCATAACATAAATTATTTATGTAAACAGATTCTTTCTTTGTATCCTGTGAATGCAATTGTATTGAAGCATAAAGTTCATAAAAATATCCAGCTTTGATAAAAACAGTTTCCAGTGTCTGAAAATTTGCCACAATCCAGGTGCACAGCAATTGGTGAAAGTGAATGGACCACTTCTGCCATGTATTTCTGGTGACAGCTTGAATTCAAGACAGCTACATATTATACAATGTCAGTCTAATTACATCTAAGTCAAAGTATATCCCATTAGGGCTAGTCTTGATAAACCAAAATATGGCTATTAAAAATCAAAATCATAGTTAAAGAAATGGTTGCAACTTCTTTAAAAAATAGCATATGTTTAAAAAACCAAACCACAAACAACCCCCATCCTAAACACTGTTCAGTGCTGTTATGAAAAATCTAACAAAAGCCAGAGATCCAACATGTAATACATGGAACCTGTTGTTCTGAGGTTCATGTTACGCCCGTTTAGGAGTCAGTGTTTACAAAACTTAGATAAACCAATTAACGTCACCAGCAGAATGAGGTGAAATAAGGCAGTGGAGTCATGTCCTTATTGGCACTGCATCTAACTAATGTTTCTCCAACAGTGCTACTGTTCTGCTAAATTCAGCACCATTACCTCTGAGTTGTTTAAGACAGGGACTTCTGTGTTGGCTTGTCTTTTAAACACCTATTGGAGAATGGAGGCGTTTCTTTTCAGTTAATTCTAACTACAGGATAACACCAGCTTCTGCAGAGCAATCAGTGCTGTGCTACAGAAAAATCTGGAAAAAAGTTCTGGGAGAGGAAAAAACTGGAAATAGATTAAATGCTTTGCTTTAAGATTTGTGGTTTGTTTTTTTTTTTTTTTTTTTTTTTTTTCCATCTCATTTAAAAATTGTATTTTAAAATAAAAATAATCCTAAGTTTAAAACTAAAATAAGGAATTAGGAAACCAAGTATTCTGAAATTGCTTTATGTTACTTGGCTTCACATCAAATGAAACACATAGTTCAACCTAAACTGAATGTGGATATTTTTAGATAATTGATACAAGGAGTTTCATTTTTGGTTGAGTGAACACTTTCAATCACAGAGAAATATTTTGCTTTCATTTCACGGAAAATGTTCTGCCTTTTCCAATCAAACAAATGTTTCTTTCAGCAATTGTTCAGCAAATGAACTGAAAACACTTTCTTTACCTGCTTGCGTTCCCACACCATGTGTGCTCCTTTGCTTTCAGTATAAAGCATTTGCCAACATGAATGCACTAATTTGTCCAGTTTGGGGCCTAATAGGGTCACTTTACAGGATGAAGAAAAGGATTAGAGATAGATTAAATAGAGAAGAGGTGCAAAAGATCAGCTGAGAATTTTGCAGAGGGAAATTATTGCTTGTGTGACCACAAAACCGAGCCAGGTCTGACTCCAGTCTGTCAGACACTGCTAGCCCAAGCACAGCTGTTACCTCCTAACATACTTAATACAAACAGGGAAGTTTCTTTCTTTGCACAGGAATTAAGTAGCCATAAATCCATTTGGCAATGTGGATGAATAATCCCAGCAATCCTGACCACTTCTACCCTAATATTGTCCGCATGCCCAGAATTGCTAGTCCAATAATCTTTTAGACATAGGCCATGGGATCCTATAAAATTCACCTCTTGACTCTACTGAACTCTAAAGATTTAACCTGTTCATTAATGTTGAAAAATTATTCCTTTTAGCCAAAATCCAAGCACAGATTTCAGACCCTCGCTTGCATCTATGCTCAATCATTTTCTCTAGACAGTCTCAAACACAGGCAAATAAGCAATATCTTCCCAAAACCTAATAATTATCCTAACCGGACTGCTGATATGGATATATTGCATCACCCATAATAAATGGAGGCTGCTGGCCAAGACTAAATCTAGTCTAGTGTCCCCTTTGATGCTGATATTTAAGTATACATTATCTGGCCTTGTTGATCTGAACCCTAGACCTTATCTCAAATTTAGGCTTTCTTATCTTAGCTACCCTAAGTCCAAGTTTATTGTTACTACCCTTGTTTGAACACCTCTTCTGGGCAAATACAAACCAAAATTAAACCCTAATATACATTTCTGAATGTACCTCAACCCCTTTTTATTCCCTCTTTTGTCTTTCTTATAGCTGAATCTTTATCCAAAACATCATCCTATTCTATTATCATGCCAAAGCAGTATCTATTATCCAAAATATCATGTCCCAGGAGGTAAAATAATGTTAAGAGCACTAAATTTGACCTAAGTACAGTGCTAACTTTATCTTATCAGATCCTGCAGAAACCATTGCCCTTGGTTTCAGGTTGACACTGCTTTTGTCATTCCCCTATATTTAGAATGGGACTGAAAGCGGTTCCTCAGTTCAAGGTTTCTATACAGGTGGGCTGAGGTTTATGTTTCGGGCACAGAGTTAAGAGTATCTCCAAAGATTGTGGGGCCAGATACTTATATCTAAAGGTAACAGGATTGCTGGTTAATAATTTGAACATAGGCTTTCTTAAATGTGTAGGGCTTAAGCTTGCTGCAGTTGAGTCCTAGGACTGCACTAGAAAATTGTTATGTGTTCTCACAGCTGAAAAAGATTGAAAGGCAGTGATCTAAATGGAAGGTGAATGAGTTTGAAGCTTCCAGTCACTTGTGAAAATAAAAATCCTAAAGAGTGTTGAGTCTGCCACTTAAATTTACCTATGTGCCTTTTTTGAAATGTAAGGAATGGATATTGACTACTTTTCGTGCATATTCAGCATGAATTAGTGTGAAAAGTGATATATAACTGTTCAGGTGAATCCAGTTTATTTATAGTACCAAAGCAATCTTAACAAGGTTGAACATTTTTAATGTATCCACTTAAATGGATGCCTGTAAAATGTGGCTTCTCAGGAAAGAAAGCAACAAGACAGACCTTCAGTCATTGCTGTAATGAGAAAATATTCTCAAATTTAACAAGAAAAGAAAACTTGTACAATCACTGTTTTAATGTATTGCTAAAATATTTCTTGCTTGCTCTGGAGGTGATCGAGGAGGCTGTATAGCCTTTTCTAAAAAGTCAGTCATAAAGCAACTGGCTCTACCATCACATTAATTAAGTACCTTCTCAGCTGATTCTTCTGGCCTCAGATTGCTCAGGTTTTGCAAGAGCAAGGTTTTTCAGGTTTTCCTTGGTGGTTTACAGTCAGGTGCAGCAGTTGACTTCTTTTGGCTCAGACATTTTACAGAGAAGCTGAGTTGTAAGTTTTCATGTCAAATGTACAGTATTGTGTTGTGAGTGACAAGGTGGTAACAATTGCAATGCCATCTGTTATATGTACTACAGGCTTAAAGTAGTTTAATTTTGAGAGTTATTTTCCTGATAATTTTTGGTCAATGAATCTGTTAAATTGCTGTGCCAAACAACGTAAAATATCCTTGAGAACATCTTATGAACCTAACACGTACAGTAGGACTGAATATGACTGAAGAAACACTGTCAGTTACTTTTTCTTTCCTGCTTAGTGCTTTAAAACAGTTATCCTCAATTTCTGGCCCTCACGTTCACCCTTTTGTGTTGTACTGACGTTTGTTTACATGGGTATTTGTGCTGTAGCATGCCTGTGGGTAGCACAGCTGCAGAGGTAGCATGAGGTGATCCTGTGGTGGTTTGCTGTGGAGCGGCAGGGAGTGCACACCATGGCTTCGTATCTCACCCCAAAGGCTGTTTGGCCTTTTGTTTTCTGTTGGTTTTGACCAGTGAGTAGTGAAGAAACTGTAAATGGGTGCTAAAAGTTAAAGAGTGTTTGCCCCAACAATTACTACACCTAACTGTTAGAACTGTAACTTCAGTACTTTGGCAAAATAATTTTATATGGAATTAAAGAGATAAGAAATTATGTGTGTGTACATATATATATAGTGCATATGTATACATACATAATTTACAATTAAATGCAAACGCTCTAATGATTTTTTTGATACCTTTCGAATTGTATTTGACAGTGTCTACCAGAGAATAGCTATTTAGGTTATTTGCTAATGGCTGGTTTCACATGCCTTTGATATATGCTTGCATCTTTGCCATCATCAAATCCTATCTACTCAAACTGTTCTGGACAGAGCCATCTTTTTCCGTTCACTGCAGCAAAGTGAAGAATATTTCCTCTAATATTCTCTCCCTCAAATGTGAAATTTTTAATTCCCTCTCAGAAACATCTGCTTTTAAGGTAGTCTGCTGACAGGTAGTTCCTTTAACCTCCCTCTATTAGTATTCATTAAGAAATATTTACATTTGATTTCCTTTCACAATGCTGTATGCAACCAGAACAGTAAGGACTGTTGCAAAGTTGGTCTGACCCTTTTCTTCCAGCCCTCTAAGCTGAGCTTTATCACCCACAGTTGTCTGTCCCCTGAGTTTTCAACACTTGTACAATGTGCAGGAAAGGATCAAGAAGACATTTTAACTCACATAACCTATATACCAGTGAAATAAGTAACCAGGAAGCCATTGAGTCTGCATAAAGGAAGAGATACACACAACATGTAATTATTGTGACAATTTTCTGGATTTACTGATGTAAATATACATGGATTTTCCCTCTGCAAGGTGTGCAGTATGACACATTTGTTAGCTTATTAGATGCCTACACAAGGTAATGGACTGACTGGCCAAATTTTCTGGAGATACAAAACCATACTGTAGCAAAACATAATTTTATCAATGTTAACTGCATGGTTCAGCAATTATGACACTTACATACACAACTTACAATTCTTTAGTCAAATCTGCATATAGTATATGCATATAGTTTCTGTATTGTGTCCCATTTTGCTTACATAAGCTTTTTCTTATAAGAGACATCTTGGACTACTTTTCCATACATTTAAAAACATGACTACATCTTACATCATTATTTTAATCTTAGTAGTTCACTACTGTTGAAATATCTTCCTCCACAGACATTTTCTTCTTGACATGATTTTGATACGCATTCACTTACAGCTGTCAAACCTGCACTCTGTGTATGTTATACCTATGGCTTCCTCATTCTTTGAAGGTTATTGTTCAACTGCTGTGCATGTTATGTTGAGATATTCAGGTGTTCTGTGCGATGAGTCTGCACAGCACAGAGCTGTGGGTAAGACTGCAAGAGAGAAAAAGCAGTGTTTTCCTCAGTCCCTCATGTAAGTAAATCAGTGTTCTGGCCTAAGTACTGAAATCTTCACGAAACTTTCTCCAAATCCTCCCACTTGACTCGTTTGCTTTGGACAGTGAAAGCTGGGTGATAAGATTGGTGTCACTTCTATGGTGCTTGAATCAAGCTTGTAGAAGTGCAGCCTGGAAAAGCTGGAAATGAGCTGGTTGAAAACCTGTATGGAGTAATATCGTCAAAATAATTGTTCTTGGCTATATGATAACTTTGGCATCTACTGGTTCCTGCTGTCCATAATCACTAGCACAGTCTCAGGACTTAGGCCTTTCTCTCCTCTAACTTGGCCTGATTTTACATCTTTGTAATTCCACATATTTCAACACAGTTAAACAAAATAGAGGCTGAATTTGGTTGTGTATCATACTTGTATTAATGACTTTTTTAATTCTAGCGCATTGTAAACCTCATAAAGATCTACCAGCAGCAAAAGAAAACTATGATATTGAATTGTGTCCTTAATAACATCACAAAGTGCGAAGTGACTACATTAAAATGTCTTTAAATTATAAACAGCATGTATTTTTAGTAAAATTTTGAGTAAATTGTGGTAACAGAACAGCATTCACAAACAGATTTACCTGCTTTATATTCTTCCTGCTGTCATGCTTCATAATATATTATAATAATTAGTTTAACATAGGAATAGAAAACCAGAAGGGTATAGGAAACCTTAGTGGAAGAAAGATGAAGCTTTCTGACAGAAACGTCTTCAGTACGGTATGGTCTTCTGATTTGTCACTTAACTGTTGAATTACCAGCTCCATTCACAGTTAGGCGATGGTACATTGAGTCTGACTTTTCACATAGCAGAAAATTAGCTTTCCTTTCTTAAAACTGAATCCTCTCTGCAGCAATAAACATGGGAAAGAGGAGTAAAGCTCATAATGTAAGTACTTCAATAAGGTGGAATTATACTGTCTCTTTGAATAGTATAAAAATGTATCAAAACTTGTGATGGAATTTCCTAATAAGTGGGTGTGCATCATAAAATAATGGCATGACATTTACACCTGTGAATTAAGGAGTCAGAAGAATGGCTTTTAAGGATGTCTTCTCAAAAATATATAGGGACAGCATGGTTTTCTTCTAAAAATTGACAAACATATGTTCACATCTAAATAAGTATGCAATGCTATGCTGGGACAGGCCTTGTAGGGGCTATTGCAACTTTGAGTTGACTTAGTAATACCGAATTTTCTGCAAGATAAAATGAAGGAGCAAATTTTGAGATAGCCTGGAAAAAGAATTCAATGGATTTGAGAAGTAAATTTTTATGTAGTTGAAAAAAATTAGCTTTCATTGTAGTTAAAGGTAGAGCCATCAAATCCACACAGAAAAATAAGAAATGTTTAAATGTTTTATACTTTAGGCAGCTGCTAAATTATAGGTGAAGTCAGTAAGAAATGGAAATAATGGTTTTGTGGAAACTGTGTCAAGAGAGGTTTTGTATCAAAAATATACAGATGGATAAAGCAAACACTTTCCTGCTATGAATTAATCATCCAGCTACGTTACTTCTGCTGTAATTAGTTCTGCATTAGTAGAACTCAGAACCTCAAAAGATCAAAACCATGAGAATTCTGCCCCATTCCACTCTGTTTTCTAGCTTCCTTCAGCTCAAATTTTTAGAATAAAAAAGGCTTCTAATTGATTTTTCCTTCACCTGCAAAATTCACAACATGTCACTCAGATTAACATCTGATTTGTTTTCTTTCTGGAGATAACACAAAAATATGTGTAATCCTCGTCAGCAATTCTTTCAGCTTCTCTGATGCTGGCTTTGACTTATTTTCTACAGCTTATTTCAGTGGAGTGCGTGGAAAGAGCTGTCAGGACTCAGCATACTGATAGCCATTACCTGTTGCTTTTGCTCAATAGCTGGAAAGTGAGATAAACTTTCTTACCTTGGTGTGATTCAAATAAACTTTTAAGAGGACAAGGGGATATACCACATAACATTATTCATAAGTTTTCTCCCCTTTGCAACAATATTATCTATGGTACTTACCCTTATAACTTCTCTCTTTTATATTACCTGGTCTGATTATCTCCTCAGCTTGATGACGTGGGAACTGCAAGACAAAAAAGCTTTCCTGTACTGCTGGAAATTGAGTGTGTAGTTGAAAGCTTTGTGTGAAACATGGCAATAGCCTTTTCCTGTTTTTCATTATTTTGGCTTAAGTACATCTGTCTTCATTAAATGCATCATGCTTTGCTATCTGTAAGTATAGAAGGAATAAATGTCACACGTACTGCTGTTTGTATATTCTGTAATGTAAATAGGTCTAGTACTGCATTTGCAGTCTTACTGCAAGGCGCATCAATTCTACTGTCTAGTAACTATCATAACTAATTAAAAGAAGATACATGATCAATTTAGCTGTTATATTAGCAGTGTCCTGCTAGAGGAGCAGGGGATGAAATAAGGATTCTCAATGAGAGAATGAAGATGGCAGAATAAAAATTTTTATATAACAATGTATTCATTTCTAGTATTATCTTTTTATACAAGGAGTTCCTGAAATGTCCACAGGAATGTTATTTGGTCATCATTGAGAGAAATAATCTTTTGAGCTGCCCAAATATAGGCCATGCAACACCATTTGAATAGCTCCTCATCTCTGAAAGGTGGTTTGATATTTGTCAACAGAAATGTCCTTAATACCAGCAATGGGATGAATGTGAGTCTAAATAAATGGTGATCAATATCCAGAGACCTTTACCTTTGTAAACTGTGTTTGGTAGACATGCATAACTGTCAAAGGACCTGCCTGACCATGTATATTGAAGAGATTATGCTGATATGGCTTTGCTTGTTGCTGAGATGTTCACGAGGCTCTCATGAGATTACTATAATGAAAACCAACAATGCACCAGCACAAAAAATCAAAGAATAGTCCAATAACAATCAC
Source organism: Leptosomus discolor (assembly GCF_034619465.1). NCBI lineage: Eukaryota > Metazoa > Chordata > Aves > Leptosomiformes > Leptosomidae > Leptosomus > Leptosomus discolor. Next base: position 17,692,509 of record NC_141396.1, on the reverse strand, counting down.
AACAAGGAGCGGCAGCTACCATTAGTAGAGCAACCAAAGAGCGCAATTGTAGGCCTTGTTACTGAACAAAGAGACTAAAGGAAGAGTGAAAATAATAGTTTCCAGGGAATATAGGCATACTGATGTGGATAGGAAGTGGCTCCTGCAAGGATTTGTCACCAATTACCTTTCCTCATGCTGTAAGAGAGAACCCTATTGCTCTACTTAATTATTCAGCACTGTGATATCGCTCTTACCTAGTTTCCTCAGAAAGGGTTTAGAAGAACAAACCCTTTCTATAATAGCTGCGTATACAATCAAAGAACCTGTCAGCTCGTGGTATGGGCAGTTATTGAGAGAAGTTGCTAAACACATTCTTCTTATTCAGGTTTTCATCTTCAAATTGGGGTGGGGAGTGAGGGGTGGAGGGAGCAGGGAGGTGGGGGAAGATAATAAGCAGCTATTCTGACCACATACATCAGAAATGTTGTACATTTGATGACAGCAACTACAAGATCTCATGCCCTCTCTAAGCCTAGTTTTATCTTACATGCTAAATACCATGCTACAGCCAAGTAAGCACATTCAAAGCATGCTATCAATTAATTATTTTTTCCAAATTCTCAGACATCTGGGTGTTTTATGGAGTTCATCATCTTTGATGTGAATAAATCAAGCACATATATTTCAGAGTTGCCCCCTGAAAATGTTCTAGTAGTTCAAAGAACATAAACACCAAAGGGGATGAGGTAGAATTGATTTTTAAATATATTTGAATGTTTCCAGAATGTACTTTTCAACATTTCCTTATCTTTAATAATAGTACATTTATTCAAAACACTGGAATCATATAACACCGTTATGTTCTGCTTCTTTATTTTGTAGGCTAGTCATATTGGTTTACCACACTCGTTTTGTAAGAATTTATGTATTAGTATATGGGAAAAAATAGAGACTAAAGAAATAGATTTGTGCAATATATGTTCAAACAAGCATTGCTGGTGCAGGTAGCAGCGCCCAGGAATTCCATGTACTGTTCCTTTTGTCAGGAATTGTAATATATTGTTAAGTTTGTTAATTACCTGCCAAACAATAATGAAAACTTCCCACATAATCCGGAATTAAGGACAGAAACTTGAGACCTTCATGAGTCCGTATAGCTCCCTGGTGACAAGTGAAGCAGAAGATTGAAGTAAAACAAATAAATAAAAAGATGAAAACAAAGCCTAAACTTGTTTGTAAGAGACAAAACTTCGCAAAAAAGTTCTTAAATATTTTATATTCTGGTATAGGTATGTCCTTCAGATTGATGCATTGTCTAAGCGTATGTGGTAAAAATATAGAAAAGCTCTATGTAATAACTTAATTCAAAAATAAATTGGATTCTACAAAATTTTTAGTGCTAACAAAATTCTTATTACTAACCAGGAAAAACACCTGTCATATTATTTTTAGGCAATGAGAGATTGATGGAACAGGTCTCAACAGCAAAGGGAATGCTTAGCAGCCAAGAAGGGCAGAATTTAAACAAAAGCAAAATCCTGGCAATACCTGGACAAAAACAAATATGAGAAGGATTTTAAAATTTCCATGAAATTGTGCATTAGAAAGTCCTGAATTACCAAAGATTTTAAAATGAAAAAACTAAGACAGATTAATCCTTGTGGGACAGTACTGTGTGAAATGCTGTTAAGCCTATGTGAAATCAAAAAAGTATCCAAACAATCACTTCTCTAGTTTTTATTGATGGTGTTTGAGAGATGTTTTCTCTGAAGGTTAGTATACTGCAGCTGTGTATTAAAAGCACCTTTCACCACGCTTCACTCTTCACAGGAAAGCTATATAAAATGGGCAAGTAACATTTTATAAAATATTTACAAAGCAGTTCACATGAAAGCAGGGCACTAAAAGACTATCTGACAATAATCAAGAAGGTGCAGTGAAAGCATATGTGAATACTGAAATTCAGAGGAGCTGAACTGTGCTTCCCAGAAATTGTGTGTTCCTGCAATTTTCCTCCTGAGGAAACCCCCTTTGAAGCCAGATCAGTACTCTGGGCTTCAGGCTGAAGTCTGTAGTAGACACCACTTCAGGACTGCTTGGGATGCTGTTGGCACAGACGCGAAAATGATGAAAGATCTTTACTTAACTGCCCATCAACATTTGTGTACATCTCATTCTTAATCCCTGACTTTGATAGTGCACAAAACTGATCCACATCGGAACATGGAAATTGGTTCTAGATTTCCCTCCAGGGATGTGAACTACTCTGAACTCCAGGAGACTGCACTGACATGGAAAAATTTCTGCATGTTTCTGTGGTTTTAGGCCACTAAATCATACGTGGTGGAGAGTGAGGTATTATATGTTCATGACTCAGATAGCAGGATTCTTTCCTTTGTCATAAATAAGAGACATGCTTTTTCAGTGCTGTATTTGCTCTCTCCCTAATGCATACTCTACTTTCTGTGTTACTGTCAAAAATATTATAATGTAATGTTGTAGGAGAGCAGGTTATTCACTCATCTGGGGTATGGAAAACCCGTTGATTTTAGAAGGTATGTTTAATAAAATTGCATCATTGGCAGAGACCTTTTCATGTTATAACACTATGTTTATTAGAGAGAGAAAATCTCTCTGCATTAGGTTCAAAGCCAGAAATTGATTTCCAAAGGAGCCGGGTGCCTAGGTTGCTTAGATATTTTGAAAATCCCACTAAGCCTCTGTTTGCAGCTTTTTGGCACCTAAATACTCTCGAAAATCTGGTTTGAGTTATTACAGTAACATGAAGGAATAATAACTTATGTTTTCATGCCTGAAGGATTTTACTGGCACTGAGCATCTTGATGTTACATTGCGGGAAATTATATTTACATATTTGAGAGCACTGAATTAATCATAACATAAAATAAGACTTTGTTTAACATATATAAAGAATCTATTCTCAAATACATTATTCCTTGTAGGGCTTGAGATAAAGTAAAGCATTTTACCAAGCTTAGGAAGGCTGTAAACAGGGAGGTGGCTAGTTTTCAATGGTTGATTAGTAGTCTGGAAAACAGACGTGGAGCAACCAAAACAGATTGCTCAGCCCTAATGCCAGACTCATCACTATTAATTTTTTTTCTTCCTTGCTTCTATTCTTTTGCTTAAGCCTCTTAAAGTCTGCTTGTCCATTTACCAGTTCCTGTGAAAATATCTTGTAATTTCAAAATAACCTTGAAATTATTTATTTTGACAATTTTATGTTATGAATCAGAAAGAGAAATAGATATTTTGGCTTCTGGGTTATCCTTAGGCAAAGGAAGAAATGAATGGAGTCTAGTCTGTGTACTGAACTATGTATATATTTTCTTCATGGCCTCAGGAAGACCCCAGAGCTGAAAGCTCTATATTAATTTTTGATGGTTAGTTTCTATTCTGATGAAAATTGTTTCTTTATATCAGTGATAGTACAGTTGAAGCAGCAAGAGCTATAGGGCTGGGAATATGTCAGTAACTTTTATAATTTAATTTTAAACTCATGGCCATAATTGCAGGAAACAGGTTTTGACTCATTTTTCTGTAACTCAGGTTGTATATCCATCCGTGATAAAATGACTGAAAATAAAATTGATAGATCTGACTTAGGCAGGATTTTTCCATCTTGCTTCCTCTCCTGAACATGAGCAATGAGAACTGGAAGATATAACATTTCTGACACATTCTGAAGGACAGACAAAATCCAAATACTCTGCTACACTAAAAATAAAAATCCAACTTGACATGGAAATGGGAGTATTTACCACTGAAGCAGATTTGTGCTGAAATAGATGCACATGCTGTAAACCTGGTTGTTTGCACTTGCTTTGCCCTGATGAAAATCCAGTCAGGTGACTGGATCCAACACAATGTCTGCAACAAATTATGGTGTAGTTCTCTGATGACCAATACCCCATCCTCTAGGAGAGGATGGTACATAGCCACCATAATCTCCTCTGTAGTCGTTTGGAGTTCACCGGGTGCTCAAAAGCAGGAAGGCAACTAACTTTTCCCTGCTATATGTGCCGCAAATAGCGGTATATTCTAGGGCAAATCATAGAAAGCAATGTTGGCAATGCATGCCAAAGGTATATTTAAACATATCTCTAATGCTTTCTCTTTGTCTTTCATTGTCTTAGTATCAAAATAGCAAATGATTTCTTTTGTTGTAAATTTATTTTCAAAAGGTTTTTTTTTTGTTTGTTCTCTTAAAAAAACCTATCCCTTTTAAATCAATTTAATTATACAGAAGTAGCAAGTGTACAGGTTATTCCACAACATATTTTATACTGTTATTTAGTAGTATTCTAAGTCATATTTCCTAGATAACAGTGGGAAGAATTTTTTTTTTTTTTAAGAAATTGAAAGTTAATCTGCCCTGCAACTTGGAAAAGTGAGATTTGGAAAAGATTTGAAAGCAGAAATTGATGTAACTGGGCTATTAAACCAGCTGAATATGTGGTTGATATTTTGAGATAATTTTGTTATGATCAATGCTATTTGCATAAAGTCTTTATAGGTAATGGCTGTTTTAAGGAATGAAGGCATATTTGCATCTGTCTGGAGTAGTTCTGTGCAAGTCCCAGCTGGTAGAAAGCAAGTAATGTTTCTGCTTGTGTAGCACCTGTTTTTGATTTCAGAGGGGAAACAGAAGAAAGTTACTTCAATGGGTGGTGACGTTATACACAGCTGCTGCCTGGCAGAAAGTATGTTATCTCCCTTTCACCTAAGTGAAAACTCTTCTACCTTCCATCATGGATAGGATCAGAGCTCCAGCTGTCTCCTCCCAGAGGAAGAGACAGAAGGGGATGCATTCCCCAAACCTTTCCTGCAGTTATGAAATAAAGTTCAGTAAGTTTGTAATTTTTATTATGCAGAGGAAGATGGGGATGACCAGAAGGACATTTTTGATGGAGCTGGCAAGAAGAAAAGGTTTCAGAGTAGAAAGTGAACTGAGGTAGGAAAAAGTTTATATGGGTAGAAATAACATGTAGTAATGCTGCTTGGAGTATTCTAATTTTATAAATGCAGTCATACAGGTGACTGTGGTTGAAGTTTTTGACCATGTATTTGGTGGATATACTTTGCTCGTCCCCCTATAAAGATGCCTCAGGATTTCAGTGGCTGTTCCTAAAGTGTGATTCATTTCTATTGTCTTTTGGGCAAAGATCAAGCAGTATGCAAACATTAGCAAAATTTCTAATTTTTTCCCTCTAAAATCTGTGATTCTAATGCATCTTAAGTTTGCTAATTTTAATGTGTCTGCATTTTTCAGTATGCTGCTTCTCACATGGAAAATAAATATGTAAGATGTGAACTTGCAAATGTTTTTCATGTAATATGTTTCTATGCTTTAATCTCACTGAAATCGATGAACCATGTCTTTAGCTGATCTAAATCAGCTGTTGTTTATTTTTCACTTGAAGCCAAGTTAAGATTAATCTAAACTTAATAGTCAATTCCTAAAATGAAAAAAAAAAAAGTTAAATATACAGGAATGGAAAATGTGAGGGGTTGAGGGAGGGAATTTCTCTGCAACATCTCTGGTATTCTAATATTTAATCTTCCTGTGAGTAATACACTGCTGTGAGTCTCAAAGTTACTGGCTTACACTTTGGTACAATCTGGAAGATCACTGGAGAAAAAATCTAGGATAAAATACCACAGATGTGACATTTCAGGGTGAAAATATACTCTAGCTGCTAATTTGTCTGGTGGTGTTTCAATAAGCCAACTAATTTTGAAGGGAGCCTTCCTCCAAAGAGCGCTTCTCATGAGTGCTAGTTATATCATTATGCAGTTTTCCAAAAGCTACATCATTACATAGTTTCTCTGAAAAGCTGGAAGAAAACCAAGTATTGATCCTTTCTCTGTATCTGTAAGTAGATAGTATACAACTGGGTCCTCCCTATAAAAGCTCATTTCCACAGATTTTTCAATCCTATCAACTTTGAAAGCCTGAGGAAGAAGGGAGGATGAAATAATTTGTAAAGCGAGATTCAAGCACGTATTGAACAGAAGTAGGTAATTAGCGTCTGATACAAAATTAATTGAATTCTCAGGAAACAAAAAAATGAACTAGTCTGTTCGGAATCCTACATTAACAATCCATTGAGGACTGAGTAGAGGCTTTATCTTGCCTGCTTTGACACAGAGGTATTTATTGTCAATACTTTAGGCTTTCTGTAAGTTGTATGCAAGGCAAATGTTATGCTTAATTTAAGCTTAGCTACTACTGGATAAAACAGAACTATTTAACTGTGGATTTTTGGTTTTGAAAATGCCAGCGGAAATGCTAAATTTGTTGTGTTCTGTGCCAAGAAAAAAATCACAGCTGTACAGGTACCAGAGGAAACTGGTGCACAGCAGCTAAACTGCTGCTGCAAGCATAGCAATGGCAAAGTTCCCAGATCTGCAGCTTGGTACAAATACATTACGTATGAATATTTTATATAAAGTGAAATAAACCACAGGAAGCAGAAGTTCTATGTCTCTAACTGAATTTTTTTTTTTTTTTTTTTTTTTTTACTGAAGTAAAGATGTGACAGTTTAATTAAAGTAGAACCTGGCAGGGTTAAATAATGATAAACCAACAGTATTTAATGGAGGTTCACTTAACCTAGATCTGTAATATTTTAGATTAAAATGAATTGGGATTTTTTTTTTCCAATGGACTCTGCTCTACATGTTGCACAATACTGACAGAAAAAATTGTGCTATATCATGACAGTTTTCATATTTCCAAAATATAGTACATTTAATGCATTAGAGAGTTCAGTGAGAACAGTTTTCTATGGGGCAACTCCAGTATTTGCCATTGTGATTTTGCAATTTAATTAAAGCAGTGATTATTGGTATGAATCAGGGTCAAGGGATTTTGGGGATAGGCCAAGGGGTTTTGTTGGTCTCCTAGAAAGTATTTGCTTTGAAATGTTGTGCAACTAGCCTTTGACAACTAGCGCACATCATTCTTAAAGTCCATACTAACCAGCTATCTCTAGCAGTGGTGTCCTGTCTCCTTGGACAGGTTGATGGTTTAACTTCTTCAGGTGTTACAGAAGGGCTGCACAGCAATCTGTCAGGTGTGTTTGACATTTGCTGTATGTGCATAAAGCTGTCACCAGCATAGGCTAACAAAGGATTACAGAGGCTTGCAAATGGAGGTGGCTGCCATCTGCACAATTTATAGGGAATACTAGGAATCACTCAAAATTTCCTACCAAGTTAGTAGTTTTCCAAATTTGCTGAGAAACTTCATCAGGCCAGGTAGAAATTTACAGATCATCCTAAGTAGGTATACAAATTTTTCTTGAAACGTAACTTTGTCCCTGTCCGTTATTTTCCCATGGAAGGTGCAGAACTGTGTCTTTTTAATCATGAACTATTATGGGATTCTTTCCAGTGTTATCTAGTACATCGAATTTAGTGTAATAAGTTTTGTGCTACTGTATTTTTAAGCAATGCACACCATACAATCTGTTGAACAATAACATAATCTGTAGATTTTATATTCAGTAAACTAAGTATCAGTTTTGTAAGAGACTGACCTTTTAGCAGCAAGGAAGTGATCTTTAGATGGGGTGCATAATTCATAAAATTTAAGTCATGAACATTTGACAATGCTATATGTAAAGAGTTTAATGTAAGTGCAGATAAATTTACAAAGATATTGTTGTAAAGCTTTAAAGAATTATTGTTAACAGACTTTTTAGTACTGTGAAACTTTCATGCGTTCATCAGGTATATTGGGAAGGGGCTGCCGAGTATTATAAAGCAGCCTTTTCATTATGTACTGCTCGTGCAAGCCAAATATTTTCAGAGTTGCAAAAGAGCGTGTAACAGGATAGTGTCTTATGGAAGGCAAATGACGCTGAGAGAAAGAAAATACTGCACTTACAGGAGCTGTCAGGCTAAAGTCTTTCCTCAAAACAGATTCAGTGACTGGAATAGGTATACTGTGATATGAAAAAGTAACTGCTTTCCACATCCTAACGTACCATACGTACTACAATTTTCAGGAAGTGCATGGTAAGTAAATATGGAAATAGCAGCTCTGTATCTGTGTACAGTCGGGTTCAGGAAAAAAAGAAAATTTCCTTTTGTGTGCTCCTTGACAGTGACTCTGTCACTCATATTGTGTCTGAGAACAACTCTTACCTGGAGGTGGTGGACTGGCTGAGACGACAGGCCGTGGGCGACAGCTCCAGGTTCGAACTACTGGATATCTCCTGGTTCACAGCCTGCATGGAAGCAGGAAGACCAGTTGATTCAGAAATGAAGTATCGTCTCATGGTAAGTGTCATCTTCGGTGTCAATACAGTGACATTCACAATGAATGACTGTGTGTGATTATTTATTTTTTAACATAAAGGCATATGTACTTGTGTCGTGATGCAATCTTTTTGTTTTAAAACTTTTTTCCCTAAAGTTTACACGAGTCATTCACAAGTTTTAATGGATTAAAAAGACCTTCTATACCTTCTATATCAGTGTCTGGCCATGCTAAGTTATGATGTCGTCACATGTTACAAAATGATAATACACATCATTCCTGTAAAAAAACAGGGGGGCCATTGAAGGGGAAATGTCCATCAATAAAGCACTTTTGTTGTTGTTGTACTTGTGATATTTCCACAAATACTTCAACATCTCATGGTAAATATCCCACTGAGAGCAGTGTGTTTTAATGGGCTCCTAATGGAATACTTTGCCTCTTCAAAACAATACAAAAATATTAAAACCTTTGCTGTTTGGATGTGATCAGTTAACTGCTGGGCCCTTGAAGAACTTGTGGAATGAAGTCTGCTGCTGTCTATGGGCATGCATCTACAAACTTGGCATCAAGGAAAACCGTGCTAAAAAAGAAATATTTTGTTATACTGTATTTTCTCTCAATGGGAGCTGTAAGTCAGAGGATATCGTGAATGGCAGGCTGATTATTTGCTGAATGGTGTTTGACCTTGAAGAAATGGATGATGAGATATTTTCCTCTGATCTGTATCTGACAAAACTATGTGTTGATTTCTCAAATTGGAGTCTAGTGTGAAATGGTGGTATTCAATACCACCAGTATAGACTGTAAAAGCTTAGGGTGTCGTAGGGATGCGTAGGTGTGCTGTGCACAGCTTGACAACAGCATGTGCTGCTGGACCATGGAATGGACCCTACGTTGCGGCAGGATAAAACTGTTCCCTGGTTCTGCACGCACTTGAGCCTGACAGTGATGGATTTAATGTGCACTGGTGAAGAAATTCATTTGTATGTCAAGAGAAACACAAGTGCGATCTAAAGCTCTCTGAAATAAAGTGAGGAATTCCTGCTGATTTCTGAGGGTCTGGATTAGGATCCATGGGAACTGAGACTCCACTGGAAAATGATAACTGGGAAACCTGTAAACGCTGGGACCACAGCACAATCTGCAGCATGTACCTTCCTGTAAGGCAGAGGATACCTGAATATTTAACAGAAATACTTCACTTTTTGCTGCTTCTTCATCCTGATGTTTAGATTATGAAGGATGATTTATAAATACCACCCTTCCCCAAGAAAAACTGTAGCTCCTGATTAATATTTTCAGTCATCTTTCATTGCCAGAAACTGTTTTCCAGGATTTTGTATACAAGAATTACTGTTTAATAGCACTTGGGAGGGGGGAGGGGAGCAAATATACCAGATGGAGCTGTCGCTCCCGGACTCAGCATAATTCCATGACAGAATATGTGTTTATATTTACATTCCTTCCAATGAAATATGTTTGCAGTATATTTATAATATTTTCAGTTAATCTGCTGGAGGGGGAATAGAACAAAGAAATTAATGCAGAACAGAAAAAATCTGAAAACCTTGTAACTACTCTGTTACATAATCTCACAGGCAAACAGGTCATAAAATTATAAATACTGGGAATTCAAAGAAGTTCTTTAAAGAAGAAATAAATCCAAAATGTGAGCAAAATCCTGTGAACTTTGCTGAGAATTTCGCATCAGGATTAAAAGTAAATCAATTTACCTTTTATGTACATTCTTAATTTCAGCAAGACCTATAGATTTGGATATCTCAGAAAATATCTTTTCATAGATTTTTTTTTTTTTTCTTATCAAAGCAAGAAATACCTTTGTCTTTCTTCAACAACACTGAAGCTTACTACTTTTTTTTTTTTTGTAACAATGAGAAGGCCAACGCAAGTCGAACTGCCTTAGATTACTTTTATATATAAAAGCGCTCTTGGAATACTGCTAGAGCAGGAACTTCTGTAAGAGGTAGCAGTACTGTCAGGAGATCATTATTATACTTTGAGACTGGCTTTGCAAGCAAGAGCTTCTGTTTTTATTGAAACATAAAGGTTTTGTGGCAATAAACGTAGAGTGCAATAAGCAAGCCAGTGACAGCTGTACCGTTAAGTTTAAAGCTTATAGTTAAGACCAGTCTTAATTATATAGTAGTTCTAAAGTAATAAACATTTTTGTAAAGCAAACAAGGAAAGAAGAGAAAGGATTCTAGAAGCCCAGCAAATTTAAAAATAATTCTGTTGTTGCAGTGTCACCACAATTTTTTTTTTTTTTTTTTTTCTGCCTTGAGAAATGAGGAAGGATTGAAGTAAAGGTTAATTTTCTTTTTACGTACTAGACCAAACCCATACATAATGTAATTTAATTGGAATTTCACTGAAGACAAATTTGGTCCATTATGTCAGTCTTGTGAAATGAAAGTGAATTAACAAACCTTGAACTCAGGCTAGATCATGAAAGCTTTGAGGTAAAAGCAATGGATAACAGTAGGGGAATGTTTGGGTGAAATCTCATCTACATGTAGGTTAGAGGTAAAATTCTGACTAACATCAATAGCAGTAAAATTTCATCTTTCAGATCTTACAGTAGTCTATTTGGAAGATAGCTCTTCATTCAGGACATTTGTTTTAATGCATTACTAAAAAGAAGTGTCCTTCTCCATGCAAAACAACGGGAATAAAGTCAGAGCTACGGACTGTTAGTTGACATATTAACTACAATTGCCACTAAAGTACGTCTTTCTGTGGTTGCAAATGATCAGAGATGCTCTGATGGAGTGATCTATAGAGTATAAAAGGTTGGGTGACCATATCTAAGTTGGTCTGCATTCTTATTGATTCATTCGGTAACAGTTGACTTTTATAGTTAATAGCCATCATTTAATTTAATAGGCTAAGCAAGTGTGGTAGCCAAACATCCACTTCAAAGGGAAATCAAAATATTTCTCTGGCACAGGAATGCCTTTGTCCAGAGACACCTTTCCCACCACAAGCAGATGGGTATTCTGGACAATAGCAGGGCATGGACATTAATACATATGTAAGGGCATCCCCAGCTAGAGAGTACTGCTATTTCCTGGGTAATGGAGAAGAAAGAGGCAGAGGGGAAGCTTTCAGAGGGATAAAAAGAAAGGAAGAGAATCATGAGTGATTATCATCCTCAGCAGCCTTAGGAACTGTGCTGTGACTGCATCTCTTCTGCTTCTTCCTCAGTCAGAACCCAAAAGTTGTTAGTCATTTCTTTAGAAAGCAAAAGGGATTTATTTCCTTGAACAAAAGATTTCCCTCCACATGAGGAAAAGGAAGTACTGCAAGATCTTTTGATCCCTTATGATATCATGTGACAGGCAACTCATATTTAAAGTTTTCCAGAGAGTCTCACTGTTGCCTCATGAAAGAGAGAAGCTCTAACTTATGGAATAAGTCCTTCATACTGACAGTCGGAATTTCCCAGAAAATAAAATGAAACTTATGAACTGGATGCCTTCTCTTCATGAAATGCTGGATATCAGCAGACTTTATTATTTGATCAATGCTGTCTGGACTCTACATAATTTGCTGGCTGTTGAATAACATGGCCTGACAGTCTCTCATATCTGTGCACCTTACTCACTGTTGCTCCGTTTTCTCTCTCTGTTATTTCCCTGTGTCATTACACTTCTTTGTTTGTGTATTTAATAAATTATTTTGACAAAGAGCAAAGTAGTCCCCTACAAAATCTGCAACTACGCCCCCTTGCTGTACAAACTGGTGCTTCCTGCTTATGCCATGTGGAAAATGTCACTGTGAAGGAGTGGTAGTGACTAGTACTAGCGATTAAGTAGCCTACACATTTGGGTATTTTTCAGTGGCTGCCCCTGTGCAGTATAGCATAATTTCATTTTAATGTAGTGAAGTTATCCACAAAAAAAAAGAATTGTAATGCTTATGTTTTTCTCCTATGTGGAGTGGTTTCTTCCAGTACTACAGATTATTTTGAGGTAGTGTGTTTCCAGGATTGTTTGTTCTACACTGTAATTGTTACTGGATGAATCTTTAGGTTTGTCCCATAATCTGTACAAATGATTTTATACCATCTGGTCTTACCACCAAGAAGCAATATCAATCCTGTTCTTATGTTCTGCTGATGACAGGAGATAATTTTTGTAGTTCTCATGCAGGTATCATAGTATTCCCTAAAAATCAGACTATAGCAATTACTGTTTGCTAGATGTTTTTGCTGTTGATTTCTAGCCAAATTTTCTTCTGTTGTAATATATATAATCAAGTCCTGTTAATTAAAAGCGTAACTATTACTGATGAAGAAAAATGCTCAGATATCTTTGCTAAGGCAGGAACAGGATATTTATGTGCCAGAGTTTCTGCATTAATTTTTCTCTCATCCACAATGCTAGGTAGTGCTACCTGTAGGGCTCTTATTCTTTGTGTATCTCGGTCCTAATGAAGAGAAAAGCTTATTATATATTCTATTCAGTAATGTCCTGTTTGTTTGCAGTCTTTGCAGCTGGCGCTATCATTTCAAGCAGTATATTAGCTATAATAATCGTAGTTTATATAATTTAAAATCAATTTTAAAGTATAATTCATGGATGTGTACAAAAATGGATGAGTTGTGCTGTTGATCCTGGCTGAAACCCATTTTACTTATTCCCAAGAGTGGTTTTACACATAAAATAGCTTCCTTCCTTTCAGTGTATACTACGAAAGCTGCCATATAATTCACTGCTCCTTCAGCTATGCAAGCAGATGCCTTTTTGTGTGTGTGCTTGACTACTATTATTTAACTCCTCTGCATCAAATACAAAGGCAATTTAGCATGAAATGATGTAGAAGGGGTGGGTGTGTGAAGGCACGTACACATATTTATAGGTTTGCCTAGCACAGATGCTAGCTTTATGGTTGCATGTCTTTGGATACAGGGGAGAAAGGGCTCATCATTCAATTATTGGGGTGAAAATTTCCTCTGTGGATCTTTGTGATATTTTTTGGTTTTGTTGTTGTTGAACCATTTCCCTGTGGCTTTTGGGTAGTGCAATGCAATATGTTTTTGACAGATATGCCAAATGTTTCCAGACAGAATGATAAATGGTAAAAAATACACAGAAATACTGAGAACACTTTGGGTGTTTCCAAAGTATTTCAGATTTGTGTGCTTTTATTGAAAGCAAAGGAATTAAAGGACAGGGCATGTAAAGCAGCAGAAAAGCTTGTGCTAGATTGTCTTTTTCCGGTTGGTCACTCACATGTTGAGGACTCATGCTCAGGACTCTCTTTTGCCAATGGGGACACAACTTTGTGTATCTTGTCTTTCAGGAGGATTCCCTTCCCACCTTGCTGGGGTGGGTTGCCCACAAACTTTTTTGTGTATCTTGGTCAATTTTGCATGAAGCAAAATTAGGCAAAAAAAAAATTAGCTTGTAGGTCTTCTGGTGCTTGGGAAACTCCCATTTAAGTTTTGGCATCTGTCTCCTTTTCCATCATCTCCTCAGAACGATGTCTGAGTTGGATTAGCAAGTACGGAAGAGGCTGAGTGAGAAACCATATCATAAGGTGAACACTGGCTGTTAGATGAAAGGATGGACTTGACTCTTCTACAGCTGTTTGTAAATGTTTCCTTTGCTCTATAATGACACCAAAATAGAACATTTATTAAAATCCAAACTAAATTTTTCTTTCTTTCTACCTGGAAGAGGGGAAAAAGTTTATTTTGAAGTCATACAAATATTTTCCTCCACATTGGAATTTAGCTACAGATCAAAAAAGTCAGTTATTTGAGCATCTCTCTCTCTTTTTTTTTTTTTTTTTTTTTTCCCTCTATTTTTTTTTTTTCGTCCTCCTCTCCTTGGTCTAAGATCCCTGATCTTACATTGAATCATCTAGTATGTTTTGGGAAAACTGTTCATTCAAGCTTATCAGGCTTAAAGCTTTGTAGTTTTTCAATCTTACTGCAATAATAAGAGTAGTAGCAGAGAGACTTCCCATGTAGACTTTTTTTTTTTTAATGACAGTGCCATTGAAAACTCCTTGCAAGAACTTACTGCAGAAAATGAAAGATCTCAGTGAACATCAGATAAAATGGTATTGTCAGTGTAGCCAATGTGAAATTAAATGTTTTTCCTAGGAAGACGGTAGGACCATTATTATTCTCTTACCTTCTCTTTAAAGGTACACATTTTGGGCTCATGAAATGTATTTTTGGTATTTTAAGCTATTTGACAGATGTGTCACCAACCCCTGTCCCCTTTTATTTTCTTGTTAGGAACAAGATCAGTCTCCTCATTTGAATACACCTGATTCAGATGTGCCATCATTTATTGCAAGCAAAGTATCTCAGTATTCGTGTCAAAGGAAGACAACTTTAAATAACTACAACAAGAAATTCACGGTAATACTTGTTCTATCCATGAAATAAAAACTAGCAAAAATAAAATAATTAGTACAGTATTTGCATCAGTATTTTCTATGGCTCCCTCAGCAAATCCGTGAGTTAAACAGCCAGTACAATGATAAAAATTTTAAAAAGTTATAAATCTGCCATTCTTAAATTAAAATTGAGTGCAAGTTTAGTTGCATCCTTTAAGTATTGTTGAAAGTTTAACACAGTGGATCTTTAAATACACTAATAGTTGTAAACACATTAATTTTTAAAACGACTAATAGAATAACGTCCTGAAAATGTCTTTTAGGCTTTCATCATAGTCTTATTTGACAAGTTGTAATGATAATCAAAAGTTTGGTTTAGGTCAGTCCAAGGTATTTCACAATTGCTGTGCTGCCTTCTCTTTCGCCCAGGTGTTTGGTTCTTCAAAGTGTAGTTGTAAGCTTCAGATTTTCACAATTGCTTAGTTATGAAAACAGATTGCCTGATCCATGTAATTACTTTAACATTATGAAAAAACCCCTAAATTGTCTAGTTAAATAGAAATCTTAAAGAGTGTCATATATCCCATTTAATGCTCATAACATTACACAGTTCAGTGGGTACGAAGAGCCTGAGTCATCTGATCTAAATACCTCTTAAGTTATTGTGCTTAATGGCTCCTCTTGGCTGGCTTTAGATACTCAGTGACAACTATTCAATAGGAAACACTTGACACAAAGACCCTAATGTAGTATAGTTTAAATAAATCTGGTATAGTTACATTCATACATTTCAACTATAACATGAAACGCCTCCTCATCTTCCTAAAGGTTTATTATTTATTTTGTTGTTTATGATTTTTATGGTTTTGCTTTGTGTGTGTCTATAAGTACACACAAATCTTTCAAGTAAATATTATTTGTAAGATCTGTATTAAAAGAATAACAACAGATACCAGTAATTTGAGAATAAAAAACATTCACAAGGTAAATACTAAAACCTCTGGGAATTCAGAACTAAAGATAAACCAAAGAGCAACTCTGAAATGTCTTGATCTGGGAATGTACAGTTAAAAATTATACAACCTAAATTTTCCCTTGTAGTCATGCTTTGAAATAATAATCAATTATAGCAATTATATAATAGTGTTTATGGTAATCAAGTAGGTGAAACTGCTTCCTTATTTTAAAAATATTCCCTTTTTGAGCAACCTAGTGGCAATTGAGTTTTGACCCTGCTTTGAGCCTGAGATTGGACTAAAGACCACCTGAGGTCCCTTCCAACCCCAATGATCCCAACATTCCCAAAACTGTTTCTTTTGAAATGGCTACCATGCCCCACCTCCTGCTAGAAAAACAAGGCAGTGAATGTTACTGTTTAACCTCTTGAAAGCAGTCATTCTTTTTCACTGTGGACAAATATCAAACACATGCTGCTGTAGGGGAAGATGTCAGACCAAATACAGCATGACCCAAAGGATCGGTAAAATACTGGGCTTCTAGGAATGTGGGAGTCTGGCTCTTCGTTGAATTTTCTGTAGTAGAACATTTTGTCAGTCATTCCGAAGATAAAAATTTACGAGTAAATGTGATGAACAATGGCAAAGGACAACAGCTATTTCTAGAAGGCACAAAGTTCTTGTTGATTTTAAATTATGATTAACATTTTGAGCACAAAAAGGTCTGGAATAAAGTAGTTCCATTTTTAATGATACTTTTAAAATTATTTTTATTTTTTGAAACATCTAATATCTTTATTAATAAATTCACACAGTATTTTTCCATTTTCAAAGACTGAGTACTATAACTCTAGTTATAGTTTTCTTCTAGCTGTTGAATTCCTGAATTTAGTCCAAGATTCAGTTCAAACAAAAACTATTATAGCAGCAACATATTCATTGAGTGGTTTCTGTTGTACCTGTGTTTCACAGATGCAGTCTCTGGATTAATTCCAGGTTTATCATTGCAGCAGCCTTAATGTCAAAGCACAACTTGTATTTGATAAATTAATTTAGCTGAACACCTTAGAAGCAGGGCAGTTTGACTGAAGCACTGAGACTCCCTTCAGGTATCCTATATATCAAACATTTCTGAGTCCGGGTAGAAATTAGGTTTTGTAGTGACAAAGGTGGCAGGTTTACATCCTCATACTTTGAGAGTAACTATTCTGAGTTTATGCTATATTTTATTTCTGGAGGTGGTACTGGACAAGTTGATAATGCGTGTGAGTCTGTCTAGCATCTGCATCTTGACAATTGTCATGTGCAGTGGGTTGACCTTGGCTGGATACCAGGTGCCCACCCAGATGCTCTATCATTCCCCTCCTCAGCAGGACAGTGGGGAGGGGAGGGGGAGAGAAAATAAGGTGGAAAAAACTTTGTGGGTCAAGAATTTGATGAAAGCAAAGGCCACATGGAAGCAAAGGAGTACAAAAGATTTATTCTCTACTTCCCATCAGCAGGTGACATCTGGCCGTTTCCTGGGAAGTAGGGCTTCAGTTGAAAAACAAACGTTCTAGTAATGAATGCCCCTTTGCCTCTTCCTTTCTCATAGCTTTTATTGCTGAGCAGATGTCATATGGTAAGGAATATCCCTTTGGTCAGTCTGAGTCAGCTGTCCTGGCTATGGACCCTCCCAAGATCTTGCCCACCCCCAGCCTACTGGTGAGGGGGGAACGTGGGAGAGCTAGCCTTGATGCCGTGCAGGCACTGCTCAACAGTAGCCAAAACACTGGTGTGTTACCAACACCTTTCTAGCTACCAATACAAAGCACAGCACTATGGGGGCTGCCATGGGGAAAATTAATTGCATCTCAGCCAGACCTAATACATAATGTAACTCCTTAGGGCTGTTGCTCTTTTTCCTCACGACCAAAGCGTGCAATGACAGCTGAAGGCTTGGGGGTTTATGAACTGCAAGAGCTGGTCTGCTCCCTGGAAACTGCCAGTTACTCTGCATAGTGTCACAGGAGCCTGATTTTCAGTTTTGCTGTTGTTTTCTCAGTCTTGTATTAAACCTGTAATTCACGTTCTCAAATAAAAGTGTTCCAACAGATTTTTCAGTATGAGCACTTAGCAAATGCACTGAAGCATTGGTATAATTCACTTGTGCATGCTGTGGGCAGCCAACCATTAAATGACAGATTTTCCCTGGCTCAATGCCGTATATCCTGAAAATTAGGTCCCAACCATCTTGAATTATGTCTCGATGATAGTAGTTTGTTATAATGACTTTATTCTGTGAGCCAGGGTTGTTCCTTTTTCTTACAGGTTTTCTGTTTTCTTTGGTTACTTGAAAATGTTTTTTGATCTTGCCTCTAAGAGAGGCACAAAGTTATTATCTGCTTATGCATTCTTGGATGAACTTGTGCATTCTTCCTTTTACTGGACTTTGCTCTGATACCCTGTATCAAATTCTTTTTTCAGATGGGTAGTAGTTATGTTTGAGAAAGAGTAGTAGTTACATTTGACATCTTTTAGTCTCTTCAGAAAAGCAGGAAAACAGTCACTAATAGGCAGTGATGTGTGTACAAGGAGGCTTTCAATGTGCTGATTCAGACACTTGATTTCTGGAGAAACTGGTAATTGGTTACCAGTTTTAACCTTGAGTCCTGTTCTGTATATATTTTACTATGAAAGACCATTTATTAAAACCAAATAGGAGAGAGATTTGATGAGAGCTCATGAGAACTATGTTGTGGTTTAATATACTAGATGCAATTTCTATGTTCAACTGTCCCATGTTTCCTTTCTATTGTAATAGCCAGAAAACAACTTACAGAAAGCTGCACCAAACCAGTTTTACATCATGGAAGAAGTTACAGAAGGGTTGACAAAGACTGTACAGATGCGATGGTTTTGTAACTGTTTTCAGTATGGGGCAAATCCTACCCATATAATTTTTTTATGAGCTATTGAGTAGTAGCAAGGCCTGTTGGGTGAAAAATAGACTAAGTATGTCAAATGGCATGCCAAGGAGGGGACAACGGCATTGTGTGGCAGTTCATGGAGGAGAAATGCAACTGCTTCAGACTTGGGCCTCATGCAGTCTTTGGGTCACTGTGCGTCATGTTCTGTGGCCTCGTGGTACACAGGCTGGGAACCACTGCCATGGGCTTTGCTGATTTGGATTCAGGAATGCATCTGAATGCGTAGCCCTGACTCCACAGGTGAACTGTAGCTATTCAGATGGTTAAAGATGCAAAACAAAAAAGGGCAAACCATTTCACCAGAGGCTGTACCTTAGCATGTTTCCTTTATGTTTGTCTTATATTCCATAACAACATTAATGTTTAATATTACAGTATTGTTCTCTGGCTCATTTGTAGATAGCTAGCCACCCTCCCCCTCTCCCACTGAAAATATGCATGTGGGGGCTGCATTGTGTTTTCATGTGGTAAAATAAATGGAGTCATTCTGCTGTGCCTGAGAGGGGTTGTTGGATTTGAATATTAATATCAGACTGCAATAAAATTCAGAAAGACATTCTTCTGTGAGGAAAATACAATTTAATTCTTACAGAAGAAACTAATTAAGTCAGAGGCAAATGGTTCTGTGATTCTGAGGCTTATTGCTAATGCTATTGAATGTTACTCTGCTTTGGCTGTTACTCATGGTAATGAGAATGTGGATGTTTAGCATGGGAAAGATGCCTGGTTTGCTTTCCACTCTGTTAGAAAGAGAAAAAAATAAATCCCTTTTTTATTTTTCCTTCTTTTTTACCTACAGAAACAAGGATCTGTTATGCCAGTGGCTCAAGCACTTATTATTCCATTTTAAAACTGACCTAAGGAGAACCTCAACTTTAATTTTACAATGAACTTGTGAGCTCTATAGGTAGAAAACCACTAACTGAATGCATACCCTTAACAATATGTACTGTCTTACGGACATAGCTTACTTCAGTCAAAATTCTCCAGACACTAGATCAAAATTGCAAATTTTGTAAATGTATGTGTGCGGAGACGGGAGTTGGAGAATCCACAAAAGACTCAATATGAGTTATATCAGGAAACTCGTTTTATTGTGCAGATGCACTTTCTTATATAGCATAATTTTCCAAAGTCATCATGACTTGCAGTTTTTCATAAACTCTAATTGTGCTATACATACATCAGTCATCTGCTTCTACCTATCACTTTACTATTAATACTAATGCGTTCCGCCTCATACGGATGTTAGCTTCTAATTCTTCTATTCTGACCCTCAAGGTCGAAGCGTCCTTGAGGCCTGCTATATTAGTTTAGACAAACTGTTCAACAGAGTTTTCCCTGTGCAGGCCCTCTAGCATTCCATGCCTGTTTTCAGCGAGCTACACTCCCACATATGTGAACTGTGTACCTATCCAAAAAAAAGTGGTGGTTTGGTCTAAGGAGGTAATATCTGTTCTCATTTTTAAGGTAAGTGGGAGGGTGCTCCCTAAAATATAGACAATATATAAATACACCTGCACTTTGGCAACCCAAATTTGTGTGTATACATCAAGTCTATGATGCTTTCTTAGGCCATATTAGTAAGTGTAATATACATTTAGCACTTTATGTTTCTGATTACACTGTGTGTTTTTATACAGGGCGGTGTTACATGATTGACTCTCTAATGCCATTTTTGTGCTCTGTCAGTAAATTTTTCTCAGTTGTCTTGTTTTCTTTCACATTATGTGGAAAAATATGGAAACTTCTCAAGAGTACCACTCTTTTCTGTTGTCAGAAATGAAGCTGTTATTATTGGCTAATATGAGGAGCAGCTGGAGCTAACATTTATTTCTAATAACAGTGTGTATACAGGGACCCTGAGATCATGCACATTATGCTGTTCCTGTTATTCTCATTCTCTCAGCTCCTTTGTTTCTCCAGCTGATGTAAGATGACATGATAAATTCTTTGGACCTGGGAAAGTATTGGATATCAAAAAAAAAAAAATCAGATTGAATAAAAATGGATCGTTTTATCTATTTGGAAGTCACTTTAGTGAACACTACATGTTGGTTCAAATTGCTTAATTCTCATTGAAACAACCACCTGAAAGTATTTATTTTCTACCTCTGTGCATACAAAAGGTATTCACATGCCCTATGTCTCTTCCCATTGACACATGAAATTAGCGGAAAGTGAGAAGAAAATTATTTGAATGGATGGTTTGTTCTAAATCTCTTTAAAATCACTTTGATCAGTTTTGAATGGACACCAAACACTGGCAACAGCAACGTGATGAGAACTAGGACTCTCCTTTTGGATTTACGACTTACTATATAAACTCAAAGTAGAAAATAGTGATTGAGAGGAAAAGCAATTTAACTCAAATTGCTGTTCCGAGTATAGTAGTCCTTCAACCAGGTATTGTGTAGGATTTTTTTGTTTGCTTGTTCTGTTTGGCACACTTTAGCTCTTTGGTGGATTAAGTTCACCTGTACAATGGTATGTTGTTATTTTTTGTTTTGTGCTGCAGTAACATTTGCAGGCTCAAGTAAGACAGAGGCCTTTTTTATATGAGATGCTGTATAAACACATTGTAAAAGACAATTCAGGCCCTGGAGAGTTCATAGCCCTAACAGACAGTAAATGAAAGACAGAAAGGGAAACAGTGGCAGGGAGGTCTGAAGCAGCTTTCCAAGGTCACAGAGCAGAGAAGCAGTGGGTGTGGGCATGGGAATAAGACAAGTGCCTTGTCCATGAAGTTGTAATGCTTTCTTTACAAAACAGATTAGATTTAAAATATGGTCTTGGTAGTCTGTTATTCTTTCTGGTAGTGTAATATTGTTGATGTCTGTTCTTGCAGAGACTTAAAATGGAGGTTATTAAAGACTATTTTGTAAGTAGCAACAGAACTGCTTTGACAATCTTCTTGAAACGAGGAGGATAGTATGAAGCATAGCATGGGACTGCTAGCTGCTTTTGCTTTTCTGAATGTGACTGGACTCATGTACTCTGATATTCATGTTGAAAGTTACTAGGTTAGCTGTTCATCAGCATAAACCAGCATAGCATTACTGATTATTATTTTTTTCTGAGAATCATTTTCATATATATGTTGAGAATCTCGCTCTTTGTCTTGATTTCAGTTTTGCGATTTTTAACATTTATAGTATTTTAGTGTGCATTTTTACATGTGTAAGATGCTTACTGATAGCTTTGCTTGTTAATGATATTTTATCTTATTAGGTCTTAAATACCAGATATTAAATGAGCTGCAAAATTTCTGTCAGTACATCCATCTTCTATCTTTGTTTCAACATAATTCAACCAAACCTTTGTGCACTTTTGATCTGACCTGCTGGGATCTGGACGTCCATTCCATGACAAATTTTTTCCATAGCCTAACTCTCTCCAACATACATTCCACAATTTCAGACACAGATGGAAAATTTGCAGTAACTTCAGAAGTGAAATGTAGCCCAGCTATATTTCACATTTAATTAGAGGTGCCGCTGCAGAATACCCTGGAGATTATGAAAATCCCGTATGTTGGTAATCTCTAGAAAATTAGTTTCCTGTTAAACTAGTACCTTTCAAACAAACAATCTGATTATTGATCTGATTTATAAAAAGATGCAAGGTGTTTAATGTAGGAAACATGAAGGTTTAGAATAGATGAGGGGTCAGTAACCTTTCTTATATAACCATAAGTAGTTTTCACCAGAGATCTAATAGATTGCAAACTTTTTCTCAGCTAATATAGGTGTTTCATGTGCTTTTCCCCTCTGGAGTATTATTCAATATGGACTATAATATTCAATAGACAGCAACTCCACTTGGAGATCAGTTGCTTTCTTGTTTTGAAGCAGAAAGATTTTATCAAAAAGAGTGACAAAAGCAGTTTTATGTAAAAAGACAGATCTGTAATTAATTGCAGCATTTGCAGTCAATGTTTTGTACAGGCAATAATGAATATTCAACACTAATTGTTTATTTAAAACAGCTTAATGAGCTTTGCAAAGGCAGGAAAACACTGAAAAATGCAAACTAGAATGATAAAAATGCTTTGATTATATTTTCTCATTGACTGTCAACAGTGTCTGAGTAAAATGCTACATGTGATTGTCTTTTTCAATAATGATGGTGGCACAACTTCTTTGAAAACTGCCCTCCCACTAGTAGAAAGGGACTAATACCTCTCTAAAACAGCAGTGGTATGGGTATATGCAGACACACTTATCGTGATGGCTGATTATTCGTTGTAGAATACATCTGTTTAAATGTGCATGTGAGACACTGCCTGTTGGGAATGAAAAAAACCATCCCTAGACTTTCTGAGCTTCCTAATCAAGATGACTTTACTAGGCTTTGTCATTACTACATACTGCTGAGCAGGTACTTATGAGAACTGTTTTCTGTCTCTGTGTTTGTCTGTATAGACTATCTTAACAAGAAGGTAGCAACTAGATCTTTTTGATTCTGTTCCCTTATTAATTCTCTAACGTTAATTGGAGTAAGAAATTTCTTGCCAAACACTGTTTTCTTGAGTATTCATGTGCATAGATTGTAAAGAGAAAAAAAGAAAGCAAAAGTAATCATAATTTTGAGACTGTAAACCTCACTTAAAGCAAGAATTAGTATCTTTTCTTGCATAGAAGGAAAGAATCTTTGAAGTTGATAAAGAATAAAAAGAATAACTTTAGAGAACATCCAAAAAAACCCACAGCAGAGGAAACACCTGACTTCTATCACCCCACTTGTGAATTATATATTCCCCATTTGCTTTGTAGCACAGTATGTGCTGTATTTGTTCTTCCATATGCAAATTGGGTTGAATCCATGCTGCTTGTGACCTCAAATTGCTATTTTCCCTTTTTCTCTGTGTTAGTTTTCTTTCTAAATGCGAACTATAATGTGCACCTGTCTTTAACCAAAAAGGATTAAATACAACATAATCTGTAAATCAAATAAAGATCTTAAATGTGGGGAAAAAAGAATAGGAGTTGAATAAATCCAATGCAAGAGCTTTAAAAACGGCTGTAAGGAAGCTAAGGTTTATGCACTGTTTTTGTAATAGAATGGGGTTTTTTGTTTCTGTATTTTTTTTTCAAAAGAGTGTTCTCCCTCCATTTGATTCCTTATACACAGGGGCTGGCCAAATGTAAATACTGGTAGAAACTTCCAGATCAAGCATCTTGCTAAACAGCTCTCTATCTCAAGAGGTCTTTCATGAAATGTTATGAAATTGCAGAGCACTTAGTAATCAGAGTGGCTGATAAGTAAATATGCAGCTAAGGGGAGGATTCTTTCAGTGAGATGGACAACAGGCGACTGATCCTTACAGACATCAAGGAGTGAAGTTATACTGGTGATCTAGAGCAAAGCAAATTCTCTGTAGCAGGCCCTAATTAATAATTTTCATACATTTTAACATGCTAGCATGGAAAAAGGAAAGTGAAGTGGTTTTGTTCAACTAAGGTACCTATTTCTTCTTAAAGAGATACTGTTAAACCAATTAAGATCTGATATTTTTGATTTGTTAAGAGAAAAGTTTTGCAAATCCCAGGGTCAGTAGAGACAACATTTTCTTGAAGGTTTTGATTAAAACCTTCATTTTGCTTCAATGAGACTACAATGCTTATAATCTGAACAACACAGCATGTCAGATGGTCTATTTTTTTAGAACTGACCAAACAATGAAATGTAATATGTAAATAATCTACATTCATTATGAAAGGTACATTTAATTTAAGAAGTCGTTCTATTTTAATGATATAAATTATTGTACCTGAAGTAAAATCTTGTTGTTGTTGTTTAAATCAGGCTGTATTCCTTCAATGCAGGGTGACAGTTGCTTTTCTCAATTCCACAGATGTAACAAAGGGATGACTTCACTGAATTTCCTGTCACGTCAGTTAGTGGGCTTGGAACTGACTCTAGCTCACCTGGAGATATTATGCATGTAGTGTTTAGGACATGCAAGGATTACTGGTTTTTACTTGGCTTTATCTTCCAATATAAAGCACATTAATGCTAAGATAAAAATCAAAGTAAAATCTAAAATTGTTTTTCTTTAAACCTTACAGTGATACATTTAGTTACAAATGAAAATGAAATGAAATCTGACCCAAAATATGAACAGTGGTTCTCATAAATACTGAGGGCAGGAAAAAGCTGTTTAATTTTATTCCTTCCCACTATCCAGTGCAGTCATTGTTCTAGTAAGCCATTTGCTGTAGATATCTGTATCACAGGGTGTTACTCATCCTTGTTCCAAAACCATTTCTGAAGAGACACAAGTGATAATTGCAGGACGATGCACACTGACAGCCACCCTTTGTTATTTTGTAATGCCTCGTGGATCAAAGAATATCCAGGAGTAAGTTGGAAAACAGGAAGGATATGCAGCAACTGATAATAGTGGAACATATGGCCTTTTCAAGGCCGGGATCTCTCTTTAGAGACTGGCTGAAGAGTAAGAAATGGAATCTTTGGCAAGAGTTCAGGACACAATGCAGTGCGGAAACTTTGAAGGCTGACTTCTTTAAGGTCTGTACCTAGCCTGCCTCATGTGATTTGATTGGTGCACAAGACCATCCCTAAAAGTCAGGTGTGGGATGCATTTCAGATAAATATTTTCAACAGTGAAAATCACATCTGGAAATGGTACGCTCTTAAAACATCTCTGAGGAAACCACTTAATTTTGCAGTCTTGAAAATTTTTGAGGTTTTGTGCAAGGTTTCATCAAGAGCTCTGATTTCCAGCTGCTAATCAGCTGCAAGCTTTCATAAGTTTTTATCTTGGGTTATTCACACACTTTTTTTGCAGCATTTATTCTCTTCCAAAACATAGTATTCTACAGTGGGAAACCAAAAAACTGCTTCTCTTCTCCAGCAGTGTGTGATCTGTTCTCTGCATTTCATTTCTAAAAATTGTTTCTATTAAGATATATATTCTGGGAGGGAGGGTCCAAAGCTGCATAAATGACATATAAGTAGTTTAAAATAAAAGAAAAAATGTACTAGCTATCTCCAGGTAGTTTTGAATGCAATGTCAGATAACCAAGCCACAGGTGCTGAAGAATCATAAAGAAAATGTTTTTCTCTTTGCATAGGTCTTACATCTAAATAATGAGGAAAAGCAAGTTCATTCCTTAAATTACTAAATAGAAGCATGGCTACAAGTTTAAAAAGAAGAAGGTGGTTTCCAGTATTGCCACAGATTCCTCTTTGCTTGTGTCTGAAAATGAAGATGTCGTGTTCCGACCTGGTGAATTACTCATGTTTGGGCACAATTCTAAAAATTATGGTGCTATTTCACATTCATTTATTAGATCTGCACAGAATAGAGAAAGTCTATCTCACAAAAGATTTTAAAGTTTGGCTTTGTTACAGATCAGAATCTTTTCTCGCATTTGCCTCTGAAAGACAATTTTAATGACATATGAAAAATTTCAAGTGGTTAGAAAATTATGCTTTTTTTTTTTTATGAACTCTATATTTTCCCCCTGTATAAAGAAATAATTCTTGAATTAGCATACAAAGTAACCTTTCTAAGGAACATACTGAATAGTTTAAGCTTTTATTAACCTTTAACTTTTTTCTACGCCTCTCCTGTCCCCAGGATGCCTTTGAGATAATGGCTGAAAATTATGAGTTCAAAGAAAATGAAATATTCTGCCTGGAATTTCTGAGAGCAGCTTCTGTGCTGAAATTTCTTCCATTTCCAGTAACCAGAATGAAAGATATTCAAGGGTTGCCCTGCATGGGAGACCGAGTCAGAGATGTCATTGAGGTAACATACCTCTGAATTATCTGCCAATTGATTCTTTTACACATCTACTTTTAGAAGTCACAGAGTGCAGCGTTGATATCTGTGCTTATTTACACGACCTTCTGTATTTCCTGTAATAACATATTATCCTTGTTACTAAGAATGCAATGATTTCTGGAAACCTTTTGAGTAACATAAGGTTCTATATGGAACCTCTGACCTCAGGAATAAAGGTAATTAATAAATAAATACAAATTAATAAGCAATGCGATATCATCTTTGTATCTAATTTCTAAAGGCTTACTCCAATTTGGATGTGACAGGTTAACTGTTAATAGTTTTGTTCATGTGACTTCTGCCCTTGGCAACATCACTTTGCTCACCTGAATGCTTTATTAGAAATACTATTTTTGCAAAACTGGTAAATATTTTAGTACTTTAATGTTAAATCGTACATTGCTAAGAGTTATAGCGGAGCCTTTTATCTCGCTGATGGATGAACTTCTCATTCTTACTGGAGCTTTGAGTATTCCCTGCATTTTTCTTTGATTCTTAGCCTTTTCAGGACCCCACATCTCAGGTGCTGTTATTCCAGATAGGAATGATCGAGAGGTCTCAGCTGTCTGGACAGGTCATTGCTGAGTGTTGTGATTCACTCTGGCTCCTTGGCTTCGCTCCACCAGCTAAAAATGTAGCCTCTGAAGTGTTCTTTGTACCTACTGCCTGGGGAGTGGGAATTCAATCATGATCCCACAGAAAACAGGATGATTTTTAGGGTTTTATTGGTCTTTGTTAGTTTTTATCAGAAAGACTGAAGGAACCGTGCACTCAAGAAAAAATATCCTTGTTCTTATGATGCTCTTACTTTTCAGAGGAGTAAACACAACCAGATAATGAAATCTAATTTTCAGGACAACTCATTGATAGCTTAAGATAAATAACTGCTTTCTGGCTGTGAATTTACGAGTAAATAAGTACCGTGAAATATATTCCATGGTCCCAGTTTCTACTTCATCCTTGAGCGAATTTATGAGTAAATAAGTACTGTGAAATATATTCTGTAGTTCCAGTTTCTCCTTCATCCTTCAGTAATTTTCTCTCTCAAAAAGGATTGCAGAATTTGATCCTAATGGTATAAAACCAATATGCTAGCTAAGGATGCTTCTCATGTTTTTACAGGTTGATAACTTTCTTTTAGATTATTTTACTGAGTCTTACCATAATCTTCATTATATTTTTGTTTTAAAGTAATTCTTTTCTTTTTTTAGGAGATTATTGAAGAAGGAGAAAGTTCTAGAGCTAATGAAGTGTTAAATGATGAACAATACAAATCATTTAAGGTAAATCTTTTGAGGCTTGTTGCTGTTTTATAAAATTGCGTGTATTTTCCTCTGTTTGGAAAAGCTTGGCCATAACTGTCAATTCAATTATAAAGGAACACGCAATATCAAGCATCAAGAAAGAAAGGTCTTGAATAAAGAGAAAGGGAGAGAGGGGAACGATGACGGTGCAAGGAATAATGGGGAAATCAGTTGCTTTTCTAATTAACGTGATGCATACATAGTTGCTTTTAAGCTCGAACTAAACAATTTCTTTTTCCTGAAAAATAACGTAATGTATACTCTTTGCTGTAAGTTTAACCTGAAGTTGGATTTATATTTTCCCCAACTGATTATCATTATAACACTACACCATCTTATTACGGCATTAAGAAAATACCAAGTGAAGATGACTCAGATCTTTTTTAATTCTCTTTTGTGTGAGGCAGAAGGAAGAGGATGGGAGATATTTCTTTGTTATGCAGATTGAAGGTTCAGAGTCATGGTCACACTTCTTCATAGTTACAGGGAAACTAAAACGCATAAATTCTGTAGTTCCCATTTCTTAAATGTTCAGCGAATTCTCCACTGGAAAAATATATACTGGAGAAATATTTTTTCAATTTTATCTGCAGTTTTAATCTCTAAAAATATTCTGTTTGTGCCTTCAGAAAACTTTCAATCACAGAGTAAAAGGAATGGGACTGTTTAATTCTCCCCTGCATTACTCACTTCAGTTATTGAAAGGCTTTTCCTTTCTCTCTGACCCATAATACAAGTACAAAAGGATGTTCAGTGATAGTTGTTGGTGTCATCTGTAGCAATACTCAGGGAAGAGGTGCAGATTCACATGTATAGCAGGATTTGGGATCCAAACTTGCTTATTAATGGTAATAAAGAATGAAGATGAGCCATTAAATCTTATGTTTCAGGGTTTAAGAAAGTTTCTTGGAGATTAGAATAAAACCTATCAGGGGACAGATTATCTCAAATATGCTTTATGCCTTGTTTCACATGCCAAATTATACAGCAAATTTATGTGACTCTCTTGTTAGCTGAGCAGAGTCTCAACATTTTAGCTAAACTATCTGTAGTAAATTTTTCCCAACAATTGTTTATATGTTTCTAAGAAATCCAAGGAGAATCCCATAATATCGGTGAATTCCTAAATTTTACTGTTTAGCATGATTCTGGTAACTGCTGCAAATCACTCATCATGACTTAAAAGATTGCTGCTAGTCCCAGGACGACTGCTATCAAATGACTGAAATAAATTATACAGCCTATGTTTTAGATGTAGGGTACACAAATGACATGGTCAGTTTGCCTCCTTATGGAAGTGGATGCTGCAGAGAACAAGTTCATATAATTCACTTTCACCAGCTGAAAAAGAGCAATGTTCGCATATGCAGTTGAAGAAATGGGCTATCTGCTACTCACACTGCACTCATGTTAGTGTCTATAAATTGACATCTATGAATATACTGCATAATAATGGATCTTAGTATGGAAAGATAAAATTTTTATTTTTTTTTTTTCCTAAAAATTTGGGCAGTGGCATAGAATCCATTTTCTTTAGTTCTCTATTCCAGTATTAATTAAGTCTCTTGGAATCATTCTAAACCCGGTAATGGACCATTTTGAAAATCTTTTAGCACTGGGAAAAACATTAAAAGATAACAGTCTAAGTATTTAAAAAATCACTTTCTTTCATAAACACCCATGATTCAGACAAAGAATAGGCAATTTAATCCATTATACACACAAAATGTAGGCTAATCCCTGTCTAATATTGTCCAAGATTTTAATTTTTCTCTTTTTGTTATCTTAATTATTTTCCAGAATTAACCTCTTCAGAAAAAAAAACCAGAAAATAAAGCTAACATGGTTGGAATTCAAAGCTTGTAGATTCAATGGAAAACAGCAGTTTTTCACGTCTTACACAGCTACTCACTGAATTCTATAAAAGTACAAAGAAACTATTGAGAGCTTCAGTATTGACAAACTAAACATAAAGAATGTGCTTTTGGGCAAGCAACAGTTTTCCCACTTGCTTTCATGTCACTGTTCATCTGAGATATTGATCCACTGAATAATGCTCACAACTGTGACATTTTTGCTTTACATGCTTTCTTGGGGAATAAGTTAGTGTACAAAATTACCTTGGAATAAATGCACTATAACCATCCTAAAACTTCAGAGACTGTTAGATTTGGGCATTTTTTTTTGTTCCAGTGGGCAAACTAGTGGAATCCGTACTCCATATAAGACATAGGAATTTAGCTTGGCTCACGTGAGGACTGAAGACTTATAAGGCTGTTTATAATAGACAAGCAAAAAAAAAATTACTGTTCATGCTTGAAATTGAATCTCGTTTTGGAAAACAATATTGGCTGTGACCTCCAAATAGACATTTTATAAATGTGGTGTAAGAATAGATTAGTTGTCTTTATGTACTTACCATCTGTTTCCGTTCATCATTGAGATCCAAGTGCCCTTGGTGCAGAATTTCAAAATCCACAGGGTTCCCACTGACCCCATCTCTCAGGAATGCTACAAGACCAACATCATGCGTACAATCGAGAGCTGGTAGTGCATATAATACAAAATTGTGATGACAGTCAAATTAGGAAGAAAGTCTTGAGACATCTCTCATTCCATGAAGTCAGTGCAAGGGGATCCAGCTACTTAACATTATTGTTTGCATTTCTATTAAGAAATGCAGCAAAAATAAATACTATCCTTATTTCAAACCTTAGTTGAAAGTGTACATTTAGGTAAATCACATAAGGATGCTGGGGCTACTACTATATTATTGTTTTGATTTCACTTTAATGAGAACTGTCTGTGTATAAAAACAATCATCTGTTCAATGAAACTGTGCAAAGAAAGGAAGCTTGATATATATCTTTATATTACACGATGGTTTATCTTCAGTGTGAGAGAAACTCTGCCCAGAATTTTCCCTGTGAAACCTCGTTGTTACCTAATTATTGTTAATTCAGTGCTCCTTTAGAAAATAACACTGAAATGTGTGTTCTTCTGCTGACCTTAGCAATTTACTTCAGTCTTTGGAGTGGGAGTGAAGACATCTGAGAAATGGTACAGAATGGGTTTACGAACTCTAGAAGAGGTAAAAGCTGTCAAGACCCTAAAGCTGTCAAAAATGCAGAAAGCAGGTAAGGTGACAGTCTCATAAAAACTTGTATCTCAGTACTCTAAGAACTTGATAACAATCAGAGGAGGCAAAGTTCATTTATACATCCGTTTTCTTGCTGCAATGTCTTGTGAATATTAAGTTATTAGGTTAAAATAATATTTGAACTAACAGAGCTTCTGATTAAAAATGGTGTCATTCAAAAGGTATGGATATGCATACGTTTTTAATTGTTTACACAGGCATCCAATGAAATCTGCTCTTATACACAAAACTATTAACGAGTCATTATTGCGCAGGTGAAAAAATTACACCACTAGGAAAACCCAGAACTACTTTTCAGAGACCTGTCTCTTTCAAGGCAGCCCTACTTTAGTGATAAATCAAAATTTGTAATGAAGTACTTGTAAAATTACTTCCATAATCCTAGCACATCTTAACATTAAGGTGTTAAGCATGGTCAAATGAATAATATTGCTTCCCCGTGGATTTGTGTGTGTGTGTGCTCTTTCCCTAAATAAAGGAACTCATTTCAACAAAGGAATCAGTTACATTAAGAACAGGAGATTATATAACATGATTTTAAAATAATGTAACTTTATTTTTGCATTAAACCTGTATGTTTTACATCACCTCAGAATCCCTTGAATCACCTAGCTCACATTCATGTTCCTTTGTCCTTTCTTCTTTTACATATATCCAAATGAGAAGCAAGCTGTAGGACTGCGCTTTTTTGATACAAGCTCTGTGATCAGACATAAAGATAGCTGGGATATTTCACGTACCTCTGAGTTCTGTTCTTGGGTATAACTCCGTTTTTTCGGGAAGAGCACCTTTTAAAGCAGTATGTCCAGAAATGCCATTGATGGGAGCTAGTAGGGAAGTCAGTGTAATTTATAAATATTCAGGTTCTCAGCAAGTGGAGCAATTATCCTGACTGTTATGTTATTACAAACTGTAAATTATAATGCAAAAATATATATAAACTATAAGGACAGAGGTGAGGGAAGGAAGAGGCTGTCTCTTGCCTGTGATCCCCCACCTCACACATAAGGCAGGAGGCTGACTCCAGGAATGGTGGGGAGGAAGGAAAGACACCTGAAGAGGCTGGATCAAAACATATTTCTTCCCACAACATGTCCTGAAACAAACCTGTAGTTTCAGGTCCAAGATCGAGTGTTTCTTAATTGTTGCAATTAGATAGGTTCCCTTGTCCTTGGTATGAGTTGTCTGGTTTAACTCTGTGAGAGCTGACTGTTTCACATGGGGCTTACATAACACTATGTAGATTTTGATAATTCCACAGAGTGATCAGCACTTTTTTGCCTTTGATTTCCAGGGTTTCTCTACTATGAGGACCTTGTTAGCTGTGTATCTAAGGCAGAAGCGGATGCAGTAAGCTTGATTGTCAAGAATACTGTGTGTATGTTTCTACCAGATGCTATAGTTACCATAACTGGTGGTTTCAGGAGGTGAGTGAAAACAAAGGAAAACACTTGGCTGTTTTATTCAGGTACATAAAAAATGATGCTTGTGTCTTGGAAAAAATCAAAGCAGCTAAGTGGGAAAGTATTAGAGTTTGTTTTCAGTGGTTGGGTTTTTGTGTGGGTTTTGGGTATTTGTTTGGTTTTTTTCAAATGGGAGAGCAGTCCTCTGACATTGTCAGGTTCCTGTGTTTTATTACTGTAAATGGTTGGTTTGTCAGAACAAAATCTATCAAAGAACAGCTTCCTGGAAAAATGATGTTTAACCATACTTGAATTCCCAAGGCTGAAACTATTGTAAGGCTGTGCTTGAAAGAAAGATACAACAACTTTCAGGCAGTCTTGGTGTTTTGTTTTTGTTTTTTAAGGTAACTTGGTCACATGAGATAGAAATGTGCTAAGGCAGAATTTTCAGCGTTAGAAGTATACTTTGCAGTAAATACTGACTAAAATGAATATAAAGCACTGGCCAAACTGAATATACACTAACCTCTGCATAGATAGGGTGATCTCAGAATTTCTTTCCTGGGTGATTTTTTTTTTTTTTTCCTTTTTTTTTTTTCCTAAAGCCTTTGGTCTTGCTCTGTAAAACCAAACCCAAAACTGTTGTTCAGGACATTCAGTGAATGAATGAATGAAGGACTTTTATTATTGTGAACCTAGATAGGACTGCATAGACTCACACCAGTGCTAAACTAGGACCTTATACAATTTGTAATTGTTATATACATGCACAGCGATTGTGATGAATGTATTTTGTTGCCTTTGTGCCACCTCATGTTATTTATAACTAATCATTGTATGTCCCATATTTATTGTAAGAATGTTTGCAGCCACTAGCTACATAATTTCTATAAAAGAGTGTGGTCAAAAAGAAGCATTAGTCTCTAGTACAAACCCTGATCAGAGGTATAAGAACAAGATAAAATTTTATATTCAAAACCTCAAGTGTCATCATTCTGTGAGTCCTTGTTTAAGATTAATGTGATGGCAATCTCTTCCCACTGATGCAAATTAGTCAGGGACTTTGTGTTGTTTCTAACTTTGATATAACCGATTAACACATATCTAGATAGGTCAGACAGTTGCAGGGACAAAACTGTTATCACACTGAAAATTCAGAGTTTCTTCTGATGTGATGCATTCATTAGCTTTGTTGGCTGCATAGCTGTTTGCAAAGTTTGAATCTCACACATCAAATTTAAACCCATTATTTTGCTTATTATTCCAGAGAGATACAATAGTTAGTTCTTCTCTTTTTTGTTAAGAATAAGCTTTTGTATCTCTAAATGGGCGTGTCGAATCAGAAGATAAAATAATTAAATATCTAACAATGCCTTCAGTGGGTAATTATGGATATTAATTACATGCTTATAAATATACAGAGAATGTGTTAAAAAACTGAGATTCAAAATGTCAGTCCTAAATGATATTTTACCAGCCCATGGAAAACAAATGCTTCAGTGTAGGATTTGTAGAAAACTTGATTAAATGGATTGAGGTACCTTTATTAGGCACCTATATTTTAATTACTGAACTGCAATGGAGTTTATTACATCTGGGGTTTTTTGCATGTCTCTTAGTAGCAGTATTCATCAGCATGAAGTATGTGTAAACTCACTTCTTAACGTTTTTTAATTAACAAATTATTACTTATTTCCTTCATCATTATGTAAATATTTTAATAAAAGTAGTAGGCAAATTTTATTAATCAAACAACTAGATTCCTTCATGCTGCATCTTGTACACTACTAACATAAGACAAAAAATAGCTCATGATTGCTTTGAATAATATATTAATTCCCCAGGATCCAGATTTTCCTTGTTTTGTATATTTGTTTCATAACTTGGGAAAAACAAGCAGTTGATTGTGTTCTTCCAGATTTGGCTGGAGAGTTGAAAGTCAGAAGTCTTATAAGCCTTACTTATTATGTGGAAGCACTGGTTGGATTACAAGGAACAGAATTGTATTAGTGATCTACAGTCGTGGAGATTCAATAGGGCAGAGATGAACTACAGAAAAGTTACATTATTTTCCCAAACGTGTAAAACAAACACATAGCTGGATACATTTAATGAGTATTCCATTGGATTTCTGGAATTTCATGAAATCAGATGTTGCAGTATTTCTTTTAATCAAAATTAGGAGGTACCGTATAAAATTCAAGTAAATAATAGCTTTTTTTTTAAACCTCAGCAAACTTGTTCATGGAATCTTCTTTGGTTTGATTTAGCTTACACCTTTACTCTTCTGTATTGCTTCTTGTACTAGTCTTAACGCTAGTTGGTGTTTATAGCAGCCGTAATCATGGATGGTGGTAGATGAACCGTGTTTCAGGTATAAATGAAGGAGCAGTTCAAAGGATTAAAAGCAAACACAAGAGAAGCCACTATCTAAAGTACAAAAGCATCAGGGCATCAATCACTCAGTAGTCATATTGCAAGCACAAGTGCGTGAACAGACTTGGTTGGCAGCTGTATGTTAGAAAGCAACAGGAAAACAGAGAGAAGGATGGACAACAGACAGTGAAAATGATGGCGTCTCGAAGAGAAAGAGACAAGGATGTTTGAGCACAGGTTTGGCTGATAGTTTGGAGACTGCATTAGGACACTGATCACCACTTGTGTCAAGGAAGCAGGATTGCAGGATTAAGCCAATAGTTACCTGTCTACAGATTATATAGTACTGGAGACTACTGTTTATGTATTTCTAATTGAGAATGGTAGAAGATACAGGGGGAAAATAAGGCCATTGACAGGAAGCAAAAATTACTATTTTGGATCTATGTAGTTTAATCACAATACCAGACCTACCAGTTGTTAAGAGTAAGCTGTGAAAATTGGAAAATCTCATGCAATCTTATTGAGAACAAACCAAGACCTGTTTCTCTGACCAGTTGCGTACAATTTATTTCCTCTTTTGCTCTAACATACTGTAGTTTTAGGTTAGCCCCCAAATTCTTTTATTTACCGCTTCTCAAGGGTCATATTTCTGAAGCAGACTTCAGTGTCTGCTTCTTCCTTGATGCCTTTTCTTTCCGATTCTTTAATCTTTCTGCCTGACTTCACAAAACAATAGCTCATAAAACATCTTTAATCAGAAACGCTTTCCTTGTGGTTTTGGTTGGAAGTGGCAATAATACTGGTCTTGGTTTAAGGCAACTCTGTTTTCAGCTATTTGACTCTATAAAGGAATATAAAGAGTTAAGGACATAAGGAATACAAAGGAATATAACAACATAAAAGTGACATAAAGGGTCATGATGGCAACCTTTCAATATCTCCCTAATTTGAAGTCATTCAGGAGCAAAAATGAATAAATTAATGAAGTCTGGATGAGTTTATCCTTTATTACTTCCCTACAGAAACACTTAGCTAACCACCTGTAAAACATACTCCTTGAGTTTCAGTTGGTATAGTTTTATATGAGAGGTTGGGAGAATTTTGTTTCATTTTTTTAAAAATCTTTTTCTGACTCTTATCTGGGTCATTTTGAAACAGAAATTACAATGCTAAAATGCATGGAAATACAGAAGTAGAACAATTGTAGTTATGAAATAAATCACACCCACACGGTGTGGAATGCACTTCATTGTCTGTCTAGTGTGGCCTATCAGCTTGACTGTAAAGAAAGAAGTATCAAAGATGCTGATAATGCAATATAAAACATACCATGGACAATGTTATCAGAAAGACTGAATTTGCCATACAGTCTATTTGAATCAGGAATTGGCATGGCATTATTTTCCATGGTTAGCCTATCTTATTTTGAATTCCTGAGTTTTAAGACTGTTTTCTTCTTAAAGTTCATGAGACAAATTCTGAGGTGGTGAATGGCACCTCATAATACAAGTTACAAAGCCAAGGTGAAGGTTTGAGGGTGAAGTTTCCCTTCCAACATGGAGTCAGAGAGGCCCAGGGATGGGGAGAAAAGAAACTTTATTTTAGTATGTAACATCCCTGATCCAAACTGTGTTTGTCCCAACTGTATCCAAGGCAGGAGTGAAGTTTAGGCTAATGTATGTTATCACTTTTAAATGAGACTTAAACTGAGGACCTGATTTTATTCTATGAAGAGTATTAAGGGTTCTTCAGTAGTAATAGCGTTATGGCATCTCGTATATATTGCTGCATGTTATGGAAAATTTGATTCCTATTAGCAATGTGTTAATGTTGTTATTAATAATATTAGCATTGTTGCAGGATTGTTAGTAATGATATGTAGACAGAGAACTTCACTCTGGGTTTCATGGCAGTGAAATCAAAGGAGTTTTCCCCCTTTTTCCTGTAGCTCCATGTTAGGACCTGGCTTTGCAGAAACTTCAAGAAAAGGTTGTCATGGGCTGAATCATTATCACCACATTCTTCAAGATCCTGGGTTTTTGCAAATTTGATTCAGCTGCTGATATTCGGTTATGCCACAAGGGGTGACCTAGACTGAGGGTTTATAAAGAGCAAAAATGCTTGGAGGAAGCATTATATACTATATATATGGCTTCAATCTCTATACTGATTATTCATATCTCAATACACCCACAAAATCAAAATTTGATTGGAGAAATTCAGAAAAAGATCTGGAGTAATAATTAAATAGAATAATAGAATAATCATTAACTGCATTTCCAGTATGGCTTCCTGTTAGCCTTTCTGTGTGCTTTGTCTACACGATTCACAAATGATTTACATTTGATCCAGGTTTCACTTTTCTTGTGTTCCATGTGGCAGACTCAAATTGCTGTGGTTAGCTCTGCAGCAGCAGGATTGTATCACTATGATATGAACATATAGTTACTATAAAATCAATAGGCACTTATTTTTTAGGAATTACCTAGGCATCCTATTGGTATTATGGTTTCAATTCTGGCTTTCTCAAATGAGATTTACTTAGACACACTTTCCCATCTTTGTCTTAAGACAGAGTGAAGTAGACTAGCTTTTAGAAATCAGGATTTGAGGCTCTGTAACATTCGAAGATGGTGATTGCTAATAGAAAGGCAATGAAGAGAGCAAAGGACAGGGTCAATGTGTTTGTCAGGCAGCACTGCCATGCTTTTATGTATTATAATACAAAAGTTTTTCCTGTGTGCAGTGGCATTTCCTTCAAGGCAAAGGAATGCATAAAGGTATGACATGGAACAGGACTCTTTCTTGTTGTGAATCAAGAAAATTTTTTAAAGATATCCCTCCTTTCAATCTCAAAGTAAAATGAAATAGCTGGGACAAAGAAACACTTCCAGAGATTACTTTACAGGCTCACGCACCGATGAGTAACTAATGTTATCATAGCACCTTCATTTCAGAAATGAGACTTCTATAAGGCATCTGGAATCACAATTATATAACTGTTTTGACACATGCTCATAAATGAGAGAATGTGAGATCGAATATATGAAGAATATTATACTTCCCAAGCTCCTGCTACATACTGAAGACCTCGTGGTTTATTTAACTGAGCTAGTCACGTGGCCTCTGACTGAATTTCTTGATAAATCCTGATAAAAAGCTCTATTTGACCTTTTCATATTGGATACTCCTAATAAAAGTATTCTTTAGCAGGCTGTAGAGGCTCTACAATGAGGCTACAACATCTGACGTGACTTCAAATTTTTTTTAGGTTCTGAGAAATAAATGTATTTGAAGTCCTATTACACAAATTGTTTTCATTCTGCTCGGATCTAGGATTGAAATAGTGCCAGACTTCAAACTGATGTAATTAATTTAGCAAAAGTTTCTTTCATTAAGTTTTTAGACAAACTCCTAAGCAGAGGTTCCTTATTCTACTCATACCTTGTTGTCATAGTGTATCTTTGCATTTACAATGTTCTTGGATATTTCTATGCTTTTCTTATTCCAAAACACAAGGTATAATAAAGGAAGATGTAAGCTTTACTCAGCTTCTCAAGTCTGAACACTGTAATTTCTACTCACTTTCTTCCACTGCAGTGATAAGAAGTACATTTTTTATCTGCTGTTATTTCATTTTGTCAGGGAGAAATCTGCCATAAAGGAGCTGTGAGGCAAGTTGCCCACTGAACATTTGAGCTGATATGGTAGATCGCACACACTCTAATTTAAGCAGACCCTGGAAGAAGCTAGCAATTCTTCCACCAACACACTGAAGAGACTGTTTGATATCATTCATGAGCACAGCTTTGCATCCGATAATCTACAGTCCACTTTGGATGAGGCTTTTAACCAAAAGACATTCTAATCTGATCTGGTTGGTCTTAAAGCTTAGTAAACAGCTTAACCTTACCAAACTCTGTAAGTTCAGAAGTGTTTGACCTTGAGGTATTGGGATGCTGGGAATAAAAATATTCTGTAGCAGGAGTTAGAGGCGCTACAGCTGGGAAAGAACAGAGGTCATCACTAGTTTCTGCTTTTAATTTTCTGCAACTCATTAAAAAATAAGTTGAGAAAAGAGAAAATCATTTTAATACAAATTAATGGCTAGCTAAGTCAATTTAGAAAATAATCTATTGGAGTAATTCTGACACTTCTTTTTGTCGTTAGAGCTTTGATTATTTTTCCACTCATTTAATCTATTATTAGCCATGATGAATCATGAAGTAGAGGCTGATGAAAAAGGTATCTGGGAGTTACGGACAAAAAGAACTTTCTAAGGAACCATGAAACAGTCGAGTATTCAGCACAGCATGTTCTTGCAAAGCCTTTCAAAAACTTGGTGATTCGACACTTTTGGCGCACCCTACTCTACTCAAACTTCTACCACTTTCAAACGTTTATCAGATCATGAGAAGGATGCTCTTCAGTTAGATATCTTTCTTTTCTCTAAAGATACTTCAAATGGTGGGGTGGCAATGCCGCTGATTTCTGTGGAGCCAGTAGTTTTACACTGTATATGTAGAGCCAGAAACTCAGATTAGCCTTACAGTTTCCAGGATAACCTACACCTCCTCAAATGCATTTGTAACAACCTTAACAGCATTTAGCGTTTTCCCTATCCTATCAACACTGATGATGACTACTAGTAAGCCAGAGCAATAAAAGTAATATTTATACAGCAAGATATGAAATGCCAGATTAAATTATTTATGACTATTACCACAAAACCCTCTGTATTAGTATTTAATTTTTTTTTTTTAGCTGAATTGGAAAAAATGAGAATGAAAACCAAAACTAGGGGTAATGTATTTCCTTGTCAGGCAGTCAATCTGAAATTTTAGTTACGTACTGATACATGAGCAGATTTGTTACCATTTTAATTCTAGATAAAGTTTTTCTATGAAACTGGCTAAAATCTTTCAAACTACTGCATTGATGATTGCTTTGTGCTATTTGTCATTATATAGCATATAAGGAACATTGACAGTAGCATTTTCAAATTACAAAGACGAACTTGTAGAGGCAAAGCAATGTACCACGAGTGCGCTACTAGCAGTAAGATAAGGTATTGCTTCAAAAATAGATTATTTCCTTACAGTTCACACAAAAGCAGTGTTTTGTTAATTTGATATCTAAATCTGATATTCAATGTTAAAATGAAAAGCAAAGTGTGCAATTAATAGAAAAAATGCAAGAATTTCCGGTAAAGGTGTAACTATTTCTAGTGTAATAATAAAGCTAAAATTCACAGGACTCTAACTGGTTTTGACCACAAATTCAATTGTAAGTAAGTTGCCTTTTCCTATAACAAGTTATTTTAAAAGAGTGTATGAGACAAAGTTGCCAGATGAACTTGGGCTGATAACTACATAGATTAATTTGGCCACTATCAGAGGCAGAAATGCCCTGTTGTAGAGAATCCTGCTGATAGATGTGGTAAGATGCAACAGTTTAAAACCAGCAACAATAAAATAGGACTCTGAATAAGCAAGAAACTTGCTGTGAGCAATTAATTTATGTGTGTGTATGTATGTGTGTATACAGTAATAATGCAGATAAAGACTCTCTATATATGAAAAAAGAACCGAATGACAGCTGATAATGGTATTCAAAGAACTTTTCTCCCTTTGCTTTTTTTCTCATTTGCCCTTTAAGGTCACTTTCAATCATTTTTGGTACATAAGGGTCAGCCATTGGACAATTTTGGGTTTCTGGATTATACTGAAATATTTTAAGAATGCTTGCCACTGCATAAAACCAAAATGTTAATGGCTTCACTAAGTCAAATTAAATTTTAATGACCATGGTTTAATTTCTCTTTTAGCCCGTTCACATCCTTTAAGTAGCATTAAATGTGATTCAGTTGTCTTCTAATATCACAGCTGACCTGAATAGCCTTTTCAATTAGCCTTTTAGATGAAGCAGCTCTGATACATTTTAAATAAATAAAGATCTCTTTTTGTTGGTTAAATGCTGATATTCACAGCTCATTTAATCCATTTATTGAGATGCAGTGTCAAAAGAACAACAGTTTCTTTGTGCAATGCTGGTGAATAATGTGTAGAGATGAGACAAAAAAAAAATCACAGCATCTTTGTTTTTTAAGCAAATGGAATTTAAGGAAGAGGAACTCAAAAAAAAAAAAATCTGTTTAAGATTTTAAGAAAGATGCATGACTGAGAAATGAAGAAAATTATTTGCCAAGTTACACATTGAAAACATTTTAGGAAATGGTGAGAAAAAATAGTGTGCTAACAATGCAGATTCCCCTCATAAATTTATTCTGACATCCTGCAAATAATCTAAACAGTAGGTGGATGTCCCATGTCTTTTAAATCTGTTCATTCTATATTAATGTAATATGTTTTAATTTAATCTTTTAATGGATTATTTTAGTGTTTACAATGTAGTATGCCTCTTTCTTATAAAAAAAAGTAACAGAAATTATTAGAAATATAGTTCATTCAAAAGCATCTTTGATGTTTCCATAATTCTGTTTGATGTTTGTTCTCATTTTTGGATGTCAGTTTTTCAAATCCTTCACTATAACAGAGATGGCCTGCTGCGATAAGGCCTTCACTGCGTATGGGGCAGGCATGGGCAAAGAGGCTTCTGGGTTTACTGCTCAGCATGAGATACAAAAGCAATCTGGGGTATGTGTTACGTAGAAGAGCGGGGCTGAGAATGATTTGGACTGTAGATGTATCTTTTCCAGTGGCTTTGGTTATCAAAGTGCAAGGGAATGGTATTGTCATTAGCTAGAGAAGATTTTAGCGCTGACTTTAGTTTTACCAATTTAGTTGCTTGTATGAGTGTCAGATTATAAACCTGCCCACAAGTAACCTGCTTTCTCCTGATGTAACGTCTTAGCTCTGAAACAAATATCAGTCGATCATGACAGCTGGCTCATTAGACTCACCTAAGTGGAAAGAAGCAGTGACAGCTGTCAGTACGAATAACAGTACTCCCAGCTCCAAACTCCAGTGGCTTGTGCGCTGGCACTCTAAGATAATATACCATTAGAACTCCAAAATGTTAAAACCGATTTTGCATTATTTATACAATTTTCTAGACAAGTTTGCCAAAGTGAATATTTTGAAAAGTTATAAAAGGGGGTTATAACGCAACTATTTATAGTCCTGTTATATCAATGAAATCTACCTGATAACTTATATTCTACTGACTATTCCCATTTAAAAAAATTTAGCAATAAAAACTATTGTGATTTTTATTATGCTAGGTTGACTGAAAATTATTCATTCAGCATTTTAGAATGACTAACATATGCGGTACTGGTTACTATTAGCGTTATGAAAATTAAACATGTGAAGTACTAAGTTCTG
This sequence comes from Leptosomus discolor, assembly GCF_034619465.1. Classification (NCBI taxonomy): domain Eukaryota; kingdom Metazoa; phylum Chordata; class Aves; order Leptosomiformes; family Leptosomidae; genus Leptosomus; species Leptosomus discolor. Next base: position 17,650,526 of record NC_141396.1, on the reverse strand, counting down.
GTATGACTTATATTACAAAAAATTGGTTTTTCTGAAGGTGAAATGCTCTGCGTTTCCTTGAACACAGTTCTCCCAAACACACAATTCTCCCAATTAACAAATAAGTACTTTTTCAGTAAGCATAAAACACATTAAATAAGCTCACAAAAGGTCTTTTGCACAGGACACAGACATTAGTGCTGATACAGTTTGAAGAGGACACCATTTCAGCCAAAAAAATCACATCAAGTCCAATGACCTCAGTCATTATTACCACATACAATCCAGGGCTGGAGCATGTTGCATGGTACAGAGCACGTACAAAAATTTATTTATCAGTATAATTCTATAAGCTGGAAAATCTGCTTCCTACACTAAGGGTGAACTATTGCTCTTTGAATGTTTTGGTAATTTGGGAATAGATTAATATGATATGTTGGGGGGAATACAAGCTGATCTGATTAAAAGAAAGCTGTACAAATAATTGGTACCTAACATTAACATGTACAGAGATGTATTCACAGACTGAATGAGCTTCATTTTCAAAATCTGTAGCGAGAATGACAAGCAATTCTTTACAAGAAAATCTCAGGCAAGATCTATGATGATAACCTTAGAACTATTCTGTAACACAGTCATGTTATATGTGCTGCAGTTAATTTGAAATGCATAAAATAGGGCTTGTACAGTTTGCAGACTCATTCTTTTTCATGCTACTGATATTAGATGCATTGTAACAGGAGTATGATAAAAGAGAATATGAATTTATAATTTTCAGTAAGCTTTGAATTTTATCACGTGCTTCACTGTGTAAGAAAGTTTAAATTCAGGGAGGATATGATTAACTCTTGGAATTTTTTTTTAGTGGCATTTCACTAATGTTTGGTTTGTTGGGGGTTTTTTTGTCTTTTTTTTTTTTTTTTTAAAATACTAGGGCATAGCAGAATTTGTATATTACTGTTTGGGAAGAGGTTTGATGAAAGGGGATGCTGACAATGTGAATATTGAAAACCAAAACATATCAATGGTGGTGTAGAACAGCTCTTTACCCAGAAACTAAGACAGTGAATTAAGTAGATTGTGCATTATATTTAGAGTTAGTTGGAAAATATCTACCTAAATGTTTACAAGTGTTTGTTTTCTGTGAAAACTTTCAATTCTTCATTGAAGAACTAGACAGAAATGTATTTCTGTTGCCTGGTAGGGGCTATAATTCAAGTGATTTTTATTTCTTTAATGAAATGCATTCTTTAGTTAGAATTTCTCTTTGATGATGAGCCTCAGCTATAGAAGTTTCATAGGATATTGTGTCATTTCACCTAAAGACAGGGGTACGTGCACCATGGAAGAGGTAGTCAGAGGCTGTGAAGTGTTACAATGCCTTTTCAAGATCACTAAAATATTTTGATTTTTAGTCAAGAAATTGAAATGACAACTTAGATTAAAACATTTCTTTCTCATTTATGTTTAACTGTCCACACAGTCCTTCTTCTTTCTCTCATTTTCCTGACCAACTCTGCTAAATCCTCACTGTAAACAATAGATTGAGTGATTAGAGAGAGAGAATAAACTATCAACTATAATTACCACTCAGAATTTGTGGCAAAATCAAGCAGCGTCAAATATTTTTCAGTCATTAGTGATTTTTTTAATGGTTGCATTTTTTGGCCTTTTACATGGGTGTTCTGGGGAAGCATCATATTTTGAAGTACTGCTCTGAAAAATCACAATAATCAGGGTGTCTTCTTATAAACATTTGACATGAAGACAGCTAATGAATTTAAACAGACTGATTTTAATGGGCCAGGAGGTATATTGAAGTAGGATATTAAAAATGTACTACTTGAAAAGTATTTGTTGTAAATTGATGACCACTAGGGGTTTACTTGCTGTCTCACAAATAAATAGCTATAGAGTAAAAATTATTCATGATAGTACATAAAACTGGTGGGTAAAAGTCTTCTAAAAGTTATAGAGCATTAGGTGCAAGGAGGACTTAATATAGTGGAATTTATTCAGGGAAAGATGAATTGGCAAGATAAAAAGAGACAGGAGACTTCAGATAAGGTGATAAGATAAAAAAAAAACAACCCACAAATATAAAGAACAAGAGGTCAAATCAAATACGTACATGGCATTGATAAGGCAAGGGTAGTTCATTAGATCCATTCCTTAGATTTTATCTATTGAATAGTTTCTTTGGGGTTCACCTGCTAAAAAAAAAGGATGCCTTACAAAATCTAAGCAAGTCAAGGTGGGTATGGAGAGACACAGAGAATGACACTGTCTTTGTAACACTGACAGACCTGCAGAAGTGGTATTCTTCTCTAGAGGAAAATCGAATCAAAACTCTGCATAAAGGCAAATTGAAACAAAACTCTGCCAGCAGTCTTAGACTAAGTTTGCAGCAGTAAAGTCAACTGCAAGGTAGCATTAACGGGCCAAGGATAAGGCCTGATTATGATTAAGAGATTTAATTAATGTGTCAAGAAAGAATAATGCTAATGGCTTAGCCAGATTTCCACCAGATTTCCATCAGACATACATAGGTGCACCAGAAAAGAAGTGTCTACCTCTTATTTTGTTTCAGACAATTGTTCTTAAGCATCTCTCTACCTATGAACTCCAATGCCTGTCCCTGAGCAATTCAGGACCGAAGTAGAAGTAATTAATTACATTTTGTCTTATTTTCAGTCCTTCTTGAATGCATGTTGCTTCCTCTGAGAGCCTTCTGATGCCTCAAATGTTTTGAAGTATGTTTCTTACTATTCATATAGCAAGATAATTTTGTTTGTTAGTATGTTTTACTCCTAAGTGTTTCAGGGCATTTATGCCAGAGACTATGTTCTTCTGAAGATTTTGCTCTCTATTAGTGAGCAGTTACTAAAATCAAAAATATTGTTCTGTGGTTCACTCTTTGCAAAAAAGATTTTGCAGGCTTAGATGCCAGAGAGTTCAGGGTTTGCAGGATCAAACATCTGTTGTTTAGAGTCAATAGATGATAAGCCAGTTCTAATTTCAGTATGTAATATAGTGCATCACTTTTACCATGATTTTATTCCTAGAAAGCTGGTTTGAAAACAGGATATTTATAGCACAGTTTACTCATTGCTGATTTATTCTTTAGCAGAAGTCAAAGTTTATTACAGACTAGTTAGTTGCTTTAAAGATGGTTGACAGCATAAGCAATGAAGTTTTCCTGGCAGATAATCCTGCAAAACGCTGCAAGCATCAGTGACCTTGTATTATGTTTAGAGTAACAAGGGGGTACGTTTTGCAGATCCCTGTGAGCAAGAGTAGTCATAACATTTTAATTAAATGTGATGTGATCATTCTAGTGGTGTGGGGACATGGTAATGAGGAGGCAACTGCTGGCTAAATTATTTTTTTTTAGTGATATGAATCAGACAGGACAGTTTCTACATGTCAGATAACACAGAAAAGACTAAAACAAAATAAGTCATGTAGGAAATGCCTGAATTACAAGATATAGGCAGAAATAGTACTTTTAATCACTTTCTATTTGGGAATGGTGGAATTTATTATGGATTGTTGCTATGCTGTAGGAGAGTTGGATGGGAATGTTTCAGGCAATCTTTTTGAAGAATGGAAAATCAGCATTAAATAGAGCAGCAAAACCTGATAAGATAGGCTTGGTTATTGTCATCAGTAATGATAGCTGTTCTATGATACCAGGGGCTATTTTGGAGAACAACAAAAAAAACCTTATGGATTGCTGCTTCTCATATACAAGTTTATAAACGCATATTAGTTTATAAATTAATAACCTTACACTCTGTATGTTATGTTAATGATCAAAGACTGCAGAAAATTTTCCTTTTATCTTGGCATATCTCACACCTAGACACAGTTCTAGTGGGTAAACACAGCAAACCTTCCTGGTTATTTGATCCTGTTGCAGAGGTTGCTGTGTCCAGTTGCACCTAGTTTGTCTGCGTTAGTAATAATATCCTCACTGAACATCATTGCTTATGAAATGTCTTGATGTTGATATTATAGCATGCATTTGTATCACCACAGGACTAATCCAGACTTAGTAAATGTAGATCATATCTCCACCATTCAAATATAAATGAAATGTGAACAGTCTGTTGGTACAGTCCAGCTAAAATGTCGATGGAAGCCTTGACATTGATTTCAGCTGAATCATGACAAAATAGAAGGATACTTTCATCTGATTGAGAATTTAAACTGGCAAGAAATGGTGACCCAGGAAATTTATCTTCACATTCCACCTAAAGAAATAAAAATATATAGCTACAATGGAGATACCCTTAAAACGCTCTGTTACCTGAGGTCACATAACAGTGCTGGGTTTCAACAGGTTGAAAAAGTCAAGATAGTATTCAGAAAGAAGTCAGAACAAGAGTTTAGAGAAACATGGCATGACTGGTTCTTTGAGAGACTCTCTGAAAATATATGGCTAGACCTTTACAATATCTGGATCAGGAAAAAGGGCACAGAGAGAACTCTCAGAAGTTACATTCTCAGAGTATCTCTTTGCCATGGTTTGGGAATTAAGGAAGTCGGTTAATAGTAATCAGAGAATTTTTCAATTTAGGATTAAATCATCTAAGGCAACCTCACAAGCTCCTTAGACTGATGGAGGATCATGTCTTGAAGCACAGCAAGGGAATTTTGTGAAGGAAGGTAAAAAGATTTCACTATGGAGACATTTACTTAAGGTAGATAGTAGATTTAGTGACAGGCTTGTCCACACTTTAAAAGGCTTTTCTGATATGCTTACACCTATAGAATATATTAGCAATCTTTCTCTGTGGAGATGCAGTGTTCTTTTGCCAGTATAGCTTAAATGATTTTCTTAAATGGAGTAATCTATATTGGCCCAAAGGGTATAACTGTTTCAGCTCCAGGGAACTGCTAGCTAACAGTGTGATTTCACACAACTCAGCTATCCTGTCTACTTGGTCTACGTCAGTGTTTTGCCAAGTTTTGAATTTCAATTTATGTTTGAAAACTGATTGCGAATCAGGCATAGTTGTTATATCCCATAATTCAGGTGTAAAATATGTTCATTTTAATAGTAAATATTATTTTCTCTAGTCCAGTTTTCTGAATGTATCCCATAGGTTAAGAGTAAAGTCCTCTTCCCTAAGACAAAATTAATAGATTACACTGTCCAAATTAGATCTCAAAAGAGAACAATCCCATTTTCTCTAGATTATGCTTCTGTAAAATTCTCAACTACCTTATTTGCAGTAGAGGTATGCAAGTGTAGTTACAGAAAACCTGTACGTCAGCCCAATCCCGGAAAGATTTAACAGTTCACTCTAAAAATTCAAATGAATGAGCAGTGTCATTAAAACTAAACAGACTATACACATGCTTGAAGTTTAAGCGGCATAATTTTTTCACAAGTACTTGAATAAAACTTTAGTGTCTTGGTAGAAAGGCTGGACTCAAACTCACCATCCTGCAGCTGTTATGCTAGCAACCACACAACTGTTTAATTTGAAAGTAACAGATATTATATTCCATTAAAAGGAATAGATTAATAACATATCTTAAAGTAATCACAACTAAAGTAGAATTATACATCTGGCCACAAAATGCTATAAAGTTCAACTTCATAAATCAGCTTCTCATGTCTTTGTGACTAACCCAAACGCATGAACATTACCTGCACTCCTCAGCCATCACACCACCAGCTCAAACACAAGTCTTAATCCTATTTTATGTTAGAATTTGCAGGGGATGTTTTTTCTGTCTTTTTTTTTTTTTTTTTTTTCTTTTCAGTGGATGCAAGCAATCTATTTCTCAGTTCAAGGAATTTTAATAGAAAACCCGTCATGTTTATATAACTTCCAGTACAGCTGAGCAGGAAGCAAATAGAAACCTTTATTTTTATGGTAGGTTGATTCTACAGATTGTCCCACCATTGCCAAGTGAGTGAAATCAAGGCTGAACATCTAATGTCATTCAGACATTCTGAAAATGCATGTTTCCTTCCTTGCATGAACATTACTATTGTCTTTTAAATTGTTTAAAGTGTATGTTTTGATTTTTGGAAATGCCAAAGTAGTCATTCATGAAAAAAGAATATTTTGATGGAAGTTTCTGTGACAAAGGGATATGACAAAGGAATAATCCATTTGAAACTCTCAAAAGAATTAGCTAGAGAAAATTAAAATGAACTGGAATTGAATGCATGTTTTCAATTTACCACCGGAAATCTTCAATATAGCAAAAATTGTTGATATAAAGCTATTTGTGGTGGGGTTTTTTTATAGTGTCAGTACAGAAAAATACCTTTTTATTTCTTCTTTCAAAATAAACTATCATATCTTAAATATTAGTTTATATGTATATCAAGAGATTCTGAGTAAGTAGAATAGAAATATAATTCTGAACCAAATAATTCTCTCTTGGACAATAAAAATATAAAGTAATAAGTGGAAAGTGCTTTGGTTGCAAAATCGTTTTTTTCTAGTTAAAAAAACCCCCGTGACAAATAGTTCCATAAAAGCATTTTTAAAATATACAGCTTTCATAATTAATAATGCAAACTGTTGTCTACTTATTTCAGTAAATAATTTGAATGTAGCTGACCTTTCTGTTTTCTCTGCTGCATTATTAATTTTATTGAAGAGACCACTAGGTTATTATTATACCAATATATAACTTGCTTAGCTGAGGTTCTGGTTTGCAACTAACGCTGTTTGAAATGTGGCACCTGAGTAGATTATGTACCAGCTGACATGGAAACAAAAAACTGAAAATCTTTCTGACATACCAATCCAGAATGTCAATGTGTTTCAAACACTTAATTCCACCTTTAGGCATTTGGAGTATCTGTATAATCTACAGCCAGCTCTTGTTTAGTCCTATATACCCCACAATGGCAAATGTCATTCTCCAGCAGAACACCAGCAGAAGGTGGACACAGCACCTGAATTTGTCTTGAATCAGAGCAATATTTATATAATGATTAATCCATATCTAGAATGGTACAGTGCTCTCTCAGGGGCAGGCTGCCCTGGAAAGCACCAGTCACCAGCTACCTCCAAAGAAGACAGACAGAAACCCTAAAAACCTGAACCTTCTTGTTTCATCATCTCATATTGATTTATTGTTGGATAGAGGGAGAGGCAATTTTCTTTACCTGTTTGCCTTCAGTGTTTTTTTTTCCAAAGTTCATGGTGCTCTCTGAGAGTTCACTGAAACATTTGGCATTTTTGAGTGCACCGATCTCTTTTTATTATTCGTAAGTAGAGGTAGTTGAATATCTTTTTCTCTCAGTTTGCACAATTCTAAAGCCTTTATTAAGCCTTTGAATTAGGCCAAAAGAGACTAGCTATTTCAGGATGGCTGAGCAGATCTAGTCTGAGATGCCTGCTCTTACAAATAATAAAAATATATCTTTTCTCCAGTTAAGCCTGATTCTGCAGTACTTGCCTCATATTGGAATATCTTCCTTTTTTTTCTTGCAGTTTTCAGAATAATTAAAATTTTACGGTTTCTGGTAACCAAAGGTATTGTACCACTGTCATACAGACTGATTCTTAAGAGAAAGCTTGCACCATGTTAGAGTGTGCTGATGGTAGTGTTTACACATGTGAAACTAGACAGATGTTTTAAGACTAAAGTATCATCTGCATACTCTTACACTCCAGCTGGACATATGAGATCCCAAATTCACATCAATACTCATTGGAGTGTACATCTTTTTCAAACTGTGTGAAGAGGTTTTGCTTTGTCATTGATTGGCACTAGGCAAAATTTATGTATGCAGGAAGTTTCTATGATGTCATTTGAAATGCTTGATTGGAATTGAGTGTAATTTAAAGGATTTGCCAAGACAGCAAAAGCAAAACTTCAGCAATGTATTTCATGACTTTAAATAAAACTGTGGCAGATTGGTATGGTACATTTCAGAAGCTCTAAAAGCTTGAAATTATATGGACAGATTCCAGGTACAGTTGCATTATTTACATGAAATTGAGTACTCATGATTCAAAGCTTAAGCACCGCTCTGTTTTGGTTGGTGGAATAGTGAATTTATTTCAAATACAGAATTTAGAGAGCCTAGAGCAGTTAGTACCAAAAAGTCTTTTTGTGTGCAAGCCAAAAAGGGATAAATATTCAACATCAGGGTATAATTGGTGACAGCCACATTCAGGAATTTATGTCATGGAAAGATGGAAAACAATAATGCCATCTAGGCAGTGCAATTATTATAATACATAGAGATAGCCATACTTTCTAATTAAGAAGTAGGTGACTAAATTCCTACATGGTCATTATCCTGTTTTGCTGTCTCAGTAGAAACAAGGCTCATAGGGGACTAGTTTTATAAATTATTTTAATAGTGTGTAGTAAATTCAGTTGAAAATTAATTTTGTAACTTTTTCACAGATTTTTTTTTAACAACTGGTTAAGGTTGAAGGGAATTAATTTCAGCACGTGAGTAATAGGTGGTCCTCCTTTAAATAATACACACAAAAATAGGTTAATCAGATTGTAATAATTTTGTTTGTGGAATAACAATTTCTGGTCAATTTTTTTTATCAGATGTTCAAATTTTGAATTCCATTATTTTTTTCATGATGTTCCACAACATAATGTTTTTCTTGGATATCCATATATAAAAGAATCCTCATGCAGATTTATTTTAAACGGAGTATGCTTTGAAATAACCATTTGGTTAAAGTCCACAGAAACCAGTATATAAACACATTGTTCACCATTCATTCCTTTCACAAGACAGGGAAATAAATCTTTTCAAGGTTTTGCATTACAATATTTTTAACCCATTAAATAACTTTTAATTAGATAATCTAATAGAGCTTTATAAGATCAGTGGATAACTTTAAATTTAGCAATACTGCTGGTCATTTAAGTTCCTCAGTTGAACAACCATTTTCCGATTTATCTTTAATTCTTATTGCATTAAAGTAACATCAAATATCTGTTAAAGCAAAGCTTGAAAAAATACATCAGCATGACATGAAGGGGAGTACTGAGGTGTCTTGTACTCTGAGAAGCAGTGTCTGGGTTTCTTTTGGGTCATAAAATACATACAGAGTGAAGCATAGCATGACATATGCTTGGTCTTTGAAAGCACATTTAATGAGAGACTAAGTGAATGGCATGCATTACTATACTTTTTTTTTTTTTTTTTTTTTTTTTTTGAGACAGTAGTCTCTCTTGAGTAGTCACTAAGGGTGAAATTAAGTTTTAAGTAAAATTTAAGTGGTATTGCACAGGTTTCACACTGGTTCTCCTCACTTCAATGGTTTTCACCCTCAGACCATAACTCACAGAAATATCCAGAGATGTGATCCCTTCCGCTGCAGCAGGTAACGCTTCTTTATCCAGACTTGATAGAGGAAAGATTTTTTTTAAGTAATGCATTCTCTGCAGTGTTAGGTGTTTCCTTAAAAGCCCCCTTGAACAGCAGCTACTGGTATGCCATAGTAGCAGTACCTTTCTGAAAACCAAAAGTTCTTGTTTTGTGTATCCAATATTAAAGCTATATTCCCTTATGCCATATAAAGTTTCTGTTCCTAAAGAGAAAGGGATTTTTCTATTGCTAGTTCATCACAGAGTTGGATTAACTTCAAAAATAAAATAAATACCTTCCACAGCTATGGAAAATGAGTTCTGCCCCTGGTGAATTAGAATCAGTGTTACACTGTGCACAAAAAGTAACATTTTAATGAAGTGTTGACAGTCAAGCACCTCAAGCAGCAGAGAAGACACCTGTGAATCTTTGCCAAATACTTATGTAATTCAGCTGGGTTTATGTTGAATTACTTAGTTGGTGAAGAAACCTGTGAATCTTTGCCAAATACTTACGTAATTCAGCTGGGTTTATGTTGAATTACATGGTTGGTGAAGAACCTGCTATATGCTATCTTTGTCAATTCAAACCTTTGTAGAAGCCTGATTTAGAGCTGCCCAGGAGAGCACTGGCTCAATTTGCACTATGTTTTCAATTTGGACACAGTCTAATCTAAAATTATATTATACTTAAATCAGTGGGGAAAAGGAATTCTACAGACAAAGCTACAACACCAATTTTTTTTTTACCCACAAATTACTTCAAAATGAGTCAGAGAGTCTCTTATAAGTGTATGATATCTTTCCAGTTAAATATATCATGAATTAAGTTTTAATTTGAATTGTCTTTGCTGGTGGCAGAATTTATTTCAGTTATTTTAATTTGATTATTGCTATTTCAGACATTAATCAGCATCCTATTAAACCATCTCACAGATATTAATTATGCCCCAAAATAGCCCTCTGATGTACAGCCAGGGAAGAATTAATCTTCAGGCATAGGAATTGCAGAACTTCCTTTGATGTGGAATACAAAATTTCAACCAGTGTGTGCTTAGATTTCCAGAAATATTCAACACTTAATTTTTATCAGCTTGTGCGAACCAGGTCCAGTAAGGTGACTGAAATACCAGACATTAAAATCAGAGTTCAGCTACAAAATATTTGTGCAAGTATCTTCTCAGACTGGCACTTCTCATCTCAGCAGATGTTTTATAGTACATTGCCACTTATAAGGCATTAGAAAGAAACAAGAATTAATTTTGACACTGGCTGGGAAACACTAGTGTCAAACTGCCTTCAAAGGCAGCTAGGATCTAATTCAAATAACAAACCAGGACAGCAGAGATTATCCCAAGAAGCCAGATATTCCCATACCCGTATCTGTCTTCCACAGAGCCCTGATCAGATCTTGCTCTATTTTTTTCCTCATTACTTCAGACATGTTACTTCAGTTTTGAAAATCAGGGACTGACTGCATATGTGGACCATGTTGGGATTCATCCAGTCAGGGTGAAATAACAAATGACACCTGCCATAGACACTTGCAATATAAGGAGGGGAGGATCCTTCTTGGTTATTTTTTTTTTTAATGAACGGGTAAAAATTATGATCTAGAATTTGTAATTATCAGAATTATCCATTGCATGAAATACCCTGATAATCTATACAGCTCTCTCTTCCTATTTATCACCCCAGTCCTGCAATGGAAGGCTTTCCTGAGTTTCAATTCTGGAATTAGAGCAATCTATGTTTCCCATCTTTTGGGAAGTGTAGCATGTCTTCATGTGATAAATGGTATAAATAAGCCTTCTGACTATCTAATTTGATGAATTATAAAATGATATGTTGCCTCTGGCTTCCTCATCAATCTTACATCTTTGTCATGTTCAAAATGGATGTATAAAGATCACGCACCTAGAGAGCAAGTGAAGCTTGTGGTAGCATTTGGCATGTTTGAGTGCCACTATTCTGGCTGAATGTTCCTTCTTCCACTCCCTCTCTGCTGACAAAGTAATTGTTGCACAGTGTGAGTCAGGCTTGTGAACAGTTACTTTTTGCATTCTGCTGTCTCTGCTTTCTCTGTGTCAGTGTTTTTGGATTGTTAACTTTGGTTGAGCTGCTTTTGCAGTTCAATGAGCATTTATTTTCTTGCTTCCTACTCTGTATGTATGTGAACCACCATTGCATTGACACTGTTGAATCTAAATGTTTTGGAAATGTGGAGCTGACTTGAATATTAAGGAAAACTGCTGAGCTAAAGCTGACAGTGATTTGAAGAACAGCTTATGTGTGATGTACAGGGTTTAGCTGGTCATTTATGACAGCAATGGACTGGTATAGTATTATGCTGCTACTTAGGCTGTTAATACTCTTTACAGTATTGATCAGAATATGTAGTTGAGAGTTTCTGAGGAAATAACTTCAAATAAATGTTACAGTAGTTTAGTGTAATTTGGAAGATCTTTTCTGTCACAAAGATGATAATTTTCCAGCTTTTTTTTAGCTATTACCCAGTTCTTGCTGCAAATGAAATGAGCATGTTGCAAACATTATAATTTCTTCCATTCAAAAAAATTCTTCAGCACAAAATGACTGTTGCAGAAACCCTTGCACAGATACGGTTCTGTTCATTTCCTTGGAAAGTGCCTTGTTCTTTCCTGTCAGCGTACTAATTATATACCTAGCAAAGGTCAATGTCCTCTTGAGTCAATAAAGCCACTTACTCTAGGTCCAGATTTCAGACCTGAAAAAAAGGTCAGAATAAAGTGTGCTGAAATAATTAATTTCTGATTAAATTCTGAATTCAGTAAATTCACACAGGTAAAATAGTCTGAGAATTTTATTTATTGGTCCACTTTGCATTTATGTTTTATTAAACTGCTTATAACTTATACCTGAACATGGAACATTACAGAACAAAGTTTCGAAAATCTGTAGTGCTACAGCCAAGGATTATTCTTTACAATCAATGAAATTTTTCTCCTCTGACTGTTAAACAGTCCAGGATTTTACCTTCTATGTAATAGTTGTAGCACAGTCACACTCCAGTACTTTCAACTTAAGATTTTTTTTTTCCTCTTTATAGTAGGGTTTATACAAGACAAAGGTGCAGTGCTTCATAGTAACTCAAAATCATGTTAATATCTGTAAGAAATTGTCCATCTCTTGTTCATGGTCTCAACAAAGACTGCTTAATTAGCCTATCCACAGGCATGCATGGGATTTGGAATAAAAAATTCTGTTCTCCTTCTGAGAAGGTGCATGCTGGTGGGAGACAGGTAGTAGAGTACCTTAATCAGGACTGCGGTTATTAGAGACTGAATTACCATGCCACTTCTATTTGGTTAAACTCAACCAATGTCAAATAGTTCTACATTGCCAGTACAGTAGGAGTTAAATGAGACTGAATGCAGAGGGTACCTCCCTAGGGTAAAAATATGGCATCAATGTCAGAGTAGTCAGAAAGAAATCTTTGAACTATGTATGCGTGTGTGTGCATGTTTGATTATAGCTGTAATTATATGTTTGACTATGCATGCACACTGTGGTTACTAGAGTTTTGCCTCAGGAACATGCATTTTATGGTACTTATTATTTGTTTGCTATATCTAAAATGAGTGATTTTGCTACTTATCCAAGCTTTCTCTTTGCTGCTTAAACAAAAGTTGATTGTGCTATATCACAATTTGTCCATTCCTTTAGCTATGTGTAATCTTCTGCAACATTTAATCCCTTTTCCATTGCCACACAATCATCACTTCAGCAATTGCATGTAGTCTTCCTAGATGTTTATGCATATTGCTAATCCATATTCAAGCAAATATTCAAATGGCCTCACATATTTTCAAATCACTTGGGGACGTCTGTCTAGAAGCTGTCCTCCCCGTGTTTCCCAAAAGAACAATGCAGAGAAGATGATGCTTAATTTAACATGTAATGAATTCCCATATTTCTTTCCACAAATAAAGGACTTGTCATTTTTTTTATACTGGCCTTCAATATTTTAGCTAGTATCTAGCTTGTTATACAGATGAATTTCAGATGGATTGCTTTTAATCTGAGCTCTTTAGAAGGAAGTGAGAGTTATATCCTCTGATATTTTATGTACACTCTCCACATGCTATCTAAGGACTGCTCCATGTATTTCTGGTCTGACACTACTTTCATTGATTTTCCTAGCTTTTTATATCAAAACGCAACTATACGATAAAATGGTCAGGAAAGTAAGAATTTAAAAATCTTACCAGTTTTACGCTGAATATTGGTTGCATAGCAATTCTGATGGTCTGATTTTTTTCACTTCTTTCATGATAGTGTTCTCAGGAAGCTATTTCACAGCTATGGGTTTATTCTTATTCAATGTAAAGGCTGCAAATTATATGTGTAAAACAATTAACATTTTTAAAACCGTTTCAATCTGCCAAATCGGAATATTAATATTATCATAAATGAACTGCTTTGGTGAATACAATCCAGTTTCATCAAGCAGACTAACTTAGAACATTAGCCAATATCCAACGTTTAAGAGTTCACATGCCTTCCTCCACAAACAATATTTTCCCACAATTTTAACAGGAACAAAAGGTTCAGCCAAATAGAAAGAAGCCTGAAATGTCTATGCCAAATCTGTTTCTCCTCTCCATTATTTGTCCCCACTTCATTATGCTGTATTTTGCAGGAGTCAAATGAGTGTATGTTTTGAAGATTTATTATGTAATTAATTATATGCAATTAATTTGCTTAATTCCAGGAACCCCACATAAATTTAGGATTCTTTATAATTTAATATAGTTGATCAGATTTTGGAAATGAGCACCTGTTAGCTGTTCATCTTCCACTGAGATTAGTGCCTCCGGTATCAGTGGTAGTATTCTGGTGTGTAAAGTTCAGTATGCGTGTGCAAACACTGAAGAATTCAGCACGCATGCAGCCTCATTCAAAACTTATAAGGTCATCACTATGCCAATGAGAATTTTGTATGAATAAAGAATAGATAGTATTTGCTTAATAAATGGAGACTTGGCTATGCTGTGACAGTTACAAACTGAAAAAAAACCCCACTCAAATTATTTGGAAATTTTCCATGTGCTTTTTGAGAAACAGGAATACAAATTGGCCAGCTTGTCTCCAGTCCAGGCTCTGAGAGCGTGGAGCCAGTGGACCACAGTCATCTCTGATAATCTTACTGAGCAGCTATTGAAAACCTTTTGTTTCTGCTGAACATTAAGTGCCCAAAAAGTGTGTTGAAGTGCCCTTCCTAAGATGATTTTTAGAGTGGATTGAATTACAGAATATGGTAGCTGTGAAGAAAGAGTATTTTAGACTGCCTTTGAAAGGCTGGTACTAAACTGGATTCCAGGTCTAAAATTCCTAGCCAATGAAGCAAAGTTCACTTTGCATTTTTAATCAGAAATCAGGCAAATCAGTTGTTATTTAGCGAACAAGGACAAATCTGAGGTAAATCATTCAACTTGAGAACTGTTTTCATACAGAATTGAAGTCAAAGTTTTGCTTGGGGAGGATTTGTAAAAACTATTATAATTCCACTTTGATGAAGTGTGAGCCTCTGAAAACACTAAAATGTAGTCTGTAAAGCAAAACATCACAGTGACCCATTCCCAAATAAACTAAATATACCAGTCGAGTACAGTGTCCAGGGTTTTAAAGTCAGAAGGCATTTTTATGATCATCTAGGATTGCAGGTAGGCCACTCAGTTAATCTCTTTAATGGTTTGAAGGAATTCATGGAAGACTTTTATCTGAGGATTTATCCTATTCATTCTGATTCGCTCCACAGCAGGGTAACAGTTGGACGATCAAATGAGAGAAAACTTTTGCAACTATTAGAATATGATTCTAGGAACTTGAAAACTAACAGGTGCATTTTAAAGAGCTGTTGGTGAAAAAGAATAAGTGAGATGCACCCAAGAAGAAGAAAAATTTCTAATACAGAGCCTACAAAATCAAGCTAGGAAATAATTCCATGGAAATAAAAAAATGCCTAGGACTATGTATTCTTCCTTATCATTCCCATGGTCTCTGAGTACTAAGCAGACAAGAGTGAGAATGGCACTGCAGCAGAGCATAAAGTATTTTTAAAAATAAATTATCCATATTGTGAAAAAAAAAAAAAAAGAGGAATCTTAGTGTACAGCAAATTTATAAAGACCTCAAAGAAAACTGGAGATACGGGAAGCCAGCAAAGAAAAACTATGGCACAGCAAACTTAGCTGGAAAATACTGGGCTGTGTGTATGTACTGTGAGTAATGGCAGACTTGAATACATCTGACCATAGATGAAGAAAGGGGCTGCTCTTGGAGAAGGGCCCTCAAAACTGAAGGGAGGTGACAAGATAAGATAGTGGTGATCAAATCTAGGACTCAGACTGCAACATTTCAAAGGAGAAATGCCTTTCTTTCGTTAGCAGGCAAAGCCCAGCATATTTAGCAACACTGAGAAGTGAGTAATATTTCTATACACAATACAATGTCAATGGTAAAGGTAATAATAAATCATTTTTATGACAGATCCATCCAAAGGTATTGTGCTGCCTATGATTTTACTTTGATGCTTATGTTTCCTAGAAACATGCCTGAGCAGTTACTCTTATAGTCTGTTGATGTTCACTTTGTATTTCACACATTTCAAGGGCTTGCAAGGTTAAGAAAAGCTTACAGTTTTACCTAATGTAAGCACACACATGGAAACATAGCATCATGTGTATCCACTTCTGTTCTGTATAAGCATGAGAGCTAAGTGGTTTTGGGGGTTTTGACACATAACTCATGGCTCTAAAAAAGTGATTTAAGCTCCTCCATTGGTGAAGTTTTGTGAGTGGTAGAGAAATGTCCGTCCATTTTTCCTCAACTGAAGTAGATTTATCAGAATTGTCATTGAATGGCTTAGCTATTATATAATATCCTGGGATTTCAAAATGCTCTGCACACATACTAAATTATGCAGATGTTAGCCTTGTAGATTAAGAAAATATGATTAAGTTTTAGTCAGAAAGATAGTTATGTTTGATGACTTGGAATCTAGATTTTGTATTAAAACAATAACAGCAAAAAAGAAAATTCCAACCTTAAAGATAATTAATTGACTACTAAGAAACACTTACCAGCTTTATACAAGTTTACTCAGCCAAGAATTGAACACGGTTAATTAACAGTATTCTGTCTTTTATAGTCTTCAGGCTTGAATAAATTATTAGGACAAAACCTGAGCTGCAATTTCAGTTCTGCAAGGTGCTGGTTATCTTATAGGTCTAGCTGAAGAAGGATTTAGGTTTAGATTTAAAGAAACGAAAAAGATGTAAGCAGAGCTGAATAGCAAATCCGAAACTTGAATCCATGTCCTTTCCTGTTCAAAGCCTCAGAAACCTGAAATGCCCAATCATGTCCCTGATTGCTCTGCTACTAGAGGCACCTATGATTTTGCTTTGTAACAGCCCCAGCATTTCCAGGTATAACCAAATAATTTCCCAGGTCCTGGAGGAATCAAGAAACTAGACAGATTATTGCTTTCATATCATAGGAGGCCTACAAAACAGACAAGCTCTGAGCAACCCCCATACACATTAAGAGTACATATATTATTTTTTCTGAAATGTCTTTGAGGAGGATTTATTTTTAAAATAGTACTCAAATTTTATATAAAAGCCTTGTGATTAGAGCATGTAGGCAATGGTGTGCCAAAAACAAACCCCTACTTCTCCCACTATCCGTTAGCGTGCTAAAATGACAAGCCTGGGTGGATTTATGCCAACCTGCAGTATAAAATGAGCCAGGAAGAGAGAGTGTTATATAGCGTACTGACTAGGATGCCCATTTAGAGAGGAGAATTCCTAAGACTGCTCCATGCACCAAGCACTGGCTCTCTATTTTGTATTTAACACCCATTGGATGACAAATCACTTGCCTGTGAAAACATCAAATAGTGTTCTCTTTCCTGACTGAGTGGTTTTAATCCAAGAGTTAACAACAAGTAAGTAAATAACCTGTGGACGCTGGCACAGACCCAAATGCTATCTCTGAACTGTGTTCCTGGAATTGTACACCAGTGTAAGGCGAAGAAGAGGTGACTGAGGAGATGTCTCCTGTGAAGCAGGAACATTGCCAATGTTCCTAACTGAGAAATATAAGGCGATGAAAAGATGAGGAATCACTGCATCAATCTCTGGGCTACCAAATACAAGACAAAAGCAGGCACCGATAGCATCAATTTGGTGGTTGTCTTCCAAAGAAAGTGTTTGTTTTCATTTTAAGTGAATGATGCTTAGTTAACCCCCTTCAGTCTCTAGACGATGGTGGAGCCCATCTGTAGCCCAGTGTAAGGAATCTGCTCTCTTGAATGTGATGAGGTTTGAAAAAGACTACAGCCTGCTGTGTTCCTCTTGGTGAGCTTCAGGAATGAACGAGAGACTGAGGTTTCATCTCTGAGGGAATTAATCAGGTGATGAATTCTGAGTTTTCATACCCAGTTTGAAGACCAGATGTCTGGCACCATGGTGTTTAATTTGTATGTAATTGAGTCCCGTATTGTATCTAGTCTCTAGCTATATAGCTTGCTTCAGCTTCAATGAACTGTTCATGTGCATATAAGGTTAATTGTTGATAAACAAATTTGTATACCTACTTCCTGAGCCGGGGACAGAGCATCTTGGTGCTATCCCATCGTATCTGCCCTTTATGTAATTTTACGAATACCAATGGTTGTATGTTTACATGTGTAAGTATACACACACAAATATATAAATATATATATATATGTGAAAAACCCTTGTCTACTGAAATCAATGGCCATATTCCCTTAGCTTCAATAGAATGATGGTCTGAATCTATATGCACTTTTCTGCATCTTTTTGCCTGATTTACAAGCTGTGAGCAATATATATTACAGACCTTTTTAATTTACTAGATTGTTTTTCTATTTTAAGGAAGGTAATAAATTTTTCTAGGATGAAACACATCATTTGGTAAAGAGTACTAGTGGAAATTAGACTTAATGTTCCAGAACAGAATGACAAATTCAGTCAGAAATTAATCCTATGTGAATTAGTTCAAAGAGAAGATGAAATATAACTCTCACAATAACAATGTTTTTATATTGTGTGCCTTTTTATGAGATTTAAACACTAACTTCACAAATAAAAAGCACTTCAATAAATGCCCTCCATCCTGGGAAATAGATGGCCAGTGAAACACCTTGGATTTTTGGGGATTTTATGGCTGGATTAATGCTGGATTTTGTAGTGCGGTAACCTAAAATATGTATGTCTTGAGTGCCAGAGGAAGAATCAGGAATCGGCTCCTGATTACATCAGTTTCCAATTTCTTCTTTCGATACTTTTTTTTTTTGGTAATAATTTTAGGCAAGTTTTCTTACGCTACTTTTTGCATTTCTGCGATAGGAATAGTAAATCCTTCCCTTTGAGAAACATTTTAAGACATGTAAGTAAAAATGTAAGTGCTATGTAAGAGCTTTGGATTATTATGGTAATTTAAGAGATAATGAACACCATCCTGCAAGATAACTCAGCAAGTGTTACGTGGAATACTAAATCTTTTTTAAATTCTTGAGTTTGAATTGCTGTTAGGTTTCTAAGTCTAGACAGATGCTTTCTTTGAAACTTCTTTTGAAATCATTTTCACCTGTTCAAGCAGTTTTGACTTTGCTGCAGACACGGCACAGTGGTTGCATTATAGTTAGACTTCTTGTCAAACGTAAAACGTAGATTTTCATTTCCTTACATCTTGCTGCTAATGTTCTTCAGCTATCCATCAGTTAGGTGACTTCTCATCATGCAAATGGCAGTTGACGTGTCTGCCAATCAGTTCTGTTCCTACAAACTTGCAAGTTTAAGAAATCAGATTCAGTTTTATTCTCTTAAGAGAATGAACTATTTTATTAAATACAAAAAAGCAAATCTTTTGTTTCATACAGTTCCCATTTTCACTGCTTGTATAATAATTCACAAGTTCTCTGAATACTGGGCACAGTGTTGAACTGAAACACACCTGAGCTATAACATCACGTACCCTTGTGAACATCAGCAAGAGCAGACTTTTCCTGTGAACATACGAAAACTATTTGGTGATGTGTTAAATTTAGGTGCCACTACTCCAGATTTCGGGTGCTTACTCTGCCTCCCGTATATTGCACCTAGTTGCAGAAATATCTCCTCTGCTCCTTTCTCATTAGGCTGGCCTGATTACAGTCAATGAATAGGTGTGTATGCAATAGCTGTTGCAGTATTTAGACCAAAATGAAAACCTTGTATTGCTTCTGCAATCCTCATAGAAATTGCACATTCAGATGTTCTCAAACATTCTATAATTCTGAATTACGATTTTATAATTTCAACAACATGCTTTTTTTGCCTCTTCTCCAATGACAGCTACATCTTAATCTGGTTTAGGTTTGACACATTTGGTCAGTAGATGAAAGGCAAACTGAATGCTTAGACTTAAATAAACAAGGGGTCATGACATCATTTTTCATTAAGAACATTGACAATTAAACTTTATACATATGGATTTAATTGTGAAATCCTTAGTGGGTGTAGTAAACAAGCTTTTGTCACATTAAGGCTGAACTGTTCTTGAAAAAAATCAAGCTCAGCAAAAAGCATTGTTATATTTTAAAAGAGAAGAAATGTAAAATACTCAGAGATTTTATGTCTGCCATTAAAAGAAACAATGAAATTATTCATAATCACAGTTTTGTTCATTAAAGTGCCTATCAAAAGTTAAGGAAGAATATTTAATGCAATAGTCAGGCTGGCAAGTTTATCTCCTGTTACTGTGCTGGATTCATAATATGTACTACGCTATGTTGATTATGGCTTTTTATCCAAAGATGACTGATTTTCTGGGACTTAAGGGGGTGAAATAGAGAGATTTAACATCACCAAATGGATCTGCAGTTATCTAGTTGAACAACAGAGAAAATACATCAAAAAGCTTAAATTATTGTTTAACAAAGAACACTGACAGACCAAATAAAGGGAATAGAAGATTCCATTTTGATTATGTTTCAAGAAACATTGCTGTCACTTTATGCTGCGAATTTTTTTCATAACGGAGCAAAAATCTTCTGTTTGAAAGTAGTGTGAAATTCAACAGGAACTTAACTCTTTTAGTCTTGTTATTTATTGCTTCTAGGGGCAAGAAGATTGGACATGATATAGATTTTTTGATCACCAATCCAGGACAAAGAGATGATGATGAACTTCTGCATAAAGTTGTTGACTTATGGAAAAAGCAGGTATGAACTAAACAATATTTGGTCAAAAAAGACATATTCTAACAGCACGGAAGTAAGCCTATGTAGTGCTTAAAGAACGTTGACTCCTTTTTACAGATGACTGTAATGTTTTGAAATTTAATATTGCTCTATTTGGTTATTAATCATGATGATCTAGGTGCATTTTCTAGCTCCAAATACTAAAGTTGAAGGTTATGTTAGAAGTACTCTACACACATTCTGTTTTATCTTACCTTAAGAATAGGCAGCTAGTTAGAGGTAAGAAATCAAGCTAGGTGGAGTTTTGAGTGGCACAGCAAAACTGTTGTTATACTTTGAAAAAAAATTATATTTGTTTAATTTTTCCTTGAGTTGGGAGTATGTTCTCCCAAGGGGAACTACTTCAGGGAGCTCCAGCTTTAAGCGTAATGGATTTGGGCAACCTCACAGTGTGAGGTGAGCAGGTCTGAAAGCTTAGGTACCAAAGGCCTGGAATTCTGGCTTCCTTTAAGTCCATAGATTAGCATTTTTCCTGGCTTCCTTTGGAATATTGTCAAAATTGACATAGTCTTCCATGATGCTTGGGTTTGGGAGAATGCACACATTTCACAGAAAAATTGTCCATCTAAGGGTTTTGTTTGTTTGTATGTTTTCTCTATTCAGCTTTCTTCAGTTTCAAGTAGCTATAAAACTGGAAGAGTCTGAATTATAACAGGTGCAGGTACCTCAAAATATTCCTCGGTTAGAAATATAATATGTTAGGAACAATAAGCTTTTGTTTCTTCTTCTGCCTTTCTAGCCAGCTAAGATACTTCTCAACATTTACTACCTATACAGTTTAAAGGAATTGAGTACATTTTAACGAGTAAAAGGGCAACACTGTCCGAGGTGAATCAACAAATGCCCGACTGCTAAGTAAAATCAGCTTTCAATGCAGATAGCCTGGAGAGAATGCTTTTGAATCGATTCCTGAACTATATAATCCATTGATGTATAATGGGTTAACACATGAAAGACATCTAACCAGGCAAAAGCTTATCTGACTGTATAAAGCCATCTGTTTCAAGGTGGCCAAAACCTTTCAACTGGCTTTAATGGAAGGGCTTCAAACTTGTTTTTTTCCTGGTAAAATACAACCTTAGCTGAATTTCTCTGCTTTCAGTTGACTTTTGGTCTTTGAAATGTTAACACATTATTACTAATCTTTTAGATTTCTGTGACTTCCATGCTAATTCTGTATGGAAAGTGTATGTATTGAAGTAGATTGCTAACAGGTATAATTTATCACACTCTAATGAAAAGCAATGAAGCTGTGGCAATTAATGAGTGCTGAGGAGCTACTCTATTTTTATCTTTTTATTATTTATGTAAAGTTCCTTTCTCAGTCATTCTACTCCCTTTATTCTGAGAAAAGTTGCAGTTCTTCTTGGAAGCTGTCCTTTTACGCTCTTAAGCAGATTGGAACCTCTAGAAAGCCATGTGTGGGTCCTCCAAAAATCATGTTTATTATCACACAGCAGAAAGGAAAAGTGACGACAGGCTGAGGCTACAGTCTGTCCCAAGTGCAACTTTTCATCCCTTCTCCCATTCCATCACAGTCCCGTTAGGTTAATGAGAGCAATGGCTGTGGTCTGAGAAGTCTGGTAACTGCTGAAGCTTTTCATGTCACTCTAAGCTGCTTTCATCAAATGGAGTTGAAAGGAAAGAAATAGAAAATAAATTGTTCTTGATGATTTTTTTTATTAAGAATAAAATTTAGCAGAAGTGAGTGTAGGGAGAGTATGGGAGGTCAAAGGTGTCCAAGGGTTTGATGCAGATTAGGATTCCTCTAGGAATCCCAGCGTGAAGAAAATACCAGAAGGAGAGATGCACAATGGCCAGAGAAACCAAACCCAAACAAGCTGGGGATTGTTTAAAGCTATGGACAAATGTTTTCTGTGTTTTCTTTGTCCTCTAGAATTTTTATGGCTTAAACTACTGGCTATACTGCATCTTTACTGTGGCAGTTGTAATATACAGGCTTTTACTGGCACTACTGAAAAATAAGCTGCCAAATCAAAATGCAAAATCAAAACGCAAAAAAGAAAGAGAGGAATTATACTTCTCTTGCCTTTTTATTACTTTTGATTTCAAAGGGGGAGGGGAAGACACAAACCTAAAGCACTTTTATAATTTTTGACAGTACACCTGTTGTTTATTTCAGCTTTCCACTTTTGTGATACTGCTTCAAAGCCCAAATTCATCAAAGAACATCACTGAAGTCATGATGTTGACTTCTTTTCAGCAGCTCTTAGTGAAGGATTCTGTAGTGTTCAACTTCTAAACTATGGACCTCAGCCTTATTTGAATAGTTTAAAAGGGCCTTTTTCTTAGCTGAGAAGTGTAATGTAACAAGATCCTTCCATTGAAAGCTGTTGAAAACTTAAGTGGTTAAATCAACACCATTGTGCTCTTCGATGCAGCATCACCAGGGATAAATGGACTGAGGGACAGAGAACAGAAAGTCCCCAGTGAGCTTCAAAGTAGAGTGGCAAAGCAGAAAAGTTGCAATTGCAGTATACAGGTTATGGTTTTAATGGTTCCAAAGAGCTTCATAATGAAAGTAAGAAATCACTTCTGTGGGTTAGAGCTTGTAAGTCTGTGGGCAAACAGGCTGAGCCATCTGTATTGGTGCAGCTTCATTCACATACTGAGTAAAGACATTTTAATTTTTTGCTGAAACTGCATATAGCTACATTTAGCACTGTTATTATGTATGTACTTTCAACAAAGGAAGCGATATCATTACTACAGGCATTCCTGTACTCCTCATTTTTTCCCTTTGTGTTCATGTAAGTATAATGTTGCATTTTTCTTTTGGATTTTAGGAAAATGAGGAATGTAGGTGCCTGCCTGTGCTTACTGATTTTAATTTATTAGTGGTCTGGTTTGGACACTATAATTCACCCTTGCTGAGGTAAACAGGTCAGAAAGGGGAAGTCTTGATGTTGAATTAAGCTGAATGGTGAGGAGCAAGTAAACGGTCTCATTTTTTTAATTGCTGGAAAGTTTTTTGTAAACAGGATTCAGAGAACAACAACACATTCATTATTGAGTGACAGCTGGATTTTAGCAACAGAAAAACCTGTTTCTAAGACAAAATACAGAAGCAGTTAAGAGTCTGGACAAAGAACTTATTTTTTTTCAGATGAATGTTCTGCCCATAAGGATGCAGAGCTCCTTTGTGAACACATATTGTCTCACCTTTTGACTCAATACACTATTAATTTTTTGTTGCGTTCTGGCTCAGCTTCAGCAGAAGCTGAGGGCATTCTTACCTATAATAGATTATTGCATGGTGGTTAGAGCACTGGACACGAGAGAACTTGGCTTAAATCGCTTTAGGCAGGGGATGGGACTGAATCTGATTGTCCTGCTTGTGACAATTGCGTAAAGTAGGCAGAAGCGTTCCATTACCTGATATGTTTTAAGTGAAGATCCAGGCAGTAGTGGCATTGCTTATGAATTCTGATCTTTCTGGTTGTATGTTATATACCTGTATGTGGATAAATATGTATGTATATGTATGTATCTATCAATTTATCTTGCTCATCAGTGCAAATATTCATGGCATAGAGAGAGGGAACACCTTCATTCCTGGACTCCGGTGCTGCTCTGTCCATTGCTATCAAAACCAGGCTGTTCAGGACATGCCCAGAATTAGACCATTCTGATGTACAGGGATCTTCAAAATAAAAAAGGGACCAAGGCAGCTGCATGGTTACGCAGCAGCTGCAAAATTTTGTATTGCTGATCAAGCCTTTGATGCCATTTGCTAATGATTCCTCATCCTAACTGATGCTCCTAGGCATCAGTTCCTTGAGCTGTTCCACTTTATAGAGATACATCTGTCTCACCTAGGTAGAGATTTTTCTGAACTACATTGCCT
The DNA here is from genome assembly GCF_034619465.1 of Leptosomus discolor. NCBI lineage: Eukaryota > Metazoa > Chordata > Aves > Leptosomiformes > Leptosomidae > Leptosomus > Leptosomus discolor. The sequence goes on along the minus strand of NC_141396.1, from coordinate 17,626,044 downwards.
ACATCCTATTTTGGATTAGCTATAGGTTTTTAACTGGAAAAAAAAATCCAGTTTCCCTTTATTAGACCATCTCAGAAGGAGATTAAGAGCAACAACATACATATATATATATATTTCAGAAAAACATACTGGATTACATTTTCAGGTGATGTAAAATGGTCCTGCTTAGCTTTAACAGAATTAATCTGGCTACCAACAATTATGAGTAATGACACCTTGTAACATTAAAAACAGCATAGGATTTCATTTAATTAAAAATGACAAAGAATGCTAATGTGCACATTTGGATTGATTTTTCAGCTATTGATTTCATATTTTTTTAAAAAGTCACACTTTTCCTCCATTTGATCATGAATTTACTCCAATATCAATGCTATTGATTTGCCAGCACTCAGTCTATTTAAGTAAAAGTGCATAATCATTCTAAAAACGGAAAATTGTTGTGGGTATTAATATAACTGCCCTAAAAACATACATTTGGTTTTGATGGTGTTGTAAATTTGAGAAATGAAAATGCCCACATTTTAAAACTTGATCATGTAAACAAGGTCTACAGCACTTTATGGTGTATAGATCAAGCTGAAATTTGCAAAGAACTGCAGATTCCTTGACACAGAGTAATGAGAAGGCTGCTGTTTTGCAGCTAGCATAGCCAAAACTTCACACAATCTTCATAGCTGACTGCCCCTTTGGGCAATACTTTTTCAAAATGTACAGAAGTGCCATTTCAGCTTATCTTTATGGGGTGATCGTGATGTTCAGTGCCTTATCAAATTAGGTTAATTGGAAACATTATCCCAATGGATATGACCTGGGCTTTGGCTCCTATTTAAAGGTGATATCCAGACTCTGAATCGGCTTTCACCTGCTTGTTGAACCCAGCACTTGTGTAATTGTTGACCAATAACATATTTTTAAAGTTGAAGTAGATATTTACAGTGGTCTACATACTCTTAATGCTCTGCTATTATCTTTAGAAATTGCCCACCAACAAACTATGAAAAACCACTACAGAATAACCCAGAGACAGGTAGTCCTAAAATATTGTTCTAGTCACACTTGCTAACTTGCTAACTGTGGCCATCTGAAAATACTTAAAATATATGTTCATTTCATAAATGAAGTAGAAGACACAGCCAGTCAGCAAGGGAAAACAGCAGTAGGAATATCCAATACTGATTTGTTGTAACTTCTTCACGATTTCTTGGTGTTAAATCTCAGGGATCCAAAGAAATGTTCCCTTGAAGTTCCTAAATACGAAAATAGGACGAGGGGAAAAAAAAAAAAAGAGGAGAGATGCATCTTCAAACGCTGTGGTTTAACAGAACTTGTACTCTTCAAGCAGCTGAGAGATATCAAAGGGAGGACCTTTAGTAAGTGTGGTATCCAGGATGACTTTAGGTAAAGAGAATTTCTTGATTTTTAATGTAGGCAATACAGCAAAGACTGATGTGTCAAATTTACCTTGTTTTCATTTACAGCTATATATTCCTGTAATGAGTAGCAAGCTGGAAAAAATTACTCTGAAAACTAAGTAAAGCTAAGTGTTAGAATGAAAATATTGATGAAGCAGAGGATACAACATATGACTAAAAGTTAACAGTAAACCCCTTAAAAGGCCTGAGAATTTTATGTCAAGGACATTTTATACCTTTTATAAGTATGGGGTGCTGGTGGCCATGTGAGACTGTCCCCAGATCTCACTGAGACAAAACTCCGTAGGTGCTCATCTGCTTGCCCGTGAAGAGAGAAAACACTGCAGGTTGTGATGTCTTGCTGGATTTCTTAAATGATCAGAAACAAAGATTCTACTAAGACTTCCCACCTACAGTAGGAATTCCATTCCTTTTGTAGTCCGTCTAAAGATGGGCTTTAATTCTTGATTTCTTGCACCAAAGCTGAGGAGTTTTCAACTTCATTTGGACAGAGAGGACAGAAACACTGACATAGACTGTGGCAAATGGGCAAAACTGGTGATCTGAGCACAGTCTATGAACACCATACAGGTACTGCAAATGTAGGTACGTGGAACTGTAAAGTAAGACTTTACCAAAACTTAATCTAGTTAGGATTCTGTCTAAGGAAATAAATTATTTAGATTCATGCTGGGATATGCTATGTATGCCCTAAATCTCAAAAAGGAAAATGAAGCAAAAGATGAGAAAGCGCTGAAGTAGAGAGAAGATTTTTATAGAGAATGGGAAGAATGTCAGTGCTTAATCAAAGCTTGAAGTCATCAATTAATAGTCAATGATCGATGAGAATAAAAACACTTTTTAGCATTAAAAGCAATAACATTAACCTGAAGGCAGGCATAGTTTCATCAAAAGAATGAGAAAATAAGCAGTTGTGCCATAATGTTCAACAGCTGTTTTGAGTCTATATTTGGAAATAGCAAGCATCAGTGCCTTGTGACTTTGGGGTAAAATTAAGAAAAAATTACCGTTTTAAAGATGGATGTGAGAAAGCACCTGCTAAAATTAAGCATTTTCAAATCAGCAGACTTGGAAGCTAGTAATCCAAGAGAATGACCTACATAATGACATTTCTCCTATTAGTTTATAATAAATCTTCAAAATCGGGAAAAATTCCAAAGAAGTGAAAGAATGTCAATGCAAGTCAAATAGTTACCATTAAAAAGGTTGGCCTAGCGACCCATAAAACAGCCTGTGACTGATTCCCAGTAAAATAATGGGATCGTTAATTTGGAAATATCATGAACAAAAACTGGAGACTGAAAATATAGTAATACCTATCAGTGTCTTTTTATGGAAATCGTATCTTGTCAAGTGTTTTTTTGCCATAATTATATCCCTGAGCAATAAAAGTAATTTTATTACTGTAAAGTATTCTCTAAGATATTTAACGTATTATCATGTAAAGTTTCTACACTTGCACTATATAAAAGAAATAATTAATACCTGGTGTTTAAAATGCAGATATTCTTCCAAAAATCAGTCCGTTGTCACCTGTGCTCATAGAGATCTGACATGGACACCAGTGTAGTGAACTATTGACAGCCATCAAATAAAACCAATTCTATACACTCTCTGTTCAATATTGCAATTTAAATAAGCCCATAAAACTAATACGATTCTTTACCATATATTAAGTGATGTGTTAATTAAAAATCAGGAGGGACTCTTGACCATGCTTTTTTATGGTGAGACTAGTATAGGAATTCCTAGTCCAGAGGAAGGAGAATGTGTAAACATTTGAGGAACTTCAAAAAATTGATCCAAGAACATAAAGAAATCCTGATGATGGAAATTTAAAGGAATAGTCTATTCCTCTCATCAGTGAGAAATCTGACAAGTGGGTTTGATCAATGTGTATGTTTAAAGAAATATAAAAGGAGATATAAAAAGAAATGTGACAGTTGTGGGCTTGTTGATCTTGAAGAAGAAAACTAGTGAGTTTATCTAGTCAGAATGTAAGGTTAGTAAGTTCATCTTAGTAGTTTTCCTTCTAGTAATAATGATTAAACACCTGATAGACTATGAAGAAAGTGGTTTATGCACTATTGTTGCTAACCTTTTTTTTTTTGCAAAGTCAAATCTCAGAAGTCTCTACATTCTGTGAAGTCAGGAGCTCAGAGGAGGCAGTCACAGTTGTCTCCTATGTTTCATGTAGCTATAAAAGCTAAATTAACATGAGCATACCACAACTTAGGCACACATCTATGTGTTTTAATCATGTGGAACTGCTCTCAGAAAGTGGAATCTTTTTACCAGCTCAGCCCTCCTCCTAGGGATGGCTTCAGTGGCACCGAGCATTGTTGTATTATTATGTATCAAGCTCCATTTCTATTCTGAAGAGTCAAGGATGACAGAAGGAAGTGGTGTGACAGACAGTATCTGCTTTATTTCTTTATTATTGTGTATTTGATGTTTTGTGTTCTTTAAAAAGGATCGGCTGGGCAGAAGGGAGGCTGCTCCTTATCTTGTCGCCAGTGCTGTGCTTTGGGTGATGGGAAGTTTTCTGGATGGTGAGGGGAGATTGCACTTTACCTGAAGCTTTGGGAGTAAAGGGCAAGTCTGGGATGTCCAGGAAACTAGTAGCCTTGGAAGCTGCCTAGAAATGCAAAGAGGCACAGTGACAGGCTGGAGGAATAAAGAAAGATGCTTTTCCTAAGGGCCTAGAAGGGACAGTGCAGAGTTCACCGCAACACCGGGAGCAGTTGAAAGGTTGCTGGCTACAGAGCAAGGCTGGAAGAAAGCATTACCTCTTTCCAACCAATCCTTCCTACAGTGCTGGATTAGAACCAATTAATTTACAACACTTTATTACTTCCATTTTTCTCACTCTGAATGGTCTTTATTATAAAAAGAAAATCTTGTTTGTGCTGGAATAAAATCTAGCTCTTGAGGATCAACAGTTTTTTGGTGCATTCCCTTCAAAAAAAAAGGCATGGACAGGGCCCTTCCATCTCTCTGAAGACTCCAGAACTTGTCACAAGGAAATCTCATACAACAGACACAGTCCAAATGCTCTGTTTGGACTGTGTCTGTCCTGTCAGCAGGACTGTGCTCTGGACTAATTTTTTTTTCTAGATATCTGGCACATGGGAAAGCACCAATCCCTACTCAGAAATTTCTGTTTACATAACTACAAAAGGCTTAGGAGGAAAAGGGGGAGAGGAAGAATTGCAAATACCGTCCCCTTAGTAAAGGGCAGGACATCGCCTCTATCAAATGACTACCAATGCAGATTTTCCTCAAAGGATCTGCCAATATTTTTCCAAAGCCGCAGCTGTTTCATGTCTCTGCTTAGCCCAGGTTTGGCCCTGCCCAGTTCTGTGTTTACTGAAACTGCATTTTACATGAATTTCTAAGGCAACTCTCTAGAAACTCTGGAATTACAGTAACACCCATCCAGCAATTCAATGTGAGCAATGTCTTCTCTTTAGGGCTTACTCCTGTATTGTGATGTCATTGAATCAACATTTGTAAAGGAACAGCTACCAAGCAGAAAAGTTGATGCCATGGATAATTTTCAGAAGTGTTTTGCGATTTTAAAATTATATCAGCCAAGAGTAGACAACAGCAGTTACAACACATCAAAAAAATTTGACATGGCAGAAGTCAAAGACTGGAAGGCAATCCGTGTGGATCTGGTCATAACCCCGTTTGAACAATATGCATATGCTCTGTTAGGCTGGACAGGCTCCAGGGTAAGTAACCACAACAGTCTATATTTCCTTTCCATCACTAACCTATTTTTGCTGTTGCAGGACCATTCAGAGCTCATGGGTTTTTAAAAAATGCTCCTTCTCTCCACACGTCATGTTTCATGCTGGCATCAACCTGTGATCATAGGTTGGAGCTGATGAACTTATCTCTGACATTTATGGATGTCTCTCTAAAGGAGTTAACATCTATTTTCCTTGAAGCTTAGTGTTTAGATTCATGGACTGAAAAGCCAGATTTTCAGTCAGTTGCTTTGGTTTTTTACATCATACTAGAGTTAACAAGCAATTTAAATGGTTACTGAGTAGAGAGATGATTTGGAAAGTGTCACAGAATTTTACAGGAAATTAAACATTTGAGAAAGAGATGTTCTGAATTGGAACTTAATTTGTTTTGTAGGAAATTGAAAATAATTTGACATTTATTTTCGGATTAGATAAAATGTTCTGTTTCAGTTGTATTTTAATTGATGTTTCAAATTGGAAAACTTTAAAACTTACACATTGGTTTTGAACTAGAATAAGTTTTGATTGATATTTTAATAAGTTAATAAAACTTGAAATAATAGCTACTTTCACAATAGATACTGTAGTCAGTGTATATATAAAATATACAGTATTTTCAAAATAAAAAATTCTATCTAAATGTAAACTCAAAACTCAAATGATTAATCTCCAAACAGAATTATTTTTTAGTCTGTTCTACATGCTTGCCTTCTGATATTCATTTTCTTAGGAAGTGATTACATGGTGTAATGGGGAGCTCCTGAGGCTGCTCTGAATGATCTTTTTGATGTGCTAGAAGCATTACAGGTGCATTCCCACTCTGTTCTACTCAGGTTAATTGGAAGCAGGATGTTTAAACCAGACATAATATTGCAATTGATGTGTTACTGATGAGATACTTCAGTCAGTTTTCTTTTTTGAGGGAATAAAATTTATTTATTTGGACCTTGGATTAGGTTCTTCAGACTTCAGGGTCCTTCTTATCCTGGAAGTGTCTGGCTACTTAAAAGCCCTTCTCTCAACTCTGTAGGTTAGTGTCTGCACTAAAATTGCACTAAAAATGCAATTTGTGAGGCCTTTTGGTTGAACAGGCAATGACTCCGTGTTTCTCCGCCTCACTCAGCTCCTACTCCCTGTTGAGATAATTCACCTACAGACTGTGGAAGACCATCATAGGGTTACTTCCTTGCACAATGCAGAACTACTCTTAGACTAACCAACTGAAATGATGGACCATTCCCTATCAAAATATTATCCTTTCAGATGATGCATTATTTCAGACCATAGTCTTTTCATAGAGGTAATTTTTATGTGTTAGTTTATTGTTTGGTTTGGTGTTGGAACTCTTATACAAAGGATAACGATTTTGGTTTGTCGGAATTGCTGGTATTTGCTGTATCTTTAACAGCAATTTGGGCGTGATTTGCGGAGGTATGCTACTCACGAAAGGAAGATGATGTTGGATAATCACGCCTTATATGACAGGAGAAAGGTAAGGTTTATCCACAGAAATAAAGCTATTGTGTTTTTTTTTCTGAGTCTGTATTTTCAGTTCATTCTTTATATTCAAGTATATAGACTATTTTAGCTTGATTCGCTACCTGTTTATGTGGTAAAACAGTCCCACCTTCACAGATTTTGTTTCACTGGCAGAGCCTGATTAAATCTGAAGAAGTGAAGTCCAGAAGTATTTTTTGGAATTTGTGAAATTTAACAAGAAACATGCATTAGACAATAGTGTTTAGAAGGAACCGTTTAACCTTCACGAAACTGAGAACAACTCATCTTCAAGTATTTGAAAAAGTATTTTACTATCCCGTTTCAGAATGAAAGGTCTTTCCTGTGTCCCAGGCACATTTTCAACTGGGATTGTCCTGAAATTTTGAAGGAAAAAGGGATATTGAGTGGTACAGGCTCAGCTAGAAGGTCTGAGAAAGTTTTTGTAGGGTATGATACTAAGTGGAGATCAGGGATCATCCTGCTTTTGAAGCCCTGCATTCAGAAATCTTATGTGGTTTTCTGTCTAGTCAGGCTTGCCAGTCTTAGTAGTGATTGGCAGTATTTCTGGTCTAAATGCTCTTGGCTGCAGTTATACTCATCTCTGCATTTATCTGGCTTAATGTATTTGTATTAGGCCATTTTAATAATAAGCAAAAATCAATATTGAAGATGTTTATTGATGTCATTATAGGGGAAGGCAAAAGTACTGTGTCAACATTTCACATTTATTTTTCCTATATATTTCTTACAGAATGGAGACTTTTAGCATCTCTACTTATATATAGCATTTTCTTGTTGTTTGTTTGTGAGAGATGGCAGTGATCTAAGCCCTCACTCCGTTTCAGCTGTCTCCATATGTGCTTGTTAGGCTCAGATGCTATAGCATCCTCAGTTCACATAGAAACCCAGGGAAATGATCAGACTAATGATCCATTTAGTCAAATATCCTGTCTCCAACAATCGTCAGTACTAGATGCTTCAGAAGAAAAGATAAAATTGCATAATAGATAAATATGCTATCAAATGTCTAAGGGAGGAAGTTTCTTAATGAACTCGGGGGTGATGTCAGTGTCTTTCTGCCTGCCTTTCATGTTTTGAAAGCATTCAAAACATAAATACTTTGCCTCAGCATAATATACCAAATGTTATTTGCAAGTCTTGCTCTGTTAAATAGGATTTTGGGTGTAACAGATAACTGCACCAAGGAAATACAAAGAATTTAAGAAAAGTCAGTGTTAATTTTTGTGTGCAGCAAAATTTGCCTGCCTGGTGTACAAGTATATATCATTATATCTGCTGCTTTTACCCAGAACCCTGAGGCATTCAGTGATGCAAAATGGACACTATTCATTCATGAACAGCATCAATCAATATTATTTCTTTATTTTGTTTAGGCTTTATATCTGACATAACCATTCAGATCCTTCTAGGAAAGAAAATGTGAATTTCTATGTGTATTTCAATGGACTAGCCAGAATGTTTCATAGATAAATGATGAGTTTATCGTCACCCCTGGGAAGAAAGATGCTCTTGTCTTCCCAAATTTTCAAGTAAAGAACTGAGGCAGAGAAAGATTTAAGGCCCTGAAAATCCATCGATTTGAAGGACCCTCTGTTTGCAGTGTCTAGCCTGAATTTTATTTTGTTGAGTATTTGCCTCAGAACTTTGAAAAATACACAGAAATGTGTGTATCCATGGCATATTTCCCAAAGCCATCAGCTGTAGCTGTAACTGAATCTCCAGGCCTTCTACATGTCTGAGTCTCAACTTAATTTCCTCACTGCACTGCCCAAAACCAAAGAAATAGAATTAAAGAAGTAAGACTTACTATAATGCAGAAATTCTATGACAAGGGCAAGGGAAAAAAAAACCCAAACCAACTGCCTCGACCACGAAGCCCTTAATCTAAGACTTCCATATATCAAATGATCAATTGTCCCTTTCTGGGGGAGAACTCTGCTTTTGAATGTCTGTCCTTCATTCCCCCTCGATAAAATCTAAGTCTCCCTTTTCTCATTTAATCACGGACACAGCCAGTTCACTTTCAAATTTTATTTTCTGCTGCAAAACACAGATGTATTTTCAAAACAAGAAGTCATGTTAATCTGTTGACAGAGCAGAATACTGTTCTTGTCTCTGCTGTATTCTCAGAAATAGCTAAAGCAAATTTTCCACAGAGAAAGAAAATTCTAAGGCAGATATGCAATATGAAAAATTTCAGGCAGCACTGAAGTTATAATCTACATATAACAGGGTCTTTTAGCAAGTAGCGTAATTCTAACAAGAAGCAGGGAGAGACCTCCCAACTCCTCACCTTTCTAAGTATTCTACTATTTATGATCTAATGTGCTACATTGAAATAATCTTTTACCTATTTTTAACTTGGCTATTTTGTATCAAGTTATTCCCATAAAGGACACTTCGAGCAAAAAGCCTTCTGCAGTGCCACCCAGTGTGTAATAGAATCAAGAATATGCATAATACAGCAATGGTGTCTCTAACAGTGAAACTTGAGTTGATGAGCCATAGTGGAAGAGAAGAAGTTTGCCATAAGTTGTGTGGCTGTCAAGGTTGGTTAATTTTTAGGGTCATCAGGCTAGTTAGCTCAAAATCAGTGGTGAAAATAATTACTAACTTTAGTGCTGTTTCAGGGAACGTATACACAAATCATGAAAGGTTTAGGTTGTTGGTTTTTTTCTTAATTTAATTATGAAGACTAGAGAAGCTTCTTTACTGTGATTCTAGTGCTTTTATTTAAATATATTTGACTAGGGTGGAACACTGTAAAAGTGGATGTTTTATCTGTACCATCTCTTAAATTTAGACTAGAACATGAACATACATATTTCATAAGGACATTTTTCTTTGTGGTACGAAATCTTCCTTTCTCAAAGGAAAGCTTTCTCAAAGCTAAAAACAATCAGGATGCAGACATCCCTTGTGCAAGCTGCTCAAGATCCCTCAACACAACCTTAATTAAGTTTAATTAGGCACCATAGGTAAAACCGAATTGCATCTTTTCCATATTTCTCTCCTTGGTTGCTGAAGAGAGGTTACCCAACGTCACTGGCTCTGTCCAGGCAAACATCCATGCACGAGACTGTAACGGTCACTGGGGTATAATTCAGGAGCTGGGCCAAATCCTTCCTGCTTCGTTCTTCTTCTTTTATAACTCTTTGTGTGTGTACAGGAAAAAGGATAGAAAGGTCAGGAAGAGTCAAACTAATTCTTGATCCTGATGAAGACCAAGTTGTTTTTTGAAAACCCTTGCCTGTCGCCATTTAAAATTTTGCAAGATGGTATAAGAATATAAACCATGCTATAGCAAATATACTTTGATTTAATTTTTTTTTTTGATGGAATGTAACAGTGCCTGTAAGTGAATGTTCTTCATTGTAAAAGACAACAGTTTCCTGGTTTGCTCTACATTCCAATATGTAATTTGGTGTACTTTATTCTTCTGTATTAATATTTATCAGCCCTTTGGCACTGAAGCTTCCACTGTGGCCCACTGCCTGAAATGTGATACATGTCAGAGAAACCCAGATTCCAGCGTTCAAGGGGTAGCATCAGGAGAGAGTCCTGGTTACTTTAATGTATTTCCAAAGGGATTCTGACAGGAATAGGGAGCATTAACACAGCAGTTAGGAATCAATTACATAGTTTTGCAGAGGGGAACAAAAGCAACAGATATTTCCTCCAGGGACTCGTTACAAAGTTACACTGTGAAATTATTCCTCAGCCTTGATTTTTTTTTTCTTAGTGTTAATCTTTTTTATATATTTGTGGGTTTTGGAAGACAGTGTGCAACTATCAAACTAATGATTTTTTCAGTTCTGTAATAAAAGGGGCATTTTGTAGATCCGCCTTTGGTGGGAAAATTCTGACAACAAAAATCGAAAATTTACTACCAATTATCTGTCAGCCTCTTTTTCATAAAAAGATGAGTGGATGTCCAAATCCATGCCTCTTTAGAACTGTGTCCTAAAGATACAGAAAGCAGCACTTGTATATGCCAATTTGAAGTATGAAGTTTCTGTGATCTAGCTGGAGATCAAACCTTACAATGATTCCCACACTTATGCAATGAAGGAGTTCATTGATCAGCGATTACGAAGGAAGAGAAATTGTATATCCACTGTGTCGCACAATATTATCATTGCTGTTGCACTGGTTACAAGTGGCACAACACATTTATGAACTGGTTCTCACTGTAAAGCTTTCCTGATTCATGAGTAAACAATATGCTGCCCAAGTAGAGTAGAAGTGCTTTTGCAAAAAAAAGAATGTAATTTTTTCTGTGTGAACCATAAGTCAGCTGCCAATCTCTTCCTTAGAAAAATTAAGGTCTTTAATTTGGAAACCATGGCATCACTGTCTGTTTTTGTACCTCTCTGTGTTGGACTTGGGGTCATTTATCCCTTAACCCACTATAAATAATTTTTGGTTACAACATGCATTGTGTCTAGACTTAATCAGGAGCTAATAAGAGCGTAAGCACTGACCTCTGTTATGTATTTGTGTAATGTGGTCATCAGTTCACTGTCTGGTCTGCAGTTTTTAGTGTGCATATATATACACAGTTTGCTACATACTGAGATTTGAAGGACACTTTCTTTGCAATGATTAAAAGTCTGTGATGTCCTAAGGCAGTTGTTAGCAAATTTTGACAACATCCTGACAACTTTTTAACTGTGTGAAATGGAGAGAGATCTAGTAGATCTAACTAAAGAAGATACAGCTCTTTTTAAACACCTGTCTTTAAGCTGAGTAACTATCATCTTCTTGCATGAGAATGCAATAAATATGTGATTTACTTTCACTTTACTCTTTTATTATTTTTTAAAGTGATTTTTAAAGTGGCTGGCAAACCACAGGCTTTCTATTCTTAAAGGAGTAGCTGTCTTTGAAGTATGAGTGCTTCTCCCCTTTTACAGTGTCAGGAACCTGGAATAAGATTCAGGAACTCAAAGGTTGTTGTTTGTTCCTTTACCAAGCTCTGGTGCTGTTAGCTAGAGTATCCTTGTCAGGCAGAAGGGCAGCGTGGAGAACGTCTGAAGCTGGACCTATAATACTGGATTTTTACACTCTTCACCAAGAGGATTGGTAAGATCAAAGTGGAATTACTGTTCTCCCACAAAATGGCTCTCAGAGTCAGGTGTGTGCTTTTCTGCAGTAAGAATATTACTTAAGGAAAAACTTCCTCATTCTCCAGAATAACAAACGCTACGGTCCAGTTGGCTTATAAACTTAACATCATCTTTCACTTTGAAGTTTGCCTCACTGTAAATATAATGTCTCATTATCTATCTCTACTCTTCATGCCTTTACTTTGTCTCTATGATTAATCTCATCCAAGTCTCCATTTCTTCTTCATTTGACATTGTTTCATTCAGTTTTGTAGACTCCAATAGTTTTGCAGACTCCAATGTTGGTGCCTACTTTCTCCTGAGTACTATTAATACTGCTTCAAAATCCAAGGAATGACTATAAAAAGGGTGGATACAACTTAGTGATGTAAAATGTCAGTCTGAGAAGTTACTTTCCTTACCGTAGTATCAAAAGGCCCTTGTGAGTTACTCAGAGAGCTGCTGTAGCTCTGGAAAAAAAAGTTATGTTTTTCTGCTGAAATTAAAATTAACCAGTTTTAAATATAGATTAGATCCCAGACTGTAAGCACTAAAATGAAATTTAAGTTCCAAAAATTTCACCATCAAGAAAAGCTGTGGTTTTAGTTTAAGCTGCTTTTGATTTAACTTGTTATACCGGCACTTGCTGTTAGCTGCTCTTTGGCATTGCTGCAAAACCTTTTTGTCGCTTGTTGCTCTTAAAATTCCACAGGAACATAAATATGCTGCTTTTTTTTTTTTTTTTTTTCTGACTCTGTGTCCCTGGATGTTATCTGAGGTTGCAGCTTGCAGTTCATATCTACCAGACTTGTGATCCTGTTCTTCCTCATGGCTCATCCATCAGAAGATCCAATTCAGATACCAAATCTTTGTTATAAACAGCTGGAGATTTGCTGCAGTCCAGCTTATTGAAGCTCTCTCTGCTCCCTCTGGTTCTGTATGTGTAGTCAGTGGATATAAAAGGTCCTTCTTCGGCTTCCAAAAAAACCGATGTACATGGTTGTTAAGACACTATGCCTGTCACTGGTGTCTGGAGTGTTTACATTGATGATTGCGAAGACTGTTGTCCCACAAACTTCCATTCCTATTCAGGAAATGCTGCCTAGATAACCATTAGTGTTCAAAAGAAAGTTTGAATGAGCAGGCTGAAAATAACATGATGTTTTATCAGTTGGTTTCTTCAGGGTTGTACATTGCCCAAGCACTGAACTTGGAAATGTCTTAAGTGCACAGCGAAATTACTCTGATACTTACGTGTAAAATTTTGCACATCCTGCTCGTATTTTGGCTCAACAGAGAAAACAATCAAGAACAGCTGTTAGCATGTGTGGAAGGCATTTCGTATGCAGACTGGAAATAATGTCTAGAGATGATCTACTCTGTTTGTGCCTTTTCTTATGCTGCAGTAGGTCTGTTTTTGCCTAGTACACGTGTCTTTTCTTGTATCACTTTGTAACAGGGCATTGCATCAGGCTGATAAACTGATGTAATTACAGTCAGCTGAAGGATGATGTACCAGTTCAGACATGTGACATCAGAGGGCATATTCAAACAAATTTCAGGTTTTCATGTTCTCTGAACATTTTCTGATCCCTCTTTTAGTCCTGCTTTGACTTGTAAAAAGGCAACATGAAAAGGAATTTTGACATTTGGCATGAAGTGACAATTGCGTGAGCTGAATAGAGCATACACACTGTAATACGGCCTGACAAAGGAGGATGGCCAGGAGGTTTGACTAATAGCTTGCAACTTGGGTCACACTGTAGTCAAATTTTCTCTATAGTTTTAAGCAGGTCATTTAACCTTCTTTGATTTCACTTCCCAACAGTAAAACCTAATTCCCACAATGCAAATGTTCAGTAAGCATAAGTAGTTAACCACTGTAGCAAAAACTAGTTCAGTTTAATGAAGGTTTTTGATTACTCAGCATTTTGCCTTTCCCTATAACTAAGAGCAAACATTTAATGAAGAATTTTTATCTTTCGAAATTTGCTTGTTCACTTAATCAGAGGGAAAGTCAAAATGTTGACATTTTCTGCAGAGGAAAATAATTTTTTGAATCTTGGCTTTGGAAACAATCCACAGATCAGACTGTTCCAAACCTCCAAAGCTCAGACAGCTCTTGGGGCTGCAAGCTCTGAGGCACTTGGCTTGGCTGGCTGCTCAAGGCTCATGGAGCCAATAAGCTCTGGGGAACCCTGGCTCTGATGTGATGAAAATGATGTATTTGAACTCAAGCTCCCAGTAGCCTGTCAAGCAAGTTGTTGAGAAGCTGGGCAAGCTGGCAAGAGCTCAAATAGACTTAGATTTTCAAAAGTGCCTGGTAAACTAGATTCTACCGGATTATTTTTTTTTCAGGGCAATACGTTGATAATTACATCATTTTATGGAAGACCCTGGTTTTCGGTGAGTAGGAAAATTCCAACAAAACAAAATTCATTAGTGTTTTGTTGAATAGATCTGTTCATAAGGCAATGGGATAGTATGTTTGTGTGACTATGCGTGTGTTAAGTAGAAATATTGTTCCCTTGAACTATCTTTTCCCTGGGAATCATGGGAAGTTGCATTCCAGTGATTCTCAGACAGCAGAATCCATATCTCATGTTTCTCTGTAGAGTTTGGTGTAAGGATGCCCCAAACTTAAGTACAGATGATGCTTCTGATAGATTCTACTGTGCAATGCAAAGCCCGTCCCCATCACTTATACCATGGATAAATTTGAGTTTTTAAGATGCAGGATCTATCAAACTTTTTTACTATTACTTTCTAACTAAAGTTCCTTATCTGAATTAATTTAAAACTACACCATTACCAAATGCTTCAGAACCATATTGTCAGAAAATACTTTTTGTATTTTCAATATAAATAAAGCTGCTTTTTGTTTGTTTTTACATTTAGGTGACTATTTGGAAACTATTCCTTTTAGCTGCAGTAAAGAATGTTTAAAATTCCTCACTGTCTTTCACAGAATTTCAGCTGCAGTGGGATTCTCTATTGCTGTTTCCTTTAATTCAAAGTGTATTCACTGTTCTTGGTGCCATTTGCTGTTCAGCAGTTACTTAGAGCCAAAGAGCCTGGCAGGTCTGTTGTGTTCAGCATCTGAGCTGTAATCACTTCCCATTTCATAGAAGAAAACTCTGCATAAAACAGGAACCAGTTTCAACTGCTCCATGCCAGAAGTTCTGAATTATATATTTCCTCAAATTGTTATCTTTTGAGCATGTGAGCAACCATGTGGGAGTTAGGCTGAGTGAGAGCTGGGGTGGGCTAGACGCATTAAGCTGCTGCAAGTACTACTGCAAAAACTTTCCTGTTTCATGGTGGGAGATTTCTAGGGATGTCATGGGGAACAGCTTCATGGCTGGATCATGGCCGTGTAGAAAGTGTCTCTTTCCTGCACCTTTATCACAGCACTACCCAGCAGAGATCCTCAAGCTGTTTGTGGGATCCGAGGGTTGGATTTGTCTAGTAGATTTCAATTTTTACCTTATATAAACCCATAGGTTTTCACAATAATATTCCAGAAAATCACTTTTAAGTCCAAATATTACTTTACGTAGTTCAAGGCAGCAGAATGAAGTGATGTAAATAATTAGCATTGCTTTTTTGTAAAAGAGTATCTGGGGTTCCTAGGGTATAATAGATTGATTAAATTATTAACATATGAATGTTCTTGCACTAACATTGTAGGTTGTTAATTTTTTGTAAGAGGAGGGTCACAAGCTCAGTGTTATTTTGAAAAGCCACTGGAGCAGAAAGCAGTTATTAGCTTTATGGCCTATGAAAATTTAAGTCAGGAAATAGCTGCCTTAATGTTATGTATTTTTAAAGAAGTATTGGAAAAAATATGACACTCTATGCAGAAGACTGTATATGATTGATGACAATTCTGCATTTAAAAACTATTTTTGTGAATTTGAATGACATTAAGTGGTATTTAGTTGTTGAATAGCAAGAGAGGCAGTTTATAAAACTGGTCTGAATAGTAAATCGACAACACGCTCTGAAAAGTTCCTAATGGGACCCAGCTTTGCAAAACATTAAGTGCTGTACTGTTACAACGAAAATAGTAAAACCACATGCTCTCAGCTTTTTTTGAGAGAGAATATTTAGTTTTCCTTGTGAAACCAGTGTAAGCGTGAAAGGAGAAATTTATCCTGGGGTTTCTTCCACAATGTGAAGATCACTATTGCACAGTCTTTAATCACTTGCCTGCAGCAAGAATTTCTGTTTAGGAAAATCCTTAAGCGACTCTTCAGGCAGGGCTTGCCTTGTCTGTCTTTACATATAGCTGTAAAGCCAAATGAAGGTATGATTGCAGGCCAGGTAAATGGCGGTTATATGACTGTAATGCTTTGATAAGCTGGCTCAAGGGTGTATGTAAGTTTGTTGAGTTCTACTACTACCCATCTTTTACCCAAGTAGTTGCTTCACAGTCTACCACAGTGTTCGCAGCAGGCAGACCATCCAGTCATGCCTGGCAACATACTTGAACTTCCAGCCTCCCCCAGGCCATTCAAATTTTTCTCTGGCTAAGTCTAAGTTTGTGTTGCTGGCATGCCACTTAGCCAATAACTTTTATTTTACAATAAGTCTTATCTGGCATTGACAGAAAAGTTAAGTTCGTGTGTTGGCTTGGCTTAGAGGATGGAAACAGCTCTGAGGAAGCCAGACCGGATTGCAGATGGCTGGGCTGTTAACTGTACTTCCCTGAACTTTGTAAGCAGATCTCCTGATAAGAAGCTGGCTTTGTTTTCCAAGCATTGATTCTTTTCTGTCACTGCAGAGTAGGTTATTTCACAAAAGTATTTATCACTCAGAAGAAGAGCTGGCTATGATTCTATACCCTCATTTTATGACATACAGATGTGCAATATTGACACGTGTTTAACTGTGTATTCAATAGTTATAGTCTCAAAATCAGTTTTCCTGTGTCATCTGAGAACATTTTCACCACACTACTTTTCACTGAAAAAAAAAGATGCTTGCAGAAGTTTACTTGCACCGTTGAAGAGACATTTTTTATCATTCCTTAAAAACTGGATGTTATAGTATAACTGCATGTTGTTTTGGCAGATGCTTCTCTAAAATCATGAAGTTATAACAGTGAGACAGTCGGCCTTGAGAACATCTTGATGAATTAAACATGCTGCAGCTGCAGAGTTTGCTTTAGATGTCTGCAGTAATGACTGGATTAAAGCTAAAGTAAACATAAAGATCCAAAGCTTATAATATTGATTTCCACTGCGATCAGTTGTTCACACAGTCATTACTACAATTAAACACTGAGTCATTGTAAACAGATGCACGTACTTTCATTTACGTTCCAGTTCTTCTCACTGTCTCTCAGGAAAGTGGAAATTGCATATGATTTGGGGGATTTGTTCTTTTTGCACCTGGTCTATTTTTAAAAATTAAGAATTAAAATAATCTACTTTTTTTTACCTCTTGGTAAATTAAAAAATTATTACGCATTTTCTTCCAAAGTGTGCTTCTCCCCAGTGTTCTCTTAGCAGTTTATGTTTCACATACAGCATATGATTGTTGATTTTTACAAAGTCTGCATGTCATTCATACATATATTTAGCTAAATTTAATCCCTTTGTAATAGCAAACTGTATAGCTAACACAAAGATAAATGTAGCTAATTGTTGTTTCCTTTGCTCAGTGTGTTTTCTGAACAGTTCAGTGAAACCTGTATTGCTAATGAAAAGAGAGAACTCAAAAATCATAAGTAGGTGCAGAACCTACTTTTTTACTCATTTTCATTTCTAGGGCATTGCAGAGCCAACCATTTTCAAATGTTTTAATTCAATTATTCAATCAGCATGCTTGGGTAGGTTATTGAATGTGGGGCAGGTAACATAGGTAGGTAGAGAGGAAGCCGGAAAAGGAAAGAACCAAGGGCCAGAGATGAAAATGCGGTATGGAGTGGGAGTGAGAATGGGAAGACTGTGGTGGATGTATAGATTTGGTAAGGAAGTGCAGAGTGGCTAGACAAGGCGATGGGGAATGGAAAGGGTATATTTGATTAACAGTTGCATTGTGGAAAAGAATGTGGGTTCATTGAAGAGACTGAGCTGAAAAAAGAATGACTGGGGAGAGATATGAGTGGAAGTTTGATGGACTAAAAAATAAATTTATCAGGCTAATGCTTTAATCTGGCAATAAATGGGTAAACTTTGAACTGCCCCTAATAACTGAGTAAACCATGCTTGTCTCATTTTACTCTGGATATGGCATGAGTGGAGCCTGAAGTTACGTTAAAAATTTGAGGGGAGCGATCAAGGCTTACAATTTAGCGTAGGGAATTAGGGGAAGAGAGGGAGCTAGAACAGAGACTGATTGATCCCCCATTAGCCTGCAACCCAAGTCTGTTGTCAGCGCTGTCAGCAAGTATTTGTTAGCCCTGTGGCACAGTATATTTCCTGCCTAGTGAAAGAAGCATAAGTATGTTACAGGAACTGAAGGAAGCAGTATTTCTTTGAAGAGAAAGAAGTCTCTATGCATGTACATATGAAAAGTGAAT
Source organism: Leptosomus discolor (assembly GCF_034619465.1). NCBI lineage: Eukaryota > Metazoa > Chordata > Aves > Leptosomiformes > Leptosomidae > Leptosomus > Leptosomus discolor. The sequence continues at coordinate 17,607,692 of NC_141396.1, read as the reverse complement.
TAAGGTTAAAATACAATCAACCACATTCTGAGATTTCTTAAATTGCAGGTCTTTGATTTTGCAGTCTCAATAATGTTCTTTTGAAGTGGTTTGTTTATAATAATCCCGAACGAATTACACTCAGGATTCTGCATTTTTCTTGTTTCCTTCATTCGTAGGAAGCTTTATAAAGAAAAACACAATAAGCCAACTTAACAGTATTTGACAAGCTAAAGCTACTGTAAATAACAGATTTAAAGCAAAAAAGTAGTATAGCTGAAATGGAAAAGGAAGTAATCCTTATTAATAATTTTAATGACTCTGTGATAGGACACAGATTGTCAAAGAACTACGGGGGTCAATATGTTTTTGTTTACAATGTGCTATTTACAAGTTAAAATTTTTGTCTGGGTTGTTCATACAGGAAGTTCCAAGTTTCTCTTCACTTTATGTGCGCCAAACTGAAAACATATTCTTGTAGTCTGGATGGTAATATATTATACTCTTTATTTACTGTGGAATGTTTTTAATTATTAAAATTGTAATGGGAGATTGGGTGCATAACTATGTAATGTTTTGCAACAAAGTAACCACACATCTGCATTTTAAACAGAAAATAGTTCCATTTTATGCACAGCATGGTCTTATTTACAAACTAAAATTCAGCAAATAAAAAAGTGTTTATTCAGTTAAGTCAATGATAATATTAATTTTTTAGTATTTTATTTTTCAAAGTGTCAGCTCTTCAACACTGGTCTTTTTCTTTCTCCATCAAAGCTACTTGGAGTAAGCAGGTTGCGTGTAGAAAGCCTGAAGATATTTTGCTACTCCATGCTATGAAACAGTTAATAGGATAACTGCCTAGAATATCCTGATATTAACCCGATTACTCTATTTTACCCAGTGAGTCTACTTTTTATTGTTCAGAAGTTTAGTACTAATAAACCTATAACTAGAGTTAGAGAGTAGTTGTAAGAAAAACATTCAAGTATGCTATTTCTGATTAAAAGCACAGGACATGTCCAGTGGTAAAATGAAATGAGAATTTATGATTCTGGCTTCTATTACCTTCAAAAATTATTCATGCCCAGAATTATTAAAATAAATTCCACTGCACTATTTTGCATCAATACCATTACACATGATTTTGCCTGAGGGTATTGAGTCAATGGGTAATGCTTGTAATACTGCTTTTTCAGTCATGGTTGGTTATAATGTCATTTCAAAGACTAGTTTTTTTCCCTCTGATTTATTTATCATCTTATTTGTAGCTGGATCAGGAACAGATTAGTTTTTATTTTAAAGCAGGCATGGTGATGTGAAGATTACTGAAGAAAATACCAGTTAAACATGAAAATTACATTTGGAGATAATAAAATGTCAGAGGCACTTCATGTTATTTGCTACTGAAAACTGTTGTGATATAATCAAAGGGAAAATGCACAGTGTCTACAGAGTGCTGTGGAATATTATTGTTGAACTTGATTAAATATTTCACATTTCTAGCACAACTAGTACTTCAGCATTTATGTTCTGTAATTATCATGAAATTATTTGTACTCTTTATAGTCTCATTCATAAATATAGCATAAATGTCTAATTACAAGCAAAGCAAAAAATCACCAACACCCAGTCTTAAAACAAAACCTCTCCAAAAAAAAACCAAACAAGAAAAGATTGGGAAAAACAAGGAAGGAAGAACACATGAAAGTTGTTAGTCATATTGTTTAGGAAAGTACTAGAAGATAGATACTCAGATATTATAACAATTCACAAAAGAAAAAAAAATGTGTGTTGACCATAATGAAAATAAATACTACTCAGAGTAAAATATTCTGACAGATAATTATTACACAGTTCCTTAGGGCTTGATTCTGTCATGTTTTTTTTATCAAGCAGTGTATTATTCTGAGTATGTTGTCTGACTGACTAGTGATGGAATAAGATGCTGTCCCTCTCAGGCTGGCTGGCAGTATGAATATCAGGACGAGGAGAAGTTTCATTTTTCCATGTTACTTTCTGACAGTGTTCATTGAATACAATGAATAAAATTATTTTAAACCTCTTACATAATGACAGGGTTGTATGCACTTTTATGTGGAAATTGCTTTACCTAGGCTTTTTTTGCCCCTCTATTCCCTCCCCTCCCTCTCCATAAACTCACTTAGCTTGGTGTGAAAGGTATTGATTACAGTGATTCTTGTTAGCACTTTGTCTACCCTAATGAGGCAGCTAATGATTTCAGACAAGTAGCCACCATTTTATGGATTAATGTTACATTGTATTCCCATACATTCATTGTAGACTGAAGGCACTCAAGCTCAGATTGCTCAGTGTACTGCAGGAATTTATGGATCTTCTGTAACACTTTCTCTTCAGTTGCTTTACAGAATTCTGGATCTGTAACTGGTGTAAAATTGCAAAGCTATTTGCTACACTGAAGCTCTGAGCAGATTTATGTTTCCCACCAAAGCTGTACAACATTCATTCTTGTAAAGTTAAGAGTAGCATAGAGAAGGAAAAGAAAATAGCAGGCTTCCTGATCAGTGTTTGCTAAGTATGCTTTCATCTTGGTCATTACAAGTCAATAAAGAGGGAGCGGAGCTGGTTGCAATGCTGAAGGTAGGCTGCAGAGCAGAACATGACAGACCTGAATCATAAGTCAAAATCCTGGTGCAGGGGCTGCACTGGTTTATCTATGGCCATAAATACCTGGATTGAGGAGGTGCACATGCATCTGTTCAAAGAAAATAGAATCATAGTCCCTGTGCGTAAACACTGATAACATCAAATTCTGCTACTGAAGTCAATAATGACGGCAGCACTGGGCTCCTGTCAGTTGTTTTAGTAAAAATCTCTACATAATACATATGTATTGCTTTTTTGGCATAGAGCATATAAAATAAAATCACAGCCCACTGTCTTGGTTAGGGTAATGCTCAGTAACTTGAATTCCACATGGTAAGGGTAGAAATTAGCATGGAGAAATTAGATATTCAGGGAAGATTAAAAAAAATATCCTTGGGAGAGGCTAGCTTTCACTTACATCTTTTTTATTATTATAAACTGTACTAATCAAATAATGATGCTTGTCTTTAGGTTAGTAAATTCAAACATAAACACAAGCACATGGCAATAACCTCAGCAAAAGCCTTCTTTTCTTTCAAATCCGTTCCTTTCTACTGCTATGGAGAGTTATCATGAATTTTCTCATAGGTTTCTTCAGACCTTGTGACTTATAACTTTCAGAGCTACTAACTGACCCAGTTAATGCACAAGCTCTGTCTGCAAATTATTCCAGAAAGTGATTGCTTTTGATAATAGAGAATATGGGAATATCTTTTTGAGTGTAAACAAGTTTTAAACAGGACATGATTGAAACACTTTAAGTTTACAACATCCTTCCTCACCCTCCCTTGCAGCTGCTATTTTTGTTGAGTCATTTTGCAGGCACTAGCTGCACCTTCCCCTTGGAAACCATTAAGACAAAGCAAAAACAAGTTAATATTTTTAATTCAATCTGCTGCAGGGCTTTATTAAGACCCAAAGAAGTTTATCTAGACAACGGCTTTCCCCCCACCTTCTCTTTCTGTTACTTTCTATTCTAGGCACCTTTTCATTTTGCTTTTTGGCTGGTTGGTGGTTGGAGTAAATTTGTGTGGTTCTGTAAATTTTGGTTGGAGTAAAATGTTCTGACTCATTTTATCAGAGATTTTAGTCTGAGTTTACATCTACCCAAAGGAAAAAAAAAATCAGAAATGTCTGAACTAAAATTCCACTGAAAATTTCTTTTCACTACTTTTTTCAGTTTTACCTCCCTGACTTGTTATATGTGTTGCACTCATTGTCCGTGTGAAAGTGCTGAACTGCAGAAGCTCATCAGCACCTTCAGTGTTGTAAGAAGGGTTAGCATAGGAGGCACTATTAGGAGGTTATGTCAAGTCAATCACTCAGTAACGCTTTCCTCCATCCTATTCTTTTGTCTTTTGCTAGTCTGTTACTGACATCCTCCCTTTTGTCCTTCTCTCCTCCTTCATTTTTTACTTATTTTTAGAAAATGTTACTAGCATAATTACGGTTCCAGGATAAACCTAATTGAAGTTGATGGGGATAAAGAATATAATAAACTTTAAGCATTTATTTTGGGGCTTGCAATAACCTAATTGTCAATAAATAGAATATCCATCTAGTTGTGCCAGGGAGTGAATTTGGATAATTTTTCATCAATTACTCTGTATAATCTGATTACCTGTCTTCCGAGTGACCTTTCTGAGAGAAAATGTAAGTGCACAGCTGAAACAGAACTTATGTTCTCTCTGTCTGTCCTGTCTTCTCCCAGGCTTTCCTGGTGCAGTTTCTTTGACAGTGGTCCTTGTGCTTGTCACATCTGAGAATTCCTAGACATCTGCAGTCAATGCATTCAGTGGTTGGCCTTGGAACTCGACTTTTTGTTTGAAAAATATGCTTTCCTTGCCAGAGGCTGACTTTTCTGTGACCTCAGTGTTTTCAAGTTTTCTTTTTGTTGTGAGCTAATGGAGATATTCAGGCTAGTGAGGCAGAGCAGGCTTCCCAGGTGAAAAACAGCAGTGAACTTGCATGGTTTTGTAAGGCTTGTTTACTAAGGTTCACCAGAAACCCATGCAGCTCACTGTAGTCAAATGAAAGAGCCCGTGGCATTGGACTGTCTTTAATTTTGCAGTGAGAACTTACTTTTCTCCTCTTATTGAATTTGTGTACTGTCAGTCACAGGAACATTTAACTCTCAAAAATAGGAAGCAACTGGAATTATATTGATACAAACCATTAGGTGTGTGCCTAAGTACTTTTAACTTCCAGTTGACAAAGTCCACGCAGCAGAATTGAATTATTGAATCATATGAATTTCTTCATATAAAATTGAGTCAGAAAGATGCATGCTTTTCTAATGTAATAATACTTTTTTGCAAAATTTTAACACCTAAGATAACTTTTTTTTTTTTTTTTTCCCCTGGCCTGCTCTTTTTTTTTTTCTGGCCTGTTCCTTCTTTTTTTTCTTACCTTTCAGGCAGATCTCATTTCTGCTTTTAAAGAACTTTGTTGTGCAGGCCCCAAAACTCTTTTGCTTGCAATTCTGATCACACAATAAATGAAAATGTGACTAGTTCAAGCTTTGAAATGACTATTTATTTCTTTTCTCCTCGGTCTTTTGAGGGTTAGAAGCAGCTGCTTGAGTCTATTGTCACGTATTACATTTAATAATCATATATCAAGGAACAATTTTATGTACTACTGCTACCTTTGTAGAAAAACTTCACCAATTGTTGTTTTAGTATTTATAGAAGTTCTCCCATAAAAGTGACAGTTGTTTGGACCTATTCCAACTTGTTTGTTTTATTTTGAATTATTGTTATATCTAACATTTTCACAGATGATAAATATTTCAATGCTATACCCATTTATTGTCAGAATCTTGCTCTGAACTCAATCAAATATGAACATTGAGTACAGAAGATAGCTGCAGTCAATCTAAGAATTGTGGGAAATGTTACAACAAAGACTTCAATGTATTGTTTTGTGGACACATGATTGTGCAGACACTTTTGATGCAACAATCAGACTCCCTCAGCTGAATATCTTCAGCATGATAAGAGGAGTTTAGATCAATACAATCTGAAAATTATAAAATAATTAAATATATACTTATATTGTAAGATATACATTATAAAAGGCTGTCTTATTAAACATTGCATCTTCCTAAAAGTGTCTGCAGTACTAGTGTGACCTGTGCTCAGTGGTGGTGCATCAAAACTTGTTGGAGCAAAAATGTCCCAGTGGCAGAGAACAGCTAGGGTAATACCGAGGTCAGGTACACATACATGAACATTCCCATGGTTAATCATGTGGAAAGTATTGCTACTTGATGGATTACTTATGTTTCTGCCTTCACAATTCTTTCTGTAAGCCCATCTTATTCATTAATTTAACAGCTATTTATATTTTTTCACAGGGTATAAATGTTATTTGAGCAAATGGAATCAGAGAAAAAGGGAGTGTGAGCAGTTTAATAGCTTTGCACCTTTAAAGTAATAAGCCATCATAGTATATTCTGTAAGTTGTAGGTCTTTTGTGTTATGGTGCACTGCTTCACTGAATGCAGTGGCCTTTCACATCTAGAGAAGCACTTTCACGTCTTGGAAGCTATTGCAACTGGTGTAAGCAGCATCAGCTCTGCATTAGCCCCAGGTATCTTTAATTACAAATCTTTAATTGACTTGGCATAAGTGATGACATGTGAAGATGTCACTAAAGTGACAAATACATATGTAAGATAAATTTAAGGTGCATTATGGTATCTTTTACTATGGTTGATTTAAGCAAGTCCTGTTGTTACCTTCTTTCATCTACAATTGACTTTACCCACAAAACTTATTTTTAGAACGGACTCTGTCCAAGCACAATGAACTGTTAAGTTCCAAGTTTGCAAATGACAATCTGTCCTCTTCTTTTCTGTTGTTCATCTGTCATTGTCATGCTTACTGCCACTGTAATAATTCCAGGCAAGTAAACTGATGGGGATTTAGACTGCTTGGTATTTATCATTAGTATTCTGGAAATACTACACAGTTAGATATGACCATATTTCCACTATATTTCCATTTTAATAATTTAAAAAAGGAAAGCAAATCTTATGGTAATGAAACTGATGTGAATAGATGTCGCATGTGAAACACCATATAAAAATTAGTGAGAGAAGACCAAGATTCCATGAGAAAATCCCCTATGTAAGAGTTTGCCATTTTAAAGCATGCAACATCACCAGGATACAAAGAAAAGGTTAGAATAAATGTATATGTTAATGAGATTCCCGGATACTTGTCTAGAAGCAAAGTTGTATCAAGCAGTTTTGTAATTTGTTAACAAGATACTTTTGGCAATATTCTGTTGCCCACTCCACATTGCTGACCCCTGCCCAATTTATTTGATGAAACAGTATGTCAGAAGGAGTCCAGGAAGACCTTAATGATTATGGCCCTTCAGAGTCTTTTGCAAAAGGAGGGACGGTGCCTCCTACACAATGTCATAGTTTTCTGAAGGGTAATGAAATCTGCTGGAGTATGACTGCATTCTTTCTGAATTACAGGTGTAGAGCTAGTAAAAGTCAGCACTATGAAAAGAGTAGGACAAATGGGATATGGAAAGAAATTCTCTGGTCTTTGAAAGGGCACAATTTTGCTATTCTTATTCAAGAATAAATGCTCAAAAAATGCCTAAATTAGAGTTGGGCCAGTAATCATCTACAAAACTTCATAGTTAATTCCAATTTTTCAGCTAATATTGAGAGCAGCACTGCGGAGAAGGACTTAGGGGTTATTGGTGGATGAAAAACTGAATATGACCCAGCAATGTGTGCTTGCAGCCCAGAAAGCCAATCATATCCCAGGCTGCATCAAAAGAAGTGTGGCCAGCAGGTTGAGTGAGGTGATTCTCTCCCTCTAATCCTCTCTCATGAGACCCCACCTGCAGTGATGCACTCAGCTCTGGGGCCTCCAGCATAAGAAGGACATGGACCTGTTGAAGCAGGTCCAGAGGAGGGCCACAAAGATGGTCAGGGAGCTGGAACACCTCCCCTGTGAGGACAGGCTGAGAGAGTTGGGGTTGTTCAGCCTGGAGAAGAGAAGGCTCCAGGGAGACCTTATAGTGGCCTTCCAGTACTTAAAGGGGGCCTACAGGAAAGATGGGAAGGGACTCTTGATCAGGGAGTGTGGTGATAGGACAAGGGGTAACGGTTTCAAACTGAAAGAGGGCAGATTTGGGTTAGATATTAGGAAGAAATTCTTCACTGTGAGCGTGGTGAGACACAGGAAGAGGTTGCTCAGGGAAGTTGTGGCTGCCCCCTCCCTGGAAGCATTTGAGGCCAGGTTGGGTGGGGCTTTGAGCAACCTGGTCTGGTGGAAGGTGTCCCTGCCCATGGTTGGGACTGGATGACCTTTAAGGTCCCTTCCAACCCAAACCATTCTACGATTAATACCAAGCATGATTTAAAGAAAGAAATTAATCAAATTTCCTCCACTTGTCTCACCTTCAGATCAGTGTGTTGCACATGTACATATGTTGTACATTTGCTTTCCAGCAGATTCTGCTGGTTCAGAACCTTTAAATCCTATTTCATCTATGATACTCTCTATGTGGTCCTACTGGCTTTTATTTTTAGGTACTTGTATTCAAACTAACTTCCTAAGTTCATCTTGAGATGGGGGAAATAGTAATGAAATGCCACAAAGACAGGCTCAGAGTTAATTATTGTATTACTCAATTATAATAGATTAATCAATTTGGTATTTTGCAACACAGTATCATTACGAAGCTATTTGGTAATAAACAGTAGGATATCAGTCTACTTCAAGTCTGATTAAATGTGTGCCTTTCAAGAAGGCTGAGTTAATATTGATGGAGAGCACAAGTAGACCAGGTTTCAGGAAATTTGTGTACACAAAGCTGGCAGAGCAGTTCTGGGCAGAGCAACAGCTTCTATGTCTCCTGAGTAAGCAGCCTCAGCAAAGTATTGTTATGTTCAATGTAGTGTCAGGAGGTTGCTATCACTGCAGTATATTTCCTTCCTGGCCAAACAGTGGAAAGGAAGATGGATGGCCACAGTAGAGGCAAGTGTGAGCTGGGTGTCTAAGTAATATAGTTTCATTTCAACAGCCTAAAGAATTTACCGAGAATGAAAGTATAGGTTGCTTAATACATGAACAGTGCATATGCAGGGCCTAAATTTTCATATAATAGCAAGATCCTTTGTGTTACGCAAATCAAGAATTCATGCACAGTAATTTCTAATAATCTCTGATTTCTTGGGATCTTTTCTTCTGTGTGTTTCCTGGACAAATTGGTAACCATATTTTAAGGTTTCCTATCTTCTTGTGTAGGGTCAACCTACTTACGCTGAACTACCCAAGAAGTAGGTTAAAGATACACATGAAGGTACTCCAAACATGGAAGAGAAAAAGGGGTCTGAGGTAATTTCCAGTGCATTCAACTTTTTTCTGATTATTTAAACTATGTATACAAAACAAGTAAAATCAGTACTTGCCCTCCAAAAGAAACATGCTGTTGGCCAATGCTGATTTATATAACTAAAACATGAATCCTATCTTTTTTGAGTAATGGTTTGTTTTGCTGGCTTCATTGTATTAAAATGTGAGATGAAACCAGGTGACAATAGTAGTATAACCTCTGTTTGAACTTTGACAGTGCTAGCATAGAATATCATCCAGCAGTGCTAGCTCTGTGCCTCCATTTTCTGCATCTCTTTCATCAAAAGTATTAATGATCATTAATGCCAAAATGAAAAATAAGAGGTAGCAGTTCACGCAATAAAATATTTGGATGTCAGCTGTTCTACATTAGGTGTGGTTAACGGTCATGTTTGCAACCACAAACATAATATTTACATCCATTAAAATAACAGAATTCATTACATAGGATAAGAGCAATGTGATGCCAGCTGCTCCAGAGCATTGTTTTTGTAACTTTGATTGATTTTGGTTGGGCATGTCTTGGACCTGCTGGATAGTAGTAAGAAGCTGAAAAAAAAAATCACAACTAGGAAAGCAGTTCATTAATTCTCTTGAGCAAAAAGAAAAGAAAAAAGGAAGAACAATAGTTGAATTTGTATCACTGTCTAAGTTCTCTATAGATTGACAAAGAAGGAAAATTGTAGGTTATGATTAACATTAATAACACATTGGTAAAGCAGTTGGCAGGTATCAGCTAGAGATTCATTTAGAAACATGGCTTGTAGCTACCGAGAATGGTATTCAGCATCAGATACTTTGTATTAGAAATTTTCCCTGTCAAGCAAATGAAATGAGTTTTGCTTGCAGAAAAACATAAAGTGATAGAACAAAAGAAATGAGATGTAATTTGGGGTTCCAGAGACATTAAGAGCTTCTATTAAAGAGTATCTATAACATCTGTCTACATGCATAAGATCTTTTTTCTTGTTTTACTTTTTTTGCAGTAATGTACATGTATGAATTGCCCTCTCTTGTTCTTAGTAAAAAGAAACAAACAAACAAAAAAATCCCTAAAATCCTGTCCTCCCGGGACATACTTGAGGAACAAAATAACCCCAGTATTGTACCCAATGGGCAGTTATCAATGTCTTCTTGCCTTTTCTCTTATTCTGTTCAGTATCTTCTTTTCTGCGTTTTTTCTACTCTTGTCTATAGGAAAAAGGATCAGTTTTCCCCTGGTCAGTATTTCCTGTAGGTTCCTTTTATTCCAGAATCTGAGACTTGAACTTCCTAGGAAAAAGGATCACTATTTATCTGTGCTTTAATCTTTGCTATTGCAGACACAACTTTGAACTGTCAGTTCATTAGGGTTTTGTGATTGTTTTCAGCTTTTCATGCTCCAGCAGGGCTCTGTAGTTGTCTGGGGCACTGTCTCAAAGTCTAAATATTCATATGCTGAGAACTTCATGGTGGACAATAAAATACCTTAGAAAACTGGATGCTGCTTTTTCACTACAGGTGTCAAAGCAAAAAGGCATACTATGTTTGTCCTGATTTGATTTTAAAAAACAAGTCCCTGAAGGGCCAATTTATTTCCCAATGGGCCAAATTATTTCCTTAAATTTCTGCCATGGTGTGATTGAATATGAAAATTACGTTACATTAAGTGGAATTCATTACGGGAAGGTGAAAACAACTTCATATACCTTGTTAAGTTGTTTTACTGTGCACTCTAGTAACAAATCTCTGATCCATATGGAATGTGTCACTGCCCAAAATCAACGCCTTTACAGTACAGCTTAATACAACGTCTACTGACCTCAGTGTGAAAGACTTTATTTCATGGTGTTTGGCTTGGGTAAAGTGCAATTGATACACAATAGTTCTGCAAATGCAAATCTGGGGAATATAAACATCAAAGAATTAATATGATAAGCAAATAGATTCTGAGTGTGGCAAGGCTATTTGTGAAGACTGCACTGTACATATTGATACAGGACATTTCAGAAACTGATACTTTCTGATTTTGTAATATATTTTTATTAACATCACAGAGCACATTACTTCATGTTGCCATAACTACCCTTGACTCTATTTATTTATTAAGATTGTTTATGTCTAATTAAAGATGAACTGTCTCCAAATAAAACAGTGAAAATGTTTCTTATTACTTCACTATATAGCAATAATTTGCTAAGAAAGATAAATGACTTCGTAACTTTGAGTGGTTTCATGAGGATATCAGCCAGAACTGCTCTTAAATACCTACTTTGCTGGTTGAGAACTCTGGAAGAGCAAAGTCAGAACCTTGTATTCTGTCCTTTCTGTCCTCCCAAGCTCAAGGGAGCACTGATGGCCTCTGGTTCTTTACACTCAGGAGCATCTAACCACTACCATCCAATTTAGTCTTCATAACCTTTCTAGCACAGTTAAACTGGCTTTCATTCTACTTTGTGTCATTGAAAAATAGCTGTTAGGAAAGCTGTCAACTTGACTACTCTGGTTGTTGTAGCTAAACAGTGTCAATGAAAGATGGGCCTTTTCTGTAGAGTTGGACTTAGAACTTAAAATTTCAAATACCCCTACAATGAAATGGAAACAAGTTTCTGATTTGATTGAATCTCTGATAAAGAGTCCAGCTGACAATGTTACATTTCACTTTAGGGGTTCAATTCGTTGTGCTTTGGCAAAACTGTGGCTCCTGACAGGACTGAGATACAGATCAGGGACTGGAAAGAATGGGACTGATGGAGAATAACAATAAGTCAGTGGGTACCAACTGATGAGGTGAATTTTACTGATGATGCACAAGCATATTTCAGGTGCAGCATGAGGCTGCCCTGGGCTCAGAGGTTTTCGTTATTCTTTCTGGCTCGTTCTTTCTGCTTTCCTTCCACTGCTTAGACAGTGTTACATAGCCTTCACATGCTCTGGTGCCACACTGCTTGGCCGAGATGCATCCCCAAATCTTTCCTACCAGTGTTGATCATCATCTCTGCTGACTGATAAATAACAGGGAGGTTGAAAGGAGAAACAGTGAAGTGTCAGTAACCAGAAGCAGGATCTACCTGTTCCAGTAATCTGCCTACCTGCTCCTTTCTATATCCTTTGAGTTATGTGATCTCCAAGTAAGAGGCAAGGAAGCACCATCCAGGTCAGGGAATGAAGGAGAGCAAGAAGGAGAGAACACAGAGGAAATAGAAGGAAAAGTTGTGAATCTGGTGCCAGAAGTTGTTCCACCACACCATGGGCCTGCTCTGATCTAGTTATGGACTCCTTTCCCTGACCCATTCCCATGGGTATGCTGGACAGCATAGCCCTCCTGGAGGCAGTGCTTGGCAGCTGAGAAAGCAGAGGTGCTGGCACAAATGTTCCTAAACTTTACAGTAGTCAGAGATTTTCCTGACTCAGTGGAATTCATCAGTGGGTAGTTCTCTAGGCAGCGTCTCATCTTTCACAGCAGAAAGTAAATCTAGATTATGAAACCTTAACCCTGAAGTTTTCATGACACTGGAGTTTGAGACTGTTCAGAGCTGAGCACTGATTGAGACTTAACTTCAAATGATTCAGGAATTGCTGAAATATTCAGTATTCTTTTTCAGTAGAAATTAGTTTTTTCTTGCTTTCAAACTTCTCTAAAATGTGAGGTTTCGCTGTTTTAATATTCATCTACCTTAGCAGCTTTTTCATTAATATTGTACTTCAGTGATGAAAGGAATGCATAAGGCTATGTACTTTACTGTATCACTCACCTTAGGGGAGGTAGGCTTGTGGGTGGTTCCTGTGCAAGAATATTATCCTAATTATCAGAAATGCAGATATGAAAAAAAAACCCTGAAATTTACTGTAAAGCATTCATTAGGAGGTGTGTGTAAAAAAAAAAAAAAAAAAAAAAAAAAAAAATTGCAATTGCTGTTCCCTCATTTTCAGCTTGCTTTTCCAGATGGACTATTTTGTCTTTTCAGACAAGCCTTCTTTAGGAATAGTATTAGGAATTTGATAAGCATTGGTACTTTCAATGCTTGGCTATACGTAATTACCATAACCATTGAATCAGCTTGAATGCATTTCTAGAGAACATTACTATATTAATTTAAAAAGCATTGATGATCTTATGAAGTCAAGCTATTGACCCTCACAGAAGAGAAATGTAGGTTTTATTTGAGTTCTTGTGTTAATATTTGTGCACAGAGTCTTGAAAAAGTAAATTGAAACGAAGAGTTGTAAAGTAGTCATTAGAACTGAAAGCATCAAGCAGCATTAGAATTATTTTTTAACTTGCTTTCACATTTCAAGGTCAGCACACTGATGAAGACAGTGTATTCTTATGGTGGGTTGGTGTCTGATAGGGTTTTGGTAGCAGGGGAGGGAGCTTACAGAGATGTCTCCTATAAGGGGCATCTAGAAACTACCCCAGCTCAAATTCAGACTGACCTCTGGCCAAGGCCAGGCAAATCAGTGCCTCTGCGAATAACCCTATTTAAAAGTGGAAAAATCTGTTGGATTAGTTCTTTGTTGGTGAATCTCTGTGAGCAGAGGAGAGGAGGGGGATGTGAGAGAGACAACCATGCAGACACCCAGGTCAGTGAGGAAGGAGAGGAGGAGGTGTGCTGGAGCAGAGATTCTCCTGCAGCCTATGGTGAGATGGTGGGCTGAGCCCCTGCAAAGCATGGAGATCAGCGGTGGCCAGATGTTGGCCTGCAGCCTTTGGAGGACCCCAGGCCAGAGCAGGTAACTGTGCCTGGAGAAGGCCACGACTCTGAGGAAGCCCATGCTCGAGCATCCCAGGTCCAGCCCATGTTGGAGCAGCTGGGAGGATGGCAGCCCACAGGAGGGACGTGTGCTGGGGCGGTTTGTGGAGAGCTGCAGCCCCATGGGAAGGACTCATGTTGGAGAAGTTCATGAAGGCCAGTCTGCCATGAGAGGGACCCCACAGTGGGGCAGGGGAGGACTGTGAGGGTCCCTCTCCTTGAGGAGGAAGGAGCAGCAGAGACATCTTGCGATGGACTGACTGTAACCTCCATTCCCTGTCCCTTGTGCTGCTGGGGGAGGAGGCAGCAGAACTGAGCCCAGGAAGAAGGGAGGGGTGGGGGGAACATGTTCTTAGGACCTCGTTGTATTTCTCATTATCCTTGGGGGTGTCAGTTGTTTACATTAAATTGATGCTGTTTTCCCCAAGTCAAGTCTGTCTTTTGCATGTGACCATAACTGTCCTTTGTCTCAAACCACGAGCCGTTTTGTTGTATTTTCTCCCCCCCAGGAGACGGGCTAGGGGTGAGCGAGTGGCTGTGTGGTGCTGTTGTTGCCGGCTGTGCGGGCTCAAACCACAACAATTCTGTAGAAGACACAATGGCAGAACTATCAAAAATTAACTCCTTTTAAACAGCAAAACCCATCTGAAATTTCCTAACACCCTTACTGACTTTCTTTTTTAAAATTTTTTTCACAGAGGATCTTTCTCAAAGCTGGAAGTGAGGAAGAAATCTTTGCACATCTTGGCTTGGATTATGTCGAACCATGGGAAAGGAATGCTTAAAATTATTTGCCAGTGTACATTCGTCAGTTGACAGCAATGGTCTTCCTGCCTATCTTGCAGTCTGATTTAGATATATATATATATATAAAAAAAAAAAAATGCACCTCTATGACAACTAAAAATGTTTAAATATATATTAGTTAGAAGCAGTTACACACTTTGATGTTCCTAGAAAATAAGAGTTTAAGATCTTCAGAATCCTTTCCAATCTTTTTTGTTTTAGTTTTTGAAGTTTCTACATGGGACTGACAAGATACAATTTGTTTTGGGGTGAAAACCTGAAACTGGCGAGATTTTTGCTCGTGACAGGAATTTAACACTCCTGTGAACAATAGTTGCTTGTTAAAATACTGTCAGCTATGACAATATTGAAAAAATACAAAATATTTGAGCTAAGTCTGAAAATTACTGAAATGCATGCTTATCTTTAACTGAATTTCTTAAGTATTTTTCTGAATCCCCAATTGCTACTGTATATAAGCCTTAATAACCGAGGTAGTAATTAGTCTGGCAGTCTTAGCAAGTTGAGGCTTCAGTCATAATATTCTTCCAGGTAGGGCACCACTCTCAAAAATGTAAACAAGTTAAAAATTCAGCAAGAGTCAAAAAACATTTCACAGGAAGGGATTTTGGAAAGCCAAGCAATCTTCAGTTGTGAAGGAAAAAAAAATACTAGAAATCTGGGTACTGATTTGAACTAAAGAAGATTCAGGTTGTGTGGTGTGGCGGTGCTCAATCAGGAAATTGAATCATAACCTTCATGAAAAGAACTGCTTTAACTGCCAGGCTGGTGGCTGCTCCAAGTTGAAAGCTTTTAATTGTTATACTCAAATTAGATAACTGCAAATTTATTTATTCGTATATGTATATGCATTGGAATGGAAGTTTACCTGAGCTGTTTGGCTATTAGCTATTCTAGAATTGTATTCCCTCTTTTTGGTCAGAAATTCATCTTGGATGTGAAAGACTTTCTGATAAAAGTAATCCTATGAGATACGAAAATTTCCAGGTAGCTCTTGTGACTGTAATGATAATGAAGAATTTGTAATACATTTATCCTTTAATGAACAAGGGCATTTAGTGCTTTAGGACATGAAATTACTTACTGACCATTCATTCATCATTTGTAGAATAAAGGTGGTTAAGAACATGAACACTGCTCAAATAATTTTCTTTCTTAAAAGCCTGAACTTTTTTTTCTCTGTTAAGGCTGATTTCACATCTTGGCATGATGGGGTGAATGTCAGTGACAGGGCTGTGCACAATAATTATTACTGACAGTAATGTCTTCCCATATTCAAATAATGGCAATATTCCATGGCAACACAGACTTGAAGGTTCTACACATGCATAAAAAATATGCCAAGATTTAGAAATACAGTGCTCAACTACAGGATGAAT
Source organism: Leptosomus discolor (assembly GCF_034619465.1). Lineage (NCBI taxonomy): Eukaryota > Metazoa > Chordata > Aves > Leptosomiformes > Leptosomidae > Leptosomus > Leptosomus discolor. Next base: position 17,591,777 of record NC_141396.1, on the reverse strand, counting down.
GTCTTAAAGTGCAAGTGCCAAAGCTACTAATGGTAAGAGATACTGTATGCCTTCTTTGCTTCAGTTTTTACTGCCAAGGCTGGCCCTCAGGAATCCCAGACCCTAGAGGTAAGAGAGAAAGTCTGGAGAAAGGAAGACTTTTGCTTGGTCAAGGAGGATCAGGTTATAGATCATTTAGGCAAACTGGACACCCACAAAGCAATGGGCCCCAATGGGATGCACCCACAAGTGCTGAGAGAGCTGGCAGATTTATTGCTAAACTGCTCTTCATAATCTTTGAAAGGTCATGGCAAACAGGAGAGGTGCCCAAGGACTGGAGGAAAGACAGTGTCACTCCAGTCTTCAAAAAGGGCAAGAAGTTGGGCCCAGGAAACTACAGGCCAGTCAGCCTCACCTCCATCCTTGGGAAGGTGATGGAACAGTTCATTCTGGATGTCATCTCCAAGCATGTGGAGGAACAGAAGGTCATCAGGAGGAGTCAACATGGGTTCACCAAGGGGAAATCACACCGGACCAATCTGGTAGCCTTCTATGATGGCATGACTGGCTGGGCGGATGAGGGGGGAGCAGTGGATGTGGTTTACCTCGACTTCAGCAAGGCTTTTGACACTGTCTGCCATAAAATCCTCATAGGTACGCTTAGGAAGAGTGGGTTAGATGAGTGGACAGTGAGATGGGTTGAGAACTGGCTGAAGGACAGAGCTCAGAGAGTTGTGATCAGCAGCACAGAGTCCAGCTGGAGGCCTTGGCTAGCTGTGTTCCCCAGGGATCAGTACTGGGGCCAGTCTTGTTCAACATGTTCATCAACAACCTGGATGAAGGGACAGAGCACACCCTCAGGAAGTTTGCTGACAACACAAAACTGGGAGGAGCGGCTGACACACCAGAAGGCTGTGCTGCCATTCAGCAAGACCTGTAGAGGCTGGAGAGTTGGGTGGAGAGGGACGTAATGAAGTTCAGCAAGGGCAAGTGTACAGTCCTACACCTGAGGAAGAATATCCCCGTGCACTGGTACAGGTTAGGTGTTGACCTGCTAGAGAGCAGCTCTTCTCTGTGGAGAAGGCCCTGGGAGCCCTGGTGGACAGCAAGTTAACCATGAGCCAGTCATGCTCTTGTGGCCAAGAAGGCAAATGGTATCCTGGGATGCATGAAAAAGAGTGTGGCCAGCAGGTCGAGGGATGTTCTCTTCCCCCTCTGCTCTGCCCTGGCGAGGACACATTTGGAGTACTGTGTCCAGTTCTGGGCTCCCCAGTTCAGGAGAGACAGGGAACTACTGGAGAGAGTCCAGTGGAGGGCTACGAAGATTATGAGGGGACTGGAACATCTCTCTTATGAGGAAAGGCTGAGAGATCTGGGGCTCTTTAGCCTGGAGAAGAGAAAGCTGAGAGGGGACCTGATCAGTGCTTATAAACATCTAAAGGATGGGTGTCAAGAGGATGGGGCCAGGCTCTTTTCAGTGGTGCCCAGTGACAGGACAAGGAGCAACAGGCATGAACTGGAGCACAGGAAGTTCCACCTGAACATGAGGAAAAAATTCTTTACTCTGAGGGTGACAGAGCACTGGAACAGGCTGCCCAGAGAGTTTGTGGAGTCTTCTTCTCTGGAGATGTTTTAAACCCACCTGGATGCAGTCCTTTGCAACCTGCTGTAGGTGAACCTGCTTTAGTGGGGGGGGGGGGTGGGGGGGTGTTGGACTAGATGATCTCCAGAGGTGCCTTCCAACCCCTACCATTCTCTGATTCTGTCCAGAGAAAACTAAATAGGAACTTGTGAGAAGCTGTTTCCCCAAAGGATGATTTGCCTATTACAGTAGACAGGATAGTACAAGTATTAACAAAACTTCCAATGTATAGTTTTATGTGCAACCACCTATTTTTGGTTGCTAAAATTCTGGTTGTTAGTAGTTGTATTTTTGCAAAATGTGTTCATGGTCATGCTTAGTCTATAAAAAACTATAGTACTATAAAAACATTTTGAAAATATCAGTTCACATTAAATTTTTTTTTAGTTGTTGCCCCAATTCTTAGGATACCATTTATGCATCCCACTTTCTATCTCCTTTACTGTATTAATGAAAAAACTGCTGTCATTCATTTTAATGCATTTATTCGCTAGAATAAAATGGTACAGGATCAGGCCAAAAAGTGATTGTAAGAAAATGAAGGCTGTTTCTCAACCAAGGACCAGTTTTTGTGACTAGGCTTTAGTTCAATACACACACCCATCTGGCTCGCAGGAATGGCTCTATATCAAACTTACTGCAAGAAATGCATGCCATGCTATGAATTCATTCTATAATTTGTGATGATCCTAATTTTATGGTACAAGCAATTTAAATTCTTTAATTTAAACTTAATATGATGCCATTAGTAGAAACATAGGCAAGACTTTTTTTACAGATAAAGTTACATGACAGTTTTGATACTAACAAAAAGCACACTGAATTTATTTACTGGTTCCATTCAACTAAGTAATGAACTTTTAGAGGACCGCATCATAAACTGTTCTAAATCCTCAGTCAGGGATGTAGAAAAATGTGATAACAGCATGGAACTTTATTCTTGCCTGTACCAATAAAACAGTCCTTTTTAAGTGCAGTTTTGCTAACTGAGCTGAAAATATAATGCTACTTTCTAAATTGCTCTAACTAGAAAGCACTGGCATTGCTTCCTTCTTTATTGTGCTGATGTATGAAGCACCTTCTCTGTGTTTTGCATCAGGATGCTGACGCTTAAGTAGCAATGACATTTTTCATTCCTAATGGAAGAGAAAAAAGCTATGGTACCTTATCTAAATATTCTTTCTACTTGGCCAACATTTATCAGAAATTGTACATTCCAGTTGAGCTGTTTCTACATACTTCAAGCCACAGAGGAAATACGAAACATTCTGATTTCCACATAAAGAAATAACTCCCATCTTGCCTGCCTGTGCATCACTTCTAATTATAACACCTGTGGGGGAGAAGATAGCAAACACAAGTTCTGTCATCTCCTTCAAGACTGGAAGAAAACTTCATTCTTTTCTTTCCCTCAATTTTTCTGAACTTTCATTAGAATACATCCTACATATTACTCACTGGATCAAGTATTATGAAAAATTATGGAATTGTTAAATGAGAGGCTGGATTAAAAAGATGATCAGATTAGATGACCACGACGGTTTGACTATGATAAATTCTGTTATTAATACCTCCACTGAAGAAGCTGGTACACAAGTCACTATTATAGCTACTGTATGCAGGATCATCCCTGATGGCAGTAGCCAAACCCATTCTGTATGCAATGGCAGAGCCAGAAAAGCATAAACTCAATTTTTAGTAAATAAACTCTGAATCATAACATAATGCTGCTTGCATCAACTAAATCTAGCCCTACAATACTGAACAGCCTCAGTCCTGTAATGATTTCAGTGGGTTTTGATGGCACTAGTCAACTGAGACTATAATTAGAAAAGATAGGAGTCATATAGGAGAAATGGGATGGATCAGGTTAAAGGAAATAAAACCTTTATCAGTTGAGCATATCTGGATCCATGAGCATATCAAAAACTCCCTACAGTGTGGTGGAACTGTTGGAGTCAATGGTAATGATGCTTCTGAACTCATGAAGGACAGGTGAGGCCCAGGGGCCTGGAAAAGGGCAAACACTTGTAAAAAGAACAGACTGATGTTTGTAATAGGAGGAAGGGAAGAGAGAAATTCAGATCAGTGCACTTAATATCTCCTAAATTGCTAGAATGATTAATAGACTTTATTTTTAAAGCACCTAAAGGAAATAAGTTATTGGTAACTTGTTCATCAGAAACAAATCAGTTGGAAAGTCCCTGGAGGCTGATTTTTAGAATGTCTCTCCCTCCTCCCCTGCTTCTACACCAAGGCAATTTGGCAAGTAGTAAGAAGAGAAAGATCGTTGGTTTTATAAACATCTACATACTAACTCTCTAAAAATTGATCAGTGACTCTATCTCTGGGAAAAAAAATGTGAAAGTTAAAAAGAAAACCACCATATTTCTTTCACAGTTTGTGGTTATTTGTGATTTATCAAATACTTCAGATAATGTTTTCCAGTGACAGGCATGGTATAACATATATTCTATACACAACATGATGTAGTCATGAAAAAACAAAGAAACAAATCCAAATGCGCAATCATACAAAAGCTTTACTACAAATCTTGTAAGGCAAAAGCAATGAGATATATTTAGATTGGTGGGTAATAATGTAGTTAATGTCATCAGCGAATCCAGGTGGTATAACATACTAAAGGAAAAGCTTAGTGTGTTTGCACAACTCTACAAAATTGCAAATCCAGGCAACCTAAATATTCATACAGCTTGCATTATAAACTTGAAGAACAAAGACTTTCTGGAAATTGCTGGAAACCTGAGAAGTGCTGCTACTTTACATAAATAACTCCAGAACTTTAAAAAAACAAACCTAAAGATCTGCATATCTTATAATCCCCAAATAAAACGTGTTTTCTATAGTTTATGGTCAGAATTGTTCAGATTTCTCAAGTGAGACCATCTTATTCTTTCGCATGAAATGTATTCTTTCACTTTCTGAACAGCTATTTCTTTCTATGATACAGTTTTCTTCAGCAACTGCAGTTAAAATAATCAAGTCCTGGGTCAATAAGGTTAATTGAAGTCACATAAACAAATGAAGACAGGGAGCTCTGAAAACCTTTCATAGAGGTTAAGTTTCTGCTGGCATGGCTGTCAATCTAGCTAGGAGACAATGCTGCTGGCTTTGCCTTTAAGGGCCAAATAGGGGCCATATCCACAAAAATGTCATGTGTATGGCTATAGGTGTGTCAGAGCTTCAGAGCTTTCCACTTCTAAATTCAGATAATTAGCTGAACTCTGTCTGTATACACATCAAGCCTCCTTTTTTTTAAAAAAAAATGTTTCATTTTACAAAGAGGATCAAGCAATCTTTGCTCCTGCTGCATACATATACTAAGTGTCTTTTATTTTTAATCAGGATGCATTAGCGGTAACTCATTTTAGCTGATGATTCTCGTCAGGAAAAAAGATGAGTTTACAGCCGTGGTGAGTATTCCTCCTTAAGGATTTAATTTACTTAGGATGAATTGTCTCGTGCCTATTTAGAGCCTCTTTTGTATGATTTGTGGTATTATACATTGGGTCTGCTAAATTCTAACTCTGGTTTTGCTCTATTTATTTTTAACTAAAAATTTGGATCTTTGAATGGGGAAATGGAGTGTCTTCAGGTATCCTATACATCTGCCATAATTCCACTGTGCATGTGTGGCCTCATATTTTGCCTAGGTGTCTACAAAGTGGGTCGCTCTAGGAGTGCCTGCTCTTGATACTTAGATTCCCAAATCTATCTACACGGATCATTTATTCCACATTTGCATTTCACTCTGCCATTTCAGTTGCTGTTTTCTGTATTTGACTTTGCATTGATTTGTAGCTAGAATGTGATTCTGTTGTGGCCAAAATAGATGCCTGCCTAAGCATCAAACATTAAAACAACAAACCTCACAAGTTATTCATCAACTTCTTTTTGTCCCTCATCTTCTCCCTGGTCTTTGCTTCTTTCAGTTTGCATGGTCATTTCCTTGTCTGAAGGTTGTGTGGAATACAGTGAAAATGTATGTTGTGCCACCCTGGCCTAAGGTGCTTTGCTAAAGCCAAGTGTTCTCTGTTCTGATATCACCTCACATAATGTCATATCATAACTAGGAAAGGCTTTCCTCCATGAATGTTGTTCAAACCCCTTCAGAATACTTAATTTAAAAGATATATTTCATGACTTCTTCAATAAATGTGTATTATAGGCAACTCATAAAATCTAACACTATTTTGCACCTGATGTCTCCAAACAAAGAGTATTCTCAAATACTACTGGTAATACAGACAATCCATATGAGTTGCATTGTGGGGGCTACTGAACTATATATCCTGGAATCCCAAGCACCTCAGGTAAATGTCATATCACTTGATTGATCAGGATCAACCATACCTGCTGCTGGTGACTGACTAGGTAAGTATGAAGGCTCTCAGTTTGCTGTGTTTTAGTTAGTAAACATGGTTCTTTGAAAAAAACAAGCTACTTTTTTTTTTATTATTATTGTTGCAGGCATTTGATTCTAGTGCAGCAAAAAATACTAGCACATGGTATATTGCCTTTTGTGATGTATTCTCTCCAAAATCCACACATTAATTCAAAGGGATTTTTAGAAGTGATGAAGCTTCCTGATTCCTTTGCCATCATTTTTGAAGTTATAAGGGAAAAACATTTATATGGAACAAACTCAGAAGCATTTCTATTAAATAAAGAAAGCCTTCCTATCAGGTGTAGCATTATATCATGTATTTGTTGCTATATATCACACATACCCAAATTATCCTAAGTTTTCTGTCAGCTTCAGCATCCTTTTATCTTCAGGAAGCTATGCATTAAGATTTAATAGAAAATAGCAAGAAAGGTCTCCATTTTTAAAGACTAGGTGATTTCTCTGCCAGGTGAAGTGTAGATTATATTGCAGAAATTGGTGGTTGCAACATTGGGGAAAAAAGAGCAAATAATATAAACCCCTTCCTAGCACTTAGAAAATAAAACAGTAATCTTTACATATTTCTAACCACTAAAAGCGAGGTGATTTGAAATTGTCTTCACAGCTGGGTAGAGAGGCTGAGGAGTTGATATAGCTTCAAAAATGGAGGTTGACAAGGTTATGTAATTGTATGACTAGGTAGCAGTGTTTCTGCAGCTGGAAACTAACACTGATGTTACAAGTCTGAAACGGTTCAATTTTTGGTAGCTAAGGATGGGTTGAAAGATATGGTCCTGTGGCTTCCATAATTGGACTTTATGAATCCCACACTTCAATATGCGATGGCTAGGAAATTTTGCTTTTGCACTTCTCTGAAACATAAAAGATCAAAGAGACAATACTGAGTAGGATACTGAGGAACTACTGCTTCCAGTGATCCTGAAATCCTTGTGTTCTCGTTTAAACTATATTATGATATATGAGTTGGTTTTCTATGTTTTAAACTAAACTGCGGTATCAGAGATATAATTTGGTGCCTTTTGGCCTTTTGCACTGTGCTTTAAAGTGTGTTAAAGGCTGCTAGAAAGTATTTTTTCTATTGACGTTACATGAGTGGGAAGTGGTTGTTCTGGAAACCCTTCCAGACTAGTTGCAGGGCTGTAGCTGTTGCAGGGCCCTTGACAAATGATGGATGATATAATTTGAATCCTTCATGATACCAACACTAAAAAAAGCGCCAAACACCACAAGTATTAGTATCTGTTTGGACAAGACATCAGAATTACAAAAGGAATACAGATATTTCTCTCCCATTCTATCTCACCCGCTGCCCCAGCCAGTTCTGACTTTGTTAGGGGAAGAGGACACGTATCTGAAGAACTCCACTGCCAACAACAGAACAAGTGCTCTCCTGTTATCTGTTGAAGGGCCTCACAACCCCTTTCTTTACCTACTTGCCTGAAGGACCCAGAGAGTCCCTTTGACTGCATATAACCAGAAAGTGGGATACTGAACATCTTTAGGCAAATGTCTGTCGGATGCAAATAAATGGGGCCTAATGAACTATATATTTTTAAATGATGCTACAGGCAACTCTGGTACCTGTCTGTATTCAGGGAAAGGTTTTCAAAAGCACCCAAGTGAGTAAGAAAGTGTAGATGAGTGGGCCACTCCAGTACAAATTTTAGTGACAGATGGCTGCTAAGACAATCCAGACTAGATGATAAATGACTACACATTAAAGCTTACAATCCACAAAAAATGCCTTCAAGAAAAATTTGAACTGAAGTTTAACGATCGTACAAAATTACTAGCAAATCAAGAATTAGAAGCTTTTAGAAAGAAGAAAGACTGAACAGAGAATAAGCATTCTTCTAATGTAAAGGGGGATGGACATGCACGAAAACTAATCAGAGGTGTCAGTGATGAACTTAATATTACAACTATTCTATTCCCTGAGAGATCAAAAGAAGCTCAATGAGATGCAGTAAATCCCCCTAAAAGCAAGTACTCCTGATGCCCAGTAGCATGGGTACAGACTAAATCCTGCAAAACTAAACTTTGATGTATAAGGTAGGACAAATTAGCCACAGACAAATGGGCAAGAATACTGAAAATTAGTAATGCTGAGATAATATTATTGAGTTACAAATTTTAAGATAAGGTTGTAATATTTTAAAATGATAATGGATGCCCATCTGAGAGCTGAAGTAAACTACATTAACAGAGTTCAAGAAAAACAAATAACATAAAACCACATAGTATGATAAACATCTATCTCAATGGGGTAGTTGTGACAAGCCGTTATTTTTTACTGGTGGGAAAGGGGGATATTATCTTCAAAAGTATCTACCTTACAGATTGTATAATCTCAGCAATTCCTTATAAAAGAAGCAAATAGCATTGACAGTTGTTCTTATTGCAACAGGAGAACTTAATGGGAGAGTGTTTATTTTAAGAAGTAAATCACGTTAAAAAGACACGTGAATTTTGTAAGAAAAGAGCAAAGAAAATTATTTTCTTTAGGCAGAGGTTTACCGTATGAAAAGGAATATGGTCATAGACAACTTTCTCTTGTAACAAGACCTTCTATTCTCCACCAGAATACCCCCAGACTAACTAGTGGATTGATACTAAAATCTAAATTACAGTATTGGCAAGAGCTAGAAGTTGTTGAAAATTATTAGGTCTAGAGAGATTTTGACTGAAATAAAAAAGCAAGAAAACTGAAAATTTACTTTAGAAGAGACCAGATCTGTATCAACAGAGAAATGTATTCAATAGTTTGTATGAGTTCTGATTTGGCTGGGACAGAATCCCAGCCCAGCCATGCTAGGCAGGCCATTAGCAGCTTCAAGTCAGCCACACCATAATGTCATGGTCATTATAAAGGTGGAAGGTTGGTTGAGAAGAGGGAGCTCCTGTGGGGTTTCTGCTGACGCTCCTTCTGCTCTTTCTCTGGCTTTTTGAGGACTGCTTTCTGGTTGATTGTGATAACTGGATAGCATTTGGCTAAGTATACCTCTGTTAGTATTGGTTGTGTTTTCATTAAATCTGTTTCGCTTCTACCCATGGGTCTGCTTTCCTTTTTCCCAATTCCCCCTTCTTGGCTGGTGAGGGGTTGCCGGGTGATGGAGTGACTGTTATAGTTTAGCCCTGGGTACAGGCTATGCATAGACAGTATGTAAGGCCCTTTTAAATGTAGTTCAGCCTGGATGAAGTCTAAAATTTCATCACCATTTTAAGTTACCAACTCATGACATCTTTACTTTTTTTTTTTTTCTCCTCCAAAATTTTGCTTATGTAGATGGGTAAAACTGCTCACTTCCCATTTTTATCTTTTCAAAAAGATCACACAAACAGCCATATAATGTTGAGTACTTGATTTTCACTGCAAATGGTTTGTCTAAAGGCAGACAGAAATAACATAATCTCAAATGGTTATGCTGATACATCAATCACAGGATGCCACCAGGTTCTCTAAGGGAACAGAAGTTTAAGCCTAAAATTCTTACCTTTTTATGTGTGGGATTCATATTCTTGCTGTTGTGTGGAATTCTTATTGCAAAATGCAAAAGTCATGTTTTTAGCTTTTGGTCTTCATACAAAGCTGATCAAGAGAGCATTATTGGGAATCTCAGTGCCACAACAGACCAATGGTCTTTCCACTGCTGCATCCTTTCTGTGTCCTTTTGGGTTGTTTCCCAATTTGTATAATGCTTCCTTAACTCCTTAGCGCTCAATTAAACATGCCAGTTATTTCTGTGTAAAATCAAATATGAAGACACTTAACAGCAGTATAGTGCTGTGTGGAAGGATATTTACAAAATAAGGGACATGTGAACAATCCAGCCTTTTCAGAGAGCCTGGGCTGGGATGTACCGGAACTGCGGAAAGCATAAACAACTTCTGGTGCAGAGGGCATCAACATCTTGCAGGTGCAGAAGAAGAGACAGCCGCCATTAATGACACAGTTTTAATTCCTGAAGAAGATGGGTGTGAACATCTGTGAACGTGACTTGAACATGACTCGCAATATGGCCAATCGGGTTGGACTATGGGCCGATTATTTGCGATGAAGCCAATCAGTATTTATTGGGTGTGGTCGAGGGTTATATATTGCACTGGAAAACACGGAAATAAAGGTTCACGTGTTAGATCACATTGATCGCGCCAGTGTTCTTACGCAGCTCCCGCAGTGCTGGGCAATGGTTGATTTACATGTATGAGAAGATGTTTACTCTCAGCCAGCATAAACCAGACTCTAGGCTTCTGAATAAGGAGACCTTTTTCAGCTCATGTTGTGCTGATTTTAAAGTGATGAAAAGCTACTGTCCTTAAAGAAGGCTGGGCTCACTTATGCCAGTGAAAGAATTGGATTACATTTGCAATGTTTGTGTGGGATGAAACTCATGGATGAAAAAAGTAATCTGATAATAGAAGTTTTGTTTGAATCAAGGAAAACCTGTAATCGTAGTTCAGAAAGTAAGCAAATAGAGACTTAATTTATGTGAAAATATACCTTGGATACTGTAAAAGCAGAATACTGTTGGGACCTACATTATTTGATCTATCCCTTTAAGGAAATTACTTAGTAGGGTATTCCAGACAGTTCTTAGTGGCATTTTAGGATGCCAAAATAATGGAAAAAAAATAATGTAAGTTGAGAATAAAATCCAAAGCAATTTGGAATTATTTTTTTTTTATTTAGCAGGATCATCATTTCGAAGAACAGTGAAGTTACTAACTTTATCTGGCAACATGTTTTTTAACTTGCAATTATTTCACTTTATTTATGCCTGTGAGGTCTTTGTGAAGTAAGTTTATCAGATTTTCTTTCCTACAATGTATTACTTGGAATTAGCACATAGCTCAGAAAACTCAGAATTCTTACAAAAGTAATTCCATCTTTGAAGTTGAATATTTGACAACCACAAATAGGGTAAGTATGCACAGATCTAACAAAGCTAATAAAAAAGTGTTATCTCTCTTCCCCCCTCCCCCCTTTTTTTTTTCTATTCTTGTTTTTTTGATAAATATTACGTTTAGGTAAGAATAATCTCACTTTTCTCTGTAACTGAGAAAAAAAAACTTTGTTCCCCAATTGTATTATTGAATTAACTGATTTTTACAAAGAAGATATGGCTATTAAATGGAGTTTTGTGTTTTGATAAGATATTTTTATGGAATGCATTAGCATTCATGACTGATAATGCAAATGTGAATTATGTCATGGTACACTCAATATACCATCTGCTCCAGAAAGAAAAACATCTGCTGATAAATGTAAACTGTGGAGCTTATGTGGTATGCAATATGTTCAGATACTGCATGGAATAAATAAATCGGACGTTGACAATCTATTGTGTTAGAAGCATTCAGCTACTTTCTTATGTTGAAAAGAGGACGAGCTCAGCTGCCAGTATTTTTTAGGTGATAGAGGAAATTATTGTGCCATGTCCCATCAAGATGGCTTTTGCTGAAGCCAGTCTGTGACAGGCTGATGCAATTGTCATCTGCAGTTATGAGACACTTTAACATAGTATGGCCATAGTTGAATGTGCCCTTCTACAGTCAAAGTTTCTGTGCTTGAATTTTCATGATGATGAGGACACTGCGATTTGTGATGTTGTTGGAAGTGGCTGTATTTTCTGCCTTATAGGATCGAAATCATGATCATGAAACATGTATACTTACATGTATGGATGATAAAGATGACTGTTGCATCTTTAATAATGATAGATAGCATCGACACGAGAATATAACTGTATAATTTCAATGTATACTAATATACAAATCGAAAATGGGCAGTAGTTTTAGAATTCTTAAGGCCATGCTAACCCTTATAAAATCTAATCTAATCATAAAATCTAGCCCTTCTAAAATCTTAATACTTTCTTTTTTTTCTTGATTTAGAGTATCCTGTTTTCAGATTCATTTGTTCAATTAATTTTATGTGCTTAGACAAAGAAATTCTGGGGTTTTTTTCCTCAACTGAGCGAGACAGCTGAGGCAGAGGTGAAAGTCTCAGAACACCACTGTTCTGCATCCATATGCTGTCATAGAAAAGGCTTGCACCAACAGTATTTCAGAAATTTCCTTGACAACTCTCCATCCATTTCTTGTCAGCTCACGGAAAGCACAAAGAGCGTTTAACATGTTTAGCAAACTGTTAAGTATGCAGAAATGCATATTTGAACACATATCTAAAAAGGCAGAAAACATAAATATGTCAGGATTTTTGTTTCCGTTCAAACATTTTTTTCCCCCACATTGTGAGAAGGAATTTATTATAATCTGTTGTTAAACAAGTCAAAGTAATGTTTGTGCTAGTGATGGTTTGCAGGTTCTGCTTGTTTAAGCATCTTAAACTTCTGATGTTTATTTGCCAGGGAGTAAAAGCCATTCCGTGGTATGCACAATGCTGGTGTTACTCCATTGTGGAGTAATCCAAAAGACTGGGAACCCTTGCTCAAGAAGGAGGCTTGGGCTTCTGCAATTCTTCTCTGTAAGAACCCTTATAATGTTTTCATAGTCAGTCTCCACATTGCTTTTGAACAGCTCTTAAGTCTTTTACTCCGGTGTTGTCTCTGCATGCCACTGTTTCTTATCTTTAGTTTTCCAGCATGTTCACATTCATTTTTCAGGCCACAGATAGCAATGGAAGAATGCTGCAGATAAAATATGTTTAAACTGTTTGAATCAAACTCGTCAGTCTACTATTCTTTGTGGTACTCTTCACTCCATGCATCCATTATCTCACAGAGCTTTTTATCCCTAAGGATATCAACTGAAGCAAGTCTCACAAATCTTTGTATTAGTGTTGGTTAGCACATTTTGTCACCTGCAAAAGAACTGACTGACCAAACACATGATGAAAAGTCTTTGTAAAAAGAAACACTAAAAAAGGGTAGATGCAGCAGCTCTTAAAAACTGTATGTTAAATTGTTTCTAAATATTCCTACATTGTAAGAAGTATATTCTACGGCTTGCTATTCAAAGCACTAAAAGGCATCAATGCATGGACTAAACTCTTTGCTACATAATGCTTCCCTGGCTATATTACCAACACTCGAGCAATAGTATCTACTTTTAACCTATCATCTGTGAGATGTGAGCTGCACATCTTCTCTTAATAGACCTAGCTTCAAGTTTTCCTTCTGTCAGTCTTTCCTGGGACTTGTGGTTTACTCTGTACTCCATTTTAAAAAGCCGGGGTGCAGTTACGTTTTTCAGGTCTCTGTATAAACAGAGATATACTCTACTGTTGAACATAAATTGTTTAGAAAATTCCAGAGAAGACACAGGCAATGGTATTTTTGATAAGTTTCTGTTTGTAAAAAAAATAGATTTGGAAATATGGACAGGTTCACAGCTATCTTGCTGTAAGAAATAAAAGCACAGCCCAAGATATCAATATCCAGATAATAAGAGTGGTCTATCATTCTTAGTTGAAATAAAGATAAGTTAATAGAATGGACACAAGCCTTAAATATCAATCATCAGACTAGCAGCTCACCTCTCTTTTTCATATTTGGGCTGAATGTTAGATACAGGAATGGTTATGTACTAAAGAGAAAAATAACAGCTGAACAACTCTTGCCAGTAAGAATAACCTGCTTTTTCTCTGTTGAATTTAGATGGAAAATGTTACAACGCATCCAGTAGTGGAGATCAGACAAATGATGTAAGAACTATAAAAGTGCCTGAAGGACAGAAGGTGTTGAAGAAAGATACAGCTGAGTAACAGCATCCATGCAGGGGCATGCAAACATTGCCGAAGAATTTGGCCTCTAAGTGCCAGCATATAGATCAGGAACAGTGCTGGGCCAAGAATGGAATGCTCTGAGGGACATCAGAGCTGAGCTTGTGCTCTGTAGGAAATTAAAAATCCCCCAACAGCCCAAAGTCAGAAACTGAGCGCTGGCCTGCAAATTACAGCTAGGCAAGACTAATACAGGCAGTGCAGGAAAAAACAGTACTTTAAATCTCCTTATTAGTGTCCTATGGTGCAGTGACAACTGAAAGAACACAAAAGTGCACAAAGAATTGGAAGTATTTTTAAATTTTTATATTTGCTCAGTCACATAATTCTGAAATAATCCACAGCTCATTTAAAGGAGATATGGCCTTTGGATGCAAAAGACAACTTTGAAACCTTGTACAATATGGGAGACTTCTTAGTTGGGCAATTGTGCTAACAGTAAATCAAAGCAAAATGGCAGTCAAAAGCGTTTGACAAAAATTTAAAGGTATAAAAAAATTATCAGCAATAAAATTTATAAATTATTACTGCAATATTTCAGCTTGAGGAAACAATAATAAAACTGCAGCTATATGATCAGTGTTTTTTATATTACTTAATGTAATTTGTGCTCTAGATCTGGGGACCTTCTTAAACAGGTGTTTACACTTGGCAGGAAGCATGGAAGGGTGTGTTGAATAGTAGTTGTTGGTGACTGCTGTGGAGATGCAAAATACAACTCGATCATTGTGAATCTGTATAATATGTCAGAAATCTTGTTTGACAGTCTTTAAAATGAAGGAGGAAAGTCTGAGAAAACAGACAAGGGAGCGAAACTGAAGAAGCAAAGTGGATGTAGGGAGTGAAACATTCACAAGGAGTTGCTCTCTCCTGGTAGAGAGAGGAGGTACTGGCAATTGACAGGCCAAGACGAAGGGCTGTCTTACATGCCTGACAACAGTGGAAAACGGATATAGAAGAGCTGGAGGAATAAAAATTTCTAAAATAATGCTTCAGTAAATAAAGCCTGCAGAGAGCAAGTTGCTATAAAGCTCCATACAAATAAAAGTGTGAAGTAAACAAAAGGCATGTAAGGAATCAAAGCAATAGCTGTGATTCCCCAGATCTCAGTTCACCAAGCAGTCAGGGCTGCAACAAACAGGACAGTGGATAACTTATCTTCCATTATAGGATAAAATTTAGGTATGGTACAGGTTGCCGTGTCTCCTATGCGATCACAAAAACGCTTCTCTTTGTAATGTGACATTTTTATCTTAAAACAAATTGAGAAAAGTCAAAGTAGATCTAAGGCTCATAAGAACTCTCCATTTCAAATATGAGATTCAGTGGTTAAAATGGGATCAAAGAAGTTAATAAGCATTATGAAATTTACCTCTAGTTTTGGAGGAGGATTTTCTGTAGCTTTCATGTTAGTTACATTCTGCACTTGAAAGTGCTGCATTATTTATTGTATGCATAAAACTTGATTCTCCAAGGTCTGTGAAGAGCTTTTTTATTAAAAAGAAGTGGCAGCATGTTCTGTTTCTTGATATCACACCAACAGCAAACACTAAAGTCATGAGTGCTGCTACCTCCCTTGATTTGTATCAAAAGTACGTTTAAAATTTACATTAATCTTTTTTTTTTTTCCTAGAGGATCATGGTTCTAATAGACTGTTGGATATTTAAAATGTGAAAGATGACAGGTTGATTAGTTTTTGTTTGTACAACTTTTAAAGCTAAGAATGTAACATAAATAATACAGTATGTTATTTTCAACTGGAGAAGAAACGGAACAGCAGTTACCTCAGAACACCAAATCCTGTTTACCAAGATATTTTGAAGAAACTGTGCTACTGTGCTAAGAATATTACATAAAAATGTGCATTTATTATACCCAGAAGTTAAATTTAAATTATTATGAGCTATTTGGCATTCTATTTGGCATGGAAAATGCCATGGTTTCTGGCTTTAACAGTTAAGTGGATTGTATTTCCACTGGAGGGATCTTGCAGTATGGTAAACTATCATTTTTGGTTGGTATCCACGAGATATGGTTTTATTCCTGCTATGACTTACATGTCTGCTCTTATTTCCTCTCTGCTTATGTTCTGCTTCTTTCTACTCATCTAGCAATTATAGACATTTTCAGGCCACTCTCATTTAATTTTTTTAAACATTGTCATTTTCAAAGAAGCAATGAAATATGAAAGCAATATGAATATATAATGTGTAATATGAAACATCTGTTTGGTTTCTTTATTGCTAGAACTCAGTGGCAGTGATTAGATGCTGGTTATAGTCCCCAACAGTATCTCAGAAATCTGCAAACTATTTGCTAGTTCCACATAAACTGACAGTCCTAGGGTTGATCTTATGCAGGGAGGAGAATTGGAAGTTGTGATGGTGACACAAGGCAGTTCCCAGTGAGATGAAAGACCCTGCCTTGGAAACAGCTGAAGCATAAGTCTGGAAAGAGGAATGAGAGAGACTCTAAAATGAGGGGAGATTAAAATAGGAAGTTGAGAGGAAAAGAGGTTACATTGCAAAATGTGCTGTGTTTCTCCTTTTCTGTTTATCATCTTCTCTATACTAGTCATAATAGTGTTGCTTTCATCTGTTCCTTAGTGGCTCCCTAATAATCTGTGTAGTTTGATCAACCACTAAACTTTTTCTAATGGTTTACACTGAACAGCTTATTATTCTGTGTTGCCAGTCCATGTTCCCATATTTGAAGATTTTACTATTGTGATAGTTGTTCCAGGTACCTAGCAGCAAAGCAGGGAAAGGTCTTGAAACAGTCCTGTCTTTGACGTGCTAGGCCACACTGAGAAAATATTTGTTCTGACTGGACTAAGTATTTTTTAGCTGGAGTATATTACTAAGAGTTCGTCAGGATAGCTATTGTTTTGAAAATGTTTGAAATTATGTTGAAAATTACTACTATTTCCTTGTGTGAAGGAATCCTGAACAGAATCATGCTGACAAGTTTGCCATTGTGCTAATAACTCCCTGCTTGTGCCAAATGTTTACATTATTTTCTAAAACCGCTGAAGGAACAATCACTTAAATCACAGGAACAAAACCAGAATTCATTCTCTCCTTTTAAAATTAATGACAGAGTTTCAAGAGCATATGAAACAGAGAGCTATGATCCTTGTCCCAAAGGAAATAACCTTTGTTCTTCCTATGGTTGTGCTTTCCAGTTGTTTTCTGCTTCTGTACTTTATACACTTGAAAATTATTCCTGAAAGAATCTCTCCTAAAAACTACATGTCACCTTGGCTCCCTTGGACTCAAGGTGCATTAGCAGGTGCGATGTATCAGGTGCCTTTCTGGAGTGCATCTCCTGCAAGCCAAAGTGTGGTGAGTAGGAATAATCAGGAAATTTGTCATTCTGGAGCTGGACTAGAACAGTGGTGTAGGTGCACCCAAGGACTCAAAAGGTATCAGATTTCTACATGCCAACCTTCTCTGTCTTCTCCCCACTACCCTCCACAAAAAAATAAACCAAAAAGAAAAAAGTGTTCAAAAGGTCTGCATAAAATAAAAAAAAAAAAAAAGAAGTCTGTTCGCTCTGTAGGTTTTTGGTGGTGGTTCTGTCAGCGTGCCTTTCATCTTATGAAAAGAGACTTTTGGGCACTGACGATATAGCTACAAATTAAAACTTAAAGAATGCAGATCCAATTTACTGGTTAAGCAAATTCTGCTAAGGTCAACAGAGCAGAGAATTTGGTCTCAAGAGCAACCTCTGCTGCAGTTTAAAATCTATCATATTTGCTGTTTCAAAGGGATTTTCTCAGTGCTCCATAACAACTGTTGCAGGAAAAAAAGCCATCAGTTGCCCTTGTAAACGGTTCCAAATTCACTGATTCTTTTACTGTAAGGTTAAGGAATTTGTCCCTAACATTCTTGTTAAATGTTAAAATATCAAAGTTATGAGCAGGCATAATTCTGCAGTATCTGTTTTGTTCCTGTAGAAAGACCTTCTGAGAGGTAAATAGCCTCCACTTCTAGAATTCAGGGTGAAACTCCACCTGGGATTAATGTGACCATAACATGTGGAGAGTACTAACAAATTATTCTAGAAGTCTTGAGGTTTCAGTCACCTCAATTACCATAAATTAAAACCTACACTGAAGTTTTTTATGAGACTAATATTCTAGTTTTCCCCTCTCAAAAATACTTTTGACTCCCAGACAAGAAAGATACCTGTGTATTCTGTGTATGTCTGTAATGCTGTGTATTCTCAGCTCAGGAATCTGTATCTACTGGGATTAGTACTGGTGTACACAAAATCTGAGAAGCTTCAAACAACTGATACAATGTTCTTTAAAGTATTCCACTATAATTTCCTCCCTTACCTCCTCCTACAGAAAATCATCCTTGTTCACTGAAGGAACAGTGACCATTCAGACTTGAATTAGTCTTAAGGTCTGGGAGATCTTTGAAGGCTAAACTCTTATGGACCATCAGGGTTAGAAATGGATGGCTGTAAGACTCCTGGGAACCTCCCATTACAAGTTTTTTTCTCTGTCTGAGCCACAGCAAGGTTTTGAATAAAACATGAAAATGGTCTCAGATAGATTAAAGGATTCTGTGGTCTTTAACATATTATTTAGTGTTTTTATTCATGAGGCCTCTATGTTCAGACTTGCACAACAAACAGAATATAGCTTTTGCAGGTGGAGGGATTGGGAAAAAAATTGAATGAACCTTTGAACTATGGTTTAAAAAATAGTTTTCAAAAATTCATGCAGGAGTTCTAAGAACAGTTTATTCCAAATAAATGCCTAAGTTTAATTATTCCAGGTTTATCAATTTCTCATTTTGCAGTTTTAGAATTTTTTGCTAGAGGCCTGTTTGCTCAAAATATTGTTATGCTTATCACTTCTTTCACAAATTCTATCAATTTGAAGTCCCACAAATTTGGAGTTTTCCACATAATATTGAAAAATGGTAATTTTAGTTCATTCCTTGGCATGTAGGCGATCCACTGAACTTCAGTTCTTACTTTCAACAGGAATACAAAGGATATAAATAAGTTGATGTATGCAGTAAGGGTAAAAGGAACAGGAAGGATCCTATCAATTTTGAAGAGTTCTTGAATAATTCTGTGATTTCCTGCAGCATTTGTAGATCCTCTGCATACTTGCCCCAGATGGAAGTTATCTCCTTCTGCAATTGCTGTCTGGGCTTCCTGAAGCAAATTTTCCTATTGCAATTTCAAAGGGATTTTAATTGTTTGTTTTGTGAAATTAACTAGTTAGATTTCTAGTAATGAGTAATGAGAGTTATTTTTCATCCATTAGTGTAGAGCTTTCTTTCCATGCTATTATATAATACAATATAGAACAGCTACCAGCTGCTTGAGTGCCTTGAATATGCAATGTGCCCAAGAAGACAATAATTGGCAATAAGAATTTTTACTTAATGATTGTTAGTATTTAAAACATTATAAAAAGAACATTGTTTTTCAAGGATACCTGGTACCTCTGTCATTTCACCATTCCTATGATATAAGAAATATGACTGTGAGAAAAATGTTGGGGGCATGGCATCAAGATATATCCTAGATGCTGTTCACTAGGCAGAGGCACAGGAAAAGTTACAGGCTGCAAAGATCTTGGTTTATTATAGGCTATGAAACTTCTGGACTGCTAATGAACAACCACTACACTGTAGTTTCAGTAAAATTAATAAATAGTAGAAATACTTATTTATTGGTCTTTTCATAGACTGTGCTTAGATATATTGAGGACCATTTAAATTAATGCATCACCAGTATAATCCTAAAAATAACAAAATGACAGAATCACCATCTGCTGGTTTTTGGCTGGGTTTTTTTGTTCGTTTTTTTCTTTGTTACAGTACAAAATAGAGCAAAAAGCAAATCACTGCCAACTGCATAAAAATATAAGATTACATATATTTGTAAATATTTAAATAATTGTTAGAATAAGCTTTCTAGTTTTGCACAACAAGTAGTGCAAACTCCAAGTATTATGATTCCAGATGTGCTACTTTCTCAGGTCTGTAATCAATGCAAAGATATAATGAGCTTTATTTTAAAAGAGGATTCACTCAAGTGTATTGTGTTTGTTTCCATGGTTTTGCAAGATATCAGTTGATGCTTTCTAAAGTATTTGAAAGGAAAAGTATCATTTTCTAGCAGATGTACCACTCGGATTTAAGTAAGTATGCAAAAACTTTTGTACATTTTTTTCAGCTTCGTAGCTAATAATTCTTCCTGAAAGTCAACACATTTCATATCCCTGCCCTCTGTCACCTTTCTCTTGGACCAACACATTGATCAGGCAGTCAGCATCTGCAATGATGGCTGAACTTTCCAAGAGTGCGGTTGCATCTTTGCCAAGGTCACATACCACCATGCTGACCCAGAAGAAAGTCAATTACTAAATCACTGGTTATTACTTTTTTTTTCTGCTGCAGGAAGATATGATGTGTGTCCATCAATGTTGCACTGCTATGGGAATGGAAAAGTTGGGCAAAGACTGTACCTCCTCCCTGATGCTGCTAGACTTTGCCAAGCAGCCAAGAGCTGTCTTAGGCATTCTGTATGTGAGGAAATATCCCATGCAGCTATTTCACACGGGTTCGTTGTTGGATCCACTTATTCCTTTTAAAGAACATATCTTTCTTTAACCTTCTTTGGAATTGGATTATGCTCAAAGACAAAGACAAACATATAGAAGTATAGGTTTGCTTTCAAATGAAGCCAGTGAGAAAGCTGTTATACTTTAAATTACCAAGAAATTTGTTTTACAAATGCTTTCTGATATAAACAAGTGCTAAAACTAAAGCTTTCAGTGAGTGTGAATGCAACAAAACTAGTAAAGAACAGCTGATAAAAGGAAAAAAACTAAATGATTCAATTTGATACTTCTGTTTTACCAAAAATGTTTGAAGCAGGAAAAGAAGTCCACATAAAGAAGTGCCAGAATATTGTTTTGCTTTACGAATGTGTTTTATATCTTGGGATTCATGTTTCACACCAGATGTAGGATGGGCTGTACAGTGATGACAGAAGTGAATATGAGCAGGCTTATAGTCAGATGGGCTGTGACTATGCTCTGCCCTTAGTTATTTGAGTCTCTCTAATGAACTGGGCATACTTCTCCCTTTTTAAGTACTTTTCTTTTGCTCTGTTATGATAAATATCCATATGTGAGCATGGAACATGCCTAAACCATTAATGCTTACTTACTAGGATATAATTTTCCTTTCTCTGAAAGCAACACTTGGCTTCTCAGAGATGATACTCTTGATTATTTGGAGTTATGATTCCTTAGAGTACACTTAAATGAGAGATGACAATGTACCTTAGAACCACCCCCAATCCTCCAGCCCATGTTCATATTCCATTACAATGAACTCTGGTAGAGTAAGACCCTGGAGAGTAATGTTTTTACAGTCTCATTACTATCTAGTGTATTAGACCATGGCAAAAACATAGCTTAATGAAAAATATATCCTGTTACAGTGAATGATCACTTGGCAGCAATAGGTATTTTAAAACTTTATCTAAGGCCTTTCAACTAATCTTTCACCATCTGTTCTGCCTTCTAATTATACATGCAAAAAGAACATAATTCACAAGTGTATCATAAAAGAGGGTAATGTAATTGATTAAATGATATTGCTGCATGTATGTGTGTTTGGTTATTCAGTGCCTCTACTTTGCTTTTTAGCTCATAAATCACTCTGAATACCTTGTAGAGTGACTTTTTCTTGGCAAACAGACAAGACATGTACTCCCTCGCACTTGAGGGAAGGCAATGAACTGATGATAATGATGGATGGAGAAAGAATACCAGAGAGGTACAAATACTGTCAAACATCAAGTATGCATGCTCCAGTTCTTTGAAGGACTTGGATGTACCTGCTCTCTTTCAGTACTTCAGAACATGAGGACCTACTTGGCAACTATCTTACATTAAATAAAGAGCAAGGAAGAAATTTCTTGCTTAAATGGCATCTGACAGTCTGCACATAACCTGTTGCATGACATTCTATTGTTATGCATGGAAACCTTGTTTTGTTAAGTCATCCACGTGCTTACATTACTCTCAAAAATACTATAATGAATTCCATTTCTAGTACATGCTAAGATTAAGTTCAACTTGTCTAGGACCTTAGGGATGTAAAAGAAGGCTGTATGTTAAAACAGCTAGGAAAAAAGGAAGAGCTGCAGCAAGTAGAAAGAAAAATTACTCTTAATTTGTTACCACAAATAGGAAATTAACTGAATTCACAGATTTCAAATAATAGTAAAACCTGAATAATAGTGTAGCCCAAACAATACTTAATTTTCTTAACACTAGCAGATTTTAGCAAATCCACAGAGAATTCTGGTTGGAGATTGACACCCCAGCTTAAGGTCTGTTTTGATGAGAGCTTGCTTAGGCAAGATGAAGTAGATTTTTGAAGCTCATTCTACAAAGATCTAGTAAAATTGTAGATTCCCTTCAGATTTACCTGTTTGAAGATGTACTTAGTACTAATTGCATTTCCATTTAATTTTCAGTAATTTTTCTATAGTAATATACTTTATTTTGCTACACATGGCGTGTCATAAGTGTGTACACAAAACACATTGCACAAGAATGCATTTGTCTGAATGGATGAAAGAAAATACTCATTATGAAATCTGTTTTGAAAGATGCTTAAAATTAAGCAGAATAAAATTTCAGTTTTAATTTTTTGGCAGTCTATCCATTTATGCTGTAGATTATGTGATTCCCAATAGGTGTTTTAGCTGACTTCCTCCCAAAGAGCTCTTCTCTATTGTTACCTTTGTCCCCTGATTTAAGTAGATAAGGAGAGAGAGTTCTTTGTGACATTACTGTATATTTAATCTAGATCGTTACTTTGGTAGTCTGGCCTCAATCTTCTTCCAAGGACTATAGTACATACTGCAGTTGTGTCCTGTCATGTCTTTTGCACTTTCTCTAATGTCTTCTTCCCTCATTCTGACAGGTAATTTAGAAAGCCTGCCACATATCTTCCTTGCATCTGATTCCACTGGATGTGAATGTATTGAAAGATGGAATGTAGTGGAACAAAGCAATCTGTAGCATGTTTGAGAATTTTAATAAATATTTTAAAATATTTGTATTGACTCCACAAGGCTTTCCTAAGTATTAGCAATACAGCCCAGACAGAGCACCATCATGATTTTGCTAGGAAAAAACATGTGGTTATTTCCTTAAGATCTTTTTTTCAGTATCAATAAATAATACTTTCTGCTTGTGATACTGCGTAAAAAAGAAATTTATGCTTAACATATTTTTTTCTTGGAGGTAAAATAAACATATGACAGAGTGTTAAAAAGCAAACATGAAACATTAAGGAAGGTTAAAACCCCTGCCAAATCCCCAGATGAGTACATAATGCACTCAGCCGTAATCTGCAATGATACATTGCTCACAAGAGCAGACAAAGCAGGCAGGTGTCAAACTTGGCACCTACATAAATCAATAAAACCCATAAATTAGGCAGTGATACTTCATTTTAAAATATATGGACATATGCAAAGTCGCATTTACTTCGCAGGGCTGAACCAGGACATATGCAAGGAGACAGGATGTCCAAGCACAGATTGTAATTGGTAGGATTAGAGCCTTAGGAGTGGAGCCAAAGCCACTCGAATCAGTGGGACTTCTTACACTGACTTACAGTGGACTCTTAATTGGCCCCTGAATTATTTATTCTGAAACCTGAACAGATATTCCTTAATTCATCCAGCCTGTTGCTCATGAATGTAATTTTTGCAACTAGCCAGTCCTCTGCCATTAGTATACTGGCACATTTTGTCAAAATCAGCTTCACAAATGAAACTACTGTCTGAAACCAGAAAAATACCTAATGATATTGAGTTCAGAGCAGGTTGTTATTCTGGGAGGACATTAAACCAAATCAAACTGATCAACCCTTTACTTTTGTTGCTAAAATGTTCATATTCTCCTAGAGGTTAATGGCACGTGAGCAGTTTTCTAGCAAAAAAAAGAAATTATACCGTTCCAGATGCAGACTAATACCTCCAATCTACAGCTGTATACTCAGTTTTATCTTCTTTTTCCTACTTTCAAAACCACCATTCTCCTTTCACGTGCTCTGTATTCTGCTGATCTACTATGCTTCTCTCCCCTTTTTTAACAATTTATTTTATATTGTATTTTCCTTCCTTACTACTGTCTTTTTGTTAATTTGTTTTTTAAACTTTAGTGGAATGTAATTCTTATATTAGAATCAGAGTTTAACTTTCAAAACCACATTTTCCCCTAAGTTTGAAACTGGAAAAAGGAAAAAAAAAAGTTCTTATTATACTCAATATTTAAAAACCCCAGGAAAGCCAGAAAAGAAATCTCCAAGGGTTCAGTATTCAGACTAATTCTTTCTCTAAAGCAATGATTTAATGTGGCAAATCTTTTGAGTTTTTCTGCAACCAGGGAACAGTCTTTTTTTACTTTCCAGGAACGAACAACCACAGAGATACTGACTCAGCTTGAAAATGTTTATAGTAGATGTTATTTAAACTATAATATAAATGATTTTGAGATATGAAGTCAGTTGCAGAAAGAGTCTGAGGCTCTCTGATCAGTGATGAGAAATAGTTCACTTGATAACTGTAATTCACATGGCGCTCTGCCGAGCAGAGCTGGTTTGGCCAGCTGCCCAAATTCACATGCTTGAGTTTAATTAGACTTCGCAGACTGACGGATTATAAAGCCAAAAGTGGCTATTGGGATCATCCACGCTGACCTGCTTTGCAGCACAGGCTGGAGACCTTTGCTGAATAAATCCGCAGTCCAAGAACAAAAGTCTTTTCAGTCAGGTATCTGCTTTTGTTGTAAAAACTCTGGTGATGAGTTGTAACCCTTAGTACCATTGACCCAGCGTTTCCTGACTACTCTTGTTCAAATATCTTCCTTATTTGAAGCCTTAGATCAGCTAAAACCAGACCCTGAGCTGCCACCAGGGCCTGGCGAGGCCCCTGCGCTCAACTGCCTGCCCGCAGGACGCCTCCCACTGGCGAGGCTCATGGCTGTTTGCAGGCCCAGCAGGTGGGCTCTGCAGCCCTGGGTGGGGTAAGGCCTGCCCTGGTCTCCTGTTTGCCACTGGGAAGAAATGGCTCCCTGGGCTCTGGTGGCTGCCTCACAGTCTGCTGCCACACCCACATGGGAGGATGGGAGCAGCCTGTGCAGAAGATACATTTCTTCTTTCTTTTTTTTTCCCCTGCCCTCAGAAACAAGGATTTTAGTACTGACCTTCCTGCCCTGCAGTCCAGGTGCAGGGCTGGCGCCTTTACAGTGTTTAGTGGGTTGGCCCTTGGGTGAAAGTGCCATGGCTGTGACTGAATTCCTGTCAGGGCCTGGCACAGCCTGGCTCTTCTTGGGAGACCAGCTGTTGTCTCAGTCCTTCCAGCAAAACTGTGCCCATGTGTGGGAGTCAAGTGGCTCCATACAACACCAAAACAGGTCGCCCCTTAAACAAGGGGACCACTTGGGGATGTTGCGGTCTGGATGGAGCCCAGGAAGGTGGTGGACCATTGGAGCTGGATTTTAGGATTTCTGAGTTGCCTTTAATAAGTCAGCAACTTACACAAGTATATCACCAAATGGTTAATGTAAGCTTACTTTATAAGTGAGATTGCCAGTGAAATTTGAATGAGTACATAAGGCATGCAAGGATAGAAAGGGATTCCATATAATAGACTGACTGCTGACAGTCACACTTGCCATAGTACCAAAAGGAAGTATCAGATAACTGTCAATAAATGGCTGGCTTTCAATGGCAATCAGTGCAGATATTTGGAAATCTAATGATGTGCACTTCAGGTGGTGTAATAAGCACACTGAGACCTCCCTTTCTGGCCCACCAAACTTGAAATTCAGACTGCGTTCTCCATACCTTGATTCTGTCTTTGGAGGTATACGTGCTCATAATTAGCTCTAAAGGGTATTTGTTTTTAGGGAGAAATAATCTGTAAAAACTGAATGAACTGATAAGTAAAAAAAAGAGAACAAGAAAAAAAGTTTTGGTTAAAGTGAAGGAACAGTGTATCTGGTTTGGGTTAATTTTTTCCAACAAAAGAAGTGACTAATAGCATAAAGTTATTTACTTTGCATGCTTATGCTTACCCATACTTTCAGAAGTTGTAACATTCAGGCTTAAAATGACCGTGACTACAAGACCTGTATCTGCACTTGACTCTGATTAGCATTTATACTCTGCAGCTGATGACAACAAAGCTCAGCTGTAGCTTAAAGTTCCATGAGGGTCATGCTGACCACTTTCTCAGTTTGATAATATTTGAATAACCTTCTTAGACTAGTACTAATTAACTTTGTACAGTTTCTGCTGTAAATTATTTTCTGAGCCACTGAGGATTGCTCTCAGCCAATTGCATACATGACAAAAGGTTAATTGTTTGTGAAAGACAAAGAAAAGGGCACCTCTGTGACTCCCAGTAGAAATTAAGAAAATAATGAAGTCTTTCTGTGGGAATTAATCTACTTCATGTGTGATGTACTGACTGCAAAACTTCTGTGATATTCAACTATTTCAAGAGCAGTGTTTGACAAAAACAGTGTACATTTATATAAAATAATAGCATGGATTTCTGCTCTGTTCAGAAACCTGGCTAGCAACAGATGTGATAATTTAAGCTTGTCTGTTTTGAGAGGAATTATATCATGGATATATATAAACCACATGTATTTCCTATGCTGATTGAGGCATGCTGGGTTGTTCAAATTAGCCTACGGAGCACAGGAAAATTGTGCTTATGTACATGGCAACAATCAAATAGGGATTGCATAATTACTGTGGCATGAAATATTTATCTGGCATATCATTACTAGAAGAGATGTGAATTGCCAATTGCACCCAACAAATGACAAAAGAAACTGCATGTGATGCCACACAACAATGTAGTTTTTTAGAGCTCATTTAGAGCTAACTTATGATGCAGAGTTTATAGAAACTTTTTTTTTTTTAAGACATTCGTAATATATTGTCTCTTTTGTGTTCTTCCAACTTCCTTATGAAGAAACTCATTACAGGGTTGTTGGCTGAAGAATCCTGAAAATAAAATTAAAATTATTTTTAAAAATGTGTAAAAAAGCTTTGAAAAGTAAAGAAATAATGTGACCTTGTTAGGAAATTATTTCTTCACCCTTCACCCAAGTTACTTTCTGTCTTCTCAAGGAACAGTTGTTTTGTTCTCTCTCATACTACTATGTGGGCTTCCTCCTCTGCTTTGTCTTCTAGAGTTTATTGTGTAAGCAAATTTTGAGATTAGTCAGCTTTGATGAGTCTTATGCGTGTAAAGATCTCACATGGGGGGAAATAAGGCAGGTTTTTGCAATCCAGAATTGTGGATTTTTTTGTCACTTGTGTGTATTTATGCATGCTGTTCTGTAAAAATAACTAATATTTCGCAAACCTCAGTCTGAAAGTTGTGAAGTACAATAAAAAGCAGAAAAAAAATATTTTGGAAAATGGATAGGTGTAAGGAAATAAAATAAAAAACTAGAAAGTTAGCATGTGGGAAACCTGATGGTGGAAGTAAGGTAGAAGTAGAAACTTGTGGTTTTGTGCTAAAAGTTTTGCTGATGATTTCATTTTGCATAGCTGAAATGATTGGGTAGGTTAAAACCTAGGCCCTGAGTGACATTTAATGTGCAGTGTGTACTTATCTTGTATAACTTAACACTACTTCACTTTCTTGGTCATCAGTGTATAATCATGTCCTGGGTGAACTGTTAACTTCATTGAATTCAGTGGGTGTTTTCTCATCGCTTTAAAGGGCCAGACTTCATGCTTGTATGTATTTATTTCTTTATTAATGCTGATCAACTATGAGAAGGAAACAGTTTATAATGGAAAACTCCTCTTGCTGTCTTCACAGTTACCATTTCCGGCTGCTGCAGGTTCTCTAAATTGGCAGACATGACATTTCTTTGTAGGACAGGCCAGCAGTTCCTCCCCTTACTGGTAGCAGTAGAATCTGCAACGCTAACAAGCAGCAGAGCTTCTGTTGTCTCTAAAGCTTCTTAATATGTGAGTAACGTTTGAGAAGATGTTATTATCCCTAGTATATAGATAAAGAAAATTAAGTACAGAGCAATGTATACTAGTTTTTAAAAAAGGGTTTTTTTCATTCAGAACTTCCTTGGTTGGAAATGAAAAAATAATCATTGATAAACTAGAGGCAGTAGAGAGAGGCTGTAAAAACAATTATTTTTTTACTGAAAATTTGATAAGGAGTTATGTCATTCCACTCTGAACTGAAAAAGCTATTAGTTTCTGCATAAAGTTTCTGATTTAAGATGATTTGGGAGAATTAAATGGAGAGAACCTTTAGGATCCGGAATGGACTGCCTGATTTTGTGGCTGTAACCTATATGAGCACTGGTCTGAAAGAAGTTTTACACCTTTAGCTTACTGACACTTTTTTCTTCTGTATAGAGATTGATAAATAAAGGTTTGATTACTAGAGGTTCTGAAACTTGTTTCTGATCATATGGGAAAGTGTAATCTTTTTAGGAATGAGGAATGATCTGAATATCACCACTGAATACTTGGAAATCTAACAGAAGAAACTAGGAATGTTAACTTCTTATGGAAATTATATCTACCAACTTACTAGAGATGAAAGTTGGAGGTTTTTTGCATTTGCAATCTGTGGAATCATGCTGTAGAGAGGACAGTGGTTAAAGAGGTGGGTTTGCTCCCACATAAATAGAAATGAAATTAAATAGTTGTTGCAATGAATAGTCATGATTGCAGTACATTTCTTTTGTAGTCAAAGTTGGGTGCAGGAGAGAAAAAACAAAACAGATGGTGACTTGTTTTCACGCTTGAGGCTGGCTTCAGATTTTCCCACAGCCTTGTGTTAAAGCACTCAGGTTACACAAAAACAATGAATTTGGCAAACTGAAAATACTTGGCCTTTTTGGCAAACAGTTTCAATCATACAGTCGTTTTTCTGTCTTTGCAAACAGGTCTGACTGAGGAAGCACTACACTGGCTCACATACAATTTGAAATTTGATGTGTGAAAAATACTAAGCTGTAGAGTAGAATACAAACTATGTGATGATACAGTATTTGATTTTTGGCATGCATATATACAGTTTGATGGTGGCTATAATTGAAGAAAAGGAAGAAGGTTCACATAAACACTCTAGAGGAACAAGGTCTATAGAAATCTGCAAACCTGGATATTTGGCAACTTCTACAGTGAAAATAATTTCAGTAGAAATCAAGGAATAATAAAAAAAGTGAAGGTAAGAAACTATAGTATCTGGGTATTACTACTCTAAAATATTAAACAAATATGAATACATTATTGAGAACACCTTTTTATTTTTCTTGTTCATGAATTGCTGACATATTAAAGCTTTCAGCACTTGGCTTTGTATTTAGCTCACAAAACTCCAAATAAACCAGAAATGTGAAGCTCAAAAATCTGTTGTCTTTTAAAATGTTTTGATTTGGGTTGTTAGGATGCTCAGAGAGGGCAATTTTTCTGCACTTATTTAGTCACTGTTTTGTGGGGGGTTTTTTGGGGTTTTGTTGGTTTTTTTTTTTAAAAAATCTAATTCTAGTTAAACAAATATTCATTGGTCTAACAAACAAGTCTGGAAATTTTCAATTTTCCCCCAGTGTTGATAATTTATATCTCATGACAATCAGGTATTTGTTTACCATATAGAAGTGTTAACTGTTATGCTCCATCATCCTAGAAATACCACTTTCTTTTTCTACTGTTGAGGAATAGAAATAAGAATGCATGAAGTGCCTTCTTTAATACCACTTAACTTCCTTTGTGACAATATTTCACAAAACTTTCCTTGTTCTGACTCCATATTACAACACATTTTGGAGGCCTTCTATAGCTCCAGCCTTTTTTCTCATCCAGACATAAAAATGAGCTATTACAGTGATATCAAGCCTGTTTGCAACTTCTAGAGGGTGCTCTCTAGTCTGTTACATCTTTTGTCATTTGTTTAAACTCTTTACATCTCTAAATCACATTTTTACAATATTTTCAATCTTTTCCTGGTAAAGTTTCAGTATGCTAAGAGTGGAATAAGCATTCAGAATTTAGTATCATAAACTTTTCCATCTTGCTCTTGTTGCTTTTTTCAAACAAAAAAAATAGAGAAATCTTTATAGATGTGTATAGGCTTGAAGCTTTTCCTTTTCTGTGTTTTGCGATGTTAATTCCCATTGTATGGTCCCTTTTTAAGGACAATTATAATGCTAATGAGCCATGCATTGTAATACTTCTATAACAAAGAAGTAGTAACTATTTATTAACATGATAATATATGCCTATTAGACATACCTTTTGAAATTGAATAAAACATCAGTAAAAATGTCATAAAGAATAACAAAGAGGATAATAAGATTCTTAATTGTATTTGATTTAGCAGCTTTTAACAAAATTTGTATTTTAGACTTAGAAAATCTTACTGCAAGACGATTTTAAACTAGGAATTTTATATTTTGGTGTATTCTGCTTTTTTAGGTGTGCAGGGTCATTACGAACATTTTTTTATTTTCTTAGGACGATTTAACACAAGGAAGGTGATTTTAAAGGTAGAAATATGCTTGCATTAAGATCCATTTCGGATTAGCTTTTGCAGGTTAAGAACTACAGAGGCTCTGTTTTTATATGTTCCTCAGTTTAAGACTAGAAATATTTACAGAATCTTTTTGGTTTAGGGGTTGAGGAGTCACTTTACCAGTGACAATTTGGAAATTCTGTTTGTTTTAGAATATACTACTCTTTATTCTTAACAGTATTCATTCTTTAATCTGTATTTTGCTTAACAACTAGAAGGTAGGATGTTCAGGTTTTCCACTTAATGAACCAGCTTACAATTCATCGTTACAATCATGAATGCAATTGGGCCACATACTAGTGCATTACATTCTTATTGTTACTTAGCCAAGGAAGACCACAAATCTTACACAGATCTGGTGAGTTGAAGGCTTAAAAACACTAGTAATTTTAAAAGTGGTTTATATTGATATGACAATGATATTTGTATTCATGTTTGAAAATATCTGGACAACTTGACTGAGAGGTCACTCTTATTAATGCTATGGTATTCTGTGTTAGGCTGAAGCAATTCTATTAAGGGCAGAATTATAGGAAAGAAAAGGAACATTATCTAGGAGTACCTGCGTGTTGAGGTAAACAGGCTCAGTATACCACTGGGTCCTTTCTGAAGAGCTGATGCTCTACAAGGATCTCAGCAAGGGGTGGCCTAGGAGATGAAGGGAAAACATGTGATAACAAACTGCAACCACTTGGCTAAAAGAGTCTGCATTGGAAGCTTCCAGGCATAACAGAGCTGTGATCACTTCAGCAGGATGAGGAGCTGGAATTTCCAATTACAGCTGTATGTGAATTTTGTTCAGTGCCATTTCCATATAGGAAGGATAATAACTAATCCCTCATCAGCTCCCTCAGCCACTCCTATTCAGTGGCCTGAAATGTTCTGCTATCTTCAAGCAATCAAAAAAATATTTGAGGAAATACTTCTGTAGGTGTTTATACAGGAATTCACAGGTTTCAACAAAGTTTTATGATCTAATGTATTGATTTCTTTAGTTGTTTTCTCTAATGCACTATAAATGTGATATTCTTTGTTTATTACAGAAATTACACATACTGTAAATCAGTACCCCTGGTTCTATTTGTGCATCAAATCAGTTTTATTTCACTCCTTGAAAAGTAAGACTTCTTTAAAAGATAATCTAGTTTTCTATGCAAGCTTTCTGCTCATAAGACTGGGGGGAGAGGGTGGGTGGAAAAGGTGTTCGTCCCTATCTATTTACTTTTAAGTGTATGAAAGGGATTATTTGTATCTGAAGCAAGTAGGAGTCAGAACTGCCTTTGAAATACAGTAAGTGGTAGAAAGCCAGTAGCATAAGTAAGCCTTGATTGTTTCAGGATGCTGGAAAATTTTGGAAGGTTATAAGTTACTATTGAAAAGCACTACGATGGTGACAATCTCAACCCTGTAACTAACATTCTACTAGAATTAAAATTAGGCACAAGAACACTACTTATATTTGGAAGAATTACAAAGTTGGTTTATCAGCTTGAAGACAATGAGATAGGCAACTTTTGAACAAAACGCATACCTTTAGTAATAGTTTGTTAATTTCTGATAGAAATGTTCAAATGTTTTCTTGCAAATCTTGTAGCCCAACTGTCTTTCATGTTTGTATATTAAGTTAGATTTTACAAAGGCTGGATGAATTATTGATTGTGTGCATTGTTACAACCTGAATGTCCTGGTATCAGTAAAAAGTATTTTATAGAGGAGGAGATATCTATTATTGTAATAAAGAGAATATTTAATAGCAGTGCATGGCATACACACTCTATTTTTCCCTATCAAGACAGCTTGGAGAGACTTGTTGCTTGTTGGAAGTTGTATGACATGATTTATGCATGCATGCTTCTGAAATTCTTGGGCCGTAATAAATATGATCATGTATTTTATTTATCTCTGCCTTTGAATACTGAAATTTAATGTTTGATTAGTAAACAGAAATTTTGTTCTAAAAGTAAAAGTACCACAAGATGGTATCAGCCAGTATATTAAAATATACTTGCGCTGATTTCCTCTCTCGATATGTGGAAATATTGCATGTGGTTTGGTTAAAAATAATCGTTTTCACAGTTAGATGTATGATTAGGAATAGGTTGATTTGGGTTACAGCAGGTGATATTGTGCCTCTCAAAATAGAACAAGTTCTGTATTCTTGGTAAATTTTTTGTATTACAAACTTGTAAATACTCTTGGCTGAAGCAGATGGGAGCATTGCTAATCATCTGTTTAATTAGACAAATCTTATTTTTTGAAATTTGCTGATTCTAAAACCCATAGTATTCAGAACTTCTAAGGATTAAGACTTCTCCCTAGAAATGGCAAATATAATGGCAGAAATCACTCATACTTGGACAGATGTCTCTGAGTTTACTCAGTGTTTTTAGTATTCTTCCTGTAATGAATGCCATAGATAGCAAAGTGTTACTGACTTTATTAGTTTCAAAACAATTCAATTTGCAACTGAACATGCTGAGAGAATCACACTTTGATAATGAAAGCTGGAAAGACAAACGCTGCAATTTTCAGTAACACATTTATAGTTTGTATGTGGCTAGAGATTTTCACTCATTACAGCATTTATAGTGCTTCACATGTGTTTCTGACATATTTTTGTTAGTGTTCCAAAACTTAATCTTCACATAAACACGATAATACAAAGCAGGAATGGTTGTGTGTCTGTACATATAAGAACATAGCTACTCATTTCATATTCTGTATATCATTGAATATTCTGTATGTATCATAGTATATTAAATGACTTGCAAAATATTAATCTCCCCTATTTTATTTAAAATCCTGTGGCTCTTCTGCAAAGGTTAAAACAGTAACGTTGGCAATGTAGGTGTTATAATACTTCACGGTCCCACACCAGGTTCATATCAAATGGGTTAAGACAGATTTCA
The DNA here is from genome assembly GCF_034619465.1 of Leptosomus discolor. Lineage (NCBI taxonomy): Eukaryota > Metazoa > Chordata > Aves > Leptosomiformes > Leptosomidae > Leptosomus > Leptosomus discolor. Next base: position 17,558,435 of record NC_141396.1, on the reverse strand, counting down.
GTTCAGGACCATGTCTAAGCATCCTAACTGCTTGAGTACCTCTTGCTTTCATGAGGTTTTATTTCTTATGGCAGAAATCAATTGTCCTCCAATTTAGGCTAAAGCTGAATGCTAGATTCTTAGTTCTGACTCTCATATAGAACCAAATGATAACAGTAAGTTTGATCTGCAGAACTGAATTCTTACATGCTTCCATCTTTAGGAATTCTGAAATTCACTGTGCATTTCTCTGACCTACACTTTTTGTTTGTTAATTTATCTGTGTCTACAGACTCCTATGAAGAAAGCAAGCAAGAACAGTTCTGCCATAGGCTCTAGGGCATCTGCTACTTTGATACGTGTTTGAGAAAGTGCTTATTTACTCCAAGAATAGATGATTAGTTGATTGGTCACAACTAGAGAAACCTAGCAAGTAGTTTCTGTAATGTGTCTACCAGGAGAAAGTTTATAGTACCAAATAGGCCTGGAAAATTCAAAAGGCCAGGGAAAATAGACCGGGTAAGAGGATGAGGAAAAAATTGTTAGCTAAACTCCATCTCTTTCTGACTGCCGAAAGGCAGAAAGTTTTTGAAACAGTTTTTAAACAGTTGCCTTCTCAGCCTTTGCCTTTGCTTCCTGATGACCAGTTACCACTACCACCACGGCCTCTAGTTTGTTTCTTTGACTAATGTGGTAAGTAGTTGACAGTGTAAGTCTGTTATATATGTAAAAGTAGTTTTAAGCAGTCAAATATATTTAAACACATATATTCATAAACACATTATATATGTATACTATTATATGTATTTAAAAGTAAGATATATTTATATTTTTATTCATGTACTCAGTGATCCCTTTTATCTGTATCATTCACCTAGAGCAATTATTCCAATGAAATACTCTATGGATAGAAAAATTTTTGCTTACACAGTGCTTAAATTTAATCATGTCTGTTAAACATTTTTTTTTCCTTCCTGCCTCTGAAACAATTGTAAAATAGGAGGTTGGGGTTGGTTGGGTTTTTTTACAAATGATTAATAATACATTCACTGAGAATGTCAACTATGATTTGTAAACGAACTTGATCTTTCAAAGAATTATTCTTACTGTCTCTCATATCGTTTTCCACAGTTCACACAGGCCACTGGAAACATTATTCAGTTCACCCAAGCTAGGATCAGAATCTACTAGTGTACGGAGTAGTTTAAAAATAATTGAGGAACAAAAACAATTGGGAGATTTTATTTCAAGTTCAAGATATTTGAAGCAATGTTCTTTGTGCACTTTGTCTGAATCACTTTATGCTGGAGTGCATATTTTCCCTATATAAAAGTAGAAACTGCTTACCTCAGTGGTGAGGAAAGTCTGTGCCTCAACTACAAATGAGTAAGTAAACAGACTTCTGAAGAATGCTTCCCTGTTCTTGGAGGAATGCTGTCATTCACTGAAAGTTTGTGATGGGTGGTGTTCTAAAGCCCTTTTTTCCCCTTCATTTACAGTGCAGATGGTGCAGACATTTAATCTAAACAGAATGTATTGTTAGAATAATCTAGACAGGCTACAATCAAGAGACCACAAATGGGAAAAATTTGGGTTTGAAAATTTTTTTGTCTGATTACAGGGATAATGGCTTGAAAATCAACCTGGCAATTTTGCATGACTAGAAGAGCGATATTCATGTTAATTTCTCATCATGTTTCCAAATAGAAACATATTTCTGCCACATCTTACATATCATTTATCTCACAGATGACTCGGTGCGTCTGTTTCAATCTCTCAACAGTCTCAGCTGCTCCATGCATGGAGCCATTCTGTTTTGACAGGCAAATCAAAATCCTGTATTAGCCACTTTTCCATGGCACTGTGTCTTTATGAAAAGCTTAGGAAAATAAAACCAGGGAATGATGGGGGGGTTTAATTATATTTAATGTTTAAAGTTTTCAGATTACGTGAAGTCTGATGTTTATGCAAAAATAGGCTCCTTAGAGAGCACCATTATATTGAAATAAACACTTGTATTTATTTTACCCAACTGAATGACCACCTAATTTCAAATCCTTCATTTCCATACTGTGGAAGTACATTTAGCTCATAGGTGTGTTTCTGGCCCTAGACACTGTTTAATTGGAAGGAAATAGGTAAAGACAGTGCAGCTGATGTATTTTTTTATATCTTTGCATGACTTTCTTACAAAGCACTGTCGTGATATCTGCATGATTCACAAAGTTTAAAGTGATATGTTATAAATAAAAACTTTCACCATTTTTGCTTTTACTACAGTCTCCTGTTTGTAATCCCCTTTATGCTATTCTCAACACATTTGATTAAAGCATTATGCTGTAGACGAAGTGGGGTTTATGGCATCTAGGCCTGTTGTGTGAGTGAATTTCAGTCATGACTTGTCTCCATAACACTTATTTCCGTCTTGGTCTGAAGATATGGAGTCAGCACAAGGATCCTGTCTTTTCCCCTGTAGCATAAGCTACACATTCAGATAACTTTTACTGAACCTGTCTGTGTTTTCTGTTGAAAATAAGAATGAAACCACAAGTGAGAATCAGCATTTGATGACAAAGTTGATTCAAGCGACAGACACATGGTGACTGTGAAATTTATTTTTTTCCACTCACAAGTTTTAGCTTGGGCTTCAGTCAGTATCCAGCTGAAAATTCACTTGCAGGGTAGAAGTTGCTGAAATTATTTCACTGGAGATGTTTTGACAGTGGATGCAGGCCACCGGAAGAATCCTTCAAGAGTTTGTGCTGGGACCAGCGCTCTTCACAAATGACTTTATGAAAAGGCATGAACAATGAGGTGAAAAGATTTTGATGGCTTCATTGGTTTACTGGTTATCCAGGCTACTAAATAAAAAGGTGGACTATTAAGTAATTTCAGAAAGATATAGCAAGACACAAAACTAAACAGTAAAAAGATTAAATCCAATCCAGATAAATGAAAAATCATACAAGAAAGTGAAAAGTCCTGATATAACATTCAAAATAATGGGCTCTGAGCTGGCCATTACTACACAGGAGTGAGAACTGGGGGTTACAGTAGCTCCATGAATATGTCTGTCTAATATTGACAAAAAAAGTGTTATGAATTACTGAGAGAGAACTAGGGAATAAAACAAAGAACATAATAATGCTAGACTATGCCTCCATGCCTTATCTTGGTAACTGTGGACTGTTCTGCTCCTATTTCAAAAACAACGTAGTAGAGCTGAAAAAGGTTAGGAGGAGTACAGGCAGGGTGATCAAAATGATGGAACAGCTTCCTACAAGTTAACTTAGAGAATTTAGAAAAGGGTACACTTAGAAATCTAGAACTGGAAAATCCTCTACTCACTGTCCAATAAAGGACTGTGTGCGTTGACACCAAGAAAGGTGAGGGCTAAATCTTAGGGCAAGTCCTAAGAAATCAGAACAGTTTGAATTGTATTCTAACACAACATAAATTGTGCCAAGTTATGAATACTGCTAGCAGAATCATTTGAGGACAGAAAGAATCCACTGCTCGCTGTTTGACAGACGCTGGTCAAAGAAAGTGAAAGCTGAATGTGATCTCTCAGTAGTCCAGAATGAAGAAATCATCACTCATAGTAATATCTCTCACTTTAACTTTGCCCATGGCAAAGATGGTAAATTGCTTTATAATTTCTCAACCATTGCAAACTGGAGCAAATAGTCTGCAAGCCTCACCCTGTCTATGAAGAGTGTACTTACCATGTATTACCTGTCTGTCTAGCCACTTAGAATACACTATTAGAATTATTTCAGCATGCACAGGAAACAGAAGAGTTTTCTCTTTCGTATCTTTGCTAATCCTTATGCAAGGAGAGATACAAACCAACTTGTGTGGCTATACTACTAGTATGGGGTTTAAGATTTCCTTGGAATTTTATTCATACATGTTATTAATTCCAGTTTCATATATTCACTTTCTAGCTACATGTTTCTTCTTTTCATGGTTACTTACCTCTGCTTGAAACCAAGTTCCCCGTTGCACAAGCAGTCAGTCTCATGTCTATATTTGAATGGTCAAGATGCTAGGTTGATTTTTATTCATTATTCTTTTTTTTTTCGTCCACCAGCTACTTCAAAAAGGTCTGTGAAGAGTGACTAAGAAAATGGAACAACTTGTTAGTACCTTTAAATTAACTATGCAGGACTCTGCCTCTCTTTTGGAAAAACAAAAAACAACTCAAAAGATGGGGGATTACAGATTGAAAACAGCTGAAAAACATTCCTAAGTTTAAATTCACAAGATTATTTCAATAAGAAAAATTCAGTCTCTTTTTCCTTGAACTTTTTTACATCTAGAAAATAATTACATAGCTTTAGGCTGCCTATGTTGAGTTGGGGATGAAGTGAAAAGCCCGTATATTCCTTTTCCATCTTCTGAAAAATGATTAATTTTACAGTTGTTAGAATCCATCTTCTTTCAAAGATATAATGACATGTTTTCCTCTTATCTATCCTTAAAACATTAAATCTTTTATATGAATTGGTTGACAGTTTTTGAAGGATAACCTTTTCAACATCATAAAATAAATGAAAGTGGTGAAGGATTTAGATTCAAAATGCTTTACCAGTGCACTAATAATTTGATGAGCACTGCTATCATTTTTCTAAAATGGCATTAGATTAAATCTTATTCATCCAGGAAATTCTTTTGAAGAGTCTCACCTTTAAAAGTTGGTGACACAAACCAGCTTGAAAATGTGATTGTGGTATTTGAAATGCCCTGTCTCTGGCGTCCATTATTTATGATGCGTGATGAATATTTTGTATGTTTCTTTACAAGACTTTTTACCTTAGTATTATTATTTTTAAAGCTAAACTTACAAGGACATAATATAGTTCCCTTTCCATAGTAAGATGTTGTGTCTGGTAACTTAGCATATTTTCCTCCAGGCATTCATGTCAGCAGCACACGACCATGATGTGAAAGGAAATTGCTTCCAACGCCTCTAAAATTGCTTGCTTGGCTTGAATTAATCTTAATCGAATTTCTGTCCAAGATGTTTAAAAACCTTACAGAATCTGATCCTTTGAGCACAGCTTTGCTAATTTGATTCTACATTCCAAAGTGACGACAAATTTTGAGGCCCTGCGGGGCTGCTGTTGCTGATAATGTTTCTATGCGGGTGGTGTGAACCACACTGTTCATTAATGTGACATACCTTTATAATGTATGTCCTCATATAATAGTTAGGGGTGCAGGTTCATTGTTTTCCAATTTAACTGTGTTGCCCCCTTGTCTAAGGGACCAAATGTACATTCAGTCTTGAGAAAGAAAACCTAAGAAAAATACAGTGTATTTATCTTCAGATATTTAAATTGGGAAGAAAGCCAAGTTACTAACCTTATAAGTGTGACTATTTTTTAATCAAAGTATCCAAAAACTAGAGATTTACCACAATAAAGAAAAAACAGAAAGGGCAGAAAGATCTGTACATCATCAAATGACTTAGAAATTACTTTGAGTTTGTAACAGTTCAAATAAGTTTCACATACTTGATAAATTGAATTGTTTCTTTCTAAATGAGGAACCAGATCCAAGATTACAGTTACTGAATTGTGTGTAATTAATTCTCTTAGGTATTTCCAAACTTAAATATTATTTAATTGTACAACATTTATTATAACTTAATGTCTAAGACATTCCTGAAGGTACTTTTTAAAAAACTTAACTTCTATAAGAAAAACTGTTCCTGTTGATATCGAGTTGGTCAGAGTGAGCTCCAAACAGTGGACATTTTCTTACTGTAATCAATGAAAGACCTTGCTGATTTCACCAGCAATGTAGGGGTGACAGTTCCTGAAATTAACTCTAACAGGTAACTATTCTCCAGTATGCTGGGTTCTTTTGCATGAAGCAACCAGCTTTCCACCTATTATTTTATACTATATTATGTTCTTCACTGCACATCATTACAATGAGATTTTTTTTTCTGTAAAGCAACATCTAGTCTCTTCTTATTATGTGCTCTGCAGGGATTTCCTTGGTTTTGACGAGCCCATTATTTTGCTTCATTGGTTCATCTTTGTTTGTTCAGTGTGCTACTAAGCTAGCAGTTCCTCTGAGTGGGTGAGAAAAATGCTGCTTATGTTTTATGACTTTTATTTTTATGTAATCTGTTCTACACAATTTCTTTTTTAACTTTATTCCTGTTGACTCTGCAAAGATAGATTTAGCACCATACAGTTTGATGACTGTAATACTGTCTGGTAGTTTTTCTGTAAGGTAGTTATTCTGTAGCCTGCACTGACTTCAGTAATCTGCTTTGACCCCAGTATCTGCAGAGAACGAATTGAGAAAACTGTGAGTAAATCTCCACTTGGCTTATCACGCTCACTTCTCGGACGTGAGAAGGTGTTTTTAAGTGCTATGAAGTGATGTCTTGAGAAGAGGTGGCCTTTGAGGACTGGAAAGCAACAGATCAGGAAAACAAGTATGGGCTCTTCTTTTTCCTTCTCTGCACCCTGTAGAACAACAGGGAATTTGCACTGATATGTGCATTATTGTGGTAACTCCTGAGAGAAACTCTTTTGTGCTTTAAAACCCTATTAAAGGAACCGGGACAAGGCAGTGGTGGCTGCCATCTGTGTAGTCTTGCTCTTCCTGTGAATTACAGGGCATTGCTTGTGTATGGTGGACCTCAAAAGAGTTGTAGATTCTGCAAGCTGGGGCTATTAAAATAATTTGTGAAAAAAACCCTCATTTTCTCTTCCTTTGTGAGTTTTACCACATTGGGAAATGTTCTGTGTCTCTTAAGCATCTTGAAGAAGAAATGTTAACTATGAGAGAAAAGAAATATTATTTTGTTTTGAAGTGAAATACTGTAATTCTTTACATAGGTGATCTTGTTATCATTTATTAAACTACCTACTGGAACAGAATGATCTGAAGTAGGAGAAACATAAATTACAGGAAAAAGTCAAATGTAAATGTCCTTTTTTTTTTTTTTTAGTGAAATAAACCTATCTGATAAAGATTATTCCAAAAGACCCAGTCCATCTTATGCTACAGTATCAAAAAGAGCTGAGTATTTGTATAAGTCTTCATTCACCGAATTATCCAAGCTGAGTGCAGAGAGGTGACTGTAAACCTTGTTGATGACTGCATTTGAATTCACTACTAAATTATTCTTGTGAATTTAGTTTTGTGCTTCTTGATATACACATCAGCCAAATATATTTCCTTATTTGTAATTCCCTGCTGTGTTCAGCAGCAGTGACAAAGAAACTTCAGATATTGGCTAACACAGGAAGTCTCTCTTAAAGACAGAAAACAAATTTACAAAATACTTCATAAAACTGAGACAAGAGGAGTAGGTTGTAGCTCTCCATTTCATACTTGTCCACTCTTGTAGAAGTGCCAATGGACAGTAGCAGAAGTGCTCTACAAGTTAAATATTTGCAGGAATGGCTCCCTATTCTGTGGCCCAGTGCAGGCTTGTAAGGCCAGTTCCTAACCTGAGTAAATGAAAATATAGTGGTTTTTTTCATTAGGGAGAACTTCTTGTCTTTTAAATACTTTTATGTGGTCCCGAAAATCTTCTGTGGTTTCAAATGTATATTTGAATGAGAATCTTTGACATGGCCAAAATTTCCTAAAGATCACTTGCCTACATCATTGGAGTAGGTCTACAGTAGTGTAGTTCTAGAGTTTATAGTCCCACTGGCCACAGTGTGACTCCTACCTTTATGCTTATTTGTTGTCCTGGTTTGGCTGGGACAGAACCCCAGCCCAGCCATGCTAGGCTATTAGCAGTTTCAAGTCAGTCAGGGCAGCTGATCTGAGTTAACTACAGGTGAAACCTGTACCATAATGTCATGGTCATTATAAAGGGGGAAGGTTTACTGAGAAGAGGGAACTCCTGTAGGGTTTATGCTGAGGTTCCTTCTGCTTATTCTCTGGTTTCTCTTGAGGACTGCTCTCTGGTCAAGTAGGAAGACTGGGTATTCATTTGGCTAAGTATAGCTCTGTATATCTCTGTTGGTAGTGGTGGTGTTTCATTAAAATCTGTTTTACTTCTGCCCACAGGTCTGCTCTCCTTTTTTCCTGATACCCCTCCTTGGCTGGTGAGGGGCTGTCAGGTGATAGAGAGACTGTTACAGTTTAGCCCCAGGTACAGACTAAACATAGATATTTGTAAACAGGAAGGACTAATCAGAGTATCACGTTGTTTGAAATAGGATGTTATTGTCACTTTTACAGATTGCTCTGAATGCTGGAATGTGGTGGATGGTTCCAGAAACAGCGTGTGCGATAAACCTTGTCTTAAAATCACAGTTTCAGCTGATTGCCTTTTGCTCAATGTAATGTGGGTTGTAGGCTGGTCTAGCCTCTTCTCTGAAGGAGTCTGAATAGCATTTTTGAGGACTTTTGTCTTGTGATGCGTGTAGTAGCTCTTTGTTCTAATTAAGCGACTGTGGTCAGGAATAGGTCATGAAAGAACCCTCTCTGCAAAATTCTAAGCTGTGAACCAGCTGGAGCCATTTGGTTCTTTGTCTGTGTCTGCTGCTCAAAGAGCAGCCATTGCTATCTCCTTAAAGGCAATGATGGTGGGCCACAGAGCATTGTCTTGGTGACTGGCAGGGCACTTCCACTTCAGCTGTAATGAGACATGCCATCTATTTCACTCAGTAGTTGTCTTTTATTGCAGTGCTGACCTTGGTCTCTACTTATTCACTCTGTGTGTCCTGTAGCATGGTCTGAGGAGTGAAAAAGGTAAATTCTGTTTCTTCCTTCTCCTCTGTGCAGGTAATTAGGAGCTTTGAGATGCAAATACTGCTTCTAAGTTCATTTGAAATGCGTAGATAAACATTTGCAACATTGAAAATTTGAGTTGTATTTGCTGTCACTTTAAATAGAGGAAAAAATACATCTTTAAACTTGTCGCTAATCTCTTTGTAATCTTTATAAGCATAAATAGAATATAATATAATGAAAACCGTTTTGGATTGCATGTTGCTGTAGAGTCAGTGCAGTAAAGTTCAGCCAATTATTGGATTTCTACTGCTGTGCACATAAAATTTATAAATTAAGAGGCATATTGTGGTGGTTTGGCCCTGGCCAGATGCCACGTGCCCACCAAAGCCACTCTATCACTCTCACCCACTCAGCTGGACAGGGGAGAGAAAATATAACAACAGGCACGTGGGTCAGATAAAGACAGTTTAATGAAGTAAAAGCCGCGTGTGGAAGCAAAAGCGAAACAAAAGGTCTTATTCTCTACTTCCAATCAGCAGGCGATGTGCAGCCACATTCTGGGAAGTAGAGCTCTGGTATGTGTAGCGGTTGCTCCGGACGACAAATGCAAAACGAATGTTCCCCCTTTCTTCTTGTTTTCCCTAGCCTGTGTTGCTGAGCAGACGTTATGTGGTATGGAATATCCCTTTGATTGTTTGGGTCAGCTGTCCTGGCTATATCCCCTCCTAAGTTTTTACCCACCCCCAGCCTACTGGGGAAATGTTGGGGAAACAGACTCGATGCTGTGTGAGCCCTACTCAGCAGTAGTCAAAACACTGATGTGTTATCTAGCTACCACCGCACAGCACAATGAGGGCTGAATCTCAGGCAGACCCACTACACATATATAAATACAAATTTACACTGTAATACTCAGGAGCACAAGAAAAAACAGTTTGAGTATTATTCAGTCAGATTTTTCTTTAATTTGCCAAAATTGTAGAAAAATATTTATGTAACTTGTCTGCACCCTGCTAAACTTTTCCACAAAGATTTGCAGCAATGCTGTGTTCTGGGTTAGTAACTCCATTTCCAAACATGTGTTGTGTTTACCCAGCAGCATTAGCTTGCTTGTCTTTGAGAACTGCCTTTATTGCTTGCTATGATGCAGTGGCTGGTTGGACCATGACAAATGGACTTGCTTCGCACTGCTGTGAATGAGTGCTTTGAAGCTTCTTGTGTCCTTTTAAAGCTGATAGAGCTGATGTCTTTTAATTATTATTTTTTAAAGGAAGGTTGGATTTTGTGATATTTTGTATTTAGCTCTAAATACTTTCAGCTTAGCCATGTCTCAGCACTTTTAAAAATCTGCACCTTTTTCCAACTTTCCAAAATTCCAAAGACCAATTTGTTTTATATTTGGCTTCATCCATGTTGTGTGTCTCCACCATTGCTTGTTCTTCCTTTTTTAGATATATTTTTTTCTGTTGATTTTTAGAAATTGTTTATTAACTCTTACTGCTGGAAGTTAGCTGAAAGGTCCTGGAAACTATGTTAGGGCACATGGAAGACAGGGAGGTGACTGGTGACAGCCAACATGGCTTAACTAAGAGCAAATCATGCCTGACAAATTTGGTGGCCTTCTACAACAAGGTTACAGCATTTATGAAAATAGCAAGTCTGCCAATGACACCAAGCTGTGTGGTGCAGTCAGCATGCTGGAGAGAGGGGATGCCATCCACAGAGACCTTGACAGGCTTGAGAGGTGGGTTCATGCAAACATCATGAAGTTCTACAAGGCCAAGTGCAAGGCCCTGCACCTGGGTCAGCACAATCCCAAGCACAGATACAGACTGGGCAATGAGTGAAGCTCTGTGGAGAAGGAGTTAGGGGTGTTGATGGATGGAAGACTGAATATGAGCCAGCAATGTGGGCTCGCAGCCCAGAAAGCCAATCATATCCCAGGCTGTGTCACAAGAAACGTGGCCAGCAGGTTGAGGGAGGCGATTCTCCCCCTCTACTCCTCTCTTGTGAGACTCCACTTGGAATGCTGTGTTCAGCTCTGGAGCCCCCAGCACAAGACATGGACCTGCTCGAGTGGGTCCAGAGGAGGGCCACAAAGATGATGAGGGGACTGGAGCACCTCGCCTCTGAGGACAGGCTGAGAGAGCTGGGGTTGTTCAGCCTGGAGAAGAGAAGGCTCTGGGGAGACCTTATAGTGGCTTTTCAGTACTTCAAAGGGGCCTACAGAAATGGTGGGGAGGGATTCTTGATCAGGGAGTGTAATGATAGGATGAGGAGGTAATGGTTTCAAACTGCAACATGGTAGATTTAGATTAGATACTAGGAAGAAATTCTTTACTGTGGTCATGATGAAGCACTGGAACAGATTGCTCAGTGAGGCTGCAGACGCCCCCTCCTTGGAAGTGTTCAAGGATGGGGCTTTGAGCAACCTGGTTTAGTGGAAGTTGTCCCTGCTCATGGCAGGGGGATTGGAACTAGGTGATCTTTAAGATCCATTCCAACCCAAACCATTCTATGATTCTGTGATGACTAATACTTGGAATGCTCCAAGACTAGTGCCAACAGTTGTGCAGTAATTTTCTACTGACTGCTGACCTTCTGAATTTGGCCTGCAAGCTTATGGTAATAGATCTTACACTTTAGAATTTTATGGAAGCCAGTTGTCGACTCATTTCCCACATTCCTCAGGGGGGTATTCAGCTTATTTAGATAGCAATAGTAGTCTTGTGTGCAAGGGGGGAAAAAGAGCAGGCTCATAACTTAGCCTTTTCATAATACCTTTTCACTCTGCATTTTTTCATTTCCACTCTTATGTACTTCTGCTACCTCTATCAAAAATAGTAGGGAAGAGAACATAAAAAGCAGCTGATAAGAGTAGTGATGGCTAGAATTTCTTGGATATTATAAATGGTGCTGTCATGTATTGATATAAATATCGAATGGGAGCAGTCTACACCTTCTCTCAGAAACAGTACAACTGGGAAGATTCCAGAAATTGCATCGTCCCTCTTGGGAGATGCTACAACTACAGTGTGCTCCCTATATTAGTCCTGAGATTATCTTTAGAATGCAGTCTATCATTGTGGTCTAATATTAGGCTTGTAAGGTTCAACTTAAGCAAAGTAAAGCAGCATGTTTATCATGGCCTGGATAGAGCTGAGCAACTTGTGTGTCTGGCAAAATACATCTAAAGGTTAAGAATGTTATCTGCTTCTACAAACCTTGCGAGGGCAGGTAACAGTTGAAAGAGAGAGCCTTGCAGTGGCAAGAGGGCTCCCTTTCAGCTAAGGAGTGAGGAACCAAGCAGAAAAACAGTTTCAGCACAAAACTTTGAAGGCTACGATGCCCTGAGGTGAAACCTTTGCTTATTTATCTAGAAAATTAATATTACAGTCAATACCCCTGCTTATGTTAATGAGAATTATAGAGATTGTGCTGTACATATATGACTATGTTACTCAACTCTCCACCTAAATCATGCTATATGTAACCTGTGGGAGGGGAAACAAAGAACTGGAGAATAAAAAGAGGAGAATAAGGTGTAAAAACTGGGAGAAAGGGACTGAAGATCTATAAGAGATTGTCAACAAGCTGTGCTCCTCTTCCTCCACCGAAGACAGGGACGCCGCCTTTGTAAGAATTATGCCTTCGCCCCAATGAAGAATACCCAGGAAAACTTGGTCAGCATTATTATAGTATATTAGTGCTATTGCAGGAAGTGTATTTATCAACAGCAATTCTGTACGGTTTATATCTGTCACCTTAATAAACTACCTATATTTGCAACTTTGCAAAACCGCCTCAGTGAAAGTCCCTGAGAGGACTTTGACAGTCAAATGTCACATCCTTACTCTTAACATGACAATCATCTAGATAGAGACACCTCATTTCTTAAAGCTGTTGATTCTCTGAGACAGCACCCTAGTATGTTTCACGAATTACACAGCTCAGAGTAATATATTTGTTGTAAGACAGTGCATGAAGATGCAGAAAGATTCAAAATATATTTTTCAGTCAGTTTTCATGCACTTGTCCCTTCAGGCTCTGGAGGGTATTTTGCATACTTGGTAGTAGCAGTAAAGTCCTGTGCGACTTAGAATCATACAAAAAACTTAGGCTGGAACAGATATCTGAAGGTCATCTGGCCACATCACAGAACAAAGCAGGGCTAGATTACAAGACAGGTTACACTGTGCAGCATTTATGTGGTTGAGTTTTGAGCATCTCCAGGAAATGGGAATTCTACAGTTTCTCTTGGAAACAGTTCCAGTGCTTAAACATACTGCAAGATATAAATATATGTATTCCCCACCCATCCCCCTTTAATCCATCTCCAATTTCTCTTGATTAATTTTGTAGGTGTTGCCTCTGTCCTTTCACTGTGCATTTCTGACAGGAGCTTGTTTCACTCTTACCTGCAACCCTCCTTTACATAGTAGAAGGCAACAATTACATTCTTCTCTAGCCTTTTCTTCTCCAGGCTGTAAAACCCCAATTCTCCAAACTCCTCACTAATCCTTTTTTGATTCCTTCTGTCGATTCACTTATGCCAAGTGTAGTCTCAGAAAAATAAAACCTAACCATTCTGGTTTTGGTGTTGTTTTTTTTTTTTTCTTATTTTGAGTGTATGTGAGGTAGAAAGCTATAAAATTAGTCATGACCTATCTGGAGATAAAATCTAGGCTTCTGGCTACTGACTGAAGTGTTCTGACAGATGAGCTAGGAGTCTGGGTTTTAATGCCAGGTTAGCCATTGTGTGGAAATTTCCTTTTTTTAATTTTGCAGCAGGGATTTATCATTAAATTTGAGCACCTAGTGTCATTGTTATCTTTGGGTATCTGGGCTGAAGAGTCTCAGAACTGCAGAGTTCTGAACCTGTCTTCTAACCCGCTAGTTGTGGGGTAGCCAAACTCCTGTTTCTGCCTTCAGGAAAGAAAGGGCAAAACTTCTTGAAAGGAGAAAGAGACTAACTGTGGTACTTTCTCAAAGCTACTCTTCAAACTGTAAGCAAGTTCTTTTTCTATTGCGGAGTTAGTCCTATTTTTCAAGGTTCTCCAGTTCCGTCCTGAGTAAGCTTCTAAGTTATTCACTGGCTGTACTCCAAGATTATGATAGTTATGCATTATTGCTTTCGCATGGGATCTAAGAAGTATGTAGGACCTAGGTACTATTGTATAAGGCAAGTTCCCTTGATAGTTTCCATCTCACTTTTTTTTCTGAATGTTCTTCCTCATTTTCATGCATTTTACTTTGTATTAAATGGGAAATGATCACTTTTTGACTGATGGATGCTTCACCTGTATCAGATCTTAATTTCAGATAAGTGATGTATGTGAGCTCTTTGGTTCTTTGTATTGATTTTAAAGTCTCACAGTAGTTTCACTATGCAATGGCTTGTGTCTCTAAGAATTCACTGTTTACAGGTTAATTCTTATATGTAAGCTTCCACTTTTATACTTGCACACAACTAAAAGAACTCGGCAAATTTAATTTTCATTTAGGAATCTTTGTGTTTGTACTGGTAAAAATGTATCTTTTTCACTCTCTCATTATCCATCAATGGCTGAATATATGTAGTATAGAGGATGCAGAAGAAAAAACATATCCTAAAAGTGAATATTTCTAAAATTTCAAAGACTGTTAAAACATGGGTTTAGGGGGAAAAATTGTTTTGCTGTCTTATTCTTATACATGTACATATATGAGTGTAAACACAGACACACAGTGTCTTCTCCAAGACTATCCTAGAATTTGACGAGATGAATTACACTGCTGAACTCTTATCTAAGAGCAATCCAAATCAACTTGTTTAGGAGGCCACAGATCAGACTTGTATTATGAAAGCAATAGTACTATATACCTTAGACAACTGTGGAGTTTGTTGTGGTTTTTGTCTTCAGGGAAAGCTATAAACTTCAGTGTACATTTTTGCTTAAACAAGGAATATCTTGTCTACTCTTTAGTTTTCCATAAAAAAATTGCATGCTGCCATAGAATAAAGTTTAGAAGGAAAGTCTGTTGTTTCAAGAGACTTGACTGAAAGAAGAATTGGTGATTACGGAAATTCCTTTCTTTATGCAGATTATGCTGTTAATATACAGTGTCACAAATAATTTCTGAAGAAGCTTACCTAGGCAGGAATTTCACAGTTTGTTTTTTTGTTTTTTTGGTTTTTTTTCCCCAACATCCAGTTTTAGTGTGATATAACAATCATATTGTTCTGCTTTGGAATACAGGTCTTCTGTTTTCATTTCAATCAATCAGAAATTGAATCAGCTCATTAGAATGCCTATTACTAAAATGCGTATTATGAGCCTTGAAAATAAATTTTTAAAAAATCCCTCACACAACTGTAAAAGTCCAAGCTTTGCTCTATATGACTCTTTTTCTGTCATTGAAAAGCCTGGATTACATTGAACTGTCTTTTAACCTTTTCAATGATAATACAATTTTTGCTCTAAAGTTTACAGTTACTCAGAAATCTAGTTTTAAATATGCAGAGTTCCTGTCAGAAATTATTTTAGATTTCTTTAAAGAAAGATCATTTCTCAATAGAGTTAAAAGAATAAAGGAAGTGAGCTTGGATTGCAAGTTGAGTTGTTTTATGTCCTCTCCTAATCTGTGACATCAGAAGTTGCTTTGCCTTAAGTGTCCCTTTTTGTCAATCTGAAAAGTTTAATAACACATAAATGCTTCTCATGTTTACTGGTGAAGTAATTAGTTCTGTATCTGTAAGCAGCTTAAAATACTGCATTTCACTATATAAAATACGATATACTGTGTATTCTTGACAACTGCACGGTTACAACCATGAAATGTATTTTTTTCTCCTAAAAAAAGAAAAAATTCTTATTTCAAGTATTTTAACCAAAAATATGCAATAAATTGGTTTGTTCAGTTATATTAAATGTCACAATTTAACTGTCCAAAGATACGTTATTTAGATACTCTTTAAGAATCATTATTTGTTTCCTTACAACCTTGTCTTTTCGGTAAGCTTATTCTGGAAGGTGACAGCAATGTAGGAAACTTGAACAATGTGTGTCAACAAACTTTGGTTTCTTTACTATGAAAATGTAATCATCAGCTTGTTAACACCAGCTTACTCAGAAAAACCATTACAGGGTAACTACTAAAATTTCTGGTTTAGTTTAAAGACTAACAGCAATTTGGTACTAGTTTTTCATTACTATACATACTTGATGTTGTCTCTTTTAGTCTAAAGTGTTCACTTACCTGCTTATAATATCTTTCTCTTTAGTCTTTGCATATATATTTTTAATGTACCCAGCAAGTGCCCTATATTTGTTGCTATTTTCTAAGAATGATGTGAACTGTTAAATCAAGTTCTACTTGATGTTAACTCAAATGACCTTGCCCTGTCTTCCTTACTTACCCTCAGATTCTTGTGTATATGCTGTAGCTTGATCACCAAAAAGTTCTCTGTTGAACCATTAGTCCAGTCTTACTTATGATATTTCTTGTAGTCTATGTTTTCTTTAAATTTGAAAGACTGCAATCATGAAAGATCATAGACTGTGAATGCTGAGGGGGAAAAAAAATTAGATTCCACAAGAATTCATACTTCTGTGTTGTCATTATTAATGAAGACCAAGTTAATAATGTCAAAAGTTCATAATAATCTCTTGCTAGCAGAATGCTTGAAGAGAAAAATCAGTTTAATGTAGGTTTTGATTCAATTGCAATAAGGCAAACTATTTGTGATATACATAGCAAAAACTTTTAGTTTGTATTCCAGTTTACTTGCTCTAAGCAAAACCAAAACATCTTTAGGAAAACTTAGTAACAACAGTTTAGGGAGAATTAACTGGGAATATGAGGCAATATCTACTGTGCATATTGTGATATCAGAATAAATGTTTAACTTTAAAAATCTTATTTGTGGCAGCACCAAAAATCATGTATGAATGACAGTGGTTAATGATTGATTTTGCCTAACTGTAGCTTTCTACAAGTTGCGTACTTTGTCAGAATACCTCTTTACTTCGAGTCAAAGGTAGGTATCCCAAAGAATAATTCATCCCACCTATTTGAGACATCTGATTCAGATGACATGCATCTAGAGGTGCCCATGTCTTACTACTTTATTTTTTTCCTGTGCCCTGCCTTGGCAACACTTATATATGTTGAAGATCAAGTATAATAGGTTGCCTGTCCCATTGTGCAGAATATTGCTGTGAGGTCTTTGATGTCTTCACATTTCTTACACTTTTCACCCATGCTTCCCCTTTAACACCCTGCAGAATTACAGGAGGCAGAGACTAAAGGTCCTGTATTACTAATTCCAGTCATATGTTTTGTTTAAAATCTTACAAGTCTTCCCATTAGACAAGTAATCATTGGGTTCACCTGCAACTGAGCTCTTGACTACCCACCTTACCCAAGAGAGCACAGGATGCCTTGAATCAGTGTGGATCAGTGTGCACAATGAGACTGAACTGAAGTAGACATTGCTTGAGAGAATAGCGAGTCCCTTGAGAGAACAGTGAGTCCCTCTCTCACTGAGAAGCTGGGCATCTTGGAAAAGACTTGTGTTGTGAAAGTTGTCTAGATTTCCTTTGTGAACAGCTTGGAACTCACCGTTGTGGTCTCCTAAAACATGATGTAAGCTCACTAGAGTTAATGAAGAAACTATACAGTATGTACAGTATGGTCTTTGAACAAATCTAAGCTCATTTTTTAAAAAATACTTTATTTGGACTCTTGATTATGCCACCCTGTAGGACTCACTATGTGATGTGATTTCTACTACATCAGTGGACCATCATCATGGGATTTGTAACTTCAGGCCTTCTTCTGACAATTGGACTTTCATTGGATCAATGCCACTTTCTCTTCTCAGGCTGTCTTCCACAGGCTGCTCTATTGTAGATTAAGGCCAGCTCTAAAATTTCTCTGTTCTTAATTTAAAGGTCTGCTTCTCATTATTTCTATGTGTAGATATTCTTCTAGAAAAATGTTAATTTTAGCAAACTGCAAGCTCTATTTAGTTATCTTGATTTTAATTTTTCAGAATCTTGTTTTCTCATAAATAAATTAATTTTCCAGACTTGTATTAATTTAATCACTTCTCCCAAAATTTCCATGTGTTCCTGAGGCAGCTTTCCACAACCCAGTCTTTTGGAAGCTCTGCCAGAATTTTGTTTTAAAGATCCAGTAAATGATAAAGCTAACAATTGGTAAGGGTTTATTGACTGGATTTGAATAGAACAGATTTTGTAAAATGAAACCAGGTGTCAGTTGTCCACAGTATTGCTTTTGAACAAATGTATTATTTCAGTCACAATGAGTTCAGGGGTTTGGGTTTTCGTTGTTTGGTTTTTTTTGTTGTTGGGGGCTTTTATGGTGCAGTGGTGGGGTTTGGAGTGGGGGGTTCTTTTGTTTTGCTGTTCTGTGTTGGGTTTTTTTTTTTAAACTCACTGATGTTTGTACACTAGTTTCCATGAGAAGGTGACTGATTTCCACTGGTAAGAATGAGAGTGGAGTCAAGGCTGCATAAATGAAAACTTGTCAGTATCTTTTCAGGTATTCTCCTAGCATTTTTGATGGTAATTCTACTTCTGTCATGTTCATTTTTAATTGTAAATAAAGACATGCCTTCTCATTTTGCAGCTCATAGCTGTAAATGGTTAAAATGCAGGAACTGGAAGGTGTAGATAAAGGCTACAGCTAAAGAATTCTTTGCAGTCTGCTACTGCTCCTCTCTCACTTTATGATGTTTTCTTTTATATAATTAAAACAATCCTATGATCTTCAGACACAACAAACTACATATTTTGTGAAATTTATTCTGCTACTCAGCAGGAATCTTTGCAACGTCTCAACAGCTGAAGCAAACAGGTTTAGGTATGTTTGAGCAGATCTATAAATTGCCTTCTCACTGTCATGTGGTTTAGTTAATTCCATTTATTTTTCCTACTTATGCTGATTAGCATTCATTTAGAAAAAGCAAGAAAGAAATTATATGTGATTAAATGTGCATAAATTTAACAACAACAAAAAAATCTTTGTCTTAGGAGAGTTGGTTTTTTTTCCTGAAACATATCTGAAAAGTAGGGAAATGGAAACATCAGCCTTTCATGCAGTAATTTCCAGAGAACTACACAGGTAACAATTCTAATAAGGTAATGAAACTTATCATTTTTCTTCCAGTTCCAAGGAGAAATCAAAATGACTTAATGAGACTTAAATTCAGTTTGACAAAACACAAATATGAGGATTAAATAACAGGTAAATGGTCAATAATCTAAAGTGAAAGTGGATAATGCAGTACGTAACTTTCAGAAGGAACTGTAGTAAATTTGAACAGCTAATAACCTTATTTTTTTAAAAAACTGCAAGAAATAGGACCATCACAAAAAAAAAGCAGACTTTGATACTCTCTCCTAGTGTACTTCCTGAGGGCAATTAGAAATAGTAGATGATTAAATTTCACATTGATTGGACAGGAACAAGAATATCTAACAATAAATTTATTTTGGCCTGCTCCTGATTGATTTTAATAAAATGGTGTTTCAGTTAGCTGGCTGAAATTGAATAGCAGTAAGAGAACAGGAGAAAAGGTGGGTTGTAAAGAAGGACTTCTGCAGTTATTCTTTACTTACAATGGTTTATACTTCCCAGTAATTTGCATTGATTTGTTTTCTCCTGTGTATACTGTTTAAGAGCTAGGACATATTCAGTTACTTAAAAATTGGTGCCAGATCATACCTATCAAAAAGCATTTTGAACATAATTGTCATTTGCCTGTCTACTGCCATCTAAGAAGTTTTAAAATATTTGCAGGATAATATTATTCTAGGCTAAATACTCTGAAATAACTTTAAATTAGTTATATGAGTATTGCCAAAATCACAATAAAAATATACTAAATAAAAGCAGGATTATTAGGAATTCAAATGCTGTATTCTCATCTGGTGCAAGTATGAAGTATGTTCTGAAGCTTCTAAAATAATGCACAGTTTATCTTCTCTTTAGCATAAAATCTTGTATTTCTGAAAACCTGAACTAGAGCTCCAATAACCTTGCTGTCTATAAAGCAGGGAATATAATACCTCTCTTGTGATTTTCCACTTTACATTGCTGCAAAGCCTGACATTACTGGTTTCAAGTTCAGAGCCAACACCTACAGAGAGCGCCTGAATCTCAGTGAGGTTATTTCAGTTCATAGGCCACTTAAATCGACTGTTCAGTAGTATATTCGGAACTGCATCTTTAAATGTTTTTCAGTTAATGAGTTTATATCTAAGTGTCTAACATTAATTTATACTTTGACAAAGCAATATTTTATAAGAACGTAGGCCTATGTTCACAAAGCTGTATCTGCTAGTTTCTCTAGCAGTAACTTTACATATTGGAAAGCCCTGCCTTTTATGAGCCCTCCTAATTAGGAGTTTTCACTGAACTGAAATAAATGTTATGCATATAGCTACTAGATGTAGCAAGGATATTCAGTTTGTTGTCCACAAACACCTGTAGGGCAGCGCGTTACTTTTAATGAATTAGGAGAAATAAATATGCAAAATGATCATATTATTTATCTGATGTCAATCTATATAGAAATAACATATAAATGGGAAGATGACTGGCGGGGAGGAGGGGATGCAATGCACATTTAAATAATAGAGTGCTTTTCAAAATCTTTTTATCTGATGTGTTGTGCAACTTGCTCCTGGTGCAGAGAATTCTAAACTTCTAGGGGTCTGCTTGAGATATCAAAGGACCAGAATAATTCCCCTGTGCCATACTTGTTTTTAATTGAGAAACATCTTCTCTCGTATACACTTGTTAAGATAGTGCTTGAATGCTGACAATGATGCTTTACTGAATTTTACTGATAGAAACAATAGCTATGTAAAGGGATATGAACTACATAAACTTTCACTATTTATTTAAAGACAGTTTTTTGAGGACTCTAGAAAAACAGCTGTAGCTTGGCAGAGCAGTTTGCCTCTATTTTTCCAGTTGTTTTATTCATGGTTGCATTAGTTATATCTGAGGCTGCTAAGTGTTGGGGTTTCTTTCCGCAATGTCAAAGAGTCTTTTGTGGTATGTTGTTTCTGTTTTTAATAGTGCCTTCCTTCATTAGCAAGGACTCCTGTCACTCCTTTATTTGGCCTGCAGACAGACTGCTTGGGTGAAAATCAGTTTTGATGACAGTGCAGGAGTCTTACGTAGCTAAAAGCAATATGCAATTCATCAGATTTTCCAATTAAACTCTCTTTATAGATGTTATATTCCTAGCTATTTTATTCTTTACTTCAACATGTCTATTAACATGCTTGGATAAAGTTTCTTTTTAAATGTCTGGTGGATGTTTACCTACAGCAAGGTACAGTAAACCCATGCTTTTACCTAAACAAAACAGTAGTGTCCTGTTGAAAATATGAAAAAATAATTGCTTAAGCATTAAATTATCAGTTAAATTACCACAAACTTTTTTGCAACTTCCAACAGGACTATTTGTGTGTGGTTTTTATTTTGTGTATTTATTACTGGTTTACATCATCATAAAGTTATTACATGTTTGCTGAGTGTGAAGAATATTCCCTTCACAGAATGAATGACATACTCAAAGAGTTCAAGTACCTCAATAACAGATTCTCAGAAGGATCTTCTGCAAAAGGTAGAGTTGTTACCATATAAAAATTAATGAAGACTTCTGTTCCTACTGAACATCCTTGTTTCATTTTTCTTTCTCTCCTAGCTAGCAAGAACCTATTCATCATCACAGAGAAAGAATGACATTTTTCCAAATACTTTGTATTGCTGGGGAGAAATTACTTTTTTGCTTTATTGAGTATGTCATATACTCATAAAGGATTTGCCCTTTATTGTAAGGCATTTTTAAGGTTATCTTTTCTTCCTCAAAATTCTGTTGCATGGTTCACTGATGCCAGTGATCTGTGTGTGTAGACAAGGTTTCTTCAAGTGTGCTGTCTGAATGCATTTCTAAGGTTCCTTTCGTACTTTGACTTTGAGTACTCACCTGAATCGTACTGTTTGAACGTGTTTAGGTAGCTTTTAATACTTCGTAATTTCAACATTCTCAATGAGTAGTATGTTTTAATAGAGGTGTGCCTGAGATGGCATGTTCGTGCATATTTTATTCTCTTCATGTTTTATTATATTCCGTGCACTACCACATATTTAAAGACACTTAGACCTGCAGGAAGTTAATTTTTATCGCATTTGGGAATTTTTTCAATTATTTTTTTTATTTTGCATTGCACAAGTACTTAATTTCCCTACGTCTTAAAAAAAAAAGCAACTCTTCATCTGAGGTTTATTTCACACTTCATGCTTAGAGAATCCACAATCCTTTTGGAAAATACTTTTATTTCCTAGTTCCCTTTGACTGTCTCCAGATACTGATTGCCCAGTTGCAGTAACTGAGGCAAACAAAATTTATTTATAAATATAATAAATCTTGTAAAAATAATCTTTTTCTCTGTTAAGTATTCTTTTATTGTAATTTATGTGATTGGCTGCAGTCTGGTATCTATTCAGGAAATAACAGCAGCAGGATTGAACAGCTTTCAGACACATTGTCTGGATACTCACTTTGAATGTTTATGATGTGCTGTGGCTCGCTTACATACTGTGGTTTTGCTCAATGAATGAAAGTTTTTGAACAGAGGGACCACAAAGAATGAATAGCAAATACTGTATACTTATTTACTATCCTTGCTTCAAATATACTTTAAAACCAGTAAGTGCTAAAATGAGTATTCACAATGTCTAACTTCAACATTTAAGTGTAATATCTGTATTAAGAACTGATCTGAATATTGTCAGATAAGTCAGGGAAGCAGAAGGGTTTGTGATTGTGTTCTAGACTTTTTATTGGAGCTATTAAACATTTATACTAAGCACAGAAGAGGAGAAAACACAGAACTTGTACAATGACCTTGAACAGAAATGCTGAGTAAACTACCAAAACATTAATGTTAGTGAATTTAACAAGCTGGATCAAAAACCTTTGTCTGCAGTGCATAAAGCACTCAAATTTGGACTGCTTATAAGCTTTTCTCACCTCCTCTGCATTAGAAATCAGTAGGCTATTAACAAGATTTTAATCAACTTCAACAATCCTTTAGAACACTCAGAATAGAAACAATTAACAAAATAAATATCTATCTGAAATTAGGATAAAAATCTAATTACTTTTATCACATTTAATAATATTGACATTGACTGACATGGCACAGAATTTTCAGTAAGCATAACTGATCAGTGTTTCGAATTAATTGGGTTTTTGATAATATGTAACGGGTCCAGTAGCACACTGGCCCCATTGTAATTGGTTAATACTGTATTATGGTCTTGGGCACCTTTTGAACTGCCATCAACTGTTCTCACAACATGCAGAATTTCCTTCAGTAAATCTCCTTCGGGTCTTGATTAGATCTAGTGTTTAGATAAACTCTCAGTGGGACCACAATTTGAGATGCTTTAGCTGTTAGATGTTTCTCATGAAAGGCGAAATGTGGATAGGAATTTTGAAGAAAACAGCAAAATTCATGAAAAAGTCAGAAATGTAAATTTGAAGGCTCATACTTGAGGTTGCAAAGCAGTCCTGCAAGCTCTCTGCTTGCTTGTAGGAGACATATCACTGAAATATAATATCAAGTTTTTGACACGTACCTTTTTATGTGCTTCTGTCACTGACATCAAGCAATCACCCTGTAATTTTGCCACTATGGTACTGTCTAGTTCATCTGGAGCACATGCCTTACCTTTTTTGCAAAGACTACAAATCTCTGGTTATAAAGATATTAAGATGGATAGTAGTAACAACTTGAGATGAAAAAATTCGGATCTCATTGTACTACACAGAGGTCTTCAGCATCTAGAAAAGCTTGTCTGAATTTATAACACAAAACCCTACCTATATTATAATTATTTCATGGACACACTTTGGAGAGAAGCACAATGGTAATGTACTACAGTCTCATAAATAGCAAATTCTTTGCAGTAGCATCAATACAGTCATAATTTTTTTTTTAAAAAAAAAAACTATGAAAAGTGATTTGAAGCACTTCATCAAAACCCCAGTATCGTTGTAGGAGCTCTGCATACTCTTTTTTGAAGTATACTTCATCCCCTGGACCATAACTGTCAACAGTCATGATTAATTTTGTAGCGTCTGGGAAACTTTGAATGATTTTTGAAATGTTTTTAATCTGCCCTATCTTATATCCTGCCATATACTGTATCCCATTTGTAACTTGGACCAGTGGCCTTAGAAAAATTTAGTCCTGCGCTTCACTAGTAATCAATTGTTAATACATTATTAAGTTTTTTACTCTGTCAGATGGTTGTCACTTTAAATAGTACAGCAAACTTTCTGTGTAATGGAGCTTCCTAACTGTACCTGAATAAACCATTTTCAATAAGCCTGTTTTCTTTGAGTTACCTGAGCAGAAGATATTGGCCTTTATTGACCTCTGTCCTCTAACTGTCCTGTTCTCAGCTGAAATACCATTGTTATTTTTATGTTTTGAGGATGCTACAGCTGGACTAGGATGAAAGGACTGTCATTTTTTTTGTAACTGATTTGGAGAAGGAGATTGGAAAGAAAGGTCTTGCTGAGTACAGAGGAGCTCTGAGAAGACGGGTGGCTTGCAGCAGAGCTGTGGCAAAAATCCAGTGCCAAAGAAGGTTTTGCAGCATATCTTCCCAGGGCTGTGAAGAGGAGGTGGTAGGCAGGATATCTGTTGCGGTGCAGAGCAGGGATCCTCTGCTTGGACTTGGCTCTTTACCTGGGCTGTGTGGGTAAGGGAAGACTTGGCTGGCTTCATATGCTCACTGGACTCACTTGAGACTATCTGGTTGTGCCCAGCAAGCAGGAGCCTGTTAGGGAGAGGAAGCCAGAGTGGGGGCAGGAGCCCTGATGCATTTCACATTTGGTCTGCTCTCACCTTACTAGTGAGGGGTACTTTTTCTGCTTAAGTTCCAGATTTATAGCAAGCAGTTAATGACTGTGTTAACACCTGGAGTTCTGACACAGTATTCACAAGGGCAGAAAGCTTGCTTAGTAAGAGTAAGGAGTGTGCAAAGGCTGGATCTCAGACTGCCTTTTGAATTTACAAACCAATACAGTAGAATAATGCTGAATTTATTCTCATGTGTACCAGGAAATAGTCCTTACGGGTATTGGGGTCACGAATTGTGGAATATAGACTTTCCTACATTCATGCATCCAACAGAGGAATGAGGAGGGACCTCTGAGAACTGTCTGCATGAATATGTATTTCACACTGTGCTCCACCTCTGGGGATATGGCATCTTTGGGTCCTGAAATAGCATTAGCTTGGCATCCCAAAGGCATGCCCAGAGGGAATGCACAAATTTTCCATCTGGGTTAGATCCCTGCTGGATTTCAATAGGAGATCATTCTCCTCCTGCTTAACCCTTCATGTCTGCCACTAACTATTTCAATAAGCAAGAATTTTTAGGCACAAAAGGGCTTCAATATTTCAAGTCAGCTGCCTCCTGGGTTTATTCTGAGACTTATAAATATACCTACAAGCTTTTCAAGCTTTCTTTTTCATCAGTTTCACAAAGGATAACTAATTTATTTCAAAAGAGGATTAACGCTTTTGAAGTTGTTTTTTTTTCCCTCAACTACCAATTAGAAATGTGTGTTTCTCCATTCTTAGGAGCCCTCTTCCATATTTTAACAGTGATTACTGTTATTACCTAGTAGTCGGCACATAACTTTTTGAAATAGAAGCATCCCACTTTCCAAACCATATACAATCTTTCATTGTAAATCTCTGTTAAGGGCAATACCCTGTTATTTTCCACCTCCACAACACATGTTGTGCAATGTGCATTATTCAAAAAGTAGAAAAGGGATCAAATGATTCTCCTTTCTACACAATCAACAAAACACTGCATCATACACGTGTGGGGAATCAGGACTTCCTGTAATGTTTTCAGTATTCAACTCCCTAATTTAAACATCAGCAAGAAGATCCTGGTAGCTCTGCAAACTGTTCAGATAGTCACTTTTTAAAGAAATAATGGGGGAAGGTATCTTTTGATGTAGTTTACTAGATGTTCTTTTTAAATTATCCACAATACAACAGTTACATTTTTCTTTCAGATGCAGTTGATTGTTTTTAGTAATGACCTTTAAAAGTTCTCATCATAGTACATTTTAGTTACTGCTTCTAATCCTGTAGAAAAATAACTAAGCTAAAAATATCTGTCTAAAAATACACCTAATAATATTATAAATTACATGAAAGATTACTCTGGCCTTTTTCAAGGCTCTTAACCTGTGAACCCATAAGCTGCATGTGGTATTACTACTTAGAAAGTCCAGACTTCGCCAGAGTGCTTGAGGAGAATGAAGGAAAGAGAGATCTGATATTCCTGACACTTAAAATTTAGGAGAACTTGGACAGGATTTGTTGCTTCTGAAAGGCTTCAGTTCTTTATCTTTATCAGAGAAGAGCAATAAAGAATAAATTGTTCTCTTTTTTTTTTCCTGATATAAATTATCACCTATTGATATAATGTTATCTGAAATATAATAATAGACTAGAGGAGCATACTCTGTTAAGAAACAGTCGTCTTGATTACGATAAGAACATTTCAGCTTATTTTATTATAGGTATTTGAACTATTAATATGAGTAGCTAATATTCATCATATTTTTTCACTTGGTAGGCTGCCAATTTGGTGCTCTGTTCCACTTTAAAGTGCAGTTGTTTCATCAATTCAAGTGTCATCTTGACAACAGAGCGGGTCAGACTCGGCTAGTTCAAAGCAACTTGACACAACATCGCTTCTAACTCAGCTATGTTTGAAAAGAAAAGTATTTCAAGGCCCCTATTTTGAATTCAGATCTGTGTGAATGATGCTTGTTATGTTATCAGTCCACGGCTATCTTGCAGATAGAAATCTAAAAATAGTAACTGAGAAAAATATCTTGAGTGAATATCGGTGAACAACACAAGTGATCATTATTAACAACCAAATTCAAGTTCTCTGTTTTCCATTTTTAAAAGATCCGTGTTTGTGTAGTCTGCTTTTGATGATATCATGGTAACAAAAGAAGTTTGCAAAATGATACAAGTTTTGGTGAAGGACAACTATGAATCAAAAGTTCTTAGAAAATAGATTTTTGAAAAGAATGTGCTTTACATTTGATTATCTGAAGATGTTAGTGAGGCTTTTTTCAAACTGAATTTACAAAAGCACAATTAGAAATAAACTATAGGAACAATAGTACCATATATTAGAACTAATATGTGTGGCTAGTAATAAAAGATAGTAACTCTAGGAAGCATGTTGAGGATAGAATGAACTTAGCATTGTTGATAGGAAAGGAAATAAGCAGTAGAAAGCATTTGAAATGAAAAGATTCACAACAGAGTGTTCTCAAGAATATTTTGTTGGATACTTTTCTACTATGCAGCAACCTTGTTTTTGAAAAATCATCCTGTGTGATCTACTCTAGGTGGTCCTGCTCTGGCAGGGGGGTTGGGCTTGATGATCTTTCGAGGTCCCTTCCAACCCCTATATTCTGTGATTCTGTGATCCAGAGCTGAAAGTCAAGAAATTGAGTAGGAGGGGTTTAGAAAAGGGCCACATGTAGCTCTTGATTTCTTACAAATTGGACTGTGTGACCTAATTGGATGGATAATCGCATCATCTGTTAGTAAAAGCGGATTTATATGTCTGATACTGCTCCTAGTGAAGTGATAAGGCTCTGTTAGTTTCTGTTTAATAAGGAAGGTTTGATCTTATACTTGATATTCAGACAGGTTTTATTTGCAAGCTGTGATTGAATTCTCTATTGATATGGCTTTTCTGAATTTTTACAAGAAAATTATTGCCTGTCTGGAGGAATCTGTGAAAGAAACAGTCCTGACTCAAGACTGGGTGCTATAGATGTAGTTCTCTCCTGCTTAGGGGAAAAGTGATCTTGGTGTCTGTAACTCCCCATGACCTGAGAAAGATAAAACGTTATTTTTAATGCTCTAAATAATGCCTAGGATAGTATGTAGTTGGTGTTTGTTGTTAATGTCTTCCTCTTCCTTTTCCCTCCCTGAAAACTCTGAACATTCCCCTTCTTTATTCCCATGAAGGTTTTTTTCCTTACCCTATTGTAGCAAACAGTAATGATGGAATGTCTTATATCCTTTTGTATGGTACAGTTTGAAGGCATGAGGATGCAAATTCTTTTGGAGAACAGCACTGTTTTCAAAGGTTACAACACAATGTGAAATCAGCAACACAGTTGGCTCTAATGTTCCCAAAAAGCATGTTGAAGTATTTGGATCTTGTTACTCCTTCTCATCCTATTGTCAGGCAATAATAGAATATGAACAGATACTGTATGTTCTTAAAGTGGAAAACTGCAACAGCTATCCAGGTGGTCAAAGTGCTATTTGTTTTAATTAAAAAATTGGCAGATTGGAAGGATGGAACACTTAACCTCAAATTAAATCAGAAGTCTGAATGATGTAATAAGGTTTAAAATTCTTACTTCAAACTGCAGACTGGATTTAGGCTAGGAATGAATGGCACAACTGCAATTAATGTGAATGGGATTTTTTTTTTTTTTCCTTTTTTATAGGGTGGAACTTAGACCTCAGGATTATATGATCTGCTGTTTCTTGACTGGAACTAATTTTCAGTCTCTAGTTATTCATCAATAATGGCAAACTGATTTCTACTAATGAAAACTCTCAAATTGTCCTTCACAAGTTTTTACTGTAATTTCTTTTTTGGCCTTGGGCTTTGAGAACCATATGCCAAACTGACTGTAAATTAGTTCTAGAGTAAAGAACAAAATCTTACACTGAAATGTGACCCTTCAATAATTAACAAGGTGCCCCAGAGGGTTCCGTGTATTGTGATACTCTCCTCTTCAGTCAAATGAGTGGTCCTTGTGATTCCTTGTAGATTCCAGTGTTGTTTTTATGCAGATGACTTTGCAATCTGCATTAGTGGGCCATCTGTCACAGACCTTCCAGTTGAAGTACAATGTAATTTGAGCCTTGTGCAATTGATTGTCTAAAAAATAGATTTAACAAGCTGTTCCCATTTCATCTTGACTTTAAATTCTAGAATGTTTTTTGCAAAATATGCCAGTTGAGCATAGTCTTTTTTGGAAAATAGATTTGTGGGTGTTTTTTATCTTCTAGACATTATTCTTTACTTTTTATGCATTTGCTGGATTACTTTGTCAATGACTATTGAACAGAACAAGATTATTTCTCTGCATTAATAAAAGATGATGTTCTTGTGAGGTTCACTTAAGGTTAATTTCCTGTTTTTCATTGCTACAAATTCATTTCAGTGATCATGTATGTAGTGTAAATTTTTGTCAGTTTTACTTAAAATTCAAACAATGTGCCATGTTTCTGTTTGATTTATTTTGCTTTTTACCTTTGGGGTTTCCTCAGGGACCTATGCATAGACTTAACTGATTATGCTGAAATGAAGATTCTGCCTGCGATAGTTTACATTTACTCATAGATTCAACCATAGAAACGTGCATACTTCTAAGTAAGACTCCAAAGTCTTATATTTTTCACATCAACATCCTAAAGATACTGATACATTTAAACAGTCAAAACAAAAATTTTCTGAGGTATGGTCCTAATTACGATTTGTTTAAATGGTAACTTGCTGGTATTCAGTGATCTGCATTTTAATTTTCATTTTTATGAAGTCCTAGATGTACCGAAATGAACATAAAACATTTGCACACTGGATGTATTTTTTAAACTACTTTTTGTTGGTTTCTTTCACTGCTTATTTTAGGTCCTAACTTTGGAGGTTGTCATTTAAATGAATGCATGAAGGTCTCCTCAGGGGGTTTGTCTTGTTTAAATAAATTGAATTGAATTGATTTAGTGTTCCTATTACAATTTGTTAGACTTACTCAGGCTGTTGGGGGATATAATGTCACTGTGCTTTATTATGGATTACAAAGGGGGGAGAAAAAGGGAACTGCTCAGCAGGTTGTTTTTACATTAATTTGTCAGTTATATAACATGCACAAAATGCTCCCTTTGTAGCAATATTTCTGATCCTGTTTAATTACATATAATTTTTATATTTTTTCAAAAAACAGATCAAGTAAGAACTTTTTAAATCTTTCTTACATAGTTCTTACTTTTAAATCAAGTGTCTCCATTTAGTAATTATAAGAAGTATCCTTATTATAATAAATATCTGAATTATAGCATCCTATCAAAATAACTTCTATAATATTTCTTAGTCAATCAAGAGAAGCAAATAACATTAATTTCTCATGTCTAAATGTAAAGTCATCTAGAAACTAGGAATGCTGACCCCATCTCCTACGTGGAAGACGGTATGCTGAATATTAGTGATTTTGAAAATTATTTGGAGCCAGGGTAGAAAAACCGGTTGGACATCATAGTGATACTGAAGTTAAAGGGCTAATGTGACTTAAGACATAGAAGCAGACTTATACCAAAAATAAGTGGAAAGGTGGATACTACCTTTGTATGAACAGAGCAGTAACTGTTCTTGGAATACTAGGTTCTGTTTTGGAACCCATAATTTGAGGAAGATGCTAAAATACTACAGAGGTTCAGAGAAGACCCACAAATGAGGTGATAAGATTGAAGAGGAAGATCTTTGAAGATCTAACCGGAATCAGTTCATGGAAATCAGTTCTGACTGTGTAATGCAGAAGAACGAACTATCTGGCTGCAATAATATTTTTCTCTGCTAAATAACTGTGAACTGTTGATTATTTTTATGATGAAATGTTATTAAGCTTTTGTTCCAGAAAATTCCAAAAGAATGAGACATTTTTTGAGATCTGATATAGACATATTTAATCCATTCAGTTTAAAAATTGCTGATTAGTCTTTATTATTTTGTGGTTGATTAATCTTTCCTGGCTTCATTTGAAAATACAATGGGTTAAACTGCTTTTTTAAACTCCTTTTAACTATGTTATTGTATTGGAATTATCTAAAATGTTTTAACTGAGTAATTTTTTTAAAAAATCTCCAATTTGCACTAAATGCAATATAGAATGCTTTTCTCCAGTATACTCTGGATGGCATCACTGATTTATGACTACAATCTATTATCACAGCAACTGTTCTTTGATAATGTGCAGAACTGGAACAATAAATCTCTGGTATAACATCTGAAAAACTGATACATTCTATAAATTTAATTCAGCAGTGTGTGAAGGTTTGAATGTCTTGTGGTGGTGTTGGGAATTTAGTGGTCTGTGGTCAGTGAGGAAACACAGACTTTTCAGAGGACAACTCAGATTATGGGTGAGCCAGTTTATACAGGGAAGGTGTCTCTCACAGCAGGCTTAGGAGTCCTGGGTGACAAGTCTCATGACTTTGAAATTTGAATTGTAAACCTAAAGTTCAGAAGTATTTAGGTAACAAACTCCCATTGATATATTTTCATTTGGATTCAACATCTAAATAACATTAAGGATCTGAACCTGAAGATATGTATCAAAGGTTACACAGGAGCAAGAAAATGCATCTCCAGATAGATGGCCTAGCCATCAGATAGTATTTGCACACACACCCCTCCCGCCTCCCTTCTTTCTAATGTCTTGTTACTGGAATTACTTAATGATTGTGAGCTATTCTTGAGAAAGGAGTGATACAAAAAGGATTTAGGGATCATAGTGCAGAGCTAGAAGTATAAGACTTACCAAAGTAATGCTGTAACAAGCAAAGTTCCTTGGTTTACAAGTAGGCAAATACTGAGTGAAATAAGTGATGCTGTATCACATTGCACTAATGAGACTATTATAGCTATGCCCTCCACGCTTTAAAATGGACACTGAAAAATTGGAAAACATTCCTGCAGGAGCCACAACAACGATCCAAGTTCAGAAAACCTTGCTTGGAATGAAAGACAAGAAGTTCTATCCAGTTATATTATTCAAGAAATAACTGAGAAGCGATTTAATATATCTATTGGTATTCTCATGGAGAGAAATCTTCTGGTGGTAAAGGGCTCTTTAATCTATCTGATAAAGATGTAAGAAGATCTAGTAGCTGGAATCTGAAGCTAGAAAAAAATCAGATTAGGTACTTTATGCATGTTTTAGAAGGGAAATTTGAGAAAGCAAAACTGCACGCATTTTTCACTGCTTCAAATATTTAAATCTGGAGGCTTTTTTTGTCTTGCTTTGGTTTTTGTTCTTTTTTTAATAAATTACAATAAATTCTAGAAGTTATAGGGTTGATTATGGGCATGTTTGTGTGAAACTGCTACATGATGCAGGTGACAACAGATGACAATAATCCTCCTTTCTTACCTTTGGAATCCATGACTTTCATTTTTTTACTGTGAGTCTTCAGAGCATCTAGAGAAGGAAAACTTAGATTTTAGGGTGTTATCCTATTAGACATAAAGCATGTGCATATCGAAAACACAATGAACGAGCTCTTTGCTTCAGTTAAATATATTAATGCTCATATATGTGTGGAAGGGTTATGTGTGGAGAATGAGGGGTTGAGTTTGCTTATCTGAAGCAACAGTAGTTCTGGCAGAAATGAAGAGTGCTTGCAGGAAGACAAAGCATGTGCTGTCATTAGGAGTTAAAATGACTCCAAGCTGCTTCTTTCCTCCTCCAGGTTCAGTGATCTCACTAAGTAGTCTGGTAGATGGAACTTTTCTTTTGAGTTACTTATACAGCTCAAGGTTTTAAAACTTGCAAATGATTTTCAGTGCTGTTGGCTCTGTCTGCAGAAGTAAGATAGATAGAATATCATATAATGATATTTAATAAATACATACCCTACGATATTTAATTTATGTTTTGAAGTATTGTAGCTATTCAAATACTAGGATAAACAGGTGTGACTTGTACTGAACTGCCTGCAACTATAGACTGAATTCACAAATCCATAGACAATTGCAATAGTTTTCTAGAAGTGAAAGTATACTGAACTTCTGTGAGCTCTCCCTCATTATCCAGCTTTAAACTTAGTTACTGTAATACGTGAATGAAGTTCTATACTTAATTTTAGAAACTGTGACTTCAGAAACAAAAGACACAACCCATTTACATTCAAAAACAAATAGAAAGCTGTGGATTTCATAATGTTTATCCTGAAATAGATTGACTAATTATGTAAATCATACAGAGTTCTTAAGGGATGCTTATTAGAGTATAAACCTGCTCATTTTGTTTTCTGGTTTGGTTTTTCATTTCTAGTGAATTGAGATGTTAGTTTTGAAGGTCTTCAAATATCATCTCAGTAATTCACAAATTAATATACTATTAGGTGGCAACAACTGTGGGTTTTTTCTTTCTTCTAGAATGATGTTGTCTTACGGATTTGGTAGCATGAAGAAAGCAGTAAAATTCATCAAGGGTGAAATTCACTCCTGGCAGAAAGCCAGAAAAGGGAATGTGCTCCAGTTACGTTGTGCTTGAGACCCATTATGACATGGCTTTATTGAAAAAATTGTGGGACTAGATTCTTGAAGACTTATTCTCCAATGATTTCTCGTATGTTGCACTGATACCACTGTAGTATCAGAGCATTTCAGAAAAATCAATTAATTTACAATCTGTAACACTTGTGAGGAACTATTTTCCCAGACAGAGCTAAGTGAGATTAAAAAGTTTTCCCAAGGTTATACACAAAGTTACTATTAAGGTAGGCACTAACTAGAGCCAAAAGGAAATCAAATTTTTATTCTATTAATTCAGACTTTTCTTTGTGGAATATAGAATGAGAGCAATTGAGAATTCCTATGAAGTTATTGAAAACTCATATGTGGCTAAAAGCATTATGCTTTGTTAAATTTAAAGTATTTTTCTTTGATCTTGAGGTTTTGAACTCATTTTGTACTTTGAAAAAAAAATAAACAAATGAAAAGTCCTATCCAAAAAATGGTAAAAAATATGTTTTACTAGTATAGAAGAAATGTTTAATTTATTTTTTTTTCCTTAAATGAGTTTGTGCAAAATCATCAAATCTGCGGGTATTCCTGTTGAAAGAAAATAGCTTTTTTGTCAACATTTTGATGAAACACTTCTGATGAAACAGTTCTGTTTACCTGTCTTTATGTTCCACATTCCAGTTCCTTGACTAAACTTTCATTCTTATTTTTTAGAAATGACACGGTAAGAGGTATATGGTTTGGTAATGGAAGGTGTATGGTTTAAAAGAAGAGACTTGGCAAATGTTGGTTCACAGTTTGTTTTACAGCTGTTGTACATATTCCATTTTTCTTTTTACAACCTAATTCTAAATACATTGAAACTGCAGTGATAGGCAATGCTACTGCTCTAATACAGTAGTTTTGCATTTAGTTTTAATTCAGATTACCAAAGATGCATTCTTTTTTATGGAAAAGTAGATTCTTCATATGCTAATGTAAAGTAGAGGTGAAAATGACCTATTAGGTCACCAGTGCAAGAGGTTTCCATTTAACTACAATCTGAGGCACATTTTCTTTATCATTAGAGAGAAGTATGTATGCCATGTAATTATTTCAGCCCAGCCCTCTGGGGTTTTGTAGCATTTTTTGTCAGAAAAATATAACAGTGTTTAAGATAATAACAAGGGATAGGTTGACTGTCAGATTACAAATCCTTAAAGAGGTCTGACAATATTAATCTTAAGGACACTGGATTTCTATGCTAATGGAATGCTAGAAGGTTGCAAAGAAAAGAATGCTACATAATTCTTTGCATTTCTTTGTGCTCAAATTTTATCTTTGGAATTGAAG
Source organism: Leptosomus discolor (assembly GCF_034619465.1). NCBI lineage: Eukaryota > Metazoa > Chordata > Aves > Leptosomiformes > Leptosomidae > Leptosomus > Leptosomus discolor. The sequence goes on along the minus strand of NC_141396.1, from coordinate 17,523,977 downwards.
TGTAATTCTATGACAAACTAGGCACAGACTAACAAACAGACCTGATAAATCTTTGCCTATTTTGACTCAGTTCTGAAACAAGGCAATTTTAATCTTGAGTACATCTTTTATAAGAATCATTCAGAGCTTAGTTCAAGATGTTTTCCACCTTGCAAACCTTTCTTGTTCCCTTCAAAACCCACCATTTTTTTTCCTGCAAGTTCACACTGTTATCAGTACAAATCAAATACATTTGACAATTACACTGGAATTTGGAATACATTTACATTATGCAGTGGAATATAGTTATAATATATTCTAATTTATATATAATGTTGGATATCTGTGAAGCATCAACAAACTATGAAAGATTAAAAGAATAATAAATGCCAGGGATATAAATGTCTCCTGTTTTTACATCTGTCTGTGTATATACTTTTTATAAAGATTTTAATTACATTCTCACATTGAAAGCATATGTATTTTTATAATTGTTTTGCAACTGTCACTTTCCTGCTTTGATTTGCAGATTTCTTTCTTTTTGTAGCTATGAATCTGCACTTAAATAGAGATTGCATGTGAAGGTAGTCATGGGTAGCACAGTTTTTCATGCATTTTGAGTTGCTTTGCTGCAACAAAATGCTGACAGAGTTCCAGAAAATACTACAACAGTAGTTGATAGGGAGGCTGAGAATCTCTTCATTTGTTAATATTCTGTATTTGTCTACCTGAATCTATCCATTATTCTCAGAAATAAAGCTTAAATTCCTGCTCCCATCCCATTGCAGTCACAAGGAACGAGGACAGTGGTTTTGGTTTAAGCCCCAAGCAACACAGAAACTAAAGGACACATCCTGCCTGACCAACCTGATTGCCTTCTACAATGGGATGACTGACTGTGGATGAGGGGAGAATATTGATTCATTTATCTTGATTTTTGTCAAGGCTTTTGATGTTGTCTCCTGTAAGATTCATCTAATCAGCCAGGGAGACACAAGCTGGCTGGGTGGACTGTAACTTACGGTGAAAGCTGGCTGGCCTGCTGGCTTAAAGAGTAGTAGTGAATTATTTGAATTCGGCGTTGCCCATCATCAATGGTTTTCTTCGGGGATTAATACAGGGACTGAGTCTGCTTATCATCTATAGTGGGATGATGTAACAAAGTGCACCATTATAGGCATGCGGATAACACCAGATTGGGGGAGCAAATCCTGCACATGGGAGGGAACATCTCCGTGTATCACTTCAGGATGGAAATTGCCTGCACTCTGCAGAAAAGGGCCTGGGTGTCCTGGTGGGCAAATGGAATATGAATGAGCAATTTGACCTTTAACGATGGGAGTTGACCACACACTTGGCTGCATTAGCAAGAATGAGGCAGTGGGGTTAGAGATGTGAATATTCTCCTCCCTTCAGCTCTTATGATGATGTGTCTGGAACACAATGTCTAATTTTAATCTCCCCAGTAAAAGAGACATTGACAAACTGAAGAGAGGCCACAGCAAGACTTTTAAGATGTTTAGGGCACTGGAGGATATGAAGTATGATGAGAAGTTGTGGAAAGTGTGCTTATTTAGTGTGGGGGAAATCTAACAGGAGATTTAATTGTTGTCTTACACTTTGTAAAGAAGGATTATAGAGAAAAGGGAACAATACTCTGCTGACGGGTGCACAGTGAAAGTACAAGGGGCAACAACTGCAAACTACAAGGGAAATTTGTGTAGGACATAAGGAAAAAAAATCAGAGTGTTTAAGCACTGGAGTAGTTGCCAAGAGAGATTGTGAAAAACCCATCCTTGGAGATACTTAAAACTTAACCAGGTAAGTGTCTGAGCATATACATTGTGTGTGATTCTGTGATTATTTATTGTCTGTTTTTAATAGCCCTCTACCACCTTTTTTGGTCAAGTAGTAAGTAATTCAATAGAATAAATACTGGTGGTAGTAACTACTGAAAGATTTTTATTTTCTTGCAATAATTCCATAGACTTTAGTGTTACAGATAGCTAATTTTCTAAATTACAGTAAAACTAAATGCTTGAAATATCTTAGAAAATAAATTGTCAGGAAAAGTTTCCTTTGACATAGAAATTAAATAAAATGGATATGACTGTTCATACTCAAATGCAGCATATTGTAATTAGCTTATACTATCTTTCTCAAGGGAGAGAATCTAAAGAACTTAAGTAATATTTCAGATAGATTTCAGTTCTTGATGGTGAACATAGCTATTCAGTCGCTGACATATAATGGCCAGTATTTTTTACACAAGCTTAGCCTGCATGCCTGATGTTATTCAACAATGTTATGATGCTTAATAATATTACCTTAATCATGTAGTGCATTGGAGTATTGATCTGTCTCTATAGAAAATTGCAGTGGAGTTTTATTATGAATCACTGCATAAAATCATAACTCTGACTTTTCAATGCATACTGTTCTTAATTTTGATAGACTTAAGTAAAATAGTCTGATGAAATACTCATGGTAGACTTTCAGCAGTCATTCAGTTCACTCACCCACATATTTGGGCTAGAACTTCACTATCTGTACTGATGTCACAGACTCTGGTAGCCTTTATTATTTCAGAAATATGTCAAATAATATTACTAATTCTGGAGAAATATTACTTGATTAATATTTGTAAAAACATTTTAAGATTCTAGTGAGTTTTTTAAAAACAGTTTAATTTGTCTATTCTTCTGTTTCCTCTATGTTCTTCCATAACTTAAAATGAACCTTATAATGCTAGGCAGAAAACAAAATGTAATGATGCCGAAACAGAAATTCTTCTAGATTATTGTCATATATTGTCAATAACAGATTCCCTAATTCGCCTGACTGGTTCCTAAACTCTCTTGCATGACAGAGTGTATCTACATGATTTATACTATTTTGATGAATCAAATAAGGTATGGGAACAACTAGTTTTACACACAGAGATATAAATAAAGTATTCTCTCATTTGATATTCAGAAGATACTCAAAGCACAGTGTGATGAGAGTAGGGGGAAAGTTAAAGCAGAAACATTGGCCAAGGATTATGTAATATTCAAATTGAATATTAAATAATATGCTGAATGTCCTTCAATGAATGGCATCAACAGCACGGGAGAATGTGTATTCCTATTATACACCAGCTATGCATATGATTCATCAAAGATACATAAGTCCAGCTCTGGAGTCCTCAGTACAGGAAAGACATGGACCAGTTGGAGTGGGTCCAGAGGAGGGCTACAAAAATGATCAGAGGGAGGGAACACCTCCCCTATGAGGACAGGCTGAGAGAGTTGGGGTTGTTCAGCCTGGAGAAGAGAAGACTCTGAGTAGACCCCATTGCAACAATTCAGTACTTAAAGAAGGCCTATAAGAAAGATGGGGACAGACATTTTAGTGGAGTCTGTTGTGATAGGACAAGGGGTAATGGTTTTAAACTAAAAGAGGGTAGATTCAGACTAGACATCAGGAAGAAATTTTTTATAATGAGGGTAGTGAAACACTGGAACAGGCTACCCAGAGATGTGGTACAAACCCCATCCCTGGAAACATTTGTAATTTAAAAAAACAAACAAACAAAACCCCAAGGCACCTAAGCTTTATGACTTTATACTTCTGTAACTGAAGTTCCCAATCTGTCCTTAGTCTGTTCTGGTATACCCATCATTGCATAGTGAGGTCTCAGTGTTGGGTTGTTTTTCTTAATAAAGTTTCTTTGAATGTTAGCAGTTTAGAGTCCATTTGTACTGGAAAAAAGTATTGGGGGAGATTCTGACCTTAGAAGAGTAAGCCTGTTACATCCAAATCCATTATGTTCAGGCCTGTCTAATTTGCTGGGTTTAGTGTGTCATCTAATAGATAGCAATATATCATGTAAAAAATTGCAGTCATCTTCACAGAAGTGACAAAACCTGACTGATCTTGTCCCTTTTAAGATAAATTTTTAGGGGTCCAACCCAACAGCCACAGATATGAAGTGACATTTCTACCAGATCCAGTGAGTGCTATACCATTCCTAGAGAAGAGGTAACCCATGTAACAAAATACAGAATTTAAACAAAGAATTTACTGGGTAAAATACAGCCTTAAATGAGTCACAAAACTACCAACCAGAAAACTTCAGACTTCTCTTTAACAGTTACTGGAGCTGATGAAACTGTTGAGATGTTATTTGTCATTTGATCGATAAATCCTTACCTTCTTTTGAAAAGCATGTTCTTGTGTTTGAGCTGACGGAAAGTTTCACCTTCAGACAGAGAGGAAAAGAGCAGGGATTACTGAATCCCAAGAGGGCCCTTTCTCCTGCATCTTTTTCCTCAATGATGTTATTTTGGATTTATATATCTGTGACCCAACAAATCAAATACTTGACTGTGCTTACAAAGCAGACTCAAATTCTCAACAGCATGTTGATATGGATTTTCTGATTATACTTCAGCAGATGTTTAGCACTTCTAAGTAAGAATAAATCACATGCATGTTTTACAGTTCTTGAAACAGAATTTTAATGTATAGTTTTGGCAAAGATATCAGGATGTATTTGTTATGATAGAACTATTTTGCAGATGTCTCATAAATTTCCATTTGGAGAAAAATTACTCAGATGCAAATGGAGTAAGCTTAGAACAAAGTATCATAAGTCATTCTTCATTTAAAGATTGAATAGTATTCTTGTTTAATTTTGTAAGTTTGCCTCGCTTTATTAAACACAGTTAAATCCAGTTGCCAGAGAAATTCACTCTCCACAGAATGAAATTCTGGTCCATCCTGATACATTTAAGTTTGTATAAACACTAAAACAAAAAATATTTAGTAAAGAAATTCTCAGGTAACAGGTCCTACTTTTGATTACATTATTACATAGAGCAGCCAAGTTTCCTTTCATGTTTTCTTTGGGAATGAAGGGATAGGATTATGGTACTTTAAAAGGAAAAAAATAAACAGGAAAATAAAGTAAAAGTCTATTTAAGAAATTAAAGATAAAAATGCAAGGTAAAAATAACAAAAAAGAAGTGGTTAGAAAGACCTCACGATGAACAAAACTAGGAAAGAAATGCAATGGAACATTTCATTAGACAAGAATTTGCAATGTGTTATGATAGGAAAAACTAAGGGATTTGGTTTGGATTTGTATTGGGTTTTGTTTGTTTGGGGTTTTCTTAGGGTGAGAGGGCTATGCATAGGCAAGCAAGGCAAATAATCCTTTCCTACTGCATACATTGTCATAGCTTGTAGAGAAATGAATAGTGCTGCACTGTTAGGAGTTAGCATGTTACAGATCATTCCTCATGCAACAGTAAGTTTTTATTTTTTTACACGCAGTGCATAATGCAATTTGTAAAAATCTAGCAGAGTTGTTCTTGGTGTAAATGTCATCCTAAAATCAATATGGAAGAAACATTACTTCTTATTTTCTTATTAGATAGTTCCTTGTGATCTTATTACCACTTGTACATTCTCTACTTTAAGTAATATTTTTTCATGTGTATCAACTGTGTCTGAAGCCTACTGTGGTTGGTATGTCGAAAGCTTCAGTTCAAGAAATAAGTGTGGGAAAATATATTTCATTAAATCTGTTTATTTCACTAATGGAACATATGTTATTTTTTTTCTGCTTGTTTTTCTGCTTGCTATATAACTCCTTTTGCATACTGTTGGCCAACAAGTCTGTAATAGCCTAGATGTTTTCTGTTTGGTTTTTTTTTTTTTTTTTTTTTTTTACCTTATTTGCGATGCTCTCCCTGTTAGACGCTACATTCATTTGGAAGGCTAGTTAAAAATTCTACTATGAAGAAATCCTGTTACCCCCCGTTATTCAGCCAGATGTACTGAGCCTACTTTTGCTTTTATTTTAAAATGAGCAGTTTGTTTCTTGTATTCATTCCTACTAGCCACCTTTTCCTTGCCTTCATGTTTATAGCGGTCTTACTGGAAATTAAGGTAGGAATTTTAGTTTCAGGGCCCTATTATCCCAAATTTCAAGGACTTTATTAAGCTCTCTCTTTTCATCTTCTGTCAAAATCCTTCTTTCTTTGGGTTTTTAGGGTTCTGGATGAAGAACATTTTAATGATATGCTTTAATTTTCGATGCAAACTCAAATTCAGTGTGATTTCTGCCAATTCTGGTATTCCTCTACATTTTTTGAATTCCAGGATACAGTCATCTTTGGTAATAATTTCCTTTCTTTCTTTTATTTTTTTTTTTTTTTGGTGGTCTATTTGCTTACTTCTCAGTATTTGGAAGAGGTTTTTCAATTAGAGCAGAAGCCTTGTAACACCATTTACAGTACAAGTTTCGGGTTGCTTTTTTCAGTGTTTAAATAAAGCTTTACTACTTTTAAATTCTTGAGCTTTTAATTTCAGAACACTTCACTAATGAATTCCAGCTATTTCTTAAAGTTGCTTCTTCAGAAATACAAGAAATGTAGTTATGGAGCTAGTACCAGTTTGTAAATTCAAAGAAAGCTGTTAAGGTTATTCCAGCACCCTGTCGACCAGTAAATTTGTCTTAGATTCTATATGACACTTCACTAGGTAGAAGAGAGCAGTGTAATAGAAGTTTCTATTTCTGGCTGGTAAATTGTGGCCTCACCACTGATACAGTTTCTGTGGAAACCTCTCTGCACAGCCTCAGGAGCTGAGGGTGCTTGTGCTGTCTCTGTGTTGGCATACCAGGCCTTCAGCAATAGGGTGAGTTTACATGCTGTTCGGGTTTGACTGGGACAGAATCCCAGCCCAGCCATGCCAGGCAGGCCATTAGTTTCAAGTCAGCCAGGGCAGCTGACCTGAGTCAGCTACAGGGGTAGCCCACAACATAATGTCATGGTCATTATAAAGGGGGAAGGTTTGCTGAGAAGAGGGAGCTCTTGTGAGGTTCCTGCTGGAGTCCCTCCTGCTCCTCCTCTGGCTTCTCCTGAGGACTGCTCTCTAGTTGATTGTGATGACTGGATATTCATTTGGCTAAGTATAGCTTTGTATGTCTCTGTTGGTATTGATGGTGTCTCATTAAATCTGTTTCACTTCTACCCACGGGTCTTCTCTCCTTTTCGCAGTTCTCCTTCCTGGCTGGCGAGGGGTTGTCAGGTGATAGAGCAACTGTTATAGTTTAGTGCCAGGTAAAGGCTAAATGTAGACACACACACACACAGATTCATTCTACCTACTTTTAGACATTAAAAACTCCTAAATTGAGATCCTTATTGATGCTTGCCAGCAAAAGACAGGTGCTATCAGCAGGTAGTCATCTCATAGGTAATGAGATTCGCAACCTTATGGAGTCTTCTCTCTCTCCTTCCAACTACAGCAGAAGCCTAGGTTTGCTAGCCTTCTAATATTGATGTCTCAGATAAATCCTTACACCAAGTAGGAAAACCTTAGTTCTTTCTATTTTTTCTTTTCTATGTTTCTTCTGTTTTCAATAGATAAGCCGCATTTTCCTTGGAGGACTAACTGCACAGATTATGAGTATTAGAACCACTGAGCAAACTCCTAGTGTTTATATAGACATATATCTCAAACCATTTGCATAAGGTAAAAATATAGTTGATGCTTTGTTTACATTACATCAGGGCCACAATCTGTAATGAAATTTCGTCGGAACTTCAGAGTCATGTAGTGAAGCAGTGATCATAATTTCTCATGAGATCATCTGTGCTATATCAAAATTTTATTTGACTCTCTATTCAATGGAAAAGATTACTCATCCAGTCCTTATCTGTCATTTGTACCTCAAAGCAAAGGAAATCTACAGAATCCACATAAAAATTTAAGGCTTTTTCTTCTTCTGAATAAAATCGTTCTGAATACATTTCAATTAAATTCTCAAAGAATATATCCATAAAACTTTCCAAAGGAAACACAATGGTTTTCAACTTTTTAAATTTAAATAATTAGAAATACAGGTTTTGTGACTATCGACTGTTTTTAATGGAAGACTCTTCGTGTACAAATCTGTCAACTGAATAATGTTTATATCACTTGTCAAATAATATATAAACATTTTTGTCATAAATTATCAGGTGGGTATTACTCAGCCAGATCCAGAGACCTCCATATTGTCTCAGTAAATCACTGTCATCTTTGGACAGTGGCTGGTTTTAGAAAATCAGCTTTTTGCAATGAGGTAAGCCTGATTCTAAAAAATCTCTAAACTTAAATATGAGGGATTAAAGATGCCCAGGCATAGTTCTGAACTTTGATTGACCTCAGTCACCCCTAAATTACAGATGTCTTGTAGATGCACACTGAAGTGCCTCCTTTATTTTTTTAAAATAGGTAGTATAACAGAAAGCAGGATGGCAGCTCAACTTAACAGTGTTGTCATCAATCTGATATTGTGCAAACCACAAGATCACAACAGTCCTTATATAAGTGTTCTCTATGCAAGCATACATATACATTTAAGTGTAAGCATATATTGAAAAGTGTACTTTTCATAACTTTTTCACTGTTTTTGTATGACACTGCCATGCCACCTTGCTATTTTCAGATAATTCTACACTTTTTACTTTTCTACACTTTCAGTCACAAATGGTGTTCCCCAGGGCTCAGTATTGGGGCTGGTCTTGTTTAATATCTTTATCAACAACCTGGATGAGGGGATCGAGTGCGCCCTCAGCAAGTTTACAGATGACATGAAATGCAGGAGCATCGATCTGCTCGAGGGTAGAGAGGGTCTGCAGAGGGATCTGGACAGTCTAGATCGATGGGCCAAGGTCAACTGTATGAAGTTTAACAAGGCCAAGTGCCAGGTCCTGGACTTGGGTCACAACAATCCCATGCAGCGCTACAGGCTTGAGGAAGAGTGGCTGGAAAGCTGCCCAGCAGAAAAGGACCTGGAGGTGTGGGTTGACAGCCAGTTGAGCATGAGGCAGCAGTGTGCCCAGGTGGCCCAGAAGGCCAACAGCATCGTGGCCTTTATCGGAAATAGTGTGGCCAGCAGGAGTAGAGAAGTAATAGTGTCCCTGTACTCAGCACAGGTGAGACCACACCTTGAGTACTATGTCCAGTTTTGGGAGCCACAGTACAAGACAGACGTTGAGGGCCTGGAGAGGGTCCAGAGAATGGCAACAAAGCTGGTGAGGGGTCTGGAAAACAAGTCTTATGAGGAGCGCTTGAGGGAATTGGAATTGTTTAGCCTAGAGAAGAGGAGGCTGAGAGGATACCTTATTGCTCTCTACAACTTCCTGAAAGGAAGTTGTATTGAGGCCAGTGTTGGTCTCTTCTCCTAAGTAACACATGATAGGACAAGACGAAATGGCCTCAAGTTGTGCCAGGGGAGGTTTAGATTGAATACTAGGAAAAATTTCTTTGCTGAAAGACTGGTCAAACATTGGAACAGGCTGCCCAGCGAAGTGGTGGAGTCACCATACCTGGAGATGTTCAAAAGACTTGTAGATGTGGTGCTTAGGGACATGGTTTAGTGCTGAGTTTTGCAGAGTGGGGTTAATGGTTGGACCTGATGATCTTAAAGGTCTTTTCCAACCAAAATGATACTATGATTCTATGAAACCATGCAGAATCATATTTTGATAATTTATGGGTTTTGCAATAAAGCTGTGTGTATTACTGGGTTACTCTTTTATGGTGTAGATAACACTCACAGTGCTGCACTGTTAAATACATTTCTTCCAATTAAGAAGGGCTTACTAAGCTCCAAAGAGTGGTGTGTTTTTTGTGCAAGTAGCCTTTGTAGTTGATTGTATCTTCGCTAAACATAAGACAGAAACAATTGGCTATCTTATCCTCCTGAAACTAATTTCTTTTAGTCTTACCAATGGTACCGTGGAAATTTTTTGTGTGCTGTTGAAGACTTATTACTTCCTCAACACCTGCTGGTCTAAATTACTTGGAGGCATTGGGAGTATACTTGCTTTCACAGGTATTTCTATCAACTAATTGCCTGTGAAAACTCATTTGGTTGTTTCCAACTCTAAATGACAGGAAGTGTTATGAGAGCAGTAGGTGAAATATACTCCCAGCTGACCCACCTATGTTTTTTAATTCTATTGATTGAACTTTAGCATATAGACTGTATTGGTGCTCCGCTGACTACTATATCAATAACTAAATAATTCAGATTTGATTTCTATATGAAATTAACTCCATGTTATATTTTATGTAACACTTAGGGAACAATGTTCAATTTTATGGTGGCAAAAATTATTCTACTTATTTGAAGGGAATAACAATGGCATGTGCTATCCTGAATTTCCATCGTTATCCCTTTGTTAAATCAAAATCATAGTCTTCTTTCAGTTGGCATAGTTCAAAAGAACTGTTATTCCCCCCAAAAAAAGTCCTGGAGGATTCAAATATTTTTGTGGCCATGTGTTCCATGTCATCAGATTCCACCTAACAACTTTTGAGCAATTATCTTGTTAGCCAAGGATCCACTGTGTGCAGAGATACTTTTCTCAATCTGGCAGCAAAGTCATATGGATGTCACTCTTTTCAGTTCATAACCTGTGAGAATTAATACCACCTAAGAAAAATACAGAAAAATAATAGCCAAGATAAAAGAACTAGATTATACTGCAGTGTTTAAATTCTTGAGGATATAAAAAGACTAGCTTACACCTGCAAAGAAAAGCCACCTAAATGGACAGTATTTGCCACTTATGATTCAAGCTTTTCCCAATACAGCATTTAAAAGACCCTTAATTTAGTAGAAGGTAGGAGACTACGAAATTACCAGTATTCTCTGTTGTGTGCCAATGACACTTGGCTCCATGTTTTATAAATTTATGCTACAAGATGTTGCACATCTTTAGCATTTATTTGTCCACGAATATACAGATACAGACAAGCTGTCTATTTTCTGCTAAGTGTTCTTTCCTAATTTCACTTGTGAATTAAGTCAGGCATTTTAAAATGACACTCCAAGCACATTTTAAAAGATACACCGAAGGCTTATTTTTGTATGGTGTACCTTCTGTCTACATTCTTATTTCAAAGGCATGTCAATTCCCTGAATCTTATTGCAAATTACCTATGTGCTATTCATAGTGCAATGTTTAAGTAGGCTTTTGGCATTGTACTGGGTCAATATTTTGGAGGAAATACTTTTGCAATAAATAAAGGCTTTCACTCTTTTAAAAAAAGTTCTGTAGGCAATTTTTATTACTTTGTCATTGCTTTTACACTTAGTAACTTTGGCTAAGATCTATAATCTCTATTCACAGGGCTTTCATCTATTGAAGAAGAACAGCTAGTTATGTGTGAATTTCAAATTCATTTGAAAATTTCCTCCAAAATGAATCATTCATTTTCTTCATAACAGAGTATATAATATGTGCCACATCCAGGTGTCTTGGTTAATGTCTAAACTGCTGGTTTCAGTAGCACTTGACTGCAAATGCAGAGATCCATTATAGCTCACCTGCTTGTTTAGGTAAGCTCAGGGCATACCATCCATTTTTCATACATTCTGCTTTCTGTGGGAACCTAACCTGCATAAAAGAGCCAGAAAACAGCTGTTACACTCTAGGCAGTTCCTTCCTTAAATGGTTGGCAAGTTAGATCCGTTGGTATGACTGTCTACCCATTGTACTATTGAAACGTAGTCTGAGAAATTATTTTCAAAAGGATATAGGATTTTCATGGTTACTCTCATAGTGTTAAGTGATTAATTATCTCCTGCTTCCAAATAAGAGGTGGTGAATCTGCACTGTGCTACACTATTTCAATTTCTAACTTCTCTAAAGGATCTTTGAAGAGCCACTTTTTATTCTACTGTGTAGGTATGCTTGCAAAATTAGATGACTTCTCAGATAATGCGGTCCAAATCTATAGAGTGCTTTGAAGGCGAACAACTTGTTCCTGAATTTGCATTTGTCAAATCCACGTATTCAGAGAGAAAACGGTGAAGACAGAAGAGCAGTGAACATACATGCTGTCATTGTCCTGTCTTGCTTGCTTTGGATTCCACACTGATTGCAGCTCAGTTAAGGTTAGCAATTTGATTCTTAAGAACAGGGGTTTACAATGATCCTAGCTGAAGTCTAAGATCGTAACACCTGGATTCACTAAAGAGGGTTCTCACTTAGATATTTCCTTCCTTTTTCCCTTTCTTTCGTAAGTTTGTTTGTAGATTTGGCTTGAATCATGTTCTGTGTCTTTTCCCTTTTATTGCAGAATGCATATATAATAAACAATATCTCCAATTTCATATTTTCCTGTCTTTTCTTTTTGCCTTATCTAGTTCTTTCTGTACATTGCCTGAAAATGGAATTTCTGGAAGCTTTTCAGCACTCAAAGGTCTCATATTATCTGCTGGCTAACATTACTGATTTCTTTATTGATCTACTATCTTTATCTGACTTCCATTTTTAAACTACTACAAAGAATACCTACCCCTTTCTTTTACTGGTTAGACAACAATGAGAAAATTATTCTCCAAAATTAGCACAGTTGATGCCATTTTTACCTGGAATTGCTTATTTGATCTGTCAGTCATCCCAACAATTTCAAACACAGCTAGAAATAAAAACTTTGACTAGAAAAAAACAGAATGAGGATAAGTACCCTTTAGCTTTATATGCTATAGGACAAGACAATAAATACAATGAGACTCCTGCATGTAACTTCTGGTTTTGAATACTTCATTTAAAACACAATGGTTTTATGCATGATTTAGCAACTGAACAAATCCATCATGCCAGATTTGACTTGTTAAAATATTTAAAAGATAAAAATATTATTGTATGCAAAGAAAGTGATTAAGGAAAAAGTTACAGATCTTTTAAAGGGGGTAAATATGTGAAAGGAAAATAAAAATTTCTGGTGCCTCAAACTAAGCAGATAGCCAACCAAATGCTTGTAATAGGGTATTTTCCTAGAACAATTCCCTAGAACTGCACCCAGTGATAAAGGTGAAGGAGAGACCTCACAAAATTCTGATTATTTGTTTGCTTAACTGCAGATGGGAAAGCTACTTTAGTTAGAAATTATTGGCATGTTGATGTTCTGACGGTTTTGTCAGATCACTGCCTAAACATTAGATTGGTTCATATATCTGGAAATATCTTTTGCTGATATTTCCCCTACAGAGCTTCTGGGTAATTCTCGATTCTTCAGAAATTCGAAATAAATCAGTTAGAAATCTGAGAATAGCTGAATCTTCTAGTAATTCAGAAGGCCTTTGTATTATCTTTTCATAAGTTTGTTTCAATTTCTTGTGATATTGTATGAAATTGTAAGTTTTCAACGGTCACTTTAAGGAATTTTGTAATTTTTTCCCTTCTGTCAAATTTAAAAACTGTCATTATCAGTGATTGTAAGTAGAATCCAACCAATTTTCCAAGGTATTATAGATCTTATCTATCAGAGACTATGGATAACTAAACAAAGCACTTGTTACAGGATGCTCTGTCAACTGTTGTTCTCTGTACCATAGTACTTACCTTCATTTATTTATTTTTTTTCACATTCAAGTTAAAGCCAGAATGGATGGTAATTGTAGTTACTTTTGCATCAGGATTCTGTAGATCACTTTCTTCGCTTGTAATGAAAATCAGTAATTTGCACAACTGAGATGTAGTAACCACATTAGTGCCTCCCATAAAGTATTCAGATTTTTTGAAGAGTACATATACTTTTTGATCTTAGTTCTATATGTTTTTTCTTTTTTGCAATCTAGCTTTTTTAAATTAAAATTTTACATTGAAGACCAAAATGTTCTAGAATGAGAATCTGTTTACTTAAATTACTCTCATCTACAGATTGTACACTTTCTTCCTAGAAGCACCAATTCCTTGAAAGAAAATTTACTACTTCTTGTAACAAAAGAGTTGGTGCACTTCCTTCCTTTAGTTTCACATATACCCAGATACTAGTGGAATATGTTCTACTTTGATAAATTCAGAGTATACTGTTCATTCACCTGAATAACGATACTTCAATGCAAATGCATCTTGCACTACACTATCTCTTTTGTACTACTATGTCACTTGCATCTCCCACTTCAAATTTGAAGATGGAAGGTGGTTATACAGATAAATAAAACCATAAATCAGTAAGAATAGTTATTATTGATACTCACTTGACTTAATGACTGCTGAATAACTGAAGACTGAGAAATGTTTGCAAGCCTGGATTCATTAGCTGATTTAATTCAGCCATCTAAAAGTTATTTGTCACTCTGTTAGTCACCAAGACTCCCTTGGTAACTCTTAGAAAGAGAAGCTGCCAGAAGGTTCATCACTTCCGTCTTAAATACGTACAGAGGAATCTTAGGCAACAAGCTCAGTCAGCCTGTTTTAAAGATTACTGAATTTAGGTGAAGAAAAAACCCTTCCTCTATTAGCATACGTTTCCTAAAAAAACAGAGGCTTGAAGATTGACCTCAGTGGAATAAGAACTGTGTCCAGTGAGCTAGATCACTGGGCTGGCTTTTTTAGGATGTTTTAATTAGGTACTAACTGATTCTCACTATCTGACTAGAACTCTAGTTAATATAAGTTTGTCATTAGGAACTTCATCAAAGGCTTTCTAAAAATATAAATAAGTAATGTTATCTGCTGTTAAAATTTGTAAGTTCCACTATAATACCCACAAAGTTAGGGGTAGAATTTTCCCCATGCTGTATTATGCTACTTGTCCCTTATTAAATTATTGCTATCCCTTAGAGGCGTGTTCTGAAATACTTCTTTCTTACTTTTTTTTTCAATGCTATTTCTCATTGCTAATTACCTGGAAAGGTGTAGGTGACATCTGACCCAAACCTTAAGAGTAAAAATAGCGTTGTCTAATCTTTAAAAAGAAGCTTGTGGCTTTCTTCTGATTGACAGGAAATTTTGTTTTGTGTAATGATACATACAAATAACCTTAAGACATACATGAAACATAGATCAGATCCCCTCAGACTCTTTACTGTTCAAATCAGGAGGAAAAGAAAGGGCAAAGAATTTATTTTAAAAGTCAACTACTTGCCCTTTTGTCTACAATTTATCCAAGGTCTGAAACAGCCCACACATCTTAGAACAGCTAACAAGACAGTTTGCATAGTTGTGAATTGCTGAAGTGGACAACAATCTGCTTTGTACTCCCCAGACCAAGTTCATCCAGAGATGTTCCTGACATGTCAAAGAGGTAAACAGGTAATAGAAAGCTCAATACGCCAACAGAAACTACCCAAAACTCCACTTCCTCCAGTTCTTCCTGTAAACACAATTTCAAAACAATAACAAAGAGGTTAGAGTGTGGGATGAAATTTGGGGACTTTCTATTTTTATAAGGAGAGGGATGCAACTGCCTTCTCTCATCTTCACCAAAGAGATTTGCAGAGACTATTCCTCAAGAAATTATATTTGTAAAACCTGATTTGGACAAAAGTCACCTCAACAAGGTCCTGTTTTTCTTTCACTATCATACCAGCTGGGACCAGCTACATGAGGTTTGCTAGACAGAGTTACGGGGGTTTGGAGGTCAAACATTGTCACAAAATAAGATTTTAAAACTCTGAGACAGATTATTTCCCCAGTACCTATATTGCTCTGCACGTTTTGTGAATCGTGGGCTGGCCATGGGACAGGGATCCTGCAATGGGAAAAAGCTAAAAGTTAACACCCACTAGACAGGCCCAGTGCTCACCTGTCCTTGCTGTCATCAGTCTTATCAGTGTTATATTGGCACTCCACAATTGTGGCCATCCAGAGGTTGCTTGAATTGAATTATGAGACAATAGAAACTGACTGAAGATCAGAAAGGACAAACAAGTTCAATGTCTTGAGCTGAGCCATCTGGTCTCATTGCTGTAACTGATTTATTAGAAAACTCAAGTTTTTGCCTGTGTAGGACCAAAGGCTGGTTGCAGGGCATGTAAACACCATATTGTTTGATTTATGACACAGCAAATTAATAGGGTTTGGCAGATTTAGTAAGGTCTCTAAGTAAATAAATAAATAGCTTCTGATCAGCCAAGGGAAAAAAAAAAAAAAAAACCCACACACAGCAGAAGATCACAAAATGCACTGACTTTTCCTTTATTCGTTTCCAGGCACTATTTTAGTTCAGTGTGTGAGAGAAGGGAATTGTTTGAGAAGAATGAAAATATTCTAGATGACAAGGATATCAAAGGATAAAGGGAAGTTTGTTTGTGGAAATGCCTAGGGTACAATTTTTTCCAGTTTGCTGAGAGATTTCTTGATGCATATTTTTGGAGTTTAATGTTGAAAAAAAAAATTCAGTTTAGTTATGTAGTCATGTTTGGTGATAGAAACAACAGGTATGGGTGGAGCTGCCTTATTGTTACTTCAACATGCCATACAAGAATTAAATGTGTTGCTATGTCGTAAGCAAATTTATATCCTCTTCTGAGGAAAAACCCAAATTATACAAATTGAATATATTAACACAACATTTTACAAAAGGACAACTTATAGTATATCATTTATTTCTGAGTTATAGATGACCTTATAACTCATGAGTGATGGAGCAAAACAGAGCTGGAAGTGAGTTAGGAAAAATTACCAGTAGAAATAAATGGTGTATACAGAATCAGCCTGCTCCACAAGTTCTCTTTATGGAACACCAATTTTCATTTTATACTGTGCATTGATGGACTGTAATATTTTATATTAAATGCTGAAGCAACATTAGTGCTTTGATTGAAGTGTGAGTGCCTGGTGGTATTGCCAGCGGTTTGTGAGTAAGAAAGAAGTGTACATGTAAAGATAACTAGAGGGTTACGTTTTTTACCCTTGCTCCTGAAAATATTGCTAACACAGGCAGAGGGGAAATAATTACAGATAGACAAGAAGGAGGACATTAACAAATTGTCCATAGTTTTTTGTAAATTCCTCATCAAACAGTACAGAGATTCTATTTCTCAGAAGTTGCAGACAGCTCTGTATCAAACACAGAGGAAATGCTGGAGAGCAGGCAGAGCCAGAGGAGAAATGGGTAACCAGTTTAGAGGAATTTGCTTTCATCCTACTGGTTGTAGAAATTTCCAGGAAAGATAATAGAATTCCAGGTACATTGTAGAGAGCTGAATTGTCTTTGTGTATATGTCCTACTCCTGCAGTCTTTTATTAATACCAAAGAATTTCCAAATGTCACTCTGTCTTCTCTTTGAGATAAATGGAGACAACTCACCTGAAATAGGAGTCATCCTCTAAAGGAACCTATCTTTGTATCTTGGTGATATAGGAAATGTAGACAACTTAACTGAGCTTCAGTGCCTCAAACGACACAATAGATGTGCAGCTCAAACTGAACTTCAGTGTGATGTTCTGCAAAAATGACTACTGTGAAGTATGCACAAAGGGTGAATGAATGTGGGTAGAGAGGTAACTTTACTTTGACCAGTACAAGAATTGTGGGTGCTGATTGCTAAAGATGGGAGGGTTAAAAATGAGGAAAAATTCTTAAAGCTGGAAAAAGCTGCCTTATAGAGAGGCATGACAAAAAAGAACTTGTTCTGTATGGCTTTGCAAAGAAGTGACTTGCTTGTGATCTAGAAGTACAAGGAAAAAATACACTAAGTGTTAAAAGACTATTTAAGCTAGCAGAAAAAAGTATCTTGTAATAAGAACTCCTGGCTGGAAGCTGAAGGCAAATAAATTCAAATGTGAAATAAGGCACAGTTTCACAGCAGTGATGGTATTTAACCTTCAGAGCAAAAAGCCAAGGGCAGTGTTTGATTCTCCATCTCTCTGACTTCAAATCAAGACTAGATGTTTTTCTGTAATACGTTAAACATAAACTACTGAGCTGAGTAAAATTGAAAATGAAATTTAATGACCTATGATATACAGGGTCAGAATAGATGATCTAATGGATCCTTCCTGTCTTGAACTGTGTGAAAAAGTTAATGGAGCTGCTCCATTTTGTAGAGACAAAGAATTTGTCTTCCATGTCTGTTATTCAGCACTTTTTTTCCTATTTTTTTTCAGCTGGCTTGTGTAAATTCATGTAGAACTGGCTTTCTTTTGAAGGTTTTATTCCATGTATTCCTGTACTGAGATACAGAAGGCCTATCAACTCCTCACATTAAATTTGTTTTGCAAAGTTATTTCAATTTTCTAAAAGCATTAATGCCATCCTCGTCAGTACCTAATGCCAAATAAATATGCTTGTCAGTAGGGTCTTTGCACTCACATGTTGTGTCCCTAATTAATTCAGATGTAATTGTTCACTACATCTTCATTCCAATATTTCTCCTCCTCTGTGTCTCTGAGGTTTTTTGGTAATTAGAGCGTTGGAATTACGAATTCTCATAGTCTTGTGGGGTTTTTTACCTTCTTTTTCTTACCTCATCTTTAAGCAGAACTTTATTCTCATGTCTCTTCTTGCCCTGGAGGTCTGTATACCTCCCTAGTGCTATCCTTACTCTTTTTCCTATCTAGCAGCTTAATCCCAAATTGATTCATTATATTTCTCCAAGGCTCACTATAGCAATTTTTCAGTTCTGATTTTTCTCCTGATACACACAGCTCTACTTTCTCCCTCGTCTCTTTCATGTTTTTGTCTTCCAGAAAGTCTGGAAGCCCTGTGTTTAGAATTAATATCCTTCCTTGGGGATAAATCATGTTTTTCATGTAAGTACTACACTGCCATGCATTTGATTACCAGATGTTCATATTTTCAATATCATATTTTGTAATGGCATCTCCAGAAACAGTATCCTAGTTACACACTGGATGTAGAGGCACCCCATGAATATTTTATAACTCTGCTCATAGAAGGTTCTCCTAAAGTATCTTTTATAGCTTAGTTTCGTGGTGAATCAGTTGTCCCGTTGTCGAGCAAGTTTTTTTTAACCATTATCATTGGTTCTCTTAGTTCTAAGCCTCAGCTCTCATTGTTCTAGTATAAATAATTATATGCTCTTTTTCTTCCTGTTAGTATCTCTGGGAAAAAGGGGGCTTACTGTCACTGTTTTGGTCAAGATCTGAATTTTCTAAAGTCAGTTGGTATTCTAGTTTTGAGCAGAGGAAATTTCGGTAACTGACTGAACTAGTGAGTGCTTTTAATTCAGTGTCATAACTTTAATAGCAGGCAGTGTCAGATGCTTGATTGGAGAGTGAAACAATTGTTCAAAAGGAAAGTTCTGGTTTCTTTTAAAACATGTCAAGCACTGACTGGCTTACATTTTGGCATGAAGCATATCTACTATTTATACATTAATATTTTTCTGTTTGATTTTTGGACCACTCTCTAACTTCTGACGTCTTTTAGAAAAGAATATTTCATTAGCTGTATTCATCTTTGAAGTGTATGTGGAAGGTGTGAACTGACATGCATAACCCAAACCCAAGTATATTAAAATTATTTCCAGTCTCCAACAGTTTCGGAGGTATATCTCTCTCCTATCATCAAATTATTCCATGTGACATAAGGCGTGTGATAATTTTTTCACTGATTCCTTATTGCTGCAAAACTGAATTATTTAAAATTGTAGAAGGTTTAATTCTACTTATTCTCTCCTCTGCAGTAGAATTATTTCAAAGCTGTCATGGTTTAAGCCCACTCAGCCAGCAGCAAAGCACCACGCATCCACTCGCTCACCCTTACCCCCTCCTCTGAGGCATGAGGAAGAGAAAATATAACAAAAAGGCTGGAGGGTTGAGACAAACGACAGGGAGGGCTCACTCACCAGTATGGTCACGGGCAAAAGACAAGCTTGACTTGGGGAAAACAACATCAATTTAATTTAAACACCACCACCACCAAGAATAATGCGAAATAAAAACAAGTCTTAAAAACATCTTCCCCCCCACTCCAGGCTCAGCTCTGCTCCTGATTTCTTCACCTTCTCTTCCTCAGTGGAGCAGGGGTGCAGGGAGTGGGGCATGTAGTCTGTTTGTCACAAGTTGCATGGCTGAGCACAGAGAGTTGTGGTGAATGGAGTTAAATTCATCTAGCAGCTGGTCACAAGCGGTGTTCCCCAGGGCTCAGTATTAGGACCAGTCTTTAACATGTTTATTGATGATCTGGATAAGGGAATTGAGCACTCCCTCAGTAAGTTTGCAGATCACACTAAATTGAGTGGGAATGTTGATCTGCTCGAGGGTAGAGAGGGTCTGCAGAGGGATCTGGACAGTCTAGATCGATGGGCCAAGGTCAACTGTGTGAAGTTTAGCAAGTCCAAGTGCTCGGTCCTGCACTTGGGTCACAACAACCCCATGCAGTGCTACAGGCTTGAGGAAGAGTGTCTTGAAAGCTGCCCAGCGGAAAAGGACCTGGAGGTGCGGGTCGACAGCCAGTTGAACATGAGCCAGCAGTGTGGCCAGGTGGCCAAGAAGGCCAATAGCATCGTGGCCTGTATCAGAAATAGCGTGGCCAGCAGGAGTGATCGTGTCCCTGTACTCAGCACTGATGAGACCGCAACTCAAATATTGTGTGCAGTTTTGGGCCTCTCACTACAAGAAAGACATTGAGGTGCTGGAGCGTGTCCAGAGAAGGGCAACAAAGCTGGTGAAGGGTCTGGAAAACAGGTCTTATGAGAAGCAGCTGAGGCAACTGGGATCGTTTAGCTTAGAGAAGAGGAGGCTGAGGGGAAACCTTGTTGCTCTCCACAACTACACGAAAGGAAGTTGCAGTGAGGTGGGTGTTGGTCTCTTCTCCCAAGTAGCTAATGGCGAGACAAGAGATAATGGCCTCATGCTGCACCAGGGGAAATTTAGATGGATATTAGGAAAAATTTCTTTGCTGAAAGACCCATTGGAACGGGCTGCCCAGGGAGGTAGTGGAGTCACCATCCCTGGAGGTGTTCAAAAGACATGTATGGATGTGGTGCTTAGGGACATGGTTTAGTGGTGGGCTTGGTAGTGTTAGGATAATGGTTGGACCTGATGATCTTAAAGGTCTTTTCCAACCAAACTGATTCTATGATTCTATGAACAGCATGGCAGTTTGGTTCTAGAGCAAGATTTGGAACAGCAGACGGATAGGAATGACAGTATCTAAGAGATTCCTTACTCTGGTCCTTCTTTTAGAATGTTTGGAATTGAAGGAAATTTTAGCTTGTAAACAAACTGTGGAGTAGAAAATAAAATGTAGATAAACTTCAGATGTGAGCTGAACCCATTGTGGTTTCCTTTTAATGGCTAACACTTAATTAGAGTCTTGTTATCAATTAGAATTGCCAACACTTTAATCTGTGGGGGAAGAAGACGTAATTTTCCTACCATTAAAACTTAAACTGCTTTCATTTTGCAGGATTTTAGATAGTGGGGTGCTTTTCATTTTTACTAAGATGTCTATGGGTTTTTGACATTTTAATCAAAATATCTTCATTTACTAAAATGTTGGGGAACATAGGTTTTGGTGGAAAAGTCTTTGTGGACATAGCAATAAATGTTGAATTAAAAAATGACCATGTTAAGGAAAACTGTATACATAACAAAATACTGGAAACATGGACAGTTTTAACTAATTTCTAGGGGGAAAAAATAGTATTCACAGAATCATAGAACGGTTTGGATTGGAAGGGACCTCAAAGATCATCTAGTTCTAACCCACCTGCCATGGCAGGGACACCTCCCACTAGACCAGGTTGCTCAAGGCTCACACTGACCTGGTCTCGAGCACTTCCAGGGACAGAGCATCAACAACTTCCTTAGGCATGAATGTAGAATTAGAATGGGGACCCTGGAAACCATTACATACATAGCGGCAATACAGGTAGAAAAATTACAGGTTTCAAATACTTGAAGTTTACATTTTTATGTAAGTTCATAAACAAGAATGATTCTATGATAATCCATGAAAACAGATTAACATTTTTTTTCAAAAAAGATTATATAATTCTTATATATTTTTTAAAGTTTCATATTAACCTTATGTTAAAAAATAATTTGACAGTAATGCCTAGAGCGTCTCAAGAACTCAAACAGAATCAGTACTAATATTTGTCCAAATGTTATCTCAAATAGGGAGTTGAGAGCTATGCATATGCAGGCAATGCTGCCCCAACAACACAAATACAAAGTGAAAGGGCATCCCCAAGCTAGAGAGGCTTGATCTGCTTGTGAGGGTGCTTCACATTATTATACTACATGACACAGTTGCACTTCATGTAGAAGTTTCCTGTAACCATGTTTATGGTGCATTCATTGTGGACATTTAGGTCAAAGCAGGACTAGCATCGCTAACCTAGAGTATAGATTCTGCTGCTGACTAAAGCCCTTCCTGAAACGTGGTGAAACAAAGATTGTAAGGATTCTGAGTCCCTCAAGAGCAGGGATTGGGCAGAGACCATGACATTCCTATTCATCCACTTTCTTTTAGATTATTTCTAATCAAGATGCTGTTTTTTTTCAAAACAGGGAAAAATCCTGAACCAGATAATCAGTCATATTATTACGGGAAAAGGTATTCTTTGACACATTTTCCCTCAGTAATCAACAGCAGGGAAAAATAAACTATTTACTTATCAGAATTAACAATTTACACCATGTAAACATAGGATTCCTGGAATTAAGTAAATTCACATTTTTCCTGATGTGATTATCAGAACTGCTTCTAGTATCTCATTCAGACTTTCATTTCTTCATCCTAACATTCTACTGTGTCATTTGCCATCATTCAGGAGGACAGGTAAGGGCATCGACCAGAAGCATAAACCTGATGCTCAGCTCACCCATAAACTCAATTGCAAACTCAGTATCAGAAAAATTCTCTTGAGTAATTTTTTTTCTCCACTTTGAGTATAGATGTGGAAAGGTACGATTTTGCAGGCATAGAAGATTATAATGGAAAAAGATGAAGTGCCTGCCTTTTTCCTACCATGCGTACCTGTTTGCATTAGATCTAGGCTTACCTTCTTTCTCAGTCTTTTTAATACAGTTGTAAATCTGAGAGGCTCAAGTGTGTGTGATACTCTGTCAAATAATTGTTAGAGAAACACTGTTTGCTTGCAAAACATTGTGGGAAATGTGCTTAATTCCACCACTAAGAAATAACACCAAAACCTGAAATCCTATACAAAATGCTTATTCTTCAGTCCATTTGCATATGTAATTGTAAATATACAGGAATGGCCAGATTATCTAGTGAAATATATACTTAAAACAAAACAATTGAACATTTCCTAATAATTCTTAGCATTTAATTTATTTTTTTTCATTATGTTGAGTATCAAGCAGATGTTTTTATAGAACTATGTGTCACAACCACAGGATCTTACTCCTGTTTGATAACATTTTTTTTCTAGTTATCCTTCGGATTTTTTTTCCTGGTGCACTAGTTTACATTTCTCCATACTAAATGTCATCCACTGTGAGAGTTTGCAGTCAAACCATCCTTCCACAAATCAGGGCAATTAATGACAGTTAAAAGCTATCTGAAGCATGTGCCAGAAAAGTTCACTTAAAAGTACAATTATCTGGGAGAGAAGTAGAGTTCAGAGGCAGCTACTTTCTGACGTAGTTTTTCCATCCCTGGCAATACAGATGATACTTTTGCTTTGCAGCAGTAACTCTTGAAATGGAGTAAGTACCAAGGGAATGCAGATTCACAGCCTGAGTTTTTTTGCATTTTTTCCTTTTCCTATTTAAAAAAATGTAAACGAAAAGTACTATTTTCAGCATTTCCTTTTAATTTATAGCAGTTCTTCAGCAGGATAATAAATATCAAATTATTTACTTCAGAGGATTGAGAGGATTACTTAGTTAATGTTTAAAAAACACTTTGAAGATAAAAAGCACTATTGAGCTGCTTAAGACTTACTGAATAGTTAATTATCTAAAGGTCCCATTCTCCCCCCTACAGGTTATTTCTACATAGGGGAGAGTAAACTGAGCTTCATATCAGGACTTTCAAAGCCAGGCTTTTCAAATATTATTGGTTTCAAAAATTGCTTTTTTAGTGGTC
This sequence comes from Leptosomus discolor, assembly GCF_034619465.1. NCBI lineage: Eukaryota > Metazoa > Chordata > Aves > Leptosomiformes > Leptosomidae > Leptosomus > Leptosomus discolor. The sequence continues at coordinate 17,500,181 of NC_141396.1, read as the reverse complement.
TGAATCTGGTTCCTTTGAAGTCAATGGCGAAAGTCCAACAGATTCGCTGAAGCATGATGGAGCTGTTCAGAATAAACAAGCTGAAACAATGGTTAGAGCCCGTATCCGCATTATTTATATTTTGTCTCACTCGGTGTGTGTATATAAGTATAATTGTGTATATATATATATACATGCATATAGACGCTTACAAGCACAGATGGTGGTTTGTGGACGAGTAAGATACATTTAATTTGGGACTTCGGGTATATGGAATCAATTCCTTCATAAAAAGCCCCTTTTCTAGAGAGACACACTGACCTTGCTGAGAAATTCCACAGGCAAAACGGATCTCTTTACACAATCTGAACAGAAGAGATGAATGATCTTAGCAACAGTGGGGAAAAAAAGCTCTTGAAAAGGCTCTACCTGATCCTGTACTCTCGCCGCCTCATAGCTAACACAGATACCTCACACAAAGAAATGGAGAAAAAGGAAAGAGTTTCTGAACCCAGCATTTGGAGTCAGCCTTTGTCCACAACAGAATCATTGAAGGTAATTACCAGTCCTTCCTTCTTCACTGTCTTAGCTGTTAAAAAAATCATAAGTGACCAGTGTAAGGTAAAAATTATTCTGTTTGCCAAGGACAGGAATCTCCCTTTGGACTAAATAGTTCAGGAAATACTGTTGCACTCAGATCTTTACTGTAGAAGACATTAGTCCTCCAAACACCAATACATACACTTAATTTTACAAACATTAAATACCTCTTGATTCTGGTATGACTGATTAGGAGGCAGATATTAAGTGTTTGTTAATACTAGCATAATTATGGCTTAAATTCATCAATATATGCCATTTGAGAAAAAGTCATGAGAGTTATATATTTAACTGCAGTTCACAATTGATTCCTCCCTAAGATGAACAATATCTCAGACTGAACTCATTTAAATTTGACCTTTTAATGTGCTACAGCAGCATACTATCTTATGCTTTTAGCTGTGTTGGCTCTTAAATCAGGATCTGGATGTAAAAGGTCATGCTGAATTCTTGAGTTACATTTTTAACAAGAACCACTCTTAATTTTTTTTTTTATTAATACTAGGAACATGCAGGGATCACAAAAGGAAAGAGTAAAGGAGTAAGAAGGGATTTGATTAACAAATTGGTGTCTGTATACCCTATCCTGTTTGCAAGCATACACTAATCTGACGACAAGAAGCACAGCTAAAAAAGTGATGGTTAAAACACAATACTATGAAATAAATTAATTGATCTTTCTAGTGAGAATGTAAATCTTGAGTTAAATTCATTTTTGGCCCATGTGTGTTAGACATTTTCAGACTACAGAAGTTAATTATAAGTTTATAGTTTTATGCTTCTAAAACGTTCCTCTTCCACAGGATCTCATGAAATATGTGTGTGTTTACAGGAAATTGTAGAAATAGTGACTCATCTTTTCAATAATTTACACAGGATAATTTCTTGAAAAGCAAGATCAGCAGGGACAATTTTCCCTGATTGCAAAAGATTTGGTTAGCCACCTCTGGATACTCCCAAAACAAGGAGAATTTTCAAAGTAGAATCTAAATGACATTTGCTCTTTGGCAAGACAGTTGTACTACTAGTTGCTCCAGTCCTCTAAACCATAGCCTCGTATCTTTTACTAAGATTTTTCAAAACTTCATTTATGACCCATTTTATATTTTCCAAACGCTGTTGTACGTAAATGTCACAAAACGCTCCCACCACGTAGGAATCACTTGGGTTTCTCCAGATTTTCTTGGGGTGTTTGTACCTACTCTCTGTAGGCCATAGTGTTTTTCTTGTAATTTGAGAGACTGAAGGCAAGTGATGGTCAATGCTTCTAAAAAGTGATTAAAAACTAAATTATATGTTCTATCCTGCAAAAAGGAATGGTATGCTATCACAGAGGGAAATGGAACACTACACATTGTGACACTACTAAGTTCACTTTAAGTGGACCAAGCAACAAATAGGTTGTGTCAGAAAAAGCTTTTCACACAGATACACACAGTTAACTGAACCCCACGCTAATTGGCAGTACAGTGAAGCCCAGAGGAATGTGACACTCCCTCTGACCAGTGTCTGTGTCAAGTTCCTGGGCAGAGTCTCAGCATCAACGCATAGCAGTTCCCCCTCAGGCACTCTGCTTCTACACTGTGTTGGGTGTCCACATAACAGTGTTCCCACCCAACCCCAGCCTCTACTGCCAAGTGTCTTTATAGCCAGATGTTGACACAAGCTGCCAATCAGATCGCAGTACACCTTTCCAGCAGTTTCAAGTACCGTTATCCTATCAGTTGTTGATCCACAGCCACACCAAAAGGCTACACTCAGAACCTCTTTGCCTATCAGCTGCAGCACATTATGCTCAGGCCTCGTTTGCAGTGTCATCTTGGACATGGCTCATTATACTCAGTCACTCAGCCCTCGGACAAGGCAAAGCCGTGATGCTACCATGTCAAATGAGGAATATTTTCTATATACCTCTGCTCAAAGTAAACAATTATTCCTATCTGGTAGTAGTTTATGAAACTCTGGGATGGTTTTCAATGTCATGTTTCTGCATCCTAAATACTGGAGCTGCCTGTGGATGGTCTAGTCCATGATCTAAGTTACAGGACCTATTTGGGTTCCTCCAGCTCAAAGCTGAAAACCATAGCTCCAAGGGGAACAGGAATAACATATATACAATGTACATATGATGTCATTTTTCCTTAGCTGCATCCCCTATAGCAGGAGCTGCAGGAAGAAAGTTACCATAACAGATAAAACATACCGCCAGGGTATTGTTACAATGATGTTAGAAATATAATGAACTCCTTCAAGTATTTCTTATAGACAGCCCTGGAGAACCTAACAATATTTTTGTAATGTAGAAAATACGGGAGCTTTGTGGCTAAAAAATACAGCAGGTTCTTGCAAATGCTCAAACATAACATGATGTCCAGCATAATGAATATGTTAAATGAATAGCCATAGGATATAGAAAATGTTCTACAAGTCTGCTCCATTAATCTTCTAAGAGAGTGAGAATCTGCTACAACACTGGAATTTTCTTTTGGGATTATCTAATTTAAAGCTTATTGTAGTCTTCATTTCATTCTGAGCCTGCAAACAGTAGCTAATGAAATTTGACCTTGTAGACAGAGGGTGAAATAAATAATATTAATATCATCAATTAGAAAAGCAAAGCCAGTAAGCACGCATCTTGAAAGTATGTATGTAAAAAGTACATTTCTGAACTGCAGAAGTATTTTAAATTCTTGCAGTGACCTGTATGATCTTCTCATCAATATGCCCCACATGAATAATGCAGCCACCCCAAACTTGTGCCATTAAAAATTGTAATAATTGTCTGACATCCACATGCAACATTACACTGGGGATCAATTTGGCCCAGAGCGTTCCATTAAAACACAAAGTGAGTTTCAATGTGTATGTTAAAGTGAAACATCAGCTATAATGAAAAAGGAAGCAGAACAGAGTGGGCTTTAGGTATTAGTATGCATTTTCCTTCAGAGAACATTTTGCCACGCTTGTACTATACATAATGCCATTCCATATCTGATGTACAATCAATCCACATTTTATTTTGCTTTTAAAATTATCCTATGAAAAGTACAAGGCAATCAATGTACTGTGCTCTAGAGAGAAGGTGGTATTATTTGAATTGCTATTGCTACTTAATATTTAGTTTTCAATAAAGCCTTGATTATGGTCCATTGTATTAGCTACCACACAAGTACTTAGGAAAATGTGGCCCCTAATCTAAAGTTCAGCATCTCTATGTGAATTATGAAGCTGTCTTAGAAAAAGGCAGGTAAAACACAATAGAGTGGCCTGGTTATTATTTGCTCTTCATATGTTACACCTGAACATTCAGAGATTGAGATCGCTACCATCTTGGCATTCTCGTATCAGTTCATATAGCAGGATACCTAAGAAATTATTCTACTGGAATTAATGTGCTTTTTAAAGTGATTCTAGAGACCTTTAACATTGCACAATAGACTATCGGACTTTACATATCTTAAAAAGATTGTTTTCGTAATGCAGAGTTCAGCCCCTTACTTTAGCAGTGAGGAATTCAGTCACAGCTAGACAAAAACTAAAAAAACTGCTAGCGGTGTGCTTGCCTTTTACCAAGCACAGAATCTGTCCTCATAGATGTCCTTGACATAAAAAGTGCATAAGGCAAAGCAGGAGTGGGTCAATGATTGAAGAAGGTTATTTAAGAGTGAAAATCCTGGACACGTCTTGGCTTGACCAAAGAGTGCAGGTGAGAGTTCTATTACTGCATTTATGTAACGTTAGCAGGGTTATCACTGAGGAACATGGTTGTCCCTGACACCAGATGCACATGGAATTTTTAATGTGTCTGTTAAAGTATTGTGAGACAAACTTAGTACCAGAAGACAGTAAATACACCCTTTGTGTTCCTGTGTCTATAAAGCCGTCACGGCTACTGTACATGTCTATTTTTAAATCTCAAATATTATCAATGCATTTATTGGATAAAGTCAAAATGTATATTTATGCACTGCTCCCTACAGTAAGGTATTTATTAGTTGAAGGAGACAGCCAGTGCTTCACAACTTGCCAGTCCATGTGAAGATTTAAGTGCATTCGTATTAAAATAATGAGTTGATGTTGTTGTACCTGTGCTGCAATCAATTTTATGTAGCCACACAATTTTATGTTTAAACCAAATTTTTAGTGCTCTTGTTCTGTATTGACCAAAATAAACTTACTCTTGCTTCCTTCTTCAAATTAGAATATAATAAACAATTTCTTAATATTCTGGACAAAAAAAGGGCAGATTTTCTATAACAAAACAATACTAAATTGTTCTTTTCCAGGCTAATACGGTACACACCAGAGTTTAGGCTGTAGTGAATTTTGTAATGAAGTGGTAAACAGAAATTTGGAAGAGAGATACCAACAGGTCTGTAACTAGCATTGCAATACTGTTGAACATGTAAAGTTTCTGAAAGTCTCCATCACATATAATTACAGTACTTATAAAAGCATTTCCCAACACATAATAAGGCTAAATTTAGTAGCAGCCAACCTGTCATTCTGCCTCCTTTTTCAGCATTCCTGCTTTTCTTGGAGGTCATTTTTAATGAGTATGTACGAGCACCTGAAAAATCAGGTGCATAAATTAACTACCAATTAAGGAAGTTTAAAAAAAAAAAGAAAAATTTAATTACTAGTTTCTATATATAAGTCCACTCATTATCATGCAGTATGCCCACATGTTTATCACATAGCAATTACTAAGACTACAAAAAATAGTGATGTTTTCATTGTATTGCAGTCCTGAAACTGGATATCACATGAAGAAAAAGAATTTGCTTTCAAATTTATATGTCAGTGAAAGAATGTTATCATGATTCAATATAGCAAGTGCTTAATTATTTCTGTGTAGCATTCCCCCCCATTTAATATCACAGTCTGTCTGGAGTGGCTGTTGACCTAGTTTTCAATTAATTGCAATGAGAATACAAAATTGCCTTTAAAGCAGTGAATTTTTTTTCACTGGATTACCCATGGCAGCTGAAATGGCAAATTCATTACTGATAAACTTTGTTGCCACCATCAACAGTGAACTGCTATTATTATCCAAAATCTTACAAAACAATAATAGCATCAGAAAATATACAGAATGTTGAGAATAGGACTCTGTAGAAAATAACACATTTATTTATAAGACAGAAAGAAATTTAATATCTACAAATACAAAATACAATGCTTATGTATTTGTATATTGACACACTAATTTTCCAATGAAATACAATCAGGTGATAGCCATTTATTTTAGACAATTTTGTTGGGGTTTGACTGAGTATCATAATCAACATCTGACATTACACCCATAAAACAAGGGAAAATGTTTTTCTTTCCATCAGGCAACAAACAGAAGATAATAAGGGGAAGAAAGAAAATTAGGTAAAAAAGATCCATTTACTGTAAACAATCTCACTCCAATGAATCACAGACTAGGCACAACAAAGAGTGTAGATGCTTATAGCTGCAATTTTGATGCAGGCATCTAGAGGACTGGACTCCAAAGTGGAATCCAGAAACGTAAGTGAAATGCCCTGGATATCTGCAAGAGTTAAAAAGTAAGCTATGAGCCTCCAATTGGAATCCCAATGTGATGAGTAAATAATTCAAGAAGGAAATGCTGAGAAGGTGAATATGATTTCTAACATTTCGTAACTGTCTACTAAGGACCAAGAACCAGTATTCCTCTCCAGTATATAGCCATTTAATCTTTCTTCTGAAAATTTCAGGTGGGTTTACTCTGTTTAAAATTTAACATCTGGAGTAGAACAAAAAGAAGACGATATGGTAGTGACAATGCCCTTTTATGTAACAAGCTCTGGTTGAATTCTCCAGTTATCTTTTCAGTTAACTCTCACTGAAACCCACAAGAATTATGTACCTAATTACTTCTGTAAATATGATGCCTAGAAGTCAGAACGTTACTCGGAATGTTCAAGACCTAAAATCAAGGTCCTCCTCTGCCTGAGAGGATTCAAACTCTGTATTCTTAGAGACTGAGCTAGTCCTGCATATACCCGGAGTCAAAATACCAGTCACTCATGTGTAGAGTTTAGCTACCATCAGATGACATCATGATTTAGTAGTGGTATTAGTTTCATCACTTTTGAATCAATTTGATCATGGTGGTTCAAGAATTTTAATGCCAATGCAACACACTGATGGAAACTAAAGTCAGCAGATGGTAAATACACCCAAGTACCTGTGACCTCTCTGTTGTGCACCCAAGCATAATTCCTTCTACTTTTTTTTTTTCAGAAACATTTCTCAAAGTAAACATTATTAGAGCAAATGGATAGCAATTATGTTGCTGCTGACATCTCAGAATACAGGATACCTGCATACAATTTAAGTAATATGCAGACTGTAACTTATAGCAGTAGAGACATTTACTGTGTGCATGTCATTCAGCACTGTAATAGCTATGGACTGTATTCAGCACTTGTTAGCAAAATTAGCCTCAGCTAACCGAATGTTATTTGTCTCTTTCCATTTCATTATTCACCATCATTTGTTGCTGATACCTACGCTATTAACGCCACATGAATCACCTTAAAGTAATTTAATCAGCCAAGTTCTCCTGCCACTTAATATTGGTCCACTCAGGCTGCATTGGTATAAAATGAATGGGCAATTTAGCTCAATGACTGAAAATTAAAGGAGATGATGCCTGTAATAGAGATAGCATTATTGTTTGGACTTCAAGTTGGTTGTTCTTTAGTAGGCCTTTTATCCTGTGTAGCTCACATTGGTGACAAGGGTTAACAGTGGCCATTAGTAGCTATTAATGCAATAGGGCTCACAGGTACCAACCACAGTCAACTCTCAGACCAGCTATTATTCCCCATAAAGCTACTTCTAAGTATGCAAGTCAAGCATGCCAGTATTGTCATGCTCAGCTACAGACAGTCCATTATCTGCAAATACATAATAAACATTCAGGACACTGTTTCAAAAAAAAAAAAAAAATCAATTTTTTTTTTTTATTCTCAGTGTTTTCCATATAGCTGGATAAAAGAAGGACTGAAGACAGAAACTTATGAGGAGATCAAGGACGAATGCAACATAAGACAGAACTCTGTACGTACAGGCTGATCAAATTATAAGATCTCATATGATAAAACTTGTATGTAATGGTTTATTTATTAATGTGAGAGGTTATTCAGAGGTTTGTTGGGAAAAAAAAAAAACCCACCTGTGAAGGCCTTAAACACCACAGAGCAACAATATGTAATTTTTCATTTCTGGACTTCTACAGAGACCTACAAAATACAATGAAAGGTACATACGATTCCTCTCTTTACTTTGATCTTTGATCTGTCAAAAAGACAGCAGAAAATGACATTTTGTACCAGGTAGCTAACTCCTCAGTTAGAGTTCTTCCTGCCCTTTCCTGCAGGTGTTGTATTTCAGGTGCTGAATCTGCAGTACTGAGTAATTTCTGTTGCTTTTGGCTATAAAGTAATTGGCAAACAACCAAGCCCATGAGGCGTCAGTATTTCACCACTGTGAGACATTTTTCATAAACTGTTGAGGTTTTTTTAACCTTTAAAACCTGGAAGGCAATGTCACAGGGAACTGGGATTTTGAAAGCATGGTGCCATCAATGAACAAAATAGACCCCAAAGACATGATGCAGGTGTTTTGTACTCATATACATATCATTTACATAGTATCTATTCTATGAAACTAACTGCAAATTGTTGTATGATGAACAAAAGTAAATAGGGCATCCTTAAAGAGTAAGCTGTTAACCTAACAGTTTCTGTCAGGACACTAGAGACACTGGTAGTACTTAGGCACTCTTGGTTTTTATTTGGACAATTTAAACCAAGGACACTTAACCTGCGAGTCAATTGGGGCATCAGCAGTCCATATTCATTTAAATTAATCTAAACAGTGGTATTATGGAGTCAGAGTGATCTAAAAGACTAAGAAAACCACTTCTCTTAATAGTTTTCTGTAGAGGGTGTTGATGAAAATTGGACCAGAACATTTCCCGAAACCAAAGTGTTTTATTTATTATTAACTTTGGATTTTTTATTTTTTTTTTAGCCAGGAACAAATACATAAGATCACTTTAATTAGTTTTTCTGTTCCAAAGCTGTCAGTCAACTTTTGGCAGTAGGGACTGTTAGGCATATGACTAGCACTTTCACTGCATTTTTGTGATCACATAGCAGGACCCAGGATATTAAAGGGAGATGAGGCAAAGAAGCTGAAGAGGCATGGTAGATGAGGGGTTTTCCCATAAGACTTTTGGGAAAATAAGACCAAAGTAATAGAAAGAAGCTCTCAGGATATCAAAGTAATTTTCTGAGTTTTGTCAGTGTCTTTAGGAAAACAATTCTGATACTTCTTGTAAACTGGAGAGAAAAATGTCTGTTTAATTTATTTCCACATCAGTCCTTGTGCACAGGTAATCCTCTCTGCTTAACGTTTTTTTGAGTTTTTCTGAAATAGCTAATCTTAGCCCTTCTGAACTCTCTGCTTCATATGAAATATAAGTGCAAGACCTATATTTATTTTCACAATAGGAAGTACAGAATTCTCTTTGCTTAAGTATGACGATTTTATCTGTGTGTCTTTATACACGGTAGCAAGAAAATTACATGTAGATGGAGAAAAAATATGAGGAAGATCTGTATCATCCTACTGATTCCACAGCTCCAGATGGTAGAACACAGCAAATGATGTGAACTCAGATGAAGAATCTCAAAAGGAAGCATTTCCTTACCAGGTATGCCTTTGTATCATACCACAGAGACAGATGTGATGCATACCAAGAGCAACGATACAGGCCCCAAGAGCTGGAGTCTCAAGTATATATTGTCTGTAGTTTTCTTGGGTATCCTTACAGCTTACTAGGAAGTCAGCAGGTAACTAGAAACAGAAAGGCACTTGCTTCTACCTGCTAAGTAAGAGACTCCTGTGTCTTTTCCGCTTGGCAGTTCCTAGAAGGGGAAAGAGGAGAGTGGAAATGTGGCATTTCTGGATGCTACATCTCGGATAAGGTTTCATATAGTTATACATGGGCACTATCAAAATACAAGATGTTTGTAGTTTTTGAGAGCTGTATTGGATGGGGAAGATGATTTGTATGTTATGCACACAAATTTAAAGATAAATGATACTTCTGCCCCCAGTGGAAAAGATGTTAGAAACTTCAAAGTCACATATTCACTTGAGTCTCCATCCTTCACTCTGAAATCAACTAAATGAAGTCAGCATATCTAACAATATAGGTATGCTGCTAAGCAGCAACCAGTGTGATAAGAGAGTTTTCGGGCAACTAATGCATAGCAAAAGAAGATAAAAATCCCAGGTAGCACTAGTGGTCCTCGAATAGTCTTGTGTGAAACAGAAATGCTGTAAGTAAGAATCTTGAACTCTGAGATTTGCAGTTTCTTAACTGTACAGTATTGGGAATAGAGCATTTTGTGACAAATAATATAACTGTTCCATAACTAACCTTTTAAAAAATGATAACACTGGATTGTTCTCATTCCAAATACTTCAGATGTTATATCCACACTTTCGCATTTTAAATTTTGAATTTTTGATTCAGCAAAACCATGTAAAATCAAAACAGCTGAGTATTTGAAATGCTATGCATATCAACATGAAACTGACATTTTTGTCTCTGAAAAGAGCACACTTGGGGCAGGATGAAAATGCAAACATTTTCATCATTTTTTTCCAGAATCAGTAGAAAATTAATTTGTTATATCTGCACAGTCCCAGTCTTATTCCAGTCTTATGTGTTTGTGTGACCAGCTCAGCTTTGGAGGTTATAGTGTTATCATATACATTGCTATGTATGATTGTCATGCTTTTATCATTAGTTACCTTCTCTAGCCTTTCTATAACCCACAGATTTTATCAGGTTTTTTTATTCATTGTTACCTCACTGATGAAAGTACTACATAACTCCAGGATTTGTACTGATATCTGAACTCCACCAGAAATGTTTTTTTCTAGCCCTTCAATTAGTAAGTTTTTGTTCTATTTAGTGTAAGATCTACAGATATTGTATTGTACTAATTTACTATCAGATTATCTTACAGTACTGATTCAAATGCTGTACAAAGGCTATTGTATCTGTTCAGTTACTTTCATCAACTAAGCCAGAAATCTTGTTGGAGAATGAAATTGAGTAGTTTGAAAAGACAGAATATGTTTATATTTTGTAAATATGGCTGACCTTGGTTTCTATGTAATTCTTGTCAGTTGACTCCCGTATTAGTGTTTTCCATGGGATTCATGCCAGGCTAAGCAGCCTGAAAAGAAACTGTTGTCATCCCTTCTACTATTTTTTTTTTTTTTTCCCCAGAGTGACATGGCATTAGCTTTCTTTCAGGCATCCGAAATTTTCTGGTAGCACTAGGAACACAGTGATCTTTTGTACTTTTCAGCACATTCTCATAAGTCCTTTGGGCAGGGATACTCTGGGCACCTTGATTATAAAATATCTGTTCTAAGTAAATGTTGTCTAACATCTCTTCCTAAATCCTGCTTAGATGATTTAAGCATATTGTCAACCTTCTTCCGAAATACAGTACAAACATGTTTAATGAATGTTCATGCATTTTTTACCTCATCTCTAACAATTCCACAGTTTCTGTCTGAAAAGGTGTCATCTTTTTTTTTTTCCTGACACAGATTAAAATATCCTCTCTCTTTTCCTTTTAAGTTGTCAGCCATACATTTTCCCAACATCCTATCAGTAAACTCCAAATTGGTTTCTACTGCTATTGATAGTTTTCTTTTTCTATTTTTGATATATTTACTTTTATTAAAAATTGCTGCCTTTGGCCAGGAGGCACTTTTGTCAAAGTTGAAGCTATAGTTAAAGCAACTATTTTTGTGTTGCACTGATTATTTTGGCCTTCCACTGTCTCATTTTATGGATCTTACAATTGAATCATTTTTCATTGACTTTTTCTTTACAGTCACTTCACGCATAATTTCCAGCAGCTTAGGAAAGTTGCCAGCAGTAAAGACCAAGGATGTAAAAGCATGGACCAGGCAGCCTTCTTTCCTACATTAACCCTTCTCTGTCATGTGATGGAGGAGAAGCTGAATCCTGTTCCTCTTCTTGCTTTTAAAGAAATTAGGTGATGATCGCTGTTTCCCAGACAACCACCAACCTCCTGTCTTGAGAGTAATCCCTTTCAATCAACAGTTTTGACAGCCAAAATAGTTATTTTGAGTTGGGTAAAGTCATTGGTTTTTTGGCGGTTTTTTTTTCATTCAGCAAATATTTCTTTATTGCCATATACACAAAATTTTCAATGTATAGCTCTCAATTTGTGTAAAAACAAGTTTCTTTATTTGCACACATTGTTGGCAGCATTTCGAAAAGAACTCATCTCACATTCTGATCTAATAGTCTTAGAATTGGCGTAATTATCATATTCCTTTAGATGCATTTAAACCCCAAACTTCTGATCTACTAGTAATTCTGAAAAAGATAGACGTAGAATGCTGAATATTTACAGTGTTTCTCCTATCTACTCTTCTCTTACATAGTCTAACTTTATGAATATGCACTAACCAGTTATATTAGCATTCAAGTCATGAATCATCCCATCAAGTTTCAGGAATGCCAGTTATGTCCAATTCCTTTTCCACAATGAGAATTTCCAATTCCTTTTGGTTGTTATGGAGTCTCATGGGACTTGCATATAAGCAACTGAGAAATGTCCTCTTTTTCTTTTTTTTTTTCATATTTTCTCTTTTTTTTTTTTTGGTCATATTAGTTCAGTTGATTCATGAGGGTGCAGATTTAAATCCAGTACAGTGATACCCAAGCTAGCCTGTAAACAGCACAAAATTCAGCTTAGGCTAATAGTCACACATATTATTTGAGAGCTTACCTGAAATTGGGATTGTATTCTGTTTGCCTCCTTACTTCATACTTTTGATTATTTAGTGCCCTCCCAGCTGCTTGAACTGGTGTCCAACTGTTTGTATGACATCTCACAAGAATGTGACCCACAATCTTAAGGTTTCTGCGTCACACCAGTTCCACCAGCAACAGTAAAGTTTCCCTATTTTCACTACTAGGCAATCTTTCACAATGCAGAACACATCTCTTCTCCCCTTCACGATGTCTTCTTCAAAGACATTTCACTTACTGGTAATTCAGAGCAGTTCAGAAACCTCTGAAGATGGAGATTCCCAGCACTGATAGGTCACTAAGACAGTGAAAGAGAGCAAGTCTTACAAAACAAGGCACTGATGCATAAATGTGCAGTGATATCTGAAAGTCATGCAGTAACCTTTTAAAAAATGTACACAACGTTTAAAACAAACAAAAAAATATCTGAAGTCTTTCACTCTTAGACTTTCTCTTGAAATACGTCACACTTTTCACTTCCAAAACTAGCTGCTTCACGCTCATTCTAAACATGAGTGCCAGATGGCACTTGCCCTCAAGCCAAACATACATTCCATGTCTTGACACTTCTTTTGTTTTAATGTGCTTTTTGAGAGAACGATACCTTTGCAGAACCTGCAGCAGAGATTATGTTAATGCAATTTTCGAAGCTCCTCAGATCCTATAGTTTACCCTTTGCTTTCCACTACCTTTATTGGGTGCACTTTGGGTAGACAGATGATCAACGTGTCCCTCTCATGGCAATCCTTTTCACTGTTTATTCACATCTCATTAGTAAGGCAGGAAAGGCAGTGTAGTTCAAATAATTATCAACCCACTCTGATGTCAAGTAATAAGTGAAACAATGCAAAAGAAACTCTCGTAGTCTGACAGTAACTGTAAAAATCATGTTTGATATGAACTGTTCACTTCATTATGCAATTAAGACCATATAGGATGGAAAATGAAAACTGATTTCACACGATTAAAACTAGAACTACTACAGAACTACCCATGCAACTATTTCATTAGTACTACATAGTTCTGAAAACTTCAGTCTCTTCCTATCGACCCTCCAGCCTTACACGGTAAGTCTTACAGCTTGTCTTCAGGCAGAGTTGAGAGTTTCAGATGCAATTGCTCTTGTGTTCTCTGCAGTGCCCAGCTCTAAGGCAGTTCATGTTCGCTATCATATTTGCAGCCAGGGCCATCACGCTTTTCCCTCCCTAGATGTCTGATCCAAAGCCTGTTAAAATCAGTGGAAGGGCTGTAACCAGCTTGATTCCACAAAACCTTATTTGACCAGCTGGTACTGAGTATTCTCAGTTAAAAAACTATTTTCACTCTGAAGACCTACCAGTTTACCAGACAGGCCAGTGAGCTGGCTTAATATTTGTACAATATTTTATTAATTTAAAGCCACATTATCGATGCCCTTTGCTCAAGTGTAGAGAAGAGATAAAGAGTTTTGCAGGATAGCAATTATTCCTCTCTATTACCTGTTGCTTTTTTGAGTTCCAGCGAGACACGGTGAAAGATGTAATTGAAATAAAGCTCAGCCACAAGGAAGTATTGGATTGTCTTGCCCTGTCCTATTTAAAAGCTAGATCCAGGGCCCTCGGGACCTTGCAAGACCAAGCTCACCAAGGTGAGTTTAGTTCTGAGTTTTTTTCTGGACTAACTTGATATCCTATTGGGACGACACATTTTTGTATTTTGAAGAGTTTAGAGCTTTTTTGAAACACTTTGAAATGTTTGGTTTTTAACAGTACTACTGTCTTTACAACCCTAAAAGGTCACATCTATTATATTCTGCAGTCAAAGTAGGTCTTCAGGGAATCTTATCTCTGACATATGCCAAATTAAGCAGAATCTCATCCATCTAATTACACATCATGTACAGTGACTTTTAAGAAGTATTTTTAGGCCCCAAGACTGCTACTAACCTTTAAAAAGTGCTCAATCAATTTGTTGTGCCACCTCCTATCACCTGTTTAATTTTTGTCTTGTATGACTCTTAAGTTAAAAACAAACAAAAAAACAAACCCCCACAAAAACAGATCGACTTTTTTGGGGGGGGGGAGGGGGTGCGTGTATACGCGCAGAAAAATTTGCACCATCCATATTCAGGTGAAAGGATCTCCTCTGTAAACAATCACATGGTTATGGCTCATACAAGGCACACCTATGGCTTAATTACAATGCCATCTTCTACATGAAAATCAAACCTATTAGCTCCTTTGTGTAATATTTCCTTAAAAGTTTCTTTCGCATGACTTCGGTGGGTACTTGTCCTCTTGTACTGCTAAATATTAACTTGTAGGACCATGTTTTGCATGGGTATTCAAACTATTGTATTGATTTTGTGTCAGTGTAAAAAGTTCTGAAATACACATTTAGTTCTGAAGGAATCTTCACTGGGATTAAAAGGAGTACCTAGTAGATATTGAATTTCAACAGCAGCTGAATTCTTCACTTCCAGAATTACCTGTAAAAGTCGCTGCCAGTATCTTTCCTGTGCTTTTGAAAAATTTAGAAATTAAACTTCAACATGGGACAAGGTATTTATTACTGCAATTGATATTTTTCAGAAAATTAGATGTGCATATATATTTTAATTGTATAAAGTATTCACAGGGAGTTGATAAACTACTATATTTTTCTAACCAGTTTAAATTGACTTTTTTGAAAATTTGCCCAGCTTCTGCAAAATTAAAATTGGTGTACATTTCAAACATCAAATAATTCTTCTTCATACTTGAGGTTACTGATCAAGACAGATTCCTTAACATAATATTTGTCTATCAAAAATTGTGGACTCCTCCAAATTCATGAAGCCAAGCAAAGTTTACATGAAATATGATCACAAAAATTTTGTTCCCAGACACAATATGAAGACTTTGTATTTGAAACAAAGGAAAAAATCAGTTTGACTATATCATTTGTTACCTGCACTCCAAACAGACCAACATAAATATCTGCAGGAATGTGTGAGAATTAGAGTCTAAGAAGCTTGCACAGCTCAAGTAAGAAAGTTTCATCTACATTAATTCTTCTTTACCTTTGTGGATGACAATCACTAGAACCAGATTTGCAGGAGTTTTTTATTCTCTCTTGGGTAGACAAGCTTTTTTTTTTTTAGCACAAGTTAAACAATTTCAAAGCTTTTTTGCAGTTTGCTTTTTTTAATATTAATCCCTAAAATACTTGCCCTCCTTACAATGAAACAAAATAACTTTATGGTCCCATGTGCTAATGCCTGTTGTGACAGAAGCACAATTTGGAGAAAAACTAGATGTAATTCAGTGTGGGACTCAATGCATTAATGTAATTTCATAGACCATATATTAACAAACTACAATACTCTGCCCAACAGCTTCAGTGACTAAGACACTGCGGAGAAAATGTTAACCATTCTTTTTTTCTGGTTAACTAGGATTGGATAGCACAAACTATATTTTGAAATGTATGAAAGCTCTCTAGTATACACACCAATTCATATAGTAGCTTCTTCCTAACATCGTTTAGGATTTCCCAGTGTTATCTGATTTGTAAGGAGAAGTCCAGCCATATACAGCAATATTATTTTCGCAGAAGCAGAGCATTTGCTGCTTCCTGCGGACGTGGGCTATACATGGTTCATAGGCAGAAAAGTGTACTGTTCAGAAATGTGAAGATGACGAACTTTTTTTATGTGCTGTTCATGCTTGTTTTAAGGTGAGTTTAGAATGAAATGCATTTAAGTTCATGATTATATTTTAGCATGACTAAAAAGAAAGATCTTTAAAGGCTCCCATAAAGGAATAACTACAAGGGTAAAGGGTGACATGATATGGATAATAAATATCACCATATGTACTAAACATCTTTAAAGGCATACAGAAAAATCCACATTAAACTTGAAGTCTCCCTAGATTC
This sequence comes from Leptosomus discolor, assembly GCF_034619465.1. Lineage (NCBI taxonomy): Eukaryota > Metazoa > Chordata > Aves > Leptosomiformes > Leptosomidae > Leptosomus > Leptosomus discolor. The sequence continues at coordinate 17,483,806 of NC_141396.1, read as the reverse complement.
CCCCAAATGCTGTATTTGGTAATGAGATGTCTAAAGTTCTAATCCATCCTAAGAACTAATGAACAAGTAAAGTCTTTTCCTTCCAATAAAACAGTAACAGAAGATTCTTTCTTTAAGCTCACCTTGCTGCCTAACACCTGCAGGGTTTTTTCACCATCTTTCCGTAGCACTGTAATGATACCACAGACACTGAGTTGTTCCTTCTCTTAAGACCAATCTAAGTGGTACTTTTGTCTCTTAGCAGGCCCGTAGATTTCAGTGTGATCGCTACCTTGCAGCAAGTTAAGATATGCAGGAGCACTATCTGACGTACAGTAACACAGAAGCTGTAAAAAGATTCCATCACCACAGGAATATCTTAGTACTCCACAATGTTGTGAAGATAACTATGAAAAGCATATTTTGTGGTGTACAATCTGATTCTGAGTGATATTACTCTTCTAGCTGCTCCTGAGTTCAATGGGTGCTATGCCATGTGTATTCTGTTAAAGTGGTACCTAACATCTAAATAATCAAGACAACAGTGTCCAGAGGCATTTCTGTTCCAGACAGCTGGTATTTTCTACTTTAGGACTGATTTTTTTTTGCAAATTTAATTGTTAACATGGGAATAAAAGATGTTTTTAAAACTGTATAATTCTTCAGATAAGCATGAATGATTCTGCAGCTTCTATACTGTAGGAGCACCTCTCTGTGGTTGTTTTTCTTTTTTGATTCACTCAAATATAAGTCCAAGAGTATTTCAGATGTATACACTTCTGGAAAACAATTGAAAAGAATAGCTATTTATTGTCTTGCTATTTCTTGAGAAACATAATACCATATGTTTACATTGCAGGAGTTAATAAATTATGGCAATTTCCTCAAGGCATTGTCAAACTGTGTGAATTTGTGTATCTGATCAAATATTTATTAGCTGCAGTCTCTTCTTACACTGACTTTTTCTTTTCATTTATTGCTCTAGGTCTTACTGTGAAACACTAAGGTGATACTCATGGGCATATGCCCCCAAAAGAAAGGCAATCATTATGAAATACCCGACTTCAAAACCAGAGGCTGCCTGAATTTTAATTTTTTTTTTTTTTTTTTCCTTTAAGTAAACTGTCACACTATTTAGTTACATGGCCTATATTAAAATTAAAGATAAATAAAATTTCATTATCTAAGCTGATAACAGATATTAATTTCTATTTAATGCTGTCCTATGCTTTTTATACTTATATTTAATCTCTTCTCATTGCTGTATAACTCTATAGAATGTGATTTGTTCTGATTTTTCATTCAATGTTTACTGTCTTGGGAGAGGTCTGCTCTACACTGTTTTCCTCTTCTATAAAAATGTTAGATGTGCAACATATTCATTGTACTGAACAAGTCCAAAACTTTGGAATCAGTAAATGTACCAATTAGCCTTTGTGGGAGACTGATAGTTGAACAAAAATGAAATGCCAATGAAAAAGGAAATATGTGCGAATTTCCCAATGACTCAGTTTCAGCACTGAGCCACCATTAAGTCTTCTGGGTGCAATGCCCTGTTTCAATGCAGTTCACTCAGAGGAGGCAATCTGTGCTGCTGACCCAGCAGGAGCAGATTGTCCACAGTGTTACAAGAGCACTAAGGAACGGTGCATCTCCTGTTTTCTTCCATGACCAATCCTCCAGCACCTTTGAGTAAAGCAGGACTTCCTGGTGGTGGCAGAGATAACCTAATGATAACCCCTTCATCTACAATGTTAATTTCAGAGTTTTGTTTACCCTGTCATATTGGATAGGTTCATAGGGTAGAGAAACATCTTCTGGGCTGTGATCAAACACGTTTTGCAACAGGACTTTGTTTCTCTGAGCAAGGCACAGCAAGTTGTCAGTATCACTTTTATAATTTCAATATCTCTGTGTCTATTTTAAAATAGCTTGAAAGAAAAAATGTGTTTTGCTCAAGAAAATGTCACATCCTTGGGTTTTCTCCATTTCTGTAGGGGCATAAGAAACTTTGGAGGATCCTGTTTTCAACAGTTTCACTGTAGGAAATGGTAGGTATATAGAGAAAACCAGAGGCACCATCTTCTCATTCTATTCCCTTTAATATCCCTCATAGATTCTTCATTTACCTCAGAGGATGTAAGCCAAAACAGGCCATGAAGACATTGTGTAAATAATAATCTTTATAATATCTCACATTCTCTAAAACGGAGACATCTTCAGAGCTAAGCTAAATTGACATACTGCTGAAGAATGCAAACAAATGCACACAGGCAAAATAATTCTGAATTACGGCTTACAAAAATACACATTTCATAAATAACAATAGCGAGAAAGAAGAATGCGAAGTCACAGACTTGCGAGATCTATGTATTTATTTAGATTCACACAAATAGTTGAAGAGGTGCCTACGCTGAGCCCTGGGCATCCTTGACAATTATGAAAAAGCATAAGCAACATAAAGAATGAAGCACCCTGCAGCAATCTCTGCCATCCACAGCACTGTGTATTAGACCTTACAGCAACAGGAAATTAAGAGAAACCATGCCTCCCTTGTACCCTTTCTCCCCAAGCACCCTTCCAAGAGAAACTTAGGTGCAGGGCCATGTGATGCATATAATATTGCTGTTTGGTTATTTCATTACTGAGAGTTTCTTTGCATAAGATAGATAGATAGGTATCTCCTCTATGTGTGTGTGTATAGTTTTGTATGAAATGCGAGAAATAATGGTTTCCATTTCATTTGTTCTGTGGTGGTGAACAAGAAATCCTCAATAAGTAATCACTGGCTGACACCTTGTTATAGATTCATACACAATGTTTGACCTTATATGCTGGCTTTTAATATTTTTTCTTTGTATAATCAATCAAACATGCATATGGACAATTGATATAGCTAGAAGAAATTTAACATCCGTCCCAAGATTCCTAAATGATACATCAAAGATAAAGACCTTGAGTCTACAATATTAAACCAGTTTGGAGAAATCTAAATTTTAAACTTGAAGTTGTTAATAAAACAATAGTCACGTTGTTCCATTAGCTTGGCCCTGGACACTGGTATAAAGGGGGGCAATATTTAGGTATTAAGCAGTACTCTGTTTCAGATTCTGAATTATTTAGGCACACTAAACCATTGAAATCAGGAAAACTTTGTCCACAGAACTAGTCAAATATCTGAAGTGTCGGGGGTTTTAAGTCAGGAAACCAATTGATCATATCTTTAAGAGACTTTATTAGGAGTTTCATTAGGAGAACACTTCTGTCTTATCAGTTAGTGGCAGTTCAAATTTTACACAGGGCAGAATATTCTGTCATTCTGTCCTGGGGAGTGCTTCCATGTGCTAATCCTTTTTGCTTGTTTGCTTTTTCCTTCTACATTCTGAGAAGAGGCATGAGGGAACCATGAGGTGTTTAGTGTGACTGCATGAGGCTGGGTCAGAGAGATGTGTCTCTGTCTATTTGATTCTAAAAGCAGTCAGGTTTGGATTTTGATGTGCACTTGGAGAAAGGTAACTACTGCACACATGTTCTGAAGGTGTCTGTTAAGATGAAGATTACTCCTTTTTCACCCAAATACTTATCTGTGTTTGAAAACTATATAGAATGTGATTCAAGTTTTCAAAAATTATTATCACCTCTTCAGTTAAAACAGCCAAGTAGAAAGATTTGTTACAAAAATATTAGGACTTAAGCAATTAGTATGAATTAAAATGTCTGAGTTTGAAAGCATCACAAGAAACCATATAGAGTGAAGGTTAAAAAAATAAGGCCTGTGTTAATAAACAAGGAGATGACTGTTACCATTAAAACCAGTAAACACTGAGGAATCTGGGTTTTTGCAGCAAGACTAAAAGGGTTATGTTTCAATAGGGTCACAGCACAGGTGAATTGTTGGCAGGTAACCTTCACTCTGAGAACAAAAAGAACGCAACATAGTTATAGCCCACTGCATAAGCACCTTCCCCTTGTTATCGCAACAGGAAGACAGACTGCACACATACAGATACCCCAAACGAGGAAACACTAACAGTGGACAGTAACTGGCCTCAGAATGATAGAGGTTTAAAGTAAGCAAGATTCCAAGGCAAAAGACTGTGCTATAATTCTTTGACTTGTAAAAGGGTTAAAAACCAGTTCAAAAACCAGTTCATTGTAAGCAGTCAAGAGAAATACAGGAGATGTAGCAAGGTCTTGATACCAGCCATCACTTGTCCTCCATGCTCATACAAGGGATCTTGACCAGACCGCAAAGATCTTGGCCAGAGATACACACACCTTGGTGCCTGTGAGCATGAAAATACAAGAACGTGAGTGAGTGAAATCCAAGAGAATGAGTGTGAATGACTTGGATCAGTTTTGTTTAAAATAAATACCACCTTCGCCTTCCATAAGGTTTTCTGCTGAGTTTTGATATACTAAATTCCTACAAAAGCAGGCACTTAATTGTTTCCAGAGACCTGTTTAAATTTTATGAAGTGTGTGACACTTTTGTGTCCACAAAGGAAACTAAGCCAAATTTGATTCCAATGTCCTCATTTTCTTTCTTTCTCCAGAGATGTCAATGTGCTTTGCTTTTCATACAGAGATGGAAAGATGATAACTAAATTACTTCTCCACCTGTTTATATATGATACCTTGTCTCTAGGCAGATCACTCAAGGCTTTACAGGAAGATTTTCAAAGGTACAAATGGCAATTAGGTATGTAACTCAACTGAGAAAACTACAAGAATTTTATTACAGAAATATTTCCATAAGGAAAATGCAAATAAATTTATTTTTATTTTATTTTCTAATATGAATCCATGTTTCTAATGAATGCAGTGCTGTAACTGCTGTAAAAATGTTTTCACACTGAAAGTTTACCTTCATCTCTACAATTATAATCATAGAAGCCTAAACAAGATGAGGTGAAAAGGAGAATTTGTGATTGTAAATGCTTTGGGTAAAGTGGGGAAATACAGAGAGGCAAGAGCACTTTTACCCTAGTATTGTCTACCATATTCACTTACAAGTATGATGATAGCATTTGTCACTATTTTGAGACTTAAAGCTCATCTTACATATGCTGTTAACCTTTCAGAATGAAAACACCAATGACTATGTTACATGAATGGTAAAAGTAATGTGACTTAATATTTTATATAGAGCTGGGTTTAGACTATTTATGAATGTTATATTTAATCTGAACTAATTTGCACTTTCATTGGGGAGCATTTCTGGGACCAAAACAATAATTCCACTTTTTTTTTGCTGGAGCTGGGTCTTTAGCCTGCAAAGGGAGAAAAAAGGATGCTGGAGGGAGAGAACAGAGTTTTCACTTATGGTTTCTTCCCTGATCACTTTTAACTGAATCAAAGAAGATGAAATAGGAAGTAAAGATGCTGCGTGAAGCCTCTGGCCACTCACTGTTCCAAAACAGATGGCTACAGGTAATTTGGAAGTTACAGCACTAACCATTTGCTTTTCATCCATCTCACACTGGTTTAACAGAATCTCATGAATAACCAGTTTCCTGATGATTCCTGGAATCATTCTTAGATGGAACCAGCTCCAAGAACAGAACAATATTGATTATCTACCTTTTGCATTGTTCTGGCAGCAGAAAAGAAATGGAAAGCTGAACTAACAGGTCATATCCTTGGTCGACCAAAGTTTTGCCCTGGGGTATTGGAGGTATAACTGTTCTGGCAATCCCCAGCTGGTAGTGAGATTAGGGAATAAATTTTCAAGCAGCTTTATGCTAGAGGCTGGTCTGGTAAAAGATAAGGAGAATGGGATGATTTACATTATTTGAGGTCTTTTCCTATATTGATTTTAGGCAGACCTAGGATCCTTGCTCCAAATACTCCACAGGCACCCACACCGGGTCTGTGGACTTTCGATGATGAGACTGGTCTGTCAAAGCACCTGGGATAATTCAGTAACTTCTGTTTTCTGGAAGAGAACTGAACTTTACAGGAAGAATTGGGTAGAACTCTTAGAGCAAGAGACACAGAGTTTTGAATAAAGATTGAGTTGTCAGAATATTACAGATCCTGTAATATATACAATAACATAACAGAAATCACAGTTGTTAAGAAAATGTGCAGAAAGCCCAAGTGTGAGGTAATATATTAGCCAGCTTTTCTTCTCGTCACTTTCTCCTCTAAAATATAATGACTTGTTGTGGTTTGGGTTTTGTTGCTGTGGTGGTGGTTTTTGGGTTTTTTTGAGGGGTTTTTTTGGAGGGTTTTTTTGGGGGATGAGGGTGTCCCTGAGAGTTCTTATGGTTTCTATTCAATCTTATTTTATTCCAATTCTGTAAAGCAGCATTCCACATTGGGGTTTCTTGTGGTCAGTTTAGAGCTTCTGTCCTGGCAATGTGTAGATGACTGAGTAATTTTGGATGAGCCACAGAACACAATTCAAGGCTGTGTACATATATCTACACTTGTTCTGAACGAGTAATCACATGTGGTAGAAGTCCCTTAAATATTATTTATGTTCCAGGAAGAAGGCAGCGTTATAACATACTGTCCTCAGCCAAACTAAGTACACAGAGTAAAGCAGCACACAGTCGTGATTATGCTGTTTTTAAAACACAGGCCTCTATGCGTATACTTAGGTATACTCTAAAAGCAGTAACATAGCTCACTGAGCCTAAGTCTCTACTGTCAGGTATAGTCTAACATCATAGATGCCCTGTGGAATATTAAAACTCATCTTTTGATTGTTCATTACACTGACTTTGCATGGAAGTAAATTATCCTTAAATCTTGCAGGACAATATAGATTTGGTCCTAGTTAATTCATTCATGGAGAATTTTGCTTTGATAAAATCACTCCTGTATATCTTTATTTGTAAAATTAGCGATACTGTGGCCTCAACTACTATCAGAGTTCACGCATTATTACCAACTTTTTCTCTTTGCTCAGAATAACATCTAGAATGCTAAAAGCTCCTATTACACTGTGAACGAAAATATGAATTTCTGTAATTAGGAACACAAGCAATGTAAACTTAAATGAAGGTCATATCCTTACAAGGAGATTTATAATGAGGGTGACAAGTACACATGCCACTGAAACATAATCCTCTGAACTGCACTGCACAGAAGTTGTAGTAATGATTCATTGGGTTTGTGCTTTAATTAATTCAGTGTTGGGTGAAATCTCTTGTGTCTTGATTTTATTGTCTCTTTGTGACATTTGCCACATAATTATCACCTTTTAATGTTTCATAAGATCTCCCAACTATCTTCTGTTCTCAGTAAAATTATTTTCACAGTTCGTCTATAGCATTATGATTGATTCTTTAGAAAAATTAGATCATTGTATTGCAGCACAGACTCCTAATGCCCAAAACTCAAAGCTATAATAGATCAGCATTTCCACGTTTTCAAGGGAAAGTCTTGTAAATTAAGGATTTATAACAGGAGTTGTACTGCAATTTCAAATTTCTCCTTTCATCAGATGTTTAAAAAGAGTAAAAAAGAGTTCTGAACATCAATAATTTTTTATTACTTTCAGACAAGAACCTTTGCTTATGTAGGTTTGAAGAATCTTGATCAAATTATATTTCTGGTTAATTTTTAGTTCTAAAAATTATTGAAAGTAGAAACTACTTGGAATCCTCTCAGTGCTCTCTCAAATGCTCTGTGTGCTAGCCATTGATACATCATTCTTGTGTTATTTCTAATTGTACCTTTTGAAATTAAATATATTCCAGCTACAAAAAGTAAATTCTTCTGCATGTACTGAACTTAAAATTAACACAATAGATATATTTTCCATTGAAACTATTTCCATAAATTAGGTAAGATCAAGTCTGAAAAATCTTAAAAAGTTTCCTCAGTGATTATTCTAGTTGTATAGCTTTCTATGCTATTACAGAGCAGTATGGATTTAAATAGTTTATTTTGCCTTAATTTTATTCTGCATTTAAATGTTTTTTACTCGAGGACATTGATACATTATGCTACCACAAATGGAAAAAACAATGTCCTTGGTGAAATGTGTGAGCTGTGCTAATTAACATATAGTTTTCATAGTGCCTCGCAAAGGAGTAATTATTGAAATAGTTCAGTGCATCAGGTAAAAAAAAAAATTATTTAGTACAACAGGTTGAAATATTTGTGTTAATATTTCATGTTAACATCATGAAAGTGTTAAGACAACAACCCTGAAATTCATTGTTAAAATTCATCCAATATAGAAGTGTAAAAATAAGGTCCTCTTGGTGAAATTAGCATGACAAAAAAGGATGAAAAACGGTATCAGGTCAGAACTTCCAAGTGCACAGACCTAGCAGCTTTGAAAAGATCTTCTCAAAATTAAATAATTTCATCTGTTTCAGTTTACTGTGATACAGCAATGCCTAAAATTACCACTTCCCTTAAAGAGAAGCTCTGCAGTGGACAATATTTTATAAGACACTTTATGAGTTCAATTTATTACTTGAAAATGCTTCCATTTATGTGTATCAGGATACTGAATTGAGTTCTCTAATGCTACTTGAGTTACGTATTTTCAAGTCAGCTAAACTGTAATACTGGCACAGTTAGTTTTAGTGAGACAGAGGCAGCCATGACACCGTCCTTTTTCTCACAGCAGTATCTGTTAACTGTACATCTTTGACAACAGTTTGGAATCAGGTAGTTCTAAGATTGAAGGAATACCACCTGTCTGGTCCAAAACCCATGGCACACTTACACAAGGTATAACTGGTGTCTATATGTTTTGACTTTTTAGGTTGGATCCTAAAGGGGAGGATTTATGTATTGCAGTCCAGGATTGCAGAAGAAGCAGTAAATGGCAAGAGCTATCCAGAAGTACTGTAGGAGAATGTTCTCTGACATTTCCAGCCTCAATCAACTCTGACCAGTCTTTAGCTCATATTGGTCAATTGTAGATGCACCTGCAAAGGGAAAATCACAGCCATTGTAGACACAGATTGTTTACCTGTGAGACTTCAGAGCCTGTGTATCATGGAAGATCAGTGCAATGTAAGATTGCAGCCAGCGGGGCACTGTGGTAACATGCAGTTTCCAGTAAAAAGTGAGCTGTTAAAGGCCGCTTCAGATGTCTCTACATAATTTTTCACTGTGTGATATAGACATCTCAACGTCTTTTTTTAAACGTGAGTTTATGATATTGCTTGATGAATGGAAATAGTACAAGTATTGCAGTTTTAAAACTTCTCACTCCCTTTGCTGGGAATTACTGGTGGCTCAGCTCAGATTCAGCAATGAAGTGTGTGTTTTCCATATCCTTTTAAAGGAAATTTGAACATGTTTTCTTAAACTTTAAGTGAACTCACTTCACTTTGCAGTGAAACCAGTGAGGAGAAGTGACAGTTATTTCCTGCATCTCACCAGAGAAAGGGTACTAGCTTCCTTAGTTTCTTTAACTGAACCAGCTGTGATTTTCTTATTATACCATTAATTGTCAAAGTCACTTAAATATTTTTGAAAATGTGAATGTAGGCTAATTGCAGATGTTATCACATTTTTTTCCTTTCCTGACAATGACTTTGGCCAACTTCATCTTTTGAATTTCATTTGACTCTCATTAAAATCACTGCTTCAGAACAAGTTAAATTTTTTTTCAGCACTTTCTTTCATAATCCACTGTTGTGTTCTAATTGCTGTGGTACTGGCCTAAATTTGCAACAAGTGAGTCCTTTCAGATCATTCTTTGCTGTTTACAGTTTCGCTGATATTAAATCCCTAAAGGAAGAAATATTCCAATTTAGGTTTTTGAAAATGGTCCAAAGAAATTAGAAAGTCTGAAGTATTTTGAGGAGCAAAAGTCTAATATAAAGGTGTATTAAGTGGCAAAAAGATTAATAAAACTGGTAGAATTTATTCAGCAGAAAGTTGTCTTTTACATTGTTGTGCAGGGTTATGGATGTCTTCTATACTTGGCAGACCTAGTAGCTAGGAGTCAGGCCTACCTGTAAGATATTATGCATGTGCAAGATTCTTGGAGAAAACCAATCGAGAATGGAAACTTTGTTAAAATGACAGCTTTTTTTTCATCAGTCACCTTCGCAGCTGTCTTATTCAAAGGGTACAAGAATGACAGCTGACCTTCTGGATATAAAAATGGCATTTAAAAATATGAGTAAAGTACAAATTAATCTAATTATAAAAGGAAAATACATTATATAATTTCTCTGTCTTTGGTATTATTGTTTTGCAGTGATAACCTGTCTCTGTTTAAATCTGTGGGAATTTATAATTGATTTAACATATGGAAATATGCCATCTCCCGACATTGGGAAAAGAGTGACTGAAGAGCTTAAGGTGTCTATTGTATGGTTTTATTTTTGGAAATTATGCAAATAGAGTTCCTGATGTATTCTAATCCAAAACTAACATACTGGGCCTGATTTTTGTGTTTGCTGTAAGTACCTTTCCCACACTCTGGTGGCTAGGATGTGCGCCTGGGAAGTGGGAGGCGTAGATTTGAATTTGCACAAGCTAAGGAGAACAAAACCACAGTTTTTATGCTTTTGAACAGATTAGCCTGGTGAGTATTTTTTCAAAAGGCAGGTATCACTACCCAGTTAGGTTCCAGAAAGAGTGAGTCCCAACTAATTAAGTGCCTGTTTTCAGAAAATTATTCCATTCTGTAGTGCGCATATGCATGGAGATCCTTAATATGCCACATGCACTGGTACATTTGGTGGGGTTTTAGACTCATTGCTATGCTCACAGTGGTTTATTGCATGGAACTGGGTATTCCCCCTATCACAGAAGGTTTTTGTGGGCCAGCCTAGTGAGTTTCTTGTCTGTCTCTACTTCTGAGGGGAACCTGGGAACCTAACTGTGACTTCCTGGATCGTCTGCTTCAAATCAGCCACCTGAGTTTTTGCTGCTGCGTAAGTTGGAAATACTTTGTCCCATTCATTTCATCCTAATATCCTTGCTTTAAGGAAGCTGTTCGGTTACTGTTTATTATTACATTTGGTTTTCCCCAAGAAATGGTCCTTCAGGTACTAGCATTCTTTTCAAATGCTGGAAATAAGCTGATAATCACAGCTGATGTGGTAGTAACAGTTGTCCAAGGCCTAGTCTAAGAATAGGGGAATAAGCTGGAATCAGTCCTTTGATTGTTGTACCTGCCACATTAACCATGTTATGCTGTCACAAGTTAATTTGTAACAGAGACTAGGCCTGGTTGGAAAATTTCTGATGGAACATTTGCATCAGGCAGTATTGGTTTGTCAGGAAAAGAATGGATATGTGGTAATTGTGATCAACCTTTTGAATGAAACCAGACAACTTTCTGATAAAATCCTGTGTAGTTTCCCAACAGCTTACCTGACCTCACTGGCTCTTTGGTAGACTGTGGGCAATTGCAGAGGCAGGGGCAGTGGGGGAGCCAAGGACTGTGGGTTATCCAGATTCCCAGATGGCAGACTAGTCTGCTTTCCAATCATAAAAGCACAACCCCTCACTTTTTAAAGTTCCCAGTAGCTTTAATGGAGAGTACTTTTGGAGCCATTTTATCAATGGTCTAGGATAAGACATTCCAAGGTGTAATCTAAAAGCCATAGTGAATAGTAAGTGGCCATGGAATTGTGCAACAGAATTCTCACTTAAAATCTTTTGAAACTGATATATTCCTGCTTCTGGAATATGAGATCTGCTTACCTAAGAAGAAAAATGTGGAGTTTTTCTGATATTTTTTTTCCTAATTCTTTAAGGTAGAGAAAAGGCTGTTGTTTTCTCACCTCTCTTATGGGTAGAATTTCATTTTTGATACAGCAATGTGCTAACTCAGTTTTCTTAACGGAATTTTATAACTACCTCCTTCATGCTGTCCTTGATAATCACAACCATCACCATCAGTTTTGTGAACATGTAACTGTGTAGGGATTTGTGCTGTATCTTCTCCCACCAATTGTGTCTAACAGTATCTTTAAGAAGGCATTGGAGAAAGGATGTGGTAGCAATCTCATTATACAGAAATCTGTACTTTGTTAGAATATGCTTTTACTAAATTGCAAAGAGCATTAACTTCTCCACTCTTGCTTGCTTCTGAAGCGTTGTCTTTTGCTAAGCTGATGCTTAGCAAAATACTGAAATAAGCAAGAACTGTTCTTGCTTTACAGCTGCAATATCTGTAAGAGAAAAGAGAAATTCCTGCTCTTTTTATGTATAACACACTTTTTAACAGCATGTGTTAATGACAAATGCATCACTTACCAATATCAAATGTTTTATTTCAGTAGTTAAATCAGCTGATAAACTGTGGAAAACTTTTTTTAAAAAATTGCAAATTATAATCAAGGTATACAAACTGCCATGATGAGAAAATATTCTGCATTATTCTGTTCTTTCGTGAAGCAACAGTAGAAAACGGGGGAGGGGAAGGCAGAAAGAATCTAAACCCACAAATCTTTAGGTCATACTTCCATCAACTTCCATTTATAACAAGTTTTGATGAGGTGAAAGTCAATGTAGGCAACGGAAATTACCCCAGTGTGGAAGCAGTGAGTTTGATTTCTTCATTTCCTCATTTTTCGTCAAAAGCATTGTACCACTGCAGAGTATAGCATGTTGTGGTATTGATTTGAGTTTCTCTACTGCCCAATCAGCCACAAGCCACAACAGTATGTTGTAATGACAGCAGGTCAGAGCATCATGTATCCATTGTTTCCAATACTGTCTCTTCTAAAAGAAGGCCTATTTGTGGCTATAGGAGCAGATTCACTCATTTTTGTCAGCTAAACTCTATTGTTAAACTAGCCTTTTTCACACTGCCTACTGACAAAAACTCTGGAACATCATTTAAGACTAGATCGAGTTTCAGATAAAGGTTTTCTCATCTTTTTTACTGATTTAGGGATAAAAACTCCAGTCATTGTTCCTTTTCCAGTAAAGTGCAAGAGGCAATTAAGGGGATCATACTTGTGTGAAGTACTGAATACAGCTTGCTGAATGTCTTAATAAAGTTTATTTCACTGTGAGGCATTTGCTAATCAAATGCAGATAATTTAAACTATTCTAGGTCTATCTTCAGTTTAAAAACAAAAAAAAAACAAAACAAAGAGAAAGGCACCATGGAGTAGCTTCCACCCAAAGTGTGACTTGCCATAAAATTAGCATAATAGTTTCAGATTCCCAACACTTTCCCACTCTAAAATCTACCCGTTTATTGCAATGAAACAGTTGTCCCAATTTACATAAAAGTTTCAGTATCTTGGCTTGACATGTTTTTCAAACTAACAATGCCTTGCTCCATACATATTATTTTTCTATACAGCCCCCATTTTGCGTAACTGCATTGTAATTAATGCCTTATAAACAAACTAGAGCAGCTGTATTCATTGCAGCAGAGATGACAGAGTTGTGTTGCTGCGTTCGGCTTTTTAGCCTAAAGCCATTTAAAAATAGTTAATGGAATTTCATTTTTCACCCTGATATTTAAACCATGATAAATTTTCCCATTAAAAATCCCTGCCATTCTTATATGACAGTAGATGAAGCTGAGTGACATAAGCCTCTGCCCTCTTGTGGCAGACCAGGTTGGCAAAGTAAGCTAATGATTAGAGAATATTTGCTTTAACTTCAACAGTGTTTCTATAAAATGATAAAAAGTTTTAAGGGTTCAGTTCTGCAGGCACAGAAATCTTCGCCTACTCTCACAGTTTCCTAATGGAGCAAGACCCATGAGGAGAAAGTGACTGGCCTTTCTGAATCAGTTCTGCTGTTCAAATTAAAAAAGGAGTCCTTGTGCCATGGTGATGGGTAAAGTTCTGCTTGCAAAATATTGCTCACACATTCTGCAATTTCTCTACTGAGACTAACCAAGCTGGTTTGTCATTGCAAATATCCTGGCATACCCTGTTTACAGCAGAAAAATCAGCTACAGGACCAAGCCATAACAGTTCAGACCTATCTTCTAGAGATACCAGAGAGTTAACTGAAGGGATATTTAATCAAGGTGTACATCAATACAAGTGTTAAACACAACTAGCATATGAATGTACGCATATTACAAAGAGCCTAAGGAGTGTAATTTGGACATTTGGGCAATGAAGAATCTTTTTCCTTCTTTGCCCTAGCAGCAAAGTATTTTTCAATTATATTTTTCAAGGCACTTGCTGATTTGGCAAACTCCCTTTCTTATTTTGAGTTTCTAACATAGTTTGTAGGTGGTTCACCGTGAAAAGACAAGGTATAATAATAGAGAGAGGGGAGAGGTACAGTTGTGAACAGAAGTAGAGGGTCATGAGAAATTTGTGGAGACAAGATAAGAAGCTCTGGGTATATCAAAAGCCACAGCAGGTTACAAGAAATGAGTGATAATGGTTAAAATGTAGAAGTACAGAAAAACATTGCTAAGGAAGACTGGATGTCAGATTTTGCCTGTCTGTGCAGAGCTGCTTTTCTAATTTATTCTTGGAACCAGATCAGAAGGGTCTTTTTAGCTCCAATTCAGTATAATAAAAGGCTGAGAGACTTTCAGAGGAAAGAGAGATGGACAAGAAATCATCTGTAAACAAACAAACAAAAAACCAAAAAACCCAACCAAAAAACCATTCCAGGTCCAACAAGTAGAAAAATAAGCTCAGGCTAAGTACAATGCTGTAGTAATGTATTTACTTGTGAACTTTGTGATATAAATTAACAGCAGCTTTGAACTACAGTAAGTTCTGTTTCAATCTTGTGTTCAATGCCATAAGATCAGAAATCCCTTCTATTTAATTTAATGAGAAAAACGTGACAGTCATTTAGCAGTCGATTGGTTTTGATGTTATGCTAATATGTACAGGTATAACAGTCTGTCCGTTACCTAGATTTTGAGCTCAGTAGTGCAGATATCTCTCCCCCAGGTGCCTTAATGACAACAAAGTACTATGACATGCTACATATTTAAATACTATCAAATGTATCCACCATAAATAAAACCACATGGTATTCAGATATCAGATTGCCAAAGAAAACTGGCTGTAAACAAGGCAGCACAAAAAAAAAAAAAAAAAACCTGAAAAAACCACAAGAATAACAAGTAAGAATAGGAAAGTAAGAAATACCAGTTCTTAAAGTTTGTGAGGCCAGATTCACAATGTAATAACATCTTTCTATCTGTTTGTACTGCAGTATCTGCTGAACGTCCATCCAGTCAATACCATGCAATATTCTAGGAATCAATCAACAGAATGCTATTGATTTGGGGACATATCAGGAGAAACAACAAAACGTGAAAGAGAGGATAATGGAGATTTTGCCATGTTTGGCAGAATCTCAGCTTTAATATTTCTGCAGTTGTCTGTAACGGATGGAACCCTCAATATCTTCCTACCCAGCCTTGCTACTCTGCCTTATAGAGTTTAAGATATCATGACATTAAAATTGTTATCTTCCAAACAAATAATAACAGACAGGAAAAAAAAGGGGGGGTATGCGCAAAGATGGAAAATACGCAGAGCCCTAGCTGATAGAAGAAAACAAGGGGTCTGAGTGGGTGTCAGGACTGGGAGGGCCCTGCCTTGGCATGAGAGAGTGGGTGGGAAAGCTGCAGAGAGAGGTGAATGGGAAAACAGAGGAAAGCCAGGAATTACCAGTGTCTGCAGTGAACTTGGTCTTACAAAAACTATTACGGTTATTGCTGACTTATGCATTTAATTGAAAATAAAAAAAGAAGCATTGTGGATTGACATCCATGTAGTTATGAGCATATTTATTATTAAATCCCACTTCTTCACGTCCTTTGTGTACTGCTACCATGGGCAGACACCCTACCATTTCTCAAACATCTGTTTTGAAAGACTTGTGAATATTTGCTTACAGTAGCATGAATTCAACATTTAAGCACTTTCAGCAACTCTTTGAAACAATTAGCTCATAATGAGCAGCTTCCATGCTAGCAAACTGTACTAAAATGCTTATTAAAAACTTTAAAATGTTAAGACTCTAGCTTTAACAAGAAAAAGGCCACACAATCACAGCTCACTCTTGGGAATCTCTTTGAGGTGTTGTTTCTATAAAGCAGAAAAGTGCTGCAAGGAAGTTCTATTTCACTGTAAGCTTTTGCACCAGGACAATGTCTGAAGGTACATCAAAGCCTGCGGAGTGCTTTATGGCAGATTCCTGAAACATATGAACAGAGCTTTGACATGATACTTCATAAAAGTCATTTAGGATTTTCTTGGGCTTCTTCTTGAACCTTTATCTCACTTCCTTTATCACCATCAGGCCCAAGGTGCTACCTTGCCAACGTAGCTGTAAAAACTAGAGTCTGACAAGATACTCAAGCCAGGAAGAAAGGGAAGACAGAGAAAGTGTTTCCAGACACCAGCTGTTTCAGAGAGGGGGCTGGCGAAGGAGTCTTGCTACAGGGGTGGACCATCAAAAAGAGGAAATTGGCTCATAACAGGGCTTTTCCTTGTGTTTCTTGACCACAGAATAGTCTGGCCAATATTTGAGAATTCTGGCTGTCCTTGAAGAATCAGCAAGTCTTTGTGAAGATCCCTCCCAGAGATCTCAGGAGTCTTAAAAAAAAAAAAAAAAGGAAAAAAAAGATTAAAGTTCA
This sequence comes from Leptosomus discolor, assembly GCF_034619465.1. NCBI lineage: Eukaryota > Metazoa > Chordata > Aves > Leptosomiformes > Leptosomidae > Leptosomus > Leptosomus discolor. The sequence goes on along the minus strand of NC_141396.1, from coordinate 17,467,296 downwards.
GCCATGGAACTTGAATGCTTTAGTTAGCTGAACCACAAAGATAGAAATGCAAATAAATATTTTAAAAATCTCCTTCTTTCCCCTAAACTTTAGGTCTATTTATTTTTGCCTTGAGATGTAAATTCTTCCCATCTAAATAAACATAAACGGTAATTTACATCTTCTTGTCACATTGCAAAATGGAAAAATATCTAAAAGGGACTTAACACAGTTCGTTTCGACTATTGTATTAGAGGTATTGTTTCACATCAAATATACAGGAGGGAGTTATTGTAAATTACTACAAATTTAGAAAGCAACAATGCTATGAAAAATATATGAAGTACATATGCATAACTGTTTAAAGCCTACATTTTAATAGTATTTTTTTAATCCATACCTCTGCATGCATAAATCTGAATGCAAATTTTCAGGACCTCAGTGCCTGGGACACCCAGCTAAAACTGTTTCTATTGTGCTGGAGACTGTGCAATTGCACAGTATGAGATGTTGCACGCCATGAAGAGCTGATACTTTAGGTAGACAAGAGCGATGAAGAAAATCTTACTTAGGTATTATAGACGAAGAAGTAAGAGCCAGATAGAATAAATGTCCTTTGTAAGGCAACATGGCTTTCTAGCCAAAATAAGAAGTAAATCTTGTTCACATGCTCTGTCTTCTATAAATGTTGAGTCACTTCAGTTGTTTACTCAATAAAAATCACTCAAAGCCTTAACAACAGGTATGAGGCTGTGTTCTTTAGCAGAGTGTACAACTTGGTATGTATACCAAATGTTTCCTGGCATAGTCAAGGGGAGTTTTGTCATTCTGTGAAATAAGAATAGGATTTCAGCCATTCAGTTCACCACAAACATTATTAATGAGTTAATATTTGAAAAGAAACGAGAGATTTTCTGCCATAGAACTTCAGTGATTGTTCAGAGTTTGAGATACATCCTTGTTAGTTATGTACCTGCCCTAATACTTTGGATCCAAATGTCTCTACACCCACACAGTAATTCTACTCAGAATCAGATCTTGTTTTCTCGAGAATTCAAGCATGCTATATAATATATCTGCTGGTAGGATGTGGAAACTCAAGACCACTAATCTGTTATTGATACGCCACTTGGTCCAAAAGTATCCACGGTGGTCCCAGTATCAAGAAGAAATTTTTGTCATGACTTCAGTGGCCTTGTGCACGTAGCTTAGATGCTTCACTCCAGCATCCTGTATCTTGTTTACGTGAACTGCAGTCCTATAGATCATATTCTACGTTATTGAAAGATATTGCTCTTATGAGGAAGCAATGAAAACTTGGAGATATTCCTTTATAAGAAAGACCTGGGGTGCAGATATTTGGAAGCACCTCCCTTTTTCCTTCATGCTCAAACACATTTGAAACACGGTTATAAAATACGCCTTGAGTATCACAGTGATAAAATATTCCTTCACATTCTCTAAATAGACAAAAGACTTGCAAATTATGCAGATTTTAAAGACATAAATCAAATAACCAATTCATCTTCAGTATACCTTGTTTTCTGTGATAATCTGCGTAATTACCATAATTGCCCATTGTATTCAATGCATTTTAGTAATATTCTAATTGCTACTATGTTCCTGAAAATGTCATATTCTAGTCTTTGTCAACAGTCAACAGATGGCACGTGTGCTTGGCATCATAAATTATATATCATATCAAAGAAAAATAACACTTTATCCTTCGCTAACTTGGCTAATTTTGGGGGGAGAAAAATCTACTTTAAAAAAAAATCTAAGTGTCTAAGTCTTGCTTTAGATCATGGTTTTGCATACATCATGAAATTAACATCTGTGAATAAATTGAGCAAAATGACCCAAATTACTACTTGACCAAAATGCCATATGCATATATTTACTTTCAACTTTGATGCCTGCTTCCACAGCAGATAAATAAGGTATATAACAATAATTTAAGAAGAATTAACTAAGAAAAATAATCTTTGGTCATGTTCAGCAAAAATTTCCCTTGTTGTGGATTTTTCGTATAGAGTCCTCTGGATGCACAGGACAACCCTGCATATGCAAAACTCTGACAAATCTGGAGGAAAAAAAAATACTTAAAACCTCTTATATTTATGGTTTTTAAGTATGTTCAATATAGCTAAAACATCTATATTAACAAATAGTTAACAAATTACATACATGCAAAGCTATCGTTGTCCTTAGTAGCAAATCTGATGAAGAAATGGTGCAGCATAGAACACTTGTAGATTTTTGTTAGCTTGCTTTGAAATTATTCTGGAGCATTTACTGTTTAAAAGAATGCCATGACAAAATCCTTCACTAGAGTTACAAGGATGCACCACCACCCTGCTCCACAAACCAGCTTTGATCCTCAGTGACAATCTTGGATCCCCTATGACAACTTCAGAATCTCCAGAATGCTTTCTATGAGCGAGAGTGTGGGAACCATTTCTTGGAAGCAAACCAAAAAACGTTAAAAAGAACATTTTATTTAAAACCAGCAAAACTGAGTTAGGGAATAACTGAAAACAATTTTTAGGAGGGTTTGGGTTTTGTGCTTGTTTTATCTTGTTGGTATAATGACACCAGAAGACCCAGTTTGTGTAAAGAGAGTTGGACAGAGAGCAACCTAATGACGTTCAACAAAGGCAAGTTCAAGGTCCTGCACCTGGGGAGGAATAACCCCACACACCAGTATAGGCTGGGGGTCAACCTGCTGAAGAGCAGCTCTGCAGAGAAGGACATGGGAGTCCTGGTGGACAGCAAGTTAACCATGAGCCAGCAATGTGCCCTTGTGGCCAAGAAGGCCAATGGTATCCCAGGGTGCATGAAGAAGAGTGTGGACAGCAGGTCGAGGGAGGTTATCCTCCCCCTCTGCTCCACCCTGGTGAGGACACATCTGGAGGATTGCATCCATTTCTGGACTCCCCAGTTCAAGGAGGACAGGGAACTACTGGAGAGTGTCCAGCAGAGGGCTACAAAGATGATGAGAGGACCAGAGCATCTCTCTTATGAGAAAAGGCTGAGAGACTTGGGGCTCTTTAGCCTATAGAAGAGAAGGCTGAGAGGGGACCTTATCAACACTTACAAATATCTGAAGGGCAGGTTTCAAGAGGATGGGGCCAGGCTCTTTTCAGTAGTGCCCAGCAACAGGACAAGGGGCAATGGACACAAACTGGAGCACAGGAAGTTCCACCTCAACATGAAGCAAAACTTCTTTACTTTGCGGGTGACAGAGCACTGGAACAGGCTGCCCAGGGTGGTTGTGGAGTCTCCTTGTCTGGAGATATTCAAAGCCCGCCTGGATGTGATGCTGTGCAACCTGCTTTAGCAGGGGCTTTAGGATAGATGATCTCTGGAGATCCCTTCCAACATATTCTGTGACTCTGTAATTCTGAGTTCACAAAAAGAGGTTTGCTGTACCAAAGAAAATTTTTTAAAGGTGCCTCTAGTTTTGATGTCCCAAATACTGGATACTCAGTATAAGAATATTACACTTATATTGAGGAGTTATACTTACATTTAGTATACACTTATACTTAGTATAAGAATATTTTAGGGGATGAATACCTACAGTTACTACTTCAACATCAGCTGCATTTTGAAAGCACAAACTACTCTGAAAAATTGAGGGGTTTTTAAACCCCAGTTTAGCATAGGTTGGACATGTCAAAATCAAAGGCATATTTTTAAATCTTTGTAATTATCTCTACCTGTAGAGTTAATAAGAAATTAAGCCTATTTACAAAAATTTCTGAGGTAAATAGATCCATTATTTCCTGTGTTAACTTGCATGGTAGCCTTTGCCTATGAAGTGTCTTAATAGTGGAGGGTTTGTTTTGCTCATATGCCTTTCATATTATTTTTAGAACGTTGTGTGGTACCTATAACCACAGGAATACAATTATCCTTTATTTTTTCAGGAGGGAGGTCTAATTAAGCAAGTCTCCACTGCTACAGGCACAGCTGTGAAAGAATTGACTGTGACATGAGTTATGTATCCCAAAATGAAGGCAAGGTTGCTTAATAGAAGATTAGGTTTATTATTTGAGAGTAGAATCCACAACAAAAGAAATAATTAACATCAGAAGAATACAGATACCATTATTTTCTTGGTTTAAGTGATTTCTTTTTTTTTGACAAATATGTTAAACTTTTAATGTCAACCTGTTCTTTTAAAGACTAAAATCATTACTGAATAAGCTTCTTTTACAGGTTAGAGTCCAAGAGAAATGGATTCTATTTAGTTAAAATATCTGATAGCGTTCTGATGTGGTAAAATGACCCAATTAACATATACACTTATCAAGAAAAAAGTCTAACTGAAATATCAAAAAACTATCCCAGAAACCAAATATCAAAAACTAAATGAAGTCAAGGGCTATCCTTATTTGTTTTAATTACTGTTATTTCCTCAATTCCTCACCTATAAAAAGTGTGTATTTCCTTGTTTCAGGCAAGGACAGTTTGCCTCAAAGAGATAGTGATCTCGATTTGTGATGCAAATATTAAACACTTCAGTCGAATGTTTTCGACTTTTCCTCTCTTGGGTCAATGGCAAAGTCTCAGATGACTTCTACAAATGTAGGCACGGATGAGAGAGGTCCATTTCATGTGTAAACAACTGAAAATATTTTCAATGGGAATGCAGGACTTCAAGGAGCTGAGAACTCTTAACTTTGAAATCTGCAATGAATTAATGGAGCTGTAGCAGATTCAGTCTCCAGGATACTACAAAATGCAGTCAGCCTGTAAAGTAGTTTAGGAGCTGAATGAAGTGTAACTAGCTCACTTAGGAGTATTACAAGTATTATTTTTTCATTATTTTATGTTTAGAACCTTCCACATTTCCTCAGATTCATTTAACCCAGAATTATTCTAGCTACATATGTGAAAACGAAGGCCAAATGATTTCATATATTGAATTAAATAATTTGCATTTTGGATATATTTATTTTTAACCCTGGGCATTTCCTTTTAAATGGTTTTTTTCCTTGAGACTTACCTGCTACCAAGCCTTTGTTTTCAGCCAAGGATTTCAACACTTGAGGCCATGGAGCAAAACTGATTTTTTTTAATATAATTAAGGAACTGTCAACTCAACCATACAGATAAAAGAATTCTAGATGGCCTGAACTTTACAGACATGGGGAATTAAGCAGAAGGAAACACACAAACAATGGAGCAGATAAGATCAAAGTACGGGATATGATTATTGTTAACATAGTCATCTCTTAGGTAGTCTCTGTTTCCGTTGGCTGATGGGTAAGACTTGCCATTTTCCTTTGAAAACAGTGCATTTATGCTGTAAATTAGTCTCTTCTGTATCTTTTACTGTCATCTCTTAAATCATAGTGAGTTTTTATCCTGGTAAGAGGACAACTACCACTATGTAATGTCTGGGTAAATAAAATCTCCATCTAACATTTCCCGAGCACCTACACAAACAAAGATAAGTTTAAATGTAATTTTCAGGAAAACAAACAAACAAACAAAAATGGTAAGGTATTTCTTATTTCTTAACAGACTACTTTGTTCTCATTTTCCTGCTTACTAAAAAGAGAGAAAATCCATTTGCAGAAAAAGCCTAAATTGGAATTGTGTTCTCTTCAGTTAAGTTGCTAAGTTCCATCATCTTTTTATAGTCCTTATAAAGGGCCAAGTACAGTTCTTTAACTATGATCCCATAAGTTCATGGGTCATCCTTTGTCATTTCATGCATTCCGAGCTTCTCCACAAGGTAGATACATTTGGAGCTATGAACTTGTATCCACTTCCCATATGCCACTCAAAACTTTACCTGATTCATGGAGTTAAGATTCCCCATTGTAAAAGTGTAGGCATCTGCCATAGATGAGACTGAGAAGAATACATCTCATTTCCTTCAAAACTTCATGTGAAATAAACTCATACAATGCTTACAAAATGAACTGCTGATGTCAAGGCAAAGGTTGTCCTGTAAATTATTCTGACATGGGTATATTTCTTCATATTTGTTGTAATGCACTTTACCTAAGAAATCTTCTGGAACAACAGTGGCAAGGATAGTAACATTTCAACCATGCTACCTGAGCTCTATTCAGAACAGATCTAAGAGTAAATGACAAAGCTGTAATAGTCTAATGACTTATCTACATGATTATTACTACTATTGGCAAACAACAGGAAAAGGAAAAATTCTATCCAAGGTGGATTTAATGAGCCGGTTAAGGTTATTCAGTGTTACCACAGCAATCAGACTGACTGTATATAAAATACTTTTCCATGAATATTTTTTCGTCCTGAAGAATAATCAGTTATGCATTGATGTAGACTGACTAACCATTCCATATATCTTGCATTACAGACTAAACATACCGTTTTAAATCCCTCCCTTTGAAATCATTGCATCTGGAGTTCAGCAGTGTAGTAGTTGATTAAAAATCTCAGGTATCAGAGGGCTGAAACTCTATACAAGTTGCTTCAAAATACAGGAGTTTAATATATGCTGAATGGCTATTTATGGTTTGTATAATACCATCGAAGTGAAGAGCAATTTATGCCATAAAAATCAACAGGTTTCTATCCTGATTTTCCAATCTAGTCCTGAAAACCATAGTAAGGGTCAGTTTCCTTTCTGACTTCAGAGTATTTGTAGAATTACTGTAAAATAAATGATTGGCAACTATGAACTACGAGAAAATAAGTACATTGAGGAATTGTGTTGACACAGTGTAGTACATAAGAGTAAAACTACTGATGCAGAGTGGAATGTGGATTTCCCTGGAGTCAATGGGAATATTGCTACTGGATTCCACACTGCCAACATTTCACTGCCAGTACAGAGTCTGGCTATTTTTACCTTGAATTAATGTACAGTTCATCTGCTTTCCTATCCCTCTCCACTCATTTTCTCCTCTTCCTACTCTCCTTCCCTCCTTACCTCTCTTTGGCTCCTGTTCTATATCTGCTGTATCTGCCAGACAGTTAAATTTTAAAATAGCTTTTCCCTTTGAAGTGCTAATGCCAGCACTGCTATTTCTGTAGCAAGTAACTTCACTGACTGTTGTGGTTACTTTTACTCTTTGTTTTATGTGTTTTTATGTGCCTATGTAGGGTGTTATGTGACTTTAACAGTGAAGAGCTGGAAAAAATTGAAAGAAAGAAAAAAATCTCCTAATTAAGTTTTATAAATAAAAGTTAAATCCCAGTTGCTCCACCTCAGGCTGTGATTTTGTCAGACCTCATGAGCTAAGCAGGTCGAACTTGGTGAGTAATTAGATAGGAGACTTCTGAGGAAAACCCAGGGTGCTGTATGTGGTGGTACTGAAGATTCAATAGCTGCCACTATTCCTTTTCAGCAAGTGTTAAATCATTGTTCATGTTCTTTCTTCATTCAGTCCATCAGTGGCTATTAAACATGACAAGTCTGTATAGAACCTCTGTTTCAGAAAACTTTTACACTGTTTGTTGCCAGAAGGTAGGAGGATGTGCTTTTGAAAGGATCGCTTGGTATACACACTCTTTTTATTGGCTTTAACCTTCTGCCAGTGGCCAAGGATAGATGAACTGTATGTTCAAGATGGAGTACTGGACCTTTGATCAGTTCCAGCATGGCATTCATATGCTTTTTTAATAGCCAGAATTTGTTTTCCTGTATTGAGCACTTGAGCAATCACTGTTGTCTTCATCAAGAAGGTTGTTTTGCTGTTGAATGAAATACACAGGCATGTGTTCATTTTAAACATTGATACTAACCTTATTTAGAGTAATGATCAACTGCCCTAACATGACCATTATACAATATGCTGTATATTTATGTAGCAAAGTAAAAAGAAAAAAGCATTCTACACTTCGGTGTTAACCTTAAAGAGTTCATGAGTGCTTACTGATACTGTGAGATTCAGAAAGCTCAGAGGTGTCCATTTTACGTATTTATGTTTCATTCATTCACACTGGGAGTGTTTCATCCATAAATGTGTTGCATCTGCCACATAAGTTGTTTCATTTATTTACAGGTATAGAAAAACCCCCCACTGATTAATAATGAAGTCACCAGTTAGGAGTACACTGAGAAAATTAATCATTTGCACTACCTGGATTATCCTCAAGGTTTACTTTGGGAAAGATAATTTGAGATAACTGTTTCCTGGTCTGCATAATTCAGGAATCTACTCGTACTTTAGTGAGTTGAACAGTGGGGCAAAGCTTGATGGGTTGTCCTCTTGTACAGCTGTTTCTTTGAGCTGTTCCTGTTTGTTTATAAGAAACTACAAAATCCTATTTCCCTGAACAAAGCAATGGAATATTCCTTCACTGCTTGCTCCAAGCCATGGTCAGCCCACTACCCCAAAGGCTCTATCCTTTTCTAAGGTTTTTTCAAGGCTCTGGGTGGCAAATTCAAAAGATATCTGCCTACATTCTTATTTTTTCCTAGATTTGCTGGAGAATGGGTGTAGGTGGGATCTAGGACAACTCTCCACGGCCAGCTCTCCACGGGTCGGCAGATTCCACTGGTCCTGCCCACTGTGCAGCACAGTGCCAGTCCTCCGCGCCAGTCCTGGCACACGGTGAGCTTCCCAAAGCCCTTGAACATCAGCAGGGGCTCTGTGCAGTGCTCCAGGGAGCCCCGAGCACCTGGGAGGGAGCAGTCTTTCATGGGAGGTGGAGGGCGGACCGCACATGAGCTTGTTCCTGCCATGCCTGCAGTATGCGCTGCATTTGGGGTAGGAGGAGGAGGCGTGCAGGCAGGGGGGCGAGCAGCTGGGCAGGCAGGGAGGAAGAAGCTCTGGGAGCAGGAGGGAAGCCGGCCACCTGAGCACTGCCTAGTGCGAAAGCCTGACTTTTTGTCACTTTTGCTCCCGCTCCTGCTTCCCCCGCCCCCTGCCTCCCCCCCCACTGAAGGGGACTGGCGCGGTGCTGCAGACCTGGGAGGACTGGCAGAATCCGCCAACCCGCACAGAGTTATCCCCACGCAGAGTCGTCCCATTCTGATGTAGGTGTGTTGGGGAGGTTACAGACTTCTAAATCTTCACATAAAAGTTGAGAAATAAAAACTTTTTCTCCTATATAGGAACATCTTTCTGATTTAGCAGGTCTTTGGGGTATTTGAATAATAGCTAGATATACCAGCTTCAGTTCCCAAAGCATAAATAATTCTTATGAATACCTTAAAGGAAGGTGTACCTCTGAAAATGTGAAGTGGGAATTCTGCAAATCAATTAATAATGATATGTATATTTATATCTGAGATTTATCACTTTAATAACAGCATGTATATTTACATCTGAGATTTATTACTCTGTGACACAGTTTTGTTATTGTGCCCAGTGGCTGGTCAAAATTTGGGGGTTTGTAGACTATTCCCACTAGAAGAAGGAACTGTTAATAGAGATTGATCTTTTTTCAGTGCAGTCCTGTTTCTAAAAAGCAACATTAAAAAAAAATCCCGTTTCCTTGAGCATAGCAGAAATTGTACATATTGGAAAAGCTGCTTTTTTTCAGAGCTTCAACCCTTGTCACTCTGTGCCAGCAGCTCAAAACCCGTCTAGGTTTTCTCCTTGGTACCTGTTCTTTGGCAGTAATTTGACATTAGCTCATTCATCATATTGGCTGGTTCTGCATGTTTATGTATGGTTCTCCATATGTAGCCCCTATTTGTTTCACTTGTATTTATTTCCTGCTTAAAAAAGCAAAAACACTCCACCCACTTCATTCACATTCTGAACTGGCTCTTTCAAGCTTTTGTTTTGTACAGAGACATGTAATTGTGTTTGGAGTTTAGAGACTACAGCCATTCCAACTACTTGTTTCTGCAAAGGAGCATAATGGCTTCTTACATCTATCTCAAATGAAGAGGGACAGCTATACCCAAAAGCTGCAATGAGGTTTACCTGGCCTATAATTTTACAGCATTATAAACCACATTTCAGCTGAAATTTCAGGACTAGCAGAACAGTAAAGGTCTTGATTCAGCATTGTGGTGTAGTGAGTTTTCCTTCCAGTGATCTCATGTCTGTTCCTCCAGAAGCAGGAAATGCATTGAGGTTCTGAAGGGCAAGTCTGCAACACGCTTTACTCTTCAGCTAATTGCACAGCTTCAGGAGGATGTTCAGAGATGGTGTGCTGTAGACACCAGCCCTGTCTGCAACTTACCCTACCTCTGTATAGATAATTCTGGCCTGTTTTCAGGGTGAGAGAACTACAAAAGCAATTTTACTTTTAGTTACATTGCACTCTGAGTCTGCAGAATGTGCAACTCAGCTGGACTAGCAATTCGGAATAATGTCTCTTTTTGGATCATCTTATGCCTTGCTGTGACTGTTCATTCACCCTTCCTATTTTCTCTTCTTTCTTCAGTTCACTGCCTCTGGTGACAGAATTTAGAGCAGTGCAATGGACATATGAGTAAGGGTATTTAAAATCAAGGGCAATTTTGAAAATCAGAAATAAAGTATAGGGCAAAGTGGTTCAACTTTAAAAATTATCTCACTTGTTTGCCCTCAGTGACCCTTCAGGAATGACAGAATTGCCCCATTTTTGGAAAATAAATTTGTCATCTTTCAACACCACTGGTGTCCTCTCAGTAACTTGTGTCTATTGCTTTCCTGTTAATAAGGATTTCTAACAGTCTTTATGACTTCAGTGAGGAAAAAGTCATTTAATGATGATTAAAACGTCAGGAATTACAATACTCAATTACTAAATAAACATGACAGAAGATGCACTTCTCTGGAGCATGTCAAAGGTTAGTACTGTACTGCATACCACATGCTGCTTATGTCAAGCCCTGAGGTTTCATACGACAAAGTTCCTGTAAGTTTTATGCAGAGATTGAAATTCACATTTGTCTCAATAATCTCACTTCGTTATAAAGCTGCGAAGAAAAGGTCTTTGGAGAATGAAGAAATGTTGAGTCAAATTCACTTTTAAATGAACTCTAGTGACTTGAGCACAGAAAGGTAAATCTGCCCCATTATTTGTCAGATGTTTAATTCCCTTAAAAATTTATTGAAAACCAAGGCAAAAGACACCCTTTATGCCTTCAGTTTTAGTGTGTGCTTCAGACTAAAACAAATACTCAATCACAATTCACACAAAACCACAGTTTCTTTGTAGTGGTCAGAGTAAGTCGTAAATCAGACTTTATGAACCTTAGTGGATGAATAATTGTGACCAAACTTTGAGTAATAAGCCTTGAATCAAGCAAATGTCATATAGCCTTCAGGCCAGGGACATTTCACATAGCTGAACTACCATCATTTGCTATTAGTTTTACTAAATCAGGATTGATCCTATCATAAAATATTCTTCCTTCAATATAATTCATTTTCTAGGAAAAAAATCTAGAAAACATGTATGTTTGTATTTTATATAAGATATTGTAATTAGGAATTTCATCTCAAATACACTGAACCCTCAGAGAGTATCCAGTGAATGAAATCCTAGGCCTGATGAAGGAACTAGCAGAATGTCTTTGATTTTTGTATGATCAAGATTTCATCCAAAGTCTTGGATGCACCAAGACTAAATGTCCAGATGTAACAGCACTGAAACCTGAAATGATCCACAATATGAACACACATATTACTTGAAATATTTCCAATGGTTCTGTGTCCATATAAATTCAGATACTGCACTAATGGAGCTATGCATCCAGATGTAATAAATCTGTCCATCTTTTAATACCAATAAGGCATCAGCAAGGATGTTAATCATTTATTAGAAACATAAAGTTTACTTCAATAAATAAAAACAACATAAGAAATCCAGGCTTTGAAATTTTGAATACTTTTATAGGTACATATCCCTACAAAAGTCACTGAGATGACTCATGAATAAAATTGCCCAAGTTCTGTGATGGGGAATCTGGAGAATTTCCAAAAACAGAAGCAGCAAGTGAAAAGCATTGAAAATAGATCCTTTCTGCCCCATCTCTAGTCATGGTGACTTTTCTTTGAGTCATAGCCCTAGGCCGCTTGTAAGCAGGAAATCTAGCACAGCAGATAGACTGGACTTTCACCAGGCTAGCTATACATGTTTTTCTCCTTTATCTTTTAGTTACACTGTACCTTTATCTCTCTATCACAAACATATGACACCTCATCCACCATCTCATTTAACATCTTCACTTTTTCCGGAGTTTAATGGGAGCAGATGTCTGTACATGGACAACTATTTAAATGGAAGACATGAAAACTAGCACAAAAATTGTGGATTGGATAAGGACCTGCAAAAGGAAGAGGGCATATGTTGAAAAGAGATCAATGCATAACATGGAATTTGCTAGATTCTTTAATAGTCAGTCATTATTTCAGTATCTCTTAATAATTTCACTAGTAAGTAATCTTAGGAAAAAAAAGAAAATGTGAAATTTACTGTTGATTCCCTACCTGTCAACAGCACACATGAGAGATTGGAGCTGAGAAATGGTGTTATTTTACAGGATAATGAAATTCAAGATTATGCACTAGAGCCTAAGAAAAACTTTGGGTATAATCTGGTAGTTTGAGAGTCAAAAGTTGTACAGCATGAGAAAATTTTGTTGTTCATACCGAGCACAGAACAAGCCATAAGCTATCAACACAGGAAAGTCACGAAAGAAAGTAAGGCAAATCCCACTGTTATCAGTGTTTAAATGGAGATGGAGAGACTTAATGCTATCATGCACATTACTAGTAAGAGTTTACCTAGAATGCCATGTATAAAACTGTGTCCACCAGTGTTTAAGACAGACTAATTCAAACTGTAATAGGTCATGGACATCATCAGGGAAATACAGAACTTGTTTTATGAAAAGAGATTAAAAGAGGATTTGGTTCAATTAAATAAAAACTGAGTATTATATATAAATACATCAAAGGGTGAACAGAAGAGATTAAGACCGAAGAACATTATTGAGAAAGAAACAAATTAGACCATTTCTAATCAGAGGAGTGATGTTCAGGCACTGCTTTCAGTAGGAAGACTGAAATGAACCAATTGTAAAATGAACCACTGGGTTACAGAAGATATTATATAATGTAGTCTGCTGAAATGCAGAGTTTTGGATTCGTGAGTCAGACATTTTAGATTTTACTCAAGTCCCACTTTTTTTTTTTTTTACTTTTTTTCTGCTAAAACTGGTGTTCTCAGCTGAAACATTTGACTCTGACAAACTGATTTTTTTTCAACAAAAACTAGATAGAGCAATTCCATCTAATATTATATAATTATGTTGAAACACCAGTACTAAGTGCAATGAAGTAATATGGTGGATATAGCCAGAAGCAATCAGAAAACAATGAAGAAAATTAAATCCACCTGAAAAAGAGACACCAGAATTAAAAGAAAAGTTTGTTTCATCAGAATACTGATCCAGCACACACATGTTTAAAAGCAAAATCAGAAACAGCTCTTTCTGATAAATCTCTGTAAAATTTAATTGGGCTGTGACAAGTAATGGGATGACTTCACATGCTTAATTTTAAAAGTTCGAAATCAGCTTTGCCTGTGCTCTTATCCTACATTAAGAATGGCTTGCAACATACGTGGGAACCTTCAGAATTCACAAATGTGAAGACAATGGGAGAATTTTGAAAATGAGGACAATTGAGATTTTTCTCTGCAGAAGGCAAATCAATAGTATTTAAAAAATCAGCTGTAATTCTCAAGTGCTATTTTGCCAAATGTGTAGTCTAAATGCAAGCATTCAAATATTAAAGGGAGAGATTTTAGTCCTGCTATAAGTGCAAACCACAATGCAACCTCAGCTGTGGAGTTACAAGTAATTATTCTTTTGTATATAAGTAACACAAAATCTACAGCATAATGCAAAGGAAAAATGAAATTTTCCCACAAAAGCACTCTACCTTTTATTTTCTTCTTCCTCCTTGCACAGCTTTAATCCTAATTGCCTATGAGTATCTAACTAAGGGCTTGTGACAATTTCAGGGATCTCTCTATGTAAAGCTTATGAATTCTGTTTGATAATTGGGAATCTCTACATATAGCTGTGTCAGGTTGAAAATTCTTTGCTAATCTAAAATCCACAAGAGGTGACAGGAGAAACTTTTGCTCCTGGCACACCATCAATAAAGAATTGTTAAACCTTGACAGTATTCTATTCAAACACAGTCCCTTGAAGCATGATGCTGCTACCAGGTAGGAAAACCTGGTTTTATAGAGGTGAGGAGGTAATAAACAGGTGACAAATCATCTGTTCTACACAGATTTCATCACCTGATAAGGGAGCTACCTGACTAAGAAGATAAGGTAGCTGTAAGAGAAATGTCTCTTGCTTGGTTTTGTAAACTAAGGGCATCTGGTAGCAAGTATTGGGGGGGGGGGGGGGGGTGGACTTGCAGGACTTCTACCTATATTTGAAGCGGAAAATAAAGGCAGAGAAATTCAAAGGGGCTCCTGCATTTGACAGCTGTTCCCAAACTCTTAAAATCTGAGTGGTTGCTTAACCCTGCTGTGAAGAAACTCAAAGTCCAGCGTACTGCAAGTTTAAACAAATGGTATTTAAAGAAATCAGAAGAGAGGGCAGTAAAGCCCTGTGCCAAGACCAGCGCCGGAGGACTGGGGAAGGAGTTGGTGTTGCTGCTTAAGCAGACCAAAGCAAGCTCACACGCACACCAGTGGTGTGTTGCATGGAGAAACCTGGCTCTAGAGACTGGGCAAGTGGCCGAACAGTTGTTTTTACCAAGGCAGAGTGGTGGGTGGTGGATACTTTTGTGCAAATGAGCCCCGTCCTGCCAATGTGATTATGGCCACATGGATGCTCGGTGGCCTTTCTGCCGTCAGGGGTCCTTGCGCTGCCCGGCTCATCCCTTCCGTGCGCGGCAGGAGGCAGCTCGGGGCTCCGGGGCCCTGCTCCACGGCCAAAGCACCTGGCGGGCAGCCGGCAGGCATCAGACGAGAGAGGGGCGCACCAGTTTCCCGCTGAACCGGGGAATCCACTCCCCCGGCGCTCAACCGAGCGGTGACTGAAATCCCCTTCGCGGCGTGGAGCCTTTGCAACTCCCCACGGCTCCTTCGCCGCCCGCCCGCCGCTGGGGCGAGGTCCCGCCGCCGGCGGGCTGAGGGCGCGCGTGCCGCGCCCCTGGAGCCATAACGGTCCCCCGCGCGGGAGGCGGGAGGGCAGCGGGGGAAGGTCGCCCGGTCACCTCCCCGGAGGACACCCCTTGCCCCTGCCCAGCCCCAGCAGGGCACGGGCAGCCGCGGCGAGCCGGGCGCTGGGCTCAGCCTCGCCTCCCTTCCCTCCCTTCGCGCCGGCGGGTGAACTCCGGAGAAGGGACGCTGCTGCCCTCCCTGCCTCTCGCCAGCCCCCGCTCCCCTCCGCGTGCCTCCTCCTCCGGTCACTGGGGCTGATGAATTAATCATGATGTGGCTGCTGTTAATGCATTTATGTGGAGCGGGCTGTGCCACCGGCTCGAGGCGTAGCGCGGCGGGGTGAGGGAGTGAGGAGAGCGCAGGCCCCCCCGCTCCGCTCCGCTCCTCGCCGCTCCGGCGCGGGGCCGAGGCCGCGGCCGCGCCGCTCTCCATGGCTCCGGAGGAGGTAACGGCGGTCGGGACCCGCTCCCCGTCTCCCCGACAGTCAGGGAAGGGGGCAGGGCTGGCGGGTGCGGGGGTGTGGAGCGGGCACGGCGGTGCGGGCAAGGCAGCTTTAAGTTGCCGGGTGGGGGGGGCGGGGGCGGGGGGGGGAAGGAATGTGCGTGTTGGCGCCCGGCGGGGGGTCGCCTCGCGTCCCCGAGGTTTCCCCCAAATCCTGCCCGTGCTTTAAAAATTGCTCTCTTGGCATTACTGTGCGGGAGCCAGGCTCACCTTTACCGGCGCTGACGCTGTCAAAAATGTTGTGGCTTCAGCAGTAACAACCGCGAGCCCCCTCCCTCCGCCGGGCTGCCGGGTCACCCGCTCCGTGTGAGAAATTAAACGCTGGTAATCCATTAGCTTCATCTTCCCCGCTTACGCGAGAGTGAGGAAGACCTGCTAATTAATTTACATACGAGGGAACGATCTCTGAAGGAAGGAAAAAATACCCCGTTGCACCTGCTCCGCCGAGACTTGTCATCTGAATCTGGAGGAGAGCTATAAATCATGTAGAGTGTTCGCGGTGGAGTCGGCTTCTGAGAGCTGTAGGATTATGTATCCAAATGCTGAATTTATATTTCCCACTAGGAAAAGACTGAAACTCAGGTCAGATATAAACTACATCATTTCATTTAAAACGAAACTGTAGTTATTTATTGTAATTCTAGAGGGGATTTTTCTTCTCTCCTGATTAAATAGAAAGTACTATTAGAGCATGTAGTAATGATTTACACGTTAGAGCCTGAAATCTCTTGCAGAGTTGGAAGTGATTGACAGTATAAGGATGATGCTTTAGAATCACATATGTTCTCTTATTTTTGCTACACACAGAAAGACTGAGAATAACCAGGCTGTTAAATTTTACTTACAGTTTTTAGTCTCTACAAAACCATGTATTCCGAGATACAGAATGGAGAAAACTTGGACTAGGGAGACCACAACTTCCACTGAAAATATTTACTTTCTCAACTACAACCAAAATCAGTGTGATGTCTGCTTTGATTATTTCCATACAAACTAAAGAAAGTTTTAAAATGTGATAAGCTGCTTCCAAAAATTTTGCTTACTGCCTCTGAGGCAGTACTGTAATAGTTCTTGACACTTGCCTGTTAAGTGAGCTGAACTGGGAAGAACTACTGTTCAGTAAGATGTTTGTCTTTGGGGATATTTATTCCTGTGGCAGGTATGTCTCCATAAATTAGGAAATGGGGGATTTAAGCTGGTAAGATCATGGTTTCATATTGTAGAAATCGTGCGTACTTTAGTTTTATGATATCAGTGAATTTTCATTTATTTGACTAGTTTTGTTGCTGGCAAAACTAGATTGAGATTTTGTCATTTCGGATAGAACTAATTTAGATTGGGGTTAATTGCTTTAGTAGCCTAACATATTTTTGATAATACTGTAAGTGGCAAATATTATTAAGTTCTTCTGTTCCAATTATATGAAAATATTGCAATCTGATTAAAAAGATGTGTGTTATAGCTGGAGACTGTACATTGCATTATGTCATCAGAATGAGGGAATTAAGGAGTCTGTGCTCTTCAACAGCTCATGTGATTTGCACATTTCCTAAGTTGTGAGCTTATTGTAAAAGTGTGTATGTGTGTGGCATAAGAGGGCTATACTAATAAAATAAGCTAATAATAACCCAGAAATCTATGAGGTAAGCAAGAACATAGGAGCTAGGCTAACCACTCAATATGCTTACTTTGAAAACAAGTGTATATGCAGTAGTTTTCATATCACTGTTCTACAGCAACAAAATAAGGGAGCCAAAAATAAGCACAGGCCAGAAATAAAAGATAAAAATTTAAAAGAAGACTAGTCAGAGGGGAACAGACATATTGAAATGGAGTCCTTCTGCCAAATCCAAGACTCCGTGTCATTGTTGAACTTAACCATGCTCCCATATACAGTGGTTTATGACATTTAAGGTGGAAGCCTCAGTCTAGTCTATAAATTAACCAATTAAAAGAGATTCTGTTGTTGAGGATTTTGTTTATCACGGAAGAAGAGATGGTAGAGGTCAAATGACAGTCAATAAAGGTGGACTTCGTTGGCTTTGTCTTGGAACTTGGAACACAAAAGCAGTTTGTTTTCTTCTCTGATTCTTCTGTCTCTAACTAGAAAGGTCCAGGGATTTGGCTGTGTACATCATACGTGGATAATGTGGAAGCTCTGAAGAGTTGGGGTTTGAACAACTTCTGTCATTGCTTAAGTTTCAGTCCAATGTACAGTTTCAGTAAAATGTATGGTTGGCTATGAAAGTGTGGAACGAGTTACATTGGAAAAGCATCTACTTCTTTTCTAATCTAAAATAAAGAAAACATATGTCAGCCAGAAGAACGTAGCGAAATGTGCTTAGTCACCAGAATTTATTGTGCATACAATAATGACTTGATTGTGTTTGATACAATGAATTGTGGGCTTGATGACTTCAGTGAATGACAGCTCCACCTACCTTTTCAACACTTGCGACAGGTTGAGCATGCTTTTACTATCATGAAACCATAGTACTGCACGTCTTGATGGAAATAGCTTTGAGAGGAGCTGAATGGAGAAGAGTTAGCTGTCTACAAAATTGCTTAATGTTCTCTTAATGCTATACAAATAAACCTGTGTCAAGTGGTCCCTATCTGTAGTCACGTGAATATGCCCCTCCTATTTTCTGTAGCTGTTTTTGAATTACACACCGCCATAAGAAAACTTTTGAAAGGGTTGTGCAGTGATGAACATAAAGTAGTATGTTACAAGGGGCATGGGTAGTTGTATGTCTTAACAGAAGCTTATGTGAAGTTTTCAGATAGCAACATCAACATAGAAAGGATAGTTGCCAGCATTTGGGACATATATGCATAGAGTACACTCAAATTCCTTTTTTGGCTGTTTATATAGTAAGCAGGCATCCATTAAACTAGGAAGGGGGAGAAATATTTAATGAAGACCTAAAAAGGCAATATCATTTCAGTACGTTTGTGATGCACTGCTCTGCTTAGTTGCTGACTAAATCTTTTGATCTCAAGGAGAGTTTCTAGTCATCTGTTTTGATGCCATATTCTATAAAAACATCTAAGCCAGAGGGGTAGGAGTTTAGGTCTTAAGACTGTTTTGTCTTAAAGATAAAAAATTGCATGTAGTCCTCTCACAGCCTCAGTCAACCTTTAGTGGAAATAGTGGGAACAAAAAGACTGGGAAGGCGGGGAGCAGAATAGGGAGCAGTTCTTCACCATAGTAGTTCAGGGCTGAAGAAAAGGCCTTTCTGAGTTAGGCAACAATCTCATCTAATCCCAGTCGTAAAGTCACCACAGTCTACCTTAAAGCCAGTTGAGTACTTTGCCCTGTTGCTCTTCCTGGAAAGATGTTTCAAAACCTCTCTCCTAGTGCTTAGAACTTTCTTTGAACTGCCTGCCTAAATATATTCTTTGATTCCCAATTTTTAATATCTCAATATTGTTATTTAAAAACAACTCCTTCCTTGGGGTGTAGCCCTCAATAAATTATAAACATTGATCATGTCCTTCGTCAGCTTTGATGTGCTAGGATCAAACAAGCAGAGAAAGCACCTTTTAGTCTGTCTAGTAAAACAGAATAAATAGGAAGATACAGAGCCTAGTAACATTATTCTTCTGAATTCTGAATGTACCTCACCTACACCAAATACCTTGTACCTGAAGTGTTTCCTCAAAGTCTTGAATAATAGTGCTAATGCTCTTCTTGGTCCACTGAAAATACTTTATCACATATTGGTGATAAATTGGTGATACCTTGTTTTACAACTATGCCAGGTTGGCTTAATCTTCTTGCAGTAAACTAGACATGAAAGTGTGGTTTCTCTTTTCCTGTTGCTCTCAAGTGATAAAACTCTGTGTAATAACAGAAATTCTGCTGTTTGTAGTCATGTGGATTTGAAGAGTTGGTAAATATGTTCCCATTCCTGATATGTCTATCCCAATGGTCCTCCAATTTCTTCAATAAATTAGCGAGAGCCTCTCCTGTATCGAGTACTTCCTGTAACCAGTTTTTGTCAAAACACCTCTACTTTTTGCCAGGTTCACAGACATGAAATGAGTCTGAAGAAGGATTTTAAATAAGTCCATTCAATATGTCACCATTAGTCAGTTTTATATCCACTTTGTTTTTGTTACACCCTGTCTTTTCCAACTCAGTGATGGGTTGCTGGGGAATACCATGTCAAATTCTTTACTGAAATCTGAAGAGATTGGACTCTGGATTTCCTTTGCCTTAATATTTGCTTTCAAAGTTTAACTTATTTGTTCCAGACTAATATATCTTTTAAAAGTTATGTTGAAATTATAGTAATTTTTTAAATTGTCCTCCTTATTGTTAATTACCTTTTAATTGAAAAAAGAAAACTCCAACTTTTCATGCATTGAAGTCAGGATAAGAGTTGCCTAGGTCACTTGTGTCTCTCTTCTCACACCTAAACACCATGTTTTATACTCTCCAGTATACTCTCCACTTTGATCTAGCTTTTTTTTTTTTGCTACTTACTGTTTAAAAGGAGTAGTACCCTACAGATTTCTGCTCGTGATACTAGGTCCTTTAGAAATTCTCTACCCTGTGTCCAATCCATTAATAATCTAGGGAAGAAGTATAATTTAATAGCTCAAAAGCCATTGTGCCTTGCTTGTTGAAAACAGGGGACTGATCCAAACACTTTTTTTTTTTTCTGATACTATGTTTTTCTAATATTTGCTTTCTAATGCTTTCCAATACTTAGTTTAATTTCGTAGGTCGGCTCTGTGTCCCTACTGCTTCTTTCTTTCCCCATTGCCCCATACAATTACTGTCTATTCTGTTCAGCTGCTCAGATGGTGTTCTCTTGAGACTTAACAAAAAGAAACAGGCTAGAGGTGGAATATAGTAGGATTTTCACGATGACATTGGCAACACTTGAAAATTCAGTCATTGAATTACTGCTGAAAATGTACTATAGGAGTGGAAAGTAGTAATTAAATTATGCAGTAGTGACTGCATAATTTAAAATTTACTTTGGTTATTCTGTTAAATAACAGACTGACCTATTATTTGTGGTGAGTAAATTTATTGAAATGATTTAAAGATATTGTAATTCTCTAGATATCACTTCAGGAAGACAGCCAGTGCATATGGGTCCATAGAAGAAAGTTATATCTTACTGCTGAAATGGCTTTGAAGCTCTCATCTCAGTTTTACGTCCAAGTTTCCTGACCTTAAAAGTGAAGAATCTCTCCAGGATTCTGTTTTTTGCTGGGGTGTCTTTCTTTCTTTTGTAGACCTTTTGTGTGTTAAAGCAGGTTCCTATTTTCAATCCAGTCTTTATTTCTACTGGTATCTGTGAAACAAGTGACAGTTACCAGAGCTTTATCAGTCTTCCTGCTGCCTACAAAGTTTTGAATGGAAACTGTGGAATTCACCAGACTATTTTGCTAATGCTGTAGGATTGCATCTCCATCTGTAGCCTCAAAAAGCCATTACTCTTTCATGCATATTTAGAATTTTAGCTTTTCTAATTATTAATGTAAGAATCCATTCTGTTAAAATATTGAAATTTCTATAGGGAAAGAAAAGGCAGTTAAGCCCCCTTGGCTAAAACTGACAAACAGATTAGGAAGTTTTTAAGCCTAGAGAAGGAAGGTAAGCCCTCTGTATTAATGACACAGATGTTTCTAACTGAAATGTGAAGTAAGTGGAAAAGCTACTAAAGGGACATTTGTGCTGCAATGGCTAGAATAACTTGAGCTGGAGTGAGAACTTGGATACGTTTCATTAATTAAGTTAAACTGTGTTTTTAAAACAATGTGGTTTTTAAATGGTTAGTTTTTAAAAAATATAAATAGTATTTTGCGTGAATCTTACTTTTATTGCATTTCGACATTGCAACTTTTTTTTAAACCTTTTACTAGTGTTGGTTTTGCTTAATCCCCAAAGTGTAACAAGATTTCCATGGAAATATGATGATGTAGTATTACTCTTAGTTTATACTTAAAATTTTTAACTGTAGATAAGAAAGCAGAGTATGTCATTTAAGTGGTACATTGAAAAGTCAGGATTGGCATTAACTTTATTAAGCTAAATAGCAGTAGTTTGCCTTTGTATATATAATGGAGCTGCTTATACAAAAGATCTGAGCATATATAACCACAGAATTGCAGAACTGGACCTCTGGAGATCATCTAGTCCAATCCCCCTGCTCAAAACAGGGTCGCCTAGAGCATGTTGCCAAGGACTATCTCCAGTTGGGTTTTGAATATCTCTAAGCATGGATACTTTACAGCCTTGTTACACAACCTGTTTCAGTGTTGGACAACCCTCACATGAAAAATGTTTCTTCTTGTGTTCAAATGGAATTTCTCGTATTTGTGTATGCCTCTTGATGTTTCACTGAATGCTACTGAGAAGAGTCTGTCTATGTCTTCTATTCTCCCTCCCATTAGGCATTTATACATACTGATGAGATCCCTCCTGAGCCTTCTCCAGGCTAAACAATCCCAGCTCTTCCAGCCTCCCTTCATACAACAGATACTCCAATCCCCATATCACCTCTGTGGCCCTTTAATGGATGCACACTAGTATGTCCATGTACTTCTTCTACAGGAGAGTCCAGAACTGGACACAATACTCCAGATGTGATCTCAGTGGTGGTGAGAGGAAGGATCACCTCTCTCTGCCTGCTGGCAGTGCTTTTCCTAATGCAGCTCAGGAGGGTGTTGGCCTTCATTCCTGCAAGGGCACTTTGCTGGCTCACGTTCAACTTCTTATCCACCAGGACCCCCCACATCCTTTTCTGCCCAGTTGCTTTCCATCTGGTTGCTCCCTAGCCTTTTACTAGTGCACGGGGTTACTTCTCTCTGGTGAGGAATGTGCATTTCCTTTTGCTGAACTTCATTTCTCCAGCCTTTTGAGGTCCCTCTGAATGGCAGCACAACTACTTCCAATTTCGTATGGTCTGCCAACTTGCTGAGGGTGCACTCAGTCCCATTGTTCAGGTCATTAATGAAAATGTTCAACAGCATAGGCCCCAATATCAACCGTTTGGGGTGCACCATCAGTAACTGGCCTCCAGCTGAATTTCGTGGCACTGATCACAATCCTCTGGGCCCAGAAGTTCCACCAGTTTTCATTTCACCTCACTTCTGTACTTCATCAATAATGATGTAGATCACTACTGCTCATGGCCAGGATAACTAACAGATAAAAACGTCTTTTCACCATCCTTCCTCGTTCTGATTTAATAGCACTGGTGTATATGTGTATAGACACACTAATTGGCAGCTATCCTTTTGTCTGTTTTGGTATATGAGTGTGAATTACCTATACCATGTATTTGACGCAGGGAAGAGAGTATTATTTTATATGTCACACAGACACTGCATTTTTTGGCATTAAATTTATTTCCCCTTCTCATTTTTAAGGGAGAAGAACCCTCTGGGCTTGATACAGTTATGGAGATTTTGAAATGTGTAGTCTTGAAATTGATTGTGAAATGGGGGTGAATTAATCAGGCTATGGCTGAAGTTCATGAGGCATAAATGGCCTTTCATTTAGCTGAAAAAATTAGTTAGAAAAATGCAGGGGCTTTTAAATATATCCTTGCTTCAGATGGTGAAAAAAAACTTGAGAAAAATTGCATCTGTATTCCATACTTCCTCTTGCTATGATGCTACGCTTACCTACTTTGTCAACAGCAGCAGGCAGAAGAGACACTGGACTACCCTCATTATAAGCAAAGCTTAAGGTTTCTAGGGTGATACTTAGTGCTCTGTTTAAGCTTGGTCTAGGAGCTGTTTTGTCTCAGGAAAATTTATTCAATATTGCTTGAACAGAAGGAGTTTTCTGTTCGTTTATCAAATCACTGATACATTTACTTTTAGCTAAAAAGCTGTATTTTCTTTGTGTGTGCATGCGTAGAAGAGTGAGGAAGAGGAGCCTTTTCATCAAATGAAGGCTTTCCATTTACATAGTACTGCAAAAGGTAATACTTAAAACACTGAAACTGCTGATTCTTTTTTTTTCTCCTTCTTGAAATGAAGATCTGGTGTCCTAGGGACACAGTGATGAGCTAACTATACTTTCAACTTAATACCTTGACACTGATTTCGAGAGGCAATCTAGTCTTAGCAATTTGATTCTGAATTCGTGTCCTGTAGGAACTCCATTAGAAAAATGGAAGAATTTTATATCTCTGTGTGATGCTGAGACATCTCAGGATGCCTCCAGAATATGGAGAGGAATGGCTCCTGGCATCTAAGCTACAGTGACCAGGTGGGAATCAGAACAGTGCTAATGGGCACCCATGCAAGTATGGCAGCTCTAGCCTTTACCTGCATTGCCAAAATGAATGTAAACACTTACGCTCATTATCTGAGTTTCAGAACAATAATTCCTTCTGTTTTTTCTTTTTTGTTGTTGTCTAAAAATTTCTGTTAACACTGTTTAACTTGGAAAGGCAGAGCAAATCCTTTGCAACTGGTGCTATAAAAGGTGCAGGTATAGTTATTAGGTAAAATGTTGCATATTACCTACAGAACAATGGCAAAAATTATTTAATATTTTTTCCCTACTATAATTCTTCAGAGTGCTAACCAACCATTTAAGTCTCTGCAAGTAAAGTCTTACCTTTTTGTCATCTTAAAAAGTGTTTAAAGGGAAAAAAATGCCTAATTAAACTTTGTATGAACTGCAAACAGAAGACTCTCCTTTTTTTGCAGGGATTGACCATAGGAAATGTGTTCTAAGATTGTGTTTATTTATAATGGGATCTTAGTGGATATCTGAAAAAAATCGGAACAAGATAATAGGGAGATAGATTATGTTGATAAATGGCAAAATATCAGTAGAGATACTGTTTTTTAGACAGGACTGAATAAAGTAATCCAAATACCGAGTGTAACTTTTCAGTTTCTGGATGGAGAGAAACTGGGCTACTTCTATCCTTGTCATAATTTAGCATTTATGTAGTGCTTCCTATGTACGAAACTCTTTATAGATATTAATGATATTCATTATACCCTCTGAAGCAGGTGGGTAATCTACAAACAAACGGTATAGGGCAAATATATTTTAGACCTAGAAATCTGATAGGACATTGAATTTTGATATAAATTTGTCTGAAGTGTATAAAGGGCAGACTGTATCCCTCAGTATACAAAATCAGCTTTTACAAGATATGCTTTCATTTTTAAGGAACAAAGAGACAGGGTTTCATTCTGAACATTTGAATAACATCATGTCACTTTGATAATTGAATCTAGTCAGATGTAGTTTTTCCTGAATTAATGTGTTGACTACTATACAGAACAATTTTTTAAAGGTTAATACAGAACAGATCTTTAATTTGCAAAGGTTATGTCAGATTTAGCTTCCGTTTTTGTGGAAAGGTGGTTACACATGGAAAGAGGGAGCTTGTCTTTCCTGTCTCCACCCTCCTTGGCTGACAAATTTTCCCTCCAGCAGTCAGTTGACAGCAATCAGTTTGAGGATTATTTCTGGAAGGAAAAGGTTTACAGCCTTACTTCAACAGTAAGATTAAAAAGAAAGTAGCTGTCATCTGTTTCTTTGGCTTAACTAGTTAAAATCATAGCCATAAAAATGCCATATTACTCAACTCAACTATTCTGTGCATTTTATAGAGTAAGCAGACCTTATTAAATGAAAGGTGGTCAAGCCTTGCAAACAATAGTTTGTAACACAAAATACAAAAAAATAAATTTTGACTGGAACTTCAGAATTTGTGAGTTATTCTTTCTAGATAATTTTTAAAATAAGCCTTACGCAGATATTGTAATGAAATATTTCATCTTGTGACCTTGTTATATATGAAGGAAACATAGATAGTTCTCAGAATAAAAAAGTTCATGTCATAGCAGCCAGATTCTCGAGAATCTTTCAGACTTGCCTCATGTGAATTGTACCATTTATAAAGGAAAGTACTGTCAAGTTTAAGATGGAAAATTATTTGCAATTGTCAACTTTGACACCTTCTAGTGATAGATTCCTAAGAAGCAGTATGAAAATAAGTGTTTAAGACTTTTTTTCTAGGTTGCAGTAGTTGGGCATCTTTTAGACCTAATCCCCAAACGTTAGGTTCTGTCAGTCTCAGAAAGATCCAACTCTTCTTTCTTTGTATCACATGCTACTTTTAGTTTATTCTGTAAATAAATAGCTCAATTTAGTTAGATGGTGCTTTGTTGGGGTTTTTGAATCTGTTTAATTAATTTACAAAATTCCATTTTATGGCTTTTATTTTGTTCTATACTATTAAATATTGAGTCTTCCAGTAGTTTTGGTAACCTTTGCATCACTGATTTTCTGGCTGTGATATTTTCCCTTAGTAGATAGTAGATAACGAAATATCTTTACAATGCATAGACTTTTTTTGTGCTTCTAGGGTTTTCTAAATTCAAAATCTGACATGTGCACTGGAGAATGAAGAAAAAGAAAAGGCTTGTTATTTTCATACTCTGCTGCATTCTTATGTTAGCTCCAAGTTTCTGGATCCTAAAGTGAGATCCATGCCTGTACACTGCAAAAAATCCTAAGAGATTAGGCCTTTTTATCAGGTTAGAGCTGAATGTTTTTATTGTTTCACCCTTTTTTTAGTCTCCCCTCAGCAAAATTATGGAAGTTCAAGACATTTATTTAAGTATTTGATGGCTGGCTTTCTATGCTTGTATTTTATCTCGTGTATCGTGGTAGCATAAATAGTGTCAGTGATAGAAAACAAATTTCAAAAGTAAATTTATCTTGAAGAGAGGACTGTTACGATAATTACGTATGGAGTTTTAGAAGATGGAAATAATATAAATCTTCACTGAAGAGTCGTTCCTGAAAGTCAGGTAGTCAGGTGTTCAGAAAAGAGCATTGTATCTCTTTTGAATCCTTGTGTGGTCATATGCACAGAATATTGTGCTTTAGTACTCCAAGGGATTGTTCTACTTTACTTCTATAATGAAGCAGTTTCCTTTAATTAAATGGAAGCCAATACAAATACACAAGCATCGAACATAACTCTGTATTGCCTGCTGGGAGATATTTAAATTTGTGCTAGCTTGCACTAGAAGGAAATGCTGTTAAAGCATTTTGTTTTGTTTCTGTAAAAACTCTTAATTTCCATTTAAAAAAAAATCAGATAATATCATAGAAACTGATTAAGGCAATTAACTATTCGGCCAATTGTAGAATAATGCTACACATGTTTTAACATGTTAGTATAAGCTGATCATATTACTTTACACTATACATAAATAAATAAGGACTGCTGTGCTGTTTCTGATTTACTTTTTGTGATCCTAGGGTATTCTCCTGTATTAAATGGAAGTAATAATTATATATATATATATGTGAGGAAGGAAATAACTGTCCAGGTCTTAAATTGCAAGTATTTGTTTTGATGGAGATGATTCTGCAGGTATCTATAAGAGACTTTTTGCTAAAAAGGCTTAGAGAAAGAAGAATATTAGGTTTGCAGAGTATTTTTTTTTTAATTATTAATGTAAAAATACCAATTGTCTCTGCATATGGTTTATTATGTGTGCATTACTATTTTGACACAGTCTCTGCCTGTGCAGTCATGCGTTGTTGATCCTGGTCCCATGAAATGTGTTCATTGTGCACAGTTAATAAAAGCAACAGATACTTTATAATTGTTCATTTATAGATTTTAATGAGGATAATAAGATTATAACAATGTTTATTTTTACAATCTCATTATTATTTTATTTTTTTAAACAGATGGAGCAACTAAAGCATACACAGTCCAGTGAGTTATTACATAGGAAGCTTTGGGTAATACTCTGAGTTAAGTTTTGGCTTTGCAGCTATTGAGTGAGAGATGTTCAATATGGGTCTTCACTGAATAGTAAGCCTTATGTACTGTGGTTTAAATCTACTTCAGTGTGAAATTGATGTGAGCTCATTTTTACTGCTTAAAAATGTACTTCCTTAAGGCGTGAAGAAATTTTAGGTATCAGTGTAAGGCTGGTCAGAAGCTTTTGGAGTGAATGTATCTGTTGCCACGCTACTTCAGCTTAGTATTTCATGAGAAAATATTAATTCTGTCTAATAGAATTACTGTCTTTCCTACTCCTAACTGGCTTTTAGGGCAACTACAGGTGACAGGAATCCTAGCTGTAAGGCAGAGCTTACCATGCTGGCAGCAGGAATTCTGTATAGCTGGGGGAGTTTGTTTCACCTAACTTAACGGAGAATCTCTTTTTTCTTTTAACAAAGAGCTTGGGGAAAACTTCGTTCGCCTTGTCCAAATTATGTAAGAAATTTTGCTTCTTGAGTGGAATAGTTTCTGCTGCTACTGAAGCTTCAAAATTTCTCAGATCATGAATTCTACCTTCCAGTTAGCTAAGTATCCAAGTATAAAATACCTCCATCTTGACCTCTTAATGTCTAACTTTAATTTTAATGCTGAATAAATACATACTTAGCTTTAATACATTCCTGGGATGGCTCTGAAAAGCGAATATTGAATATTGCAATCTAATTTGTAAGATCATACGGAAAATATTTTGCCTATTTTAAGTTTTATAAATTAGTACTTTTTTATTTAATGTCAAGGGACTGAGTTTAGGAAGTCTGAGTGAGATGGGAAGGGCTGTAAGTGGTTTTCCCGCAAAATAACTAGACAGTCCTTTCTAAGGCCCATTCAGCACTATTCAGACAGGTACGGCAGAAGGTCACACCCACCTCTTTGCTGATGATAAGGTTTTTCTTCCTCACTTTAATATGTAATGCAGCTATTTTTTTAGAAGATGCTTTATTCTGTGTTAAGGGGAGAGGAAGAGTGTCATTTAGTCGTGTTTTCTTTTTAGTTACAGTTTTTACATTTCTTATGGGTTTGGATTTCTTGTTTATTTATCTGTTTCCTGTTGTCTGTCATTAAGTATCATCAATATCTAGTGTAGACTTCTTTTTATGCAGCCTATTTTTTCACATTTTTTTCCTTTAAGTCTGTGATTTCCTTGACACATATTTATGCTTTATTTTTCTGGCTTCTCTGGGGTGTTTTAATGGTGGTCTGGATTGGGGTTTTTTTGTGGTGCTTTTTTGTTGTTGTTTTAATTTTTTTTAAATTTTATTTTCCTCACGCTTTCTTTCCAGTTCTGTTTTTTGTCTCTGGTTGTCATTCTTCACCATCTTCTTAGCTCCCAGATCTGGTTTTATGAATTCTGAAATAAAACTTCAAACCCTGTTGAACTGCAGGTTTTGATTAGTGCTGCTTGGGATGGAATTTTTTTCTGAAATGTTTCTTAGTAGATGACACCAGTTTATCAAAACTCTACCTGTTCACCTGTATTTTGACAAAATCAATGATTCAGTGGTTCAGGTGCTCACCTGGTATTTAGATTGTGGTAAATTGGGCAGAATCAGGGTTTCATCTTGCCACATTTTGCCTATATGTTGCACTGGCAAAAATCTCTTTTCTTTTTCTTTTTTTTTTTTTTTTTTCCATTTAATGTTGAGAAACTTGTCTTTATGATGATGCAGCAGAAACTGTCTGTAAAGTATAGCATTGTATTTCTTGGTGAACAAATCTTTGGCTGACCAGCTTTAGATGTAAATGAACTTTGGATTTTGGAAAATATTTGTCACATCTTAAAGTAAAACACTTTGGAATTAACTGGGTGCTAAAAGATATAGTTCATTTTTCCTGAAGGAATCTTCAGCATGTTATTGTTCACTTCTATGTAGTAGCTACTGGTTATGGCAGTGAGTATATAATTTAGTAGCACAGCATATGTGAGCATAGGACTCAGGATTTGAAACCTGGATTGTCTCATACATGCTCTAATCCACATCCTCTACCTGCTGGGAGAGTGTCCACACTGCTAGGTCATAGGATGTTTTGTGGTACAATGTTGGATTTGGACCTTTACACTGACATGAATATAGTAAATATCAATGGGATGGAGAATACACCCTCCCCTGAAGAAGTGGATTGCACCTCAGATCTTGCTTTCTTTATGGGCAGTTGCCTCAGAGACAGTTTTACTTTTGATCTTGGGTTAGTTAGTTAATGCCTGCAAAGTGAAATAGTTTCACAAAATGAGTGAAGAATGGACCTTGTTTTCCTGATTCTCCTCCAGCATCTGAAAATGGATGGGCAGGTATAGTGGAAGGTTTATGTTCAGTTCCCTTCAGGCAATACAATTGTTCTTGGTTTCCCATTATCTCCTGGATGCCTCCTCTGACAGTTGCAGAAGAATGGTGCTATTGGCATTACCCAAAAAGCAAGGAGAGCTGTGCTAATGTGTGCCAAAAGCAGCTGAGAGAGAAGGCTCTGTTGTGTCTGGTTCCTGTGAGTTCCTTGGACAAATGGGGTTGCAATGGGAGATCTGGAAATCACCTAATTTGCTGTAATGAGCTGTTTGGAGAAAAGACCTGGGAAGTATTTAGATGGCAACAAATCTGTCTATTTAGTAGAGTACACTTGAGTGAAGTAAAGAAGTAGGGGGTTGAACATCCAATAGTGCTACTACCAGCACAGTCTCAGAACTGGCTAGTGACTTTGGATGCTCTCAGTTTTGTGCTATGGTATATTTTTAAAAAATTATTTATGGAGAACTGATATTTAATGTTTCTGAAAAAAATTCTGAAAATGATTTTAAAAGAATCATTTTTTCAAATTCTGACTTCATGCTTAAAGAATCTAGTCCTATATATATTCATGTACTTTAATACACGTTCACAATGCTTTTTCACAGACTTGCTTACAACAGAATAAATTGCTTTACTGTAATGATGCTTTTCCTCTTGTTTTAAGTAATAGACCTTCTTTACATTAGTAATTGAAACACAATGGCTTTTAATTGTCAGATTTCACCAGATACTTTCACACAAATACTTGCAAACATAACATTAGTTCTGCTGAAATGCATAGAGCTGTGTGTGGTTGAAGTTACAGTTGCTTTAATTGAGCTTGTCTTGAGTACTTTTGAGAGGGGTGTTTGTTTAATAGTTAAGTGAGACTTTTTTTTTTTTTTTTTTTTTTCTCCAAAAAAGCCCATGGCATATCGAATTTTGAAAAGGAAGTCAGCAGAAGAAAGGTGATATATTGAAATATATTTTTTTTTTCAGTTTAAGAATGTTTTAAGGAGCTAGCATAGGGAAAACTTTTATTTACTTCTAGGTGATACTTGAATTGTGGTATTGAAAGAAAGGCTTCCCACTTTGCAAATTATGCTAGATTAGGAGAAACAATTCAGTCACATTTTGTACAAAAGAACCTAGATTAGTTAAATATTCAGACTGATAACTGTCAGATGTAGTTAAATGTGGATATGTACTATTACTCTGGGTCAAGATTTAAATGGAGGGTGTCTACTGAATGGAAAACTCTTGGGAGTGTGCTGACCAGCAGAGGGATAGAAGGACCTGTTAGAAGAATACCTGGTGTATAAAGCACTGTTTCAATACTGGTGTACTGTAGCTGGGGAAAAAGAAAAGGGACAGTTATACACATAAATAAGTTGATGTCATAAAAGTTCGTTAACTCATATTTACTTGGGAGCATTCAAAGTTAAACTGAACTAAACTTCTTTATTTAAATCATACTATGTCAATAGATATGTAACACTTCTTCCTTGTCTCCATTCAGTGTATTTCATGGATCAATCTATTTTAGATTTAATTTGCTTTAATATTCCTGAGTTTTCTTACATTGATGTGACCTTATATGCTATCTGGCAAATTAAGGTGTACCGTGTGCATTTCTCTGAGAATAGTTACTTCGTGTGCTCAAGTCATAGATTCACATTATCTCCCTGTGAAAACACAGACGGGTTAAAAATACTGTTGTACCTTCTTGCCAAACGGCAGACTTAACATTCTGCATGTGAAACTGTTATTTTGAAGAGGATAGTAGAGGGTAAATAGAATATAATTTAAAAAATTATATACTGTTCTTTCTGAGAGGAGCGAGCAATATGAAACATGTTGAACAATGGGGTGGAAAGATAGATGTCCATGTTTTAATGGAGTCTAAGTAAGATGAATATCTGGGATTAATCTGGTGATAAATTAGGTTCTATCCTTCTCTTACAGTCTGTGCTTGTTGGACTTGCTATTATGTGGTAATCCAGTTTCTCCATATGACACCGGTATAAAAGAGGACTGTCTGCCTGCAGAGGCGAGTGCTGTCCATTTTCCTGCCTGTCTCTCATACAGACCAAAAAGTGGTTGTACATTGCACTCCATTTCTGGTATGGCCTTTGCCCTTCATCAGATTCTGCATTTGGTGCAGAAAACGCGAGAACTGGGTCTGGTTTGCACCTACTGGGCTTGACTTTATTGGTGAATCAGAAAGATGGGGCTCAGAGTGGCTGTCAGTGAAAAAGCTGAGCTTTCTGCTGTGAATAGTCAACAGTTGGCCAGCAGCTGTATGTAGAAAGGCTCAGCTATGGAGCCTTGTTGTGGAAAGCTAGTGTTTTATCGTCCATATAATCGATGTCTGAAATCCATCTGCAGCTATGTGTCGACATATAGCTGAGGTTAGAAATTAACAGTCTTCAGCAGTGATAGCCAATTCCTGGAGAAAAACATAGATGCTATAAGAATGTGTTAATGCTATAGTGCTGATGTTGAACCAGCGTTACAAGCTGGGCAGAAGGACAGAGCCTTAAGCCAAGGTTTTAGTCTCAGAACCTTGGCCAAATTCTAGTTTAAATATATGCTGTCTGCCTACCCAGACTGTCTGTCTTGGAGGAGGGTGTAGGATGAAGAAAAGAAATTATAAAATATCCATGGTGCAAAGGAGCAATTCTAACTCTGGCATTACAAAATCTGACACCAAAAAATTAACCTTGTGAAGTTAACCTTGCATGCCCCCCATACTCAGTTCTTTAACATTAGAAAGGGGGGGGTTGACTGTGGCAGATGCTCATCGTTTTCCCTGCTCTTCTTTTGTGATCATCTTAAATGAATCCTGTGTTCAGTCATTTCCAAAACTGGTGTAAGGAAATAACATCTGTTTGGCTTGAAATTCTTGCTGGTTGCTTTAAGTAAAGTAGCCAGTTCCCTTTATCCTTCTCTCTTTTGTTTTTTTTCTTTTCCAAGCATGGTGAATATTTGTTATGGAAGACTGCCTGCATACCCTAAACATCACCCTGCCATTCAAATTTTTAAATTGAAACCTTTGGTTTTAGGTTTTTATATATCATCTTGGTGTATATGCTGTCTTTCCCCTCTACTTGTCAGAAAGATTAATGTGAGAGTATTAGCATAGCACAGCACAGGATTGTATTAGCTAGTTCTTGTCTCTCTGGAAAGGACCCCTATTCCTCTATTGTGTTTTGTTTGAATTTGTTGGCAGTAAGAGTAGGATCCCACTGAAGGAAAAGAGCATGTCTTCAGAAAGCTAACAAAGGAACAATTCCATATAACAGAAGTGTCACAGAAGACTGGTCATAGTTTTCATTAGTTGCACCTTTAGAGTAAAAAGCAGAAATGGATCCAGTCATTTAGTGAGATTCTCGGATACTACGATCACGGTAGTTGAGAGTAGTTGCTAAGTGGGCGGACAGGAAAATAGTAAAAGCACTTTAGTATTTAAGTGTATATACTGTTTGAATTCTTCCCTGAAGAAACTTGGGGTCAGTATTTTTCACACCTAAGTAGGATGACAGAATAATTTAAACTCTATTTGTAACAATGCTAACTGAAGCTGGAGAGCGACTGCCTTTCATTTAAGAAACACCAAAACAAACATATGTCACTCAGTAAAATAACAGTACATGTAGCTGAGGGGTTTTCCTGAATAATTCTTAGGATAAATGAGTAAATGATACGAAGATGAAAATGAGCCAGATACTCTTGACCTCGCATAAACAACTACTTGAAGTGTGAACTCAGACACTGCTTTGTGAGAGTTCTTTAGATAGAATGGTAGATGAAGGTGAGTAGTAAGAAATAGAAACATGGAGAAATTGCCTGATTGTGATTTGTTGTGCTAAGAAAAATGGAACTTAAACACTGTCTGTAAATAAGCAAATTGCATCAGACACCAAGTTCCATCATCTTTTTATTTCCTTAACCAGAAGAAACCTTGAGAATGCTAATTTTATGCAGCTGTTTAGGTCAGCTGTAGTCAAGCTGATCCCACCTTTTGCAAGAACCAACTCTTTTCCTGATAAAATAATCAAGATAAGAATGGAAAAAACAAGTTCATCATATTTAGCATTCCATTTCTGATCTGAATAATTGTCCCAGAGGATCTCTAGAGAAATTCATTTTTCTCATTTATTTTTTTAGAGCACCAAGAACACTTTAGTCTGTTGGGGAAGCAGTTATTAAATCTGCACAGTGCACTCTAACTCACTTTTGGAAGACTTAAACCTACTTCCATTGAAACATCAGAGAAGCCTAGGTATTAGATGAGGGAAGGCCTGAATGTGCCTCTTGCATCTGACTTGTTACCCAACTGCTCAGTAACAGGAACTGTAATTGTCAAAAAAACCCCTTAGTCATGTTGAAACTGGGAAGAGATTAATTCTTCCAGAATGGGATTTGGTTTTTTATGTAGTTTTATAAACAATTTTGAAACTGTGGGTAGTATGGTCTTTTATCTAGGCTGGCTTAAAAATATGAGAGTCTGCAATCTACAGAACATGTAATATGCAAGATAATGATGTGTTTCTAAAAGTGTTTTTTCCTGTACCATTTTGACTCTTACTGTATGTGTGGGTGCTTAAAACTTGTTACAGAATTAACGTTTAACATCTATTTACCTTACTTACCTCTACTTTAAGACTCTTTTTTTTTCCTGTTCCCGTACAGTTCTTACAGGAGTGCTTTGCTTGTGTTTGTATTGTGTGTATTTCTAGAACTTATATATTGGGTGTTTGGGTTGGATTTTTTGGTTTAACTGTGGTAGAGCTAGCTCAGACCTTATTCAGTTCCTTAAAATTGAGTTGTGAATACTTCTGACATAGATAATGGGCTCATACAGTAATTCAGGTTGAAAAAGACCTCAGGAGGTTATCTTGGTACAGCCCTCTGCTCAAAACAGGGTCAGTGTTGAAGTCAGGTGAGGTTACTCAGGGTTTTCGCAGTCTGGTCTTGAAAATGTCTGAGGACAGAGATTGTAGTACCTCTTGAGGAAACCTGTTCCAATGCCCGACTGTCCTCATAGTGAAAAGGCTTTTCCTTTATATGCAGTTAGGATCTCTCATGTTTCAGCTTGCAACTGTTGCCTTGTGTCCTCCTGCCATGCAACACTGTGAAGAGCCTGGCTTCACTGTTGTGAGGACCTCCATGTAGGCAGGCTCCTTTGTTGTTAATAGTAGCGTTCTAGATGTTAAGTACACTGCCTCACTTAGAAGATTGTCTTCCTTTTTTGTGGTTCTGATACCAAAAAGGTATTGGAGGCAAGTCATCCTATGTGGCTAATCTTCTCTGTCATAGATATGGATGCTTGAAGAGAAGGCTCAGGGACACCTTATCAGTGTTAATAAACATCCGACTGCAGAGTGCAAAGATAAACCCGTAACTCTTCCCAGTGGTGCCCAGTGGCGGAATAAGAGACAATGGGCATACACTGAAACACATGCATCCCATCTGAACGTTAAAAAGTCAGACTTTTACTGTGAGGGAGGTCTGGAGTGGGAATTTTTGGGTTTGAGGTTTTTTTGTTGTTTGAAAGTAGTCTCAAATAATTTCGTATTGATAAGTAAGTTTCAATAAAGCATGAAACTTTATAATGATGATATAGAGATGAGATGCAAGTTAATGGAAGCCCGCTGAACAATAGCTTAAATACTGTTGGAAGAAAACAATTTTTTTAACCATGTGTTCTTAATTAATTGCTTTTTATTCAGAAGCATTTATCTGTTGAAATAAGAATAAAAGATCCTGATGTTCTTGTTTCCTTTTGTTGAATGCAATAGGTCTAATTACTTCAGTAATGTTAAGCATTTCAGTAAAACTTGTGGGTTATGTCTCCAATCAGTTTCTATTGTTCCAGCAGGAAAAAAGGTAAAGTGTTCTGAGTCATAGTATAACCAAAAATTATCCTTCTTATTTGATTGAATAAGATTCTCTCAGATTTTGTAAAGCAAGTAATGCAAGTAGAAGTTTATTCTGTTAGGTGTACAAACCAAAAGAGACTTTTCTTTTTTTAAGATAACTATTCAATTTCAGCCTGAACTGAATTTTCCACAGAATAAAGAAACGTGACAATGCACTCATATTTTTAGAAGCATTTGAAGATTTACAGCTTGTAACTGAAGATACTCAGGATTACAGATTAATTACTAAATTGCAAAAATAGCATATATTGAGGGATTGCCAAACATTTCTGAGATCATATTTAAGTCCTTTATTTGCAGACAAGCATGTATCCCGAAGTATCAACACACAGTGCTACTATTACTACTGTGATTCAGCACTAATGTACAAATTTATCTAGAAGGAGAATTTCTGGAAGATGATCTGACTGGGGCCAGTGCTTGTGTTGTGCATAGACCATCCTTCCATGCCACCTTAATCAGCAGGAACTCAAGCACGTCTGTGTTACTCCTGCACAACACAAAGCATGAGATATACAGGAAGTATGCTACAGTGTAAAAGTAATCATCAGCGTTAAAACTTCTGACCACAGGGAAGATGTTTGTACTGTTTCACTCTGTACATAAGCAGTATATGTAAGTAGAGAGTAAGGTGTACAGAAGTTAAGTCTTTTTTTCCACAAAAAGTTGTTTCTGCTGCGTTTAGTGGATTTAGTTCTTAGTTGTTGATCATCAGAATTCATTGTTGTCGTGGTTTAAGCCCACCCAGTTGGCAAAAAAAGCACCACGCAGACACTTGCTCGCCCCTACCCCCTTCTCTGAGTGATAGAGGGGGAGAAAATACAACCAAAAAGCTTGCCGGTCGAGATAAAGGACAGGGAGAGCTCACTCACCAGTTATGGTCACAGGCAAAACACAGACTCAGCTTCAGGAAAACAACATCAGTTTAATGTAAACGACCACCACCACCAAGGATAATGAGAAACACCATGAGATCCTAAGAACATTTTCCTCTCATCCCTCCTGTCTTCCCGGGCTCAGCTTTGCTGCCTCCTCCTCCAGCAGCACAGGGGACAGGGAATGGGGCTTACAGTCAGTCTATCACAAGGTGTCTCTGCTGCTCCTTCCTCCTCAGGGAGAGGAGCCCTCGCAGTCCTCCCCTGCTGCAGTGTGGGGTCCCTCTCACAGCAGACAGTCATCCATGAACTTCTCCAACGTGAATCCTTCCCATGGGGCTGCTGCTCTCCAGGAACTGTTCCAGTGTGGGTCCCTCCCACAGGCTGCTGCCCTCCCAGCGATGGGCTGCTCCAGCACGGGCTGCCTCAGAGTCACAGCCTTCTCTGGGCCAAACCACCTGCTCTGGCCTGGGTCCTCCATGGACTGCAGGCCAACCTCTGGGTCACCACTGATCTCTGTGGGCTGCAGGGGCTCAGCCCATCACCTCACCATGGGCCGCAGGGGAATCTCTGCTCTGGCATAGCTCCCCCTCTCCTTCCTCACTGACCTGGGTGTCTGCAGGGTTGTTTCTCTCATGTCCCCCTCCTCTCCTCACCTCCCAAAGAAAGACTCACAAACAAAGAACCTGTCCACCAGCTTTTTCCTCTCTTAAATTGTGTTATTTGCAGAGGTGCAGATTGGCCTGGCCTTGGCCGGAGGCGGATGCAAATTTGAGCCAGGGGGCCTCTTACAGGAGCCACCTCTGTAGCCCCCTCCTCTGCTACCAAAACCCCGCCAGACACAAATCCAACACAGTTGTTGACATCTTATAAAGAAATCGAATCAACTTTGTGCTTTATTATTCATGTCCAGTGTTGCCTGCACTCAAAAAGAAGTTTGTTGCTAATGTCAGTTGGAAAAGCCTGTTTTGCCATTGTTAACAGAGTCTCTGGTCAGATCACAGATTGAGATTAGGGTCTTGGGCAAGATCCTGACATTAATGCAAGACCCAAAATTCAGCATTGGCATAAATCCTATTTATTTTTTCAGCCTAAGGAACTCACTGAGAAGCTTAGGGAAAAAAGTGTCCTGTGATACAACAGATGTGATAGAGAAGTCAAGATACTAACTGATGGAAATGAAGTAATACTTTTCAGAGTGGGAAACACTTTTCAGAGTGGGAGACACAGTGATATTGCAAAAGAGACTAGGGTTGTTGCAGAGGTCTTGGCAGCAACTGCAGTAGGCTATTTCTGGGCCCGAGGTAGGATTCAGAAAAATAGTCAACTTTTTGCTGCCTTAATGAAATAAGACTGGTATCTTAAATTGTAGAATCAGAGTAGTTTGGGTTGGAAGGGACCTTTAAAGGTCATCTAGTCCAACCCCCCTGCAGTGAGCAGGGACATCTTTAGCTACAATAGGTTGCTCAGAGCCCTGTCCAACCTAATCTTGAATGTTTTCAGGGATGGGGCATCTACCACCTCTCTGGGCAGTCTGACCCAGTGTTTCACCACCCTCATTGTAAAAAATTCCTTCCCTATATCTAGTCTAAATCTACCCTCTCGTAGTTTGAAACCATTACTCCCTGTCCTATTGCAACAGACCCTACTAAAAAATCTGTCCCCGTCTTTTTTACAAGCTCCCTTTTAAGTATTGAAAGGCCACAATAAGGTCTTCCTGGAGCCTTCTCCAGGCTGAACAACCCCAGCTCTCTCAGCCTGTCCTCGTGGGAGAGGTGTTTCTGCTCTCCGATTATTTTTGTGGCCCTCCTCTGGACCTGCCTCCACAGATCCATGTCTTTCCTGTACTGAGGACTCCTGCACTGGACACAGCATTCCAGGTGGGGTCTCACAAGAGAAGAGTAGAGGGGGAGAATCGCCTCCCTCAACCTGCTGGCCACGTTTCTTGTGGCACAGCCTGGGATACGATTGGCTTTCTGGGCTGCAAGAAATCCTTCTGTACCTCAGAGGTGAACTGAAGACTGTTTAGTTATGGTTTGTTTCTGTATACCTCAAAGCTTATTTGGGAAATTAAACCTGGGGAGTTGTATCTCATCCTAGAATCGTTTGGAGCTGAAGATGTCAGGGGCCATATTTAGGTAATGCTGATCCATTGGGATTCAGAATGTTGAAACCAACTAGTCAGCGATTACTGTTTCCATCATGTGATTACATAAACATCCCTCTTTGTGCCCTATAACTTTGGCACCTAATAAAGCTAAAATAACGAGCCTAAGCTCTCCAAAGTCAGTGGTGGCTTCAGAGACTGATTGAACTGTCTAGGATAAGAACACCATCTGCATTGATTGCACAGAGGATCCTTATTTCATGCAAACTTAAATACCTAAAGAAAAACTCTTAAGTTTAATTATGGATCTAAGAAGAAGGGAACATTCCTTCTATCCTGATTTATACTCATCTCCTCCTTACAATGGAGCTCTCTGCTCTCCCAGAACCTGGGAACAAAAGCAGTTTTCAATAGTTTGTGCATCTGATTTTGGTGTGTTTTTTCTTTTAATGATTTTTTTTTCTCCCTCCAGACTTAGTTTAAGATAGGTCAAGTGTTCCTGCCTCTTGTCCTAGTAGGTAGAACTGTTGAATATGAGATTGGAACTTTTTCAACCCTGTGCCACCAAAAGACGTGATCTTAGCTATTATCATCTAACAAGTCTAAAATATTTGAAAAGATCAAAATAGAAAGAGAGAATCAGTGTGAATACTTTTTTTTTTTTTTTTTTTTTTTTAAACCTGCAGCCTTTCTAAATTATTGTCTGGCTAATGGATATATATAGAAAATATGTTGCATGTCAGCAGTGACATGTCCTAAGGCAAAGCTCTGTGTAAGAAATATTCCTTGAGACCAGCCTTTCTGTCCCTGGAGGTCACTTCCTCACCTCTGAAGTAGTCCTAGGGAAACTGAGCAAACCAATATGAATGCAAAGATAGCAAAGAGAAAACCTTACACTGAGATTTTTGTACCATAACATGTCTGTCGTGAGTTTTCACACAAAGATTGTCAGGCTTCTACTTTTACATTAGGAAATATGTCTCTAGCAGATTGGATGGCAGGGTTTTATGAGGACTTTTATTTTGTGGGAATACTGAAAACTAGAAACAAAAACTTTCTTTCAGAAGCTAAACCTCTAATCCTTGATTACTTGGCTAGGAAAGTGACAGTTAATCCACGGGTACCATTAAGAACTGTATCTCTGTTCTAGTTTTCATTTTCTCCTTGGGTAACAAAACCCAAAGAATTTAGTATGCTTGTCATATATCCCTCCCCTGCCAAAGCAGTGATGTTAAGACAGGTCCCATGGGAGTAGACTGTTTTGCCAAATCTTTTACATAGATGCAAAACCTCTCAGTAGCCATAGTATTCTTTAGGTTTTTTTGATGTGGGGTTTGTGGGTTTTTTTTTTGAGATGAACGCCTGTGTATATTTGGCACCCAAGGATATCTGGCTGGACTTCACATTGTCTTGACTGGGAGTAAGCGACATCTTCCAAAATTAATTCTTTTTGCAATTTTGCACAAAAGTTAAGCCAACTGTTTAGAGAAACTATCTCTATAATAATACTCTTCAGTTTTTCTGGAACTTCTGAAAATGAGGTATTACATGTATCAACAGCCTAGATTATATTTCACATATGAAACTCATGGTTAGAAGGGTCTGACTTCTGGGGTTTAGTCACTTAAAGAGGCATCAGAATCTCTATCTATAGTGGAGTGATTTGATAAAGGTTTTTTTGCCAAAAAAAAAAAGAAAGAACAAAAAAAAAGAAAAAAAGAAGTATAAGCAATCTTTGAGAAGAACAAATCTGGCTTACAAACGTTTCTGATACTATCTTTTCCTCTTTCAGCCATAAGACAATTATGCTTTGAGGTAGAAGAAGACTGCCTTTGGATTTTAAAGTGAACGTGAATTTTCATTGTTGTTCTTTTATTATTTATGTATTCTGACTCTGCGTTAGGTAAGGTGTTTTCCCATATCGATAAGCTTTGCTAGGAAATCACTTGCTGACCATTTCACGTAATAAGTTTTAAAGCTTTGATATCCCGGGCATTAAATGTAAATGAGGTTTTATTCCAGCTTTTTGATTTTTATGCATTTCCCAGAAAATTAACTGCAAATGCAAATCAATGTTCTCAGGCTTAGACATAGGTATATATAGAGGTAGATGTTCTTTATGTCTTTAACCTAAACTTGAATTTTTGAGTTTCTAAAATGTATTTTAAAATGTGATTATTCTAATTGTTTCTTCAAGGAGAGAAGAAAAAGATTCTCTTTCTGCCTGCAAAGCCACTGTCATAAAAACACCATTCACATCATTCTTTCAATTTTGTTTTGTAAAAGTATTTTTGGAAACAACAAAAAAAATTCCTGAGTTGAAAAATCATTAATTCACAGTTTATTTTTAGTTAATTAATCATACTGATTAATTATTATACTTGCATCTCTGTTTTAATGAATGCTTTAATTCTATCTCATCACTTTGAAAATAACACATTTAAAGTCTATCCAGATATCTTAATTTCTTTTTTAGATTTTAGTCTGTTTTCAGAAAAATTGAAGGAAGATATACATAGACAATAATATTACAGATCTATGCTGCTTCCTGTTGACAACTTTCCTGTTGACAAAATTTTACCAGATTGTCTTCTGCTTCAAATAGATTGTAAACATTTTTTTTTTTACATTTTTTATTGACTTAGTTTTAGTTTGCCACTGTTTTCCGCAGATTATCCTTTTGGGGCACTGGATACAGCTTCAGGCATCATCTTTTTATCATTTCCTAATTGGTAACACAGCAATAAAACTGAAAATGCCTTTCTTAAAATGAAAATCGAGAAGGACAGTGTAGGGCACAGATATGAAGTATAGCATACAGTATTACAGAGCACCTGCTGGTTGCTGATGTTTATGTGCTTGAGCAGTTGGTGGCACTTAAAACTGACACGGCACGTTGAGATTCATTCGTTTGACAACAATGAGTCCCACGGTCCATGCTGTGGGCTAATAGAGACACGGGTAAAGTCTAGTGGGGAATGAAGTGCAGTGGCTGTAACTGTGACAGACTGTGATCCCTACCAGTTCTACAAGTAAATATATAAACTTCCTGTTATGCACCTTTAATAGCCTAAATGTAATGCAGTTAAGCTCTTTTTCCTTGTCTGATAAATATAAATTAAAAATGTGATGTTTTAAAATTTTGCTTTTTCTTCCATAATCTATTCTTCAGAAAAATGAGCTACATTAAAAGCATTACAAGCACATTAGAGTATTCTGAGCTGCTTCACTTAGTCATCTGTTTTGAAAAATTATACATACACAAAGGCAACAGTTTATAGCTTAGTAACTAATTTTGAACGGAGATATTACTGCTGAAGTGATGCAGTAGTATCAACAGTGGTAACCACAGTGCTTATTGTTTCAATAAACAAGGCTACCCTCTAGATACTCCACGGTCATCTTTTATTTATATTTATATATACACCTTCACTCGCCAACTTTCAAATTAAAATAGAGTTGATGAAGCTTGATGAATATATTCACTTTTACTACAGACTGAAGTATTTTGCAATGGCTCATTGCAGGGCTAGCTAGAAGGTTATGTATTTCAGACATGAAATGATGCCAAGTAGGCTTTAATTGCACATTCTTCAATCCAAATCTTTGAGTTGTTTTTTTTCTTTTTTTTTAATTTCCCCCCATCTATGGTGACCTGTACAGATACTGCTGTGGCACAACACAGCAACATATCTTGAGATAGTTGATATAGATTCTATAAAGTAACACAAGTCAGTATTTTTAATAGCATCCTAACTCACATCTGTAACTCGTTTGTTATTCTAAGCCCTGAAGATGTGCCACAGAATAGATTATATATTATAGACATTATTACTGGAGTTATCCATATTGTACAGATTACTATATTTTTAATTAGTCAGGTGTAAAGGTTTTTCAGCTGTTCTGAGAAACTTCTGATGCTTTTACCATTTCTCGTAACTTTGATCTTTGATTAAAATTAAATAATACTAGCAGTTGTGTTCTGAAATTCTTGCTGCTTTATAATTGTTTCTAAGAGCATCAAAGACTAGAATGAACTTGATATTATTATAACTTAATTAAAGTGTTGATTTACTGCAGAATACTAAGCATAACCTTCATGATCAGACTGTGCATGTGAAACAACTCGTTATTAAACTGCAGAAAAGAATCTGCACACATTTAAATACAAATAAAAGATTCAAGCCAGACTTAACTTCACACTTGAATTTACAACTTCTTCCCTGAAGTTTGTCTGTTTGCTCAAATGCCTTGACATTTGATGACTTTTCCATGCTGTATTCACAAATGTGTCAGTTTTAATGGGAAATATTCACAGTATGCACTGATAGGCGTACTTCAGCTCATCCTGGGCTGAGGTCAAATCGAGTAAATCCCTGTGTCCGAACATAGGCCATGGAAGTCATTAAGCTTTCATATAGCTTATAAAGATGTACATACAGTTTGCTCCCCCAAGGGGGGAGAAGACTTCCTCTGTGTGCGCTGAATTCACACACATCTAGTAGCTCTAACGTAGGATGCTCTGAAGCTGTTGCTGGTGCACTTTGCAGCTTGACATGAGCATACATGGCAACCTCGTGCACATCTGCTAATGTTGCTGTGATTGTAGCTCTTACATTAGCTTTTGGGGGCTGTTTTGTTTATAAACTATCTCTTATGCTAGTAGAACATGTCAGTTTTCAACAAGCGTAGATGTAGACTGGAAGTGTAATCCCGTGCTCTCTCCAGAGATAATGCTGTCTGACACCTATACAAAAATATCTCTTGAATGACTGAAAGTGAGCATTTTTTTTACGTACATTTGCTCATTTGCTTTTATGCACATTATTAATACTTTTTTTTTTTTACCTAGTTCTTTTTTTTCATTTTTCCAAAAATCCTCTGGAAAAGTTCCATAGGTAAACAAATACTAGCAATGCCGTGCCTTCAGGGTAGATAGGGAAGGTAAGACTTACAACCAAACTTGTGTTTGATGAATTCTATGTTAAATAACAGCTTCTAGTGAAGACTTTTTTTCGTTTAATTATATTTAGTTCCTGAATATTTGGGAACACGTATAGTGGCCATTTAGCAGTGTCCAAGTTAGCCCATGTTGAGCATCTGTCACTTCTTTATAAATAAAGTGTTTGATATATTAGGTTTTTGATTTAATCTTACGGGGATTAGATGATTTAAACTTCTTAAAGCTTCCTGTTCTACTTCTTTCAAGGAAAATTTAGGGAAAGAGGAGGTGATGCTTTGATATCTGTTTCTTTTTTCCTGCAACCATCTGCTCTATTTCATTTAGTTTTACGCCAGAAAGTTCTTACTCAGGGCAAAACTAGCTTTACACAGAACACTGTGTGCCACTTACATCCTCATAAATAGGTGGTGGATTTTTGCACAGGGGTCACATTCTATTGTGCAA
Source organism: Leptosomus discolor (assembly GCF_034619465.1). Lineage (NCBI taxonomy): Eukaryota > Metazoa > Chordata > Aves > Leptosomiformes > Leptosomidae > Leptosomus > Leptosomus discolor. The sequence goes on along the minus strand of NC_141396.1, from coordinate 17,423,327 downwards.
CAGTTTCAAACAGAAAAATAAATGTTGAATTTAACTGGTGGCTTTCTTGTGATCTTTTCTTATTGACGTATGTTTTAAAAACGTGGTTAGTGATATAGTGATATTTAATAAGTGGCAGTTGATGTTACAAGGAGCTCAAAGGCTTTTTGTTCTTTGTTGTCTAATAATGGGATTTTGTGTGTCAGGCTGCTGTTTGACAGCACTGCTTGCTGTAACATTTCCTATCTTACTTTTGTCAGTGGTGTAATTTACGTGGATCTTTAGACATTTCAGTGGGATGCATCCAGAATACTTTGGTTTATGGAAAATATTTTCTTCCATTTTTTTATTTTTGTTTCATTTTATGCTTACTTGTTTCAACATGTATTTCACAGAGGACAACAATTACAATCAACCAAGTATGCTAATATAAGAAGCAATCACTGGAAGCCAAAAATGTGGCATAAAGTTAACTAAATAATTCTTGGAGAGCAAACGGCATAGTTATAATTTTTCATGATATTTGATGTTGATTAGTCATGCTTTACTTCAGAAACTAATTAACTGACCATATGTCATGTGATGTTCTGTGTCCTATATGTATCAGCTTTATAATCAAACAGAAATCACATTATACTAGAAACTCTTGTGATGCAATTGTTAGTTGAACTTTACTATTTTCCATTTTTTACAAATGCTCATGAAAAATATAAATATAAATACGACAAGTTGATAAGGGCTTAGTGGCAGTCTTGCTGCCATTCAAACAGAGCAGGCAGCGCTTTAAACAGAAGGGGACCGAAGCTGATACCACCTTGCTTTTGTTGTGCAGGTTGCTGCTTTCCTCTCATATGTCCTGGCAGGGAGACTCACTGTCTTAAATGCATGGAGGCAATGGGTTTTCTTCAGCTTCATCTCTTGATAATTGCTGTGGAATCCCGAGATCATAAGAGGAGGAAATGCTCAATGGGAGAAGAGGAGACAAATGATATATGTCTTAAAAGGGACCATGACCTGTTCTGTTCTCGGCTGGCCAGATAAAGTTCTCCTGATTTCTGGGAGCTGGGCTACAGGGTAAGGGAAGTCCCAGAGATTTCATTAAGCTATTTCTTTTACTGTGTTGTTTGGTGGGTTTAATAAGACTCTGATTTGAACAGAGAGGAAAGAATTTCAGGGCAACTAATATCAGGCTTCTAACATGAAGTAATTTCTATCAGACAGGTTCTGAAAAGTAGTCCTCCTCAAGTGAGCATCTTAAAGGACCATTTACCCTCTAACAGTTTATTTGAATTTTATTTCTTTAATCTTAAAAGACAATTTCTGGATATCCTCCTCACGCATCCCAACATTTATTTCTTTGCTCACATTTTCCTTTGAGGTAGCAAATATTTGGGGAAAAGGAGTAAAAAGGACATTTGTCTGTGGAATGTTTCCAGTCATTTTACTTGAAGGCAGGAGAAAACATGAAGATTGACTCTCAGCATGGGTGATTATTGGCAGCATGCTGCAAGTATTCCACAGCAGAAAATATTTCATTATAGGTGCAGCCAAAATCTCAGTCAAGAAGTGCATGCCAAAGAATGGATAACAATGAAGTGACAAGGTATTTTTAAATTAAAAAAAAAAAAGTTTTTACTGTATTTGTATTTTTTTTTCCAGATTTTTAAAGTACTAGACTTTCAAAGCATTTTAATGCCAGTTGTCTTTACAAGCAGCATCTTCTATTGCATTCTTGTCCTTAGGATTCTTTAAAAACTATATTTTATTGCTATATTTCGTGTTCAAAATTGCAAAAGGTACAGTTTTTACGATTATATCAAATGTCCAATTTTAGAGAAGATAAATATAAGGCATAGGTGGACAAGAACTTAAAAGTTGCAACCACAAACTAGATATAAATAAATGGTTATTATAATTTATTTAGAGATTTTGGGCATTGCTTGTAGGTTGTGTATGCTTTGATGTCATACTGTTCCTTGTGGAGTGAGTTTTTGCTCTGAGTGGGAAGAGACTTCTCAGTCACCTCTGGTAGTTCTACTAATGCTTTTGCCATCTGAAGATTTCTCTGAAAAAAGATTCACTTTTACTGATGTATTCTATTTCTTTACCGACTCAGATTAAATAGCCTGTTCTTAATTAGTGGTAAGCTACCAGCCATTCCAGGTTTGTCCTCCCTGCACACAAGGGGCTTGACAAAATAGTGGAAACTCAACTGTTGAAGGAAAACAAATGGGTTTTTTAATTTACTATATTACAATGTGTCTTGGAGTTCAAGCCTGAGACCGCTGGGTGGGGCTGAAAAATGCCAAAGACTTCTGCCTACAAGAATTTATAATTTACACATGAACTAAGGGACAACAGATGGATACAAACCAAGAAGGAGGAGTAATATGAGGAAACTGAGATGTTAAAAGTAGTCATTCAGCAAAGGAGCAACTGGCTTTTGAAGGCCAAGAAAGGCTTAAATTCCAAAAAAGGAATTTAAAACAGAGCAATGAAGTAGCTTTGCTGATGGTTTTTAGGATTTTTTTTAGTGTAGAAGAGCACCATAAGAGAACGGACTCAAGCTGCACCAGGGTAGGTTTAGGCTTGACATTAGGAAAAAATTTTTGCTGAAAGGGTTGTCAGGCATTGGAATGGGCTGCCCGGGGAGGTGATTGAGTCACCATCCCTCAATGTGTTTAAAGGTGGTTTAGATGTGATGTTAGGGGTGTACTTGTAGCGTTGATGGTTGGACTTGATGATCTCAAAGGTCTTTTCCAACCGGAATGATTCTATGATTCTACAATAAGAGAAAACTCTACTGTCTTCCTGCAAGTAAGGGAATGGACAAAAGAAGTAAGGTACAGTTGGGTGATGATGAACGAAAGATGGCAGCAGACAAGGGTAGATTATGAAGCACTGAAGAAAATGAGGAGAAGCAGAAGACAATGCAGATTTTTGGTCTATATTGTAATAGCTTTTAAAATCCTTTTAACTTTTCTTCTTTTAAAGAATTATGTTGTGGGACATGAGGGTTAAAACATCCATCCTACATACAGTATGTTATAGGTTATGAGAAAACTTACATGTTAATCTGGCATAGTATTTTCTCTTATATTTAAGTTGCAGTAACTACAAAATCCAAATGATTTAAAGATCGAAGCCTTTTGAGAATACATCTGATTCTTTCCTTTTGTATGTCAGGTTGTTGAAAATTTCCCTCTGAATGGCTACTGCCATGTTTAATTAACAAGCAGATGATAAGAGAAACTGCTTCTTCACCAACTGTGACCAGCAGGTATTGACAAGAAAGCCACATAAAATCTACAAATAGAGTAGAGTTGTGCAAATACACACCTGCTGGTGTGCTTAAAACAGCAGAAAGATATGTTCACTTCAATGTCCCTGGGGCATTTATCTTTGTGTATTAGACAGCCGCTTTTACTGGAAATGGGAGCACAGGGCTTGTGAACCTGCAAAAATCTATAGATAATGTTCCAGCTGTTTGAAAAAGCCCACACACATTCATTGGTAAAGCATTGTCAATATTTAACTCAGCAAGATCAAAACTTTTTCAAGGGGATATAAAAAAAAAAAAATGATTGTTCATTTTTCCACTTTTCAAAATATTTTTTTATCTATTTTTGGGGGGGTTTTCTTCCAGGACTAAAACCTTAAAGCATTCCTTTTCCTATAACTAAGATCTTTCTCCCTCTACCACCATGAAAATTTCAATTTGTCTACTAAAATTATTCTCATAAAGCAGAAAAAAAAATAAAGAAAGAAAAAAAATAAATAAAGAAAAAAAATTAGAAACCTTAGTTAATCTGTATTAAGTTCTGGAAAGAATTTATGCTTTCGTAAATAAAATCTTGCTGTTTGTTATGTTGTTAGTAGAACATTCTACATCCTAATTTCAAGCAACTGGGATTCCCAAATCATGCTTGCAAATAAACTGTTACGTTGACCCTTCGGTGCAAGTCAGGATGCAGACAAGCATCAAGAGCTGGCTGGCTTGGCCATAGAATCCTCATTTGTGAAGGTGCTAATTTGTTTATCGCTAGATCCTTTGGCTTTGACAGCCCTAGGCCCCTTGGGAATACTTTGCATTATAAATTTATATTAAACCACAGCCCACCCACAGTGGATGTGTGTATATACATATATATGTGTACATGAAAGCATCTCAGTCCTTCTATATAGAACTAGTATGAAAGTAAGATTCATAAATTTATTTAGCACACAAATTGCACTGTATTGGAGGGTGCGTGTATTTGTACCTTGATAAATTACAAAGTCCTCTGTAACCTACTAATTTAAGAGCACTGGTGATCACTTATGCGGAATTTTATTTTTTATAAAATTAAAAACCAACAAGCATTTTGTATGCCTAATCAGAGACATGTGTGCACTGTTATAATCCATGTGAATCCAAGAGTGCCGTATTGTGCATTAAAACTAGCCAAGATTTAATCTTGCAGACCAGTGTCAGTAAGAGTTTTTTGCTACATTGTATAGTAGGTGCAATTTGTAACAGTATTTTTGTAGATTGCCTAAGGAAGCTGTGGAATTTCCATCACTGGAAATTTTGTAAGATTGGGTTATACAAACATCTGTCAAGAACAGTTTCAATATAGTTGACCCTGCCTTGGGGCAGAGAGGCAGACTGCAGACTAAGTGACCTCTTGAGGTCCCTTCCACCTGAGTTTTCTGTGATTCTGTAGCGTTGTGATGCCACATATTGTAGATATGTATATAAAAGTTACTCAGTTGTAAATGTTTATTTATACTATTTTATCCCACTCCTGTTTCTTAAGCATGGGAGATTCACGTGGATAAGTAGGAAGAAAAGGAGAATTATTCCTAATTAATTATGGAAACTTGAAATACCATTTAATTGGACGCTGCATTTTAAGATCTGCCTTGAGACTGATAAAGAACAGAGTACAAGGAAGAGAGAAAAAACAAGCAGCATAGATCAAAACTTGAAAGTTCACTAAATCAACCTTTCTTATTAAAATATGTTTTAAATCAAATGCATCCATAAAGACAGGACAAAGTATTCTTATGACAAGTTTATGAGGAGGAAAGACTGGCATTGCCTGAGAGGAGACTCAAATGCTAGAACTGACAGTGGAGAAGTGAGTTTAGTGTGAAGTCCCAACCATGCAGGATGCTGAGGATTCACAATTCCTGTTAAGTTCAGCACGATCTCGGGGAGTGCAAAGGAGTTGCAATGACAAGTACTGTTTTACACAGTGGACAGTCTTGTGCCATTCAAAAGGCAGACTGCTTCAAGGAAATAACATTTATTGAAGAACATGGCTTTTATTTCTTCCAGACGGTGATGGTATGTTTAGCAGAGTTGTTAGCCCTTACTAATTGGTGATACAAATAATGTGTTCTTCCGTGAGGTTCATAAAAATGTTTGCAGACTCCTGCTGTATGCTTTGCCCTGTTGATGGAATGAGCGGGACAGTTACCCTTAGGACTCTTCAAAACTATAGATGGAAGCAACAATGTTTATGCCTATGCAGCTATGCCTGCAATGTATTAACTTCCCAAGCTCAAAAACTGAAAATGCAAGGGAGGTGGTAATTAAACTAGAGGTGGAAAAGTATACTGTTCTGTAAGATGTTTCTGTTTTGAGAAAAGGATGGAAAAGCTGGCACATAAAGAGGAGAAGACAAAAGCATTATTCCTGAAGTGGTGTGATCTAATAATGGAAAATTGTTTCTCAATCAGGCAAATCAGGTACTTGACTGTTCTCCCAGTGCCCAGATTAGTGTCCTAACAGAGGCCCATCAAACATATTTTAAGGAAATACCACTTCTGTTAAACATTGACATTTTTTTCAGTTTTGGTTTTCTGCAGAAGGAACATCAATTTGAAAACTTTGGAATTTATATGGCTTTTTTATACCAGTAGTGATCTCCCGTACATGTTGTAACTGCAACTGATATAAATTCGTTGGTATGAGAAACACAGTGTGGCTGCTTTCATCCAAACTAGGCTAAGCTTGCTAGAATTAACTGAAATTAAAGCTCTATGAAAGTACAGTGTAGTTTCAATGGTAGAACAGAATTCTGATATCTTGGTTCTTGAAGGGTGCCTTAGCCTTAAGTCGTCTTTCAAGCCTAGTAACAATTTGTGTCTGTGCATATGCATGTCAGTCTTTGTTGGGTTTTGGTCAATTGAAGATGTCTATTATTTTGGGTGATGAGACTCCCCATGAATACTACTGAGTTCTGACTTTTTTAAGTTGGTACTATTTTATATTATTATTTAATATTTCTGTTATTATAATACATGTCTACCATTAAACCAGTTGCTGATAATGCTTTTTAAATACTACTGTATAATAATGGCCTAAAAGTATTTAGGTTTTTGCAGGTGACCCATTTTTAGAAATTTTTGCAACATTTGCAGATTCAGAATACAAACAACTACTCCAGTTATAGAACGCTCATTAAAAATGAAGTAGCAATTTAGTATAGGAACAGTTAAGAGGTCAATGAAAATCCCTGCAGCGTGGGACTAAAGCATTTCCTTTTATTTATCATACATATCGTTTTCCATCAGTAAGATTAAAAACTGGTAACGTGTAGGTGACGTAAGCTGTTTGTTACCTCACATCTACATGCATGCAACTTTCTTATTCTGAGTAAACAAGTTAAAATAGTAGTGCTGATAGTGGTAAGCACATAAGCAAATATTTACTTTCAAAGAAAATAATATTGAAGTATATTTTATGTTACCTTAAAAATATTTAACATACATTTTTGAAAGTACTTATTAATTTTATATGCCTCTGTTCTTAGCTGTTTGGCGTAGTTATTATCAGGTGATGTGCGCCTGGCTGCTGTTGTCAGTATGGGCTGTATTTGTAGAAGTCTTGTGTTTGTGAAAACTTGGACTTTGATACTAAAGGTTGTCTGTTCAGAATGGAAACATTAAAATACACTAGGAAGTTTCTGAAAAAGTTGCCCTGTGTTTCCATCTCTATGGAGTCCTGAAATGTTGTTGTGGGTGTATTTCTGAATCTAATTTTTATGGAAAGTGACTAGTTTGAGCCTTTTTGGCTCTGGGTGCTCATTTGTCACAGTTAATCAAGTGTTTAAGAATGTGTGAGCAATTCCAATGGTTTTTGAAAGTGAGCTATTAACATGAGCCTAAAGGTTTATATTTGCTGAAGTGAAGTCCAAGTGCCACATACAACAATCTAGTTAAAATATTCCAGGACTTGATGTGGAAGATGTGTTAACTGAAGATGTTGCTGAAATCGCAGCATGATATGGAAATAATTATATACATCTTTTGCTTGGTTGTCTTTGTTAGGGGATGAAACCCTTGATAACAAAATAATGTAAGCAAACACTTTTAGACTTAAGCACGGCTTTTTTACCTCAAAGAATTCTAAGTGTGCTTAAATTCAAGAACATGGCTGAGAGCTTTATTGGTTATCTCTTCAGTCACGTCTCGAATAGAGAGAAAAAGTGAAAATGTAGTTCTGAAAGTTGGTTGAGATATTGACAACTGCTCTGCCAGAAGTAAGTTGTGAATTACCAAATGGTCTTTTGTGGATTGTGCTTCAGATGTGTACTACCTTAAAGACTCTTTATGTTTCTCTTCTCAAGCTGAAAAGGGTTATGGCTTTACACATTTAAAATGTTATGTGTCAACAGGTAAGCACTCTCTCTTTTTTTAAAGTCAGTATCATGTTAAAGCTTTTTAAAACACTGTGGAACCCTAAATACATGGGAGTACTCTTGACAAAGGCTTGAACTGCTAAATTTTAGTAGCATAAAAAACTATTTTCTTCTGTTTTAGGAAAGGAGAAATTAAGTCAGTGATTTTTATTGCTTCCTTACTTTCTGAAGAACCTTGAATCTGTGTGCATTAATCTACCTGAATTTAATACCTGACCATTTTAAGCAAATTTTACCTATGACCAGTATACTGAACAGCTCATTTCACCAATTTCAATTGTAGTTCACATATTTTATTTGGAACATTCACAAGTTTCCTAGTGGAGCAAATTACCAATGTACCACCAATTAGATGTAAAAGAAAAAAAAAGTTCCATTGTATAGAAAAAAATAAAAGCTTTGTTGAAGAATAGTGAAATCCTTAGTTATGGCAAACAAGCTTCAGGGGTTTTGAGGAGGAAAGGTTTTGTTGAGGTGTAATTTTATTTGCAATACAAAGCAGAATCAGTTTACACAAATTTGGTTTGGGCAGTTTTTATTAGAATGGGGGTAGAAACAAATCCTTGAAAGCTTCCATTTCAAGGTAGAAATGGCAGTAAAGTTGAGCAGGTTTAAGAATAATCAAAGTTTGATTAAATGTCTTCTTTCTTCAGAACTGCAAAAGGACTGTGAGAAAAGAAGGTTCACTGGGCGTCAGATCCTAAAGAGACAGCTAAAGACTTCTTATGTTTAAAATGGAGTTTCCATGATGTCATGTCTTTGAAGTAGTTTCTGGATAAGACACATCTTGGAACTACTTCTGCTACATAAGACTACCACCAAGGAATAATTGTTCAACTTTCTCTTCTTAGGATATCACAGAACCACAGAATGTTAGGGGTTGGAAGTGACCTTGAAAGATCATCTAGTCCAACCCCCCTACTAAAGCAGGACCACCTCGAGTAGGTCACATAGGAATGTGTCCAGGCAGGTTTTGAATGTCTCCAGAGAAGGAGACTCCACAACCTCTCTGGGCGGCCTGTTCCAGTGCTCTGTCACCCTCACAGTGAAAAAGGTTTTCCTTATGTTAATGTGGAACCTCCTATGCTCCTGCTTGCACCCGTTGCCCCTTGTCCTATCATTGGAGATCACAGAGAAGAGCCTGGCTCCATCCTCCCAACACTCACCCTTTACATATTTAGAAACATTGATGAGGTCACCCCTCAGTCTCCTCCAAGCTAAAGAGACCCAGCTCCCTCAGCCTTTCATCATAAGGGAGATGTTCCACCCCCTTAATCATCTTTGTGGCTCTGTGCTGGACTCTTTCAAGCAGTTCCCTGTCCTTCTTGAGCTGAGGGGCCCAGAACTGGACACAACATTCCAGATGCGGTCTCACCAGGGCAGAGTAGAGGCGGAGGAGAACCTCTCTCGACCTGCTGACCACACTCCTTCTAATACACCCCAGGATGCCATTGGCCTTCTTGGCCACGAGGGCACATTGCTGGCTCATGGTCATCCTGCTGCCCACCAGGACCCCCAGGTCCCTTTCCCCTACGCTACTGTCTAACAGCTCAGTCCCCAACCTATACTGGTCCATGGGGTTGTTCTTTGCTGATGCGAGACTCTACACTTGCCCTTGTTGTATTTCATTAAATTTCTCCTCACCCAGCTCTCCAGCCTGTCCAGATCTCGTTGAATGGCAGCACAGCCTTCTGGTGTGTCAGCCACTCCTCCCAGGTTTGTGTCATCAGCAAACTTGCTGACAGTGCACTCTGTTCCCTCATCCAGGTCATTGATGAATATATTGAATAGTACTGATCCCCGTACCAATCCCTGAGGGACTCCACTAGATACAGGCCTATATACTTATGTTCTAAATTCATACAGTATGAATTTTGTTGGATGGGCAGGGTATTGTATGAGCAGATGCAACAAGCATTTCATTAGTTATTTCAACATTGCTGGGGCTATATATCTCTGTCGTGTAGGTGTGCTCCACCTGGGAATGGGCTGTTAGTCGTTACAAACACATAAGCCTCCAGCTCCTCTTTGGTCCTGGTAATATTGAAACACAGCTGGTCTTCCTTTCCAAGTGTCTCATCCCTTTCTGTCTGTTCCTTTTGGCTTCTTCAGCACCCTCGGGGCTTCTATGCTCCCTTGTGCAGCACAGTTTTTCACTGCAGTTCACTTGAGCGTGGTGGCTGCCGCACAGCTTGGGTGCCAGGCAGGGAGCACAGAGCCCAAGAGGGAGGTTTCCTGCTGAGCCTGGCAGCTGCTGTGCAGAATGGTGGCACAGGTTTGGGGTAAAAAAATCCATGGGAAGGTGGAGCAGGCTGTGTGCAGGCTGTGTGATTCAGAGAGTTTTGGCAAACAGGATTCAAAAAAGATGTTGTATGTGTATAAACAAAAATTAATAGAAACTCTGTAACTTGACCAAATTTGAGGGAAATTTTCATGGGCTCAGTAAAATGCTGACAATCCTTTGTCATATTTACAAAGCCCTGTTTAACAAAACAACACTAAAGATTCTCAAAGAACAAGTTGCTGCATATTATTTTTATAACCTGAACAATGTGATTTTCTTCAGCTTCATTCTTGGAAGCAGCTCAGCTCAGTAAGTTGCCATATTCAAGAAAAAAAAAACCTCGCCTTGGGCTGGCACCCAAGTGTGGAGAATTTCAGCTGTCAGGTTTTTGGCAAACTCCCATGCAACTGAAAACTGGACTTGCTAATAAACCGGGTTAAGCAGCACTGGTGTAAGTCATTCTAACAGTAATTAAAATAGCAAAGACAGGTGGGGCTAGGGAGGGGGAGAACTGAAAAAGAAGGAGGGAGGAATAAAGTGCAGGAACAAAAGGAGAAAGATGGAGTCATGAAGGTAAGTGCTGAGGGCAGGGCATGTTAAATAGGAGAAATAGAGATTAAGGCGAGCATATAGTAGTTGGATTAAGGGTAGATGCTAGATGTGTGCCTAAGTGTTTTGGAATGAGCAGTGCATAGAGTTACAGCTTGATTTCAGAGAAGTTGCGTAGTCTTAAATAATAAGATGTCAAGAGTAGAGACATTATTGATTTACTAACATTATTTAACCCATTCTTGTGAACTGTTCCAAAGCTACTGAATTCAATGTAAATAATTCTTCCTGGCAGATGGAATTTGCATCATATACTTACTGTAGAGGACATTTACTGCAAAAACATCAAATCTCAACAAGTGAATGGCAGAATGCTTTTGTCTAGAGCACATCCAAAGCAGTGTATTGGCATCTTGAACCATCTGTTTGGTTTTGGTCTTGGACTTAAATACCAAATTAAAATCCTCTAGAATGCAAAAAGGTTCCATTGCATTTTTCTAATTCGTTTGACTATGTTTTAAATGGCTGTGTTCAGCTACTTTTGATACATCTCTAACAGGTGTATGGTTAGGCTGTTCTAAAATTCAGATTTTGGCTAAGCCTTCTTACAAGGAGGCAACAACAAATCAGTATGTAAGAAATGAATACATGCCTGTAATTCCATTATTGAAGGATAATAGAAACATTAAAACCACAAATAGAAAATAAAATCACAATAACGTAGACTAAAAAAAGAGCTTACAAAACAATTTCTTAAAGACATTAAGACTTGCATTATTTCAAATGCACCATGAACAGGAAGTCTGTCTTTATACAGCAAAATTTGCAGGTGATACTGTTATTCAGAATAGGAGAAATTAAAGCCAACTGCGAAGGAGCGCTTGAGTGATAGTGGGTGATAAAGTGACAAGTGAAATTCATTGTAAGTAAATGTAAAGTAGTTCTCAAAGGGCTAAAAAAAAAAAAAAGCCTTTTTGTGCCCAAGAATGGACTTCAAACCGACAACTACTGTTCAAGAACTTCACTGTGAAATTATATATTCACAGAGATGGGTGTTCACTGTGAGCTATGAGAATAGTAGCAGTCAAAAAAAAAAAAGGCAAATTTGGTATTAGAAATTTTTAGAAAGAAATAGAATCAAGTAGAGAACATCATGGTTACAAGCAGTGTCACAGTGGTGCACCTGCACCTTGAAAAGGTAAAGAAAAGAATGAGTAGGATGAGTGAGTAAAAGATGATTAAGTCTTTCAAACAAAACAAGTTAGAGCTACAAGTTTTCAGTCTGGGGAAAAGAAAATTGAAGGAGGCTCTGACAAGTTTATCATCCCATGAGCGGTGGGTAAATATATTATAAGTGATTGTTCACTGACTCTTCTGCTGCAAGGACATTGGGCATTAGATGAAACTAGTAGGTGGTATGTTTAATTTAAACCAAAGGAAGTATTTTTTTCATGTTTCCTATAGTTATGCCACTGCTCAGTTTACATTGACCTGAAAAGTAATGAAACTGGTTGCTGATATTATCTGTTAAAGACTATAAAACTAAGAATTCTGTCTCGAAGAGCCACTGAAACTGAGACTCACTGGAGGCTGGGAAAGTATGCCTGGAGAAATCAGTGTCTGTTTGCCTTGGTTTTGTGTACTCCCTTATGTGTCCACAATGGGTCACTGCTGGAGAGGGGATACAGGACAAGTGAAATGCTTGATCTGACCAAGTATGGCCTTTCTTGGAGTAAGCATAACAAATGTTTCAGTTGAAACTGCTGCCAAGATGCAAGCATGCTTCAATTTGCATGTAGCTGCAGCGATGGCGAGCTGGCTTTGTTTCTTTTGTGTGTCTGTTTTAATTTGACTTAATCTGAAATTATCTCCATTGAGATGAATAGGATAGCATTTCTAGATCTTTGTTGTTATTGTTACATGAAAGTATGTTCCTTTCATGGCTAATTATATTTTAATTTACTTGCTGCATATATTCATATTTTTTTTGCATTTAATCGCATATCAACTGTTGCCTTGTATTTAATTTCTAGACTTCCTTTTTAATACATCTTGAATGAGAGTTGTGCTGTAGAGCTCAGTGTTTATTGACAGAAAATTACATTGGACTACACAGTTTTTAAGCATAAGAACAATATGCAGTATCTTTTATTAATGACCTGGATGATTGAGGAGACATAGGTGACTCTAAGCGAGGAAGGGTGCAAGCACACTGGGTGTCAAAATGTTGCTGCTATAGTCAACGAATGGCTTGAATAAAATAAGCTGCAGTTTAATAGGGACAAGTGCAAGTAGAAATAAACAGAAATGTTTAACTGTACAAATCTCACGTGTAGAGTTACCGACTAGCTAGGAGTGCTGCACAGAAGAATTTTATGACTTGATGGATTAGAAATTGCCCAAGAATTAATGTCATCCAAGCAAAAAAGGAGGAAGAATGTAAGGATTATTTACGCAGCCCACAGTCTGGAAGCCAAGCGGGGTGGTTGGTTGTAGTGAGGTCTTATCTGAGGAAAGAGACCTAGGATTCAGTGTCATGATCAACATGCATATGAAGCAACAGAAGGAGCCTAGAGATCTGTGAGAATGGTCAGAAGTCTAGAAAATGTGACTCCCGAGCCAAAATTAAATGACCTGTGACTGTTATCATGTAGCCTCTTAGGGTTTTTTCTTTGTACAGTATAATGTCTTCAAAGTCATTAAAAGCCATTACAAGACAACTGTTTAGAATTCATCACTTAATCATGTTACCTTGTGCTCTGGCATCTATAATATGTGGAAGGATCTGAGTTCCTAAGTTTCTCTGTTAGCTTGCTTCATTTTTTTTATATTTACAGCCCCTTCTCCTCTGGCATGTGACTCTAGTCTGTCATGCTGCTGTCCTTTTTCTTGTCATCTCTAAGTCGTCCAACTTTGCTTGTACTTTCAATATCAGTGTCAAACTCTGTGCTCTAATGGTGTAGTTCCTGGTCTTCACTGAAGTGAAACACGAAAAGTTGTGCTTGGAGCTATGACAGTGGGAACTATGGTCATTTAGTCAGAAACAGAGATTTTTTTTCTCTGCCTCTTTTTCCACAGAACTCAATAAAGTTAGCAAACACATCTAAATCTATTAAAAATTATTTAGTCTTTATTTATATGAAATTTCTTTGGAAAATATATTAAAATTAAGTTGTTACATATTTTATATGATCTACCCCCCAGTTACTATGAAATGCAGATTTCTCAAATTTAATTCCATTTCCCCTTGAGCCCTTGTAAAATCTATTTCAGAGTAGACTGCTTATTTAACACACTAAGTACTGCATTTTGAAATGCAGCTTAAAATGTCCTTTTTCTTTGTTGGCAGATCTCTCTTTCTTTTTTGTTTGCATTACATAGGTCTTCAGTAATATTTAGTGGCAATGACACTCCTAGATTTATTGTGCGTTGTTCAGAGCACACGACTTTGTCAGTTTAAATTTTGTTGCCTTTTTGTGTCACTGCAACATGTTTTTCCTGAACTTGCAAGGGAATGAGCAAGGGTTATCCTAGTTCATTCATCTAGTGTAGCAGTCGAAGTACAAACTCCTGAGAAAGTCAGAAGATGCATTTTTCTATCTCCTTATATTAACAAATACTTTATGCTTACAGTCTTCTGTTGGCAGCCACCTCTGAACTCCCTCTCTCTTTTGAGAGAGATTGACCAGAATGAAATGTACTGTTCTTAGTCACTCTGAACTGGTAGTTTGCCAAAATACATTAAAATCATACTGGCATTTTCTCTCACTGCTTTTGCATACTAATAGTGTGCTTGCTTTTGTCCGCTACTGTGCATCAAGCTGCAGTTTTCAGTGACTTTTGAGTGTTTCACAAAGAATCCTAAGGGTAGAGCTTTCCAGGAAGTCTGAGGGATCTAGGTGTCCATCTCTAATGAGAAATTCAAATTTCAAGTGAATTAGTAACTCAAGCTCCCTTAGGCTCCTTTGGAACTTTTCTGGAGATGCATGGTGCAAGGTTCTGGATTAACCGGATGCTGAAGATTTCCTGTGCATTCCTACACTGGTTTCTGAGCTATTTTTTAAATCCACATTGAATCTGCTTTTTGACCGGAAACTAATAGTGAAGTACTTTCTCAAAAGGTCAAGTAAACTATGTCCACCTGTGTTTTCCCTGTGCTATTTAGCTTGCGTGGTGAATGGAATGTAAAAGCCATGGTAAAATTTTGCTCAGCGAAGCAGGATGTAATGTTGGATTATATGGAAGAGGGGGTGTAATCTAAATAATCTATTTAATTTTAGCATGATATCATGGTTCCATTCCATTTTCTTAATTTTTTCAATGTTATTTCTCCAAATTTATATCAATGACTGTGCCTTTTTTTTTAGTATTTCTAGTATTTTTAGTATTGTTCATAGTTTTAAAATTGTTATGTTTCAACATGGGAGCTGATACTACTTGATTGTTTGTCAATTCCGTAATTTAGAATCCCTCCAGAACACCTGAATATATTTCTAAACATTCATGGTGATTTAATATTTCCTTTATTGTTCAGCTGTAGCAGTGCAACTCACAATTACAATCTTAAGGAATCCATTTTATGGTTGCCTCCACCTTTCTATCCCCTGGACATTCAAGGTATTTGGATTTGACTTTGTAAGATCACTGCAAGGTGAGAAACACAATGCTGAAGAGCACAAGGTGAGGAAGAGAGGGGAATATTTTGAAAATTCCATAACTTTCATAATTCTGCTACTAAGTGATTTGCTCTATGACTGACTTCTATTGGACTAAAATAGTGTAGCCCCGCTTGGCTTCCAGACTGTGGGCTGCGTAAATAATCCTTACATTCTTCCTCCTTTTTTTGCTTGGATGACATCTTCTGAAAAATTTCACCCTCAAGGCTTGTCTTCAAGGGAAAATCACTGTGAGAAAGCTGAGGTGTAAATTTTAAAACACATTAGCTGCTGAGCTCTAGAACTCCC
The DNA here is from genome assembly GCF_034619465.1 of Leptosomus discolor. Lineage (NCBI taxonomy): Eukaryota > Metazoa > Chordata > Aves > Leptosomiformes > Leptosomidae > Leptosomus > Leptosomus discolor. The sequence continues at coordinate 17,407,860 of NC_141396.1, read as the reverse complement.
CATGTGAATAACCTCAGAGTTTGAGGATGTTGCTCTACTTGGAGATCAAGGAAATTCAAACACCACCTCACTTGGTTTTGGCATCACTGTCCAAGGTATGTTTGTTCCAGCCCTCACAGGAAAATGTGGAAATTGAACTCAGGTTCATTCCGTCTCCACACCAGTCACAGCCGCAATACCATCCTTACCACTTTTGCCTTCCTACATACCTGCATTACAGTAGAATCTAAATTTCCCTAAGGTTTAGTATGTTGTAACATATCTAAGTTCTGTACTTGAACAGCTGTTCGTGTTTCCAGTGTATACATGTTTATCTGTTTGCAATAAACTTTCATAATCTATGTTTATCAACATCAGCTGCTTTGCTCATGAACACAAGTAATTTAAATTCTTGAATCTGACGACGTTATTTTCTATTAGTGCCTTTATTTCTCTGTGTGCTATGTAGGTGCGTGTATTTGCACAAATATAGAACCTAATGCTGGACATTACAATGATCAATAACATGTTTTTGCCTACAGATGCTTAACTTTTTTGCTTTTCCTAACTTCTATTGCTTTCTCCACTTTCCTCTTTCACTACCAGCTTTGTGGTGCTTTTAATAGGAGTTGGTTACATGTTGTAATTTAAAATACTTCACGTTCAATTTCTCTTGGATACTTAAGAACACAGCAGATCCATAATGGTTTATGAAATAGGTTGGACTTCACGATTTATTTCTCCTACTTTTGAATTTGACTGAAACTTTTATTTCTGAAACATTCTCAGACTGTGAATGACAATTATAGCAATCATTTTTTTTAAACTGTCAGGGGAAATGGCTCCATTTTATGAAAGTTTTTGATGTGCTACTCTCTAATTTCTTATATAATTTTGGTAAACTCCATAGTACAGGAAGAGACTCACATTCAGTAACTGAAGCTCTTATTTATCACACACTGACACTTCGGTGTTCTGTTGTAACATCTTGATTCTGATCTAAAAAATTTGCTCTGAACTGTTTATTAGTTATAAACGCAGAGCAAGGAACTCTTTCTTTTGCCTGTAATTCCCTTTAAGGCCTCAGTAGGTGTGACAGCTTTCAAAGTACATCCATGTCAGACTTTCCCCTCTGGACAGAAAGGTTCTGGAAGAAATTTAACCTGCTCTTAATATTAATGTTGTTTTTCTTGAAATGTATTTAAATCAATAGATGCTGTAAAGAATATGTGGGACATGAGTGTGAAAATATTTTAGCTAAGAAATGTCAAACCATAAATCTAAGATGAAAATTCATCATTAAAAATGTAAAATAATATATGCAATTTATAGTTACTAGAAGAAATACTGTCGTCCCTTGAGAGGAAAAGCTGTTACCATTGCTTTAAAAGAGCTGGCATCAATAAGCAGTAGCTTACACTGCTTACTTGCATTGCCTTTTTCAGCATGCTATAAACAGAAATAACTGTTCTGTATTTTATAGTTACAAATTAAATTTAAAATCCAGATTTATTTTCCCCTGTGGGCACATAAATTTAAGGTAAGAGGACTGAACATTCATAATCAGAACGCAGAAAAAAATCCTTTATTGCCACAAAATTAAACACGATGTTGCTTTAAATAGAACTATACGCTTTTCACAAACTGGACTGGAGGGAAATAGTATTTATGGCTGTGCTTTGCAAACCACTTTGTGTCAGTGACCAAACAGTGAGGTACTAAAAGCTGAAAGTAGGAGGGTGGATAGGTTGTAATAAGTAATTCAAGGATTTCAGTAGAGATTCTCTTTCCCTAACTAAATTTCATGTTAATCTTTCTGAATTACCACGTTTGTTAGGGGTTTTTTAAAAAAATTAAAGTTCTTCTGAAATGGTGCGAGGTTTGGACACATATCATCGGCTGCAAATAGGTAGTCTGCAGGTGTTTTCATTACAAATACTTGGGCATGTTTCTTCCATCTTGCTGAATTGGATAATGGTTGTATTGGTGTCTGGGAACAGGTGACCTTCAGTGGAGTTCTCAGCCATCCTAGCAGTACAAAAGCTTCAGATGCTCAACATCGTTAAAAATTGCACCACCAGGTGTAGGGAACTAAGATTCCGTAGTCTTACATTCAGCACTATCCAACTCCATTTTGTTAATGGAGTAAAGTACTATTCACTGTGAGTAATGGCAGCTGAATGTCTTTCTGATTTTATGTGCTTTTAAGCTGTCTGATTTGAAAGTATTGGTTTGGTACTTCACTTTCTGTTTTTCTGTGAATCCCACTGGACTTGCAAATTAACTGGAATTCAGATGTTGACGTTTGTTCTTCAAAAGATTTAAAGTAGCTGTTACGCTACTCATGAAGGATGCCACGGAAAACCTGCTGAAAATACTTCTGTTAACCCTACGTACAATGCATACATTGAATAAGGAAAAAATAATGTACTCGGAAGTAAAATGTACAGTGAGCTAATTTTTTTTTAACTTGCAACATGCGTGGGGGCTGCTGAGTGCACTTATGGGGCAAGAGAAACAGTCATCAAAATGCAGATGTGTATTTTATGTTTAAAACCATCACATACAAATGCCTGCATCCTTGTTTTACATAGCAGTGCTTTAGTGGTAATGGAGAACAGGTGAAAGAGATATGTATGGAATGTGTGGGTTGTAAGCCATAGAGCAAGAAAAAAAAAGTTTAATTGTGGCTAGACAATGGCAATGACAGCTCACAAAACCAATCGCCTCCTCCCACGGAAATTAAAGGTCTTGTGCCAGTCTGGAACTGAAATAAAAAAATTTTGTGCTTTGGTTTTTTGTCCCTTTTATTTGGGAGGGAAGGAGACTGAGAGGGAGCATGGAAGAAAATGGAAGTATCTTTTGCCTTTATGCCGTGTTAAAGTATTGATCCTTCAGGAAATGTCCAATTGTTGTGGCAATATAAGACCAGTCTGCTGTCACGCTGTATGATCTCTTTAAGTAACTGAAATCAGTGAGTTTACAATCAATTAAAGTACATGTGCTGTGCAGCCTACCCACTGGTAAGAGAATGACTTTGAACATTCTAATGCTCTATTGCTCTAATTAACATACAGTTAATTATGAAAATATATCGGAGCCTTCCCTTCCTTGGCCTCTTTCTTCTCTGTTACAGGAGTTTCTAGCACCTTACCAACCACCAGAATGCTAATAACACCATTCAGGCTTAAGCAGAAAAATATTAAAAGGTCATTATAAGATATCTGGGTGCAATAGATCTTTTCCAAACTGATATTCAATTTCAAATAAAAAAGTACTAATTATAAATTTTATCACGAATGCCAGCAAACACAATCTTACCATGCTCCAATTCAGTCTCTGACCACTTCTGTTGTGGCTCCTCCTAGTCAGAGTTTCTAGTGTGACAAACCCTTACCATTTGTCACAAGTCTCACAAATTTGAAGTCTTAAAGTCCAGATCCTGAATGTATGTGATGGCTCCTAAACATGATTTTACCTTAAAGACCTAGGTGAAAATTGACAGACAGAGCTTAAAGGCTCTGAAGAATTGCTGTAGGCACTCTCAGCCATCAAAGAGCCTTTCTGAGAAGTTGTAACTGATTTGAAGTGAAGCAGCATTAAATGAATAGTGCAGAAGGCGTATTTGGGTGCAAAGTAGCACTGAGCTATGGGGGAGAAGTGATGCTGTATGGCAGGGAACATGTTCTGCTTGAATTAGCCACGCTATTTTATGCAGTGGTACTGCAGGTATTTTCCCCCTGTTTTTTCGTTTTAGAGCACAACGACAGAAAGTGTTTTTGTGGGGAGACCTTGAAACTTGTAGATGCAGAGATTGTTTTCACTCAGGGAAGTTGTCGTAATAACTGTCTGGACTGGGGGAAAAAGGATAGGGAGTTACTTTGTTTTCCACTGAAGTTTAAGAGGTTTTGACATGCGTGTATCTTTGGTTGGTCTACTGACATGCCTACAGGTTCAGGTTGTACATCAAATTTTGAAAGACTGGGACTGCAGAGAAGCTTTTCTAAGTTCTGTCTTTCCTAACTAAGAAGTGCAGAAGACAGGCAGATAGGACCCCTACTAAATCTCAGAAATCCTGGAGATAAGCGTAAGTGTTTGGTATTAGCTATCCACTCTCAGACTTTTCAGTGGTGAATATTCTTTTACTGTATTCTAACATGTTACTTTGGCAGTGGGAACAGTTCTGGTAAGGAATAAAGGATCTGATTTCTGCTTTTCTGTGATATCCAGAAAATAAACTGTCTTTTACTTACTCTGTGTTTTCAGACTGTCATCTTTGACTCTGTTTTAGCCTGAGGAACAGCGCAAAAAGAGGCATGAGTTTGGCACACCGGGCTCTTTTCTGTGTTGTATTCTGGTAATTAGGCATTTTCAAATGTTTCCAGAATTGCTTTCATTCCTGTGTCTGTGCAGCTGCCTGCTGGGTTGAACATGCACGTAACTTGTTAATGGATATGTGTTGAAGGCATTAATTGAGTTTTTATTCAAAAAGAGAATAATCTGTTTGTTTCATTTCCAATGTGTTTGCCTGTTCTGTATTACGGTATTATATTTACCTCTGTCAGCAAGGATGTGCTTAACAGTGTAAGACCGAGTTTTGCCTTTTTACTACTTTCTGTGTTAATCAGTTTTAAGAATTTCTGGACAGTTGCTTTCTGTGGTCTCTGACTTCAAGTTCTGTGTATTTATTTACTTTGAGGAAAGGTAGACTCCTATGACGCTGGTTTTGTATAATTTTGAATTCTTTGATGCCCAAAGTCTCTCAGCATACCTAAACTCAGTGTGGACCAGGTATATTTCTTGGTTTTGCAAATCATCGTATTTCAAACATTATTATGTTTGAAATTTTTAATTCAAACATTCATACTCACTCAAGCGTTTTGTCTCTGATCCTTATCTTGATCTTGTCTCTTATCAAGGCCTGTGCCACTACCCAAAATTTCAAAATTAGATTTTCAGCCTTGAATTAATTGTCTAGATGAGTTATGTTTCAGCTTCTTTATATTCCCTCACACTCTGTTTTATAGTCACTCTTTTAAAAAATAAAAACTGCTCCTGAGCTATTGTTTGTCTCTGAGGTATTTTTCACAATCTTGAATAAACAAAAAACTGTAAAAATATCAAGTACTTAAGTAACTGTACTCAGAAAAATAAATATGTCCTTTGGTCGCACGCAGTGATGAAGTACTTCTCAAACTTTGTTCAGTCATCCTTTACAAGGCCAAATCATTTCAACTCTGATGGGCCTTTCAGTTGCTTTGTTTTATTGTGGGTGAATTGTCAGCTCACTTTACATCTGTGCTTTTCAGTATGTTCCTAAGCCAAGAAGCTGGCTCCTTCTTTTGGTGTCTGAATTTGATGTTAGAAGTCCAATCCAGTCTGCTGATTGTTGCATAGTAGGACTTATTACCAACGAAAGGGTCTGTTTATTTCATACCTTGTATAATAGGGATATACAGCAATTATACAAGAGCAAATACAGCAATTCTTACCAGTCAGCATCGTATAACTGCTTCCCAGAGACTAATGCTAGGGCCTTGGAAAAGTTCTCAGAAAAGGTGTTATAAACAGAGGGTAAGATACTGACCTGCAGACTTGGCTGAAGTGATTAACTGTGGGAGAGCATTCAAGGTGGGGACAAGGGAGCCTCCTTCCCTGCAAGACTTCTGCTTCGTGGCTTCTCTCCCTGACCAGCTCCTCATATGTCACTCCTGGTTGTCTTGGGTGGCTCCCCATGCAGCTGCCAATGTCTGATGAGCTCTGTCTGGAGCGCTGTCACCCTGCATTGGGGCAGTGCTGAAAACGTAAGGTACAATATTGACATGTTCTGCCCAGAAAAACTCCTGAGAGAAAAAGTTTTCCCATTTTGGAGTCCTTGAAGTTGTAATGCTTTAGAATCCCCACCAGTTCAGATTAGCAGGTGCTTATGGTTTGGTTTGGGTTGTTTTTTAATGCCAGGCAGCTGTGCTCTTCACAAGAGAGCATAACAGGTTCTAGGGTCACCTATTTGACATGGATGTCCTGTAGGAATTTGCTGTTTTGTAAACCGAGAACTAACATGTCCTCATCCCTATCAAATGCTGCTGTTGCCATCTCTGACCTTCTAAGGAATCTTTTCCTTTGAAAGGCAGATCTCTCATAAATCCTCTGCAGCAAATTCTAATTTTAATTCCTAAATGTCAGTGAGTATTAAAGTGTTCTTTGTGACAGTAAGTGTGGGCAAATGAATAATATTCAATTAATTATACCAGAGGTAGAGTTTTACCTTTGTAAGATCTGTAGAAATAAACACAAAAGCTAGTTCCCAGCCACACATCGTTACATAGTGCACCTTCATGATTACACAGTTATTGCTTGTTTGGCCGAAGACCTGGCGTAGCATCTTTGTTGCTTCAATTTCTATTAGTCCTGATGCATAATGAACAATTAGAGGTGTAAGTTTAATTCCACAAAACAATAGTGCGATTCCATTTGAAATATGCCAGTGTGATATGTAGAGTGATTAGACATACAAAATTGGCCTTGTCATCCGTATTAATGTGACCACTATCTATGTTTTACATCTTAATAGGAACAGAATTTTTTTTATGACTATTTTGAAGTATGCTTAGAATGTACCTGGCTTTATGGACTAAACATATTAAGGACCTTTGTGAAATTGGAATTCAGTAACTTTTAGGTGGATAGTTTGAATATGATATTTTTCAAAGATACCATAAAATATAAATGTGTAGGCTACAGCTGGAGAAGGTTTATTTAGCTCAGAAATGTATTAGTGTATTTATACTGTATATATTCCTGTATGTACGGTACTGCTATATATTTGCAGTCATATTATCATCAGGCAATTTTCCATCTTGAATTATCAGAAAAGAGAATTAGAAAATATAATGCTAGCCCCAGGGAAGGAGAACTTTTTTCCAAAAGTCCTATCTGCTAATATCACCTGCCAATGATTTAATGTGTTTATAGTTTATGCTAACCTTTCTTAGCTTTCCTTTTTATACATTATAGTCTGTGTATCTGGTAGAAGGGAAGCCTGCAGCCAATTGCCGTTACTTTGCAGCTCCTATCTTTACTCACCAAATAGCTATTTTCTTTTTTATTGCTTTTTTCATTCCTGTGAGGTAGTAACTGTAGGCTGTTATTAAACTGCTGTCTCATTAGAAAAGGTTCATCCAAATAAATTCACTGCTGATATTAGCACTTTAAAATGTTAATGTCTTTGTCTTTCTTTGGTATAACATATATTTTTATATGACACTTAAAGAGACCCCTTTAGACTCTTTCATTTCCAGAAGAGTTGTTGTAACAGCAGGACAGCATTTTGGGACAGGATCATGTTTTTTAGGTAGTGCCTTATTTAAGAATTCTTAGTACATCTCCCTATTAAAAATACTTCCCCAATCTGAGTAAAGTGAAAGCCAACAAAATTAAGTGCATACAAGAATGTTAACATTCTTCATCAGCAATATGAACTGCTGCAGTGTGTGTTTGAGTCTGGGATCTGTGGTCCTGTTTGTACTTTCTTAGTCTGCTACTCCTTGTATAACCAGAGACCAGTGGAGCTCAACTTGAAGCTCTGTTACAGAACTCCGATGTCATATTTTACTCACACTCAACCTTTCTTGCTTTCTCCAGTTTGCATCAGACATTTCCCACGATTACAGGTGGGAGGTATTCCTCCTGTCCAGTCTCTGTGTAGTCATGACTAACCTCTCCTAACAGATTTTGATAAAGGCAGTGATGGCATCATGGGAATGTTATTTAGTCATTACACTTGATCTGGCAACAGAGTATAGAGTAAATGTGAAGCAGAATAAGATAAAGGGTTATCATCTGCTGGGATAAGTGTCCCTTCATACATAGTCTTTAGTTTCATGAAGTAGTTAATTTGGGGTTCTTCTGGATCAGGTCTCACTGAAGCTTTTAGGACAGAGCTCTAAACATATTCAATTGCACCTATTTCTAATTGATCTCATTCTAACACAAACCTAAAGTGACTGCATGGCTTGTAATAAAATTAAGGTCTACTCACAACTGTTTCTATGTAGGAAACTTGTTCAAAAACTCAAATAATTTTCACACTGGGAAATGTCTCCTCTCATTGTCTCCTGAACTCAGTCTAGGCATATCAGACCCATGTGGATAGCAGTAGCTGAATTTTGTTTCCTTTCACTTCATAGTAAAGAGGATACTTTTTTGTTCGAGTGCCAAGTATTTTTAAAAGTACTTTATTTCACAAACGATTCTTAAAAGCAGAATTAAGGTATTGTGAAGAGGACTTTTGATGGTTGTATTAGTTCTAATATTTAATGCTTAGAATTAATAGAATTAGTCATTACTTTATTGGATTTGAATAAATTGATACTGGAGTGTATTAAGCAATGTATCCCATATGCACTGGATTATTCATTTGCCTGTTTTTGAAAAACGTATAAGCCATACAGGAGCAGATTTGCATTTATTATGCTATGTAACTAGCCCTACTCTTACCAAAGGGAAAAAATACCCTAATTTCAGATATTTGAAAACTTTTGGAATTGTATTATTGTTGTGGTGGTGGTTGTTGTTTAGAATTATTTGTAACATAAAGCCAGCCTGTAAATGGATAACTTACACTGGCATAACTGTCATCATGCTATGATTTTCCTTTAAAAAATTCAGGAAACAGTTCACCTTATATGACCTTTGGTTGTGAATACAGTTAGGCTGTGATAGCTTGGTTTTTTTTATAGTCAGCATTAGAGATGTTCTTAATTACAGAGATATAATTAAGCTGTTACGAATTTGTGTGCCAGTAAGCCTTAAAATGTTTGAATTGTTCTCAGCAGCTGATCTCTGTGTTGGGATGAGGTTATATCTAATAGGAATAAACAGGAAAAGCAGTACAGGGGGGTTTTTTAATCCAAATATATTTTTAAAAGTCAAGACAAAAATTTGTTATACGTGTTCTGACCACCTCCCTTTCTTGTAGTTTTCAGTAGCAAACAGGAGTATTTCTGCACAAATACCTTGAAACAACAGAATCCTGAGTTTGTGCTTTGTTTCAGCTTGTTTGGGTAGTTTGTTGGTGTTTTGGGGGGGGCGGGGGGTGTCAGGGCATGCAGGGGAGTGACTTCCATATTCAACAAAGTACTCAAATCTTATGCTGAAGCATTGAGGAATCTCTTTGCTTTTCAGTTCAGCGTGTAACCCAGGTGTAGGCTACCATGAAAGATGTGAGTGGCTGCCATGAAATGGCACAAAGTTCAAACTGGAAGGGGAATTGGAAGCCCTAGAGTTTTTATTCTTGGTTGGACTGTAAACATGTTATATGACCTTGAGCAGATCACGTTAACCCGGACTTCCCAAAGCATTTGCACTCCCAAACTGGAGCTAGAGGTTGGTCAGTTGCAATTTCCTGTAAGATGAGAACGGTGCCTTAATAGGGTGCAGACAGTTCATTAACACGAAGTGCTGTGTAAGTCTCCAGTGAAACACATTACAGGTGGTGGAAAGTATTATCAGGAATTAATAATATTATAAATTAGTAATAATAATATAGGTTTACCCTATGATGTTGTACTTTACCCCGAAGCAAGATAAATCATAAGCTGCTTAGAAGTTTTTTTTACAATAGAGTGCAGCAGTTAAGGGTCTTTAGAACATTTCTGCAATATTAAAATGATTTTTCAGCCAGCATATTAGCTTCTTCAGTCAAGTCTAAGGTTTTAAGAAAGTAAAACAAACAAAAGCCCAGGGTATTATTTACTTAATTAGTCCCTTCTGCAGCATGAATTTCTTTCTGAACTTCATTTCTGCTTAGTAAGTATCATATCTACTGATGTTCCTTATGTTACTAAGCAACAAAAACACTACAAAATAATAGAAAAAAACCCATGTTATAAGGCACTGTAATTCTGGTCATGTATCATGGGGTTAATTTCTTAGGAAAACTCTGTGATTCAGAGTGCAGTGCAGCAATGTAAAATATATATTTTCATTATAGAAAGCAGTTCATATCTTCAAAAAATGTGCATTTAATTGCATAATGGCAGAAAAGCAACACAAAAATTATTGAAATAATATTCCAATTGTATTTTATAAATCATCTTTAAAACCTTTACATTTATGTAGCAATTATAACCTAACCACAGGATCTAACATCTTAAAGCTTCATCAAAATCAATCAAATACCCTAGGCTAAAGCTGGAATGTTGTTCTGACGGAATTGCTCCCAAAGGCAATTTTGATCTGTTTAGGCACCAGTTTTACAGTACATTCCAAATTTTATTATTTCTGGTACTATTTCCTGGGTACGGTTTTGTTCGCATGATGACTCTAAGAGATTTCCACTATATAAAACAACTAATTAATTGCAAATTGGTTAAACTAATATAATTGTTTTCAAACATGCTACTACTATTGGTCCATAGAAAATGCCGAATCTCTTCTGTTACTTACTTTCGAAGTCTGTTTTATAGAGAACTACAGATTTCAGATGGTAAATTAAACAGAGTCTCACTCACATCACGTATGAACCTGAGAATACTTGGCATTTGCAAGGCATTCCCTGCTTGGCAGACATTCTGGCTGGTCTTGCCTTAGTTTCGAAGTGCCTGTAATCTAATGTTTACACATGTATACGCAGTATAATGTACAATGTGCTGTGTGTATCTGCACAAAAAAAGGAAATTGAAAAAAATTGTAAGATGTTTACAAAAACAATTCCTCAATTCTTGCATTCTCTGCTCCTGAGAACTTTAAGTAGAATTTCCATGTGAAATTCTTAATAAAAAAACTTGTGACCTTTAAAATTAAACTTCCTTCCAGGTTTGTAAAGGAGAACAGTATTTCCTCCGGTTTCTGGTTACAATGCCGATTTGTGCTTGGACTTTTCCAATATTTAATAAGCATATGCTCACACGCTTTACCTGGCTGAAGCTGTGCTCTTTCTGAAGAAGAGATTGCCCTTTAGGTCTTCCTTGGCCATAACAGGGAATGCTCTCTTCAGATTTACTCACTAAAGGTCAATAGTTTATTTTTAAAATGGCAATATTAGGGTTAATATTTGCTGTATTATCTGTGAGTTAGAGCTCATTCAGGCTAACAAGGGTCATTCCCTAGATATCCAAGCTGGAGTAGATTTTAAGATGTTCAAAATAGATCTAAAGACTCTGCTACATTGCCTAGACTGTTGTTATCAAAAATGTTCTTATGTTAGATGTTTAAGTCTGTAAAGAAGCCTCAAAGTAAACAATTTTTAGATAGAAATACTGAGTGCTTCTCAGAGCCATGACAAATGGGAACTGCCTGTGTTTTCTAAGGTCATTTCTAAGAGGCGAATGGCCAGGAATTTAAAATCTGTTAAACAATTCTAATGTTGTGCTTGGAGGAAATAAAAGCTGTTGAAGGATTAGGTATCCATCATTGGTCACTCATAGTTAAGGAAAAAAAAAAAGCACAGGGGATTTTTTTTTTTTTTTGTTCTTCTGAAATAAAGTCAGGGGAAACAAATAACTTAAGTATAAGTGATCTGTTTTGATCACAGATTAGATTTGAGTTGAATTTCCAGCTGGTGATGGGTTTAGAAATACTGATTTGTCTTATTTTATTTTGTAGATGCTTCAGAAACTTGCTGTGTGTTTACCACGGGTTCCACCAACCAACTTGAGAGGGAACTTACCTATTCTTTCATTAGCCAAGCATAACATAATCTTGAATTAATTACTCCTCTCCACATGGCCTTCCTACTAGTGTCAGCTTACCTTCTGCTGGCTCGTGCTCAGGGTGCTCCTCTTGAGAATGGGGCACTGTTGGAAACACTGAAGTCACAAGTAGGATTATTCAGCAATAAAAGTGAACACGATTTGGCACAGGTGAGACCTCCTGGTACAAGCCGACAAATACCTCAGACAATCATCATAGGAGTTCGTAAAGGAGGGACAAGGGCTTTGCTGGAAATGTTGGATATTCATCCTAATATTGTGGTAGCAGCTACAGAAGTCCACTTCTTTGACTGGGATGAAAATTATATGAAAGGAATAGACTGGTATAGAAGTCTGATGCCTTTTTCTTACGGAAATCAAATTACAATTGAGAAAACACCAGGCTATTTTACATCACCACAGGCTCCAGAAAGAATTCATGACATGAACAGCTCCATTAAACTGCTACTCATTCTGAGAGATCCCACTGAGAGAGTTATATCTGACTATACCCAAGTATATTACAACAGAGTAGAAAGCCACAAGCCTGTTCAGCGTTTTGAAGATATTGTGATTAAGAATGGAGCACTTAATACCAAATACAAAGCTATTCAGAGAAGTCTGTATGATGTTCATATGGAAAAGTGGCTTAAGCATTTCAGTTTGGATCAGATTCACATAGTGGATGGCAATACTTTAATCAAAGACCCTCTTCCTGAATTACAAAAAGTTGAAAGATTTCTAAATCTTCCTTCCCGAATTATGTCTTCTAATTTTTATTTTAATCAAACCAAGGGATTCTACTGCATTAGAAGTGATGGAAGGGAGAGATGTTTACATGAATCCAAAGGGCGCCCCCATCCTCTTGTTAACAACACTGTCTTAGAGCAACTGTATTCTTACTTCAGAGAGCACAATGCAAAATTTTACAAAATGGTTAATCATTCCTTTGACTGGCATTAGTGCATTTGGAATCAACATTTCTTAAAAAGGGCCTGAAACAAACTCTTTCAAACGTATCTTTCTAAACTGTCAAGATTAATATTGTGAGAACTTAACATACTGGTTATGCACTTCATTGGAATAATACGTCTGTTAACTCATTGAAGTGGTACCCTTTGTGTTGGGAAAAATGAGTTTCACGTATTTGTATGATTACTGTGAGTCATATTCTGATCTTCTTTCTCTCATCATACAAATACATTAACTTCAGCAGACTTATTTCAGATATATATCTGTTACAAAATTTGTGCTGGTTTTGGAAAAATATTGTTAGACTGCTACTAACAGTGTAAAAAATGTGAATATTTGAAATGGTATTATTCTAACTGTTCTGTATTTTTTGTTGTTAGTATTTTTTATATCACGCACAATGATAGTGGCATTGATTTCTACGGTTTTTCATACAATAAGTTAAATTGTATGTTAAAACAAGGGCACATATAGTGTCTCCAATAAATAAATAATTCATCTTCTGTTAATATGCTGAAGTTCTTAATCAATTAATAATAAAAGGAATCTATTTCACTTGTGATTTTGAACAGGTGAACTAGAATCTCCCTGTCTGTATATCATTAGTATTAAAACACACTCTTACTATCTTGGGTTTGCAAAAAAAGTCTCCAAAGTAAGAATATGAACTGTTCGAAGAAGCTTTAAGTGAGAGTTCTGAATGTAAAGAAATTAAAATATCCCTAACAACCTCAATATACACTGTTATTCTATACACTAAAAAAAATGGAAAAAAATATTAATATCAACAACTGTACAAATATTTGATTATATAAATTACTAAACTTTGCTCTTGAATGGAAAAGCTCTTCATTAGTACTATCATATTAATCACGTTTGTATTCTGTGACTAGTTATTCTATTGCTCTCCTGGCTTTAGTTTACATAGCTTCACTGGCACACTGATTCTTGTTTAAAAAAAAAAAAGTTATTTGCTTGCCCTCCAGAGCATGGAGTATTTTTACTTTGTCATTTCTAATGCAGCTCATGGGATGGTCTCAAAGTTGAGGTAACGTCTTGTTATGCTGTATCTCAGACACATTGTTCAATATGCTACATATGACATGCTCAGATTATATATAAAAAAGCCCACACCCATCTATACACCTGCATTAGGATTTTTTTGGTTGGTTAGGTTTTTTATTTTTTTGTTTGACAGTACTGTGCCAGTCTGTTCTTTTTTTATGTAAATGTTTTATTATATGTCAATACCAAAGAGGAAAATCGACTTGAAATGCTAAATATGGTGCCAGATAGAACTACAAATGCAGATGTATGTGTTTGACACTGTACCTTGCAATCCAGAAACCATTGGGTGCATTCCTCTTCAAGCTTCTCGGGACACTGGTGAGCTGGAGTTGTGTGGGCCCTCTCCGAGCATCGTGGCATCAAACCCCACCTAACCTGGGTGAGGACCCTGAATCTGTGTCCTGTCTAAGCCAGTCTGCAGCTCAGAGGAGTGTAAGTTCCTCGTGTGGGATTCAGTCTTCCGCTTCACAGGCTAAAAGGTAGGTATCGCAGCACTAATGTCTGGGCTTCTAGTACTTTATGAGGAGGCTACTTCGATGTTAGGCAGGTAGCAGTATTCCACTGAAGCCAGACAGAATCAAGCCCAGCCAGATTATGTGGAAATAGCCTTCATCAAATATTCCCTTAATAAATGTTAAATGTTAATGTAATAAATCTTATTCTTTGTGTCTTCTGCTGCTTGCATGTGTATATATGAGAGAAAATTATATTTATTTGTCATTAGCATATAATTAACCTCTGAAATTATCTTTTGGAAGTATGATTATTTACTATATCTCCGATTTCTACAGATGGCCCAAATCGTTATTTACTACTTCCACCTCTTCTGAGTTTGTGGCTTTTTAATCATTAATATTGATCAGATCTGGGCACTACTCACAAGTACAAAGTTGATCTGAATCAGGTGTGGAAATAGCAATGTATTTCTTTCAAATTAGCCAAAGAACAGGATGTTTATGCTGGTTTTATACCAGGACATTAGATAGGAAAACTGTAATAATGACAATTGTGTAGTCTAACAATAACTTCTTTGTCATTTGTCAAGTAAAAAGTTAACCCAGAAAAATTCTGAACTCTGAATCAGCAGGGCGAGTTTATACTAGACCAACACTTTTATCTGGTAACAGAAGCCCCAAATCCAGATTCCCTGTAGCGTTTAACATAGCCTGTTCTTTCTGACCAATGCCATCTCAGTGATGAACGAAACTCATTCCAGTCCGCTAACTTCAGAAATACAGTATTGAAGGTAGCACCATACCAGCTGTTTATCATAGAGTGTAGTTTTTCTTTCAGTCTTTCTTTCTGTTTCTTATGCATTCCAAAGCCTTCCACAGTCATCTTGGTTTGCTTCTTTTCAATGAGGATTCCATGTAACAGTGTTGAAGAATAATCAGGTTGCTTTGGTTTTGGTTTTCTTTTTTTTCCACAAGAAGCTAATTTGAAAACAATGTATACTTTAACAAAGGTTTCAGGTAGTTGCTAGTAGTTGAAGAGTTCACATGTTTCTATGTCACATTCGATTTCATAGACTTCCAAGAAAAAAAAAAAAAAAGAAAAAATTCTAATGTCTTTCCATATTTATGCTTGCAGACATCAAGTCTTTCTCTTTCTTCTCTGAAGTTTACAGCTAATCTTTAAATAAGTTGAATGCAAGAAGGCCAGTTGGCAGAACCTGTATTCATCTTTGAAAATGCAGGTCCCTTTCTGGAATTTACATTTCAAGGAGAGCTGCTCTGTATGGATTAGTGATGCACGTATCTACTTGATTTGTTAGCACTCTTCATTCGCACTCAACGTTTTTGGGAAGGACAGAGTTGATGGAATTAATTCAATGATCGTTTTAGAGTTTACTAATACCAGAAGGAATATATTATGCATAGTATAATTGTGGGGGGGATTGGGGGGGGGGAGGGGCAGGAGGCGATGCGTTGGTTTGGTTTTGGTTTACATAAATCGAGATTCTCACCTGAAGTTTTGTTTTGGTAAATGGTCTACAAAGGTGCAACTTAACCTCTACATAACAGAATTCAATAAATATAGTAACTATAATTTAACATTACAAATTGTTTTGACCAGTTTCTCATTTTCTGATCTGAAAAATATTACCTCATGCAGTCCTGACCTTCTCCATTCTTACTGTCTTCAAAAAATAATACTCTTTCTGTCATTCTCAGGAGGGGGATCACATCAACTTAATAGAAGATCTACTGAGCCATACTTCAGTAATACTGAAATAAGAAGTACTCCGGTTTTGGCACTTGGAATTCAAAACTAGTCAAATTTTGGAAAGAACTGGAAGCTCATGATCAGTTCTCAAGGTTGTTAACAAGATGGTTCTTCTCAATGTAAGAAACCACAAATATCTCTTATGGATATCCACAATTGATATCAATTCCACAATTGATAACAATCCATAAACTATTCTGCTCCAAATTGGTCATCAGAGGCCTCTCATCTCATTATCTGATACTCAAGAGGTGTTTGCAGAAATAAATTTCATGTGGGAAGGTTGCTTAAAGAGATCATGCAGTTTTTTCAAAGGTTGTTAGAAGCATCTGAAACAGACACCACAGTCACATGTGTAAAACTACTGCAGAATCTATGATGATGTGAGCAGCTCTTTGATGTTGTTTTGCATTCTGCAAATATTAAGCTTTCACTTTCTAAATACTATTCCTTCCTTCTTTAGTTAAAATGCCATAGTTATAGTTGCTTTGATCTAATATCACTGAGAATTAGAAATATCAAGCAAATGCAGCTGTAACTGGATCAGTTTAGCCTTTGCCACAATAAGCAGCACGCTCACACTTAATAACTAGATGAGCCTAATACTAGCATTTTTTTTATACAGGCTATATATGTTACCTATAGTACATAAAGAAAAAGCATTGGGAAGGTTAAGAGCTAGGGTTTTGCTCCAAAAAACTCCTAGTACTTAATTAATGTGAAGAAAACAAAGAGATTCCTCTGTTGCACTCACCCTCATTTTACCAGGAAGAAGGTTGGGTTTTTGGAAGGTTGGGTTTTTGGATTGTATCTGCTGTATCTAGGCTGCTCAAAGGCCTTGGGGTGACTTCTGGTCTTTTCTGTCACAGCTTAGCCTTGATGGAGTGTTTACAGTTCCTGTTAAAGCAGAGACATTTTTGAAATATCCATAGGCAGTATTGGGAGAACTTTACAGAGGGAATACACTTAGTGCACATCGTGGTATGCTGCTGCACAACATCATCTCCTTGGTACAAAGCCAATAGATGGTCTTATAATACGCATCGGAGGAAGATTGGGTTGACTACTGCAGGGAAGTGCGTCTGCATGCAGAATTTTCAGTCTTCATGCACCTTTCAAAAGTGCATCAAAAAGAAATTTAAAAATTGGGTTGCTTCTAGCAAGTTTGACTGCTTGTTGCCTTTGTCAGTTCAGATGCTATCATGAGTTGGACAAAAATTTCAATATTTCATAGTCCCTATAATTTCCTGTTTACTATGTGTGGTCAGAAACAAAAATATGGGTTATTACTTTGCTTTATAAGAACACAGTTAAAAAAAAAAAAAGAGACACACACCCCAGTACCTTGACTCATATTAAGAGTTGCACAGTAGCAGTACTCAGAATAACATTTCCTTGCAGAGAAAGGAACATTCTACTCCTGTAGATTATTATTTTTCTGTATTTGTGGATTTGATCCTTCATGTCCTTCAAAAGCTTGAATTTTATTATAGAACTGAACAGACACATTGGAATTAAAATCGGTAATATAAACTGCCCAGCACATTAATCACTACCAGCAGTTAATATTTAGTTACTGGCCGAATAATTTCTACTTCGATTATTTTAAGTTTGTGTGACTTACTAATTTTTATAACACAAATTTATAAGTTAGAACCAAGTGGATAAAAAGACTACGTATTATCATTCTGCGATTAGAGGAATTGTCATCTCTTTAAGGTTAATTAATAGTGACATGAGCTTACCACAATTCCTGAAAAATTACTGGAAGCCAAGATACTAACAGAACTGCAAAGTATAAATTAGCTCTTGAAGTGAATCTGCTACTTAGGGAAAATATGACAGAAAAAAACCAGACTGACATAAACCATACTTTCCTGGTAAAATAGATGTGATGTAAATTGTACAGTATCTCATGTATTAGCACATGTGACAAGTAGTATGAATTCTACTTCTGATGCAAAATGGTCTTACACTTTTGTGTTGTATGTTCTTTTAGTTTCTTTACAAAAACCTCTCGTTAAGTGCTTAAAGAAAAACACCTTAATGTAAACTCTTTCCATTGGTACAATTTTTCTCTCAAAGGACATTTCTCTGGTTTTGTACTGTTTCCTTTCAGATAAAAAGGTGGTTTGAATCACCCTACAATAGAAGTAGAGAGTTATCATACCAGAACTAAGGCTATTCTGTTTATTACAGTTCTCAGCGAAGAACATTTTTATATAGGAACTGATAACAGTTTAACAATCTCTTTTTATTTTCTCTCCCTTCATTAGATAACATAACTATGTTATAGGGGTTTTTATTCTGAAGGATGTTACTCTAAAGCACTGACTTATAGATCTAAATCAGATGGTGGCAATAAAAGGGAAGCACAAGTAATTAAGAATCCGTTCCATTTTCCACTTGGACTGGCCATTTTTTTCTTATTTGTTAACTCTTTTGATATGAACATTCTGATCTATCAAAAACTTTCTCTTAGGAATGTGTCGGCCAAACCTGCAATAGAAAAAAAATAAGGCAAAGGCAACTAGAATGCGATAAAACCTGAGCTGAAGGCCCTCTTCTGCTAACTATTTGTTGATATAATACGACACTGTTATAAATTAAGATTATGATTGGCCTGATAAGACAATGCACAGGACTAAGTAACATACTACTCCAGGGATTTATCTAGGTATTCTACCTGCCTGAGTTAATTTTACGATTGTTAGGCTATTAGGGACATACATGCATATAGATTTTCAAAACACTCATCTTATTAGAGAATACTGCAATACTGTAGGACAGGTTGAATATGTTATGTCTGTCCTTGGGTGAAACGCTGCAGTGCAGCAAATTGGATGGGAAGTAACAATTCTCCACACTAAGCGTTGGACATTTTTAAATTCCTTATGGAAAATTAGGAGCAGGTTTGTTGTTCATTTGACAAGGACTGTAAGCCTAGAAAGATGCTGTGCAACTGCCATGAGAAGACTGAAGACACCTTTTCTATACTCTGCCAAGATACAAATCTACAACTCAAGACAAGTGACACAGATGGAACACTGCAAGCTGCAGGGGGTGCCTTGCTGCCTTGAGTGAAGAAAGATTAAAGGCTCATAAACAACGTATGCTACGGTTGCACATGCACACACACGTCATACACAGCTCGCAAAACACACTCAGTCTAAAACAAAAACAAGTAGAATCTACAGCTGTGCACTGAAGTGATCCTGTTGAAGGCATACTGAACCAGGGGCAACACTTCCCTATGAGCTACCTGTAACTTATTTGTTGTGTTAATAAACCGAAGTCTCTTTCAGCCATGTGCTAGGCATCTTCTGTGAGCTTACAGCATATACTGCTCTTATCTTCACCTTGCAGACAGTGGGTATTGTATTCTCAGGTTCATAGTAAGCTTCATCCACTATGTGTTTACCAGACAACCCATGTTTATGTGACTGTAGTTCTTTTCAAGTGTACGTACACAAAATGAATAAAACAGATGAACAGATTCTCTGCAAAAAAAAAGACTTAGTGGGGCATATACTTAGGGCTTGTTTGTGTACAGTAAGCATAGCAGAACAGGGTTCAAGTAAACTGCCTTTCATACTTTTCAAAAATAAACTTTCTGTGTGTTTTCATTTCCTTTAATTTGGGATGGGGGGGAGCCTCCTCTACGTTGTTTAGTAACAAACTTGGAATTTTAAAATTGAAATTCATCTGAGAAGTTAAAAATATTTTGGTTTCAGTGTCTTAAATAAGAAATTACCATACAAAAGTTACTACATTTTTAGCAGCATTAGAAAACTGTTCACTTTGTCTTTAGTTCTTTGAAGACTTGTCTTGGACCCTCCCACCTCGCCCTTGGAAAAAATATTTTCATAGCAAATACCCTTTTTGCTAGCTGCTTTCAATGTTACATGGGCAGAGTTCACTAAAGTAATCACTTGCATTAAAAATACAAAGATTAGGCATGGTGATAGCTAAGTCTTGCATTTCCACATGAGTGGAAAAAAATTACATATGAAATAAAACTGTGGTCACTTTAAATGGATATCTGCTGAATTATACCGAGTGTTGTGGACTCCAGATCATACAGAGATCGGGGCTGCCTCAGCCATCCACTTGACCACTCGCGACATCTTTTGTGAGTTTGGGAAGAGTGGTTTCGCCTTTCCATTAAACAGACATTCAGGCCTCAATCTGACAAAAATTTTTTGTCTGGTTCCTCAGGTCCTTGTATAGTTAGATGCCTTTTTTCCCCTCAGATTACCCACAGGACAGATTTTTGCTGAGTTGCAGTACATATTCCATTGGTAACAGCAAGCTAACTTTGGAAGCCCTGTTCAATTTCTTTTACTAAGTGGTGGGTCCTCCATTATTTTTGTCCAAAAACCCAGTTGTCACAGACGGCAGTTACTCTACATAAATACAGCCACCCAGAGAAGTATGAATAAAATATACTAATGCAGCTTTCTGTAGCTACTAGATACAATGAGCCAGAAAATACAAAAGCTTGTTAACTTGTTATGGTCCTTTGTCCATGACTCCTTTTTATCAAATAAATTTTGGGTATGGTTATGTATATGCTCATATGACTCCCTATCCTGATTGTCTGTGTATTATGCTCAAAGGGAACAGGATTATATTGCCTCACTTTAATACTAGAGCCCAGGATTTTATTTCACATAAATGCAACTTCAGTGTCAGTCACTCACTATCTTTGATTTTTTTTTCTTTATCTATAAATTCTTCTTTTTTTTTTTTTTTTTTCATTTACTAATGAAGGTCTGCTTTTCTCTTTCGTGGAATAAATAGTTTTGATCTTGAATTGAGCTGTCCTGATCTGAGAAAAGCAGAAACATATACTATGGCTTTCAAAAAAAAAAAAGAAAAAAAAAAAAAAAAAAGAGTCAGGAAATCAGATTACAAACTTGCAAGCAATTAAGACGAAACAGGTAATCCTAACACACATAGCAAGCATAATGATTGAGGATATTTTTGGAAGATAGGAAAAAAAATCACCTTCCATTTTAAGAAAGAAGTATTTCTTTGCTATTTAACAGAAACATTTGGATTCATGTGCCCCACTGCTGTAAAGTGGCTCTGACTTCAGTCAGCCACAGTGACTGCAGTAAAACTACTTTAATTTGTAGCTAAGGATCTAGACCAAAATACCTATACATAGGGGATGCTACTTCAGTCTTAGGTGGCTGGTAAGCCAAATGAAATAACTGTACTTTCTGAAACATAGATACTCTTATCACGTAATACACAAATTAAACATTTGGCAGTAATGCTAACATAGAAGCTATTTCTCTCTTAATTTGATTTTTCTGTACAAATTCTAGTCAGTGAGGTAGTCAATGACAAGCAATAAACTGCAAGGAGAGAGGGGGCAAAAATTCCTTTATTTGCATCGCTGGCCTCATTCTGTCAACATATCACCCGGATTGCTGGATACACACAGAGATGCATTCTGGCAATGCTAGGAAGGGACCTGCGTTTCCTGCTGTCTATTTCAACTTATTAGTAATAGGATGATGCTTCTAGCACATCTAAAATAAATTAATATTGGATTAATTCAATTAAAATGGTGTCAGGAAAACACATTGCAGATTCATTCATCACAAACTTGAGACCAATATTTTATTTTAAAAAAAGAGTACCATAGTAATTATGTTTATGTGTATAATTGCCTAAAGCTAAGCCAAATGACAAAATAGATTCTAACACTTTCCAACATGCCTTCAGTGCTGATCAAGCCACCAGTTCATAAAATAAATATAAATATAGTATTTTCAACACTGACAGTAACACAAAGAATTTATTTTAAATAGTTTTGGTTTACTCTACAAAGCATTTTATCTGAACTACCAAACTAATTGGTTTTATTACTGCTGATTCAAAGTTGTGTTCACTGACCATTTTTCTTTGTTGTTCGCTGATGATCATTTAGATCTTTTTGAATATCAAGGGATGACAGTGCAGCAGTATTCTTTTAAGTGGTAATAGGCTGGGCAAGAATAACCGCCAAACTTTACATAATTGACTTAAGTGTAGTACTCATTGAAAAATGTTATAGGACTATATCCAAACAATAGTATAATACAATGCCAAAATTAAGAGCAATAGAAAATCTGAAAAACATTTTAGCATTTGCAGTACCTTGTGGATAGAAAGATCAAAATAAACAAAACAAATAGGAGACCGATTCTGTAGCCTTTGACCAGAAAAAACTCCTACCTGTCACAGACATAATGCTTGAGCTAAGGCTGCACATCTGGACCATTGATTAGAATGTGCTGTATTCTGACATTTTATTCATACTACCTGCGTCTTCAGCAGGACCTCAGATACAGTTATATCCCACTCGAGGTAAGTAAACCTGTTGGGATTTACTGGATGTGAGGATGAATTCAGATTTACTCATCTTGTAGTCATGACAGGCAGATGAAATACAGATAGAGTAATAAAGATACCTTTAGCAAAAGAGTCTCGGCGTGTTTAGTAGCTTGCCCTTTGTGCATTTTACAAGTGAAGAGCATAAAAATCTTGTCTGAAGTATTTAATATCTTATGATTTAAAATAAGTAAGCATATTAGCCGCTTAAAGTTTCTCAAAAACACTGGGAAGTGAACTGAAAAAGTCAAATTAATAATTTTTCATAAGGAGTGTCCAAGGCAAAGAGTGATGACTCTTTAATAAGATTAGAAAATTTCTTCCTCAGTTTGCTACTTTAAACCATAACTACTAACAGTGAAATAATTACAACTGAAAGTATTGTTGCACAAAGCTTTCTGGTTCTGGATGGAAAGCGTATTTTTAAGTATACAAAATTTGAGACGCATTTGAACTCTGGAGGGAAAACATTCCACGCACCCAGTACTCCAGAGGAAAAGATACTGTATACACACAGCTTCTTCCATTTCAGAAAGCCCTCAGGCCCAAAATCTCTCTCTCCTAACTGTCAAGATTGAAATGGACTACAGGGCATCAGAAGCTCAAAAATGCACTTGGGATGCAATCCTCTTGGGCCTTTAAATATTAACACGAAAAATCTTAAACCTTGGGCTACCAGGCAGCTGAAACAGATAGCAAAACACTGTGAAGAGTCACACTCCCTTCTGCTAATCTCTCTTTGCAACAATAACACAGCTACATAGTGAACCAGCTGCCGGCAACAGATCATTTATGCAAGTTGCCCAATCTACTGCATGCATTTCTTTAATCTGCCTGCCATTTCACAGAGATATGCATCATGATTATCATCAGGGAATTCAAACAGAGCTTGATCTCATTTTCATTGCCATAAAGTGAACGGTGACTTCAGGTCCTTGAATCGCAGCCTCTGGTCAATAACAGCACGTAGGCTGCCCAGCCTGCTGGCCTGCAGGAACGGTACCTCATCATGATTCAGAAGGCCTAGGGAAATAACACTTTCTTCAGGCCTCCTGCCTGAACCAATCGTGGTAAGTTAAGTCTGCAGGGACTCTGTCCTAGCTAGTCTTGCCTTTTTATCATGTACTTCAGTCACATAAATGGAAAACAATTGCATGTCATCTTTAGTTGCAACTGAATATAGATTATGGTAATGATAACTCCCAATAAGTCAGGTTGTGCTTTACACATAAGTATAGGAACCAAACCAGACCCTTGTCAGACAAAATGCTAGGCAAAAACAGGCAAGAAAATAACAAGGTTCAAAAGTATGCTGGAACCATCTGCTGTCCCAAGTGGCTTAGAAAAACAAGCAAGTCCCAACAAAATGCAAGACTAAAAGAAAAATCACATGTTTCTTTAAACTATTCAGTTTTATTTTACTTTCCATTTTTAAGCCTTCAGGGTGTTCTAGTGTCATGTATCCATGCTTTTCTTTCTTTACAACCAAACTGCCACAGCAATAGTTTCTTTTTTTTTTCTACAGGTAGTTGCTTGTGTTTCTTGTGGGAATGCAAAACAGAAAAAATAGCACTTCAGAATTAGTTTTCCTCTAAGAAGTCCTACCTAATTGAGAAAAGCTAAGTTTTAATCAAAAATATGTAACTTATTTAAGTATTTTTGCATCTGCCTGCATATTATTTTTACTCATCAGTGTCAAACAGACCTGCAGGATTTTCTGGGTGGCTGAAAAGAGTCTGGCACTAAATATGGATTTTTTTAGTGCATGCAAGAGTGCAGTACATATTTCTAAATAAGTATTTTAAAATTTATTATTTCTATGTACTGGTGCTGTGACCGTTGGCTCAGTAGATTTTTCAAATCTATCTATTTAAAATGCAAATGTGTGTATATGTGAGTATCGGGGCCTATGTCTATAAAAAGCCTCTTTAAATGTTCAAAATCCTAATTATTTTTTCAAAAGATTCCTGGGGATTCTTTCACTCAGATCACCTTTCAATTTTTAATTTACTTTATTAAAATCGCAATAAATCATCTCATTGCCAGCTTCTCTATCTGGAGTTCATTAACATATCAGAAGATAAGTTATCAGTCACATCTCATATATTGCTTCTCATACATCAATTTGTCATTTTTCTGCTTTCATTCTCTTCTGTATGAACTAAGAAAATCTTATCTCATTTCAAGTTTCTATTAATCCAGGACACATACATTTTAACTATTTAAAGTCATCTAAATGCTTAGATTAGCTAAGTTTATATATGCCAAATTTTTAAACTTTTTTTGCTTGATAGATGAAAAATATTCTAAACTACTGAGGTATAGAAAAAGTTAAATTTAAGATTCATCAATGCTGGCAAAGTCTTGCAGTAACAGATTAATGTCTACGCACAGCTAGGAACACTTTAGCTCTAACAGCATTAACAGTGTTGATATAGCAAGACGTGTTTGTGCAGTCTTGGACAAGTCACTTAAGCCTCCCTGAATCCCAGAGTGTTTCTGTAGGACGTCCATCAGAAGAATGGAATAGTGCCCAAGGTAAACACTGTCCTTCCAGCATACATGGGGCACTATGGAATAATTACAGGTTGCCCTCACTTAGAAAATGCAGTGTTCCAGTGTCATGAAAGTGTAGTGAAGATGAATCACTCAAGATTATCAGGCACACACAAAACCTGAAGTAGACAAATAAGTACCACGTATGTCTGAACTAACATGCTCAAAATGATACTAAAAATGCTTTTGGTAGCTGGCCATCTGCCTGCATTCGATGCCAGGTTATCATCTGCTTTTACATTCAGGTGAAATGCATAGTATCAAATTGCAACTACACCTTTTCTGAGATTCCCTTGATGGTTAGGGTGACAGAAAAGAGCTACACTGTAAATGAGATTCAGTCTTAAGACACCAGATATTGTCTGCAGGAACAGAGGTGTATTTTACAAAATTAAGTTACATTATGCAGACTATCATTAGGTAGATGAGAACTCCATGTGGATTACTCCACTGGAAAGTTACTAAGACTTTATGTCAGTTAACCATATTATTGCCTGAATTTTGAAAAACCCCAAAAAAGCCAACTCTTGTGCACAATGGTTTTAACAGATACAAAATAGTCCCATTTTAAAACTTTGTAATATAAACAGAGGACTGATTCGACAAATATCTGATGAAACCCATCACCAAAGATAATAAAAGCTGTATGATTTTGTACTAGCACTTTTGCAGAAATTAATAAATAAGGATTTATGGAGTGGAGACACCAAGTAGAAGCAGAAGAGGCTGTAATCTCTCAACATTTTGCAAGACTGCAACTATAAAAGACAGTTGTGAGCAACTGTAAGCAATGATCTATGCGAGATTCATCTCACCTAACTTTAGATGCTTATATTGTAGCTACCTGTGTGTAAGTTTATTGTCTAGATTTCATAGAATGGTCTGGGTTGAAAGGGACCTAAAAGACCATCTAGTTCCAACCTACCTGTCGTGTCAGGGACACTTTCCACCAGACCAGGTTGCTCAAAGCCCCATCCAACCTGGCCTTGAGCACTGCCAGGGAGGGGGCAGCCACAGCTTCTCTGGGCAACCTGTTCCAGTATCTCACCACCCTCACAGTGAAGAATTTCTTCCTAATACCTAATCTGAATCTCCTGTCTTGCAGTATGAAACCTTTACCCCTCGTCCTATCACTGCAGTCCCTGATAGAGTCCCTCTCCACCTGTCCTGTAGGCGCCCTTGAAGTATTGGAAGGCCACTATAATGTATCCCCAGAGCCTCCTCTTCTCCAGGCTGAACAACCCCAGCTTACAGGGGGAGTCACACCTGTCCTCACAACGGAGGTGCTCCAGCCCTCTCATCATCTTTGTGACCCTCCTCTGGACCTGCTCGATCAGGTCCATGTCTTTCTTGTGCTGGGGGCCCCAGAGCCGGACACAGCATTGCAGGTGGGGTCTCACCAGAGCAGAGTAGAGGGGGAGAATCACCTCCCTTGACCTGCTGGCCACACTTGTTTTGATGCAGCCCAGGATGCGATTGGCTTTTGGGCTGGAAGCACACATTGCTGGGTCATATTCAGTTTTTTGTCCACCAGCACCTTCAAGTCCTTCTCCACAGGGCTGCTCTTGATCCACTCATTGCCCAGCCTGTATCTGTGCTTGGGATTGCCCTGACCCAGATGCAAGACCTTGCACTTGGACTTGTTGAACTTCATGAGGTTTGCACAGGCCCACCTCTCCAGCCTGTCAAGGTCCCTCTGGATGGCATCCATCCCCTCCAGTGTGTTGACTTCACCACACAACTTGCTGTCGCTGGCAAACTTGCTAAGAGTGCACTCGATGCCGCTGTTCGTATCACTGACAAAGATGTTAAACAGCACTGGTCCCGATACCAGCCCCTGAGGAACACCACTTGTCACTGGTCTCCAACTCAGACACAGAGCTGTTGACTATAACTCTGAGTGCAACCATCCAGCCAATTCCTTATCCACCAAGTGGTCCATTGGTCAAACCCATGTCTCTCCAATTTAGAGACAAGGATATCATGCAGGACAATAAGAAATAATGTGCAGCAGGGGAAGAAATGTTCACTTTAGAACACAGTTCAACCGACCTATTTTAGACGTCTATGCAAGACAAAACAAATTGTGTCCTGAAAGTATCTATTTCCGTTCACTGATATCTTCAGACGCATTAGCATTTGCAAATACTTACACTGGAAGTGTTGAAGTTTGAGTAGCTCAGTCTTACCCAAACTGCTGCCAATGAAAAGAGTAAATTAAAAGTGCTTATAGAAAACAATCATATTCATTCCCACTCTGGCAACCAAAAAAAGCTGTTGTGGTCGTAAATAATTGTGCAAGTTCAAGTAGAGGTATTCTGTTTAATTCATATACCTCCCATTTTTTGTATGCTGTTGTGCTCTAGGTCTTTGTTTTTGAATGTGTATCTGATTTATTCAGTAGTGTTCTGCAAAGTACTCAATAGAAAAATTTTCTACTAATTGCTGTTAATGAACCTTTAAAAGGCAGCTACAATCAGCTCCTGACTTGTCACAATGACCTCCTGAAACAGCAAATGCCAGTGAATGATTATACTCCAGGAAAAAAAGTCCCTTTGTCCTTTAATCTCACTTTATCTCCTTACTTCATACTTGGAGATAGAGCTAAAAAGAAGACAGTAGTCATTTCTTACTAATCTTCTCACCTCAATCAAATCTCTATTATTCACCTTATTCAGACTGAATTATCCTGATTCTTTTCAATCTCTCTTTGTTCCTATAGTACTACTATACCTCTAATCACTTTCTTAACACCTATCTGGACTCTTTCAGTCTCAGCTTAATCTTTCTTAGGCAGCTGTCAGAGAAGGCACTGGGATCACAAACTTGTACAGAAATACAAGTAAGAGTTTCTTACACAGGGTTTCTTGGATTACCAGTGAGCCTGTGCATACACTTGTTCATTCCTTGAACTTAAAAACCAAGATGTTCTTGTATCAGTTTATAGACCGTAACTGATCTAGATTACAGAGTAATATGAGAGAGAATTTGTGAAAGTTCCAAATGACAACACAAACGTGTAATCCCTTGTAAATATAATGTATTCATGAAAACAAAGTGGCAGTCTGCCAAAGCAAGTATTTTACAACTCCAGGGGAGTACTGTGGGAAAATATTGCAAATTGTATGATAGAAAACACAGGCCTAAGAGTCGCAGAACTGAGAACAAGTGTAACAAACAGAATGAGTTAAGAGAAAAGAACATGTCATAGGAAATTAAAACAACACTGGAAAATTAGTTGATCTAGGGAATCTGTCTAGGAGGGAGAGTGGTAGGAGAAAGATACTTCAAGAGATCAGGGATATTTTACTCTGACAAAAGTGTCAGAGAAAATTAGTTCCCACAGAGCCCATATAAAATTTTGGTCCAAATCCTATCAAATTTATCTAAGAGACAGACATCCTTTCCGCCCTCTCCCCTCCCTGTCAAAGAAATGCACAATGATCAAATGAGACCTTTTACTCTTTTATGTTGAGTTGGATGTCAAGGAGAAAACATTAAAGAACAACTTCTCCTGGACAAAAATGTAACTGTCTTTGTAAAGTTTTATTGTTGGCCAGGAAAAAACCACAGAGTTGGCATAACACAGATGGATCTTGAAGTAAAACCATCACTCAAACTCTTGAAAGATTTCCTACATGTTTTCATATACCATTGGTAGAGTATTTGGGCCAAATTAACGTAACAGTTGACATCAACGTAGTTACATGAAGGATAAGCGTGAGTCACATTTTCTTGAAAAATTTGCAGCTATTTCAAGTCAAAGAAAAAAGAAGAGACTAACCATTCCATCAAAAAGCTTCTTAAACAGATTGTGCATGACTGCAGGGAGCAGGGGGGAAAGCAAAGGTTTGCAGAGAATTGAAACAAACTTTAGGAATATAGATGAGCCAAGTTCACTGAAACAATCATTCTCTTTGAATCAAAAGCTTCAAAGTGTTTTTTAGACAAATTTTGTAGCACCAGGATGACATCAAGTGGCTACTCAAGCCAATTACTCCACACCTGCTGGAAACAGTCATTGTGACATCTCCTTAATAAGCTAGTCCTACTGTGTAAACGTAATTGTATTACCAACAACTGCCTCTATTTTAAATTCAATTTTTGCATGTCTTAATTCAAAGTCCTTCGTACTTTCCTCGAGCCTCTCTCCAAAAATGATAAACCTAGAAACCTTCCAACTCATGAAATAAGTCTCTTTTTCATCTAAAACCTTTCAATTCAGGAAATCAGAAATATAGATTTCTTTGGGTTTAACAGGTTTGTTAAACTTTGTAATAACTGGAATAATTAGGCTTAGCTAGTCAGACTTTAACTAGAGAGAAGGAACTAAATCTAATACCTTAAAAGATCTTCTTGGTAAAGCAGATTATTAATAACTGAAGGAAATGTCGCAGCTTAATACAGTGAGAATAATCATTCACTGAAACAACTTCCCCAGCAATGTGATAGAGTCCCCCATTGCTGGAGGTTTTCAAGATGCAATTGCACATTTAGGCTCCCTTTCCGATGAAAGGCTGGAGCAAGTGATCTTTCGAGGTCCCTTCCAACCTGGGCTATTCTATGGTCCTATATTCTAGACAAATAACAGCTGTAGCTTCTAATAAGCTTGTATTAAGGCTAAAAAAGTATGATAACTAGTTTAGAACTGGTTAATGGATAAACATTTCAAGCACCTTTTGACTTTGTTAATCATATGATTCACCACAGTTTGTATTTCTCAAAATTTTATTCCAAGAAATGTCCATCTTCAAACATGGCAGTAAGGATTATAGTCCAAAACTGAATTTGCAGACAACAAAATATGTAACAGTATTTATAAGACAATCTCTTCCCAACATAAAGAATGTGTTTCCTTCCTAGCTGTTGCACAGAATTTAAGAAAATCTTCTCAAAGAAAAAAAAAATCATAAATAGCAGAGGTAATAATTTACTGAAGGCTAAAAGTCTTCCACATTCCTCTTGTTCTTTCCTTTTCCCCCAGTCTAAATGTACTTGAAAAGATTACCCACTCTGAAGATGCTTTGCGAAATATACCTACAGGAGTTTTATCTAACCCTTGTCTTGGCAGCAGTTTCTCCTCTCCTTGCAAGTCAACTAATATCTTCGTTCAAATACTCAAATGAAACCAAGCTGTCGAGTTCTGCCAAGAGTTCCTCTAAGTTATGTTGTCATATTTTTATTTAAAAGCTCTGATTGACTCTTGGAAAGATATTTTTTTCTGCTGTGAAGCCCACAGTAAGCAGATCTGTGCTAATTCCTAGAAAAGCAAGCCTTAAGGAAGCTACTTGTCTAGAAGAACTAGGCTGCCCTTCAGTGACTGATAATCACCCTAACGCCCTCAGGGACTTTTCTAACAAGGCAGTCACCTTGTCTTGTCTGAGCTTTGGGGTTTCAGAGATGGACTTGATGAGGAATGACAGCCCTTAGTCATGGCAGACACTGGAACTAGTAAACTTCTTTTAAATGACAGAAAACTGCTGCATTTAATCTGTGATTTTATGGTCCTGGGTATAATACACATTTTAAAAACTATTTGTCCTCTAAATATCTATGCATTTTTTCTTCAATCATATATTCATATGGAAAGTAGTTTTACAACAATATAAGCCTTAGCGTTGTAGGCATTATCAGGATTAATTTAACCAGTGTTATGGTAATAGCAATTTAGTAATCACCAGAGGTAATATAAACACTTTATTCTGTTTTCACTGAAAGTCATACCAAAATGCATGAGTTTTAAAAGGAATAGGCCTAACATTTTTAATACTTTATTTTTCATTTTTTAAAATATTTCCTTTTAGTGAAACACTGCAAATAAACTTCAGGCCATTATCCCCTTGAAGTCTTCAAACTATTGCTGACAGCTTAGTCTTACAAGCAACTGGCCAGGTGTTTAGCTGAAGTAGTTCAGTTGGCTTTTTCTAGTGGTATTCCCTTTTTATGTCCACCTTTGGTGGTGCTACCAATTAATTTTCTTTCCTCACTGAAAGATTAAAAGGAGGTTTGTTCATGACTTCTTTGCTTTTCTTTGTTCAAAATATTTTTGGTCTTTCACTTCTAGGACAGACTAGCAAGTGAACTGTAAGCTTTGAAAGTACATTTGATTGTCATGATGCACAGATAAGAAATCATGCCGCTATTTTAGTCATAGATTGAAAATAAAGAATACATAATTAAGCGCTAACCAACTGGCATCATTAAGTCATTGGCCGTAGAACACTGTCAGAGAATGGAAACATGGGGCACTCATCTAAAGCACTTTATACACATTACTTCAAATAGTGTTTGATAAATAGCTATAAACATCAAGCAGTTACACCACAAAACCTAAAAGGTAGACAGGACAGCTTATTTCTTAATAAAGGACAGATATAATCAATTAGGAAACCTGTTATTGTTGTCAGATGCATGCGGTTATCATAATTTGTTTTGCAAAACTTTCTTTTTTTTCTTTAAATTGGGGCTGATAATGTGTGAGTATCAGAGAGAGAGTGAGCATGAGCAAGCACAAGAAGAGAGGGAGAGCAAGAGCATATGTGCTCACAAAAACTGCTGAAAGTGATTTCCCATAGGCTTGAGCTACAAGGACGGAAGCAATCTCATGACAGAAAATGGTAGCTACTTAAGAATCTCTATTGGGGTTCCTTTTTAAAAATAATTCAACATGTCTGCCAATACTGACATCACTGGGAAATTCAAACTTCTCCAGGCAAAGGAGCAAATGACCAAAGGGATTGTAATGCAGCATTCAGCATAAAGCCAGAGAGATGCTTTATTTCCAAATTCCAAGAGAATTTGCTTCCTGGTCTTCTTTTGGTACAGAAAACACTGAGAAAGAGAATGTGATCTGAGTAAAAGAGGATGTTTTAAGGATGGGGAAGGACCTTTATTAGCAAAGAGGAAAAAATTAACTAGAGAAGTTGAGACAGTGGGGGAAAAAGAAGTTACTGAAGCAGTCATACTGAATGCTAAGTATGTTGTAACCATCAGAATTACTTTGCTTCTATTTAATTGTTTTAATGAGAAAATACCCAAAAAAACCTATATAAAAATGTGTTAACGCATTATCACCTAGCAACTTTGAGGCTTGTTCTAGGTTTATTTTTTGCAGGTCAGATCCTTACCTGATGGAAATCCACATAGTTCCACTGACTCAGCTGTAACCAGCTGAAGTTTCGTGAGCTATAGTGTAGTATCAACAGGAAACTTACAACTTTTATAACTGTGATACCTGCCAGAACGATAGCAAATTACTTTTTCCTCTCTGTTACAGAGTGTAGCTATAACTTGAGCTATAATTAGTCACAAAGGAGGAATAGGAAAAGGAAAACTTTTAAAATCCATTTCTGCTCCTACTGACATACACAGAAATTGATATTGCAAATTGTAAGCAGGTTGTAAAACAACTAGATAAAATAATGTATTTGTATTTGATTCATTAATGCAATCCTGCATTGTAAGTCTAGCTATCAAGAATGCTTATGCTGTTGTTTAGTCAACTGCAGGCAAATGGAAAGCTTCAGGAATAGCATAATACAGGATTAGATCTTTCGTTGACAGACTGGCACACTGGTAGCATCGCTTATGGCTACTTGTTATGCCCTTACCTAGTTTTAGCTCCAGCTAAGCTTGCTTAGGCATGAGATGTCTAAGGCCAATGTTTTTATAGCATCCTCCTTTGGTTCCTATTCACGTTTCCTGTTCCTGCATGCCCTCTTTTTGCATTAAGAGTCCACAGCTGACTATCTAGCACTGGGAATAGTCTGATAGTGAACAGGTGGTTGGACTAAATGACCCTCAAATGTCTCTTCCAACCAATATTTCTATGATTCTGTGAATATTTATTTTCACCAAGTATTGATTTCTAAACAGATATTAAATGTTACATTAGAAACAGTACATAGAAAAAATAGTTTTAGTGCAATTTACTCATCAGAATACGAGCAATATTAGTTTTAGAAGCCACAAGATACTACTCGTACTTAGTAATCAATGGTCATCTCAAAAAAAAAAAAAAAAAAAAAAAAAAAGCTATTTTGACAAAAATTTTGGTGCTTACACTGTCATTATTTAAACGAAAAGGTTTTCTTTGAAAAGCTGTTACTGTGCTGGTTGTTAATATCTTAAAAGAAACACAACAATTTCAGGCACTAAATGTTGATTATTGGCTGGTGTCATCTGACGAGACACATAAATGTTTTAATAATTATAAAGACAGGCAAAAAGATGTTTTATATTTTCCACATCGTGGGAAAGCAATCGGACAAAATCACTTCATTTTGCTACAAAGGGTTCAATTCCCTACTGCTTTACATTTCATCACAATAATTTACACCTGTTCAAAGGGTATGCAAATTGTTACCAAACTGGACTGGTTGCATTTAACACCTAATTTCACTCTGCATATGTGCAAATTAATACATGAGGTGCAAACCAATGGAGCATTAGGATTCAAGGCAGAAAATGATTGTCTGGTGATTAAAATTTCATAATATGCTTGCAGATGAAAGTTCATCCAAGGCAATTCCTAAGACTACAACTAAGTACACATGAAGATATTTGAAACTCTTAGTTCTGGCACCTGGCAAGAGGACAGAGGATTGGGTTAGCCCAAGGATGTAAACTAGGCAGGAGTTATTCCCAGATGAGGGTCCAGTAATAGCTGTTCCCAGCTGCCTTCAGCTCTATAGCACTGGGATGTCCTAGCCAAACTAGGCACCAAAACCAAAGTAGAGCAGAATTTATGAGCCTGTTTCCTTGTGGGCTTTGCCTCCAGATCTGAAGAAATTAAATACTGTCACAAGCCAAGCAGTCTTAACACTCAGGGAAATAATTTTTACTTTCTTTAATTTATTGCCAATTAACACAAACTTTTAATCAGTGATCCAGGTATTGGGAAAAAGAAAACATAATTAAACAAACGCTTATGGAAACACCTTTCTTTCCCCTTCACCAGGCTCAGCTCAAGCCAGACTCCTACGCTATCCCACTTGCAAGTCTTAACTTCCTTTATTTTCACCATGGGTTATGTTCTGTCCATCTTAATTCCCTCAGTGATGGGACAAGCGGTGCAGGACAGTGGCATCGAGTGTGTAATGGTTTCTTTCTTCAACCTATTTGCTGGGCCAGGAAAATGAAGTACGCAAAGAATGAATCAAGATAACAGCAAGAAGAAATTTGTGTTACAGGAGCATCCAGTCATCAGTATTTGTAGGGAACACAGAAGCATTGTCCCAGGAAGGCCAAATTGGCACAATGCTTTTTTTTTTTTTTTCATTTGGCCTTCTTTGAAGTACCAAAAGAAAAGGTAAAGTACCTAGAAAAAAAGTTGTCATGCAAATTTGCTGCAAGCACAGTATGAGCCCTAACAGGCAGATTCCAAGGGTGATAAAGGACTTGACTTCAAATTCTAAAGCTATAGGAAGAGCCTGCAGGATGCTGAACCAGAGCTAAAATGCTGTACTTCAGCTAGATTGATTTAAAGAAATTTCAGCCTCAGAAAAAGTGAAGGTCTTTCCATAAAGGGAAAAGAACAATTTACATAGTCTAGAAGACAGCATAAAGAAATAGAACAGATAACAAACAGCTGGTGTGTATAATCATCAGGTGAGGAAAAAGCTAAACAGACATAAAATTAATTTGCTGTTTCTACAGTAACAGGAGTTATTCTATGCTCTAATATGAAACACTTAATTTGGGTGCCTAAATTATGAAACAAAATTTCTGTGCAGAAACACAGAAGCTTCCTGAACTATAGCACCCAAGCATTAATTTCTTTTGTGCTCCCCTGCAAAGAAAACATAAGCCTGTTCTTTTGACCCTACCTCTGCTTCAAAAGGCAAGTACCTGACATCACTTTATTCTTTCTCACTGACAAAATGAAATTAGCGTCTAGTGTCAACACCCTCACAGGGATTTTTGCTATTGTTTTTTTCATTGCCAGGATTTCACTCACTCGTGGCAGAATAATGTGGAAAAATTTCAAGGAGTTTTTTCCACATCAGGAGAGTCAGCCTACACGGAAGAATGAAGGTTGTGCCGATATATCCATGTTAACTCAGGTTCCAAATGCAATAGAGATGAATTACTGCATTGTTCTGCCCCGGGCAACTTACTCTGCTGTGTCAGCAAAGCAACTAGCCTAAGAAAACATTGATCTCCTAAAGCTATAGCACTTTCGAGATCTAAGCAAGTACGTAGTACTGCATTATGCCATGTCAACACTTTCCAACAACAGAATTTATATGAAAATATGAGGGTCAGACTTCTAGGCTGACTTCTCTGGTTTGTCCAAAATATAAGTGTGAATTGATTCTTTGAATGCATTCCAGAAATGACTGAGGAGAAAAAAGGAAATTAAATGAAAGGATCACAACAACTAATATCTGATGTATGTATGTATGTATGCCTATGAAAGGTTGCAGCTGAGTGGCAGTGGATGGGGAGATTTTACAGGCTTTGTACTAC
This sequence comes from Leptosomus discolor, assembly GCF_034619465.1. Classification (NCBI taxonomy): domain Eukaryota; kingdom Metazoa; phylum Chordata; class Aves; order Leptosomiformes; family Leptosomidae; genus Leptosomus; species Leptosomus discolor. The sequence goes on along the minus strand of NC_141396.1, from coordinate 17,372,512 downwards.
TTACCCATCATTTATCACAAGTTGCATGCTGTACAGGACTGGGCTAGGAGAAAGATTGTATAGCAATTTCACTGCAAATGAAAATTACATTTTTGAATGGCCATTTTTCGGGGTGTTTTTGTATTTTCAGTTTGTCTTTTTTACAACTGTAAAAGATGTGACTGTATCCAGGAGACTCCTCTGGAGCCAGGGTTGAGTTTTCTACTCTAAAATTCACTAGCCAGCCAATCTTAAATAGCCCATGTCTTTTGAACCCTGAAGTTCATTGCTTCAGGGTTTGGAAACTTTGAGCAATGAAAAAAAAAAAAAAAACAACCAAACCCCAAACCTGTAATCAATGGATGTAAAAAGTAAAGTCTCAACATGAAAATTTTCTTCTATAATGCTAGATACCAGTTTTGTCTGTTACTTTAGGTTCAAGAGTCAGTGCTTATAGTTAAACAATACATGTTTCAGTTTTTTGTAGTTAATACCAGTAACCTCTAGCATAAAGATAACAAAAGATACTTCTTTCTCTCTCTAGACAATATACACTGACAGCGTATACACTGTCCATCTTGGGAAAATACAAATTCATCATAGGAATAGGTCAGGGACTAGAACCACTCATGCAGTGTTTATGGTGAAAATATTCATGAAAATATGCCATGTCGTAATCTTTTCTGTAGCTTCTCTGGAAGTAATGCACATCTACACTGATAATTCCTACATAAGAGGTAATGCAGACTGGCTCCATCTTACTAATTACAGTCTGCAGTGTCAGACCCATGCCAGTGGGGAATTCAATAGTTGAATAAACAGTGCAAAACTCTTCATACCCCTATCATGTGAAAGCAAAAGATAGTGCAACATATAACTCAAATGAGGGTAGACACAAAACAGACCATTCATCTTTAAGTGTGAACCTTAAAATTTACAACAAAGTTTGTGGTAAAAAAACAAAAGAAATTAAGACCCTGTGGTGACAGATGCATGGCAAGATAATAATGTTTAGACATAAAAACAGCTCATAATATTTAAATATAAACAAAGTTATCGCCTCCTCAAAGAAAATTGCACTATCCATAAAAATCAGAGTTACAGTACAGGTTCTGGGGCTCAGATATCCAGCTTCTTGTGTAAGAGTTTTATTTATATGTGCTAAATATCAAAAACAAATTAACCTCTCCCTCTAGTCTGTTTTTTATTCTCATTAATTTCTTGCTGTTCTAATTTGTAAGGACCTCCTAAATTTGTTCTATTTTTTCATTGTTTCAACTAAGTTCACCTTTATGATAGCAAAAGGAATAGCAAAAACTTTCTTTTAAGCAAACCAGCCTAGGAGTCTGCTGAGCTGGCAGATCTTCGTGAGCTCTCAAAGCTTTAATTTTAACATTGAAAGGCTAATCAAGTTCCATTTTGAAACTCTGTGAAATGTTATTTCCTGCTGCTAGAGTCAGTGCTGGTAATTACAGATTGTTTTTAATAGGAGAAGGAGAGGAATATCTACATAGAGACTTCTTACCTAAACTTGCCAGGATACCTTTCTGCTGTTAAAAGTCCACTTAAAAGCTTACTTTAGTGCACTTTCATTTTTGTTAAGGTTGTTATGCTCATATGAAAGCAGTTTCATTGCCTGAGTTCAGCTTTTCTCAAGAAGTTCAGTTTGGATCTGGGAATGTTCATAAAGCACTCATCTAACAATGGAATTGTTTTAAAAAATATTAGCTTAATTTTCTGAAGACCCTATGGTAAACAGAAAAACTTTGTACACTGTAACATTAATGTAAAGTATGTTTAATGAGCAAAATCCAAATTAAGCTGTCTTTTGAGTCACAAACATTGCAGTATTTCAATGGGACAGTTACACAGATGGTCTAAATAAATTGACTCCTCTATATACCAGGAAGCATGTGTTCTTTGACTTTCATGTACATAATGATCCTTAAATATGGACATAAAATAAAAAAGACCTATCTGGTTTGATTACAAAATTCTCAGAATAAAAACTAAACTGATTAATGTAATTATAAACAGTTCTTGCATCCTCCCACTAAGTTTATTCAAGTGAAGAACAACAGTAGAATTATCTGAAACTTAGTTTACTGTCAGTAGGACATTTTCCAGCAGAACAAGTTTGTGTATTTCTGACTTCTTGTAAGGAGGAAAAAAAAAAATTAAAAAAACAACCAAGCAAACAAAAACGGAAACAAAAACCCAACAAAACCAAATAACACAAGAGATCTCTCAGCTCTCTATATGTTGTTAACAGAAAACACAGAGGAAAGCTCAGAATTTGTCTTTGTTGATTCTAGGTTTACTTTGTGACTGAATCTCAGCCATGTCCTGCTTGGTTGTTTTAACAGCTCTTATTTATCTGCTCCTGGTGCAGTCGTTGGAAGCAGCAAAACAATCATCCTCTGAAGTTCAAGGACTGATTTTCCTACCTTTACTCAGGTTTATTAATTCCTTTCAAACTGCTGCTTGTGGAAGAAAGCACTGTTCAGATACAAGCAAGGGAGACAAAAGCTGATTCTTACCTAATCTTTACGGCTACTGAACATATATGAATAGTGTAGTGATCTTTACTGCTATTAAAGCATATATGAAAAGGGTAGTGGTAATATTATTTTGTCCCTCACACACACAGAGATACTGTGTATAGCACCTAAGATCTGGGAAGAAAAGGTGCTATGTCAGTGTTAATTCATTGTGAAAAATACAAAAAATGAGATGGTGAAGAGATACGATGAAGAGATGCAATGAAGCATTTGCTTTAAACATTCTCCAGCCTGTAGGCTATCCACTTAAAAGTTTGTTACAAATCAGGATGTTGATTTAGATTCAGTGTCTTCTTCGCTGCCTCAGAACAGCTAAAATAATGTAGGCGTTTTTTTTTCCTTTCCCAATAAAGATGTGTAGCTTTTCCATTTTCTTGTACAGGTCCATCTCTTCTCATTGGAAGAAAAATGAGTGTAGTGGGCAAAGGGAAGATATGGAAAGCTTTTTAGCAGATGTTTAAGTGAGAACAAGAGGAGAGAAGAAGAGATCAAGGAACATTAGAAGAGACCCAGAACGTGTATGTGGTAGCATTTAACGTACTGAAAGTTGGAAACAAATAAATTAAGTATGGCAAATTTTTAACAATATTAATTTTAAGTTCTGATAGCTATTGAACCATTTCACATATCCTACTTGAGGTTGTAATCTGCTATTCAGCTTATTGCCATAGCGTGGCAGTGTGACTTCTCTTGCTTTATTTCACTCCATGTTAATAAACCTGCATTTGGGTGGTTAATATCAGATTATAGGCTAATTTAGTCTGGAAAGCTTCTCCAGAGATCTCTAGACCAACCTCCAGGTCAAAGCAAGGTCAGCTTTGGACAGCTGAGCCTGTCAGACCAGGTTACTCAGGGCTTTATCCAGTTGGGCTGTTAAAACCTCCAAGGCTGAAGCTGCACAATCTCACAACACTTGACAATCTTCATGGTCAAAAGTTTTTGCTTGTATCAAATCATAACCTCTCTTCTTTCAATTCATGTCCATTGTTTCTCATCCACCTACCATGGACCACTATGAAGGGAGGCCTGGGTACACCTTGGTAACCTTGTATTGGGAAGCTGCTGTTAGGTCCCCATGAAGCTGGCTCTTCTCCAAAGTGAAGCAGCCAAATTCCTCCAGCCTGTCCTTATATGGAAATGAGCTCCAGCCCAGTTCTGACTGTCTCAGTGGCCATCCACTGAACTTGCTCCAGTTTATAAATGTCCTTCTTGTACTAGGGGACCAAAAGCTGGACGATATATTCTAGATGTGGTCTACTGAGTAGAAGATGATAATCACTTCCCTTGAGGTACTGCTTAAAGAGGCTATGCTTTCCACCTACATACAACCTGTGTTTTGTCTAACCCAGGGGAACTCTGCTAGGAAGTTGTGGCCAAATTATTTCTCCTTTTCCAGTGTCACAAAGGAGTTGTAAAGCATATATGATGGATTATTTTTCTTTTCCAGTGACTATATAGCATATCTGTACCATGTCACAGTGGCGACATAGCACAGTTATTAATAAATACACAGAAAACTAGACTTGCTGTTAAATCATCTAATTACTTAAATTCCTATCTTGATTTCATAATTACTGCATTTCTTTCCTCCATGCCATCAAAACTTTTTCTACAGTTTTCTTGTTTTAAGCTTATTTGAATCCTACAAATGGACACTATTTTAGATGTTTCCATTTACATATTCTCCAATAAGATTCTGGAACAGCATGTGCCTCCTGCTTACAACAGTTTATATTCACTAGTTCATTTCCTGTGTTCTAGGCTCTGAGTCTTACTACATCAGAAACAGCCACTTTGGACACTGGGCACATAACTTCCTGGCTGTTTACTTTTTTTTTTTTCTTTAAAAAAATCCACCAACCAGATAGAACATCTTGAAGATTATAATAGGATCCTCAAAACGCTAGAAAGCATTGCAAATGGCCTTTCATAGTGTCCTATATCCTGTTAACAGACCTATGAACGATCATCATTTATAGTTGACCTGGTTTGGACATAGCAGAATATCATGCCTAACATTTGTATCTAGATTTGATATTAAGAGATTAAATTCAAAATAAAACCCTGAGGTGCTTTAGATTGCTATTTAATTTCACTTGGCTGTTACTGCCATCTAGTGATATAATTTACAATCTTCAGCACTTCTCATTTAGAAATTATATGGCATCAAATGTATTTAGAAAGGTGCAGGATGTATTCTAAAATCTATATTTCATTTACTTGCTAATGTAGTGCCTCATGCTGGTATGCAATTATGTAGATATTCAGTTTTGAAAGTTAATTTTTCTGTCTTCCCTATAAGTATGCGCTTGAAGACACAGATACTTGCCCAAGAAGAAAACTGTTCAGAACCATAGTAGTAGTTCGTAATGTATTCAGCTCCTTCTCTTCTGGCAAATTTCCCTTGAGCAGGCCATGTTATTTATGACTGTAGTGGTTGTTAGTAAACGATTCATAATTATTTATATTAACATAAATTATGAAAATAATTATGGTCAGGTAAAGGGAGCTAATCTTTTCCTCTTTTCAGTAAACAGAAAGTGCCTCATCTTTCTTTGATAATCATTTCCCAAATCTCCTACCTACCTAACACAAGACCACAAAATGAGAAAACACTTAATGTGAAAACCCACTCCTAAGATATTACTGGAGGCTGAAGTTCAAACAAGAATAAGGCACACAATCTTAATCATGAAGGTAAATTGCCTAATAGAAACATTTATTATTTGTCTGTGATGTCTTTAAATCAAGATTCATCTTTCTAAAGAATTCACTAGAGCTCAAACTGACAATTTAATTCATATCAAAAGATGGGGTTTTATGATCATCTGGTTTTACTTCCTAAGTATAAAACTACTTAACAAATTTCTGTAGTTATGTGCATTTAATTTTTTTTTTTTTTTTTTTAAATTATCTCACTTCCCTGAATGGTCATCCAATTTGTAATGCTCCTGAGTTTAAATCAATTTATGCATTGAACATACGAGATACAAACCCAGTATCTTAAGAATCTCAAACTTGACGTTATCATGTCAACCATACTCAAATTTGGTTTCAATATTTAACTGAACTCCACATGAAAAGCCTTCCCACTCAGTTCTACCCTGGGACAGTTCAGACTTTCACCGTAGCTTATCACAGGTGCCTGGATCACAGATCAAGCACTGAGAGTTCAGTCACAGTGAGCTCTAACTTTTTCATCACAGGTTGATCTTTGTGTTTCTCCAAGTACTGCTACCGACCTCTAGGGCATGTTTTTATACTCATTCAGCTATCTCTCCTTGGTGTCTCCCCTAGCTCTGTCACAGGAAAAAAAAAAAAAAAAAAAAATCTTTCCACAAATTTTCTTCAGCTCAGCTGAACAAACTATGCGATCTGCTTCAAAGTCTGTGGTATTGAGAGCTAGATAATAAGGCCACAGAACAGATGATACATGCACTTTCTTGAAGAACTTGTTCCCATCAGCATCAATTTAGCAGGGTATTTAGCCTTTGTATGCTAAGCGCACAGTCTGTGGAATGTTGACTTTCTTCAAATTAAGTAATGCTTGGGTCCTTTATTCTAGCAGAAGCTTTTATAATAAGCACTTTCACTATCACTAACATTGTCACCTGATGAATATTGTGTTTGACTATATCCAAATGACAAATGTGTTCCTGTATTTTCCAGTTCTCAATATTAAGAAAAATCCCATACGTTTAACTAAGTTTGGACTTAACTCCCTGTACAAAATAAAACCTGATAATTTAGCACAAAGGTAATCCTATTGTCACATATGGAAGCACCTCAGTTCTAGCTCATTTAATTCTAATCAAGTCCAAAATCCCAGACAGCTTCATTGTTAGATTCTCATTTTTTCGGTCCTAGTTAAATCTCATTGCCACAATACAATGAGGCAAATGCACCTCTGATAATATTAACTATGCAAATTGGAAAGAAGAAAATGCAAGTAAGACATGTTCTCTACAGTGGATTTCTATTCTTCCTGGAATCTCTTCAGATTTAGGTATTAATAATAAATATACACTCTACTATATTACAGTCAGATGTTCAAAATGCATATTTCCAACCACTTGAGTAAACTGAATGAAAAAGCTGTTTCTGAAATCAGAGACATTTTAGCATTGTTAATTAAATACACAGATTATGCTGTTGAGTTCATCTATGACTTCTTGCATTCACTGGATCATTGTCAAAGTAACTGAGTTGATGGACCACTAGCAATTCTAAGTTATGCTGTTTTGTGAGCCACTGAGTTAAACATCATATCTAAATCAAGAGATGACTTCAAGTGATAGAAAAGCATGCATTTTGAATTATCTTTTTAAGAAGCCATCTGCTAGTGTCAGAAATCAAAGCAAGGACAGAAAGTGGAAATCATGTTCACACTCAGAATTTTTATTGGCAAATTCTGTAACTTCCCAGAGCTAGCAAAGGGGATCAGACAGGTGCTTTCAAATCAGTGAGCTACTCAGAACTGGTCCGGGAAAAAGGAACATTCAGTATTTAACCTTGAAATGAAATAAAGATAATAACTAAGAATTATTTTTTTATGAAAACAACTGTGTGGCTGTTGTGAAAAATAACAGCATGAGATTAAGTTAGACGTTAGGTCTTGAACTGATCTACCAGTTCATCACTACCAAAAGAGGGGGATCTTGTTCCTCCTGTTTCTGACTATATACACTGTTCTTTCTCCTTTCACATTCTGCTCATTCTGACTCTCCCACACATCATACCCTGCATTGAGTCAATTCAATTTGTTGAACTAGAAGAAAACTTAACGTAACAAAGAAAAGAGAGTGAATAATTTGTCTATGATTTAAAGACTTGAATCAATTTATCACACAATCCATTAAGTGCTAGAGCTGGTGTGAGGGAAAAAGTGGGATGTTGCAGCTAGGAACAGTTGAGGAAGAATTTACCTATTCTCACAAGGGCAAGTTATTGTATTATGTCACTTATGAAGTGTAACTTTATCCTCAAACTGTGATTCCAAATCCTGCTTGTTGCTGAGATTTAGCTCCACTTCCAAACCAACTACACTGGTTTGCTCCCTTCCTATGCCCCTATTCTGGTGCTTGTGCAACTAGTGTACTGTCATGATTAAGAGATATTCATTTTTCATTGTCACTGACATACTTTACTGCATTAGTGTGCTTAAAAAAAAAAAAAAAGCCATAATGTAGAAACTGACATAGTAAAGGAGCAGGAAGGTTTAATCAAGGCACTTGCAGAAAACAAGCTAGTCCACAGAAATCATACTGGCTTCGTTTGCCACTAAATTGTAGTCTTCATCAAACTTAGAAAATGCCCCCCCTCCCCCCCCAAAAAAAAAAAAAAAAGGTAACAAAGAGCATTTTCATACCGTATTCTCACTTTTCATTCCATTTCCCTTTCATCAATGTTTTGGACTACATCAAAGTTTTCTGGATTAAGGACGTGTCAATGGTAACAGCAGCTTGTAAAATTATTTCATTCTAATGATAATTGAAGAAACTTAGCTGAAAAAATTACATATTTTGACTAACTGAAAAAACAAGACTGAGCTAACTATCAAGTTTCAAAATAGTATAAATCTTATTAAACTCATTCATTGTTCACTGTAATAAAAGCAAATCTATTATGACTAAGCCCCTATAAAGACAATACGACAAAAATTATAAAATAATCACCTATGAGATTACAGAATTCAGTAATCACGTACCCACTATAATCACAGCCTTTATAAACCCTGATAGAAACTAATTAAAAAAACAATCGCAATAACAATTTTACCTTAGCAGTTGGTTGTTTATCTTCATGTATTAAAATGTAATAACACAAGGTATATGGAAATACTTATTTTGTTATAAATCTGAGGGTTTTTTTGTTTGCTTGCTTGTTTTTTAGCAAAGCTGTATATAACAATTGCAAAAAGAGAAAAGATTAAATGCTGTGACTTTTGTTCCAGTTTGGAAGTAACGTGCACAAAAATAAAAGACAGGGCAAATCATCCTTGCTTTTTTCATTTTGCCAAAAGTAATACTTAGGAAGTTTTGAGCTGGGAATACTAGGGATACAGTTTGAATGTTCAGCTACAAAGTTCAGGACATACAGCAATCAGCTATTGAACTAGCCCGCCAAAACCATCAGCTCTTCAGTGACCATCTCCAGGTCAATTCACAATTCACTCTTCTTTAAACCCTTACAAGTTCTCACTGGTCTGTTGAAATGATTAGGCTAATTCAGGTGCAACCATTGTGATGGAACAATCTCAAGATGCACCCCTTTCCTCCTGCAGGTATAGCTCAGTGTTACAGCCCTATTACATAAAATAGATCAACTAACACCACACCCACAAAGACCAGCTTTCAGGTGGAACAGGTGTAAGGACATCTCTAGGTGCAGCTTCCTGCTCAAAGCACAGCCAGCTTTGAGATCAGATAACATTCCTTGGGACTTTATCCATTCAGGTACTGAAAACCTCCAAGAACAGAGACTGCCCAAGTTCTCTGGACAGCCTGCTCTGAAGTTAATGTGAATCCATCCTGAAACAGGATGACTAAACTATTTCCTTTGTATGGTCAGGTGCTATTAGGCAGTAACAGCACTAAAGGATTATGCTGAATTTTGGTGTAGAAAACATCCTAAGGTCTGATTCCTGGCGAAAGCAAAAATTAAATGAATACTTGATATATATTCAGCAGACCAACTCTTCCTCTGTTACAATGGCCATGAGGGATACAACAAGAGAAAGTACCCCCTTGTAAACACTCTTTGAAATGATGATCACTTCTTTGCCTTTATTCCTCAGACACAGATTGCCCAAAAAGCTTTGCCTTTTTTTTTTTTTTTTTTTTTTTTTTTCCCTGCTTGCCTTTTGTTTTTCCTCTCACCTACTCCTTGATGAGAGGCGAACTGAGAAATTCTGGACAGCTGCTTGTTTGGATAACATCCACAAGGCAGTTTTCTTTTAAAATTCAGATAGTACATCCAAATAAAACAAGGCTAAAACAAGCAGGTCTTAAATATTTCATTAGCAACATCATCTAGCAGACTGCATCTGAAAAAAATTGCAAAATGAACTGGTAGGATCAAAATTGGTTAGATGTTAGAACACTGAACTCAGTTATGAAATAGCTACCTTTATATTTAACTACACACAAATGCTCCTTCTCAGTACTGGAAGCCAGGTTAAGGCCCAAATAAAAATCAAGACCAAGGCACTTGGAAAATATTCAATCTATATTTAAATCATTTCCCATCTAAATAACTGTTTCAAAAGAGCAAATCATGACTTCCACAACTGTCCCTTTCATTCTCTTGGGCAGTAGTTAGAAGAAATGAATGTTCAGAATTAACTTCTTAATCTTTTCTCAATGCATCATTTCGTTTTTATTAGAAAATACATTACATAAGACAATGAATCTTTTAATTATTTGAATAGTATTAAATACCAAAATCCTTGCACTTGCAATGAAAAGTAATATACTGTGAAAAGTGAAAAAAAAAAAAATACTGAAAAGTTTGGAACTAAATATTGATACCAGTTTACATTTCTAACTTTGCAGTTATCAGTGATCAACTGGAATGCATGTCTTATTTTTTGCTTTAACAGCTGCAGAGGAGCTGTTTGGGCTTCAACCATCCTAGAGCAATACAAAGTATTTTCATGAGGAGAAAATGCTTGATAACAGAGAATTACCTAATTCCTTAGGAATAGCCTAGCAAGAAACAATAATGAGAAACTGGAAAAAGAGAAATGCAAACCAAGATTTTAAGGTGATTAATGGGTGGGGGGGTTACTAAAAAAAAAGAAGAGTCCCGTCTTTCTATATTTCTGTCAAAATTAGGTAATATTTCAAAAGACAAACTATGGTAAAACAAAACTACGGTAAAACAAAACTACTAAGCTGAACAGCAGAGGTGGCTTGGTAAAACTTAATAGGAGGTGGCTTGGTAAAACTTAATAGCCTGTAAGTGATCACCTCATATTAAACTTCTAAGGCTTCTTGTCACCTTGAGTTCCATGAATTCCAACTCATTTGCAATGTTTTGCATCAAAACAAAATCATGCTTTATAAGTTTCAGAGCAGCTTCTTGGGTAATTATAACAGGGGAAAGTGAGTCAAAACAGAATTAAACAATATCTTAACTTAGGAAGAAAAGTAGAAAAATCCCAAGAGATTTTCCTTTTCTAAGGCTTAACATTTTCAGAGAGAGTTCATTCTAACAAGAAGACACAAATCTTTTCATTACGTTGTCTGATAAGATTCATTTTCTGGCTATAAATTAGAAAATGAAAATATTGGTATTCTAATATAAAATAGTAAATTTTAGACAGTAATTCTGATCATTTTTGTGTAGTCCTGCATTTCACGTGCATATTTCTGACTCTGAGAAGTGTTTTGCAATAGTTTTGGAGCAAGAGCATAACATAAATGGCTTTTGAGATTATTAATATATTCCTTATGAGAATGTTTTCCATCTAAAAAGTCTGTTCCGCAGAAAAGAAAAACTTTTCTCCACACAAAAATGCCAGTTATAAAAGTTCTGGTTTGTATACATTTTGACAAGCTTCAAGTACTTATTTTCATTGAAGTATTTTTAAAGATACGTATATACTTAAAAAAAAAAAAATCATTTTCTGTGAATAAATTTTTCAAAATAAATTCAATAAAAACTTCAGTAAAAACACGTAATAAAGATATAAACTACTGAAAGGCCTTTAAACCCTGCACAGTGAAAGTGCCTGGGGAAAAAAAAAAAATCTTCCTCTCAGGAAACCATTTTTAATAGTTACTCTGCCTTAACTTTTTAGTCAAAATAACATTAGATGTTTTTCTCCTGTGTTTGTAACACACACAGATCACCCAACATACTTCAGAACTTGGCATGAAGAGTTAAGATTTGAAACAACTTTTGAAGAATGAATGCTTACTGCACAAAAAGGAAATATTTTTCTTTTTGCTGTTTATCAGGCTCTCAAAAAAAAGTTGATGCAGATGGTACAGAGGCTGCTTAGAGATATTCTCAGCCACAGATACTGCCAGACGTGGATTACATTTGTTCACAAACTGAAACAGTTTACTTGTTTTCTTTCTCTGTTTTGGGAACTCACAACTCTGCTATGAAGGGGAAGAAATCTGTCATAATTCAACTAATGATAGAAGAATAGACCATTGTGCAGTCCTGCACTGGATGAATTTTTGGGGACAGATGAGCCATTACACAGTACTACTTATGGAAATCCCTCCCAGCAATAGAAAAAATTGTCTGTCTGTGTAACTACAGAAGTGTCAGGAGACCCTTAGGTCAGGAGCATGAAAGACAGTAAAAAGAGATCTGAACAAATCCATGTGGACATCTGTAGAGAAATTCTGGCCTAATTACATCTGTTAGAAAAATATATTATTTTCCTTCAATAGAGCCATAACTGTTTCCTGATGTCCATCTGTTTCTCTCGGTCCTTGGTATACAGCTTTTTTTCACATATGCCTATATAAAATGATTGAATTTACACATGTATGAAGCCAGCTTTCCTCATGTCAAAAGGGCAAATCGTATTACTCTCTCATTAGAAGTGAGAAAAACATTTAAATGAGAATATATTTTTGTCTAATTCTTCAGCAAGCCAGGACTAAATCTTCAAAACCTAAGTAAATTTTGGACCTTATGCCACTGCAGTTGTCACGTTGATACAAAGGGACAGAATATATGTCTAAAAGCATCAGGAACAGTAAAAACCCTTCCAAAATGTGTTTGTTCTCACGCAGTTGTTCATGATAATTCCCCTTCTTTAACTTCATATCAATATAAAGTAGCTTCTAGCTAATCTAATATTTCCCTGGCTAAATACAAGATCCAGTCATTTTCACTTGTTCTTTGTGTTGTCCTTTTCTCACTTTCTACTTGGACACTCTTTACCATGATGTTTTTGTTTCAATAAGTGCTGGAATGCACCAGGAGAAATTAATTTTCGTCAGAATGGCGAAACTGTCTACCATCATCAAATTGACAGGAGTTTTCAGACTCGTTATCAAAGTAGGTTCCATTTTCCAAACAGCAGAGAAAAATGCCACACTCTTATTCTTTAAGTATTATTTTCTTTAGAGCCTCCTCAAAGAAAAGGATTTCAACTATGAACAGCTGGTTAAATCGGAGATCTACAGAAAGAACAAGTTTTTAGTGCAATACGGTACAGCAGTTTCTCTATATGGCTTCTGCTAGTCTATAAACACTTGATATTCTTAATAGCTTTAAGCAAAAATGTTGACTTTTAAGAATAGTATTGTTCCAGAATATAATAAAATATATTCAGACTTTTTTTTTTTAAACACACAAGATATGCTAATAAACTGAATACAACATTTAAATGGCTCTGAAACAGCCACAGAATAAACACTATCACAAAAAACACGGCCCATATTCGTTCTGCTGAATATCTGCTACAGGATCGAAGTAGCTCCTCCAGCTGAACAGGAGCCTCTTTTATCACAGTGAGTGAGCTACTGGATTACGATTCTCAGAAGTTATTAGGAACTTAACTGCCTCATTTACACACGTGCCAAATTTCATGCTCCTAAAAATCAGACCTCATTAAGAAAATTCTGTATTAAGACTGTTTCAAAAACTGGACATCTTAGGGGCAGCTGCAGGTGAGACATTCAAAATCACAAGCAACTTGTTGGTACCTTGGCCTCGGTTGTTTACTAATTGGGGTTTTTTTGTAGGTACCAAAAATGTTTACCTCTAATTAGGTTACAGATTGCAACCTGTCAGCTACATTTACAGTTATGTTATTGATTAATAACATGCCAAAAGAATCTAAATTCAGTGTACACATACTCAATTTGTAATGGAAGAACTCTGTATGGTGAGAAAGGCTGAAAATTTAAAGATATTTTTGTTTAGCTTTTTAATGAAGTGTGGATTTCATTTGCTATTGAATTCATGTTTTTCTGTTAGTAATGATCCTGGAATTTTGTGTTCTATACCAAACTTTGGGGGTAAGAAAAATAAACTGAAATATGAAAGAAAGCAGATAGCAGCTATATTTCTAAATATTTTTTTTCAATAGCAGGGAACTGTTAATTTGGTTCAGCAGTCTCAAAGAACCACACCTGAAGGATGCTGCTCCACGAGTTTGAAATGTTCTAAATTTTCAGTCCAAAACAGGCTGTATTTAATCAGGAGATTAAACTTGTAAAACCAAATACCTCTCTTTGAAGCGTTTTCTGTTATTCATCAACACTCATGAGAAAAAAAAAAAAAAAAAATCAGCTGCTGAGCTGGGCAAGTACCCAATTTCTTTTTCTGATATCGAAGGTAACTTTCAAAATAAGTATTTTCAAAACATTTATTGTCTCTAGAAACTGAAACTTTAGGGGAAAACAATTTTTTTTTTCACTGTTTGAAGTAATCTGTGTTATCTTTTCTCCAGGTACATTCGTATATGTACTTCTTACCATAAAGGTGGAATTTGATGTACTGGTCGACACGTTAACCTCTAACATAGACATGGTTGTTTCTATTCTTCACATAAATTGGTAGACTGATTTAACCCTAATGCTTACTTATGGTGAGATAATCAACATACAATAAGAATATTTTTTCCTAGTAAAGGCTATTTAAATGGCCAAGTTTAGTTCACGTTTTGCTAGAACTTGTTGAAATTCTCTATTTTGAAAGCAGAAATGCAACACTTCATGGCTCATTTTAGTTTTGGTTTTAGTATAACAATTATCCCACAACCATATTTAAACTAAGATCTGAAAACATACCATGAAGGCACCAAAATGATACCCTAGGACACACTATTTCTGAAGGAACAGAAATTTTAAAAAGGGTGTTCTTAAAAAATGGACTAGAAGACTTATTTATCACAACCACCAAATATAAGCAAGCAGTCTACAGCAAATATGTTCAAGTTAGTACGCCCTACTGATCTAAACATTATAGTAAAAAAATCTCACATCCTGAAATACAAACTCTAATCGTAGCATATGGAGTGTGTGCTTGATAGTTTTTCAGCAGGTTGCTACAAGTAGGAAAAAAAAAAAAAAAAAAAAAAAAAAAAAAAAACAGAAATACATCGAACAAGTCTGAATTTTATTCTTACTCCACTTGATTATTTAATCTTGTTGACTATCTGAAACTGAGCCTGAGGCGGGAGCAAGAATTCTAAGTTTGACTGAGACTCGGGGGGGGTGGGGGGTGTATTTTTTGACATGTTCAAATTAGATACCCGGAAGAAACTGCTTTTAAGAAGAAGAGTGAGTAATATAATAATTGAACAAATCCTTCAATCATGCCACAGAAAATGAGAAGATACTGTATTTGCACTTAGAAATCTCAGCACAAATAGGCCTACTGAAAATTACGTTAAAAACACAGAAAATAAAATGTATCTGCCCATAATCAGTTAAGAATTGTTGACCCCTTCATATCCATAACTTCAACATTGTGTCAAACTGTTTTTCACAAGAATGCTCTGCAAAGAGTTTTCAAGGTTAATTTTGCTGTTACTCCCTCTGGCAGGGTAAGAAGATAATTCTGTCTCCTCGCTAATTTCTTTCCCAGCTTGTTTGATATCAGTAACTTGTACTAATGCTAAATGAAGTTTTCATGTTTTGCCAAGGCCACTGTCTGAATTTGTCTCTCTGTTCTATTTCTAAAGGTAATATTGATACTTCAAAGGATGTAGCAAAAACATGGGATGTTTCTTGTTAGTGAGATTGTTGAGAATGTTGCATACCTTCAGTGACAACATTGTAGGGTAAGCTGCTGTATTTTTCCATTTGTATTTCTGAGTAATTAAAATTGAAGAGGATTTGCTTGAACCTGATGAAAAGTATTTGTCCCTGTGGCTGTATAACAGACTGAAATAAAAAAAAAAACAGTTACAATGTCAAACATTAAAATATAAATTAACTGTATAAGCCTTACAAGTTATACTTTTCAGATTATATCCACACACAAAAAAAAAGTGTTCTATTCCTCATGTTACTGTCATTAGTCATTCTACTGAAATAAGACTGTTCTTCTAAGTATAAACTTGTAAAACTTTTTTTTAATTTAGAGGGTGTGATGCTTTTGGACACAGGCAGCTTAGTTGTTGATGAAATTAATAGATTCAGACTTAAACTAAAGACTAGATGTAAAAACAGTACTGTGTGTTCAGAAATCCTTTTTATGAACGCACATCTTTCAAGTTTGAACAAGCTCCTGAATACTAAACCATGAAATTTTTGTTCAATGTACAGCATAAGAACTTTTGGGCCTGCTGCTGTGAGTCAACGTAATTTCAGCCCACAAACCTTTACTTATTTACACCAGCTGAGGACCTGGTTTACAGGAGGTGCATGACTGCGTTTGAAGCAAACAGGTTGTTCAGATGCACTATCACCATTTCCTAATCACTCAGGAAAATGCTTGAATTACTTGAAATCTTGTGAGACAACCCATATATTTACAAGTGAAAGAAATCCTCACATTTTATTAACACATAGATGTTTTTCCACACGCACCTAAATATTTTTTTAATGTTTTTTCCAATGACAACAATAATGTGTCATCTACGTGGAACTATCGCATTATCTGTAATAAGTGCTCAGGCAAACAAATGACAATGAAGCTGATCCACACTTTCTGATGTTTCATATTAACGAAAGGCTGTCAGCTGATAGACTGACACAGAGCTATACAACAATAAAAAAATCAAACAGCAAAGGTTTTGATTTCCCTACACTGATTCACTAATATACATTACCTACTTCATTTCCAATTAAAATAGAGACAAAACTCAGCCTGTGAGGATTGCACACAGTTGCCAGTTACACCACTGTAGGACAAGACACAGAAAAATTACTGTTATTTTGACTGTTTATACTTTGAAGGTGTAGTTCTGCAGTCAGGCCGATCTTGCTTTTACTGAAAGAGGGAGTCCTTATTTCCCCATCTTTTTCCCTACACCTTGCTAATCTGTCTGAAAACTACTTTTGTGTGGAATTAATCTTTCATAGAAAACTAGCTAGTGAGCTGAGCTGGGTTATGAAGAGGTATACCAAAGGCCAGTGTCAGCACAGAATAAGCAGCAGGAACAGGAGCATGTGGCTGAGAAAGAGAAAGCAAAGAGGCAGCAGTGAACTGTTAAGATTGCCTCGGCTGATGTCAAGAAACTGAATCTTTAGAAAGAACTGTAACTGACTCAGTTAAGGATTTGCTTCCGCCAATATCTTCCTCTATATTTCCACAAACATGAATAGAGAAGTTTAACTTTGAACTTGCTGGATTCCCCAATATTATACTGAATTTATTGGTACATGAAGCACAATGAATGAAGACAGCAAAGTCACCTTCTGACAAAAACAAACTGAGAAGAATTTTAAAAACTGTTCACACATGCTCCTTCCTAATGAAATACGTGCTGCCAATGGTTCAGATACTTCTTCTATCAATGCTCAACTTTAAACATGGGGTTTTTTTTTAACTTGGTCAGTCAGTCTGCAGGGACTTAAAATTAAAATTATGTACGTGTATACCTACATTGCTGAATTAATTTGAGTGATCCACTTGGGTCATACAGGAAGACATAGTTCAGATATGAAAAGCTAGTAACGCAAAGCCATTTTGTAGAATATTCTTTCTGCTGTAAATATTTGGCAGAGATACACAGTCTTGGAACAGCTTATCCCGCCAGTCATAATACTACAGTAAACTGAACAATCTTCTCTAGGGAACTGTGGAACAAGTTGTTTGTCCGACGGAGGACACAAGGGAATTGTCAGATAACCGAGCTGTTTAGCCTGTTTCCTCACTGATACTCTGGGGAAGATACCTGCATGCAAAAGCATCTTGCAACCTTTATGATACACTTGAGACAGATCACTTAACACATGAATAAAGGAGCACCACATTTCAGTTCAGAGATGTCACTTGTGAGAGAGAGAATGGCCAGCATCAACTCTTTAGTAACAGTTCAAATTTAGCCTATCCTATTGTGCAAAATTGAAACCAATTATTTTTATTTTCCCTTTAAGCAAGCCGGACTCATACCCTGGTAGCCCAGAGCAATCTTCAGTTTAAGACAGCTCTGCACCACATAAGTGAAAAGCGCAACTGTGTGTGTTCAAGATCTACCAATAGATCACCCATCAAAACATGTAGCTAAGAATGAGTTAACAGTATTTAGGAAAAAAAAATAAATGTAAAAGCCACACTTGCAGGAAAAAAAGTATCCCAAATAAAATATTTCAAATGAGAGCCTTTCCTCCTTGCAAACAGCATCAGGGAGAAACTGAAGAGTAGAAAAACTTTGGGTAGTTTCAAAAAATGCTTATATTGCTTAATATACATGAAGAGAAACTTAAAAAACTAAGATGAAAAACCTTAGTTTAAAAAACCCCAAATGATTCTATTAGTTGCGCTGAATTTCTAATGCATTTGTATGGTTTAGCTGGGTTTCAGCTTTGATTTGTAAAATACTGGCACGTCATATGTTATTCAGACAAAATGGAAAAAAAATAACCAAGATTTTGAGGCTTCTCTAAAGTCCTTGTTTCACTGGGAATCTTTCACTGACTTCAGTGAACACCGAATCAGATCTCTGAACAGGAGTTTATTCCAGTTTAGTTTCATAAGCTGTTTCCTGCAGTTTGCATACAGTCAGCTTTGTTCACCCTGCTTGGCCCAGGCAAACAGTTTTGAAGGCCAACTACTGTATCTTAAATTCCTTTAGTAGTTAAGATGCTCACCAACTTCATTCTTCCAGACACAAAATACGCAGGCTTTCTTTCCACATGTTTGACCATTACTGTTCGTGTCAGTAGCATATTTTTTATATTTGTGCTTTAACACGCACAGTTCGTGGATCTTCATTTTAAGGCAATTTAATTTGAAACAAAACAAAATAATAAAATAATGCGTCTTGTTACACAATTAAAATTTGGCATTTGCAAACAAGAACGCTCTTTTTTTTTTTGCTTATATAATGCTTATATAAATGCATTTTATGCAAATGAACATTTTTTGCACTGATCTACTTTTATGTATTCAGCGTATTTTCCTGAAATGAACTTGCACATGTCCTGCTTGTAGCTAAACATCTAAGGCTTTAGGTGCTGAACAGTGAAATGATTTACCCTGAACCTGGGCAGAACATTACTGTATGAAACTTCCAAAAGGAACCTAACATTACGTATAAATATTATGTACGTCTTCAGTATTTTTTAGTTATGTTTTTATTATGAATTTTACCTCAAATATTACAAATAATAGTAATTTAATTACATGTTTGTCCAGGTAAGTATGTTATGTTACAGAATAAATTAAAAACTTACCCGACTAGGTCATAATTTAAATTCAGCAGTTTTGTCTGTAAAGCCCTTGGCCGTTTCCCCAACCATCTGTTATGATGTTGCATGTTGATTTTTTGTTTGATGAAACGCATGGGACAACTTAAGGCTGTAGTTTCATTGAAAGGAGTTCTTCGGAGAGAAAGACCCCGAATGGATTTTATTAAGCATATTACAGAATGAAAAAATGTAATTGTTACTCCGTACAGCTAAGTACAAAACAGAAGACTGGAGTAGGTGAAAACAATGAGAAAATTAGTCTCACAAATTAGTGCTGACAAATTAGTCAGCATGATGAACAGTATGATCAGCCCCAGAGGAACCTGGCTATCAAGAAAGTTCTTGTAGGTACCATGGCAAGAGGTGAATTTTAACAGAAGATTTCTAGAAAGCTAATCAAGAAGCTTGATAGATTTATAAAGCAAAGCCATGTTGTAGAGTAAAAAGCCAAAGATTCTTGTTTGAAAAAGTAACCATGAATGTTGTCATACTTGATTAATCAGAGGCGCAAATCAACTTCTCAGTAGTGAGTGAAAGGAGGCTGGTACAGGTACTGATTGGGTATGAAGGGCCTTGAAAGCAAAAAAAAAAAAAAAACAAAACAAAAAACCACCACCATACCCACAGCTCCTGTTTTATACATTAGGAAAGAGGAAGGCAAAAAGGCCACAACTTTGTTTCAAATAATGTTGCTGTACCTGATGTCTGCTATTTTACCTTCCATAGGGCAATGTATCAAGAAACTTTAAAACTATATATCATGTTTAAGAAGGAATGTTTCCCTCTTAGGCACTCACAGAAAAAATTGAAAACAAAAGTCAAAATATTTCGTAGAGCAAGAAAAATAAGTTATCACGTGCCTACATCACAAAGCACTTATATATTAGTCCTATTAAAAAAAAACAAAAAACAAAAACCAAAAAACACTTAGGCCGCTGTAACCCAAAGCACTTTTAGAATATAGCAATAACAATCCTTCAGAATTTTTTAAAGCTATCTTCAGAATGTGCATTTTTGTTATAGTCAGTCATACATAGCTGCTTAGCATAGTTAAAGACAGAAACCAACTGAAATCACACATATATACCTATATAAACATACATGAACCAACCATACATTTATCAAGAAAGCCAAATTAATTGTGGATACTAAACATCCTTACATGTCAACTGTCTGAAATTGTACCTATGAACATCATGTTGCTGATCAAAGAGGCCCACTGGTCCAAGAAAATAGACTTTAAAAAAAATATAAAACTTAAGATAAAGGAAAGAAGAAAGCATGTGTGTGTGTGTTTGTGTTTAATTGTGAAAGTCACCACCATCGGCTGGCAGATGCCATTCCAGTTAACATTCATCTTCAGTCTGTATTTAGAATATAAAGAGTAACTTGCATAAAAAATAGGTTTTCATGTCTGATCTTCCTCCTTTTGGACATTACACAGAATGTGCAAATACAAATGAACAGTATTAACTCAGGTGCTACAGTAGAAGGTCTGACAAACACCATTTCTACATTTAAAATACATAAGAAGTTCATTAGAAAAGGCCCAGCCCTGTCATGTCCAAATTTTTTTGACAAATCCTATTCTAAATATTTGGGCTTAGTTTGATCGCAAGTAGTATCTTGGGCTAACCACTCAGACTGCTACTACATCTTCAACTTAAAAACTATGCCTCCAGCCTGTTCATACTTTTCCAAGCTGCCACAGAGGTCCAATGAATTGCATTCCAAGCTATTTTGTTTCAAAGCTGCAGTTCAAGCATTATAAATCTTGTGGCTGATGGAAGATAAATCTAGGGCTTTCTCTCACGCCTGTGTGTTACAGCCCAGTTAGCTTTCCCTTCTAGCTGCATCTACTTGGTAAGGATCATTCACTGAAGGACAGGTTACAAGTGTTTGTTTTAGATGAGCATCTAGACTACCTTTCAACATTAGAAAGGGGCTGTTCGAACAGAGTGCTCAAAGATTGGCAGCTACATACAATTAAGAATGTTCTTTATTTAGGCCACTAGATTTTAAATATCAGTTTAAAAATGTCAAACTCTCCTTCTTCCTGAAGGCCATCAATAAATTAGTAACACCAAGAAACCTGGCATGACTTTTTTCAAATTCATTAGCCTTGACAAATATATATATCTTTATATGCCATAACCATAAGAACACCAAGCATTCTCTTGAAACATCACTTCCAGTGATTAAAATGAAATGTTAGCTACACTTAAAAAATAGCATAAGATACACCATATAGAATTAATGAGCTTTGAATGGATTTATCCAGGCTATTGTTCAGTCAGCGTAGGAATTGGTTTGGACATGTTTGCCTGACAGGCGCACACTGAAGCTAAAGGGAGGTTCCTCCCTGACTTTAATGAGAGTGCTCTCAATCCTGCAATCACCCGTCTTTGGAGTTGCATAAGAACACAGAAATGAGTCTGCCAAACATTTGAAATAACTAGCATTGCCTCACATGTAATGCCATCCAGGTTCATTGCAAAATATAACAAAAAAGCAAGGTTCACATACTAACCACGAGATCACTGCTTTTCCACCTCTGCAGGTGTTTACAACATTACACTATTCAAAAGATATTATTAACATTATCAGGATGCTGTGTCTTTGGGGACGCTAAGTTAGTGAATGACCCCTTAATATTAAATAGACATCTGATTTTTTTTGTGGGGTTGGAGGGGTGATTTTGGGGGGAGATATGGGGCTTGAGGGGGGAAGGCTGGTGGGGCTTTTGCAGGGTTTTTTGATGGTATTTTTGTTTTGTTGTTGTTTGGTTGGGTTTTTTTTAAAAAAATAAAATTTGATTTATCCTTCCCAATTAAAGTTCAAATATTTGGGCGTTGTGGGGGAGCTGGATATTGACAGGACAGAATTCACATACACAGAATGCATAAGCCAAATGTTGTGGTAATCCACTGTCCTGGAATATAGAACCGTTCCTGTCCTATTAGTTGCTCAGTGTAAAAGCAAACCTTTGCAAAAGTGTCTTCTGCCTGCTTTGGGACATGTATCTTACCATTTTACTTAAAAATCAGCATGAAGGAAATTTTCATCAGACACTTTCTTCAGCCCTCACTTGCATGTTCCACTAGGACTTGATGAGGCAAAAAGAAACTTGTGCCAGCCTACAAGGCATTGCATCTCCAAACATTCACGTTAGAAGTTGTGAATGGTCATAATAATATTGTACTTCCTTATTTTAGGGGGTTATAAGCAGCAACTTAAAGCCAAACAGCTCTATATCCCTGCAGGCAGTCTTCATCAACATAAAACTTTTTGTTGAAAAAAAAGTAGATTCAGCAATACCCAATAAAATTTTGTAACCAAACCCCCCTCCTCAACTCTGAACTTTCTTTATTCTTAGGGAAAGCACTCGTGTGCTGTTTTAAGTCAGGCTTTTTCCTATACACTTCAACGTCTCTCCCACAAGTTACCTGCTTTAGCTTGGTCAGCCCTGAATTAATCAGGCAGTTGGACTAGATGACTGCTGTAGGTCTTTTTCAGCTGAAATAGTCTATTTTATTCAAAATTTGCCACAAAGCCAGAAGCACTGAAAAATCAAAATTCTGTACAAAGCTGTATGTGTCATAATAGAAAAAAAAAATAATTCCCAAAACAAAAAACAACTTGAGGCCCATAAATAAATCCTGGCAAAAACACATATACATACACACACACCTACCCATAAATGAAATAAAAAGTCCCTTTCACAAGTTCAAGACACCAGCTAAGAGAGCGCACTGCTGCAAACTGGTGAAAAATATGTCTCAGAGCTTCACAAGTGCTATAATCTGCCTTTTTGAAAACACATTACAAGATATGTGGGATTTCTTGTCCCACTAATTCTGACTGCTCAGAGGGGGTTTGAAATGATAAATATCCTCTAAGATACATGAGTGATACATAATTCATTTGACTGTTCTTTTTTTTAATTATTTTTGAACAGCCACTAACAGTCATGATCCACAGGTCTACATGTATGCATGAAGTGAATTTTGCATGGATCTTTAAATAGGAAAACATTGTTAAATATAAACATTTATGACACCAAATTACACATACAATACATAAAATTCTGGAGACATCAATCCTTGTATGCATTAAAATTTCAGGCAATTTATTTTACGCTAGCTACCACTTTATGTGGTTTTCAGAATGCCTGAGTGGAGTACACTTCAGAAATCATGCCTAGGGGCTAAAAGGGATCAGATCACCTCTTTGTGTTCAACATCAAAGGCAAAGATTGACTAGTGTGTTCATTTCATTATTTATTTTTTTGGTTTATATTCCAAGTTGCCCAGTCTGTTTATATTTTGGAAAAAAAACACATAATTTAATAAAGGTTTAATTCTGCAATGCAAATCAAAACCAACCTTGATTGTGTTGAGAGACTTATAAATTACAAGTCAGCTGTACCAGGTATTTTCCCAGTCCACAAATAAGTAATACCAATTACAAACCACAAAAATTAAGAAGCTGCTCCTTCACACACAAGTAAGCAATCTTGTTACTCTCAGTGAGAACACTTGTCTGAATAGCCACTCCTGTTCATAAAGGTGGAAGCCTCAGACCCCACTCCAGATTTCATGATGGGCTTCTGTGGAAATAGCCCTCAACCAAAGCTTCACTCACCATCTAATGTCAAAAGACAATATTCCTGAGTTTGGTGACACTTTCACCCTGCATTAGACGGCCTGTCTAGGACTCAAGAGTAAAGTATAAACAGTGCCTATATTCCAGCTGCTAATCCAGCAATTTATTGTTCAGTCCTCTAGGGAAAAAACAAACAAACAAAAAACACCACATGTTCTCTCTCTATATATATTCACCAGAAGAACACATACCAAAACCAGAACTGATGATTCCTCTAGCGTGTCTGTTACATAAGCAACTGTTCAGCACTGGTCTGAACAGTTTATCGTTTTGTGCAGGGTAGGTTTTGTCTTCCCGGGTGACATAACTGTCTGATTGAAGGTTGAAAGTCCAGCAGAGCTAAAGTAAGTCTTACATGTTATAAATCACAGAACATCAAATATTTGCTTCAGGACAAAACTAGGATGTCTTCAGGCCAGAAGCACGGAACCTCTCTGAAGAAAAACTGAAAGAATCAACTGTATCTTTTGTAAAAATCTAAGGAAAGATTCATCCTAAACTAAAAACAGAAATATTTTTGTCTTAAGGCACTGTACACAAATCAGAATGCAGTGACCATTTGTTATGACAGGAGGAAACAAACTGAATCCAAGGTTAGAAAATTAAAATTAGGACGTTAAGGAAACTTTGACAAATCTTCTGACACTGAAAGAGCGCACTTAATGAATTTCAGGAACGTCCAAAACTTAGGAATAAACAGCATGTAACAATTAGTATTGTGGCTGCTTGTGACACTGTACTTCTCTGAATTAATCTGAACAGATCCTGAACAATTTTAACTGATCACTCCAGACTTCAAATATATAAAATCGATCACTTTTACATAGGAAATCAAGTGTTGGCATGATAAAGGTCCTAAAAGAAAGACAGCAACTTGAAAGCAAATGGTTAAAGAATTTGTTAGCAAACGGGATTAAATATGGTGAAAGACGTTTCCCAGCCTTGGCATCCAGGAGGGAGCCTCACTGGTGCCTGGATAAGCAGAAGAAAGCCTTGTACACAGACCTTGATATCTCCCCAGTAAAGTTGTATTTGCAGTGAAGGACATTGATAGAGATTCTCAAAAAAGTGTGCCGAGGGTTGGACAGAAAACACAGCACAGGGTTTGAGAACAAGGAGTCCTCTCCCAGATTTACATTTTCCAAAGACCATTGACGTATGTGAAAGAAAACACAGACGATAAATTCTCATTCTCAGCACACCTTTCAAGCCACACTTTAATTATTTCTATCAGTCCTGTTGCCCATTGCACTCCCATTTCTACCTCCCCCAACATGTGAACGATACTTTCTATGTTTTCAACAGTTTTACAAATCAGCACTTTTTATGCACCCAATCTGCAGGTGCAGCAAAGACCTTGGCAAGGGGCTAACCGATTATCACTTATGAAAACAGTTACACTGTATTGTTCATACTTCTTCAAGGTCTTGAGCAAAGCATAAATTCTCGTGAAAGCGAAGTTGCTGCAGCTCAAGCATCAGACAGCTAACCAGGTAAGCCTTACTATTGCTTGTAGAGATGATTTTACAGTATTTTGCAATTTATAAACTTTTCTCTCTCTCTTATATGCATTTGCTCAGTAATCCGAATAGGTATTTTCACAGCTCTTATATAAAAAAACCTCAAATGCTGTGCAGTAGTGCAGTCTACTGAAATAGGATAGTTACTGGCTACAGACGACTATTTTTTTCTAAGAACCTCACATTTTCTTCTATGTATTTCGAAAAATGAGATTGCATTGATGAATTTTTAACATCCTAAATACTGTTAAGTCTCTGCTAAATCCTAGGGATTAAATCAGTGTCTCCTACTTTAACCTCTGTTCTAGCCGCACTAACTTTAACAGCCTTACAGTTCAAGAGAAAAGGCACTGTGTAAATAATATAATTAATTTTTATTCTCCTTAATCTATACATTTATATTCCAGGTTTACTCTTGCCACAAGTGGAGCTGATCTTCATCTGGCTCGTCGTTCCTTTTTCCTATGCATATACTTCTTTGAGAATTTGATTTAAAGAGGCATAGGGCATGGGAAAATGGGGCGACTGAGGTACTTCATCATTCATTTCAAACAGCATTGCCAAGGTGTCCGTAGAAATGTACGGAGAAAACAGATGTATGAAGAAATGAAAGGTTAATTTATGAAACGCTCACTTAACCATCAAAAACTGAATAAAAAGTTACTGGTGTTATTTACTATGGTATAATGGTTGAATGTTGATTTCATCCTAAAAACCTGATTTATCACAGGAATAATATTTTTAAGCATTTATCCAACCACAGTATTTAATATATCGCTTGGTTTAATGTTCCATCTAAAATATATGCATTGCTAAGAAACTACTTCTGCAGTCCTTGTTCCCATAAACACCCAATTGAAAATAATGTGAATTTAGTCACACAAACTGCAAAAATGAACTCCGGACCTATCCCACACTTGCTGAGAGTCAGCCTTCGCTGAATTCGGTTAGTGCCGACTCAGGCGTGTGAGGCCCAGTCATGCAAATGTTACCCAAGCAGGCTCTCTTCGATCTACTATTTATTCTTGGGACTCAATCCTTTAAGATCCCAAGTACCTTTTACATGATGCCTGCGTGTGTAGAATTACAAACTCTTGTAAAAAAAAAAAAAAAAAATCAAGCATTTATTAGTAAAAAAAATAATAAACATGCTAACTTTTTTTTCTTCTTTCACCCACAGGTGTCTCGGAAATGGAAGCATAGAAGTTATCTCGGCGTTTTTCATTCAGAAGAAAAATGGTCATTAAACACATTCTTAATGTTTCTGTCCAATTGCCTTTATTTGCTCTATATAGAAATGTATCACACCAATTCCAGGGGAAAAAAAAAGTATTACTATTATGAAGCAATGTACATACCACATGCCTAATAAAATTCTAATGTTTCAGTCACAGACCAAGCGTTTGCATTGCCCTGCATCAAAAATTCTAACAAGTCTTATAAAGCTATGGGTTTATAAAAAGCAAAACTAGGTGCATTACCAGTGGTTATTGTTATGCTATACAACTAAAGCCTAAATTAATATTTTAGAAATTACCATTTCATTTAAACAGAACATAAAAGTCTCAGGGTACTATTCTGTTTACACGCCACTTTTTCTCTCAAATTAAAAGGCAATAAAAAATTGTATCCCCAACTGTATCTTTACTCATTGATTTCATACCAAAGCTTGTGGTAAAGGGGGTGGAGGTGCATAAACAATACATTTTTTAATTCACTTGAGAGAATGGAAGGACTTTTTTTTATTAAAAAATATTAAAT
This sequence comes from Leptosomus discolor, assembly GCF_034619465.1. Classification (NCBI taxonomy): domain Eukaryota; kingdom Metazoa; phylum Chordata; class Aves; order Leptosomiformes; family Leptosomidae; genus Leptosomus; species Leptosomus discolor. The sequence goes on along the minus strand of NC_141396.1, from coordinate 17,345,689 downwards.
CTAATAACTCTTGTTAAAATCAAGAGGAACCTGTAGAATTACCACACATAAAGGTGGAAAAAAGGCATACAAAAATGTAAATAAGAGACAAACCCCCATATAACTTAGTTTGTCAAACAGGGGGTTCGTGTTAATATAAAATTTTTTTTAAATGCAATTGTATCAGAAAAGTGTATATTTTACCTTTAATACATCTCTTACATAACATAGCCTATAACAATTCCCAGAGCCCTATGCAAAAAGACTACAACTGATGACTTTTTTCCTATTTTTTTTTTTAAGACCCAGAGATCACAGTTTACATTAAAAGCTAATAGGAAGAGTAATATCTCATCTATTAACAAAAAGAGAAGAAAACAAAGTGTTTGGGTTTGGAGCGAAATCAATAAAAATATCAGGCCAAAGATCAACCATCTCAAGCATGGTAGTAGCAAAGCAAGTAACAAGATTTAACTGAAGGAGCACAACATGAATGCCAACAAGAAGGGAATTCTAATGTTTGTTTTTTTTTTTTTTTTCCTTTTAATTTAGAATTAGTGGCTTTTATAAAAAGAAATTTAAAACAATCAGATAAGCTACCTAAAAATCAAACAAGAAACACAATACTTACATTCACTCACTATGTTACAGGAATCATTTCAACTCATTTACAAGAACTAGAGGAGGGGGTGTATATGAACTGACAAACAAGCACCTCAATTTTATTTTTTTCATGGGTTTGGGGTTTTTTAAATGTTTTTTTAAATCCTTTGAGAAGAGTGAATCTAGTTCTCACTCTTCTTAAGTACCACTGGTTACTGATCCCAGATTTCATGACTAAATTCAAAACTTTACAAACTGTAACATACCTCTAAATGCTCTCAAACTCCACATTTTTTATTGACTACAAGACACCAGTCTTTGTAAGCATATATGAACTGATGAAACAACAGGACCTATAAATGGCAAAATTCAGGGCAGATATTGGGAGCAGAGCTAGCAAACATGGAGAAGGAATGGGACAATGACAGGACTGTGAAGCACAGACTATCTACAAGCTTTTCCACCGCTATCCAGTTTGTGCTTCATCTCTCAAACACAAACTACAACCCTATTCTTAAACACTTCCCTGAAAACGACTGAAAGGAGAGTAAAAGACATGGTTAAAGTGCAGGTGGAGAGACCTTTTCCTTTTTCCTTTGTGGCACAGTGTAAGATCCAAACTAATTATTATAAAAAATAATTATTTTAAGTGGAAGCAGCAAATGAAGCAGGTAAGGACATGAGGACACCATTCTGTGAGGCTTAAATAGAAAGGCAGAACTCTATCTATAAATGTCCTTTTCACGACCTGAAAACAACAGGTTAAGATGAACTGACAAAGCAGTATGATGAAAATAACACAGAGGTACATGCCACATTATTGAGTGGTAAATACGCAGTGGAGTAAAATGAAGGGCTGGAAAAATGCAAAGAACATTGCAATACAAAATCAGTATTAAGGATTTGACTGTTCAGCAACTGTATTGCAGTTTGTACCACTGCCTGAGTTAAATGGGAAGTTGTTTACATTTAGCCTGTGCCCGAGGCTAAACTATAACAGTCTCTCTATCACCCGACAAGCCAAGAAGGGGGAATTGGGGAAAAAGGAGAGCAGACCCGTGGGTAGAAGTGAAACAGATTTAGTGAAACAGCACGAATACTAACAGAGACATACAGAGCCCTACTTAGCCAAATGAATATCCAGTCATCACAATCAACTAGAGAGCCAGAGAAGCCAGACGAGGAGCAGGAGGAACCCCAGCAGGAACCCCACAGGAGCTCACTCTCCTCAGCAAACCTTCCCCCTTTATAATGACCATGACATGATGGTGTGGGCTACCCCTGTAGCTGACTCAGGTCAGCTGCCCTGGCTGACTTGAAACTGCTAATGGCCTGCCTGGCATGGCTGGGCTGGGATTCTGTCCCAGCCAAACCAGGACAGGAGTGAAAGCTTTAACAAAATTCCTTTGCACAAATGTATTCCTACTGTTAATTTCGTTTGTCATGTCTCATGTAACCATTGGGAAATGGGAAAAAACAGGACACAGGAGAGGGGAAAGTGTGAACTTACCTCTATCTGCAGATGAAAGTACAAAATGTACATTAATAAAATATAATAAAAGTTGTCAGGAAAGAATCAAGACAGTGATGAACACTGACACTGCACCAGTTGCACAAATTAGGAAGCACCAAGCTGGAAAGGACTTTTGATTATTTATTGTTCTAAAGCATTGCAAATCTCCCTCTAATACAGGAAGAAATCTAGTAAAATTCACCAGCTTAGTGTCTTGAAGTAATTTCATGACCAATTTTTCTCCCCAGAGATAGGATCTTTTCCTTTCTATCAGCAGAAACATGAGTAGAACATTACCATTCTATTAAAAAAAAAAAAAAAATACTAAAACCAAACTTTGATTGCATTACAACAAACCCCGATGTTTTGCATTACAATGACTGGAGTGTAATCATGTCACTCTCCACATGCTGTACAATTGCTCCTCTATTCTGTAACAGGTAATAAAAGCAGGTTGTCCCTTTTGGAAACTTTTTGCCATTGTATCTCATCTGAACAACATTTGTTTCCAGATTCTATGTTGTACTGATTTTGAACTAGATAATTTGTATATATTTTATGCACAAATTGGTAATATCAGCTTGTACTTTATGTAATATTTCAAGCTAATTTAAAGTACTGAAAGTCTCAAGTCTGAAGTCAGATGTACAAGCAAATGACTTTACAGCTGGGAAAAATTTAAAATTGGAACCTATTTATAAATAGGAATAAAATTATAAAAATAAGTTATTAAAATTGTCAGCTCAATAACCAACACAACCACGTTCACTCCCCAGATGTCAGGAGAAATCACTCAGTAAGGACAGATATATCATCTAGAAATCCTGATTACACATACCACCCTTCAGAGCAGGAATGTTATATAGGAGTCCTATGTTGCCCATCTACAATTTCAGTGAAGCAACAGCCACGTGAAGGTGTATTTGTCCGAAACATGCACAGTTATCTTCTAATTTTAACGGCATCTAATTTTAACATTTATCTCCACACACAAATCCCCACAGCCAAAAGAAAAGGTGCATACTGCTGTCCACACAAGAGTATATGTTGTTTATCGCTTCTACATACAAATAACACATAAACCATCCAGTTTTGGACTGGCAATAAATAAGTGACAGAGGCGAAGAAACCAAACATACAGCACAGAAAACTACAAAGGTTAAATTATGAACCACCTAGAATAATAATTTCATTTCAAGCTTTTTAGAATAATTTTTCAAATTGAAAAATCCATATTTCATAATGTAGAACTGCCTTAATATTCACCAAACAGAAGACTATTTCATTAGTACTAAATCTGTAATATTAATAAAATATAACATTGAAGTTGTTAGAGAGTTATTCTATGTAGCATGTTATCTGTAGGAAAATCTGGTAAACACACATGATAAAAATAATTTGGGAAATTCCTGGATATTTATGTTGTTGAGGTTTTTTAAAAAAACTTTAAGGCACCCCAAAGAACAAATAAATTTACCTAAAAAAAAAAAAAAAAAAAAAAAAAAACTATGCTGAAAAAATATATATGTTGCGTGTTAATGCAGTGAATTTTGTGAAACTACTCCACTGTCTCCAAATAAAGAGCACAGCAGTAGGAGAAGCAGGAAAGAAATGCTTAATCTAAGTTACACTTTTAAAGATTTCTGGCCAACTAAAATTTCCTGTTTGTTACTGTGTTGCATTCTGTAATCCCTTACAACTCAGAAGCAGTGGAAGAGACAGAAGGAGTGACCCCTCAACCCCCTTCTTCCTGCCTTGATGCTCTTCCTGAACTTACACTGCCTAGGACAGTTTTCAAACCTTCTATGTGTGACTTGGACTTAGTAATGCAGCAATTAAAACAAACAAACAAAACCAAACCACAGTTTTCTGTTCTAATAGTGGGTTACACATGAGTAAGACCTCCTCATGTAATAGGAATCCAAAAGGTGCCAGTCCTAGCACAAGTTAGGGAGCAGGAGTGTGCAACCAGTAGCTGAAAAGGTAAGTGCAAGAGCACTGTAAGCTATTAGGTAAGGTCACTTACACTTGTGGAACAGTTCTCTAAGGAGCACAAAGAGTTCAGATAAATCAACTGGAAGGAGAAATTAGATTTTCTGAAGAATTGCTCCAAGAGAAATTCAATAGTGCTGATAATAGCACTTCAAGTCTCTGGGATCTGAGAGAGTTAAACTCTCAACTAATCCTATCAAGGTTTGAGCTGGTAGAGAAAAGCTAGTCTTCAGCTGTTTAGTATATTTTGCCACTCCAAAATCATTCTTTTCTTAATCATCTCTTCTTTAGTTCATGTATTGCGAGATATTGATAAACGTTGTGGGCTTCAATTACATCTGAAGCATTTTAATATATAAAAAAACAATCTAACAAAAGCCCTCTCAGAAGTCAGGCTAAATTAACTTCCTGCAAAGTTTTTCATTATCTCTGCATGTCAGTCTTACAAGACACAGGGAACAGTGTCTTTTTTTTTTTTTTTTTTTTTTTTTTTTTCCCCCAGAAACTGTGCCCTTGTATTTGGTAACAATGTGCATTACACGACCAGTATCCTGCTGTTCCCATGACTCCCTATTCTTACTTTTGCCTCACTGTATCTGAGTGTTAAACTAGATCAGAGAACCAACATCACTGGAGAAGAAAAAAAAAAAAAAAAGAAAAAGAAAAAAAGCAGCAGACAAAAATTCCACTTCCCTCCCTCCCAGTGGAGTTAGTTCTCTGATCCAATTTATTTTGTACCTGCAAAACCAGCTGCATCAATATAATGCAGGGAGAGAAGCAGAAGTTGGAAGGACGCCTAGGAACATCTTTGGAATTGCAGTTTGAGGAAAGAGAGTGTTTACATTTTCTTTGTGCTCACTTTGTCTAACATACAAATACCTATGACAGATTTGCCCTAGAGAAAAGAGCCAGAACTTATCTAGTGGGAAATGCGTTCATCTCCGTGTTTTTCAAAAACTCACTGACACATGTAAGTGTAACTCATATGTAACACTACCTGTCAGTACTGGTATAAGTGACAGAGGGAAAGCAACAAGGAATCGTGGTCTGTCTGTAGATTCAAATACAACATTTTGCTACAAAACCCAACACAGTCAGCAGCAACATATTATACCATGAACATTCAGATTCATTTTTAACTGAAACTAAAACTGAGCCTTCAAATTCATGTTCCAGCATCTACATAAAGCTTTCTGCTTCTTTTTTTTTTTTTTTGAAGGTGCCAAGAGGTCAGTTTCATTACTACATGCGAACAAGAAACAAGCAGTTCTAATACGAAGAATTGAGCAGATTTAACAGATTCAACAGCTCACTGATGCTGAAAAGGAAAAGTCCCTCATACCTTCCTCATCCTGCTTACCTTGCACCGATTCAGGCTAGTTTTCTCTTACTAAGTACATCCAGAAAGAGGAAAATTCTTGAGTTCAGGTTTAAAAAAAAAAAAAAAAAAAAAAAAAGAACAAAAAAACCCATAACCAAACCAAAAACACCAAAACAATTTCAAATCTTTTTCTTTGCTAACTTCAGGTTTTTTTCACTGAAGAACTGCAGTCTAATGATAATTTACACACCCTGTGTGTGTTCGGTGATGGGCGTGGGGGAGGGAAGCCTGACTCAATACCCTAGCAAAAATAGCTCAGTTTGGGACTAATCTGGGAGGTTTTTACTGTATCAAACAGATGCTACAGCAATTCAATTAACAAGCTCTAATTCTTCCAACTTTCAACACTTGGACTAGACAGGCAGCATAGAAGTATTGGGGCATCTGTTCTTTTCCTCATGAAAATCGTTCCAACTTTTAACAAGTCCTAGGTGTACTTCCCCCCTAAAAGCCAAGTCAAACCAATTAGATTTCTCACAGCCTCCAGAGAGGACCTCTTGAGATCCAGCATTCCCCAGACCCTGTCCCTCTGCTGTGGCACGCTTCAGCCCGGGCCGCAAGGAGCCGGGCAGACCGTCCCCACGGCGGCGCCCCGCCAGACCGGCCTCTCCCGCGTTCCCGGTGCTCCCCCTGCCGACACCTCCCCGGTATGGACGGGAAGAAGGACGCGGGTTTAGTAAGAGACGGAGGGAGCGGCAGTAGGGACGGCGTGTCCAGTCAAAGCAGGCTGGGTTTACAAAAGCGGAGGTGAAGGAAAGAGAGGACGAGGTATTTGTGAAGCACGTGGGAAGACACGGGCTATTGCTGGGATGGAAGAATTTTGGGCCTTTAGGGTTTTTTTCGGTTTTCTCCCGTTTCTGCAAACCATCTGTTTCTATACTATAACCCCCTCCAGAACTTGGGATTACAATGGTTGTTCCTGTCAGCAAACCGTATCTTTTACCATTTTTGATATTGAGCTTTAATATACATCCACACTGTACATTTTTTGTTTTGTTTTGTTTTTAGAAAAATAAGTCTTTGTAAATACTAAGCAATCTACTAGGAGCTGAAAAGTTAAAACATACAGGAATTGCTCATACAATCTTAATTTTACTTCATAATACATGTATTACAATGTGGTCTGAATTCAGTCCTCTCAGTCATACAAATTAATTTTTTCCCATAGGACCACTGCTCCATTCTGCAGGATCAAAGCCTTATCAGCTGTAGATCAAGTGAAGAAGGGAAAGTAGAAAGAGAAAGCAAAAAAAACCCCAAAATCTTACAATGAAGAAAGGTTAATGACATATCAAACAACTTATTTCTTCTGTCAGGGACAGAGTTCCTGTGAGATGGATCAAGGTTGTTTGGGTTTTTTTTTTTAAAATATCCTTTTTTTTTTTTTTAAAATGTGTGTCTTGCAACGGGTCAAGAGGAGTTAAACTAAGATTAAGCACGATTTGAATTTTAATTCTAAAAAAGTACCGGTTTGCATTAAAAGTATTTTTTCCATTACTATACAATATCCTTTGAGGAAGAAAAGCATTACCCACTGTCAGAGGGAGCCTGAAAGCAGTAATAGCGTACCCCTTCATTGGAGCATAATGCACTATTAAAATTAAGCTGGTACGCAACTATTGCCGAATCGCAGACGTGTAGTACTCAAACGGTAGTGCATGCTTTTAGCCCCTTAAAGACTCTGCTTTGAGTTCTGCAAGTGCCGGTAGGTGACGTAATTCAGAACCGCCGCAGGAGGAGGCCTTGCACCAAGGCAAGCAAGCAACGTTCAATTCGACAAAGTACTTGAGCCAGGAGAAGTGACGGACTACAGGGTCAGACTAATCTAATCAGAACATCTAGAAAAGCTGGCAAAGAGTAAGCCATGACAGTAAGGGTCATATTCAAAAAACATTGTTTACTAGGGAGTTACATCTGCACATCACTCCCGTTCTTACCTTAGTCTCTCTGGAGAAAGAGAGTAACTGTACTGACCTATCAGCTGTAAAGACACCAGCACTTATTTATATAGAGCATCAAAACTACTCACTATAAAAGGAATCAGCCTGCTTCTTCCTCTTCCCTTCAGTGCTCCAAGCATTCTTCTGGACAAGTTCCTCTGGGGCCAGCCTTGTTTAACATCTTTGTCAACGATCTGGATGAGGGGATCGGGTGCTCCCTCAGTAAGCTTGCAAACGACACCAAATGGGGGGGGGGGGGGGGGGGGGGGGGGGAGAGTATTGATCTGCTTGGGGGTAGAAAGGCTCAGTAGACGGATCTGGGCCTGGAAACGTAGATAGACTCCCTGATAGATCAGAGCACTACCTAAACTCAGAGCATGTGGGAAAAAGCATGCCCAGAAAGGGGGAGCGGGGGCAGAAGGAGGAGTGAAACAACTCCCTTCCACAGCAGAGCTCTTAGTTTTACTCACATATTTCAGTTAGCTAGGTGTGTGAGGTAGAAACGAATGTGGCACATAATATTTTTATCGGATGAATGCCCTTAATACTTGTTCAAATGATTGAATTAGTCTGTCTCCAGTGGGTTTCATTGCTTAGCTACTTTCACTATTAGCATACTGACAAATTCTAATACAGCTTCTACGCATTAATGTTTTCCATAATCAAACCACACTACGAGAATAATTGTTGGTTTGTAGAAAAATATCTTTACAACTGATGCAATGACTAAAACCATATTAATTACTATGAGACACTCCTTAAAGTTATTTCAACGAGAGACTTGGACAAAAGAAAACACCTTCAAGTGATATCAAGAATTGTTATCGAGATCTCGGTCAAGAAATGTTATCATCAAATCGCAGCAGTAAAATGTGAAACAGTTACCCCTTCACTAGATTGCTCTAGCTTGCTATTTACATTCAAAGTTTTGGTCATTATGTTTTTTGTAGTCTATGTGTTCATAGAAAGTGCTCATAATCAATGGAAGACGGGATAAATGTTTCATCACAGGACCTCCCGATTGTTAATTGCTAACTAGAAACACGCGGCAATTATCCTTTAAGTTGTAATTGCTCTCATGTGATGGTCGCTTATGGCATTACAATCACTCCATCAAAGTACTTTGGATGGGGGTTTTGCCTCAAGCCATGTTCTGTATCTTAGGTAAATCATCATAGTAACACTCAACGCAGGAACATTAGCATTTAAAAAATACGATTAACTTCAAGCGTATGTTTTATCGTGTTTATCACCTTCATAGTCACTGACACTACCTCTTCTAGCTTTTTGGAGCTCCCTGTTTAGTTTTGTTCTAACAATGCAGGGTCGAATAGTCTGGGGAAAATTAAGTTTGTTATGAATTGGGAACACCCCCCAAAAAACCAGATCGCTAAAGTTTAAATATCAACTGAGAGAAACACAGCAGAAAGATATTGCAGGATAACAACCGTGTTAAAAAATACTAAAAGCCTTTAAAACAAAACAACACACGCACCGAGTTTCTAACATAGGAGAACACTACACATCTTTTATAGCGCATTCCCATGCCATCACAGGAAAGTTCAGACATTATGTCATCTGCTTCGGTTTACAATCAATGGGCCAGCATTTAAAACGTGGGTAGCCACCAGAGCCACTTTCGTTTTATGTCTGCACGTGGTTTTCTGGTAACAGTTACAGCAGCCAATACATTTTATTTCACCCAAGAAGCAGCAAAAGTCCTTAATAGTGTGTCTGTTGTTTACAATTATAAATTAAAACTACTAGCATTGTTTTTAAAGTGACTGCATTAAATGCAACAGTATCATCGACAGCAAAAAATGTTATAACAATTCTGGCACAAATCTATGAAAGTTTTTACCATCAGCAGATAAAGCCAAGGAGATTCCCCACCACCCCCCTTTAAAAAGATACTTGATTTTAAAAAAAAAAAAAAAAAACCCAAAAACAAACCCAAAAACAAACAAACAAACAAAACAAACCAAAACAAACCCACAAAAAACCACCAAACTGCTGGACAATAGGAAAATCCCTACTCTTAGGCTCCTAAGTACAATTTCAAAGCGAAACTTCTTCAGTTCGTGTAATGAGAAATTCTAGAAAGACTTTCTCAGGTGATTCAGTACCATGAAAAAAAAGTAGGAAGGAAGCTTCACCAGCCTAACCATCGCATGAGTCTGAAAGACTGCTCTACTCAACAACACATTAGCTTCCTGTGTCTTTTGAGACTAAGGCTTTTCTCCTAAAAGCTATAAAACCGATTATTTCAGTCTAGTCAGATAACAACATGATAAATGATTGAAGGATTTTAAAAAAAAAAACACAAACCCACGGATTTCATTAACACTAAAATGCAAATTTAAAACCTGACGTCATAGTGGCAATTCTTTTGTTGCTTAAAAACATTTGTTCATCTATTTTAATCAGCACAATAATAATTGAAGACTAGAAACAATAATATAATAAAGGAATGATGTCTTACTGATCCTTCTGATTAGATGTTACCTGTAGCACTAAATGTATTACAACGATTCACTTCAGAAATTGTCTATGATATTATCATTTTCCAGACCAAGCTTTGTTCTTTCCGGGACTAGTTTGCAGGTTTGTAGAACTAGGAACCAACCTAATTAAAAATATATGTAATGGTCCATTTCAGACAAATCGTCCCGAACACTGAATTATTTGCCAGTAATTTTTCCATAACCTTACACTAAGGGTTCAAACTATACCCCTGGTTGTCATCAAAGCAGACTACTTAGCAACAGTCTCCTTCTTTGTTTTTTGTTTTGGTTCGATTTTTTAGGATTGATTTCATCTGGTAAATGCAGAAAATAATCTGCAGGTTTCTCTGTGGTTTTTGGTTTGGTTTTGGGGTGGTTTTTTTTGAGTTTGGGTGATTATTTTCATTAAAAAGAAAAGCTGTAACTTCTAACTTGCATCTTAATTGTTTTTAAAAGCTGTAGATTGCTGTGGGTGGAATTAGAAGCACATGAAGACAATGCAACAGCCATCCCTGTTAGTCTATTCAGATAAGCTTTTCAGTAAAACGTGTCAGCTATGCAAAGTCTTTATTTCGAAGCACAGGTAATCACCTCCTAGAAGTTTCATGCTGATAAAAAAAAAAAAAAAAAAAAAAAAAAAAAAAGCTGCCCAGGTATATATTCAATAGAATTTTTTCTCATTATTACAAGGAGAATGGAAGATTTTTTAACAGCAGACTTGCATATGAAGAATATTCAACGTCAGCATCTAAAAATTTCTTACTTATGTCATTCTGTGGCATACTTAATGAAAGAGCATGTAAATCCCATTACATCTTATCGGAGAAAATAATATTCCTGCCTGAGAAAACATAGAAAACTTAAAAAAAAAAAAAAAAAAAGAGCTAGAAGAGTAGAATTATCTGACTTTGCCACCTCACTACGAATACATCACCCTTCTTAAAAGGCGACATGAGATTCTTTGAAGTCTAAGAATTAACATGTTTTCTCAAACATGTTCAGCTCCGCGTGAAAGCTAGTTCATTATCTCCTACTGTATAAACTCAAGCAGTAGTGACTGTTTACTGAAACAACCTGTAAATGTGTTAGCCTGTGTTTGCAGAGGATAAGGACTGTGCCATCCCAGGCCCACTTCAGACCGTGAAAGCGGTTCTTTTCTCTTCCTTATCTGAACCATCCTTGAACAGACTGCCTCTGAACAGAGTTTACACTCCTTTGATCTACTTTATAAGAACATCAGAACTGTTTACTTTGAAATGCACACATTTCTTTCTTGGGGTGCAGGGAAAGGAGATAATGTTTTAAGACATGAACAGATAAATTCAAGCCACCTAGCTGTTTTCTCAGTGTTTCTTATCCTGTCCAATATCCCAAAACGGAACTGCTCATTGCTTAATCTTATTCTTAAATAAATTCATTAAGAATTAGCAGATTCTACTACCTGTTAGATAATTCAAAACCTCCCACCCTACTTCTTACAAACGACCTAACATATCGCCACGTTAATGCCGCTGAGATCTGGTTCCAAACTTTTGTCCCTGAAGACTGCTTTAAATCTCTGATACTACTTAAACTGCAGTGGACAACTGTACCTCACACTTAGAGGAAGATGAGAGTCCCGACTGCAGCACTCCACCTCATGGACAGCAGTGAAAAATATTTAACCCTGCATTTCCATCTAACTCAAAACATCTGCCCGCTGTGACTTGAACAGCATGTTACTCATAGGCATATTGGGAAGATACTGGTATCAGTGGTTTTCCACATTTTTTAACTATTTTCAAGGTCGAGGTCTTCTTGTTCCTACCTCGAGTCACTCTCCTTGGCTGGCAGAAATTTAGAAAGGATTCTTCTAAACCTTGCATCAAGCAGGCAATAGGGGCTTCAAATTTGGGTTGAAGTCTCACAAAAGAGACCACTCTATGTCCTCCTTTGTTACCAGTCCCTTCTGAATCCTTGTCCTTCATACCAGGAGATAAAGAACGAAAACCACGGCATGGTTCAAGAGCCGAGGCCAGCTTGGGCAGCATAAAAAAGCCCAGGGCATGATGCAATTATCAGCAGCTACGTGGCCAGGAGACGACTCAGAGCTGAACTTGGCGCCAGGTCAGGTAGCCTTGAGTTCTGCTAACTGCCGCGTTCAGAGATTAGGCGGATGTAACAATCACCTGAAAGGGGAGATTAAAGCGCCTCTCAATGGGGTCCTTTGTTCTCGGCCTCATTTGATGCTTTGCGGCCTTTTCAAACCGCGTCGCGGAAGGCGCTTTAAATGGTTGCCCTCGAAGCCGGGGCGGCTTCAGCGACCGGAGAGCGCCGGCAGCAGCGGCAGAGCCGGGCGGGATGGAGAAGGGGCCCTTCTCGGTGGAGTGGCTGGCCCAGAGCAGCCGCGCCGCAGCCCGCCGGCCCCGCTCCCCGCCCGCAGCCGCCGGCGGCCGGGAGAGCCCGGAGGACCCCGGTGAGTCCCGCCACTCCCCTCGCGGGCGCGCTGCAACCGTTGGTGGCGGCCGTTAGGCTAACGGTCACCGCGCGTGAGGCCGTCGGGGGACAGCGGCTGCACGTGCGGCCGCTGCCTACGTCACCGCCCGCGCGGCCCGGCGCCCGCAGGGGGAAGGGTCCCCGAATCGCGTCCCCCTCCCCTGACACAACCCCACCCCCCACCCCGCGCTGTCCCCGCAGCTGCGCTCCGGGACCGGGAGGCCGCGGACGGCAGCAGCCCCGGGCACGAAGCGCAGGCGGGCGGCGGCGGCGCCGCGCCCGGGCGGCCCCGCACCAAGTTCTCGGCCGCGCAGCTGCAGGAACTGGAGCGGAGCTTCCGCGAGCAGCGCTACATCGGCGCCAGCGAGAAGCGGCGCCTGGCCGCCGTGCTGAACCTCTCCCAGAGCCAGGTGAGCGCGGCCGGGGCGCCCCGGGCCCGCCTCTGCCCTCCGCCTGAGAGGGGAGACGGGCCCCGCGCCGCCTCGGCCCTCGCACCCCTCCCAGAAACTGCGGGAGGGGGAGAGGAGAGGCAGCCGCAGCCCCTGCTGGCCTCGGCGGGCACCTCCTGGTCACCGCTGGACGGGGACAGCGACGGCTGCCGCAGGTGCGGCGGGTCCGGCCGCCTGGCAGCCTTGTGCCCCCGGCAGAGAGCAAGCCTACGGCCCTGGCACCGCGCTGCTGTCCCCTGCAGCTTGGTGTTAAAGCAGGGACAGTGCGCGTATGGGAAACGGTGAATACAAGCTTTAAAAGGTGAAACCTCATCGGAGATAGGCAGATGAAACAATCACCCGAATTCCAATTTTCGGGCTAATTCTTCCTTAAAATGATGCATACAGTCCGTAGCATTGTAGGGTTTCTCTCCGAACAGAACTGGCCCCACCCAGCTCTTTTCATCCCACTACACCAGTCTGGAATTACAGTCCCGGTCCAAATCTGTTCTCTGAGCAATTGACTTGCCGTGCGTCACAGAGCTGTCACACCTTGAACCTCCTCATGCCAAGACAATTACTGCACACTGAATACAGTGTAACTAGCCCTAAGTCTCTCATAACTGTTAATACATTCTATTACTCTCATAATAAGTCAGCCTTCAGTATGTACCACTGTATGGAAAAGGGACAAATGGCTTGGTTCTTGACTTTTTTTTTTTTCTTATCCTCAGATAAAAACCTGGTTTCAGAATCGTCGTATGAAGTTCAAACGTCAGACTCAAGATGCCAGGGTGGAAGCTCTTTTCTCAGGCTTATTTTTGCCCTATCATTGTTACTCAGATATTGCTACATCCAGCTATTCCCGTGGGATGGACGTCCACTTCTCTTCTACCTCTACTGTTTCCCTTCACCCAGCTATGCCAAGCCCTGCCTTTTTGTTACCTTCTGTTCCAGCTCAGCCCCTCCAGCCAGTTTTGCGAAGTCCAGCTTTACTATGGCCTCCCAGCCCAGGACTGTCTTGTTACTCTTTTGTAAATCCAGCAATGACTCTAACTGATGACCATAAAAGACTGAGGTTCCAGCCACATCTTCCTTCCTGTTAAAAACACCAAAGATTACCTGTAACCTAAATAAGAACTGCCAAATATCTCTAAGAGTGATTATTTAACTTATTTTGTTATAATAAGTAGATTGATGATTCAATTTTATTTTTTAATCAAATTGAGTCTTATGTTAAAGGAGAAAAGTATTTGCCTGTATTAGAAAAGTAATACTGAGAGTGGAAGTGAGGACTTGAAGCTTTATTCCTACAGCGTTCACTAAGCTATATTAAAACTTCCATATAAATTTTCCTAACTAAAAGTTTGTTTTCAGAAAACAACCTATCATGATGATCCTTACTGAAAAAGTAGAGTACTGTTTACAATTCAATTTACATGGTAATTACATCTTATAACAGACAACAGTGTTAAAAACTTTGGCCATTCTACTTGATTGTGGGTTGTTAACGAAATGTTTGTAAACTACTGCAAACGCGTTGAAATGAAAATGGTGACAAAGGTGGCAGCCCTATGAGCAAAACTGACCAAGTCGTCCAGTATTGCCTTTTATCTCTACACTCTGCACCATTCCTACGTGGGCTCCTGTTGGTGTCGATATCACATTTATGCATTCAAAGAGAGGCGAGGCTAAGGAGTTAATTGGCAAGCATGTATTTGAACGCCCAGGCCAAACACACTTGTGATTTACATCTGCTGATGTAAACACTGGAGTTGTTCATCTCTTCTGGGACACTCAAAATGAAAATGCTTCTGTTCTTCTTTCTGAAGTTTCAACTAAACTGCAGGGTTCTGTTAGGCTTGCTGTCAGGAACACTCAGGGCTGTTCCCAAAAATCCCAAAGCAAGTTTTACAAAAAATGTCAAAGCAGGGCCTTTAGGGAACTAGGGAACGGTGAGAAACAAGATATCTTGCATCAGCATAAAGCAACCGTAGCAGGTATGATTACATCTCCTTCCCTGCCCCCAGCCATCCTAACCTGCTTGCCGAGTGATGGTGCATCTGTGAAGATAGAAGGAAAAAAAAAAAAAAAAAAACCAATCAAACAAACAAAAAAATGCAAACACACCCACAACCCCCCACCCTTCCATGCAGAGATGGCTCATGAGAAAAAAAATAAGTGGCAAACGGGGCCCACAACAGCCTTGGCCACGCCTTCCCTTCCTTCCCTCCCGCTGACAGTTGTGTCGTGGGGCTAAGGAGAATACAGTTAAATCGCTCTTCGGTAGACAGCAGGGATATTGAGATACAGGAGGGGACATACTTCCATCCAAATTCCTGCCTCCTGCGCCTCATCTCCTGCTGACAACCGCTGGTGAGAAACCCCGGAGCACGCCACAGCAAGGCCGCCTCTGAATCCGCTCTCAAGCACCCCTTCCTTCCCGACCCAGGGGGAGAGCGGGAGGCACTCGGAGGAATTTCCCCCTCTCCCGGCACCCGCCGGCCCAGCGCCACGCCGGGGCCGTGCTGCCCGAGGCGCCGCGGGGCAGCCGGAGGGACGGCCCGTGCCTTTCCCGCCCCGCTGAGCACAGGCGGTGCAGGGCCGGAAGATGCAGCGTGACTGCTAACCAACAGGCACCCTGTCATTCCGCACCTCGCTGCCCCCAGCGACCAGCAACTTTGCTTCCACCGTGTCGACCTGGATCCTCTTGGAGTTAAGGCTGCACCTGGCTTGGAACAGGATAATTGGAGACCATTCCCTTTGCCCCTTCCAAGCCGCCCTTTCGCAAGTGAGAAGCACCTAGGCTATTAAAGGGGAACTCGATGGCTCACTGGCTTGAGGGGGGAAATTGAGACTACAATGTAGCAATCAACTTAGTTTCTCATGCATTTAGTAGACCCTTCAGGTGAATTAAAGAAACTTCATTAAAGTCTAAAAGATCAAGAAATAAGAAGTGTTACCCAAGTTCTTTCAGGAGAGGAGTGAAAACTGATCCCAAGAAGAACTAAAAATCCGGACGAATTTAAGGATTGCTAAAGCAAAAACTTGAGCTACTCGCTTTAAATTATTCTCCTAAAGGGTTCAATTTACTGGAAAAAAAAAAAAAGGGGGGGGGTTTCAAAAGATGCAATTATCATGGGCATTTAGTGATGAATCGAAGACCAAATTTGGAGGTTAAAATCCCATTTAGACTATACGGCTATGAACCAAACACAGTTCCACTCAATTTTTTTAAAAAATATTTGTTTTTATGATTGTAAAACTTTAAAATTCCATACTGAAGGCCTGAACGGTTTAATTCCTGTTTAAAGACACACCGACTTAATATTTGTGATTAACACAGCCGATGCTTTCACATGGTAGACACACTGGAAATGCAAAGCAATAAATTGATTATCATTCAAAACTCACCAACAGTTTATCCTTCCTCCTGGGGGATGCCCTTGGCCAAAAGCACAGTGCAATGCAACTGGTTCCAGGCTCCCAGACACACTCAACCACAGACAGACCATGCCTCAGCGTGAGGGCAGGAAGGTCAGGTAAGATGTCTTAAAACATCTAAATCCTTCCCATTACCCAAACCCAGAGTTCAGGTGACCACTGTTGTTTACACTGCACAAGCGCAACCTTTATGGAACTGGCCCATATGGCTGTTCAGGTTGTTTTTTTATTTTTATATACACATATGGAAAACTGGGGATGTGCAATGAGAAGTTTCCTAACATGCCCGTTTCAGACTGGACTCAATAACTTTGTGCTACACCACGGGAAACTTGGCAAAAGCAAGTTTTTGTTACCATTCTTCTCCCTCCAGTTCCATTTCAGCAGCTTCTTTTCAGTCTACTACCTTTTGAATGAAGATAGCAGAGTACCAATATTTTAAAAATTAATAGCCTATCAAACAAAAAATTACTAAAAGTGGCATCACATCCAGTAAATTTTAATACCAATTAGTACAAATATAAAATTATTCCTTTTCATATTTAACTTAAAATAATAAACACGTACTTTTCCAAATCAGACAAGAGATCCTAAACACAGAATTCATTGCCTGCCCTTTGCTTGCCCCTTTTTGTTTTCACTATAACGCATACACAAGGTGGCCTTGCTTGTCCATTTTGTTCTGAATAACTGGATGGAAAGACGGATGAGGAAGGAAGGGTTGGTGGTAGTACGGCAGCTCATTTGCCATAAAGTGGTAGGTGCTTTGCGATGCATCGTATCTGGGAAAGGAGAAGCTGAGTTGCACAGCAGGCAGCGCGGTGAAAGGCAGGAGTCTCTGGTGCTGTGGAGCAAAGGGGTAGTGGATACCGTCCCGAAACAGAGCTGACGAGGTTCCCGCGGGGTAGCTGTAGAGTGGAGCTGGAGACACGAGGCTGTGCTGGTCTTGGATCTGCCTCTTCAGTTTCATCCTCCGGTTCTGAAACCAGGTCTTGATCTGAGCAACAAAAAGAACGGGGTGGGGGGTGGAGGAGACAAATTAGAGACTTTGCTTAAAAATAACATGCAGACTACGAACAGCTGTATTTCAGTTGCTTTTTCCATTTTTCTCCACTCGAATTGACAGAGTTGGACTGATGTTTTCGCCCCAGTTAACCGGGGCAAAGGATTTGGAGGGTGTAGAGGGGAAGAGAATTCGTATTCAGCGATTTTAGATTAATCACTTTGAGACTTTAAGACCGTACACAAGCTTTGCAAGGTCTGTGCAGATCGCTGTACATCAAGGACAAGCAGTTTACTTTATTAAGAAATACGAAACAGAGGAACCTTGATACCTCCCGGTAGAAAGTGCCCCCCAGGTTCCCCGAGTGTTAAGCCGCCAATCCCCGCGGGATCCCGCTACCCTTCCCGCAGCCCCTGCTAAATCCAGCTGAAGACCGCCATAGCTGTTCAGCGCAGGGAAGGGCGACGCAAAACCGCGGAGCCCGGCGGCCCCTGCCCGACGGGGCCGGGAACGACCCGCTTCCTCCGGGACCCACCTGGATCTCCGAGAGATGCAAGGCAGCAGCCAGCTTCCTCCGCTCCGAGGCCCCCAGGTACCTCTGGCGCTGGAAGGTCTTCTCCAGCCGGCAGACCTGCTCCGAGGTGAAGGCGGTCCGCGCCCGCCGCTGCCGGCCGCGGGTCCCGCCCGCCGCCGCGGAGAGCTCCCCGCCCGCGCTCTCGCTCTCGTAGCCCGAGGACTCGTCGGCGCTCAGCCACCCGCCGTCGGGGGCTGCAAAGGAGCGGGGAAGGGGAGGCGGTGAGGCCTCTTCCCTGGCTGGGGGAGTGTCTCCGCCTCCCCGCGTCCTGCCGGGCCATTGCACCGACGGGAGTCGAGGTCCCCTGTCGAGCCCCCTCCAACACCGCCTGCTACCCTCTTCTCTCTCCCTATCCTCTGTCTCACCCACCTGGCTCCGACGGGCACGGGTCGCTGGGCTCCCGGGGGCTGACTCGGCCCCGCTCCGCTGCGCAGGGCTCGCTGTCCGCGGGCTGGCTGGGCCGCGGGCCCCCTCGTCGGGGCTCGGCTCTGACCAGGAGGGGGGCACCGCCGAGCGAGCTGGGGGCACGGGGAGGGGGCGGGCAGCAGATGTGGGACCTGACCCCGTGGGGCTTGGTCTCTGCTGAAGGGAGGTCGGCCTGGTTCATGGCGGAGAGGGGCTAGGGGACCGCCGGGCTTGGCCCGCTCTTATATGGGTGCTCCGGTCCCGGGCGGGCTCGTTTGCAAGTGTGAACCCACATCAAAGTGGGAATCGAGCAGAGATAACAGCTGCCAGCGAGGAGGAAAGTTCACACGTCTGGCAAATGTCTACAGTCCCTGGCTCCAGCGTGTCTGCGGGGCCGGGGAGACCCCCTTGAAGTGCAAACCTGCCCCTCTCCCCCGGAGGGCAGGGCACGGGCAGGCCCAGCCCCGCAAACCGGCGTTTAGAGATACCGACGGTGCCGATAACAGCACGGTTTTACCCGCTCCTTTTTCAGCCGCAGGGTCCCGCCTGTCACAGGTACCCGAAACCAGCCCAGAGGCTGCCAGGCCCGGCCCGGCCCGGCCTGGCCTGGGGCAGGCGTGAGGGGTACCGTGAAGCCGGCGGGGCCTGCCAGCCCCGCGGTGGGCACCTCATCCCGGGGAAGCTCTGGAGACCGGCCTCCCCGGGAAAAGCCGTGGGGGGACGCTGTCAAGAAGTCCCCGTCCCCGAGGTTGAGCCCTGACCCCGGGGGCCCACGGCCGGGCTGTGGGGTTAGCAGGGCCGCGGGCTCTCTCAGCCTGAACTGGGCGCCCTCTGTCCAGCCAGAAAACATAACCGATCTCCCGAAGACTTTAGCGATCGAAGCATTAAGTTAGCAGCAAAGCTCGCACACCTTCAACTTCAAACTATCCGCACTCACACGTCGCTTCCTGAGAAGTATGATGCCCTCGTAATGCAGGCAGGACACCAAGACATCCCTCCAGCAAAGCTTGGCTGGGGAAAGGGGCATCCTGGCAGCTCAGCCCATCTCCACGCTCTTCTTGTGTCCAACCTACACACGACTTTTAGCCACCCCAGTGAAAAAGACAGCACTGACCACGACCCCACTGGCAGTAGAGGTACTTGGATAACACACATTCAAACCCTCGATGCTTCCTGAAGACCAGAGGAAGGGATCACCATCCTTGTAACAGGGTAAACGCACTGACAGGACCTCAATTTCCGCTAAACTTCTCAGGGTACCTCCGCTGGGATGCACAGTTGAAAGGAGTGGGCACTATAACCCTGGGTCTGACATGGTGGGATCTTTTTTCTCTCTAAGAACGCAGCATGAGAGTAGATGTGTTTTGTTTCTCTAAAAAAATATGTAAAAAGAGTCAAACACCCCAAACAAAAGAGCTCTCCTCAAAACTCCCCAGTTTCTTATGAAAGATCAGGGGAGAAAAATCATATTTGTGCTATACATTTTATTTGTTTCAACTGTTCCAAATAACTCCATAGACACAGGAATGGACAGTGTGCTATTGACGCCTCCTGCCCCCACAAAGGCCACAGGGGCTTATCCCAGCTCTGATCCCAAGGGAGCAATAAAACCCAGGCACTAGAGCAATGCAAACACCTTCCCAAGCCCACAGAGCCCAGGAGATGGATTCCTCCTGGAGCTTTGCTTGCAACACCAGCCCCTGAGGGCAGGGATGGGAGAGGCTGTACCTGCCTGGGCCCAGCCCTGATAGAGAGATCAGCCAGTTCCTTGTGGGGTGCTGGGCACAGTTGCTAACGGAGGTTCAGCTACTGCTGGCACAAGACTGTCATTTTGGCTGATATGCACAAGCCAGGGGTAATGCCCAAGCAGTTGAATACTGAGCTGGAGACCAGACTCCCTCCCTGGGTCAGAAACACACACTGGTGGGTGCCACTGACCCAACAAAAAACACTGTGACAGGAGAGTATTTATACCCCATAGCATTTCTCAGACACATTTCAGTCAGAGATAGGTCACTCATTGCTCCCCAAAAGAGCTAAGTGCCTGCACACTGACTTTAATAGCTTCTAGATTTAATAACCATTCCTGAACTAGTCCACCTGTGTATGGTCCCTTTTTTGCTGGAGCAAACACAACACTGTGCTCACTACCTCCACCTAATTTCAGAGCAGTCATTTCTGAATAACCCCATGTGTGGACAAATCCAAGCAGAAAAACTCAGGCTGCACCATGTATAAACTCATCCACAGCAAGCTGTTACTTGTGATGCATTGCATACTATCTGCAGAGCCTGACTGCCTCACCAAAAAAAAAAGTTTGGAGGTAGTACCTGAAAACCACCGCGATTCAGGAGCTCCTAAATTGAACACACACCTAACCAGCAAGCAGTACTCGCTCGCCCCGCCCAGGGCAGCCTCGCCACTGGTTCTCCAGCAGATGAAACCTATGCCAAGCCAGGCAGCCCTGGGTCCCCTCTGCCCTGCAGTCCCACCACGCAGGCACACAGTGACCCCCAGGGACTACCATTTAGGGAGAGACACTTCAGCCCTAGTGCCAAAATTACACGAGGCAGGAGATGACCATTCAGTTCTGTACCCAAAGAGACCAGTATACACGTTTGCGTTTATACATTATGTGACTTATAGAGGGAAACTGTTAGTACCCTCGAATAGCTGCTGCCTTTTCCCTTCTCATCTGACTGAGGATGCAGGGAAGCAGCTGACCCGTCCCACTGTTTGCTGAAAGTCAATGAAGACTGAGGTTTTGTCTGTGTTTTTTTTTTTTGTTGTTGTTGTTGGTTTTGTGTTGTTTGCTTTGTTTTGTTTTTAATTATAAACCGATCTGAATTGCCTGTTGAAAGATGTTTCTGCCCAACCCTAGGATCCACCACCCCCACCCCCCACCCCACCCCGGATGAATGTAGCTGCATCTGTGGACCACAAAACCCTGGAACAGATGGGGAAGGGGTGAGAGGTGTTATGTAGCTCTTGTAGCTCCCACCAGAAAGAGGTGGCAGCTTGAGAAAATTGAAAACTTTGATGATGCTGTACCCTGGGTAGATAGAGGCTCTGCAGCTGCAGTTAAATCCTCCCCTCACCTTGCTGAAATACAGTGCTTACAGGAGACACAAATTTACTTCCTTTCAATGCCTTTGTATCACTTTAAACTTTTGTATCATTCAACTGATATATAACCACGATCAAAAAATAAATCTAAGTTTTTAGGGAAATTAATGGTTTTTTCATGATACCCAGAACTTGGATGTACCATGTTGTCTTGGAAAATACATATGTTTTTCTTACATGATTTACATTAAGAACATAGTGGACTTATTTCTGCAAGTTATATTTCAAAATAACTGTTGTTCTGTATTTGCATGCAAGCCTTACAACCATAAGAAACATGCTTGCTTCAAGAACTTTACTGATAACTTACGGACACTTGCAACTCAGTATGATACCCTGAAATTTAGATGCAGTGATTAATGCCAGGATGTGAGAATTACAGCTAAGGTCAGCAGGAAAATGTGCTCTTTTCGTGTGAACTCTGTAAGACTTCCAGGGACAAACGGTAGATTTATCTGATGTACAATGGGAATGTTTCTTTTGAGGCTTTGTGCTCACATGGAAAGTTAAAGCCCGTGAGAACAGGCAGGACTGCAGCAGCTCTGCATGCGTGAAGGTATTGGGGGGAAGGTTCAGCCTGCACGTCTCCTGCACCAGTTATTAGAAGCTCACCCTTTACTACAAGCGGAAGTACTTGTACTCCCCAAGAATGCTGTTGGTGTGCTAAGTCCTTCAACAAACTATCAATCACACCTGTCTTTGTGTGACAGCATGAGAAAAATGGCCACAAATTTGGAAACAAGAATAATTCTTACCAAGAAATATAAATTCTAGTGTAACTGGGCAAACCTTCAGGTTCCAAACTTTCCTTTTACCAGCCATGTTTATAAGAAGTAGTCCATGCAAAAACAGTATACTGAGCAAACTATCATAGCATTTGTCATGGATTAAGAGCTGATGTACTAGGTGACCAGACCTGGGACCTGCCGAGCTGCTGAGTTACTGGCTCCATCATAGGCAGATTTCACTTTTCTTTTTGAAAAGCTCAGATATTTCCGAGTCTTCTTGACAAAACTGGAGGTGGGGATGATAGAGGATGCAGTAAGAACAACTGCAGTGCCCCCCCCCCCCCCCCCCCCGGGAGAAACACCCAAACCCCCAAATCCCATGTTTAGCAGCACAAATAGGCAGGAGGAGAGAGTCTGGGGCAACATGCAGCCCTTCAGAGGTAAGTAAGCTGACTTCCTTCAGGAAGTGCAGGCAAGACGGGATATTTTGCCCTGCTCCAGCCGGGGCCACAGAAAACCCAGGACTGTAGCTAGTGGCAGGGCCCGGCCGCCGCGGCCTGCAGTCGCTAGGACCATTGATGGCTGTTTGTAGCCTCCACTGCTTCCCTTTGGAAATGCTAACTAGGTTATTCAGCGCCTCCTTTGATGTCCTGATAGGCGCTATTAGATAGTCAATTAGGCACCAACGAGATGGATTGTTTCGGAATAGACGGTTTGCCGTTTGAAGTACCCGCGAACACTAACAGGGCCATCACCCGGTCGCTCCTCTGCCCAGGGGAACAATGCGGGCTGACACTCACTAAATAACAACAGCTACTGACTCACCCGGCAGTGCTGCGCCCTCCTCCCTCCCGGGCACAGGCTGCAAGCCCAGATATTCCCATCCCGCTTTGCGTTAAAACCAGTTTATCGGGGAAAACTCATTCGGTTCTTTGCGCAACTAATGGACAAAGCGCCCAGATAAGTTGAGTACAAGTTAGCTCGAAACAAAACAGTACTTGAATTCCCATGCACGCCATCGCCACGTCGCCCGAGGACTTGTAACACCTCCACGGTTGTTCAGAATTGTCCAGGCAGAATAACTAAACACTAAATTAAGAATTAAAGCGCTTAACCTACATGAATACCAAAGAGACGCCAAGATTAGCTCCCTATTAAATGCTATTGGAAGGTAACACTATGAAGGAAAAGTAATAACGGCTACACAAGGAACACGTCAAAACTAAGACACCTCTCCCTTTTCTTCCTCCCCCCGCTTCGGTGGGATTTATCAACTTAATTGTCATCTAATTGCGTATCAAAGAAAGAGATAATGGGCAGCAATTAGATGTAATGGCCTGCCAGTGCGAGATCTCTCCCGATTAGCGCACAACGCCGAGTAGCTTCACCTGGTTTGTAAAGAGGTCCCTGGAGTGGCTCCACTGTGTCTGGCAGCTGCGGGGGGTGGGGTGGCGTACGGGGGGTGTGCGGAATACCCCGACCCTATTCCCAGTCCCCTGTTGGCTGTTCTCGCCAAATTGGGACAGGCGCTAACGAGCGCGGACTGCAGACGGCTCCCTGCCATTACCGCGGTGCTAATTCAATCGTGTTTCTCCCCCTCCGCTCACACACTGCAGGGGAGGGAGGCTTTGAAGTTAGTGCTCTGGCAATTTTCCCCTCCCACCCCCTTTCCCTCCCCGGGGAGCCCAGTTTCCAGGTTATACAGCCTCTTCGTCGAAAGCAGCTAGGCCGGGAGCTCCAACAGTTTCACTGCACAAGCATTAAGTTGCTCCTCCCCAGCTAATCGACTCGGCTTTTTTTTCCATTTGTAGATGACTTGCAGACACCGCTCTGTCTTGCCGGGGAGCATTCCGGTACTGGTGGGTATTGTGATGCGATTAAAGACACAAAGGGAGTGCTAGAAACGACGGGAGCTCCCAGCCGTGCGTGGGGGGGGGGGGGGGGGGGGCAGCCCGGGAGGTTGGTTCCCTGCGGGGCTGCCGGGCAGAGCCGCGGCTGAGGAGCACAGCGGTGCGGGGCCAGAGCAGCATCGCTTCGCTCTCCTGGAGGGACTGCCGGTGTGCGGAGGTCCTGCGTTGGCACCAGGGCGCTGCTGTTGCAGCCGGGGTAAAACATGGTGGATGAGAATTTCGAAGAAGCAGGAATAAAACATGAAGGGATATCTGATTTTCTTTCTCCCAGATCAAAGGTAAAACTTGCAACTACGTTTCAGTAACAGAATTGGACCGCTTTAGCAACAGTGAAATTATTTCACATACAGTTTCCTAGACCACTGGAATCTAGTAGTTACTTTCTAGAGAAAGCCGACTTTTGCAGGTAGAAGAGGGATTAACACGTAGATATTCGGAAAAAGCTGCTACCGTTAGGGACAGCCAAGTGAGGGTCACCTTTGGCGTTCATTTGAGCAGTTGTCGGGAAACGAGACAATATTCGCCAGCTGGCGCTGCTAAGACACCGGTGAGGCAATTCGTGTGCTTGTTGAGCATACATGTGGCCGAGGAGTCATTATGTTAAGTGATCATTAGCACCTTTTCGAGCAGAGCCCGCTTTTCCCTCGCCGGCCGTTCTGCAGCTCCTACGCCCAAAGACAAGACGCCCCGCCACCCTGCCCGCTCCCCCAGCACGGCACCCCTCTGCCTCAGCCGGGCTGCAGGGAGCCGCCCGCACCCCGCGGGCAAAACTTCCGCCTCCGAGATTGCGGGGCCGGGAGGGTAGACCCGGGGGAGGACGGGACAGGTACCCCTGCGGGGCTCAGCCAGAGCTGCCCCGGGGAGACAGATCACCCGGACATTCGGAACCCCCGATAAGGTGTGCGCCTGCCTCTCCCTTAACCGCCCTTCGCAGGGGGGGGGGCCCTCTGCTCCCGCACAAACCTTGTCCCCACGGAAGCATCTAGCCTCCGCGGGTGGGAGCACTTTGGTCTCCCTCTCTCCTCCCTTTCATCTGTCTCTCGCTTCCCCCAGGCTCAGCTGCGGTGGTGCCCGTCCCCCTTCCCTTTCACCCTCCCCCCATTTGGTCCGCGTTTGGGGCGCTCCCGCAGCGCTGCGGGCAGCCCCGGGCCCGGCCGGTCCCCTCGGAGGGTGCTCCCTCCGTCCAGCCCCCGACAAAGCACTAAGGGCTATTGCTATTCGTTTTGTACGGGGTGAGCAAACCATCTGGAGGAGAGGTGGGGTTCTTTGCGGCCATACAAGATTATAAGGGAATCACTCAATCCCTCAAAACGGGATAGCCAAATCGACTCTCACACTTAAGGTGGTTTTTGTTTGTTTGTTTGTTGTTTTGGTTTTTTGTTTTTTTGTGTGGTTTTTTTTTGTAAATTGTATGTTTATTGGCCTTGTCTGTTTTGCTATTTTAAAAACGTCACTGCCTTAGAGCAGAGAAAATATGCTCCATTGCACAGCTTTCTGGAAACACCCCAGTTCTCTAATGACATTTGAAAGAGTCAGGGAGAATTGCAGATTTATTTTTTCTTTTGAATCAATATAACCGCTTAGTACACCTGATTTTGAGAAATAAGTCTCCATTCAATGGGAATTTTTATCTTGTGTCAACAAATTTCCTCAATCCCAAACTGCATCATATTCCTGAAGAGATCTCAGCAAGATTGATAGCACCTGAGCCCTTATTAGTTTTCTGAAATTCTTGCACTAGAGCCACATTAATTGTGCAATTGCAAGCAAATAGTAATATCTCGAAGGCTAGAAAAATACAGCAAGGATTACAAAATAATTAAGGAGATTCACAAATGTGAGCGCTACTCAGAAAATCAAGGGCTATAGCCTTCAGCAGCACATAATATTACATTCTACCAGGCAAGTGTACTCAAGTGGCAGATTGGACCCTGTATACAAAAGAAAATAGGCGTGTTCAAGGATGACTGACAGAGAACCTTCAGACCATTCATTATATGAGCCCAGATTGCAAGTGTGCCGGAAATCCTCTAATAACCCCCGAGATCAACTCTAAAGTGATGGAAATTTTTATTGCTCTTTTCATTGTAGTTGACAATTGACTTTGAAAGATTTATAGCAACTTACATCAGTCAAGGATCATTTCCCAAAGCCCTTTCTCTAGCCTGAAATCAGGCCATTTTCATCCTCAGTATTCTAGAGCCTTATTCGAATTAAAAAAGTGCATAGCACAATGGTAACAAACTTTACTGTCACTTAGGGAAAACCAGCTTTGAAATGTTACATTTCTTTTGATCATCACCCACACATTCTATTAGGTGCATGTAAGATGCCGAGATACTATTTTTTTAATAAGAAATTTCAAAAATAGATTCTTTCCAAGATCTATTTAAGCAAGAGGACCTTACTAAGCCTACCGAGGCTGAACATGAAAGTGTGAAGGTGTATTTACACATTTATTTAGAAAGTAACTTTTTACATCTTAAAATCTTATTCTATATGTTATTTAAAGGGCTCCAACAGGAAGCATCCACTCCTCTGCTGCAGCAAGCCCTGTGTTAGGCATTAGTAACAAATGTGTCCCCATACTTGGTTAAAGGCACAGTTCCATCAGAGAAAGTGACACCTAGGAAATAGCTGAAGTGGTTGGATACCTGCATTAGAGGACAAGGGGAAATTCATGCTTTTTTGCACTCACCCTCAGTAAATTGCAGGGGGCAGAACAGATCTAGAGAATGAGTCTATGCTTCCTTTAATGAAGAGGAGCTGCTTTAGGGAAGGAATTCAAACGAAAGCTGGAAAAAGGTTAGGTTTATTAAAGGATCCCATTTATATTCATGTTTGATCTACTGTGTTTCTATTTTACACAGCTGCCTATAAATGCAGGGGCCTGAAGTCTATGAATCAGATTGTCCAGTATGTCTCTGTGAAATATTTTGCTCAGTGCTACATCATAACTCCAGCAGGCAGTTACAGCTAAGGGCAGCCCAGGTAGCTATTGGTAGTGCAAATCCTTCTTAGTCATAGTCCATATCAGAGAGTCAGACACCCAGCAAGAAAGCTCTGGGATCCCTGTACCCTACAAAACAGGGTGCCGGCCAAAAGCCCACAGGCTGTGCTCTGCAGGCACTGCTGAGGTCCAGGGTGGGTGCTGGCAGTGTCGCCAAGGTGAAGCCCCCAGAAGCAGCCCCCTGCCTGGGCAGAGGTGGTGACTGGGCCATGTATGTGGGCGGCAAGGGCACAATGCTGCTCTGAGGTCCATAAGGGAGAGGGGGGCTGCAGAAGGGCTCTGCCTTCAATTCCTGCAGCTGCCGCTTGAGCTTCATCCGTCGGTTCTGAAACCAGGTCTTGATCTGGGGGAAAGGGAAGGAGGGAAGGAGAAGAGATGAGGTCACAACAGCCCAGCCCACACCATTACCTATGCTCAAGCCATGGTTCATGCCCGAATTATGGCCCACACAATCTCCCATGGCCAAACCATAGCCTATACAATGGCCCATGCCCAAGCCATGGCCCGTACAATCTCCCATACCCAAACCATGGCCCATGCCGTGGCCCATGCCCAAACTATGTCCCATACAATCTCCCATGCCCAGACCACGGCCTGTACAATCTCCCATGCCCAAACCCTGGCCCATGCCCAAGCCATGGCCCATACAATCTCCCATGCCCAAACCATGGCCCACGCCATCGCCATGCCGAAACCATGGCCCACGCGATGGCCCAGGCCCAAACTATGCCCCATACAATCTCCCACGCCATCGCCCATGGCCCCCCCCCCCCCAGCCCAGAGCGCTGCCCCCGGCCCCGCCAGCTCACCTGCACCTCCGAGAGCCGCATCCTGCCCGCCAGCCTGCGCCGCTCGGCGGCCCCCAGGTAGCGCTGCCGCTGGAAGGAGCTCTCCAGGGTGCTGACCTGCTCGGCGCTGAAGGCCGTGCGCAGCCGCCGCCCGCCCCTGCCGCCGGGCTCCTCCGTGCTGGAGGACTCGGGACCCCGCTCGGGCGGGGGCCGCCCCGCTCCCCCCGCCCGCCCGCCTGCTCCTGGGGACAGCGGGAGAAAAGGGTCAGCCAGGCCCGGGAACCTCGGGGGTGCCCGCCCGCCTCCCTCGCCACCGGGCAGCCGCTGCGCCGCTGCGCCTTATCGGGGTCCCGGGGGGCGGTGCAGGGCCCGCCCGTCCTCCTCCTCCCAGCACGCCCCGACGGCCGCGGAGCCCGCGGTTACCTGCGGCGGGGGCGGCCGCCGAGCGTTCCCTGCTCCGGCCGCCTCCCCCGGCCCCCGGGCCGGCGGGCCGCTCCTTGCTCCGCCCGCTCGAGCCGGGGCTGGAGCCGGAGCCTGGCCGGTAGCCCGCGGAGGATGCTCGGTGCGGGGAGCCCTCGGTCGGGCTCTCGAGGGCCTGGCTGCTCTGGGACAACCACTCCACAGAGAAAGGGGCCTTGGTCATGCTGCCTTGTTTCGGAGGTGCCGCGAAGAAGGGTGTCGGGGGGCATGGATCCTCCTTTATACCGCAGGTCCCGGAGGAAAACGTTGTTTGTGCAAATACACATCAAAGGGCCAGATAAGTATCATCTAATTGCCATCAGCCCTCCTCCCCCCCAACAAAAGATACCGTTCACACATTGCCACAGCTCGCGGAGGCTCGGCTCCGCCGTGTCTGCCCCTGGAGGAGTTCACTCTGCTGTTAGTGATTTACAGCTCTTGTTACATCCTATCCCGATGCAAATGGCATTTATAGAGCTAAGCGGCCTCAAAGGGCCCTGGGGAATGCACCCCCGGGGGAGGGCACAGGGCCCAGCATCCTCAGACGCTGGCGGGAGAGGGGATGCTGCTGCTCCCGAGCCCCCTTCCCCTAGCGTTGGCTTTTTCATTCCTTTTCAAGCAGAAAATCTACTGGCTGATGGGATCTTCTCAAGCCTGCTCCTCTCTGGGCTGAGCGCTGTGCTCCCGAGGCAGGAAAGGGGATAAACTGGTTCACTGCATTCTCCTGGGACTGCAGCATCAGGTTATAAGCACCAGGCATAGCATGAATGGTTTGGAGAAGGGTGTGAAAGAGAAAAAGGTAGAGGTCAAGGCTGTTGGGTAATATGAATCGACTGGCTTCTGTCTGGTTATATAAAGCATGTTTTCTGGACTAAAGAATCAGAAAAAGACAACCATTGCCTTAGAATTAACATTCTGCTGAGGTTACGGAATTCATGTCACATCTTCCCTCCCAGATCTCTTGCAGCTGTGCAGGTCACACAGGTTTCTCTGCTGTTTTAGTCTCTCTGTCTTTCCTTCTATTACATTATATATCTCTTTCAGAAGTGTCCCCATCAATCTTTGAGTTCTGTGTGCACCAGGAACACTTGGCTGCTGCCTATGTAGCATACTGATAAAAGGTTCCTGGTGCTTTATGGGCAGTTTTTCACTACAGGGTAACCATGAATTCCCTCCCCTTACCATCCTCTCCTCCTGTGCAAGAATAGAGTGGGACTACTGCACCATTGGTAACTCCTGTCACACCCCTGCTTGGTATCTGTCTGCTTTCAGAAATCACAACTGTGTGTCTGATTTGCCTGTCCTTGTTCTTGTTTTCTGCTTTACACTCACCTTTACAACCTGCACAGAAACCCAGTGCTCTACTGTTCATTTACCCTGTGACTTGCTCTGTTATTCTGCCACTCCTGTTGGATTCTCAGCATCCACTTTCTCTGTGATGACAGTTAATGTAACAATGCTTCTATGTCTTAAACTGCCAGTGAGGGAGAGGCTTGAAGACTGAGCCCCTCCTACTTAGTTTATGTCTAAATCTTTCAATGTATTCAATTTTAATCTTATAAAGTTATATCTTTTTCTTTATGTTAATCCAGTAAAAAGTTTTATTCAAACTCTCTTCATCTATATTTTCCTAAAACCAACATTTCAACTTCCTGTCCGCTTAAAATATGATTGCTCTATCTATCCATCCATCCATCATGAAATCCTACTATTTTCTGCTAACTAGAAAATTGTTTCATTGAACCATGTTCAAGTTTGATTTGTGAGCCTCTTCTAAGCTTGCTCTCTCCTTGCTTCTTCATTCTTATGGCATAGTTTGAGTCCTCCTCTGCTTTACCAGTGCTGTTCAAAAGTTTAATTGTCTCTAACCAACAAAAATGCAAACACTATTGTCACCTTTATTTAAAGGTGGCTAAAACCTGATTTGAACCACAACGAGGCATGACCAGAACCCTCCTGGAGCCCTTTATTTCTGTCCTGTATAGATGGGGATCAGCATTGCAGCCTGCACTGCAGCAATAGCCTGAGCTCACTAAACAGTCTTCCTGGAGGAAACTAAGGGAAACTGGTATAAAAATGTCTAAACAAATGTTGAAGCATTAATGCCTCCTGTACATCTGTTTCCTACCTAAAGAAGTCCATAAACATCTCTAGCATGAACAAAGCCCTGCAGGACATATATGTTTGGGGTTTTTTCACTGTATGAAAGTGTTTGATATCTAATTTGATACGGCCTTTGATACAGTCCACCACAACATCCTTCTCTCTAAATTAGAGAGGTATGGGTTTGATGGGTGGACTGTTCAGTGGATGAGGAATTGGTTGGATGGCCACCTCCAGAGGGTAGAGGTCAATGGCTCGATGTCCAGATGGAGATCGGTGACAAGGGGTGTCCCTCAGGGGTCCCTATTGGAACCAGTGTTTTTTAATATCTTCATCGATGAAATAGATGGTTGGATCGAGTGCACCCTCAGCAAGTTTGCAGATGACACCAAGCTGAGCGGTGCGGTTGACATGCCTGAGGGACAGGACACCATCCAGAGGGACCTGGACAAGCTGGAGAAGTGGGCCCGTGTGAACCTCACAAGGTTCAACAAGGCCAAGTGTAAGGTCCTGCACCTGGATTGGGGCAACCCCCAGGATCAATACAGGCTCAGGGATGAAGGGATTGAGAGCCACCCTGCAGAGGAGCACTTGGGGGTACTGGTGAACAAAAAGCTGGACATGAGCTTGCAATGTGCACTCGCAGCCCAGAAAGCCAATCACATCCTGGGGTGCATTCAAAGAAGCGTGGCCAGCAGGTTGAGGGAAGCGATTGACCCCCTCTACTCCTCTCTAGACCTGGAGTGTGGTGTCCAGCTCTGGAGCCCTCAGCACAGGAAAGACACGGACCTGTGGAGTGAGTGCAGAGGAGGGCCACAAAAATGATCATGGGGCTGGAGCACCTCCCCTGTGAGGACAGGCTGACAGTTGGGGTTGTTCAGCCTGGAGAAGAGAAGGCTCTGAGGAGACCTCATTGCAGCCTTTCAGTACTTAAAGGGGGCCTATAAGAAAGATGGGGCCTATAAGAAAGATGGGGCCTATAAGAAAGATGGGGCCTATAAGAAAGATGGGGCCTATAAGAAAGATGGGGCCTATAAGAAAGATGGGGCCTATAAGAAAGATGGGGCCTGTTGCAATAGGACAAGGGGTAATGGTTTCAAACTAAAGGAGGGTAGATTTAGACTAGATATAGGGAAGAAATTTTTTATGATGAGGGTGGCGAAACCTCAGAACAGGCTGCCCAGAGAGGTGGTAGAAGCCCCATTGCTGGATACACTCCAGGTCAGGTTGGATGGGGCTCTGAGCAGCCTAATGTAGCTGAAGATGTCCCTGCTCACTGCAGGGGGGGTTGGACCAGATGACCTTTAACAGTCCCTTCCAACTCAAACCATTCTATGAGTCTAATTAGTTGAAACATTTATCCTTCCTAAGCATTTTCTGATTAACAATGGCAAGTTTAGAAAGTTTACCTGACCAAACTGTACAAGACTGGTTTTATATTTCCTCTGTTTCATACCCACCTTCCCCCTTTCCCTGCCACAGCTCAAATGTTCCAAGCACAGGCTCTTAACTATTCTTTTAATTGGGTAAATGTGAAGATTACCCTCCCCTCCCCCCAAACCTGAGGAAATATTTTTAAATATTTTTCATTTGAGCATCAGCCAATTCAAGCAGCAACATATTTCATATTGCAGACCAAGCAGGCAGGAGATGGAGAAGAGACATACAGGAGTCTGCTCTGTTAACCAAGTTACTAAAGGACAAGTCCCTTCAGTTAGCTGTATTTAAGAAGTGGCCTGGCAGAAGCCTCTCCAGTCAGAACTGGGAATACTAGCGCCATTGCCTGCACGTAGAATCCTGCCAAGCCTCCTTTGCAGTCAGGCAAAACGCCTTTCTCATGGGCTAAATTCTCATGAACGTCAGAATAAGGAAGTATAACTCTCCTGCAAGCTTTCTTCTCAATTTAAAGCACTTTCATTTCTTTAACAGCATTCTGCATCACAGATGAGGCAAGAACCCACCCCAAGGAGATAAATATGTCCCTTGTGCCCAGAATTATTTCCATTCCTAGTTCCTACATAATTTTTTATATATATATATATATATGGTTAAATAATATACTTCTATGCTAATTACATACTTTATATAACATATATACTTATACATCTATATGAAAATATATTTAAAAAGGTATAAAATAGTCTATCTGTATGACATTTTTTCCAGCTTTACTTTATGTCAATGAATAAAAGCACTTGGCAAGCTGTTGGATAGGACAAAAAGAACATATGACATATGATGGTGCTCTAAAAATAGAAATTCTCGGGTTTTAGCATCCACTGATACATCTGTCCTATAGTTTCTTTACAGATTTTAAGACATTTTCACCATCTGAGCTGCAAATTACATCTTTATTACATCTGGTTTATTAATTGCATTTTACTGAAGCAAATATCACAGCCAAAAGATGGTGTCAAATGTTGAGCTCTCAGAGACACAAATTGATCACATTGTGACAAAGTTAAACCAAAACTCATTTCCATTACACATAAAATGTATAAGTATCCTGGATAGATGGCAGATGACTTCTGGATGTAATGACTGCTACAATAGTTAACATCTGCTGGTTTAATTTTATCTAAAATTCTTAAGCTGCTTTCTTTCTGTTTCTATGTATTGTTCATTAGGTGTTTGTTTGAAAACAAACTGCTAAATTGTGATTCAGAAATACCATGTTTAAAATCAAGTGATGTTGCCAATGGGATGAAAACCTGCTCATGCTAAAGTCCTTAGTAATTTGTCAGAGCAAAGCAGGAACAAATAGGACTTTTCACTCTGTTGCCACAAGGTTAAAACAAAGAGCTTAGACATACCAATGTGACTGCCACTAGCAGAAGTCTTAAGATCCAGTTACTTAAGATAATGACACTACTTTATGCAGATGTTTGGACAATATACAGTTGCTCTCTTTTGGGAGTCAACACCTTCCCCATAAAAATAAGGGCCATCAGCTTGCTGAAGACCAAACCAGACTGAGGATAATAACACCAAATGCCACCCCAGGCCAGGCCATTCTGTGAGAGGTGACATAGAAGAGAACATTTTAGCATCCAGGGGAATTAAAGTGAGTTGAGATTTGTCACTTGACACTGACCCCTATATTTCTTGTGAGCAGCAGCTGCATTCAAAGAGGCCAAGTGGCTTTACAGATATCTGGCTGGGACAGGTAGAATGGGATCGGGATAACGGTGCTTACATGGAAAGCAGCTCTGCAGAAATTTATACATGCAACACTGGTTGCAGGCTGAGGAGGCTCTGCAAAACTAACTAATCCTGCTTGGGTGCCTACTAGGCAGTTGCTAACAGATGTATTTTGGGATTACAGCTCAGCCTTTGAAAACTAATCGCTGCTCCATGTCTTCCAACCCAAAGGCCAGCCCTGCACTAGTCAGCCAGCTCAGAGCCCTGCAGAGGGGCAGGGTTGTGCTCCAAGATATCTCCTTCCTGCTGAAGCTTTGAAGGAAATGAAGAGAGAGTAACTAAGGACCTCCAAGTACCTTGGGTTCCCCACAGGTATGGGGGAAAACTGCCACGACTTGGCCTTGCTGCAGCGGAGGTACACAAGACCAAAGGAGGGGACTGTCATTTTGTAACAGCAGAGGACCCTTTCTCATGGTGGAGTGTCCTGTGAGACTAGAGTAGAGTGAACGTGTGGTCCTTGGGAATAGCTAGATGGTGATGCAACTCAAAAAGTGAAAAAGGCACTTTAGGACACAGAAGCATATGTGTTCATCTGTGGACATGCTGATTTCCTGTGAAGGTCTGCCTGGTGAAGCAAGGGCTGCTGGCATCTGCTATACAAGTCATACGGTCTTCTGCCCTGGCATGTTTACGCAACTGTTGTCATTTCTGAGAAATTACTCTTTAGGACTTAAAAGCATTACAAATGGCCTCTAACCAATCTCTTTAATATCAATTATTATAATCTTCCCTCCTTGACAGAATAAAAGCTACTTTTCCACGAGGAATGAAAAGACCGTATGTGCAGAAATACCAGGAGGGCCTGGAATAAAGAGTTACAAGGTATAGATGAAAATTAAACGTCTCATCATGCTTGGAATTGATATAAATCAACACAGCACTCAAAATGCCAAGAGCTCCCATGGCTCCTTACCATGATGCTGTTACCAGCAGCTAAGCAGAATTGGTGAAATGTTTTAAAAGATATATGTTCTGCAGTGAGATGCTGTAAATGTTAAGAAATAAAACACTTACATGTGTTACTTTTTAACAGTTCCTTACCCAAACTTAAGCTTATTAAAAAAGAAGTCAAAGTTGATATGAATCAGGACCACATTTAAAACATGTACCACTGTTGTTACAGAAGCAAGGTTCACCAGCAGATTCTTTTTTTTTTTCATTTATCTTTTAATGTTTATCAGACAAACCAGCCAAGTTTCATGCACCTAACTCCTTCATCACTTATTGCTGTCATACTGTTCATTGAGAGACATCTCTATAGACACTGCTCAAAAGTCTGTATTTAGTTTAATTCTGTCTAGACTAGTAATTACACTTTTAAAACTATTAATTGAAAGGAAGCAGCATGAAAAGGGGCTTTAGAAATGGTTTTATTTTTCAAAGTAGACAGGGATTAATTTTTAGGTGCATAAATATGCTTTAGGATCTAGGTTATGTTAAGAATATGAATTATCTAGGGATGAGATGCACCTGCAGAGAATAATGTGCGTATGTAGATTCACGTAAGTCCCACTGGTTTTAGCAATTATTCAGATCACTTGGACTGACAATCTGATCAGGACCATAAATGTCACGCTTAGACACCCTGAAATCTTTTCAAAACCTAGCAGAGAGGCTTAATTCACATTTTAGATCAAGGCCTTTTTCTTTGTCAGTCTTTGCAATTTTTACTTGTAAAGTTACGTTTAACAACCTGTAACATAAAACTAAGAATGCATTAAATCAGAAATACTGCCTTATTTTTACTTTTTGTTTCCCAGAAATACTTTCTAAAGAAATTTAGCTATACTATGACTAAAGCATTTATCATTCCTGAAAGTAACTTTCCACTTTCAGCTATTAAAGAATGAATCTCCCCACCCCCCCCCCCCGCCCTTTGATTTTAGAGTTACCATTTGAGCATGATGAGTCAGCAGGAGAATGAGCTATCACAGCTGCCAACCCTGGATCATCTATCACCCCCTGTGCTCATCCTGGTCTGCGCCATACAATGCTGCTTTGAAATGCATTAGTCCCAGCAGTGGAAACATTTTAGTGACTCTTCCTTCCCTTAACTCACACCTAACATAAATTGGATCTTTGTATGGCTCCAAAACCAACCTGTTCAAATTAAATGGAAATAAGTGTTACCTTTTTTTTTTTTTTTCCTGACTTCAAGGCTTTTCTCCATTTCATGTTTGTAGTTATTTCTTCCCCTCTTCTGTATTCTTTGCTATGCACTGCTCCTTCCCATTTTCTTACTTCCGGCCACTTCCATCAAGTATCCTGCAAACATCGCTATTAGCTGAGGAAGGGAATAACTTTGGCAGGATGCAGAACTGTAGCGGCAGAGCACAAATGACTCAGTCCATCTACCGTCACTGCATCCCACAACAGGGAGCACAGACATGTGCTGGCACCCCCCTGAGTTTACTGGTAAGGGAAAATGTGGGCTATAGCGGGTGAGGACAGGAATGTAGTTAGACAAGGTGCTTAGCACTGCCCTGTAACGTGTAATTCAATGGCTACGTTCCATCCAAGCAATACAGTGTACTTCCTTTGACAAGTTTTACACAAACGAGTGCATTACACATCGATAGAAGGTAATTAAGGTTTAAAATTATGAAGTTGTGTGTGCATGCATTTCTCTAAAAAATGTTAGTTGTAAAAATGGAATATAAAAAAATCTGCCTGTTCCTAATAGACAGATTTTAGGCAGACATCTGGAAGGCCGATCATTTTTCACGATACCTTTGCTCATAGTGCAGCATGTTCATCTAAAAGGCTGCAAGGGTCTCTTGTGCCATCTCCTGGTTAAGACTTTACATGCAGGAAACTGCTACTCAAGGGAAGGGAAACGTTTGCAGAAGTTTAGCTGTGGCAGCGGTAGAATCATAGAATCATTTATGTTGGAAAAGACCTTCAAGATCATCGAGTCCAACAATTAACCTAGCACTGCCAAGTCCATCACTAAACCATGTCCCTAAGTGCTACATCTACGTGTCTTTTAAATACCTGCAGGTATGGTGACTCAGTTCTTGGCAGCTAAGACTTACAAGATTTGCTTTCCACCCTCCCCCAACAGAGGTATGCATGGTGAACTTTTACTCCTCTATTGCTTTTAGAATGAAGTCACTTTTCCACTTCATTAGCAAATGTATATAATGGAAATTCAGTATCCCTCTGTAACATATTTTACATGAGTTCTAGTAATGCATACCCTGGCAACACCTACTCTTTTGCCACATATCAGTGGAAAAATGCAAATGGAACCTTGAAAATTCAAGTGACTGGAATGCAATGAAATTAATAACTAAATTAATATCGTACCCTGATTTCAGGTAAGTATTTGAATTTGTGTCCAATCTACTTTACTGAGAACTCAGAAGGACTGAAGATCACTGCTGAGCCCCTATCCTTTTGCAGGGAGAGGACAAAATGGGCCTGGGCACCTATGACAGTTCGATCTGATCTGTTCTTACAAATTTACAGGAAAGGGGATCCTACAGGTGTGTTACAGGTGAGTAACCTATTCCAGTGCTCCACACGAATCTTTCCAGTGGAAAAACTGAAAAAGAATCACCCTTGCTTCAAAATCGGTACTTCTTGACTTAAGCTTCACAGAGCATGGAGAAAATTCACTCTGGAGCTACCACAACTTTTTACAGCAACATTTCACACAAGGAGTCCTGCTCAATCTAATCTTATCTGCACACGTCTGATTCTCTCAGTCTTTCTCTGTTCATGTTTTCTAAACATATTTTTATTACAGTCCTCTATTCTCTTTTATTTTGCCTGTATGTATCTTAAGTGCAGTGGCTAAATGGTAAAGTTGATGCTTCTCTAGTGCCAAACAGAGCAAAATAATTACCTTCTGTCATATCTCTTGCAGTACACCTCAGGTGTTCCCCCCCCTTTTATTTTTTTCTTCCTTTTGAAAACTGTACACATGGATTCATATTCAGTTTGTGATCCATTATGGTCCCCAGAGATTTTTTCTGAAGTTCTGCAGTTATTTTCAGTTTCATATTTATCCTTCAGAAATGTAAGACTTGGAGCTTAAATTTAAACCAGCATGATTGCGAGTTCTAATCTTGTGTGTTGTGTAAGTGCTTTCTATCCCACCCTGTACTTCATTATTAAAAATTCCAGACAGAACTGGATCCAGGCCCCACCTGTAACCGTGTAGGGTGTGAGGAGACTTTATTACAGTAACCCAGGATAGTTCACTCCCTCCTCAGAGTATGCAGAGTCCCAAGCACGTCTTGCCTTGTTGTTACTGTAACCTGGCAGAGTTTGCTTCTCCCCATCCAAGCACATAGCGTCCCAAGCATGTTCTGTCTTCCTACACTAAGCCAGGAGAGTTTGCTTTCCCTGCCGTCTGCACGGGTGCCAAGGGGAAGGCCAGCTGCAGATATTGGAACTTGGACAACAGCACCTGCATTGCATCAGTTCACTGATGAGCAAAACAGGACACTGCATATGTATGATATGTTAATCAGCACAGGTTTTATTACTCACCCCTGTGGTGCTTTCCCTTGAGCTTCGCTCCTGAGCGGGGCTCCACTGCATGAGGTCCCCATTTGATGAGAGTCAGTGCCCCAGGATTCCCACCATGGTAATGCTACAACTTTTGATGAAGCCAGAGCTTTCACTTACTGAGGGTTGTGCCTCGTCCTCAAGGGATCTGCATCTGCCTTTCACCCGTTACATACAGGTAGTTCTACCCCTACTACATCCCCCCAATTTATCTTCTCAATTTAACAAACACTGGTAATTACCCTTTGAAATGATGTAATCGTGTATCTAACTTACAGTGTCATCATCTGGATCTTAGCAACATAATATATAATCAGGTCAGTGGTTTATTGACTTTAACATACAACATACAGTTCTGGTTTTATCTATTGGGAACATTACCCTAACAAAGACCATCATTAGGTTATTTAAAAATTACTTTAAGGACAAATGCTTGTTAGCCTTTTAAATTAGTCTCTCTGCTTGCAGATTTTTACACTGCTTTTTCAGTAACTCTTCTATCAAAGTCCATCTGGCTGACTCCCCATCATTCCCTTTACCTCATATTTCCATTCAACTCCTCTGCTCTTGCCCACTTCTAGTAAGTAATATTATTCTCTGGTTCACTGGGAACTCAACTCATGCTTCCTCAATCAAAAATTCAAGATTATTTAAGTTTTGCTCCTCATATTATAGAACAGATTTAAACAATTTAATGTTCCAATACATCTAATTAGCTTGATAGTCTCCCATTCTGACCTGCATTCCTGTTGCCTGGTTAACTTTGATCATGATACACATTGTTTAGAGGGTAGGGAGAGAAATAGCAAGCACATCAGGCTTTTGCACCATCCAATATTTATTCACCTCTCCTGGTAAGCAGAGAGCTCTTACTGTATAATAGAAAATTATTTAAGAATCCACTTTTACTGTTTTGCTTTTCCCTTGCTGGCAATAGCATTTTTTCTGTCCAGTTTTGTTCCTAACCAGCTGTGCTGTTCTTTTATATTCGTTCTTGCCAACGCAGCCTTCTTGTTCCTACTTTTTTCAGTATTCTTTGATTTATTTTTTTTTTTTCAGGTCATCGATGAGCCCCTAATGCAGCTATACTGCTCTCAGTTTTCTTTCCTTTGTGTGCGGATAGACTGTTGTTATAGTTAAAATATGACCTGTTTTAGAAAACTCTTTTTAGAAACTCTCAGCTTTCCTGAACTTCTCTTTGCCTTAGAATTCTTTCCCCAGGACCTCACCTATCAATTCCTTGAGTTTATTGAAGTTTGCTTTTTTGAAGCCCACTGTTGTTATTCTGCTTCTTTTCATCCCTTTCCTTTGAATCATGAACTCTGTTGTCTCATGGTAGCTTTCCACCTTCAGATTTTCAACTAGTTTATCTCTATTAATCAAAGTAAATTCTTAAATAGTAGCCCGTTTGTACAAAATGAAGTCTCCACTCTCTTTCTGGCTGATGATGAGTTACAGACCCCATATCATGGCACCTAGCCCTTTTAATTTAAACACAGAAAAAAACCTATGTAGGCCTGTCTTTAGATTCTAAAACAACTATACACATTTTTGACATACATTTAAGTATTCTTTCCCCTTGTCTTTCCTTCCTTCCACATGCTTGTTCCCTTCAATACTTTGCAGCAACATTTTGTGTACTACAGGTCTAGCTTTTTCCCATAACTCCCCATGCTCCCAGCACTGCCTTAGACAACCAAAGCTACATCTAAACTGTCCCCATGCCAGGCTCAGACCAAAGCATACCCTGGCTATCATCAGCAAGATAAGCAGGTGGTAGGGGTAGGGATGTGAAGCACAGTGTACTGCAGTA
Organism: Leptosomus discolor; assembly: GCF_034619465.1. Lineage (NCBI taxonomy): Eukaryota > Metazoa > Chordata > Aves > Leptosomiformes > Leptosomidae > Leptosomus > Leptosomus discolor. The sequence goes on along the minus strand of NC_141396.1, from coordinate 17,305,792 downwards.
TATCCGTTGGTCTGGGCAAACAAAAAATGAGGGACTACTAGTGATGTTTCAAAATACATTGTCCTTGGAATTTTTGATGCAGCCTTAGATATTCAGTAATTCATCAGCTATTTCACCTTATGTGTTTGGTGACCTAATGCAGTTGACCACATCTTTCTCTAGGTTTCAGTTTTTTGGTCAATTGTATTTTGTTTAAACTAATTTGGGGGATTTTATATTCCAACAATGGTCTTTAACAGAGCTATTTGATCTCTGTCCTGCAGTATACCTTCACAGAGAAGAGTTACTTTGCTAACATCTGTGGACTCATCACCATTTACATTAGACCAAAAATGCATAAAGAGAATGATGAAAGACCAGATCCTAGACTAGATTGCCACAATGGCCTGATGTATGACAGCAACTGCCAATTCCATTTGCACGTCAGACACAGAAACGTCACCGAATAGAAAGCACACTAAAATAATGCCAGGTTGAAGCTGTCCTGGCATACTTTCAGGTTGTTCACAAAAAACCTTCACGTAATAGTTAAAAGCCTTCTTCAAACATTGTAATAGAAGAAACTAAAGAGCTTTTCTTTGCAAAGGGAGAGAAGATCCTGCAAATCAAAGTTTCTAGTCTACAGGGGGTGTTGTCACTCATTAATAGATTAATAACAGTCATGTGAAAAGGTCCTTCAAACTTTTGTACTGCAGGAGTTTCCAAATAGAGACTGGAGAGGTGGAATTGTTCATTCTCATATTATCAGCATCCAAAACCACATAAAAAATGCCAATAGAATCTTCCATCACAAATTAGTAATTGATTGGTACTTAAATTAATTACTAGATTTCTTGGGGAAAAAATGTTTATATTGCAAATTGCAGTGGGGGTAGTTAAAATGACTATCTGAAAATTTCTTACATTTATAAGTAAATGAAGACAAAAATTATAGGTGACGAATACCTGTTGGTAAGGCAAATCCCAAAGATTGCCACTCAATTAAGCTTGATTTATGGGGCTTGAGTTTTCAAATACTGTTCAAACCTGTATTTCCAATGCTTTGAGACTCCTTCTAAAGCTCAACATGTATTTTAAAATCATTATTTATACAGAAGTTTTGAGAAAAGATTTTCTGGAAAAAACTCTAAACAGAAAACAACATGTAAGTTAAACGAAGATATGTTTTGGATTGTATTTAAGCTAGTATGAGGGAGAAAAATAATTTATCTGCACTTGTTCCCTCATCATAATATCAAGGATTGAAACAATCAACCACATGTTTTACAGTGAAAAATTATTACCTTCCCTCCTTTCAAACTGTGGTTTATTAATTTGTTATTTAGAAACACAGTTCCCAAACTTGTAATCCTTTGCAAATCACATACAGTACTCACAGAAGTTGAGTCTCAGCAATGCTTATGGAACCAATCTAATAAAGGAAGAATGTAGAAAACCCTAAAAGCAAAGTTTAGAAGTTGTTAAAAAATTTCCAGGGAAAGAAATTTGTCAGAATCATGAATCAGTATTGATTCAAGAAATATTTTCCAACTTGGTTTGGGCTTCTACGGAATAGTTCATAGGATCCAACTGAATTCATCCCTGCTTGCTGGCAGGCTTCTGGAGGTGTTGGAGCTGGAAACCTGCTTTCAAATACAGCTAGTGTAACTAGGACACACTTCCCAGCTCTCTAGCAGAAGGCCTTAAAACCCCAGGGATCTTGGGGACAGACACCTGCAAAGGGACACAGAAAGAGCACCAGGGACACAGAAAGAGCACCAGGGACACAGAAAGAGCACCAGGGACACAGAGGATCTGGAAAGGCTCCCGAGGAGCAGACTTCAATTTCAGAAGCTCCATGGGTCACTGTCTGAAAAATAAACAATATAAAAACAAGATGAGGGAAGTGTGGAAAAAAATGAATAACTAGGACAGCTGATGGCAATTCTGGCTTAAAGAACAAACTCCATTTTTTCCCCAAACATTCTAATTTGGTATTGGAATGGAAACACGGGTCCAGACTGCACAGTCCCTCAGTTATGCAATACAATTACCGATGCCAATAAATTTTTGCCAGCTAGATACCACTGAACTTGCTTCTTTAACATGTTTTGTCCTGTGTTTTCTTTTAAAACGACATTCCCCACAAAGAAAGAAAACTTTAGCCCAACCCTTCCTGCTTATTAAATCATAAATAAGCAGTACAGTTATATGCCAGACATAACTTTATTCTGAAATCTGTGTCACATAAGATACGCATATATCAGTGCTCATGGACAAAAGCAAACCAGTTCCCTTGCAAGAGAGTGATTTTTTTTTTTTAATAGCTATTTACATTTGTTGTTGTTGTTGTGGGGTGGTGTCTAAATACAAAATCTTAAATATCTGATTGATGAAAACACCCCAAAGCAGTATCATAATTCAAAAATAGACATTTATAGCAACATAAGGCCTGACAGACTAAAGCATTGTACAGAAGACAGGAGATGATTTTTAAATTCTTGTATAGCACCAGTTATTGTCATAGAATAAACATAATATTTTCTAGATGTAGTAGTTGCTTTAAATCCTGATAAAACTGTAAGAAATATATGAGGTAATTATACTAAGTGCAAAATATAAATGATAAGTAAATTCACAAAATCAATTTCAACAAGTCTGGCAACTACTAAAATGAATTTAAGATCATGTGATTAGCAAGTTTTATGGAGTTCTTTACATTAGTAAAGCTTATGCTACTTTAAATTTTACTGTCTTTCAAAGGCAAGGCGTGGCTTTAAGTGAATGGTAATTTTTAACTGAGAAAAAACAAATTACTAATAAAAATTCTTTAAAATAAATGCATATAGATCAAATATGTGAAATGTATGTCTGAAGATAAGGTTAGCATCAACATTGTTAAATCACTGTATTATATAAAGATGGGATAAAGAAAATGTTTTCACATTTGGAAATTTTTAGAGAAATAGTAACATCTTTTACTTCCTTAAGGGTAAGTCAAAACACTACAACTAACGACATGCTAAACCTACATATGGTAAATAACAAAATAAATCATCTTAAAAGCAGAATAAATGCAAGAAAACCCTGTTGAAGATGGAGTTCTCCAGTTGTTAAACCAATAAGAGCACAAAAGTTAAGTCTGGTATTAATATATTAGTATGAAAAAGTAATTGAGGTATTTAATGGAAAGTATGGACATACCTTGTGTTTGAGAAAGATGAGAAGCAGGTGGCCTGCAATGTATATATTGTCAACATTGGCATGAGAAAAGGAGGAGCTTTCCTCTTAAACACTGAAAAATCTACAATTTAACATGTGCACATGCACTTCTGTCAAACACAATAGTATAATTTGCAAAATACTAGAGATGTGCACTTTCCCATTTCTTACATCATTGTCTTCCTCTGTCACTAAAACATGCCAAGACAGTTAGCTCACATCTGCTCTTCACAGCTCTCAAATTTTTTTTTCCCTTTTTTTTTTTTTTTAAACACATTTCTAGCAAATCACTTTCAGGACAGACTTCATTTTAGCTGTTTCTTGCCCTTCCCCACTTCTCTTCCAACACTATCATTGTTCCCTAGGTAGAAATATTTGTATTTATAACTAATTTGTAGCCTTAACATTCTGGCCTTGCATAAACCTGGGTAGCTCAACAAACTTTCTAGCAATAGCATCATATTTCATTGCCATTTAGAAGGTCTTGTAAGTGTAAGCTCTACAAATAGGTTAGCACCAAACTTTTACAAGTTGCAGATCCAAATTTCACACAGTTATCTTCTATTTAATGCTGCTGGAGCATTGCAATCTACAAAAGCAACCTCAGGAGCAAAAGTCATAATCAAATGTACACACAAAGAATCAAATTGGCAACGTGATTCTTGTGCCAAATACAGAAAAAAAAGCAATTTCACATTTACTGTTTTCACAAGGCCATGAGGGCAGAAGCAGAGCAATAAACTGGTAATATTTAGATTCAGACCTTACTTTCATTAGGAAACATGTTAGTTCAATGACATCAAAACCAAAACAAAATAAGTTGCAGCATAGCATTCCTCTCCTTCCTCAGCATTCTTGAGGAAAAAGAGGGCAAATTATTTAAGTCAATTATAGTTTTCATAATATACAACATAAAACAAGACACACAAGTCAAAGGATAGCAGAGGATCTGTGTCCCTGAATTATATGCACAGTGACAGGATACAAGTGTACTATGTTTATATAAAAATATATTCAACGTTTAATGAACTACACTTCAAACTCTCCTAGGCCAACTTCGCAACAGAAGCTCTGATTTTAACTTACTTCCATAGTATTTTTTTTAGATATTTGTGGACAAATTATTTTTTATGCTAAAGAACAGTGACAAAACTAATTATCCTTTTCATCTATACTCTCTCTTTACTTTTATCTTTATTTTTATTCTTTTGATCTGTCATCCAGTTGCCAGGGATTCAAATCTCATTAGTCAGCATTTTATAATTCCATATTAAGAAATATAAAATACTATCTCGAGTTGAAATTAAGTCACTTAAGTATTTGCTTGGGAATTGGTCCAGGAGATGAAATCCAGTTTTATAATCTACACTTGAAATAAAACAGATGAAATATAAATAATTACTGAAACGTTGCCTTCATCCTGCGCAGTGCGTCCTGAATTTTTCGAGAGTGTTTTTCTGCTGGTATCTGATGGAAGTTGGCACAGTTGTCAGCTGCCAAGGCAGAAATGTCTGCATCTTTAAAACGAGTTATTCTTTGCCTGAGGTAAGACTGCAGCTTGAAATCTGGTGTATATGTATAAGGATTCTCCTGAAATGCATGAACTTGGCTCACAACTTTTGCAATATTTCTAGAAAGAGAATATGGTAAAAAAAAAAAAAATATTAGTTTGTTTTGCTGGTGGTAAAAAAAAATCAAAACAAAACAGACCTCCAAAATCCAAACCCCCCAAACTTCAAAGCAAATTCATAGCTGTCAAGCATTCTCTTCTATAGTATATGTCCTTTTAGTTGTCAAAAGGACTAAAACTACTTAAAACTGTTGTGAAATGTTGCATCAGCTCTCATTACCCCATTAGACAATATTCTATTTTAAAAAGTTAGGTGACATGCATACATAATAATTTTAATTACCTAAGTTTAGTCCACTTGTGAGCTCCATTTGTCATTGTGAATCCTCCAGTTTCAAGTTGTTGGACATGCATAGCCAAAACATGGGCTGATGGAATTGTTGGAAGTGTTTTGAATCTTTCTCCTTCCATCAAGCACAGGCTGTCACTTTTTAAAAACACCTGGTTTAAAAATGCACACAGATAAATCTCATTTTAAGTATCACGACAAGTTTTACAAGAAGTTCTCCACTTCAGGTGTTTAGCACTACATATTTATTTGTCACGAATTTTAACTTTTAGCATTGCAGCTGAAGACCAGCGAATTAAAGTGGTGGGAAACATCTTAAAGTGCAGAAATAAAGTAAGCAACTTTAATCAAAAGATAATCCATACATAATTTTTAATTGTTCTAAATCACAGACCAAATTACATTTTAGAACTTCACTCTACGATTCAAAATTGGATAGATCAGTAAGAGAATGCCTGTGATAAAATAAACAATTAAGATTTTTCAAAACAGATCAGTCACAAAGCTCCTGCACAAACCATCAGAAAAAGTGCATCTAATGTCCTAGTTTGCTTTGAAATGTTTTTCTTTTGATTTTTAGTCACACAAGATACATTTTTGAGAAATACTGAGATGAAAATTAACGTAAACTCTCAGATTGAGTCAACAGTTTTAAATCGAATTAAAATCTCCTTCATAATACAAAGTAATAATTAAGGCTTTAATTCTGCAAAAGCACCCATTTAAGCAGATTTTGCATCTTATCAATCTCAAAAGAAGTATTTTTACATTAAAGACTTTATACGATACCTCGACAGCCTTGAGTTCCTCCATTATTTCAGCTACTTTTGCAGGTAAAATTTTCCAGGCCTTACAATAGAACAAAACATATTTTTGTTTTTCACGTTAATGTCCATATTGGAAACAAGATTACATTAAGCAACATAGTTACAGAACAGAGTCCCAAACTTACTGGTAACTGTCGTACAATAAGATTTTCCAAGCCTGCTAGGATTTGCATTGCAGTAGCAAAATTTCTTTGTTCATAGCAGCATTTTGCTATAAGAAGAAATTTTGATAACAAGCTCACCTGCAGCTGAAAAAAATAATTAAGGTATACTATATATATATATAAAAATACCAAATATATATGGTAAATCTACACAACAGAATTAAACGAGAAGAAAAAGAAATTCACATTCTTTTTGAATTTGTTATCAAAATCGTTGACTGTAATAACATTTTCCTCCAACACAAAGTTTTATCTTTTCTGTCACTGAGGTGTCCTTGTTAATGTCTGACATGTATTCTCCTCAGGCAACCCTTTTCTTACATTCTATTAGTTTTTAACACCTGCTACTACAAAACATCCAAGACCCTCCTTGTGACAACAAACAAAATTGTTAACTGCCCACTCACAGGTGTATTTCAGAATACTTCTTGCAGCTTTACCACATAACTCAAATACAATAAAAAAAAAATTAATAATACAATAAAACAATGACGAACCTTAGATGTGTGACATGTTACAATTTCAGCAGCAACCCAGGTACTAATACTGTCTGCATTTCTTAATAATTGTAGAAGGTACTGGTCTTGTACACATTTTGACAGAAACAGATTACAGACTTTAACTGAAACTGTCTCAGTAGAAACAGCTCTGTGGGGAGAATGGAAAAAAGGCAAAAATAATTCACGCTGACATTGGATTTTCAAAGAAAATCTTGATTGTGAAGATGCCGACTTCTAACAATTTAAAATAATTTTGCGGTGCTTGCAATCTTGATTTTATGATCTTTTACAAAGTACATAGTGAGCTATGTTACTTTTTCTTCCTTATAATTACAAGATAATCACATGTGATAAGATAGGCATATGCAGTATACACTTCTGCATATAAAAACACCTTCACTACTTGTCACTGAATAAAACAAACCATCCAATCTGACAACATGATAGACAGAAATCCAAACTCACTAAAAGCTGCAGCCATGTAAGAAATCAAGCCTTACGCCTTGTGGCACCACACAACTTGTTTCTCATGCCTGAACCCCAAATCAGTACAATCCAGCTGATTTAGCCTCTGCTGTTTAACAATCCGTAAAAGATGAGCTGCTTTAGATGTTCGTTCCCTATCCTTCGACAGAAGAGTCCTACTACAGGTAGTGTAATTAACAAGTGCTAATTAGAAGCTAGCTGAATCCACTGAGTATTTAAGAAGTAGACCATAATCAAGTATAATTAGGTCCATGTGGCTGGGTGAAAACATTAATTACCATTGAGTAAGTAATTTAAATAGGTTGGTAACCCCTTTAGTAACTATAGGAAAATTCTTATGTATCTGTGAATATTGATACTTCATCTACCTAACAGGACAAAATGAACATTGCACAGAGGCTGTGGAGTAATTCAGAACCCAGCTGCACATGAACCTGGGCAACCTGCTCTAGCTGACCTTGCTTATGGCCAGGGGGCTGGACTACACGATCTTGAGAGGTCTTTTCCAACTTCATCTAGTCGTGATTCTGTAATGGTCTATGAGATTTTATATACATATGCACAGGCATTATCAAGTAGCCTGTTTCAGAAACCACTACAATTTTTTACGACAAAAGTAAAACCTCTGAAGCAATACCTCTAATATAAGTATTCAGAAATATTTTGGCCTGACCCACTTTAGATTTCAAAGAAGACATCTTACAAATTTGACCTACCACTTATCTGCCATAGGTACATATACAACTATAAAATCTGAAATTCAAAAATTTACATAAAGACTATCTAGTCTGTTGAAAAGAGATTAAGTATTTCAAACGTTTCTCTCTTCCTGGATGTATTAAAGGTGTGACACAGGAAGATATTGTGCATCAACAGAACAGAAGGACAGTTAAAATAAGCAACTTACTTTTGGACAGCAACACATTTGTCTTTAACGCCGAGTGCTCTTGAATTTAGAAAGTGTACTGGATGACATTTATGAAATACTTCCTAAATAAAAAGAGCAAGATATATCTGTTGTTAGATCCAGCAGTTCTTCCAAAATGCTTGGGGATAAAAGTGACAGAGGTTCCCCCTCCCCACCCTACCTTCAGCAAATTTATCAGAGGGATCACAGCCTAAGAATAGAATTAGCCATTCTAAATTTTACTGTAGAGATTGCAAGAAAAAACCAGCTTATTTTAATTCAAAGTCTTATGAAATAAGCTTGAAACAGGGGTGGGAAACAGTAGAGAAAGGAGGCTAACTATAAAGTAAGAAGATAGACATTATTTGTACTTCCATGTAAACCTAGTCCTTTGTACCTGCTGCAGTAATGTCAGCTGACAACAAAGCTGTTGCACACTGTATTCTATTAAGAGATATGGTCCCACTTCATCTGCTTTAGCAAAGGAGACTGGAATTTCTTCTGTAAAACTGTTATAGCATGGTTTTGGCAAAACTGATGAAATAGTGTACAGCCGCTCTCTCTGATGTTGTGCAATTGGTCCCATACCTTTGGAAAGTTTCCAGTAAAAGTTCTGCAGAAAAAAAGAGTAAAGCTACAACTTCTCTAAAGCAAACATTATGTCTCCTCTTGATTTAACTTTCTGGAATTTTTTGTTAGAGAAACACCTTCATGGATGCAAAACTCTTCCGCTAATCTTCAAGGTTAGCCCAGACACTAATCGGTTTATCCAACATTGCTATTTTAAGCTAATATAATACGCATAGCTGTGGATGGAGTCTGGGCAGGAGGTTATCAGATCTCAATCAACAATCAAAAATTCTGTGTATTCAAGCTTTCTGCCATAAAATAGTTTATATTCTGAAGTTTTATATTTTACTTCTTACTATCTCTTACTATTTCTTATATTCTTTTTGCTTAGAATCAAACAGATTCTTTCCAAAGAAATACTTGTTTTTCCATTCTTTTCCTTTCTTCCACATTCCTGTATCATTATGATGCAGTGACAATAAAAGAAGTCCATGTTTCTCTAGTCTCCTTGCCCTTTATTAGTTGAATTCCCATTACATCCCATGGCATTCTACACCTTTATCAAGAGGCTGATCCTAAATTTGATTTCCACATTATTGTTACATTTGATTTCCACATATCATTTTGGTCGCTGTAGAGAGATTTTTTTTCAGGAAAAGCCTACAGTATGCTCCAGCTTCTGGGGTTACTTTTGACTAGCACTATATGAACCAGCAAATAGAGACAAAAGTTCAGGCAAATTTTTGCTACAAGCTTTGACATTCTAGCAGGAAACCCCTCATGCTCCACTGTTTCCCTGTATTTATAGGCTTACAAAGACATACGCCTAATAAAAAGTACTGATGTTTGACAAGGGGGAAAATGTTTCCTAGTAACAACGAGTCACATGCTAGCACCAAGGATGAAGAGTTCAACTCCTCTCAAAATTTTGGTTATCTGATCTATTATTACTGAAAGAGCTGACAGAGTGCAATTAAGGCTTAAGATGACTTCCACAGTTACAGAACTGTTTAGTCCTTACATACTTTCAAAAGAAAATTTAAAATGCAGGTACATAAATTTTACTAAATCAGGGTGTAGACCCTAAGCCGGATACTCTAGTTTTTGTCAGAAAATAATATATAGGAATGTCCATATAGCACGGTATGAAGAAAAGACATGCCTTTCTGGAAACATCTTCTGAGAGCTTTTTACATAGAGAATGCAATGTTTTTCTGTCCTCCTCGCCCTCTTCTTCACATGTGTCCATGCTGGAGCACTGATGAGCACTTCCACTTTTCCTGACAGAAGCATCCTCAAGCAATGCCAACAAGCACTCACCATAGCCGTTTAATGGAGCAACCTGTAAATGCAAATCAGGTTGGCAGAATATTGAACTCAATTTCCCATAAGTTATAAGCAAGACACAATATAGTTGTAATATTTGTGTCTGTCCACAACAGACATATTGAGCATAGCTGCCAAAGATATAATTATTTTTCTTTTACTTTACTTTATTTGTAATTAGGACAGTTTTTTGTAATAACAATCTTACATACACCATAACTGACTTCAACTGATTTTAATTTTTTTTTTCCTTAAAGCTTCTACTGAAATTCTGGCTTACCTTGGAAGAAATAAATTCTTTTAGGGTACACAAAAGATCAGTATTTGTTGCAAAGTCTACACTGTAGCAGTCTTCAATCCAAGCCTGCAGGATGTAGAAACTGCGGTTACATATTTTGGTAAGTGATGTGGAAGGATCCAGACTCGCACTGGTGAGAAGAAAAAGGGACTTACTTCACCAAAATTGGTACCAATTCCAATTTAAGTGTTGAAAAACCACAAGTATTATTTGGTATTGACTGCACTATCTTAAATTCTTATGCTTCACGTCTCTAGAATCCATGGCCTTAGGGAAACAAAGCTGTGGCTGTACTTACAACCCATCACCAAACAACAGGCAAAAGTAAGACACTGATTCAAAAGAAAAAAAAAAAGCAGTAACACATTGCCAAATATAGCACTTGCTCTAGTTTGTCACTTATCAAGAGTCTCACAAAAACAAACATAAAAATTGAATTGAATTAAGTAGTTCTTTTCAGAAATAGTTATTTGCCATTGAGAGGAAAAGTCAATTGTGTTTTGATAATATTTTTCACAGGAAATTACTGTACCTGGATAAAGTGCTGCTGATTCTATCAATAAGAAACTGCAAAAATTCTTCTTGCGTGCAGAAATAGCGAAATGTGTAGAGAAACTGCTGTACATAACCTTCTAAAAATGCATTTCTGTGAAGCACAAGAAAAACTTCAGACAAGCAAGAACACGTTTTCTTCTTGCATTAGATTACAGCAACAGCAAAAAAATCCTCAAAATATAAAGAATTAATAGGGATTTAAAATTCTCAAACCCTTGATTCCTTTTTATTGTATTTTTACACATCAAATATTGTGATTGCCAACACTTAAAGTATAACTTGTTTAAAAAGAAGTTTCTCTACTTGCAATTTTGAAGAACCACTATGACATTTCTATTATTATCAGAAATTAAATTCTAAATAGTATGGAATAACATATTTTTTTTTTCTGTCACCTCACTTGATGTATTTTAAAAAGATTTTTATTATAGTAACAGCATAAAAAGTAGATATTTTAAGAAAATATTTCCTGTAGCTCTAATTAGAGCAGTAGTTGCTTTAACAACAGAATATACTACTTATACACCCATTAATAATGAGTGTGGGGTTGTTTTTTTTTTTTATACACACACACACTCAATGTGTTAACACAGATTAATTGTCATGTGTCCCTGACAGCTTACAGCTAACCATGAAAGTTTAGGTTTGATGAACATGGGAGCTCTGATTCCAAAACAATGTTCACCTTGTGCAAAATATTAACTACCAGGAAAAGCAGCACGCAGGATAAGTAACTGGGTCTCAGAGTCAGGATGAGCTGGGAGAAGTATCTGGGACGAAGTTGCTCCCACTACAGTGGCACAAGTCTGATAGAGTCTCTCAGGCAGTTTCCATCCTTCATTATGGCTCAGGTGCCTTAAAATAACACTGTCCTCACCCTAGTTAGAGGTTGAAGGACATCTCTGTCCTCATCTAAGCCCTGGTTAAGTCACAGGCCCTGGTTCTCATGGGGGACTTCAACCACCCTAATATTTGCTGGAAAGGCAACACAGGAGGTTCCTACAGAACATTGATGGTAACTTTTTGACACAGGTGGTGGAGCCACCCATGAGGAGAGGTGTGCTGCTGGACCTTGTGTTAACAAACAAAGAAGGACTGGTTGGGGATATGAAGGCTGGGGGCAGCCTTGGTTGCAGTGACCATGAAATGGTGGTGTTCAGGATCTCGTGTGGAAGAAGCAGGGCAATAAGTAGGATTGCAACCCTGGACTTCAGGAGAGCAAACTTTGGCCTCTTCAAAGACCTGCTTGGAGTGATCACATGGGACAGGGCTCTAGAAGGTAGGAGGGCTCAAGAGAGCTGGTTAATAGTCAAGCACCACTTTCTCCAAGCACAAGATTGGAAGAAATCAAGCAAAGGAGGCAGGAGACCAGCGCGGATAAGCAAGGAGCTTCTGGAAAAGCTCCTAGAAGAAGGACATTCACAGAATGTGGAAAAAGGGACTGGCCACTTGGGAGGATTACAGAAACATTGTCAGGGTATGCAGGGATGCAACGAGGAACATCAAGGCCCACCTGTAATTAAAGGTAGCAAGGGATGTCAAGGATAACAAGAAGGGCTGCTTCAAGTACACCACCAGCAAAAGAAAGACTATAGAAAATGTGTGCCCACTGCTGAATGAAGTGGGTACCCTGGTGACAGAGGACACAGAGAAGGCAGAGTTATTGTATGACTTCTTTGCTTCAGTTTTCACTGCTAAGGCCGGCCCTCAGGAGTCCCAGACCCTGGAGGTAAGAGAGAGTCTTGGTCGAGGAAGATCGGGTTGTAGATCATTTAGGCAAACTGGATACCCACAAATCCGTGGACCCCAGTGGGATGCACCCACAAGTGCTGAGGGAGCTGGCAGATGTTGTTGCTAAGCTGCTCTTCATCATCTTTGAAAGGTCATGGCGAACAGGAGAGGTGCCTGAGGACTGGAGGAGGGCCACTGTCACTCCAATCTTCAAAAAGGGCAAGGAAGAGGACCCAGGAAACTATAGGTCAGTCAGCCTCACCTCCATCCCTGGAAAGGTGATGGAACAGCTCATTCTGGATATCATCGCTAAGCACGTGGAGGAAAAGAAGGTTATCAGGGGTAGTTAGCATGGATTCATCAAGAGGAAACCATGCTTGATCAATCTGGTAGCCTTCTATGCTGGCATGACTGGCTGGGTGGGTGAGGGGAGAGCAGTGGATTAAGAAAGGCTTTTGACACTGTCTCCCACAACATCCTCATGGGTAAGCTTAGGAAGTGTGGGTTAGATAAGTGGACAGCGAGATTAAGAACTGGCTGAAGGACAGAGCTCAGAGTTGTGATCAGCAGCACAGAGTCCAGCTGGAGGCCTTGGATAGCTGTGTTCCCCAGGGATCAGTACTGGGGCCAGTCTTGTTCAACATGTTCATCAACAACCTGGATAAAAGGACTGAGCACATCCTCAGCAAACTCGCTGATGATACAGAACTAGGAGGAGCGGCTGACACACCAGAAGGCTGTGCTGCCATTCAGCAAGACCTGAGGTGGCTGGAGAGTTGGGCAGAGAGGAACGCAATGAAGTTCAACAAGGGCAAGTGTGGGGTCCTGCACCTGGGGAGGAACAACCCTGTGCAGCAGTACAGGCTGGGGGTTGAACTGCTGGAAAGCAGCTCTGCGGAGAAGGACCTGGGAGTTCTGGTGGACAGAAAGTTGGCCATGAGCCATAATGTGCCCTTGCAGCCAAGGCGGCCAATGGTATCCTGGGATGTATCAAGAAGAGTGTGGCCAGCAGATTGGGGGAGGTTCCCCTCCCCCTCTACTCTGTCCTGGTGAGGCTACATCTGGAGTACTGTGTCCAGTTCTGGGCTCCCCAGCTCAAGAGAGAGAGGTAAGTACTGGAGACAGTCCAACAGAGGGCTATGAAGATGATCAGTGCTTATAAATATCTAAAGGGCGGGTGTCAAGAGGATGGGGCCAGGCTCTTTTCAGTGGTACCCAGTGACAGGTCAAGGGGCAATGGGCACAAACTGGAGCACAGGAAGTTCCACCTGAACATGAGGAAAAACTTCTTTACCATGAGGGTGACAGAGCACTGGAACAGGCTGCCCAGGGTGGTTGTGGAGTCTCCTTCTCTGGAGATATTCAACACCCGCCTGGATGCAGTCCTGTGCAACCTGGTGTAGGTGAACCTGCTTTAGCAGGGGGGTTGCGCTAGATGATCTCCAGAGGTCCCTTCCAACTCCTGCCATTCTGTGATTCTGAAACAAGCCTGCATCTCGATCAGTCCCCAGGGACTGGTGCAATAATCTGTAAAACAGAACCTATACGTTTTCACATCCAGATCCTGTTAATGAAAATTATCAAATTGTATGTTCTGAAGCATTGTTATACTGCTGGCAGTAACATAAAGCCTTGATTCCATAGCAACTATCAGAGCAAAACCTCAAACAAGTAAATGATAAAAAAGTTTAAAGTTATTAGGTTTTGATTTATTATCAAATGTTTCAAGTTTTAATCAAATCCAAACTTAGCAGTTTGCCTTATTTCTTATCAGATTGTCTTTTGCCATTTCCATGCCTATTTATGTAAATAAGTGTTCACAGAAATAACATTAAACTTGATACAAAAGAGAGGAGAATTTATGCAATGCTGAGTAACCAGAATTTATCATGAAGACTATTTTTTCCCTGAATTAGCTACTATGCCTTAACCCACTCCCAATTAAGGATGTGCAAAATATACTACACCTGGAATATAAATAAGCCATTAAACCAAGTGGTGTACCAGCCTGCAGAACTCTTATTCCATTTTGGTTATCACATTGGTGTTTCTCTGTGTTATAGTAAAGAAGCAAAGATGACTCATCTGTAGGTGCCACATCCATGGTGTCAGTTCTCCCGTTGTGAATGACTGTAGACAGCACACAGGATTCTACACCCCACTGCTCTGCATACATGATCTGCTCAAAGATGCAAAACCATGAAAAAATAAAGAGGAAAATCCACACAAAATGCAGTCAAGTCAACTTAAAGCCAAATCACATTTCACATTCCTTTTTAAACAATACTAGTAGCAATTACCTTTATTTTAAGAACTCTTTTAGATTCTACTTAATTTAGCACTTTGACACAAAACATTTCACATTTCATGTACTGACTTGAGCAGCCAACTACACTGATGCAGTAATGAAATGACAAGTGGAACACAAGCAAAATAAAGTCTGACTTGCCTGCACATATTTCTTTACCAGTTCAAGAAACTGCACTTTTGATTTCATCTCCTGTAGCTGTCCTCTCAATTTGGGCAACATAGATTTAGTTTCAGGACCTTTAGATTTAAAACACACAGCATAAGAACATCAATGATTCTGATTTACAGAAAAAAAAAATCCTTAGAAGTACTATGCGCCCATTTCACTACTGGGAAGTTGCTATAATCTTACCTTTGCTGCTTCTTTCTTTCTGCAATAGTTTCTGGTAAAAAACTATGGTCTTTCTGTAATTTTTCGTCTCCATCATTAGCAACTGTTCCAGTTCCTGTTTAAAGAGAAAAAGGTTATGATTAGATTGGTAAATGCAAAGTTCTAGTAGGAAACTGAAGTTTTAAAAGAGAATTATTTTGTATGAAAAAGAGAACTTCCAAACAGACAAGAATGACATTAACCAGCAAAACCCCCTATCTTTCACACCTGTCCTTACATGCACATTACAGCAGGCACCACCTGTCCCCAGAAAAGCGTTAGTTATGCCACAGTTCTACAAATTAAAAACTGGGGCTTGTTTGCATATGATGAGATCACATTGAAGTTTGTCCAAATCTGTTTATATAAATATGCCTTTAGTCACAATTGCACTTAACTGGTTGTTTTCAAGAACATTTTAAAGTTACACTCAGAAGTCATGCAGAATTGAAAGTGATACATTCTGAAATCAGTGCAGACCCCAGAAATGCTGTTAGGCAGCTGACTTGTATTTGCAGCAAGAACTGAACGTTTGACTGAAAGAAATGGCTTCCAAACAAGTATAATTACATTATATTATACAATCAGGTCAGAAGACAGACAGGAGAACTACTCTATAAATAAAGGACATAAATTTTGAAGTTCAGCCTACATATTTTACATTTATACATTTTACATAATTGAAAAAATAATTCTATAGAATTATATTACTTAAGAAATGGATAGAAATGAATGTATATCAGGCTTCCCACAATAATATAAAATTTAATGTAGACATTTATAATTGATTGCATATCAAAGGTTTCATTATTTTACCAACCAATGAAAATGGGCCATCCACTTTGGGTTCAGCTTCTGCTTTATTAAGAAACAACAAACATGATGTGTGTTGTGCTTTTCCACTCCAGTCCTAAGCTAACTACCAGTGACCCAGTTACATGAAACAGCATTTTAAACAGAGTAAGTTCACTGAATGCAGCAGACAGAACTCCCACAAGCAGAATGATCAGAAAACACATAGCTCAGAGCTAACATATCAAACAACAGATTGGTAAATAGGTTAGCTTTAATGGGATTGACTTACTAGAAATTAATTTGAGTTTGAGAAAAACCTGCCACTTTTTCAGAAAAGCTCAAAAGGTTTAACGACATAGTTCATTAGCAGCAAAAGTCACAAAAGCCCTGTGGATTTTTAAAAGACTTACTGCTACATAGATGTCACAGAGAGAATAGTGAAAGCACAGAAAAGCTATTATCCAGATTCTGAATTGGAAACTGCTTGCTTTTACTTAGAGGTTTGGTTTTGTTTCATAAATTGAAGTGAAACCAAGTCGATTTAAGAGACTACGAACACAGAAAGGGAACCAGAGTGGCCATTTTTTGATGTTTGGAATTTGACGGACAAAGTGGTTTGTCTCCTAAATAACCTCAGATGAGTAACAATTAAGTCAGTAGCACATTCCCACTCTATTCCACTACACCTTCCATTTTTGGTAAGTATATATATATATCTATCTCAAAAATACAACCATTTTTGATGAAACTATACAGTCAACTGTTCTGCTCCCTCTAAAGTACATTTAATTTGTCAGGACACTTTTCTATAGAACATCCCTTAGTCTAGGGAACAAAGTAATGATAGCGTGACTTCTTTTACTTGGGAAAACTGCAAATTCCAAGCATAAGTTTTTTACATGCTGAAGGGTGGTTCCACCAAAGGATGCAGAATATTGGCAAAAAGGAAAACAAAAAAGGAATGGGAAAGAGAAAATTTTGTCCAGAATATGCAAGGCCTTCACTAGAAACACCCCAGTCACAGCTTGGGTGCACTGAAGTTTGGTGGAGACTCTTACAAGCAGTTTGTGAGATCTGGGGGGTAACTGAAACCTAGTGCAGGCAAAGAGGAAAAGGGCAAAGGCCAAGGTTGAAGGCTTGGGGCTGCAAGAGAACTGAAGCCAGCTTATCAGACTACAGAAAAAAAGCTCTTCTCATTGCGAGGACAGACTTGGACATCCCCCTGAAGAAATGGCAGCTCTGCTGCAAGGACTTCGTTTGGTTTGCCTGGATGCACTCTGTATGAGGGTGCAAAATCAGCAGCTCCTGAACTAGCAGTGATGTGAGGCAGGAGACTATGCTTGCTTGCCTACGGACTAACTTTTCTAAATGCAGGTTAACCTTTACTGACCTTAAGAACCCCAATGAACTATCTGATAAGCACCTACACAGTAAGGCATTAATTATTTTTATGACATTTGACAGTGTCACCTTGATCCATAAATATTTTATTTTTTATATTAGCTATTTCACATTCCCTCCAAACATAAGAGAACATATTACCATTTTTTTGGAATCATAATAGCTTGGTTAATCCTATTGTTAATACTGTTCATCATATTAAAAAAGTTTTATTTTTTGCATCATACTAAATCACAACCTATCTAAGGTGCAGACAATATCAAACAGGTTCCAGTAGAAAAACAGAAGAGCTAATTATTTTTATGTCAGAATATTAAACTCTGTCATAAATATAATTACATGTTCCGGCACTCAGAGTTTCTCAGAACCTGCATGTTCTCAAACCTACTTCCAGGTATACAAAATTTGAAAAGTTAAATAAATTTAATTGAATTTAGTTTTAGAAGGTGAATAAAGAAACATTTGAATCATACAAGTATTTTCATTTGAGAGATAAGTGTATTAATGAGGTGTATGTGTCTCCAAAACCATAATTTGTTGTGTGGTTAGCCTCTCATTCAGTACCCAGTTCCAGGTGCAGACTAGACTTGAACTTACCAGACAGACCCATCCCTATGAAAGTGTAGTGCCACTAAGTCAGGACAAACGTAGTCAAGCTCAAATGTTTACCTATCTTTAAGCATTCACTCTGTGAAATAGCAACTCCTAAACACTGCTTTAGCGCACTTTACTGCAAAGATATAGAATCAGCTCAATTTTATTGCTGACTTTTTAAAAATCTGTCAGAGACTTAGGGGGAAAAAGCAGGTTGACATAATCCTTGCTAGACAATGAAAACTGGACTACGATTAATCAAGGAACTGGTTTCTGAAATAAAACTAACAGATGATTTAAAGAAGGATAGGGTGGAGACAAGCAGCTCTATCTTGCAGAACCTTCTTCCTGCAACTCAAACCACCTTCCTGCTCAAAACAGCCACTCACAAGCCTTCCTTTGGACTTTATAGTTCTCCTGGAGATTTTACAGTGAGAAGGCTGGCAACTAGAATAATTAACTTTTTTGAACTTCTACTTTATCAGAAAACTCATGTTAGTTTTCACATTGAGACATTTTATTTTCTCAGTATTTTGGTTCAGACAGTGCATCATTCCCTTGAAATTTGTACAGCTCTTATTCACTGTTTACACATTAACAGCATTAACAGTCACAAATGCCAATAATTTATGACAGTACAACAGAGAATATATGGATCTACACATACATGTTTGTGAAAATTAACTTTTCTTTTATAATGCATTCAGAACATTCCTATGCTGTACAAGCGTATTTAATCTTCCATTAATTTTTTTCTCTGAATGGTGGAATATAAACTGAATCTGACTTCATAATTGAAGATGACAGTTTATAATTTTATTCCTTGCAACTTGCACACAAAGGGATCTCACAAATTAGGAAGACTATTTATATAAGATACCAAGCTTCTATTGTCTGCAAATAATTATTTATTCTTGTTTGTCCACCTGGCCTCATATGCAGTCCAGATCACATACATTATTTCTGCATTACAGAGTAAGATTAGAGTCTAAATTTTGTCCAGCTATTAAGATTTCACACTAATTTTAGATAACGCAGGAAAGATTTGTTCACTTATCCTCAGAGTAGTATGCATATTTTTCAGCTATCGGAATGTGCGTTCTCTTGTTCTCTAAATGACTTGTTTACTAATTGCTAAACTGAACAAATCACACTTTGTATCCACAGTAAACTTCCTCCAGTGGAATGTACTGGGCACAAACGCAATATAGTTTTCCTACAGACACCTCACGACTATTTTCCGCCCAGCCTCCTGTACAGTTGTTGGGCTAGCCAAGTTCTTACGCATTAATGCATATAATAGCAATGTATAATAGAATGGATTAATTTCATATGCAAATTCCAAAGCAGACTGTAAGCACCATAAATCTTGCATAATTTTTGTTCTATGCCTGTTAAATAGAGAAAACAATTGCCAAGAACTCAGAAGATAATTCAGCCTTTTGAATCAAACTGAATTTCCAAGTAGTCTAAAATCTCAAAGTAAAAAAGACTGCCTCTTGGAACAGAAAATTTTGTTTAGATGCTTATGAAAACCTCATTACTTGTGAAAAATCTGTTCTTCAGTCAAGAATTACTCCATCAAGTAAGGGAGATTATGCAAGCCCATTTTTTATCTGGCTGGCATGCTTACAAGGAATTAAACAGCCCTACAGGATTAGAAATAGGAATTTTTCAGTAGATGGAAATTTTTGAGAGTGACAGTCCTAAATAAAAAAAATTTTAAAAAGTTTTTGTTTATTTTTACACAGTGCAACTCCTGCTTCATCTTTATTAAACATGTATCTGGCAGAAACAATAAGGCTATACAAACTGGACAACTAACCATTCTCGGGACACAAGAAAATTCCATGTGTCCCTATACTAATCAGTCTTCCAGTATTAATAACTCATTTACTTAAATTTTTCCTTTTCCTTCCCATGAACCAGTTGCAACCATACAGGTGTCTACAGTTTCATATATTATCCTTATTTTGTGGCTTTATACTTGAAATATTTACAAAAATATTTACAAACTGAAGCTTGTTACAGATAGATACACAAATGTAAACATTAAGTAAATGCAAACAATCCTTACGGGAATGAAAGACCTTGCTAATCTAAAACAACCCACCCTCCCTAACCATGCTCTCCCATGCCCCCCTAAACTGCTTAAAAGGCACGAGGCTGCATTCAACAGGAAGATTAATCATCTCCAAGAGAAGATGTGAGCAAATAATTGACATTCTGCCGGCAAACAGTAAGAAGCTATCAGGGAATTCACCGTGACAAAGGAAAAGGGCTCAGAGCACGACAGGGAGGATCTCGAGAGCCTGTGATACACACCATAGTCATACTCTTAGCTCTTTTCTGTAAGATTACCACCATGGGGTTGGTGCATACAGCAGACAGTACTTTTCCAGTCAACTTCAGGAAGAGAAGATGAGTTGTAGGTCAGCATTATTATTTTCATGTCAGTGCTCTTTATTTTGGAATACTACCCTTACCCTGGTTTATTGATAAGATGTCACAAATCTTGAGGGTTTTAGAATACTTAAGGGTCAGTACTTAAAAGAAGAAAGGAGGTTTCAACTCACTATAACACAACAAATATTGTCATACTTTTAAACAGCAAGAGGTATCTTAATGATTTTAAATCAAAGTACTCACCACTTTTTTAGCATCTATATTTTGTGACTCACTTGATTTCTGCTTTCCAAGGTTTCTCATGTAACTACGAACTTCTGAATCAAAACATTCAGCTCCATAAAATGCACTGCTCCAACCAGGACTACAGCCACGAAAGTCAGTTAGATGAGGAGACACAAGGTAGCTGTTTCCAGCTACCTTTATCATTGTCTCTTCCTCTGGCTCTATATTTTCTTCTGCAAAGCCTGGACCAATACAACAGCCATTGCTTTGTAAACATTGTCGCTCTTTCTCTGTGGGGACAGTATTCTGCAGTCTCAATTCTTTTTTACTATTATCCAAAGGTGACTCAAAATCCACTTCAGCTAATGATGTATTTATCATACGCTCAGCCTTCACATCAAAGGTTGCTTCCCCTTCTCCTAAAGAGGGTGTATGGGGGGGAAAGAAATCAGTCATGTGCTGCAACGCATGCTTTGTTGAACTTAAGCACTACACATACAAAACGCAGTTATGAGACTACCTGTGTGCTGTAACTGCGGTGTCAGATGCTCATTTTGGCTCTACGCTTTCTTTTTCTCAACTACACATTGTAAAATGATAAAGGTTACAGACATTTCAGAACTATTAAGCAATAGGTTAAGTAATACAGTTCTGAAAATTACAAAATATTTTCTGTGCACATGCAACAAATGTTTAAACAAAGCACTGTACAGAAACTTTAAAACAAAGGTTAAATATGTCAGACCTGAGCACACGTTAGTTAAAAGGACTAGCTCTTGAGGTTTTCTCCATCCTTAAGTCTTGAAGCTTTTATTCCATACATAGAGGTCAAGAATACTTGATACAGACAAAGAGGACATAGATGTTAAACTTTCTACTCCTACAGGACTCACTCCCTTGAGCTATCATGGGACTTTGCAGTTATGACGGCTACTACCAACCTTAAGGGACTGAGATGACAGTCAAAGTTGGTATGATGCTGACAAGAGATTTTATGCCTGCCAGAAGTCTCCCTTTTCACTTCAGCAACCCTCCAGGGCTTAGATATGCCACCATGGCGTTAAACAGACCTACATTACTGGTGCAAAGAAATCACATACCCCATGGGAAATTTGGCTCCACACTGAGTCAAAATGGAAAATTATAACACAGAATGCCAGTAGTCAAGTGCAAACTTACAAGTTTATGCTTTGCCATAAAAGTTAATATAGGAGTATAAGCTGTTCTGTAAAAAACACACAGTTTAACTTTGCTCAAAACAGAGAAGTAACCAAGTTTAAATGCTGAAACTTGGCAGAACTATCCTGAAAAAAAAGGAAATACTGGTACAATAGCAACCAAACATAAACTGTTCATGAATACACCAAGCCTAGAAAGGTTAATGGTTTTGTTATAATGGGATTTACCAGTCTCAGCTCAGTTTTGAGTTTAGTTACTGAAAGATGGAGTATTTTGTAAACCTTCAATCACAAAGTATGCCAAGAAAAATGCAAAACCCACACTGAAGTACAAACAGTCACTAATATAACCTCAATGACTGCCCTGAAATGATGTCCTGTAACCAAGTTTGTGATTAAAAGGCAAAACTATCTTGATGAACAAATCATTTGACCCACTGTACATTTTGCTATCTATCTTTAAAAAGGCACTTCAGCAGATAGAACAGGGAAGCAGAGGAACTCTCAGGAGAAATGTGAAGACTATTCTATTTTACCTGTTCACGAAACCCTTTTGATGAATAGTTAAAAAGGCCCATTTAAATGCAAAACCAACTCAATTTCTAGATTTCTATACAATTCCCTTCCCCAGAATTTGTAAATAATTTTATTGAAAATACCATTTTTTGTTTTAATACATTTTGTTTATTTACTGCCTGGTTTTAAGTTTAATTCCTTCACTGAAAGTGTGGTCAAACATTGGAACAGGCTGCCCAGGGAAGTGGTGGAGTTACCATCCCTGGAGGTGTTTAAAAATCATGTAGATGTGGCACTTTGGACATGATTTAGTGGGCATGGTGGTGTTGGGTTGACGGTTGGACTTGATGATCTTAGAGGTCTTTTCCAACCTTATGATTCTATGATTTCTGATTAGTGAACAAATTAGGACCAGATCTGTCACACAGCCATCAACTTCTTCAGTAACACCTAAGGAGTCGTAAGCATTTTCTAAAGCTCTCCTCTCTGCCTAGCTAAGCTTGCTATGTTGTGTGGAGCTGACTTAGTACGACTGTCCCCCTTCACTCTCCCTACCTTAAAGCATGTCACTAGAACATCTACTGGATGAACACAAGAAAACCATACGTAGCAGTTCAGATTTTGGGAGTTTTTCAACAAACACATCTGTGTAAATGAAAGTAAATGAAACAGCCATCCCACTCAATGACATCTAGTCACATGCAAGCTTCATATGAAAGACAACAGATCCCCAAGGCATTGTTCAGATTCATTGATAATGTTGATAAGTGCTAAGGTGAGTGTTTTCCTGAAGCCACACTCAAAGTACTAATCTCTCAAAACTTGTGTCATTGATAGATTCCTAGCACACACACATGTATCTAAGAACATGAAGTCCCTTCTCACCCTCTGTCTGCTCCCTGCTTGACAAAAAGATATCAGATTTCTTCAGATCTTGGAATACATTGCCACACTTTGAATCACTTGCCTCAGTTACACTGGAAATACAAGAAGATTAGGTAAAATTAGTGTTTCATATACTTTTATATTTACATCTGTAAAATGAGATCTTACAAATTATTCTACTATATATGTGAAGGACTTAATAGCATTTCTCTACCTCCTGATGTTCATGTTCAGCTTCAGTAGTTGTTTTACAAGAAAAGAAATGTTCAAATGGACCTTCAAGCACAAGTTAAGTAAGACACAGAGATTTTCCCTGACAGCATTTGGCAAAATTCCAACAGAAGTATCAGAACACATACAAACAGAGGGCATAACTCCAGGTATAACTTAGACTGCCAATTACTGTAATGGGTTTTTCACTCGGGATTCAACCTCCAACTCTAAGTCATGCCTAATAAGAACAATCATAATTTTAAATCAAAGAAGGTAACAATTGAAAACTGCTATATTCTTTGTCTAAAGAATGCTAAGCAAGCAGTGTGTCAGAGATATTCTGAGGCAGTTCTCACATGTGATCTAAAAGCTAGACCTGTATTTTTACACTGGATAATAAATGACGATTTCCTTTTCACTCCCACATTCAAAAATTTTACTTTGTAACAAAAGTTCATATAGAGGATGACCTCTTCATATATTTCAGTACTTCAGCTGCAACAGCTCAAGTTTCTCCTACCACAACATTAAACTCTGGGGAATTAAGAGGCTAAACTCCAACCAGTTTTCAGTGGCTCCTTAAACATCCCAACCCAAATGGGAAACAGTCCAGCATGTCAGGGTCTGATATACAGAGGTCATAGCCTATTCTTTCTGAAACTTGATGTAGGGATTATACATCTCTTAGCACCGAAGTTTTTCAAGACCGTATCAACAAGGCTTCTTTGTCAAAACTTCCATTTTGTAGTTCCAGACCACAACAGACAAAAACCCCATATATAACTTCCAGATATAAATTGATGACTGTTTACAATAGCCTTCAATACATAGCTTTCATAAGCTTGCTACATTTGGAGGCTGCAACAAAACAACAATGGATTTTACTATTTTTCAGGTAGATGTGTCATTGAAGATGTAATAGTAAAAATGAGAAATTAAGCTGGTGTTTTCTCACTTAACAGGCTACTTGCAAAAGACTGCCAGGAACAACACTGATTCAAACTAAACCAGTTAAGTAAAACATTTCTAGCAAAGCTAAATTAATTTCCTTGTTCTTAGGTGCAACTAGAACAAAAGGATGTATAAAGAACTAAACTCACACAGAACAAGCAAACTGAACAGTAAGAAAAATATATTTCACTTCTGATTAAAGAGCCTCTTTCTAACAGACTATGAAGTTCCCCATCAATGTTTGAAAATAATACTGATCAGAATTAGGTTTCCATTATTCAACTATCCTAAGATGGAGTTACAGACAAGCTTAGTAGAAAATATTTTTTGCTAAGCCATTAAGCGCTATTTACTATGAGGAAAGCCATGAAGAATAGACTGGGAAATTAACAGTTCGCAGGAAACAAGTACGGACACCTGAAGAGAAGCAGCATATCCTTTCCTCCTTCTAGGAGTAGCAAGAAAAGCATTAAATTGAATTGAAAAAAGGAAAGAGTTGAAAAAAACCTACCATAAATGTGAAGGTCTTTCTCCATTTACTACCTGATAGAGATTCTCCAGTAATTTTTCATCCCAGTAGAGATCACAAAACTTCTCACAAATTTTATCAGAGAACATACCAAACTTAACTTCCTTTAAGTTTAAAATGAAGTTACCTTGTTTAAAAAGATGACAGAGACAGAAACAAAAGAGGAAAAACATTAGTAACAATATTCTTACACAGCAATGCCAATATACAGAAGAAAATGAACGTACCCATATCAAAAACTTCAACTCCATTCTCTAGATAGCCATCAAATGCAAACTCCTCTTGTATAAGGTGAATCACTTCCTGTAGTAAAGCATCACTTGTTCTGTTCCGCTGGGGCAGGACTTCAACATCAGAGAGACAAGAGTCGTCTTGATTCATTGAGGTACATAATGTGTGTTCTTGCTCAGTGAAAGTATTGTCTACACTGGTTGCACACTCAATTTCTTGGCCAGTGGTTTGAATAACTGTGTTACTTTTATCAAACTTTTTCTGTGTATTAGTAGCCTCACAGTTTTGCACTTTGCAAAGCGAGGCATCATTTCCTGTTTGTGTGCTTATTTTACAACTTGCAATAGTACTGGAAAGTAGCACTGGCAAACTATGAGAGCAATCATAAGCAATTCTTGAACGAAGAGGTTTATTTGGTATTTGCTCTGATACAGCTAAATGTACTGGTACAAGTGTCAAAACTCTTTTCTCTGAGTCCTGTTTGAGAATGATGTTATTTATATGAAGAAAATTAGGAGATGTAGGACAAGCTAAGGAGCTAGAAGGAACTTCAGATAAAGTGCTCTTTCCCTGTAGAGTATGTGAGGAATCAGATGGCAATGGTGACGTAATTATAGAAGTAAATGCATTGCCTGACTTTCGCTTTTCTGAAAATATCTGGGATGAGTGGCCTGGAACTTGTAAACCACACTCAGGTATTTCAGGTGCAGTTTCAACAACATCTGTGTCCTCAGTACCAAGGCTTTCAGAGTCCTTTAAACATCTTGATTTACTGTGGTCCATGTGTTTTTCTTTTTTTGTCTCTTTCTTGAATTGCTCAGAAACCAGTGTGTGAACCTTTCTGAAAGGGAACAAAGAATTATTTTTTTTGAGGACAATTCCAGTAGATTTAACAATGAAGTCTCAAGTTTAACAACTTCTGCTTTAGGATATACTAACTTTGTTATATTTGCATTTTGTTGCAGAATGATAGGCTTAAAGTGAGTTGCAGGAGAAGTGAATGCAACAGGTAATGTAGCTTTCTCACAATTTAGAGAAATCTGGCATGGTACTGGTCCTTTAACTGCTACAAGTTTACTTTCACTGGTAATAGGCACAAATCCTAAAAACAAAAACACAGTCAGAAAGATGAACAATGTGTAAAATATAACTGCAAGGTAAATAACAATCAGTTTAGACAGGAAAAAAAAATTGCGTACCTGACTGAGAAAATCTCACATGGGGAACTGATCCAGAGAATACTAAACCAAAGTAAACATGTCAGAGTCTTACCGCTTACCTAGGCTTGACTCTGAAGGGTCCATTTCATGTGTCTCATTTTTAAATTCAAAAGCAGCACGACCTTCCTCAACAGCCTAACAATAAAAATTGAAGTCCAAACAGAATTTATTAGCATTTTCTTTCTTTAAATTCTGCTTAGCACATTACTTCAAAAAACCCCAACGCCCACATAAACCTAGAATGTTGTAAAGCTACAACCTAGTCATGCCAAGGTAGAGAATTAAAACAAATTGCATACAAAACTCTATGGACTGGTAGAACTGTTTGCAAATCTCGATAACCTGTTTCAAATCAGAACTTTCAGGCAATTGAAGTTTTGAACAAAGTGAGTTCCATGGATTCACTGAACACTAGGTGCATTATATAGACATATTTGAAACAAAGAGAACACAACAATTACATATTAATGCCTTCTGTTCTGATAAGAGGGGTGGTAAATGAAAGAGATTATGAAATTAAGTCACTGGTTCTTTACCCATACAGATTGGGGAATCAGGGCACCAAAACCCAGGGAGTGACCACTCTAACAGCAAGAAAAAAGCAATACTTAAAGACTACTTAAAAACAAATTAAGAAAAAAAAAAAAGAAAAGAGAAAAAATTAACTATACTTGCAGGGGACAAAATCTTACCAGAATACAATTTACACAATTAATTGAAAAAATGTAGAGAATTAAACAAGTTGGCAGTTGGCACACTTACCTTAACGACAGATTTATTCAACCATGCCAAAATACTTTTGCTGCTTATGCCTTGTTCAAGTAAATAATGATTGCATGTCTAAAAAAAAAAATTTCAGTCAGTAAATAAGCTTTCAATCAAGTGAGGTACTCTTGGACAGGGACAAAGTCAATATAAATACTAACTTAGAATTAATCTAAGTTTAGGGAGTCTTCTGAACCTATTCCAAGTACCTTATGGACAATTCCAATATAAATTAAAAACACACCCCTCTGTACCCCTAAGGAGATAACTTTGAAAACAAACCCTAATGAGACTAGTTACAATTTAATTAGGTATCAGTATATTACCAAAAAAAAATTAATATTTTGATATTCAAATCACTAGAATGATACTTTAGACACAACTAGATTTCACATAAAATTGCTTAAATCTTGTAACCTTAATTGCATCAGCTAGAGAAGGTCTTTCTTCAGGGTTTTTTCTTGCCATATCCAGAAGTAGTTTTTTAAATTTTCTTGGCAATGCCAGTTTGTGACTTGCAGGAACACTGTATTTTGCAGCCATCCACAGAACTGCAGCAACTCCATAAATGCAGACCTATTGGTACAACATGAGACAGGAAAATGTAGACAGACCCAAAAACACTTCCACTTCAAAACCAATTCCAGCAAATTATCCAAAAATTCCCTTCATTCCCCGCAAAAACACATGACTAGAGCTTCCGAAGTACAGATCGCATTTGGCTTTTGAAGATGCTGATGAAAATCCCAGCCTGTTTCAAAAACTAGCTGTTACGTGTGCAGAGCCAATAAGAGTAGTGAATTTTCTACTGTTGGAGCAACAGACATAATTGGTCTTATCCTTTGTCTAGGAAAATTACTCAGGAAAAAGGAATTCTTCAGAATGGTTCTAAACCCACCTTTCTCATGTAACAACTTAGATTGCTGCAAGCTTTAGAGATCTACCATAAAACCTGGCCAGCTGCAATTTACTTAAAAAAGGTGATGATAATTCAGCAAGTAAATGGCACACAGTAATTACAAGCTAGGCAGTACGAGTCATATTTTACAGAGAAGATTACACTTATCAGAAGAACGAGGTATTGTGTATTTATTTTAGCAATTACTGTGCTACCTGCAGCTAGACCGACTGAAATTGCCATGATGAAGGACCTTGAAGAGTACTTGATCTTCACAAGCTTCCTTGTTTTATTTGAAGAATTATTTTCAGGCTGAGCTAGATTTAGTCTACTTAATACTTAGTTTACATATGTTAGTACTACAAATGCAATTTTGACAAAGTTAAAGCACCATGCTTCTTCACATTGCCTCTGAAAGATACTAAAAAGGCTCAAGGGGCAGAAACTTAAGCACAGTACTAAATGTGGTCCTATCAAACAACGTTGTTTAGCAGTCCTTTGAGCAAAGTGAACAGCAATCAACACAATGTAACAAGGAAGTTCACTGTAAAGAAAACAACCTGAGAGCCATTTGAACTGTTGAACAAAAGGTACTAATAGGTACAAAAATATTTGAAATAGGAGAAAGCAGCTCCAGCAAAACAAAACAAGTTTTCTCCCCTTAGGCTCAGAATTCCAACAGGTCAATGGGACCACGCTTTGAACCTAAATTTATTTATTTAGGAAAAACTTGCCATTCCATCCAGCATATCCTTCAAAAACATTCCTTTTGCTGAGGTAGTATAGCTGTTGTGACTGGCATGACAGTCTTGATTCCAACACCATAATTCTAACTAAATGTCCATAACAACCAAAAAGTTATACATATAACTAGGAAAAAGTAAAAAAAAAAAAAACACCACACAAAAAAAACCAGGTCAGGTTATTCTATAGATAATGTAGAAGAAAAAAAAAGGAAGATTATTTCATATTTTCTAAAGAAAAAAATAAAGCATAAAGACTTTAAGATTACCGATTTCTACTGTCTGATGAAACTGCTGTATTATATTTCAGGATTAGTTTAAACTTCTGAAGCCTCTGAAAAACCCACACATTGGATCAAAGCAGTTTAAGAACAAAAAGCAACTTTAAAGAGGGCATATATATATATATATATAAACATTTTCCAGTTACACATAATTTTACAGAAAGCCAAACTCTGTCTTTAGTAGATTTTTAATGACTTTTTTTTTCTGATTTATGACTGCTATGTCTAAGTTCAAACAACTCAATGGGCACAAGGTACATACTAGTTAATCTCTTTTTTCTTGTTACATAATAGAAAGCTACGGCGAACTCTGTTTTCCTGACTCTTAAGATCACTGTGGTGCAATTTGCAATTCAGATGCAGTTGCAGTGGAGACAAGTACTCACCTGCTATCATCTTTGGTCTGAGAGCTCCTTATGGCTTACATCTATAGCAAAAAGCTCTAGAAAAACTGTATTGGTAACAGACATAATTCATAATGTTTCCATAGTAAAAATATGCTGATAGGTGTATTTTTATCCAATCTTCCAAATGAGATTAATGGTTGGGCTTTAGTCTAGACAGTCTGAAGTACTGATCTTAGTGTGACCTCCAGAATGTGAAAACATGACTTCAAAGTCTGTCTCACTGCTAACTGAAACTTACTGCTACTGAAAATAATTAAGCCTTACAGAAAACCATTGAATAACAGATTTTTGTTCAATTTTGGAAGGCAAAATTATTTTTCAGAAACAACTAATTTTATGGAAGATCAATACACAAAAAAACCCCACAGATAACCAAGAAATATTGGGAGAAGTGAGAAATATTATCAGAATCTTAGAAGAGTTCAGCTTTCTTCTTCAAGCAGCACAACTGTCTTTTGATGAAATGCATAGCAACCTACCACATTACCTTCTCAGTATCCACATCCTCTTCTTCAATTTCAGGAGCTAAATAGAATATATCACAAGATTCTAAATGAGAAAAGAAACCAGAAACAAAAGGTAAGATATTTGCTTTCTTATCCACTCTTCTCCCAAAGAAATAAAAGCAGAGCAGGCAACAATGTATTAGTTTACCTTCAGCTTTTGGAGCAGCAAAGAGGATACTTCCATGGCAGTCAATCAGCACAGAGTCCAAACATAAGACCACTGCGAAATAAGCCACAAAAGAGCAAGGTGTAATAAATATCTGTTCTTGTAACTATTTGACACTAATAAAAATAAATTAAATTTTAAAAATAATTTTCAATGTCAGCAATTACCCTATGATAAATGATGCTTTAAATAACACTTATGCTAGAATAGACACCACCCAATAGAGACAGTAGATGCGTAATCACCCAAAGCAATTCCTACAGAACAAAGACAAGAAAGCAAAACAAAATGGGATCACAATAAAAGGGCTTACGATACCAGAAGTTTATTCTCTTTATACCCAGCATTGAAAAGGATGGCCAAGAAAGGAACGAAACAAAACAAAAAGTAAGACAGCTAGATGTACTCTAGTCTTCTCACAAGGTACCAATAAAAGATGGTCAATTTATCTTAAGCATTTAATCTCTCCTCCCTTCCCTCCTCCAACCCCACCAAAACAGACGGTCATTATCTGGAGACAGCTGAGGCTAGATCCAGAAGTCCTCTAGGTGGGACAGGATACAGAGTCCAGTTTTACACAAGTTGTTATAATCACTCACACTCTCCCACTGAAGAAGTGTTATGCAGACTGGTATTTACAAGGCCCTGAAATTTTCCATAGTTAGGAAAGAAATAACTGACTTCTAAAACTATTTTAAATGATCTGAGGTCTTCAGGAACTTAATATTAAGGTCATAAGATCACATTATATAAATTCAATGATGACAAACTCGTGGTAAGATTGTGTCTATCTGTTTGATATCTTCAAACCACATTGTAATTTAACATGTTTCAACATACGAAGCCAGCTGGCTAGCAATGTAGTCCTGCCTTTGTAGACTACCATCAAATATGCTGTTTTCTTATTAAGAACAGAGTACTAGGAGGATAGATTCTTACATTAAACTAAATAAGAGGTTAAAACATTAAATTTATTAATCATTAAATAAAATACTAAAGAGGTCTAAGAAAGAAAAATAAAGTAAGAAAAAGGAAATCATCCTTTTGCTTTTGTAGTTACCTGTACAAAACACATCTAAAGCAATTAAACTGTTTGCTATGCTTAATGTAAATAAAGGCTTGCATACTACCTTCAATAATATTTAAGCTGGATGGACTATGTGTCTTGAAAAGCAAAACTTTCCCAAATAGGGACATTTACTAGTTATTTCTGCAAACACAGCTCCCCTGAGAACTCTTCACGCTCACTATCATTGCTTCTCAAGAGTCAATGCCTCCAGCCCTGAATCTGCAACACAGTTCACGTAAAGCAGATCTCAATAAATTCAGTACATGGGGAATTCTCACCTGGGTTCCCTAAAGGCAACATGTAAGCAACATCCTCTAATAAGAGGAGAGGAAATAAAGTATCAACGGAGGGTACAAACAACTTCTGTAGCAGGATTGAATTAAAAAAAAAAACATGAAGAGGCTAGCTTTGGGGTATGAATCATCAACCCAGATGATTCCTGCTTAGGATAATGAAAAAAGTGTAGACAGGGAAAAATTTGGAGGAAAAGGTTGTCCGAGTAATAAATAATCCAGTTTGTTCCACATTTCATATATTTAACTATGACTCGTCAGCTACCAATCTTACTCTACCAGTGTTAAGACAAAGGATACTTTAACAAACACTTTATGTGATATCAGCTTCACCTTTAGTAAGTTAACATTATTCAAAAGGAATGCTGAGAGAACTTCATGTGTGTGTGTGTGGGGGGGTACTGGAGCATACCGCCACTGTAAGTCATTCCACGATGCACAATTACTCTCAGAACACGATGAGAATCCTCTGGCAGAAATACTCTAAATCTGAAAACAATATTCAACTTCAAGGCAGCTTTATTTGTCAAATATGGAATTTTAAGTAAGGTGCTTTCCATTTAGTGGCTTGTATCATTATGTTCACTTTTACAGGCTACATAAGGTTCAGATTGCAACTCAGTCTTTAGTATTTCGAAGACTTAGGCATTTTGGGTGCATGTAAGTATGGTAACAGAGGCTGGTTGGGCATATTAAATTACAATCTGAGCCATTACGTGCAGTTAGTTGAAACCTTCACAAACATTAGGAACATGCCATGAGGCTGAAATAATCCTTCTGTTGTAAGGTATATCAAATACTTAGCTTTAAGCATAATATTGCTTAAAGTGCTCAGAAATATCAATTTATGGCCATTTTCCTTTTTAACAGTTTTCCATCATAAAAGACAAAATAGCTGAAGCTGAAAACAGAGGAGATGCAGTAAGTTGTCTGTACCTTACTATCCAATTGTTTATATTGAGTCACAGACTTCAAACTCACCCCTGTCCAAACCTTCAAAAAGGAAGATTTTTAAATCAAGAAAAAGGAAAGGCAGGATGGTGGAGGTGGGAACCTCCACTCTGTTTATCAGAACAGCTACAGATTTATTACTAGTATAAGCTAAACTAACACTCAGGATGCCTATGAAGTTTAGGATGGTCTTCTCCCAAGTCACATACAATCTACTCCAATTCTGTCAAAGGACAGTTCCCCATTCCTCTCTCAGAAGTTGACTTCTGATAATTCTTCTACAAATTGAAGCACAGGGAATGTGGGGAGCAGTTACAACAAGAACCTGAGTGCTTTAAATTGACAAAGCCCTGTATTGTCAAAAAACCATCAGGAATCATTTGTCACAGAGAAATCCTGGCAAGAGAGGAAATATTATGTTTACATATATATAAAACTTATTTCCTCCTGCTTTCAAGATACACATCCCAAGTGCTTTTCTTAAAAGTCACAGTACAGTTTCTCCATCCCTAATATGTCTAAACACAAAGTCTGGTTCACTGCTTGAAGTCATAAAGATTTGTTTCCCCCACAAAAGCCATCAAAACTCAGAATAAAGAGAAAAGATGACATTCTTCTATATGTGGAAGAAAAATCCAAGTTGAGTAAAAATTTTAAGCCACAATTTAAGAGAATGAAGTTAGAAATACTGCCCATTATTTTTTCTGTACACAAAATGAATTATTTTGCATCAGCAGAATAAAGAAAACATTAATACAGTGAAAATAACTAAGCAAATTATTTTAAGATAATTAAGACTATACCTGGATAATCTATGCAAGTTTGCAGAGTACATAAACACTCGTGACATAATGCCCAGAGTTCATAGTCTTTCAGAGGTTTACCGTACCAGGATAACAGGAGTTTTAGAGAGATCCACTGAAATAAAGAGTAAGGATGCAGGAAGTTATTAAAAATTATCACAAACCAAAAAATGTTTACTGATGCAATGAAAAAGTAAATCCTAATATAGAATGCACTCACCTGAAAAGCATTAAGAAAAGGTATTTACTGCACTTGCCAGTAATGAACTAAGAATACTTCTTATTGAAAAAGCATTGCAGTTAGCTAGCTGCATAGATGAAGCAGTAGTTTCTTAAGCAAGATTTCAGCAAGAATAGAAGTGTTTCAGTAAAAGTGAGCTGTTTGGAAGCTATTTCTTATCATGCTAAAGGAAAGACCCTTTTAGAATGTCAAAGATGACACAAAATTATAGGAACACCACCTAGACTTAAAAACATAAAAATCCAAATCATCACCACCAACAAAAAATTCCCACATTTATATCCTGATTTACCCTGACAGTTGCATTACAGGTCTTACCTTAAAGTTTTCATCAACATTTCTCTGTGAAAGATGTTAACAATATTGACAGAATTAATGACAGGTTTATTTGAAGTTCAAGCCCTTTGTTCTATTTTTATTCAGTGGCTGCTCAACTTGTAGTAACAGCATTTGTTTTTCTGGCTAATACCTAGCATAATACCTTAACGTGACAAAGATCCGGCTCCATGGAAACTTACTGTTCTTCAGAGGATCCATGTTTTACATTTTGCAATTTTTTTTTTTTTTGGGGGGTGGGGGGTGGTGAATGTAAGAACTTGACATGAATAGTACTGCACAGACACTTTTCCTGATCAAGCTGTGCTAAAAGACGAGCTTATCACTACTAATGCCTCTTGACATCAGCTGGACTTTACAACATCCATTCATCTACCAAAGGAACAGTAAAATATTCACTGCAGTCAAAACCCTGTTACAGCAGACCCATCCAACTATTTTAAAAACCAGCACAGCGCATTTCCTGTTGCATATGCAGCCCTAGGATAGTTAACTATCTCTAAATGTCAACTTTAGGCCACGTTGGGGAAAAGAACTACTAGAAGCAATTAAAGATAAACTCTGGGAAAAAAAAAAACAAAACAAAACTGGAGCACAGAAGACAGAAACAAAAATTAAAACCTTTGAACTGTTCTGTTGTTTTTACAGACACCTTGATATCCCAATCGATGTTCACAAGATGTAAACAGACTTAGAGTCTCTCTCACACACAATGGTAGTACATCATTATGTTTGACAAATCAGTCTCTGCACTGTGATTTACTACAGTCAATTTTTCATGTTTCTGGCTATGAAACACCCTTCAGTAAGGCACTGCTTGGATTTTATTATAAAATAAGTAATGAACCGACTATTGCATTAACTTTCATCAAGATCAAACACAGAGCTTCCCTGCGATCTACGGGGAAGAGGAAAATAACCACATTAATTTCTGTAGCTGAAACTTTGTTGATAATTTAATTACCAGATCTTCTCAAGGAACGTAACACTTCAGGTTCATATTGTTTAAATATTCCTTGAAGGTGAACCACATAAACTATGATTTTTTTTTTTTTTAAACAAGACGTGCCAGCAAACACACCTTTTGATTTACTTAAAATCTTATATATTCTGCCTACCTCCATCACACATAAAAAAGCATTTGGTGCTTTTATTCTCCTATTCTCTGTTGTGGCACACCACAAAAATTAGAACTTCATCACAGACAGATTTGAAGCCAGGTAATAAGGTTAAGCTTCATTCTCAGATTTTGCTATCACCAGCATCCTGAAATGCAAGATTTTTTCATCAATATGTTCCTTCATTACATCTAGAAAAGTAAAAAAAAAAAAACAAAACCACCCAACCCCAACCCCCCTTTTTCTGATTAAAAAAAAAAAATCAATTACACAGCAGGAAGGAAAAGGACAGATAGTCACAAGAATGAATTCAGTCTAGAGAACATTCAAGATAGAACTTCATACTGTTGACTGATTACTATCCCTGATCAGTGCTGCAATCCCCCCTCCACAGCATCCTGGTTCTCATGTGCCTCAAATTCTTTGCTCACAGACACTTTACACTGAAAGAAGCAGCCAAATCTTCAAATTCACCCTGCACAGCTGACACGAGCAGAGAGAAATCACAAGAAATTCCACAGAACAGCTACAACATTAAGAAGGTTTTGGGATTTCAGAATATTTTTGTAGCAAGCACACACCACTGCCACATGTTTCTCTAAGAGAATCACTCCTCTTAAAGTTTATGTCTCTAGAGGCTCTAAAAGCTGCACAGAAAGATGGACTTCCTCTATCATATATAAAAATCATCTCTCACTTCAGGAGAAGATGATGAATGGCTAGCAAGTGGAAGAAGAATCTCTCACTAAACTGGAGACTGAAGTTAGTTGTACAGCAGAAAGCTGAAAGGTATTTTTCATCACTTCTGGGCTATCCAAGCTCTCTAGAGGAATAAAGAAATGACAGAAAGAAATTTGAGTATAGCAGGAAAGTAGGAATAAAGACTAAGAGCAGCAGCAAAAGTTTATGATAAGAAAGAAGAAAATGTCAAGGACAGATAACAAAATAGAGGATGAAGAGGCACCTCTGTTTCAGAAGAAAAAAGGATGTAGGAAAAGCAAATCTTAGCAGAAGTGAGAATCACTGCCACCCACAGGATGGCCAAATTAACTTGAGTCAGGAAAAAAAGATGCAGTCTGGTTACAGCCTGGTGAACTTCGTTTAAATGTATACCCTCATCGTTTCTCCATGGTAAAGATTAAACTTCAAATATTAGTATTGCTAGCTAGTATTCGTATGCTAGTTGTTCTCCTGTGATACTAATGACTAACTGCATTGCCATTGTCTCTTATAATTCAAGTCTCTCTCCACCTTGACCACATCAAAGATTATTTTTATTCCTAAAAAAAATACCAGAGAAGGTAGTTCTAGTGTCCTAATTATTCCAAATGCTCACCTTCCTACACCAGAAAGAGTGAGTTCTGGAAGACTTCATCTGAAGACTGAGGGTTCAGACCTGCCAGGGACTTGTCCTACCAACACCTTGTAAAAGTTACCAGATAGAGTCAAGGTACCTAAGACATGTTTCATCACACATTTACATCTGTGATGAAAAACAAATACAGTCCGGTTAAAACAGTTTCCAAAGGAAAAAAATAACACAACCTAAGGTTATGAGGCAATTTTTATTTCAGCCTCAAACCTTAAATAAAGATATTTAACCCAATGCACCTCGTACCTCATCTTTAAGTAATTTATTTGCATTCTGCTGAACCTGTTTGTTTTGGTAAACGGTTAAGTGTAATTATTTAGGCATATGTCTCAGGTTCGGTTGTTTTGTTTTCTAACATGCAAGTCTCTGATTCATGGC
Source organism: Leptosomus discolor (assembly GCF_034619465.1). NCBI lineage: Eukaryota > Metazoa > Chordata > Aves > Leptosomiformes > Leptosomidae > Leptosomus > Leptosomus discolor. Next base: position 17,269,154 of record NC_141396.1, on the reverse strand, counting down.
TATTACTATTCCCTACAACTTTAAAAGTAGTCCACTCAATCACCAAGAAAGAAAATAAAATATCTGAAGTGCTGGAAAACAGACAACTAAAATTTTTTAGTCAAACTGCCAGTAGCATGCATACATTTCTTAACTATATTCAGACATTTTAGCAGAGCAAGCTCAAGACAACTGTTCAGAATCCACAAGGCCTCAAGTCCACTTAATTTAAATATTAAAGTTATTTTAATACTGTTAAAACATTTATTATCACCAGTGAAATTGTACCAAAGAGTAAACAAAATTATAATCCAGTGCCTCTACCTGAAATTTTTTCATGTTCTAAACCAGTCTTTTTCATAACAAATTATACAACCCAGTTTTTAAAATAAGGAAGCTTTTTTCACAGCACAAATTTTGACACAAAATATGAAAAAGCCATACGAATGATTATTGCCTATAGCTACATACTGGTGACATTTTGTTTTATGCCAAAACCCCTGCATTTTAAATCTCACTTGTTGAAAAAGTGATTTTTTTTTCAGTGCTGCAAAGATCATTTAACATATCTTTTATTTCATTGTTGGTACCTGAACCGTAAAACAAAACTTTCAGTAAAGCTAAAGACTACACCAACATACTGTATTTTATGAACATAACACTGGCATATTTTAAACAGCCAAAGCAAGCAAGATTTTCATTATTCTTTCCTTAATAAGTACTATTCTGGGAATTAACAACTTTTCTTTCCCTCAAGTGTTACTTCCCCAGTGTTCAAGTGTCATTCTCTAGCTACACGGCTTTTCATTTCTCTCATGCTTGACGGGTATGAATGACCAACAGAAAACAAATGTCTGTATGTCAGGTTCCCACTAACCCTTCCCATGTAAAGGCCATAGCATTTGAATCAGAGAAACATTTAAAAGCATTAGAGATGAGACACACCTGATTGGAATGAAATTGGTTAGAGAAATAAAAGATCCTCACTCAAACTTGAAGTGAAAAATATTTATTTACGGCATGCAAAACTATAAAAATTACTAGGAAAACCCTCACAAGATACATTGCAGTAGCCAGACAAAAGCAAGCAAGTATTTTTAGTAATGCTTACTAGCAGTGAAGCACACAACGTTAAGAAGCAGTGTTGGAGTATTAGAAAAATATTGTCCACTGGAGAAGTATTGACAGGCAAGAAAAACTGTCTGTTCTCCAGAGTAGACAAGGTTGATCTTCAACCGGATGGGACTGCTATTGCACTTTCTTTAAAGAACAAGCAATATTTAGAGATGTTAGAGATAGTATTCTAAAAGCCCTATTTGCTGCAATCACACTTATCTGTTATAGAAAACTAGTGAAAGAGCAGCACTGTAAATAATCTGAGGTGTTTTCTATTAGCCAGGAAGGTAGAAATCACATTAGTTGAGGCTTCACACTTTTTGTGCCTTTGCAGTAAATGAACAAACTCTTAGGTTCAAGTTTTAGCTTCTCAAACAAATCAAAAAACCCAAGCATTTTTAGGTATTTGGTGAAATTCTGGAACAGAGAAATGAAAGGGAACTTGAAAGAGAGACATCAGTTGTAAATTTTTCACATAAGGGATAGCACATTATGGCTTTATTTTTGCAATTGTCAGGAGGAAAGACAGAGACAAAAACTATGTTTCAGAAGCCTTAGGAATAAAACTTGCTTTCCAAAAGAAGAAAAAGCCAAAAACATACCCCCCTGCTTTCTCTAACATAATAGTGCCATACAGTTCAATGACTACTGAAAATGAATGATTCTCCTTCAGAAAACCACCAAACAAAGATTACCAGGCTAGAAGCTCAGCATTTCAGGGAACAGCCAGCCATTTCAGATACCTAGGTATTGCTCACAGATACCGATATATTTAAATGCTTTATTCTCCCTACAGCAGTTGAATAACCAAAGACTTTTTTTTAAGTCCAATTTAGGATACCTGTAAAGAGCATAATATTTTTATGTGGCAGAACCTGAACATTTGTTGGAATTGATTACTAAAGAATATAGAGCATGAGTCTATCAAAACCTTTTCTCTACTGAAAACACAGCTATAAAACTCTGGTTTCATAGACAGCAAACATCCTGCTGTCTTCATTTCAGATCGTATGTATTATGACAATGCTTATTAGGGTAACTGGAATAATAGTTACTTTTTCTAATTCACTGTGATTGCCCTGCAAATTCAGTGGGAGCAGGATAACCTCACTTCTACTAAGAGCCTGCTTATTTGGAAAAATGAAATTCTGTTCCAGCTGAAAGAACACTATTTAAATTGATGAAATATTTGAAGAAAAAGAGGATTTCAGAAGAATGGCAGAATAACTTGAAAACATATTTGGTTTACTTTTCTGTGTGCCAATCTCAAGTGCTGCTGCAGGAAAAGAAAACAGGACATTCGTTACAGCTTTTAAATCATGCAAGAATTTTGGGAAACTAAAGCTAAGGAAGATTATTTTCCAGAAAGCGTCTTCATGTACCCAGACTTATACTGTTGGCCTGGTAATCCAGCGAGGAAAGAATATAGGTCTTAAAGTTGTTTTTTTTTCTCCTTAAAGAAGAACCCCCATCACCACACCCAATTTATGTTCTTAAGTCATGGCTACTTACTCACCACACCTCTCTAGTTAACACAGAGGCTTAAGTAAGCCCACTTCTACCTCAAGACAAATGACTTAAGTGATACCTTTATTTCTTGGAATGAAAAAACCACAAAAACCACCCCAAAACAGAAAGCTTCAACACACCAGCTGCAGGGGTTTTATAGCAGTCTGATAGCTTTATCTCAGCCATCTTCTCCATGACAAATAAACATACCAATTCCTAGGTTTATAGTTAAGCATACCCTGCGCCCCCCAACAACTCCATTCAGGAGGGGGAAAAAAAAAAAGAAAAAAAAAGAGAAGAGATTTGCACATAAGATGAAAGACAGTTGTTTCTGTTGCTTGAATGCTAAGACCTATCCAGAGTTCTGTATACTAATAAGCTTTCTCACAAGAAGTCAGTAAGTGAAATTGCTATGATCCTTGCTAGAAACACAAGCACATTTACCAAATGAAGCAGGTTCATGTAAATCCAAAGTAACAAATGACATAGCAAAAGCAGAAGACTTTGGAATGGTTATAAACCTGGCTATTACTTTGCATGCTCTTCTAAATATGTAAGGTTGCATAGTCTAGAGCAGGAAGAAGGGTGGGAAAAAGGAGGCGTCTACAACAAATTGATCTTTTGCCAGAGTCTGAGGAATGCACCTGCAGGATTTAAAAAACTAAAGGCCTCAATATGCATACAATGAGTAACTTCCTCAGAGAGCAAAACCATGCCATGTGGTACTTATCCATATTTACTATCCTCCTGCACTATGAAGTCAATAAGGACGCATGCTATTGAGGGGAGAAGAGACTGAAAGGAAAAAAAAGCGGTTTGAACAGAATCTTCAAAGTTGCATTGATTTTTTTTAGCTATGACGAACTGAAGGCTCTTTACACACTTGACAGTCCTAGGTTACTACTCCAGTGGAGGTGTTTGGGCAAGGTGAAAAGAGGGATGATCGCAGACTGAAAATAACCCTAGGTGCCACTGCATGGGATGGCTGGAAGACTGGCTGTCAGGCAAGGAGAACAAGGCTGAGTTGTCAGTAGGCAAGTAAGGAAAAAACCCAACATCTTCACCTAAGCATAATTTCTGGAAGTGAAATGTGTGAAGTTTGTGCTGCTCATTTTTAACAAGTCACAGCGAGGCTGGAGAAGCATCAACCATCCTGCATGTTTAGCCAGCAGCTCCCCTAATCACAGGGATTGTTTACATCTCTTCGAGCGTGGCACAAGAGAACCATCTAGTCAGAGACCAAACTTGTCCACCCTGAGAATAAGTAATTTGAGCAGAGAAGAGACCATACTACAACTATCAACAAATTCTAGTAGACTAATTATCAGCTCTCCGTCTTCTTATCTGGCTATTTATAAAGATTAAATGCTTGAGACAACATATCCATCATACTGTGCACATATTTGAACTCCATCATGAAATATACATAACAAACATATAGGCGGTTTTTAAGAACACAGAACAGATACAGCTTATGTACAATTTCCAAAGACTTAAATGTACATGTAAACAAAAAAAAGTGGAGTCTTTTCACCTCCTGAAGCAGATGAACTATTGCCATTGATTTCAATGAGTCAGGTTTACAGTCAGGAACTTTGCAATTTTCATAAGCACCTGGGAGACTCAATGCAAGGTAGTGAACTTTATGCATTGACAGTAACGTAGAGTTAAAAATCTACATACGCTTTGGTAATGTTCTCTTACAAATGTAACCATCTATTAAGTATGCGGCTCTAACACACTAGCGAGTATACTCCATTTATAAAAAAATAAATTTAAATGAAAGTTGATTTTGCAATAGCATAAATTTCACTGTAGCACTTTACTTTTAAAGACGAAAAAGGATCACCATGATTCCAATATTAACTCTTAAAGTATGCAGACTAGCAAAATTAAATTTTCCAGGATGCTAAAGGGGACAAGGGGGAAGAAATTGCACAGTATTTAAGTCATTTCATCTCCACATAAGTGACTACAGCAACTATATAACGAAGACTTTATTTTTACTACCTGCTCATTACTTTTGATTTCTGACCCTCTGCCTCCACAAAGATTATCTTCATTATTGTTTGCGCTCATTGCACCGCTGCTTAATTCTGAAGACCTAATTAGGTTTGCTCCATATCTGTTCCCACTGGGTTTTGTCGTTAACACCGAAGCCATGTTGTTAAAATGTGGTAAAGAATTTTCATTTGACCCTTGAAAAGTTTCAGAAGAGTCTTCCAATGCCATATAATTGTCTAGCATTTTTGCTCCACCAATTGATCGATTTGGGCCTTCTAGCACACCAGCTGTATTTGGCATTTCAGAGGTAGCATCAGAACAGTCATCTTCGTGATCAGATGAAGCAAAACCTATCTTTTTACCATTAATAAGTGACATATGTTCTTCTAGATTCATGCCAGACACCTGTGTGCATACACATGGAGCTCCTACATGAAGATCATTGACCTGGTGATTCTTTGGTTCTATTTTTGGTGGACTACTAATAGCAAATGAATTAAGATTTCCCTTTGAAAAAGTAACCTCATTATTATTGTCTAGAGGTAGTGACTCTTGTGCTAGCAAGTGATTTTTCCTAGCTAGTGGTCCACTGTTGGCTACAGAAGTAAAAAAGTTATTTGAATCTGCAGGTTCAAGTGGTAGCTTTGGAAAGGTTTTAATTTTTCTCAAAGAACCTTTCTTAAAAATGCCATCTCTCTCCAGGTCAATAACACATGATTTTATATCCAAAGCAAAACTGTCAGTATACACTGCATGTTTGTCCTCTTCTTTGCTCTTTTTAGCTGGAGTTGCAAGTTGAGAATGTTGAGTTTTCTCATTATCCAGATCAATTTGCATTTCCTTTAAACCACTTTCTCTGCCAGTCACCATAGTAACTACAGAAGAGTCCTTATGACAGGTAGCTGTCACGTCTTCCACTGCAGACGAATCACTTGCTATGCTGTTTTTCTCATTTGAATATAATTTAGATCCCAAACTTCTCTGACACATTCTTCCCTTCCACATGTTATCACAGACATCTAGATGCAAAAACAGATGCTTATATTAAATGCACATTTAAACCTTCTAGTCTTCCCTTGTAAATCTTATTAACTATTTCTGGACAAGTCACTTAATCATAAAGCACACACTAAATACATGAATTATGTTCATTAAGAATTGTATATGTCCTCTGCTCACCACCCCCAATCCACAAATATTTAATAACAACTTTGATATCTAGAAAGGAACCTATAACAGGAACCTATAACAGGAAAGTACACAAACATAGTATTTTAACAATCATTAGATTTGTCAAGCAATCTAAAGTTCTAGACTAAATACATTTTAAGGTTACCTTGAGAAGCACCAAATGATTCAATTGAAAGAACCCTTCTTCCAACAGCAGACAGGCTTCGACAAATATTACTTGATGAAGCAATCTTCAGTTTTTCTTCACATAATGATAAAATGCTCTAGAGAAAAATCAGTGTTAAATACTTATTTAATAATGCATGAATTTGTGAATTTTGACTAAAGTGAATCATGTTAACTCACTGAATTTATATGATGCTACATTGGAAGACATTCTTGCACTGTTCATTATACTGGGTGTTTCTATTATGTAGCTGAATTAATATCTCATTTTTACCATGGGCTATCATGAAATTATTTAATACGGTTCAAGTCCTAGCCTATAGTTACAACACTAATAACCGATAAAAATTAATAATCTTAAATGTTATCCTTTATGAATAACATACTGAAAACACAAAAACTTAGTGTGTGCGTTGTCTTTTAAACAGCCAGTGATTCACTTGAATTGAGTGACACAGGACGACAAATAGTTTTATTACCAGAATTACATTAAAAGTAAATCCTGAAGCTTTTAAAAACTGCAAAATACAGGCATCTAGAAAGCACTATTCCCAATTATAGAAAGTAATCATTATTAGATCACAAGAAGAAACAGTATTACATATCTTTAACCTGTAGCCTGAGCATCATTTGATGGCAGTAGCACCGGTCTTGCACACAATTAACTACAGACTTTCATACATTTAAAAACCTGTCACTTTGGGCAGGAAGTAGAAGAGAGCTGCCTTTCCACATGCATCCCACCGTTTACTCACTAACTGTTCCTAGACGAACATTGATGAGACCACATACAGCTCTGAGAAGCTGCTCTTACTTCCCCATTAACCTGCTTAGCTGCTCTTCTGCTGTTATGAGTAGAAGCAAGAAATTGGCTCTGTTGATTCACGTATCAGATTGAGGAAGGCCAGGAAAAAGTTAAGACAGGTATCCAGCTGTGCTGAAGCCTAGTGAAATGCCTAGAAAAGACTATTGGTCTTCCCTCCATATAGCTCCCCCCACTCCTTTCCACCCAAGAAAGGGCCCAGTGGAAAAACAAAAAAACCCAAACAAACAAAAAAAGAGAACAGAGAGTCACAAAGCAGCCTTCATGTATTACCTCAGACCAGATCTGACCCACTGTGTTTCTGGGCTGATGTAAGTAGTCAGCAATAGCTTTCAGGGCCTACAGACCAATTGGAGATGACAGGGAGTGCTATACAATCCCTTTCTTGACTATGTTCAAATGTAAATGAATAGAAATATGAGAGGTGATCAAGAAGGCTCTATGTCAGGAATGGTCTACCGTCTGGGCAGTCCTCAAGCCAATATTATTTGCTTTATAAAAATGAATCTATTAATTCTTCAGTTGTAGCACTCTTTCTGTAAAGTATTGATTATAGGTGCTGTACTGTCTAGAATACACACTAGGGAAGCTCAGGGAAGAAAAAAAAAAAACAGAAAAGTAAACATCACTATTCTGAAGTAGAAGAACTGAATCTGAGAAAAATCACATTTGGACAATTGCTAGTCTGAAAGCCTGCAAAAACAATGCATTAAAGTTAAACTTTCACACAGTAATGTCATATAATGCTCTGCTAAGTAACCAATATTTAGAATGTAAAGTCTTTGAAAACATCACCTTTAAAAATCTCATATATCTTCAACTTCTTTCTAAAAACTAAAGATAAAATAAGAGGCTAAAATGAATACAATACAAAAACAATTAAGATACTACTAAACATCCATATATTTACAGAAAAACTAGTCCGTAGTAATACCTTGAACATGTCAAGGAACAGAGGCTTCCCTGGTGTGGCTCTCTCCATCCCCTTCTTAAATGCAATTCAAACGCCAGTTGAGACACCACACAAATTTCACAACATAATGCCTGTGCTCTTACTTCTAATGACACTCTCTCTCTGTAAACTAAATATTAAATGGGAAGAAACAGGTAATGATAAAGTTTAGATCCAGAAGTGTATTCACCCAGCCTTTTACAGAAAAAAAATCACCGTAAAACATCTACATTGTTTTTCAGGTTGTATCTCCACTAGAGTAGGAAGAAAGAATTTCTACTGAGTCTAGGAAAACTTCAGCTTTCTTGCAAAAATCTGAGCATATGACATATAAAGACCATCTCTCTATTAATGAGGACACATACAGAAATATTTGTCACCTTTTTAAACAGAAAATTATATAGGGCTGTTTTACCTCAATATCTGGCCTATTTTCAGGACTCTCTTCTTGCATTTGTTCCAGCAGAGTATGCAGATCTTGTCCAAATTCTGATTCTGTCTCAGGTTCTACTATATATTCTATTGCTGCTTTCAATGTTGCACCCAAAGAATAGACGTGTGCCTGCATGAAGTTTAAAAAAAGGCATTAAATACGCCACCAATTCTCTCCTTCCAAAAAGCCTCCAACATCACAAGGGATGTAGCTTACAGTGTTTTCATGTTTAACTTACAAGGTAACAGTTTACTGGAAAGGTAGTTTAATTTGAACAGGAAGGACAAAACAGGCTTCCGTCCTGCTTTGGGGGATACAGTTATTGCAAACAAAAATAAATAACCCTGTGGGGTCCAGCTAGAACCTTTTTTCTTCCTCATCAATAATCAGTATTACACTTGTTCATTGGCTACAGTTAAATATAAAATTCATCCCCCTGTGTCTGTGCAAGCAATGTTTAAGTTAGAAGCATACTGGGAGATGGAAGTGGCATTCCTCTTGGCAGGGGAAAAGATAAATTAGTTTGGCAAAAAGCTTTATACATAGCAGTATTTTATAAGTGCTATCAAGCATAAAAAAAGTGAGCAGAAACAATACAGCATAATATCCTTTGTCTTTGTAGACAATTAAGAATTTTAAGAAATACTCCATGTTTGCCACCTCTGCTTCTCTTAGAGCCCACAACCTTGTGATGAGCCCCAATAAAAACGGAGATGAGCCAACAGCTTTCTTGGACCTAGTGTTAATGCATTAGATTTGCCATACAAAACAGCTACCTCTTAATCCATGATGGCTTGCATTATTTTTATGCTCCATTCAGAGAACACAATTCAGTAAAATTTATAAGCAAGATTTTAAGTGCAAGTTTGTGTGTAAACATTTCAATGGTGTTGCAATACAGCCAGGAATTCAAGTGTACTGAACACTGCCCTCCCAGATTTATAAAGACATACATAAAGAAAAGAATGACTAAATTTGTAAATGAAATCTGGTTGTACTAATCATAGAATCATTTTGGTTGGAAAAGACCTTTAAGATCATCAAGCCCAACCATTATCTTAACACTACCAAGCCCATCACTAAACCATGTCCCTAAGCACCATATCTATACATGTCTTTTGAATGCCTCCAGGGATGGTGACTCCACCACCTCCCTGGGCAGCCCATTCCAATGTCTAACAACTCTTTCAGTAAAGAAATTTTTCTTAATATCCATCTAAATCTCCCTTGGTGAAACTTGAGGCCTTTACCTCTTGTCTTTAGTTCCTTGGGAGAAGAGACCAACGCTGGCCTCACTACAACTTCATTTCAGGAAGTTGTAGAGAGCAATCACGTCTCCTCTCAGCCTCCTCTTCTCTAGGCTAAACAATCCCAGTTCCCTCAGCCACCCAGTTCCACTTCTCCCCTCCTCTCCATGCCCCCCCCAAATGAAGAAAGCATAAACTAGTGCAACTGCTGGATCTAAAGCCTTGATTTACCCTTGGGACACATGAAGATTAGGACAAAGATCAGAAAAACAAACCATATTTCATCAGATCTAAAAAGATCAAAAAAATCATTTTGCAAAAAAGTAATTTCAGTCTCAAGTTCTTTGCTATTATACAACTTCACCATTAAGCAGCAGAGGTGATTGAAGACTTTGGTTTTTCTTTTGAGAATCTCAGAGGAACTCAGACAGGAATTGTGACAATTTTTATTTTGATTTAGCAGAAGAATGAATGCTGTTCATCTATTCCAAGAGTAAGGGTTACTTCCTTCTCTGCCCCCCTACCCCTTAAGCTACTATAACCCACTTAGTGGCAGCAGCCCTGCCGAACTACACTGCTGAGAGACTGGCCTGATTTGGTTTTTGTTTGTTTGTTTTCGTTATTGTTAAGATAAACCAGACTATATTGGCAAAAGGATACAAAACTGTGAAGCCTGAGCAAATAACCCACTATATAAGATTAACTAGGTATAAATTAACATCTTTAAGCCTGCCTAAGACTGAAGGCCTGAAAAGGTAACTGCCTGAAAAAAAAAAAAAATTCAAAACAAAAAACCCCCCAACCTCCCCAAAATCTAGATTTATACTTTAGTATATTTCAACCTGTGGAAGAAATTTAACCAAAATTCACTCCCCAATATCCAAGAATTTATGAAGATGGTTTTAAGGTGTTTTTTTTTTCTGCAGACTGTTTCATAAAGTTTTTAACACTGAAGAGGAAATGTAAAGTGTGCAACTTCTTCCTTTACTTTGATATCAAATACTCTGTTTCAGTAAGCTATGTCATTTTGCATTTCTCAATGGACAGCGTAACAGAAAACGGACCATAAAAAAACCAAGGAAACAAAACCAAACACTTATAAATATAATACAGGTCTATTTAAAGAACTTTTTGTATAAAACTAATATTGTGCCGTAGTAGTCTAATATATTAGTAAGTTATCCCATGTATTTGATATGATCTGCAACATCGTATCAAGTGACATCACCTCTGCTCCACAAAACGGCTACTAAAGAAAGAAATCCATCACTCCTTTAAGAACTGGAGGAAAAAAATCATAATGTACAAGTTATGAATGTACATTACACAGACCAAGCAATGTCAGCATACCAGATGAAATGATGCTCTACAGTGTAGGGAAACCTTTGAATTCAGAAGTTACTTCTGAACAGAATAATCAATTTCAGCTTCCCTATACCATTCCTGACATCAGGAATGGGTAGAAGAATTACTTTATTAGGAAAATCTGCTTTTAGATTCAGCATCCACTGTTAACTGACACCAAGCTTCACTGATGATACTTTAAAGATAATATATAGCTTATGTGCCTTTACATCATGTGGCAAAAGTAAGCAACACATTCGTACTCTGTCAGCAAATCCTGACCTTCTATTTAATTAGTATAGTGTTCTATTTATAGAAATGCTAAAGTTAACAAAGGCAGCAGCAAAAACAACCTAATCTACCTATTCATTCTTTGGGAAAAAAAGAGAAAGAGAAAAAACAGTAAGACTCAGCCTCTAGAAAGAGATAATGTTGTAACACTTGGCATGTCCCCCACAACTCACATCAAGAGACAGGTTGTTGCCATGGAGTAAGAATTAAACACAGCTCACCTCAAATTGTCAACTTACTTGACACATTCCTCCCCCCCCCCCCCGTTTTTGGCATTTAGCAAACAGAATACTTCAGGGAAACTATGTGAACTAGAATATGGATAGATAAGATTCTTGTTCCTGCCTCCTCCTCTTCTCAGTTCAAAAGTTTACATCTGTCTACAGGCATCACTCTTGAGCCTATTTTATCATTTGGACATTACTTGTACATTTAAGCCTCTCCAAAAGATCACAGAATGTATGCTGATTCCTCAGCATCTGATTTCATTTATGGAATGAAGTGTCTATTCCAAATACACAGTACATAAGAATAAACAAGAGTTTATCAAGTCTTTTCTCATAATGATCATAAATGATTTCTTATAATATAGAAGAATAAGAAAGCCTATTTGAATACAATCTCATTATATACAATTCAAATACCAACTCCAAAAGCAGGACAGAAAGATAAGGAATTTAACTTTGAGGGAACAAAAAATTTGCCTTTTGACAAATTTTCTTCATACACACAGTGATAGATGTGAATATTATAGGACATACGAACAGGAAGGGCAGAGCAACATATTACCTCATCCCACCTTTTCCAATTAGTAGCTTCTGTTCACAGTGGGGTATAACTCATATTCCCTAGTCTGCCTTTAAAAGCACACGTGTCTGAGATGCAAGACAGGCTTCCACTCCCTCCATTTTGCTGTCCTGTTTTATAGAAGTTCACTGCACCTTTTCGTGTACAAGGGAAAGGTATTCTCATACTGAACAAAGAAATCCAACCCCCCAAACTGTTCTGTCAAGATACTTCCTTTCCTCTGACATCCAGGAAAACTAGTTTTGAAGATGGCCATTTCAATCACCATAGCTTGTAATTATTTTCCATGTTAAAACATTTATTTGAAATGTCATCATCTTTTCCAACTTGAAACTCTTTAATGTAAATACCCTTTTTACCTTTCCCCACTCCCAGCTCCTCAAAAACCACCACCACACCCCAAGAAAAAAGGGGAAAGAAATTCCAGCTATTTCATCAATTTCCTGAGCTGGCAGTAAACACGGTTAATATGTAAGGAAACCCAAGGTAACCTTAAGCCTCCCTGTCTGAACTGGAGCAATGAGAAAACGAGATTGTGATCGTCCACTAGGTGGGGCATTCCTCAAGTTTATACATCAAATCTGCTTCTACTGACCACACTGTTTCGGCTTAGGAAGAAAATTTCACTTTCTGGGAAAGGAGAGTAAGACAGTAAATGCAACAAACAAAGCAAATTCATAAATGTAAAATATTTAATGCTTACTAGAAGGGACTGCTTTCAGTTAAGATCTCACGATTAAGCTAAGGGTTTTTTTTTTTTTGGTGTGTTGTAAGCAAAGTAACAAATAGGAGAGGGCAGCGAACAACTTTCCTTCTCCTGGAATTCAAGAAAAAATTGATACTGTATTAGCAGTTAGGAATTTTCTCAAAGAATTGAGGTGTTTTTTTTTTCCCAGTGATGATTTTTCCTTAGTTTCTGGAAAAGACACACCTGTTTTAAATCTAGTCAAGGAGAATAGTTTATGAATCATAGGAACTGTTGCATTACAGGATAATAATATTAATACCCGATAAATAGCATGCATTTCAAGAAAGATCCAAAAGAAAAAAAAAAACCACCACAAAACAACCTCTTCACGATTCCTAAAGAGATTTAAGTCAAAGACTAAATGTAACTTTTACAAAAAATACACAGACCATGCTGGTAAGACTGCACTACAGTATCAGCTTTAAAAAGGACTGGGGGAAGGGAGGACATCACATTAGGAAACTGGATCTCCAGATTTCGTCTTTGAGAGTACATCTACTCTTAGCCGAAAGTTAGAAATATAAGAAGAATTGTAGGTAAAAATCATAATTGTATGCGTCACTGGGGAGGCCATTGGGAAAATAATGTGCCCCTTAAAAATCAAAATGGCAACATGAAGAAAAGATGTCTGAGAAAAGCATGACTGGAGGTCCTGAAAGCCTCAGCAACAGGGTAAGGGTGCTCATGTATTTCAGAGAAAAATTTGAAGGTTGCAATCATATAAATAGCTTCAAATCAAGATAACTTCTAATACTAGAGTGGTTTCCAAGACAAAGTATTAACAAGACTCAAAAGTGAAAAAAAAAGAAAAAGAAAAAGATTAAAAAAATCAAAAGGTGAAGATACCACATATTTTTCAAATGTTCAGGCTAAGGACTGGAAGCACTTACCAAGGGAAAGGAGAGCTTCTGCCATCATGTTAAAATTTTATATTATGAGTGAAATATATTCAAAAAGGCTTCTGTGAGTTCCAATTAAAAGTTACTAGGCTTGCTGCATGCCATTTTATGACCATTTAACACTATAGGAAGTGAAGTCAGAAAAAGTAATGATCCGCTCTGGATTTAAAATCTGCAAATCAAAAGATCAGGCAAGGAAGTAAAAGCTTCAAGCCTACACACAGAGTGTGACAGAGTCTCTGTGGTATTACTGCTTGGCAGGGCTAAAGAACTGAGCTTCTATAGGAACTCATACTTGCAGACAAACACTACAGAAAAAAGCTGACAAAAGAGCTTTTGAATAGTGACTGCATAAGCATGTAGCATATTCCAATTACAAATAATGACCATTTACATTTTGTATTGAGATTTCAGTGAGCTCAGAAATGTAGGTCTTCAGCAGAACTGAAAAAGACAGACCATAATAGAAATTATACTTCCTGTAAAATATTTCTGACTAAATGATAAGCTATGGGAATAGCATAAGACAATTCTTGGTTTTCACACTTATATCTGACCCTTGTTTTACCTTGTAGGTTTTTCTTTTTTTTTTTTTTTACTGAGATCACTACACATATATAGATGTTTCCACTCTTTCACAATTCAAAGCATTTAAAAGTTCCATAAATTAAAGCCTCAATGCTGCTATAAACCCCAAAGTTTTATAAACAAATTCAAGGTAATGTTTGAGAAAATGACTATTGGGAGAAAACATCTAATATTTATGGGTGTTTTTTTTAATGTACTTAGTCTAAAATGCACTATTTTTATGCAAAAGACAGACAGCAATATTCCTCAGCAACAAAATGAAAGGGAAATAGGCCTATTATTTTTAATACTTTCCTTCATTACAAAGGGACTAAACACTTTTCCGCATAACTGTAATTACTGGAAGGTGCTGCATTATTAGCTTTTTATTCATTTGTCACTTTGGATGTGTAGATAATTAGTCTGCAGAATGTGCTAAGTGCTAAACCACCACAGACTAATCACAAAACATATACTCTAGCTTGAATTGGTAGAAAATGCTGAAAAACAACATTTTAGACCAAAGCTATACTTCCAGTTTGTCCCTTCTATCTACAGTTGCTACTTAGCTTTGTCTGAAAAAATTCTTCCGTAAAAGAACTCTTAAAAAACGGGCACAAAAATACAGCTGCGGGTCAGATTTTTCTGCTCACAGCTGAAATTTGCTGGTATTTCAACTCTCAAACTGCCTTTTAATTTACCTAACAACTAATTGAAAGCTTTCAAGTTTTAATATGTTCTTCGGCAAACATCAAGTGATCAGTACATCACAAAACACAGGCAAGGCTCCATAGATAACAATCATCTAAAAAGCAATGCTACAACAACATAAGGAGAAATGAACCAAGCAAAAATCTAAAAGGACTTGCAAAGAGCATGTATCACATCTATATGACTGGATGTCCAGTCTCTACATTTTACTATATTTTTGTTTCTTGTGATCTCTATTTGTATCACTCAGTTTGAATCAGTTTGAACCGAGGAACTCTACACGATAAGTCACTCTAGTCTCACTGTTTTGTAGTTGCAGGCTTCTTATCTGTAATGGTTCATGACAACTGTTTTAAGTCCATGAATTTATCTAAGCTTTGTCCACATACAGCCTTTTGCATTTCTGTTTAGCAGCAAGACTTTCCATAGCTTACTGCATAACAAAGAAACATTTCCTCTTGTTTGAGTCCACCTGTGTTCATCGCATTGTTGTCACCTACTTCTTCATTTATGAGGGCTGGCAAATACTCCATGGCTGCCACCATAGCATACTTCACAGATTTCTAGCATAATTTCTCCCTCAGGGCATTCTCTTCTAGGCTAAAGAGTATTACTCTAAGTAATTGCTTCTTTTATGAATTCTGTTTCACCATCTGGTCCTGGAAATTTATTTGATTGCTAATTTTGTCAACTTGGTCACTAGTCTATTCTGACACTTATTTGAGCCAAATTTTTCATAATTCCTCATAGAGAAGAGTTGCAATGCAGGAACCTCCTGAAGGCCCTACAAGATGAAAAAAAATTAAACCGTTTTTCTGCTATGGTTTTCTTTGAAAAACACTTTTATATCTTGTTTGTCTGCAATTATTGCAGACCTTGGGCATCATTTCTTTGTTTTGATAGATTTGGAAAAAAATTTACTCATTTTTTAGGCTTTTGTAAGCTTACTGTATACTTTTTGACTTCCAATCACCTCTGTAGGCTGCTGTATACAAACCTCTTTTTGTTGAGGTCTTCTTTGATAGGCGATACCTATTTGCTTAAAAAAAAAAAGAAATCACGTAATAGGTTTACAGCAGTCTCCATGCTACCTGCAAACACTTATTTTAACAGCCACATGTTCTGGCTTTCCATATGCCTATGTAAACCACAGGTGTTCATAGACTAAATTGCACAGTATCTATAGCAGTAATTAATCTGAAAAGAATTATTGTCAATCCAGAGCTACACCCAGAGAGAGGGTGAGGGGAAAAAAAAAGTCAGAAAATAGAGACTTTTCAACTGGACTTCAATACAGTTTCAAGAAGCTGTTACCTTAACTACTGTAGTGAAGACCAAGATATATCTTGAGCCCCTGGCAGCCACCTTTGTAAACATTCATTTCACATTAAGAAGTCACACAAACACAAACATACGCAGAAGCTTGACCAAATTTAAACCATGCTATGTGCATGAAATTACTGATGTGTTTCCAGGGTGAGGACACAAATTAAGAACAGGTTTCTTGCGCTTCCATCCCATTTTTAGGCTCCCTTAATCAAAGATCAGCAGCCCAATATGAACGAGTAGCACAACTGAATCCTCTTTTGCAGGACTGTAGAAGTATAATTATGACAAGTAAGGAAGAACATTGCAATAAAACCGCTGGAGACCTCAGAGGTTAGATAGCAAGTTACTCACATTTATGTTATTTTCTTTTAAAACTTCCTTTGAAACAGAGTTTCATGTGTCACAACTCTCCTTATGATTTATCAGCCCTTAACCTCCTTACTTTTAAGTTACCTGCCATAGGTAATTCAGTTATCACTTAACTAAACTAACATAATTTATTCCCTGTAGGCATAGAAACAAGGAAACCTGGGAAACGGCTATATGCATGCTGAGCAGACTAGCTCTGTCTTCTCTCAACTGTATAAGATTTTCTCATTGTATGGCAAATATGATGTTATTTGTAGTTATTGAAGTTATTTGTTTAAAAAAAAAGTATATTCTTTTTATCTTAAATCTAAGAGAAGGTGCCTACTGGTAAAGCCTGTCACTCTGACCCAAATAATGCTTTTGCACAATCCTGTACTCCACATTTTGGAGCTGTAAAACTGAAGTGCAACACTTGCAGTTAAGAACACTATGGGCCAATAAACTCAAATAGCATCCCAGTTCCTTTACCATGCCATGAATCAATGACATCAAGACTGGTATGTAAAATATTTGTTGCTGTACAGTAACCAGTTCACCCTTCTTCAAAATAATAATCTACATAGATTTCTCCCTCTCCCCCCCCCCTTTTTTTTTTTCTACAAGGAACATACAAGAATCTTTGATGAACTGCAAATGTAAAAAGCTGGCCAACCACTTCTGAACTTATCCCACTGCGTAATACCTTGTTAAGACCCCATTCAAAGCACCGATTTTTCACAGAGCAGTTGTAAGTGAAAATAGCAAATGAGCAGGTAACTCTCATTGTATGTATCAGGAACGTAAACAAAGGAGGGTAAACAGGAAGGATTTGAGTGGTTTCTTTTGGGGGGGAGGGTTTGGTTTGGGTCGGTTTGTTTGACCGTTTCATAGGGGAATGATTTCTGCAGAAGTAAACCTTGCTCCTTCTTCTCTATTCAGGCACAGAACTCATGTATAATGTGACAGGACTTGAAGCTTATAGCCCATAAACAAAAAAATTTTACAAGGAACATGTAACATACATTTCAGTCACGTTTCTTCAAAAACTGCAATGGCTTTATTTTCAGTTCATGCAAATGGTAAAAATGAATTGTTTGTCATTGTTTCAGGGAGTATAAAGTCTCCAGATCCAATCTGGCAATTATTGTGGATCTTTTAGTGACCTGAATATCCACATAAAACACAAAATAATGTAAGAGAAATCTTTTGATATCAAGTAATGACAAGAAATAATTTTGCTGGAGGTTGCTTTAAGCATTCCGGCTTACATTTCAAAAGCATTTTTGAACATTCTAAAGAGTAAATGATGGAGAACAAAGACTATATAGATATATATAAAGATATATAATGATGAAAAATTAAAAAAAATCATGGAAGTAAGCAGAGACTGCAATAGAAAATTAAGTTCTGCCAGTAAGACCAGTATGATGATGGGTCCAAAGAAATGAGTTTGAATGGGTAGCACCAGAAAGTGACAGATAATTCTGCTAGGACTAAGGAAGACAACTTTTTCAATAGCTGAGAAAGTATCAGTACTAATCAGAAGCATTTATGTGAAAGAGGCTGAAGATAAACAACTTGTCCAAAACATTTGTGCATCTTTAACATTAAGGAGCCTAGAGTTTTATGATACTGCAAAAGTATAACAGGAGAAAACAATCTGTCCTCTTGTCCACAGATTTTTGCTCATGATGGGAACTATCTACAAATTTATCCAACACAGCTCCTCAGGCTTCTAAAAGAATAAACTTCAACTACCACAAGAACCAACTGGTTTAAGACAGAATTCACTCCCAATCTTTTCCTGACAAATCCTCAAGTAAGCTGATTTGAAAAATGGTTTTGTACATCAGAGGATAGATAACCTTCCTCAATCTTAAGGAAAATATGTATTTCAGCTTTAATATTACCTTCTTAGAGGAACCTAATAGCCAAGTAAGGAAGAAACATAAAATACCACAGATGGAGTCACCATCTGTGACAGAGGTATTTAAAAGATGTGTAGATGAAGTGCTTAGTGACATGGTTTAGTGGTGGACTTAGGTTAATGGTTGGACTTTATGATCTCAAAGGTCTCTTCCAACATAAATGATTCCATGATTTTCATTGAGCAGGTTACCTGTACAGTCAGTCATTTCTCTTCTGAAGACGTTTTTCTGCCTAAGAGACAGACTATTCCTGATAAAAACAAAAATCAGTCTTCAAATATTTGTGCTTCAGATTTAGAGGCAAAACTGCAAAAATACTGGCAATATGCTCAAAAAGCCAGCTAGAAAAGGCCAGCTTCAGAACTAAGCAACAAGCTGTAGATTTTTGAGGTAACCAAATCACAAACTTTAAGATATTCTATACATAAGAAAAAAAAAAGACTGCTGTAAAAAAATAAAATAACCCTGCTAGCCTCATTCTTCCTTTGGTCAGTTCTTTGTGTAAAGCAAGTAAAGGGTGATACTTGCTCAGTACGAAGTTCCCGAATGGAACTGCAGTTGGGCCAATGATGTAAAAGCAAGAGCAGGAGGATTCCATTTCCTCTTCTATAGCACAGTAGAGGCACAGGTAACCAAATAAAAGTAATTTATTTTTGTAACTGAAGATGTCCTTAAATAACACGCAGAAGACAGAATGGTTTAGACTCCAGGAGAAGATAAGTTATCATTTGCTGACGACAAGCCTTGCTGCTGTTACACAGAATTAGTCTCAAGAGGAGGCTACATGAAATTAAGGGAAACAGAATTCAAGAGAAAAGGCACTAGGTGTTTCAAAAGACTTATTTCCCCTATCAGATAAAAACAATACCAAATACCCCTCTAGGAGAACATGCAAAAAGTTTTCTTTTTTCCCTCCTGCACTGAGAGATAAAGAATAGAACAGTAGAGGTAATCTCACAGCATTCAAAGCTACTACTTTAAAAGACCAGGGAAGTGGCAAAGGCAAGACTTCCTTTACACCTTCTACTGTTTTGATTTGGGAGAAAGATGAAGGCTTTCATATTCAGAGGAGGACCAACAGCTGAGACCTGAGCACTAGCTCAGTAACGATCAGCTATTGAGAAATATTGCAGTACCAAACTGTCAGCTCAGTCTTCTTCAGCGACCAGCACATACATATCCCAAGCCTTTCTTTCTTTATCTATTCCCTAGAACTGTAAGTTTCATTTGGCATTTCAACCCATGCATTTATATGCATGTAAAATATTTGTATGTATGTATGTATACGGTATATATCAATCCAACCGCCTTGTCACATTTCATAGGAATAAGTCATATGAATCTTAACTATTTAGTTTTCAAACAAAATCTAATATATTTTAGCTTATCTTTTCTATTTGCACTAGTTATACCACTTTGTGTAGAATATTTTTAAGGTTGTTGAAACACTTGGACTTTTTTTTTTTTTATAATGTAAATCAACTATAACCCACAGAGAACTGCAAGCTGACAGCTGTCATATTCTAGCAGAGACAGGCAGTGTTCAGCCTTTTCTCGTTCCAGTTCTCTCCCAGGTGAGAGATATAGCATATCCCACTCCTGCAGTGATGGCGAAAAAGCAAGAACAAGCTCTAGATGAGAAGACAGAGAAGAGTGAACGTCACTTTCCTCCCATTCTCTAGCCTGTATTTCTCCCTTCTCATCAAGGCTGTATTCAACTCTATCATTTTTTCAGTTCTTTTATTTCTGAAAGGTTTTAATCCTGCTGCATACTGAGGTTTCTGAACTGCCACATTTTTATCACCTCTAAATAATGGAGGAAGTCATTAAACAGAAGCATTATCCAGTCTGCTTTAGATAAAAAAAAGTCAGAGAAGACTGAAAATTCACTGATTTCTGTTGCAGAGGTTCACTAGAACAAGCCAGACTGAATAGCCACATTATTAAAAGATTATAAATGCAAGTTCATACATGGCAGACATTGGTCCTTCATCTCACTGAAAGCTCATATCTTAGAAATGTGGGGTTCTACATCAATGAACCTCTGTCAGGCTCAATGGCAGTTTTGTGATGCAGACAAATAGCTATTTGAAACTGGTTTGAGACAGTCAATGTTTTTAACCTGAGGCAAACTTGTATTGTAGTGATAGAAATAAGGCTATTAATGAACTCACCAATATTTAGCTATTCCTGTTGTGTCTCCCATTGGTCAAATTTCATAAGTCTAGCACTGTACTGCCCAGGGCAAGAAAATGAAATAGGAACCACTTTCATCAGGAAAAGGTCAAAGCTCTCCTTATTTAAAGGAGGGAATCAGGACTCAGTACTACTTTATACTGAAGATGAATTGTTCGATAATCCCAGTATAGAGTCAAGTAGGCAAATTTTAAAAGCTTCAAATCTGTATTTTTTGCATCTCAATCTCTTAACATTTTTTTTCTGGAACAGAAAAATTCTCACTCTATACATGCTTTCTACAATAGCATACTAATAAAACACTATAAAATTAGAGGCTAGCCTTTATACTCAAGATGTTTCAAACTGTTTCTGAGCTCAGGATTCAATGAGAGCAGAAAACTGGTCACTATTCTGCTTCGAGGAGAAGCAGAAAGTGAGATCTTTCCATCAATGCAGGCAAGTAACAGCTTCAGTCATCAGAAAGCTTTTACTGAGCACAGCAACATCACATACCTGCATATGCACGAAGAACAAAAGTGTAAGTGATAAGTGTACTGTATAGAAATTATTCTTTTCTTTGGAGTTAGTGTGGTTCATAACTCTAAAGTTGCTCTGTTTCCCCACTTTTTTTTTAGCACCAACCCTTAACAGTGCAGTTACTAGGGCACAATGATATTAAAAGTCTGTAACGAGATTAGCAAAGTTGCGGGGGAGGGGGGGAACAAAACAAAAATTAACAGATATTCAGGAGGTTCTCTATTTTAGCCCAATTCTGTCTTGGCTAGACCCAACTTGCTTGGCTGCCTTTTTTGCCCTTGCACTCAATGCTTACACCAGGTAGAGAAGGACATAACAGAAAAACCCTACTAAATGCTGCTCCAACAGCTTAGCAACACAGTCATTTCAAGGTCTCTTGAGACCCTCAGAAACTGCAATCCTTCCTCCAATGCCACAGGTTGGAACTGTAGCAGCATTAAAGAAGTCACCAGTTGGAAAGCTTGGCCACACTTCACTGTTGGCACCAAAAGCCCCTTTCATAGCTACTTTCTTCTTAACATTTTTCTAAAAATTCTATTCTATACCTGACCGTGAAGCTGACAACTCCCTGAAGGGCTAGCTTTTACCTCGTACTCTGAATAGCAACTGAAGTTTGTGCTATTATTCCCACTTTACAAATAGAAAGCAGGTCAGGAAACAAGGCACAAGTCTAAAACAAACCACATGAAACCAATTACTTTTCAGTTCTGTGCATTCAAAGCTTTAGGTCTCTGGCTATTTGAAATTCCAACTAGAAAGTGAAATTTTTAATAGTGATGTTTCAGACATCAGGACAACAACGCATTTTAATTTGTTTCCTGTATCTATTACCCTTGTGTGCTTGTGAGTGCCAGCTAAGTTTAGTAACTAATTAGATTTGAGTCACAATTCCACTAGAGGTCTGGATCAGTAATTCACCAAGCAGGAAACAAAACATCTCTTGTTGAAATAACTGTAGCTTTATTTGAGTTTTTTTTTTTTCCCCTCAAAAAAAGGGTTTAAAGAGGAGGAAGTCATCCAGTAGCCATACAAACCTCATTGTGTGCTTCCATTTTAGAAGCCACAAAATAGGTCATGCTCAAGTCAAGTGAAACCTCTGGCTGACACAAGTATTTTAAATCATCTGAGCTTTGACACTCGAGTAACTGCTATCAAAGATCATCCTGAATATAATTAGTAGTTCCAATACTAATTTTTCCTCTTTACACTGAAATCAGACATTTTCAATACAAACACTACTTTCCATTGTTCTCAACAAAGCATACTGAACAGCTGCAAAAACACTCCTTCAACAAAGAACAACCGGGTAAGGTCATTACCAAAGAAGAAGCAAGCAGTAACACAAAAGATTTCACACTCCTGTAAAAAGGGCAGCTTATTAGTATAGTACAAAGAATCTTATAATACTGAGAAAACACAAGGGCCCAGGGTTTCCTCAGAGACAAGTGTATAAACCAGAGCTATTCTGCTACTGCATAGTAGGAGGTTACATCCAGGGGTGAGGGGATAGACAAAAGTATCAATAACTTTGAACAAAGAGAACTTGAAGAGTTAGCACCAAGAAGGAAACAGCTAGCTTGGAAAGATTACAATATTATAAAACTTTTGTAACAAGTACATAAGGATTAACCCACTGCAGGTCTTAGAATCTGCAAAAGCAAAATCAAGGTGAAGTCAGTGTGGAATCCCTGGCAGAATTTGATCTGCTACTAAAGTACTTAAAATTCAACCAAACTCTACAAGTGGTAAGAGGTAAAGCTTTGAAAGTTCCATGAATACTCATAATCCCACAGCTGTATGACAAAATTCACACAAATCCAGAATAAAACAATACACCTCTGCCTCAATGAAGGGGAAAGTCCTAGCTTTCCAGTCTTGTGCATTGCCCTAGGACAGTCAATGAGAAACAGCTAATGCAACAGGACACTTGTAGCACTGCTCTCCCTGCTTTGCAAGGCTCCCCAACTCGCTAGATAAAAAAAGTTAGAAATCAGTGCACCTAGCCCTTACCCCACTTCACAATAGACAAAGTAGAGCAAGTTGACTTTCTTCCACACAAATGTGTACCTTCATGTATCTTCGTCGACCTTTGCAAAAAGAGTAAAAGGGTCAATGTTCAGAGCCTCTCCGGACTCAAACAGCTTTCACTGACTGTGTAATTGTTTGTGCTGTGCTTGGTTATTGGGATACACTGGGGCTTCACACGCTTCTAAGTACTGCCAAAAGAGAAGAGTTAAATAATAAACCTATACACAGATGAGTTTTACCCAGGAGGGATACAATGGCCTTGTATACAAGACAGAACTAAAATTTCAGGTAACTTTGTATTCCCACAGTCTTCCCAAAACCCTGTCTCACCTTGACCCATCCCCTTGGTCTTTAAACCTCTGTCAGTGCATCTACTTGCTATAAGCATAAGAGTTAAGCAACTGCTAGAGGAGAAAAGGTTGGGGGGGAAATGCAAGTTTGCCAGAACAGCAAATAATTCCACAAATCTTATAAGGGTTTCTGTGTCAAGTCTTGGAGGCTTTTTAAGGGGTAAGTAATGGAGAACATATTTATGTAAAATCTGAAGTCCAGCTTCAGAAGTACAACAAAGAGAGAAACAAAAAATAGTCACCTTTGGGTGACTTTAGGACTTGCTTTCCTCAACCACACATGAATATAAAGACTACTGCAGTTGCCAAGTTTACATGCAATACTTGTCACCTTCTAACCACCCCCCACCTGCATTGGCCCCCTGTCCCCAAAGACTCCCAAAAAACCAGCCTCAGGGTAGGGCAAGCACAACATCACTAGTGCTCTGCTGGCCTATATAACTACATTAACAAAGCATAGCAACCCTTCCTGCCTTATCATTCTCATCTCACTTGTACTACTACGCACTTCCAAGGTTCACGTATCCTTTTCCCTGCTCCCCCGAGGAAATATAGAGAACTATGAACATGACTATGAAGGCTGTAACAAAGAGTAAAAGCTATTTGTACTGAACTATAAAGAAAGAGAATAAATTTTTTTATACCTTGAATAGAACATGTTGCTAATTAAAGCATTTGAATTATCTAAGAATACATGCCAGAAAAAATACTGTATTAAGAAGAAAAGGATATTAAGCAAGCAAGCACTCCTGCAGCATGCAATGAGATGGTTGACTTGGGAGGCTAATGAATTAGTATAAACAATTTAAATCTAATTTAATTTAACAATGTAGAGCATTTGTGCATTGCAAAGCAACAGATAGTAATTTGTTTCTTCATTAAATCAAAGATAAAATTGCTGATTACCCTTCCATGAATTATTTTATTGAAGAAGATGGCAAACAAATTTTATATTTAGCCATAAAGGCTCATGGCTAGTCCCCAAACAAATGTAACCAGTGAAGGATACCAGTGAACATAATACAGACCAGCTGTGGCTTAGGGCAACATGTTATTCAGACAAAATAGATTCTCACATTTTAACAGTTAGTGATCAAATGTTTATACAGAAAATTAATATTGCATTTTAAGTTTACTTTTTTATTTCCACAAAACATATCTAAACAGCACATTGTCTATTCACAATCTTTAAATGTGTTAAAATTATACATTGAGAATGCTGAGCATTTGGTACTGCCAGAAGTACTAAAATTATTAAACCCCCCTCTATTTTACAGATTAATTTATGAACTTACCTCAAAAGTGTTACCGGTGATATCAAATTCTGGTGGAACAAAGGCACCCTCTGGATCATCTTTGAAAGCAAAAGGAAATGTGTCAGATTAGAAATTAGTAGTGTTGCTTGTTTAAAAATCAAACCAATTTGATGATACAAATTTAATGATAAAGATTTAGTGAAAGAAACCATGTATATAGCAGTATGTTGGTTCACTCATATCTGATGTACAAAGAAATTATCCATGTTTCTAGTACTGTATGAAAAATAAAGTGCTATTTTCAAACTTCCTGCAAGAAGATACTATACTTTTCCTACTAAGAAACAAAACAGACAGAACAACCCCAAAGAAATACATTTACCATGCCTAACCACTTCTTGCCTTCAGACATTTATGTTTGGACCAAGTTATAGCCTGAACTGGTGCGGTTCAGCTGTGGCTCTCAGGTTTGATTTGACTAACAGGACATTTCCATTCACTATTTTTTCACTGCAGACCTGAGTGATAAGGGTTCAAGCAGCAAAACCATCCTGAACAGCTAATTGCCTCTTCATCTACAGGCCAGCTTAGAATCTTGACCTTTCTGCTTAGTTTGTTTTAGTTATGGTAAGAGTTGAGGAAGCACATTCCCTACCTGTGTGCCGCTCAGCGGAGAACAATGCTACTGCAGCAGCCACTTCTGAGTGAAGAGGCAAAAGGAAGAAAGGAACATCTTAAGAGAGATCAATGGTGCTGCTGCATCCAAGCATGCACACAGTATCACACTGTTCTGATGCCACATGAACCCAATAAAGAACACCAGGGGATTAAAAAAAGTGCCTGGCTAAAAACCTACACTTTGTGTACATATTCAATTCACCTAGACTATGCTTCTGTGAAGCCAATGGATGACTGAGATTGTTTACAAGAAAAGACTAAGTCTCCCTTCTCGACCAGGAGGAAAAAAAGTATGCTCACAGGCATAATGTACTCATCATAGCTTTAGCTCTAATAGAACTTTTGTGCCTGGATTTTAGAAATGAAATGCAAAGCTTTTTTATCGTGAAGATACTAAACTCAGTTATATGGTAGAGAAGATGAGAGAGGACTTTTTTTACATATTCATGTATTGCAGCTATCTGGCATGGCTGACTACCCAAGGTGCCACTAACTGGTTTACAGTTCCTTATGATGTTCCTGATTGTATTTTCCCACTGAAAAAAAAAAAGAAAAAAAAAGAGGGGTACACAACTAGTCCTGCATTCTCCCCTCACCCCATGTTTTTTTTCCCCTGATATTTGGGGGGGTGGGCGGAAGGGGAAGGTAACTAATGGACAGAAGATGTTTTGTCCCCCACCCCCAGACTTCTGATCCTTCTTTTTGACTCCCCGCTACCTTTTCCTTTCTTTCAAAAGAACACTTCAAAGGCTGTAGAAGCATATAATTTTTATCACTGGTAAAGCTCACTGTATTCTTTTAATATAATGTTTACAATGGGAATTTGTCTGATTTGAAGAGACAAGAAGATATCTGAGCCCTTGGCAGAACATCCTATTGAATGCTTGTCACTTTAGCATCATAAAACCTGCAGTAAGCAGAACTCCACTAAAGCAAAGGTGACAGGCTGTTCATTTTCTCTCACTAGCAAGAAAATTCAGAGGTTATAATTTCCTTCTAGAAGAATAATCCATAGGCAACAACTATAGGTAAGCAAAAAGCACAACCTCCCCAAGTACCTACCTAACACACTATATTTTAACCAAATAGTAACAAGAGCTGAGAGAAAGGGGAAGAAAAAGAGTCAAATACAGTGGAGTGTGTGGGGGGGAAAGAGAATATATACATAACTTTTTGCATTCCTAGGAAAAACACAACTTTCTTTAAAGAGAACTAATGAAAAGTCTTTTCCTCAGAGACTAACATGACTTCAGGGAACAAAATCTTTGTACATTTGCTTCGCACAGGAATTTGTTATCCCACATTTTAAGCACTTGAATACAGCAAATTCCTGGATCAATTGTTTGCCAGCTATTCAATTAGACTAAAACATTTAAGAAGAAATTGATTTTTTTCTTTCCAAGCTGCAAGCAAAGATCTTAGTTGAGGGGCATTTTTCATCCACTAATTTATTCTTTTCAACAATTCTTTCACATACTGCTATGAATACAAAGCCAGCTTTTTTTTTTTAAATTTCAAATTATGACTTGAAATTCCCTAAAATAAAGGAAATTGATTCTATATGGAACTAAAAGTTCTCTCACATGTTTGAGAAATTTAAGCCAAAACGAATACAACAATGATGAAGATATAATTTGTATTAATTACATTTTATGATGTTACATGCTTACTTGAAGTACTATCCTTAATTCTAAAGAAGGCAACAAATATTAATTTGTTGCCATTACCTTACCTCATTTTTTCTAAATACTTTTAGTCAAGATCTAGATTACAGAATAAACACTTATTCTGATATAGATTTAAAAATAAATTAGGTTAAAGGAAACACAACAAAACCCTGAATAGTGTGTATACGGACTAGAACAGTTCTTCTAGTTACAAGCTGTCATAATTTTAAAATGACTATAGAGTAAGGGCTGGGTATTTTTTTTCCTTTTGTTTTGTAATATCCCTAACAGGCTCAAGAAAAAGACTGTTGAGATGGGTCATGTGAAAAGGAAATAGCAACAATAACATGGCTTTTTTGTCTGCTGAACTCAGAAGTAATTTTTTAAGTTAAGCATCCCCCCATTCATCTGCTGTCATATCTCAAGATCTTACATGCTACAACATACTGGGTTTTAGCATATTAAAATTCATTTCTCAGTCAGTCACCACACTTGCCGAGCCTAAAAATCATGACTAAAAAAATACAATCCTTTATTCAAGAGAGCTTTCCTTCCTAATAGTGAATATGCACTAGAATCGCTCCATTCTCTATGGCCACAATCATCAAGATACATTGAATGTGAGATTTCTCTAGAAATAGAACATATTCATGAAATGAGAAGAACTGGAATAGACTAAGAATGTGCTTTACATAGGTAAAGACTTATGCACACAGATACACAAATACATAACCTACCGTGTTAAAAATGGAGATAAATTACATTCCCCTGGATAAGTCTTAAAGTAACTTGTAAGAATCTTCTAAGCAAACTCATAAAAGCCTTTGTTCATCAATCATACAACTGAGCATGTAGTTTCATATAGACTTATACTCACCCATTCCTAAACAAGTTTTTGTTTTCTCTTTATTTTAATTACAAGTCTTCAGAATAGAATATAATGCTTTACTACAGTTTCTCACTACGAGTTTCCATAGTTCTAAAACAAATGGCCTGGAAACACAAATACTTGCCACTGAGCTGTTCCATGAAGCATACATTGCCATTGGTGTTAAAAGCCAAAGTGTCAGGAGTGATGCAGAGCGTCTGGAAGATTGCAGAATGGGCAATGCTCTTCAGAGAATGGCAACACTCCAGGCAAATTGCCCAAATATCTTGCTCAGTAAGACAGCTCTCCCGCAGTGACAAAATATCAGCAAGGGACACATTCTCCTGCCAAGATATGAATTCATAAATTACCCTGGATTTCATGACATTACTTTGTGTATCATAGATTACATTTGACACAATTGGCTACAAATAATGTTTCCAGCAAGTTCTCAGACCTTCTGGGACACTGATTAACACCCCAAGAAACAATAAGCGCATGACTTTGCTCTTAACACAGACAGTCTCTTAAGAAGCACTGTTAACCTGAACAAAGGTATCGCAGTATGTTATCATCAAAAAATACTATGGGAGCTATGCAAGTTACATAAACATTGCATCAAAGTTACAGAAACAGACCATTCAGAGGTGAAAGCAGACAGATAAAGTTAAAACATTTTGTTTAACCCATGCCTCCCTTAAGCTCTCCCAGGTGCCTTTGGATAAACTACTTAAAAATTCTCTTCACAGCAGCTTTCTCTACCATCTGTGATCTGGGAAAAAATACCCTCTAAATTAGCCTGCCTTAAGAATGATGCTGTTGTGAAGTTTAGTGCTGTAGGCCATTTAATAAAACACTCAAAAAGCCAAACAAGCCATAGTAAAAGAGTTCTTACACTTTGACTTTAAAACCAAACACTTTGGTCATTGTAGGCCTTCCCATTACACTCAGCGCTCTTAGTAATCAAAACAGCTCATGGACTTAATCTCCAAGTTACTGTCCTAAACTGCAAGTCAACTTCCTTTGACCTCATCATCACAGTAAGGCTATAAAAAGTCCAGTTCCAAAAAAATGTGGCTCTAATGTGGTTTTTCTGGTCAAGATATTCAGAAACAATGCTTAGCTCAAAGCAGCTAGCCTTTTAATGTACGGTTTTTAGAATACAAAATTAATACATTACCCATAGCTACAGAAGTAAAGTTTTCACGAACTTAAAGGAATGACGAAAAACATACAAACAAACGGTCAGTTCCTTCTGTAAGGAAACATAAGCTAACAAAACTGGAAGTATCTACAGAAGTTACTTTTCATCAAAGCTATACCATATTAATTACACAAAATATTTTCTCCTTTATATGTAGTAATTAAGACTAAAGTACACTTCTGAATGATATTAAATATACCTTGAATTGAAGATGTAGCTGCACATTCTTTTTTCTGTATTCTAAGTAAAGTATGTCATCCTCAGCAAAACAGAATGTGAGGTATCTTACAGCTCAGAAAACTGTAGTGGTTCAAACTTTTAATCCCTTGGAAAATACAGTTACAACTTTCTTTATGTACCTTAGTACTGGAGAACATCAATGATATTTGGATTATCATTTACAGAAGGGTTAAGCATTTGTTAACTTGTTTTTCAGAGAATGAAGTGCTACACTCACAATATCCTTCAAAGAAGGACTAACTCTTAGGCAAAAAATTTATTTTGCTCTTTAGTCTTAAACATGAAAAAAAACCTACAGGAAATAAAGTACACTTACTATTATTTGGGAAACTTAACTTCTATTTTCAATATTCTAGTTTTCATCAGCCTAAAGATGGATTGATTTACTGACGGCAGCGTCACCACAGTGCGTTCTAGCGCTAATCACAGACCCTGGTCTCACTGAGCTCAGCCCTACACAAATAACGAACAGCAAAAGCCCTTACAGTTCAGGTACACGAGACAAAACATCTCATTTTCTCTGTGCTGTCCTCAGCACCGTATGTCTAATGCTACCATCAGATTTTGAGGGTGGATAAGGAGGTTTTGCACATCTTTATGGGGAACTTCTTCCAAGCATGAAGGGCAGCACAGAGGTTCCTGTATCTGAAAACACAAACGTATGAGAAGAAGCTAGACCACAAACCATCAGGCTTTGAAGCTGACCAAAACAATAGGTAGGACAGAAAGGAAAGACAAATTATTTTTAACTGCTAGGATCATGCAGCTAGGTGACATGACAGCATTTGCCAAAACTGCACAAAAAGAATGTTTCATTAATCAAGATGCAAAACTATGAAAGTTTCATCTGTGCATACGGACAAGAAAGGCTCAATTTAGAGATTATGTGAAATAAAAACCGCAGCCTTTAAGACATCCTCAGTATCAAATTCCAGGCACAATCAGGACTTGGTAACATTTCTTTTAAGGCATTCTTTGAGGTCAAGGTCTATGGTGGATATTAATCATCAATAGCGATAACTACATTTAAACCTACAAAACCATCTTTGTCTTGTGGCTACTTGGGGAGCAAACGGAAGATGATGATCTCATGTCAGACAAACTTTCCCACCCCCTAGAAGGAAGATAAGTTAGGTAACACAGGGGCAAAAAAAAAGCAACAAAAAACCCCAAAAACCAAAACACCAAAAGGAAAAAAAAAAGAAAAAAGAAAAAAAAAAGGCCTATGAATGGAAGCTCAGTAGCTTCCATCAGTGATGGATGGCTAAGTGAAGATAAAAAAAACAAAGCAAAACACCGCCATCAAACAGCAAGCCTTTCTCTTTCCAATGCTCCAGGATGTAAAGTTATTTACTTCACAGAATCCATGTGTTTCTCAAAAGACCACACTATCTCGACCTTAGTCATTAAAGCTGCTATTGTGGCAAAGCAAGGCCTTTGTAGAGAATGAAGCATTGCAAACATCAAGACATGCATTTGACTAGTTTACACCTCCAAAGCAGTTCAGAGACAAAGTTTTCACCGCAGAAAAAAAAAAACCCTTTTAAGACAGTAACATATGAGTTTCCGCCAAGCCGAAGCTTCTGGCAATCCATGACCTCAGTACTTTGGACTACTGAAAGTTGGTTCACTCAAATTACAGGAAAACTTGAGCATGTTTCATAACAGAGATGCTGATGCATTTTCTCTCGTCTCATTATCAGTAAAAGATATTTGTAAAAGCAATTACTGTTTAATAACTATGAAAAGTGAACTGGTCAGACAACCATGCTTTAATTATTCACTTTAGTTCTCAATTTTCCCTTATATTTTCTTCAGAAAGTATAAAACAGTTCAGTAGCATGTAATTAAGCTGAGAATGAGAGAGCAGGAAGAGAAAACAAATTAGTTGGCCGGACAACTTCTTAAAAATTTTGAAATTAAATATTAATGAGTGCAAGACAAAGTCTAGTAAAGAAAGGCATTTGAAATACACCCTCACCCTCAGTATTTCCTGCTCAGGCAGCCTCTTGCTTCATATATTGGCTTTTGTAAGCCACATACATCAGACACCAACCTCATTCCTTATACTACATACAGCGGCAAGAAGCACAGGCTCCTCTAAATGACTAAGCAGCTGAGGGTTAGGTACATCAGCATTCACAGCTTTCTGGCACCTAAGTCTTTTTCCCAAGATAGTTCACACAAACTTCAAAACAATCTGTCTGGAATCACAGAAAATTTGGCAAATGCCATTCATTAAATTAATCACATTTTAAGACTGTACTTAATGCACGGTTGCCTGGGTGAGCTTGCTGAGTACTCTTCAAGTCAGCCCTTTCTTTACAAACATCTCTAATCACCAAGTGATAGGTCACACTCATTCTCTCAACAGGAGTATTGAAAATATTCACATCCCTGGAATAACTAAATAGAAGGGACTAGTAGGAATCCACAATCAAAGTCAATCCTGAACAGGTGTGAGGGCTCAGGTCTTCCTCACACAGAAGAGCTGACCCTCAGCCTTCTCCCATGCTGAAGAAATACTCAAAAAATTTAAGCTAATGTGTAAAAAGGAGGCTGCTACCATCTTCCTTCTATATTTTGCATGAGCCAGTATGAGAGGGCCTACTAGCCTGAACAGTACAGATGGGAGGAAAAGCCAAACCACTGAGCCATTAGATGACTTGTGAAACCTGGAAAGGACTCTTCATTTTCAAACTCATTTTTAAATCCCTATTCAGCTTGGGTTCCTGACATAGCAAATAAGTAAGTTTGCAAGACCTGGTCTGGGGAACAAGTGGCTCACATACGGTTCACCAAACTTTTACTTAAAGAAAAAAAACCACAAAATATTTTGCCCAAACTTTCACTAGTGGGTAAGGAACACCCTTCATGTGGAAGGATACAAAGAAAGATGAGCAAGAGCAATAAAAAGCAAGTGCAAAACCAAGTACAAATCCAGACAAGCATGACGACAGAACTGGGTTTAGCTACAGGTTATTTGGCATTAACAACTGAACTAACAGATTTAACAGTTTGGGTTTGTTTGTTTGTTTGCTTTTTTTTTATTTCCCAGTAACAAAAGCCTTTTAACACAAGAAAGCAAGAAATGGCTGTACAGAAATCTGGTTGGCAGCTACCAGAAACAGTTTTGCCCATGTAAGAAATTTCACTTCATCAGGTGAGACAAGGACACGCACGTCCCGACTGCAGCACGGACCCACCGCACGGCAGCGGCCAGGACACGTTCCACACTCGAGGACCATGACTTTGCTGTTGCGTGGAGAAGGTGCACGGGGACGGACTAAGCCCAACTTGGTGGCTGGAATCACCGGGCAGGAGAAAGCGAGGACACGCCGAAAGCAAACGGCTATGCCGACGCGGCCTAGCCGCCCCCGGCGAGGCGGGCGAGCCCCCGAGCTCCGGCCGCCTCCGGGCCCGGCGCCGCCGGCGGCTGCCCTCACAGCGCGGGCAGAGGGAAGGAGAGGCCGGGGGGGGGGGGGCTGCGGACTGCCCCGAGCTGCCTCGCCACAGGTGAGCGCACGGGCGGCGGCGGCGGCTCCGTCCCCGCACCTGCCTCACTCACCTCATCCTCCAGCAGCGTCGGCAGAGGCTCGAAGTCGTAGCAGTTCACCTCCTCCTCCTCGTAAAACACGTCCTCTGCGGCGCCAACAGCCTCCATTTCGCCCGGCGAGGGAGCAGAGGCTTCACCTCCGCAGCCTCCCGACGCGCCCGGAGCACGGCCCTCGGCCCCCGCCGCGGCTCATCCCCACACCCGCCTGCGGGCTACCCCCGGCGGCGACCCCCACGGCGCCGAGTCCGCCCTCCCGCCCCGCTTTAACCCCTTCCCCTCCCGGCGGGGCCGGACCGCGGGGCGCCCCCTGCCTCTCCCCGCCGCCCGCCGCCGCCCGCCTAAGCCCGCGGCTGGGGCAGTGCTGCCATGGCAACGCGGCCCGCCGCCGCCTCGCCCGCGCGGCGCGGCCTCACTGCGGCGGCTCCCGCCCTCCTGCGGCGGTGGCGGCGGCGGCGCCCGCCCCCGCCGCCCGCCTCGCCGCACCGCGGCTCGGGGCGTCCCCGAGAGTCACCGGGGGCCGCTGGCGAATGCCGGCGTGTGCCTCGCTCCCCCTCTTCCCCGCTCACGGTGAACTCCCGGCGAGAAGGCGGTGGCGCGGCGGTGGGCCCTGAGGGGCGCGCCTGCCGCAGTGCCAGCTGCGGCCGCCGGGGCCCCGTGGGAGCCGGGGCCGGTCCCCAGGTCGGCTGCGCCCTCCGGGCGAACGGAGGCGGCGGGAGGGAGGGCTGGTGTCGGGCGAGAGGCCGGGGCGGCGGCGTTGCCTGGCGCCCGAGGTGCTGACAGCCGGGGTGGCCGCAGAGCTGCTCCCGCCGCCGATTTCCTCGCGAGGGGCACCTCGGGCGAACCGAATCCCCCGCCCTGCCTGCCCCTGTGCCTCGGCCCCGTGTTATCCACCGGCCCTCCAAATCCCTGGACTTACTTGATAAACCATAGCGTTTAAAATTGGGCATGTGACCAAGTAATTGCATGATCAAGGCCATAGCTCCTGACGCGGTGCAAACCATAACAAGCACAAACAAAACCAATCCGGTATTATCAACTTGCTTTCTATTAGCCCTAGCCCATTTTTTTTTGCTATCCACAGGGTTTAGGGTGCTTAGAGTAACTTCATTAAGTCTCCCTTTGACACTGGAGTTCAAGGTCAAGAATTCCTTCAAAAGTGCCATCTGCAGGCACGTGGTTTTGTTTCAAGTAAACCCCATTGGAAACTGCAAATTGTGTTGTGTAAACAGGCCATCGCCGTTGTTCCCCTTTCTTCCTGGGAAGGGGAATTGGCATTTGGTAAGGGACAAGTGACTGCATGCACTGCACAAACCCCTGAGCAAGTGTCTCCTGATTTAACTTTAAGCATATGTGCAGCCACGTTGAAGTCTCACGTTTCCATTTTAACCAGCGTGGTGAGTGGACAGAATAGGCTGTTTTCTCCTGTAATTAAATTTCACAACTACAGGTACTTGGCAAGTAATAGTGCCGTTTTCATTATTCTGCTTTCCTGTATTCCTATAATTCTGTGTCAAAATGGGGCATGTTAATGAATTAATGTGTGCACAGTACATCAAGCAAAGCAAGAGTTTTATATCCTATTTTGTATGTAGTTCTCTTCGGAGAAGATTAATACTCTATTAAAATATACGTTAACAAACACTGTGAAGCAAACAAAGATACCTTGATTAACTGCCCCATAAAAGTCATCCTGCAGCAACTGTAAGATTTCTCCCAATTAAACATTAACTGGATACATTCCACAGTTACAGCATGCTACTGAGAGAAAACCTAAACCCAGGCAGATTGGAATCTTTCATATATATGCTGTCTTCTTACTAACATTTTTTAATTAAATTGATGTGAATAAAATGTTTTTTATGATTACAATTGTTTCAAATATACATATATACACTTATAGTTTGGTAACTCAGGCTTTTAATTGTGAACAAGTATTACAGCATGGGAAACAGCGAGTGCCTGGTGCTTCTGAAAATAAAGCCCAACATGACTCCAATAACACTACTATTATAAAATATTTCTTAAAATTTATTTCACCAGCATATTTGGTAAAAAGTTTTCCTCAGACAGCATGATCTACCCAGGAAGAACCCTGAATTCTGGACCTCTGTGAGCTGGACTTATAACTGTATCGTAAAGCGAAAGAAGAGAGAAAAATTTCTCTGGTGCATAAATTTGGTCTAAGATCTACGCTCGTCCATAAATATACCTTAGACGAGCACTCTGTTGCAACCACCACTTGAACATTCACAAACATTTCTGAAAAATGACAGTTTAAGTCAAACCTATGGATGCTGCATGTAAATTCACATGCTAGTTTTGAAAGGATCACTGTTTTTTGTTGAGTAAGAGAAATTCCCTTGCTAAAAGCAATTAGTAATTTAGTGATAGCACATTTCCCTGTAAGGTTAGCAGACTCAGGTTCATATACCTACACAGCACTATTTGAACCTTGGATCTAGGCTTGAGTAGATTTCGTCAGAGTCAGTGACTAACTGACTATATTCAAGTGATTCAAGATGCTTGAGACCTATGTCCTGGTTGCTCTGGTTAATTTACTTGCTTTATTGAAGAGCTGTTTATACCAAGTGGAGTATGTTCAAAGTGAAAAACAAAATGAAATAAACAAAAGATTCCTCTGTAACCAAAAACTTGTAGCAGACTTAGCCTTATCACAAGTGCCTTGATAGGCAGGGCAGAACAGCCAGTGGAACTGATACGGTTTGGTAGATTTTTCCACAAAAATTGCTATACTAAGCCTCTGCTCTCATCAGTAATTCTGTTGTTTTGCTTTCCTTGTTGGTCTCACGGTTGAGGCAACTGTCAGAAAAGGCATTGTAACTTGTTTGATACATTCATGTAGCAATTCTCACACTAGAATATTCATTCTTATTAACATCTGCAATTAATCATGGCCCACAGGAATTGCTGGAGGACATGCAACACTACACAGTTCAGCATTAGAAAAAACCCCACATGTAGATGAAGCTGTCACTTTGTCTCCAGTCATATTTTCCGTTCTTTCTTTTTCACAATATTGCTTAAGAAAGTTAAAGTTCTTAAGAGGTGTTTATAGAGTATTGGTAGACATTTTTTTGAAAGACGTTTTAATGGATATGCGAGTGTCTGTGGAAATTATCTTCTGAGGTTGGCTGAACATGCAAATGAGTATAATATTAAAACCAGAAATATATAGACAAGCAATCAGGTTCTAATAGGTGAGGGTTCTCAAAAGGCAGAAATAAAAACATTGTTTTGCACTAATAATATTCTATAGCCTGAAAAGAAATAAGAAAAGTTAGCACAGATTAAAGGAATATACTGTGACTAAAATTGTTTTGTCAAAGGATATTTGAAACAGGTTTCATTATGGAAGTACCAGAGAGAGGTTTCATTTCCCCGTGATTAGATTTTGAACAAAGATCTCTTTAGTGACAATCACACTACGAATCACAATTATTAGAGATTTTGACTTCTTAATTGTAGCTCAGACATGGAAAACTATTAAGCAAAGGTAAACTCCAGGTAAGTGTAGATACTAGACACAAGAAACCTCTCAACCAAGAAGTCCTTGAATCAACACGGAGTTCTGTGTCTTAAACTTGCTGAATGATCAGGGACAATACAGAGGGACTGGATCAAAGACATCTGATTTCAGTCTTCTCACAGTTTTAGCCTGCTCCCCTTAAGCTGTGTCTAATTTGTCGTAAATGCAGTACAGTTAGGGCAGTTTGCAGTTTTCACATAAGCAGTGTTTGCAGCCAAATAGCCGACTTGATTTCTGTCTGACAGCAGATGTCTAGAGAAGAGTGCAGGAACAAGGTAGTTGTATACTATGCTCTGCCAGTACAGTCTCATAGCTCCAAAGAGTCACAGTTCAGATATTCCCTCAGGCAGTGGTAGTGTCTACTGGTTTAAGAGACACTGGAATACTCCTCTTCAATGAATTTGTTCATTCACTTTTTGAGTCTGAATAGTTTTACTATCCACCACATCCTATTGCAAAATTCCTCAGCTGACCCACACATTGCATGGAGTAAATTCTTTGTTTCATTTGACACTCCTAATTTCTTGTATTTGAAAAGGTGGTGGATAGATGCCCTATTTATCATCTTTCTATCATTTATGATACGATAGAGTCGTCATATCTCACCTATTTTCATCTTTTCAGGTTGAAAGGTCCTGGTCTAGTTGCTTATTTGCAGAATAGAAAATATTCCATGACTTTGATCATGCTTTTGCACTTCACAGGACTTTTTCTAATTGTGTGATTATGTAATTAAAAATTGTGAAAGAGAAGGTTGGAACTGAATGAATGAATGAATGAAAGAAAGAGAGAAAGAAAGAAGTGGTAGACTCTCAAGAGACCTGCAAACTTAAAGGAAGTACTTCTCTTAACTGTGGTCTACTGATTTAGTTACGAGCCTTGTGCCTCTTAGTTCAAGATATCTGTATTCATGGAATATTGTCAAAAAATAATTCAGTGGGTGCTAGCCACAGAGAATACATTAATGGGAATTCAGGGAGTAAGTGCCAGCACCTCTGACTCTGCAACATAGTGTAAATACAAGCTACAGGAGAAAGGAAATTGTATAGGGTACTACTGTTAATGCCCCTTTATGCCACTGGAGATGTCTTTCATGTTCTTTTGTAGGTTTTTCCTTTTTATTACAGCACTTTGGTTATTCTTTTTAATAGATTATATAATCATAATTGACTATTAAAATTTTGGAGTACCAGCCTTGTAGATGAAAGGTACACATTTGTTGTACTATAATTAGATTGTACATTCTCCTTTTAAGAGTTTTCGTTTAATGGCAGTTTGCCTGAAGGTTTTCATTTTAATTTAGTTTGGGTGAAACCAAGGGAACTGAAGGATTGCAGCATAAAGAATTGGGTTTTGTGTGTGTATGACTTATATCCTTTTCAATTGTTTGGTTTTTGTTAATCAGAGATCACTTTAATGCCATGGGCTTTAATACTTTTAGTCTATGAAACTACTGTTCTTCCTTTAGTAGTTATATATATTTCAAGACAGAGAAAAGCTTTCTCTGCCAGTTGCCAACTGCTGCTGTCTCTGTGGCAGCAGTGAGAAAGCACTGTAATAAAAAGAAAATTATGTGTTGCTGCTACTGAAAAACCTGAAAGAAGTCAAAAGTAAAGATACTGCAATTTTTAAACCGGCCCCATTGCTGCTACGAATTGTATACAGGCATAAATCTGCTTGCCTAAAGTGTCACGTGAGTTTGTATTCCAAGTACTTCAGGATGTTACAAAGGCAATAGGGATGCGTTAGCTTTGCATTTCTGAAGAGGATCCAGTCTTATTCAACATACTCATCAACAACCTGGATGAAGGGACAGAGTGCACCCTCAGCAAGTTTGCTGATAATACTAAACGGGGAAGAGTGGCTGACACGCCAGAAGGCTGTTCTGACATTGAGTGAGATCTGGACAGGCTGGAGAGCTGGGTGGAGAGGAACGTAATGAAGTACAACAAGGGCAAGTGTGGGGTCCTGCACCTGGGGGGGAATAACCCCACGCACCAGTACAGGCTGGGGGTTGACCTGTCAGAGAGCAGCTCTGCAGAGAAGGACCTGGGAGTTCTGATGGACAGAAAGTTAACCATGAGCCAGCATTGTGCCCTTGTGGCCAAGAAGGCCAATGGTATCCTGGGGTGCATGAAGAGTGTGGCCAGCAGGTCGAGGGAGGTTCTCCTCCCCCTCTACTCTGCCCTGGTGAGGCCACACCTGGAGTGGTGTTTAGTTCAGAACTGCACCTAGTTCTGGGCTCCCCAGTTCAAGAGAGACAGGAGACTACTGGAGAGAGTCCAGCAGAGGGCTACAAAGATGATGAGGGGACAGGAGAATCTCTCTTATGAGGAAAGGCTGAGAGAGCTGGGGCTCTTTAGCCTGGAGAAGAGAAGGCTGAGAGGGGACCTTATCAACACTTACGAATATCTAAAGGGCGAGTGTCAAGAGGATGAGGCCAGGCTCTTTTCAGTGGTGCCCAGCAACAGGACAAGGGGCAATGGGCACAAACTGGAGCACAGGAAGTTCCACCTCAACATGAAGCAAAACTTCTTTACTTTGCGGGTGACAGAGCACTGGAACAGGCTGCCCAGGGTGGTTGTGGAGACTCCTCTGGAGATATTCAAAGCCTGCCTGGATGCGGTCCTGTGCAACCTGCTGTAGGTGAACCTGCTTTAGCAGGGGGGTTGGACTAGATGATCCAGAGGTCCCTTCCACTCCTACCTTTCTGGGATTCTGTGAAAATTATATGTATAGAATGTTTACTGTATGAGGAAAACCATATATAGGTATTCCCTTTTCATGGGCTTGAATGGTAGGAATGTGAGTTCAGAATCATCAAGCACAGTCTTTGGTCATTATAGGCACCTGTCACATCATTCTCTTCATAGAAATATCAAACTCCACCTGCTCCTACATTTCAGAAATCTTCTGATTTCCCTCCTCTACTTACTCACTTTTGCCCCTACATCGTCTTTTATGTTTTAATCTCAGTTCCTATTTCTTTGCAGATTACCTTATTATGTGCACATCTGTTCTGTTGCCTTTGACTTTATTTTTGTCTTTTCCAAACAGTGCATTTTCTTAAACCTGTGTTCTAGTCATGATTGCTTTTCTACTACACTACACTTTTGTTGTCTTTATAATACTGATAAACCTTCATTTCATAATTTCCTCAGGTGCTTAGAAGATCTGATCTTTTCAACAGAGTCCTCTTCTATCCACACCCTTGGTGCATTTCTTTGTGGAGGCTCGTACCTTTTTTCATCTTCATAATCTTCTCACATATCTATGGTCTAAAGACTGATTTCGTTGCATCTTCTTTGAATAGTAGTTTCATTTTTCCTCATATGAAAGACTATCAAAGGATTCTTCACTGTTCTCCTCAGGACATCTTTCGATCATCTAATACATTTTCATCTGAACTGCTGCATCTCCAATTCCTGTATTCTTTCTACATGAACTCTACTAGGTGGCACTCCAGGCATAAATAGCTCCCATCAGGAGCTACTTTAGGGTAATGTGCTTTGCATTTAGGCATCTCCACTTTCCTTGCCAGTCTTTAAATAGCCTATGCTGTTGCCGTTGGATATTACCTTCCTGTACCAGCTGAAATGCAGGGAAAGACAGCAGAAGTAAAGATACAATTTGGCCTCAATTGAAGTCAATAGCAAAACTGTCATGGCATAATTTTCTTTGAAGATAACTTATTAAGATGCAGGATCAAAGACCAGAATTGCTTTTATTTGTATACAAATGGGAAAATAACCTAGTAATGATTCAATATGCAAACACATGGCTTTCTCTTCACCACTGGAAAATAAGGACTAGAGGAGATATGAGTCCAAAATCAATCCAATGCTAAGTCTGGTCCTTGTGAATTTCTGAGTCATTGTCTCATTAATTCAATAAGATTATTATATTTGCCATAGACAGTATCTACCCAGAAAAATATGTGTGTGTATTCACACGTATATACATACAGAGAGATTGCTAATGGGATTCTTTTTATTGTTATCACTCTGGAGTGTTATATGACTTCTTTTATCTCAGTATCTTAGTACATCCCAGGTATTACCACAATAGGTTTGTATTGCAAGGTGGAGACCACTTTGCTTGTTTCACATGGTAAAGTGCGGCACAATGAAAATAAATCACTTATAACATTACTCAGGAGGCTTGTATCAACTGGAAATTTAAGCTGTAAAACCTGGAGAGCCAAGTTTACACTATAATTGCAAAGCATCCTGCAATTGATTCTGAACTGCTTTAGTTTTGACACGATAACATTGTCTTCATAACCCAATATTGTCTTTATAGTACCTATTGGTCCCCTTGCTCTTTTAATTCATTTTAGTGGTATTCATTTAAAAACACTAGAAAAAGTTGAGCGGAAGATAATTTTAAAAGATAATGTGCATAATAAAGTCTAATATGCTGCCTATGGCAATTTCACATTGGAAAATAAGCTTTAGGGTAGTGCTAGCCATCGTTGAGAGAAACACCTCATAATAATTAACTAAATCTTAAATTCATATTAAAGAAATATAAAAATTAACTGTGCAGGCAGAATTCTAAGCCTGAGATTGCTTATTTTTCTGACATTTGGCTATTTCTTTAAGCTTTCCTCTACAGAGATTTATGAGATCATTATGAGCTGCTCATAATGGAAAGGAAAACACTGACAAGACAAAGTATTCTCCTATCCATGGGGCAGTGAATCAAACTGCATTGTTTAAATCTTTCTTGAAGTTAATGAATCAGCAGGAAAAGTCCATCCTGAAGACCTAATGTCTCTTAAACATGTGTCCCCAACAGCTGATATGAAATCCATGAGTGTCTTTGTTGTTCTATTCTTTTCCCCAGAGACATGACCATGGTTATATGGCGAATCTTTCTCGATAAAACATAAAGACAAACTAGAACAAAGATGACATGATCTACTAGCCACAGAGGTGATATACAATATTTACAATTTAATCTTTTTGATTTACTGTGACTATTTGTCTCTAGTAAGGATTTAGCTACTGTGCTTCATGCTTGGGTCACTGCAGTTCTTTCTTCCTGGCATTGAATTGGAAAGGCATTCAGAAATTCCACCTGTGCAAGGCAAAACTGCCCAAATCTCCTGGTGCTGTTCTCCATATGCCTTACAGACCCTCCAAAATAAAAACATCGCTAATTCAGCAACCTGTTCTCCATTCTTACCCTAGGAAAACAACTGCTCTCCATGGAAGCCCAAGGGCTGCAGCACTCCTCTGTGAAGCTCTCAGGAGCTGAGATCAGACTGTTCTTGGCAGAGGGCCCTGTGTTATGTTATTCTGTGCCAGAGCTGATTAGAATGAGTCTGATCACAATCAATTTCAGATCACAATGCTGAACTCAATTTTTCTGCCAAGCCCTTCAATCAG
Organism: Leptosomus discolor; assembly: GCF_034619465.1. Taxonomy (NCBI): domain Eukaryota; kingdom Metazoa; phylum Chordata; class Aves; order Leptosomiformes; family Leptosomidae; genus Leptosomus; species Leptosomus discolor. Next base: position 17,227,261 of record NC_141396.1, on the reverse strand, counting down.
TAACAAAGATAGTTGAAAGGACTTTCAAAGGTACAGATCATCCAATAAAGTCACTTGACCTCACAAGAGGTGAAGAGCAGAGGGTTTTTACATACAAACTGAGGCAAATCTTGTATAGGGAAATCAGAAAATGTTTGTTGAAAAACACAGTGGGAGCCATACTGAAGCTGTTTAAAAATGCAGATTTAATTTCCAAAATAGTTCCAGAGAGATTATTACTTTTCACATGATAGTCACAACCATAGAGGAAAAGGACACTTGCTAAGATTGACCTCTGCTATCATAGCTTGAAAATGCTGTGAGTAGGGTGCACTCCTGGCAGATGGAAGAAGTAGTCCTTTATGCAGGCAGGCTTTGAGTTTGCACCCTGATGCCCCACACAGGTGAGTGCCCTTTTTGCATTCTGAGGAAAAAACCCAACACTTAATTTCTCAGTCATCCTAAATTAAGACTCTTTTCTAACTTCTTAATTCAGCTACTGCACTGAAAAAAATCAATTATCTGCACTACCCAAATCTCAATTTTGTAATTGCTGCCTAGATAATTTGCTGATGGATGCATTAGTAATATTTATATATTGTGCCACTGGGGACTCCTTTATACTGGGAAATGCTCCTCTGAGGAGAAGCAGTCAATACCCAGAATGTAGCCATAAAACTTAAAAGTACAATCAGAAAACATAGCTGAGACTGAATCTTGTACATTGCACATGCAGATTAGCAGGAGAAGAGAAACTCTTACCAAAAGAGCTCCACTTACCAAGAGAGCTTATCAACAGAAAGGAGAAAATAGCCCCTCAGCCTTCACATGATACAGGGCCTGAAGAATTGAACTGCAGTCTGGTTTACAGGACTGTAGATTTTTAGACTTCCCTATCTTTCTTAGAACTAATTCAAAGGCAGAGGTGACTGATTTGCAAAGACTCCTAAGGACATGATCATTAGCTGTATGGTAGTGGAGCTCAAAATAGTGTTAAATGAGCCAGGAAGAAAGATAAATTGCTGAGTTCAGCTCAAACTCTACAGTAGCTACAGTGAGTGTGTGTTTGAAACATTTGTCATTAATTAGGCATCGTCAGTTACCTCCTGGATGAAGCCAAAGCCATCTTGGGCATCATAAAATCCATGAACTGCAGTATATGTCTGCAGAATTTGATAATCCAAATGAATCAACTAGGCAAAACTCTCTTCTAACCTGTTAGAGCTATTGATTCATCTGGATCTATAACATGTTATTAAATTTTCATTCTTAGTAAAGACCGTTGATTTATATGAAGAAAAGAAAAAGAGGAAAAATTGTGTTAGGCAAGCAGTTAGGTACATGAATATCTCATAAAGAAACTCTCATAGCACACAGGGAGAAGCAGAAAGAGTACAAGGTAGTGCCAATGCCTCCATCCAGTATTGCATAGGATTCTGCTGATGTCATGAAAGTTTTGGTCTTTGCATCGGTGTCTCCATGAACACCCCTTTCAAGAAGCAGGAAAGAGTCAGCTACTTGTATCTCAGAGGCAATACATCCCAATTTCAATCTGCCTTACAAAGATAGGGAAATTATTTCAATACAGCTTCTTGAAATAAAACACTGTTATTTGTAGGAGCATAGCCAGGAAAAATGGTTAAAACAAACAAACAAACAAGCACCTGCATGTGAGCTGCCCTAGTTAGACTTCCCTAATCCTGGCCATTCCTTACTACTGCATAGAATAAGGAGGAAAGTCTTCCTATCATGACTTCATTCTGAGTACCCTCATAAGGCTTCTTCCTCTTGCGACCTAAAAATACAAGACTAGATTCACTTAGATATTCAGTGTAACAACCTCCAGTAGTTGTCCTAATGCACCTGATGCTGTCTGGGCTCCCCAGACGTACGTAGTTTTCCGGGTCGCACAGGACCAGTGGAATGGCTTTTGTTCCTACCTTGTGCAAGAGGCTATCTGGGCATGATCAGGGAACTTGGCCTCCAGGAATGTCCTCCTGAAGCCAGAACCTCCTTGGGACTGCTCTGACCAGTGTGAAGCCAAACTAGTGGGCATTTTATTTAGTATGAAGGAGAGCCTTCAAGTGCTACAGAACCAACACAGGAACATCCAGTCCATCAAGTATTCATGTGGCTTATTCCACCCTAGGCTTGGGGCAGAACAAAGTAAAGTCTAGCAGCAGTCTGGTGTGCCAGTTCCCTTCGGCTGTGCCAGGCATACCTCAGCTGCAGTCCACAACCTGGCACCGAGGCTCAATTCATCAAAAGAGTTATATAACAAGCACAGAACTTCAGCCAGAAAAATTCAAACATATCTGCACACAAACCCCTCATTGTCCAGTTTGGTCACTTCTGTTCTGCACCAGCTGCTTCTGTGAACAATTTTTCAGCTTATCCTCAAACAGTATCTATCCTTGATCATTTAATCAGTATTTAAAGCTGTGTCTGTGATGTTATTGATCCCACTTGTGCCTCCAGCATGTGTTTCCAATGGAAAATCCAGCACAGAGAGAAAGTACAGAACACTTTCTCGGCATCCACAAGAAGAAAAAGATGCATTTTTCTCCTTACTGATTTTATGGTTTGTTGTATAATAGCAATAATCTCTATTGCTTTCATATACTTGCAATAAATGGCTTTTGAGATCGATGAAATGTCTGAGCTTCACTTCGGCTATTAATCATTCTCAGTAGCCATTTATTGCTTCATATATTACAAATAACAGAAGTTATTCCTTAAACCTACCCAGATAGCTGAGGACTGCAAATTTCAAACCTAATTCTGAGAGGCAGCTTCACTGATGGCAATCCCTGTATTGTCTTTTATAAGAGTAAGTAATAATAACAGCACTGTGCCTTCCACGTGCAGATTTCAAAACCCACTAAACAATGCGTTAAGGAAAAATGAACCTTACTTCTGTAGCTGAAAGTGAGAATATAGGTAAGAAATATCTGCGAAGATCCCAGTTTTTTTCTCATAATCTGAGAAAGCAATATTTGTAACCTGAGAGAATTTGTAATACCTGCTCTTGGTGCCATCCTGCTAGTAAAGCTCAACCCTCTGGCTGCAGCTAGGGGAACAGGCACTGACTGCCCTGGGAGAGAGGCCGTATTGCTGTTCCTGGTCAATATCAGCAAGACTGGTGTGAAACAAATGTTTACTCAACAAACTTGCTCCACACATTGCCTAATCTGACCAGTCTTCAGTGTCTGCTCCCTACCCTGTTTCTGCCTAGGGCCTAATGATGTTTTTTGGGTAATCTTAAAAAAAAAAAAAAAAAAAAAAGGGCACTGGTATTGAAGGACAGAAATTCACTATAAGTTTGGGCTGGGAAAGCACATTCTAACCCTGAGAATAGTAGTGTGGGTCCTTCACAAACAACGAACTACCACGAACTTGAACATAGTGAACATATTGATAACTTGAACATATTCTCTTGTATTAGCGGTTTCTGCTTTGACATACATCTGCCTCTTAGATGCCTCTGCTTTGGTCATCCATAATTCTTTATTCCAATAAAAATACAGATCCCGTTTCTCAGTTCAATGGAACTTCATATTTGTTTACTCAGGTGGTGACAGGGATATTTCTTTGCCTACACATGGGATTTATCAAGTCTGGTAAGAAACCATCATGACTGTAGTGGCTATGAATGCAAATGGTCTGTTGCTAAAAAGAAACCAGGGTGTTCTCGTGACAAGGCACAAAACATCTTACTGTTGCCATAGGCAGCCTACGAAGCTGTGTGAGTCAAGCTGTGCATGAAACCTGGCTGGGAAGAGGTGTTGGGAACTCAGAGAAATAACTCCAGACATCTTGTCTCTTCCACATGAGTTACATTACATCAGGGAAAGGGCAGATGGTCAATAGAATGCCTGATCCACCAGCAACACTGGCAGTAAGTACATACTGGGGTGTGCAAAATAGTATCAGTTTGACAGCACTGTAAATATATACCTCCATATCCTAAAGATTTGCAGTGGGATAATATGAAAATGGGATGTTCTCTCACTTACTTTTCTTCTCCGCAAGAATCAGAAAGCCGAAGTGAAACTGGACTGGGAGACCACAAGTTTTTGTTTGGGCCTCAGCCAGCATGAAGAGATAGAGGGGAAGAGCAGCTTCAATCGTTATGATAGCATTTTGATAACAGGCTCAGTGACTGGCTGTTTTATTATTTTTTTAATCAACAAAAGGACAGAATTAATTTTCATCTCCCAAGTCTGGTCTAGGTACTCTACTCTCCAATGTTACATTACCTTTAACCTTGCCTTATGGTGTAAAAACTCTTTATCCAGATTAGCCACCTCAATTCCCAGAGTTTATTTTAATGTTTTCTACAATTTAATAATGATCCATTCTGCTGAGTCTACTTCTGCATGTAAAATAGGTCTATACTATTAAAGAGAGCAATTTTGTGTTATTGCAGCCCACAACTGCAATAGGCACTGTGTGAAAAGAAGAGCTGAAGAAAAATCTGCATTAAAACTTCCCTGGTTTTCAACAAAACCTTTATCATGTTGCATTTCCATTAGGCTTACATAAGATATTGTGCCAGCCTGCAAAGTACCTGTGCCTTAACAGGGCATTCTTATTCCATGGATTACTTCCCTTTGAATATTAGAAACCATATTTTAATAATGAAAGTAGAGATGATTTGCTCCTTACTCTCCCTAGCTCGAAAGAAGAAGATCAGAAGGGCAGAATTGGTTTCTGTTCATTATGCATCACTGGCTGAATTGTTTCCACATTTCCAATCTAATCTAAATTACACTTGTGTAACTCCAGAATATGACAGAAGAGATGCAGGATTGAAACTGAGAGAGCTCTTGTAACTTGCCCTTGGAAGTTTCAAAAAGTATTACTGACCTCCTCCCACACCCTCCCTTACTCTCCTACCTTATTTTCGCAAAGATATTTGTTAGGGATGTCTGAGGTGGTTGTTCACACAGCTCAACAAGGTCTTGCCAGGCCTCTTCAGAACTGGGTGAAGAGCAGTTCCTCTGTATATCTGAGGAATACATATAAATTGTATTAATCAAATAATATTTTATGTCTAGATATCTGAGGAGGAATGCAAGCTCTCTTGCCTAAATACAAAAATTGACATACTGGGTCAAAGCAGAAATCCAGTTCATAGAATCATAGAATTGTTTAGGTTGGAAAAGACCTTTAATCATTGAGTCTAACTGTTAACCTAGCACTGCAGAGTCCACCACCAAACCATGTCCCTAAGCACCATGTTTATACGTCTTTTGAATACCTGCAGGGATGGTGACTCAACCACTTTCCTGGGCAGCGTGTTTCAGTGCTTGATAACTCTATCCGTAAAGAAATGGCACAACTTGAGGCCATTTCCTCTTGTCCTATATCTTGTTATTTGGGAGAAGAGACCGACACCCACCTCACTACAACTTCCTTTCAGGCAATTGTAGAGAGCGATAAGGTCTCCCCTCAGCCTCCTTTTCTTCAGGCTAAACAACCCCAGTTCCCCCAGCTGCTCCTCACCAGACCTGTTCTCCAGACCCCTCACCAGCTTCATTGCCCTTCTCTGGACACGCTCCAGCACCTCAATGTCTTTCTTGTAGTGAGGGGCCCAAAACTGCACACAGTATTCGAGGTGTGGCCTCATCAGTGCTGAGTACAGGAGCACAATTACCTCCCTACTCCTGCTGGCCACACTATTTCTGATACAGGCCAGGATGCTGTTGGCCTTTTTGGCCACCTGGGCACACTGCCGGCTCATGTTCAGCCGGCTGTTGACCACCACTTCCAGGTCCTTTTCTGCTGGGCAGCTTTCCAGCCACTCTTCCTCAAGCCTGTAGCGCTGCATGGGGTTCTTGTGGCTCAAGTGCAGGACCTGGCACTTGTCCTTGCTGAATAACATACAGTTGGCCTCAGCCCATCGATCCAGCCAGTTCAGATCCCTCTGAAGAGCCTCCCTACCCTAAAGCAGATCAGTACTCCTGCCCAACTTGGTGTGTCCTGTAAACTTATTGAGGGTGCACTCGATCCTGTCATCCAGATCATTGATAAAGATATTAAACAGAGCTGGCCCTGGGGAACACCACCTGTGACTGGCTGCCAATTGCATTTAACTCCATTCACCACCACTCTTTGGGCCCAGCCCTCCAGCCAGTATTCTACCCAGTGAAGAGTATGCCCATCCAAGCCGAGGGCAGCCAGTTTCTCCAGGAGAATTGTGTGGGAAATGGTGTCAAAGGCTTTACTAGAGTCTAGGTAGACAATATCTACAGCCTTTACCTCAACCACTAAGCAGGTTACCTTGTCATAGAAGGAGATCAGGTTAGTCAAGCAGAACCTGCCTTTCATAAACCTATGCTGACTGGGCTTGATCACCTGGTTGTCCTGTACCTGCCATGTGATGGCACTCAAGATGATCTGCTCCATAACCTTCCCCGGCACCAAGGTCATACTGATAGGCCTATAGTTCCCCGGATTCTCCTTCTGGCTGTTCTTGTAGATGGGCATTGCATTTACTAACTTCCAGTCAGCTGAGACCTTCCCAGTTAGCCAGGACTGCTGGTAAATGATTGAAAGTGGCTTGGTGAGCACTTTCGCCAGCTCCCTTAGTACCCTTGAGCGGATCCCATCTGGCCCCATAGACTTGTGTGTGTCTAAGTCATGTAGCAGGTCACTAACCATTGCCCCTTGGATTATGAGGGCTTCATTCTACTCCCTGTCCCCATCTTCCAGCTCAGGGGGCTGGGTACCTGTAGAACAACTGGTCTTACTATAAAAGACTAAGGCAAAGAAAGCATTATGTACTTCAGCCTTTTCCTCATCCATGTCACTATGTTTCCCCTTGCATCCAGTAAAGGATGGAGGTTCTCCTTAGCCCTCCTTATATACATATTTATAGAAACATTTTTTATTGTCTTTTATGACAGCAGCCAGGTTAAGTTCTAGTTGAACTTTGGCCATTCTAATTTTCTCTCTGCATAACATCACAAGATCCTTGTAGTCCTCCTCAACTGCAGTTAGTTCACTTAGTTATCCTGTCTGCTACTGGACAAAAGCATATGCTTAAGTAAGAATATAAGAACACAGCATGTACGGAATGATCCTTCCCCACTTTTAGAAATCAGCATTTTACTGTGATTACAAAAAGACCCCTGTTAACTAGTGAACAGAACACAGGATTCTGGAAAGATGAGTTCTCTAAATGACTCTTCCTTTGAATTGCTTTCTGCCCTCAGGCAATTCACAAAGGTTGTGACTCATTTACCAAGTCAGTATGAAAATATTCATCAGGCTTTGCAAGTTGGTAGGGACTGGATGCCCTTACAAAGCTGTGTGTCACTGCAGCATAGCTTGTGACACAATAGCGGTAAAATCTGCTACTGCCAACAAGGGAAAAATGTGCCATGAAAAGTGGCTTAGAGATGATCTTACATCTTGAAAAGCAAATAGACAAATGAGGCTGTAAATTTCTGATCCAGGGAAATTTGTGCAGAGTAGAAATGGAAAAGACAAGTTAGAATTATGTGGTTGTATTAAAGTAACTTTTTCTTGTTTATATTTTAATAAAAATAATAAAAGACCTAATGAGCAAAAAACCAATAGCATAAGTTGTAGAGAACAATAGCATAAGCACCTTTTGAAAAAAATTTTAACCAAAAATTAGCACTAGTGAGATCTTGCAGCACCAAAACAGAGACGAGAAAACCAGTTTTGTTTTGATTTGAAACACAAAGGCTTTCCTAAGACTTGTCATGTCCAAAATTCTCTAAAGCATCTAAGGGGAGTATGCTATAAATTATTTCTTCTTACAAAAATTGTAAGATTGATGAGTTTTCCTTTATTTACAAATTGATTTCAGAAACCCCTAAGGTATTTCATGGTTATGTTTTGGAGACATTATTTATCATATTTCTATTTTGAAGATGCTGTTCTGAATCCATCAGTATGTCGCTGTTCTGAATCCATCAGTATGTCCTGTTGTTTCAGTCATCTCCCAACATATTTGTGTATCAGTTTTATGTAATTACATCAGTGACCAATTTTTAAAATCTAGAAAGCAGAAAAATAACTCTACAGAAAAAAACTATACCTCATGTTATGTCTCTTAATTTCTATTTGTTATTCTATCTAATAGAAAAATAATAAGAAAAATAAAGAAAACTAATTTACTCAGTGAATTGTATATCAAAGTGGAAAAATATGCATGAGTTTCTTTGCTATATTCCAGCAAATTGCATCTTATCCATCAATAATATTATCCAGTCATGTGGAATATTAAATAATAGGTTGGCTGCTTTCCATGAATTTCATCAAATAGTCCTTTTATACTTAAAAAAGTCTTACAACTTTAGTGAGAAAAAGGCCAATCATATTCTTCACTATGTCAGATAGAGCAGAGATTTTAGATGTCTGACATAATGGAGTTCTGTCTTGCTTCATTTGATAGGCTGTCCTCTTCTGTATTGGGTGCTACTTGATATGGTGATAAATTTGCCTCTAAAAACCTCCAAGCATCTTCCAGGTTATGAAAAATGTATTTTGTACTTTACAAAACTGTAATTTATCTAGTGACAAATTGTCACACAACCCTTAATACATGTGTAGACTAGTATTTTTCTCTTGTTCTTTAGAGTGTCACGATCAAAGCTTGTATCCACTGCATTCAGTTTTGCTCAGAAAACGTAAGAATTAATGGCAAAAATTTTATTTTTTAAAAGTTTCCCCTTCAACATCACCTGCCATAAAAATTTATATACAAGGGTTTTTTTTGCAAAACATTGCTTGATCAGCAGCAAGAAAATTGCTTCCTATCAAAGTCTGAATGTTACTATATGGCAATATTCTCATCATGTGGGCTTTCCTGTACGGAAGAGCTGACCAGAATAGTTCTTTTTCAAAATATATTTCTCTAAAAAAGCTATTTTCTGAAGTAATAGTTTACTTCTGAATGCAGAAATGATGTGTTAGAGGGAATGCATTCCACTCGATTTTGTTGCATCAAAATCTCTGCAAAGAACTGGAGATGAAACTCGCTCTTTCCCTCAGTCTTTTAAGAGCAGCATGAAAGCTATTAAATAAACGACTGTGATCACAAGCATTTGTGGCATGTGATCTGCCTCCATCCACAGTAAATCATTGAGTCATCATATTGCATACTCATAATATATACTTCCCAGAATATTCTTCCTCAGATCAATGAACCCATACGGCTCCTGTTATCTATTAGGCACTAGGGAATTCCACCTACAAATCCATTCCTCTAAGTATAATTTAATTATAATTAGGTTTGTGCTAATATGGCAGAAGTATGCCTTAATATAACACCAGCATAATTGGAGAAAATCTGCAAGGATATAACAAGAAGGCATGGTATATTATAACTGCATAAGCTCAGAGTCATTGTCAGCTCTTTCATGCCAAAGTCTGTACTAATAGTGGACTGCCAATAGCATTATTTAAAAAAAAAAAAAAAAAGCTTAGATTAATATCTAAAATTTGTTTCTTTGGCTCAAACTTATCTTCCCAAAGCTATGAATTTACCCAGAGCAGGAAAAGACCTAGGCAAACTGGAGAGAGTTTGACAGAGAGGACACTTTTCTATCTTATGATTATGCCAACAATCATCACTCTTCATTCCAGTTTGTGTAAGGCAGTAAGAATGCCTACTTATCATTCCTACAGCACTCTGAGAGGTACAAAAGCCAAATAAATATTACATTTAATTTTCAATAATGTTCAAAAAGTAACTCTTGTATTTTGTGCATCGCTAAACCATCATGTGACCATTCATCCGCACAGGTCTGTGTATCTGGTGAACATACGGGACAGGAGAAATGCCCTTTGGTTGAGTTATGTCATAAAATGCTATGTTACATATTGCATTTCTCCATACCATGGCCAGTGGCCAACAGTATTGAAATGTTGCTTTCATTAACACCTGACTAAATTAATTGCAATGGGTCCTACCCTCTGCTATCATGGGTTGTGTAACCATACTGTGGCCAGTGAAACTAAGTTGAGTTATACAGCAGAAAATCAGGGCTACCAGCCTCCTTAGCTACCCAGTGGATTCCTTGAAGTCAGAGTCGAGCTTCTTGATACTGTTAAGGTGTTTTTAAAGAGTGAAATGAATACAGTAGTGTTTCCATCAAAGAACAGTGTGTGCTGCATATTAACTGCCTCTTTCATTTTTATGGAGCAACAATATCAATAACTGTCACAGACTTCTGTAACACCAAGCCACTCCTCAAGACACAAGGTTTTGTCAACCTTTTTACTTCTTAAGATAAATCTTATTCCCGTTAATAGGTAAAATGTTACCTTTAGATCAGGTTTTGCTGTTATTGAGAACATCACAAATGAGGAATTGCAGGACAATAGGACAGAATTTGCAAGAAAAACTTTTCATAATAAATCCCTTGTAAAAGGAAAAAAAACAATTAACATTTCAGTCCTGATGAAGTAGAAGTCCTGGATAGCATCCAGCAACCAAATAGGAGCAGAAAAGCTGCACCCTAATATCTTCCCTTAAACGGAAGGAGCTTTCCAACTCCGGTCTGCTTTCCTCTGAGGGTAACCTACTGCAAGTGCATTATCTTGGTTCATGCAGTAGAGGACACTATTTTACACATCATCACCTCCCTGGCCAATGTGGTGTGGTAACACTGCCCCCACTTTAATCAAGCCCTGTCTGTTCTCCAGATACAAAAGAGGGGTTGCATTAAGTTGTGGATGAAATGCCACGCGAGCCAAGGATAAAATATTATCAAGACATAATTAAGTAATATCAACCACTGCAATAATAATAAAAGGATCGAATAACATTTGTGTGTTAAAGGTGTGCAAGTGTATTTCTTGACCTGGGTCTTGTTGTGCATAGGCATCCTGAAGTTCACATCCTGTTCTTCCTACTAGCATTCAGCTGCCCACCAGCTGAAACCTGGGATAATAAGCAAACTGCCACTCAATCCTCATCAAATCTCTAAGTTCAGCCATCTGTACGTTCTGAACCCAGAATGCATGGCTGTGCTCTGAATTTCCTGGAATTTAATCGGATCATTCTGAGTACAAGCAAGACACATGAAAATCTAGGGGAAAAATGCATTTATAAAGGTTGTTAAATGATTTATGTCATGCTAGTTGCTTCAGTGCTTAACTTAGTGCATCTAGGGAAATATTTAATTAAGTTTTCTTTGAAAGATCCCAACTATTAGCATGTTATAACAGGATTGGGAAATAGAACTATATTCTCGGTTGAGGCTTTAATATAAGTATGTAATATTGACCTGCCTGCCTCCAAGTAAGACACTGAGGAATAAATTTATAATTGTCTTTACAAAAAAATCAGCAGCATAAAAGTTCTGGAGAACAAGAAATGAAGATTTTATCTAACAAATTTTCCTCATGACCCACTTTTGAACTAGTCAGTCGTTATGCGGAGCCTTCATATAAATTTGATTAGGAAACATCAATCACATTATAATTTTGGTGCTGTTATGTTTATTTATTAAGAACAGTCAGAAAGTCATGTTTTCTGAAGCAGGATATTAATTAAACGGCACAATGCAATTCCAATTCCAAGATGCTTTGTGGCAACACCAAATGTTCTCTTTCCTCAGTTTTCTTTAAAGCTATGATATAGGAACATTTTCTACTTTATCTTGGACTCTTTTCTGTTTTCTCTGCTTGTCTTCTTGTTTATCTGTGCCTGTTCACAAAATCCCTGCTCAGACTAAAACAATGGACAGACCTCATGTTTGCAGGCAAAACTTGCCATGAAATACCATGCTGTTATTTACTTGTACTATTTTATGTAAAAACCACAAGCAGGTGTCCAGGTTCTGTTGTGCAAGGAACAGTATAAATGCACCAGGAAAAAATTATATCTAATTGCATAGACTTTAGTCAAATTATATCACCACTAAATTACTTCTCTAGGTCATTAACACTTTTTATTAAACTCAAATTAGATTTGTGAATAAAAGTTGCTAAATATTTTTGTCCTGTTGTCGCAATGATAATGAGGGGCTGTGGGTATAAATTTTAAAGAAAAGAAGGGGGGGGTGTCTCTGAATGGTCTATAGTCTCACAGAATTTTAGGATAGTTAAGGTATCTAGTCCAACCTCCTGTTCAAATTAGGGTCAGCACTGAATTCAAACCGGGTTTCCCAGGGCTTTGTCCAATGATGTCTTGCAATCTTCCAAGGATGGAGATTCCACAGACTCCCTCAACCCTGGTCCAATGATTAATTAACCTCATAAAGAACATTTTTACCTAATATCTATTCAGAAGCTCCCATTTCAATATATAGCCATTGCCTCTCATTTTCTTACTGTAAAGAGCCTGTCTCTGTCTTGGTAACTTCCTTGTAGGTATTGGAAGGCTACTAATTTTTTTTTTTTTCTGCTATGCCTTCTCTTCTCCATTCTAAACAAGCCAAATTCTTCCCACGTGACATGCTGCAGCTGCCTGGCCATCGTGGTGGCCCTCCATTGGCCTGGCTCTTCATTTCTTTCTGTCTGTCTGTCTAATGCACGTAAAGTCCTGCAAGGGAGGCAGATTTATCTGCACCTATTCTAAAAAAAGAATGTAATCCGCTTTTATCACTGTGTTACAATTAATTGCAAAGTTAAAAAATATCTTTCATATCACTGCCATTAACTGGAACCTCATAAGCAAGTGATCATCTCTAGGCAGAAATAAAGAGCTACTAACTTGACCACAGACCTTATGAAGTTCCTGCATTTCTGAGATGGGCAGCACATACCTAAGGCTTTCATCAGCATGACAGCAAACTATCTTCATTGCATTAACGCACAAGCTGCTTTAGAGAAATCTTCACTACTCATGGTAAATATGGCAATCTTCGCAGCCAATTCGGTGAAGCTGAAGGAAGAGGCCTTTCCATTCCAAAAGCTGCAGAAGAAAAGAGAAAAAAATTCCAGGAGGTTGAAGAGAACAGAATGATTCCATTAGAAGTTATCTCTTATCACCCCTGACCTTGACTTCGGCCAATTTATATTACACATGTAGAAGTTGTCCATCTATATTTACATGACTACCCAATTTCTGGGAACAAAAAGATACAAATAATCTATTCATACATATACACAAAGTTATAAATGCAGCTGTTGTAATGGAAGGATTTAAATGAACTAGGTTATACATGCTATCCCCCAGTTTAGTTCTATAAAAATTCGAAGACTGAACTTCATTTGTCCATTTCTGATCTGATAGAGAATGTGTGTGTCACGCATGTGGCTATTTCAGCCCTTGGGAATGATTCCAGTGAGATAATCACTTGGGGAAGGTGCGATTTACCAGGGGCCTGTATCTGCATTAGTTCAAAGGTCTATTAGTAAATACACGGAAAAATTTGCAGCTTTTGAGGCATAATCCTTCTCATGCCAGAAGGATGATAAAGCAGGGGACTATAAAGTGCTGTAATTCAAGGCACACAGCTCATGAAGACATAAAGTGTTCCTTTTTTAGCAGAATTAGAGTCATAAAATGGCCTTATTTTAGAATCTGATCCATCTGGCCCACATTTGTTAATTAGTAAGATTTCTACTAAATAAATAGAACTCAGTTTCCTTCAAGGAAGGCCTTGCTAAGATCTGAAAATCAGGATGTCACAGCTTCTATTACAGTTAGGACATGTCAGAGAGAAGAGTTATACAATGCGCCTGAGACATTAATTACATCTCTGTAGGCGAGAAATAGGATACAAGTTTCCAGACATGTGAGGAGAATGTGGGAGGAGCACTCATTAATGGTCCTTGTGTGAAAAATCTAAAGCAGTCTTTCTGGGGAAAGAAAAAAGAAATTAGATAAAAAAACAGCTTTCCATGAAAAATAATCCCATAGAAAGAATTTATTCAGTTCTTTAAGTAACTCACAGAATTTGCAGGTAGCATTTCTTGAATTACTAGAATTCTGGACATTATTTCTTGCTTCTGAAGGGCTTGATGCCTCACAGAAATAAGGAAGGTTGCCTCTCTGCTTTTACAAAACGCATAGCTGTGCGTTTCACAGCAAAATAGATTGAGGCACAAGAGAAGTATCTTTCCTTTTGTCTCGCAATGCATCAGGCATACCCCAGGCACGTAACAAATAATAAATAAAATAACAGCGTAAGCATGGCTAGGATTAGAATACTATTACCATACTCTGGAGTTTCTGTCATGCTCTTTCATCTCACTTTTGGCAACCCACTTGCCACTTCACATCACAGTTTGAGAGTGATCTTCCAGGATATCAGCTACACATGAGAACAGGAAACCCAGGATATATTTTTTTATTAACTTGCTCTCTGCATGGGTGTATCTCAACAAGACCTTTGAATATAGCTTGTGAGTACTGGCCAGTACAGAAAGAGAATGCAATTTCTAATATTCCTTTCCAATTAATTCTTAATCTGTCTTCTGAAAAAATGGGCTGATATCAAGGCAAAATACATATCCTCGAGTTTTCCCTGCCCTTTCTCTGCTCTAATCCTTTGCTTGCATGTGTCTACATTGTGTATGTTAGAAAAGCTTGGTGAGGAGGTCTGTCTCTAGTAACAATTATCTAGGTTGTAGCAATTTGGTACATACAGGAAGATGAACGTAAATTGTATAATAAATCCTGGAACTCACCCTGGCATGGCACCAATGGAGTTAAACACAGCCCCAAGCACTGTGATTGCTCCACCTTTATATTTTATCTGACAGTTCTTTTTCTCTCCCTGGATTGTCATGTAGCCCTTTTGCTCTGTCTGTTCACATTACACAGTAGCTCCTCTGGTGTCTCTTTCAATTTTTTCCATACAAATGAATTCCCTCTGATACATTAAAATTTGTACACAGAAGACTTCCTTAAGCTCACTGTTGCTTTGGCACACTTACCTTTATACATAAATAATTATAATTAGTAATATAGATTAATAAATAAATGCCTGGCCAAAATATTGGGAGCATCTACAAAAGTTAATTTTCACAATATATGTCTTAATAGACTGCCAGCATAAAATTTCACTTGTGGAGGACTTCCAAACTCTTCCATAGCTTAACGGTTTCAGTGTTTGTACCAGCAAGTGGAGGAACTTGCAGTAACATAAACTGATGGTGACAAAGGCTTTGATAAGGAAACATTCAGATTTGTGAGGAAAAGACTATACCTGTCCTCAGACAGGGGCAGACAAAGAAAACATTACTGTGTATGACCCCTAGTACTACAGGTTATATTACTACATAAATAAGGACTTGGTGGATGTTTTAGTTTCAAAGGAGAATTGGCAGCTGACAGTCGGTATGAGATTTAAGTTTTGTAGCTGAGAAGTTAACATCTCCTTGAATAACTTTAGTGCTCCTCCTCTTTCCCCAGATGACTTTGGATGTGATTTGAGCTGACACTCACAGTTGTGTGTTTGAATAGCTCTATTCAGTGCTAGGTTAGTTTACACGTCAACTTCCCAGACCTGAAAATCATGAAACTCTTGATTATGTTTGTCAGCCCATCCTGAGTTTTTACTTCATTATGAAATTTATTGAAAAAGAAACATTGAGCACTTGATTTCCCTCTTTCGGACTGCTTTTAAGTATTACAGAAAAACCTACGGAATAATAAAAATTCCCCCAAAGGATTTGTATTTCTCTGTATCAGTAATAGCTTATAAAACAGAAAAAGCCTGCTTTAAGAGCTTTGCACAACTAAGTTCTGTCTTGTTAGTATACAGTTTGGGCCTTTTTGATTTTAAAATTTGTAAATGCAATATAAATGAAAAGACATATAAAAAGTATTATATATATGATCTATATACTTTCCACAGAAAATTTAAGCATTTTAAATGAATGAATTCTGAAAGGAACAGCTTTGAGTGTTATTGACTGAAAAAGCAGATGGTGCAAGGATACATTAGTGTCACAGAGCATTACCTTCATCCTTAGGAGCAGAGATGGCATCTCAGTGATGCACTGGGCTTTTTTCATTGCTTTCTAGGTGATTCAAGTCATAAAACATAAAAAACCCTGTTTCTTACTGAAGTTGTGTACCAAAGAAATTAATGTATCTCTGATTTACTCTTTGTGTATAGGTTCCTTCTCTAAGGGGAAAATTCAGCTTAAAGCTGATAAGTCATTTAGGTCTCACCTAAAACCTTTAAATAGAGCGTAAGTATGATTTACATTATGCATGAACCTTGAGCTAGCCTTTGCAGAAGGGTAAATTCAGTTTCTTTAACCCTCACACGTTAGACTTAACCAGTTTTCCATGATAAGGAGGTTGAAGGTTTGGCACATGAAGACACGTACTTTCTTTTTCAGCTTACTCTATTACCAGAGGCCCAAATCTTTTTCCATCACACAGCCATGTGAAATATGCTTGTAAAAATAATTTCTGAGTTTTCTAATAACAATATTTATAATTATTCAAATCCTATGATAACATAAGATGGCAACTGGTGCCAGCCCCAAAGTGCATTCTGTAAGGGTCACAGTGCCTCACCCCAGGCTCTGCCATGTTTCCAGGGGTTCCCCAACCTGAAGAGCAGCAGCCAGGATAAGGCCTTCTGTCCCACCCAGCCAAGTTTTTTTACTAGAAAAACAAACTAGAAAAAAACCCATGAACAAACTAATAAAAAAGATCCTATTAATCACAGAAATATATTTCATAAAAATAAAATCCTTTTTATTAAGCACATAATTCTCAGTTCCCTTTAGAACAGCCTCACGACAAGATATTTTGCTAGAGAGACTGCAGGAATATTAAATACTTTTTTTCTGGCTTCACTCTGAGGTCACCCTTGCCTTTTATACCATTACCCATCTTCTCAAACACACAGGAAGAGACATGCCTGTTCAGGGCCTCACTGTGTGACTGTGACAGACCCAGGAAGTGTTTCCACTCCAGTATGACATTTTAATCTCCATTAATTTTCACCTACTTTAAAAGAGACTCCTCTGGACAAAGTTCAACATTCAAAGTTTGTGTAAGCATTCCCTGGGGTTTTATGTTCAGCCAGACATTGAACATTCGTCTGGATGGCACCTCACAGAGAACGGCTGTACGTCATCAGGAGGAAGGCACTAGATGACCTCACAAGTCTTTCACTGGTCTAATTCCTGCTTCTTGATCAGGGTTAAAATAGTTTATACTAAACTGCCATCTGAGGCTGGGCCTTGATCCAATCATGCACTCCAGTCCACAGAGTCCACAGTATCCTTTTGCTAATGAAGATGCTGAGAGTGCAGGGACTTGCCCTCGGTGCAGAGAACTGGCCCGTGCTCCTGGCTACCTCTAAATTTCTCATGCCTTTCAGAAGAGAAGGCGACATGAAAACAAGCCTGTGACAGCACGACTGCCTTTGGAACTGGGATGCACCTACTGCAGGAACCCCCTAACCAGATCTCAGAAAGACAAACACAGCTATCTCTTAGACATAAAGAGGGGAGATTCTGAAGACCTCCCCAGACTGTCCAGCCATGCTCTGCCTTGCACTGTTTACCTTCCTGTGCTAATTAGGAACCAGTCACAGAGGAAATTCCACAAGACCATGGAGAAGAATCACTTGTTCCTGTTTATATGTCGTACCTGTCTTTTGTATCACAACTGTGGGAACACACAGGAGTATTAGGGAAGAGAACTTTAATTAGGGGCACTATTTAAAAAAATTATTAATTTGCTTTAGCTCCAGGAATGTCTTAATCTATAATTAAAAAAAAAAAAAAAAGAGAGAAAAATTAGCAGGATTTTTTAAGGACGATCCTCCTTGAGCAAAATTGGCGAGAAACTGTAAACTGAAATTAGCTGCCAAAAATGGTTCAGAATGGTCAATGGCTTCATTTACTTTGGCAAAAATACTGAATAACTATGGAAATATACAGACTTCATGCATGCTGCTGTTTACGTATTACTATACACTGACAAGAAAATGGCAGAAAGGATTTATTTGCTTGCCTTTAAAGGTTTAAGTTGATAACAAAAAAATTATCAAATGATGAAGCATTCCTACAATAACTTAACTAGTGACTGCAAGATGATTCAGACTTGACGTAAAGGGTCCATGCGACAATACGCGACTGTAGCAATGCATATGCATAACAGCATCACAGGCAGCCACAGTGAGCACATTTGGATACTCTTCTCACTATTGTTCTAATGAATGGAACCTAAACAAGCCCCTTCGAAGCTGCAAACATGCGTGCTTTGAATAACCCATTCAGCCCTAGTCAAACTTGCAGCTGAGCTTCTGGAGTCTGTGAACATAGGCTGAAAAAAGAGCAGCTTACTTATTTAATATTGAAATGAGAGGAGGCAAGATGCAAAAATTAGGTCCCAGATACCCATTTTTGATGGGTCCAGTTGTGACTCTGAAATTGTGAGTTGCCAGTAAAAGAATGAAGAGATGGGGAAATGTCTTTTGAATAGCTCTCAGAATATCTGGTAAGCAGGCACGGACCCCAGGTAGGCCCTTCCTGGTTAAACGTAGGATTCATCTCATCTACTTTAGCCTTCTGGAAGTTAGGCATTATGGTATGAGCTACTTGCTAGGTTGTCTTTATAGTCAGTGGAGAGAACAAGGCTCTCGGAGAAGGTGATTAGTCCTGCCTATCTCAGGAAGGGATGAATTTTTGATTTAAAGTGCTCGTCTTTCACCTATAAGATCAGCTGTTGTCTCTCTGTAGGTGATAAGCTTGATTTAGATACCTAACATTTAAATCGCTATAACTAGTAGAGATTAGTCCTTTAAATGCTCCAACTACTTAATAAAATACAGGCTTTTTCTCTTCTAAAAGCCAGGTACATCAGTGAAAGTATGTGCTCCAGGTTTCAGCTGATGCTCAAATAAAGGTCAACATCGCACACTGCGTGTCCATTGTGAGTCCCAGCTTAGGCACAAGAGGATGTTGAGGTCCAAAACATTGGTAAATGGTGGCATTCTGACTCCTCCTGTGTTGGTCATTCCTGGAGGTAAGGCTGTGTCACATGGAAGTCCCATCTTATGTATCAAAAAAGAAAAGCGTGTCACATCGAATATTTATAAATCTAATGTTTCAGGGTTTGTTTTTTTTTTGCTAGTGACAACTTAGACAAGTGGAAATAGGCTGGTTACATGAGCAGAAGTTAAATGAAACACAGTGAGAAGTGGCAGGCTTCCTTTTCTGTGTGGGTTAATGAGACCCTGTAGGACAGCAAGAAGGTGGTTTTAACTGTTCTGATTAGCTTGACCTAAAAGCCACTTCATGATTCACACACAGAAAATGTAATTTTAAAAGATCAAATTGATGATCAAATACAGACTAGTTAACAACAGAGATCTTAAAATACCCTCTTCACAGCATCTTCTGCTCCTTCCAACACCATGCCAGGTTTTATTGAATATAATGTCCTGGGCTGGGAACAACTCCAGCCAGAAATCTTGTATGTTTTAATACACAGGATACTTTTTCAGCATGCTTTCAAGTGACATCTTTAAAATACACTGGATGTAAATTCAGGACGACCACATCTCACCCTTTCTTATCCCTCCTTCCTGACCTCCAAAGAAGGAGTCTCTTTGAGGGTGCCCTGTGCTTAACTTGCAGTTGAAATTTGTCTGAGAAAGAGCTTGCTGAAAGCCTTCACTGCATGGGAGTGCACTGCTGGATGTCTGCTTTGGGGAAGCTGTCCTAGAAACCCGCTGGGTATTCTTTTGTTATAGATGAACACTGTCCACATTAGATTTTTGTCCTATTGCTAGCTATTTTTGTTGGTGGTGCAACTTCATTACTGATGAGAACTACCGGCATTTTAATCAGGGGCAACTCATTCTAATCTAACTGCTGATGAAAACGGGAAAAAAGGATACATTTGATCCATCCTTCTAAGCAGAATTCTTCCTGCTGAATACTACAGAGCCGGAAAGGTAAGACTCTTCAAATGATTAGAGGGAAGATTTGAAACTCAATTCTACAAACATTAGTTTGAAATGAAACCTAAGCTGCAGGTTCTACTATAATGACAGCAATAGGTTGGACAAATGAGAGAAAGATGCAAGACATATATGTAATGTAAATCAGCACATTAAATAATCTTCATACTTGTAAAGGACTCCCTTTATAGGTGTTAGAAACATATTTAGACAAGGGATATCAAACAGGCATAGGAGTCAGTTCCTTCCCCCCCCCCATTAGTACATAGCCTGAAGTCTTTTCTAAGCCAGAAAAAACACATCTCCTTAATGTGGTCATTGTCCTATAGCAAATTAGTAGAGATCATCAAATCATTCATTCAACTGAAGGCCATTTCCAATCCATCTCATTAGCACAATGTTCAACCCAGTTAAAGCAGGGTCAGACTAAAGTGAGCAACTAATGGACTGAAACACTGAATTTTTTTGTGTAAAAGTTGCTGAACTCAAAAATACAATATTTCAGATACAAGATCAAATGATAGATTGTAGCATTTTCTTGAGAAAACTTTAAAAATAGATCATAACGTATCCATGCCTGATTTCTTCTGGGAGAAAAAACTGTTATAAAAGGATTATATTGACAAGATACAACAAAGACCAAGTTAAATCCTGAGTTATAGCTTGGAAAAAATGAGTGGCTTTTTTTTATGTGTCTGAATATCATAAAAGTAGTGATAAAAGGGATAACCCCACCACATACCATCCAGGTCATACTCAAATTTGAAAGCAACAACAAACAGCCTGTAGTCTATGCAGATTTTAAAACAATACATGCTCTGGCACACATTCCTATTTGCCCTTACAAAGCCAAGCTTACCAGCATATGACTGGTGAGATTTGTCTATATTAACTTGTAAGACTCACTTGTGTAAGGTAAGTTTTATACTTGCATGTGCAAAACAGGCACAGAGCCTCATATTTCAGTCTGGACATGATCCCGACAGCAGTCTCGTGAACTTCTGGCTACTAATACCTGTACTGGCATCACAAACGAGTGATCAGAGTTCTGCAGGGGTCCCAGGACATGTTTAACACACATCTATATGCTCAGTTACAGGCAGACATTAGGTCACTCTGCCAAGCCAGTGGGAGGCGAGTGAAATCTCTCCAGACAAGGTGGCAATTTGCTTTGCCTGAGGTAATAGACTGCAAGTCGCTCTGTGGACATATGCAGGGTGGACATACACATGACCATGTAATTTCTCATTTCAGACCTGTTGCTTAACTGAAATAGCTTTCACAAACGGAAGAAAAAAAAAGCCTGTGCTGTTGTCCTTAAAATTAGCTGAAACTAACCCTATAAATACAAGTTAATTAGTGACTAGAAGTATGAGTGTGGTTTTTTGATCCAGGAACAGCAATATGAAAGGGATACAAATTACTGTATAATCCTGGTGCCCAGCATAAAAAAATATGCTGAGAAACTGCAAAACCAGCATCACAATAATGATGGTAGAACTGTAGGAAATAGCAAACACTTAGCAAAATAAATTTGCTTAGTTTATCCAAAAGTAAATTAAAAGTGGTATGTTTACCTCTAAAATGGGGAACTCCTGCTCACTAAGCACAGTATTAGTAAAGATCAAAAATACTCACTGGAAATGGAAGACAAAATTCACATTGTAAAGACAACACAGGATTAACACTAACTAACTGAAATAAGTGGTGCTGAAAACTGGCAATTTGATTTCTGGAGGATATACTTTAATCAGAAAGTATATTATCATCAGGTTCTGACAATATCAGGCAGTGTAGGTGGTCACTTCTGGCCTTCATACTCCATGAAAATAAGAGTTGTAAGCACCTGGTCTCAGGAATGGATAATTGAGCAATACCAACATTTCACTCTTTGCAAGTATAGCACACCACAAATAGCAAACAGGAGACATGGCTATGCTCCTTCTTTGGCAAATTTTTGAGATAAATCCTAACCTTAAATTATATTAATTCTTCCTCTGTTTTCTCAAAACAATGTGGAGATTATAACTCATGGGTAAGATAAGCAGAGTTGCACCTCACTTTGTCCATAAAATATAATTACAGCTTCACATAAAAGGTAGCCAGAGAGCTGGATTTTCAGAGGTGTCTGGCACGTTTCTCATCAGAATTGTTTTTAATATACAACTGTAATCTTTATATATAGCCATGATATGTCAAATCTGGGGCCTTCCTAAGACTGAAAATGTGAAGCCATCAATGTACCTGGGGCTTAATTATGCATTAACTTCTTCTTAGTGCAAGAGAACATTCCTGTTCCCAAAAGCTAATTTTATTGTCCTAGCTTTCAACCTATAGCTGTAAGAAAATGTTTTTGTTCTTGAAAAACTTACAATGAAAATTTGCTTCTCAATATAAAGTGATTTTTCCCATTCATTTGTAACAATAGAAATGGAATGTTTTCCGGATTTCATGTGCCCACAGTATTTGTTGGAAAAATGTCTATTTTGTTCAAAATTTTGTATTGTGGAAAGGAATACTGTGAGAAGTTCTATAATAGCAATGTTTGTAGCCCATTTTATTTTTTTTGGGGGGGGTGGGGGGGTGGGCGGGGGGAGGAGTGGTGTTCTAGTTTTCTTTTATTTTGAAGAAGAAATATCCTTTCTTTGTCTTGAATGATGACCAAGTTGTTTGTCTCCCTGTTCAACTGTTTGACATTTCAGGGGGAATGACTTACAGTTCACAGGCACTAAAGTTATGATCATCATAAGCTTTTATTTTGCTGAAATAAACACATTTCTCTGTTCTTCCTCTCGCCTGCCACCACTGATGACAACAGGTATGCTGACAACTGTCAGGACTATTAATATGTATTGGAGAAAGACAAGGGAAAGGATATAGCAAAGAGCCCTTTGCTATTGTGTTGGAAAATTTCTTAAACCAGTAACGAACTCCAACAGGTGAGAACCTAAATTTTCATAGTTACAGTAATTCTGTCACTCAAACCAAATTAGTGCAGTCTGCCTCCATGCTGGCGTCTATCAAGATTAAGTGTAAAAAAACCCAATCGCATTTAGGAACAAGATTTTCCCTGTATACAATGGAGTTTCTTGCAGTGCAGTAAAGTTCATGAAATTCAAGTAACTTTTTGAATGACCCAACCTCCTGGTTTCTACAGTTGTCCCTGCCAGCAAACTCCAAAAAGCCAATGTGCTGGAACATCTTGTTCAAATTGCATGCTTTGTGTTGCTATCAATGTGACCTTTCGGTATCTCACAGCAGTCTAATTGGCCTTTAGTGGACTAATATTCCAAACTCTGTACGTTTAACTACACCTGTACATTACTGGGCAGCTATATTTCTCTTTATACAGACAAGAAAAAGGGAAACATTGCACCCATTTTTAAAAAGGATAGGAAGGAGGACCCTGGGAACTACCGACCTGTCAGCCTCACCTCTGTGCCTGGGAAGATCATGGAACAGATCCTCCTAGAAGCTATGCTAAGGCACATGGAGGACAAAGGTGATTTGAGACAGCCAGCACAGCAAGTCCTGCCTGACTAAACTAGTGGTCCTCTGTGATGGAGTGACTACATCAGTGGAGAAGGGACAAGCTACAGATGTCATCTAGCTGGACTTCTGTAAGGCCTTTGACATGGTCCCCCACAACATCCTTCTCCCTAAATTAGAGAGGTATGGATTTGATGGGTGGACTGTTCAGTGGATGAGGAACTGGTTGGATGGTCACCAGAGGGTAGAGGTCAACGGCTCGATGTCCAGATGGAGATCGGTGACAAGGGGTGTCCCTCAGGGGTCCCTACTGGGACCAGTGTTGTTTAATAACTTAATCAATGAAACAGATGGTTGGATCGAGTGCACCCTCAGCAAGTTTGCAGATGACACCAAGCTGAGCGGTGCGGTTGACATGCCTGAGGGACAGGACACCATCCAGAGGGACCTGGACAAGCTGGAGAAGTGGGCCCGTGTGAACCTCACGAGGTTCAACAAGGCCAAGTGCAAGGTCCTGCACCTGGATTGGGGCAACCCCCAGGATCAATACAGGCTCAGGGATGAAGGGATTGAGAGCAACCCTGCAGAGGAGCACTTGGGGGTACTGGTGAACAAAAAGCTGGACATGAGCTTGCAATGTGCACTCGCAGCCCAGAAAGACAATCACATCCTGGGGTGCATCAAAAGAAATGTGGCCAGCAGGTTGAGGGAGGTGGTTGTCCCCCTCTACTCCTCTCTGCTGAGACCCCACCTGGAGTGTGGTGTCCAGCTCTGGAGTCCTCAGCACAGAAAAGACATGGACGTGTTGGAGTGAGTGCAGAGGAGGGCCACAAAAATGATCATGGGACTGGAGCACCTCCCCTGTGAGGACAGGCTGAGAGAGTTGAGGGTTGTTCAGCCTGGAGAAGAGAAGGCTCTGAGGAGACCTCATTGCAGCCTTTCAGTACTTATACTATAGAGGGGGCCTATAAGAAAGATGGGGCCTATAAGAAAGATGGGGCCTATAAGAAAGATGAGAACAGACTTTTGAGCAGGGCTTGTTGTGATAGGACAAGGGGTAATGGTTTCAAACTAAAGGAGGGCAGATTTAGACTGGATGTGGGGAAGAAATTTTTTATGATGAGGGTGGTGAAACCCCAGAACAAGCTGCCCAGAGAGGTGGTAGAAATTCCATCCCTGGATACACTCCAGGTCAGGTTGGACGGGGCTCTGAGCAGCCTAATGTAGCTGAAGATGTCCCTGCTCACTGCAGGGGGGGTTGGACCAGATGACCTTTAACAGTCTCTTCCAACCCAAACCATTCAATGATTCCAAGATGCCCAGTTTTGGCCTCAATAAGTTTTGCAGCACAGTTCTCTTTAACATTAACAACTTTTTTTTTTTTTTTTCTCCCACTGTGTTGTCAGGAAAAAAAGGGATGAAAGTAAAAACAGCATTTCTGTGTGTGCAAGACAGCCAGCACAGTCAACAATGCAGTGTTGGTGACAGACTGAAGAAATCTTGGCTGGATAACGCAAAGCATAAAACAAGCCAATATTCACCCTTCGCTATCATGAAGCAAATATATATGATGTTTTTCCATACTCATCACATTGCTTACCTTAATGCTTTGTTCTCTATAGCAGTTCCTACCAGTGTTAGTAAATTCTGACCTCTGTCATATAACAGGACCATGAGCTTTTTAAATCCCAGAACAGGTTAGGTATCTGAGGGCAGAAAATAAAGGTCAATTGTCTCTTTGCATCATTCCTGTAAACCACAGCATTATTACAGCAGTCTGGGTAGTTTAAACCAAGCATAAGGAGAGATTTTGCTAGAACTGCTTCTGCAGTTCTGAATTCAGCTCCAGGAGACAATAAATACAAAGAAATCTGCATGTCAGGGGCAACACACAAAAAAGGATCTCTCTTGCAGTAACAGCCTATTAAACTAGACATAAAACAAGAAAGGAAGGGGAATGGGAAGGACAGAAAGAGAAAAAGAAGTTCCATTAATTATTGTGTCTTCCTCTTTGTAACTTCAAGTTTGCATTAACAAAATACAATTGAGCTCATCATTACTAAAGAAACTTTAAAACACTCACATAATTTTTGTCTCCCCTATAGTTTCCATGAAACAGATGCATGTGCATATTAAGCTGTATTTTACGATTCATCTGGGGCAACTTAGCTCAGACATGTCTTTTTGTTTATTACAAGAACAGCCTGGATTGATTTTTTTTGGCAAATAAATTCTTATTGAATTAACAGAGTAAGGACTTTATTTCCCAAAGTTGCAAAATTATTTCTTCTGCTGCGTGGCAAGCCAAAGCAATGCATATCCGGGTTCTCATAAGTTATCGGGTGCACCCTTAAGGTCACATGTCCTGATTGCACTTAATGCATTATCAGAGAACAGTTCCATAGTATGGAGCAAAACAAGTTCAGCTGTGGGATGGCAGTTTTAACAACTGTTTGCAGGTGGCTCTTGATGGGTTGTAGCTTCTGTCTAGCCACCAACTCACTAACTTATTTTTGAAGCCTTCCTAATGTGTCTGAATGCTTAATTTCTGCAAGGTGATGCTGAGAGAGCCCAGACAGCTACCGCTGGTGCCTTTAGCCCTGAGTTTCAGCAGTAAGGTGATGGCTAGAATAAAAGTATTGAGGAACTTCTGGGGTGATGGGCCACAGCACGCTGCAAGGTCATCAGTCCTGATCACCGCGCAGGGAACACTTGGCACTAATAATGTGACATTGTTTTAGGGAAGACAGAGTGAATTAGGTTTCCTTATAGAACAAAGAACTTACATTTAGATAAAGCATAGCCAGCTGAGTGCTGGAGAAGACTTGGCTAGTTATTCTGCTGCTCAAGCTGTTTTCCATGTCTCTAGCATCAGCTTGAGTCTTGAACAGCAGAGATATTCCACTCCATTACATTATACATCTGCAACATAAAAAGTTCTGTAAGCAGGTCTACAACAGACAGGTCATTAAGGTTTACTGTGATCTAAAAAAGCAACAGGTTTATAGACCTTGTCATATATTATAGTGGAAGTTATTTTTTGTATGGTATTGTTTATGTAACAAGTCCCACGATACTTCAAGAAACTTCAAGGCTGTTGCACTTGATGCTTGAAATAGTGTGCATATAGTCATATACTTGGTCATTTCATTTCTGTTTTTTGCAGATTGCCAGATAATTGTGCTACACTAGCTCAGCTTTCATTGAAAAATACTGACTTTTCTTTTAGGGGCAAAGTTACCTTTCGTAATACTAACAAAGTAAGTAATTCAGAGATGGCCACTTGAATCCACAGACAGAAGCACTAATACCCATGAGAATCACATGTGTTCATCTCCCATTATTGACCTTCAAAGGGAAATAACAGCAATTAAGTAATATCTTTTTTTTTTGTAATTGTGTCTTCAGAAAAATTACAGCAATAAGTGTATCCATTTTAACTCCCTCTTATTATATGACTACGAGAGTATGCATCTATCTAACCAAATGCTTTCTTGTGCTCTCATTAAAACATTGTATCTCCATAGTATGTAAATAAAAGACCATTTAATTTGGGAAAATCTACTTTTAATCAAGTAATTATTTCTCATTTTCCATTTTTCTTCTAAACACATTAAAAAAAAAGAAATAAAAATTATGCCAAGACTTAGTTATTGTAAGAGCTTATATTGTGGCACAATCCAAATTACTGACAAGGTATGTAAGATCAGGGAATAATGAAATGAAAACACCTCACATCCAAATTGGAAATAACTTTTTCCTGTAAAGTATGCAAAAATCTCAGGATAAAATACCTCGATTGTTAGTGCCAGGAGTCAAAATCACCTCATCTCTCCTGGATGCCAGGGTCACCTGAAGTGACCATCTCAATTATCAAGCTGCAGTTTTACATCTTCACTAGTTTCTTTGCCTTTGCCTTGGTGTGTCTGAGAAATTAAAGCTTCCAGTGATTAAGGATCTTTTATCCTTTACTTGTACTAGCATAGGTCCAGTTGGTTTTATGCCAATGTTATCATTTATGCTTCAATAATTCTTTTCTTTCGCTTGTGCTACTACCCCCTCCAGCCTTGATTTATTTTCTCTAAATAAGCCAAGATCATTTTTTATCAAACTTTATTCTGCCTTCAAACGTTGTTACATATTGTCCATCTGTGCTCTTCAGCTCAAAATTAAAAGAGCTCTACCATCAAACTGGTTATCAGAATATCTATTTTAAATTTTAATACAGGCAACCAAACTGTTTATCATGTTGCAGATAAATTTTAACTAGTGCCTGATATTTTTAGCTTGCCTGATATGTTTGAGCACAGTTGTTAGTTTTTCTCTTCACTATTATATTAGTGACTCACAGATATGTTGTGACTGTCAAGTTTTCAAATATTTAATCCCAAATGCATAACTATTGCTTTCCTTCCTAAAAGCATGGCTTTGTTATACCTCCTTTGTTCAGTGAAAAAATCTTTTACTGACCATGGCTAGATATTCCTACATTCTGCCATTATTAGTAATATTTGTTCTAAAGTCTGTTTCTGGAAGGTCAAAATCTCCCATAAAGACTGTAAATCTTCCCTAAAGCTAATATTTCTCTTTCTAATAACATTATGGAGATCTTTATCCAGCGCAAATTAGACTCTAGGGGGCTAAAGCAGACATCCAACATTATCCAAACATTTTTATGATCCTTCCTTAAATTGTTTTTTGCTCAAAATTACTCATTTTATCATGTTATCCCATTTTTTTTAGCTTAGCACATTATGAATACATAATAGTCTTTTGCTACCCTGCCTTTTATTTCTAGCTTGCCTGAACAGTGTGTACTCTTCCTATTTATGTTGCACCCTATTATTTTTATTTTACCTCAGCTGGGTTACCCTAATTATATTTGGCTTGACAGCTTCCACCATAATTCAGTTTCCTCTCTTTAGTTGTCCAAATGATTTTAATTCCCATACTAATATTTCTATTGCTTCTTAGTAGTCCCATATATTTCATTCATGCATTGCTCACCTGACTAGTGCTGTCACTAGCTTTTTCTCCTTCAAACTCCTTAAATATCTCTTTTCTTGCAGTGTCTTCACTGACCTGTGCCACTGCCTGTGGCATACTGAGCAGCCAGGGATGGAGTAAAACAAACTAGAAAGCAGATATGCAGTCCCTTTCCATATGAGAGGTCTATAGGTGTGAAACGACCTGAAGAAAGGAGGACAAGAAGAAAATATATTGAAATTCAAAGTTGGTCATTCTGAAAGGGGTACACTTGCTCATAAGATAACTCACGTGAGGAGAGAACTGGTGGCCGCCTTCTCTCCCCGCCCAGGTAACTCAGCTGCTGAGGGTTTCCACGGTCTCTGGAATTGGTCTCCCTTCATCCCTCGCTGTATAGGAGCTGTGTTTTCAGGGTGGTGTAGGTTTGACAGAGCACTGGCTTTGATATTAGAAACAACAGAGACTCAGGTGTTCCCCCAAATTTCCTTAACACAATGATCAAATATTGATCAGTTAATAAAGGCATCTCTGGGAATACCAGGCTTTCAGAAATTAAACTGATGCCTATGTTGCTGCATAATCATCGCAATGTGCGATTTTAAATTGTTGTCAGTAGGCAAAAACTTGCACTGATGGGAAAGTGGCAACGTGTGCAACAGCTTTTTCCCTACCCAGCATCCATATTTCTACATTTGAAAATGTGAGAAAGTTGTTATATTACTTAGAGATGTTGCATCTGCTATAGAGTTGGTTTTGTCTTTTTTTTTTTTTTTTTTATTCTGGAGAACACTGTGACAAAAATACCTTGAAATTCAAATGAATAAATAAATTCTAAAAAAATTCTAAGATCTGACACTGCAGTAGGCTCTAGGATTTTGGAGAAGACAGATTTCTTAAAGGACTTACATCCCAGGCAGAAAAAAAGAACTATGGAGTCAGATGAAGGCAAATATAGAAGTCATAGCTGACAGTGACATTGTTTTGGTAAGAAATGAATGGGACAAATCTGACCTTCATTATTCCAGCTCCTCTGAACTATTGAATAGGGCAAGCACTGAAATAGGGATTAAGGCTATTTTTGCTGCCACTGGAGCAGCACAAAACAGTCTTAGTCGGGACTGAGATCCAGCCGTAGAGCTCCTTAATTAAAATAGCCACTATTAAGATATTTACTGTCCCTAATAATCAAAGCTATGCAATTTGTACTACTGAGTAAACAAATCATGCTTTGGAAGATCCCAATTGGCTCTTACAGTCTAGTCTGTCAGCTGTCATTTAGTTACAAACCCAATTTTCCATGTAGTTTATTTGCATAAACAACATTTTTCAAAGAGCTTCATGGAAAAAGAAATCACATTAAACAAAATTAAAATTAGGTTAAAGTAATGTTAATAATCTGACAAGCTCCCCAAAGCCAAACTAGTCAAAGATTTTTTTAAAATTTCATGCTGAGTTTTTTTGATGTGTTCACCTCTCTAGGCAGACTTACGCTGTGTTAAAAGAGTGATCATTACTGCTTCTTGAATCCTGTTAATTATGCATGCGTGTGCAGGGTTATTTGTAATTGGTCCCTCTCCAGATATTCTCTCATGTCTCTCTGTTTTCATTAAAACTTAAAAAATATTCATGCCGACTATCATTTACACACTAATATCGCTCTCTGTTTATATATTTCAGGTGTCCTATCCTGATGTGGCCCGGATTGGACAGATATTATCACATGGATTTTCTTTGGATGGACAGGTTGCATCTGCCAATATTGTGTTGTTGGGCCGCCAACTGTTTTAGCATGTTATAATTGTAGAGAAGGTGCAATGACCTTTTAGTTTAAACACAGAATGCTTTTCATAACTTGCATATACAGCTTCATATATTAAATCTACTCAGATAAGGCAGAGACTTTATACAAGGCACCTGAGGACTTTTCACAGAGTAAGAAGCCAATGGGGGTCAGGCTGCAATATAGGTCTTCGGTGAGCAAATCAGATGGTTAGACTTGCTCTTTATCGTCTAATACAACATTTACAGTCTTCCCCCGATCTTCATTAACACTATCTATGCGCCTTCACACCTTGTAACATGTACCATAGCTATCTTTCAAGGTAAGTGCAATACTTTAGTCTTCTACTGATAAAATTTAGTTTAAAATAAGATAAGCTTTTTCTCCATGTATTATCACAGTATCTTGCATTTGACCCATGTCATAGAAACACTATTGTTTTCACTGAAGAAAATTCTGCCCCTGAGACATTAATCTGGCCAAAGATTGTAGGTTAGGCAAGACTGCAGGAAATCCCATTACAGTTGGAGCAGCTAAAACATGGTTTTCCACTGAAAAATATTGAAGGATGGGCTTGCAAAGTCTGCAGATTTCTGTGGAAATCTCTTTTAATGTTCACCAACCACCCTGCAGAACCTGAAAGAATTGTTAACAAGTAAGTTTTAGACGATATCTGACCTCTGTAAAATTTGCATTGCTCTACAATCCCTAGTGAGCTTTTAGCTCTTACATTTATAATATCAGATGAGGTTTACTGAAAAAGGAAAATATTGAAGCTGCTGACTAAACAAATATAGCTAAATGTCCATGCACCTTTCTCCTGATGACACTGATGCGATGAAAATTTGTCAGCAAGGATGGCGTTTGCAGGTATAGCAGAGTTGCAAAGCACAAGAAAGGTCTTAAACTGCCATGACTGGCTTTACCTTTGGGGAAAGAGACACTTCTGGATTTTATAGGATATTATTTTTTTTCCTGTCCTTCAGCATATGCTTATGCAACCAAAACTGGTCTTGTTATTTATATTTCACAATATTTCAGGCCAGCATTTTCTTTTCTTCCCCAGAGCTTTAGCTGAGCTGCTCTTGCTTGACTGCGTCTGAGCCTGCATCTGATTCCTGAGTGAATGTGCTTTCATACCACTCAGATAAAGGGCTTTCACCGCAGTCGTGACTTGCATGGGGTTGGATATTATACCTTTCTTACGTCTAGACCTACAGGGATGACGACATGCTGATTCATCTATGAATAATGAAAATGAACTCCCAGACAGCCTCAAAAATAGACTTCTTTCCTCACTTCTGTTAACCTTGAGATGCCTGAACAATACTGAGAAGTGGGAAAATAAAAAAGTGGGGATGTACATACATGTTGTAAATATAATGGGACATAACAGTAGGGAGGGGAATAAGGTTTAATTAAAGACATTCAAAAACTGGAGCTTACAAGTCTTTTTTTAAGGACAGAGCCAGTTATGGCTTTCAGCTTCCAGCTGAACAGATCATCCTTTGATTCTCAGTGCTGTTGTTTTGAGCCACAGCGGACCACGGAGTCACATGAATTCAACTTTGCAGTATTAATTTCTCCTTTAGACAACTTCACAGGCATTAAAAATTGCAGAATATTTTCTTTTTTCTTAAACTTCTTTATTAAAGTCTACCCTTTTCCTTGAACAAATATTTTTTAACTGAAATTAGATGCTCGAGTATTGGCCAGTGAGGAGAGGGACACTGGACACTTGCTAGCTTTTATAGGGTAGTAGCTTACGGAAGGACACAGTAGCAACTCAGAAGCAGCTACAAATCTATTTTGCCCCTCAGGCTACTGTCCCAACAGAATGAGGTGAGTTTGAATCAAAATACATGTATTTCTGTAATGTTTTTATTTCAGCATCAACAACAGGGGGTAAACTTTCACAATTTTTCTGGAAGACTGATTTGTGCCTTTTGTCTAAAAATCTGCCTGAAGACATACTTTTTCCCTTGTAACTCCCGAGCAATGTGTCTACAGATTGATGTGCATCCTTAGTTTTATGCAAAAAAGTCATATCAGGCAGCATCTGGAATTTACTGTTTATGAATTAGAAGATTTTATCAGTAATTGAGACAAAAAAAAGTTAGGTATTTGGGGTGTCACATTAATTTTGTTATTAATTCTCAGAAGATTTATCTCATATTCCTCTAATGGTCAGCCAAAGTGATTGTTGTATTTTTATTTACTGACTGTTAAGATTAGTTTTAGAGTTTAGAAAAACATCTCGTGTCCAATATTCTGTTATATTCAATTAAAAATTAGAATTAATATATTTGAAAGAACTTGGAAATAAAGAACTGGCCTCTATTTAAAATACATATTTCTGCGAGGCCTTTTGCACTGCTGATATTTTTGTTTATTTTACAGTTTACAGACACTGAAGTAAGGTGACCTTTCATCACATAGACTGTGATGAAGCTTAGGGCTGGCCTTGGGCACTGATATCAGCTGCACCTCAGTTTAGTAATCTCATTGTCTCTCTTAAAATTAGGTCATCTGAGAGCCAAGTCCTAGTTCTTGCCTGTGGGGATATTACATACCATGTATTTCTATATGAAGAGATTTAAATGGAACCGTTCACCCAATATTTGAAGAATAGACTCAGGTTAACAGAAATCAATTTTTCTACAAATGCCAGAAAAGTGCTTTATTACTTTTGATGAAATAATATAGTATCTGGCTTATGCTGAGATACCATGCAGTGCCTGTGTAACATCCTTGTATACATGAGAAAAATACAAAATGATTTGCTGACCCTCAGCTTTTACTTAAGAGCCTTGTGACATATTCCATGAAAACTAGCATGTGTAAAGGATCATGTTATTATATACAGCTGTTAAAGACCTAGAAAGCGAACAATGTGCTACTGACATATAAATAATGCCTTCTGTGCACAGTTAAACATTGGTGCTATTTTTGCCAGATTTTAAGCTCTTTTGAGGCCAACTGGAACAGCTGAAATAGAACATTAAAAAAAATGTTTTGATGCTGGGGCACAGATGGCGGTAGCCCAATGTGTCAAAATAAATGTTTCATTTTCAGTCTAATGTGGGAAAAATAGACCTTCTCAATTACTCCAATAATCGCAGGTGCAATAAATGCACACCGTAGCTAAGAAGAGCTATTTCAGATGGGCATTCAAAGAGATTCTATGTATCCTACTTCCAACAGCCTGAAAAGGTAAATTACCTTAGGCCAATGACTTACTGCCTTTGAAAGGGCTCTAACAGCAGCAATCAAGCCTAAAGCTTTAATCCTTTATTTGGCGCCTGAATTTCACAAACAGAGGATTTCTCCTTCTGAGAGACAGTCTGTCAGACAACGGATCTGTTCACTTTAAACCAATGACATATGTATGTTTAGGAAATTTAGAATGGCTCAACAGACTTCAGTGCTTAAATGTTTGTCCAAATTTTTCTAGAAGGCTTTGATTGCAAGCAGAATAAACAGGAGAGTCAATCAAATGCAGGCAAATTGTTTTCACTGCTAACATCTGCCCAGACCTTACATGTCACTGGCATTGATTGGCCACATCAAGCCGGGCACATCCACTGGGCTTTGCAGCAGCTAGTAACACCCACCACTCTCTTGACTGTTATGTTTGTAACTGAGAGGACAACATCTACCTTTTGGAAAGGGGCAATCCACCCCACTGAAATGTTGAAGTGCTGTAAGGAGAAACTTCAGATAACCCGCAGGTAACACAGTGCAGGAGAAGACACCAGCTTGTTAGGAGACAACAGCTTCAGTTGCCAATGCTCTGCACTGCCTGGTTACAACTACAATGCAGGGCTTTGTCTATAAGGTGGGGCAAAGTTACAAAGAGTGAATGATAATCTTTAAGTTACAGCACAACAGTAAAATGATGTGTGCTCTCTTACCCTTATTTTACTTCCCACATGAAATTTAAATCTGTTCCAGCTGGTACAGCAATCTTTTGCAACAGAGACGGGTTCGCTCAGGGTAGCTGCTTGTGAGTAGCTCGCTTGGGTTTCGGGAGGGCAATAATTCTCACAGTCTGCGTGGCCAGTGAGGGGGGGTGGGAGGGAGGAGAGGAAAGCAAAGCAAAGCAAAGGAAAGCAAACTTAAACTGAATCTGGAAGGCACCTCTCATTTTCCTGAGACTGTGCCCTTCCAGGCAGCTCTACAGCTTGCTGTTGCAGAACTGTGGATTTGTATTTTGTCATCTGCAGTGAGATTGCTGTATTCCTACTGAAGAGGTGGGATTGTCATTTTTCCCTGGGCACTGCAGCACAGAAGGCAATGTATAGTTTTTGGCTATAAGGGACCTGCAAGGATTGAAAAGCCTGAAAAAGCATATGAATGCTATTGCAGTTTTCATTGTCTTATTCTAATCCACCTCATTTCTTTCATGCCTCTTTTTAAAATCTGCTTACAATTTTCCGTGTACCTCAAAACATTACTTTTCAGTGGGGTTAATTCTGTTTTCCAGAAAAAAATATTTGGACCAAAATCATTTATTTTTAAATAACCACTAGAGCTGATTCTCTGCTTGAGAATGAAGTGCTCAGTGTGGGTTTTATATGTGTGACCCAAGAGAGAGGAGTAAGAAGGGGAATATGGTGCACACAAGAGGTAAAGAACAAAATCATGAACCTGTAGCCTGATTTTTTGGCTTTTAAAATGTTTTTCATGAGCATAAAACCAGGATGATAGTTAAAGTTCTGACTCACAAAGGTATTCCAAGGAGAGCTATGAATGTGTAAGAAGGTGTGTAAAGTTCACTTCCTACATTCAAAGGGCCAGCATGAGGAGGGACCAAAGCAGTAAGAGTAGTACACGCCCCAATCCCTTATGTCGATGAGAATGACATTGTCCAGAGGGGCCACAAATGTCAAAGTGCTTCAACTTCATATTGTTGTGATAGCTGGCATGTAACTGCAGCCACAGAATCAATTCTGTCTACATTCTACTTTAATTCCAGATGGATAAATTAGGGCCAGCAAGAAATGAAGCAGCAGACAATGACTGGTAAATGACCCAAATAAACTAGGTCAACAAAAAGATTTCCAGAGAGTTGTTAGAGCCACAAAACTTGCTAAAGGCATAGAGAAGTTGTTGAGCAAGTTAATTGTCAGCATCCCTCAAGTTATTACAGACAATTCTAAAGTTAAGGTTGAGCAATTCAACCTCTCTTATGTATGAGAAACACAGCACTTACTCAAGAAAATTACAGCACTTATTCTGAGTACAGAATTCAATTTCCAAGGATTAGTAAGTAAACACCTTAATTAATGTATGACTTTAAAATAATTAAGTCCTTTAAGAGATTTAACATTTTTCTCCAGTCTTTTATTTGTCCTGAATGATCTTCAGAATAATAATTATTCAAGCATTTCATATTTGCAATCTTCTACACCAGCCACAGTCAAAAGAGTGGTTATAATTAAATTAAATTATTAATGATTTCTGCCTGTAATTGTTATGACTAGATAGACTGTGGTCTGACTCATTTAACTCTTAACTGAAGAAACTCATCAATATCTTATGGTTCATGGGGGAATTTCCATTTGTAAACTACAAGCATCTGAAATAATTTGAATTTGAACCATGTGGCTTCAATTCTTTAGAAATATCACACAGTAGTATTCTTTGCTAATAAATCAAGACATTTCCATGGAAGAGGAATTTGTTAAAAGGAATTTAAAGTTGCTAATGCATATCAGGAATATACAAAAGGTCTAATTTTGTCCAGCCTGTGCAAATTATGTTAAAAATATCACTATTAGGAATCTTGTGCTTCTCTCAGACTAATTTTACAAGTGGCAACTTCCCGTACCTCTGGGGAGGTACTTACAATGCAAGTGAAAGAGCAATTACAGCCACTGAAAAAGCTTCTAAGGTTTTAAATGGTTCATTCCTTTTATGGAGAGCTGGAATACCTTTAACACTTAGAAAATTGTAGATTCCATTTAAAACCAGTAGGAAATACTGCAGATACCAGTAATACTTCAGATTAGAAGACACATTCTGAAAACATGGGCTGCTTGCTGAAAACAGAGGGAGGCACTAACAAGAACCAAGTTGGTATCTCAAATAATCTCCAAAGTTCATTTATATCTGTGTGCGAGTGTGTGTGTATATATATATCTCCACATATACAAATTGTATACATACGTACACACACATACATATACACGTATATACTTTAGAACTATGTAACTCCTAAGTGCCAGTGAAAGGAAAAGACTCTGCTTTGCACAGTCTTTTCAGGTCAGCTTCATCTTCTGGTGAGTGACAATAGCGAGGCTCTTTCCAGAAAGGGCTCACTTCAGGAAGAGACCATCTGGATGCTGTCTGAGCCGTGCAGAGCAAAGCGTGAGAGGCAGAATAAAAACCAAGAAACAGCAAGAAGCTTTGGGGGCAACACAGAACTGGAAAATGAAGAACTCAGGCAAGTGCCTCAAGAAAGAAGTGAAAAATGATACTTTCTGGTAGATTTGCACAACACTGGTGCTTTTGGGGAATGTCAGCAGAGGATATTTCCAAATTGGTTGTGGTGCTTATGTTTCAGTATTCATAAACCATCAGTTACTAGGCAAATAAAATAATTACTATGAGAAAGAGTAGAAATTGTTCCAATCACGTTGCCACAGGTCTATAATCAGAACAACTCTTCCCATATGTGGATGTTTCACAACAAATAATATAGAAAACCAAGCAGAGCTATGTGCTGCATGGCAGAAGTGTTTTCAGAAAGGAAGAATAAAGAAGAGGACACCGTGGATGCCTGGCACTGAAGGTACACAATGTGCCTGAGAAAGAACATGAGTGATCCTATCACAGGATCCAGCATGCTGCAGCAGGCCGGAGAAATGGAGAAGGTGGGCGGACTGCAGCTTAATTTTCTCCCTGGATAAAACCACAACTAGGATGAGAGATAAAAAGACAGTAAAGAGCATTTCAGATCACAGCCATGACACTACCCTGTCAGCACAAGACCTGGGGCTGTCAGGTAAGCTGACGTCAGCACTGAACCTGTGCTGCCGCCTTTCCAGAAGGACATGAAAAAGTGAGTGGAACAACAGCAATGTGACCGAGTGCACAAAACAAAGTCAGATAACGAAAAATAGGAGGATATGAGAACCACCATTGTGCATGAGGCTGGAAAGAGCAAAAACCCAGATCTCCCAACATAGCCCAGGAACAGTTTCATCCTCTTCATCATAGCTTGAGTTGCACAGATACAAATGCTGGGACTGCGTACAAGGAGTAAGTGCAAAACCAGGACTATCTCTACCTAGAAAATGCCAGTCTCTGTGTAGTATGTTAGGATCCTAACACATGGCTGCTTTACCTTTGCTCCCAACAGACTAAAGGCTCAATAATTTTACATCAAAATCAAGTGCACATAAGAAAGATAGAACTTTGGACCTAGAATAAGGTTTTCTATTTTTCTGCTACTGGAAATGTGAAATCTGGAATTATTTCACCAATTTTACTGGAAACATAGAAAAATACAGGATTATAAGGAACGTGTTCTAATACAGGCAACATCCTGGGAAGTTTGCAAGGAAGGGATTCAATTAGAAACATCAAATTCTTAATGCAGGTCAAAGTCTGGCAATTAGGTGCTAGAGAGGAGACAAGGAAGAATTTGATTTAACATGGGCTGTTACAGGGCATCTGGTAATCTAGCTAATCAAGTGCCATTGTGGTTTTAGTCTGAAGTTAAGGGAGTTTTTATTTTAAAATGGTAACCAAGAGCTTCATTATATTGCAGAATATGAAGATTTCCCATTAAAATATGCAGTTTACACACAATCTGGAATCATAAATATTAAAATGGCACTTAAACTGAGCAGTGCCATGAAGGCTAAAGTCAAGGATGTTGGAGTGCAACAATTTCCTAGGTTCTCCATAGGCAGGTTGAGGCATTGTCCTTTCTATTCTACCTCACTTCTACAATGCCTGAGGCTGTCTACTACTGTACATCAAATATAATGTAAACTGCCTGGAAAATGTTACCCTGTAGATCCTATGTCACCAAGGTAAAAAAATTGCGTTTGAAGTGAAATATATTGCTGAAAGGTGTGCTCTCTTGAGTTAAAAATTTCGGCTTACCGTATCACTAAGGAATTGTTATGAAGTTAATTACTTTTGCAGATTAAAGGGCAAGTTCTACTTTCAGCTCCTAATCACAGGATCTTTTCATACCTTTGCTGCTAGATTAAAGAACTTTCTGTGTGACAGTTTCTGCCCATAGAGGTACCTGTGGACAGGGACCAAATCACTTTTAAATTTTTTTTTTCCCCTTCATTTTCTCCACAACTTGAACACATCACATGCCTTTAGCTTGAAATATATTTCCAGTTTTCAGCTTATCTTCGAGGCTACTGTCCAAACATTATCCAATCTTTTGGCATCCTCTCTGAATGAGCATCACAACAGGAACAGGCTCACCTGTGCAGTCCTGCTCAATACACTTCTTTACTCAGTCAGGGCTTGTGGTCACTCTTGTGCTCACACCATTTCAGCAGGCACTTGTGCTCATTCAATTATCCATCACAACACCCTCCTCCCCTTGATGCCCCATTTCTCCTTCATTTCCACCCACTTTTCCTCCAGGTCCTTCCCCTGTGGACGTATGGCAAAGAGTGCGACCCCATGCTAGGATGGAAAGCCTCCATTTAATGAGATTTGCGGTTTGTCAGTTTTCAGATTAGGTTCTAAACTGTATGCTGTGCCTTTTCTGTTCACTGTGCATTCAACCTAGGACACATGGAAAAACGATGGAAAGGTTCCTGCCTGTAATTTCAACCCTACAGCTTATTGCTCTAAAGTGAAAAAAGTTTGACTAAAGACTATATAAATTAAACATTTTCTTGCATCCAGCAGTGGTTACACAAGAAGCCTGTGCTGAGCTGTTCAAAATGCCGTTTTGTCAGTCTCTTTCATCGTTTCACTGATTTAAATTCAAACCTCCTTATATCCTACATAAGATATTTTATTCTTACTTTGTCTAAGTAAAAGGACTTCTGCTAAAGATTTTTCATCCTGCAGCTCCAGGGCCTTTGAAATCACATCCTGTAGGTTTTGTCTCTATCAGCAGTTTCGCCACATCAATCTGCAAGGAACTACGTAAGCCACTTATACCAGAGACTATTCAAGTCATTCCAAATTTGATTGGCATATTCTGATCTCCCTGGTTTTGTTAAGCAAGTTGAACCTTAATAACAGACTGAGAAGATGAATGGGCTAACAAAGCAGATTGCATGATCTGGAATCATTCCCTTACAGGTAAATTTCTGAACTGCTCACAGTAAGAGGATTTTTTTTTTTTCCATTTTCCATGGTTACTTTTAGCTCTTGGTGCAGTGTTCTGTCTGGCTCTGTGTTGGCTACACACTGAAGAAAAATAACATCTCAGTGTAATACTGGTGTTTAGCTTCTGGAGTAATTAAAAAAAAAAAAAGTAACTTTCCCTCTTTTCACTTCAATATCACAAAAACATTATAAGTGCATGTCCACACTAAATGGATCCTTAGCCTGAAATAGTCCGCCAGTGCATCAAAGGATGCAGAAAGTATTTCTACAGTATGACTGTGTACAGCTTATTTTTACCCAGGGGAAATGCATTGTGGGTGAAGTGTAGTTACTTTCAATGTGCTATAGCCCTTGACTGTATGTCACGTTGCTTGCACCGTGCTGTCAGGTGGAATACAACATTGTTATAATGCCAGAGTTAAGGCTTCTGCACTAACTGAGAATGGCTGGGGGTTTGTTTTGGTTTTTTGCAGCACTTAAACTATTCCCCTTACCATCCCAGGAGAGATTAGCTGGTCATTTAACTCTCTCCTCCCTGCTTTTTTCTCATACACAAATGTAGGTAAAGTTTCAATAGGATTTATACAAGTTAGAGGAACCAGCCCTCCATCCTGATGTTGCATTCTCACACCATCTTGTCAAGGGGACTGGGGCTTTTCAGCTTCCAGCTTGGGCATTGGGCTCAGGATTAGCAATGAAGTGTGAGTTTTTGAAGGAAAGGGACCTTACTGGAGCTCACAGCAGAACGACCTTTGTATAATGACAGGGGCTAAACCTCACATTTGGATTGAGACTCTCTCCTGATGCGTAAGGTTAGTGAGCTGTTGGCTTGAGGAGGCCATTGTGCAGTGCCAGAGACAAAAGTATGTCCATCCCTCAGTTTGGAGGGACTGGGTATGTGATGCCCTTCTCAGCAGCCCCAGGTATCTTCCCCATAGGAAGCCTTTCAGAATAAGCTCCATTGGAGGGAAGATGGGATTTACAGGCAACATGAATTATCATAGTTAGGGTACAGGTTTCCTACAGAGCCAGGGCAGGGATTTCCTGGCTTCAGCCTGTTCCTTCTCCTAATGCTCCCATGTCCTCATAGTGATGACAACACTTGGAACAATTATACAACTACTTAAATACTTTGGAAAAGAACCCCAAATAAAGGGAAGCTCAAAGGAAAGTCTTTCAAGCCACTTCTTCCTTTCTATCAGTCAGCACAGGGAAGGGTAGGAAAGCAGGGTTTGTATTATTAGAAGGCTTCAACCTCAAAATTCTTCTGAGAAGGCTTTCTTTAAAAGTTCCAGAAAAAAAAGATGGAAAAAAGATGGAAAAGAAAGCTTAGAGTGAAATGTCTGGCTTAACTCTAGATGTACACAAATGCACACATTTAAAGAACACTAAATGTGCAGCATCAAAGCCAAGGCGTTAGAAAGCAACATGCACTCAAATAGTTAAACCATCATCAAAAGACAGACCAACCCTGTGAATTAAAGTTCCAAAGGCAACCTTAGTTCTAACAGTTCCTCAGTTTGGTGTGTTTGACCTTCAGTTTTGATTGTACTGTTTGAAATCAGTTGTCTTTTTTGTGATAGTTCCTGGGTTTTGAAAGAGGACATTAAAAATACAGGAAATCTATCATGTGGCACATGAAATATCTGGTTAATCAACAGCTTTGAGCATCTGTGATTCATTACACAGATTTCTGACACTTATGTTAATGGAATAGCTGACAGCACTAATACACTGTCATTTTCTACGAGGACCAACATTACAAGCGAACAGTCATTTTGCTAGTAGGTTTTCAGATATTTACTGACTGCAGAGGAATCACAAAGCTTGGCTTACATATTCAACCTGGAAACACCCATGGATATAATTGATTCATCTTACTCCTCCTCTCCCCCATTACCAATTTGTTCCCTGTTTCTTGCCAACTTCCAAGTCCCTCTTTCATTTTGTCATTCTCCTTTCCCTCTCAGCTTCAAATCAGTCCCCAAGCCAGCTTCGTGCAGTTCCTACTCATACCAGCCTCTCTCCTTCTGATGAGCTTGCTCTGTTCAACTCCATCCACTGCTAGAAGCTCAGTCTCTTTGGTTTCCTCTAGCCCAGCATTTGTCTCTCCTCATACAAATCAGACAGTTCCCTCCTCCATTCCACCGTGTGTCTATGAGGCGGAGGCAAGCTGGAGAGTTTGTCAGAGGACACGAGAACCAAGGCTCCCTGCTTTCCATCGTAACTCTAGCAGAGAGCAGCTGAGGTCAGTCATTTATAGGGCAGGTCTTTAGAGCCCCTATAGCTTGCAGCAGCACATGATCAGTGAGTGTAGCCTCAGTCAAGGCATACACATCCTAAGAAGAAGGGAGACTTTTCACAGTAGCATACTGGGATATTTTTAGTGGCTAAAATTGTCATCTGTACTGAACTGCTTACTTTCTAGAAACAGCAAAAAGTGCCCTTATCTCTTCTTACAGTAGCCACGTTTCCCAAAGTTTTCAAATAATGGGCCTTGAAGACAGAACTATTAAAAAAATCATTTGAAAGTGTTACTGTGGACAAACATACTTTCCTCAAACCTCTTTGCTGAAAACATTGCAGCTGTTTTGGCTGAACTCTCTAAAATCATCCATCTGAGGGCAGTAACAGCTGAGGGCATAAATCAAGCTAAATGGTTAACTTTCAGCTATGTTCTAATTAGCAGAGAACAAGGTCTTACAATGGAAAGAATCAGGGAACAAGTGACTGTAACTGCTTACAGCTTAGTAACAAATGGGCTAACAAAAGAAAGTACTATGAGAAGAATATGAATAAAGTGCTTTATTTGCTTTCTCTTCTCCCAGAGTTTCACCCTAGTCCCAAAATAAGCTCCTCCTGCTGCCTTCCTCAGGTGTTATTGAGTACCTGGGAAACAAATAAAGGAATGAATGAAAACACTGACTATGCTGGACAATTTTGTTCAATAGTGCGCTGCAGGTTAAGGGGAACAGCTGGAGCAGAGTGACAGGCTGACGGGAACAGTCATTTTGTTGTTCAGACTGCAAGGCACTACAGAATTCAAGCAGATGAAAATGTAAAGAGACAGTAGTATCTATGGGGTATACAGACACCATGTTTACAAAAAAACCCTTACCTCTCAGGCATGGCCAGCTGCACAACCTTAAGGCAGGATATTTGTCTGAGGTTGAACTGCTTGAGAGCTTGCAAACCAAGTTTCAACCCTTCTTACAGAGAAGCAAGCCCTATAATACTGTCCTGAATTCACTGATGCTTGCTTGTGGGCTCCTGGAAAACTCAGGCAATAAACTTGTAGAATAAGGGAAGAGGGATTCACTTGCACCTTCACAGACCTAGTAACAAGGAACAAAAAGCCACAGTTTATATAGTCATGGTAACTTATAGAGTAACTTTTCTTCTTAGCAATTCAATTGCTAATCAAAAAATGGTCAGGGCACAGCAAAAGATAAGCAACCAAACCAAAATCTCCCTTCTCTGTAGAGTTCACTAAGCAGCTAAAAGCTGCCTAGAGCACTGCATTACTACTGAAATTGCTTGCCTGAAGTCAGCCAGCTAGCTTTTAAACCCAGCTGATGGATCCTGATTGATCCAGCTG
Source organism: Leptosomus discolor (assembly GCF_034619465.1). Classification (NCBI taxonomy): domain Eukaryota; kingdom Metazoa; phylum Chordata; class Aves; order Leptosomiformes; family Leptosomidae; genus Leptosomus; species Leptosomus discolor. The sequence continues at coordinate 17,184,234 of NC_141396.1, read as the reverse complement.
CCTCCTACAGCTTCCTTCTGACCTGGAGGATGCTGGTACAGGAACTTATGTTCTGGTAAGGAAGCTGCTGAGCTGCTAATGTCTTCATCAGCTTGATATTTCTCATCATAGGCAACAAAAACTCAGTGAGAGTACAGGTGATCTGCTTTACAGAGAACCATACCTGCCTTCCTTTTTTCTGTTTCCATGCAAAGAAGATTTTGCGTTAAAAAGGTTACCGGCCTGATCCTGATGACAACTTTCTTTTTCCCAAGAGTCAAATGGACAAAACTCCCGTGTCAGACAATCTCTTCATTGTAAAAAGGCATATAATTTACAGCAGAAGCTACCTCCAGATTTGTGTCATCACAGTCAGCTTTGTAAGCCTTAACAGTATCTGCTCCAGAGTGATTTCAGACCTCCAGGGCATCCAAGATGCTTAGACCCATGTCCCCACACGTGACGAATCTGAAGCAGCTTTGTGACAGAGCCTCCAAAAAGGTTTCCTCCAACTTGAGCTTTTCTGATCATTAACTCTGTTGTGCTGTTTCACTTTCATTTCAGCTAACCAGGAATTTAGGTAAGCTGACTAATTTTGCCTGGATTTCTCTGGATTTGGCAGATGTCTGTAGGCAGCAGACCTACTAGGCAGGTAGTTTCAGCAGAGAGCCGGAGGGAGGAGGAATTCTACTGCTTAAAGCCACTTCCATTAGTTTTATCTGCCTTCAGCCCTCAGTGTTTGAGTGAGGCTGCTCAATTGCCTGTGTTATCTATCAAAGGTGGCCTTGACTTTGCTTTAAGTACAGACACTGCTTTTGGTTTAGGCAGCAAGAATGCTTTAGAGCTGCAGTGAAGGCTTCCTTGGTGGGTTAACATCTGGATAGCGTGCCCACAGGGTAGCTGGCAAGCAGCTGTGTGGTGAAGGAGAACATGTGTTTATGGCCACTGACAGCGACTGCTCAGTCATATTAGTAGAGACAAAACCAACAGACTTCTTGGTAACAACACATATGATCAGGCATAATGCGCAAAAATGTATGCTTTATTTGTACACCAAAACTCTGTCTGTGAGGCTGGGCAGGAATTATTCTTGTAAACAGTCTATGCAACTTGAAATGGAGTCATATCATCTGAAATTTAGTCATGAAAATGAGTTTCTATATGCAGAGAAGAACACTATAGCATCAGAGCATATTTTTATCCTGGTAGTGCTGTAATAACAATCCTTCAGATTTCTGTTGATTGCATCATTCTCCAAAAACTGTCTTTCTGGGATGACATTTCTCTTGCTTAATCTCAGATAGTGAACAGTAAAAATCTGCTCAGCCATTTTTATGCCATCAATGAATCATCAAAACTAACGGTGACTTTGAAACATGTTGCATGCATATGTCCGTGAGCAATTTACTAGGACAATATATCTCTTGTACTCCAGTTATTTCATTGACTTTATTTTCATAGGAAAGAAAATCAGGTAAAGTAGTAATGTTTCACTGACTATAATTGACCAAAACCCCACAATAAAACAAAGCCAGACTCCCAAAGCATTGAAATTCTCATTTATCTTAAGGAAAAAAAAGTCAAAAGCACAAAAAGCATTTTGGTCAAATTTGATTTTACAAAACATTTTCATATTTATTTAATATCATGTTCTCCTACTCTGTAGTTGTACTGTATATTTTCTGAAAAAATAATATGCAAACAGATTATTGCATAACACATCTCTTCCAAATTAGCCCAGAAATATTCACTAAATTAATTTTTAACACAATAAGAAAAGTGTTTTAATATTTTATGTTTAAATTCCAGAGAGTTTTATCACATAAGATATTCTGTGGAAAGCAGCACCTATTTACTTCTTTGTAAGCCATTATGAAGATGGATCTGGCCTCTCAGACAAAATAACAGATGTGATTAAAACACAAGCTGAATAAAGAAGCTCACTGAGTGGGTTCTTGCAGAGTGAGTATCTCACTTGGCTGTGTGTGTGTAATATTTTGCATAATGGTCTACAGACCTCCTAGGATTTTGCTATTACAGAATATACATACATAGTGCTGAGACACAGAAAAGTGTTATTTCACATTATGTCTATGCTTGTTTAGGGCTCACTGTCTATGTGGAATGAGCAAAAGCAATATTAAAAGAAAATAATTATTAAACAGAAAATATTTCATTATGCAAACAAAGAAAAATACTGTATTTTAGTTTAGAGACAGTTCAAGCATATACAGCATATACATAATAAAGCTCAGGCTTTTTTTTTTTTTTTGTATTAGCTAAAGAAGCAGTCATGAAACTGTTGTATATTGGCTTAAAACTTGACAACCACCTAGTGCATTCTTCTTGCTCACCTTTCAAAAATACACAATCTGAGATGGATACATTGCACTGCTGGAGTTTACAATATATATTTCAAGTTTACAAAAATACAGAAAAACAAGATTTCTTGCACTCAGATACTGAGCATTAACCCTTTGAGTACTAATTCCCACCTGCAACACTGCAGAACACATTCATCTGACTTACATGTTTTTATAACATTCTAATAATTACAATTGTCATCTTTATGTACACTATTAGGAAATGCATCCCTACATATTAAAAAAAAAGGTAGAGACTAATAAACTGCTAATAACAGAAAAATAATGGGCTGAAGTATGTGAAGATTTCTGCAACATACACAGAGAATTGCAGACTAATGATCTCTCAAGGGAATTTTCTATTTTCTCTCTGTAGCAATGTAGCAATTACATAAGCCTGTGTTAAGACACGACAGCAAACTTTCTCATGTGGCCATACAGAATTGTGCTTTTTCTCTTATTTATGGATGCACTGCTCGCTTTCCACTGTAGCCATTTTTCTCACAGCTCTATGCTCCTATTCTCTTTTTGGAAACTGTGATTATACTGCACCCTTCCTATTTGAAAAAACCAGTTTTATTTCATATAGGGATAATTATGATGCAGTTCTGAACTGTGAGTTGATGCTTTGTGTCCAGATGTTCATGGAAACATGAAAAAATTTCTTGCCAAGAGCCTTGTTAATGGCACTGACCCTGGAATGCCCTACGATTCAGCAGAAATCCTGAACACAAAGAACTTCTCTGAAGGTCAAATTTGCATTAAAGGATGAAGACAATCTGAAATTTGCTAAGGGAGGAAATGGGTTTTCAGAAAGCAAGTGATGAAATGAATAGATGGACTCTAAGAAGATGTGTTTTTGGAAAATGACTGAACTTTCTCTTTCCTGACAACTCTGGACTACATTGATCATGTAACTAAATAGACGATATCGTATATACAGTGTCTCTGAACTAGAATAAGCTACTTTAAGAAAATAACTGTAGTCCTCAAAGAGTTAATGATAAAACTGCTCTACCTTACAGATGTGGAAAGGTTATCGTGAAACAGCTTACAGATTTGTTCAAAAGGCATACTTTACAAAGAAGTGTAAAACTTGTTGAGACAATTGCTATTACACTGCACAGTGTCACATACAATGAGTAGTGCATGCTCTGTAAAGACATTAGAGTGGACCCTTATCAAAGCTATCATATAACCTTATACAAAGGATTGTGCCACTTAAACTAGTGCAGAGTGATTTTTTTTTCCTGTAGATTTATAATGCTCTAGATTAATATCAATAGGGTTCTTCACAGCCTTGTACAACACTTTTTTTTGTTCTTTTTTTAACACATGTAACACTAGAAAACAGCAAATGGTATATCCTGACATATGTCATGCAAAGTACAACCAATACAGCACCATAGATGTAACAGAGACATTACCTAGCACTTCTCTCCAACAAGAAAAAGGACAGAACAGAGACTGTACATTACACGACTTTACAGGCCATATGCTACAGAAGACCTTTAGAGGCAGTATCACTTTTGTAGATCTAAAAAGCTGCAATTTTATAAAATCCTGCTTATCATTTCTATCATAGACACTTCTGATTAAAATCCATGGCACAGTAATAATATTTTGCTACAAAAATAAATAAGTAAAAGTTTAAGATGCTGATATGTTTATAAAATGTGTCTGAAGTTACTATAGAATAAAAGTGAAAACAATGAATGAAAATTATGTATTTTAAAGAAATGTTCTGTGTAACAAAAGGATATTGCCTCTCATATTCAATTGTCTAGACTTCATTTTCTAATTATCTTTCAGAATAATTTTATAACTTTCTCTTAAAAATAACTTCACTTTAAAACTGTTACTACCTCATTTAGACTCTTATTAAGAAAATGGAAATAAAGATGGAAAAGCTTACTGATGAGCTACACAAATATGTGATCTTATTTAGTTTGGAATAAAAACAAAGATAATGATGGTTTGGGGGGAAAAACACATTATGATGGCCAACGAACTACACAGTAGTTTCATTTTTCCAAGGGCCAGTTTTGATATTTCCTGTACTATCTGAGCTGTATATCATGGCTTCATGCACGTTTCCCTTGAGAATTCCGTTGTGATTCGTTGTATTAAATGGCAATGACTGTGTCCGCGGGTGCATCTCAAAATGAGCTGGGTGGTGCACAGTGTCACTTTCTGGCATTTTAGCACAACTATATATTACAGTACTTGCGTCACTACTTTCGGGCTGGTTGACAGTAGGATATGGATCGCTTTTTGAGCAGCAGGCCCGTCTGTGACCTGACTGGCTATCATGCGTACTGTGGGGACTGTCTGTATGTGAGCTGTGGATGCTGCCATCGATACTGGAAGGAATGTGATAGGCGTATTCTCTTTCACCTGCAGACCTATGCCGACTGAAATAACGTGGCTTAGTTCTGCTTTTCAGACATCTATGAATGTGCATATTGGGTCTGAAGGATCCCTCGTTGTGGACATGAATGTGAGCTTCATCATCAAGTAGCTGATCACAGTGCATTTTTGCACAACATGGTGTCACAGGCGAAAGGCAGTTAACATGATTCTGAACCGCTTGTAGGTTAGTAAGTTTGCAGTGGCTAGCTGATGGGTGATTAAACACAGCTGATTTGTTGGGACATGGTGATTCCTGAAGACAAGGTGCATGAACTTGAGTGTCACCATTGACATTAACCTTTGGGCGCACATTAACTTGGACAGAATAGGTGTTTCTTCTAGATGGGCAACAGGACCACCAGCAATGCCACACATCATCTCGCTTTGCACAGTGATGGATCAGGATGAAAAGCCCCAAGGTCACACAGAAGGCTCCATAAAGACAGCTAAATATCATATCCAAGAAATGACCTTGAGATACTGCAAGTGCTCCAAAGGTCCAAGTGGCAGTAAACAGAAACAAAGTGAATGCTGCAGCTCGAAGCTGAGCCTTAAATGAATGCTCATTTTCCAATAAGGAAGAAGAAAGCAGGGAGCAGGTTGCCTGGGGAACAGCTACAGAGTCTGTAATATGACCATGGCCCACCTCTGTACTTGGCATTCTCTGTGGATCTTCTGTCTTTTCCTTTAGCTCATACTTGCGTTCAGGATGGCGCTTCAGTTGCACGTACGTGCAGAGAAAATAAACACAGGTGACTAGCACAATGAACGCTACTGGCCCATAAAAAGCACCAAGACTAGGCTCCCATGCCATCCAGCAACTGAAAACAACAAAAAAAGAGAGTCAAGAATATTTTATAGTCCACGTGAGATACGACTGATGACTGACTGATGTGAAGCTGGGCTTTCTGACTAACTTGTATGACCCAACAATGTCTCAGAAGTTTGGGTATGTTTGTTGTGCAGAAAGAGAGTGTGTCTTTACTGTCAATTAAACTCAGGCATGACTTTTGTATTTTTCATAGAATAAAATGTCTGGTATAAATTACAGGATATTAAAGCTGAAAAATTCCAAGAAATGTAGGTCAGTTTAGAATCTAGAATTGCAGTGAAGTATAAGACTGTTTATGACAACCCTTTCCTCTGCCGTTAAAAACGTCAGCACTAATACTTTGATTAAAAAGTAAATGAGGCATAGTTTATACAATCTGTGCGAGCAATAGAAATGTACAGATTTCAATGGTTTGTATCAATGAACTTCGATACAAACTTTTAAGCCAGAAGATTGTTCTTACAGAATTTTATTGTTGCCCAAGTAGAGAACAGCCTGAGTAATAAGAGAGGCTGAAAAAAGGCTTCTGGTTGAACAGTCACCGCTTTCTGCAGTGAGCAGACCCAAAAGATATATGCCATTTCTGAATTCTGCACTGTTTCTGAAATTCCTGAGAGTTAATTTACATCAATTTGAATGTCCTCAGAAAAATTAAGGAAATTGATGTTCTCTTTGTGATACACTGGTAGCATAATATTATTGTAGCATGGATCATTGCTTGTTAGGCTTTAAATAATACAACCATAACTGTTTTAGAGCAGCATAAAGTAGTTCACAGGCCAGTATGAGCTGAATAAGCCTCAGTCAGCTGCATAATTTAGTAGCAGTGTAACAGGACTGTCCTGAGGATAATTGATCTAATCAAATAAACATAGGGGAAGAAAACACTTCTGGCTAATGAAATCCCAGGTGGAAACTGGGAGAACTTGGGTCGGGGGAGAAGGACTATATGCCTAGTTTTCACTCTTCACTATGATCTGCTTTTATAGACAGGGAACTGAGCTGGCAGTATAAGCTAGTACAGCTGTTACTAGATTCTTATACTCTAAATATTGTATGGATTTCTGGAAAGAGGAATAAGTTACTTTCCTTATCTGTTGGGCTAGGACAAGAAGTAATGACCTTAAACTGCAGCAAGAAAGATTTAAATTAGATTTTTCAAAAAATTTCCCAGTTGTTAGGACAATTAGGGTAATAAGCTGTTGGTATAAACGAAGGTCTATCCATTATCAGAGCATTTAAAGCAGCTCAGATAGATAACTGTCAGGAATGGCTTGGATATAGCTAATTTCCCACTGGGTCAGAAAGACAGACCAGGTGATCTGTCATGATCCATTCCAGCTCTAAAAATGACACTGTGTGACACTTCATACTTATTTAGGCGTGTGCGATTGGTTGCAGTGCCTTCAATACAGCAAAGATACCACATTCTTGTCAAGCCAGGAATCATCTACAACTTACTATAAAAAGAGCAGAATGAATTTTTCTCCCAGGCTGAGAACCTCTCAGCTAAAAAGAGGCAGTCCACTGGGTATTTATCACAAGAAACTGCAAAAACTACTTTAAATTTTTTAAATCTGAACCTTAAACAAAAACATACACACATCTGTTAATGAACTTAGAGACTCCAAGGAGCATATATTTTGCTGTCAGACATGCACATGAAAAGATTCCCTGAAAGATATCTGTGAAAAGAAAGGTAAGTTCCCACCTATATTTAATTGAATAAGTAGAGAGCACAAAGCTACATGAATACTTGAAGTACATTTGAATGCTGCATATTTGATGCAAAGTGGAGAACGGAATGCTCCCCAGTGGAACTGTCTCTTGGGATGCTCTTATTTCAAGTGGAATCTCATTGTGGATCACTTAAAAAATCAGTTCAGTAAAAAAAATATTCAAGTTTGTGCATCTACATGTACTATACTAATACTATTAAAAATGAATAAGGATATAACTCACTATGCTGTTGTTGAATTAGAAGCTGTCTTTTTACTCAGTCTTATAACCATCCCTCACCTGTGCCTTGTTTTCTGTACAGACTGTGGTATCAGGTATTGATTGACTATGATTAACATGATTAAAGAAGTATAACCTCTGTAACTGTGCCAAAATGAAAAAGTCTCACATTTATGAAAATAAATAATTGAGTCTTTTAATACACTGTTGATTATAAGTGACTGTTTAATTGGATAAGTTTGAATAAATATATGAATATGAGTTGGGCCCTAGGCAGAGCAAACAGTTAGCCATGGTATGTACTAATTTATTACCAGAATTTAAATTTCAATTACCTAAAAAATGCCTTCAAGGAGCCAAATGCTCCCTTACAAACCATTCTCCTTTGTTTCCACTTTTCTTACCCAGAACATAACCAGTTTCAATTGTATTACAATAGATGCTCAAAGCAGTAACTAAGAGTGATGTCCTCCAGAGTAGTAATATATCCCTTAGTGTGCCAGTCAGTGCCATGCTGATCATTTACACAGAATGTATTTAACTTTGGAGTCTGATTAATTTTCTGCTAACTTTTATGGAAAGACTTATTGTACTTTATTGATACCTCATGTTTCATGCCAAGAATTAATAACGAAGTGATGCCTGGATGGCTTCTTGACATATACTGAACACTAATACACTAGTACACTACAGGGCTATGTCAGGATTGTAAGACATTGTGACTGGAACATTTGCAGGTAATGAAAAGCCAAAATAATTGGTTTTTAAGGGGGAGATGGGAGTGGAGGAAGGGGAGGAGGGATTTTTACTTGTCCTTTTTTCAGATAATTATTTGTAAATTACTTTAAATAAGTCACCTGAAGGATATCAATTCAAGGTACATAATGAATTGAAAGTATTTAATTAATTAGTAGCTCCATTAAATATGCTATCCATTAGGTATTTTTAATATCCTTTCACTTATTTGGATTTAAATGAGGAGTAATTCTGTAAATAAAAAGTGATTCTATTGGCTGTAATAGAGTCAAATTGATAGAGGAGAAGCAGCAAGCCCCAGATTAAGACACTGCTCTTTCATAGCTATTATTTAATAAAATTTCATAATAAATGTCATCTGACATGGCATGTCTCTATCCTTTATGAAGTCAGTTAACATTTATCAGCATAAGAAAAAGAGTATGTTTTCCTTAAAAGTTTTATGGTAATAGTTTATACTTACTATGGTGCATTGCCTTCAATCCCATAATTGTTGATATTGGTTGCTGCAGTAATCCCACATATAATAAAAGGAACTCCACCACTAATCAGGTAAAATCTGTTGGGAGATAATAACTGATATTTTAATTTGCCTGATTCGTAGTCAAATACTGCTTTTTAAATAACTGTACCTTCTTCAAGTATCTTGTATATACAATATTGCTGAAACATTAAACATGTCCCCAAAACCAGGAAAGCAAAGAATGAACTTTATGAAGCAAACAGCAGAAAGCTTAATATTTAATATTTATATGGACCCACTTTTAACAGTCTCTTGACTTACATCTTTAGTAAATACAGTTACTATTGCAGTCATATGAAGAACAAAACCTTTTCTAATGAAAAAACCGACATCCCAAATAAAGTTATTCCACTCACCTAGATATTTATATTTAACAGTTATTAAATATGTAAGCACTACAAATTAAAAATATTCAGACAAAGCAGCTGTATTCGCTTTAACATGAAAATGTTCCCAGGGAAATTCAGTGAAATCACAGAAACATTTTCCTAATTCCTGAATGAAAAAAGAAATGGAGTTCAGTTAGGCCAAGAGAAAAGTGACAGTCCACTGGGTGAAGTGTTTTCTTTCTGCACAGAGGAGCAATCTGGAGAAATCAGGAAGATTAAATATCCCTTTGCATATACCACACTTTTCTTCACTTACTCAGTACTCAGCCTTGCAAATGCATTAAGATGTGAGGGCCTCTAACTTCAGCAAGATCTCATAAATATCCAAGAAGAGTGTTAACCTAAGTGATAATCTTTCTGTAAAAACTTGTATTTGAAGACTGAAAGCACAGTTTCACACCCCTTTAACTGGTTAACTGTTGTTGAACTACTTCGAAGCAGCAGTCATTCCGATGTACAATCATTAGGCTAAGTTAAAGTCCTAGGGGATCTCTCACTGAAGTTGGCATCCTGCATTCCTACGTCCAAATTCAGCAAAACAAACCATCATCACATTTTCCATTTATATAAGCAAAATTATGCATGCAGCACAGCACTTTCACCACTTCCGTCTCTGAGGTGGACAGCACCGGTCCCTGTGCATGTGAGGCTACAGCTGGAAGGAATGCTTCTCAGTGACAAAAGGGAAAATGTTCCACCACACCTGGAAGCTCAGCTGGTTCCCTGAACACCCTAACTCATTTCCTGATTTAACCAATGTTCTTCTGTCAGTAGACAAAGTTACTTTCTTTTCAAGTCACCCCTCTGGTGCAGGGAACACCAGTATGCAGGGATATGGACGCTTCCCAGTCACTGCTATTATGCTGTCCATCGGGACTAAGGGGAACCTTATAACATGTGGGACACATTCTTACCACAATCTCTCTACTAGTTTTCTATAATGTGTTATAAATATTGGGAAATTTCACAGTCATTGCAAGGCAGGATTTTTATAGAAACAGAGTTATAGTAAGATTAAATAAATCAGCATTTAAATCAAACCCAGAATTAGTGTTAGAATTTCTTAATCTCTCTTCCCCACCTCCTTCTGAAGCAGAATTAGAGGCCAGGCCTCAGAAAATTTCATGTTAACATTTATAGTCCATCTTTGTCCTAATGGTCTAAGCTGTGAACAGAATAGAGAAAATCATCCTCCATATTCATCAAAAAGCCCTTCAAATTTTTTAACTTCAAAGTCATTAAGTATATATTTTTTCTTCAAACTTGGCTTATTCTGTAGAGCTCAACAAATTCCAATGAACAAGTTGCCTGCTTACAAAATCCATTCATTCACTGCAGTTTAATGATTGTACATATCTTTTGACTTGAGCATGTTGAATAAGCTAGCTTAATAGCTTATTATTATTTTTAACAAAGACACGTTCAAAGACATTTTTGAAATTCAGGAAATGACTAGGGTAAGCAATGAGGCATAGAAAAGTTAATCCCAATTTATCTAAGAAATAGTAAGGAGCAGAAAAATAGGAATACAGAAGCAAGTATAGGAAACAGCACTTCAAACTCATCTGAAGTGATTACACCATAGAATTTACCTACAATGCAATCTATAATTTATTTTTTTGCAGTGCCACCACTTTTTACAGATTGGATACATACAGGATATTTAAATCATATCCTTATCTAAGTCTCAGACAAGCCAGTATTTGGGTGTTAGATAATCTGCTTCATATCTCACACTTTCAGTAGGCTGCTGAACACAAGAACAGTAGCATCAGATGTTCTGGAAGCACTTAGCTACACAGTGCTTCAGAAATGTGGCAAAATCTAGCCAAATTCCTGCGCTGGCTCATTGCTAAGAGAAAGAAAATATATTCTAGAAATGACATAAGGTGAAGTCAAATTGTTTCAGTGTATCTGAGGTGCACTGTACTGATATCCAGCACAGCATGCTGCCTGCCCTGTCTCACTGGGAAAAAAAAAAAGTGAAATAGCAAATACAAATGACAGTGTATACAAACTTCATTGGTGGATTTGGGATTCTTGCAAGGGTAAAGGGAAAAAAAGGTCTGCCAAATAGAAGAAAAGTCAGCAAGAGAGGAATGGAATTAAAAAAGAAGGAATAGATTATATAAAATATAATCAAAGAAATGGAAGTCAAATTGTAAGAGCAGGAGTGCATACTCTTGCCCATTTGTGTGAGCTCATGGATACCTTAAACAGCACCTAAAGAAGAAAAGACCGCACTGGAAAGTCACCAAAAAGAAGAAACATTGTTCAAGAAGATCCATAAACATGTTAGTTGTGGGGAAGTACACATAATTTTATGAAATTTAGACCCGTCTTTCCAAACATTAGTTTCTATGCAATCATTAGGTTTTATCAATTTCTTCTTTTTCACACAAATGAGATAATTAGGACAAATAATTTTTAAGAAAAAGTTGAAGTAGAATTCATAGAGCTCGAATACAAAGTGAAGAAAATGCAGATAATAAATAGCTATGCTTCATACTTTTAGAAAACCTTTAATCTAAGAGAATCAAAGTGCTTTATAACATTAATTAATTTAGCATTATAGCCCCCTGTGTGGTCAATAAACATTATTATCCCTGTTGTACAGATGAGAAAAGAAGCAAGGAGAGATTAAGTGTTCAAGGTCACACAGAAAATCTGTTTCAGAACAAGACTTCTTAATTCTCATTCTATGTTTAAACACAATGCACCTCTCTGTTACTGTAAAGGAAGGGACTGGGCAAATCATGGCATCCAGGAGTTTGTCTTCAAGCCCAAGAAACACAATTGCCTCTGTGAGTTCAAGCAGGAGCAAGAATATAATCTTATCTGAAGGATCCCCTGGTAAGGGTGGTTGCCTCTCAGTATTCACTAAGCCTTGCCAATGACTGTCTGCCTGTTACTCCCTACAAAGCCTGACTTGTGGAGGAGGAGCCCATGTGCGCTGTTCCCTGTACAGCCCTAATACTAACAACCACTGGTATTTCGTATGGCACTGCCTGGGCATGTACACAAAGCAGATTTTCCAGACCTGCCACAGTGGTCTGACAGTAAGGATTGTAACTGGAGAGACACTGGGTTCTGCTGCTTTTGCTGCTGCAGCCAACTTCCAGTGTTTCAGACATACAGGAGCAAAAGTAAGGGATGATCCTCCTGTCCAGTAATGCTCATTCACAGAACAATATAATAAAGCAGTACCAGAAGAATCAACCTTGTAGACTGAGCAAGTACATGCTTTTCAAACATCTTTTTTCCCCCCTTAATTATATTTTCTTATTTTGAAAATAATGATCAATCTTTTCCCTACACTGCTTTCTAACTTACATTAACTACTTCCTCTCATGACTACCTTTCTGTTTTAAAGCTTCAAAGGTCTTTATCCTCTGGTTCAGTAACCAGCTTTTGTCTTCCAATTACCTTTTCTACTTCTGAGTTAATTTCCTAATTTTTCTCATTAAGCCAATGGGCTGTCTCCTTTTCACAAAGTTGCTGCGTTTCACATATTTCACAAAGGAACACGCAGCAACTCAGGACCCAGAGCCAGTTTCACTACTTGTGTTACTCTTCTACCATTCAAGAGCATGAACGGTGATACTCAGGCTACCAGTAATGAAACACTGTAGGTAGCAGTAAGAAGACAGAAGAACCCTGCTCTGACAGATGTGACTGTTATGATGGAGCCAGCTAACACAGGTTTCGCTGTAGTCGTCATAGCTGTGCATGTAAATCTTTAAAGACTAGGAAACTACAGGGAGGAAATTAAAACTTTTTTTCAGCTAAAATTTGATCTTGACAAGCAGATAATTTACACAATATTTAAAAATAGTTTTACCATTTTTTTAAAGTTTACTATTACTAATTGTAAACTGTCTGTGGGACGATTTGGGGCTCTGAAGCAATTGCTAAGCTGTTGCTTCAACAGCCCTTGGGAAGAATTTGTAAAATTTGTACATTGTTGTTGCTGGCCACCCAGGGATGTCCTGATGATTCCTAGCAGGCTTTCATGTCAACATACATTTATTTACTGAAGCTCATTCTATCACATCTTCACTAATATTGTTATCCAAGCTAATTAGATTAAAGTTAGCCTGGTAGGGCTCAGCATGCTGCACTTGCACCTCTTAGCTGCAATGTAGGCAACACCTACAGACTGAAAATCAGGCTATGCAGATGCGCTCAAATGATGTGCAGTAATTTGTAGAGGGAGGAATCACACTCACTGAATATTAGAGGGAACCTCTACGTTCTTGCTGCAGCAGCCTGAGACCAGTAAGTACAATATTGTTTATTACATGCACTGACATAAACACAACCCCCCCAACAAAGCAGCAGACACTGCTTGAGGTGATGTCCCTCTGTTGACATCATGGCTTACTGTTTTCCCGCTTCCTTTCAGCAAGAACTCCTCTTGTAAGGCAAACCCTACCACAAAATACTGGGAGCTACAGAGCCAATCAGATAGAAACAGGATAATGTCAGCAAGAATGACTGCAATAGCCTGCAGGCAGCATCCATTCTGCTAACTTAACATACAGTATATTCTTCTAAGTTTATTTCCATAAATATTACTTAGTAAGTCAGCAAGTAAAAGGAGAGTTCTACCCAGTGATGAATTTCTTGCTTGAGTGTCTGGATATTCTGAAGCCTAAAATTGTTTCCAGATTGAGAACCTTGACTCTGGAATCAATTCTTCCAAAAAGCATCAGACCTTGGCTTTGTGGGTGAAATGCAAGACTGATTTTAAGTTTTTTTCCTGCAGAGGTTGGCAGAATGGTGATGTCTCAGGAAGTGATTTAGTAGCTTCACATAGTCTTTATTGCAGACACTGCTTGATTAAAATGCATGTATATTTAAAAGTATTCCTCTCTGCAAGCAGAAGTCTAGAAAGGTACATATTAGATATATAAAGATACCAGTGAAACATTAATTTCTTTCCTTTTCCTCAGTGGAAAAAAAGATCCATCTATTTAGCTCTATTTACTTCTAGGGCACAGTTCATATAGGAAAAGATGTCAATCTATTAGCCACTTGCAAAATAAACATGAAAATAAAAGACGAGTCAGAGCAAGATGACTTTCCCCTTTATTTTTCCTTGAGCTGGGACTTGATTTTAACATCTTTGTGAAAATAATCCATATAGAAAATGGTTATTAACTTCTGAGCTAACCAGATGCCACAGTTCAAGTACCCGGCAGGCAGGCAGACAGATAAGAAGCTGCCCTGTAGAAAGCTGAATTTATGAGCCTGATTTTAAAATTATTCTTCCTGAATTTTTCATGCATCACATCATTTCATGGTCCTTTTTCCTGGGAATTTTGAGAAAATAAAAAGAAGACTTTGTAGAAACAATGGGATTTTGAAATTACACTTTTCATTTAAGGAAAAAAAAGGTAATTTTCAAACCTATTTCCAGATAGTCTTGACTTACAAACATATTTACAAATACTGTCAGTTTTGCTTCATGGCCTTGCTGAAGAGAAATAGCCTATATTTCTTAAGTGTTTTTTCCCTGTTTCCAAAGCAGAATATAAACATGGAGAACACATGAAAAAAAAAAAGGAAAACCAATCTACTAATGATGCTAAAATAAGATTTAATGATACAAGTCAAAAGGTAAATAATAGCACAATTAAGAGTTGTGTGAAAACTCTGTTTAGCATCTTTATGTGGCAATATTGTTGTTCTTTTTACCTGCCTGTTCATAGTCAGTTTTTCTTTCCATAAGACATTTCACTTGTTCAGCACAGAAGGAACAAAAATCACAGGACAGATAGTTACTAATTTTTATAAATATCCCCTCTTTCTAGATCTTATTGCAAATTAAGAGCTTCACAAACATCAATTGATTAGTCTTCATAATGTCCTTGTGAGAATATGTATCATCTCCATTTGGAGGCAGAGACTAAAACACAGAGATGACTGTCCAAACCACTAAGAAAAGTCTCTGCAGATTTGTTTGCTCAACTTAAGATGACCAGGCCTCCATTTGACAAAACTAGACTCTAATTTTTTATTAAAATTGGCCATGAGATAGGAGTTCAAATACTTTGCTGGATCTTCTCTTGTAGACTCATAATATGGGAACCTGGGCAATAACGTGGGAAAACGTTAATCAGTGTCAGAAGATATGAAATCTCATTTCTCAAATTGCCTCTCTCATGCAAGCCACTGCACTAGATATTCATACTGAGCTTGTCTTCCTTTCTGTCTGTGTCAGATGATGTCTCGCACTGCCAGTTAGGTAGTGTGAGAGTTTATGCCCTGCTAGTGGAGGAAGTCATGAGGATGTGCTGAAGCTATTTTTATTCAACTTCCTTGGTTAACACTCTCCACGGCTAGTGTAGCCATTCTGTCTACTTCAGTATTTTGCACATGAAAAGGAATTTACAGGCTGGCAGTACAGTTGCAGTTTGCTTTAGCATGATCCTATAAGACAGCCTCACCCAGCAGAGAGGACAGAGAAACAAAAATGCATATACCAAAAAAAAAAAAATTGTTTAGAGAAAATTCAGAAGAGAAGGGAGTTTCATTTACATGTATTGTCTCTTGGGGAGCTAGACGAACTTGAAGAGCGATTGTATCTAAGAAGCAAGGGAGACCTTGCTTTTTTTTTCTTCCCTATTTTATTGGAGAATGCCTTGGGGGCTATTGGAAATGAAAAAGAAAGATGATTCTTACAGTGCATTCCATGCTGCAGTTTAGCTCTGTTGACTTCTACTCCTGCCCAGGCTTAATGAATAAGTAATTTAAGTTAGGGTAATGAGGCACTCATGCTGAATGTACTTCTGAAGGAAAGTAGTAAGTAAAATACTAAGCAGCGTGTTGATGAGAAAGAAAATACATTTATTAGTATTTCTTAAAGAATCTATCTATATTTTTAAAAGTTTAAAAAGAGCATGGAGCTCAGAGAGTGAAAATTGTTTATGTTAATGCTTGGAGAGAAATAATAGGAGTAGAAACAATACTTACGCTTTGAGTATTTTCTATTTGCACAGTCGTTCTACCCCTAGGGAACACAACAGGCCTTTCGATTCTGCTTCCACAGTTAATTTCTAGCAGTAAAATGGCTGATACTCTTGTTCGAAGTAATTCATTGCTACCTCATTTTTCCAGACATTTGACTACTGTGGCATAGAGCTGTTAGCTGAAATTATTTTGCAGTTCCAGCCTACTGAATCAAATACAACTGCTTCACTGAGCATTGCAGGACACCTTTAGAAAGTCAATTACCATCAGAATGTCCTTCTGCCTTTCAAAGGGGAGAAAAGAACCATTAACCTATCAACCCTTATCACGATGAGAAATTCTGATAACAGCCTATATATGACAATGCCATCTTATATAATATGAAAGTGAAATGAAAAGTAAAGCATGCAAAGATAGTGATAATAAGTGCTGCACCATTATATCGTCACACATTTAATACTCGATTCACTTTATATTAGTATCAATGTTTTATGACTGTCAGCAGAATCACCTTGAATTTTAAACAGAAAATATGGATTTCTTTGGTTTTACTTGATGTAATATTTCATTAAGCCTGCCAAAGGAACCAAATGAAATGACTAGCAGGAGGAAATATATTTTAATTTGGATCAACTGTGAAAGTCACTGACAGGGGGTTCTGGTCTATGTTCTCCTATGAATAAACTTTGAAATCGTATTTTTAAAAAGGAATTTATGTCAATCCCATACTTTATTATGGCAGTCACCAACAAAACTCCATGAATCCCCCTGTGTTTCATGCATTGTTGAATTTGACACTCACTTTGTAGGCAATATTTTTTTTGTGAAGAAAGCCTTTTCTTATGCAGTAATTTTTTTCAAATTTCAAATAGACCAGTCAAGTCCTTGTTTTGTAATTTTTACATCACCTGAAAATACACTATTTTCAACTTTCACAGGAAGAGAACCTTTGGAGAGTTTATTTGGAGGTTATTTATTCTCTACTTGGTATATTTTTGGGTTTAGGTATGACATCTATTTGTTGTATTAAAAAGAGATAGTCTGAGACCTTATTTTTTATTATAAGCTATATTGCCAAGTTAGAGCTGAATGAGAATAATAACCTTAGTTTTATTTTCTGTTAAGTTCTTTTTTTGTACATGCACAGAATGACTCAGAAGATATTCACGACCAAGCAATCAATGTCATGAAGACAGGGACTTTACTGGTAGGCCCAGGTGGCTTGTTCTTAGATTTGCTCAGCTGAGCATTCAAAACAGATGTCTGCAAACAGACAATGAAAAGAGAATACAGCAACTCCTGGGAAATATCTCTAGGGAGGACACGTTAATTGTCTTCTAAATTCATGTCTTCTTTTCCTTTTTCTCTTATATAAATCAATGATCTTATATGAAGGGCAAGATCTTTGCCCACAGTGCCAGAAGGAGCTGAAATTGTTTAGAAGAAAGAGAAAAATACAAGAAATACTTCAGAGATGTGAATTTCCACAAAAACTACATTGTTTGCACATTTTTTTGTGCAAGCCTTCTATCTTTTGATGCAATATTAAGCCCCTGTTCCAGAGGGCAGGTGATAAAGAATCTCAGCTTTCTCTACTGAAATTTTATGCGGGCACAGAAAAAACTGAAATCTGATTTCGTACAGATTTCATCTTACAGATTTTGTCTTTGGTGTCTAAAGAGTTACAAGGTCCTCTTAAGATCTTTCCCATAGTTATGCCATCTCTCTATCACTTCAGCCTTCTCTTACGTTGAGATATTTATCTTTGTTATTCACCTGCCCATCCAGTCATGTTAAACTTACAGGAGCTTAATGATCTCTATCCATCTCAGGTTGACTAGCCAAGTTATTAGACAGGGAAAGTCTCCATGACAGTCATATACTTAAACAAACTGTTTCTTTAAGGAGATCATAATATAAATAAGAATAAATTTCAATTTTTCCATTACAGATAATTATGGGCAAAATGTGAAAAATGTGAGCTTTAATGGTTCAAAAACTAGCAGACAAACAGGAATCTTAAATTCACTGGTTTCAAAAAATGTCCTGTTCTTTTTTTACACTAATATCACAATTTTTACTTCGGTTTACTGATTCTTGAATGATGAATGTTGGCATTACTACTTACAGAGAGAAAACAGTAGCAAGGAAGCACAGCTCCAACAAGCTAAAAAGCATTTTTATCTCTTCTGCTGGCCCTGAAATATTTCAAGCATCTAATAAAGCCTGTTTGATTGATAAAGGCCATTAAAATAATATGTTTAGGGAATCTAATGTTGCCCCATGAAATCTGCCATTTCTGCCAGAAAAAACTGCCTTTCTTCAATGAAAATTACAGCTTCACACATAATTGTATGTAAATCCGCTGAATGCATCTTCTGTCACACAGCAGCGATTGGGTAGTTACTGTTATACAGAGTATTCTAAGAAATACTTTAAAATTACACATGTTCTAGCCACTGTGTAACATACATATGTTTAATATTTAATAGATTAATATTTAATATATTTATATGTCCTTATAAAGTGCTTTCTTATGAAGTTTACAGAACAACGGTAAATTTCCTCTCTTCAGCTAGACTAGTTCAGCATATCCTATGCATATTCTTGAATGATACCCATCCACAATACTCAAGACATATTTATACTGTCTGTGTACAGGTAATATATGGAGGTAGCCCTATTGGCTTTTAAATATTAAACCTTCAAAGTATTAAAGCATTCTTACTGTTTCAGAGGATTTTAGCAGTAAGGTAATAAACTCCCCATCTTTAAAATACTGTTAAGGATTAGGTGCCGCATACCCAAAATTAAACAGAGTTAGTGTTTCAGGCTTCTACATCTCTGGTTTTACAATTATGTGCTAATCTCAATTTACTTCTACCTTCCATCTATTTAGGTAATTTGGTTTATTTTCAACTGCATGTATCTAAAATCTAATCACACAGCTAGAGCAAGATATATCCTCAGGCAAAGTGAGAGAACAAACAGTCTTGTTTAAGGCATGAAGAAACCACACACTAAATAAAAATAATATAATTTTGACTATTAAATCTTCTTGGTCTACGAGAAGTATTCAGTCACAAACCCAGAGGGCCATTTAAAATAGAAAAGCATTTACACAGAAGGTCCATGGAAACCACAAAACCCTTTCTGCTGAATCTCTCCAGCTACCAAGCTTTTGTCATTGACAAATCAAACCCACATTTTTACAGAAAAGATGAAACAGTTTCCTCAAAGGAATTGTTTCTGATGTGAAAAGCATACAAGCAGGTTTTGAATTCCTGTAAGTCCATATTCAATGCACAGTAAAGGAAGGTACTCTGTGCTTTATTTCGGTTCCCATTTTAAAACATTTTTGTTAATTTTTTTGAATAGTTCTAATATTTTTAGGGCTTGCCACAGGTCATGAGTTAAAGAGGGGGCATCCCTGAAAGTTAAGAAAAATTAGTACCTCAAACATCAAAGACACAATTTTCATTCACACAGAATACTGCTTTCAATCAGAAAGAAAACCATATGGAAAAATTTCCAGGTGAAGTCAGTGCAAGGCACAAATGTTAACATCTAAGAAATACCCTAAATGACTTGACATATTGATTCTGAAGGCACTACATTTTTGCTTTATTTACCAAGACTGCACAATGAAAAATCTAAAAAAAAGTATTATGTGTAAGGTGTTTGTATAAGTTAAACATGGGGCTTTTTCTTTTTTTGTATTTCTACTCTTATATTGTCTTTCTTCACAAATACTTTCTGAGAAAAAATATCTCTATACAGAGCAGCAGAACAGAATAGAGTGCTTGCCTCAAGAATTAACTTGCACTCCACAAAGACTACAGTTACTGAAAATTTATGCACCAGAAATTCAAATGGGAAGCTGCAAAATATAGCTCAGGTAAAAAATCCAAACTATTAAGATGAAACATTTCAATTTTTTTAACTATAATTTTTTCTGAAGAACTATTACATAATCACTTCTAAATATTGACTCTGGTTTTCTTTTCAGAATAAGAACATATATAAAAAATGTTGTCATCTCCCATGAATGATAATTCAGTTTTGCAGCTGGCCACATATGGAACATGTATCTGTAGTATATGCAACCACTACTTACACCTCAACAGACTCATACAGAAAGAAAACATTAGAAATTAATTGTGAATAACTACTCTCCTTGACTTGTTAATCTGATGCCATTCCAACATTTTTTAAAGAACATTTTTTTACTTCCTGTCATTTTTTACTTATGAATCCTTAGCAATGACAGCTTCATTTTCATGTATTTCAACACTGCAGTATATTCCTCAGTTCTGCTATTTGAAAGGAAGTTGCATTTCCCTTTTTTTCTCCATGGATTAAGTATTAGCTGGACCAAGTAATTTTAAAGCCATGATTAATGTATATGGATACTTTTCTAGAACAATAACCAACAGCCTTCACACACATTGACCAGTCAGTGTACACTGACCAAGGTGAGCAAAAGAACTACTATTCATAACAACATGCCCAGAGGCAAGAACAATTTAAAGTTTACTCTGGTTCAGCGAACAGTGAATTATTATACCAAGTGAACAAATATACCACATGAACCTGCTCCTTTAAGTGATAGTTAGAGAAAACCATCTGTGAATACTCAATAATTGGATGCCTGGACTCTCTTTTGTGATGGGGAAGACAGATTCTCTTTCCTTGAATTAGACTATCAGGGGTCAGCCATCACACCCGAGTCCTGTGAGCACTGGATATTCAGTATTCTGGTATTAGCAGAAATGGTGCTTATTTCCCTATGAGGTAGGGATACTTTCAATTTTCAGGGATGGAAAATCACTTCCATCACAACTCTATTTTATTCTTATTTCTGCAGTTTTTTTGAAGTTTGTTAAACTTCTGGAAAGGCTGAGTCGGGACTAGAGAATCAGAGTCCTCATGGACTGTGGCAGAACAAGGTGACCTCGACATGGTGAGTTTCTTTCATTGTCCCTTATATTTTCAAATCAATTGTTTAGATATACTATACTATACATATATATACTACTATACTATACTATATATATACTAATATACTGTAATTTGATGGAAATTTCTTGTGTTTATAAACATAATATTTATATATTTTACATTATGTAGCTATGAATTTTAACTTTACAGTATATACCTATGATTTTTAATGATGGCCTGTTAAACTCATGGGGTTTTGTTCACGATTAAGAGTGATTTTTGTGTGTGCTTTATTTCAGACTAGGTTATAGCCCTTATATTTCATGTTTGTGGTCCATTCAAGATGAACGTTAAAAGGAAACAGAACTAGGATGGGAGGTACAAATAAGGTCCTTGGAGATTTTCAAAACTTGACTAGATGAGGCCCTGAGCTAACTTTAAAGTTGGATCTGCTTTGAGTGGCGAGTTAAACTAGATGACTTACAGATGTTTCTGCCACGCTTATTATTTTTCATGATTCTACAATTAACTTATTATTCATTGTTATCTTTTCAGTCTTATGAGGGTCCATCCATACCAGCTGTCAATGCTGAGAGAAGGGCTCTTTAAAGCTCCCGCACTTCTACTTTATATCACTCTGTAAATTGAAACATATGCGCTGCTCAGAGTAGACTGATTCACAGGTGAGCGAGCACAGCTTGAAAATTCCTGTAGTTAGAAGGCTATGTGCCTAGAGCCAGACAGAGTTCTCTAGAAGACTACAGTGCATTATTAAAATGTAACTGAGATGGGACAGGATTGAGATCAGAAAGAGACCCCACTTCACATCCATCAACAATGCCTACAGCTGTGACTGTAGCCAAGAATACCTGCAACCAAAGAAAAAATTATGCCATGTGTAAAATCTATTACTGTATCAGAGAAGTTGTGCATCCATTACTTATGTAAGTGTTCCTACTGACTTTGGCCAAGCTCCATACGAGTAAGATGCATACTTGCATGATTTTGTACTACACAAGTACATTATTCTTTCTGCAGAAACTAATCTACCCTCTAAAAGGATCTTAGTAAAATTTCAGCCTTACAGTTTGCAAAAAGGAAAAAACTTACTTTTTCATGTTTGTTTTCATGGAGAATATCAATGTTATCCAGTTCTACAACTTCCAATTTATCATCTTGACAGATATCCAGGTAGCCAAGAACTTAAAATCATACCAAGTAGGTGTTATTAGATGTAACAAGCAGCAGTGAAGCATTACAGCATGATGGGAATAACTTTCCTTCATGATTTTAGACTTGTGGCTTCTTTCTAGAACACTTTTGCTTTCATATTTCATAGGATATAATTCAATCTGCTAATCTAGAGGCAGCAAAAAGCATTCTCTTTTAATGCTATACGTAAGAGAATGATTATGGATTACCCTGCTATTAAAATCACAGACAAACTGTATTCAATTAATGACTTAACTACACAAAACCATGGAGATTTAGATCTATTGATAAAAATTCAGGTTGACATTTTGTCCTTAATTCACCCTATTGAAAAGTAAGAAACAAAGGTACAATTGCATGAGTTCAGGAGTGTCAACCCCAATTTTTAGCTTTAATGTTGAGGTTTTTTGCTGTTGTCGGTTTTAGTCTTACTAAGTTGAGCTATGAGAAATACTATATATATGATGATGGCATGAACATTTGCTTTTGCCTGTTGTTTTAAAACTGACATACACAGAAATCTATTTTTGGTGATCCCTATCCCATATTTTAACCAGAAGCAAAAACAAAGCTTTTCCATCATATAAAAAAAGGTCAAAGTGTAAGTTTCTAAAAAATCACGGGGTTTCTTGGAGCACTCAGCCAGAACTGATCATGAAACTTTGAAAGAAAAGGACAAGCAGAGATAGAGGAGAGTTATCTTTATATATAATAATTGAGAAATATTAATTAAAAGCTAGAAATGACATGTAATTTCCAGAATGTTGCTGTTAGTAATGTGGAAATAGGAGATCTGAAAAGGAATGAAGAGCAATCATTGTCATCTTCACAAAACTATGAGAGCATCTTGTTGCTCAGCTTCCAAGGTCAAAGGCTGCCTAGCTTTGCCAGGTACGATAATTGTTACGGATTTGGTAATGGCAGAATCTCAGAAAGAAGTAGTGCTCTCTCTAGTTGGAAAACATTCTCTTAAATGCATGAAGAGGAAATACAGCGAATTGGTTGCTTCTTCAATATCACTAATGGAAGACTAAGAGTCTATATGAGTAGATGAGTTTAATGTCATTCATATATATGAGACAATAATAAGAGCATGATATGCCATAGCTCAAATTTTGAACATAATAAATAGTTTAAAATGCTTAAATATGAATTACAGCCAGCATGTGGTAGCTATTCTGAAAATAACAGTGGTAGGAATTTGCCCATGATTCCTGTTCCTTATCTTTTTGATTCATGAGAATGAATTTTACTGACATCAGTAATCCCAGAAATCAAATTCCAAGGTGGTATGCATAAATATTTCTTGGAAATGAACTTTGTCTGTGTAGGTATTTTTTATCTGAAGATGTCTGTAAACTCATCTCATATGAAGGAGCAGCAAGATCCTATGACTGACCGCTCGTGACTCATATAGCAAATACCACAAATTCAGGGGCCCTCCATAATCAACCTATAAAACTAATGATTGCAAAAGTGAAAGACCGGGAGATAAACTAAAGCAATACATATATCTGAAGAAATGGTTATTTCCTCAGAGATTTGTAGGCACAGATTTGTGGATAATGTTCTTGGTGAATTACCTGATGTGATTACTTTTAATAAGCATAACTACCAGTCAAGGCATGTTGGAACAGGGAACTACTTCTTACATTTCATACATTTTACACAAAAGTAATACAGAATATTTGAAGGTAAATCTCTGAAATCTCCAGTTTCTTGGCGTTGCTCATAAATAATGAGAAGCAAACACAAATGATCTTCAGTAATCATAGTTCTCCTACCTCCTAATCAATAGATAAAAATAACTAGGTATCTCTCATAATCAATAGATAAGTCAGGTATTTCAAGGGCTCAGGTTTACTTTCACAATAATAAGAAGAATAATGGCATTACCCCTTTATCTGAGCGAGTACTCTGTTTATATAGGCATAAAGCTTAATCTGGACATTCTATTTTGTGAAGATATATTAACTATTATATATTTAAATTCATTTAATCTGTATCATTAGAATTCCAGGGAATTTACCAAATTTTATTTGTAAGTAGCAATAAGCAATAATTTCTATCTATGAACCAAGACCTTCCAGTGATTATGTGTAACTCCCAGTGTTTCACTGAAAATCCTTTGTGGGTGTGGATGTTTCAGAGCAGGAGTTGGCCTAATTTTTTGTTATGTTTTATATAGTAACGTCGTACCTGAATGAAAATACCTGGAGGATCAGCAGCCAGTTTCTACAAGACTCATAACATTTCCAAACACTGAAGGCATATTTGGAACACATTAGTTTCAAAGTCTCTTCTGTCAGAATTCGCTTGCATAATAAAACACAAGAGTTTCTTACAAGAGCAACAAGACTGCAGGAATTTAGCAGTATATTAAGGTTTGAAAAATGACAATATTGTTAGGAAAAATGCTTGTTTTAAGAATAACAGAATTGTAGGGTGGGAATGAACACCAAGAGGTCATCTAGTCCACTCAAAAGCTCTGAGGCAGGGTTCATATTAAACATCTGTCATGACTGGCTTGGATTTATCTAATCTATGTTAACAAATTGCTTATGACAAAGTTTCCACAGCCTCCCAAGTAACCAGTTTTAATTGTCAACTGTTCTCATAGTTTAAAATCTTTTTCTAATATGAAACTCTTTACCACTTACTGCAACTTAAGCTTATTATTTATTGTCCTGTTTTCAATAATTTCAGAGAATTTTGTTATTAATACATTTTAAACCTCTTATCAGTGTTGTTATTAACACTCATCACTAGCAGCCAGGGTCCACAACTTTCAAGTGATTTGAGTTCATATATTCCTTCCTTTTTCATGTCTACAACTGTCATTGCAAATAAGCAGTTAGAAGCTTTCCTTAAGAAGTTTAGGATGAGGATTTCAAACAAAATCACACGAGTCCAGAAAGTCAAGCTCTAAGCAGAAGATGGAATATCATGACTTTTCTGATGGTACTGCACAGATATGCTGTTTTTCCTTTCCTGCCCTTTCAACTGTAGAACCTCTCAGGGGTGTCTCACCAACAGGGAGGTGATTTACTATCCTATTAAGAAATACCAGGAATAGGGTTTGAACAGAAGTTACTGAAGATAGATAAAGACAGGTATGGACTTTTAAAATACATGATAGGTTTTTTACCTAATGAGAGTTTGCTTGCCTCTTATCTTACTGCAGACCATTTTTTCTCCCTTTCCATTTCCTTTATTAATATTATCACCATCTCACATTGTCCTCATGACTTCTCCTTTCCTGTGTTAAGAGTCTGATTGATCTGATTGATCTCCTTGAGACTTTCTACATTCTCCTAAGGTCTGTGTGTTGGTCTGCACATTGTTTCAAGACATCCTTTGCTTAGTTTTCTTTACAGATTTCTTTGGACACTCTTGTGTCATTTTACACATTGATTCTCTACTTTATTCTGAGACAAAATTTCATCTCCTGATGTACCTCTTGAATTCCTCTACTTCTCAGTTTCTATACTTTCAATCATTCCACTGGGTTTCTCTCATTTACAATGTGTGCTGCTCTGCATAGGCAATTGTTCAACTGCCTCTGTAAAATACAACATATACCATTAGCACTTTATAACAGTACAAGACAAAGTTTGAAAAATCAGCAGTAATAGTCAGGAAATTCAGAATGCAGATTCTGAATACCTCAGCCGTACTGGAGTTGTATTTTTTCCATGGAAAAGTTTAAAGTGTTCAGAAGAAACAGCAGAGAAAAATACTACATATGTACAAGACCTGTTCTGCAGATAGGACCGGCTTTCCCTCTACTATCATTTATGAACCATTGCAGGAACTCCACAGTAGGTAATTCTGAAGTAATTGAATCAGAAAATGTTACTCTAACCCCAAAAGTCAATGGCTAGCTTTTAATCTAACATATGAGAACTCTATCTACTCTGAAAGTGATTGTTAGTACCTACCTTATTCTTTACTCAAAATATTAAAATTATAAAAGCTACATAGGAAAACTTTAATTTTGCGGCTTGCATTAAATTAGCTGCTGTGATTCATTTTTCTGTTTATGTTAAAAGGAAAAGTGATGGTAAAAGCAAATGGCAAAACTCTGAGGTATTGCTGAATGAGATGCAGCTTTGAACAATGAATTGCCTTTCACTCTACAATTTATGCACCTTGCTCCTGAAGACTATTTCATTACTTACAGCCTTAGCAGTTGAAGGACAACTAAAATTGGCCTAAAGCCTGCTCAAAGTTCTAAACTGGTCTACTTTTATAGCATTTTGAAAATTAAATTAAAAATACTCAGTCACATACTAGGAGGATGCTAACTTTAAACATTCCTACTTTCAAATTGTGATTTTCTCTTTAATGTCTTCTCATTTTTAACTTTGTTTTTAACAAAGACTAAGTTGAAAAGAAAATAATTATCCACATTTCCAGGAATGGGCTTCAACTATTTAGGATGTACAAGGTCAAGCAGATCAGCAGGAGTATATGTGTATTTTCCACGGTCTCTTATCTCAAAACAAAGTGAACTATCTAATGCAACTTTTCCTTTAAAGACTTTTAAGCTCTCCTTCCAAACAGCCATAAACCGGAGATTATCACACATATTTGACAGGAAGTATGCATAGAATGAATCAGGTCTGTACAACAGTTTGGTTAAATACGCTCCAGCATATCTGCAGATTTCACCATTTTTTTTTGTCCAAGGAATATATTTTTATTTCCTTAAATTTTTCCATTCATTAATAAAGAAAAATATTCTGAAATGTTAAAATCATGCATTTAAAACTTTAATTGCTGAGAACATATATATGTGGATAAAAAGATATAGTTGTTTTTTATTGCTAGTTTATTTTAAAATAACCCATATACTTTTTTTGTTTAGCATTTGCTCTTGGAATATAATAATATATTTCAGTCAAAATTACTCTATGGAATAGTGACAATGCATTGGTAAATGCAATACCTAGTAAGAGCAATGTCATGCTATTACTGAAATGCATAATAATTGCACTGTATTGCAATTATTATAGACTATTGAATAATTCTGTATTATGCTATTTGGTTGCCTGCACTGTTTTACTTTCTGTGACATGGCAGTTTATCAGTCTGCACAACATACCTCACAATTCTTCATGTCTTATGTTTTACGGAATCACACAATGGTAGGAGTTGGAAGGGACCTCTGGAGATCATCTAGTCCAACTCCCCTGCCAAAGCAGGTTAGCCTAGAGCAGGCTACACAGGAACGGGTCCAGATGGGATTTGAATTATCTCCAGAGGAGACTCCACAACCACCCTGGGCAGCCTGTTCCAGTGCTCTGACACCCTCAGAGTAAAGAAGTTCCTCCTCATGTTCAAGCGGAACTTCCTGTGCTCCAGCTTGTGCCCGTTGCCCCTTTGTCCTGTCACTGGGCACCACTGAAAAGAGTCTGGCCCCATCCTCTTGACACGCGCCCTTTAGATATTTGTAAATGTTGATAAGGTCCCCTCTCAGTCTTCTCCAGGCTAAAGAGCCCCAGGTCTCTCAGCCTTTCCCTGCAGGAGAGATGCTCCAGTCCCCTCATCATCTTTGTAGCTCTCTGCTGGGCTCTCTCCAGTAGCTCCCTGTCTCTCTTGAACTGAAGTGGCCCAGAACTGGACATTGCTGTTCATTACAGTTAAGCTGGATGTGTATGGACACCTACTTAAAAGAGAGGTGTCCTGCAACAAGCTATGAGTTCCATCTTTCTTACATAACAATTTTCATAAGAAAGAATTTGCATTTAATGTGATGCTGCTTTATTTAAATAAAACAAACGGTTAATTTAAAAATTTTCTTAATATTAAATGAGTACAATCATCCACAATTAAACGTCAGATAGCCTTTTCTGTAACTGTGGTGATATTATTTCATGTAGATGGGAACCCTTAGTTCTTTGTCCATACTACGGCAATAAACACATTTGAAATTATCTTACACATTTGTCTTTACAGCTTTTTTGCATAATCAAGTTTAATTTATATGACACCAGAGAATCATCTGAGAAAATATTTAGCTCTTCCAAATCTGATGAAGTTTTCTACAAAGCCCCCATTGGAATTTGAATACATTATCTTCAAGGATTTTTAGAACTTGCAAAATTTCCAATCAGCGTTTTACACTTTGCCTGGAGCAGCATATCAAAACATGGAGCATTTTATCAAGCTTACCCTACCCTCTACCTATCCTCAACAATTATGTATATGACTAGCTTGAATTCTATAAAGTGTTGAGGCAAGGAGTAGTGTGACAAGAATTCAGAATTTCCAGGAAATACCTCATGATAAAAACAGAAAATTCAACCTAATACAGTTCTGCAGATCAGCATGTTGTAGTTACAGCCTTTCAAACCTGAAAATATCATAGGAATCATTAGTCTGCAAGTCTGCCTGAAGCTCACAACTTCGCAAGCTTGCAAATACCATAACTCATGCAGTTAAAATTTCTAAGTCCGAAGACCATCATTCCCTCATTAAATGACCAGGTATCACTCAGAGGTTGTCATTTTCTTTTTTGGCTGTCAATAACTTTAGAACTGGAGAGAGTTTCAGTTTCAGTTGGGTCTTGATACGTGATTTGCTATACTGTTTAATAGCTTGTTTACAATTAATAAGTTGACATACATTTGTTTTGCAATAACCATAAACAATTTATTTTCATCTATACTAACTAGCTCAGACACTGTTCTTTAAACGAAGAGGATAAAAATTCACCTTCTACCACAACATCTCTTAAAGATTTGGTATTATTTGATTTCTACTCTGGAATGTGTCAACATTGTGTGTATCTCACCTGTACCTTAGCTAATGAAGTTATAGCAGTAACAAAATCCTTTTTCTACTTTGATTGTAACATGCTCTTGAAATAAGATCAAACCAAGGCGGAACCTCTGTTCCAGGCGTCGTTCACTTAAAGCATTTGATATTGCCTTCAGGTCAGATTTGAAGGATACTTTTGCCAACTAAGAAATGAGAACAAACTTTTGAAATACTTCCAGTTTGAGTCTTGATTCACAAGCTGGATGAAGTGAAATTAAACGTAAAGCAGGTGGCTCTGTTACTATCTTGCTCTTAATAACATAGTAATTCGGTCACTCACATTGAAGATGAAGAAGCAAAATTCTAATCACTTCTCCTGTTTGATTCAGAGTACGCAGGAAAATACCTCCACACTATGATACCATACACTGGCAATCCAATGCTGTCTGCAATGAATATTTACATGGCTTATGCAAAGCACAACCGTTTTTTCAGGGTACCACTGACAAAATATAATGCTACTGTGAATATTCTTAATATTCTAATATTTTGGTTTTACTGAAAATGCTCTTGTGTGGAACAATTAATTCAAAGCTGAATTAAATATTTTCTTTGACCTAAGATAAT
Organism: Leptosomus discolor; assembly: GCF_034619465.1. Classification (NCBI taxonomy): domain Eukaryota; kingdom Metazoa; phylum Chordata; class Aves; order Leptosomiformes; family Leptosomidae; genus Leptosomus; species Leptosomus discolor. Next base: position 17,154,501 of record NC_141396.1, on the reverse strand, counting down.
TTCCCCCTGTATGATGGAAACACGTTTAGCTTCAGGCTGAAACTGAACAAGAATTAATAAAAATTCAGATTTCCTTTGTCACCATTTTATACCTTTTTCCACTGCAGATTTTCAGTTACATTGCTACCTAGTAATAAAAATGCTTTGGCTATAATCCATGACTCCATCTGACCATATATAAGTCTTTTAAGAGTGATCATGTTAAATAGCTTGTAATATCAATATGCCCCTAAAGTATCAAACCAACTTCCAAGCACCTTTAGGTTCTGCAATCCTTTCTCTCCATCTCATTCATAATAAACGGACTTAAACTGCCTGTTTTGTTCTTAGGCTTCTCTTTTTTCCTACCTCTAGCTTTTATACTTCAGGTGGCAGAATCTTTCTGGTCACTCTGGCTAAGGTCCCAGCATTACAATTCTCTATTTTTTTTTTTTTTTTTTGAGAACTTGCCTAAATTGGTGGGCTGATAAGACACAGTAGAGTCTGACTGACAAGAATTTCTGGTGGTGCTGTTGTATTATTGGTTGTGTTGTGTCATCTTGGAATGTCAGAGTTATTAAAATTATCTTCAGAATACAGCATTGTTCAAAATATTAGCTCTATAATTAAACCAAGCTATAACTTTGAAATTGCTTTTATCCTTAGATTATTTTAATATCCAATATAATAATATACTAACCTATTTGGTGTTGAATATAAGCCTTATTTTGGTGAATAAAACTAAAACAAGAACTGGAAGGAAAAAATGGCTTCTCTTAAGTTCAATTTTTATCAAATGCAAAAATTTAAAAATGGTATTTCACCAAAATGGCCTTTCTCCTTCCTGGGAAATACGATAAATATAGAAACAAGAAATATGGGAATAGTGATTTTCAGATAATATGTGTGAAAGCAGCTGTTACACACTATGTTCTTTTTACAAACTTATGGTATTGAGGCTATAAGTAGCCTTGCAAATACACAAGGATTGCAAAAACTTCCATTGTTCAATAATGAATCAAACTAATTACAGCACAATTAGAAAATGATCTAAAAATATACATTGGAAAAGACAATTTTCTAGTCTTAACTTCCAATAATAAAATAAGAAGCGTTGATGATAACATCAGAGACATTAGTCAAGCTTCCTGATGACTGATCCTGTCCAATCAAAATATTCTGTCCTGTAAGCAAAGGATGCAACTGAGTATTTCAATTACAGCCAACTTCCTTGAGTGCAGTGTAGCAGATTTTCAGTGAGACTGTTGGCTTATCGTACCATGGTTCATCCAGCTGGTGAAAACCTCACTCACAGGCAGACATCACGTTCACTTACTCTGCAGTGACAGAACTGTGTTTTTTATAACAGTAGAGAGTGAACTACAGAGATGTCCTCAGGCCTTCTGAGAATTCTGCCCGGTGGCATTTCCCATTTATTTTGACATACACAAACTATGCAGAGTTGTTATGGAAAAGCAGATAATCCCTTAGGATAATCAGGGCTGAATTTAAACTTTATATAGGAGGTTTGGTATGTTCACTGTGGGAAGGAAAAATAGGCTTCCACGAATCAAGATTAGAGGAATTAATATTTAAGGGCATACTATAAAGAAGAAAACAATGGACTGCAATTGATGCTTTTCATCTGATCTCTTTCTCTCTCAATCATTGTTTGATACTAGAAGACATGAATTCATGAGAGCCAGTGCTAATGAAAAATGCACTAGAACTTAACTGCATTTCAGAGCCGCTGGTGTCAAGGGGACAAGTAATGTCTGTGTCTGTCAGAATGTAAATTAAGTCACTTCATAAGATTCACACTCAAGATCCAGAAAAGAATATGGCCAAGAAAATGACATGACATATTTGGCAAACTTGATGTTTAATAAAGAATTTGTTATTATGCTCAAATTTTGACCCCCCACTACACTGCTATTATGCTGTGATAAATTATAGCCAACTTGCTATAACAGATAGGGGAAATTTTCTAAAACTGAGAGTTACAAAGATAATTTCTGAAGACCCTTTCAACCTCAGGAATATTAGAAGCCATTAGTTCTTTCTATTCTAGGGTTTTTCACTGGTAAAGGACATAATCATTCTTTAAAAAAATAAATATAAGAAGTCTTTAGTCTTTATAACTGGACTGGTTTTGGTACCTCCTTTATGGTGCAAAACCATCATGTGCTAATTTTCAATCACATGAATATTGTTGTGTACAAATCAAATTCGTGAAATAGCCTGCTTTATTGGTAACTTATTCAGTAAAAATTGCCACATCATCAATTTGTGATGGAAGTTGCAACACTTCCAATCAGGCTGTCTCAGGACCTGCAGTTAGGCAAATGCAGCACTACATAGCAGTAGATTCATTTGTGCCCATGAGTTGGTTTCCAGCTTGTCAGAATTCAGATCAAGCATTTAAATGTTCATCCTGATACAAGCAGGGTTAACACTGTGAGCAAAGCACTAAGCAGATGCCATGACCCCTGTGTAAAATCTCCTCACTGCAAAGAGGCTCATAATAGGACTGGTTGACACAAACCAAAGGAGAGGATTTCACTGGATTTGAAAGTTTAGAATGGTTTCTCCTTTTTGCAGTGAAAGAATTTAATATAATTCCACATCACAAAGATATGTAGCTACTGTTTAGCTGGATGTTACTGATTAATGTTTAGGTAGCTGAGAGAAATAATGAGCCAGGGAATGACTGTGAAAAGCTGCTGCCATATTCACAGAGGGAGGAGGCAGTTACAAGTGGAGCACTATCACATCTTGCCCATCCATATGATCAGGGTGTAGGTTGTTAGCCGTCGCTAGACCACAAACATAGCCCACAAGGAACACCCCAGTTGTTGCTACTTCCAAGACATTACTCAGTACTCTGGAAGTGTATGAATGATTTACAGAACTTGCCCGTATACAAGCTTATATAGAATAGCAGACATACACACACATATATATACACACACACACATCCATTAGCAGATACTACAGTTCAACTGAATCACTTCAGTTCTCACCTACTATTTCTAGGTCTGCTCTGCGTTCAAGTTAAAAACAGTTTCTACAAAACACCTAAGACATTTCAAAGTATACGAAATATGCAAACAGCTTTCTCATTCTAAAACTTATTCTTAATTTTAAAATTATTTAAAGTTGAAAACAATAAGAGAATGGATTTTAAGCCAGTGGTATTGACTGTAGGTGCTCCGAGTGTGCTGCTGAAAACTTATTTAATTTGCTTGAGTTATGATCTTCCTGAAATTCTCTATGTTGATTTTTAATAGCCATAGTACTAAGCATAGTACTTTGAATACAAAGGGAACGACACACAATCCATTCCTAAATTGCTAATTTTCCTAATTTTTCTAAGGCACTGCAGGAGGTACCTTTCCTAGAAGCCCCACAACTTTAGTAAGAACCTTTTAAAAAATGCTTATCAAGATACATTACATAATAAACAAGATGGAATTCAGCAGAGACAGTGACATTACTTGTTACGCTACCCGCTTTGCAGTTGATTCTGAAACCTTATTTATGTACATTGATGTTTTTTCATGACAGATATAGGGTATTGCACTCACTGTAATCTGAAGTTTGCTGTATTAGTTACCTTGCAAGATGTTCACTGAATAAAAGAGGATGAAGGAAATTAGGAGACATATTTGTACCTAACCCTGAGATAAAAGGTAACAATTATCTGCCTCCTTAACACCAATCTCTGGCCCAGCTGGCAGCCTCTTTATTTTTTATTTTAAATGTTTATAGCACAATTGTGCTCAGTAGTTATCCTATTAAAAATTATAGTAGTCTATTTTTTTCTGTCTTTCTGGAAAGGAATGACTTTAGCAGGATACCTTTCAGAAGAATTTTCTGCTTGGTCTGTACTCCTGCCTAATCTGTATGTGCACAGATCATTATACGAAAAATGCATGCATGTATCAGATATAAAAAACTACTACTACCTGTACCTCAGCTCGAGCTGATGAGAAGTTTTGTACCTTGCAAGTAATAGCTGAATCTTGCACTCCTCTTTGTCTTTGCTGGCAAAATCTGACTTCAAATGAGTCAGAAGCCAAACTCTGCCAGGTTTAACAAATGTCCACAGGATGAACAGACAGAATTATTTATTTCTATTAAGAATACCAGGGAGTATATTTTGCAGGAAGCAATTTCATTATCTCTTGAAGTGCTAGGGTTCAGTATTTCAATACGCAAAATTCAATGATGCATTAATTTGATCCACCTCATTAGCATCCCAGCACATTTAGAGAAAAATGCCAGAATTGTTACAGTTGGTTCCAGTCATCAAAGTGATAGGCCCCAAGAGCTTTAACGCTATAATTAATGGATAATATATCATGTATAATATATATAATAAAATATATAGTAGATCATGTGTAACATATATAATGTATCGTATAATATATGATTAATGTACAAAGAGAGGCAATATTCAAAATCATATTGCCATGAAGAAGAAGTTTCAGTAAAATTACACCACAAAAAAAGATTTCAATTTTGATTACTGTATCTAGAACAGAGAGCGCCACAATTTTACATTATAGGATACATCTTGCCACAGCTCAAGGAAAACTAGGAGGAAAAGGTCAAGTGTACCTCAGTTGTCTTACTTCTGCAAATGAATATGCAAATAGCAGACAGAGACACTGAAGCAACTGTTACAAGCAAATGTCCTTTTCTCCTAACAGGTAAGGCCTCCTTTTAGATTCTGCCCACCCCCACTATTTCAGCTACTTTTTAGAGTGGATCAAGCTCCTTGAAAAAAACATGGTGAGATAATTTCTTAGTAAATTCTATGTCATAGATTCATGTATTGATTTTTGGCAGTAGTCCCCACTTACTGACTCATAAAAGATATCCTTAGGCGTCATACAGTAAGCACATATACAGGGAATACAAAAACACTCATATGTGAACTGGAAACACAGTCTATCATACACATCCATTACCAGAACAGACTGAAAGAGAACAGCAAAGTATACAGTTCTTGCCAAGCACATTCATACAGTTGTGTTCAACAAAATCTGAACAAGAGTCGAACTCGGTCTATAGACAGCAATTACTGACAAACTAGCTCTTGTTTAAAAGTGTCATGCAGACTTTATTATATGCTTCCTAGCACTGATGGTCCTAACACATAAAAAAGCTTAACTTAATCTCCGTTTGAACAAACTTTATATAATTTAGCTATCTACTGGTGTCAAATGGAGACAAAAATCAACATTCCCTAACCCAAACCCAGACACGGAAAAACCGCGATGGTATCTCTTGTGTACCTGAAGCACAACATGTATAAAGCCTGGCACCAGCTTATACATGCAAGAACACTGTCTAGTTAAAACTTTTCTTACAAATGAGTACACTGAAATATAAACATCTTAAATGGATTTTATAGAAATATTACATTACAGAATCATAGAATCACAGAAGATCTCGAGTTGGAAGGGACCAATAAAGATCTTTGAGTCCAACTCCTTGACACTATGTTTTGTTCCTCATAATATAGTTTCAAGTCTCTAAATTTTATTCCCAATGGCCCCTTCACATGCTCAATATTCCCTTTTTATTTTCACACAAACATAATATTACTTTTCGGATATGCAGAGTCTACATATTTTAATGAGGTCACCAAATACTCTACAACTATGAAAAAATCAAATCTCTGGATAATTCTGATTTGATTTTACTAAAAACAGGAAAGTAACAATGCCTATAAAAATTATCATTATAATTCTAAAAGAACAACAACTACTAATTATGAGTTTGGCATTTTCTTGCTTAAAGCAATTTTTAATTTTCCATGTACTATTCCCATTTTCTACATGAAATAAAATTGATCTTTACTTCTTTGAATCTAGTACTAACCATTATGAAATCATATTAGACATTTCAGTGCCTGTGTCTCTAGGACATATGGTGCCCCTAGTGAGAAAAATAACTTAGAATGATTTTACTTAGCTATTAAACAATTATACTCATGTTCTATTACAGCTAGAAGGAGGTTTAACATTTCTATTACTAAACTTAAAATATCTACTGTTTACTTTCACTGTCAGAACCTCAACATGACTGATGCAACAAAGATTCTAATTAGAGTAATCTTTTCTGTAACTTTATTGTTGTATTCCGAATCAAACAAGATTTCAATTTGAAGGAACATACTATGCTGGGTCTATGTAACCTGTAACAATTTTCTACCTTAATAGCCACACTACAGAATTTGAAAACTGGCAATTATTCATTTTGTCATGAACTAGTAACCAAAAGATTGAAATTCTCATCTGTGAGGAATGGTATACGATACATTATATATGTTACACATGATCTACTATATATTTTATTATATATATTATACATGATATATTATCCATTAATTATAGCGTTAAAGCTCTTGGGGCCTATCACTTTGATGACTGGAACCAACTGTAACAATTCTGGCATTTTTCTCTAAATGTGCTGGGATGCTAATGAGGTGGATCAAATTAATGCATCATTGAATTTTGCGTATTGAAATACTGAACCCTAGCACTTCAAGAGATAATGAAATTGCTTCCTGCAAAATATACTCCCTGGTATTCTTAATAGAAATCATGGATTAGCAAAGTCAGGTACTCTCAGTGAAAGTATATCCTCTTTCTTACACCTAACAAAGTCAATATTCAGTATGGCTCCTCTTCACTATATAAATTTTATGTTAACTTTAATCAATTTTATCTCTAGAAATATTTTTTAAAGGTAGAAAACTAATCATGTTAATAAAGATTTCACTCTGCAGAATCACAGCAAAACACAAATCATCTTCCTATAGACTTGTTAACAAGTTGTGAAAATCTCACGCAGCCATCTAAAAATGCTACTTAATGAACACTTTGTATTCAAAATAAAATAAGGTAAGTCTGTTTAAAAGAATACAGTAATCTGGATTTTTCACAGCAAAGCCATAAAAAGTAGAATTTGCATTTCCTGTCCTTCACTATAAAACGGAAGTCTTTAGCCTAAATTGACCATTCAGGTGTTTCCATGATCTGTGGGGAGAGGCACCTCCATAAAGCAATCCATCCTGTCCTCACATAAACATTCAAGAAAGATGGGAGGAATTGTTCTCTGGAAGTTACTCTGTCTCAGCCTCACTCTAAAATCTATAAAGGGACACTAGACAACTGGCTAATACCTAACTTTTTGGTAGCTATGGTCAAAAAAGATGAATCCATCTTCTCATGCCTTTGATCAGAAATTCTAGTTTATGGTAACTAGGGTTTTTTTTTTCTTATTCTATGCAGACTGAGTATTTTGGCTTGAAGTTTCAGCATCTCATAGGCATCTGGTTAAAATTCTTACTGCATTACATCTGCCATGCTGTCAGACACATGTTAGTCTGCTCCATCTAGAAAGCTGATAGGGAGTCCAGACTTTCACTTGCTCCTGTAATAGCATCTGATGTGGAATTAGGAAGGTTGCTAGCAGGTTACTAGGCAATCAATACAAATGTGAGCAAGATTTACAGCAGAATAGATAAGGGTAAAGGGAGAGTCATTATAGCGTAGTTTCTGATGATTAAATAATGCCTTAACCCAGAAGCAAGCCAAGTTTTTTCCTCCATGAGAAATGAACAGAAACATTTGAATTGTTCCTGTTCAAATAAAGGTACCTGAACCTAGCCAATACCAGTTCTGCATATTTCCATCTCCTGAATAGAGTTAACTATTAGCATACAACAAATATTCAGGTTTTTATATACACCCAGGTGACCCAGTTCTTCACGGATCTTATTTATAGTCTGTAAAAAGTATAGAAATAAAATGGAGAGTTTGTTTAAAATTTATATGATTTAGGAATACATAAAAAAGAAAAAGTATAGCTAATATTCCATACCTGAGTAGTGGTTGCTTTGGATAAGAAGGTTGGTCACTGTTTTGGCATGGCTGAGGTTTTTTTGTGACTTGCTTATAAATATTCCTGGCAGTTACTCCAATCCATAGCATAGTAGAGAGTGTAGAATAATGTAGTACTATGCCAACCTAAAAAAAAGAGTGGACAGTTAAACAAGTCAGTAAATGAATCAGTAAAACAAGTGTTTTAGAAGAATCTTACTGCATAAATGTACAAGCAAACAGATTTTTTTAACTGATTTTGTAAATTGCATCAATTTACTCTTTCTCTCTGGTTATTTCTAACCAGGGAAAACACTTTTAAAAAGCAGATGGAATCTGTTATTTAATCTATCACAGACAATAACTCTGATACTAGATGGTATGTTATGAAACCAAGACTGTAAAGACATTTCTTTTCTAAGAACCTGATTAATGACAGCTTTTTACACCTCGATTTAAAGTGACGTGAAGCTTAGTTTGTGTTGCAAGCTTTGTTAGCTTATCATGACAATGTGATTTAAAAATTAATGAGAGGTCAACATTTTTTCTTGCTATTATGCTACTATTTCCTTTCATTTTTCAGGAATACCCTGCTGTAGTTCTCTCTCAGCTGTATATAGCCAAGGCTGACTTCTTGTAATGGGATCAGTGCTATTTGCCTAAAACCAGATTATTTTCAGACACATTTTAAGGAACTTATCAATTTGGCCATACAATTTTTGCAATTAAATGACAGATCTTGGCATCCTTCCTTAAAAGGAAATACAAAGTCTTAATAGTGTTTTTATCATTTTGTCTCCAAGAAACTGGTGTGTTTATCATTGAAAGTAAAATAAAGTACAAACACCTCTAAAATACGAACATTTTTGTTATGTTAGTAATCGTTATTCATTACTATGGAAACAGTAATTGGAATTTTATCCAATCTCCAGTGCTTTATTACATCAGCTAAGTCTCCATCTGATTATATAAAATGAGGTTACCTTTGAAGCAATAATCTGACATTTTGCAGTGACAAGTAAAATATTGCTATAATTGGAAAGCACATAAATGTTTAAGGAATACAGAGAATTGCTGAATAAAGCTAACACAAATCTATTATAATGATTTATTTGAACCAGCGTTCATTTTTGCTCAACTTAAAACAAAATAATTGATGAGTAAAGAAAAAAAAAATCCATGAATTTTGTTTATATTTAGTAATATAGCACAAAACTTGAAGATAGCAGTAAATATCATCAACAGAAAACCCTTTGTAATTTTCTCTGGGACTTGTCTGACACATTAGACAAGTGAGTATAAAGCCTTCATAGCTGTTGTCGCTTGAGGTAAAAGAAGCAGAAATAAGAGAATGAGACAACTTTGTTCCATCAGCTGGCAGACATTGCCAGTTCAGTGGCTAGTGCTGTCTGGACTTAGTTCATATGCAGCTTGCAGTATTTCTGTAGGGACACAGTGAATTTGACTGTGAGCTGAGGGGGGGAAAGTGAAGGAGGAAGGCAGGAGGGAGAAGAGGGGGAGAAGTAAGGGGGAGAAAAAGAAGGCAGGAACCATGAAAAAGAACTGGAAAAATTCTAGAGGTGTGGTTCATAACCTCTTTCTCATTTCAGCATAGCACTGCTACTGTACTTTCCATAATTATTCTACACAAGTATGCCAAAGAGTCCATAAGAATATAAACAGCGGGGATGAATTCCATGTGAGAAGACATCTACATGTGAAATTTTGACAACGTATATACAGAAATTATCAGTCACTTAAGTGAATGAGATTCAATAAAACAATTTTATTGAACTTTCAAGGACGCAAATGAACTGAACTGAAAACGTCATTGCTATGCCACACCATAGTCACATCACTTCTCTTCACAATGTGCTCATACTTCAGCAATTTAGCTCCTTCTGATACATGGACAAATTGAACAAACATGGACAAGGCACAGAAATGTTATAATTGTCTACCAACCCTTTAATAATATGACTCTCAAAAAAAAAATCCATTTACATTTCTTGTTTAAAGGAAAAGAGGATACATCCTGATGATATAGGACCTCCTCATGACTGACAGATTTGAAGGACAAAGGTGATAATCTGGAGATAAAACGTACATGACACAACAAAAATGTGGAATTTGGAAGAGTATGTTGAGCTGTTAACTAAATTCCAAAGGAAAGGGTACCCTTTTCTCTGTGATTATGATTTTGTTTCTAAATTCACATCACAAAATATGCTTTCTGGACTAGCATTTTTGCTTTTATTCATCCACTAATAATAATTAGTAAAGAAATGCTTGTCACATCTCATCTTGAAAATTCAGTGTTTCAAAGTGGTGGTCTTTGCTCTCTGCCTCTTCTTTCTCCATATCTCCACAGTGACATCAGTCATGCCACAGAGACACATTTTGCTCACTGTTGCACTTAAGGGCTGTGCCTGCATCGTCTTTTATCCCCTTCAGTGGGACCACCTCTTCCTAGCTCTCTCAAGCTAGGAAGACATCTGAGCCCTACGCTAGAAATACACAATATACCAGCTCATGACATGGAAGGAGAAGACAAAGCCCAACAGAAAGAGGAACAGGACAAAGATAGTTTTGTCTTCTTTAACTTTGTTAGCAAATGCAAACCTTGGATTTATGCGCTAAAGGTCCAGGGTACAAATTTATCTGTATATATCTTGTTACTGGATTTGTGCCTCTGTAAAGCTTAAGAGGCTAATAAACAGATACAAATTAAATACCCATGTGTTCACTGTAAGTAGAACTTTTGTATTTCATATAAAATTGGGTGGGAAGGGTCAAGTTTTCTATGCAGAACAAAGGATTATGATTGAATATATTAAAGTGATGACCCTTATATTTAAGGTTTTCCACTGACAGGTCAAATGGTACAGAAAGAATTGTCAGGACGTATGCCCTGAAGACAGCATTGAACTTAAAGCTATTTAATAACCGCAGTTATATAGTGAAAATTTTCTTGTCTCCTTCGACTCATTTTTTCCATGTCCTGTGTTCTTAGAATTCTTAGAACTTTTATCTTTGGGAATAAGCATCAGTCTACTGAATAGAGGATTATGCTTTTCTACGGCAAGAAGATGCTGTCTGTGTGTGCTCCTTCAATAAATTTCAGTGCCTTAGAGGTGACTTAAGTTCCACACCATGCAGTTACCATGGCAATGACCAGAATACACATTTACGCAAAGCATTATGGCACAAAAAGCTCTCCTGATCAGCTTTAACTTGCACACAAATGTCTTTGGTTTTCCCTAGTTTTTAATTTAATTTCTTTTTTTTTTTTTTTTTTAAACTGTGATCGTATTTCAGATAATATTGTCCTTCTTCAGGTGGTTCTATTTGAAGGAGGATATGGATATGCACTGTCATTCCAATTAAACTATTAATCCTGCACTGAAAGTGATTGTTGAAAGGATTCAGGAATTTCTCTGCAGTCTATAACACCACTGCATGCAGAATTTTCATGATCTCAAAACATTTAGCCTTAGAACAACCCCATGCTCCCTTCACAGGTAGAAAATTTAGAGCAAGAAGTTGAGACCCACAAATCAGACACCCAAGACCAGGAAGAACACTCTTCAGCGTACACATCTAACTTCATAGTCTGCGAAGTCTTTAGCCATCATAGGTTGCTGCTAGTAAAGTTTCCAGCCACCTAAAGTCTTGCTTGTGTATATGACTAGCTCTGGTCCTGTCTCAGCAGAGCTAAACAATGCATCACCTTTCTCACCAAAGAGCACTCAAGAGCTGTTAAATAGCATTCTTGACTTGAGACACTCTAACTGGCAAACTTGATCACAGCACATTAATTTTACACCCACTCTTAAAAAAAAAAAAAAAAAAAAAAAATAGGTAGAGCAGAAAGAACTGCTCTTTTCCTCCTTTTTCTATAATATTTTTGTATCTACAGCTCCTACCCAAGATGTGGCACATAGTGCTAGGCCCTCCTTAGTTTAACAGGATTCAAATCCAAATTTTGGACTTCCACGTGTAGCACTGGCTTCACATTTCTTGCTGAATACTTCCTGCCCTACAGAAAGGAATTCACAAGCAGCTTCACATATGACACTCATCGGATAGAAGGAAGATCCAAGCCTTGCCAAATTTTACATGGAAGCTTTTATTTGATAAACCACATAGGAGGTTCTTGGAGATGTGATCAAAGTGATCGTGTCACTCAGTGACAGGCCACTACGATAAAAAACTATGATTCTGTCTCACTCCCTAACTTTTCTGTCTCCTGAATCTTGTGCCTCTAAGCCTATTCTTCATGCTTCATTATGCTGAACTCATGATTTCATCCCCTAGCATCCATAGTCTCATGGCTGAGACTTTCGTAGTGATGGTGAGGAATCAATGCCTCCCACACCTGGGGAGTGATATGGCTACAGTTATGCCTCCTTCCATCTGATTCCTTACATGAAAAGAATAAGCCTCCTTCTGCCCTTCGAAGGAAAGTAGTCTGCTAACTCTGGAAGATGGAAGGGGCTGACTACATGATCCATTGGCTGGCTCAAGCACCTTTCTGGCTAGTACACTGGCTCTGATTAATCCCATCCTGCCTTTCCTAACACAACTTTTGCCTTGCATGAAAGATTTTGCTGTAAACTTAAGACTGAATTCTACATCAACAGCCAGCATTCAGTGACACCCAGAATCAGATTCGTGGGTAATCTGAACAACTTGAAGATATAACCTCATTCACACAGGAAATCTGTGAAGAAGCAATCAACTCTTCTGGATCAGCACTCTTAACATCAGTTTTCTTTATAAATCATAAAGACTGCATAGCACATACACAAGTGAGACTGGCTATACAAAATCCTCTCTGGAATAGGTATGAAGGTTTAAAAGGTAGTTTTAGATTTTTAGATTCCAGATAAAAATAAATATCTTAGCACCTCTGAAAATACTTTTTTTTTTTTTTGTGTGTGTAATTACTTTGCCTTCAGGGCAATATGAAGGTTGCTCCAGCTACCTATCACAGAAAATGGGTCCATTTCCATAGCATTAATTCCCACTGCTTAAAATTAGCATGGGACACCTCATTTAGAGGGAGAAGGTGATCCAAATGTAGTTATTTTAGAATCACCCTTTCTGGTTAATTATGAAGGATAAAAATTACCTCAGTCTATTTCACTTGTTGCCGTGAAAACTGTATGAAAGGTTTAGGGATAATTACAATAAGAAAGGTGGAGGTTCACCAGCTTTGACACCACATTTCAGTGATTATGACAGAAAACACGTGCACTTGGAATCTGCCCCTGTGCACTCAGGAAACACAAAGTGCAAATTACATAGCTGCAGGGTGAAGCTGTGTTTTGAATTGTGGCAGATGGAAAGATACCTTGCTATAGCAACACTGATGGTGTTACACATGGAGTATAACTAATATTTTAGTGCTGCTTGAAGCAGTAATATTTTCACAAATATATTTTTAAACCCTAATATCAGGGTTTTTTCCAGAACTGAAAAAGAATAAACGGAGAAAGAGACAAAACTTAAATGTGCGGGACACACAAGCCCAAAACAGCTATATAAATATACCTTTCATCAGGCTGAGTGATTTAAGGAATTGCTATATTCCATGCACAGGAGAAAAGGAATGCTGTCCACCCCACCACCACTTATGCAACCTATGGGAAAAGTTCAAATATGTGAGACTCTTGGGAAACCATTAGTAGGTCTGACCTCCCTACCTCCTAACTTTGGCACCCTGTATATTAATTTATGGAGTAATCCTTTCAGGGTCATTACATGGGGAGACAGGCACTGTGACTCACAGAATTTTGAAAAATGTTGCTATCAGTAGGCAAGAAAGGGTCTGTGATGGGGGTACTATGTTCTGGGAGTGAAATTAGTTCAGCTTCTGTTACCAGCTACAGGAGTTTTAGTTTGTTTGGACTGTTGCATGTTAGCCCTACCTAAGTACATCAGACAATTTCTACCATGAACCAGAGGACTGTGTGTGCCTCATGTGTCCTGTATCTTTCCTATATTTTAACTGCTGGTGATATTGTCTGTTGATGTAGCACGGTGTCAGGTAAATAACTAACTTTAGAAGTGATTAGATTATATGATTAGAAGGCATATGTGAATGGATCCATTCAATTTCTCTAAGCATGCGTGTTTCTCAGCAGCTCAGGATCTGGCCCTATACCATAGCAAGAAACAGCTGTCACTGACAATGCATTTTATGAAGATACCCCTGTAGTTTATGTATTACTCATAACAGATTATTAATAACTCATTTATCTCAATCAATTTTTCATTATTGCTGTTAAAATTGCATTATTACCATGCAATCTGCAAAGTAAATAATCAGACAATGATTGTAACAACAGATGGTCATTTGTGATCGTGTAATTACATGGCCATGGCTGCCCTACAAACTAATCTGCTACTCTCACTTGCAAACTGCAGATAAAGACAACGGTAAGTGATATTTCAATTTCCTGGAACTCTCAGGTTAATTATGACACAATACACTACATATTGTGCGATATTTATCCCAGAATATTCTAGTGGACAACTGTGTCATTTAAATAAATACTATATAATTTACATAGGTAGACTTCGCACATAGAATGTTACAGGTGCTTACAGATCTACATGTGCTGTTTATTGGCGGTCATGCACAAGTATACACAAATGGCTTCCAAAGCACCTCACTGAAAATTAGAGTGATAACTCTTACCCTAGTTATGCAAGTTCTGCAGTGACTCTGTTGTTGGCTGGTGGGTCTTGCTGTTTACACACATACAAGCCAATCAGAAGAACCAGATTAGTGACAGGCAAAATATGTGGGGGAATATTGGCTTAATAAAGTGGTTTATTGCTAAATACCGACAACATTCATGAGATCTGGAGCACTTCTAGAAAATCCGAGACGAAGAAATATTTAAGACAAACAAATTGCAACAAGACCTCATCAGGCATTACAGAAGGGGACTGAAATGGCTCTCTTTACACACTATACTGACTCAGCCTCTATATTCAGAGCAGCTGAAGCAGTGCGCTCTCTTTGCATATCACAGCACTATATCCCTGGAAAGGATGAAGCAAGAGGTGTAAAACAGCCCAGCAGTGCAAACAGGGGCCCATAAATCACAAATGTACTGGTCTGTTTTGACTCCTTAGCTGGAGTTGTAATTAAAAGGCATAAACATACTATAAACATTAAGCTGCCCAAGTGTATATTTAGGGATCACCCAGTGAAGGCAGGGCCACCCTCAGGCAAATGGTATACATATTGCAAAAGTCCAGCAGTAACTCTAGTTCCACACATTCAATCCAAATATCAGAAAGGACAGAAGTACTTGGGAATTGTAGTTTTCAACTATCTGTAGAACAGAGAAATATGATGATGTTCAGGGATTTTTTTTTTAAGTAAGGAAATCTGAGCTGCAGAGAAGTTAATGCGTTGTTCAGGTCACAGAAACTCAGGTGACAACCAAACACTGAACTGTCCCAGTGCTGGCCTTTAAAAGACATGCTTGTAATGAAGACTCATTCAAAGAACTTAAGATCCAGGAACAATATATGAAAAGAAAGAGAACTACCAACGTTATGTTAAAAGATACAGTTTCAGGTTTTCATTCTATTAATAAGAATTTCTAAGGCAGATACTTACAGCTTGACATATAATTGGATATTTAATGCGATTGATTCCACCAGCAAAAACAGCAAATGTAAGAGCAGTATGGAAACAAAAGTTGAGAAGCATGTGCCATCCTTTTCTACTTATTCGGATTGTGCTGTTGAAAAATCACATTTTAAGATTAAAAAACAACGTATCTATTATGAAAATTACGATTCGGAAAAAAATGCTTCATATGACAGAATTAAATTCTCTGATTCTTGAATACCTACTTAGCAATCTACCTATACGAAAAAGTCTGATTTATAGTGAAAGCAAGGGTAAAACATAAAATCAATGGTAAAAATTGTAAAGAGTCTACCGACAAGGGTCTACTGACTTAAAGTTTCCTCTATCAAGTCAGGCATTTAGAGTAATAGAAGCAGAAGGCTTATTGCATAGCTTCAGATACGCAGAACTTTAACAAGACATCTCTAAAGGATTAAAAGGAAGCTGAAGATCAGAAGTCATTGCATTAAGTTCACTTAATTAATATTTAGCAGCTTCTACAGTACAATACGTTCCTACTCTTTTAAATTGATAATGGTCTTTAACAGAAGTATGTAGTTAAAATGGCATTTATATAAATCTTTCATATAAAAGAAAACACAAGTTTTCTAAACCCAAGAAGATTTAGAAGTCAAAGAAAGTTTCTTTTATCCAATGATAGTTATCAGTCTTTCAACCAAACTTGGACTTAAAGACAATACTGCCAGTGTAGCTGTCCACAGTGCTGCTCAACTGAATTTGCCAGAAAGCAGTTTGACAGTGCTCGCGGTTTTATATTGAATTGTCAAGTTAGAAATCTTAAGAACAGTGTGTAGACCATTCAGACATACGTCTCAGGAAACATACAGCTTGGGAACAGTCTGAGAAAGGCTGACATGACATTTTTTTTTATTTCTCTGGTGTAAATCACATTTCTGATATCACTATCCAACAGTAATTCAGATAATTTTAATTTATCTTTTTCAGTGAGGATTAGACAAATTAAAGTACCTCAGCATAATGCTGACCACTTAACACGAGTGCTTAAAATTGAATTCTTACCTGTGATGGACAATGTAGGTGATAATGGAAGCAAACAGGCACAACAACATAACTGCAGTACATGCATATACCACAGGGTGCAGAAACTCCCCTGGGTACTGGGGGAAAGACAGCACTGTCTTAAAATCCTATGGGGAAAGCAGAACGATTTAACACTGTTAGGCATGTGTGAAACTCTGAGACTTCATTTCAATATGTCCTGTCGTTTCTAGCTGTTCCCTTTCAAGAGCAGGAAAATAAGATGGCGAAGTTTTTATGTAGATATAGTTCATGAATTTACAATAACATCAGACTGCTCTTTCCTCATCTGCATACACTTTGCAAGACAGAAATTAACCTTTTTGTACAAGCAGACTTATCCTAATTAAAAAAAAAAGGTCTGAAAAAATACACAGAATATTACATTTTCCAGGCATTAGCAATATCTGTTCCTTCTGATAACATGAACTCTATGTATGTATTTTACTAGGATATTAAGTACAAAATATCAAATTACCATAAAGGTCTCTAAATGGCATATACATGGCTGCAGAAGAACCACTCAAAGAAACAAAAGATGTGAGAATACACACAAAATATTGACTGACTCGCTCCTATATTAAAATATAATTCCCAGTTGATACACCTCCTCTGACCCAGTGACCTTCACACTTAGTTGCAAATACTTGACTACCTACATCAATTCAAAAGCAGCTTGACAGCTATATTAACAGCAGAGTAAAGATCCATGCTTTCCTTTTGGACCTGCTAGTGCCTACTGACACAATTCTTCCTGAAAAACAATGAAAAACTATTAATACCTCTGTAAAATTAACCACATCAGATCCCCACTCTAAATTACTGGATCTCACAAGTAAGAAATAATAAGAGAGAGTTAATTCTGCAGGTGTGAGGGATGGAAAGTGAAAGGAGCCCATTACAGAAAGCAGTATGTCTTCAGTCTATCTGAATTAAACCAAACATTACAGGTTCACTGTAGTACATTAAGCCACATCTGTTTGTGGCATTACAAGTACTATAAATTAAACACATAAGCTACCACCTGAGTGCAAACAAAGTGTTGTCTACATGCCAGTTTCCATGTGCAGTGGCACTAAGTGTTCACACAAAAATGAATATACATCCCAGGACAGAAAAGGCTAAAATCTGAAAAAATACCGAGTATCACAATCCAACAAACTCTTAATACTGAAAATACTGGCATACATTTAAAAGACTTTTGTCTTATCTGTCAGTTTTAGGTTCTCCTGGAAGAAGATTCAATACATTATTTTCCCGAGGTGAAATCTCCCCTTTGGAGACTGGGACTGTAGTGCTAATACTTTTTTTAATCGCATTTGCATGTAGAGAGCTAATTTCCAGCACCATTATTCATGTATATGAACTTGTCCATGTACAAGCAGCTAATGTTCATGAGTATATACAATTATTAAATCAAGGAGAAAAGTACTGTTCCAGAAAGGTCCTTACAACTAACAGATGCCCTAGTAGGCATCATTTTTCTTCATACTAACTTTAAAGTTCCTAAGATTGGTTGTACCAGTTTCTCCAGATGCATATTAATGTCAGTTCTAAAACAGAGCAGCTTACAACATATATAAAAAAAGACCATCAAAATGAACAAGATGGTAAATATATGTAATCATATCCCATTTCTCTTCAACTACTTCCTCAGCTTGTGTGTGTATCTCAGTCAAATCTGCTCAGCCACCACTTGTCCCCCACACAAGCTGTCTCTCAGCCCTGCCCAGCTGTCTAAGACTCAAAGTCAGAGGTGGGGGTCACTTGTCACAGAGGTACTCTTATGTTGTCTCCTAACATCTCTTGCTACTCTTCCCTCAACCACAAGTGGAATAGAAGAGGAAAAGAACTCTGCCTTTTGATGTGGTAGCTCTTTAATGTGACAGACCTAAGCTCTTGAGGCCTTCTCCTGAGTTTTAGTGTGCATGAATATACATTCAGGATACACTGAATTCACAAATTTCAAATAATTCTTTAGAAGTCTATTGTCTCAAAACTGCCACTGAATCTCCACTCAAACACCCTTTTTTTGACCGTGTTTTCTCCTATGTTTTTATTTGCATCCTCTCCCCATTAATTCTTTTACAGAGTGAACTTCTTGAGGTAAAGCATTATTTACCAGAAATGTTCATTGCAATTTTGGCTCATATTACTAGAGTAGTAATGTAAATACTGTACAATTTAAATAGAAATACTCTGCTGAAAATAATAAAATATTTACTTCTAGCTCTTACTGATATAACCGTACTTTGGTATACCAATAGTACACTTTGTCATAATTTTCTGTACACACTTGCTTCATTTCTGTGCATTAAGAAAACTGTTACTGTAACTAATATAGTAGTAACAGTGCAGTTATTTACAGAAATAAATATTTCCTTCAGAAATACTCTGAAAAGTTAACAAAGTTGTGACAAAGGAAACACAGTAAAGCTACACATTTATGTAGCAACAAATGAAAGTGGTTTTACTTGAGGTAGCATCATTCAGTGTACTAAAGAACTAGCTTTCAATAGTGTAAATGTGAAGATCAACCAATCACTATGTTTGATCAGTATAAAGGCAAATGCCATACGTCCTACAGGAATACAGACATTTTGCCTGCAGAAGAATCAAGAACAGTGTGCATCTTAAAGCTAATTCCATTAAAAAATATTCAATATTTATTATTATCTCTTTTCTAGTTACCTCATGTAAATAGGTGGTAAAGCTATTGAGTAACATAATGCATTATTGCCAGTGTAGAATACGCTTTTTAAGAGCTTTTTATATCAAAAACTGATTTCATTAGAGATATATAATAAAGTTATCTCATCTGGTTTTGATGATAATTAAACCTTATTGATCAGTCAATATCCCCTGAGTAATCTTCTGGAGAAGACAGCACAAAGAAAACAAAGTTATTTTTTTAATGCTGTATGCAAAGCAGCATAATTGTATGTTACATTTTAAGAAGGCGGGTTTGATTTTATTTCCTAGAGGGGATTCAAATGATGATGATATTGAAAAATGGCACAAATTATCTACAGGAAAATGAATACACACAAAACTTTGACCATTACAAATTGCTGTCTGCAACTACAAGGCCAGTAAAATGTTGTCTAATAAGAATTTGTCATTCATTCACCTTTATAAGAAGGTGTGAAACCAGCTTCTTTCAGCTGTAAATGCCACTATGGTATATAAGACACAATAGAAATTAGTGATGGGAACCAGTTACAGAAAAGACTTTTTACCAGCTATTTCATCCAACAATCAGAATTATAAAAACATCAGCGTGCAAATGGGACTGTTTCATTTTTACTTGAAACTTCATTCCACAAACTGACAGAGATAGAAACATCTATACCGATCAGTTAGAACTCAATATGAAATTATAAGGAGTTATAGACAAATTAAATACCAAAGGCAGCCCTGTGACATCTAACAGCAGGTGCTGAGAAAGCTGAGGGGAAGATACAGTGAACTAATACTCAATATCTGTTACTTTCACAAAATCACAGCTGCAAAGAACAATATAGTTTGTGTTGCAAATTTTTGTAATCCATCTCCTTATATTGGCAAATTAAACATTTATTTTTAATATATTGCTTGTAATAGTATGACATTAGAAAATATAGTCTAACTGGTTTCTGTGTTTAAAGCAGGACACCTGAAATTGTGTTCCCTGAGAAAGTGATATCCAAGCACTACAGAGACTTGGAAAGACAAATGCATTTGAACAATCAGGCATAGTAAGATTTAGATTCCTATTTGTGTTTAGATTCCTTCCACTTAAAACTTAAAAATTAGGTGCCAAATATTAGGATGTTTAGGAGCATCAGCATATGGAAATTATCTGTAGAGTTGGGTCTCTATGGAGAGCTGAAAACATTGGAAGGCACATTGAGTGGAGCAGTTGGGATCCTGCTGTTTGGCAGGATCTCAACACACAGAAGGAATGGGTTTACAGGAACCTCATGAAGTTCAGTGAAGAGAAAGAAAAAGTTTCTTGTCTCTGGGATAGAGTAGCCCTGACAGCAGTACAGGCTAGAGGACAACTGACTGGAAACAAGCTTTGCAGAAAAGGATCAGAGGGTCCCAGTGGACAATAAATTGAGAGCAAGGCAGTGGTGAGTCCTTGTGGTGAACATAAGGTGAACCACATATTGTGCCATAATTAGCAAGAGTGCAGGCAGCAGGCTGAGGGAAGTGATTATTCCCTTCTATTCACCACTTGCGAGACCAAATATCGACTAGTGAGTCCAGATTGGGGCACTTCAGTACAACAAAACATTGATCAATTGGAAGGAGCCCAGTAGAAGTCACCAAGACAACAAGATGGCTCAAGACCTAGATTCTAGGTCTTTAACTTACATCTCCTATCTCCCCAGAGTTGGCACATTTTACTGAGCTCCTTTACAGTTTGGATCACTTTACTCTCTGGTTGAAGCTGCACCACAAAGAATGCAAGATCTGTTTAGCCAGTAGAAAGCAAGAGCAAACAGAAAGAAAGAGCTTGAGCCAGAGGCTCGATTTGTTATAACTTTAGTGCATTGTGAAGGAGACAAGCCTGGATTTTTGTCCCCAGTACCAATCCTGTTCACGTATTTTACAGAGCAAACAACACATGTTATTAAATGTAATTTAATAAAAAGTAGATGTAATCCAAGGACAAAGCCAGATCTTGCTCTTATGAGTACTCTAATTCCAAGGCTTTATGCAAAAGATTGGCACATTTAGGAATATTCTGAAGAAAGCAACTTTTTTGGGAAGCTGGACTCAACACTGTCCCCATGGGATAAGCATTCTCTGCTAGGTGAGCAATTCATGCCAGCTGAGGACTTAGGTGAAGAGAATGTGCCTCTGAATGACAGCAGAGCTTAGAAATCCAGCTCTTCACACTGGGAAGCATCTATGCACATGCAGAGGAATCCAGGGTATTTTGCAGTTCCCTCTACACTAAATGTTAATTTTGCAGACAGCAGGTAAACTTTCTGGATCACTTTCATAGTCTTTGGTGCTTAAACTCTGCTAAGGTCTGTTCTGTAGCTGTAAAAGTAGGTGTCTAAGCACAAAAAAAAAATTGAAATGTTCATTCTTAAACCCCTCTTTATAAGCAGACTGATTTTCCAAAATACTGAACCACGCTTCCACAGTCTGTTACGAGAAAACCCTGTGTTCTCTATGGGGAAAATGTCAAATACTGTAATTATGTCAACCTTCTAAATGACATCTCTGTAATACTTCCCTGACTCATGAATTAATTTCTCAAAAGGCTTAGATAGTCTGTTTAATTTGGAGAAGACCTGAAACATGGAAGTTTAGAAGTCTGTTTTTAGAACTGAAATTCATGAATAGGCCTAAGAAATTCTGCAATTGTCTCCAGTCACACTGAAAATACTGAAAACGTAGCTTTTGTGGCACTGTGATCCTACCAATTTGGAAAGACTTAAAAGATTCAGGGAATGCTTGTAAAACGACAGGAGAAAAATCCTGTAACTCTTAGCATGATCTCTTCCTAGTATCTTGCCTCTCTGCAATTTCTCATTCACAGTTTTCCAAGGTTTGCTTCCAGAATAGTTTCAAATTTACTCTGCTTTTGTCAGCTCAGTCTCCACAGCCCTAATTATCTCAAATAGCCATCCACTGAATGTATGCTACTTTTGCAAATAATGATTCCCTACACTCACAAATTAAAATCCAAAATCCAACAAAAAAAACACCTATGTTGTTTGGAATAATGAGATACATTGTGACAAAACAGGAAAACAGTTGTTTATGATTTTATGTTTCTTTAACCTGTCTTCAGGATTACAATTAAAAGTGCTAACAATATTTATTAATCAATTTTCTAGTAATTGAGAAGTAGCATACTTAGATTTAAGAATTTTACTAGTGTTTATTTGGCAGATTTGAGGAAATTACTATTGACAAAGCAGTCTAAGGGGGAAAAGGAAATGCTCTATACAATTACAGTATTATACACCACTATTGAATTGCCATTCTGTTCTAAGAAAAATGAAAGGAAGAACAAAGGACAATGTATGCCAAAACATATTCAGCAAATTTTGAAATTCAATGTTGCTGTTGCATATTTTCATTATCTCCTGAAGAGTTTTTAGTCAGACTTACTACAGCTACAGGGCACTAGGTTGGTCATAACATACACAAACATGGTCCTGAAAAATTAAAATACTGATATACAGCTCAGTTCACAAAAGAGCACAAATACATAGTATTTCTAGAACAAATACTTATAATTAGATATACCAAAGCTTCAGAACATATAAGTTCATAATTTTACTCTAAAACAGAAAATCATATTGTAGAGGTTCATAGGTCAAGACCCTAGAAGGCTTTGGCCACCTCCAAAAGAAACTAGAGTGTTTCTGTTTCTCTTCCTCCTATGGATAACAGAAGACAAAATAGGGGACTGGTCTAAACACAGAGTATATGAAAGGAAAAGCAGGAATATAACTTGGGAGTTTAGTTCACAGTATTTTACTCTCTCCCCTAAGACATACCATTCAAAAGCTGATCAGTAAAAGATGATGCTCTATTATGTCTGACACTACTATTTTACTTCCATCCACTGGTCCAACCCAGAGCAGAGTGAAAGCGTGACAGGGTGTGAGGAAGGAGCTTGTACCTCCTTTCCAACTCAACCTCTAAACTGTACTCTCTCTCTCATTGACATCACTTGAACGACTGTCACAGAGAGAAATCAAATGGCTCTACATGAATCCTCTCACTTGAAGTATGCTCATGCTTATTAATTATCAATCGTAGCTGATAAATCCTTGATTGCTGCCTTTCTAAAAAAGACCTCTATGAAATCTTTATTTTAACCCTTTTACGTTACATAGGTGGAAACAACTTTTATAAAAGCAGTTCAGGGAACTTCACCTTGCTATTTAAATAGATGACAAATCAGAATATGTGCTGTAGCAGCTATAAAGTGGACATTTGGGTTAACTGAGGCTTCTATTTCATCTTGTTTCAGAGCAGGATATACATTATTCTGATGGTAATGTAAACCTTCATCACTGTTGCTTTATTGCTGCTCTTCAGTTTATAGATGCCACTTCAGTTATCCAAACCATAATAATCAATTATGAATTTTTACGATTTAATAGATTACAGAATTATAGATTAATAACACGCATCATGATATTCTAGCTAATTTCATTTGCTACATACCATATGCTAGCTATTTTGAATTTGCTGCCAGTTTGTGTTTTAAAATATATTTGGCACTCAGGTGTGTATTAAGAAGAAGCACATAGACACTTTTTATTATTCATATTATAAATTAATAGCTAAGGAGAACAATGAAATATTTTTCATTTCTGATATGAAAATTAAACTGCCCAGAAAACAGTAGTCTCATCAAATAAAACAATCCCTGACTTTATGCCACAAAACACTGAGTAAGAAGTAATGCTCGAATGAGAATTGTTGCACATAATGAAGCTACAAAAGTTTTCCAATAGCTGATTAGAAAGGCAGCTGTTGGAAGACATATTCATGTGTATATGTATATATATATTAACATGACTTAATATCAGGCATCTTTTTTTCTTAAAAGTGACTGCAAAACATGAGCTAAGGAACATATCACATTGTTTGCTACCATATCAATTGCAAAGCAAGGGTGAGTCTAAGATTTTATTTTCTTGCCTTGCATAGATAAAGATGGAAGATGCACACAGGAAAAAAAGCAAAGTTGAATTACCATAACCAGACAAAAGTCCTAAAAGAGAATTACATACCAGATGCAAAAGCTGCAGTAAAAGGTGCCTCAGTTGCTTTTACCGTTCTAGAAAAACCAATCTGCTACATCTTATCAGTGAAAAATGTGCATTAGGCTTTACAAACCAAAAATTAATTGTAGCCCTTGTGTCAGTATAAATTTTTGCAAAAAAACCAAAACCATTAAATTGATTGTTTGCAAGCAACTAGTTACTATTTAGTAACTACTCAAAGTTTAAGAACAGGCTCAACCAAAGCAGTTGAAGGAGGAAGAAGCCATTTTGGGTGTGGCACCTGCAAAGTCAACAGGTGCTTTCTTTAATTAATTTAGAAAACCATCCTCAAAGCAAAATTACGTTTCACATTCGGGGAAACAAGCGGCTAGAGGAAACACAGGAACTCATAGAAGTTGTATAAAACAAGGTATATTTGATATCATCAAATATTAAGAACAGCTCTTAAATTCTGAACAGTTCTGGAATGGGTGAAAAAATGTTCAAGTAACTCTGAGAGAAATCAGTTCTTATGAAGTGGACGATAATATCTGCATTTAACTCGTGGGTGTCACAGCCTTGTGCTATGATTGGCTGCTATCTGGGCTCCATCTGACAGCAGCAGATTGGTATTCTCTGCACACGTCCTCGCAATTCCTGTCGCCTATGTTTGCTGTCCCTTACACATACACACAATACATTATTTACTCAACTATAAGCATTTCTGTAATGTACACAAGCAGCATCTACAGTGCAATCATGCACCAGCATTCAGGATCAATCTGGTAATAATAGTACACATCTGGCTAATCTTTTACAACTGGTTTATAATAAATATTATTAATGGCTCATTTTCTCACCTGTACGCATTAGAAATCTCTGGTTTTTTGTTTGCTTTCCTTTATTCCCTGAACAGTAACAGGTCATTATTGCATTCATAATATTTTTGCTTTCATGAAGGTAACTTTCTGTTAAGCAGGATAGTTAAATAACTGCAACGGGAACTGTAAGTGTGACTGAGAACAGACCAAAGCAGGCTGATGTGTTAGCACTGCACAGAAATATTTTTCTTTATGAACAGCAATTTTGTAAGAAGGCTATCAGCATTGGTATACAAACTAAAACTCCTACAGATCAACAAGGACAGCACTGTCCTTACTGAAAAGAGCAGAAGATGTTATTCCTCTCCATTTATTAAATGATTCAACATTGCGGTATGCCTGCAACTAATTAGTATGATCAACACAGTGCAGGGCAGGAACAAAAGCAGACCAGCCTCTGAGATACACTGATGTAAAAGCACACAGGAGTATACATTTTTAAACCCTGTCCTATAATTTATAACCATTACATACTAATCGTTCCTTGATGGAACTTTCATTTGTAAGACTGAATTTAATGTCATTTCTGATTAGGCCTGTCTCTGGATATTAAAACTGACCGTCAGGTTTATTCACTTACGAGCAGTTAAATAACTTACTTTAAGACTGACTTATCTAAACACTATAGAAAACAGAAGGTCAGTTACTGACAAGTAAGGATGATACAGATGCATGTAAAAAGAACATAAATGTATGGCAAAAGAGAGAGACAGAGAAATATAGGTATATTTGCCAAGTCATATACTTACCATTAGCACTGCAAAGTTACTGAAGTGTGTACTCTGAATGGTGGTAATATTGCCTGCGGAACTAATTATGTGGCACCCTTCTCCCCACCAGCCTCCATGTCCATCCAGAAGGTCAAAATCCCAGAAGGCTGCAATGGGGTCTACACCCCGTGCAAAGTGCCTCAACCCTATAGTAAGAGGGCTGGTGAGGTTTCCAAAACTGCACCCATCTGCAAAAGCAACAAACTGAATCAGAGAGATAGAGTGGAAAATCCTTTATTGATGAATGCTGTGTAAAGAGAACAGATACACTAAGCTATGGGGAAAAAACCACAGACATATACTCTTGGGCAAAATCAAACACAGCGCTCACATTCAGAAAAGTTTGCAATAGTGTAAATAAATCTGAGCATTTCAGTCCCATAATGTGTCCAAGTGATCTGATCATCCTTCACAAAGCAGGTTTTTTTTTTGTTTCAGATTCTTCAGTTATGACCACTGTTACACTATTGCCCATGTAACTGCAGAAACGGCTCAGTTTCGTGGTATGATTAACAGCTGAGACAGTTCTGCACTTTGAAAGTCACATTTAAACATTAAAAAATGTTAATAGAAATGAGAGCACTATTCAGTATCAAATAAAATTAGTAAAATTGCCTGGGTGAATAATTAATCAAAATAATGACTCACTATCACATACAATATATCACATTTAGACAAAAGCCTTTAACAACACCTGTTTTACATCCATTGTAACAGCAAGTATGCTGGTAAGTATTGATTCATGCAACAGGGCACTACTCCTGCTCCAAAACCCTTATTTTTATCAGTGTCTAGGGCATTAACACTGCAATTTTAATTTTAAGGAGTAAACCAATGTTCTTTCCTATAGCACAGTGCTTTGAGAAACAAGCATCTGTAATAACACTGTCAACAAACAGTAGTCCAAAATTTGCATTCTAGTCATACAGCAAGTACATTTCTTTATTTGCAGGATAATTTGAATAAAATCATGCAGATAGGAACAACTGCAAACATTTGTACTAGAGAAAGAGACTGTTTCCAGCCCCTCAGCAGACTATATACTCTACTCCTTTATTCTCTACATAATCAAGTATACCGTAGCTTTTAGATTAAAGGAAATAATGCATAACAACTCCTCACCTATTTTAGCAAAAACAGCTGGTGTGGCAACCGTCCTACGTTTCCCATCATCTGCAAGATTTGATGAGTTTCCTGTGCTAGGAAAGAGTTTTCCATTCCGAAAGACAATAAACTGTAGCTTGCAAGTAGAGTTATCAACAGATTGCCAGGCTGAAGACTGAGAGAAGACAGACTGTGGCAAATGAACTGAAGCTACTGCTACAGCATTCTGTACAATGAGAAAAAAAAAGAAACATTTAAAATGCAAATCACAACAGGGTTGCTTTCATGATGTTTTAAACTCCTGTACAAGAAATGTATGCTGCCTTCCTTTTCCAACTGACTGGAAGCAACCAAAGAAGCACGAGCTGTAACCATGGGAATAGGATTGGTACAGTGCATATTAAAAGGGAAAACGTTTTGATTGAATGTGAGAGTCTATATGGTCAAGCTCCCTGCTGCAGAGGTGAGAATGGTTCTTACCGTGCCTGCTAGAGGGTCCATCAACACTGCAGATCTGATTTAAAGAGACAACCTCTACCAGGTTTTCTCCTTCACTTAAAACAGAATCAGACAACTTACATTAAAACGTTTCTCCAAAAGGCTAATTATGAAGTATAAAAATAATTTTATTAATACAAAAAATTACATCAGCACAGAGCTGCAAGTGCAGTAAACAACATATTTCATGAATATATATTTCTTGCTTCATGTAAGGAAAATCAGTTAACTCTATGTTTTAGTAACACAGGATTAAAAAATATTACAAGCACTAATGTAAAAGAAGAAAAGAAGACAGCACCAGGAGAAAATGAATGAAGACTGTCAGATTGCTATAATGGCTTTGAGTTGTGAGTGTGTTATACACCCTTTTACAAGCAGATAATTCCCTTACAGCAGAGCTATAAAATACACCAAACATTACGTTCTGAGGACTTCACTCATCAAGCATTTTTTTCCTGCCAAAGTAACAAACTAATCATTAAAGACTGAGATATTTACAAGAAAAAACAAATGATGAGCAATGGGAAAATAAACAGGGAGTCTGTCCTGAGCCTTGAAGTGAAAAGTGTATGTATTTAAAAACAAACAAACTACAAAATGTTCTAATTTGCATTTCCCCCAAGGGCAAAGTATAGCTTCTGTGCACATAATTTACATAGATTATCACACAGTTTACTCATAGCACATGTGCGCTACCTCTTTGAGAAGTAAAACAATAATCTTCACAATCATGTAAACAAACATGACATTAATATATGTCCATGTGCTGGGAGAAATATACATGTGAGAAATAAAAGGTACAATGGAGATCAGTGAACCAAAAGGAATATGAGAAACATCTAATGACCTCATGATAAATATAGGAGAAAAGCATGAGTAGTCTGTGATGTCACTGGGATGCTTAGCTAAACAGATAAAGGCTTCTGTACAATTTTCTCTTTATTGCCATGTATATTTTGCAAAGGTTTTGTGATTTAAACAATAAGAATGCCAAAAAATTCTTTTTAAAATAAGTATTCAATCTAGGTGATGCCAGTTATTAAAAATACTCAGGAAAAACAGAGCAAATAGCAACAGGACATTTCTGCATCAGATTTTAAAATTGCTATAAAGGCTTTAATTGGAATTAGTTGAGCTAAACATCAAGCACTTGTCCTTAGATTGTTTCCATTGCCTAATTCACTAAAGCTGTTATAATTGGCTTTATCCCACGCTTCTGAAAAAGACATATTTTACTCTATGATATCCCAAAGTATCTGTATATGCTGAACTTCTGAAGATAACCATTTTAGTCGTAAAACTGCTACCAATATGTACAGAAATTTTTAGAAGTGTCATTTGTCAAACCCCAGATCACTGTTGAGGACTTATCTGGAGATGTACGTAAGTGTAAGAGAAGTTACAGTGTGATTAACTTTACATTTATATTAGATTTTTATTATTATTCTATGCTGGATAAAGCATCAACAATGACATATTAAATTACACTAATTACTTATTATACACAAGAAAAGAAAGCTAGAAGCCTCTGAATAAGCTTATGATAATGAAACCAACAGCTAAAGGCACTGGGATAAACAACAATTTGCTATGACTTGACAAAAGCAGTCCTACACAAACCAGAGAAAACAACAGTTTTATAGCACTTTTGCTAAGAGGGAAAATTGTCTAATTCATTGTGGTTCTCTAATTTCTTCTCCATTGGGACTTACTGATCTCAATGGGAAAAAGTAATAGTGTAGACAGAGCTTGGCTGTGAGACTGGGGAGGTGCAGAGAAGATGCTGCACACATCTGAAGCGTAGAGCACTGGCATGCAGGTCTGATGACAGGTCGCACAGCTGGGGAAAGACCAAGGTGATGTCCACCCCTCACCTCCTCACTATCACCCTCTGTCTGCCCACA
This sequence comes from Leptosomus discolor, assembly GCF_034619465.1. Lineage (NCBI taxonomy): Eukaryota > Metazoa > Chordata > Aves > Leptosomiformes > Leptosomidae > Leptosomus > Leptosomus discolor. The sequence goes on along the minus strand of NC_141396.1, from coordinate 17,125,018 downwards.
CAGAGACTCTTCACTACGTAGCATAAAAGAAGGGAACCTAATCGTGGTGCCCCAAGCCTTATCCATAGACTACGGCTTTGCATCACGGGGCAAAGTCAAATACAGCGAAGAGAAGCTGTACACAGCATACAAATAGATTTAGTGTGGACTGGTGGCACTCCTCAGGCTGACTGAGCGAATCTCACACGTGCAGCAGCATCAAATTCCTTATATGACGAAAAGACACACAGAAAATAATTTCCTTATTAGACTTCAGAAGAGTGTTTTTCCCTATTTGTCTCCCCAAAATGTACCAAGAATATGAATACCCATAACATTAACTATTTCATAATCTTTACTAAATAATGTCCACAGTCACTTCCTGGGATACAATTTAATTGTGAATACTGCCCTATGACTAGATGCTATTTCAAACAATTTCTTTTGAGTGCAGGCAGTGTGGTGTAGTGAAGGGCAAAGGGATAGGGCTGTTCCTTGACTGGAAAAATGCATGCATAAAGTCAAACTACTCACTGTACATCAAATATTTACTTTACGTAGAAATTCCACAAAATTAAACATCAATCTGTCTGCTACACCAACATGCCTGCCAACAAGCTCCTGAGCTAGGATATTAATGAAAAATGCACACATTGAGAGAGCCCACACATTCATAATGCTATTTAAAAATATGAATAAATATTTGTGAACAATTTTTACATCTAAAATAGGTGAAAATCTTCTTTTCAATAGCATTAGTCATTATTCAGAAGAGAGGGATGATCTGAGCACTCAGGCAATCCCTATTATTGCCGTAGAGGATGGATGGAGCCTGACTGGAGGCTCAGTCTTGGGTTCTGCTAATGTTATGTGTGGTGCTGGATAAGTCAGTTTCCCACTCTTGCCTCATTTCCCTCTCACTTAGTGAAATAAAAACAATGGTACTTCTTTTGCTCTGTAAGGTGCTCCAGAGTCCAGAAATTAAACACAATATGGGAACAGATTATTACTAAAACCAATGGCAGTAACATCAATTTTTGAGTGAATAACTGTGCTTCAGATCTTCCAAAATCCACAGAAATCATCCAATTTTTTAAAATATTATTTGGACACCATATCACCACATCACGTAAGAACTGACATTTCTGACCGTGTTAGTGGCAGCATCTCAGGAAGCTGCTCCACCTCTGAGAGGGGAGAAAAAGCACTAGAGACAGAATCACCATCAAGTCTTGCATAGGAGTTGCAGCTTTGCAATGACACAGGTCAGCACCAGCATCTCCTATTTTCCCTGGAAAAGCTTAGAGTCTGTGTCAGCAATTTACTAGTCAGGATTTAGACTTTCTGTGAGCGTTTTCAAAACAGAATGTCAATAATCCTTTCATGACTCCATTTCACTTTTAGTCCTATTAACTGCGTTGTACTGGCATTGATTAGAAAAAGGAAAACCTGAACATATTGTAGATTTTTCCAAGGAATAGTTTTCCGTTGGAAAATGCTGGTGTGTTAAAATGAAAGCTATCCACAGACACCCACCCATTTGCACATAAATATGATAGAAATGATGCAAATTTCAAAACCTCCCAGTTATCCTCCATGTCACCTGCCCAGATATTTGAAAAACTGGTGTATGACCTGTAGCCAGGGAAAGAGTCCTTATCAGCTCTAAACCAGCTCTGAGGATTTTCCGGGAGGGCTCCTAGGACTCCTGGCTTCTAAGACTTCTTGGAACCTGGGAAGCTTTCCAAAAAGCCAAATGAAAGGTTGTTTTAAAAACTCTGAATCATAATTTGGAAAGTACAGTTTTGTAAGTACTTTTGAAGTTTCATTTTTTGTTTCCATTTCAGAGCTATTTCTTTTTTCTGCGGAATTTTTCCAAATATCTGAGGAACAGAAACAGCACAAATAAATCCAACTGGATCACAAAAGTTTTAAATTTGAATGGGAAATCTCATTCTAAAGAGGAAATGGTCCTCAGGATATTGAGAGCTATGAACTCTTGACATTTTTTCAGCTCATGCATGTGTGACCCTTATTAAAAATGTTTTAAGGGAAAAATGAAAGATTTAAAGTGAAGGTTTTCCCCAGGCAACTTTATTCTGGTCAACAGTCCCTTCCTCATAATCAATGCTAGCATTTACAAGGAGTTTTTAAGTGTTTAGGAAAGACAGCCTCTTGCCTTAGGTGCCTTTGTGGTATGCTGGTCCTTCTACTTTTACGTTTCTTTTGAAAGACCTGTTCCCACTTTCAACATTGCTTCCCCATTATTTTCTTCTACTTGCCTAAAATTTAGCATAGTATTGAGAGACTATACACATTATAAGACAATCATTATCAAGTAAGATTCTTGGTAACCACTGTGGAATGGCATCAAATTCTTTTCAGTAGCTCTTCCTTGCATATACTTTGATACTAGATTGATTTTGAGTTCAAGCACAGTATTTCTGTTTGAGAGAAAATATATTTCATAGGAAAGCATCCAATTTTGAATCCTCAGAACAGTCATAAGGTATTTTTTTCCAGAGGGAATGGAAAAAGGAAGAGTAAATGAAATAACCTGAACACCTGGCAGAGAACTGGAGAAGCAGTTCAAATGCTTCCAGTTTTTAAAGAATCTGATGAGGTGTTTTACAGATTCAGATGCAAGACAGCATATATTATATTATTAAAGGGTGTTGCCAAAATAGGCACACTCTGTATAAAGTTACAGTAGCAGTAAACGAAAAGTAGAAATTAAGCTCTACGGGTAGTAGCCTATATTCCTAAATACGTACTGACTGAGTTAACAGTGTGGTCGTTATAATAAAATCTATCAAATAAATTATTTATACATATACAATAGATTTCATTTAACCCTCAAACAAGACAGCAGCTCCTTAGAAGCAACTGAAGATTTCAGTTTGGAGTTTATGTTAAAGGTTTGGCAGTCAATATAACAAAAAAGTGCAAAATTGTTTTTTCATCTGTCTCTTCTGGTAGATATTTAAGTAACACTCCTTTCGAATTATATCAGCATGTAATATATGAGATAAGGACAGGCACTTGGCCCAGTGCTGTGACTGTAAATGAGTACTGATCTCTTTTTCTGGTATGAAAAGTATAACAAAGCACTCTCAAAATTTAGACTATCTGGAAAAATGCCAAATAAAGGTTTTGTAAAAAGAATGGAAACAATGCCAGTTTGAAGAAATATGGTTACACAAGACACGTACTCAATGACAAACAATTTGACAGATCCTAAAAGGGATAGGATTGATTTTTATCTTTTTTTAAATGGGAGGATATCAAGCAAGGAAAGTAGGAGATCCCCAGTCGTGTTAACTTATCTGCATAACCTTGCTCCTGATTTGTCACAGTTTAACTACCCTTTTTAGACTTAAAAAACAAGTCCTTGAAAACAAGTCTGGAAAGGCTCAGTGTTGACTAGCAACTGAAAAGCAAAATTGATATAGATTCCCAGAGAGAAATGAAGAGGTACAGCCAAAAATACAACATAAAATCATCTGGCTATTGCGATGAAATTGCTAAGTATGTTAGGATCATTATGTGAGAAAGTCATTGTGTAGTAATGCTGCAGTCCACATCCATCTCAGTATCTGGAAACCTAAGTACAGAGTCCAAGATATCTTTGTTCTAGACAGGCATACATGCTGGTTTAATGCATAATGAAAACATGGCATCAACAAGAAACATAGGCAAAGCGTATGAAAAGGTACGAAACCATCTTAATGTGTGTTTAAAGCTCTCACTAATTGATAATAAATGTTTTCTAGAGTCATGGTATAGGAATGCTAGATACAGCAAATAGCATGGAAATTTTAGAAAAGCTGGTGATATAAAATAATCTCGGAAAATCTGATTGTCAGTAACCCTTTTCTAATCAAAGTAAAAAATAAAAGTAGTCTCCACATTTGGATTTGTATTTCAAATGTGAAAACTTGGTCAACTTGGGAAATTCACTGATAAAAGTTAATAGGACTTCCAAGATCAAGAATGGATAAACAGATCAAAAAGGACAGTGAGTATAATCGGAAAGCCTATGAAAAGGAGAAAAAAACACTGACAAGTGAAACAAAATAGTCTTTTACGTTTCAAGAAATGGATGGATACAGTGATAATCTTCAAGTCTAAATTAAAAAAAAAGGACAAGGAAAGAAGTAGCGCAGCCATATTGAAAGAATACACTTTTTATTCAATCTCAGTGAAAGTGTTGATGTTTACATGGAGACATTGTTAGGATCAATAATGAAAACAAGAATATAAAAATTACCACAAATGTCAAAGCAAAATTCAATAAGAGCTGAATATTGTCATGCTAATCTTTGAGACAACTGACACATGAAACCAAAGGACAGTTTAATTTCATTTCTTTTTTTTTTAGGAATCTACCAAGTTGGTCACAAAGCACGATGTCTGCTCTGTAAAACAACCTACAGTTAGGGCAAATGAGTCAACCAATTTTGGCATGTAGATAACGGTATAGACTTATGCACAAATGAACAACTTCATCACACAGTTCACAACATCACTTACAGCTGCTGCTGCCATATTTGTCTGCTTCTGTGTCCAAAGACAGACCAGTTTTAATGAATGGGAAAGAGTTGACTGGTAAATTGCATGAAAACCTGGTGCCCTTTTGGCACTTCTATATGGACCAAGACATCATTGTTTCTGTGTTCCAGTGTGATGCATTGAAGTTGCTGATACATTAATGCATTATTCCTTCAAACCACAGATCAGCATTTAGGGCTTCATTATTAATGCATCCATGAAAATACAGTCAGAAAATGTAATTTTTTTTCTAAGAAAAGGAAAACGGGTGGAATGCTATAAGCAACAACTGACCTGTTAATCTGATATTCTGAGGGGAAAAAGAGAAAGAGGAGAAAAAAAATAAAGAAAAAGATAATAAAAAGGGAAACAGGGTAGGTTTACCAGAGGCAAGTAATGCCAGACTCACATGATAGTCCTCCTTGATAAATGTTTTTCTAGACAAGGCAATACAATTAACCTAATTTCTTTGGTCTTCAATAAAATATTGGATGCTACACAGAAAACTATTAGCTGAGTTGAGACATTGAGAATTAGTTAGAAATAGTGTCAAGTGAATAAGTAAGAAGCTAGAATTGATAATACAATTATTTACTTTAAAAGGGGAAGACAGGCTGGAGCGAATATATGCCAAGTTTCTATGAAAAGCAGTTTAGAAACTTCCAATTTCTACTTTATGACCTTGAAACAAAGAGGAATGTCACCTAAAACAATGTTCAAAATTCTAAGTTTACAAATTTATAATGAGAATTTCTATTATAAACTGGTGAAACAGACCACTTCGGAAAGCAACAGACAAGGAAAAGGACCTGAAAGAACTGATTAATGACAGGATGACTCAGAGCCACTTTGATTTAACAATTAAAAAAAAAAAAAAAAAAGATAAATACAGTCCTGAACATACAAGATGATGCTTTTCCATGGAAATACTCTGATTTTAAAGACCTAATCAGAAATATACTACACAATTTTGATCAACTGGGCTCCAGAAAAATCAGTCCAGAATTGAATGGGTGTAGAAGATGGTTAATAGGGTCACCATTAGAATGAATAATCTGTATCACAAGTGCAGAGTAAAAGAGTTCAGCTTTATTAGCCTAGCAAAATGAAAGAAGAGGCTGTGCCTGCTGTCTTTAAAAATACCAGAGGAATAGCGTCTAGGGAAGAAGAAGAGTCATGTGATCCAATAGCCGGCATGAGCACAAGGACAAATAGGACATTAGTCAAGAGCAAAAATGCAGACTTAAAAGTATGAAAATGTTTCCTAACCTTTACAGCAGAGAGGACAGGATAGTTTTCAAAAATTATGGACATGCAAAAAAATTTAGCTTGTTTTACAAGTGTCTAAAATTCCTTTTGATAGCTCATAAATTCCTGAACAAAGGAATTCCTGAACTTTCTACTTAAGTCCCCAGTATACACTTAATAGAGTTTGTAAAAAATCTCACTGAGAAGAAAAAGAGTTTAAAAAACTATATAGTCATGGTAGATTCGAGTGACTCACATCTGCAATAAAATAATATTGATCATGGAAATGATATTATAATTTTTTTGAGAAACAAGAAAAAATTCTGGACATGTATAAGAGCTACAGACAATCAGCAAACTTGAAAACTGAGTCCCTTATTTAATGTAGGCACCAATTTTAGAAATCTTAAAATAAATGTCTAAAAATAGAACAATTAAACACAAATTTCCCACGGAACAGTAAAAAATGAAGACATAGGCATATTTCTATTACTTATCTTCCTACTATTTGTCCTTAAAGTTGAAGAGATCTTTAGAACTTAAACTACAAGACCTCAGTCTCCTATACTGCGTGATGGTCAAGACAGCAACACCCATCACAGACAACTGCTAACTACTGACATTTAGATGAACATTCCTAATACAGAATAATGTGAAAGTGGAATCACCCTAATCACTACACTACCATGCCTAAACAAGAATCCTAGATTTACTCTACCCAAAACAGAATATAAAATGAAGATATCCTTCATTTATGGTAGCAGCAGTAGTAGCACTACTGGGTAACCTTGTGGCTATGAATAAAAGAAAAAATCCTTTCTTCACACTGTTGATCAGCTAGCTTTCTCCCATACACTCAGGCTGCACCTATAGGTAGGGCCATAATACTTAACTCAGATATTGTTGTGACTTCAAAGAAGGCCTTTGAAGCAACTCAAGTATCAGTTGAAACAGGTGGTTTTGCAAAAGCCTCAGAAAACACAATGAATCTGCAGACAACCTCAAACATTATTGCTCCAGTAGGTACAATGTAAGAACAAGGACAAAGAATGACATTTGTAAATTGTTTACTGTTGATAATTTGTTAGTATATTTTTTGTGTATTCCAAAATTCCACTTGAGCATTTTAAAATTTCCAAGTTTTACCCAAGTTTTCATCTTTTATGGTAAAAAAGCACTACAGAAATCAATAATGAGGGAACAATATTATATCAATTGAATTTAATATAAGAAATACAACACAACATTATTTTGTTATAATATTAATTATTAGGTTTTGTATTTAGTTTAGATTAAGTTTTTATTTTGAGTATCTTTTTAGATTTTTCAGACAGTGCTACATGACTGCTTCAATTCAGCGTTCCTTATTGCAATTCAGGCAGACTCTGCAATAGGCGTGCCATAACGCAGAAAGTTATGCCAGAGAACGCATGAAATTGGTCTTCCTGGGAATGTAAGAGTTCTTAAAGGTGGATTATGAATTTTCAACCAGAATTTAAATGGGTTTTTGTGGGGCGGACCCTTGAAGTCTTAAAGGATTTTGGACACATCCCAAAATTCACACTGTAACTTTTTGTTGTTTTCCTCTGGACCTACAGAGACTCACTGCAGCTTCATTTTTAAAAAGGATGGCTTCTGGCGGCGCGCTTTACAGGAAGACTCACCCTGTTAGGAGTTTGGTTCACTGGGCCCTTCATGGATGCATTAGCTCCTGGAAATATTACATTTTCCTCTGAGCAGCCTGGGATGAAGGAGTAATTTTCCTTTTTATTTAGAAGCTCAGTTCATCTTCAGGCATTAAATATGTGAGATCTTTCTGGAAACATGATAAGCATATTCAATTTTATTATTACATTGATGAGACTGTGGTTTTAATTGTTGCAGATGCACTCAAGAGTATGGGATGGGCATATGCTAAATTGTTAGAATTTTTGAGTGTAAAGTTAGAATAAATAATATCATCAGCTGTCTAGGTGGAACATCCAGCTACATAACTACAAATCTATCACCATGGATTTTACGAAAGGCATCATAATTATAAAGAACACCTAACTAGCTGAATACCTTTTACAGTTAATTAACCACTGAATTCAATTATACGTATTACCAGTTCAGAAGAAGGAATTGTGAATTCTAGCTTCCGTATACTGGCATACATGAGGGTTTTTTGCCATGGCCACTTTTAATTTGGTTTTTTAACTAGGTGAATTGTGACAGTGTAGGTCTCATAGCAATCTTACTTTCTACATGGTAAATAGATTAGTAATTATCATATATAAGAAACTGTTAGGAATGGGAACAAAGTTAATATTTCCCACCACTCAGACAAAAAGTGTTAACAAATATTTTTCTAAAGTTGGAGTTTGCTTAAAAGAAGGGATAATTTGTATCTATATCTATTTATTGAATATGAGCACATGGTGATACAACCATTAGGTAATACAGTAATTCAAAATGACTGAATATTGCAACTATTTAATCATACCAGATGACAGGATTTCTAATTTCACTGATGTGGCACTCACACTTAGTTAAGTTACATTACTAAATTAACTTTATATTTATGTAAGTGGGAATGTAGTAAAAAAGATTAATTCAAAAATTTTTAATAAACTGTTTTGATACAATTTTCCTGAGGCAAAGTAAGCTTCTACATTGCATATAACGTACAGAGGTCCAAGTATTAACTGTTTTTCTGGTGCTGCCTTTTCATAAAGATTACTGCAATGAAATGCTGACATTGCTGCTTGATGACTACTGAAACATTGCCCCTGTCTGATAACAGGGGAAAGCTGAAACTGCTGAAACTAACTTTAGCAATTTGGATCTTTTAGCAAGTGAATTTCAAAGTTCCACACCATGAAATGACTCAATATTCTGCCGATTTTGAATCATTTGGGTATTATCCTCAGGAATTATCCCTATTGCTTATAGCCATTAAACAATTCAGCGTTACTCTTGCAAGCCATAACTTGAGCAAGACACGCATTTCTGAAAGTGGATGTGAGATCACTACCTTCCTTTGCTTTGCTATAATGAGACAGTTAAGCATTTGAAAAAGAAAAGGGGTAAGATCGCCTTTCTTTAGTTCACATATGCACAGTTACAACCTCCTTCACTCTGTCAGAACACAGAACTTCACTATCCTCACAATAGTCAAGAAATACGCTGCCTCAAGAGGAGCAAATGTGATTTCTTCCCTCCTTCTGTTCCCAAATTCAGTTTTCGCTTTTGAAATGGCAACAGTTTACAATTTGCCAAAACAATAATCTGCTTCCTGAATTTCAGTCACTCACTTGATTTATTAGCTTCTACAGTACAGTCAGAAAGCACTGTTGTAAGAAGAAATGCAAAAAAAGGTGAGGAACTTGAGTACAGTTACACAGGCAAGAGAGAGGTTCTGAGTCACAGAAAGATGGAAGTACCCAAGGTCAACAGACCCTTGAGTTACATGGTGGTAAAGTAGATGCATATCAATGATGGCAAGTGACATTTTAAGAGAATTCTTATAATTGAGATGTCGAATATGAAAAGACAGACACTCCACTACTGGTAGTGCTTGTAGTTTGTTAGTAGCTGCTGCTCCCCAAAGTTTCCATGCAAAATCATGTACCCTGCTCCATAAGATTCGTGCACGTCTTCAGGATTCTGATGCACTCAGTGCGGATACAAAACACAAGATATTGAGCTCAGTATGACAATGAAATGCTAACATCTGTAAAGTTTCACCTGTAAAGTTCAGTTCTGGCCAAATGCCACACTGGACACATAGAGCAAAACTAAACATAGATTTGGTACCTATGTTTGTGTGTGAAATAAGAAACCATAGATATTAAAGGAATTTGACCAAGGCTACATTTACATGAGCTAATTACCAGCACTAGTCGGTCTAAATTTGTGCCACAGTGATGATGTGAACCTTTGTTTCTGTCTAACTTTCTTTACAACTGGACAGAAAAGGAATGGAAGAAAGGAATCCATCTGGAAATAAAGTTGTCAAATCGTTAAGAGTAGTACCCTTTTCCAAGTCATTCTATTTTCGGGTTATATATAGAAAATGGATATTTTCTGAGGAATAGTTTATTACTCCATTTGTTTTTTAAAGAAACAATGTAAGTTGTTCTTCTTGCAAGTAATATATTTGCAGATATGTTTTCACCAACAATCTAAACTAGAGTCACGAGGCAGCTTTGAAGATAAAACATTGTTGGATGCATATATAAGTATATTGTATGTATAGTTCATGTGAAAATCTGTTGTGTTGGTCCTTTGGTTCAGCCAGAAACCATTCAATGCCGAACGGAACACTTTTACCTCCAGCTGAATCACATGTACTCTCACTGTCCTCATCACAGACTACTAGTTTATCTGGACAGACCCCTGAGCCCAAAATGCATCTGTTCTTACAAGCGCTTAGGGACAAGCTATCTCGATTTGTTCTACTAAGTTTTTCTAAGGGATTTGTCACAGAGTTACATGAACATCAAAAATATTTGCTAGCATTATCCACAGTAAAAGCCAGTAACAAAGGAAGTGAGGTCTGAGTGAACCTTGCATCAGACCTTGTCTCCACCAATCTAGCGATCATTTTATACAGTCCTGTCAGTTGAAGAATGTTGGAAGAAATCTAACTCTTATTTCTTAGCATTTCACGGATGGTAGGAAACCACCCAGGTACGTGCGCAAATTTTTCTTTGTTACTGCAAAAATACCCACTTGACATAGTCAGTGTTAGACATTTTGTTTCTAAAATGTGACTGAATTAAAATCGTCAAATCAAGTTTTGTAGCTCAGCTTCTACAAAACTGTGACGATGTTCTCCTGATTAAGATTTTAAAATACTAACATACATTGTCAGTTCTTGTCATCAGTTATGGCGACATGAAGACTCATCATTTATATTGGGCGTGGATGGTTTTCTATTTCTGGGGAAGTATGCACTGTACCACTCTCACTCAAGTGAGCACCTTTGAGTTGAGATGCCAAAGAAAGTTACTTGAGACTTCTTATATAGTGCAAGAACCCAACTGTCTGAACTAACACCAGGAGGAGCATCCCCTCATTCCCATTCAGTGACTGTTGACAATAAAGATTCATAATATAATATAATAGGTTTCTAATATAATAGATTCCTTTCAATACTCAGATAGGTACCAACCAGCTAAAGTTAGATGAGATGAATTTTGTATAGTAATAAATGAAGACTGAGAACTAAGATTTTACATCGGTCTTCTCTCCCCATTTCTTAGATTAAACAAAAGGGAATAACAATAAACTGAATTCTTCCAAATGCAAAGCTGCTTTGAGTTTGCAATGTACTACAGGAGAGGATGGGAAAGCATAGCCTTTTCATTTTGGTCACGGCTTTTGAATTAATACAATTTTTCAAGTATTAGTGCTGCAGGGCCTGTATACTCAAAAAGCAACAGCAACATGTTCCTTAAAAATAGCGATCTACATGCTATGCAGTGTTCACTTTTTAAATCTTGTGAATTAGTTACATAAGCAGCAATTTAAACAGTAGAAAATTAATTGTGTCACATTGTTATATGTAAGCATTTGTAACGGTTTGAATATTTTTGGTCTTCCCCTCTTGCTCTACTGATTTTCTAATCTTGTTCAGTAAAGGTCAATTCTTCTGGCATCAGTATATTTAATGTGTTCACAAATTTGTACCAAAGGCCTTTATTCTAAAGGGTTCCATTTTATCAGTCAGACACATCAACAGTGTGTATAATTCAGACTTTCTCAAGGGCTTCCACTGCCAAATTTGACTGATTTTTTTCTTCAAGTGTGTTATCATTCTTGCTGAATCACTTCCAGTCTCCTATTAAACTGATATGCCTTTATTTCAGGCAATGTTCATTTTCTAACATAAAAACTTAATATGTTCACCATTTCACTATCTTTTTCTTCTGGACTCCTCACTTTTACTTTCTGCATTAACTAGGACGGGAATACTATGCTGAATCCTTGCACATGCATTTCTGGACTCTTACTACTGCTACTGTCAGATGCTGATAGGAATACCTGAGTGTACGAATTAATTATTTAGGAGCGAGGATCTGAAAGGAACGTGCTCAAGGAGGGAAGGGGAAAGAAAATCAATACAGAAAAAAATTGAGTCCATCATGCCAAGTGAAGGACTAACATCATGTACAAAATTAATAACTAACAATATTATCTGAAAGAGTATATTTGAGAAAAACTGGCAGATTCCCAAATTGTCTGTCTCAGCAATGTGAAAGACTTAGGTTTTTTATCATCAGAAATTCTGAGTCCTGGAAGATCTTTATATCTACAATGATATGAAAACACTGCTGCCAAGGGCACAGACTCTACTAAAAGCTGTATTCCCATTTTTCTCTGACTACTGTCTAACATAAGGAAGAAGTATTTTTATAGCAAGTATGAGGGCCAAGATAAAACTAGAAAAGACGAATTTTGCAAACTAAGGAATTGGTTTTGATCCTACTTCCCCAACTACACCTACACTTACTGTGTTTTGTTTCTTTCATACAGGACACGTTACCCAAAAGCAAAGGTCTTCTCTTGAAAACAGCATTAAGAAAATGTGTCAACTTTAACAAAATGAAATATCTTCAGCTAATGTGCTATTTTCTTCCGTACATAAACACAAAAATAAAAATTGATTGGCCACTTTGTGCTCTTCTGCCATTCTAAATTTTGATATTCCTACATTTCTTCAATAGATTATATTAAAAACTCAGAAACAAATACATTCATAAGAAAACAAACTCATATTTACTAGTTATAAATATCTTACAGTCCATCTCTTAATTTTGTCACCTTGTTGGGTCTCTTTGAGGGACACACGAAAAACATATTCTCTGTATAGTTTTGATATCCTCTAGCTTTTTAGATTTTTTTTAACGTCTCTGCTCAGAAGTAATAAGCCAAAAATAATGCAGTCTGCATGTCTGAACAACAGCATTTTCTTGCTTTGTAACCTTGACATGGAGAATGCAAGATACTTGTACTTGCTAAGCCATGGTCTATTCAGCATCATTGTGTTAGCATTACTCACCAAGTGGAATTAAAAACTGCACTACAGTTACCATGACAACCAGCTGTCTCCCACATACAGCATCAGTTTGAATTTGTGCAGACCATTTCTAACAATGATTTAAGTCAACAAATTCAGTATTGCCCTAAGGTAAAAATCTGGTTTAAGAACAAATAAATATTTTCAGTTTCATAATATTACTTAGCTCAATACATTAATTCCAACTATGACTTGGAAGATCTTCAGAGAGCTTAGAAATTAAAAGTGAATGGTAATCTCCTAGTCAATATACAGTTGAGGACCACTGAAATTCCTGATGCAATGAACATGTAAGAAGTATATGGAGAAGAGAAGGTGTAACATTCATAGAAGAGTTTGTGGGGAAAATGCATTAGAATATTTATTTAATATTTTTCTAAAATTCACATTTGAAGGATGCTGTTGATCATCTTGGGTAGTATTACTGATATTAACAGTGTATGCTTACTATATAGATTCCTATTAGAACATAAAGTGTAATCCATGTTCATCCAAAAGTATCAGACAGCAGTTGTTCATTGGGAAAATGATCTGAAACCTGCAATATAATTTCTGGGCCAGGGAATTCTAAAATAGCTTCCTTTTCTGGTAAACTTGCAGGGTTTTGGGGTTTTTTTGTTCGTTTTGGTATTAACAATCAATTTACATGCAAAGAGAAGTCCTAGTTGCTTTTGAAACAGCTGAGCTATAAAGGAGAGAGGGAACAGGAGTATATCAAATTTATATCATATTTACAATGTCTGGTGAAACATCATACAATTGCATGCCTGGTCATCAGTACGAAGTAGTCACCTGGCAGTTTTCAGATCCTTTTGATCACCAAGGATTCTTTCAGCAGAGAAGGGTCAGTTTTGATTGAGGCTCTTTAGCCTAGAGGAAAGGAGGCTGAGGGGAGCCCTTATAGCTTTCTAAAACTGCCTGAAAGGAGGTTGTAGCAAGGTAGGTGTCGGTTAAATACCTGGAGGTATTTAAAAGACGTGTAGATATGGTGCTTAGTGACAAGGGTTAGTGGTGGACTTGGCAGTGCTAGGCTAAGGTTGGACTTGATGATCTTAAAAGTCTTTTCTAACCTAAACGAATCTATGATTCCATGATTGTCATTGCATAAACACATACTGGCAATAATGGCCAGGTCTGCTTGCAGAACAGTACGATGTATGCTTATGAGAAGGTGGAAAACAAGAACCTCCGTAACAACATTAAGAACATATGTCAATTGTGCATTTATATGCAGAATGTGGGGAGAGAGGGGAAAGTAAATGCTGAAAAAGAGATGTTTAAGCTATTAAGAATGTAAGGAATGGTCAAACTAAAGGTAATAAAGTAATAACTACTTTTTATGTAAGAAACTGAAAAAATTCAAAGACAGAATACTTAAATGGAGTCTACATTTTTTAAAGAAACTGCTAATGTTACACCCTGAAGTATGTACATATTAATGATACATCTTACACTCATTTTTCTGGAAACAGGTGCCACAATTAAACATTACTGCAGATTTCCCATTTGGTATATGGTATAGCACTTCTTGCACCACAGAACTTAAAGTCAGGAAACTGAGCAAATAAGTGTAGCGCACTTAAAATTAAGGCATTTAGAGGCTATAAGGAATCTGATGCTATTATAAGTAGTTTTAAGCTATGATTGAGAGTTATTGAAGCCTACCCCTGAGGAAAACAATTTTATTATGAACATAATCTTTTCTGTTTTAAATGATTTCATTTATGTGGGAACGCTGGTCAGAGGACAAAGACAGAAAAATAAGTATAATCGTAGAATCATATCTAAAAATTGAGGAAGGAAGTAGCACAGAAATGCACTCAGTCCTGGATTACTGTGGACACATTTGTTATCAGTGACAGGCAATGTGAAATCAAGCACAAACTGAAATCAAACCCTTCTTTAAGGTTACACTAAACTGAACTGACAGGAACACTACATGCAAGAAAGAAAAAGAAATGGATTTCTATATAGCACTTTGATCTTCAACAATGGGAGTGCATAATGTTTAAATGTTAAAACAGAAGAATTCAAGGCAGAAAAGAAGTAGAAAGCAAAAGAAGAAATAAAATACAACCTGGGGCTCCAAATCCATAAACCCAGACAGGAACAATTTTTTTTTGCCAGCAAAAAGGCTGCACAGTCAAAGGTAAATGACAATGGGAATTGTTACCGGAATTTAACAGATCTGTAACATTCCATTAACTCCTAGATTGAGCTGCAATATAACATCATAAAATAAAATATGAATTACAACTAAATCAAGATGACAATATAGGCAGATGTGAATCATATTGCCCTGAGGCTGAGTCTATACCCTTGTGTCAAAGGTGCATTAATGGGGTTAAAGCAGCACAGCTAACAATTAATGGATGTTTTCTTGTTACACTTCAAAAAATTGACAGCACCATTAAAAAAAAGTGATAATTTATTCTAAAGTCAGGGGAAAAAAGTCTTTCAGAGAGTAATTTACAAAATAGAAAAAAAGAATATGGTCTCACCACTGCGTTCCTCTAAAATAGGACCCACCAAAATTTTTGAATAAGCTTGCCAGATCCATGCTTCTTGAGTGCAATAGACTTATGGGTGTGTCTGCATTAACATTTTAGTTTAGATTTGGAACATTGGTCTAATATTCAGATATTATTTTCATCCTATCACATTCATATCTGAATGCCAATTTTCCGAAAAACTTACTGATAGGTTCTTTGTTGCCATGCTTTCACAAAGCACTCTCCAGTGCACAGTGTGCATTCCATTTAGATGAAACAGTCACAAAATGTAACTGATGAGTTACACGGGACCAGATTGGAGCTAATCTGGAACAAACACCCTCAAATATATAGAATGTTGATGTTGGATTCTCAGTGCCACCTGTTTTGCTACACAGACTTGCACCTATTGCCTTGCACTACTTACTAAGACAGGATTAAACAATTCTCACTTTTTACAAATTTCTTCTTCCGTTCTGTGACTCTGGTCTCTGCTGGTTCCCCTCCTCTTAAGAGTAATTGTTACCTATCTTCTCCTAAGCCTCAAAGCCAGCTAAAATGGTGCTCTTGCTCTTCCCTACACCATAAGCCTCTTCTTTTTCTCCTTTCTAAAACTGTGGATAGCTCTGCAATCCCCACAATCATTTCAATCTTCACATACAACAGCCAGAACTTCTACAGACTCATCATTACAGCTTATAACAGGTAACCTCATCTGTTGTCTCATTCAAGGACAAGTATCTGAATTGAAATTGAATGGCTTTTCCAAATCAAAGGGAGTCAACAAACCCAAACTGAGATGGAAAGCTTCATCTGTAGACATTAATCTCTACTTGTAAATCTCCTAAAATAGCTCTCAATCAGGCAATTAAAACCTATTGGAAAAGACAGTAGAGAAAGAAATGGGGAGAAACAGGAAATGAGCAGCATGTGGCCAACCAAATGGTATAGGGACAGCTGATCGGATCTGCCTGTGAGAATGGTTTTATTAGAATAACGGCATTCTGACACAAAATCTTGCACCTTACATATTCAGGTGATTAATACAATACTAGCTGGTTTAAGAAAACTGCCTTACTGAGCTCTTGCTTAATCTCTCATTTCAGAACAAATTCAGCACTTTTGTGGGGCCTAAAGTTAATCAAAAGTGCTGTAACTGCTACATTTAGCTTTAGGTGGAAGAACTCAGATGGGGGAAGGGAGAGCAAGCTCGCCAGTCTCCAAAGTAACATCATGTGCAGAATATGTAACATCATGTAACAAGATATGTGCAGGAGAGCATTTGAAAAGGCTAGGTTAAAAGCTGGAGCAAAACCCAAAAAGTAGCTTCACTCTGTTACTCCTGATTGAGATCTGCAAAAAGCAAGAAAAGAAGACTCCCCTTTCCTCAGAATACACATTTCAATAAGACGGAAATAACGTTCGTTTATTTGAACGATAAGAAGAGAAAAGCTAATGCTTGACATACCAGCAGTTTTTCACCTTGTAGGAAAGTTCTAGAATTGTTTCTGAGACCCAAACACGCCCCAGCAACCCTTAATAACCAAAAAGCTGAAAAGACTTGAGATTACTTGAGTTTTTGTCTTCATTCTGTCCTCACTACTATTGTTATGGCAGTTTCAGCAAGCAGAGATTTCAATAACCCTCTTTTATCTACAGAGGCTGGCATTTCCCCTCCAAATATAAATATTCTAACAAAAATATATTGCTATTTTCACTGCTGAAGGTAGACAGAGCACCTCAATTCTACTGACAGTCTCATAGTCCTTAAAAGCCTTTCAAATGTTTTAATGTATGTATTTGGTCACATTTTAATCTAATCCTGAAATATATTTTCATCTGAAGCAAGAGAATGGCAATAATTTAAAAATGTACATTTTGAAAGAAGTTGTGATGTCTGGCTAGTTAGGGGACTGAATCAACAAACTGAGTAAAACCTAAATGTTTATTTTATTCTGTCCAGTTAACCTCTTCTCAGATATACATGAAGGAATTGATATAATTTCAGTTGGCACTTCCACTCACACAGTGAAAATATTTTCTGTTATGGAGATAATAAAATAGGATATTTTAAAGACTTGGCTGACTAAAGCAACTAAGCCAATTCAAACTTTGTGTCTTAAATAGACGAGTACATAATGAACGGAGAGTTCCTCAGAGAAGTCCATAATTATCTAAGGTGGCGAGAAGTGGACAGTAAAATTGAGTCTGCAGGCAAGAATTGTTGTATATAGTAATTTGAATATCTAAAGCAAAACTTTTGCATTTACTATCTTTGTGGATTTCACAGATGGTGAAAAAAGTGTCATTTTTTTTCTACTTAGGCTTCTATACCCTTTTTTCATTCATGATTTTAAGAAGAGATATCAGAATTTGCCCCCTTTTCGAAAGCTTAATCAGTCTTTACAATCTAATATTTTACATCGTGCTCTTCTGCTACATAACACATTTACTAATATTTCTGTTGATTGTGGTTAACATAAAATCCCCACTATCACATAAAACACTTGTTTCAGTGCAGCCCAGAGACACTTGCTCCATAGCTTGATATCTTGCAGTGATCTTCTCCAAATAAAGGTGCTGCAATAAATAAGGATGAATGAAGAATTCCATCCATTGCTCATTTTTCTCAAATATATTTTCTCTTTGTCTTCCTCTGAACTAATGTCAGACATACCTGCAATGCTATAGGTGTGTACTCAGGTTTTAATTTTGAAGCACTAAAAAGCAGTAATATCTGAGACCGTTACTTTTTATGACAGAAGGAGAGAAAATCTCAAATCGGTGAAAACATATTTTATGAAATCTCTGGTCTGACTATCCAATGGGACAATCACCCACCATTGTACTCCTCCGATGACCCTTTGCAAATCAAACATCTGTCTACCAGGTAACAAACTAATATTTCAGACTTGCAAGACTTTTAGACTATGCAAGACTGCATCATGGTGTTCAGGCCTACGGAATTTACAAATCAGTGTTCTTCTCAATAATGTAATTACTGTATTATTCTGAGTTATTTAATTATATTTCTTGAAAAATATTCATCTTTTCACAATCTTGAGTATATACATTAATAATATGATTATATTTCTACTTCAACAGATTTCAATAATCATATTTTGATAAGTATATAGGTACAATTTATACTAATTCCATGGTGCTTATTACAATAATTTTGACAGCTGCAATAAACTTTATGCTTTCATTTCAGACAGTATTGCTCCTTGGAAACAATTCAATGAATAAAACAATTGGCTATGAAACTAACATAGCATTAATTAACAATAGAATTCTCCACCTGAAATTTAAAACAAATGTTGCATGCAAAGCCCTACTCTATCACTTTAAAACACATACAGGTAAATGTTTGTATAAAATAGCATATTAAGTATAAAATTGGAAATTAAATGATAGTTAACCTGGAAAGAGCCATTTTAAAAATTGTAAATATTCCTAGAACAGTTGAAAAAGTACCTTTTCATATACTAAACTATAAAAAGCAAAAGAGAAAGATCCTGTATATAAAAAGCAGGTGCAATATACATTTTGCAGTCTTGATACGCTGCTAAAAATGTACCATAGGCTTTAGTCAAATAATATAGCTAGATTTGCAGCAAGCAAAAGCTTCAGCTAGATGTAACTCTGGCAGACTGATTCACAAAAAACTTTAGTTTTGCAGTTTGTTGTATAGCACGTATCCTTTCTGTTGGGTGCAAAGAAGAGTTAGCAATTTCACTCTGTGAACATTATCACTTGCCTGTATATACCTTGTGGAAACAAAATCATCTAACAAAAAGAACAGAATCTGTGCAAGTTAATACCTCCCATTGTTTTAAAGAAAGAGAAAACGGACTGTTCGCTCATAAAATACTGATACATGGCATCTATATAATATTAACAGTTCAAGAAAGAATGTAGCAGATCATCAGCCAGTCCAACCTACATGCTATGCTAATTTACAGCAGTTAAGGATTTGCTGCAGTCTCTTTTCTGCTTCTCAGTGAACATACAGGATATTTCATGATTTCAAATCCAGACTCTGTATTTTCACTTGCTGTAATTTTCAGCAACAAGTAGGATCACTTATCCTAAACATTGAGGGTCTTTCCTACTTAACCAACAAGCAACTTCCACTGGTACTGAAAGAGGCAGAAGCACTGAGTGTAGGCCAAAGTTTGTGTAAGATAGAATCATTTACTGTTGAAAACTAAATTTCTTTACTTTGTCAAAACTGTGATGGCTACGTGGATTATGACAGCCTAGAGAATAGATTTATTATATATGTTTCAATCCAGAAGAACCTCCAGTGTGCATCCTTTTGCTCACATGGTAAATGACCAATTGATTTTCTTGTCTCTATTCAGCAGTAAATAACCTTACATACACTGCAAGATAAGGCAGACACTCAGAAAGTCACAATTTTGTGCAGATGTTTGTGTTTACCTCATAGTAACCAGAGTCACACCATGAGCAGCTGAAACAAATCAGGAGTGCAGGCTTCCTCTCAGTACTGCAATGGGCAACAAAATGTCTCTGATATGAAAGAAACTTGCCTTTGAAATTGTTTATCCACAGGTCCAAAAAGGTTGTCATTTTCATGTAGATACCTTCTATTGTATTTGATATACACATTGTCTCTGCTAGCCTCTATCCTGACATTACATCAGTTCATCGCAGATCACACCAATGTTATGTCCAGTATTACAGAGGTTCAAGCCCCCCATCCTTTAGCTCCCACAAGCTGAACAACTGAAGTTAATTAACACACACCACATCCTACCCCACCCCTCCAGCTCTGAATTTCAGTGGAAAGTTCAAAACCACAATTTTAAAGTCCTTTCTTAAAACCTATGATCCAGACAACAAACTGTACAGTTTAGTAGCTCTTTAACAATGCACCAGTTAAAAGGGAAAACTGCTCCCATAGTTATATTTTGTCTCACGATATTCTGATTTTCTGAAAACACAGATCAAAGTATCATCATTCTCATATGAATACACAATATTGAAGCTCAAAATCACAGGGTAGATGTCAGAGAAGAATTTTGCCCACTGCCCTATTAGAGTATTTAATGTGTTGCATGGAAGATTATATGACAAGAGATAAAAGAGAAAGATCATCTCTATGGAAACACTATGGTCTGCTTCATAGGTAATGGATAGCTCAGAAATGAACTATCCAAATATCACAAGGCAGTCCAGTAATATAATGATTGGAAACTAGTGCCTACATAACCAAAATGGAACTATAAAATAGTTCACACAAATTGCTGGGGAGATTTTACCAGCCATAACCACCACAGAGGTGATTAAACCTTTAATTGTTCTTTGGCCCTAGAGTGCATGAAGTCCCCAAAGTTCCTTTCACTATACTGTTTCAAGAGTTAGAAGTAAACTGTAATAGCATAATTTTTGACAGATGACTTGATTTTACACATTTAGTACAGTCTTACTAACTGACTAGCTAATTTCAGCTTTAAGTTATGAGTATTTGAAATGAAATTCCATTCAAAAACCAAAAAAAGACTATGCTGAAATGGCATTGTTTTAATCAACAGCTTGACTCTTAATCATGTTTATTCGGGATGCAATTCCTTAGTTTGGTGCCAAGGCATTATTTCTGATTTTGTATTTTCATCAGCCCAGATATAACACAGCAAAAGACAGAGCAAACTGCCTTCTGCTTCTCCTTGCTCATCACTAGACTTGTATAGTAGTTTCCAATCAGTTGAAATGACAAAAAACCCATTTAAGATAGCAGTGTCAGCAGTGGCCTAATCTGTGCTGTTAAAAAAATTAGGTTTTTATTTAAATATACAAACTCATACTTTAAAGTACTTCACAACTGGTAATGGATTAGCCTAGAAAAATGTTAAATCACTGGTAGAGATTCAAAATGCTGAACAAGAACACATTAACTGCTCCTTATTTTCATAGGGAATACCTAACATATCTGAAGATAAGAGTTAAGACAACAGAACTGGAACAAGAACATCCAGAAGACGGAAGCCAGACTAGGCAAAGTTCATAGAGAAAACGAGAGCTAGGAATAGACAAAGTATATTCAATTACATTCTTTTGCTGAATTAATTTTGGTCTTGTCCCCCATATCTCTTCCATCTGTCTGCTGTGCTCAGCGATAGGTTCTATAACTGATATAATGCATACTGTCTTTATAGCTGCCAGCAAAGATGGTGATTATAGTGTGCACAATTATCTTGAATCTCAAATCCAAGATTTAGCACGGCTAAATTTTACTTTAAATGTTAACTACATTATTCTCTTTCTTTCTAACCACATCAAACATTTTTACAGGTCTGAAGCTTAGGGATAAAGCTACTTTGGCATACAGAACATTATAACTATTTCTTTTTCTTGTCTTGTATTTGCATGATGCATTTAAGGTCTAACAAATTTATATAATGATAGATTTTACTAAAAGAAGCGTAGAAGAAGAAATCCTGGCTACATTGAAGTGCACAAGAATTTTACTTTGACTTCATTGAGACTAGTATTTCATCCATTCTTCTTCTGTTTCTCAAGTTTTAAGAATAACATTGCATATTTAGCTTTCTTCTAATCAGGGTTCAAATCCAGATACTTCATGTTTCAAATTTTAGTCATCAGTGAGAAATATATCTTTATTGTGTTCAATGATAGTTCGGTATGAAGGCATTAGGAAAGTGTCCATTTGTATGTAAAATAAAAGTAATTTTTCTGAAGATATCTGAGTGTATCTGTCTTTATTGAGGGTCTGACGAAAGGTAAACTTGAGCTATCTCCACCTCAACACTGTTTCAATCTCTTGCACTATTTATTACAAGTTACATATGGATATTAGGTCTGAGAAGCACATGAAAAAAAGATATTTTTATAGCAGTTACAAGTAAGAAGACCGTGCCTTGTGGAAAATGATCCCGCTTGTACAACTGAAAATTTTCTTTTCAGATTAACGGTTTGCAGTGTTCCCTTTCTAGGAACTCAGAAAAAAATTTAAAAAAAAAAAGCGCTATGAAACACTCAACATTCAAGATCAGGAAAACAATGGAAGAGTGAAAAATCATGTTCAAATCTTCCATCAAATATAGTCATCAGGCCCATGAAATAAATATGGCATTTCTTAAGAAAAATCAGAATGCTGACACAAAGTTAATAGTAGAAATGTTCACAAAGAGAGTTATTTTCTATTATACATCTGATCAGGACTCAGTATCCAAGGATTTTTAATTATACTGAAGCATAGTTAGAATGACTATTTGGCGAAGTTCAATTGCTCACATTTTAACTGGAAAATTTTTGACAAAAATGAAACTCTGAGCTGCAGTTGTATACCTTGTTTATGAGAAAATCTAAATTGATGGGCAAACCACGCCCACACAGTTTTCTGGTACTTAAAAATTCAAAACTCTATTAAAACAAATTCTTTTTAAGGCCCACATGAGGTCTTTATGAGCTGCAGTTTGCATCAGTTTGCCCATCACATTTACATCATGCCAAATTAGTGGGCATACCTTGGATTCAAAGCTTTGCACAGCAGATTTAGACTTATATTTCTACTATGATTATTATCCAATAGGCTGTATGAAATAACCAGTAAGTAGTGTTGGCAGCTGGTACTTTCTAGGGTACTAAGTTGACTACATCTGGGTCAGAAAGAATCACCTTCGTGGCTTAACTAGGTCTTTCTATATGTGATATTCTTTCCACATGAGTTGTTCTCTTGGGAATTACAAAGTGAAAACTGGATGCCATCAAACATTTTTGTTTCTATTACTTGTGCTGTTATTTACCTGATGTTTTTATTTTTGTTTCTACGTATGTTATCTATTTGAACTCGTACTTACATGTATAATCAGTCTATGCACACTTTGACATTTTCATGAAGCATTCAAAATTAAAGCACTCCTCAATTGTCTAAGAAACAACGATTATAATATTGTATACAATATTAGATGTATATAATCTACATCTAATTTTAATTAGGCAGGGTGCTAGATAGTCTGCTATGTGCTTGACCAGTTATCCTCTGCCTACGCCCATCTTAAGATGGAGGATCCGATTTCTGATTGAATCTCCATACCATATGGTAAAAATCAGAGAAAACTGAGAGGACAATGAAGAAAATCAGACTCTAAAGTTTTCAAACTTAGTGTTGTCAGCATGATACTACATAACTAGTGAGCATTAAAACACTTGGGACAATTAGATGTGATACTGAGTAATTCCCAACAAGCTCAAGCAGACTTGCAAACACTTAGCATTCAAAAAGACAAAGAAAATGCTGCATGTAGTCTTACTTATGGTGAGTTCAGGAAGTATCTTGAGTGTGATATTCCCTCACAGGAGTCCAAACAGAGCCATATAATATGTTTAAGTATAAATAGTAGCAGTAAAGACATCTCAGGGTAGAAAGGTGACTTGCACAAAACAGAGCTGCATATCAGAGAAGTACTGATAGGCATCTGGTAAAACCATAATTCCCCATCCTGACAATGCTTCAGTCAATCACTACATAAAACAAACCACACAACTAACTGCAGTGGGCTGGTACAATGTGAGTAAACCAGTCTAAAGCTATTTGTCTGTCGTGTTGACAGCATTAGTCTTAATCTAACATATGAATGGTGTTAACAGGCATTTGCAGACCTTGTGATACCTCCTTCCTCATTGGTACTGTGGACATGTGCAGTAAGTGATGGAACTGATACAGTCCCAGACATTTAGGAGACAACACCAATGGAAGATGCAAGATGGTAGGGTAATGTAAACTTTCACTTTGGGAATGCAGTTGCAAGTCACAAGAAACAAAAGCAGAGAAAAATGTTGTATAGGAAGTCAAGGCTCATCAAGCCAAAGGATGATGAGAAAAAGGGATTGCAGAGTTAAGCCATACAAAAAACCTTTTTGAACCATAGATGAGTACTCCTGCTTCCACCTAACTGAAGACCACTGGTATAAATTAAACTTCTCAAATCCTCTCAAGAAGAGGTAGACACATGAATTATTTGTCACAAAACCCTTGCCTTGAACGTTGAGTATAAAACAGTTATAATCACTTCTGAAGACACTGACGTCTTTGCACTTTGCCTTTTGCAGGTGAGAGAGTTGCAGGCCTTAAAAGTTGTGCAGGCAAAGCAGCCATATCAAACTTTTCCAAGCTTAAGCAAAGATGGAGGCTTTCACACTTTGAAAAAACTCACATGCTATATATATGTATGTTTATATCCTTAGAAGACCAGTAATTGCTTTTAAAAAAAATTATTCTAGCTTATCTATGCCAAAAAATGTGACACTGACTTAGGTCAGCATTTGTTAGGCAAAGACCAACTACTCCAACATGTACTGTGTGCAAGTCACCGAGCAGGAGGAGTTAAAGACGAACTCACTCTACTGGATTCAAAAGTTAAAAAGAATAAAAAGCTAAAAAGAATTTGGCATTTTGTAGACAATTAGATCATCAGTACCCAAACTTGTCTTGAAGCATATGAAGGCTAATTATGCTTGTTCCTGAGATGCCAAAATATATGGATTTAAAATGGACTTAAGTGTCCAGACCTGATAATAATGGTGCTGCTTGTTTAATATATATGTGTTGCATTACAAATGCCTTAAAACATCACTAGGATACTTCCATCAAGAAAAAAATTACCTTATTTGCTTGTGGTATATTTAAACAATGACTATAATTGTTAGTTCCTTGTTTGTACTTCAGATGTCATTTTGAGAAATAAATATTTAATGTTTACATAATTTAAAACAAAATAAATTTTTTACTAAACTAAAGAACATTGTCATTACAAACAATTACTGATACTCCGCCATCATTCAGCAAAGTTTATCAGAGCTAAACAAATTCAGTAAACATAAATGTTTTCAAAAAGAATTTTCCACTCTACACAGTACCAATAATTGAAATTCCTGATATTGGCTTATTAGCCACTACTAACAGCAAACCTGCATTCAGAAGAACTAGTGTTAAAAAACCTTTTTATCTGATGTACGCCTGGCAGATAAAAACCTAATTGTACATACCAACATGTCTTTCTCATCGTGCAACACAATTCTGTGAAAGAGCATGGCATATAAATTACACCGGCTTTCAACATACTCCAGTAGCATTTCAGACACCATTCTAGTCAACTGATGAGTTGTAGTTTATGCAAACTGACTACAGATATTTTTTCATCTGCTATTTGGATTGTTATGATATTCATAATAACATTGATATTTATTGTCTTTATAATGAAAGGGTCTAGAGCAGAAGTAATAATGTTAATAAATACAAATACTGAATAAAAGGAAAATAAGCCTTACTTGTGGATTTTTTTTTTCAGAACTTATGCATAAGATGAGAAGTATTCTATTAGTTTTTGTTTGGTCAAAGCATTACTTTTTTAGGCATGATGGCAAAAAACAGCTTTTATGTTTGGGATGACATTGCATGGGACATATAAAAAACCCAACCACCTTAAGAACAGGGCTATGACCAAAGAAAAGAAGCATGCTACCAAGAATAAAATACAAAACAATCATACAACCAGCCTGAACCACCATGCAGACCAACGTAAAGAACAGAGGAAAGACATAGCAGGAGCATGGTAGACACACGTTTTCCTTTGGATATATTCCAGACTTGAACAATGCTTTGAAGTGATCGAAAGAGTTCAAACTTAGACTTATATATGACATAGTTTTGGACAATATATGATCTATGTGAAAGAAAACCACCTCAGAGTAACGTTGATTGTAACCCACCTTTCTCAGCAATACAGTGAAACCTGCTGAAAGTCAGTAAAAGGTGAAAATACATAGCCATAAGTACAGAGCCATGGACAGAGGAACTCCTTCCCGACTGTTTCATGAAATCAGAAACTTTTGGAAACGAGTCCTCAAGATGGGAGGACAAGAGCACACTGGGAATACATCAAGTCAAGTATTCTGGAAGCTCCTATGCTTCATAGCAAGGAATATTGTTTTGCCCATTTGTTTGCATCTTATGCTGAATTTTTGCATGGTTAGGTTAGTGTACCCAATTACTCTCATAGAAGCAATAAAAACAGGTGTAGTCATTTATCTTATTAGAAGAAGCTGTATTCATATACTACAGATAATGTCACAACTGCAGAATTATGTGCTTTAAAAATGTTAATAGAGAATAGAACTGACAGGTGAAACTAAGTGATTTGCTTAGCCAGCAATGCTGAACTTTGTCTTTTAAGAAAGGGAAAGTCACATAGCAGAATATCAATTTCAAGATGTGAATTTTGCTATGCTCTCTTCACTAGTGGGAAACCAAGATGGTCAAATTTTGGAAGTTTTACTTGCTGGATATTTTGGCATTTCAAAAATTCTTTTGATTCTCTGTCCTGAGAGTCATATTTTCTTTCTTCCTTAAAGGATCACCAAAACTAAACAGTGGCCTAAGCAGCTTTGACTAGTACTGTGCTGGTTTTGGCTGGGATAGAGTTAATTGTCTTCACAGCAGCTAGTATGAGGCTGTGTTTTGGATTTGTGCTGAAAATGTGGATAATACAGAGATTTTTTCCTGCTATTGCTGAGCAGCGGTTACACAGACTCAAGGCCTTTTCTGCTTCACACCACCCCACCAACAAGTACGCTGCGGGTGCACATGACCTTGGGAGAGGACATAACTGGTTCAGCTGACCCCAACTGACCAAAAGGATATTCCATATCATATGTCCTGGTTTTGGCCAGGATAGAGTTAATTTTCTTCCTAGTAGCTGGTATAGTGCTGTGTTTTGGATTTAGTATGAGAATAAAGTTGGTAACACACTGATGGTTTTAGTTGTTGCTAAGTAGTGTTCAAAAGCCAAGGACTTTTCAGCATCTCATGCCCCGTCAGCGAGAAGGCTGGGGGAGCACGAGAAGTTGGGAGGAGACACAGCCAGGACAGCTGACCCAAACTGGCGCAAGGAATATTCCACCCTATATGATGTCATGCCCAGGGTATAAATGGGGGAAGGCTGGCTGGAGGCCACTGTTCAGGAACTGACTGGGTATTGGTTGGTGAGTGGTGAGCAACTACATTGAGCATCACTTGTTTTGTACATTCTAATTCTTTTATTCCTATTACTGTCATTTTATTATTATTATCATCATTATTATTTTCTTCCTTTTCTGTCCTATTAAACTGTCTTGTCTCAACTCACGAGTTTTCCTCACTTTCAATTCACACTTCTTTATACTGGAGAGAATTTGCAACCTGCAGTCTCATATTTAACTAAAGCAATGCAAAGTAATTCACACCCCTGTATCTTGCTATCTAAAGATAACCCCTGGCAACAGTATTTATGCAAAAGAAAAAAAAAAATCAGTCAACTTTGGCCCAGGACTAACTTAATTTACTGCAGTTCATGTACTCTGGGAACAAGCGTAGCACAAATATAGACAGAAGACATCTCCTCACTTGACAAAAAAGCAATCAAATAGGAATGCAAAATTTCTGTTACAGAACTTTTAAATGTCTAATACAATCATTTCCCTTGAAATCTTGCACTTGTCAGAGAGCATAAGTTTATGTCATTATTTGAATTGTTGTCTTACAGTAAAGATAAGAAAGTTTGTATTGTATATTCTGAAGTTAAATTATTTATATAATTTTACAAAGTTTTGCAAGCTAGGCAAGCATGACTCTGTAAACTGCTTTATATAAATATTTAACTGTCATGAACTCAGGGATTTGTCCAGCTTCTCAATGAATTAACTTGCAATCAAATGCAATGAAGACTTGAACATTGTAGTAAACTTCAGCAAAACAAAAATCTACTGTTAATAAAAGAACAGTTTCCATCCCTATAGTGTATGCTATTCAAACATTTGAAAGTGCTTCATTAACATTTTACATAATCATACAAGGTAGTAATTATCCCTTAATTGCTCAGGTTGTAGAACTGAGTCTCAAAGAATTCAGGTGATTTAAACATCATCATGCAGAGAATAGTGTGCAGGCAAAAATACAACCCAGCCCGCCTGTGTGCTAGTCTGAAGCCTTACTCGAAAGACCACATTTGTATTCATCTTGTGCCTTGTGTTAAATTGAACAGTTAAGGTCCTAAAAACTAGCTAGCCATAACGCTGTCTATATGTACCATTAGTACTGCTTCACTATTGCTCCCTATCTTTTCCACATCCAGTTCCTTATTCATCTCTGTGGTCCTTTGCTGACTCAGTATGTCCATGTTATTCTTGAACTGGAGGGCCAAGACCTGGACAGAGCACTCCAGCTGTGGTCTTACCAGTGCTGTGTATATCATGTGGTGCAGACAGACTGCAGTATCTAGCTGGGGCATTCATGATCTCTCATACCTTGTAGTGATCCTAGTCCTGCTAGAGTGTTGAGCACACTAAAACCACTTCTACAAGCCTCCTTAGGGAGACGGCCAACTAGACAACAGAAAATTTAAGATGCAAATGCAATTAAGGCTACAAAAAAGTGCTAGCATTCAAGCACTAAGCTTCATATTGTTTTCACAGAAAAGCACTGGAGTGGGCCCGAAGGCTGTTTCTACTTGAAAATCTATAGACAAAACAGTAAATGCCTACTCTTTCGGTTACAGTTGTCACGGAATCACAGGATTTAGTGATATTTCTGTTATTGATCTTTTAAATGATGAATGTAGATCAAAGGCCATCTACAGTCCCCATACTCTGGAACCTGGCAATGAATTGGTAATAACTATCAAATATGCACTCAGATCTGAAGAGAAATGGATGATTATGAATGTACTGTATGTATGTTTTCACTTAGTTCCAGAAGTTTGAGAACATATCCCCTCCTATCTCTTTGCTGTTCACCAATGTCTACCCACTGTTCTATACTATTTATTAAAGTATTGCTTAAACAAGAATGTTAAAATGTTATGAAATGACAGTTGTACAATTAAAAAAGTGCAATGGAAAAAAACATTGGACTTTTTAAAATAGTGTCCTGGTTTGGCTGGATAGAATCGCAGCCCAGACACACAGCTAACGCAGCTGACCTGAGTCAGCTACAGGTGTAGCCCATACCATAATGTCATGGTCATTATAAAGGGGGAAGGTTTGCTGAGGAGAGGGAGCTCCTGTGGGGTTCCTCCTGATCCTCCTCTGGCTTGTTCCTGCTCATGAGGACTACTTTCAGCTGTGGCCACTGCATAGTCATTTGGCTGAGTGTAACTTTGTTTACCTTTGTTGGTATTAGTGCTGCTTCATTAAATCTGTTTTCACCTCAACTCACAGGTCTCTCCCTGATTCCCCCTTTCTGGCTGGTGAGGGTTTGTTGGATGATAGAGCGACTGTCATAGTTTATCCCTGGATACGAACTAAATGTAGACAAATGGGTATTTTGAATATATGGATATTTGCTGAATGCTGACATACTTTTTTCATAATGACATTTTTCCCTAAGAGGCTTTAAAAAAAGAAAAATGCAAAATTTACCTGAGGGTATAGTCTAGAAGTCTGTTTTAATTGAAAAATTATCTCTTTGAATACAGAAATAACTATGAATAGTCCTACTGAAATCACTAGGTGGTATGGATTTGTAATGAAAATACAAGATGGCCTCTAATGCAAAGGAAACAATATAAAATTCCCCAGGATTGAAAAATATTTTTAATAAATTCCTGTAGATAAAAAACCAAGGATGTTGAGAATGGTAGCAGTAAGGATACTCAAGTCCCCTATAAAATCAATGTGTGTGTTTTATATTTACTATCCAAAAAAAAAAGAACAGTAACCCAAAAATCTAGATAGCTTCTCATCTGATGAGGTGTAGTACATATTTATTGTGTGATGCAGCATATATGTTATTATTCTTGAATAATACATTTTGTGCGGTGAGATTTTCACAGACTCGGTAATAATATGAAGCAGTATACATGTTATTATATAACAAGCACCCAAACTCTTATTGTTAGAGAGACCTGTAATTCTTAGAAAGCACTTCAGAAAAAGGTAATAAAGGCAATAAAAAGTCGGTCTCTTCACCACAGTGAAAACCTACACGTCTGTTTCAGAGAGGTTAAATAAAACCACATATAAACTATAAGGGAGTCCCTCTATGATATTATAAAACAGATGTTTACACTTCAAAGAATATTTGTGGAAAGAAACAACCATTGATATAACCAAATAAATAATATTGAACAGCTATAAAAAATGTATATGCTATGTACATGGCCATGTACAAATTTTGAGTTAATTTTCTGTTCATAAGAGAAATTTCATTTTCAAGTATGTATTTAGAAGGAAACTCTAGATAGCCTTCCAATCCAAGTAAATTAGTTCTACATACTTCAGAGTAAAAGGAGAAAGCAAATTCCTCCCCTAGGGTTCATAGCACTAGAGCAGCTGTTCTGCAGTCATTACTGCAGTCCATAGGCAGCAGCAACCACAGCTGTTATACATTACCCTAAAGAGACCTCTTGGACAGTAGATTCATGTAATCATAGACTTAATGGTCATCTTCCCTCCCCTTGAACTCATTAACTCATCCTCACTGTTACAGGGGCGGGAAACACGGAGATTTTTCCAATGTGAGCAAGGAATGCAGCATTTCTGGTATGCTTTTGGACGACTTTCTCCTCAGCAAAATATTCTATATTTTGCCTTCTAAGCAATATTTTTAGTTTAGATCCAAAAATCTTCATTTCCCTTTTATTTTTCTGTATAAGCAAACTTGGGTTTTGAAGTGTACTTACTTTTTTATTATAATCTGGACATGTACTTGAAATGTGCTAAGTTGCTCAATAAATGGAATAATTAGCCAATACTGATTGCTAATCTGCACATGCATTTCATAATCCTATTCAAAGTTTCTGTCAACAAAGCAATTATCTTTCAGATTTCAATTCTATTTTTTAATTATTCATCGTAACAATCTCCAATAATTTAATGCCCCATATTCAGACTTGTTAGAATTTTTCTAGTGATCTTACTATTTCTAAGCAGTATCTTGATATGCTTCCAGTTTTCACTCTTTTCTCAGTGTTGGACATGACCTTAGAAGACTAATGATGTTCTCTCTTCTCATTCAGCCTTTTCTCTTTTCTTCCTCTTGTCACAAATCCTGTGCTCAAGACATTGATCATGACATACTTCCCAGTCATTTAGCACAGTTCACTAAAGTCACCAGATTTCAGTTTATGAGCTCAGTTTTTTTTCTTTTAAATAAAATGTAATAGTATTCTATCAGTATATTACTGTGATACAGTGTCTCCTCAAGCTATAAATAAAACACTCCTAAAGAAAGGGCATACAAGTAAAGAATTGAGGCAGAGATGCACCATATAGCTGTAATGAACATATTTACTCTGCTGTTCAAGAACAGGTGAGCTTAAGACCTAATAGAGACCTTTGGATAAGGATAAAAAGGAAGGAAGACTGGACCAATCTCATGCTAGGGATCAGTGATGTATCAAATCCAGTTAGAGGGTGAATGACTCTTCCAGAGCAATTCTCAGAAGTCATCAAAGGACAGGAAGTGCTGATGATAGCAAATCGACTACCTTAACTGTGATAGGTAAGTAATGCTGGAAGACATGAATCGTCTAACTAGTTCTTGGTATTTGCTGGAAATAGCCTCAGAGAGCTGAACAAGTAGGTACTGGTAAGGACTCCTGTTTCAATTCCTTTTTATATAGAGAAGTTGGTCAAGAGTATAAGGGACCAGGTAGCTTGAGCGAAAGTTTCCATAACACAGAGCTCTCAAATACTAGGAAAGGAAGGAATTGCCACAGCACATTAAGAACAATGACATTTCAAAACCAGACATTAACAAACTGAGGAAACAAACGATAGGATCTCTTGGGCAAATATCCAAAGTTTTGTTCTGTTTTAAAAAAGAAAAAGGTTCAGGAGAACAGGAAGTTTTAAATAGAACCAGTTCTGGAGGCAGAAAAACAACTTAACCCAAACAGAAAGATAAAAAGGAAGTACATGAAGAGACTTAAGAGCCTAAATCAAGATCTCTTGAATGATTGACATTTGAAAAAAAATAGTAGCAAGACAGTAAAAATATCACTTATAAAGGAACAGCATCAATTTCTCAGGGAGGGTGGTGGATTAAGATGCTAACTAAGTAACAACATGTAAGGTGCATTAAACCAACCAAGAAAAATATTATTAAAAATTGTAAGTAGAGGAAGCATGAAAAGGTTATTCATTAACAGAAAAAAGTCAAAAATCACTGATAACAGAGAAAGTTTGGGCATTTTTTTGTCGTCTTTAGAAAGCAAATAATTGAGACCAAGCACTTGGCATAACTTTAACAAAAGAGACAGCACTGCAGACAAGAGAAAGGGGAAAGGGAAAGAGTAAAACAATTTAGTTCAGCAGGACTTTAAAACATGAGAGAGGTGTCACCAACTGAAACAAACCTTGAGCTATTAGGTCTGACAACATATGGAAGAGGAGGAGGTCTCAGAATTAAGGCAGCAAACTTTTTAAAACTTTTCCCCTTCCTTTTTATATATATCTTGAGATTCACGGACTAGTTGATTACGTTGGAATATCTGAAAATCTACTGTTATAAATTATTCAAAAATTTATTTCCAAGCACCTGGAGATAATAAGACAATAAGCAGACACTACAGATTTGTCAAGAACAAATCATATTAAACCAACCAAATTTTTTTTTTGTCAGAGTAATTAGTCTAGTGGATAAGAAGGAAAACATATTTGCAATGCATCTTAACCTAAGCAAATAAGGGAAATACAGTTTAGCTGAAAGTGCTAAAAGAAGAGTACACATGGGCTAGAACTAAGGAATGCAAAAAAAGCAGATTTTGACACGATTACAGCAGAGAACATTTCTGCTTGAATTCCAAAAGGCCTGTTTGGTCCAGTCACCATTATATAGTCATGAATGATTTAGGCATTGCATGGGAGACATCGACATTCTAAATAATTTAAGAACAGATTATTCTAAGAATATATAAAATTATCTTGATAAATTCTGGGACAAGTAAGAAATTTCATGAAAGCAAATGCAAACTATGAAATTTTAAAAGAAAGTATTCATAAACACAAAGGTGATATAATTGCTTAATTCAACAGAAACAGAAAAGTGTAAGTATCTAGCTTCGATGCCCAAAAAATATATATACTGTTCTGAAACAGATGACATCAAGTAACTTAAGTGTCATACGAAGATGCAAAATGTTGCTATTTCATTTTGTTAGAAGTTTGAGGCTTCAGCTAGAGTCCATTATGAGGCATCCCACTTTCAGGTGACAAATGATCAGATAAAATGACTCTTGATGTGATTTGATTTGTTAAATCTAAAAAAAAAAAAAGAAGGTTGAACAGCAGTGTGATAATAAAGTGTGTTTCATATTGCATGTGATCAATCATTTTCATGATATGAAGGGAAAGTTGGCTTATTTGCAACAAAGAAGATATAGATATAGTTCTGTTATCAGGAAAACCTTTTCAACTATTAGAAGAAATAAGTTCATTATTAATTCTGTGGGGCTGTAATCATCAATGGCTCTTAGGAAAATAAATAAAATTGTCAGGATAGTCTACATATACTTGAAGTTGCCAAAAATGAGGAATTAGAGGTGATGGCTCTGAGGTCACTTGCTGCTTTCTTTTTCTTTCTTTATAGTTAAGCAGTTTGATCTTAGCCAATTTTCTTTGTTTTTAAGATTTTGCTTCAGCAAAAGAATAAAGTAACTTTTCTAGAAGAGCTTTATACTTTCAAAACCCACAAATGCAATGGTCAATAGACAAGTTAACAGGCCAGAGAGGGACAATAAACTAAATAGCTGACTTTTTGGAAGAGAGGGCTTAAAAGAAGGATGTAGTACTGCTGATCTGAGAAAGACTCCCAACTAGGAGCCCCACACTCTCCTGTCATTGTTCCCTCCTGCTACAGCATCCAAAACCAACATACTGAGAGTCACTGAAGCTGAAACAAAGCCAAACCGCACAAGAAATCTGGCTATTCAGCTTATGGAATGAAATTTTTACTGGTTTTTTAACTGTAAATTTTTTGATGTTGACATTTGGAATCAAGCCTCTTAAGAGGCTGCTACAGCACAGAGTACTTTCATCATATGATGCACCTTTTTAGTTTACAAGTAGATGATATGCTGCAAAGCCACTAACAAAAGTTCCAAATGCCCCAACTCCCAATTAGATTAGAGTTAAGAAGGGTATTTATATTGACTAACTGTGGTAGTGCATGACAAAAAGATTCATGAAAGGGAAAAAAAAAAAAGCTTTCAACTTTAAAGCCTAAATTTTTGAATAAAGTATATGCCTGGAATTTAAACAAATGGAACTAATTTGTCAGCTTTTGCTAAAATATTTGAAAATCATCCTTTAAGAGATTGAAGAGGGCATGTGTCAGACTGAAACATTAAAAAGACTTTGATTGTGTTTAGGTTTACTAGATAATCTCATGACTTCAAGAGATCTCAGCACCTTCACCCAAAGCACTCAGAACTTCATTAAAAGTGTTTAACTTAATTTTTGAAAGTTAACCAAATGATAAAAAGCAGAATAAACTCCAACTTTGAACACAAATAGTCCATAGCTATCCCTCTACTGCACAAATAAGAGCTGTGCTACCATGACAAGCTCATTGTTTTACAGTTCTTACCAGTGAAGCTATCTGTATTCTGACCATAAAGACTCCATCCTCTCCAAAAGTAAGTTCAATTTATCCCAGCTGCAGTGTGGGCGTTTATGAATTTGTGCCAGCTTGTGCACAGGTCTGCACTGGAATAGAAAAACTATCATAATCGGAAGCAAAGATTATATATTCAGATATGGTTATATTTCAGATAGGTGTCATCTTCTAAACATTTTGAGCTGTCCTAAGGCATCTCCATGTCTTACTGGTTTGGGATTATATAACAAAAAAATTTTTTTTTCTTTTTTAATTGTTTAGTTCAGCTGAAAAAAGCGCCATCTTTTTCATCTGTGTCCTTGTGAAATGATATTTAGTTTTGGTGCTAATTTTATTCAATCCTTATTTACGCATTAAAAGGCGTGGTTTTGTCTACATATATTTAATAATTTGCATGGAGAAAAAGCATAAAATTCTTCTAAAGGTACAAATACCTGTGAACAATGCAGCACAAGACCTACATATTCCTAAAACATAGTCCCTCTATGTCAGTTAACAAGTAAGTCTGTGTGATTAAGGAGAGCTCCACTGGAGAGATCGCAATTCACATGCTACCGAAAAAGGCAATGGAATACAGAAATAAGTTACTTGAGATAACACGCAAGCAAATGATAATTGAGAAGGCACTCTGCAACATCAACAGGATTTGGCAGTTAGGGTACATTTTAACAACTCTTCAACTCAAACGATGTTCCCATCATACCATATGGATCTCATAGCTGGAAATTCATCAGCACTGCCAACAGATGTCAAAAAGCTTTCAAAGCAATTGCCTTCAAAAAGATTATATGTATTAACTTAAAAGA
Organism: Leptosomus discolor; assembly: GCF_034619465.1. Lineage (NCBI taxonomy): Eukaryota > Metazoa > Chordata > Aves > Leptosomiformes > Leptosomidae > Leptosomus > Leptosomus discolor. The sequence continues at coordinate 17,089,234 of NC_141396.1, read as the reverse complement.
ATTTATAAACATGCCAAAATTTCTCAGAGTTCATCAACCTTCTCTCCTCCCTGTGCTTGCCCTGCAAGACCATGAAAATATTCTGAAAAACACTCTCACATGAAGAACAAAGCCTGGGTATTTTCCATTGCAGGGTAGCAAAATGAAGATGCAATGGGCCAAATGAAATTCCCTCCAAATGAGAGTTTTTGGAATAGAAAAAAAAGAAGAGGATTTAGCAACGCAGAAAAAAATTCTCAACAGAGCAGTGGTGGCATAACCTTATTAGTGCCATAAGCAACATTTGATTCTGTGGGAAAGACTGAATGGAACAAAGCTGTTGCATAAACACTAATGTTATGCTGAGGGAATCTGAACTTTCAACCTTGCCAACAAAACTTTCTGAAGAAGGGTGTATTCAGGCAGAGAAAAAACCAAAATTTCTCTCTTTTTGGCTAACACTCAGAAATGTTTCTTGTCATCGTGTATAAATGTTCCCTCCCTCCCATGCCACACAGACAAAAAACTTTCTGACCAATTTAGTGGCCCCAGATGGAAGGGAATGATTTGACATCAACTGAGAGAAGATAGAAACACTTCCCTCTCCCCAGTCTGTTCATTAAAATGCGGCTTGTTGACTCATGCTGTGAGAAAAAATGGGAAGTTCCCCTGAAATAGTATTAAGTATTTCTAAATTAAGTATTTTTATTTATTGCAGAAGTCTTTAAGGTAATCTCTGTATTTATTCTATGGCAATGTTGAAACCTGTTTTGCATCTGTTCTTAAAAGACAAAATTCTTAATAAATTATGTGGAAGTAAAATATAATATTAAGATGCAGTGGTGTGATCACGTGGAACATAATTGAATAGTCTGAAGTCATTAATTCTTTGGTATTTCTCATTAGAATGAGATAGACAGAATAAAAATTTACTTGTCATAATAAAATACAACAAAGGAAATACCTGCCTGCACAGAAAACCAACAGAGAGGTCATTGTAGTGTGATTATGTTTCCCTTTTTCTGAGAAATGATTGTTTTATCTTCTCAAGCAAGTGAGATAAATGCCAATATTATCAGGGGATTATTTTTTACAACTAGTGGATGTCTTTTGTTAGCAATCTTCTCTATATCGGACACTTGAGGTTTAGGGTATGTCATTATTACAGAGTGGAAGCCAACGTTACGAATAATTACAGGCTTCTAAAATAAAAATCCACATTTCACTCAAATAGCTGAAGTACTTATTCATTAAATAATGAATGATATAGAACTAAGCAATTGTGGATTTATTTGGGGTTGGGTTTTTTTTTGCCTTTTAAATATAATTTAGAAAATTCAGGAGATGACAGTCAGAGAAGACTAAGGATCTACTGCTACACAAAGCACAACTTCCAGCAACCATCTCTGGGTAAGAGTTTTATATATTGTTTGCTGAGATACTTACTCTTCCCAGATACAGAAGACCACCGTCAGGGTATTGTAACTCAATATATACAACTTATGGCCTACCAGAGTGAAATGCAGTATTTTGTAGTTGCTTGTAAAATGAATTTGTCAAAGGGTATAAAGAAGAGTTTAGTTCATTTTTATAGAAAAGCAATTTTGTTTTATGATATGTTGAAGCAACTATCTGATACAAAACATGTCAGTTTTATAAAAGGCAAGCTAGAGAATGAAAATACAACTACAAGTACGGAAAGCTTATAAAAACTGATGTAGTTAAAAAATAATACATATATTGAAGTTGCTATTCCAAGAGAAATAAAATACAAAGAGAGCTAATTTTGCCTCTTCCCTTTGTAAGTCTTCACAGGCAAAAAGCCAATAACCAAAGTCTCATTGCCTGGCTAGCTGATGAATAATGTCAGCCCTATTTAGTCAACAGATTTCAACACATGGACCATGGAACCCTGAGAATCTGTGGACTAATTTCAAAAGGTCTGCAAAAAAGTACTAAGAGAAATAAATTCATAGGCACTGCATACCAACCAATGGAAGTAAAGTTTCTAAGTTGGTCTACACTACCAGTGAAACTATACTGATATCCGAGGAACCAGACTGGCTGAAAATCACTGGTACTTGAACCTGAAGGATCACATGGGATTGTATACATGATGCTTCTACATGCCATTAAAATTAATTTCCCCAAATAACAAACAGTGATGTAAATGCTAGCCTATGTTTTACATTTCCTCACCAACTGAAAGAGAGCTCTAGTGCAATCTTAAAGCATCTCTAAGATGCTACCCAAATAAAATTAAAAAGTCAGATTATCCAAAAGAGTAAGATCTTATCTTCACTGCCAAGAAATCATAATGAATATCAGTGGAGTAAGTGAAATCTTTTATCTACAACGGACCATGACAACAATATTTCTTAAACAGTGAAGCTATTCAGGAACATATTAATGAATGGTCAAGAATAAGCATAGATTTTCATACTTTTGCTATTGTTATATTTACATATATAGATATTTTAGTGTGTGTATATAAATGTACACATTAAAAAAAAACCCAGAAGTTAAAACTCTCAGGGAGAGTTATACAAAATGATGATATTTTCTACAGAACTCAGGAGACAGTGTATCAATGAATCTTAACCAAATACTGTATTAGAGACTAAGCTTAGTAACTTCAAAGCCAGTGCAGCTATTTTGCAGTATTTGAAAGATTATTTTCAGCTACTCATGTTAATTAGTCATTTCTAGGAGCCTACAAGAATTGCACAAATATTTCTAATGAAATAATTAATATTTTAGTGATATTAATTATTAAATTCATTTCACAACATAGGAATACTATGTTTTGTTTGGGTCCTAAAATAAGAAAAAGCAAGTACATATGAGAGGCAGCTCCTTTGACATAGTTCTGTCATGATCATTTACAGGCAGGGCAGTGTACATTGGGCCTTTCAGCCAAGTACATCAGATCACACAAGATGCTGAATACCAGATCTTAAGTACACTATTTTGGAAGAACATGCACTATGCAATAATGAAAGCGCTGTAATTTTCATTCATAACAGTAAGACTTTCAGAAACCTCCTCATTTTCTATTCACAGAAAGTTTCTCATCTGTCATTTACTGAAACACAAACATTATCACAGATTAAGCATCTGACTTTCACTGAAGTCCAGTGCTCTACTCTCTTTTCTAGCTGAGCAGTTATTAGCAGAAAAAAGTACAACAGTATGTCCAACAGTCACAGACCAAATCCATGCTTCACCTGAGGTTTAAAACATAGTTTATCCTAAGTCACAATTCTGCCTTTTTCTCTGAGAAGAAAGCCCCTAATAATAACAACTCATTATGAGATTCAACACTGTGCAAGAAAACCCAGCTGCAAAATGGTGGAGGCTGGAGAAATGTTCTGGGACACTGTCTTTTGGCTAGCCCTAAGCACTTGCTTTTAGCCACTGCCAAAGACTATGCAATAACAAATTGATGACTCTTTAGTCTGGGCCATTTGTGTGTTCTTAGCTCTTTACCAATGTGTCATAAGTCCAGCATGAGTTAATTAAGGATGATATTTATATAACCTAAACACTGCATCTTTATGGAAGCCTTTGATATTCGTGGACTGTATCTTACATGAAGAAATGAGAACAGGCCACTTGCAAGACCTACCTCCTCCCATAGTATATGCATAGCATGTTCTCAAGACCTTCAGGGGAACAGGAAAATGATATTCTGTAGTGAAAGAGCTGAGGCTGTTTTCACTTCAGGCTGCTGTCACCGTCTGCACTGCCCAGTGCAGAAAAACATGCCCAGACCATGGCTGTAACACTCAGACATGTTTGTAGTTCATAGGCATCATTACAGTGCTATGGACTATATCCAGGGAAGGAAGTAGATGTAAACACTGTACCTGTTAAGTCAGTTCTGAGGGAAAGGTGCATATGAAAACCATATGCAAAAACTGCAAAGGAACTAGCAGGTAGATTTAATTTTGTGAAGATAATTAATGTTGGTATATTTAGACTATGACATTAAACACAAAACTGTCTTATACTTCTTTGCTTTTTTTTTTTTTTTTTTTTACTGACAACCTGTTACTGCTTTGATTAGTATTCCCTTCCCTAGATATAGAGACATGTGCTCCAGTCAGGACTATTTTTACATAGGTGTTCAAAATCAAGGAAAAAGTTCAACTTCTAGCTACATTTCAAGTGTGTGTATGCCTGCACTTGACTTCCTCAGCATTGCCTCTGCAGCTCTTTCTTTTGGAGACGTGACCAGTTTGAACCTTCAGTATGATGGTAAATATAGTATGCATTGAAGTTCTTAACCATTCACATAACTGACTGAAGGTCAAGCCTATTAGGCTCGCTTCAGCTTGCATCAATTATCCCCACCATTGAAGGTGATGTAACTACAATTCCAGCTAATTAAGTCTGTAATATTGAGATAGACTGCTTAATAAGGCTCAACATGGCAAGTTAACTCTGTCAATCTTCTTTGTAATAATACATTTTGTCATATAAACAGTCCAACAGCCTAAGATTTGTAGATTTGCATTTGGGTGCTTTTTTCTTATAGGCATAGGCAAATATGTTCCTCTTGCGGTAAAATATCCTTCGATGGCTTTCAATGGCATTGAACTAAATATATCTTAATATTGAAAAAGGTGAAGCTTATTTTACATTCTAGAAATAATTTATCACCTGTAAATGAGAAAACCAGAGAAATAGCCTGCAAGCAGCATTTAGTTAATAACTGAAAACACAGAAGTATCTATCCAGTCATTCCTAGCAATCAGAGTTAAATTTTACTGCCTTTGCATAGCTATAGATAACTACATTCCTGTTAATTTATAGCTATGTTCTAATCCTTAATTTAAAATTCTACTGAGGTTTTGATTGTAGCACCTGAACAATCATTTGACAATGTGTGAAATGGCAGAAGAATACTAGTAAACCTGAGACCTAGGTTTTGTCCAAGGGTAAATATTCAAGGTAGGAAAGAAGGAAAAGTCTTAACTAAAGGGACATCCCAACAACGACCCCATTTGAGGGTGGCTGGTCATAACCTAGCCCATGCATGTGGTTATGTAGGCCTCCTGATCACGTCATCTGAAAGGATATAGATGCTGGAGTTCGGAAAAACTTAGAACACTTTTTCTTCCTTTCTGGGGAAGACTGGAAAAATTCCTGCATTTCTCTTTGTCCCAAAGTTCAGGAGTAAGCTAAGCCAGCTAACTGGGTAATTACATGCAGACTCAGATCTGCTTGAAATACATATTAGAGGTGAGCTGGACCCCAGCACTAGTCTCTGACGTATATGCCTGCACAGATTTTCAAAGCTGGACTACACTGTATTGTAAGTTATGGCTGAAGTTTTTTGAAAATTGAAATGGGAACAGTTTGATTTAGGAATCAAACCCAGAATAAACCTCAATTTAATACTCAGTGTGTAAATGTAGCGATCACAGTTTTAGTCTTAACAGATGGAACTTCCACTAGTATCAACTGATTAACACCATTAACAATATATATGAGTTAAAGATGTGATTCTAAAAATCTACAATGAAACAAGGTCTTCCACAGAAAATTCTACATATTGTATTGATGTCTTTACATAAAATGTTTTAATTTAAAATCACTAGGACAAGTGACCTTATTTTCATATATTTTCATGATGTCTGCCTAATAGTATTAATGTTAAATATTACTAATTCAGAAATTTCTAACTGACAAGGCAGGACTCCATGCTGCTTACTCATTTGGGATGTTATTTAGCTGATGCTTAACATAAAATAATAATTATAACTTCTAAACATAAATGTACTGCTACAGTAAAGCACTCAAGTTAAAGTACAAGGAGTGCAAAACCCTTATATCAAGATTTCTATGACAAATTAGCATTCAACACTTGCCACTAAGAGAGTGTCATTAATTATGCTTAGACAGCACAACAAAGACAACAGGTGCTTGTAGGAAGGTCATACAAAGGGCTTCACATGGAAGTGAGGGTTATGATTGTGTAAAATAATATACAGTCTGAAGAAAAATGTATTCCTTGAAAATCGTTAATCGTCCTAAACAAAGAAAAATTAGCCAGTATCCCCAAGAATATGATAGGCTTTTAGATGAAATGTAGTAATAAAAAAATAGCAGAGGCCTACTTTGCTACTAAATTTGTTACTAAAGATGAAACGATGAATTAATTCAGCTGTCCATGGGACAAGAAAGCTTAGAAAGAGGTTTGATGAACATGGCTGTATTTGTATAGCTGGGGTAGACTCCTCATCAAAAGGCAGAAGAGACAACAGTAACATTAACATGGCTGCAACCATATTATGCAACTAGAAGTACTTGGCATTCCTTCCCATTTTCATCTGTTCCACTTTATGGTAACAGATTGCTCCCGTTCTACCCGTCTCATGCCCATTGCAGAGACTTCTCTAATTCTCTTCTTCAAAAGACGTGGTACCAGATCTTCTTTCTAGTAGTTTCAGAATATGACTGTGTTGAATATTCCTGGACACCTAGAAGTAAAGAGAGGAATCTGTAGAACAAAAGAGTCTTCTGGGTAGTAACAGAAATGCAGCGGCTACCTGTCCATCAAACAACCACAGTGTTTTAAAGGGAAGCTCCTTCTCATACTCAAGCTCCTGCCCTGACCATTTTCTAACTGTGATAAAACACAGCTCCAATGCCAGACTCATATTTAAAGCATTTTGTGTTGTCTGTTGTACAGACAGTACAACAGTCATTCTGTTGTAAAACCAAAACACAACTTATCTCTTGCATCCCATTAACAGCCATACACAGGTCATGATTATCTGGTGATGCTAAATCACAAAACCAATCTATGTGATGGTATCTAGCAGTGGAGCATGATTCTGAACAACCAACTACACCTTTGTAGTAAAAGCCGAGTTGTACTTGGAATAGTAAAGAGGACATGTTTTGTGCCTCTACTTTATTAGTCCTCTCCATTTTTTAGCAAGAAGCGGAAGAGATAATAGGCCAATAATTTTCTTTCCCCTGCTGACCCATACAAAAGACTACCCCATCACCTCCACTGCATACCATGAGGGAGAGCACATTTCTACCCTGCAAATGAGCAGGTCAACTTTATCTAAACTAAACAATGACAGTGTCTCTTTGATTTCCTAAGCAGTCAGACTGGCTGTTATCATAGTACCAACCGGAATATGATAGGGCTGCTAAAATCCTAACACTACCTCCACTTCTGATTGAAAAACAAGTATTGAATATTCCTTAAAACTCTCCTCTTTTATATGCAGATTAACATATTTAAAATAGTGAGTGTGCTGCCCTCCTCCAGGCAAACCACTTCTAAAATTGTTAATACTAAAGTGTGAAATACAGTTAGGCTGATATTTCAGCAGAGAGTTTTCTAAAAATGCAATATAGTTGTCCTAGTTTAAGTGAGCTTCTAAGCTTTAACAAAGGCATTATACCTTTCTTCAAGGTTCCCAAGACACCTGAGATGGGAAAGCCACCAAAAAGAACTGCAAGTCTATCATGTGAGGTCATTACAAGGGTCTGGTAGACCCTTATTCACTTGGAATCCTGTTCATTCTGTGATTAAATATGTGATACAGGCCACAAGAATGAAAATCAAAGGAGCTCTGATGGTAGCAATGGGAAAATACGGACTTGAGGAGCAGATGTTGTGACTCAAGGTTCACATTATGTGGTAGCCTTTTTTCTTAAGTACTTTATCATATGGTACAATCCCAGCTTCTAAACGGATAATATTTAAGGTTCCTGTATCTCAACACAAGAATGGAAGTGAACCACCACAGATTCCTAGACATTTCTGTGATTTATCTGCTATACTATATAAGTTCTTGCTCTGGGCATTTAAAATAACCACAATAAAGGCACGATCAATATATATATTTTCATCTTTCATGTCTATATCAATATTAAACTTCTGTTTTTATGCAGTGATACTGATCCCCAAAGTATTATTTTTTAGTGAACTATTAAGATATTTTCTTAAAATCAATAACAAGACTGACATACAATATATATCATAAAAGATCCATAAAAGCTTATTTAAGATTTCACTTTCTTTCACTGTGATAGTAAATGGTAACTAGTTCTGCCAGTAGATCAAAAGATATACAAGTTTAACTGAATGTATACTAAATATTCAATTCTTATAGAAGAGAGTTGAAAGATAACATTGGCATTAAGAAATCATTGTCTGAACACAGAAAAAAGCAATGTTATTTCTAAGGACTACAATGGCTAGATAAATGACTTTTCAGCTGCATGTATTTTTGTTAAACCTCTTGTATTCCTATGACCTATGATCATTCTCATCATTCTTTAAAATTTCTGAAGCAGGAATTCAAAAAAAACCCCTTTATCTTGGCCTTGGTACCAGAGACATAGGAGGGAAGAATAACGTCCTCTCTGCTTGAGTCTCCCTGATTTATTCCTGACAGGAAAGCACTTGAACCCTTGAATACTTAAGTCAAATCTCTTCATATCAAACAGGCTTCATCTTCTCAATTAAAAAAACCCAAGGATAACTAATATTTATTAGCCTCCCAGAGGTATCTTGAGACTAGCTGGTTAACCCTTACGTAATGTGTTAATAATTAATGTACTGTTATATGTTCATTTACTATGTATAATCACCACCTACATTAGTGAAGGTTTGCCCACTGGCAAAATAAAATTATTTCTATGTTTAATGGAAGGTTAAATGAAAGCAAGAAAATGCATAAACAGCTATTTCATATATGAGAATTTAAAGTAACTCTGATAAAGACTTGGCTTGCAATTCAGTGATTCCCCCCATTTATCTCATTTCATTTTAATCCACTTTTAAAGCACATTCTACAAAACAGGAAGCTCTTACTCCTGTGGGAGATAAGAGTAAGAGCAAAAATGGAACAGATCCTGGAAACATTAAAATTAATGATGTCTGAGAAATCATTATGGTTATAAACCTTGAGCCTGACAGTTTTAATTCAAGGCTCACGAAAACTGAGAAACAGTTAAATAAACTGAAGGACCAGATGGTCTCAGCCTTTAGGGAATTCACTACAGACAGATAAATTGAGAAACAGGATTCAGCAGTCAGAAACGAAAGATATTCTGAAGTGTTTTGAAGGGTCTGATTTCTGATTAAAAACTTGAGAAGATAATTTTTCTAGAGAAAAACCCAAAATAATCAGCGTTCCTGAAGACTGTTTTCTGAGAGATTTTTCAACACTTACATTCCAAAAGATTCAGATTTGTTATCTCTATACCCAAGTTCTAATCCCTGAAATGAGTTATTTTCCTAAGGACAGGCATCAAGATTTTCATTTGTTAAAGAAGGAAAATTTCCTCCCTCTTTGGTTGGATTTTTAACTTAACTGATTAATGACCAGGGTGCCAAGTAAGAAGATTGAAACATTGAGAATTTAAATTAATTGCAGTGTATTATTTCATTAAATTTAGTAGCTACAATGAAGGTTAAGCATAGGAATTAGTTTTAACTACACCAAACTCTTTAGCCTTTTAAGGGGAATTTGTCTATTACTTTCCCTCTCCTATTTATTTTCCAGCTGAATTTGAAAAAAAAAAAAAAGGAAAAAAAAAAAAGAAAAAGAGTCAAGCATGCATGAAGGATTATTTACTTCGTGGCTGTATTCTCACTACAGAACAGAGCCCTATTCTACTGAAATTCTTGACTCAGGTTGTATACCATGGAAATTTAAGACTAAGGTAATAAATATCTAATTTCCTTGGTAAATACGACAGCTACCACTAGCTTTTGAAAAAAATAAAGTTTACTTTTATTTTCAAAAATAGCTGAAAATAATTTGAAATTATCAAATTTTATTTTTTTTTTAATCTGAAAAGGATATTCTGATAACAATGTGGCATTAATTTAATTTTTTGTCAGTGCACTTATAGCTTTAAAATAAATTATTTCTGGAGTCTATTAACTGCAAGCAAGAATTGGATTTTCAGAGTGTAAGTAGCTATTCTGGCATATCTCCTCCTTAAGAGGGGAGCAGCAGTTAGGGAGAGAGACAGCTTCTTTCAGTACTTGTCTGACAAACAGAATTATTCAGGCACTCTCACGTTTATACTATGAGACTGAATCTAGCTTTAAATGTAGTAGTCAAACTTCTTAATCACCCAGTCTCATCAATCAGTGTTCCACATAAAGTTACTTACATGTTTTCTCACATGTTTTTGTTTGATTCTTATTGTTCATTTGTCCACACAGAAATAAAACATTTACAATTGGATCTGGCAACATACTGCCACTCCTGTCAGAAAAAAACAGATTAAACAGATATGAAAACTGAATTACCATTTCAGTCTTTAGGGAGCTCTCTTTAGGTCAAAACTCAAGCATTTTAGTGACAGTGTTGGGAAGTGTGTACTACCTAGGAGCTTGCCTGCGGGCTTTGTCTGTTGTTCCTTACACATGCAAACAATTACACTTTCTAGAACTTCAGTTGTAACAAACATCTCTGCAGTTGAAATGTAATAACATAAAACTTAAATTTCTTTCAACTTCTAGCACAGATAGTTACAGGCAAACACAATGTCTTTCAAATCATTCTAATCTGAGAAAATTACGGGAGACTGGAAAAATTACACTATATTTTCCTGATTAAAAGAAAAAGAGAGGAATTCAGTTTAAATGTGTCAGACAGGTCACCATCTGTCTTAGTGACTCAAAAAAAAAAATCCAAACCAACCTTTTGTAGCAAATGTACACTCATCACTAAACTCTGATGATAACATCATTCTCAGTAAGTCAGGCAACAAGAATATCCATCCAATTTTGCTCCTAAATGCTACAGACTGAAACAAATTCTACTATATTCTTCTGTCTCTATTGAGAGGCAAACAAAACAATCTGCGGTTTAAAACTTTCATTGTGTCTGGTGACTTATAAAACTGGAAGAAAAGTCAGCTAGTATTAGAGCTAGTATTTTAATTTGTCAATCAGATTCACCAGGAAGAGTTTAGGATAATAAATTCTGCTATATATGTGATTATATTGTCCAGACACCTCTTTTGGTGACTGCTGTATCTCTCTAGCTTCCAACACTTCAACAAAGAAGGTTATTTTGTGTTACATGGGGTGGGCTTTTTCGTTTGTGGTTGAAAATGCTATCCAACACCTCAAAATTCACAAAATATCACAAGCAAGGAGATGACTTCTGGTTAGTTGAATAAACTAGGGAGGGAGAGGGAAAAGAGGGAGAGAACAGACCAAGAAATTCTTGCTCCTTGCAAGAATTCCTGCTACTTCTGCAGAGTTAGAGAAGTGTGGAAAGAAGTTGCCTCTTAAAGGAATCTGTTTATATAGTGTGGTTTGTTACCAGTAAGAGGAATAAGAAGTCGGAAAATAAAATTAAACAAAATTAAAGCATTGGAAGACTCGCCCCAGTGATGACCTGAGAAGTGTTACAAGGGTGGCACACGAGCCCAAATGGGTTCATTGTCGAGAAAGATTTTTCTACCCCATTCTGGAAGACATTAAACATCAAAATCAAAGTGCCCAATTGTATTCCAAAAATGGCGAAAAATGCAACTAGTTAGTGAGTGGAATAGATAATACTGAAACTCATATGTGGAAAGAAGAGAATGGCCTGAAACTACCTGCTAAAGGGTATCCATGACTTTTCTGAAAAAACAAGCACCAACCGAAATCCCAAACCCTGCAAACAAGACTAAAATTATACTAACAAAAGCCAAAATGCAGAAGATCCAAGTTAGGATAAACTTTCACTCTTGAATTTTTCTGTTGGCCAAATGTAGATGATCCAAAAAGCTTAGAGCAGCGGTTCACCACAGGGTACAAAACTAATAAGATTTAATTTAAGTCCCTAGAAGAGACATTTCACCAAGAATCTCTCTCACACATACACACATGTATACATATGTATATAAATTCTATAACAAAAATCTAAATCATTCTACAAATTAATTTTTTTCACAGCTTTCTCCTGTTTAGTATGACTCTAGACACTTCTTTTTCCAGTCTCTACATCTCTCATTGTCACTAGCAATGTCTACATATCTTTCTCTCTTAGAGACTAAATTACATCTTTTTTTTTTTTAACACTGCTTGCCTGACAAGTAAATACATGGTGCCGTAAGATGCTGAGAAAAAAACCTGCATGTGTATTGAAGCGTTTAGAAAATATGATCCCCAAAATTTATAAAACACTTGTACTTTCAGACTTTCACATCGAATATATTTTGATAAAAGTGACTAATTATTTTTTATTTTCTCAATGACTTTTAAGATAGTTTGCATTTTAATATATTAAGACAGATAAGTGACTGCTGGTTCCTTTTTCTCTTATCCCCCTATATTTCTCACAACTTCTTTATATATTATGGCAAACCACAAAACACTAAAAAGTGACTTTGTTTCAAGCTTTCAAAAAGACATGGAACTCATCTAAACATGTAGAAGAAAGAGCAGCAGTAAAATTTCCTGGTCTATGAGACTGCTAACTGCTCACCATGTGAAAGTAGATAGGGCATACTATAATTTGTATTGTGTAAATATTTCACATCAAACCTATGCCAACTACAACAGTACAGAAATTATTTACATAAAAGTTAAGATAAATTCTAATGCTTCTTTTCTATGAATAGACTTAAATTTTATTTGCATATCAATTATTCGCCTCTCTCAAAATAACACTTTTGATGCATCATTTATAGGCTAACTACTGCAAACATATTTTAATACTTTGAACTCCTATTTTCTGTTAGTGCAGACTAATTTTCTGTAAATATCTTGAAAACAGTCAGCTGACACCAGACACGCCTAAACCATGTATAGATATATATGATTTCACCATAACAGGCCTGCTCACACATGAGTCCATCAATTCTTAATCTGGAAAGGGAGGTAGCTATTTCTAGAGCCAAAAGGCAGTGATAAATATCACACTTCTCATAAAACTATGGGTATCTAAAGCTCAGAGTTATTTCTCTGGTAACAGTTAGTAATATTGGGGCTTTAAGAGAGGTTATATTTTACTTCATAACATGATTTTTGTCCATCACTTGGCCTTATTGATACTAAATCTCTTTGATTCTGATAAGGTCAGCACAGAATGCACCAGCCACACCAAGTAAATAATTCTTTATTTCAGCCTCTCCATCTAAATTTGATGTAGTGAACATTTCAGAAAAGAAGAAAAAGTCAGACCACTTCTAACAAGATTAATGACACAACAGACCTCTATGTTCTACAACCTACATTGGCAAGAAAAGCAGAATGCATCAGCATAGATTTATTGCTTACTCTTCATGCAAACATCAACAATGCAAACAAACCAAGAGCAGGCAGTGGTGGGCACACCTTGCTTAATCACAGCTCTTTCAAGAAAAAGATTCATGATGTATAATGTCGGTAATATGAGTCATTTTCCCCCACACATTATCACATCACCAGTAATCAGGAAAATAAAAGGTTTAATATTTCTCTTTGGCTGACTTGCACGTATAACTAACAACTGAAAATTATTAGCCAAATATGAACGAATGTTTGCCAAAGAAAAGCGGAAAAATATATAAGTGCTGATTAATATTATTTACCACAACTATATTGAATTGTTGCAAATAATCAGAGATCAAAGAACCTATAGAAGGGCTAGTAAATTACAAAGGAACAAAAAGAAGCTATTCTACTGTTTAAATATATGTTTAAATATACTGTGGGAGATCTGACTGCAGAATGACTAGACAGATGTTTTTCAATAGCTGTACAATATGTGAATACTTGTACTCTGTTGGTCAGTTCTTGTTAGTGACTCTGGAGGGTTTTTATGATTATTTTCTAGTAAACTATGCACAGTGAATGCACTGTGAATGTGCCCATTTTTTATCCTGTTTCCTTACAATAACACATTTATTTTGATTGATTTGTATATTTAGGACTGAAGCATGCTGTTATTAAAAAACTCTGAAATACAATGAGTAGTTTTATCCAGCTTCTCTTAACTTATGTCAGTGGCAGCAGATATTGTAATTTAGGTATTTATAAAAGTAAATGGAAGCAGTTGCTGAGCTATTTTTACATGGTTTATATTGCACATGTTTAAATATTACAAAAAGTTTGCTGAGTAAAAAGATTCCACAGCAGTTCAACAATAAAAAGAACTTTTGGCTCAATGTGTACTCTGTACCATTTTTTCCCAATTATCTAATCCAGTTGTTTTCTAATTATCTATCTAGTTATTGAGATGGTCTCTGAGGAGTCTAACGATAATTCATTGAATTTCTTTAATTTGAAGGAAAATAATTAGTGCTTTCACAACAAAAACACCAGTGATGCATAAGCAAACAGGTGAATACTAAACACATAAATTGAAGGCTGCTTGGTTAATGTTGTACATAACACAGGTGTAATATTTTGACTAGTTTTCCAAGTCTGCTGCAAATATTTCAATGCAAGCTAAAGAATTTACTATACCTGTGAATTTTAAAAGTCTTATCTATATTTTGTTATCTTGATTGAAATCTTGGAATATCATGGGAAAAAAGAAAAAGAACAGAGCTTCCCCAAAAGGGAACTGAGGAAAGATGTAAAGAGTAAGATTTACAATAATTTTAACTGATCATTAGAATTTTTATCCCTGTCAAACTTCATGCTGCCTTTTTTTTTTTTTAAATGTGAAAGCTAAAGTCAATTGCACATAGTTTAATGTCATTAATAGTATTTCATAGAGTCATAGAAGAGTTTGGGTTGGAAGGGATCTTAATATCACATAGTTCCAACCCCTCTGCCATGGGCAGGGACACCTTCCACTAGACTAGGTTGCTCAAAACCCATCCAACCTGGCCTTGAACACTGTCAGGGAGGGGGCAGCCACAGCTTCTCTAGGCAACCTGTTCCAGGGCCTCACCTCCCTCACAGTAAATAACTTCTTCCTAATATCTAATCTAAATCTACCCTCTTTCTGTTTGAAACCGTTATTCCTCATCCTACCACTGCACTCGCTAATCAAGAGTCCCTCCCCATCTTTCCTGTAGGCCTCCTTGAAGTACTGGAAGGCCGCTATAAGATCTCCTTGGAGCCTTCTCTTCTCCAGGCTGAACAACCCCAATTCTCTCAGCCTGTCTTCACAGGGGAGGTGCTCCAGAGCCCTGATCATTTCCATGATGCTCCTCTAGACTCACTCCAACAGATCCAGGTCTTTCTTATGCTGGGGGCCCCAGAGCTGGACACAGCACTGCAGGTGGGGTCTCCTGAGAGCAGAGGGGGAGAATCACCTTCCTTGATCTGCTGGCCACACTTCTTTTGATGCATCCTAGGATGCGATTTGCCTTCTGAGCTGTGAGTGCACATTGCTGGCTCATATTCAGTCCTTCATCCACCATTAATATTTTCTTTCCTTTAGTACTGAAATAGACATTGCATATGGCTCCTACCACTCTCATTCTCCCAAAACATTGGGAAATATTACTTTCTCTCCATTGAAGTCCTTCCCATGAACTCCTAGTAAGGTGTATTACTTGTATACAGCAACTACTGTAATTTCCCCTTTTTTCCCATTATACTAGATATGCATGATTTCTCATAATACTGAGGCCACAGGTCAATCTTTATATAAAACTACTGGAGCAGTATCAGTAGGTTAAACTTTTAATTATTTTGCTAGAAGGAGATTGTACCATGCCTCTCTTACAGACTTCTTGAATCAGAATGACATCCTATTTCCCTGAAAATATTGAGAATCCTTGCTGTTCATCAGAAGCTAGATTTTAACCTGAAACTGTATTTTAAGAAACCTTGTTAAACTATGCTTAATTTTTTGATAGAGCATTATTTGATAACTTTGACAGCTAATAAAATCCTCCTCCCTTTTCCACAATGGTGTGTGTCAGTTGTCAAAAAAAAATTAAGTTGCATCTCCATTACTGCAAGCTTACCATATATTTACCAGAGGTAAAGGTGGACTCATACTCTTGAAGCAAGACATTTCCCTTGTGTCCTCCAAGCAGCAGTAGTTTTTATCTCAGCATCAATATGTTTTCCAAGCACTTGACAAAACCGGTTAAAACTGATATTTTATCTATTTTACATGCATTATCCAGTGCATGTACTATTTTAAAAGCATACATAAATTGGTGAGTAGAATGCTAATAAAGATACTGCTGTGTTCAGAGCTAATTTAATTATTTTTCTCAAAGGTACAGGTAATTTATTGTAACATCTGACCTGTACATTTTCAACATCTTAATAACTTTGTCAGTGTTATACTGACCTTTGCCAATATCTTATATGGGGCTACCTGTGAAACGGAACTCATGACAAGATTTTTTCCCCAACAATATGGATTAGGTTTTCATTGTATTAAAAAAAAATAATCACATCTATACTAAGTATAATGCAGGCTTCCCTAGTTCCTGTTTTTGGAAAACAGATCAGAATCACCAGAGTGCAATGTATTCTGTCACCTGAGAAACCTTTGAAGTCAAAGAAAAACTTGGAAGAGTTTGGCCAATAAATTTGTTCAAAAACTTCCCCCCTAACCTTTTTGCTAACAGTTTCATCAAGTAGGTACATAAGCTGCTGTTATTATTACTGTGACAAATGCAATTTGGAATCTTTGTAAGAAATCTTATCTAAAGTGAGGGATATCAGCATCACCATCAACAGTCATAAAGGTTTAAAATTTTAGGTACAACTGGATAAAGACATACAGAGAGAAGTCATGTCTATCAGTCATCATCATTAACTAAGTTTTTCTGAGTTACTCTATGCTGGAGAGTGGTTGTAAACAGCAGTGCCTATATGAAACCACTGTGTTTAAGTATCAAAACTTTGAGCTTCAGTAAATGTGGGGTTAGCATGTGGAGCCTGAGATAGGTGCTCTAAATTGCTTTTTAGAGGGACCTCCCTGTTCTCAGCTCAGGGAAATGGTTAGGTGACATGAAGAGTCCTCTACAGAGATTTACACTGAGGCAACTGTGTATTACCTTGTTGCTATTGCTACCATCCCTTACCAAGATAAGGGCCTCTGCTCAGTTGAGTCTTCATAAACACTTTTCCAGCAATGACATTGCTTTATTTTGATTGTGGGCTAAGTAAACATCCAACACAAGAAAAAAGCCAAATGGCCTTTTTTTTTGCTCCAGCAAACAGATGCTTTTTAAAATTTATCAAATACAATGACGATATGCCTACTATTTTGCATAGTATTATATTTGTATTATATTTTGCTCAGAGAATCATGGTAAAAATATTCAAATAATTAAAACTTATTGAAACAATTCAGCAAAAGTTTTTACATTTATCATGTCTAAAATGCCCACTGGATATTTTTAGATTTCATTTGAAAAATCCCACATTCAAAACAATTTTAACTTTGGGCAATCACAACTATCAATTTTTATAGTTACTGAAAATACAATCCTTTTACCAAACTTTCAGGTTGTATTACAAAAAAAAGGTCAGAAAACCCCTATAACATAGACCTTTCAAATACATCTCTGCCTAAGGGGGCCTCACAACACTCAGTAGATGACTTTCTGCCTTTATATGATAATAAACCAATTTCTTGAAAATTTCTGCCCTGCAAAAGTAGAGACATGTATTCAGCTGCTACCAGGACCACCTTTATAATGAGGTTTTCTGCCTGTTCTAGAATGGTAGTCACCTTATCTGCAGAGCATAAGTATCACAAGCAGCTGAAGGGCAAAATGTGCCTGACAGCTTCTTCTGCCAAGAGAAAAGAAAGGAAAAAAAAAAAATCAAAAATAGCCCAAAACAACTAAACATTAGTTTAAGTGATAAGCAGTGCATTAGTACATTATTGGAAAAAGAAACAAATTACTTGATTAGTTTCTAATGCATTGCCTTTCTCTAGAGAAAACGGAATCAATGGGAAAATAAATCCTAAGAAGGACATAATAAATATCACAGTAAATGAAAGAGAAATAAAAATGTCATAGAAGAGATTGAAAACATAGTGAAAGACGAATGCCTGAAAACACTTCTGATTATCTTAATTTGTAGCGATTATTCTAGATTTGCTCAATCAATGAGCAATTTCCTCATGGCCAAGGCCTTAGAAAGTCTGACTTAAGTTCTAAGGAATTCTTAGGCAAGGATAAAAAACAACCGCAGATTGTCTTTTAAGAAGACTAATTCTCAAAACATTGCAAGAAGTAGTATTTAAAAAAGAAAGGGGATGGCATTGTGATTTGATGTCAGAGCACATGGATTTCATAGAGTGGCTGGTCTTAAATTGTAACTCCTTCATATGAGATTCTTCTCTTACTATGGATTTGGCTGTACCTAATGCTCTGGGAAGTCAATCAGGGAAGATGGCCTGTCCATCCTACGACACTAATCACTGAAGCAGGATTTACTACTATAATGCTTCTGTACTTTACCGTGGGCTGGATAACAGGTACAGCTCTGATGGATTCACTACTCTTAACTCTCTTCCTATTCTACATGTCTCACAGCCTGTAGGAATATGACAAATTCCGACAAGTTTGCCTGAATACAATTAGATACAATGAATCTGAAAATGCAGACACTTCTTTCAAACAGTATGAGATTTATACCTCTCTACAAAACATAGCCACATAGCCAGCAAAGCTTTCTGTGATTAGTCAGGAAGGAGCAGGATTTATTCCAACAAATAATAGTCTAACTGAATCAGCATTTATCTTGCTGCTTAAGGGTTATAATGTGCTTGTACTACAAAATAAGTACTTAGGAGCCAATACTACAGGAAAATATAAACAGATAAAAGATGACAAAAGCAGCTGGATATCTTGACACGCGCTGTCAGCAGCTTTATGAAAATTTTATGTACCTGAGGCTCCTCACTGATAAGTTTTCCTTCATTCAGCTCTGTAGACTTACATGCTTGTTTAGTCCAGAGAGATAAAATCTGAGGAAGTAATATGTGTTTTTATTAAATTTTATGCTGTGCTCTGCCTGGGTTTGCTGCACGACCCTGTTTGTGACATAACTCCAGTAAGTTTATACTTGATGCATTTTCATTTTACTGCTGTTTATAGATCATTTAAAAAGGGAATAATTTCTTCTATCCTTTTTTTTTATATTTAAATTATATTTTAAATGTAATTTTGTTTAAGGGTGCAAGGGACTATAAAATAATTGCTAAGAAAGCTGATTATATAACAGTATGAAACTGTTGATAAAGACAACTCAAAGATGTTATGGTCAAGCAAATCACCATGAGATGTGTTTAAATTCTGAAACCTTCCCAGCAATTTCTGAACATTGTGTTTTGTAAATGTCCATTTCAGCTGTAACATAGCTTTTAGTGCTATAGCGGTGCCATGTGATAAAAAGCGTACAGCATTTTTCAATATGTAGTTACACAGTTAAAATTATCTATCTTATTTCTTATTGGGACAATGAGAGGTTAGTCAGCCCTCCTGCATGGCTTAACAGAAGGAAACACTCAACCAGAATGCAATAACAAGGTGAAATGGAGAAAGAGGGAGAGGAAAAATATCCATGTTTTCAAGACTGATTAAGCAAACAAATACAAAGTTTTTCTACATGGCAGAAGTATTACAGAATAAGCCTCTTACAATCCACAGGAAAATTTTTTGGAAAATCTGCAGAGTGTATGCGTGTTCAGAATGTATGCAAGGGATGATCAAGAAATGTTAGAATGAGTTATTAAAAGTCTCAATTTAAAGTAAACGAACATACTGACATTTCTGTTGATGCTTTCCTTCATAACTAAGTGGCCTTAATTCAATTTAGCTGAATTAATTTCCAAACTAATTCAATTCAGCTGAACTGAATTAAAACTACTTTGATTCTGGATAAGGATGCCTACTTTGGGCTTCACTTCACTTTCAAAATTTATTCAGATTAATTTTCCCCAATTTCTACATGTAGGCAAAACCCTTAAACTGATTACAGAAGGAAATGAAGAAATGGAGCACGGAGTGCCACTAGAAACTTAGTTTTAAAGCAATCTCTTCAGCAACTCAGAACTTATTAATGTTTAATGCATTTTTTAATGCATTATTTCAATTTTGATGCATTATTTTGATATATACATATTGAAGCCTGCAGAGGAGATAGGCTTGTGCTCTCTCAAGCCCTTTCAACTGTTAAGTAAAATGGAGTTGGTATCAATATTGCTTCTTTGCAAATCAGCATGGTATGTTTTCACACCAGCACAAGAGAACATACTAGCAAAGCTAATGACATAACATGAGAAAAACAAGTTCTAGTGCCAGAAAGGTTTTCCTACACTTTTTTCTTCTTCATAGTTGTGTGAAGACACCACGACAGCTCTATGCAAAATCTGCAGCCTATTCCCTTCTTGTGCTGATGATGCTTAATTCAGTGTCCTATAGTTGTGAACCTCATTCCAGTACTTGTTCACTGAGCTGGATAAACATCTCCCCGACTCTTCAGGTTATATAACAACTTCACATGACACATCTGCACATTTTGCCTACAGAAGGTATATTTCATTTTTTGATTCTCCTACCCATAGCCCTGTTGCAGAAGACCCATTTGATTTTAAAGAAAGCTTATTCTCAGACCCTAATAATTATTAAAATCTGCCATTATTTGGACTGAAATATAAGGCAAACAAATTTTACTATTGCACCACTTTCAAGGATACTGTGAAAACACCAAATACATGGTAGCTCATATCAACTGTACACATGTTCCTGAAAATGGAAGGTATATTGGGAAAAAAAATCATCATTATCTAGATACCTTACTCTTCCGAGTGGTAATAGAGTTTTAGAAGAAGTAGGTTTGCCAGGACATACTACCATAAGCAACTACTACTAGCATAAACTTGAACAAACACATTACTGTCTATCAAGGATGAGCAGATAATTAGGAGAAGCAACTGCTTACCAGCCCATGCTTTTAGTGTCTCAACACTTACTGAACTATCTTACTTTCATTGATTATTTCAGTTTGACATATACTAAAGCATCCCTGAGCCTAATGCTAAGAGAAAAAAATAACCTTTTAGAGTTTTTAAAATGAAGATCCAAAATAGTGTTAGTAGCTTTTCATGGTTTTTTTTTTGTTTGTTTGATTTGGGTGGGTTTTTGGTTTTTTGTTGTTTTTTGTTTTTTGTTTTTTTTTTAAGTGAAACAAACTAGGTAAGATATTTCCAGGAATTCACAGATCATTAGCCAAAATAAATACAGACTCCTTTTTCAGTGCAGTGACTCCATTAGGATTATACAATGGTAAATCAGGCTCAAATAGTACAGCAGCAGGTTTTCTGAGTATTTATTGCACATAGTCAGCTACCAATAGATTTTAACATTCATCGCTAGTTTTAATTATGTCTAGAGTGCTGTTCCAAATTTAACGAATCCCCAAGAATCAAAACACTGAGAACCACTGTAGCAAAAGGTGACTTTGACCCTCTTTGAAAGATCCTTCCTTAAAGAAACTCTAGCAATTGCACTGTGGAGGAAAACTTAATGCTGCAGCTTGATTCTGCCATTTGATTCGTTATTTGACAGACTTAAACTAAACTCTAAGGGTAAGATCCATGTTATTTCAAGTACGTAACACACATTCTGACATACACTTCCACTAGACATTTACTTATTGCAGACTTCACTTAAATCAGACATGACACTTCTGAAAAGAAAGTATTAAAATATAGACACCAAAACAATCAAGTACACTGAAAATCCACTGAAAACCATTGTTCTGGTGAACAGGAGCTGTTAATAAAATAGTTTGAAATGCACATGTAATCCTATTTTATGTGGAAATTAAGAATGTACATGTTTAAATGATCAGTAGCCCTTAAACAGTATATTTGATGTTCTGTGGCATTTCTGTAGATGACTGCTATCATGAGAAGTGCAGCAATAAAGGCTGAAGAAACACAACATAGCTGTAAATAACTCTTCAGTTCAATGAGTTTGATAATTATATGCAACTTTGATAGACTATATTTAGCAAGAGTTTAAAATCTGTTAGACAATTTACACAGTACTGATCGAAGTGAGCTTATGAAATACAGGAGGTTTTCTGTAATACAATATCACAGAAAGCTGATTTTTTTTTTTTTTTTTTGAAAGTGTCAAGTCCTAAGCTTACTCTTTTTCTTTTAGAGTAGCAGCATATGCTGGTCAGTGAAGCATACACTACACAGCTGTTACATCTACTGTATGACCTGTACATATCAGATTAGCCATTGTGTTTTTCAATTCTGGTTCATCAGACTTTTGGTCTAAGGGGGTCTAATCTAAATTTAGCAAAGGAATACTATTCTGTGTTATCTTGTCTATCCATAATTCATAGCCTCAAGCCTGTTTAGATCTAAAACAATTGACCAACTTTTTTTTTTTTTTTTTTTTCTCCTTTTAAATAGTAATGCAGGATGTATGAAAAAATGCAGTACAAGGATTAATGGCAGAAAGCCTCCAGGACTGCAGTTTGAAAGTGTATGAATATATATTTGTGTGCACACAGAGAGGATGTTAACAGATGTGGGGTTTTGGTTTTTTTTTGGTTTTTTTTTTTTTACAATCCTTATCACTCCTGTTTCCCGGTTTTTACGTGTGCATTCATGGTATATTAAGAAAGAGAACTATTTCTACATCTAACAACAAATAAAATTTAGTGAATAAATAAAAATAAGGTACTGTAAGACCTAATCCACTAAGATGCCTCAAAATTTCAGATAATTTTTTTTTCCAAAGAAGGAACCGATTTCCTGTATTGACAATCTTCTGGACACAGTCTGTTTCTGAAGAAATCCATAAGGCATACAAAAGCAGATATAAAAGAGAAGTACCACTGCATTTGCTTTTCTCTATATTTTCTCCCAAAGCATCTAGCCTATTAGACTCCTACCAGAGGCAGGAAACAGGCTAAATTGAGCTTTGGACTGACCTTTCATGGCTCTGCTTATATCCCCAGATTCGGAACCCTTCACTAACATTTGAAAGAACAATAAATTCAAATTTCTTACTGAAAATCTTTCTAGCTATCATAAGTTCAATCGTAACTTCTGATTAATATTTTTTTTTAATTACCTTTTAGTCACTCATTGATACCAATAGAAAAAAGTGATACAAAGCCTGGATGAAGAGTCATTTAAAACCATTTGTTTTTCTAAAGTTCATTAAGGAAATCTAACTGTATTTCATCACGAAGTTATCTCCAAAATAAAGCAAAGCTGCATATGAGTTTCATATTCATAAAAAAAGATTATGAAGCAAATTAACTTCACTTAGAATGACTGACTGTGTATAAAGTCATAAAATTATTATCTATTTAGAATTCCTTTCTCTGTAAAATGGAATATAAGTGCTTCATTAAAAACTAATCTGGCATTAAAACCAGTAAATTCCTTCATTGATGATTTGGAAATTTACTTCACTGACAGCTTGGGAGTACAAAAATTTAGAATAATGAATGAATTCTCATGTAGAACTGGAATTTTAAGACGTAATTTGTCTAACTCTGTCGGGAAGTTATGCTACGATCACATCTGTACTTTTCAAGACTGTATGTACCACGTTCAATAACAGTTCAACTAATTTACAACCTTACCTTGATATGCTTAATATATATTATGCCAACCTTACACAAATCAATAATGCAGGAAGAGTTCCCAGTAGGAACATGAATCAACATATCAACATTCATTTAGTTAAAAATCAATTTCTCATTGAGATAGGCTCAAGAAATACTATGCACATCTTTGAGATGCCCGCTGGGACAGCAGTCACGCACTCTTACATCCTATTTTAAAAGCGTTTAACACATGACATTCAGTCTAAAATGGCAGACAAGGAAGACGAATTAGTCTCAGACAACTCTCTCAATAACACAAGTCTTGTCATAAAGTTTGGTTTTTTTTTTTAAAGAAAACAAATAAACAACTGTCCTTCTCCCCACCACCAAATCTCTCCCTCTTCCCACACCCTCCAACAATCCTACTAATTTAATTATTTTCCCCTTCTCCTTCTCTCATTCTTTTCTACTTCATTTTCCCTCTGTATTTTTTTTAGGAGACATTCCCAAAGTTCAGAAAATAGATTAAACTCAAAGAGATTATAGACACCATGAAGACATAATATTACTTGTCCTTATGTGCTCTATTCCTTCCAGAATAACTGTTGCTAACCCCATACAAACATAAACTAGGACTCTAGTCCTCAAAATCATGAAACTTGCTTAAAAATTCCATAAGTGTTATTTATATACATGTGGGTGTATGTGCGTGTGTGCTCAATAGATGCACACAGGTTTACCATTCTTTTCATACAGTAGAGAATGCCAGAACTTTATCTTGATTTTTAAAACAATTAAAAAAAATTCTCATACCATTATTTCATCTATGTATTTTTAGTGAATATCACTGTATTATGTCAACAACTACTGCAGGAAAATTTTTTACTTCACAGAATTTTACATCTATTTTTAGATAGACAAATTGGAATATGTAAGTACTTCCAGATTCACCATGATCCAGAACATCTCTCAAGTTCTAAAAGTGATAATGGTCAATGAAATAAGAAAATATTGAAAACTTTAACCCAAAAAAAGAAACTTGACAGATTTCTACTAGTATCTCCATGCTTTTTTTGGAAGTAACAAAAAAATCAGGGATAAATTCCTTCTTCCAGATAAGCTCACCAAAAACGCAGAAACAGCACTCTGCCCAATTACATAATTTCTTCATAAACAGCAAATGACAATGCAATATTGGCGGTAATATTTTAAGTCAAATTTCACTTCCTGTGTCATGGAGACAGTTCTGAAGCACACTAGTCTTTTCATGGGTCAACTCAATGGTATAGTAGTCTCTTTGTAAGTAACTTTAAAAGAGGTATTCTACATAATTGCACTCCTAGGTCTACACTGTTCTTAAATATAGTCCACTTCCTGGACTGAAATCTTGCATTCCACTACTAACTTACACTAAATATTCAGTACTATCTATCTGGCTATATATATACACACACAGAGTCTCTGGACAATTCCCACAATATGAAAATTAAAGTGTCCTAACTACCACATAGAAAATCATAAAGACGAATTCCTCTACATCCACAAAATCAAAAACCATTCAAAAAAATCTTTGATATGTGACCTCATACACTGCTGCATTTTCCCTGAGCAGATCAGATCCTTAAGAGGAGCTCCAGCAAACAGCATCACTTTTGTAAGAAAAAGACTGTACCTTTCAGTGAGCACCTTTATGCCATGTGCAGGGTTTGAAACCTCCGAACCGAACCTCCTCACCTCTGTACCATTGGCCATTTCCCCCTGATTATCACAAAGAGTTGGAGACTGGAAAGTCAGGAAACAATTAGGGTTTCTAGGAGAAGAATCCACAGAAAAAAAATTCCAGCCATATCACCTGCTAATCATCAGAGCAATTTATTTTAGTGAACATTTTGTCATCATCAAACTATTTGTGGTCCAACAGGAATCAAAGCAACCCAGGGAAAAAAAAAAAAAAAAAAAGAAGAAAAACTTTTAAATACCCTTCTATAGTTACTAAAATTATCCATGTAGAAATTGGAAATGCCTTCTGTAACAGCAAAAATAAGTAACAATCTATTAGCTAAACCATGTAGTGCAAAAGGTTTTGAGAAACAAAATGTAATTATTTATTGGACGTTGAAGTATGTTCTGTTACACGGCATCAATCTTCCTCAGTAAAAATAAAATAGACATTAGAAAGAATTTAGAAAAAGTAGTTGAAAATATTCAACTTAAATACAGTTCTATAAAAAATGTAAAAAGTTGATTACCAGTAGCGTAAGAAAATTAAGAGTTTGGGTATAATTCCTCAAACGTCAATGCAGAACTGGGAATTTCACTGGTACTCAGTATTCTACTTGTTCATTATTACCTTTGTACCATTAAGCTAACTTAAAACATGTTCTAACAACTAATGTACTATGTTACTAACTGTTACAGTGTCCATGTGTTTCTGTTACGAGATTTATCTTAATTACTGTACAAACTATTATTTAACAGCAGAATGCACATGAAGGAGCCTGGTCGTTTATAACAAGGAAACTAATCTTACAATGGCCTTTGGGAAATCCCAAAGAGAACTTTTCTGTAACAAGAGCAATGGTGCAGAAAATCAGAACAGTCTTTTACCCAATCATTGTGGATGAGAGAGTGACAGCATATCTCTCAGATATATATTGACAGCATACATAAAATCAATATGATTCATGTCTGTCCAGGAACAGAAGCTTGCTTCACAAGAAAGCAAATGTGAGTTGAAATAACAGAATCTTATATCAAATAAAAGTTGGTCATTTTCACAGTCCTTGTATTTATCTTCTTCAAGCTATTCAGATTTCTTTTCACTTCATACATACAAGTTAGAAGTCCAAACAGTACACACCATTAAAGGAGAACCAGTTAAATAACTGTAAGTTTGAAACATACTACATGTTTCTGAAACATCAACACCATAAAGAATGAAATTCAGAAAACACTTCCAGGTGGCTGATGTTATTTGCAGAATAAGCTTTTTATCTACTAAAAGAGAAGTGGCAGAGGGCATGTTAAAAAAAGAAGGGACATGAGCTTGTAATTTATAGAATCATAAGGTTAGAATAGACCTCTAAGATTATAAAGTCCAACCGTTGACCTAATTACACATTTCAATATTTTTTCTACAAACCTATGAAACAGAAAAAAAGTGATACAATAAGTTTTTCCTACTTTCAAAAAACATGATGTGTATTGATTATTATGTGTTAAACAAATATAAGAACTGTCAAAACCCTTCTCTATACGTAACATAACTGACATTTGTCACACATGCATGAATAGTATTTTGGTATCGTTTCATTCTCTCGATGTTTAGAAAAATCTGCAAGAGCAAGATAGCCATCCACATTATAAAAGATCATGAAAGCATGTGCAGAGAGAAAAAGGTATATTGAGCATAGAATACCACACTACAAATGTTGAAGATGTCATAGTAGGCATAAATACATAAAGACAATGTTTGAGAAGGAATAAGAAAGAAGTACAAATATACAAATATATGATTTGGGCATTCTGGAAGAAGAAAGAGAGGGGCAGCTTGTCTTGTCTGGTTTTGATTTTGAAATTAAACCCATCTAATCAACTGAATGACAGACATTTCAGCTTTTTCCATAGCTACCACTCAGTGTACAATCTAAACACACCTGCAAGCAAATTAATGCCCGCACAGAAAATACTACTTTTTGTCATTTTTCTGTATTCAAAATAAGTGAAATGGGGAAAGTCTTGCCAGATCTTTTCTTAGTACTAAATGGTTTTACTTAGTCTAAATTTTATTTTAAAACAAGGACTCGATGGCTGTAATAAGAGAGGTAACTACTACTATAAGAGAGGCAACAAGCTACTTTTCTGTATCTTCTAGATACTATGTCTAAGAATGAAGAATATAAAAAACTTTTAAAATGCAAATATTATAATGAATGTGATTATTCAGAATATTGAATAAATACTATATGTCTGGATAGATTCTAAATCAGGTAAAATATAATAAACTTTAAAATCCCTGCATCACATAAAATATCCCTTTGCAACAGGACCAACAACCTCCCCACAGAGAAAGAAGAAACAGACCTAGATTAGTTACTGTAAAATCAATATAAAGAATTTACACCCAAACAAACTTTCACGTAAGTTCCCAGAGCAAATTTTCAAAATAATATCAATACCTAATACAAGAAAAGCAAAATGCTTTGGGTGCTAAGACACACAAAGAAAAGCATAGAGAAAAGAGAAAACCAGGCAAAAAATAGATAGTTCCCAAAGGAATAGGAACAGGGCAAATTCTGATGTGTAATATGAAATGTCTTGATCTGCACATTTAGTCACAAGATATTTTACAATACTTGGAGGAAAAAATAATTTGAACTCAAAATAAACTGTGATATTATGTATTCCAGCATTGAGCCCAGTGTCTCTTTGTACATATGCCAAACATATATGCCATACACACATACATCTGGGAAACTAACTTTTGTCTGGTGGTGTCCTGCCTCACTTGGCAGTGAAGAAATTAGAAGGAATCACAATGGAAATGATGATGCCAATTTAATTCATGCTATACTTATGACGCTTTTGAGCTTACTAGTTATTACACTCTAGAAAAAAAACCCAATACAAAATTACTGTAATGATATACTGTGGCACACTGTAGTATAGCAGTATTTTGTTGGGTATATTGGCAGGTATTTTGTTAATATGGTGTATAAGGTTATGCAACATTTCAATGTGAATCTTCTCAACAGGAGACTGAAAAACATTTGTGCCATTTTTTAATGTAGGAGTGAATGAAAGAGTATCTGGACTGGAGAACATGTAGTCTCACAGACTAGAACAGAAAAATTAATCAAAAGTAGCCATCTTCTGTGCATGTTGCAGGAAGTTTTCATTCTGTATTAAATTTTAATTCAGTTCACAAATTCTATACATTACTTTGAATTTGGTGGCCTTCTACAATGGGGTTACAGCACTGGTGGATAAAGGAAGAGCAACTGATTTCATCTACCTGGACTTGTGCAAAGAATTTGACTTTGTCCTGCGTGACATCCTTGTCTCTAAATTAGAGAAGCATGGATTTGATGGACAGACCGCTCAGTGGATAAGGAATTGGCTGGAAGGTCGCACTCAAAAGAGTTATAGTCATCAGCTCGATGTCCAAGTGGAAACCAGTGATAAGTGGTGTTCCTCAAGGGTTGGTATTGGGACCGGCAGTGTTTAACATCTTTGTTGGTTACACAGACAGTGGAATTGAGTGCAACCTCAGCAAGTTTGCCAGCAACACCAAGCTGTGTTGTGCGGACAACATGCTGGAGGGGATGGATGTCATCCAGAAGGAGCTTGACAGGCTGGAGAGATGGGCCCGTGCAAACCTCCTGAAGTTCAACAAGGCCAAGTGCAAGGCCTTGCACCTGGGTCAGGGCAACCCCAAGCACAGATACAGGCTGGGCAATGAGTGGACTGAGAGCAGCCCTGCAGAGAAGGACTTGGGCATGCTAGTGGATGAAAAACTGAATATGAGCCAGCAATGTGTGCTTGCAGCCCAAAAGCCAATCGCATCCTCGGCTGCATGAAAACAATTGTGGCCAGCAGGTCGAGGGAGGCCATTCTCCTCCTCTACTCCACTCTCATGAGAACCCAC
The DNA here is from genome assembly GCF_034619465.1 of Leptosomus discolor. Taxonomy (NCBI): domain Eukaryota; kingdom Metazoa; phylum Chordata; class Aves; order Leptosomiformes; family Leptosomidae; genus Leptosomus; species Leptosomus discolor. The sequence goes on along the minus strand of NC_141396.1, from coordinate 17,060,114 downwards.
CTGGAGTGCTGCATTCAGTTCTGGGGTCCCCAGTGTAAGACAGACGGAGCTGCTCAAGCAGGGCCAGAGGAGGGCCATAAAGGTAATCAGGGGGCTGGAGCACCTCCCCTATGAGGACAGGCTAAGAATGTTGGGGTTGTTCAGCCTGGAGAAGAGAAGGCTCTGGGGAGACCTTCTAGTGGCCTTCTGGTACTTATAGGGGGCCTACAGGAAAGATGGGGAGGGACTCTACCAGGGAGTGTAGTGGTAGGACGAGGAATAATCGTTTCAAACTGAAAGAGGGTAGATTTATATTAGATACTAGGAAGAAGTTCTTCCCTGTGACGTGGTGAGACACTGGAACAGGCTGCCCAGAGAATTTGTGGATGCCTCTCCATGGAAGTGTTCAATGACAGGTTGGATGAGGCTTTGAGCAACCTGGTCTAGTGGAAGGTGTCCCTGCCCACGGCAGGGAGGTTGGAACTACATGATCTTTAAGGTCTCTTCCAATTCAAACCATTTTATGGTTCTACAAATTCTAAATTTCCTTAGCTGATCTTATTGCCTTGAAAAAATCCTGTGACGTGCATCCTGAACATGGAAAAATGTGTCTTAAATGGATAAGCAACTCAATGAAATTAGTAACAGTATGTACATGCTTATATGAAAGTACTTTCCATAACCAGGTTCACAGGTGATTAGAATATACATACCATTACAAATTGCCAGTGCAAGAGGAAGGGTCCTGTTAATGAAAATATATGATCTAAAGAGCTAGCATAGAAGCTCTTAAAGGCTGTTGCTTTTTTTTTTTCCACTGAAAGAGGACAAGGTATTGCTCAAATCTTAGTCAAAACTAATTGTTTTTGCAGAAGTACTGTAGGAAACCATTTTGGAAGCTATAGTTGGGTAACTGCACGTCCTACACTCTGGCTTTGACACTTCCAGTGTAAATTGTAATTATTATTTATATAAGAATTAGGTTTTACATTGATGAGAAAGTTAATTATTGCACACACTACTAAGCAGCTTCCAAATGGATATAACTAATTATCTATAGAGATCCTGAACATTTTATATACAGTGGATTGTAGGAAAGGCACTTTCATTACAAGATCTATTTTCTGCACCTTCAAACTTTCCCCTTCACAAGTCCTGTTTGGGCTATTATATTTGTGCTTTATCCTACTCCAAGTGTCTTGTCAAAAAACCTTTGCATGAAGTTCTTTTCTATACTTCTGTTAACTTTTACATAAGAATGTACTATTATTTATACATTATTTATATGGTCTGATATTCAACATTTATTTTATGCAGGAAAAATATTTTCTTACATATTGGTTGTATATTTTGAGACATACTGATTGCAATATTGTGAGATAAGAATATAAATACAAAATATAAATACAAAATTTGTGTAATGTCTCAAAGTGGTACAAGGAAGTAATCACAGGATTTTGCGAAAGCACTTCAGAATTTTTTTTCATGGTTGGCATGTCTAGTACCAATCATAGCACCATTTAACATTTTATCACACGGACATCACCTGTAATACAACCTGACAAATCAAAAGATCAGTCTGGCTCAGAGCATAGTAGAATTAAATAAAATTTAAAAGTTAAACGGAATGCATAGGGAATATTATGAGGAATTCAAATTTTACAGGTCAGGAATTACATGTGAAAATTTAGATTACTAAAACTTTGAAACCTAACTTGCTAATTCATTTGTGTGTAAGAATAATTTAAGAGAGGAATAGACCTTTTATTTGACGTGTTTTCAATAAAGCTGAAAACTGTAAATTATGTTAATAAAATACTGTCCTTGAAGTGCAAGCATGAACACTGAATCCACAGTCTCCTATAAACTACCCTTTTGATTATGATAGTACAAAAAGTTTAAAAATTCATTTTATGTTGAAGTAATTTTAGTGAGTCAGAGGAAGGGTTAACCACATAACTGATTATCTTTGCACACTGGAGATAGTTTACAGGATCAGGCTGGAACAGAGATTAGGTTCAAAGTATGCTTCAGCTCTGATATCAAATGGAAACCAGACATTGGATTCATACTGAACGGCACTAAAATTTCATAAGCTATTCTCACATTGTCCAAGTTCAAATGTTACAGCACCCTTGTCGGTGTGTCATTATTGTGATATCCTTAGACCACAGCCATGTCATGGGACAGAACTGTGCCTCGGGAGCGTTCCTGTGACAGGATAGGATCTCAGTCTGGAGGCCAAGGCTGGGAAGGTGCCCTTAAGCCTACTTAAACAGAGATGAAAACAACCACTGTGTCAAAGTACAAGCAACTGTATCAAAAACTAAGGCAATATTATCTGAATCATTTTTTAACACCCAGCAGGGTCCAGGCAGGCAGTAAAAGCTCCCTACTAACAGCAGAAATGGCATCGAAGAGAAGGCATCTGGGTCTAAATCCTACCAGAAGAAACTTTTGATCCACAAGTGTGATAAACGATTCTTCTCAACCTTTCAGATTGGTTACTGGCTACAGAGTCAGAATCAGATTTAAAGAAAAAAATTGTGTATCAAACTGCAGTAATATTTTGCTTTAGGGTATTTGGAAACACTGCAAGTTAGGCTGTAAAAGACCTACCACATATTTGAAATATAAGTGGATATAGGTAATTTTAACAGTTATCTCCTGAATTTCTCTGAATGGTAGATCTCTTCCAGTGCCTTTTAAATTATTTAATTTTCAAAGTTTATTCTTTTTTAACTGTTTTTTTACTTAATTATTTAAATTTTTAATATTTCTTCCCCTTTTGGAGGCTCTCTATCCCATAATAACCAGATCAGGTTAAATTATGTAGAGACAACCACTGACTAAATTTGTATCAATTTCCTACCATTGCCAGGAAATATCACTATGGGTAAACTACAAAAACTTTGATTGTATTATTTAAGATAGTTCGTGTTCATCTACTTCAGTCTTCTCCCATCAGCTGCCCACAAATTTCATGAGTATTCACTTTTTTAATTTATTAGTGCACTTGGTTAGCAACAGACAGCAAGTAGATGGTCTGCAATACTATATATTTGAAGAGGGCTACACTTTTTAGCACAAATATATAGACATTCTCTTTAAGATTAATTCTATGCTAAATAGAGGAAGATTCTAAGAATAATCTCAGCATCTATGATGCAGTTCTAAAGAGTCAGGCATAATAATGAGTATTACTTTAAAATATAGCAACTAAACACGGGTAACTAAAACAAGTGACTCCCACTTCCATCACAAATTCTCTGTTTTCTTGACCTTTGCATAGCACAATCAAGTAGGTTTCCTCTTTGCCTCCATTGAACCAATATAGAAATAATTTTGCTAGTGGATGATGATAAAGAATCCAATTTTCTGTTATCAGTTACATTTCTACAGATCATTCTATTAAAACAATGCAGAATGCAACTCATTTCGGAATGAATTAAAGGAGTGCTTAGCCTAAAAGTTCCAGAGAATAACAATGAATGAAAAGATCATGTTTTTCAGGATGAAGTTGAAGGAATATATTCAGTCTGTTTATTCACACGTCACATTTAAAATCTGAGTACAACTTAGTGTTAAAACCTAAAGCCGTGAAACTAACATTTAGCTGAATCTATAATCTCCTGTTTTGTGCTGTTGTAGTATTTACAAATTCATATACAAGTGGTAACTAGTGAGCCATCTAATAAAGTCACTTCTGTCAGTATATCACATTCTTCAAAATCACTTTGCATGGTAATAGGTTTGCTTCCTTTCTCCTCACTTCTTTCTTTGTGTAGTCAGTAGAGCTTCCCTTCTGCGTGTTGTAAAAAATCAGCTAGGTTTCAAATACATTTGGAACGATTTTATTGAGATCTTTATATTGTGACATTCTGCCAACATTTTAGAAAGGGGCTTCAAATAAATATTCTAACCTACTGTGCATATCTGACACATGCATGCTGATGGGAGAGATGAGAAATTTGCATTTATGGTAGAATTCTTTATAATAGGAGAGAGACCAGTGCTTGACCATCAAACTTTCAAGAGATTCATTTACTAGAAATGTTGGCATTCAGTTTCTGAAGGAATACAAAATATATTGTTAGACAATATATTGCTAAAGAACACTCCCCAATTCATGTAATCCCACGTATATTTCTATATTGATAATACTATCCCATACATTGCAGAGTATTCCACTGTTGCTTTTTGCATAAATCTTATCTCTTTTCGATCTCTGACATTTGGTTTTCATCTTACGAATGTCCAACTCTTAAGAGACAACTTTCTCTTTCCTAGACAGACATGGTAACAGTGTCCACAGAAGAAATTAACTCCATTGCAGGAAAGATTTAACCTATATTTCCATTATTAAGATACTCCTTTTTAACAGAAGATCCTGAGAGCATAAACTACCTTATCACTGACTGCATAGTCCATACAGAAGAATAAAATGCACCAGAGAGAAAATAACTTCAATCAAAACACTTTCAAAGTTCACTAACCTAATAACATTGTCCAGAAAAGTATCAATTTGTCATAGTAAGTATTTCAAGAAATAAGCCTATTAAACCAAGATTGAGCTGAAGTACCACAAAAATTCAACTTTGCAATACTTAAATTTAATAACATGCTCAGCCAAATGCAAAATTCCATTTCCTGCTAGATCAAAATTTAATTGTTTTACTTCATTATTTAATAATAACAGTGCATTCTATTAAAAGGCTTATTTATTACTGTTTTTATTTGCTACTACTCAAAAACTCCAACTAAACACTCTCCCTTTGTATAAAGTCCAGAAGATAGAGAATGTAATATTTTTTAGTGGAAGTAAATTCCCTAAAAAAAAGTATTTATATTTTTGCAACGTAAAATCCCCCAAGACCACCTCACTAAAAAAAATATTTCTGAATTACTTCAAAGAGATTGCACATAGAAAAGTTTGCAGAACTGGACCCAGAGATAGAAAGAACAAGACATTTACTCCTTCCTGTTCACTTCCTGCATTCCACCTGATTACATTAATGAAATATCCACTAGCACAACAAAATAAACACACAATACATTAGTTCAAGGCCACTTACATGTTGAAATTATTAACCACTTTACAATGCTAATAACACATAAAATATAATTTTTCCAAATCAGTATTCTGCTTAAAGATACTACTGAAAACACACTGAAATAGATAAGGTATATTCACGATTGTATTGACTTACCCTGGTAGAAGAATTCACCAAGGAACCATTCAGATTGCCAGTGTTGCACTTGAAATTCAAATGTTGATCAGGATGGTGATTTGCTTCCCAGGTTCCCAAATCATGCACCACTGACTTGTCAGAATTTGCAGATATTTTCTGGAAGGCAGTGCAAGTCATTCCTGTGAAACTAGATGGCTTGATCATAAAGGCCTCCAGAGCAATATTATGAGATACCTGTGAAAACAATGAGAAGCAGATATGTTGCTAACTCATTAAGCTTAATTACACTATTATATGTGCATTGTTATTTACTGAATACACTTGCATACATATTCATAGGGTAAGAAAGAAAACGAAACTTATTGAAAAAACTGGTATCAGATTCTACAATGGCATAGTGGGTTTACTTGATTCTTCTTCAGGAATATATCAGCTTATATCTCTTACATCTGTTATTTATATCAGTTTTGCAATTGTGTCATTATCAGCTTCAACAGAATGAATCATGATTTAAAGCAATACAAAGTGAACTAGCAACAACAGTTGTAGAAATTATTTAAAAAATGAACAAGGATGTGCTTTGTACCTCAAAAATGAAACAGAAAACTTCTTAGTCATTTGGTGGACGGATTGGTTTTTTTACAGATCTTGTTCCATTAGAATATTGAACATGACTTTATGGTTCAATGCAACACCACATTACAGGTCTTTGGCCTGCTCTTTACTAAAGTGATGTGTCTAGGTGGAAATTGTAACACAGTGCAGATACATGCGTCTCCATCTTAAACTAGTATATTCATTTCAGCACAGTTCTGTGCATCATTTAAATAGCTCATGTAATAATCAGGTTGACTAGCTTAGACTGGCACCATGCTGATTGGACTATATGGTTTCTGCTTCCAGGAATAGATTGTTCAGCGATATGTGGCTGTACGTATTTTGTACATTGATTGCAACGTAAAGATAGCTGAGTTAAGCCACAAATTAGCAGGTTTATCAGAAGGATACATAGACAAACATGGCAGTTTTATATTAGTGTACTTTGTTATGCAAGCTAGCAACATAGAAATACCTTTAATCCACTTAGTAAAAATCAGTGTGAATCCTTCAGAATTTGGGGCATCTTGCCAACAAGAAATTACTTCACTGAAGAAAATCCATTAATTCATACTAATAAACAAACTAAAGAAAACATTTTGCATAAAAAATAAGGGCAGGTTAGAGGGTATCCTAACCATGTAAAAGTCATGGGACTACCAGAACAATGAAACCTTATCATGAACATGCCATTCTTAGCATATAGAAGAGATGAGTAAAATGCAAGGTAAAACAGTGTTCATCATGTAGCGTTGTAAAACAAGCTACAAAATGGATACAGATGAACTCAGAGTGAATTATCCACGGAAACAAGCCACAGTCAGGTACATGTTATGAAAAGACACAAGCTAACCATGTGTCTAAGCAGTACAGATACAGAAAATGATAATGTCATGAACGACAATGAAATGTCCATTTCCTAAATCTCAGATAAAGGCACCACTCAGCAGAAGGACCAAAGGGGATTGTTACCTGAGAAAGCTGAGAGCAGTGCTGAAGGTTGCAAAGACTGAGAGCGCAATCAAAAAACCACGTTGCAATTAACCTAAAATATTCTGACAGCCTCATCAGCTGGAGAATGAAATGAGAGGCCCACCACTGACCTGAGACTGGCCTCCTTGCCATGGCCTGGCCACCACTGGGCTGTGACTGGGCTCAGTTACCATCACTAGGCCTGACCCTCGCCCTGATCTGTAGCCTCACGTTCCCCTCCTGGCCTCATCACCGCCCCTGAGGATGTGCCTCTGGGCTGGGGCTGCCTCCGGCCTGCCCCGCTCCCTGGCTGGGCACAGTGGGACAGGCCCTGGCTGGGGAGGCTCTGGCCCTTGCAGCATCCTGACAACAACTTTGTCTGTGTGACTTCTCTAAGATTTTAAATACCATACAGCAGAATAACGTCTTTGGTTTACTGTTATATGATCATTAAATGAAACAGATCATATTTTATATGTACATATGAAAGTATCTAGCATTTGAAAGTCGCTGCTGTCGATTCTTCCAGCAGCATGTTTTGTATGCCATTTGACAGCAAGAGAGGCTTAAGAGGATCTAAACCAAGGTGGTACTTCCCTGAGGTTTTTCTGACCTTGAAATCAGTTATTCCACAACCTCATTGAACTGGAAAAACATTTTTATCTTCCAAAATGATGTCAGAGTAACAGTCAAGGCTCCCAGGTAGCTTTTCAATGTACAGGGAACGCAGTTGTGCATATGTTATATGACTGACACAGTTTATAGGGGTTCCTGATTTTCAGGAATTGTATTATAAGATAGCGGCTACCTAAGCTTTGGGGAATTTATTTGCTGTTGTTTAAAATAAAGAAAGTGGATGCAATTTCTGCGAGACAGTTTGCTGGCTGGCCTCCCAAAGGAACAGAAGTATTTGGTATTGCATGAGATGACACCAGAAAACTCCACAGCTTTGTTTATTTACAAATTGCACTCAACAGTAAACTAATTCTCTTACAGAAAACTATAAGCAGTAGAAAGATAAAGCATGGTAAAAAGGTTAGTGACACAGATCTACATTTGAGTACATAGAATTACTGTTCACGGTAACACCAACAGCATCCTAAAGCAGTGACAAGGGAAAAAAAAAAAAAAGATCATTGGCACCTGATGTTTAAAAGAAATTTAACTATAAAGCAACAGAGCCCTCCTAGCTGTCACATTGCAAAATACCTTTAAAAGGCATATTAATGTCTCTAATTCATTTTTTTTTATGTAAATGGAATTAAATAAAACCTTCCTTTAGAAAACACTCCAATATATTTTTGTCTTTGTTTGAAAGACTGCTTTTCTAAAAATATACAGCGAAGGATCTAAGGCCATTATGCTATTTGGCTCAGCCTATAATTCAGCTCAGTGTATAACTGGGGGTTGGGTTTTTTTTTACTTTTATACCTTATTGCTGTAATTGAAACTAACAGTGAACTCACTTTTAAATAGTGTATTTGTGTAAATGCAGTGGATAATTGAGAAAATAATAAAGGTTGTTTAAAATCAATCAAGCAAATTGTCTACATTTAGCCTGTACCTGGGGTTAAACTATAACAGTCTCTCTATCACCTGACAACCCCTTACCAGCCAGGAAAGGAAGTTGGGGAAAAAGGAGAACAGACCCAGGGGTAGAAGTGAGAACAGATTTTAATCAGATAACACCAACACCAACAGAGCTATACAGAGTTATACTCAGTCAAATTAATATCCAGTCATCAGGAGAAGAAAGAAGCCAGAGGAGGAGCAGGAGGAGCCCAGAGGGAACCCCACAGGAGATCCACTTCCTCACTATCCTTCCCCCTTTATAATGACCATGACATTATGGTATGGGCTACACCTGTAGCTAACTCAGGTCAGCTGCCCTGGCTGACTTAGCTTCCCTAGCATGGCTGGCCTACGATCCTATCCCAGCCAAACCAGAACACAAACCAATTCAAGGAGTGATAAGACTTTAAAGTATTTATATAAAATTCTAAAAGGGTAAGTTGCAAGCCGCTGCTTTAGATGCATTTCTGCTATTTAGATGCTGAAACTGACAAAAAGACAGTTTCTCTGTGTCCAAATTACAATCCCTCGGTATCTAACTGACAAATTCAGGTAGGTGGAGGCCAAGGAATAAGAACAATTATTTCATAGTGTTACAGTTTCCTTCTAAAACACTAAAACTAACCACAAATGAGTAACCTTTATGAAAAGATAAACCTTTTTTGATAATTTTCTAAATGCTTTAAGTAAGTATTGTCTAGAATCCTCTCTGAAAGGCATATTAAAATCTTCAAGTAACAAGGAAGAATGTTATCTTTTATCAAAAATTTCACTCACTCAACCTGGACCTTTCAAAAAAACCCCATATGGTACAATGGCAAGAACAATAGAAACTTAGTGAATAGTTAAGATAGTGTTGTGAACAGTTTATTGTAACAATAAATACAATAAATCAAAGTCAAGAAAACACACTTTTTAATACCATCAGTGATACTAAAAAAAAATATTTTGGTCTTCCAAATAGAATCCAGGAGAATAAAAAAAAAATAAATCACAAAATCCAAGTATATCTACGTAAATCAGCTACGCTGTGGCTTACACAATCTCTCTTCTCTACATATTAGTTGGGTGTAAAAATTGTGAGGAAATATGACATTTAAAAAATAAATTCTGACAAAAAGCTGTGTAATTTTATGAAATACCTTTGATATAACTTGAATATTATTGGTCAGTATTTGACTTGCAATATGTTCCACACATCTTACAATCCTGGTGCAGGCTTTGTCTTCCTTTTGAGCCATCCACAACACACGGTCATCGACCAACATTATGTTGCTGGCAATTTCAATAAGAGCATCCCCAATCTGGAAGAGAAAAAAAAACAAAAACCAAACAACAAAAACCCCAAAATGGTATTGGCCTGGAAAACTCACAAGATTAGGAGAAGAGTACACCAGAGTACAAGTGAAAGCAGGCACCTTACTTCTCTTGGTGACCACCATTCAAAGACAATTTTGATTCTATTAAGAAAACTAAACGGATTGAAAATTAAAGACCAAGAGAAGAAAAGTGCAACTGACTTCAAGGAAAAGCTTTTTTTTTATTCACAATTTTAAAGCTTATCTTCTAGATACACCACAAAAATTTAGTCTCTCATTGGGTGATAAATGGAATCCCAGAATCATCACCCTCTTTCTTAAATTAATTAAAACTGATGATGCCCCTCTAAAGAACTGCTTCATGTTTAATCAAAGGATCTTTGGAGAGGGGAAAAAAAGAAAAAAAAGAGGGGAAAAATATATTGAAAGACATTTTTGTTACAGACATAGTGGGGTAAATTTGAGATATAACTCAAGTGCTGATACAAACCTATAGGAGGTTTGAAAAAAGGAAAGAAAAAGAGAAAAGGATGCTGAGGGGAGACCTTATCATTCTCTACAACTATCTGAAAAGAGGTTGTGGCAAGGTGAGCATCGGTCTCTTTTCCCAAGTAACAAGAGATAGGACAAGAGGAAATTGGACGTTAGGAAAAATTTCGTTGCCAAAAGGGCTGTCAAGCAATGGAAGAGGCTGCCCAGGGAAGTGGGAGTCACCAACACTGGAGGTAGTTAAAAGACACATAGATGTGGTGCTTAGGCACATGGCTTAGTGGTGGACTTGTCAGTGTTAGGTTAACAGTTGCACTCGATCTCAAAGGTCTTTTCCAACCTAAACTATTCTATGATATCATCTCATTGGCTATACAGAAAGTATAGGCCTATTTGGATGTTTTAATTCACTTTTGTGGCTAACCCAAACTGCTAAATCTTTGTTTTGCCAGATGGTATTTTGCAGATTTTGGTAAGTATGACTATGTGCTTCAAATTTCTATTAGTATATTACATTTAGAAAGAATAAAAAATACTGTGAGTATTTTTTATGATTATTTCAAATTGAAATTAAAACACTTTTTAAAATTCTAAAACAATTTAAGTGAGATTTCAAAATTAACATTACCATTTTACCATTATTTTTGAAGGCAAAGATATGCCAAAGGTACACAAGGTTGTCACAAATAAACCTGAATGAATAAGTATATAGAAAAGAAAGAATGACCGAGAAGCCAAAGAAAAGTTCAAGAGGCTAAAAAGTCGAACTAATAGAAACTGAAAAATAAGGCAAATACACAGATAATTCAGTGGGAAGGAAAAGAAATTCAGCAATGGTGAAAAAGGTTTAAGAAATGACTGAAGTTTTGAAGTTAGTTCTGCATTTTCAATAAAAAACCACAAGAATTTCACATGCATTGCATGGGACAGAAATAATTAGACTATACATGAAATCTTATGTGACTGTTCCTGAAATATTTAATCTATTTTTGAGAACACAATTTCTAGATAATTCTAGATGGCTTTTAACAGTGTGACAGAGTTATTGATACAATGAATAATAACAAAACACATGCAATACTGAAGTGATTTATGAGAAACGATTAAAGCATAAACCACTCAGCTAAACAGTAAGTTAATGAGGGCAGAACAATAGTCTATAAATATACAGAAGGAGAGATATAAGAAAAGGAAGTAATTTATATAATAATTAAATGCATTAATGAAAAGTAAAGGCATGGCATTAAAAAATACAAAAATTTGGGCTAATATGTGCACATGTTCCCGACAAAATGCAATATGTGCAAATATGTCCCCAGTGCAGCTGTTAAAGCTCGCTTGTTGTAGAGGTGAACCATTCGATGGGCAAAGTGCTGCTAATTTTTATAAAAATGAATAATCCTGTGCTGACTGGGGGAGGCACTCCCCAGAGACGATGTACAGCTAAAGCTGAAATGATTTTAAAATTATTTTGATAAATCACAGAAGACATCTGTGTATATATTTTCATTAATTTCTAATGGTTTTATATAACTGTAGTTTCAGCTGCTAGTTGATTCCAAACTAATACACCTTTGTTCACATGTTGCCTTGTATTAAATGAAGTTCAATCCTATTTATAATTACATGAGAGCAGCCTCGTGTGAACCTACTGACACTTTAACTTCACATGGATTTTTGTACCTTAAGAGTGAGAGTTAAGAAATGGATGTTAGTAAAGAGCTCAATGTATGAGGAACCTACTTAGTGAACTTGAGACACAGGAAAAAGTGTGTAGTTCAAAACAGAGAAGGAAACAGAAACAAATTAGGAGAGAAGTTCTAAATTATTAAAACAATAAGGGATTACAAAAATAAAAGATGTAGAGATTAGTGGTGGAGACGGGGATGCTTTGATACCAAAAAAAACCAGAATCTGAAACCTATTTGAAAGGTGGAAGAAATCAATTAAAAGAATAGAGATGATGCTCAATTTAATGGATAATGCATCAGCTGCTAGCAAAACAAAGAAGCTTTATGGTAAATCCACTCATTTCCTTTGGATGGCAAACTTTTGTTCCATCAGAAAGCAGTAAGATCTTATCAGGATTTTGAGCTGAAATACAGTTGTAGCTTTGAAACAGAATTCTTGGAGAGCACTTAATAATACACTTTATGTCTGGCATATAATGATGAAATTGAAGTTGGAGGCTTTCTCAAATTGGCACTAAAATGTTAACTGTTACACACACCCCAGAGCCAGAATGGAATGAACACTGCCAAACCAAAAGAAAACAAATGTTTTAACTATAGCCATCATGTGTACAAAATTATAGGTTATGAAATCTTTATGCAAGCAGTTACTCTGAAAATTAACAGTAAAATCTATGGTGAACATTGCTATTTTCTATAGAAACCTATTTTTCCTATAGGGTTTGCATAACTCTGATTAGATTTCACTATAAAAATGCCATACATTATGCTAAAACTTTCTGTAGGAAGTCGCACTTAAAGACACTTTATCATCTCTTTACATAAAGTGATACATGCTTTCAAAACTCAGTGCAACCTCTTGATGAAAAGGAGAAAACTAAAGAAGCATGTGTAACTCCAGTGGTGAGATGGAAAGGCATCTTGAGTTCATTCTAATATGTTGGACACGGTAGAAATTAAAGTGAAAAAAGAAAATTAAAGAAGTGGCTTAATTGAAACAATGTTTATTCCTAAACAGCAATGCTTTTGTCAGTCAGATGAGGTGGCTTAGTTGTCCTTTCTGGCATAAAGAAACATATCAAGTATACACAGAGCATTTGCAATCAGAACACAAGCAATCAATTTTAGAAGCTACTCTTCAGTGTGTGCCTGCACAGATTAAGAACAGGGCCACACGTGAAGACTTCACTTCCAAGTGATACTGTTTTTTTCAGCATAGAGAAGATATCTTACATCTTCAACTTCATCCACGAAGACAATTAACTTCTCCATTATATAAGCCAAATATATTACATCCATTTTATCCGCAAAGTGGGAAGCACCTCTTGTGTAGGCTGTCAGCTGGCGGGAAAATTCAAGCACGGTTGTCAAATTGATGTGCATCTGAAAATACACCAGAATTGTTAGGTGTAATAAATCAGCTAGCTTCATTCTCTTTTAAAAACTGGAGATCATGTCTATTTCTATAATGCTTGCTATAATTTCACATGGATTTATATGCATCAGTAGTACCACGGACATAAATTTCAGAAGCATACGAATGTGTTTTCAGGATTAGGTCTTAGATTTCATTGCTGTTATCTGAAGACACCACCACAACAGGCCAACAAATTTTTAAGATTTTTGTCTACTTTTTCTAGACTGTAACTAACTGGCCTCATAAAATATTATACCAAACTACTAACCTTGCCTTGACCATATCTTTAGATCACCCTGACAACAACAGTATCAGTGAGAATTCACATATACAGTGGTGCATGGTGGGAGAACAAGGGCGATGGTCATAAGTTGAAAGAAGAGAAGTTCAGTCTGGTTATGAAGAAAATCTTTTCTGCCATGAGAATATTGAGGCATCTGAACAGGTTACCCTCAGAGGCTGTGCAGCCTCTATCCTCAGATATTTTAAAGACCTGAGGGGTTAAAGCCCTGAGAAACCTGGCCTGCTTACAGGAGAATGGACTGGCTCTCTTAATATGAACACATCTGAAAACAAACTTCCTGTGGTGTTATCAATTTTTTTCTCATCAATTTCTATCCATTTACTTTTAATATTATTCTCCCTTTTACTTATCTATTAGAAACCATTTAAGTACTGCTTTTTTTAGAAGATATCGAAAAGGCATTCTAAAGTAGGCTTCATTTCTATAGCTCTTTTAAATATAGTATGGACAATAGCAATGAGGAAAGGCACTTTTGGCTGACAAAACTCTGATACAATATTTCAAGAGAAATTAACATCTTTCCAGTAAAAATGCATGACGGGAAGCAAAGAAGGAACTGAAGCACTGATGACCCTGCCGATATTACTAACGGTCATCTAGACTCCAGGCACCCAGAGCAAAAATGCTGTGCACTTGTTCCTACTACAACTTCAATTACCAAACACATTGTCTTTCAAGTAAAACATTTTGTTAAAAAAGTCCAGCTATCCCAAACTTGTCGCTGAACAGACATTTCTTGTGAGCTATTCAATAAAATCAGTGCTAGAAAAGGGCAGCCTTGAATTTCATAACGTTACCTGACTAAAAGCATGAAGAACTTGAGTTACTTCTTGTGAATAAGGACATTCAGAATAGTTATCTTCATCCCAACGTCCAGTTCGATTACATTTACGCCATGCCTTAGACTCTTCTGCGCCATTGTGAAAGGCAATGGAGTTAAATGAATACTGGAGACAGGGATGGTAAGCAGTTATCCCAGCCAAAGTTTTGGGCCATCTATGAGCAACATGACAATAAAAAATTACAACAAGAAACTTCTTATCTAAAGGCAACTTACAATATAGCAACAATATACAGAATATACAAAAAAAAAAAAAAAGGACTATTTTAAATTTTACTTAATTATGTTCTATACTGAATTATTTTGTTTCCTTTGAAAATGTCAAAATTATACAGGTTCAAATCTGGCTGGTCACACATTAATTCTGCATTAATTCCCAAAAGATGTTTGGTGTTAAAGTAAAAAAAATGGATGGCATTTTCCCTGCATTCATCTTTGCAGACCGCACAAAGCAGAGCAGTAAGTCCATAAGCAAAGAAAAACCAACCCCAAACCCTATTACTAAATGCTGTAAAAGGTAAATACTCAATATGTACCTGACAATCTTTGCTTTGTATTTTGACCCAACACTACAAAGCCCCCTCTGCCACAAAGCCTTGAAAAACAAAAATCCCTGAATGTATTTGAAACCAATAAACAAGATTTCAGCAGAGATTATGTTTTATGGAGGAGGAAGAAGGTAGCCTTCAAAAATTAATTATTAAGATATAAATTTATGCAGTGTGATTCCAGAAGAGTCTTTGAAAATAAACTATAAATCAAGAACAGCCAGAACTCTTCTATCTAGCTCTTTTTCTGGATATTTGCTGCATTCTCTAGAATGGCACAACTGGGATCTATTTCTTTTGGTACCAAATCTGTTGTCATTTCCAGGCTAGTATGGACACAGCAGGATCAGGTAATTGGGAGAAATCAAAGAAAACCAGAAGCGTATGATCAGCAGGTCAGTATGTCTGGAAAGGATATGGCTCTTCAATTGCACTGATGTAATGACTGAACCCAATCACTCAGAAAAACAGTCTGCCTGCCAGTGAAGCCACACCTTGACAAGCAGCCTTAGCTCAAACATACATATTAGCCCCTCTTAGTTATACAATGTAGGTCTATTTGGACATTTTTACATAATATAGTGATAGGTTTTGGGCTATGTAAGTTTTCCTTGTTTCAAACAGATGAAAGGTAAGAAGAAAAATACTTATATATGTCATAGCTGTCACTGGAATAATTAATTTTGTGATGTAAAAACAGTTGATGTAATATGAACCAACTTGCCTCAAAAGTAAAACTAAAGAGATAATTCTGAAACTAGTATTAGCACAGGAGCAGAGTCTGGCCTTTATGAATAGGAATGATAGAACATAACAACATTACCTTATAAGAATGATCTTACAGAGAGCTGGAAAACAAAAAAGGAGCAAAACATGGCCATCATAGAGAAAAACTCTTACATAAGGCCAGTTCGTTCTGACTCACAGTGCCTAATTCTTACTGCAGTTGTGCAATTATAAATACCACCTAGGCTGGTCAACTGAAAGAACCACAATTCCCTAACAGTTGATGCTTTTTTCCTTTTTTTTTTTTCCCCAATAAAAGGACTGTTCTTTCTAGCTTTGCTTTTGTGGTTCAATTCTTTCTAGTTACACACTTGCTATGTTACCAAGACTTCAAAGACCTTTGTAAGAAAAATTACTGGTGTGATAGCTACCTATCTGAGGATAAACCTTTAGAACAATTTCAAGTGCTAATGCTGAGTTTGAGCCTGCTAAATTCCCTATAATTTTAAATTAATTCATTCAAATACCAAAAGAACCTATGGACTCATCATCTTTTGATATACACTTTAAAAATAAATTCATATGGATTTCTAGAAAGATGATCAATAGGGACAGAAATGTGCACTCTTGTTCTTTTGATTTATATAAAACGACAAAAATGCCCCTGGTGTTAGTTTGTGCAGTCTGTAGAATTTATATAAATTTATTGATGAAGAAAAGGATGTCATTTTATGGCAAAAACATGAACTTCATAAAGTGGTCATCTAAGAGATTCAGTATGTATTATCTCATAGGAAGTATACATATTTTAAAAGTTCTAATTAAAATACATTTAAGCACGTTCACTATGAGAAAACACAACAGCAGTTTTTGTGATGACCAAAAAAAATCTATAGCTGAGATTGTCAAAGATCTCTAATGGATTTTAATCCATATATATGGATTAAATAGGTATATAAATATATATTCAGCAAATGTGGTATACTCACTGGAACTGAGGTTAACATGTAATAAAATAACTTCATATTAAAAAGAAAACCTATTGCGTGAGTTGGTTTCTCCACTTCTTTCTAATTCATTCCTTTATTTTTATACAAACACAATAAATAGTAGTAAAAGGCCTTTGAAAACGTTTTACAGGTAACTTAAAAAACAAGAGAGGCTTTCAGGTCAGAAGTATTTGCAGAAAGTTCTGGCGCTTAAGAGAAGCTTCCTCTCTCGTCCACTTTTCCTTTCATTAACTATCCAAGGTCAATTCTTATTATAATACACTTGGTAACAAATTACCTTGATTTCTCAATGGGAATGCCATCATACATCAGTGTTACTGTCAAACAGGTAACTATATTTTGTTTAAGAACTTTATGACTAACATTGAAGTATTTTAGAGCTAACTGAAAGCAATACCAAATTCCACAGAATCCTTATATTTTTCTTCATTTTCTTCAGTTTAGATGAAACAAAAATCACATTTAGTCAACAAAATTGTGCAGACTCTAAGATTCAGATAGGATGGATGTTTTTTCTTATCATGTCATATATTGGTGGAACTGTGTTTGTCCTTAAGCTCACCTCAAATGATCCATTTGTTTTACTAAGTAGTTTTACTTGCTGTTTTGATTCTCTTCAGTGAAATATTATACTAACTGTTTTCATGTTATTGGTTACCTCTAATCTCAGCTGAACAAAACCAGCAGAACTGGAACAGATTAGAAAAGTACTGAAGATTTAATCTTCTAATGCTTTAATGCAGTGTTATCATAGCCTATAATTTAGAAAAGACCAAGAACAATTTTGAATCCTCTCTCATTTAGCTGTACAGAGCTGACATCTTTTGAAATTTTCTATTATCTCACGCTGAGGAATTAGAAGAAAGATTCTCTAATTTTCACAAACCACTGCTGCTCTTGAAGCACTAACTGCCATTTCCCATAAAAATCACACAGTGTTCCTCCTTCCTACTATATTGCATAAAAAAGACAAGTAAATAAGTTATATCTTCATAACTGACACTGAAGTATCATGTAAGCATGAATATGGACTGTATCTACATTAATATAGAAATACACTTCAAAACCAGAAAATCATACCTGAAATCTCCCTTGTTGTTAATAACTCTTTCTGCAGGGCAGTAGGGTGCAGCTGTTTCAAGTACCACAATTTCTACTTGTTTAGTGCTATTTCCATAGGAATTGTTGACTAGACATTCCCAATCTCCAGTTGCATCAATGTCAATGCTGGATAGGATAAGCTCACTATAAAAATAAAAGCTTAATTATTGTATATACTTAATCATATAGAGATTGAGACATTGGTTTTCTGACATTAACTTATCTTCAGAGATTTTCCATGAAAATATAAAACCAGGTTTTGCTCTATGTTATTGGTATTCAGATTTCAGCAGCACCTATTTGGATTGACCACTCAGACTGTAAAACGCTGTAACACAGGTGACAAGTCATCTCAAAAGAATATCAATTAGGTATCAATGCCCATTCTCCTTTCCCCAAATACTATAAAATGTTAGTTTTGTTGCATAACCAAGTACTTGAAAGTCAGGAATGCATTTCAACTTGCCAACTGTCCTGGGTTTCAGTGTAAAATGTGCCAAAAGGAAAAAAAAAATATTCTATTACCATCTTCAGGAGCTGTTGAGACCAGTTGGGGCGGTGCTCCCTGTCTCCCCCCCTGGACTATCTCCTGTTACTGAGCACAACAATGCCTTATCGCCTGACCCATCGATAACTCGCTCCTGGGCTATCTCCTGTTAATGGCCCATCAAGGAACTTCCTCACGACTCCCCATCCCATTGTGAGATGCTCCGCCCGGGGAGGTGGGGGAAGGAGCCAAGCAGTCCATGCCAAATAAAAACGGAGATTTTGAACACCCTAGCAGCCTTTCTTCCACTGGATTCCCAGAGGAGCTTTTCCCCCCACTGGAGTTCCAGAGGACAAGAGCTACCTACCTACCACTGGACCTTCGGAGGAAGACCAGACTCTTTTACCTGATTGCTGCTTCCACAGAACTACATCCATCACTTCAGGAGGACTGCAGCCAGCATCTTATCGGACTGCTACTGCCACCCTAACAGGGTGTCAGGTTGTACTCCTGACTCTGTCAGTGTAAACCAGTGGGTTGTTTGTTTTTCCCTGCCTTGTGTTATATATATATATTAGTAAAGAACTGTTATTCCTATTCCCCATATCTTTGCCTGAAGGCCCGTTAATTTCAAAATTATAATAATTTGGAGGGAAGGGGGTTGCACTTTCCATTTCAAGGGAGGCTCCTGCCTTCCTCCACAGACACCTGTCTTTTAAACCAAGACACCAACGCAACCAATCCACAGAGAATGCTTCCCTTCAGCTGCAATTGCAGCTCCTGTGGCATTTCAACAGCAGAATCTGCTGCTCCTGTGGTGGCATGGGAAAAGTTTTCTAGAAGAACCATTGACTTTGGCAGCTGTATATAATCTTCCTGATGAATGCAAAATGAGATGAGGCAAATGCTGATATTTCTTTCAGCAATTTACTACTCAAACTTTCACACTGTCCCCCACCAAATATGAAATACAGTTATTAATATCAATAAACTAAGGTTGCATTGCCTCTTTATAATAAGTGTTAGACAAGTTAAATAAAGAGACACTTTGTGGCTTCTCTTATGATATAGACATTGTGCATGACTGCACCACACCAATATTTAGCTGCCTAAGCTAAATATTCTGTGTATAATGACAGAACGAGGAAACAATTTCAGAAACATTAAAAATTGTCTAGAACTGTCCTTGTTAGTATTTTCTATACATTTTAATCCAGCGAGAAGCTTTCCTTCATCTAATGGATGTAACTCAGTCACTAATGGTCAATAAAGTTTAGTTTTTCAATTGACTCTATCAGGGATAGAATTTTATCCAATTACTATGACTGTATAGATCTCATAGACAAAAATATTGTTAACTACTACATTTTAAGAAAGTGATACATTAGATCTTAAAAATGCCATTGGGCTAGAAATAAATTTTAATTCACTTTTAAAGAAAGTATAGCTTTTGAAAGTAGTTTGGAGAGGAAAAAAGGTAGTAATTTTTGGAAATATTTACTTTGCTTTACACAGATGGGTCATCTTTGAATATGCCTTGTGGTTTAGACAATTAGAAATGATGTGGGAAGAAAGGGAGTACAGTTAGAAAGAGGGAGAAGGTACACTATAAAAAGAAAGCATGGAATTTTAAAGTTCTTAAATTGATTTCAAATCTGTATTTAAAACAAAATCTTAAAAAAATTGTACTTGTGGCATGTGGCAATTTTGTAAAGAGCCTGACATTTTGAAAGATAAACAGAGATTAACTATATTTTTTTTTTCCTCTTTTCAACTTCTCTAAAATTGTAATTCTTTTATCACTTTAAACCTTTGTATATTATACTTGCACTGTTATTCACAGGGCCACAAGAAAGAATCGAATCTAATCTCCTTGTATATAGACTACTTCTGAGACACATAAAAGTAGACCACAATCAAGGAAGTGATTAGACAGCTGCATATGTAAATTTCCCTTTGAAACATGCCTACAATGAAGGACGATTTTCTCAAGTACTTACTACAGGATTGTTATCTTGTCCTCAGAAAATAAGCAAACCATGGTAAATAGCCTTTGATTTAAGCTAAATTGCTTCGGAATTTTTGTGTAGTTCTCCAGATATTCAGTCAAATTTATCATTAAACTGTCACTTTAAAAATCTCACACTTTTACTATTTGTCATGGCTTTGAGCTCCAAGTACCTTGTAGCCCCCTGCTTCAATTTACAATGAATTCTAACATGCTTTTACTGCAGAAAATATAGAAAAGGCATTACTAGCCATTGTCAGACAGAGCAGCTGACTTTTCACGTCAAAAGAAGCAATTGTTCTCATAAGAAGTCTCAGGTGAGAAAGTCCAGTAACAGCAGCCTCCCAGCTAACTCAATACATCGTTTTACATTCAGGTTTAAATACTTAAGTGAAATTATCCAGTTAATAACATTTTTTTAATTAAATCTTCTATTTCATGTGTCACAACAATCTCACATCATCTTTTCAGACAGCTGAGAAAGAATATATCCCTAGAGCTTATAAAAACAATTATCTGTAAAAGCTCTTTTTCACTGAAACAATAGGCAGCATAAATATTCACCTGTGGCATCAAGACCCAGAGAGGTCCCAAGCAAAGAAAATGTATGAGAGATGTGCTGATCTT
This sequence comes from Leptosomus discolor, assembly GCF_034619465.1. Lineage (NCBI taxonomy): Eukaryota > Metazoa > Chordata > Aves > Leptosomiformes > Leptosomidae > Leptosomus > Leptosomus discolor. The sequence goes on along the minus strand of NC_141396.1, from coordinate 17,039,234 downwards.
TTGATATATTTCCTATAAAATATCTATAATCATTGTTAATGATACAAATTTGATAAAGCTGGGAACCAGGGTGATTTTAGGTACATACAACACTTGAGCATATTATCACCGTTTTACAGGTAATCAAGATGAAGATAAATAGATATGAAGAAAAGGGATAAAATTTCTATTGACTTAAATTGCTGAAATGTGTTCCAGTGCAAATTTATCTTCCACTAAACAGATCTGTCATTAGATGAAGTTTCCCAGTTTCACACATAAATATTTACTGATACATCAGTGTTGCTTCTTGTAGAAACACGATACTTAAACATCGGTTCAAGTTCTCTAAAACAATGAATAAATCCTCACATTCACAGTTTTAATTTCCTATGGCCTTTCTTCAGATAGTGAACCAAAATACACCAGAATATGTTTATGCAATATAGAAGTTGTATAATGGCTAGAACATGGAATTGTCTTCTGAACTGCCATCTAGCCACTGTAAATGATGCATTCATTTATATTCCTCTGGGAATATTTTGGATAGCAAGCCCAATGGTGAATCTGTTCATTTACTTACCATTTGGATATGACAAATGATAAATTGATCTTATATTACTGGAGAATTTGGAGGACTGGATTTAAAAAAAAAAAAAAAAAAAGTGTCTTTTAATTCTTGAGAAGAGCAGTCAACTTGATTCTTTAAGATTTTCTACACTTAATCCTTGGTGACTTCACAGTCCTGGCAGACCAAAAGGAAAGAGTGAGCCTGCAGAGAATTTTAAACCACTTCATAACGTTTTCTAGTAGGTCAGTTATTTTAAATCTTGGCTCTGTCACATCAGCATGCCCAGAAATTCCACTGGTTTTCTTACTGTTAGTAGAAAGGCATTCTTGATCTCTCTTGACCATGGCAACAAGTCTTGATAAAAGGCAAGAACTCTCCTATGACCTGAGAACATGGCAGGACTCTTTGTTGTAGGAGCTTGACAAGAGCACAACATAATTAAGAGAGGACAGCACCTTTGGCTGTATACTTTTCCTGATTAACCTCTCTCACAGAAGGAAATTAATGTTAGGCCACAAATAAAATGATCTTGCCTCTACACAGCTTTCCTAGGGATGGAGTATGAGTCAGAAAGAGTTCTTACTCCCTCTACATTAGCAATCATATTCCACTCCTCAGAGGTGTGATAGTTGCTACTTTCATGGAAAATTCTGACCTACCCAAGATATAAAACAAAGTCAGACAGTCATGAGATGCTGTCAAGGCAAACTGAATGTGAAGGATTGCTGCCTGATGAGAATAAAAGTATGACTAGCAAGCTTTTCTCAAGTTTTCTTTTGAAATTATAGTGGCCTTCTCAGTAAAAACATTGAAAGGAAGAAAGAGAATATACATTTCTTTTTTGTACTGGGAAATTTCATGCATGGTAGGAATCCTTTTTCAAATGTGATGACTGACATATTGAAAAATTAATTAAAAAATACAGCTGACACAATTGCATGAAAAAGTTGTTATAATATTCAATAGAAGCCCGTGGCATTTGTCATTTCAAAGAGAGGAACTATAATACAGGCGGAAGTCATACTCATGTAATCAAGAAACCTATGACAATAGATTGCTATTTGAGGCATATTTTTGCATTGCTACAGCTATGCATAACTAATTAGACAATCAGAAGTAGGTCTCATTATGCAAAGTTACTCAGCCATGTCCTGAAGTAATACCTTAGCGACATTTACTGTATGCCTCAGCAGTCACTTGCATGCTGGGAAACAGAGTAACAAATAAAGAGGAAACTTTAACACCACATTTTGATTGGCTTTCCACAAGAAACATCTTAAAGTCTGTCTTGAGTTCCTGTAAGACTTGGGAAGAACCAACTGCTCTTCCTGAAGAAAAATAAAAATTAATTACTCAAACACAGATAACATTTAGGTTTCCTCATATTCTTCTTGAGACAGATAAATAGCAAATACTTTTCTACAGTTCAGGCAGAAGGCCTGAACAACCTGCATCCAACCCATACCATCTTCAATTATTAATACTAACACAGGATTTTAAAAATGAGTGTTGGTCTCCAGAGTACACTGCTGCTTGGAATACAGCCTTTCATAGGGGATATAAGGTTAAAACATGGAAAATGAAGAGAGAATGTGTAAAACTAGGCACTTTAACTGAACTTAAATTGCTAGTCTGATCTCTCTGACAAAATTACTTATTTACCCATGAAAGAAACAGCTTCAGAAGGCTGATGGTCTTTAAAGAAAGCTTGTGTCCAGGCAATAGCAAGACAAAAGGAAGATTAAAGATTAAAGTTGGTACCCATTTTATGCCAGATGTCTAGCAAATATTTTCAGGTGTAATCAATTTGTCATACACAAAGGAAGTTCAGTAGACATGATTTTCTTTTTCTTCTGATTGTATATAAAAAACAAAGCATAACTCACTATTTAATGCCATTCGTAGCTACCCAAGAAACATAATGTGCTATAAACATACTTTTACCATAATTTATCTGCCAGCTATTTTGTTCACATCAGTATGCTAGGACCATAACAACAGATTTGACTTCAGAGATGTCAATGGAAAGGATGTAATTTTAATGACAATATGGTCACAGAAAAAAAATCAACCACCTACTTCCAAAATGGGAGAAGAGACTCATATGTCAGTTAGTAAACCACCTTGCTTTACTTCCTTTGTATTGCTTAAATTACTTGAACTGAGATGCAAATGTTTGAAAGTATCGTCACAGGCTAATATTATCCATTTGTTATGCAAACATTTTCACAATAGTAAATATTGTGGATGTCAAAGAACCTGTGACCTACGTTTATATGCCATCAATTTGCTTCTTAAAACTGAGGAAACAAATATTACTAATATTAGAGTGACTCTACCAAATCATCTTCAGAAACAGTCAGAAATATAAACAAATCTACAATATACCACAACAGGTTTGGTTTGTTGTAGGATCCTTTTCTCACTCATCAAGCTTGTCAGGTACAGACAGACTACGAGCTACTGTGCTGCATCAAAGGATAAGCATAAAGATGTTTGCATTTATTTTCATACTCCCACAGTCCTAGAGTCAATACGTGCCAGTCTAGCTAGCTGAGAACGTAACACAGGGAGGGAAAATAAAGGCATCAACAGCTCTAGAGAACTCAAAGCTTTCTCTTTCTGGAGAAACCTTCAGACAGCTGGCAGGTCTGTGACGGCACAGTGCTACAAAGCTATCTGAAGAGAGTACACCTGGGCCAGGGCTTATTTAAAGTACTTCATGAATTATTTGTCTGATCACTGAGCTGCTTTGTCAGTTGGTGAAAGGTTTAGGGATGCTCAAATATGTTTATTGTTATTAATTTTGTTCTACCAGCAAACTGCTTGACTGCAGGATGTATACAACTGCAGTCTTCTGGGGAAATGGTGCTACACCTGCTGCATGCCTTTCATCTGCCCTTAAGTAGTCTGGATGCTGCAATGTTCTATCCAGAGGAAGCTTTATTTCGTTAGCATAACTCTTGTGATCTGCAAACTATCAGATGTTCTTAGACAAAAATAACACTATGACAATCAGTCCAACAGCCAAAATTTCATCAAAGGCTTTTAAAGTAAAATATTTCCCAGATGATTCAGAACTGTTAAGCTACTTATGACAATTCTTAATTATTAGGTTACATGCTACTGGGACCAGCAAAAAACCCTACCCAAGCCTACACAAAAAAAAACCCCAAACAACACCCAAAAGAAAACAAACCAAAAAACTACTACATTAATTTTATAATTTCAAGTTTTTTGTCAAATGCACACTACTTTGACAGAATTTCCCATTCTCCCTCATCACTGATGATGGTAGAAATGCAGAAATTAATTAGTTAATGGATACTTTATGGGATAGAGAAATTGTATATTAGGGCTAGAACACTGACCTGTTTTATTTTCTGACCTTCAAGAAATCTGGGAAGATCTAAAAAGGAGGTAAGACATAGCAGAGTCCTACATAAGAATCTCAGGAACAATCTCTGTTCTTTCTCCAGTATATAATTATCTCCAACAGTATAAACTTTGTTTTTCGATGGCCAGGACTCATCCAATCAAAATACCATAAACAATTAAAAATAGGGTTCTTTTACCCTGAAGGAAGAAAGAATGGGAGAGGCTGGAACCTATTTTCATGGAAGTCCAGCATGCTAATGGAGCAAAAAAACCTTCTGTAAGTCCAGAAGGAACTCCACACTTTATCTATATTGAATTGATTGAAATACATGAAAAGTAAAAAGTAATTCAGTTACTTGTTTTAACATTTCTAACATGTTTTGCTTTAATGAAATGGTTTGCTTCACCAGTATCCAGGGTGATTGACCTGGTAGGAGGAGCACATCAGAGTCTAGACGTAAGTCAGAATTGCTCTGATAATCACAGCTGATGCACCAGGTTACAAACTACTGCTGGGACTAAGAGAAAATGTATAATTAAACCTTACAGTGGTGTTGACAGGAAAAGTAATTTAAAACGAGCCAGTCCTGAGATGTTCATTCCAGACTACCGCTGCAGTACAGCATCTCCACAGCTGTATAGTTGCAGGTGTTTGAAGGGCCACATTAAAATAACTCTGGCCCTAAAAAAATCAAAGCAAAACTCTATTGATTCACCCTCATGGGGGGTGGGGGAGAGTGCAAATTTTTGTTCTTAACATTTCATTTCAGTTGTGTGGCTGGCTGGATCCACACATAGCTGCAGGAAGTAGGCAGAGATGGAAGTGAAAGGTCAATATTTAGTGCAAGACATCTTCTTAATCTGGTCTTAACATCAAAAAAAAAAAAAAGGTATTCTCTTAAAGTTATGCAAGAATGACTCCATCACAATTTTTTTTACAGGACTGACTTACTATTTTTTCAAGGCTTTTTGATTCTATCAGCCAAAAATACTTACATATATTTTCTGTGAAAATATCTATTTCTCAGTCATGTTTCAATAAGCAGTTATCCAAATTAAGCCTATAGTTTTTATGGCAAAGCACAATTCTTACATAAAGATCTATTCCTTTAACGGTAGAGGGTATCGTGATTGCTGCTTTTGGTTTTTGTAGTATTAGTATACTATAGTGCCTGAAGTAAGCTGTAGACCACTGGCTATAGGGTTGAAAGCAATCTCAAAAGAATACAGAAACATTGATTTACAGTTTAAATGGTTATTTTGCTTCATTTCTTTCCTAAGTGCTCAACAATGAAAGGTCAAACAGAGTCAAATAAGTGAACCAACAAAATACCAGCACTAAACAATTTCTGCTGATTTCTCTGGGTTTCTCAGTATGATCCTCAGCTGCTCATCTCCAAATGCTCATGACAACAGAACACAGAGATTATAAAATATCTGCATTTCTGAATCAGATTCTCTGGATCTGTTCTAACACTTATTTTTGTTAATCTTGTGTGGAGTGAATCTCCAATACTTTGCCATGATTTGGCACATGTCTGAACTTCCAATTGTGTATCCACCCTAGCAACACACTCACCAGTGATACACCATTTTCAGACTGTTCTTAATCTATTATCAGTCTACACCACTACTGCTTGCTTCCTATCTTTTCCAGAAGTTTTCTTGCCACAAACCTTTAAGAAAGTACAGGGGTCATTTGGATCCTTTCCACAAAAATAGGCATAGAATTTCTGCTTTTCTCCCAGAAGTTCTGGAATGCTTTTGTCTTTCTTTACAGAATGTCTGCCTGGATCTCAAACTTCTCATAATTCCACCTGTCTACTCCTGGAATTGATTTTCTTCCAATAATCATCTTAAACAATCCTTATTCTTTTAGTGAAACTATCTTAGCCAAATTCCAAATTCTTTACAAACAGCTGCAGTGGTCATTTCACTTAAAAATTATTAATTGAAGTCAAAACCCTCTTTAGATTATAAAAAATGATAAAAAAAATTAATCCACAAAATTTCATTCCTTTCTAATTTTTTTCCTAGTTTCTTCACTATTACAGTACAAGTAGATCATGATTTGAAGCTCTTCCTTGATGTCAGACATTTATTTTGCAGATGGAAGTTTTGGAGATTTTCACATAATCACATACCTCTAAAAGCAGCTTTCAGAAATGAATATACACATTTTATGTATAAATTTTAAAATCAGTTTTCTTACTACTGCCCCTCTCCTTGTTACACCTAAAAGATTAGCTGTCATTCCATATTCTCTTATCTCAAACATTATTATTTCTTTCATTATTTACTTTCTATCATCTCATATTAGCATTGACTAGTGTCAAAATGTAAGGAAATGCTAGATACTTTAAAAATCCTAGATTTTTAAGCTTACTTTTTTTTTTTTTAAACAAAACCTCTATTTGGCAGCCATATTTAGAAGACTGAAATACATTGGACAGAATTTAAGACAAAAAATAATATTTTGGGGGATCACAGTTGAGACTTAATAGTCTGTTTCCACTGGCAAATCTATCTATGTAACTTAACAAAAATTAAATCTGAAAAACACTTCTGATACTAGCACCTCCTATACTAGGTTTAGTTGAGAGCACGTTAGTTTCTCCAGTTGTAGCACTCCTTTCTATGGGTTCTTAACTTTCTTCACAGTTTACCGTTTTCAGAATGAGCACTTGTGAACTGTAATGGTCCCAAAGCAGTCATTATAACCATTAGAGGCATAAGCACTGTTAAACACTCCACACAAGTATTTACAGAATAGAACTAAGACGACTTTAAAATTGACATTATAGTCTATGTGGTAAATAAGAAAACTCCTGAAAATTAAGGTCTCTCTACTACTGCAGAGTTGCTTGGTTCACAAAACTAAAATATTTTCCTTTTTTAGTTTAATATTCTAATAACTGTCCTGCTACCCTCGCCAAACACTGAAAGGGAACAGTGGGGAAGTTGGAAAGATGCTGTGCTGCAGAGAATCGTACATAATCTGCCTTCTATGTGGCTTCAGGGATACGGATTGTTTCATTGCTGCTTATTGTGATCAAACTGATAATCTAATATTCCAGGCTTAAGAAATTAGGCTGTCTTCCTGGAAACACAAGTAACAAGTTCAGCTAGATCCATTCACAGATTATAGGAAATTATTTCCACATCACATTTACATTTTCGTGTATGACTATGACATTTATACACAGGCATAATGACAGAATATTCAACATGAGCAAAATCAAATATTATTATCATTGGCAAGAAATGGTAAGTGTGAGCTAGCGCAGAATTGAAAACACCTTCTCAAGATCTCCTACAAGGGAATATTCCTTGCCAAGAAAAGTGTCATAGGCCGGAATACAGTTCAAAACTTTAGTTTAATTATTGCAACAAAAACAGTTACTTTGGTTTATTCTGCTTTATCATAGGAGACAAAAAAATACACATTTGGATATTTTATCCTTCTACTGTGACAGTTAATAAAACAGAAAGCTTTAGTATGATATTTGTGTTACAAACCCACATCCAGAAATTCTGTAACTACCCAATAAAATAACCATCTAAAAATGTTTGAATAAGCAGCTTTTGGAAAAGGACTACACCTCTTTGTTCAAAACTAGCTTCAGAAATCTTTAAATGGCTAAGTAGCCAAAGTCTGTCCTTTAGTGCAATCACAGCTACAGACAGTGGACATTTGCTATAAAGAGTAGGTATAGGAAGGCAAAATATGACACTGTAAGAACTGATTTTAAATTACCTTAATTTTTACTCCAAAAAAAGTATGCTCAGGGAGGCATAATCTTTCTGACGCTTCACAGTGCCTCGAATAACTGATTTAGCCTTAAGAACTATCACAAATTAGTGTGTAATAGCATGTAACAAGCATATTAATACATAATATTGTAACATGTAATAAGTATGCTATTACGTATTATTTTAACATGTAATAATAATAATTATATAAATGGACTTATAGAATACACATCATGATGATGGGATTAAAATTTAGAAATGCTGAAAAGAGTTTCTGCAATCATAACTTGGCCAATGTTTTCTCATTTTCTACATGAAGAGACAATACATCTTTATAATTTATAATAAAAAAGTAATTGACTTCAAAATAGTATGGAAGCTAGTTTCAAAAGTATAGGTCTCTCATGTCTTTAGCAAGTTAATTTTGATCAGCCCCTTGATCAAGGCAGAGGCATGACTGCTTGAGTATTAGCATTTTTGACTGGATAAGGATCATGCTGTACAGTAAATGCAACGTTGATGCCTTACTACATTGTGAAGTGAAACATATAGCTCAAATATACGAGCAATTAAAATGTACACTTTTAAATAGCTGTTTAAAGATTCTGAGTTTAATTAAAAAAATATTTTGTCTCATTTTGACTGTCTGTATCATACAACTTGGACAAGTCAATGTATTTTTCCAGTCTGTAACAGCAAATATGATGAGCTATTTAGAGAACGTTCTTTCTAAATACCTGGTCCCAATGCATACTGCAACATAAGCATCAAGGTCACCTATTTCATGACACAGTAAAAGAGGCAGGTAGCAGATCAACCATCCTTATTAAAATATTGCCTACCATACAATGATTTTTATCTTAGTCTGGCAAAAATTAAGTAATATAAGGTAAAATTCAGTCAAGCTACTTTCAAAATAGCTTTTTTGAAAGGATAGTTATTTTGAAAATCTTAACAGTTGTATACAACTTATTGCCATTTATTACTATGCTGCACAAATTGCTCATATAGTGCAAAATATAATTCAGTTGAAAAATATAATGAGGTGATTAAGAGCATGTCTTTGAATTTTGATATCATAGAAATAAGAAGAATATGCTTTAGTCTAAGTGACTCTGCAGTTATGTAATAGTTCATGCACTTAGCATACTAACTGGTCTAATAGTCTTTTTTCATTATCTGCTATAGCCATACACATTGCTATTAGAAGAAAGCCAGCAGCTGTGAGAATACGCCTCTAGATCTATATGACTCAAAAAGGGGTCAAATAAGCAGTGAGTAGATGAAATTAAAATCAATAAAATCAAAAGACCCCAGTGGAGAGGAATTAATTTGACTCCTTTTGTAACTTTCATTTGATAGTTCAAGCAGCATTTCAGGTCAATTATATTAATAGAAACTGGCAGACTAAAAAGATGTTAATGATGATCCAGAGCTAATTAGCATAGCTATTTTCACTCCATCTTCTACAAAGAATCAGACTCTTTTTTTGATCAGTGATGGAAATTGGCAGAGGACAAAAGTATGCATGCAACAGTTTAGCAGCTTTTAGTGACAAGCCAATATTCTATGATGAAAACCAAAAATAAAACCAGAAATATAAAATAATTTATTAAATAAGATTTAAAAGGGAAAACTGTCACAAAACTAGAATGATATGGTCATTGCCAAATATTAGTTGTTATTTCTTTAATAGAAAACTATTCTACTTCATTCCTCTCGCATTTTTCACATCAGTAAAGGTTTCTGCAGACCTCTACATCTCTCCAGCACGCAGATGGTAAAAGTCATAGAAAGTGGAGAAATATTTTAATAAGAAATAAATACGAGAATAGCTCACTAAATAATACAGGATCCAGTATATTGGAACCTACAAAAATTAATCTAAGCCTTTTAAATTGATAGTTCTTCACAGGTAGATCACAATTCAAACTCCTAAATGTCATCAGGAAGAAGTAGTTTGGCTGTCAGTCACTCTCACATGCTACTGAAGCTATTCGAAGTTCAGTTTCTTCTCATGGTTTATGATGTAAGAAACTTTTTATCTGTTTCAAACCCATAGTTGCTCAAATCTGGATACTCAGACACAAGAAATATGATTTGGAAGCACAGCTATTCCCAGTCATGAATCTGAACACAAACAGGTAAAAATTTTGAAATGTGCAACTGAATCACTTCAAATAAAACAACTCCTGATCCATGTTTTAATAAGGCTTATGGCAACTGTTGAATCTGTTCACCTTGCCTACAAGTCTGTCTATTGCAAGGGGTATACATTACCGTGTAATTAGGCAGCAGTCATGAATGATGCTGTCCTCCACAAATATGCCACTCTCTTCATCTGTTTCGATCAGGCGACCAGCATGGTACCAATGTACTTGGGTGGTATTGTCAACATATGTTGCAGTACACTGAAATGGTAAGCGGTCTCCATGAAAAACCACTTGTCTTTGTGATGGGATCAGCTCAAACAGAGGTAGTTCCAGAGGCCCAGCTGCAGGGAAAACAAAACAAAAATAAGGAAAAAAAGTCACAATGAATTCCTATGAATACTGTAAGTGAACTAATGGTATATAATTCTAGCTTCCTAGATCTTCACGTTAAACCACTAATATAAAAGATATGTCCACAAACTACCCACTTAAGTTTGATCATGTTGTCAGTTCTAAAAATCACATTTCTTTCATTGGTGTAAGCCCAGTTAATTACAGGATTACTAGAATATCTACAGAAAATGGGTTTCACAGAATAGTTTACAGAATGGTTGAGGTTGGAAGGGATCTTTTGGGATGCTCCAGAACAGACTCCTTCTCAATGCAGGATGCTTTACTACAGAGGTATACAGAAAAAACAAACAAACAAAACCCAACAGTCTTTGAATTAAAAACAAAACAAAAACCAGCTATTAATATAGGTACAGTTAACATTTGTAAGACCACTTCACTGTCAGTGGATGAAATTCCCACTGCGCTCCAGAATGACATGTATTCACTCCAGAGAGCCTAAACTGCTCATATGCCTGGAATTTAGATACTAGTAAGGCTAATAACAAACTTTCCCCTGAAGTTCAACTGTCCCTATGATTTGTCATTTCCCTGTTCCTTCTGCATCTTCCACAAGTCATCTTTATTCTCTAGATGTTTACCCAACATTAAATATTTATCTAAATAGTTCTTTTTGCCTTTTAGTAGTGCAGTACACTTTGCCATCTTTTTTCAATGAATTTTATCTCACCTGTCTTTCCCCAAGAAATAGCCCAATAATGAGAATATTGCATAATCTAAGCAGAATATTACAAAAAACAGCTGCCATAATCACAAACACAAATACCTAAACACATTTAGAAAATAAATAGCACTGTAAATTTGGAGGGCATATGCATTTTTGGCCCTGCTGAAAGTCTGCTAATTTCATAGATTTGACAGTGATTGAAGGCTATATCCTTCAATCCTACAGTCTCTGTAGAGACTGAATCTCTAGACAGCACTTGTTTTCTTCCATTTCTAGATCCCGAAACTACCTTAACAGAACTTCCGTAAAATATTTTCTATACCTTATGAGATTAATGCTATTTCTTTAAATCTGTAGCAGAACATTGAAAAGAAGCATTTTAGGAAAAGTAATTGAAACAGAGGCTCTGCATCTAAAGAAAGAAGATCATCTTCTATGCGATAATAAGGAATAAAGGAAAACCTTATTTTCTTTTTTTCCTGACAGTCTTCTTAGGCAGGAGAAGAAATTTACTACCCCTGATACTTTGTCATCATTGCACAAAATTCTAATGGTAATAAAAATACTAAAGACTCACATATGTGATTGATAAACACACTACCATGAACATCCTGCATAACAGTTCCTAAAATACAAGCTTTTCACCTCAGCCTACAGTGCCAAAACAATTGACTCAGCCTGAGTCATTTTATAACCACTGCTGCAATCTCATCTGAGACAAAATGTCTACAGTCTTGCACCTTGGAAATGCTTCTACACTTTCTTGATGAGGAAAGAGAATCTTTAAGCTAGATATTCCTCTTCCCTATTTTCCTTCTGGTTTCATTTAAAGCCCTCTCATCACTAGTATCTACCCAGGTTACAGGGTTGTCAGCTGAAAGGCCACCCTTCCACATTTGCATCACTAGTAACTATCTCAAAAATCTATTTTTCTGGCAAGTACTTTGACTTTTTATTTTTTCCATTTCACTGCTCACCATTTTAACTTCTTTAAACTTTCTCCTCAGAATCCTCCATTGCCTGTAATAAATACAGATTAACTTAACCATGCCTAACCAGATTGCAAGCCATAATCACAGGTTCTACAATTGCTAAAACTTTTGGACAACCAATAGCATTTGCTCCTCTCCTTACTCAGCATGCCACCTTAACATGCTCCTTTATGTCATTCAAATGTTGTCTGTGGAACACTTAAATTGTGAGAGGCTGCATTTATAAACCTAGCTTTGGGCCCTCAATACTATTGGGGAATTTAAATGTTAAATAGTATGTTCATCTCCTGCTTTGCATAAACAGTGAGAGGGCTCACTTCCACGTTTTTACAGAGTAAGAATGCCGGCCAGCATAATACACAGGATTTGTACACGAGTGAATATGTGATATTGCTGGCCGGGAGAAGCACACAGAGGATTAAGGGGCTAGCTACTATTTACTGAAATGTTGTAAGTCTGCTGAGACTATAAAGGGCAGGCTTCAGAAATCCCTCCTTACTCATGTATACAACCTCTAGTTTATCTACATCCTGCATTCAGCTCTGTGGCCCCCAACACAAGGACACAGACCTGTTGGAGTGAATCCAGAGGAGGGCCACAAAGATGATCAGGGGGCTGGAGAACCTCTCCTACGAAGACAGGGTGAGAGAGTTGGGGTTCTTCAGCCTGGAGAAGAGAAGGCTCCAGGGAGACATTTTAGCAGCCTTCCAGTACTTAAACGGGGCCTACAGGAAACATGGAGAGGGACTCTTTATCAGGGAGTGTAGTGAAATGACAAGAGGTAGTGGCTTTAAACTGAAAGAGGGTAGATTTAGATTAGATATTAAGAAGAAATTTTTCACTGTGAGGGAGGTGAGACACTGGAATAGGTTGCCTAAGGAAGGTGTGGATGCTCCATCCCTGGAAGTGTTCAAGACCAGGATGGATGGGGCTTTGAGCAACCTGGTCTAGTGGGAAGTGTCCCTGCCATGGTACAGCGGTTGGAACTAGATGATCTTCGAGGTCCCTTCCAACCCAAACTGTTCTATGATATGATATGAAACGATATCCTTCCAACCAGCTGAGCTCTTTGAGAATGTACCTATTTGGGTTGGCCAAATTGACAAATAATGCTGCAAACTTATTTTACAAATGAAAGTAGTAAAATTTCTACAGATTACGACATTTGCAGACCATGAAGGGTACACTTAAGTACTTCTGCAAAACATCTGCTTTTAATCTCCATGATGTCTACAAAAAAAATTATTACCAGAGCTAATCTTCAGTTGTTTTCCAGGGATAATCATGATTTAAATGACTGAGGCTGGTTCTGCAACTATTACTCATGCAAAAGTTCCATTTGACTTCAGTGACACAGCTCACAGATATAAGGATTAATTGCATCAATAAGAGGTTCAGGATTAGGGCCAATACCCTTTATCCTTAATGGCTATAAAACCACTATAGTTCCATCAGCATCAGCTGGAAATACTTATTTTAAATCCATAATCCAACAATCCTTCAAATTCAGAATAAAAATAAAAGTATTTACTAATGCTGTACACACGTTTTCAAGCTTGACTTTGAGAATAAAGCAAGAAGTAAGAAATTCTGAAAGTATTTGGATAATTTTGGCATTAATTTGACAGCACTTGAAATATAACAGCTCTGGCAAGCATATCGCTACACAACAGAAATTTTCTCTTTGATTATGTGATTACTAAAGACCAAATAAATATAGATCATCTCTGATGTTAATATATGCATGTGTGCCTGTGTGCATGGCAGATACAGTTTACTATTGTATCCTGCAAGAGGAGGAAATAACTTAGGGGAATTTTATGTATTTAATTTTTACACACATGAAAAATATTCCAAGATTGTCCTTCCAACACAACTGACTCTGCTGCCCTCCAGTTTGGAGCCAGTACTACCACCTGCAAATAAGAAGTGACTCTCCTTATAGGCATTTAGATCAAAGGCTGCTGGAGTGCTTTACAGTCTTTACCTGTCTTGTCTCTCTAGTCAGCACTAAACCATGATTGCAGCAGAGCACCACAGGAATCACTGATTGCAGCATGAAACTAAAGGTCTAACCTGTCATTACAGTAATTACATCTTTTTCTTTATCTTTCACTTCTCAGCAGAAAAGGGTTTTGTTGACTGAAGGCCAGGTTCTTTATGCGATCCAGTCTTGTTTCAGATTAGCTCTAGACTAGAATACTGAGGATATACGGAGGAGGAATCAGGTTACACAAATACCACTGAATTAGAGTATCATTTAAGACTCCTTCTCACAGAAAGTATACCCCTGCACATTTTATTGCATGCAGCACCCCAGGATGTATACAAAGTTGAAAAAGAAAATAGAAATTAATAACTACTAGTAAAGTAGAAAAACAGCAAGGTGCACTGAAGCTCTCAAAGCATATGCCCTTAATATCTTTATAAAATGATTTCTCTCACCCACACGCACACACATTAAATACTTTCTGTCTTCCTTACAATTCAGTTCATGAGATTCTAAAAATAGTTCCTTTTGTATCTAATTTTGGCCTTCTTTTTTGTTTGCTGTTTTAAAAGATAGAAAGGAGAAGAATGTGAAGGATACACTGTTGTCTCTGAACATATATGGATTACAAATGCTTGTAAAAGACATAACATAAAATGCATTTCTAAGCTGTATTTTAGTTACATTTTAAATACAATACGGTCACATTTAGAATGTATGCACTTCTAATGAATGGATCCTACTGTTTTCTGGGTGAAAGATCAAAAGCAAATCTGTGAGCACAAAACCTGGCCCATGCAATAGATTTGTCTAAACACCAGAGAAAGTTGCCTAGTCATTGGCCAACACAACCAGCACAAGGTGTTGCAGACATGACCAGAGAAAAATGAAAACGTCCTACCCCAGACATGTTTACTGATTTTCTGCTGCATAACCTTAACCTGGGCAGCACAACTCTCTACACCTAAATAGCTACAATAGTGCATAATCCTGGTTACTACACTACCACATTCCACTGTTCAGTTTACCATAAACACAGTTTTCTGCTATAAATTTTCTGGTCCTCATTAACTGGCTTTGTTTGATATTAGCAGCTTTTACACAGTCAGAAATAGGAAAATCCACAGGTTTCTCCAGGTTGCCCACATAGCAATGCAGTATTACAGTGCTGATGTCTTGGGATGCATCATTGATTTCTGCCTCTTGGTAGAAAATTCAGTTTCCTATGATGCACTACAAGCTTTTGGGACAGAAAAAAGCCAGAGGTTGGCATTTTGCTTCTTGTTAATCATTTGATTTATTGTATTGCCAACGGGCTTTTTATTTGAACTGAGTGTGCCTACAGAGTGTGGCACATCCTGCTGACAAAAGTGTGAGTTAGGGCTCTAATATTTGTGTACAATCTCAGTGGGAAAGGAATGTGCATGGAAAGCACAGTGGGGGGAAGCTGGAAGTGAGGACAAACTAAAGGAACTGGTCCAATGAAAAGGACAGATGAAAATGAGGAAAACCAAACTGAAAAACATCAGTTAAAAATCTGAATTGCTGACACAGCAAATCACATCCTGATATTTACTGAATGGAATTGAAGAAAAGAGTGATCTGAATTGCTCTGAAGGCTAGTTCTGCCAAGAAGGGGACATGCTAGTACACCAGCACAAATTTCCGTATTGCAAAATCTGCTGACAATAATGAAAGGTTTGGTGTAGAAGGTCACAGACAGCACCATATGCCAAGGAAGTCAAAAATGAATACAGAACTGGAGCCAAGCTTCAGTTTTAATAAAAGCTTTGCCTGGCTCCAATTTTAACATATCAAGAAAATACAAATGCCAACATGTATTAAACACATTAAAACAAGATAAGTCTTTTGGGCTTGGGACAAGAAAGCTTTGCATCATGTTCATTTACCAATCACTGCAGACAAAATTGGAGCTTCTGCTTGTGTAACAGCTTCTTATTTCCACCAGGTTCATAATGCTGGCAGGGTAAGGCATATTCCACACCATTTTATCAGTCCCTTTCACCGTCATACATGCTTTTCAGACAGGAACATAAAGTAGATGTATTTTTTCGCAGCATCGCATAATTCAACCACAGGTTTATGTTTATTTTGTAATGCTAAGTGCTACACTGAAGTGGTAGCTACTAACCACAGAGCAAGACTTCAGACATGTATGCTGGTTTCATTTGTTACAAATTTTGTATTGCGTTTTACTCCTGCAAACTTCTGTAAAACCGTCAAAGCTGAGAAAAAGAGAGAGAAAGGACGCATGTCTTATGAGCAGGCATAGCAGAGTCAGTGGACTGAGGCACTGATGAGAATGTAGACGCTGCTGCAGGGAGCTGAACAGAAGTAGCAATCCAGGGACTTATCCTGACTTAGAAGTAGGGTGAGCCCAGGCTGTCACAGTCCACTGCTATTGGTGCTTCAGTTATCTGTATTAGCTAACCTCATAAATATACTCCATATCTACAAAACAGAAAAATAAATTCAGTGCAGTTATGCCAAGAAGAGCTACAAACATAGCTTTTGGATGACAACCTCACTGAGAAGCTCTTGGATTTCATAACTTCTCAGATTTAATTAAAATAAGTTACACCTGTGTAGAAATCAAGGAAGACAGACTGAGCTGGAAAAAGTACAATTCAAATCCAGTCACTTTTAGCAAATCCAAGTCATACAGGCTTCAGTCAGCACTCAGCAGGTGGATGACAAGTCCAGCCATGACAAAGTCATTTAACCTGTCCTTCTTTACAGGAGTTTCCCTGAGATTTATAAGCCCATGTGAAAATAAATTATAAATTTTGCACTGGGTCTAGGGACTGATGCATTGTGTCCGTTACAACCATTTTAAGTGAGTAAGCAGTGGAATACTGCTTATTTACTGATTACAGCAGTGATTTACTTGGTAGGAAAGTAGAGGTAGAGAAATACTGAGGTAGAAGGTTTCACCTAATAGCATTTAACATAAATGCCAAATATCATAACATTAATTTGTAAATTGGCCACAGCTACCTGAAAAATTTCCATAATAGGAAATTCAAGGTTTCAGTGCAGTTAATCTATTAATCAAAAATATTATCTGCACACAGGCAAAATAAAGCCCTTGTCTTGCATTGGCATATCTAGCAGAAATTTAAAAGAAAGGGAAAAGAGTTTTTTCATTACTGATTTCTTATCAAAACTGCTACCACTTTTCAATTTCTCATTTTCAAATTGTACCAAAGGTCTACTTTAGAAGCTGGGGAGCTTTTGATTATTTGCCACATCCTGAAACTTGGAGACCATGACATATTGGCAGCTATGGTATTGGAAGATTCATCAACACAAATTCCTTCACTGGTAAGAGTCAGAAGGCATGGCTAGAAAGCTAATTTTGATTACTGAAATTATCCTTATGGCAAACAAGCTGGGAGGCTTATGGATATGCACACGGAGTACAGCTTGCAGTTAATAAAAAAGGCTGAGGGGTGTCAAGGTAAAGCACCTAGCTCTACAAAATACATCAATTAGATTTATCTAAATGGGAAGTGCAGCGGTAGCACTCATTGTTCAAACCTTGAGCACCACTAGCCACCTTCTTTTTATTTTCCTATCATTACTACACACAGACCGCAGAAATATGGCAGCAGGAAGGTCCCAAAAGAGGTAGTGATTGCCCTTAATTGCCCAGAGTCCAGCAGGCTGCATAAGTACCCATCCATGCTGCAAGAATGCCAAACAAAAAAGAAATGTAAAAAGTCATAAAAGGTGCTGAACAAATGACAGTTCTGTTGAAGTAAGAACTTGTCCCAGTCATTGTATGAAATTTTTCCATTCCAAACTCCTTTCAGCTCAGCTGACAATGTCAGAAACTGCAGCTTTCGACAGCCATTTTATACATGTATTAAAGAAAGTGCTGTATGATGAAATGTACTATAAAAACGTGAAATATCACTATGGTGTACTCCACTTAACTAGAACAGAGAATGTTAAGGTGGAGGCTTTATAGGGAACTTTCCCATAAGAACACTTAAGATTAATTACAACAAACTGTAGTAAGTGCTGTTAACTGGACAATATTAACATAGGTTTGGTAAAGAAGCTTATAAAATTTTATCTAGAAACTACCAGTATAAAATTTAACCCTAGTCTTTTAATGCACATGTTAAAAATAAATGTACATGTTAGGAATAAAGAATATATCTTCTGGGATACTCCATAATCAAGGCTGGATGTCTTACCATTGCTTTGCTCATGAGCAACCAGCTTTTGGAGATGGCCAATCAAGTCTCCAGAGGCAGAAGTTTTGAAGAGTAAAGAGGCTTTGTTTCACTGATATTCTCCTCACCACTTCTTAGCTAATTTTTCCTTTAGTTATTTAGCATGCTTTTTGGAACAAGCAGACAAAGGCAATGTAGAAAATAAGGCACAAGTGTAATTAAAAACCTCTGATGTAGTTTGAGAGTAAGCAATGGTAAGAAAAACAAATTGAGTAAATCTCCAGCATCTAAATTAGCAAGATTTCAAGGATGAAAAGTTCTGTTGAAATATATTTTCATGTGGCATCACAGATGCAAGAAAAAAACATAGTAGTAAAACTTCATCCTTTAAGTTTCCTTTCAATTTCTCAAATGACCATTTTAATATTTCTGTTATTACATGTTTATAAGTTTTAAATATTATTAATTTTGTGCCCCAAACCTTGCAGCAGTGTTCTAAATTACCACTAGAGAAATTAGATACTAACGTTTAACATTAAATGTAGGGCAACATATTCCTTTCTTTCTCCCGCTTGAGACTGATCATATTAGAATGAGAAATTTAGAATTTGGACCAAAAGGTTAGAGTATTGTTTTTTTCATACTACGTAATGGTAGCTTCAAAACAAACTTTGATATACAAAATGGCCACTTGGCTCTGACAGAAAATGAATCTACCACATCTATCTTTGACAGATCCCAAATGTACAGTTACACTATTGGATTTATAGACATTCTGTTACTATGAATATTTTGTCATTAAATATCATGAATTGCTAACATTGTAAGATAGAAGTAATTGCAAGAGAATTTAACTACAGCTAATTGTATCACTATCCATATCTTGCAAAACCTAATCCTGTGAAAGATTACTAATGTGAATATTCCTATTTCAATATAATTAGACCTATTCATATGATTAGGCACTCCCTGCAGAATTGGAGATGAAGACTTGATCCTGCATGTTCTTGAAGACAATGATGCTCCGCATGAATGCAGCAGGCTATCTATAGGCTGCCAAGAAACTGCAGGACTGGAATCTAAATCTGGATAATTAATCCATCATTCTTTGTACTTGAGATTTTGAGTTTAGTCAATTAGTACAGACTAAAAAAATCCCACAGTTCAATATTTACATCGTGATAATGTCGTAAGAATGACTTGTAAATGAAGAAATAAATGGTTGAAAAAATAATCTCAAGCCTATCCCTAAGTTTAAGTAAATAACAAATGAGACCAAAAAAATGTTCTGTGTACATTGAGAGAAAGAAATGAAGAAAAAATGTCCCTTGTTAACTTTGAGCAAGAATTTGTTATTGCAATATATTTCATGTAGGAAAAGAAACTTTTAGGAACAATCTATGTGCATATATATACAATTGTAATTTTAAGACTTGAATGGTGATGTAGATAATTATTTTTTGTCATCATAGGAAAAAAGCAACTTCCAAGCTCATTTCTCACCCAATATCCCTAGCGCAAAGTATTTGACAGTATTCTAAAAAACCTGATGCATTATGAGGCTGAATGCATTCAGCTGATTTCAGGTATAAATTTAAATGTTGAAAAAGTCTTCTTTCGAAGATAAAATTTCCCAATACCAATCTATTTTTAGCATTTTTTAAAGTACATATCTCTTTCAAAGTTCTTACTATTGGACAGTGGAAACAGACTTACCCTGCTAGGGATGAAGAGAAAATGATGTGCAAGTACATCAGGCAAAATTATAAGGACATTTCAACACATATAGGATCTAAAACATCACTATTCCACCATTGCTGAGAAAGCATTTAAAGCCACACTGTGTTTTATGAATCTGTGTTTAAAAAAAAAAAAAAGCTGCTTCAAAAAATGAAAGTACTTTATACAGGAAGTATATTCTTTTTTTTTCTCTTTTTTTTCCCCAGTAGTATTACCCTAATTGATTTTAACTGTCTTGAATGTCCTGAATTTTGGTGGTATTTTAGGTAAAATGGCACAAAAAAACCCCAACAACAAACCTTATGAAAATAGACTGGGAAGCTGCATCTGGCCTGAGAGAAATTTGCCTTAATCTGCTGCTATTTAAGTATCAGAAATGCAGATTAGAAAATGTGAGAGTACATAAGTAATGATGAAAGCACTTCATACCTTTCTATGTAAGAAATTAAATATTAAAACGGTCAAGGAATCTCTAAGAACACAAGTAGAAATAGTGCATAAAGAATATAAATAAGCTCTCTTCTTTTTTTTGCTTTGTGCCAGTTTCAGTGTGAACAGGTACAGAGCATCAGAGCAGAAAGTGCTTACATTTTAACCTGACTTTGCTCCTCTAGAGGATGAATACTCTGATTCTCAGTGAAGTGAGGCAAACTACAAAAGACAAGATGCTGGTTAAGTACAAACAATTCCTAAACAACTATATCCCCTCCCTCCTAGAGTATTTACATTTTTTATGAAACATTTAATGAATTGTCTTGCAGAATACAGAAGCCAGAAAAGGATCTAGCTTTTTGACCGGTATCCCTGCCTTTGAAGTATCACTCCTAAATAGGGAGTCTATTATACCAAAAAACTGCATTTCAATAATATTTTACAAGTCATGACTTGCTAATTTCACTCATGAGCTAACACTTTAAACTACCTTAGTTTACAGAATTCAGAGTCTGAGTAATAATTCAAACACTGTTGGACACACAAACTTGTAGCTATTATCTTCCACTCTTTCTCACATCTATTTTCAGTAGGACAGATTTGTGGTGTTCTTTAGTGTTAACACTTTTCCCAGTAGGCAGCACCCTAAGGCATGCTAGAAACCTAATTATACAGATCCTACACAGATAAAACTCCAGTTCTGTATTTTGAGTATTCATTCTCTGTCAACCACAGTGAAAGTCCTAATTGACTATTAATGCCATGAGTAAACTATGAACCAACCCAAACAATTCCCACTACAAGTTCGATGTAAACAGTTGCCATTCTATTCATCACAACCAACAGGCACACTACCCATGAACAGAACGTTTTGTCATAGTACATACTTTCAAAATAACACTGTAACAACCCCTCTAGGCCATGTGAAACACACTGCAGTGGATTTTTTGTGAATGTGGGGCACCTGGAGCAACAAGAGAATTCAAAACCAGCTTCTGGATACTCAAGAGTCTTCGAAAAACGGTCTCCTGAGCCTAGGGTTGCCACCCTACCCCCATTAAGATAGATGAGATGCTACATAAAAACAGATGCTACCTCAGCCATGTTAGTACAAGACAGGAAAATTACTCAGCTGTGATATTTTGGTTTGTAATTTGCCATTACTCTGTGCTTTCCAAGTTCTATTTGCACCGCATTTTCCCCTGAGACTGCATCTTAAAATGAAAGTATCTAATATTTGAGCTTATATCTATTTTCTTACTGTGGAAGTTTCTTGTCTAAGGATGGTATATGAAGAACATTCACTAATACTGGCTTTGCTAATTGTCTTCGCTTGCCCCTGTTGGTTGTAATTACTGCAACAACATGTTTTTTGCAGAGATACGTACAATATAGGTGAATAAATAATGCTGTATCTTGGAACTTCTTTTAACTCTTGTCCTACCGCCCTATGTTGAAGCAGTTCAATATGCAAGGAGATGTTCTCACATTGAATATAACACAGAAAATAACGAACTGGGAAATAAAAATTCAGTGTAGAAGCATAATAAAGACACAAGTAACCAATTTCTTCCAAGAAAAAGACTCATGCCTTGGTTTCCATGAACACAGATAAAAAGGGTAAACCCAGTTTTGGGGGATTATATTAGCTAATTCCTTGTGAAAGGGTCAGATGCAAAGGGCTAGAATGAGCTCTGCTTTATCAGGCTTACTGCCAGACTGCCTTAGAGCAGACTGCTAGGAAAGGTAAGGACAACAACAGGAACAGGGAGGGTGACATACAGCAAAAATGGCTAGCCTGAAAGTGCTGTGATGAGATGGTGCGGATGTATACGTATCAAACCATCTGGTTGAGTACAGCTAAGTGACCTGAAAAAAATCTAGGCGTGCCTCTACAGTTAGATTTCCTGAAAACTGACAAGATACTACATCTAGTTCTTTTAACTTGTCTGCTTTATAGGCCCATGCAACAATATGATGACCAAGATTAGGACAGTAGACTACGTAAACCTGAAAAGTTACTGACACCAACAAAAGAACTAAACCTATCCACTCTCTGCACAGAAAAATGCATAATAAGGAATTAAAATGTAATTTATTATGTATAAATGCATTAAACTCTACGCAAAAAAATACATTTCTTACTATCCTTTTATATTTTATTATTTTTGAAGCAAATTCTTTTTTAATTAAAAAAAGGTGATAACATGGTCCCAATTACTTATTTATAAGCATTTGTAGAGAAAACATATATGCAAAAAGCAATACTTTAATTTGTAGCAGACCTGCATGAGAAACATTATTCTGTCCCAGGAGAATTAGATAATTTTCTTTGTGCTGGAAATAAACAAATAATAGTGTCTTAAAGCACTTTAAAATTATTTTTTTACTTTGACCTTTGCAATATTTTTTGTATAATTTAGTAAATATTTACATCATTTTCAGCCAAATAATTTCTCTAAATATAATTGTTATTATGTCAACTACTTTCTAAACTTAATATAAATTCTAATTGAGGGAGACAAGAGTCAGCACTTTTCCAAACATCTGTTTTGACAAATTAACACTTTCTAACAGAAAAAAGGCTTCATCAGAGTTACACATCAATTGTAATTTGCAGAACAACTGAACTTTTACTGCTTAGTGCTGTTAGTTCAATTGCATCAATACTGCTTTCAGACTGAGAAACTAAATTCTTATATCTCATTCATCCGTGTATATAATGAAAACTCAGCTTTAAGAGCAATCTTTCACAATCCCCTTAAGACAAAAACTCATACAGGTCTTTCCTGAGTGAAGAATTTGGCCTACAGAATCCATTTCTGTTGCTGATGTGTGCAAGGAAAAATCACAGACTCCTATCAGACCCTCAGTGGAATTTATAGCACTGCTATTCAGGAAAATGTTGTTTTCCTCCTGTAAATTGAGTAAGTTTTATTTGGAGTCATGGAGAAACAGAAGCAAGGCACTGCACGAAGTCAATTTTACAACCATTTTTCAGAAAGATACTCTATCCGTACCATTATGAATCCATTGCAGTCCCTCATAATTAAGGCAGAAGACAAACTAACTTTTCAGCCTTATTTCCAACATTACCAAAAATTGTTTTATAGCTGAACATTTCTAAGAGTTGGAGATGTTTGTTAAAGAAGATTTAAGTAGTTCTTATAAGCTGTTAATGAAATATGCAAGCCGAATCCTGTGAATTCCAAAAATGTGCAATTAACTCTTACAAAAATCCCCAAAGCAGGTTTTTAAACTGTTTTCAACAGGTTACTACTTTGGTTATTGTGAGTTATCAGATGTATGAGAAAGATTTGCCAGAAAGAAATTTGAAAGATGATTTCTTCTCCCGTCAAAACATAAACTAAATCTAAAAAGCTCATGGTAAACTGGTCCCTGTAGCTATTCAGAATTTTTTTTTACTGTCTAGTTTCCTTGCATGAACTTTTTGGTTCATTCCTTAACTTGCCTGCAAAGATCTTTGCCATTTCCCTTCTATTTTTATTTTTTCTCTTCCATTCTTCTTTTCTTTGCCCATCTTGTGACTGCAATACCTCCTGACATCTTGTAGCATGTAGAAGGAAGATCAGTAACTATAGATACAAATGTCAGTATGGAAAATGTTCACATGCAGGAGTTTTTAATTTTTAAATCGCTTAATATTTTCTTTAAGATATGCTTACTTTGATTAGCTCTATGCATATTTCAACACAGATTATTTTTAAAACATTCTCAATAGCTGTTATTATTTTGGTGCCAGACAGCCTTCTATTATGCGTAAATTCAAATTAAGTTACTGAAAATGAAATTGCTAAATGATGTGGGCACTGTGAGTTGCCCAATAGGTATGAGCACTGTGAAGTATCTGGCAGACATTACAGAGCTGGTGGAAGGCTCAGCAAATATAACCACCGTGAAGCGCTCTGCAGACATTAAAAGCACTGTCAAGCTACTGGCAGTCCTTACAAACCTTGTCAAGTGTTCTGTGAACATTACAAATAGCACTGAGAACTAGATGGGCATTATAAATTCTGTATCAGAGGTACGGTAAGAAGTCCTATTAGGAATTAAAGTATGAAATTCTGAGAAATTGCTTTCATTTCCTCTGTAAAATTCATAGGCAACGTGGAAATACCAATTAACAGCCCTTAATCAATTCTTCTGACTATTCCAGCATTTTCAGCAGAAGGACTTTTTCTGCTCAGAAATGGATCTCTGTGGAGATGCCCATGCTGGGTCTCTATAAAATGGCAGTTTGATATTTGAGAAGTATTGCTGATTTTCAAATGTTCAGTGATACAGGCTACTGAAAACTCCTCTGCCTTTTGCTCACAAGCGCTCATTCTTTATTTGCCTCCAGCCAGGTATCTGTGTTTCCTTAACAATTCAGCTGATAGACCATCTATAGCTGGTATTCACATCCTTTCACATCTCTCCCAACTTATAAACATCTGTATTTGCTGTTAAAACCAAATTTTTTGTTATTACTCCAGTCAACTCTGATCTCCCTTCCGCTATAAACGTGTAGCAACGCACATAATTCCTCTTGTGGTTATTAAGACAAAAGTGACGTTCCTTTTGTCTCCCTAAGACATTAGCAAAGTCACCATCCCAACAATTTTCTGTCACTCAAGAAAGTCAAAGATTCAAAGATTCTGTGAATAATCAAGTATATGTGCAATTATACTTCTGACCCACCAGCATCATCTTAGGCAATGATTTTTTTCTCTGCGGTATTATGTGATAGTTTTAAAATCTCTGGTTTAGACTGTTCTTTGCTAGAAAGTGTTCAGTGTGAGACAAATTTTCTTTATTAATTAATATTCTTTTGTTTCCTTCCTCAAACCATATCCATCGTGTCTGCTATGGTGGAAAATCTTTCCCAAAAAGCGATTCACTTATAGATCTTCAAATACAGAATGCACCTGAGTGAAGCTCACTGTAAAAATTCTGTTCGTTTCTGGGACGCAGTGCTAGAATGTACTGTTATAGGTTTATAAAAATGAAAAATACAAGAATGAAATCTGACATTTATGCCACACTGTCAGAGATATAACTTGAAAGGAACCTTCTATAAACTGTAGGAATCCTCAGTTTCATGCAGTATACAATGTAGAGCTAGTATCATGGGTTAATGTTTTAAATCATAATTATGTGTTTCCTAGTACATAGACAGGACAGTGGTGTTCTGTAAAATACATATATATATATAAAATTTTGTATGAAATAAGGAACTTGTATTTTTTCCATTCTCTTTCAATCTCAGCTGTATTTTCAGTGCCATACACCTGAATTTCTTGTGCCTATAAGCAAGTCAGATTCATTACTCTTTTTTTGCCATCATTTCTGGGTTTTAATATTTCCTCTGGATTCCACTTCAATTTATGACATTAAATAAGAGTACAGCTCACCACATGTCAGCTGGTTGTCCTTCAGGTTACGAAATGACAGTCCTTGTAAAGCACTGGGGTAAGCACAAACAGTTTCCTCTGCTATTCGAACTGAAGCATTTCTGGCCCATTGCAAGACCCATTTTAGATTACAGTCACAAATGAGCGAGTCTGTGTTGAAATGTCTAGAAAGGCAAAGAAAGATCACAATTGGTACACAGGCAATTTTCATAAACATACTTTCTTCTGTTAGATTCAAATTATCTAACTCCAAAGAGAACTAATTTAGATAGATGCATGGATATGGATGTATAATTATAGACATACAATTATAAAGATACCCTGAGACAAATAACACACATTGTCCCACTGTTAATGACTTCAAAATCATTCTTCCAAAATTCTGATTTTGGTTACAGAACAGCATCACTGACTACTGAATTAAATTTGAGTATGTGCTACTGTAGAAAGTCATACTATAACATACTTTCACTTACTAAAAACTCTTTTAAGTAGAAACTTGACCATGGAAGCATATAGTATACACTTTTAAATCTCAGAGGGATACGTTTAATATAAATAATTGGGAATTGTTATTATAATTGCAGGAAAAATATTTAACACGAATGTATGAGTAATTAGAGTTATCATATGATGTAATACATGAAAATGGCAAGGTATAAGATCATAAAGGAGAAAAAACCCAGGGATGCTAGTCAGGATGGTTAGACTGGGCTAGTCAGGAATCCAGTCAAGTTGTCAGCGTTATCCATTTCACTGGGATGCATAGAAGATGGCAGTCCATCAATAGTGAGACAGACATTGATACAAAATACTGCATAATTTACATTTGGAATGCATTGCTAGAAACAATCCTGTTTGAATTCACATTCAACTCTACTATGTTTATTCCATTGTCCTTCTTCAACATTTCAGATTTCCAAACATACAGAATGATACTTACAGTGCTTTCAGAGCTAGCAGCTCAGAAAAAAGTCCATTCATAAGACTTGAAAAAATATTCCCTGACAAATTCCTAGAAAAAAGCAATTTACAGTCAGTTATAAGAAATACAAGAAAAAAAAAAAATTGTTAAAGAGTGTGATTTTTCCCAATGCTAATTCAGAAATTCTGCTTTCTTAACAACAGTAAAAACATATTTAAATTTGTACATTGCTTTTTTGTAAATGACAGCAATATTCAAATCAAATCATACACTTTTACATTTATTTTCACAGAAGGTATACATACAATTAACTTGGTCTAATAAACAGGAATATTTCTACATATTTAATAGAACAGAATCTAAAAGAATATTCTAGAATTTAAGTGAAAATATTCATACAGTCAGTAGTCAGTGAGGGAGATCTATGTCGTATTTTCATAGTGTATGTAGAATGCCACTTCAAGGTAAAGAAATAAAAACAGTGTCTTAATTTAGTAATGCTCAGGAGAATTCAAGCACTTCTATAAAACGGTAATGAGTTTTCCAAGTAAATACACAAATAGTTTTATTACTAAGGACTTTAAAGGAACTGATTTTTCCTGTCCTTAAATTAAGGCCATTTCCATTTTAACTACTGTTTTACTATTTCTTGCCTCGATGGCTGAATGGATTAGGCCGAATACTTGCAAACAGAAGCAATTTAATTTTCCCTAGTTTAACAGTATTGCTCTGCCAGTGCCTTCATAGTATAAAAGGTAAATGCTTAATGTCAAGTAATACTGTCTTTTTATGTACCAGTAGACTGAAAAATTAGTGCCGTATCCAAGACGAACATTTCATAGCACATGAATTATCTGCTTCTGAAATACTGATATATGTTCCTGCCTATCAAGTGCCTGAAGTGTACACATCTGAATTCAAAGACAGCTACAAAATTTCAGTTATCAGTGAAATTTCAGATCTCTTCACTAGAGATTTGTTGTTAGGTATAGAAAAAAATGTAGACAGGCAAAGAAAATGGTTTTATTACTTTTTCATTAAAAGTAATGTTTTATAATTACTTATCCTACATCTACAAAGTAAAGAATGTGTACTAAACTGAAGATACAAATTCAGATCAGGACCATCAGTGAGAAATCTACCTAACTGCAAAAGATCTGAACCAGCTTCATAACGTAAGGAAAAAGAAAAAAAATCAAGAGCCATGCTTTTTATAGAAACCTTTACAGATACGTATGGATCAATGAATTCAAGAAAGAAGAGAAAATATTGCTAATTTACAAATTACTTTAAGAAAGTTATGAAGCATTCTTGAAACAACAATTAATCTTATTTTTGTACACGATTTTTCACCACTGAAATAATGACAAAGACAAATAAAATTAACTTTAAACACTTCAAATATTCATGGCACTTTAAAGCAAAATTCTACTAAAGCAGAAAAATATTTTAAGTAAAATTATCTCTCATTATAATAAGTGATGACGAGATGTGTTGATATACTTGAACTCATTGTTAAGATTTTATTTAACAGGGCACCTTTGGTGCAGTGGTGGTACAAAGCTCTTGGAAACAGAAGGGCTTTCAAGTATCTCTTCAAGTATGGTTATATCTAAAGGTGGAAATGGCTGTTGGCTATACCTATTTCTATACCTTTAATATTTTGGAACCAAAAATATTGAACATTTCATAAAGGCTCGGTTACCTCTTAAAACTAAATGGATCTACTTATGTGCTTATTGGACATAAGCCCTGACAAGGCATATGCTGAAACAGCTCAGTGAACCAGGACATTAAACAGACTAAATCAGAAACTGATAACCCTGACATTTACACTAAAGTAAATCAGAAGTTGTTCCACTAATATGAAAGCAGTTACAGTAGTATAAACTTACTGACAGAAGACAATCATGCTGAACTGAAGGACAGGGAAAGCAATCTGCCTAGCCTTGCATGGATGGCAGCCTGAAGGCAGAAATACAGGGGTTTTCCTTCCTCTGCCTTACCCCACTGCAGTATGAAAACATTTCCCATTCAATGCAAACCCCAGCTTTTCTCTTAAACAGTTAGCCAGGCTTCATACAGCAAACCAAACAGAACACCAAGTCTGTGTTTGGCAATTTCATTTGGACCAAAGGAAGGCTTTATGTCTGGTCAATATTTTAAGAAACAGAAAAACTGTAAGCCATTTCTACAGCTGATGAAGCAGGGTTCAGGAGATGTATGGTAGCTATGCACCTGCCAGTGGTGCCCTTTCTGTGTCTACTGAATCTATGCACTTTCCATAGGGCCTACCAAATCCACCAAGGTATCTAGCCAGAAGTGACCTACGCTGTGTTAACCTAAAAATTCCTGACTCGCATCCCATTTACAGATTTTTGGTTTATCGTGACAGACAAGTATGTAACCTTTTTCTTCAGTGGTTTTGCCAAGTGCTGGAATAATTGAGTTCCTGACAGGTCAAAAGTCAGCACAAAGCCAGCAATTCAATTTTTCATATTCTTTCATATCCTTCTGGCAATGACCTGGTTTGAAGTTTCCATACAACTGATAATTAGCAAACTAGAATCATGTTCAGAGGGCCGTATAAGTTGTAAACAAATACATTTCTATGCCAACGAAACACATCGCTACAATATCTGGATATCTAACAGTGGGAATAGCTGCTTCTTCTTCCCTAAAAAAACTTTTAGAAATATTCTCAAATCATCCCAATAACACATGCATTTCTGAGGTAGATATCTGCAGCACCCTGCAAATGCCTGGTTCTGTCAGTTCACATTATTTGTTATATATTAAAATACCTCTAAATGCATAGTGTTGTAAAATTCTGCTATTTCAGATATCCTAAAAACCCACTCTAGCTCGATATAAATCAACATTTGTTCTAAAAACATCTGTATCACCTAGTTTGCAAATATTTCAAATATAACAAATTAACACACTCCAAAGCTGATACCACTTCCTATGCCATTAGCTTACTCCATTACAGAGACGTGCTTTTTTTTGTTGTACCAGAGGCAAACATTTTAGTCTTACATATAAGGTCCTACACTTATAATTTTCATATACTGAATACTCTGGTGGTTTCACAGAAAATAATAAACACTTTTGCCAAAAGCTTTAATATAAATTACACCATAAAAGAGTCAAAGGGAGTTATGTGTCTCAAAGGATCATTTTGAGGCAAAATATAGGTAGAATCAAGAGTATATGAACATGAAGAATGCTTCACTGTTATGAGCGGTATTAAAAAGTCAAAGCTGAATGCAAGGGTGACAGATTGTTCTTCTGTGCAAAAAGACTGGGATAGGATGGGTAAAAAACGAGAACAGAAATACAGAGAGGGCATGTTACGGTGCTTATTTTCTTGATGTTGGGTCTCTTTGATTCACTGTGTTACTGATTTTGTACTTTATTTCTTGTACCATACAAAGTGATTAGTTGCTTCAATGACAGCAAGAAAGTCATACATGAATTTATGGTATAATAATATCATAAAGCTAACTGCTGATGATGATTCAGAGGTAGGATGAAGAATAAATCAGATATACTTTAATCAGACAATTGGAAATAAGGAAGTAAAGCCAAACAGTAAGTTCTGTTTCAAACTTCCAAAAGGAAGATCCAGCAGTAGCGGCTTGTTGAAACCAATTTAAAGCTACAACATTTCAGAACCTGAAGAGCTAACTTAAGGGGCACTAAAGAAACGAAATCATGTGTATCAGTCCAGTGGCACCATCCCAGTATTCTACAGCTCTTGACATTTAGTTTAAATATAAATTTATTATTAATGTGGATGGCAGCTCCATTACTTAGCAGAAATATATTTGCATACATAATTCTGGAACAAAGCACTGAAACATGGCCACTGAGGGGGCAAAGGAGATTTGGAAGATTTGTTGCATTCAATTATGTCACTCATAGTTAGAATACATACACCTCATCACAGCATAAACACAGCCAAAGGGTAATATATAAGCCAAAAAAGTTAAACTAATATCTTAGAAGACATAATAAATCTTCTCTCATACTGTCTGAGGCACTGTCAGCTGCATCTGTCATATGATGTGAAAGCATTTTGGAATCATTTTCCACAGTACAAATCATCAAATCCAAGAAGGTGTAAAAATTATATCAGTCTTGAGGAACATAATCACAACTCACTGGCTGCAGTAATTTCAGGAGATGTGTGAAATTTTAGATTTCATTACTAACCCGAAATTTAATTCCTATTCACCAAAATACACATCCTGACTGAAATCAGAGTAAAAGTCTTCTTTTCTACATTATCAAGAAGCTCACAATTTTTTGTGGTTTCTGTATGCGTGCAAGCTTTCAAAACAATACTAGATGATACTACTAATTAATTTTTTCATAATTCAAGAATCCTGTAAGTTGGCCTGTTCTAAAATAGACTGCACAAAAGCACCAAGCCTTCTGAAGAGCGTTTGCACTATCCCTGAAAGCTCAGGCAGTTCTCATCCTTCATTTTTGTGAAGAATTTAAATGTACCTTTACCATACTCAGTTTAGATATATGCATCACATCGTTTGGTTAAACATCATGTGTCAGTTTTGGCCTAGAGCTGATTTTTCAGCTCTATTTCCATTTTTTCAAAGTGAATTAGACTTACAAGATTGAGTGAGCCACACTGTTACTTTGTTTCACCTGATATTTGTGCTTCTAAACAGTATAACAAAATATCTCTGTACTTCACAGAGAAGATTTATGTCCTTTGCTCCCTCCAGTGGACTCACGGCTCTCCCTACTGGTTTTGATAACAGCCTGCAGAGATCCTTCTGTACTCTGCTAAGGTAACCCAGGAAAGCTCTAAATTACCACAAACAGCAACTGCATAAATCCATGCATATGTATACATCTTTATATTGCTCCTTCAGTAATCTATACCACACTTGATGGCTCTGAAACCAGTTTCATGTTTAAGAACTTGTCATCTTTTCTTTGGTACAATTATACACACTGATGTTACACTAAGTAAATGCTTCTCCACAACCTTTTCAGAGAATAGCTTTCTCATACGCCTGAAATGACAAGGGAAAAAAATTCAGAGGTATCAGTAGCAATGGAAAGGTGACTTGTATTTTAAACGTTTAAAAATTTGATTCTGGGAAGTTTGTATGAACTTAAAGGGGAAGAAAGCTAGAAAGTGTTAGAGAAGGACCAGGGGCAGTAGCTTGCAGTCAATGAACAATCACCTGTTCTTACCAGAGGCAAACTGAGATCCCAGCTCAAATAATTACTATCAGCATTATGTTATTATATGAGATTTCTGAGATCAAGGAACAAGTAATACTATAAACAGCAGGGCACAGTTCCTCTTGACTGAGACCGTGGTTGCATTTCTTCACAAAATAATCACTGACCCAACAAGAGTAACAGTATTCCTGACATTGGTTTGGTAAGGACAACAGTCCTTACCAAAGAAAAAGTTGCAACTTTTGATTTACTTCACATGAAAAGGTAATTTGGACTTATCTATTACTATGCCTCTGAATTCCAAAGGACAGACTTTTGAAATAAAAAAAAATAATAAAGTAACTAGTGAAGAACTACTAAAGTACATGAACTGGAATGCAGGATGGCCCCATTTGTTAAGTCAATGATAGAAAGGCAATTTAAAACCCAAAAAAGAACAATGGAAGATAGACTAAATGGATCAATGACCAAATCTTAGATCTTGAGAAAAGAATTCAAGTTTTAAAAAGATCAAAGAAGTAGAGAGACTATAATGAACAGGAAAAGGTCAGCAAAATGACAGGAAGCATAGAGGGACAATGAGAATTATCAAAAATTAAGTTAAACTTTGGAAAGTATACTAAAACAAGGTGCAAAAGACATTTTAACAATTCTACCATATTATAAATAAGAAATTAAGAAAGACTATATATACAATTACTACTGTTTTCTATTCTGTTCAGCAAGGTTGGTAATTTTGATTACAGGTATTTATGGAAGAGGCATACACTAAATTCTTGAAATAATCTTTCTTAAGACCACTTACAGTATGACTACTGATCTGTAGAACTAGTTAAAATCCCTGGGCAACTAGAGGCCTTCTAGGCTAATTCCACTCACAAGTAAACACTAGTATAAATGTTAATGGGTTTCTCCTGTTTATGTAGTATCATGTTAGATGTATATGAACATCAATAAATGATTTTCGTTGTCTAGAAAATTAGTGATCTTTTTATATGATTACATGATACATCTTCAATAGATGCCTATTGATTTTTTTTCCCATTTTTCGTTTGCCAACATTTTTTTCCCTTTTTTTTTTTTTTCTTTCAAAACTCATTCGGTTACTGCATCAAATACAATGAGGCCAGACTAACAGGTATACAGTTACCAGAATCATCGTTTTTTCCACTGACGCATGGACATAACATCCATAAAAGTGTGAAGAACCTGGCATTAAGTGCATTTATTGTAAGACACTGTAAGACAAGATAATGGACAGGACAGAAGGGAGGGGAGTGAGACATCACTGTTCTGCAGAAATGGCCTTGAGACTGATTGTATTTACTGCCTTCACTAATGACTCTGGCTCAGAAATGTAAGCATGTGAAAACGAAATCTGGTAATAAAACAAAGGATTGGTCAATATTAAGAGAACTATCACACAAGAAGAGATGAATGTTCTTGAACATGTGTCTAGTAAATTCATTAAATAATATTATTCAAAGTGTAACAAGAATGTCACTTGAGAATTATACCTAAGAAAGGTCTAATTCAAATTTCTGCTGTAAACTGGGGCCTCAGAAATAAAACAATACAGAAAAGTCTTGGATCTACACACACTTGGAAATGAAAGTTAGCCCCATCTTGAGGAGAATGTAAATATTTACTTAGCACACACAAAAAGGCAGGATGCAAGAAGATATGGCGTTAATGATAGCTTAGATGCAACCAGTGAGACTTTCTCTGGATCTACATGCCAAAAAAGATTCACCAACACTGGGACAGGTACACAGAATGAGCATAGATATGGCAAATCTATTTCACAAAAGGAAATTGTAATGGCGTGGTTTGATCAGCCTGGAAACTACAGGCGTTCAACATGCATATTGTGCCTTTTTCTGACATCTCTGGTATCAGCAAAGGATGTGGAGATATACTGTCACACTCTTTCCTGGTCTTCAGAGGAAAGGGATAGTACAACCAAACTGCCACAGGACAAACATATGCTCACTGTGAATGACATTTTGTCCCTTACCATCACAAGACTGAAGTTCTGTATTTAACTTCTAATTAGATTTTAAAATGGAGTCTGGAAGTTTCTGTTGAGGTTGTTCCTAGCATCTAGAAGCACCTTCCATTTAATAAGGTGACTTCACCATTTTGAATTAAACATACTTCCTATGGTAATCTGGCTTTATAGTCATAGTCATGTTCACTGTGCACAAGAGACCCAGCAACCCTCAACAGGAGAGCTGGGCTTGCCTGATTTGGCAACTCATCAGAGATGAGTAAAAAGAGGGGTGGTCTCCACCTGTTCATCAACATGCTATCAGGGCTCTTCCCATCATTTGTTCTCACTTCAGAGAAGATTTGGCATAGTTACTCTGATTAATGTGATCACTAAGCATACCAGATTTCAGCCTTTTACCTGGTGTCATCTTGACCTCATGGCAGATCTTTTTAGAAATATTCCTCTGTTTTTCCAAGGAAATGCCAGAACTGGCTGGTTTGATGCAGTACACGAATTTATCTCCCATTCGGGAATGAAGACAGATGTGGATGAATATGCAGACCCCTGCTGTGTCTGGCCAAACGTCCATTTAAACCACAATCCTTCCTGTGAATTGTCCCTTTCCCAGACAGGACAGTCGCAACCAACTTACTTATTCCTAGTACTTGCCTATGCTGTACCACACCTTTCACCATTCCTTTTTGTCATTCACTGAACATTTTCTAGTTTTAGTCACCTTTTTGAGATGAGCAGTCAAAAACTGCCCACAATATTAAAAACACAGACTCTTTTGCTTTTTTCTCATAGTACAATGGATGTTCTTCAATTTGATCTTTCTTCCTTTAATAATACTCCCTAATTTTTTTTGTAAATGATACTGAGCACTGAGCAGATGTTTTCACAGCGTTATCCACTATAACCTCAAAACATCTTCCCTGTGTTAATGGTTAGACCAGAAAAAATTGTTTTTTCTCCTTGAATCACTTAGTATTTATCTACATTAAATTTCATCTGCCATTTTGCTGCCCAGTCATGGAGTCCTGTACATTACATCTGTCCTTCCAAATCAACCCTTGTTTCTAATTCTGTGGTTAACATAGTTATCTACTAGCAAACTTTGTCATTGTCCGTTTTATCTCTTCTTCCAGGTCATCAGATTCTCCCTAAAACTGAACAGCCTGGATATACTTTCATAATCTCATGTTTTCCGAATGTTCTTTCTAGACTAGCTTGATAATCTATTCATCACACAGGCTCTCTAGCATGCTTATGGATACGCAAGTTGATTGCTTTGCTCCCTAGAGTATATTCCAGTGCTGTAGCATGTGATAAACTAATGACTGAAAAAGCACAAGGGCAAGTGTGCAACACAACACCTTAAACGGACAGTCTAAAATTAATATTTCTGAAGCAATTTGAACTACCCTGATATTCTAAATTTACTTGATACTTCACATACATTCTTTTCTCAGTATATGCTTACTTTTTTATGTAATACACTGCAAGAAAAAAAAAGTTATAAAGTTCTAATTGATCTGTAATGGACAGAAAGAGCAATGTATCCTTTTCAACCAGTTTAAGTCTCATTTGTGTTCTTGAAATTTAATAGTTTCCGAGACATTCAAACAGAAATATATTCAAACAGAAATGTCGTGTTCAGCCTCTTTCCAATGTGAAAATGAAATTTAATTCTTTGCAGTTCTGATAGATTTTACAATTACAAATAGAAACATCTTTAAAATATCAAGTCATCAATAATCAAAGGCTCAGGAGAGGTTTGGGGTTTTTTTTTAGTACAAAAGCTATAGTTTTCTTATAATGAAAGTTTATTGCCAACTGTACTCAGGTAAGCCATGTGACAGTTTGGATTTCTTCTGTGTAAAACAAAAGTGCTATTATACTCACAGTTTGTGAAGACTGTTAAGTCCAACAAACATTTCTGGTGTTAGGCAACCGATTCTGTTATTTGAAAGATCTCTGAAACAAACAAAAAATCCGCAAAATATTAGGTCTGTCTTATTCATACACACACCTACATAATCACATACAGCCTCTTTGTTTTTAACACAGAAGGAGTCAGAGACAAACAAGAAATAAAGCCTCTTTCTGTAATGTAGCATAACTGAATTAAAAAGATTTAACAACTTTAATATTAACATTATTGAGCAATATTCCACAATTAAACATACCATACTGCAACTTATACTAGTTGCATTTAAATGTGATTTTATACATGTAGGAAATAAAACACACAAAATAATTTCCAATATAAAGAATTTTCTTTATTAAAGTTACTAGCACCTGTTTGTTTACACATGAAAAATACTACGCATTTTATTGCGCACAATATTCAGCCAAAATAGACATATTTTTACTGTTTACTAATGTCTCATCTCATTCACAGCATCCTTTGTTGCTGAAGAAATTACAGAAACCAGAGGGCAAATAATTTTTGAGCTAGTAAGGTCAGTCTTGATAAGCACTTGGCAAGCTCTTTTAAGAGCAATATTGTGGCTGTCTCAGATCACAAATAATACAAAGCACTATGTTCCATAACTCTTGTCTTTAGAAAGGAGTATGGATGTTTTCTGCACAAGTCATACTTACAACATAATGTTCAAGATACTTATAGGAAGGAGACAAAAATAGGTACGAACAATTCTGTTGTGATAACAACATGAATTCTGCCCCTTGGTGCATTCCAAAATACTGTTTAATTTTTATGTATTTGGTTTTCAACCTTGACACAAATTTTCTTTCTTATCAAGTATGGTTTTTGAAATAATTGCAGTAACGTAAGGATCTGAAGCGATTATACTTCCATTAAAATATTAAAATTGATCTGAATATATTTTTGTTTTAGAATCAGTGGTAGTCTTCTGATTCCTTTGTTACATTGTGCAGATCCCTATTTTTCTATTGTTACATGAGAACATTAAAGGCACGAAACAGGAGAATAAAGGTTGTAGTTTGACAAATCCAGTTATTGCTTTCATGGAGATATAACCAATTAGCTAGAACGTGATGACAATTTATTTAGAATTCACTACAAAGTCTTCTATCAGACGAAGAACATATTGTTGTACAATTAAATGATAAAACATCACATTAGAATGAAAATATTTCTTAAATGCTTGTCAGGGATAGTAAGCAGGCAACAGCTGAGAAAACAACGTGGATAACAATATAATGCAATAATTGCATATTGGCGTTATTCTTTTACGTTCTCCTAATGAAAGCTACATAGAAAATCTAAAAATGCAAGTTTAAGACAAACATACATACATGTATATATCTATGTATCCTTCTATTAGAAGAGGTAAATAGTAAACAAGAACCTACCCAGAACTCTTGATTGGGTAATGCTTTACTTCTGCCTAAGCAAAGTCTAAACATGTATGGAAGAAACACGTTACGATACGGGGCATAATTTGGGTAGTAAAAGTAAATTTCATCTAAACTAATCAAAACAAGTGCATATTTCTCCAAGTGTGGCACACAGTAAAACGGTATTTTTAACAAAGAGAAAGGCTACATATCCTTTTCTCAAAGCTAACTTCAACGAGTGTTACTTTCACAATACGATATATGGCAGTGGCTGAAATTTCTGTATTATAAGACATATTTTCTAAAAATACATTAGCAGAAAGAAAAGGCAGCTTGCTGCACGTTCCTCCAGACTAACAGCTGTTATATTAGACATAATTCAATTCGTCATGTATAAAGCTGGTGTTGGTTTTCAGGAGTAAGACTGATAAGAACTTACTAATTCTGACTTGTAAAATTGATGTTAGAGAAAACAAAACTCTCTTCTGATGAATAACCATGTGCCATAATTTTATAGTGCTTCATAAATTTTCAATTTTCATCAGTTTTGTGTGTACCTTTTTGAGTAGTCCCTTGAAATAATTCAGTTTGTCATTCAAATACAAATTATAACATTCTCCAAATCACTCACAGAAAACATTTTGATGTTGACAGCTTGCAGTTTGTCTGTCTGACCTGCCATAGCCATATCTCTTACAGTTGCCCATATTACATCAGTTTCTGCTTTTCACAGCATCATATATATTTTACATGTGAAATACGATGGGAATGTAAAGTACAGTCTTAAAGTAATTACTGCATTCAGCATTCAACAGGAGTTTACCCTATCTATTCCTCTTGCTCCCAAACGGCTACCCAACAGCTACACAGTGAAGGAGTCCAGAGATTTTCTTGTTTACCATGAAATTATGCTGATTTGTAGCAAACATATGGCAATCTAGCAATTAATTGATTCCCTGTCTCTAAATTCCTC
The DNA here is from genome assembly GCF_034619465.1 of Leptosomus discolor. Taxonomy (NCBI): domain Eukaryota; kingdom Metazoa; phylum Chordata; class Aves; order Leptosomiformes; family Leptosomidae; genus Leptosomus; species Leptosomus discolor. The sequence continues at coordinate 17,001,111 of NC_141396.1, read as the reverse complement.
CCCCAGTGTTAGTTGCTTATATCAGCAACAACAGGTTTTTTTGAGATCTAGCGCGATAAATCTCAACATTGCCATTCCTAGTTTGCTGAACAGTCTTTTCTTCTCACTTTTCCCAGTGCCTAATGGCTTCCTCTTCCTTGACTTGTCTCTCCTGGCTGACCTAAGGCTCCACCTGCGCAGTCTTCAGATGTGCAGCCCATGACTTGCACAGGTTTCCTGGTTTTCCCACAAGAGGTCAGGGTTGTGTTATTAGAATATGCAGCCAAAGCAACAATTAGCACTTTGATCATTTCATTGTATTATCCCTGTATAGAGTGAGCAAGAAAGTTTCAACCTAATTTTCTTTGCTTTAAAAATGTGCATGCTACTCTGACTTCATCATTATTATGTCATGCACTTTCTAGCCAAACACACTCAAACTTAGTGGTTGGTGTTAGAAAATACTGCTACCTGTACAATCAGAGATGGAAATCTTTTACTTAGGTTGTGCAGTGTTCCCTGTATGTATCAGTTAGGGAATTTAAACTCAGAGAAAAAAAGCAGAAAGATTTGTAAATTTCTTTTTCTGTGGATTTGCATTCCTTCTTATCTAAATCTTCCCATCTCACAAAAATAATCCCTGTTTTCTCATAGGTTTTCTCATCACACATAAGACAGCACACACGATGGCTAGGCAGATTTCTGACGTGCTGATGGCCTGGTTAGCCAGTACATGGACATTTGGATGCTGTCACTTGGAAAATTACAATTATAATTAAAAAAATTGTTCATCTCACTTTTTCCTTTAGGCTGAGTAGAACTAAGGAGGGTCTGTAGTCCTTGTTAATAAAAATCAAAAAGGCCCACTTATAGGATTTTATTAACTTAGATATTTTTACCCTCTACAAATATAGTTTAAAAATCAACCAGTGCTTTCAAAGGTTCTATGAGAACATTTTCAAAGAGAGAGGAATGATGGACAGGGAATATATTGCATATGTCTTGTTTCCTTAGAAAACCATGCTAAAAATAAAAAAAATAATAACCAGAGTCAGTGTGTGTGGTATGGAAAACATTAGACAAATTCTAAAGCATGACAAAGTTTCCTTTCTAAGAATTTATTTTATAGACCTGGTTGGTGATAAAAGTAGACCTTACATAATGAAAAACTTAGTGTAGCACAAAACACTGTTTACATATATTTAAAACACTTAAATTTATTTCTGATTAATGTCTATAGTGACATATTGTCTACTAAGTCATTAATTAGGCATGTCTTTTAACTTTGTAGATGTACTTGTTAGGGCATTTATGGGAGAGCAAACAGATAATTTTAAATGGAAAAAGGTAAAAAAGGGGAAATAGAAAAAAAAGGGAAAGAAGAAGAAAAAGGCATGTTAAATTTAAAAAGCACAGTGTGTGATTTTCTATTTTACAGCCAGTGTCCTTATGTGATTATTGCTTGGTGGCATATTTGAGTTGCCTAAGGACAGAAATGTCGATACAAACACAATTCTCAAAATAATTCAAATGGAATTAATACTTACAGGCGCTTCAGTTCTGAAAGTCCATGGAATGCCCCTGGCTCAATTGTGCTGATCAAGTTATTCTTCAGATCTCTAGAGAGACATAGTAGGAGGAGCAATTAATTATCACTTTACCTACTGTACTACTGCTGTACATGAGAATTGTGAAATGCAATGCAATCCTAACCTTTATTTGTCTTAGCTAAAACCAAGAATGAATTTCTTTTAAATAGTAACTTCAAAAACATTACATCATTTGCCGTTTATAAAAACACATTTTTCCAAGTAAGATGGTTAAGATTAGATGTTAAAAAAAAATTCTGCTTGTTTTAATTTGTCTCCTTTTTATAGTTTTCAAAACAAGCTTACCAGCTATTCTTGCCACAGGAAAAACATTTTAATCAATGAGTGACTAAAATAATCAGTCAGCAAAGCAAGAGCCCTTTAGTTTGCTTATTCATTGTGCTGTGCACTTCACACTTAAATTTCTTATTTCCACCTAATGTAGGCAAAGCAGCTGGCACATGAGATATAAACAGATAGGTCAAGTTTCTGTCTTGAAATACAAGAAATTTCTTGTATCTGTCAGACAGGTGCTTCATTTTGCACTCGCTGACAATCCAGAGGATTGGCTGTTGCACAGATAAAGAATATTTCACTGGCATTAGCAATCTCGTCTGCTCTTGGCACAGTGCTTGGGGCCACAACATTGCTTTCAGCTCAGTCCCCACAGAGATTTACTGCTGAATTGTCTCAAGACTCTTGTGATGTGAACACTGAGGAAACGCCTTTAGTGCAATCAGGTAAGCAGGCCTAGGAGATCAATGCTGTAAATTCTTGTAGAGTCAGTGTTCATCTTCTGACAATTTGCAATTCATAGGGAACAACTGGTGTGCAGTAATATCAGTGTTGTTTCTCACACTTGCCACGCCCAGCACACACACTGCTCAATTCTGCCAAAGTATGGATGTAACAACAGCCACATGAGTCATCTTACGTACAACTTTTTATTTTACTGCAAACAAAACGCACACTAGGTGAAAAGCTGGTTCCGCTAGCCGTGATTACCCTTGCTAGGGCAAGATTTCATCCCAAATGTTTAGTTCACAGTAGGATATATTTTAATTTCAAAGTCAAAATCATAAATAAATCATTCTGTATTTTGGTAGTAATTTTTGCAGATATTTTGAATACAGTTCCAAAAATGTATCACACCCATTCAATTTTAGCGATGATGCTGATGAATGATCTGTCCCTAACAAAGATCTCAGTCACGCTCCTTATGTTCTTAAGTTCAGCTTTCAGCTTGCAACATGCGACACTGAGTCCTTCAGTTTTGAAGATATTTCAAAGTTCATTTTTTTCAGCTGCTTTTTTCACTAATAAATCATTATCTGTTCATTATGCAAATAAACTCAATAAAACACGCTAATCTCAGTCCAACACAAATACAACGGATAATACAAGAACACACTAAAAATGCACCAACTATTCCAGTTGTTTTAAACAGTGCTGCATGACTCTATGCATATACAGATACTTTAAGCATATGTATTACATGGCACAGGTCATTCCTATTTGCCAGAGCCACAATGACCGCCCCTCACTTGTTGGTAAGCTAGCAAAAAGCCTAAAATGCAGAAGTGCTTCCTTTTCATTGCTACTGTGCAGTAGAGAGAGAACTATGCCTGTACTGACAGGGAAAGGGAGTGAGTCAGAGACCAGGAAATTCCCCATAGTCTCAAGAAACCAGCAATACAAGCCAGAGGCAAGGGGAGAAAAGTTGGCACACAGAAGGGAAGAAAAAAAGGAATGTGTCAGTTCAGAAGACAGGTAAGGGCGCCAGGAAGAAGCAGAGCTTGGGCAAGGGTCTTGATGGCAATTTGAGCATTCACAAGAAATCCGCACAGTCTATAACTAATTTTAGGCATAGGTCTAAGCTCTTTCCTTTCTCCTGGAAGTCACATAAACAAAACAATGGCAGAAACACAGACATCAAGGTTGGTGCTTGCACTGATTCTTATCTGGCAAAACACACAACTACCCCATGGAGAACAGAGAGGAATTAGGGGCTACAGCCATCCTCCCGCAAGTGTTCTGCCCTTCTCCATATTCCCTAATCCAGGCAAAGCAGTTTTCTTCCTTGCTTTGTCCCCTTCCCTTCTAGTGAATTTGGATGAAAGAGATCGTAGCTGATTTACTCACAACTGAAATACAGGGGATGATGTTTCTTATCATGAAATCATGCTCTAAGAATTGGAAGAAGCTTTGGGATTTTTTAAATTTTGTAGTCGAACATTTTGTCTTAGTTCCCTAGTACCAGCAGCAGCTACTAGATTCATCTTTCTTCTGCCTTGATCTGCTCAAGAAGTTTGACAATTCCTTTAACTCTGAATTTTCCACACCACCTCATAAAGAAAACTGTTTATACAAAACTTCTGCGGTCTCTTCTCCAGAGACCCATAAACTTGCAAAGCCAATTCAATATGTCCAGTAAAAGTTAATCTACATAAGTGTATTATCCTTTGATGGTTTAGGATTTTTGCTGTGTGGGTGAGCCAAAGCCTCATTTTTTTAACCTTCAAATATTCAATACTAAACAGTTTGGTCTACTGTGGTTCTGTCCACACCAAACACAGGGCCTTAGCTTTCTCTAGACAGCACTACTGCAATATCCTCATAAATGAAATGTAGATCCTTTTGCTTATGCAGTATGTTAAATATATAACTACTCAGGTTGAAGGAAGTTCTTTAACTTGCAGAAGTGAGTCCACATGGAAAAGACTAAAAGGACACTGTTCTCGGCATGGGAACTCCTGTATTCTTATAACTTAAAAGACAAATAAACAAAACAACACACACACACACCCCCAACCCCCCACCCCCAACCCAATACTATAAATCCTTTGGATCTATTCTGATTTATCTCAGGTTTTACACTGGGACACATTTGAAAACCACTTAGAGCCATAGTTCAGAGCAAACATCCAAGTTTTAGGCAGGGGAAACTGGCAGTTTTAGTCATTAATCTTTATTCAATTACACACGTTCTGTGTTAACTGACAACTCATCTAAATGCTCTGCAAGTTGTAATTAGGTGATCATCTCTTATAGCCAACAGTGGTAAAAGCTCACAACAAATATAAAAGAGTCGGTATGAGTGGCAAACTGTTGGAGGTGACTTAACGCCGGTCAAAATAACCAAGTAGACGAAAGGTCTTCCACTTACTGAAACCCTCTATGTTCTAGTTTATGGAAACTCCCTCACTGTTTCCCCATAAGTTGTAACCACATAGGAAAAATCAGCATAGTCCTAAACTATCATCTAAAGGAAGAAAAAAGGCCAGTTTAATGTTAGTAGAACACAGACCATTTCAAGGAAAAGTGTCCATCACTTGCACTGTCCCAAACAAGACATCTGGTCTCCTTATTTTGGAAATTACACTCAAATGAGGTAGGTCATTTTAGTAAGGATATTCTCAGAAAATTGTAGATGATTATACTACCCACAATCCTGGAACTTTCTTAGTAATTAGTATTATTCCATAATGTTTCCATATACTTCTGGCCTAACAAAATAGGTGTTTTCTTCCTTGTCGTCCTTGAAGACTATAATGTGTTTAAAATAAACAAACAACTAAACTGTTAATCACTTAAAATTATTACTTCTGTATTAGGATAATCTATTTGCTTGCTTCTCACTCACATCTTTTTAAAAATTACTTTTACTAAAATATTAAATTAGCTTCTCCCATTTTCTAATTTAGCAAAGAGTTTGTAATATTGAAGCCTTATAGCAGTATCAGCTTTCACTGAGCTAAATACAGAAACCAGAGTAAATTTGGTTGTATGTTTACATTTTTTCCCCAAGAGCTACTGCTGAGGTTTGGCAATAGGTCATGATCCAAGGCACGCCAAACAGCAGCCCAGACTGGGCCACACACATGCACACATGCATACATATCATGCAAGTGATTTTATCATCAACCAAAAGTATGAGAAAACGGAAAGAACCCCAGTATCATAATATTGAATGACCACAGCCTGATCCAGTTAAAGTCCAAAAACAAAGGATTTTCTAACTAACAGTTATGGTTTTGCATCATTTCTGACGCAGCGTTCTAACTTTAAAGTATCTATTCTGAATCCGAATGACGTGTCATTAGTGGTGTGGGTGTATATATCTAGTGGCATGACCTGAAAATAAATCAAAACCAAGTGCCTTGTACACGTACAGATAGATGGAAGCTACATGGAGTTAGCAATAATCATAACAACTGCAGCAGATACCTCAAGGCTGCACAGCTGTACAAAAATAAAATAGTACAATATTTATTGAAATATGTTTCCCCTAATTTTATTACAGTTGCTAGATATACTTGCTGCATGGTACTCTGACCTTAACTAGACCTGAATAGGCAAAAGAACAATATAGAATGGACTGTGTTATCGTTAAAAACCAATCTCAAACGGTTAGAGTAAGTTAACAAGGGAGAGTTCCCTTTTACCTTACAAGTCTGAACTTACATAAATTACATGCAATAACCATTAAGTACTGTCTTCCTACCTGTATGTAGATAATTTGTATGTATATGCAAACCATAGTCCCACAGGTAAAAACATTTGAGGATTCTAGGTGTCACAAGCTGCTGGGAGTTTATCATCTTACACATTAATCTTTGAACTGACTTTTACTTACTAAAGACATTTAAGTGGAGTTACCTCAAAAAAAACAGCTGACTTCAGGAGAGGAAATCTGTGTTTGAAATATTCACTTCCTGATGGCTTAGCTGAGAGTTAAATGAAACAAGAGGAAGAGGCCTCTAATGGCACTTTACAAGAACATTTAATAGCTACTCCAGGCTTCTCAGCTATTAGATATCTTCCACAGCCAAACCCCTGATTGTCCGAAGGTGTTCTTGAGATTCTTGATACGTCAGGTTTACAGTATGCACTTATACAGTATAAAACAGTGGGAAAAATCACTAAAATATACAGAGTCCATTAACAAAAGAATCAATTTATTTTAAACTACATGCTGACATTTTGGGCATTTTGTACCAACAACTACACCATCAGACACTGCATTTTCATCCCCCCATATACATATCTACATATCAAAATATCTACATATATGTACTGTAGATATTTTGAATACATATTCATAACAAGAATGTTCAACCAATTCCCATACTTCGTTCAAATTCCTGACATCGATACATCTTTCATAAAAAATTATAGGTTGTACCAAGAGGACATCTGTGTTTAGAAAGCTGTCATTATAGTGCTGCAAACTTTCCAAAAAAGCTCTGAGAAGAGCAATCAGTTGTTGAGCAGATGCCAAATACCAGTGAAATATGACTGACTTTCCACATTTTGCATATTACTATGAAAAAACAACAGAAAAAAAAAAAAAAAAAAGATCACATCTTCCACTTTCTCATGGAAAACACTCCAACTAAACTAAATGACACCTTTGCCCAAGAAATGAATGCAGACTTGGGACGCTTGAAGAAGATTCACTTTTAAAACATCATTATGATCACAATGGTATGAAAGAGGCATAGACAACAATGCAAGACAACATTTAGCACCTCTCCTGCAGTCACGATGGTGACTGTCAGGGTTAGCAGTCCTGGATACAGGAACAAGAATTAAGATGATATTGGTAAAATGTGTTTGGAAACTCAAGTGTTTGAAGAGATGCACCCATCTGTACAGTACCTATCAGGAGCCAGCGATTCATTCTTATACTTTGGTGGCCTGGATACTATCATCACTTATTTTCATCTCCATTGGGGAATGCATTATTGGTCACACACTGTAGACCAAGAAATAGGCAGGTTAAGCGATATCCGTTATCTGGTATCATCATCAATAACTGACATGCTCCCACGAAACTCCAGAGCTGCTCTTTGGGTTTGGTTTTTTTTTTTTTGTGATGAGAGTAGATATTCAATCTACTTTCCAGAATCAGAAGAGTCATGGATATGTCACAGTTAACTTTTAAGACATAAGGACAAATATTTTTTTAGATTATTCCCAACTTAAACACAGACATAAACATGGACAATAATTGTCCAATAATTGTCTGCCTTTGCAGACACAGAATCATAAGGTTGGAAAAGGCCTCTAAGATCATCAAGTCCAGAAGCTACTGGTCTTTTGTTTGTTTAGCACGTTGGTTATGCATTTTCCTTTTCTTTTTTAATCCAAGCCATTACTGGTTGGATTATCTAAAACAATAGACCCTAAGGAGTGGACAAAAAAATAACTGCTGCCCATTCAAGTACTAATGAATGATGGGAAGTTTCAAACCAGTCTCTTGATGGCAATAATGACATACAGAACAACAGAAAGGTCATCACATTTCTGTGTTTCAATTTAAGAATGATGACTCATTCACATCAAATGTGCTGGGATAATTTGGCAGTTATTCATTATTTAGGAACATGCCTAAAAATGTTAAACAAAGTGCCAATAGTGGCAGCTGAAACAAAACAGATACAGGCTTTATGGCAGTTTGCTTGCTGAAAGTATCCCACAGAATGTTACAATGTATTTCATTTTAATGGTAATAATCATAGAGCAAGAATGTAAGTCTCAGAGTATTTTAATTAAAGGAGAAGTATGTTAAATAAGGAAAACTGAGTAAATAGCTTGGTAAAGCAGGATAGACTTCAGTTGCAAATTTTTTGTTGATACATTTTTCTACATGTATACATTAGAAAACAGCATTTTAAAAGATTAATTTATCCAGTATAAACTCTAGTTTCATTCTAAACATAGCATCAACCAATCAGAATCTGGGATAAGGCTGCAAAGACATTTGGTACTTGCTTTTACTTTAGCATTTTGTTATTGATAGCTCAAAATGAAATGTATTTTCTATTAAAGAGAAATAATCTATGCTTTCCAGACTCATTTTCTCTGGCCTGTTTTCAATAAGAAAAATATTAAAATTCCAAACATACACAATGGTTCCTATATATGTTTTCTTCTCCTGGTAAATGCCACAAAAACAGAGATATATGGTAGAGTCACATTAGGTCTGAAAGTTATTGGCTATGTAGGTGCAAAAGCACATGCTTGGCAGTTGTAACTTAGGGACTCAAGACAGAATGTTTGTGTTGTCCAACAGAAGGAGTCCCATGGATGAGTTCCACGGGGCTAAAACAAGACTGAAAGGCCAGAAGCAATAAATGCCAAGGGAGGCACATAAAGTGAATTTCAGTGTCCGCAGCTCTCCAGGCAGCTCTGCAGTGCCAGCAGAAAATACCTGCATGAGTGTTAGCAATCACGCCTTGGTGTACAGTGATAGATTTGGTATGATGTTGATTACAACAGAAGAACTTGTGTCTATCTGTAACTATGCAGAGAAGTGATGAGCACAGAAACCTTCGGCGGCTGAAAAGCGCCAGAGGTTTCCTTAATTTCTACACCCCTTGGGGCTTCTCTGTGTGTTCCTCCCTAGAAGGCATTTCAGCAGGGCTTAGGTTTCTTGACACACGCTCCAATCCTCTTGAAAAAAAGGCTAACTATGGGAGAAAAAGAAGGGGAAAAAATAAATCTATTCCGAGCTGAATTCCAACCTGTGAGAAAAGTGTTCACAAAGAAAGTGGAAAAGTAGGAAAAGTATCCTCTTTTCTTTTTAAATGAAATGGTCTGTACCAAATAAAATGTAAACCAGACACTTAGAAAGTGGATAAATAGTGTTTTCTACTAATGGAAGTTTAAATTCTAGTGTCGGAATTGTTATTCCACATTCTAACTCTGCACTTATTTGCCTGTTACAGACTTCCAGGAATGTGTATCCCATGTTCTTAGATCAAATTTCAAACTCCGGAATCATAGTTTAATTACATATTACAGCATAATTACAAATTTGAAAATGAAATATTGTAAAATTATCCTGTATTTTCAGAAGTGCATCTGAATTAATTTTCCTTAATAAAATAGGCATATTTACACAAAATTATCAGAGATATAAGGGTAATGAAAATGTGTTTTGTTAGCAATGAGAACCATAAAATATACAAACCATTGTGTCATGGAGTTTCGGGTTTGTTGGGTTTTTTTCGTTGTTGGTTTTGTCTGGATTTTTTTGGATTTTTTTTTTTTTAAAAAAAAGGAAATGTTTTATTATTTTCTGTTACTAAAGCAATATTGACTTGGAAAAATACAAGCAATTTTTTTACTGAATTTCAATTTGAACTTCAGAGAAATATTTTCTTTCATGGCTTAAAATTTCCAAAGAAAAGAAGTAAGAATTCCACACTGAACTGTAAAGGAAAGATAAGTACCTGCAGATGCGCCACAGATTAGCTTAGAGTAGTTTTGAGCCAAAAATAAGATAGTTTACTACTCAGTCTAAATCAATAAAATATGAATCACCTTTCCTATAATGTTTATTTTATTGTAGTGTTTTCATAAGACAGAAGTAGAACACTTCTAAAAATAAGGTGATTCAATATTAAAATGTCAAGGAGAGACTCGGTCCTTTTGCCTGCTTACTATTTCTATGTAATCTCATTGAAAGAGTAAGAAAACTAATAATATCACAAAGAACACAGTCACTGATTATATACTGAATCCCAAGAGACCTGCAGTTGTTACTTAGTTCATGATGGGAGATGGGCAACTCTGCCATAACCTTTACCCATCTCCAGGAACGAGTATAGTCACAGCCATTCTTCCTATTTACCTGGGTCAGAGCAATGTCCAGATACATTCCAGCATCACCTAGAGCAGGAAGCCTTTTGCAGGTAAGGAGGGGGAAAAAATTAAAAATAGAGAGCATTTGAACATTTAATTCGGCCAATGTTAGAGGGAACATTAATTACATAGAAATCCTCTCAATTTAAACAGCCAATAAGAAGTAGTTTAAGGATAACAGGGGAGAATCGTCTATAAGTAATTTAGCTCAGAAGAATTAAATCTTGGTGAAAGACTGGTCTGCGAATCCTTCCCCAGAAGTCTCTGTTTTATATAAACTGGGGGGTTGGTAATAACCTAAGACAAATTTGAGTAATTTAAAAAACAATGACATGTGCCAATAAGAAGGCATGTAGAATTGTCTTCTGCAGAAATCGGGTTTAATGACTATCCTCTTCAATCACTCTGAAGAATTCCCTTGAGAATTTTCACTGCATAGTTTTTACAGCTGCACATTCCTGCAGGTACTTGCCAGAAATTTCAAAATACTTTTTGGTAAAATTTCATATGTCATATGGACAAATGGTAGAGCAAACTAGAAGGCTAAAGAGTAAGGACACCAGAGGATCTATACAAATGTACAATTTCTACACATTCTTTAAGCTCATCACCATATATTTAATATGCTATACAATCCATATGTTGTGAGATATTCAAGTAAAAATTATTTTAAAACAAACTAACAATTTATAATTTTCCTACCTCAGAAGTGCCGGACTGATATTAATTTCAAGCCAAAAACTCTCCTATTATAAATAATAAGTTGGCACATATTTTACAACTTGTCCCTGTTGGTCCCACTTGAAATGTTCTTTTTCAACAATTTCCACTTTTCCTAGTTTCCTAGGAAACAGAGATTACCATTGGTTTTTTCCTAGCATTTCAGACAAAATTATAGTTTTTTTCAAATAAATATTCTTTTGTTTATATGAATGGCTCATTTATTCAGCTCTTAAAAATACAAGAAGAAAAATCAACACAGACATAATAATATGCAATAGTAGCTGGGGCCACAAGAACACCCACAGCTCTTCAAGCCCTGAAAGTATACCAAAAAAATGGAGGATACAGGAAAGGAAGCCCAAAAAAAGGATGCAGGGAAAGGAGAACTATGTTATTGTTGGAGATAATTATTGGTGAATGCTGTTAGTATATTTCGTTCAGTTAGGTATCACTTCCTTTGCTATCCTTCTCACCACATAGAGTAATAAAACAACTTTTCCCATCTTGTTTTTTCATAGCTTACTTCATGGCATCTCTTATCCTACCTTTTTCACCTCACCTCTCCCTCAGCCCCTCAGAAACAGTGCTTTGTTTCCACAGTCTTCCTATGTAAGGCCAGGGACCCAGCTATTCTCTCCCACAAATAATTCAGTTTATTCGTCATTCAGGCGTGAAAGGGGCACAAAAGCCCTCAGGTGCTTTGGAGAGCCACAATCCAATTTCTCTGCTCCCTGCCTAGCCAGCTGTGCCATGCTGGTTTTCTAACAGATTATTTTATTTTCTGTTAGTTGTGGAAGTGAATCAAGGACTGCATTTCTCAGTAAAGCGCATATATTATATTGAGAATAAAAGCATACAGCAATTAATATTATCATTAATATTAATCAGCAATGGATATCTCACTTTAAAGCTCAGAATCATGTCCATATATGATAAATCCTAATACCACTATTTCCTTACCAAAAAAACCTGTTAACACCTTCCAGTGCTGCTAGGGCATGAAGTATTAAAGAAAAAACTTTGGTGGCAGCAAAGGTGCTTTATGGTGGCTATTCTAACACATGTATTTATAAATCTGCATATGTATTTATAAATCTTCTTAAAGGATGACAGCATCTGACACAAATCATGTGTTATCTTAATGACATCACTATATAAAATACCAGATGAGTATATCATACAGCTGAGAAAGCTGACTACACATCAGCCTAACTGATCTTTTGTGGTCCTAATGGGAAACAGGAGTCTAGATGCTCATAAATTCAATTAAGTGGCTTCCTGAAATACAGCTAAACTTCACGTTACGTAAATTAAAAAAGGAAAATATTGTCCATAATTTAAACAGATCCATAAACTAACTTTACAAGTTAATTTTATATTCCTGTCACTTATGACTACTAATATTGACCTTTTTTATAGAACACCTTATATAATTTTTTTAACATGCAATGCCCTGATAAATCTATTCCGGTGTTACAGCAAAAATAATCTTAGTGTCTAATCAACCAGTTTGTTCAACTATACAAGTAACAATTTATATTGCAACAAAATGATGACCTAACAGCTTGTGTCCAGGCAAAACTCCTAAGAAACACTGCTAAGTGTTTTTACACACCTGCATTTTAAGAGGCGTATAAAAATAATTCCTTATAATAATAAATCTTACATCTAACAAATGTATACAAACTAGTAGGCTGTTAGACTATTCTAGGTCAGTAATACAGCTACAGTTGACCCGGAGGAGCTGGTATTGTATTTAATTGTTCAGGTGCTTTGCACTGACTGACAACACAGGAAAGATGCTTTTCATTCTGACTCAACAGCAAAAGTGATCTGCAAATTGTGACCTTTCATTCCTGCCTACAGTTGTCTAATACAACTTACTTTCACTCTGTTTCTGACCATTTCACTCACTTCTAACCACTAGTGATTTTTCCCTATATTTATTTCCCTCTGCTTACATTGCTCTCCACTGAATTTCAAGCAGAAATTCCTGGCTTCTGTCATGTTCTGCACATTTCATATTCATGTAACAACAACTATAATAACTTTGAAGATGTTATTCCATTAAAATATTTCCCTGGGTTTATATTTAATAAAAATAAATATCTTGCATTCATTCCTTCTACTGTGAAACATTTTTATCCTTTACACCTGAAAAGACACGTACAGTATGTTTGCCCTTTTAAAAAGTGATGAATCCAGTACCTACTCGTAAAACACATCACAGTACTAGACTGTGACCTAAATGCTTTTTAGCAAAAAAACCCAAAAATAGCTTCTTAATACTTTTATCCAGTAAAATTAATTATTGACTTGCAGATTATGACCATCACTTGTAAACATTATTCTTACTAAACAAATCTAATAATTTTTTCTATAGTCCTGTTATGAACTGTTTAGATATTAGGATAATTAAAGTAGTATAAATGACTATATAAAGGCAAAAATATCTTGATTATAAGAGAGACATAAAGAACACAAAGATAATGACCATTGCACCAATAAAATATGATGGCAAAGAGAACTCTTCCAAGTATTTAAATTACATACTACATCCAATTTTAATAATTAAGCACTGATCAAGTCAAATAGACCTTGAATTCCAGATATCTCCTGCACCTCTTTATGAAGGAAACTCACAGATGACACTTTACTAGTTGTTCTAAGCTTTATATTACCATATATCATCAATAGGATGACACTTTTCTTATTCTTTCAAAGGCTCAAATAATATGAGCAACAGAACAACATCCATCCATGGAAAATTTAGAAAGCACTGTAACACTTATTATTTTATGTTGATTTAATTACAAAAATATATTCTTTAATCTGAAAAAGTATTCACCTTCTAGTATGCAGTTCACACCTTCTGCAAAAGAATCTCTCCTCAATGGCTACTTCACTTGTCAAGAAAACAAAACCTGACCTTGGGCCCTGACACTAAAATATTTCTTCCTTCAGGATAGATTTATTAATGGAGAAAAAATGCTCTTTCAAACTAGTGTTTCCTTTCTAACTTGCTGGTTTTTTCAAGCAATCTTGAAACTTCTCAGCTGAAACCCAGCTAACAACTCTGCTTCATGCTGATCTCAATTCTAGTTAATTGTGAATTAAAGTTCACTATAACTATGTAAGAACTAGCAGAATCCGACCTTCCTTGTTAACAGACAACTGTGAATTTCTCTAACTGATGACCTTATTTGAAAATGCTTTATCGGGGAGCAGGTCACTCTTTGACTTTTCTAAGGTCAATACTCAATTCTGAAGTCACCCTTTTCCTGAGAACTCAGCTCAACAGATCAGCTACAGTTGCCAGAGAGCTCAGTAAATAACGCATATGTTGTTCTTCAGAGATGCTTCCTTTTGTAGGTTATTTTCATTTAGCCAATATTGAGATATAAAAAAAAAAAAAAGTTCTATTTACACAAGCAGTATCAGTATAGAATGATGGGACACAGCTGGTTAAATGACAAAGTATTCACAAGCAGGAGTACAAATATTTCTGAAACAAACGGCAGGACTGGATAATCTTTTCTTCAAATCAATTTACCTGAACAGGCAGAAAAAATTTCCAACACTTAAATATGCAAGCATATCAAACTCAGAAATGACTTAAAGCCTAGCAGAAGCACAGTAATATATAGTGGCCACCCAAAGCACAATGGAAAAAATGTTGGCCCAGGTCCAAAAAATCACTTAAGCTGACTAAAGTGGAACTTAAGTGGAACATAGTACTAACTCCTAGAGAGCAATTCACAGCCCCCTCTTCACCTCTTACGTGTCCGAATGGCTGCAGGTACCTTAGCCTTCACTTTTCAAGTTCCCAAAGGACAGAAATGGTGCCAGGCATGTCAAACACCTCAGAGCTGGTCTCATACAAAAGCTCTTTCAGGATTTGCAGACAAGACCTGCCTACACCAGAGCTCTCTACAGCACCAGGCGGGCTAAGGGGATGCACTCAGCAAAGCCACAAAAACAAAGCACAGCCCAGCATCCCAGATAACAGCAAAGAGGTGAGGAACTGTCACCATCCATCTTTTCTATGACAATGTAGCAATTAGAGCTGGGGAAATGAAAGACACTTTCAGTATTGTCCTCATCCAGAAGGGACGTATACCTACACTTAAAACACACAGGAGCTGAAGAAACAGACAGGAGTCTCTGTTCCCTAAAACAGTATTTCTGTATTTTATCAAATGAATGTTTACAGCAAAACCCATTTTCTCCTTGTTGATGAAATACCCTTGGCACTTGACTGCTTCTGTTTTTTTCTTTCTGGCCCCACAAATCTTAAGTGTTTGACTGCGTACTGGTGCAGCTCCACTTCAGCAAGACCTACATCCCACTTAAGGCCTTTCCCAGAGAGGTAGCACAGGTGTCACGTGCTCAGGCTGAAGGGGTTGAACCTGAGTCCTTCTCTTCCCAGGCAGATACTCCAGCCAGTAGGCTAGCATAGAAAGAACGAAAGCACAATTACTTTATTTTATTACTGGGTTTCAAAAGAAAATATGGAGTCTGCTACGCCTATAAAGAGAAATGGCTTCAGAAGAAGCATTAGGTCGCAAACTCCAGTCCCACAAAGGCTTCTAACTTAGGGCTGCACAGGAAATACAGAAATGCTGAAGCCTGACATGGGTAAGCCACTTGGTGCCTGTTTAGCCCCTCAGAATGATGGCTGGTTTGGATCCTCTTCTTACACACCTAATTCTCCCCGTTCACTGTATAAAGAGCTGAGGCCTCCAAAGAATAGATGAGAATTACATTTTGAAAGCTATATATCTGTAGTATGCCTGACAGTGCTGAAAATGACTAAGTCTACTATATCCTGTTGCTGATGGGAGCCTTAGTGACTTCCTCAGCTAGCAAGCTGCTAAGTTTTCTGTTCAAGGGCTGTATGTATTATTTACTACCCATTTTGGCTGGCATTTAGTTTGATTTTAGCTGTTTTCAGATGTATTCGAAATAGGCCAAGACTAGAATCAACTTTCTCTTCAATCCAGCAAGTAAAACCGAAACAAGACAGTAGTAGCAAAATAGAGCAGAGAGCATAATTAATGTGACACACGCTCCTTTCCAACACAGAGAGCTATGGTACACGTTTGGGATTGCAACTCAAGTCTCTAAGAAGTAATGGCACAGCGCAATACGCCTAAGAAACACTGCAGGCAACACTTTGAAAACTAATAATTCTTTTTAATTTCAAAAAGATATGGAGCGTAAGGCAAAATATGATTTTGCATTTCCTTTCCCATATAAAGCATCTTGAAAAGGGTTAATTCTGGAGAACAGTGTTTTCCTGTGGAACAATATACACTGTGCACATATTCCAATCTTACCCCTTCCCCTCTGCTGATAAGTGGTGGGAAAGGGCAACTCAGAAAAAATGTCATCCCATATCTGTCTCCCACTCAGAGCACACTATCCCATTTCTCCAAAATCTCATCACAGTGTTCAGCTCATTAAATTCAACTGGAGGATGAGAACTGAGCTACATCACTAAATGTGCACAGTTTGTGTTTACCAGCAAGAACACTGTATGTAGTGTTGCTTACAACATACCCCGTAATATGGAAGCATTCTCGTTGGGAGCTTTGACAATTTATCTATTCACATCGAAGTGAAACAGAGCCTGCTTTAAAACTGTTGCTCCTTGTCCTAATGGGAAAAGAATATTAAAAAATATTACAGTGAAATCTCTGTTTCCATCAAAAGGTCGTTGATTCAATAGACAAACAACCTAGTGTTAATGATTTAACAAAACATTTTTCACACAGATTACATGCTCATCCATCAATATATACTATTTTTCACATCGAGAAAATAAAGATAATTTCCTTTTCAAATGCCAATTACAAATAATTGTGTGCAAATCAAATACATTGCTTAGGTAATTATCCTTTTACCTAAAGAATCAAATTAAAAACACAATTAAAAAGGAAAAAAATATTGCCATTGTTTGGAAGTAGACTCGTTAACGGGAGAACTGTCCTAAAAAGAGAATAATGTTGTTGTACAATTTGTTCAGCAGCCTGTTGATTTGAATAGAGTTATATGCAGACAAACATATAGGCCTGTATTTCTTCACTCCCTTGTCTCTTTTTTTGAGCATGTATATGCATGAGGGAGAGAAGCTAAAATGCTGATCTTGACTTCATGAACGTAGCATGACCACCACATTCCTGCCAAGTAGTATATGAAATAAAATAAACATTATACATTATTTCAACCATTCTAAATTTAACAAAAAAATGAAATTCACACAATAACCAAAATACTGAAAAACAGTTAAGACTCTTCAAGCTTCTTTGAAAATAAATTTTTCAACTCAAGAGAAGTATGTTAAAAATATCTTGATTCCGAAATTGTCAGCATAATACAAAAGAGTATATGCATGTATCTATTATTGAACATACAGAACCACAAAATGAGAAGCTTATCTCTTTCTCTAACTGGAAGCCTCAAAACAAAATATCCCCCATATCTGCTGAAAATAAAAAAAAAGTGTATTTATACATGTGTGTTAATAACATAATAACCTCAAATGCAAGCTCCATATTATTTTAACATCATATTGACAGTATTCTGCACTATTTCTGATAACTTACAATATACTATATTGTTTTCAAGAAATTAAAATGTAAATGATTTATCAAAACACATATAGTCAACAAGTGAAAGTGACAATGGAAACGTTTTTATGCAGGCTTCAAAAGTATTTTGCAGATAAAGTCAAAATCTACAAGTTCAAATCCAACAAAACCCATCATCATCAGACAAATTTAGCAGGTTTAGTTGCAACCATGTATGTATTTTTCCATAATTGACGATGACAACACACTTGTTTATTATGTATGAAATATAAAATTTATGGTGTATTTAACTATTTATTTTATTGCTTTTAAGTGCTTGGGTGGTGACTGCTGCTATTAAAAAATTGTGAGTGTTGAAAATGTTGACAGTTAGGTGAGGTTCTCCTTTTTCGTTTTAAATGAAGGCTCCTCTCCCATAGAGCTAAATATAGATATTATTTCTAACTTTGAATCTAAGTAACATATAGGTGACTGATCCAAAACAGTAAACAAAAATAGGTGGTAGAAATTTAAAATCATTCCCTGACATACTACCTACAAGTGCAGACAGCAACAGAATTAGGTAATTCAAAAAAGTGATTCCCATACAACAGTAGATTCTGAGAGAGTATGAACTGATCTGTGCATGCATTTCAGTAGAGGATTTAAACAGCCTCATGGCAAGATATTAGAAAAAAACCACATTTCTAACTGTGATTTATTTCCCACTTTAATTTGATTGTACCTTCAATGGGGGATTTTTTCAGGAGGTATAATACTGCAATTCATCTAGAAACTTTTGTCAACATTTGAAGTTATTACTCTTGATTTACTAACAGGTTCAGGTAGTACTAGCCTTGTACAAGTTAACCATCTGAAATCACAGGGCTAGATATGACTAAGCACTGCTACATTCCACTAGGCTGATAAATCTGGCCATTTACATATTAATTAAAATACAGAGGCTGATATCCAAAATAATTTCAGCAGTTATATCAATACAATTTGAACTAGATGTATTCTTGTACTTTTGTATATTTTTGGCTCAATGGCTTGTTTCCAGGGAAAACAACAACAACAAAAAAAGAAAATATTTATATTTATCTTACAAAAGACTCCAGAAGGTCCCAGTCAGAGCTGGAGCTCTTTTGTGCTGTGCAAACACATTTTTTCCCCATTCAGGGTATATATAGAATGACTGGACACAAGCTCACTCATATACAATCATTCACAGGATCAGCCACAGACGTTATGTTCCCTGCCCTAAAGAGATCAGAATAAAATTCATAGGAGTTTTGTCACTGACCCCTGAGAGACCAGAATGAAGTCAAAGAAATTCTTGCCTTACAACTATTTCAAATGCAACAGAAATACAAAGTAGCAGTTGAAACAAAACTTAAATAAAACATGATTTAAACAAACTAAAATGGCCCAGATTGCTCTGATGTTGGGGGAGTGTTCATTTTAAGCTAATTCTATAAACTGTGAGCATTTGCCTGGGCATAGACTTTTCACAATGCTGATTCTACAAAACAGCTCCTTCCTGACCAATCTGCTCGTTCTGACTTAGCTAATGTATTTATGACACCAGTATTTAAGGATCTGCACAAGATTTACAGGCTACCACAGCATGAACTCTTGCCAGTAAAGCCTTAATTACTTTCAGAAAAATGGAGAATGTGATGACTATGTTTATTGTTATAACCTTTTTTTTTTTTTTTTAACTAATCAAAGACAGCTTAAATGATTCATGGGGAAGACAAAATATTCATAAAAGCTCTACAGGACAGTAATTATTGAAGAAAGTATCAGAAATTTGTAGCTTTCCCAGTAGCAGAAAAATCCTGTCCCATTTCTGAGGGGGGAAAAAAAAAGTCACCTGGCATAGACCAACATTTCTGGCATTTATAAATGTCCGCAGTGTCACCCAGAAAACAGATAACTATTGTATAGTGTATTAAGTCCTTAGTCCAGCTGGTCCATTTTTTCTAAACTTTAAAAACCATTTCCAAAAATACAAAGCATTTTTAATGGATTTCAATGGTCTCTTTCTTTTTTTACATAAAATCACTCAGAAGAAGGATGTTTTCTTAAAAACAATCTGCTATCCAGGTCCACCCTCCCAGGCATGTCCCTTGGAGCCGTTCCCAAACTATCCCCAAAGCACTAGCCTTTCAGCAACTAGAATGACAACTTTTTAATTGTTTGAGATCCTGCAGGCTTCTATCTGAGAACAAAGCGTGCACATAAAGCACATTCTATGGCCTTGATTCAAATTCTTTTGAAAATAAATGATATATTGAAACAATGCTATGTTATATAAAGTAGTCTATCTGACACTGGATGCTCAGCATTACACCAAATCGTAGCCAAGTTCATTTCCCACCCATGCAATTGGACATACTAGAAGTACAATAAAACTTACACAAAGCAACTTTTTCATTATGTGGAACCTAAAGCATTTGAAGTTTGAAGGGACTTTACCACGAACAAGAAAAGATGAAGTCTGTTTAGCAACTGACAAATAAAATAATGAATCCAACACAAAACTCTATCTGATGGTTGGTAGTGATACATCCTAATACAACATGAACAAGGGAGTACCCAACGAAGTTCAAAAGCAATATATTTAAAGCTGACAGAAGGAAGTACTCTAACACAATATGTTATTAACCTACAGTCTCATTACCGAAACCTATCACTGAGGTCACGAGCTTAGTAGAAGTCACTAA
Source organism: Leptosomus discolor (assembly GCF_034619465.1). Lineage (NCBI taxonomy): Eukaryota > Metazoa > Chordata > Aves > Leptosomiformes > Leptosomidae > Leptosomus > Leptosomus discolor. The sequence goes on along the minus strand of NC_141396.1, from coordinate 16,980,864 downwards.
AAGAATTAGGAATTACACGCCTAATGAGGACATTCACATATACATCAGACAGGATTTCTGAGGACACATTATAAAAAGAGAAAGTTTCATTTATGGATTGTTTATTCTTTATTTGCCTTTCCTGAAGATTTTATATACACCTGAGCTGAAACCCCGATTCAACAACACGGGTAACAGAGCCACTAATTTTAGTGGCGTAGGATGCTCATCTCTGGCACTGGCAAGGGGCAAATTGTTGAAGAAATTGCACAAATACTCTGATTTACAGCATGACTTAAATTCTTCTAATTAAACCATAGTAAAAGCCATAATGTAAATGCTTTCAGAGCACTTTAAAACTGCTCAACTACATGTAACCTCTTTGTTAGTAAATTACAGAATTAAGCTAAGCAAATTTAAACAATCTCTAAATGAAGTTAAGGTTGTGTACTTATAAAGACACAGTATTTCTTCTACATCGCCCTTCAACAACAGCACTGAGGTACATATCTTCCCTTGTTTATCCCTTCTTAGTTCTTATATCTATCAATCTATCAATTATTAATACTTTTTACAGGCCAAACGGCTCCGCTATAATGTAAACTTGGTGACAATTGATTTTGTAATTTAAAGTAAGGGTTTGGGCTGTTATTCTTTCTTTCTTCTTTCTCAGAGTTGGCATGCATTTCCCAGGCAATATAGAGAACATCACATTTATTAAATTAAGCCTTGGGCTTTCAGAAGACTTTACAAAAGGTTATGTTTGTAATCTTCAGTGTTTATTTTACTATGAAACCAACACATTCAGCAATAAGTCAGATTTATTGTGAAAATAAACACATTAGGACCTTATAAATAGCTGTTAGAAAAGTTCCGTATGGTCTGCCAAAAGCCCCAAATGATTGGTTCATGAACTTTTCCTCTGTATGCTCTAATGGCTTGAAAAAATTGTTTATTTTTGACTGGTTATGAATAGATGAGGATTATATTTCATCTACAGTCTCCATTAAAGCATCAGGATTTAGAAAACTTCCAAACTTTTAAGAAACTCACATTAAAAAAAATAAACTGTTGACAGCAGATATACATAATGGAATAGCAAAGTGGAGTGTTATTTTAAAGCTGCATTTACACGATGAGTTTCTCAATTTACCTGATTATAACCCCTAAAAAGGAAAAAATAAACAGTTGCTCAAAGATATTGCAAGATATTAATGGTTTATCTAAACGCCTATAGCAACTGCTGCAGCAAGGGTTCATGCAGTCTCTGCTTCATCAAGAAGGATCTTACATTGCCATATACTTGCAGCAAATACACTTTAACAAGCGTAGGATTCTTTTGGTGAGAGGCTGGATGCACGTCTAGCTGCACATGATCCCTGGATCGTTTGGTATGCAATGCCCTCACAAATTGTCTCCCTGGGAATGACAAAACTTTCCCCAGTATCAAGGGGTTGGCTCAGATATCCAAATCACTCAGACCCATTCAGATCTTTCCAGAACACAGTCTGCACAAAATCGAGAGGCTACCTCCTAAGACTCTCAAATGCAGCCATCTTTCTACAACTGTGCAGAAAGATCAAGGTCCTCACCCTCAAACCTTAAAGAATATTTGCAAAATTATATTCCAGTGTTTTTGTATGAAACCAGCTGTCACTACTTTAATAAAAAGCATTTCTGGGTGGACACTGTATTAGGGAAAGGTTTCTCAGTACTGCTAACTAATACAGTAACAGGGAGGGCCAGAGAACATTTTTATTTCATGAAAACTGGAGGTTTGGTATTATTTTCTCATTCAGCACTAGAAAATGAAATCAGTTTCTCAATATTTTTGAGAAACCTCAAACAGCTGAGAGCCCAGCAGACAGGACATGCCTTGCGACAGGGAAGGGCCACCACTGTCCAATGTGGAGCAAACATTAGAATCTAGTACTTCCCTGATCCTAGGCAACTATCGTGTCAGTTTTAATTTTCAAAACTGTTCCTTTTTGTAAGTATAAAATAAACACTATCTGCATTGGACTGGTTCAACAGAAAACATCGCCAAGTCACTTACCTCAGGTACTGCAGCGTGCCCCAGTGGGCCCCTGCAATTCCACCCAACCCTCCCACTGAAAGTGTAACTGATGCATTTATACAAAAATTTTTAAGTTTGTGTTAGGGAAAAATATTCCTCCACCAGCTTTGAAAACAAATGTAGGACTCTAATGTCACCTGATATCCATCAGACATTAGATGACTTTCCAACTATGGAATAAGCCATGCAGCAGAATTCCTCTGAAGTGAGCAGAATTACCTCCTCCTAAGTAAAAGGGTCCTTTTTTTTTTTGTTTAGTTACTTTTACGTGCTACAGCAGATGTACCACATTTTGTATTAGTTTCTGCTTGAATGAATAATGTAGACATGAGCACTTGTACAAACAAGGAAAGGTATTTAATGAACATATTGTACATACTAAAGAGGCTACTTTCTGTTGGAAGAGTGTAGAGCGCATTCTTCCAAGTGCATGAAAATCCCATATTAATGATGCATGAATTTTCTATGAACTGGGCCAGGCATAAACTGTCAACTGCATTTAAAACACTGAATCAAACCTGATAATTGCTTATTTCAACACTAAAAAAAAAAAAAAAAAAAAAAAAAAAAAAAAAAAGAAAGAAAAAATCCAACCCCTCACAGAAAACAGTCGATGTCTAAAATGATAGTATTATTTCTACATAGTTTTTCATTAAAGATCATTTGTTTGTATTTCTATTTTGAAAATTCAAGCCTGCTGGTCCCAGATGAATATGTTCCTTTAGAACTGCAATTTGTTTCATTGTGTTTTCATTCATTTTCATTCTCTTCATAAGCAACAGTGACATTTGAAAAACCAAAAGAAAAGGACAGAGTAGTCGGAACCTCGTATTTACAGCGTATTTATAGCATTTGGCACGTTGTACAGTTTTCTGAAAGATATTATTAGATTTGTCAGCAAGTATCCTGCTGCTTTTTCAGGACTCCGTGGGTTCAATCTATGAAGGCAAGTGCCGAGGCTTTAAATGCCTGGCTGCAGTCAGAGCCTCCAGTGAAGCACTTCAGCTTCCTACACAATAGGAGCACAAGAACTACCAGACAGGATGAGACAAAGTCCATTCAGCCAAGAGTTCTGTATCCAACTGCAGCCAGTAGCGGAACTCATAATAAATGCTTATGAGGAACAGAGTGATACCTCCCTCATGTACTCTCCCAGCTTTGAGCACCACATGTATGTCATCATAATTTAGTCATTGAGAGCAGACAGCAGCATGACCTGACACAGGAATTATACAGGCAGCATGCTTACATGATGAAAGAGAGCTGGCTGATGCAACAGGAGGTTGCTATGACTTTTCTCACAGTTACTGGGAGGTCAGAAGTAGGGCAGCAGCCACAGTAGGTGAGAGCTACATCGTCCCACTGAAATGGTCATCAGCATTTCAGGTCTCCCATAGGCATGAAGCTGGGCAAAGTACTCCAGCTCTTGAGCACTGGGTTCATAGATAAGGGAGGCTGTAGCAGTTCTGAAGTAGGCATTTTTTGCAACCTACTGGCATGGGCTACTAAAATCAGTAACACAAATTTGCTCAGTAGTTTGAGACTAACAAGTCAAACAGTCGATGTTGACAGATATTTGGGTGACAATGACTCCTGGATTTCAATCATAGTGAAAGGTGAGGAAATACTAGAATTCACAGCTGGCACTCCCAAATTCTGCAAGATTCTTCCAGTCTTCTCCCAAAAAGTGCAAATACTGTGGTTCATCAGAAATAAAACCACCCATTATTATGCAAACTTCCCTTCATACGGGACAGCAGGGAAGGTACTTCCCTCATTTGCGGCCTTTAATGCACAGCTTTTCTCAAAGGAAAGATGGTGACAGTGATGCTCTCTCCCTTCTAGTTTAGGAAATCCACACCTACTTCCAATACATAAGATCTCAATTGTCATCAACCTTCCAAATATCCTCCTCAACCAGGTATTTGGTGTCATCCTTATGGACTTTCTTTATCCTTTACAATGAAGTTTTCCACTATAGAATTAAACAACTCTTCATCAAATTAAAAAATACATTGGTTAGAACTATATTGGTGATGCATTCAACATATCTCCTGACTTGTGCACAAGCACAAACTCAAGTCTTAATATTATAAGTTGCCTCTGTCATGCAAAAGAGTACCTCTAAAACCAGGAAAGAAAAGCTCAGAGATAGCTCAGTAATATTTTATTGCCTTTTTTTTTTTTTTTAGCAATGTGACAAGCACTTTTACCTCACAGTAGATTCTCCAGCAATTGACTGAACAGCTTTGTATTTTATTAGTACAGTTCTGTATTTCATGTTAAGTCTTCAAAGGAAGTTGTTACAGAATTTGTAATTTGTAAAATTTTTTGTAACCTGCCATGTTTTCATTGTAGACAGTTGAAACTTCAACATTAAACCCAAGTCTAATCTGCTGGTTAACAAAAAAATTAATAAGCAAGCAACAAGTTGCTAGATATCCCCAAACCATATGCATACCCAAATAAGAAAGCACCATGAAAAATAAACATACCATGGCAGCTGCTATTGAATCTAAACATATAAATGGAAAATAAATAAAAACCGGTTAGACTTTTAAATACTTTCTTAAGATGAGAAACTATTAACTAGCCGCTTGACCAAACAGTTCAGTAAGGTGGTAATTTGCCCTACCCATCAGTTAAGACACTACTGAAAACATTTCATGGATATTCTCAACTAAGTTGTATATTTATGTAAGATAAAACACAAGTGAAAATATGAGGTTTTAGACACAGGAGCTATAAATACATGATGTGGCTGACGTTACTGAGCTATATAAATTCTTAAAATATGGGTTCCAATTCCTTCCCCCCCCACCCCCGGCAAAGAATCTGTTCAAACGAATCTCACAAGACCAAAAACAGACAAGTTGTTAGGAGTACGAAAAAATTGCACATGGTTTGGGAAGGCTTACCCTTGCCTAATACAACACATGATGAAGAAACAAGAGTAACCAGAGATCCCAGTACAGCAATGCTCCCATCATGATTTCTCTTGCACAGGACTTCTATGTTTCTTCCTAACCCCATTGTTCATTATTTTTATACAGAGACTTGCGCATCTATTTTTAAATCTATAAATATGAAGTATTTAAAAAGCAGCCCTGTAACAGTTATTACTGTGACCTAGAAACAGAAGCAAATAGGTTCATCACAGTAACTAAAGGGCAGCAAATGATCTTTGTTTAATTCAGATGTTTTATTGGAAGGAGTAGGCTTCAGTGCCTCAGTCATGCAGTAGCAGTGTCGAGGGAACAAATTGCTAGAGGCCAACTAAACAGTTATGAAGGGACAACATGACCTTTTACTTTCCAAGTATTTATAATTATTTTTTTAAAAGACTGAATAATAATCTAATTCTATACAAATACATAGAAAACATGATCAATTATGCATACTTCATCATAACACAGGAGTAGCTAGAAATTTTATTTTGCTGTCTTTCACAGCCATTTATAGGCTCTCAGTTGAGTGATAGACCATCATCATTAACTGAATCCAATTCACATTGATAAAATTGAGCCTATTAAAATAAACCTACTGCCACAAAAGGCAGTACAAAAGGCAACTTTCATTGCTTCTTTCCAATAAGCCACGAGGGAAAGGGGGCTCAATCTATTTCTACTTTAATCAATAATCTTTAAGTGGCATCCACTGTGTTCCTCACCAACGCTGCCCTCTGAAGAGCTGTTCTGCAGTTTTATCCAACCAGAGACCAAAAGAAAGCCAGTAATTTTGTTTTACCACACAAAGCTCTATGCCTTTTCTGTGTGCCATCCACACAGACCTCACCACCACAAGCATTAAGCAGACATAAGTAAAATTGTTTATATGCCTCAAAGTTCTGCATTAATAGTCTAAGTAGTAAACCTGTTCTGGTCAAACATACCAGTTACCCGAACACAGGTTTTAAACTTCAGTTAGGAGAAACTAAAGGTGAAATACTGTTTCACAAGCAACTACTAAACCAAAATGTTTTCATTGGCAACATCTCATCTCTATGAGCTCAGCAATCTTAAGTCAAGCACTTACAAACAATAATTCTGCTGTGTCTGAAACCTCAGCAAGCTGCAGATAAGGATCGTATCAGGACCAGAAAGTGGTTTACTCAGCTGCTACCTTTAGTGTCTCTGCCTAGGGAAATGCAATTTAAGGCTTGGACTTCTTTTGTAGAAAATCACACAATAGTGCAGTGCATCTGAGTGCAGTACATGATTTTCAAGAACTGCCTAAAACAAAAGTCTACACTATCAAACGAATAGAACAGTGTTATGTTTGCACGACTTCTCAATTTTACTTAACTTAGAAAAACCAACCAGGCTATTCTACAATGTAAAACTGAAAACTTAGATAGCAAGTTTGACATACATCCATTGAATAGTTAGTGGGTGTTTTCACAGTAAAACTACTAAAAAGTACCAAAAGTATTTAAAGTATTGTGGTTCCAGGCATTTTTTGGTAGGCTTACATAAGAGAGGATTATACCCTGTAGACCTCTGAAATTTGTACAGATGTTCTTACTTCTTTCTATTTAATCAGGGCATGCCTATTACTTAGCAGAAAAGATAATTTGAGAGAAAGTGTTTTCATGCCTTAATCACATTAGCTGAGTTCCAAATGAATTGCTACCTTTAGGCATTACTTTTAGTCACAGGCAACATAGTTGCTTGGCTTTTCTTTCTTCTTTTTTTATACGATCCAAGCACACGTATCATATATTAATTTATTAATAAATTTCATATATTTATTATTTAAAGCACTGATGCTAAATATTTTTTATAAATACATTTAAATCAGTAAAGTTAAATACAAAACTTTTAATAGGCAATAAAGAGTGGATATACAGCACATCTAATGTAATGTCTACTGTTGTCACAGAACTTGTGACAGATATATCACCCTATTCACAGATATTTACAAATGTTACTGCTATTTTCTAACTCCATGGTGTTTTTCTGTTTTTACGCGGACTTAAGAATCTTCTATATTAGTGTGCCTTTTAATAGTGGAATAATTTTTGTATGCCATTTTCTCATTAAAATATCTATCATTTTAGACAGTAGAAGGATAGTGTTTCTTTGGCCCTCTGAACACTGACACTGTGCAGAATTAACTGAATACTATAAGTATTAATCAAAATAAAACACTGTCAAAGGTTTCTCCATTAACTCCTGTTCAGCTGTGGCAGAACATGACTTAGACAAAGCCAAGACATCTGTGGCATTCAGTGCAGGAAGCAACACTACCCTTCATCTTGACCTTTTTTATCTGTGCTGTATTTACAGAAGGAACAAATTTCAAATACAATTGATTTTTTAGTTCAGAAAAACCAAAGGCAAATTTTAAATGATAAGTCTAAAATATGTGGTACGGATGAAAATCTATAGTGGAGGAAATACTAATATTTAGTCAAGTTTTTAAAAAGGAGTAAGTACAAAGCATGCTGCATGAACTGCTGGAGTGTGTACTTCTTCATGTGATCTGAAAACCAAAGTGGTGAAGCTTATTAAAGCCAAGATGCAGAAAACAATCTCATTTGGAAGGCTGCATATTAAACTAGCAGATGCCATTCAGTTTGTCTGAAAATGTGCAAGCACAAAATTATGAAAAATGAAAGTTAAATCCAAATTTCAAAAAGACGAGTGGGCAGGAAGTGAAGGAAGTGTTTTCTAACTAGAAGAAGGTTTAGGAGGAGAAGGTAAATAAGCATTACCCAGGTAGCATCACATTGTCATCTGTGAACAAGTTAAATCAGTGAGGTGCAAAAAGTCTGAACCACGGTCAAAAGATGAAAATTCAATATCCTGAAATATTCTATATTGCCATACATCATAATGAATTCATATCTATCACTACCAGGAAATGGGATACAAAGTTGACATCAGACAATAAAGGTCAGGAAACACAAATCAGTCTAACAGCACTTTTCTCATATTTTCCAGATTACATACTATGAAGAATTATTTCCCACACAGTTTTTCTTCTTTACTTTAACATTCCACGTATATACAATTTCCCACTCCAAAATCTAAAATTTTGCTTGTCACAATGGAAAACTTGGCATCTACAACACCTCAATAAGATTAGTGTTAACGAACGGCAAAAAATAAAATGTTACAAACTCTTCCAGCTATTGCAAATAGAGTATAGCTCCAGAATAAATTTATAACTCTGTTTTAGGTTCAATGATAGCTGACCTCAATGCACGTACATGAGGTACATTGCCACATTGAGTACCATATTTATGTTCTGCTTCTACAAAATTTATTTCTGTCTACTCAGGGAATACAAATGGTTGTTAAAAATTGCATAAGGATGATAGAAAAGATGAAAACAGAAGGCAAAGAAGAAACACTGATTATTTTAGCCTGACAGTGCCACTATCCAGAATGTTCACTTGTCCAAAAATTTTCAGACATCTGACAGTGCACGTAACCGATCCACCACTTTAGGGAGACAATGAACCCAGCAGTGTTTGGCTTGTGCAAAGGTCAGCGTATGCCCGGAAACTTGACCCATTGCATTTATTGCATGTACACAGATCAAAAACAAAGCACATGCCCATCTAGTTCACGGATCCATATTTTTGCCTGAGGTTTTCCAGAAAAAAATACAGAGCCATGCAATGTGGCTGTAGTAGCGCATCTTTCCCATACTGCTCACTGAGGCTTTGGTCACTTTTGAAGTTTCCCATACAGCTGTCCAACCCCCAGTTATGACATCTGTGACAATGGTATTTGACATAACAACAAATGCAACTATACTAAATACAGTAAAACTATACTACAAATTAACCTCCATAAAACAAAATACTGGCTGAATTTTACATATTGGGAAAAAAAAAAAAAGCCATAAATCACTTCTTACAGTTTTTTATGTTGACATTGATTTACCTTGTAAAGGCAATAACGATCATAAAATAGGATATATAAACTAACTATTGCATTGTCTTCCTCTACCACACCTCTTAGAGTTTTAATAGCCTAATTTTATATAAATGCTATTACTTTTCTTTTTTTTTAAGCAATCTTGTTAACTGGTCTCAAGAGCATGTTCCCACAAGCTTTTTAAAGGAGGAGTTAACTATGCATCTCTACTGCTTTACTACTGTGTGCACATGCACGCCACAGAGAAAACTGCTCACAACCCTGTACCTTAACTAGTAACCTACTTGCTTTTTTCCCATTTGGGTCAACTGAGAAAAAAACTATAGTTAAAGCATCACAAGTATTCAAGACTATCTATGAACTTGCATTAATCAGCTGAAATAAAGGAAACTCCCGTATTTTTAGACTTCGAGTCTTAAACTGTGTGCCAGCTCACAGGCAGTAAAATCTGAAAAACTGTATACAAATTTTTGGAAAACACCAGAAATTCCATTCCTTATGAAAAAGAGAAGCAAAATGCGAAATATTTTAAAAATAGATTGAAGCTTGGTCTCACTAGGAGATTTCCTGGGCAAACATTCATTAGAACTGAAAGACTTGCTATCAAGCAACATCATCTCCAAGAAGAGATGAACTTGAATAGGTTCCCACATCCCATCCCCTTTCCTGTAAACATCCATCTGACCACCACGAGTCATCAAATTCAGGACAGTCTCTAATCCAGGGCAAAGGGGACTGCAGAGTCCACATGATAGGAAAGTTTGATTAATAAGTGAGATAATGCGTAGTTAATACAGAGAATCCCAATTTCATCCAGTTAGAAGTCTTTGCTACTCAGATGTCTTTGCAATGTCCTTCCCAAGATGCTGGTTTTCAGAAAGACTGAGAAGCCTACCTACAGTAACTGTACTCATCTCTATGTGTATTTACTTTGCTGTCATACACCTGAAAATTTATTTTCTCCAAATCACATTTTCAAGTGCTCCTAGATCCAGCAGAGATCCAGCACACATTTTGAGCTCCAGCTTTGTGCCACACAAAACTGTGACGCTACTTCTGAATTCGCAGAATCTGCAACTCAGATTATCTACCCACTGGTAAACAAAAGCTGTCCATATTAAAAGGGAGGAGCATTTTCAGGGATCAGCAAAATATTCTACAGGAGTCCCAAAGAAGGAAAAAGGAGTTTAATTGACAAAAATCTCACTAAAATAGTTAAAATGGAAAGGCCAAAGGACAGAAACAACTATTTTCTCATTTACTTAAACATTCATAGTATTCATTTGAAGTAGTACTTTCTGTAAGTCCAGGAAGCAGAATACATATTTTATGCTAAAAGCAACACTTTCCATTATATGTAAGACCCCAGTTCAGTGAACAGGGCGATTGAAAGACTGTCACACTGCTCTGTTACAGTAGTGAGGAACCTACCTTAAAGCAATACTTGGTGCCTTTTTTTTTTTTTCCTGTGTAGGCTTTTGAAAAACACAAATAATTTTCCCTAAAATGACATTTTTTTAACGACAGTTTTCTCGAGGGATGGAAGTACATCAACATAGAAGAAGAGTTATTTCTTTAGGGAACAGAAGGTGGGGGGTTTTAACCCCCAGTAGCACAGTAATATGACAGATTTCATAAACAGAGGAAATGAGCATAAAATTCAATCTGTTTTCCCATATAAAATACTATTAATTATTATTATATATTAATTATATAATCCAGACCAACTCGATAAAGTTTCTAATTATATGTTGGAAGTATTCTTTGAGATTGACATCATTAATACCAATGAAAATGAATGTGAATTCCACAATGTTCTTCAGCACACCAACAGAAGAACATTCCCCAAGGGAATTATTAAGGAGTACCTATATTTAGTAGTAATATAAAAGAATATAGATAGGAAAAAAAGCCAGCTCTTCAGCTATCCTTATTAATAGTAGAAGTTCACTTCCTTCATTTTTCTTTAAAGGTCTTGCAGAAGAAAGGCAAAGGATTAATTTTTTATTTGTTAACATGGCAACTATAAATCTGATTTAGAACACATGATTGTAGGAAAGTTGGCTATAACCAAAATGTAATCAGCAAAAGACCAGATGACATTCAGTGCTTCAGTGAATAATGCTTTCCTGTGGTTTGAGTATGGCTGGAGTGGAAGAATCTTTCATCAACTTTAACTAAAACTGAATCTGCATGACATTCATCACTCTGCTAACAACTATAGGGAAACAGGCACACACTTGTTCTGGTCCGAGGTTCTGCCTAGAGACTTTTTCCTTCATTCTCTTTCTTAATTTAGGAAAGATTCTGTTTTCCATTACTTCCAAATGAAATTTGACCAGTAAAACAACGGCAAAAGATTCTGCAGTGCAACATCTATCCAAAGTTGTAACTTCAACAATATGTGAAGTAACATCATCAGACTTTCCCCATTTTCCAACTGCAAAAGCTTTGGTTTTCTGTAATCAGTCATTTCTCCCCTGGGACTTCCATAAGAAGGTGAGCACATTGAGGGGTACAGGAGGGTGGCTGGGAGCACAAAGAGGGTACTCACACACTTTTCCACACCCTGTGTTCCCATGTGCTTCCCCACCTACATTCTTTCGTGAGTCTGTATATATAGCTAGCTAGGACTAATTTAAAATTCCTCACTTAGACAATGCATTCTGGCCTGAGTGGTACACAGCTGCTTCAGTCATTCAGAACATTTTGCAGGAGGTTGGTTTTGCTTACAAGTGGGTATCTTCCCTCATGTCTGCTATAAATTAGCCTATGACTGCAAATAAAGGGAGTTTTATTCATTAAGTTTGGTGAATTTCCTTGTGAGAAAATGCTCAATAGAAAAAAAAAAAAAAAAAAGGAAAATACTATTCTGAGTGTAGGCATTATGCATTTCTGGGAATTGTATTTGCAAGCTTAATAATGAACAGCAGTCTTTGTCAATGGAAATCTTGCTTCTGTTGGGAAATGGTAGGCAGGTCTATTTTGTCTATAAAACCATGGTCTCATAGGTATCCATAGATATTGTTATATAACACTAACATATTGTGTTATATATCTTACATTATATATTATTTACATAATGCATTCTATTCATAAAGTTATGTATATTGCTGTAATAGATGTGTAACTGAAAGCTGTAGCCAGGCGTTCCTGTGTTCATATAATCAAATTTTATGTAATAGACCTTTAAAAACATATTTTCTTGCAATGTTCTGAACAGTTAAACAGCTGCTTGAATGGGCGAGCATGTAACTTCCTGCTAGTGTGGTGCATTTTAATCCGCAAATTCCTGATTTTATTTCCTTGAAATCAGAGCACCACAACCACACTTAAAAAAAAAAAAATCCAGAGCGAATTAGTTTTAAGACAGGGTCTTATTTCAAATTTCTGCCTTATAAAACTGCATTGAAATATGACCATGCACACAGATGAGAAACTATTTAGGTCAGTTAACTGCTCGAATACTTTTTGCAAAGACAATGATAAAAGTGCTCAATATCATACCAATTAATACCAACACAGCTGTGTGGCTCATAACTAACAAAAAAATCAGATCAGATTTAAAGCCACCCACAGAGCTGAAAATATTTAGAATTACAACTGTAGCATGCTATGACGAAGGATTTCACAAGCTTTATATCCTTATTGCAGACAGCTCGTACATTAAACATTTGATGATGTGAGAAAAACAGAACACACTGTCTGTGCAAAAACCTTCTGTCTAGCATAGCAACAAAAATAAATATTTCATTGAAAAACCCTCAAACCTGCAAGTGAAGCTACTTCTATTACTTGTACTGTATCAGCTCTATCTTCTGGGTGGCCAAGTATGCACTAGGCAAAGGAAAATGAAGAAGCTTTGCAAAAAAAGAAACTTTCTCATTCCTTTGTGTTGGGCTACTTGGAATATTAAGTCTTCCCTGAAAATCTGGGTTATATTTCAATATCTTGTAAAATACTGTATACAACCTGGCACAACACACGCCCGAGAGGGCTTGTCACACACCAAACTCTGGTATTTCAAAACATTTAAAAGGCAACCTACTGACACATGACAAATTTCCACAGACAGCAGCAGCTGCGTGGCCTGGTGCTGTTGCCACTATTAACCTCAGTTACAATTTGATGGCTGAATTGTCTGCCAGCAGTTCCAGCTGGCATAATACATTACTATGTGGTGTCATGCTGTTTATCTATGGTCAGTGTTGTGACATGCTGAGCTCCATGTGTTTATCCTCTTTTTACAGATAAAGCTTAAATCCTGGAACTTCATGCAAAGTACTGAATTCTTTAAGTCATAGCCAATCCAAGCCTTATCAGTTCTAATTTTATATAAATTTCATCAAAATAAACTTATAAACAAACTAAATTCTCTTATCTCTGCAAACTGTGGTACTGTACATGACAAGATTTGGAAAAAGGATGGTCAAAAAGACGCAGCTAAATGGCACCTTGAGGGCAAATAAAGTTTCATATCTTTATATTTCCTGGCCTTCGGATCACTGCAAGAGCTGAAATAGTCCCTGGAAGACCAGGACAAACTCAGGGCAACCTCCTGCAAGCTATTTTTGGATGGCATCTAATCTTGTTTCCACAAAGATGCGCAATCCCATCCCACTTCCAGCCTCCATGTGTCCTGGAGTCCAAGTGGGTGTTATTCAAAGATCCATCTGCAGGACAGCAAAAAGAATGTAATTTGATCAGAGACAAGCATATATGTAAAGTAACAAAGGTGGTTACTTTGCCAGTGCCCGCCCTTTTAAACTAAAGGTGCCCAACTTACAGTCCACAGGCACAAGCAATCCACCCCTGGTGTCCTGTTTTCTGAGGTGGATACCTGCAGAGTGGTCAGGCTGCAGACCTCCTCATTCCATTGTCACAATGAACAAAAACTAACCTGTTTCCCTCTGTTTCATTTAATAGATGCCTGCTGTACCAGAAATGGGAAAAATGTAAACCGCAGTGTATTCATAAGCTGTATTGCTCTGAATGTTATATTTATTTCTAACACACTAAGTTTGAAACTGTATATAGCTATGACTTCAAACAGATTTCAGAATCTGATTTTAAGAATAGTGATAGAGGAACAATTCCATCATCAAGGCACATCTTGAGATACTAGGAATATTTCACAGTGGTATTTTGACAAACAACTTGTTATTTCAGAAACAACTATTTCTTGTCCTCTCCAGAGATAAAAATAAGATTAAGGGATTTTTTTACATTTCATTCTATTTTATATCCATCTTCACAAATACAATTATGTTTATTACTGGGAAGCCTTATTTAGGACAAAAAAACCCCACAAACTAAAACATGTTTCTTGTTCCACTTCAAAGTGTATTGATTTCTCCATTCAGTTTCCTTTCCTTAAAAATAGAAACATTTCTTAAAGTGAATAACTTTTTAAAATGTAGACAATGAAGCAAGGATGACCTTCCTGAGCAAAGTAAATTAATAAAAAGGGTGGGACTTTATACAGTCCTGTGGTGGTTGACTGCATGCACCACAATTCTGAAAAGAAAGATAATCCTTTCATCAATATTATACTACACTCAGAACTAAGACATGTTTAGCTGTTTTTGAGATTTTCCTGCAAGATTAGCTTTTTACTTATTCACTATTTTTAATGGCATTGACCTGCATTATTTCCAAGAGTGAATCAAAACAAGGAGGACATTACCCGTGGTCCCACATGGAGTCAACAGGAAGCATCCTTGTCTCTGCCATTTCCCTGACCCCTTGGGATGTGACCGGACTTGCCTTTGCCTGCTCCAAGACTGAGCACACTTTTTTCCCCCCTCCCCAATTACAGCAGCAACTAGAACGAAACGTTATAGCATTACTAACTAGCTCCACCACAGTATAGGCCATAATCACTTCTGAAAGGTTACCTTCTTTGCAGTTACAATAATTCTCTTTAAGCTGTTCCTCAACCCATGTCAAAAAACTCAGAGAACAATCAAGAAACAAACTCTTTATATGCTTTTCTGAGAGCAAAATGAGTTTTAAATAGAGTTTTGGTTTTGTTATGTGTGGGTGTTTTGGGGAGGAAGGGGGTGATGTCTTTCAGTTAAGGTGAATGAGAGTCTTTCCCAAGCAAGCATAATGTGTAAGGAATGCAGAATGGAGGCCTTGAGGTATTTGGGCGATAGTGAGGGAAACAAAATTAAAAGTGACTGAGGTGCCTCTGTTAAACCCATCTACTTTGTACGCACATAGATATTTCCTCATTAAAGATTCATAAGGACTTTATAGTTTTAATGCACATGTGGCCAGTGTTACAGTTCAATAGCCAGAACTCTTAAAAAGGAGGGAAAAAAAGATGCTTGACTGTTTTTTAACTGACTGCCTTTTCACGGGAGATAGAAACCTCCTTTTTTAAACACCAAAGCACAGTTGCTGCAAAAGCTTGCCATCCTAAAAAAGGTCTGAACAGATGAAAAACAATTCAGTATTTCTGTTGTAATTCCTATTCACATCTGCTGCCAATATCCTACTTCTGAATTTCTGCATTTTCTTACCCCAACCAAGGATGAAATCAAGTCTCTCAGTCACAAACCTGTTCTACACTCACCAGGCTGTTGGTAAGGAGCACCTTGAATGGCTCCTTAGCTGCAAAGCATAATAAGGCAAAAAAAGTAGAAAATAATTAGGGAAGGGAAAGAAGAGCCTCCCCCTATATTAAGCTGAATGTTTGAACACAGAAGGCTCAGCACTGGATTTCTGTAGGTCAGCCTAGGATAATTACAACTTCAGCAGGATATACACTTGCTGTTTAAGAATGCACTGACTACTTCTGCACCAGAAAAAATGACCATAAAGGTCATACTCCAGTTCTACCACAGCCTGTTGTATTTCAAAGGTAGAGACATCTCCTTAAGAGCAGGCATAATGGGGATGTTTCAAGCTGGGTAATGTTGACATCCCCCATCCTGTTATTTTATTTTCTCTGGAAAGGGGAAGAGCTTTCTGCTGCTCTTGTCATTTTCTTCCATGGTCCAAATGACCTGTTTGACTTTTCAGGGATTCCTTTCTTTTTCTCTCTATCAAAAAGCGATCTGCACCTGGTAAAAAGCACTGACTTCAGACAGAAGACAGGCAGGCATCAGCAAACCCTTCGCATGCTACCCAAGCCTGCACTGGGGACTCAGAGAGGATGGAGTTACATGTCATTAGACCTCGCACAGTTGCGCAAAGGAAAGGTTTTGCAACAAAGCAAATAGCTGTGTAAGGATTGCCCTGCAGAGGGATTATAGTTTTGAACTTAATTTCCCCCCCAAGACACTCCTAAATAATTTTTTCCAATGCAACACTGACCATTCACTCATTGGCCAGATGCCCCCTTCAGTGCCCTGCAATGCATATCTGAAGTATTTTATTTTTAAACAATGCGAACTACTTCCTCCTTCTCCTCCACTGTGCAGAATGCGCAACTCCCTCTACAGCATACACCACTCATTCTAGGGGTGAGGAACACAAAACAGATGTCTAAACACACGTTTCCAGCGGTGTCCTAGGCCAGGCCTATCTAGCCCACTCAAGTAACACTACACGGCAGTGGTTTAAGCAGATTCAGAGCAATTTTTTCAGCAGCTCTTTGGTACTCTCTCTTCTGCTGTGTTAATATCAGCATTCCGTCACTCAGTCACAGGTGTCCTGTATTCACATCTTCTCAAGCTATCTCCACTGTGGTACCAACCTAAATTTTCCAACCCTGCTGTCTACATTTAGCCTGTATCCAGGATTAAACTATAACAGTTGCTCTATCACGCAACAACCCCTCATCAACCAGGGAGGAGAACTGGAGGAAAAGGAGAGCAGACCCATGGGTGGAAGTGAGAATAGATTTTAATGAGAGAACACTAATACCAACAGAGATATACAGTTATACTCAGCCAAATGAATATCCAGTCATCACAATCAAAAGCAGAGCAGTCCTCAGGAGCAGGGAGAAGTCAGAGGAGGAACAGGAGGAACCACAGCAGAAATCCCACAGGAGCTTTGTCTCCTCAGTAAACCTTCTCCCTTTATAATGGCCATGACATTATGGTATGCGCCAACTCAGGTCAGCTGCCCTGGCTGACTCAAAACTGTTAACAGCCTGCCTAGCATGGCTGGCCTAGGATTCTAACCCAGCCAAACCAAGACACCTTCTCTTTCCATCTTAATCTTTGTTTAATCTCATACTCCATTTCTCCTGCTCCGATTTTTATCTTCTCAATTTACCCTTTCCACTAATCTTTTTAAAAGCAGAGGCCTTGGAGTGCTTTAAGTTTTAATAACAACATTACCACCTATGAAGATCACCTTCATCTCCAGTTTGGTTGAGCAGTCATGGTTTCCTGATACTGGTTAATGTGCTATTTGGCTTAGTGCTGTGACACTTCAATGCAGATGAGAAGCTCAAAAAGTATTTCTCTGCGCTCCATCCACGACATGTAAGTCCCTGATAAAATAGGCAGCTTTCCTATACACTAATTCCAGTTCTGTCTAGCTTCTTGTTATAATAAACCCAATGCTAGTGTCCCTATAGTAGTAAAATATTTAGTGTTCTCTGTTTGACTTTCATTCCCCAGAATTATTTGCCAAGAAAATTCTCCACATCCCAAGATAATTATCTCTCTATTGGCTTTGGGAAGATAGAATGTTTTTGTAGCAAATGACCACATCTGTACCATGTCAGGCTTAGTTAGAAATTAATAATGGGTACTACTATTCTGCCTACAAATTTTAATGTTCACTATATCTTACTGCTACATTAAGAGTGACATTAGATCACATACTTACAATAAATGCCAGTCACAAAAGCATGCAACTTAGCTGGTAGCAGCAACAAACTTTTGGGAAGACAGGCAAAATGTAAGTTTGTTCAATAATGCTCCTCAAACTTTGACTCAGTATAAGCTTCCTTTGTTATATATTCTTGTGATTAAGCATCTTTATTATTAAGTATTCCATATGATTATATAAAATTTATTCACATGCTTATGACCACATCTAACGTGGGCAAAGACAGTCAAGCTGATGAATATACTGAAGGATATTGTAAACAGTAAGAGCAATTCCCATTGTGACACCTGGATTTCTGAAAAAAATAAAAGAGGATATTTTATACTTCTCAGAAACAGGTATTTGATACATCACCATGAGGAAAATATCCAGGTTCCTTATGATGGCGTTCTATGGCCTACAGTCATGGCGACCCTTAAAACATTACTTATGAAAAATCTTTTAACAAGTAAAAAGCAGATAAATCTACAGTCCAATTGTAATTTTTTTATCATCTTATTCTTAGCATTTCTTAATTCATTCTGCTAAGATCATCTAATCTGACTTGCAGCAAAATAATTGTTTTAGCAATTAATGCTTCTCTTGCTAAACTGTAATAGGTCATTCAGAACTCCGAAACCGAAGATTTTGTCATACCACAAGACTAAACTCTGACACAGAGCAATCTTTTATTTTTCTTTTCTTTAGGTTTTTTTTCCTCATTTTCATACATTTTAATTTTTTTTTTTTTTTTTTGCCTGACTGGCTAGGTTCAAAGGTTTACTGCATTTGCAAAGTTTATCTTTTTTTTAAATGACTATATGATATTAGTTTTTCAAGTGAGGATTTTTTTTTTATTAAATGTTTTGTATTGAGTTCATTGTACAACTTCCAGACATTCATTTATAGGCATATAATATGTATAATATTATAATTCCGACATCATGTACAATTACTTGGTATTCAGAATTCTCATACTCCAGTCCCCAATCAATGAGGCTACAATTTTTCCATCAATGCATTTAATTCATATACATTATTGTTCGTTATAGTGCAGAGTCCTGTACATATCTTTAAACTCCTTTCTCTTATTTTCTTTATGCACATAAATCCAGGAAGTTACTGCACAAATGACTTTCACTGAGAATTTCCACAGTGTTTATATATGATACACACACACATATAATGTACCAAGTGAATGTTGTTAGATTATTGATTTCATTGTTTAACATAAATCATTGCACAAATTAATGTATATTGTTTAAAAGCTTGCACCTCAGCCAAATGAAAAATCATCATTATTGAACCATACAAGAAGACATCTGAAACACAGGGACAAATCTCTGCCAGATTTCAAGTCTGAATATTTCAAATCTGAACATAACAGCATTGAGGGAGGAGAAAGGAGAGGATAAAAATCTGAGTTTTGCATAATTTCTTTAAATCTTGGCCAAAACACTCTTCTATTTGTCCTCAGAAAGAACCCATCTGCTTTTTAATGAATCTCTATAAGAAGTTAACTCCTGGCTTAACCTAAAATGAACCAAAACAACAACCAAAAGATCTGATGAAATTATTCACACTAGAGATTAAAAACACGGAATTAGAACAAATCTGTACTAAGCTTTTGGAAGAGACTCCTGTATAGGGAAAGAGAAAAAAGATCTCCAAATTAACGTTTTAACCTTTTAAGCGTTTCGTTGGAAAAGTCAGTCTGTATTTTGGAAGATTTTTAAAGGAAAGTTTTGTACAAATAATCCATATAATGTTACATTTGCCTGAAGGATGGCAACGCTACTTTTAATGACAGTATCTATTCCATTTTAGGAAAATAGTGCACAGTTCTATTAAACAGTTATAAAAACAGTGCATAAAACTTATTTAGAAAGAGTTCTATGGTGCAGTAAATTAGATGTTTTTCCTCAAAAAAGGAATTTATGACCTGTATTCATCATGAAACCAAGCAAACAAAGAACGGGTACTCAAACTTATCATGGTCCAGATTATATATAAAAACCAAAGCAATCCAGAATTATGGGAGATGCGTAGAAACTGGACTGTTGAGCACTATTCTAAGCAAAAAATCACACAGATCAAATGATTCTCAATGTACCTGTTGCTGATGAAAATTGTGTTATATCAAGAATAGACTGACACCACTTCAGAGAGAGGTTTGTTTAGGTTAAGACAAACTATACTTCTTTAGCTCTGTTAACAGCCAATCAATTTTGTGATGACAATCACTGATTAGCTTTTAAAAAAATCTTCTTATAAAGGTTATGTGCCAATAATAGACAGAAGAAACTGGAAACAGGAAGCACAAATCAGCAAGGGGTGGTGTATGTATGTATAGGGATATTTTCCTTACCCGAACTATAACCTTCCTCTGCAAAGTGTGGTAAGCTCTAATCACTTGCATTGCCTCCATCTCTGAGAAGAGGAGGAGGGAGCACAGAGGGGTCAGAGGGTAATGACCGGCATCAGTGCCTCCTATTGTGTTTCTATCAGCCCCCTCTTCCATTGTTCCCTTAAGTGTTTTCTCTGACTTTGTCAGGAATGAAGCAAATAAGAATCAAAACAGTCACCTTCAATATAATTCTATAAAGTCATGTAGGAAAAAACTAAACCAGTACATTTAAGCAAATATAATAGTAATAAAACTAACACTTAGAAATCCTTTGTTTTCAGCAATATAACAAAATGAAATAACTATATCATTAAGAAAATACAAGCAAATAAGCTAGAAAATCAAGCCTATGCATTCCCAAACTTATTCAGAAAATGCACAGAATAGCTGACATGCAAAAGAAGAAATGCCAGTAAAGAACAAAAAAAATTGCTTTGACTTTTAGCATTCTGGGATGTAGATAGCTTGCTGGGTAACTGGCTGATTGACTGTTCTGCTAACTTTCTGGGTGAGTGGTGGAGCAGGCAGGCTGCCTTACTTCAGAATCACTGCTGGCAAATTGGCACTGATATTATGCATACATACACATGCACTCTCTATTTAAATTTCTTTGAATTCACGCTCCTTCTGACTCACATAGGAGCTTGAAACTTCAATAGGAAATGAAAGGTAATTGCGTTTAGAACAAATATTGCCAAACTGGCAGTATTGTTCTGATCTATCAGTTCGTATTTAGGTAATTTGAATTTATCCTAGCAACTGATGTAAACAGTACACTCACGTGAAGCTCTATGTTAGAAATTCATGATGATTCATGCTATTCTTAATGTCAGAGCATTATGAGACAGAGGTACTACCAAAATAATATAAAAGTATTGTTCTCAAAGTCAAGATCAATACAAGTTGTCCAGCTCTACTACCATCTCAATATAGAAAAAAGAAAAGTACCATTTCTAGTTTTAGTTCAGTCTGTGGATTGAAGTAGGAAAGTCAGCAGCAGCTGCTTTCACAGATTACTCTTTTTACATTAGCCCACTACTAAAGTTTGACAGTAAAATCTATAAGCCAGTATAAAAGGTTCTTTCAGACATTCTGCAAGACTGATAATACCTTGCATGATCCTGTCTACTTTTTGCTGGCTCACCACAATTCATTAGGGTTTGTTTTTCATATATCCCATATATCATCTTTTAAATGTTGTTGAACTACACAATGACTTAAATAGGTCATCAGAAAGTTTTGGTTTCAGAAAATTTTCTTCATTTCACGGAATTCTGACTGTGGATTACAAAGAGGTGTACATGCAATTTACCCTTCCCAGCTATTTTATAAGTTTTAAGTTTTGTGTAAACCCAGTTAATGAAAATAGTATCCACATTTGCTTCTATATGTGACTAACTTACCAGGAAAATTGGGAAATCAATGGAACTGCTTCATAGTGTGTCACCAGTGACTTCAACAGTGTTCACTAAAGCAACAGATTTACAACCTCTGAAACATGCAAGCATTAAAATAAATAAATAAAAAGCACACAGCTAATGCTCTACACTTCATTAAAAATGCTAGAGTTTTAGTCTGTTGAACCTTAGCCTCACTAAGACACATCAAGAATTTAAAGAAAAGAATTTGCAGGTTCATTTAGCAAAAGAAAGTGTGGCGGACCATGTGTCAGCATGTTACCCAAGTAGAAGCAACAGCAGCAACAACAACATGCCTATACCAACTTCTGCATATGTTGGCATGAGCCCAGAGTCCTGAAGAGTTCATGTTCTGGTTGCTGGCATATGGTCAACTTCATGTATCCAGTATACACCCTTCATAAATTATGGTTCTATATTCTCTGCAGATACCGACCACAGTTTCACTTCCCAGCCTGCACCTATCTTTTTCCTAAAATGCTTGCTAAAGAAATAGCCACTCAGCAGCATGCCAGCTATGTTTTCTAAAGAAACATGGGCTGTTCCTGAGAAAAAGTGTGGAGCATTAGGGAATAACACCTCCATAACATGGAGGTGTGGAAAGCCATAAGGGCTATATGGAGGGGCATTAGGCCAGCTGAAGAAATGAAGCTTGGCTTTGCTCACTTATGTGAGAATTAAATCCTAATTCTTTTATTGAGGAACTGTCACATGAAAACATTTTACTGGGTCTGTGGGAGAAATGGGCCAAAAGTAAGTAAGAATATAGGACTTCATGCACATTTATGGAAAAGGCATAGAACACTACACATAAAAGTGAAGGATCTGTCTTGGTATGTTATTTCAACACAGTAAGAATAAGTAGACAGAACAATGTAAGAATACAAATACAACGACAAATGACAGAATTTTAGGGTTTTTTTAATGATACTATAGGAATCACATGCCTACAAAATTAGTATTTCACCTAAAAACAGAGAACCTTTGGGAATTTTCAAAGAGGAG
Organism: Leptosomus discolor; assembly: GCF_034619465.1. Lineage (NCBI taxonomy): Eukaryota > Metazoa > Chordata > Aves > Leptosomiformes > Leptosomidae > Leptosomus > Leptosomus discolor. Next base: position 16,958,313 of record NC_141396.1, on the reverse strand, counting down.
ACACCTGAAATGACAAATCAAAACTTTAGGACATGCATCCATTAGCACAGCAACTCAACTCCCACCCACAGAGGTGGGAAGACCAGAAATTTCCTTATGTCAGTATGAACAAAAGAAGAAATTCTGCATAAAGACCATTTCCAACAGATGCTATTGCTAACCCCTTCCAAACACTTGGGTTTCTTCCCATGTTCCATATGCATCCTTCACCCCTCTGCTAATATTTATGATACCATTTTTCTACTTTCACTATATTTTTTTCCTTTCATTGTCAGTACTGAACATAAATTAGAGTAAGGCAAGTAGAAAAGTAGGAAATGGCTAAATGAAGGAGAAATTATGTCAGAGCTATTAGCTAAGATTAATTTTCTCCTCTTACAGTAAGACAGAATCTGGATAAACGAGTAGACAGATATCCAAAACCAGCTGCTGTGCAATAACATAGTCAACAGGGAAAAAGAAGTGAAATGTCTTGTTTGGTTCTGAAAAAAAGGCATTTAATTTGATTTACACTAACAAATTACAAAGCAATCATCATAGACCACTACTCATATACTTGAATGCAAGGAAATCGGGAAAGAAGGCCTGTAACAAAAGGTTTGTATTTTTACCTTCTATCTCTGTGCAGATGGCAGTTTGAATAAAATAAAATTTTAAAAAAAAAAAAAAAAAAGATGATCAGTTTACTGAATTCTCAGTTCTAGAGAAGGCAAGAAGAACTGAACCTCCCCCATTCATCCAATAATGTCAGCACTCACCATGAAAATAGGGACAACAGAAACAAAAATAGGAAGAAAAATAGGAATCAATTCAATGTTATCAGCAGGAAGTTTTAAAGTTTCACTAGACTTCTCTAAGTGACAATTTGGTCAGCACTGGCTGGTTACACAGAACCAGAGAAAGCTTTATATAGACTTTCTAAGCCCTAAAGTTCCAGTGAATTTCCAAGGGATATTTACTGCATGTAGATTCTCCAGAGAGATCTTCCTTGTACTCAACTGTATAAGAGTTTTACAACATAAACATCACTTGTGAACACTAAACTAAGCTGAAATTCTGCTTGTCTGACTATTTAATAAACTGGATCAAAATCAGTTTTTTAGACTACAAAAAGAATACATTGTCTTTACATGAAAAATAAATCTTTGCAGATAATAATCTTACTTTTAGATACATTTCAGGCTTTGTGCCCATAAACATTTTTTTAAGGATGTATACATTTCATGGTTATTTTGATGATGTCACTAAGAGATTATCATATATTTGCCTTGCTTAGACAAGGAGAGTGAGTATTACACCATTGTTTATCAATGCTGAACCCTACAAAGAGAAAAGGATTAGTTTAAGGATAGCAGTACTATAAAATCATATGGATAAAAATAGGCTATGAGTGCATTTAGATCACAGATTAGAAAAAGTAGGATTTTAAAAAAGTTTAGCTATTACAGAAATAAAGATTTGCAGCAGTCCTCAAATTATTTGTTCAAAATGCAGAAGGAGGTTTATGCCTGGACAGGGCTTACGAAAGTTAGAAATTGCATCTTGTGACAGGAATTTTTGCATATCCAGAGCTAATTCCTCTCCAGCATCTGCAAGGACCAGCAACATTTTTTATTTCTTGCCTGATGCAGAACACAGCTTCAGGAGCTTCCCCTCACTCCCCTCTTTTTGCTAAAAAAGGCTAAGAGAGGGAACGTTGATAGTTTACCCTAGCAACCTGAACTGGTCCAGTACTGAAAAATTCTCAGGTGTCTGTGTTGGTATATCTTGCTGGCATACTCACGGTTAAAGTAACTGTCAGATTTGCAGTGATGAAGATTTATTGGTTACGGTGGCAGAGAGACACAAAAAGAAAATTCTTTTAAAAAAATCTTGTGACACATTACAATTTCTTCTCTTCTGACACATTATAATTTTTAGGGACGTTATTTTGAACTGAAGTTTCAGTGTTCTTAATGGAGTGCCAGAAAGCAATTAATGGAGTGGCTAGTTTATGGTGTATATGATGAGAAGGAGAGTTGAACAAATTTTCTTTTTATCCCTGAAAACTCAGCCTGGCTTCAACCTATTCTGGTCTTACATTCCTAAATATTTTCGTAAGTTCATGTAACTCTGTACAGTAGGAAAGCTTAATACAGTACTCAAACTTCACTCCAATAGGAGAATTATCCTTTGTGAAGCACTTGCACTTCTCAGAAATACCTAAAAGCAATTAATGGTACAAAGGGGAAAAAAGCTATCAAATTCTCAACTTAGCTGCTGACACAGTACAGAAAACACTGTTTTGTTCTGAACACAATGTACTTTAAACTCCCTTTTCAGCTGAAAAGCATGTCTTTAAGTTCTTTAAAAAAGTATTAATTTACTTTGCATTAAGAAACAAATGTGGATATGGAACATAAAAAAATTGAAAGAACAGGGTGAAAATAACAAATGCACCATGTGTCTTGGAAACGCACATTAGCTGTAAAAGTTTCTTTCATTGGCCATTAATTACAGCATCACAGCAAAAGTGTCAGTTATGGTTGAGAGGATATGCTTTTTAATAAATTTGGGTTTGATCAGGTACCTACAACTAAAATATTTTTTTTCCTGATTTAGCATCTTTCATGTTTTTTCACAGACAGCAATGAATTGATTTTAAGAGATTCAGGCTGCCCCTTTGGCAGTTTTCTAGGTTATAAAGGCACGATAAAAACATTCTATTTATGCTTCAAGAAGTTTCTTGCATTATGCTAACTCAAGTGCCTTATTTTTAACTCAAACTGCTCATTTCTACAACATGAAGCTCACTATCATTGCATAGAAAAAATTTATTTTATTCTTTCAAGTTCACAAGGAAATAAAAATACATATTTTTATTCCAGCACAATGTTTCTCTCTGTATTCTCCTCAGCAAAACACTTTCTAAAGTAGAGCATAGAGGAATTTTGTGATTCTTTTTTTCACAGAATATGTGCATAGCTCAGACTATACAAACATCCTCTATAGCTCTCCCAGTCACTTTCCATTTCAAGAACGAGGCAATTTGTGTTAACACAAGACAGCTTATCATGTGCTAAGTCTGCATGCAATTTTCTCGTGAGAACAACCATTTTGTACCTACTTGACACACGCAGCACTACACTACACCCAACTAATCAATTCTGTCTATATTAAGTGGGGAGAAAAACTGCCCACAGCTGTTATATTACATCAGCTTTCCTAACTACTTCAGACAACTCATTTCAGAGATTTTTTTTCTTTAAACTAAATTGGCATAAAACATAGCCCTTCTTTTCAAGTCTATTTTTTTTTATTTTGCTTTTTCAGAGGTTATTGTTGAAGTACAAGTGTCAGAGAACAAGCTATGCTTTCTGCAGGAATCCCCAGAAGTTCTGAGGGCAACAAGCTCCCAGGGTCATTTGGTACCCTTGGAGGACTTGTAGACTAGCAAGATATGAATGAGTAATAGCATGTTTTCATTAGAGATCTCACAGGCTAGTCTACAGATGTGAACCTTTACTTTTTTTTTTTTTTTTTCTTATAAGCAAATGAGAAATGCCTGTCAATTGATATCAAACCGCAGATAGACACCAAAAAAAAAAAAAAAAGGTACCAGTTAGGCCCAGAAAACTCTCCATGCATCTGGAATGATGGAGCTTGGAGCTTTTCTTCTGATACTGACTTTTACCTAGCACCACCATGATGCTGAGATGTTCCTATTCAGAACTTGAGGTCTCTCACATCTTATGTAAGGATACTACCAGATGAGGAAGCAAACTTTGGTTGTCTTAATAGTAAACATGCTAAAGACCACACTGCATACGAATACAAGAAGTATTATAATATTTTTTTGGAGCTTGAAAACATTATTCCATCAAAATCCTACTTCTGAGGGATCAAAACCACAAAATACTGAACACAAGAACTCTGCTATCAACTTACCTCACAGCTCACTTCACCAGATTAGCTCAGTTATTGATCAGCTAAAACCAAATTTCATCAGCTTGGCTCCCCAGCATGCTGTTCTATGACTTCATACAAACTGCCCTTAAACCACATTTCTGTTTTTCCTACTTCTCCAACCAGTCTACCATTTTCCTATAGAAAAGATGTACATCTTGCATCAGTCCTAAGTCTATAGTTCAGCATTGCTATTCCAGAAAGATTCTACATTATGTGAATACAAACTAGTTGACATGAAATACTGACATCTATGACAAAGATGTTCCTGAAACCATTGTGTCTCCACATTTTTATTTTGCCATGCTAACATTTCCAAGAGAAATCTGTTTTGTCAGGGGGAAAAAAATGCAAGTAGTTACACTCGAAAGTATGCAACCTGGCAAACCACTGATGTCTTAAATATCGGCACTATACCACATACATACCAGTAGTTGACAACCTCGTGCCCAAGCTGAAACCACAGTTTCACACCAGAGCTGGAAGAATGTAATCCCAGCAGCACATTCAGAATGGCGTAAATACCCATCGTGCCAATGAGCAGCCCCTGCGAGAGAATGCAGAGCTGGAGAGCCTTATGTCTCATTATGAAGGATGGAATTAAGAGCAAAGACATGGCCTGATAGCCCACGTTGCTTCTTTCAGAGGGAAAAAAATACCACAAGAAGCAGAGAAATGAATGTGGCAGATTAGGAGACAAACAAAAAAAACGGTTTAAGGTAGAAAGAAAAGGTGAGAAACACACTTGTTCTGGACCATTGCACTAAACCTATTTTTCAGAGTTAATTACTGCTATTTTTAAATGGCACTGTAATATCCAAAAGGAAACATCCTCTCTGTTTAGAATTACTGCTTTTTTCGCACATTGTGGTGTAGCAGCTCTACACAAGCAGACATACAGGGTGCTTTTCTGTTGTCTCATCCTCTAAGGTACAAAGTATGTGATGTCCAAGACTCTGTATTATGAATTTGTACTAGTAAATAGCAAACGACTAGAGGAAAAAATACATTATCTTTCTGTCAGACTACAAGTGCTTTGATAGTTACTTCATGCCTGTAAGACTTACAGTACACATGCCTATTAGAAAGAGTATAATGTAATTTTCCTTTTAATTTGCAACTCCTGTTTCTGACAGGCATACTAAGAATAACAAGAGTTTTGTAATTGCTGAAATAATCACAGAATCACAGAATGTTAAGAGTTGGAAGGGACCTCGAAAGATCATCTAAGTCCAACCTCCCTGCTAAAGCAGGACCACCTCGAGTAGATCACACAGGAACACGTCCAGGCAGGTTTTGAATGTCTCCAGAGAAGGAGACTCCACAACCTCTCTGGGCAGCCTGTTCCAGTGCTCTGTCACCCTCACAGTGAAAAAGTTTTTCCTTATGTTAATGTGGAACTTCCTATGCTCCAGCTTGCACTCGTTGCCCCTTGTCCTAACATTGGACATCACCAAGAAGAGCCCGGCTCCATCCTCCCGACACTCGCCCTTTACATATTTATAACCATTGATGAGGTCACCCCTTAGTCTCCTCTTCTCCAAGCTAAAGAGACCCAGCTCCCTCAGCCTTTCATCATAAGGGAGATGTTCCACCCCCCTAATCATCTTCATGACTCTGTGCTGGACTCTTTCAAGCAGTTCCCTGTCCTTCTTGAGCCGAGGGGCCCAGAACTGGACACAATATTCCAGATGCGGTCTCACCAGGGCAGAGTAGAGCGGGAGGAGAATCTCTCTCCTCTTGACCTACTGACCACCCCCTTCTAATACACCCCAGGATGCCATTTGGTTTCTTGGCCACGAGGGCACATTGCTGGCTCATGGTCATCCTGCTGTCCACCAGGACCTCCAGGTCCCTTTCCCCTACGCTACTGTCCAACAGCTCAGTCCCCAACCTATACTGGTACATGGGGTTGTTCTTTCCCAGATGTGAGACTCCTGTTGTATTTCATTAAATTTCTCCCCACGCAGCTCTCCAGCCTGTCCAGATCTCGTTGAATGGCAGCACAGCCTTCTGGTGTGTCAGCCACTCCTCCCAGTTTTGTGGCATCAGCAAACTTGCTGACAGTACACTCTATTCCCTCATCCAGGTCATTGATGAATATATTGAATAGTACTGGTCCCTGTACTGACCCCTGAGGGACTCCACTAGATACAGGCCTCCAACTAGACTCTGTCACATTGACAACAACTCTCTGAATTCTTTCCTTCAACCAATTCACAATCCACCTCACTACCCGATCATCTAGACCACACTTCCTCAGTTTAGCTGCAAGGATGCTGTGGGAGACTGTGTCAAATGTTTTACTGAAATCAAGATAAACCACATCCATTGCACTACCATCATCTATCCACCTGGTTATGTCTTCATAAAAGGCTATCAGGTTGGTCAAACGTGACTTCCCCTTGGTGAAGGCATCTTGACTGCTCCTAATGACCCTCTTATCCTTCATATGCCTAGAGACAGCGCCAAGGATAAGTTGTTCTGTCACTTTTCCAGGGATGGAGGTGAGGCTGACCGGTCTGTAGTTACCCGGGTCCTCCTTCTTGCCCTTTTTGAAGACTGGAGTGACATTTGCTTTCCTCCAGTCCTCAGGCACCTCACCTGTTCCCCATGACTTACCAAAGATGATAGAGAGTGGTCTAGCAATGACTTCCGCCAGCTCCCTCAGCACCCATGGGCACATCCCATCAGGGCCCATGGATTTATGTACATCCAGCTTGCTTAATTGATCCCTAACCCAGTCATCATCAACCAAGCCAAATTCCTCCTTTACCTCAACTTCCTCTGGGGCCTCAGGGGTCTGGAACTCCTGAGGACAGTCTCCAGCAGCATAGACAGAGGTGAAGAAGGCATTCAGCAGCTCTGTCTTCTTTGTATCCTCTGTCACCAGGGCACCAGCCTCATTCAACAGTGGTCCTACATTGCCTCTGGTGTTAGTTTTGTCTGCAGTTTTAAATCTCCCTTTGATACTGCACACTAGTACATAATAGATTCCGAAGTTCAGAGAGTTTAGGGATGGTTTTTGTTTGCTTGGTTTGGGGTTGGGTATTTTGGGGAGGAGTGGTGTAAAAAAATGCACATACTTCGCTTTTGCATTACTAAATGAGTAACTTGCTGTTAATCATAGGATGTTATCAAGAGATCCATTCAAGAACCACAGAATTAAAATGAAAACGTAGTTTTTAATTAAGTTTGCCCAGTTTGACTTGTGACATTGATCCTGCCTCTGTTTTTCCTCTGGTTTCTCAACATTTCTATGCAACAATTGCAAATTAGATATACTCCTCTGCAATTCATTAAAATACTGCCTGCAGCCAAATAATATTTACTTTGAAATGCATATCACCCTGCACTCCTTTACTTCTACATGAGGACCAACAGAGTTTTTTCCAAGTTCAGTCTTCCATTCCATGATATTTTCAAAGGATCCTTTATGTTTGCTGTTGCCTCTTGCTGCTTATGTAACCAGGCAGGTATTTTCATCAAGCTACAGTAGTCAAGGCATCCCTGGGTCTCTCTCATTTTATACTAACAACACTAAACCCAGAAAATACACATGCTTATATCAGTTGTGATGATAGGAGAACGGGAGCATCAATTCTGCAAACTCAAATTCCTAGTGCTGGGTCAGGAAGTGGTTCATTACATTATCTCTTGCTCAGCATATTTCTAATTTAATATTGTTCACAGAAAAATAACACATTCAATATGACAGCTACAGATGAGTTCCATCTTTAAAAAAAAATTGAAGAAAAATATAAATTTTTACAAGTAGACCTATTTGCTAGTAGGATTCTATCAATTTTTAATGCCAATATGTTAATAGAAGTGTTTTATATATGGATCCATCTTATCTGTAGTTTTCCCTGTGATACTTAATTACAGCAGATTATATTACTGGAAGAATAGACCAAATTTATGTCTGGACTAAAGCTGAGCCTAAAAAGCCTATCAAGATGACAAAACGATGACCTCAGTCTCATCCCACGCAGCCTTGGTAGCATTTGTCACATTCCTATCAGGTATAGAGACATGCCAGCACTGTCTCAGTCTTGTTACTGAGACAGCCTTGTCAAAGATGACAGTTAAGATTCATCTCTGTCCCTAAGATCCATGCACACCCTGTGCTATTCAGCCTACACCATGCTCGGATAGGCGCGATGGGATTTAGTGAGAGTTACTTCAATTGTTGTAGTCAAAGCTAAAATTTTTTTCTGATAAAGGACAATTTTCTGCTATAAAACCTGCCTTTTCACTGCATACAAAAATTGAGGTTTACATTTACTACTAAACTTAGCTAATAACTGAATTTTTGTGACACATGGAGCTGCACAAAATAAGTCAACTATGCTCGTGTATTTGTGTCCATTAAGACTGCTTCCAGGTCAGGCTAGAAGGAGGACATAAAAAATAAATAAATTAATCTATAAAGGTAGAAATGTAAAATACTTGGTATTACATAAACATCAACGTACTTCTTACAAAGTTTTCTCTCTCTAGATACACTGAGATCCCCCAGTATTATTAGATTTGGAAATATCAGGTAAGCAATACTAGTTTGCACATTAAAACCACAGAGAGGCAGAGACAGATGAAGTGATGAGACAAAAATTGAACGAAAATTTATGGCAAAATTTAAAATAAGAGAGTCTCTGATTTCCAATGATTTGTCTCAAATAAAAGCTTCCTCTTTCCAAAGATTTTCTTCTTTCAGAAGACACCTTTGTTTAACATCAATACACAAGTATTATATTACCTGACTGTTTCTAACTTTACAGACATCATACATATGCATTGAAAATAAAATTAACAATTTCTTTAACCATATTTCCAGTCCTTCACAGTACCTAGGAAGAACATCCCTGTTTCTTCATGTGTGGCATGCACATTTCAAAAGTACAGGAAATGAAATGAAGTGGTCAGCAATTTAAAGAACATAAATTGCATGTTTAAAGTAGTACATCAGTACATCAGAAAGTAAAACCTTTATATTTACCCTTTCATCACTTGAGTTTTGCTGAAGAACATCTAACTACCATATTTTTATACCAGCTGTTCAACAACTTTTTATTTTAATGGTCTAATTTGTTTTGCTTGCCTTTCCTCCCTTTTCATTCCCTCAAGTTAATGTGTTATTATTTCAATTGCACAGCACAATGTATAGTTGCAGAATGTCATACTGAAATCTACGGAAAGTAGGTTTTACGCAATCTTCTCTAATAATAACTGAGGACAACATGTGACTGCATAGCACTGCTACACAATAGGTAACTTTACAATACAGCAACACTTAATAAAAGTACACACAATCTAAGTGAGACCTGGTCAAGTAATACTGGTCTATGCAGCTAAAAAAAATAAATTAAAACAAAAAATAAATTAAATGCTAAATTCTTACAAATACTTCAGCATTATTTTTGTTTAGAAACATGTCTAGGAATATCGGGAGAATGTAACAGCAAGTTTCTAGAGAACAGTCCCTGTTAAAGTATTTGTGCCTGGCATGCTTTTCTTCTGGGTCAACTGTGAAAAATATCTGTTATCTTGCTTGGTGATCTTTCATCCTGATTTCTAAAGCAAACGCTGCTTATGCAATGACAGTCTGTTTGTGTGTATTTGTTTATTTTTATTTGCTGGTTCCCTCCAAATATCTTCTGAACCCATTAAACAGTTTCAGGGGACAAAGGAGCAGCAGTCCTAGAGGTAATTATGCTCCTATAAACTTAACGAAAAAGTACATTTAGTTATGAAACAGAGAGAGACTTCGTGTACCCACTTCAGAAAACACCAAGTACAAGATCAACCCCATTAAGCACCAGAAATCCCTCAGCAGAGACGCCATGACAGATTGCCCCCAGCTAGAGGTAACATGAGGAGCTAGTGCAGGACAGGGCCTATCCAGAAAATTGTGATACAGTGGTTGCTGTGGAGGGTAAGAAAATTAGTAGTGTGGATAATAGGTCAGAGACACACTGTTTTGTGCTAGCTGACATCAGGATGAGGGCATAAAATTTAGTTTCCTAGTCTAGAACTTGACGTTGGGTCCAGCACAGCTCAGACCCTGTGCCCAGAAGCCTCATGTAGACTATGGCTGGCCAAATATTCTGAAGCATAAAAGGACTTGCCACAACTGTAACTAATAACATTACTTTGCCACAACCTGTTCAGAGACTGCAACATCTTCGGAGCAGGGTCCATACCATATACTGCCATGACAAGGTATCTGCTAGCAACTTGGTAATCTGCAGTCTGTGATACCTTGGGTAATAGCAATGGCTAACCACATTGCCCATAGTTAAAAATAAACAAATAAGTAACAATAATTTTAAAAAAGCCAGCTGTAATTCAAAGACTGTTCTATTTAATATATTGTTCCAATTTATGGAATAATAATAAACATCAAATTAGATAGACTTTATTTTTCAGTTCTTCAGATCCTCCAAATCAATACTTTAAATGAGAGCTTCTGGCTTGTTCAGACTTACTTGAAAAGACCACCTCACTATTTCATGGCTTCAAAAGCCCACTTTGCCTTTCTTTCATGGTACCCAGAACATACGAAAAAATTTTTAAATGTTTACAATACCGATGCTGTCCTGCTCAGATCAAGGCATCTCCCAAGAAGACAGGACACTGACTACAGACAGGGAAGGCACTGAAACCATTACAATCTGACAAGTCTTTGCCCCGAGCTTCAGATCCAAACTGAACTCAGCCTCCTGAATGTGAAGCCATCTCACAGCATGTATCACAGAAATAGGTTCAAGGTGCTCACTCTCATCTGTAGCATTCATGGTCTATAGATCTCTTCTGGCTAAATTCCACAAAGCTCTTCATATTTTAACAGTTTCTTGCTTCAAAAAAGTTTATTTATTTTCTTACCTACACTTCGGATTTTATTCCAAATCAAGGCCTATATAACTGAGTACCAGACAAAACCTACGTTTACAGAAAGTTTTTATTCTTGCATGGTATTTAAGTAATGATATTCACTTCTTAATGCTTCTTGTTAGTACTACGAACTAAGCCCAGTGGCACAGAGGTGCATTGTGATACAGATGCTATTAACACATTTGAGCCAATCTTTCCAAACCAGCACAAGGCAACAATTCTTAGTTTCAGAAAACCCAAACTAAGTGGAGAGAGAGTGCCATCTCTACAGATCACTTGTGAGTCATTGTTCACAACATACAAAATACAGAAAAAGCTCCTTTTATGAGATGGTGTTTTTCAGAGCATTTTTTTTACAAACTTCCCAATTAAAAATACTAGTATTTCACAAATGCATTTGGATTATTATTATGTAGTTTTTATTACAGACATTATTACATGTTTCATTTTTAATATTAATAAAGTGTTTTTAAATATAGTATTATCTTTCTATTACTGAAAGTGAAATAACCCCAAACGTTTTTTCCTCGCTGGCTGGTAATGTATCCCCTGAAAACCTAGTATCAGATTTTCTTTTACAGCAGTAACACAATTTAAGACAATCTGAAATAAAAACCTTGTAATACTCACACTGTGGTTGAAAAAAAAAATTCCTGAGAAATCTGCAGAAACAAATACAAACCAGGTCCAACTGTATTTTGAAAAAATTGTATTTCATGTATAATATAAGACTTCTAGAACAGACTTTGCTTTAGAGAAATTGATTCTGTTTTACTCTTAGAATGGACTGTTAAGGGGCAAACAACTCGTATTTCTCAGTGTGCTTGATTAAAGTTGCTTAAAATGAGGAGTCCTAGTTTGAGACAACTGCTCAGAGAGGTCTCTTGCTTGTGTAACATGCTGTTGAGAACTTGGGAGGACTGACACTTCTGTAATCCAATTCCTGTTGTGACATGCTTTGAAAAACAAAATAATAAGGGGAAAGTTGTCACCAGCTTATTGGAGTAAGGCTTCAAACTGTTCTATGCTCAAAAAGGGGGTTTGAGGACTCCAGGACAGGAAGCAGCCAGAATATACAAGTCACTCTGTTCCACCTGAAATTTTACTTCTCCTCCAAAGTTTTCAAGTTTGACACTGAATGATTCGATATTCCACATAAGCTAACACTCTTCTGGCTTGTGATCTCATGGTAACCACAAAAGAATTACAGACACACATGATTCTTGTCTCTATGGCATTCACATTACTATTTTTTTGTTCTGAACAAGACCACAAGGAGTGCAAAGCCAAATTAAATTAGTAATCCTTAACTTCAGTGCATCCGTCTTTCTAAGCACCTGACCTTGTAAACTTAACATTATCTTAAAGGAAGCTGGATTTTCCTGCTACTGTTCTTCACAAGATTCTCTCCCTCCCCTTTCAGGAAGGAATAAAAAGTTCTTGTTGGTCCATTTTGATGAGCCATGTGCATCGTCAGCAGTTGCTGTCATAGTTCTCCATTTTAAGCACCTAAAGTACTACTCTGAACTAGCCTGTGTGGAAAAGGCAAAGCTGGGGAAACCTTTGTCCAGGGGTTAGGAGCACTCATCCAGATGTAGTTCATTCACACCTACTTCCTAGTAGACTATTCCAGCTGCTTTCACCACCCAGCTGAAACTGGAACTTCGCAAATATTGGTAAGAAGTGTATGGGGTTAGAGAACAAGAAAAAGAGTATCTGAATCTGATGAGAAAGTCATCAACTGAAAAGTCTTTGCTTCAAGGACCACTTACGGATTTTGTATTTACACCATGGTCAAATAGCACTATATACAGAGGAGATGATACTCAGTCTTTATTTGTAATGCTGTGAAAAAACAACACAACAAAATTAAGAAGTTTTAGATGGTGATGATACTTGAGGCTACACATCTAGGGCTTTTTTTTGTTTGTTTTCTCACTGTTCTCAATACTGCTTGCAATGTCCTTTTAGGTTGAAGTATTGCTCTAACTAGATAACTAACAAAGTTTTTAAAAATACATGCTCAGTATTGTTTCCCAATGTAAATTAAACTTTAAAAAAATGCAGACAAAATGTTTTCCTCCATTTCTAAACAGTAATGCTTTACTTGCATACATTAGAATTTAATTTACTAATTTCCCTTGCAATAAATTTGTAATCCTATCGCCTATTCTAAATTGTTTTGTCTGAAATATTTGTAAACTTCTTTATAAACCTTATATCGTTACATCCAAAATTAAACCAGTTAGTAAATAATATACCAGTACTCTTCCTTCCATACCATTTAGTATTGCCAATATTAAAAAAGTATTTGTTACTTCTATAACTATACACAGAGAAAACGTGGTATTCCTTTACATAACTGTTCAGACAGTCAGCTTTATCCTCACCTTTCAAGGTGCTTGAGGGATTGCTCCAGACCTTGAAATACATTGTTTATTTTAAAATTAGGGTTAGAATATTCAAATATCTCAGTATCATGTACTTACCCGCATTATTATACAACTATAAAGAGCAAGAACTTCACATGCATATATAGTAAAATATTACCTACATTTGATTTTAAAATGTAATTTGTTTTATCTACAAACATTCATATAACATAGAATACATTCACGCATTCATGAATATAGCAACTAGTTTATAACAACAGCTCCACATAATGAAGGTATTATTACAAAGCAATATAAAAATAATATAGTTTAAGCCGCAGGAGATATCATAAGATAGGCACGATATAATTAGTCATTTTAGATGCACTGGCAAAGTAAGCTGCCTGTAAATATAAAAAATAGCCTTTTAGACTTGCTCTCATGATTATCCTCAAATGAACGATCTATATATACAGAAAGCACTGTTATTACAGTATAGATGTTACTGCTTATTTATTCCATTGGAGTTTCCAAATGTTTTCTTCCTAACTCATTAGTTGCTCCTGGGTTCCTCTTTTCCCCTCCAAATACTGGCTAGAAATACACAGTCACAGAGCTTTATCAGTATCATCATCTGCTCCAGTGATAAATACTGTCCAATTTCTTTAGAATATAATTAAAATATAGAATAGAATTAAAATGGAAGTATTGGAGACCAATGAGTTAACCCAAACTACTTGTCAGGTTTATTAGTGTTACCATTACATATATCATTCTTCACTGTGATAGTGTACATAGTGTAATACAAGTCTTTGACTGGATGTTTATTTTAGTTCCAAATTGATGGCAGTGCTTTCCTGTATTTTCCATGTCCATTCCCATTCACTCACTTTTTACGCTGTTTCTTAACTTGATAACTGCCTAGAAACTCTACTGTGCAATACAGTTCAGAACATCTCAACTTCATTATCTGACATTTGTCTCTATATTTAAAATACAAAGACTTTTTAATTGAAGGTGGAACAAGGCTGATCAGTTACTCACAATCTCTCCAGGGATCTCAGTCCAAAGAAAGAGCCATTCTTCAACCATAAGATCTTGTTGTTACTCAGAATCCTATAAGAAGTCAGGAGAGAATCTGGTTAATAGAACACGATAATTCCACTGATTAAAAACATGTAATTATAGTAAATAACTGCTCTGTAAAATCCTAATCGCTAAATTCTGTGCTTCATTCGCATTTTCCCATCATAGCAGTAAATAAAGATTACCATTTCCTGAAGTGCATAGTTTCTTCTTTATTAAATAAAAGCACATTCATAAAATATGTCATCAAATGAATTTTGGCTTCACTTGAAAATTGTAACACTGATAAATGCCCACACCTCACTAGTAGATTCTAAATTATCACTGCCAAAGGTACTTGGGCTTCCCAGTCAGCAAAAATGCTGATGAAGAAAAGGATGTGATAAAAACAGTTCCAGCAGATTAGAAGACAATACAGTCACTTTGCAGTGGCTGCTACAGCAGGGATGTACAAAGATAGACACAGAGAAAGTATTCAATTTTCTATAGGACAGACAAACGAAAAGCCTTCCCTTTACCACAAAAATAGGCTAGTCCAAAAAAAAAATGTTTTCCTGTTGCAACCTCTGCATAGGAGAAATTCAGTAATCAAGCTATGCCTGGCCCATCAATTACCACCATCAGGTACACACACAAACTATTGAAAAAGTTGTCTATTCTTCTGCCTCATGTTAAAGTACTAACGATGTCACAAGTGGCTCTCTCATTTAGTGATTTTTCATCACTATGTTTACCCAGCTATTTCAGAAGCAATACAATATGAACAGGCACTCATTCTGAAGATGTTACCACTTAAAAACCTTAAAATATACAAAAGAAATGCAATTTGGTTTAGCTCAATTTTTTTTTTTGACATTATGCAATGCGCAGAAGAAATGTTTGTCTGAAAAAAATCTAATTCCAACTGCTTGAGAAATGAATCTGTTAATGTAACATTTACAATAAATTATACTTCTCCAGTGCATAGAATTCCACTTCAAAATAAGAGATGTATCTTGCAATAAAGATAGAAATAATACCAAAAAAAATCAAAAGAAACATTATGCTCTTAACTAGCAAACTTGACACTCTGTGAATCAACCTTTTACTTCGGTAAAGTTTTAAAACAATCTGTTACATGAGACTATCTTAACTTGTCTCACTCTTAGAATTTCCTATTGTAAGTGCTTTGCCTCAGCATACACGTGTTACATAAAATCTCAAGTGTAGGTACAAAAGACAACACATAACACTGACCCACAGTGAAAGAGAAAATAATTATTGATGGGGGAAAGTTAAAATACTGCAATGTTAGTAAGATTTGGAGATTTTTTTTCAAGTTATTTCTAAAATTCATCAGTAAACATGCATAAATATATTTTGATGCAATTTGATGGCACACTGCTCAGATCTGACCTGTATGCTATTACACTATGTTGTTACTGAATACACTTGTGCAGCAACGTCACTCCTCACCCAGAACTAGTCAGTATAACCCACAAGTGGCAATTTGGGATCAATCATGAACACTTACACACAGACATCTGAAAGCACACAGAAGCCTATGTTTACAACAAAAATTAAACATGCTCCAATATATGCATTGGAGCTACACAGTCTATTGCCATCAACTAAGAAACTCCACATCTCACAAGATCTTCCTTCAACTATTCAGATTAAAAATTATATCACAGAATCACAGAACGGTAGGAGTTGGAAGCGACCTCTGGAGATCATCTAGTCCAACCCCCCTGCTAAAGCAGGTTCACCTACAGCAGGTTGCACAGCATCACATCCAGGTGGGCTTTGAATATCTCCAGAGAAGGAGATTCCACAACCACCCTGAGCAGCCTGTTCCAGTGCTCTGTCACCCTCAGAGTAAAGAAGTTCCTTCTCATGTTCAGGTGGAATTTCCTGTGTTACAGTTTGTGCCCACTGCCCCTTGTCCTGTTGCTGGGCACCACTGAAAAGAGCCTGGCCTCATCCTCTTGACACCCACCCTTCAGATACTTCTAAGTGTTGATAAGGTCCCCTCTCGGTCTTCTCTTCTCCAGGCTAAAGAGCCCCAGATCTCTCAGCCTTTCCTCATGAGAGAGATGCTCCTGTCCCCTCATTATCTTCATAGCCCTCCGCTGGACTCTCTCCAGTACTCCCCTGTCTCTCGAACTGGGGAGCCCAGAACCGGACGCAATACTGCAGATGTGGCCTCACCAGGGTAGAGTAGAGGGGGAGGAGAACCTCCCTCGACCTGCTGGCCATACTCTTCTTCATGCACCCTAGGATACCACTGGCCTCCTTGGCCACAAGGGCACATTGCCGGCTCATGGTCAACTTTCTGTCCACCAGGACTCTCAGGTCCTTCTCTGCAGAGTCACTCTCCAGCAGGCCAACTCCTAACCTGTACTGGTGCATAGGGTTAATCCCCCCCAGGTGCAGGACCCTACACTTGCCCTTGCTGAACTTCATTAGGTTCCTCTCTGCCCAACTCTCCAGCCTGTCCAGGTCTTGCTGAACGGCAGCACAGCCTTCTAGTGTGACAGCCACTCCTCCCAGATTTGTTTGCGTGTACCCCCCCACCCCACCCCACCCCCCGCCAAACTTGCTTGGGATACACTCTGTCCTTTTCATACAGGTCATTGGTGAATACATTGACCTCTGCCTTCAGCCTGTTCTCAGTCCCCCCACTGTCCACTCATCTAACCCACACTTCCTAAGCTTACCTATGAGGAAATGGTGCTTGAATATTAACGGACTCACTTGGTCCCCCCTTAACTACTAGAGGTCTTTGAAGAGGCCAAAGCTCGCTCCCCTGAAGTCCAGGGTTGTAATCCTACGTATTGCCCTGCTTCTTCCACACAGGATCCTGAACACCACCATTTCATGGTCACTGCAACCAAGCTTCCAACCATTACCCCTCATCTTATCACTACATGCCCTTGTTAAAAAAGTCCATCCCCAGCCTTCTTGTAAGCCTCCTTCAGGTACTGGAAGGCTGCTATAAGGTCTCCCCAGAGTTTTCTCTTTTCCAGACTGAACAACCCCAACTCTCTCAGCCTGTAGTTTCAAAATTTATGCAGAATCATAGTTTCTCTATGCAGACCTTGCTCGTTGATGTCTATATCTGTTAGAGCTTCATATCTGTTTTTTGTTAGATGCTGGAGGGTGGAGACTGAAGCAGAGTCCTGCTTTTGTGGGTCACCAGGGTCCAAGGTGTCTCATTCTCAGGCGTTTGCTAGAGGAACGTGGTTCTGAAACCACCTATGTATCTCCATCTCAGCTCCTCTAATGCTCCACAGACTTTTGACTGTTTCCTGTAACTTGGCCACCTGATGTAACAGATCCTCAACCTGTGTACACCTTATGCTGGTACTTACCTTTACACTGATATGACATTAAATATTTCTCTAATCTACCAACTCTTCACTACAACCTTAGCAATACATTTCAGCAGTGACATGATGAAAGACCACAAAATGTTTCAATTTGTCTTACTTGTCAGATTTTCTAAATTTTTTAGGAGCCCATATAGTGACTAAATTGGAAAATTGTTTTAAAATTCTGAATATCTAAACTATAAAGTGTAAATACATTAAATGTTCTATTATTTTATTGTGTTCTTCTGAGGCTGCACAGAACTTGTGTCAGTCAAGAAAAAAAAATGAAGTCCCAAAACTAAAATTGGCTGGGCTTGGAAAGACTAACATCATAAATTCCGCTTCATATTCGGTCATTTGGTTATATGCTGTATTACAGCGAGAGCATTTTTGAGGTCTGTTACAATGATATTAGATATAAATATTATATTTGGACTGTTCTGCATAGCCTGATTTGCAAAGACACACACACTTCAGAACTCTCATCTGGCTTATATACAAGTAGTTCTGTCTTTGACAAATTTTCATGGTGCCAATTTGTTTTTCCAGCCTTCTATTCATTCTGCCCAGAAAAAGAGGACAGTCTGAACTTTGCTGGCAACTCCATGAAAATGCAGCACAAGTCAGCAGCACACGGGTCTCCTACTCTCTACCTCTGGGTCTCCTTCTGTATGGCGCTAAGCGTGTAGACTGAAACCAGTATCATTAATCCACATAAAATAAACTCCTATAAAATAAAGAGAACTATCTAACTAGCAATAAATCACAAGATTAAGCAGAACATTTAGTTCGTAAATGGAACACTCAGTAAACACAGATCATATTCTGCAATTATGCTATCTCAGTCATTTGCCTTTATTTTTCTGAAGGATAAACTGAGACTTGAAAAATATAACAGATGCCACAAAAAAAAAAAAAAAAAAAAAAAAATCACAGAACTTAACTATGTAAATCTGAGTTTCTAAATGAAACCTTTCAAATCTTTATACCAGACTTTCACAGAGACTTTCACACAGAGATCAGGTTTCAAAAATTAAGTTTCCTTCAGGGCCTTCTCTTCTTTACAGTGCCAACTAAAATTCAGGTTTTTTTAAACAAAGTAATATGGGTATTATAGTTAAAATACAATTCTTTTTCTGTTCAGAATCAAAGCTTTAGAGAATCCTAGCATTCCAATAAGGTCTGTGGGGAAAAAAAAAAAAACACAATACATGTTATCTTCATTTCATTCAGCTGGTTGATACGCTACATAGGAAAAATCCACCTGTTTTTAATTAGGTTTACTGATGTCCAAGAACTTGGAATGGGCTGTTATCAAGAAGGATTTGGTTTGCACTGAAGACTGATTCTGTGAATACAATGAACAACTTCACAGGCCAACTTAAATCACATTATTTTTCATACAGTAATGAATCACTTGTTAAACTTTTGATGCAACTCATAACATTCTTCCCTTCTGAGGACATTTGCTATCGGAATGAGGTTAGAAGGGAGGAAAGTTTTAGTTACAATGATTGATATACTAGCTCAGAAATGAGGCTTAACTACAGATGACAAAAAATCTTTTCAAATAATCAATGCCTGGTCAAACTGTGGCTGTTACTCTTGATGCTGAAATTACACAGAATAATTTTTTATATTACTTCTTCAGAAAAATAATAAATGGACATGAAACATGAAGTATGGCTGAAATAGTCAGGTATCTCTTTTCCCTTGAATACAGTCACCTGCTTACAGGGCAATGTTTGTAATTAGAGACCTGCAGAAATTTTGCAGGAAGAGACACATGAAAAGTATCCTTTTCTTGTACTTACAGATGCAAAGGTTTGGTGGATAAATACATGGGAAAAGGTGCTATTCATATATTTGATGTTTGATAGCTTGTAACATAATTATAATTTTCAGTTCTAACAGAAACTGAGTCAATTATTTTAATAAAAGATTAAATATAATATTTAGTTTTAAAACAAATTACCACCATGCACCCACTATGATTAAGTATTTCTCACATTTTATTTATTCACAGCATTTTCACTTGTCTTTTTCTGATGTGCTAGTGAATCACAGCAATAAATATTGTTACACATTGCAACTAGGCAGCCAGTTTAAATAATTATCAGTTTCTAGCCGCATGCTAAGATTCTCACATTTTCAATATTTTATTCTGAGAAGATAAACACTAAGAAAATGTGCACACTTTATTTCAATGAAACTATTTTACAAAACCAAAATCCACTTAAAGTTTTACTTTTCTCTAAAGAAAAAAAAAAAAAAAAAAAAAGAAGTTTCCTAGAGAAACCTCCTGAGAAGGTATTTATTTTAAATTTTAATTTGCAAACTGTCTTTGCACTATACATAATGATCCAAACCCCACATAACTGGAACGGTGGTACTTTCAGCCCTAGTCTTCATAGGATACATTTAACCAAAATAGTTCTGGGGAGCAATCCACTAGCCAGCACCACTCCAATGATCAGACACATTATGAACTGTTTGCTCACTTCATTAACTCTTTCAAATCTTATGTCTCCGCTGCCCCATCTCCCAAGACGCTTTGGGGGAGAGTTTATCCCAGGAAGCACGTTCAGAAGACGTTAACTCTATACCAGGTTTGTCCTTTCCCAGCCCTGTGAAGCCCTCCAGCACTATTCCCACAGGCTCTGAAGGGATATCCTTCAAACATTGTCTCTTGACTTACACCCTAAAGCATGTAATGCATACATCCAGTTCCACAATGCAAAGGTACTTCTCTGGTGGGCTGCACCACAGGCTGTATGCTATTTCATTCATCCTGCACTGGAAAGAAACCAACCAACCTCACATGTACATAAGGACCAAAACCATGTCAAGGAGCCTATTAACAACTGAAAAGCATGGATGGTGAATCAGCCATTGCTTCCACTCTCTTCTGGACGTTGTTCTTTACCAGTAGACACATACCAAAAACGATGAGTTGTTCTAATGGGCTACAAGCCATACTTCTGATTTTCTTTCTTGTTCTTCCATTTGAACAAAACAAGTCACAAGTATGTTTGCTTAAATTGATGCTATGATTTTTGATTTTGTGAAACCATTAAAAGTACAAAAAGATGTAATCCTGTGCAACTCATTCAAGTGTAAAACATGCCCAGCATAAGGGAATCTACTGTAGTATTTTAAAAAGTACCAAATAAAAAGCTCTCAATCATAATGCAAACTTCAGCTTCCTACAACCCCTCAAGCAGAAAGAATCTTTTTACCATGCCTTCAAAGTCAATGGACTTGGGTTCACTTGACATTACAGAGGAAACCAATTCCACAGCTGAGGGTTCTTCAGTGAGATTGTACTGCATCCCACACAGTAAACCTAAACCTGTGTGAGCTCACATAGCAGTGCATCCACAAAGACACAAAACCAAGAGAGACAACGCATTTAGATGAAGACTGCTATTCCCAAATGCATAGTGAATATAAAAGGAAGTGTGACCCATTACTGAAAATATGTATTTCCTCTGATAATATTCACAGTGGAAAATTTAAAAAAAAAAAAAAACAAAAAAACAAAAAAAAAAAACACCCATGAAAAAGCCCCAACAACCCGCACAAACTGCATGAAAAAAAATCCCAGTAAAATGTCAACTTTCACCTGATTTTCTGCTGGGCAGCCCAGGAACTGGTTCAGACCAGACTTGACCCCATCCTGTGTCTAGCTGATAGATAAGATGAACAACCAATGTCTAGAAAATTAAACCCTACGAAATCCTTTCTTTAGGGCTCACTCACTAAGACTAGCTGAAGTTACACTGAAGTACTACAGGAGACACCAACCAGGAGACCAATCATACCTGCCACTGCTGTGCACTTCCTCTTAACTCCTGTTTGTTCTTCCACTTCTCAAGTAACAAGATATGTTAGATGAAT
This sequence comes from Leptosomus discolor, assembly GCF_034619465.1. Lineage (NCBI taxonomy): Eukaryota > Metazoa > Chordata > Aves > Leptosomiformes > Leptosomidae > Leptosomus > Leptosomus discolor. Next base: position 16,936,763 of record NC_141396.1, on the reverse strand, counting down.
ACCCAAGATAATTCGACAAAAGATTGAAAGCTCAGTCCGTTCAGATTGTACATCTGGGACCTCTGTGTTGGGGTTGTGTTAATAAATTGTGTTTCAAGTTCTGCAGTTTCTCTTACATACTAATTGCAGTTCAAGCAGAGGGAAATATCTTTCATTTTTAAATTAAAATTTAAGTACTAATAGTAGTCATTCATTTTACATGGAAGTCTGATAACAGTTGACCTATCACAGTTTAAGCTGTTCTCTTTACACATGGTATGTGACTAAATACAAAAAGAGCGTGATATCCAATTAAATACTTGGACACAGTAGGAAAAAACGTATATAACTTCTTTGAAGTATCAGAATAAGACTAGAATCTTTTATATTGAAATGCTACAGTGTAAAATGTAAAACTAATTTTAAGGTTTTAAAATCCTTCTTGGTAAACCAGAATATTCCCACAACATCCATAATTCATTCAGAGTTGCACCATAAAAACAACATAAGAAGGAGCTTGGACCACAAAAATGGCAGGAATAGAAAGGAAAAAAGAATGCTTGCCTTTTGTGCCACATATGTAGAGACAGTACAGGTAGTAATTGCCCCTTTTCTTTCCCCTCCAAACTGAAGACCACAACTGAGCTCCTACCTAGGGCTTCAACAGATAACATCAGACCCATACAGACAAACCAGGAGGAAAGTGTCACACAGCAATAACAAAACTGAACACATGAAGAGAGAAAAAGAGACTGAAAACTGTATTGACAGCTCACTAGATGAATGGGGTGTGGCAGACATCTACACTGTTTGATAACCAAACAGAAAGGAGAAAGAACTTGCAAAAATATGAGAAGTATTTACCAATTTATTATGTATTTACCAATTCATTATATATCACTATTTATGTATAGTAATTCATACTGCCTGCTACTCTGTTCAACCTGGAGAACATCAAGACTTAAAAAAGCATAAAGATGAGTTATCAAAATACTAAAGATACATATAATGGTCTCAAGTGACATCTCTCTTCCCTAAAGGGATTGTGGCCCATTGTATTGTCTAAACTAAACAAAGGGTTTGTCAACATTCTTGAAAGGAGCCATACAAAAATCCTGTAGAAAATAATAAAACCTAGTCACCTAGCACCTCTAATTCCAGCTGGTTTTGTCATTGTCTTCATTATATACTAGCTTTTGTTAAACCCATTCACTTGCAGCATAACCAATCCCAAGCATTAGTGAAAACAGAAAAATACTCAAAAATTACCTTCCATTGTAGGTAGCGTGTTACATGTGGCAAAAAACCCCAAACAGCTATAGCCAAAAAAGCAATAACAGTGTACTAATTACCCTTCTAATTAATACCATGACTCTGTTTGATGATAGCAAAAGAAGCAATAAAACTATAAGCAAAAAGAAATTTCCTTGTAGGTAACTATTTATTTAAATAAAAGTCCTTCCAAAAGTGCAAAGAAATATAGTCTTTCAGATATTTAATGGAATGTAGGAGAAACTGTAGCTGGCCACTTGTGTTACGGAAACACAATACTGTTTTTGTGGAACAATCACTGTTCAATAGCCTCACTTTCAGTAATTCAAAATACAAGGCAAGCTCTTATTTTTGTTGCTTCGGTGTTCACACTGGTGGCTTTTCATCAATAGTCCTCTTGCGTGATATAAGAAACTGCTAGGTCACATTCAAAATACAAAGCCAGAGTTCTTGCATAAATCATCACACCAATCGATTTAATTAACTAAAATCATATTCAAGAGCATTTTTGTGTAAGCAACTTCACAATTCAAACAGTAAAATAAAATATTATCATCATCACTAGCAGGACACACAACTCATCCTCTCCCTAACACCAATTCAGTGATATTAATATATTAATGAAAGCAGCAAGGTCACTCTCAAGTAGAAATCTTATTACGATTTCTTAACAGTGGGGGAGTTAAAGAGCTCCCAGCTTTTGAAACAAGCCTGCTCCACTACAGGGTGATATTCATTAACTGAACAGGACAAAAAGCAGCAGGAACCAAAACATTACTAATAGGTCTATAAATACTTCAGAAAAGAAACAGGGTTGTCTGTTTTACTACTTTTGTCAAGTACCAGCAAATTTCTGAACTAGATGATCCTCTTAAGTAAAATGGTTTTTTCCACAGGAACTTTAAGATGTAAAGGGTATAGCTATACTATCATACAGGATTCTGTGCTTAAAGTTTAATAGATTTTATTCAGTAAAGTCAAAACCTTCCTTTATTAGTGCATGATTGTAGAAAAAGGTCTGACAATATAAACAGTATGTAGAATAAAATTATTTCCCGGAATCATAGAATATTTAAACTGCTGAGGATATAAAAACATGATGAGTCATTATTGCTTTACTACAACATGTACATGTATTTATAACATTATTAAACTGTCTAGGTAAATCTTGCTTTTAGAAGTTTTGAACTTGAGTGCAGGTAACTTTTTCAAATGTAACCTAAAAAAACTAGCACATGATCTTTTGATAAGACAGCATTTCCATTGCATCTGTTTAAAAAGACATAATTTTATCTAAGTGAACTTTTGGACTATGCCACTATACCTCCCACGTGCATGGTCTTTAGTCAAGAGATAGTTATGTGTGTTTAACTTTCTATGATGGGTCCTACTGAGTCTAGCAGAATTATTTACATGAATTAAATTTATCATGTGCATTAGTTTTTGAAGATCAAAGATTCTATTGTCAACATTTTCTTTGGAGAAAGGGAGGAATTGTTCAAAGCTCTCTGTACAATGAGAAGGAAATCCTTATGTCTGAACTTTTAATAAAACACCATTTCTGAAAGCATACGTAGGCAATTGGTGACAGCATGGGTCTCCATGCCTTGTTGTTCTTAGTTTTGCCTTTGACTCACTGCACAGCCTTCATTTGATGAATATATATTTAAAATGCATTTTTAGTAGGAAAAATGAGCCTGATACAGAACATAAAATTAACAAGTTGTTCTTCACCGAGTAAGCTGATGTAATATGCAAATGCATTTAACTGATTGTTTATAGGAGAATTAGCTTTTGATTTGCTTGTCATTCAACTCAGTTGACATTATGGGGAAAGGACATTCTTACATTTGTTTCTCGTTCAAACTTTTATACATTTCACAGGTAGCTACAGTACAACAACACCAGGAGGAGCAGAGCAGCTGAGTGAAGAATGCACAAGAACAATGTGCAGATTTGAGCATTTCAGTGTGCTCAGCACCAATTAGACGGACAAGAGCTGAGAAGCACCTGTCTTGTAGGACAAGAATTTTTACACTCATTTCAGTGGAACCAAGGGTTTCATTTAGGTTCCCCATTTCAAAATGGTTACTGCAAGTAATTTGCCATGGTGAGTCATAGCAAGGTCAACATAACAACATGCCCCTCCTTTCTCCTGGGGTCACACTCTACTACTCAGCCAAATAATCATCAGCATCCCAATCTGCCTTGCAGCTCTCACAGGTGATCCAAACCTGTTGTTTACATTACCTACCATACATTCAGGTGACTTTATTCTACAAATAAATTCTGAATCCTTGTTTAAGTTCAAGAATTTTAATAAGATTGATTAAATTTTAATAATTTATTTGGTCAACATTTTTTAAGAAAAAATTCACCTTTCCTAATTTGGATTATACTACACCCTTCTTTCTAAGTCAATTGGGAAAAAGATTAACAATTCCTAAGTCACCATTCCCTGTTTACTACATTTTTTATATTACCTTTTATTTCCTTCATAAGATCTTTTCAGAATTACTCTTATTCAGCCCACTGCTCTTCTTTTAAACCCTGAAACACCTGTTCAACTTTTCCCAGTTTTGCTAATTTTGTCTCTATTTCTAAAACAGCATTGTAAGGTTCCATATTATTTCTGAAAACACGCTCAGAATTGTCTTCAAAATACTCCTATGTCTCAGTTACTACAACTGTGGTAATTTATTTTTATTTCCCTCCAAATTGGTTTGTGTTTATAATGGTTATATCTTAACTCATAGGTTCTGCTGGGACTGTAATTGTGTTTTGTGAAAGAGATATCTGCAGCAGTATTTTTTTAAATTATGATTTACATCATCTGATAATTCAATAAAATACAAAACTCATTCTGGATCCTTTGGGTAATATATCCGAAAACTGAAAGCCTGAGGAAAAAAAGAAAAGACTACTCTGACAACATAAAATAATTCCTAGCTGAATTTGAAAAGAAACTCTTCTCATAAGGAGACATTCTAAAGAGCTAGGCTATAAATGTAAATTGTTTCCTCTATTTAGCCTCAACCAGTAGGACTGCATGTCAGAACGCTCCTCTTAGGCCTCCATCTGGTTTCAAAGACTGAGAGGAACAGAGATTTAAGTAGTAATGGGGAGTGACAAAGAAGATTTTCTAAAGTACTTCAGACAACTACTGATATATGCTCTGGCAGGATGAGATCCTGAAATTTGAAGTAGGTGGTGATCATTCATATCTAATTCAGAAAGCAACCCCTGCATAATGCATACAGGCATCATATCAGTTTACACTTCTTTTGGTGGTGCTGCAAGTCTTGAAAATAGTTTTAAAAACTGATATTCAGGATAGAATCCAGTTGAGATAGAAAACTCAGGACCATAGCTGATGTACAATCTCCAAATCACCTAGATGGGAAGAGACCTCCAGCAGTCATACAGTCCTACCTCCTGCACAAAGCAGACCCAGTTAGATCAGAGCACTGCTCAGAGTGGTGAAACTGTGACAGTTTTTTTAATAGAGATATTAGTCATTGTGGATTATTTTGGCCTTAAGCACTATTTATAAAGTGGACTACAAGAAATTAAACAATCCCTGAAAAACTCAAATTCGGAAGTTAAATCCAGACAGCACAGAAGTACTCTGCTCTATACCTACTGCAGAGACAAGACATTTACATCAAAAACCAGGATTATCACAAGTATCAGACTGAAGAACTCTAAAGATGAGGATGCAGACCTTAAGCTGTACCCAAATCTCTTTCTGCTTTACCCAGCATTGGTCCCTAACTAGACCAAGAATATTTGTTCTAGGGGTTATACAGCAAAATCACCAATGTGTAGCCTACAGGTTTTATTTCTCTGACAGTGCCTTCCTTTTAAATAATTTTTTCAGGACCTATCACAAGTAAGATCATGATAGCAACCTACATCATATCAAATCCCAGTTCTATAATGCCCACCCAAGTCAAATTTGAAAACTATTAAAGTGTGACATTTATTGCAAATAATCTGTATAGCATTTCCATTGTTTCCAGCACTAATTAATATTATTAAAGGGTTTTCTTCAAAAATTCTCTATGTTAATATATTATTACTGAATATATATATACAGAAAGGAACAAACATTTCATGTCTTCTTTTAGAAATAATTAAGTTTTCAGCCAGCTTTTCATTTCCAATTTGAAAATCTATTAAAGTGTGCCAAATCAGTACACAGAATTAATAATTAATTATTACAGGTAGAAGATTCAGTTTACTTAGTTAAAAGTACTAATTTTGAGCCTAAGCAATGTTCTTGTGTCTTACATCTCAACGAGATTTTGCACTGGTGAAGGGCAACATCATTACCTTAATAAAACAGGCTAAAAGATAAGATTCTCATAAGATATTTGGGAAGGCAGTTCTCACTCCATGTAATGAATGTAACACAGGAGCAATCATCTCCAAGTGCATCTACCTCTCAGCTTTTAAGCTAAAATGGTCAATGATGGTCTCACTTGTGACTTGTCTTTTTTTCATCTTAGCCTCAAATGCTATCTATCAGCTCAGGTACTTAAATTTATCTTCCCAAGGCTGTGTTGTTCAATATTTGATGTTCTTTCCATTTTAGTTATATCTGCAATCTTTGAAATAAAGCTTTCAGCACAACTGTTCAAAACACTGGTATAAATAATACAAACAAAGAAACCTAACATTTGATCCAACTTCCATCATACAACTAACTTTTTCCTACCTTGCTTCGCTTTTGTTTCTCTCACATTAGTCAATGTTCAGTCCATCCAATCACCTTTTGTTTGATACATGCTTGCGAATATTCAGCTTTACCTTGCAGTGTGCATTTCTGCCAAATGGCTCCTAAAACATTTAGCTGTACAGTAACTGTAGCTGACTGCATTGCTTTTACAATAATAAACTCTGGCAGCTATACCCAGACGGAATTCCAAAGCCTTTGTAGGGAATCATGTCCTGAAGCTATCACAGCTATGTTAAATGAAGCTTGGTTATTCCTAATGGTTTCCCAATTCATTTCTTTTAGTGGTTTTTAAAGTTTTCTGAAAATAACAATGACAGAATAATTCATTCATTTTTCAGAGGTGTCTTCAGATCCTTGAATAAATAATAAGAGCGATAGCACCTTTCAGGGATGCCTGAAATGACACAAAAGGAGCTTGCTTAAGTGAGACCAGTTGCAGCTATTTATTTTTTTAAAAACAGAGACTGTCTACATGAACAGAAGAAATAAAACACACAAAAGAAAAAAAAAAGGAGAGACATGGAAGCGAGTATAGCCATTAGTCCTAATGAAGAAAAACAGCTAAAGGAAAGTAAGATAAAGATTGTCGCTTCTGATACACATACAATTAATCAGCTATTTATTAAACTGGTCCACAGTGATACACAACTTCTGTCCTTTAGGAAAGCAGCATGATTTTCTTGAAGTTAAGTAGAATAACAAAAAAGGAGCAGGTTTCCTATATAATCCCTAAAATAAATAGCGCAAACATTCATTCTTTGGGCAGGTCACTGTTAAATAATGGACAGTTGGGTGTATCAATATGGAAGATGCATCATCCATCAAAGACAAGAAGGTACCAGAAAGTACAGGGCACAACAGACAGTTCTAGTAACAGCCAAAATCAGCATGGGTACCCACCCATTTTTTTACATTAAAATGCCATCTTCTCCTTTATGGGTCTACTATGTGCACCACACATAGCAGTTACTTCTTTACTGAACACCCACACAAGTCACACTTATCAGATCATCATTTTGTGCTGTGTTAGCACATGAGACGGCTAACATATATTTTTTAAGGCAGCAAGTTGCTAGTGTAGATACTTAATCCCGTTACTGGATTTCAATTGAAACCATGTATTTCTTAAAGGCTGCCAAGTGCTGGACAGATGATTAAAAAAAAAATCCATATTAGAAAGAAAAGTCTGTAACATACTCTCTGGATTATCAAATAACATTTGTAACATTAAACCTGAATATTTTGATGCTGTTTCAATCAGTTTTCCCCTCATGCTACGGTATTACAATGACTACAGAGAAAGTAAACATGATAATTTTCCTTCAAACTTCATTTAAATCGCTATTTCTTCCGTGTTTCCTGTATTGAATTTAGCTAACTTCGATACTCCTTGCTAGTTAGGCCCCTTTCTCTAAAATGTTTTTACTTACCTTCCATCAGACTCCAAGTTCTTATAGAATATCAGAAAAGCACTAATAGAGATTGAGAGATTTGACATCACATATCAGCTTCAATAAGTGTCACAGAATAGTTAAAATATATCGAAAATCCTTCTCTATAAAGCTTTTTGAACAACGTGTACTAAATATTAGGTGAAAGCAGGAGTCTCATTTCCAAAAATAAACTCTTTAGAAATCGTAACAAGAACAAATATATCCTTCAAAAATGGCTACTCATCATAGGGATTTTTTGACTAAGGAAAAACACTCTCATTCCAAGTCCTTCTCACAAGTCAAGTCATCATGAACTAATTGCTCCTGAGCAAAACCAGTTATATTCAGTACAGACCAGGGAAAAAATTAAAAATAGTATCTCAATATCTTAAATATATATGATTCTGGTTTAACCAATAAAATAGAATAATAGAAGATTATCTTAAAGCATTTCATGGTGAGATAGCTCCCATAACAACAATACACCTGAAAGCAAGCTTAATGCATCCATATCGGTTGTCTACCTGCAGCAATACTATCTACTGTGTCATTCTCTGATTTTATTTTCCATTCATTTTCAAAAACATTTCTATACATATAAAATACATCTTATTTCAAGATGATAGCTCTGGAAAGGAATTCATTTTTGAGGGATCTGGCACTTTTAAAAATCTCCATGTCTGAGAAGTCTGGTTGTCAACTTTAAAACAAGAAGTTTCCAGAAAAAAAGCTGACCCAAGTGTACCATGCAGGTACCCTAGAGGAATCCTTAGGAAAAAAGGGCTTATTTGGTTTGGGTTTTTTTCCCCTCAAAACATGACATGACTTCTGAGCACACGAATTCAACAGCAACGCTTCCTTCCCTCCCAAATTCAAACTCTAACACTATAAGCAGACCTTGGAATCCTGAAACATAGTAATTTCCCTGAAATAGCAGGGAGCTGCATACTTCCCTGCCACAGAATAGCACAGGCAGTGACCTCTGCAGTAAGCTCCATTTGTTTCCTCTGGACCCCACAGCAAACCTTCAGGATTAACGACTCTTTTGCGAAGGGAAGTAAGTCACGGGTCCCAGAGCAGGCGAGCAGCAACGACAGGACTCGGCACAGGCCCCATGAATATATAGGCTTGGAAAAGGGTCAGGGAGCTGCTGATGACTGAGCCCACATCAACAGGAGCTGCTGTTGACTGAGCCCACATCAATGGGGTGTTCACACTCACCCAGAGCTTTCCACAGGTAGTAGAAGTCAGAAGGGGAGTAAGAATTTGGGAATCTCAAGAAGCTTCATTTTGAGTGCCCATGATTCCCTGAGGACTTCTCTCACAGCAAAACATTCAGATATTTAGCTCTAAAGCATTTCTTAACCAAAAGCTATTCAATTGCTGCTGAATAATCTGATACTCAATACAGGCATGACTTTAAATTCCTATACTAAATAAACAGAAAATAGGTTTCCTAGATGCTATTTTTACAGTTCTATCTACAAAGACTCTATCTGTAAATTTACTTCATTTCAGAGTTATACATGCTGGAGATGTACAACTCGGAAACGTTCCTTTATCGGACTAATCCCTCCTAGAGAGCGGATGTTCTACCTTTCAGACACTATTGCGTAGATATTCAGATATTATCTTGGGATTCAGCAAAGCCAAGACAACTTGGAGCTTTAAATTGGTTTTCGTGTTTTTTACATATACAGTAATGAATGACATAACAGCTGCCTACTGTTATACATGTGCATCTGAAGACCACTATCACACTGTGGGTACTGTAAATTATTTCTATATGTTAAAGTGCTAAACTAAAATGGATTCATACAGCCAGGACCAAAAGGGAGCTGTAGAAAAGCAAAAGGCAATATCTTCTTGTGTTCTTTTTTACAATTCCAATATGCATACTAGAGGATATATAAACATATCATTCCTTACTCTGAAAGGTATTTTCCTTGGCCAACAGAATTTTCTTGTTTATCTTCTTTAAGGAAACAGATTTTCAGATAGTTAAAACAGCAAGTATCTTATAAGTGATGCTGAAAGTTAAATGTTATTTTTCATTGCAAAGCCTTCTCTCACTGGTTTTAGCAGAATGGGACTAAAGCTAATTTTATTTTGCAGTAATCTATCTGGATAAGAACACAGGACATGAACGAACATGGAATTTCAAGCTCCCTCCACTTGCAGTGCAAAATAACACAGGTATCGAGAACAGTCAGATCACAAGCAAAGGAATAATGGAAACAAAAATATTTAAACTTTCACAGAGACTTTATGATCAAAGACAAAATCCAGAATGGTGTAGTAGAAGAAAAAATGAGATTATCTTCATTAGGACTCTACCACTGGAAGCTGTATTGTGCTTTCTTTTACGAAGCACATCTGAGTATTTACCCTTAAAATCACACCCATTTTATGTAATATTATTTCACAGACAGTGAACCAAAGTACCAGAAAGATAATTATTCCTGTGGTTTTGGACTTGTGGCTGAGTTGGCAACAAAATCAAATTTCTGTCGTTTCAGGCTACAACTCTGAGCAAGCAATTCTCCTTCCCATTTCACTGATTTCAACCTGAACATTAGGTTGAATGAGAATTACAAAGCTGAGAATTACCATGAGAGCAAAAATTGTGAGCAAGAACTATCTGAGATGCATGAGACAACTTAGGAAAGCTTAAGACAAATCCCGCTGCACTTCTTTAGGCAAAGCTCATTTCACCCTTAAGACTGAGCTTCTTATTAAATCACTGGGTACAAGAATTGACACACATACATATATTCATTTTACAGATTCCATTAAAACAGTTATGTTTCAGTAAAGCACTAGCTCATCCCTCTGCAAAAGCTTTCTTAGTGCTTTTCTGTTAAGTGTGAAACAGCTGAAACATAAAGCTCATCTATGAAACCTCTGAGTAGAAGGGCAGTGGAAGTAGTGGTTCCTACCAGGGACCCCCGTCAATCCAGCGATGGAAGAGGAAGGGGCTCGTCTGAGCTGAGAGACAGAACATCTCAAAGACCAAGTTCATTTTGTCTGTATACCACCATCCAACATGAAAATTAACTACCTACCTTTGTAAGAGATATGTTCAGGGAATTTGCTCAGGTGATACACCTCAGAGTAACAGGCCACAATAAAAACCGGTAGCATCATTTCAGGAAGCATCTGCAATCCTAGAGGTGTTAATGGTCACTTCGAGTCTTGTCAGCATTTTAAGACCACACCAGTGATCCTAAAAACTGTTATATACAGGTATCATGCCAGATTTTATTTCTGTTCGTGCGAGAGAACAAACGTTTTGCAGGCCCCTGGAAAACGAGTTATCTTCTCTGTGTTGCCAGACCCTAAGAAATATTCAATTAAGCTTTAAAGGTGCATTCACTAACTATAACTTGTATGATTTGATATAAATTCAGAGATAGCTCGACACAAGTTGAGCAGGCAAGAGTAAAAGGATGGGAATACACCACACACAGTATTGACTTTGCAAAGTCAAGCCATAAAGCTTGAAATGACTTCCACTTCACAGATGCTGTGTACCAAAAGGCCTAAAATCCAGTACAAGAAAATCTGGCTGCTGATCCACACATTTCATCACAAACTTAAAGGCGGTAGCAAACAAATTCTGCCTGAGAACACATCTGCAGAACGCCATCAAGGTGTCAGATGTCTGCTGTATTCTCAGCTCACTCTCCAGTGCAGGAGATAAATAAAAAAGATTGCTCAACTCAACAGCATCTTTACAGAGTGCTTTAAGTACTTGGGTTTGAAAGGAAGATTTTGACTGTCAAAATTTCTTTACATATAACCTCTGCACATATTTGAAGGGCAAGAGGCTGGCAAATTTATGGCCATTTTTGTAGATTAAGACAACAATTGAGCCCAGCTAATGATGAGTACTTTCTCTTAATGGGTGCCACAGCTCACGACAGTGGCTGCATTTGGAGTTGGTGCAGGAAGGGTTAAATCAGTTGTCATTTGGTGAAATTCTGACATTGACTTTTATGTAGATACATGGCTACCAAAAGCAATGAAGAACTGTGGTGGCATTCATTGACCTTTCATCCACACCTAATACTGTCTGACAGAAAGACTGTTAACTCAGTCTGCCAATTATAAATTGCTGCTCTGATCTCACTCTGATCAACTAAATCATCTGTGATATCAAAAACAGAAACTCTCTCTATACCTACCTTGTCAATGTCTCATGAAAACATTTGCTGTTGGATAAGGTTTGGAGCTTGCACTGACCTTTTACAGCTGTGATAAGTCACCAGTACCATGGTTTGTGTGACCACAAATTTATCTTAAATGTAGGTGGAATTGCATTTGCAGCTATGGCTTGTATTCCAAAATAAGATGGCTACTCCTGTAAACCTTTTAAAGACTATTTCTGAAGTTGATTTCAGAACTTTAAGGACTTACTGCTAGCACTGGAGCCTGAGATCAGACACCTTCACAGCTATAGCATCTGTTCGAGTTCAACTATCAAGAAAGTGAGGAGGGCAGAAATAATAATAATAAAAAATAATAATAATGAGAACACTACTACTACTACTACTACTACTACTAATAATAATAATAATGAAAAATTAATACATAACAACTTCCCGAAATACTTTAGAGTTGAACTGAGTAAGAGTCAAATACCAATTTCATTTGGAGAATGTCAACAAAATATAAAAACCATTCAGAATGCAGTTAACACTACCTGACTGAGCAACACAAGTATCTTCAAGATTTTATAGATTTCACCACAAACACTGATTCTATCTATAATGGATTAGTTCTTTTCAAAATGCCAAACCTGGGGAGAGTTAGGTTTTTTTCTTTGCAATTTATCTCTACATTACATATTTTTAAAGCTAGTGACATTATTAAATAGCAAGCAATACAACTTATAACATTCCCTTGCACATGATTACAAAGCAACAATGGCAGGACTACTCTGTACATTATACTTTGCTATCTACCGGGTTTTTTTAAGACCTCTCTTTTATCTTAGGTATTATTTCTGCTTTTGTACCTTTACAGACTGAACAGAATAAATTTTAAAAGAGGTTTAAAAACTACAAAAAGAATGACTTCATACCTGAGCCTGCCACTATCAATCACATTAAATGATACTGATTTAATACTTGAGTCTGCCACTCTTACTCATATGGAATATAACCAACTAGCTATGCAAGTCTCACTGATACCTAGAAGGTCAGTTTATAAATCTCTTTTTCACATTTCTAGGCAATTGCTTGCCAAAATAAACTCTTTGCACAGAGCTAGAATATTCTCAGTGAATACTGATTTTACCAATGCAGAGTATCAACATATGTGCTTTAGAAACCATCATAAGAATAAGATCTTGCCTCTCTCAGCTAAGTACCTGAGGAATTCTCTCACAACCTACAGTAAAATGTGGAAAGAGAGGTCCTGGTCTACAGACAACAGCTAGAAAAAGGCAAGGGGAGAAGACCCAGGACAGAAGCCACTGAGGCAAATAATTAACTGGACCAGATTGAAATTATAAAAGTGAATTTACTTTTTATCACTTTCCCACACTTTTTGGATTTCATTATTCTTTTCAGGAATGCCCAAGAGAGAAATGTTTCAATTAATGTCCCAGCAAGTTTCACCATATTCACCATACTCAAATGAAGAACAGATTTAGTAACCTAACGAGAGGTACCCCACTTTAACTACTTGATCACCCTTCTTCTAAAGCATCCATGGTTGTAATTTTATCTAAATGATATACCAGAACTATAAACAGCTCCTTGGCCTACAATCTCACTCCCATCTGTAAATCATCAGCTAACCACTGTCTAGTCAGCAGTTACACATTTTAGGTAGCAATTTATTACACAGCTTTTCAAATATATATACAAAATTATTGTGGGCTTTAAGAGACATGGAAGAATAAGATTAACAGATTTCTTATTTAGCTTGAATATAACTTAAATGGCATTGTCAGTACCAACAAGCTTATACAGTACATGTGATATTATTTCATTTATTTCTTTAAGCTTGTAACAAGACTTTATAAGACAGATAGCATTAATGAGTATAATTTCTAGGTGCATAGTTTATATTGCATAATTTTGTAGCTGCAGTTTCTGAAAGAATGAGCAGCAAAAATCAACTACAAACCACCACTAGCCTAATTCATTCCCAAATGAATTATCACTTCAAGAAGTGAAAAATCCAACACTTCACTTTCTAGCATGCAGCATAACTTAAAAAAACCCAAAACACTAAGTTTGCTTTTCAACGGGACTCCATAGTTGACAACATTCACTCTGTTCCCCAGAGAAGGCTATCAAGCTCCTAATAGTTCCATAAGCTCAAAATAAAAGTGGAGCTTTTGGCCATGGTGCTTTGGAATGTTAAGTCTGTAAACTAGGCAAAGCATTTTATATGCTTAGTGGTGGTTTTGATTCTATAATAAAAGGAATTTAAATTCCTAAGTCCTACGGTGTTATTATGAACCTTCAAGACAGTTTTCTAAACTTCAACAATGTGCCTTTATCTTTAAATTCCTTCAGCTTTCCTACTATGTTTAAAGAGAAAGAACTTTCATAAGGCTGATTAAAATTTTCCTAAGCTATATAGTTTCATAAATATGTTTTCATGAAGAAAGAAGAGCTCTTGAACTTGAGATGGGCAGCTTTTGAATCTAGAAATTCAATTTCCTTAGAGAATATCTGAAAGCCACATTACAGGAAGCTATGGTTCCTGACTTAAGAGAAGTGGAGGGAAGGAAAAAGTAAAATAACAAAACGTGCAGCTGACCTGAATCTGCCAAAAAATCAAAATAAACATTACCCTGCATATGTTGTCCTGAGCACACAGCATATTAAAACGGCAGCTGACACGCACCAATAAATAAAAAGGTGATGAACTTTGTTTAATATGTCAACACTTAGCAAATTATCAAAACAAAAACAGCAGTGTAAGCTAACTACTTTTATCAGCATTTATGAGGGTTTTCTTGCATTTTCCTAACATTTAAAACACATCTCTGATTGCTTTTGACAGCAAACAACACATCAATATAAGAATTATCTTGATGAATAATATATTTTGTTGTACATTGACAACCCTGTTTCTGACCATGTGAAGTACAGCACACTTCAAAGGAATGACATAACCCCCGCATTGTTTAAAATCTGTCCTCAATGAGCTTATTACTCCATAACATCAATTAATGTATGCCTGCAGCCCTTTTAATCTACTCCAGTGTAAACAGATTTTCTCATTGTACATTTTCTTTTCAAAATTTCCTTTTAAAGCATTACATTACCTGCCTTCACTGTTTCACTCCCTGCATTTAATATAGTTTATATAAGTATTAGCTGGTTTTACCAATTTCATCTTTCATATCAACTAAATTTACTGTTTCATTTAGGTCTTTCTATTTCAATCAAAGAACTTTGTCTCAGACTATTTAACTCAAATTGTTTTTATTTTTCTATACCGCAGTGGCAAACTTTTTTGAAAACAATGCTGGTTTCAGTAATTCAGTAAAAAAGATTAAAAAGTAATATTTGTGCCATACTTACAAATTTTACTTCCTTCACTTCACCTGGTCTTCAATTCCATTAAAAGATCCCTCTTAAGTTTAGTGCTCATTATATCCTGTCAATGTTATTTGTTTGCTCTTTATGCTGATGCATCCAAGTTAGTCACTCTTTGCTTACTGGGGATTGTGTCTCTAATCACTCTCCGAAGCTCAGAGTACTGAGTTTTTCCAGTTTCATTTCTGTCAAGAGGTATGAAGGGCTCTAAGTAGACTTTATGCAGACCAAGTACAAGAATTTATCAGATGGGGTTTTTTTTGTCAAAACTCAAAAATACTATTGCAGCACGGAAAAAGAAAAACGGAATCTTTATCTTTTCTAGTTAACTGATTCAGTAAAATTATTTAGATGGAAACATGTTATTGTTTTTAAAAAGAGAAACATTGTTATATTCCAAAATTTGTATATAAAAAAAGTTAAAGTAAAAATGGAGGGTTTAATCCAAAAGTGATTTTTCATTAGCACTCAGTAGATACAAGATGTGAACCGTTTAAAAATTTCAAGTGTGGACCAAATCCTGCCAATCCTTATGGCTGCCAAGGACAACATTTGGCCCCAGCTCTTCTCCCATGAGAAATTTAAAAAAAAAAAAAAAAAACACAAAAAACCTTCTACTTTTTCTGGGTTCAATGCATAAGCATCTAATAAAAGTATTAAAAATAATACATGACATACAATCATTACTCATGTGTTAAGAAACACCCCTGCCACTGAAGTATTTTAAAATATATTCTTCATTTAAATCTCTTCTCTCCTACCATAGACAGTCAAAATCCATGTTCTTACAACTATATCATGATAAAATTCAAGATCATTTTGATATATCTGCATCCAAGAGGTTTCTTATTTCTTTATACTTGAAATTTTTCTTGAAGGTTAATTCGTTGAAACTGTCAGCTTCTTTCTGAGAAACATTTTTTCTCATCTCCAGACTTTCAAAACATTATTACTGTAATTAACATGTATTTGAAGACTTGATATTCCTGCATTGCCTTCAAAGCCTACTGAACACCTTGTACCAATCAACTTATTCAAGGGATAAATGACTGGAGAGATCTCAGAACCATGTTGATCCAATATAGCAATCCAGCAGCTATCATATATAAATCCACACAAAAAAGGTATGATTTTGTTCTTCGGAAAGAACTGCTGAACTAAACTAGTACTTAAAAATCCTTGGTAATTTTAGCAGATTTGCCTCCTCTTCTAATTCTCAGCTTTATGAAATCCAGCATGTCTTCATGATACTTACAAACAAACAATAATAATGACTTTTAATGCAGAAACAGTTGAATCACCATAGCATGTCTGTTCACATCCATCACATTCTTATCCTTAACTGACATTGAGGACTGCACCTTGACATAACTGACCATCTGAAGACACAACTGTCACTCCCTTTATGCTTATTTTCTCATCAGAACCTCTGTCTCCAGATCAACACTTCAATGCAGAGAGGAGCCACACAGAAGGAAGCTACTTTTTCCAGTTTGGATTCAGTCAGGAACAGTTTTCAAAGCTGATCAAGGAGAACCCCAAAACCTTATGAAATGGGACATGATTCCAGCTTCAGAAGAACAGCTGGCCAACAAACACATGAACTGGATAAGAACTTCCCAAAAGCCAAAACAGTGCACAAGTATTTTTCTTAATTGTGTAACACATATTCTAACGTACAATCAGTAAGTACTCCTCTGGCTGGCAGGTTTACTTTTAGACTGTAGATAGCAGTCCAGACTCATATTGGCTGGTGCCAGCTACAGCTAGAAGATCATCTAGAAGTGTTAAGTAAGTTTTGACTAAAGCCACTCCAGCAGAAAAGGAGAAGAAATAGGGAAAAAAATAATAACAATTAAAAAAAAAGATAAAAAGTACTTTTCTATCCTCTTCTGTGAAATACAATTCTTCTAGAAACAGAAATATATCAGCTCTCTTTCCCACCTAATGAAATTTCAGAAGAAAAGCAGCTTACAACAACTTGAAAATGAGCATATTTATTTAAAGGTTATCTATTTAGAATGTGCAACCCCAAAGGTAAAGGGCCTACTTCAAAGGTGCCCTGCAGGGCTGGTTGAGAGGCAGTGACTTTTTAAACCCAAGTCTGAGATCCTGCCCATGGCTTACACTAGGACAAATCTAATCCCGTGAATTCAGACCTGGAGTAGTACAAGATTTGAATTCTCTGATGACATAATGCAGCTTACAATTTCTTTTTTTCAGTGGAAGGATGTTTAAACTGTATGTGCCAGTTCAAATACTCCATGTATCTTGTATCTGATATAAACACAATGATAAAATTAAAATTCACTGTAGTAAATCAATTTAATATAAATGAATCTGTCCTAAGAATCCATGAGGAGTCAAAGTCATAAGGTTGTCAGAGGTCTTAAGTAACAGCTATGATTAACCTGTTTCTTGTTTTGCTGTTCCGGTCTTTGTCCTTTTTATCCACCCAGCCTTTTAATTTATGGCCTGGTTATCAGCTGAAGTAATAAGAAATCATAATATTGCAAGACACAAAGAGTTTTAAAAATAGAACTAGTTCCTTCCCTTTTCAAATACCTTAATCATTTCAAAATGCACTATCCATAATACTGGTGTACAAAAATAAGTTAGCTGATTTTTTTAAACACTTCTGAAAGCCTCTCAGTGCCACTATTTCATATTATAGTCAATAAAACATTCAGTGAACATTTCAGAGCTGATCCTAGTAAATAGTCAAAATAATTTCATCCCACGCACTTGTAAGGTGTATGATTGAGCTCAGTGGTGTCATAGCATCAGCCAGAGATGCACAAAAATACTACACAGGCTATGAAAAACACTGAGGAATTTTGTGTACAGAAATAACATAGAATCCCTCTGAATTTCTGAACTAATATATGAAACTATGTAAAGTAATTTTCAAGTATGTGTGACAGCACTGTGAGTTGGGCAGAGCTTTGAAGATCTGCCTAGTCCATTTGCTCCTCAAAGAGAACTCAAAAGTCTTTCTACTATGGAAGACAGAATAGAAATAAGAAGTTTAAACCAGATCTCCCCCTGGTCATTGCTTCCATACAGTTAATTGAGGAATTTGATGGGGACTTTTTTTCCTGTTTGTTTGTTTGAGAATTGAGGTTTGGAAATTCACTGCATTCACCTCGCATCAAAATCTGCACCATCCCTTCTGGTCTTTCAGCAACCACTATGGTGTTCCCATGCTGGCGTCCCATTGAGGACACAAGAGCGCTTTGAAGGGAACCCCACTCATCCCCACTTCTGTGCTTTGGTTTGCAGCACAAAACAGCCTCAGCACTGATGGGATTTCTTGCGGGTGAAATCAAGTTCAAGCTCTGCTCCAGGAATGCACCTAATGCCTTTCAGAAGGAAGGGAGCATTCAGTCTGTGAGACCAGACTAGAGCTAGTCTGAAATTAAATACAAACCCACAGTCCCCCTCATCCCCAAAGTATGCATAATGGAGTTCTACAGCAGCATTTAATACTCCAAAGTAACAACTGAAATCTCTCTAGGATGGACATCCAGTCCTTAGCACCAGCTCTGTCACTCTAAGGATCCATAGTGCTGCCTGCGTTGGAGCCCTGCACAAATGTGCTGGGCTGCCAGACGCCTGCTCACCATCACCCCTCCCACCTGGCTGCCAGGCACCTGGAAATCCCAGGCAAACAGCCAGTTTTATCTCAGACAAAATTCCCAAGCAGATTAAGTAACCATACCTTCTCGCCCTCAAGCATCATCACAGCAGCTTTTATATTTTACTTAGTGATGAGGGAAAGGAAATCCTTCCTTCTGGTCACCACCATCACCATCCCAGGGGATGTCAGATGAAAGCATAGGCAAAAGCACAGCAGATGTTCAATTAATTTACTTATACATTACTGAGCCTCCCTGCTTGGCAGGAACATCTTGGAAACACTGAAAACCTATGACAATTGACCTCCCCCAAACCCCTCCCTCTCACACCTCCGCCATGAGCCTTACAGACCACTCATTCCGTCAGGCCCGAGAAAGCAATGCAGTGATGCTTTTGTTTATCGTCAGGAGCTATTGCCATTTTATCACATTATCCATGACTTTTTATGCATAAAAAGAATAAATTGCTTGGCCATTTCCCTTACAACATGTGCAAGAAATCCAGCATAATCATTCAATTTTGTATTACCATAATGGAAGAAAATGGTAATAATGTGGTAGGTAGATGTGAACATGCAACAGGACTGAAAAGAAGTGCAGAAGAATGATTAACCCTTCCCTCTGCAAGTACGGAAGTATCCATTATTTACTTGAATGACGGTTTCACTACACTGACAATATTCATCTGAATCTATATACTTAGCAGTTTACTGCTTTCCTACAAGCTATGCATCACCACTGCTCCCTCTCATTTTTCTTCTTTTCCTATCATCTCAAAAATAATAATCCTGCAACCTAAATTCATACTTTTCAAATGACAGACTTTAGAGACACACTATTTGCCTAGAGGACCATCGGTCTGACTCAGTAAGGTGTTTTGTTTTGTGGTTTTTCTTTTACTGTTTCTAAATATTGAATGTCATTTATGAACAACTTCAGCATGTATCTTACCAGCACAAAAATAATAGAGCCATCAAAAAACATGAACTTTGATTCCATAAATTATTTGTATCATAAATATAATAACAAAATTTTTACTTAATTTCAACTACACACTCAAAACAACAAATACGACAGATAAAAACAGAGTAAATTTAGCTTTAGACCAGATTACAGATTCTGGTAAATGGTAAAATTAAATCAACTTGCACATTGTCTAAGGTACTCAAACCAGAAAACAAACACTACAATATCACATTTTTTGTCACAGACTACACAAAACATTTCTTAAGGTTAACTTAAAATTTGTATTTTTGAGTATCTTCAAAAATAACACAGCAATAAACATTATTTTTAAAAATGGATCTTGACTTTGAATACTGAGCCAATCACATAGAGCTGACAAAGTGAATTCATCTCTCACACACACATGATTAAAACGAATCAAGTACCATGCTATCATCTTGCACTAAAGAATCTATTCATGTATTTCTGTCACACTGGTATGAATAAGTTTCCCCTTTCTATATTCATTAAAGTAAAATAGGATTTTATTCACCTTGAAAGAACAGAGAACACGTTCTGCACTCTCTGTTCTTGACACGAGTCCCAAAATCTTCAGCTACCACTGTCACCAGGCTCATAATTTAAATGCCTAAACAAAATATTCTACAGTTGATGTGGCCTGGGATGAACCAAATTCAGAGAAAGCTTGTTTTAGGTCATTCAATGTCTTCTTATTTTATTAGAAATCCCCAAAGTATAAACTTTGCCACTCACGTGCCAGCTCCTATTGTCAGTTTATATTTTCTCAGCTTGGCTGTTGTCAAGATTTATGGGCAATAACAATTGGATATATACTCCATCAAAATGCTGTATAAATATACATCATATTAAATAAGAATAACGATCTTTGATCATACATGCTGTACCATTAAACTGTCACATACAGACCTCATTAACAGTGCCATTAAACTGGTGCAACTTAGAAAGGCTTTTTCTGTGCAAATGCTAGCTGTTTGCAGAAATGGGCAGCAATCATTTTTACCAACACCAGAGTATCAGGATAGCATCTGGAGACATTACAGATGAAGTGAAGAGCTCTGAACAGAGCAAGGGAACAGCAGCTTCCTTTAATGCCTGCAGCATGGATCCCATAAAAACATTTCAAGATCCTGCTACTGAATTCTGGCAAAGGACTTTGCTCTCAAATACTCTTATAATAGCTTGCACATTGTCTAGGAAAGCCAGTCATGAAGTTTAAGTTACCAAGGAGAAAAAAGCTTGCTCATTTTAAGTTTGTGTTTTGTTTTTTTTTATTTTTATTTTTTATTTTTTAAGCATACTACCTCCCCACCAGCAGCTATGCCTCATATTCTAATTTAATTCCAAATGATGAATGATATTTCACACAGCAGAAAGCTCAAAACTAGCTGCATTCTGAAACCGCCTCCAAATATTTTCACGTTACAAACTGAAGCAACATTAATTTAACTGTCTAGAAAGCATTTGTGATTAAAGAATTGTCAGCATGAAGATTTCTCCTTTGCCCTAATACCTTGGATTACTCCTTTGGGTTTACAATTTTGCTATAATATAATGTATGCACTTATACCTGTTACACAAGAGATTATCCATCAATAGTACAAAAATAATCCTAGATTACATAACAATTTACCAGTGAATCCTCAGGGTGATTAATATGTTCTTTCAAACAGTTGTCATTTCAGTTAAGTAAAACATTCTAATTTCAGACATACAAGCTATAGATTTAGGTTCTCCAATTAGCTGTAAACTTGATTGAAAGTGATGTGAAAAGAGCAGACATGTAATTTGTTAAGCCTGTGTTTATAAATGATAACACACCACTTTCATTGTTGTATAAATTATAAAAAAATTCTAAGAAAGACCAAGAGGAAATCTTTTTAATATGGCTAAAAGGTCGCTCTTCCTAGTACAGGAAAGAAACAGTGCCAAATCACAGAAATTACTTTTTTTTTTTTAATTTAAAATACAGAGTACAAGGGAAGACATTAAAAACAGTAGCTACTGAAACATTAAACTTAATGAGTAACTTAAAGATCAAAGGATGGTAACATTCAAATCACAAAGTTCTTCATGACTTTCATCTCCGCAATAAAGCTGCTATACCCTGACTTAGAGCTATACTGTTTTTTTAGTAGCATCCCTTTTACCAACACCCACTGCCCAATAAAAATCCTACTGGCAGGAACAGACAGGGAACGTTCTTTAAAGAAGCATGCAGACACAGTCTGATTATTTTTAAATTTCAACTTCTTATGTTAACAACTTTCTGTTCTCAATATTTTGTAGTTAAAGTGGTGAGGATTAAATCTGAAGGAGAAACAGAATTAGTTGGGTAACATCAAAAAATAAACACCATTAAAATCACTGGGTTCAACATCAAGAGTTAAATTTGAGTCAGAGTACTTGGCAGGATTCAAAGCAGAACTACTCACAGATGAAGTACACCTGGTGAACACGTTTGTCAGTGTCAAGCCAAAAGACACTTGGAAACTACCCAGTGTTGAGTATTCCCAAATAACAAAATTATTTTGATACTACCATGATTCTACTTCTGTATTAAAAAGGTGAGTCACATTTCTACAAGTATTATACTAGATTAGCATCTTCTCCCATACAGAAAGAAACATTGCACAGATGCTCTTGATATTTCTATGTCCAGACCTAAAAAACACTTAAATCACAGTTTTGGTAGTATTCATATAAATATGTGTGAGTACATACTAGAAATAGATTTTCACCAGTTCATTTATTTTAATGCCCAGAAGAGACCTATGCGATCATGTCACACAATGCAAAGAACCTCTCCCAGTAAAAGCCACATTAAGCCACTAACTTCTTGTTGAGCTTTTAAAATATTCAGTCTTAATTTAAGAATGAATGAAGTATCCATTATAGTTCCTATGTCTTCCAAAGGTTAATTACTCTCACTTAGGTTTCCACTGACATTCCTATTCCAAGTGCATTCGCTTTGAGCTCTCAATGACTGTATCTCATTATTTTCCAAATTAAATTATCTTTGATATCAGACACTTTTTTTCTGTGTACACATCTATGGGACATGATCATATAACCTCTTAACCTCAAACAAGTAAAAGAGATTTATGAGAACACATTTAAGGACACAGCACGTATTTGCTGGTTCTTAATAATCCTTGAAATTTATAACATCTTTTCCTAGTCATCTTTTTCTCAGTAGCAGCAAACAAAAGTAATACTTACTCCTTAATTCTGCCTTTTATTCCCCGCATTTGGATCCAAGACGACACTATCAGTGCACTTTCAGTAATATCACACCAGGAACAGATGTTTAACCGATTATGCACCATTATAATTAACTGCTTTTCAATGACACAAATTTGGAACCGTTTTCTGGAACATACAAGTGCAAACTACTTTCTTTGTTCTGGATATACGACAATGTTCTTGGCCATGTTAAAATGAATGTTGATCTATGAAGTCCAGCTCGCCAAGTGATCCTGGTTACTCTACAGAGCTGCCCCAGGCTGTAACCATTCCTCCCAACTCTGTCTCCTGAAAACTTTATATTTTCCATCTGGAGCATGAATAAATATACTAAACAGGAACAAGCCATCAGAAGTAGGTCAGACAGGAGTCTATTTAGCTCACTATCCTGTCTTTGACAGTGGTCAAGAGAGGATAAACGAATATAAAAACTACAGCAATAAGCTCTGCAGCTAGCCTACTTTTTTATTTCTTATGAAATTCAAATCCAATACTTTGTTGCCTCCTCATTCCTATGTTATGGGAAACAGTGAATAACCTTCCCTATTCACTTTTAACATACCATAGAGGTTTTCAGGGTAAGACTCCCTCAGCTATTCAACATTCCTCACACACAATCTTTTCCGTAACTCTGCTCATTTCTGTACCTTTTCTTGTCCTGTTATGCCCCCTTTGACCTGGGAGAACCAGAACTGTACATAGTGTCCAAGATGCAGATACACCACTGTGGGCTTACACAGTGGGAACAAGATGTTTTGTTCTGTTACTCGTGTTGACTACTGCTGAGCTGTCATTTTCACAGAGTGTATCATACCTCCAGAGTATCACTCCTGCAGATAACAAATGTCTAGTTCAGAGTTAACCAGTGCATAAGTAAAGTTAAAATGTTCCACACACCCTTCATCACTTAGCATTTATCAATAATGAATTTTATCTTGATTTTATAGGAATATTCTTAATCACAGAAAAGTAGAAGAGGAAAAGACTAGGACAGCTAATGGAGTATCCACAAGTTCAAGACATGAACTCATATTCTCACCCCGTCCCCTGTCCCCCATTCATTATTCTTTTAAGCACTGGCAAACTAACCTTAATAAAAGATTATTTGTTCCATGATCAATGCATCTTTTTCTGCAGAGTAACATCCATTACAATATAGTACTTTTGTCTCGTTTTGCCCTATTTGAAGCTAACACTGCAAACTCAAAGTGAGCAGCTGTTTCCCTATAACCACATCCTCACTCAGGGCTGGGGAACCCATCAGCATCCCACAGCATCCTCTGTGGCTGCAGGATAGCCTTCCACTCTGACTCGCTGTCAGCAATGGACACATTTCTCCAGACACACAGATAGTGCTTGGCAGAGCAGGTTTGTCTCTGATGACTGGGCAGGACCTCCTCTGCGAGGTCTGTAAATCTTGAAACCGTGCACACAGATAGACACAGGGAAGAAGTAAACTGAATTTTAAGCATTTTTCTCCACTGTAAGTACCACCAACGGGGTGTAAGTATCTTATAACTGTCTCTAATCTTCTCCTCTTTCAGGGCCAATCTAGCAGACATTAGATACCCTGAATAGTCAACAGTGGCAAAGGCTTTCCTACTAAAGGCTCAAGGAGAGCCATTCCTGCTGGTCAGTTCCTGGAAGGGGGCTCCCATAATTTACAGATTAAAAAATCAAAACAAAACAAAAAAATAAAATAACACACACACATCCCCCACTTGCCCAAAAAACTACATTAAAAAGAAGCAGTCAGCAGTATGGCAGGAAATCAGCAAAATGGTGCAGAATGAAGTAACAAATAAAAGCAGAAAGCATAGCAGCTTGCCCTAGGTCCGGAGACAGGGATGAAACAGGTTTTGTGGCCAGCCTGCACTAAACAATAGATGTTCAGGGAGCATCAGCCTCATGTATGTCCCGCAGAGGTAATGCAGAGAGCCCATCTCGAGAAGGGAGCATTACAAAAACACTCAGAATCATTAGGTTGGAACAGACCTCCAAGATCATCACATCCAGCCACTGACCTAATACCACCGTGCCCACTAAACCATGTCTACAAGTGCTACATCAAAACGTTTTTTTGAAGAGGAATTCAGTTTAAAATAACATTGTCAATATTTTTACCTTTGTTTCCCCCAATCCAAATATTCAAGTTCAAAATGTAAATTTTTCCACTTCTAGTTTCTTTTACCCATTTCCTTCCAATCTCAGATGAATAGAGTGGTGACCCATACTCAATAAGTAACAAAATCTACTAAACTACCATTAGCATGTTATAAGGCTTAGAGCTGTGAACTAAAGAATACACAGAAAGATAAAACTGAAGCTTAACTCTGTCAAAGGGCTATCAATCAGCCAAGCCAGACTGCAGTCTTTCTGAATACATTGCCAGCATCAATATCAATCAAAACCATGTTTAACGGATTAAAAAACCCCACAACCAATCAACCAGCATTCTATACCTTTTAAAGCCATTTACCTCCTCCAAAACCTTTTTTCACTGGCATGCTGTTATTGCAATTTAAAAGGTTTTTTCTCTCAGTCAGACCTTTGCTCCTTTTCACACTGCCAACAACTAAATGAAGCACAAAATATTGGCCTCAACACACAAGGAATATTGAAGATGCACTTATTGCTCAGGAATATAGAGAGAAGAAGGAAAACCTATCAATCTGGCACTAAAAAACTAGGCCAAACAATAAGAATGCTGACTTCAAGCTTTTATAAGTTTTTCATTAATCCAAAATGTTAAAAGCAGGAGTAGAGCTTCCTTTATTTTTTTCCTAGAAGACCAATGCATTTGCTTACAGACTGAGTTAAATGTAATGATTTTGTGTGGAAGGATATCTACGAACTAAGGGACATGTGAACAACCCAGCCTTTCCAGAGAACCTGAACTGGGACGTGCCGGAACTGCAGAGAGCATAAACAATTTCTAGATGCAGGATAAGATACAGCAGCCATTAATGACGCAGTTTTAATTTCTTGAAGAGATGGGTGTGGACATGTCTGAACGTGACTCGCGATATAGCCAATCATGTTGGCGTGTGGTCTTTTGCTTGCAATGTGGTGAATGAGAGCTTACTGGGTGTGGCTGAAGGCTATAAATCACACCGAGCATGCGGAAATAAAGGTTCACTTGTTAGATCACATTGATCATGTTAGTGGCCTCTTTCATCTCCCGCAATTTTGGTTATAAAAAAGTTTTATCACTGCTCTCTCTTCATTACATACATACAAGAAAGCATACCATTCATAGTATAAATTAATTTTACTGCTTGAAATTTCATCACCCCCTTGCCTTTACTGACAGTTTCTAATGATAACTAAAGAAAAGCAGAGAGTTGAGTTCCCCCATTGAAAACAGAACCTAGTCCATTTTCCTGAGTTTGATAACTGCGTCAACTCTGGCTGAAACAAATTAGAAAGAGTTTTGAACTCTTGAAACTCAGAAATAAACAAAAGGAGGACGATCCTTGCCAGCATGCAGTTGAGCTGTGGTACTCCTTGCCACGGGATGCTCCAAAGGCAAGGAGCCGGCACAGGTTAGAGGGTGGGGGTCAGAACAGTCTTGGAAAAACAATCCATCGTGGTAAATTAAATGCACAGCAACTACAACTCTGAGTTGGGATGGAGACTAAAAGATCCTTGTGGGAAATATCACACTGCTACTCTACCCTAAGCACCTGCTTTTAAACATTTTTAAACTGGAGACACGGTACTAGGCTACATCATGGCTGTCTGGTCTGGTCCAGGAGAGTCACTTGTATTTTTACTGATGGTCCAGACAGCAGAAAGTGAAAAGCTGTATAATCATAAAGATTTTTAAAGTCCATGTATCACACTTTTACAGAATCCAAAACAGCATTAGCAACTGAAAATCCATAGAAAACAGCAAAGCAGCAGGTAAAACCAGACGGGAAACCCGGCTGCCCCAGTTCTTCAGCCTAAAGCTTCTTCCAAAGCTTTATTAGCTATTCCAATTTCAAAAAGGAAACACCAGCCAAATGAAAAGGCTTATAAACTAACTAATCATATGGAACCACTGGCTGAACATGTAATTCAATACCACCATTTTGACAACTACTTTTGGAGGGAAAAAAAAAAAAAACAACTTTACTTCAGTACTATTTAATAAATGATTACTTGAGGGATTTTATTTGTTTAAAACAATCACTCTGCCTCAGCTAAAGCAATACTCTGGAAAGCTAGCATTAAGAACTTATTTGCTCTAATCTGTTCCAAACTGGGGCTTGACATCTAATCCCTTTTCATTACCAAATAGCTTGGTAACCAAGTATTCCATTTGAAAAGTAGCCGTAATCACAATACCAAATATTTGACCTGTGTTGTTCAACAGTACCCACAGAAAACTTAAACGGCTTTTAATTACAGAGAGATTCAAGCAACCAACTCCCTCAGTCTTATTAACAATACATGAAAAAATATGGAGGATATTTTAATTTAAAGTCTTTTTGCCCAATTAGCAATACTGCTGTATTTATTCAAAAAATATGTTGTCCTAGTCAGCAATTTACTGTTTAACTGTGTAAAACTGTTATGAAGACCATTTTTTAGACCAATTTGCTAATGGACTAAAATATAGTCACAAATTAATTAGTAAGAATTGTTTCAGAAAGAATAGCTTGTTAGAAACGTGTTTATAATGATAATCAATAAGCATAAAGTACTTCAAAGCTGTAACTTCATTTGCTCTAAATGCAGAAGATTAGAATTTATTACATTTATTTAGCTCATGGTTATTTTTTGCTTCATCAGTCTATATTGTTGACTCTCTACACTGTTATTTATAACGTGTAATTGTGAATGTGGGGAGAATTATGAATAGTACAACAATAAATGACCATTAATGTGGGGGGGGGTCCACATTTTAAGTGTTAGGAATTTAATTATTCAGTCTTTTATTACAGAAGTAACGAGAAAGACAAATAAAAGTGGTAGAAAAATTACTTTCCTTTTCTCTGCAAGTCTTATTGTTTCTTTTTCTGTTTAAAGACATTAGCGCTAGAACATCTGCTATAGCTTCATGAGCAGCAGCAAGTAGGTAAATATGCCAAGTAAGTCTTTAACATGAACAGCGGTTAGCATTCATTTAATACATGTGTTAAATCATAAAGACCAAACATCCTTGACTGACATCATGTCATATTCTGATGCTCATATCTCAAAAGTTGCCCTCCTCTGCTCTTCCTCACATATACTTAGGGTCCACAAAAAACAGGTCCTCAGATCCTAAGGACTTAACATGACCCCACCAGCCCTGTTGCTAAAGAAAGGAAAGGAAAGCAAAAGATTTTTCAACTGCTACAACCATAGCTGAGAATAGTTCATTAACTTGATCTAATTTTTAAGGCAGAGTTATATGCTAAACTTAAAATGTGAATAATAGTAGCTATAGCACAGGAGAAAGGAATGCAGTCCCTTAAGCTTAGATTTGCCTACATATTGAAAAGTTTAGTTCTCTGGCTCAAGACCTGCAACGAAAGTAACAGCACACATTAAGATTTCATCTTTATCACTATAATTTTTTGCATTACACACATTTCGCAGTTTTGGAAGGGTGGTTGCAATATTGTATGAATGTTGTCACAAAGGTATAGAGAAAACTGAAAATTAAGCTTTTCCTCTTCCCTTCTAAACAATACACAATGCTGGGGATAGGAAACAAATCTAATCACTGTAACTGTTCCCTCTGATCATAAGCAACATGTTTTGGTGGGTCAATATAAAATTACTGCTTGACACAACAACATTCAGGCTTCTCTACTCCGCTGGCTGCAGTTTTAATGATAAGCTCTGCAAGGAGGCAGAGCTAGAGATTCAAATATTTTTCTTGTTTGTAAGTTGAGTAATAGGATCAACTCCATCTGCCTGGCCCAAATTCCAGGCACCGCTGAACTCCAGGACTTAATTCAGATCTCTCTGAGGACCCATATCCTCACTCATTTCAGTTCCACTCAGTAAGTTCAGAAGAGAAGGATAAAATGAATCAAGGATCAAAGGTGATAAGGGAAGACGTAATGGAAGGTTTTAGAAAAGGAGAAGAAACTGGAAAGTCACGTAAGACTAAAGAAGTGGTGGAGGCCATGAGCTGAAAGCAGAGGCTGCAGCACACAGCAGTGAAAGTGCAGAGGCTGGCAGAGAAGTGGACCGTGCCAGAGGACCAAGAGCAGAGCTGATGAGGAAGGAGATAGGTTTTTTCTGATTTTAAAAATGCATTTGCAGTAAACTATGCAATACATGTAAGCAGTGAACAAAAATAAGATGCAGATGTGAAGAAAAAAATGGGAAGAAGTATCAACGTAATAACAACAATAATAATAAAAAGGAAAGTGCAGAATTAAACAGTTCTGGAAATAATGGCAGACGGGTCCAAGCACAGGAGGGCCCATGGAAAAGAAAGAATTAAGCATTTTTCTTAGCATGCAAAGCTCCCCTCATAGGACACATGTTAATGCGTAAAAATTCAGTTACTTAGGAGTGCTGGTAAATTTGATTCCTCAAAATTAGTAATAACTTTTATTTTTCTTATCCCTCTCTCTCAAATGCTGGTAGGTTTCCTGTTGTGCCAGGTTGTTAGCACATTCCACTAGAGTAACCTTTCCTAACTATCCAGTATACTTCCTCTGAAACTTCTATAAAACCTACAATATTAATAAAGTTGCTCACAAACAGGTTATGCTCTTCTTCCACCCCTCTGCTCTCAAAGAAAATTATAACATGAACGTTAATTTGTAACGCCGATATTGAAATAACTGTTGCCAGGGAACTATTAAATAGTAATGTTAAGTGTTCAATTATTTCAAAATCTATGCTATGCTTCAAATTTTCCAGGCCCGATTCGGTTACTACTAGTTTTATCCTTATTTTTTCATTCTACGATATAGTTTGTCCTTTTCTCAAGTTACAGTACACATAAAACCTTTACCCTCCCAATTTATACTTTTGTATATAAAACATGAAATCTCTGGGACAGTCTATTGCATAACATAAAGAGAAGGGTTTTATGGGGAGACATCATCTCAACTGCTATTAGAAGGAAGAAATCACAATAATTCTTCAACAAACAAGGAGAATCATAAATGTCCATAATTTGGAATTTGGAGGCCTTGACTTATCAGGTTACTCAAAACCCACAATGATACCTTAATAACATAGAAAATCCATTTAACTTCATTTTATGTTATACAAAGCCTACAGTATATAAGCTGAAAATGCATGCCAGTGCCTTTATACCTTCATGAGTTTTGATGAATAGCCATTTCAGAAGACAGCCAATCACCAAAGGAAAGCTTAAAACATAAGTTTAAAAGAATTTGCTTACTTACGCATATCTATCAACAAATCTAAATTCTGTACAATCCAGGAATCAATCTCAGATTTTTGCGAAGATTTATAGGTCTATGAGCATAATACCCATAAACCACTGTGTGCTTACTTTATTGGCAGAACAGTTTATACATTTGACATACTGCTGTTCAGATAAGATTATATCCAACTACGTACAGAAAAAAACCTGTCAACAACTCTGTAAGACTATAATTGAAAATGCATAAGAAGAGTTTTCATATGACTAACCATACCTTCAGAGTACTCCCAAATCAGTCCCAGGCATGAAAACACAGTTGGAACTGATTTTAAGAGAAGGGTGAAAAACAGCACGCTGCCACAAAAACAAGAAACAAGCCTGAACTGTGTTCCCTGTATTATGTAATTGCCAAAGTAGGTGGAAAAAAAATATGTTAATATTATAAATAATACAGGGGTTTTAGCCAAATTATATTTGGGAAGTCTAGAATTAGACATCACACTTGTGATTGATTGAAGTTAATCACAGTTTATTAGAGAAGCACATACCCAACCTTTTCATGTTTTGTACGTTTTTATTGCTGTGAGGGTTTGGATATTCCATCAGGAAGATGGAAAGGAAGGAAGCTTATAAATCAATAGGCAATTTTTCCTCAAAAATCTAAGTCAAATAGTATAAATAGAGATTCTTGAAAATGTGCACAAATATTATTAAGTAGTGAAAACCAAGCTGGCACAAAGCTCTGACTCTCAGATGTGCACAAAGGAAGTGTGTAAGCTTCACATGTATGAATGTTTCCTACTGGCTGTTAGAGCTGAACCTCTGCCTCAGTACAGATATTCTGCCCTTTAACTTGCAGATTTATGCCAGCTCTGTATTATAAAACCAGGACAAAAGACAGCAGTGAGGAAAGTAGAGATGGATTATCTGGAACATGGTTGGATCCAACAGCTGCAAAATTTGTGATGACAGAGGGTCCAAAATAGGGAGAAACTTTGCACCAGAAAACAGCATTAGTCTGCCTGTTTCTGCCCAGAAAGTTTCTGGGTCTGTGTCAATGGCAAAGGAATAAACGGGCTTCCAAAGTCACAGGGGTCAACGTTGTACAGCATCAAACAATTAAGTAAGATTTGTGATTTTAAACATCTGAAGATGCAGAAAAAGGAGAATGTATGTAGTATTAAATCTTTAGAGCTTCATTTTAATAACATTCTTTAGACCCTTTCCTTCTGCCTATGCAGACCTGTTTTAAGAAAGTCCTTTCCCCTTCTTCACCTCCCTCCCCACCACCATCACAGCCTGCTCTTCACCTCACCTCACATCTTACACTGCTGTCAGGATATTTACAAGGGGTCAAGGAAAGAAAAAATGTATTTTGAGAAAACATTTGAGTATGCCTTCTTAAAAAAAAAAAAAAAAAAAAAAAAAGATACATTTTCCAATCTTTAAAGAACAATCCAATTTAAAGACTGACAGTACTTTGGTCCTGAGGGGCAGCAACTCATGCAGCTTCCTATAAAGGCAAATCCCACACACATAAATCACCCTCTCCCTGGCTACTACCTCAACTGCAACAGATGAGAATACCTACACTTCAGAAACAAATTTCTGTTGCATATATCTTCTGATAGTTAAAATCAAATAGGTTTTGTTAATATTAGGCCAACCTACAACAAAAAAAAAAAAAAGAAAAAAAAAGAAAGAGGCAGTGAATATACTAAATCTCTTCCTGCTTAAGGCAAACAAGGTCAGTAGCTAACCAACAAATTATACCATATCATAAAACCCCAACTTCATTTAGGACTTCTCAATAGGTATCAGATATACACTTATATGATAAAACTCCCTTCCCACTATCCTCCTGTCTATCCTCACCAGTTTATTTTTACTTCTGGAATGAAACTAAGTGTAAGATCACACCACCACAAATTTCCCAGTATGCAGCAAAAAAAGGATTTGGTTTCTACATAAAATTACCAAATTAACGAACTGTTCAATACCATAAAATAATTTTATATGTTTCCAAAAATTCTCATTCCATTCTCTTGCACAAACTGCTTTCCTCAAAGCAAGTTACACTGAGGACTGAAAAGCACCAGCGGGATATATGGCATAGTAATTTATGACACTTACAGATTAACAATAATAAAGAGAGGAAGAAACTTCAGCATGATTTGTGTAACTTTTTAAAGTTAATCCGGTAACTATTAAAGCAGCCTTTATTGCATTTTGGACATTACTTGAAATGAGAGTTCTATTTTCCTTAATAGGATATTTTCACCCTCCTCTCATGTTAAAATTTCGAGTAATGCCAATGCACCAGTTTCACCCAAAGATAGTCATAATTTGGAAGCATAGTACTTCCTGCTATTGACAAGTAGACAAGAGAATTTGAGTCAGATATTCCCTCATCAGAAATAACAAAGAAGAATAAAATATTATCAGCTATGGTATTTTATGGCCACTCTAGTTGAATCTATAACATGAAATATCAAGGAAGATTAGGCTAATAGCTAAAGAGTTTTCATCTCTAGTGTTTTTCCTTATGTGTATTTTATGTCAGTTTGCTTTATGTCAGGAGTTTCTTTCACAACAACAAACTGGTGCTTTTTTTTTTTCTTTTTTTTAAGAGTTTTGGAGAAAGTATGTATAAATATGTATACACACATAAATAATGGAGCAGGAAACCTGTTTTTTATTCTTTTTTTCTGCCAGTTTGAGCAAACACAGGAAGGTAAACAAAGTGAAAATGTTTGTGAAACCCCTTATAATGAGAATTAGCCTATAAACTTCTTTAATAACAGTGTTATTTACAAATTAGTATCACTATGTGAGATCTTGTATTAATAAAGAAAAAGATGTGAGTTTTAAGATGAGGAAATAAAACTACTGAATAGGTTTGTTTTCATGCTTTCCTCAATTCTTGCTTTGTTTGCTTTGGCAAGCTTAAACTCTAAGCTCTTTGGGACATAAAGAACATTTTTGTGATCTATTTTTACAGCAAGATGCTGATACTAAATAAACCATATTGATATATCCTAAATTGAATATAGGAGTGTAAAAGACAAGACTGGTCATGAAACGAATACAGTAATATAATAACTTTGAATAAATTCCAGTAGACGTGACATAAATGAATGTGACATAAAAGTAATTTTGGGACAGAGAAAAGCAGGACAATGCTGCTTTCAGAAGACTACTTCATGGTTGTAAAGTGCTTTGAAGATGAAAACCCATACGTACGTATTATGACTATGGATTACCACTGGAGTCATGTAGCCTCACTCTGAAGTTGAGAATCAGGAATCTGAGCCAACCTCCTATTCAAAGTCAGAAAAAATGCATAAATACAAGAAATTTGAAGAGTCTTGTATGATATGGAATTGCTGTAAGCCATACACTATCTTAAATTTTCTTAATTTCTATCATGACAGTTAAACCAGCAGATTCCCATAGTTGCATCTGTGAGTAAAATTTGTAAAAATAACAACCTTCAGCATAAATGTTGGACTTGCTTTTGAATTGAGGAAGAAAAAAAAATAGTGATGTTACTATTAGAAACTGATGGCACTTGCAATGTCACAATATATTCTGCCCAACAATATCATGACATGTATGGAACTGAGAACTTCTAAGACTAAAAGGATAAACTTTTTAAAACCATTTGACAGAAAAAAAAAAAGTACAGAAAGTAAGTAACCTACCAATATACTGTCCAGTCTACATGGATTAACTCAGAGGAGAATCTAATCTGCTAATTCCTGAAATTTCAAATTGTAGGCCTTCTGCATTGCAAAAAGCAGCAACACAATTTTTACTGTCATATTCCACACAGTCCAAATTTCAGCAAGTCAAAAGTTTAACAACTAAAATTTCCATTAGCATAGAAGAGAAAGAAAATGGCATATAATCTTTTTCTCTAGAGTTACATTTTAACAACCCAATCATGAGTGAAAACAATATTTGTAAAATATTGATTCAATATAAGAATTCCCAAGTATTCAGCCATAAAGTCTAAACTGCGAAAACTATTATCCTGAAGGGATGTGACTCCTCATTGGGTCTACACTTCCACGCCTACCGAGAGCAAAATGGGGAGAGCAGATCCCAGAAATTAGTGATTCAATAGCTGTATTCTTCACAGGGGGCAGGAGGAAGAAGAGTAACTCCCTTACTCCACCCCGGCCCCAATACACAAGGCACAGAAATACATGTTGCAAATCAAAAAGGGCTAGAATTCCTTTTAACAAGATACATGCAAATATTTTGTGAAGCTACAGCTAAGTTTTTTCTTTTGATCCACATCAAGCCCTTGAAGCCCATTTCCACAGCAGTAAAATACTAAATAAAGACAGTGAAACAGAGTCCAGAACAAGGGGGTTTTGTTAGTCTTGGTTTTTAATATAAAAGAAAGAGGAGGGGATAGTTGCTTTATCGGCTTATATTTTGATTTTATTTCTAGTGTGATTGTTTATTATTGGGAGTATTCAGACAGTCCTGAATAGCCCTAGTGTTCATATGATTTCAAAGAAACTATGCAAACTTCCCCACCTCACAAGCTGGAAATAATTGGTCTGAACCTGTCAAGAATAAGCATTTATTCAGTGACTTCACACTGGTTTGTAGACACACTGTGTGTGACTGTATCAGAAGTATTTTCAGTAGCAATACTTTTAGCACATTTATGCCATAAGGAGCCTAAATTGTCAAATTCAAAGTCCATGGTCGCTTAGGTGAAAAAAACATCGAACTCACAAATCATAACTTCTTAAATTTGCTGACAAGCCACATTACCTAGCATGTAAATGAAATGTTACACATCACAGCTTCATCTCTTAATGGCTTAAGAGATACTGCACAGGTAATACCACTCTCATCTTTGCAGAACAGTTAAAAGAGCTCAGCTTCCATCTTCCCTTCCAAAAGAAAATAGCATTAGGGAGGCAGCATCCCTGTATAATAAATACATATATGAGATTACTTAATCTGCCTCAAAAAAACCAAACCATTTCTTACATTGTTTCGTTCAACTGCACCTGAATATACATTCCTTTATTTACTTCTATATTTCTTAATTGTTAAAGCAATCCAAAAGGTTATGTTCCATATGTCAAAGCTCTCCTCCTCTCTGTGGGCCCATAAAACTGAATGGAAGCAGGCAGCATCTACTAGAATATTCTCTTTTGCCCAAGTCTTCCATGCACCTACAAAAACAAATGTAAGAGTGTTAGTGCTTGAGCTTTTTACCATTATTTTCTGCAGCTGGCCAAATCTCACAGGTGTAATTTAATTCACCAAAAACAGCTTCTGCTGA
This sequence comes from Leptosomus discolor, assembly GCF_034619465.1. NCBI lineage: Eukaryota > Metazoa > Chordata > Aves > Leptosomiformes > Leptosomidae > Leptosomus > Leptosomus discolor. Next base: position 16,901,261 of record NC_141396.1, on the reverse strand, counting down.
ACAATCTTTGACACATCCAATCAAATTGTCAGCTGTATGTTCCAGCTACTGAAAATTACTATGTCCCTAATGTGAATTTTAAACTTTTTTCCTTTTCACCTTCAAGATTTAGCTTTAAATTTACTTATTAAGAAGAAAAAACCCGAGACTGTAAGAGGAAAGGGATATGTTTACATAACACCGTACTTGTCCACGTGAAATACAACAAAAGCCAATAGTTTGTATGTTGGACAGCTAATCAGCTCTCAAGGCAATGGCTATTTGTATTTAAGTTAAAAAAATTAATACAGTATCTTTCTAGTGAGCATGAGCAAGTGTTTCCTGAAAGACACATGTTTAGGGTGATAGTATCAAGTTTGATACTGGTGCCTTAAATCATATGTATAAGTGAGCAAATCCTCCCACCTACCACTTCAAACGCACCATCTCTCCCATTCATCTTTTCTCGCTTCTGTTTCCAATTCAATGTCATTTCATTACAGTGAATACATACTTCTGTTGATCTTACAGTCAAGCTGGATTCATCTACTGGTACTTACCTCGTTAAAAGAAAAGCTGGGGTCTTTTAAGAATCAAAGTAAGACTCTGAAAATCAGTGATTAAGAAGAAAAACCTTTGCAGACATGCTGAGCATGAGAGTTTCTACAGATCTTTAACCAATTGAAAAACCAGTTTCTGCTTGCCCAAGATGTCGACATTTTACGCTTATTGGGAGTACAAGCTATAACTATATAGACAGTTATATAAACTACAAAAGTTGCAGTGACTTTATCACCTAGGTCAAAGCTTACGTTGAAGTAGTAATTTTATTCTAAACTAACCTATTAAAATTTAGCAGAAAGTGTATTAACAAGCAAAAGTTTCCCAAATGAATAATCAGCATACAGCTAATCAGCATGAAGTCGCTCAACAGTTATAGCCAAAATTGAACCGAAGCGTACGTAGCACATCTGTACATTTACAAGCACAAGCTCCCCAGATGTTATAAATTACTATCTTTACCAGTTGTCTCATCAAAGTGTTGACTTAAAGAAAATGCAGTGAACAGTGGAGATGGTCACAGCAGGAAACGTCAACAGAACTAAATTCAACAGTAAAAGATCTGTTGATATGTGCATGATCTAAAGGGTAAATGTCACAGAGCTGTTACTGCCTAGGTCCATTACAGCAACATTACTTTCACCTATACTTGGATGATAGTTACAAAAAATTCTACTACTTTACTTACAATACATACAACGTATTCAAGTTCAGCGATGTGCAACAGGCAACAAAACATCATAACCTATTTCCAAGTCACTTGGGAAATAGAAGAAAAAGCAAAACACCAAACTGTCATTTTCAATCACCAGACAACTCAGAACAACATCGGAGATTTGGTTGTTTCAAATAGTTGCACACAAACTCTTGTTTAAAACAAAAAAAAAAAAAAAAAAAAAAAAAAAAAAGGAGACCTCAAATTCCAAACTTTATTTAGAAGAGACGAGAGAGAAAAGGAAAACCAGTTCATTGCACAGAACTCCAGAAGGTAGTTTACTATTACCGATACGATTCATTTATTCCCCGGATAGTTTGAGCCCATCCCGTCGCCGGCAGAAAGGTGCACCAGCGAGCTCCATCAGTTCTGCCAGCACTGGCATTTTCCAAACCACCCTACGCAGCACCATGCAATTTACATCGGGGTAAGCCCAGCTTCCCCAGCTCGACCAAAACGCCAGCAAGAGTTTCCAAACTGAGAACACAAAAGAAAAAAAAAAAACAAAAAACAAAAGAAAACAAAAAAAACCCAAACAAACAAACAAAAAAAAAACAACAACAAAAAAACCACACCACAAACTCTCACATACTTTTTATAAAGGATTGTAATCTGCGCGGAGCGGCTCTGCCTGCTCCTGTGGCCGCGCCGAGGGGTCCCCCCCCGCCCCGCGGACCCCTCTCCTTTGGGGCACCCCCCGCCGCGCTCCAGCGCATCCCGTGGGGTGCGGGGGCGGAATGCCGGGGCGGCCGCCGCCAGGTGCGCGCTGCCCCGCGGGCCGTACTCACAGGGACACGGTGCGGTTGGGCAGCACGGCGGGCTGCAAAGTTTCCACCAAGTCGCCGCCGCTGCAGACCACTTTGATGCGGAGCGCCGGGCGGCCGGGCCCCTTGGCGCGCTCGGCGGCGCAGAGGCAGCGGTCCACGATGAGGTCGGGGCAGTTCCTGCTGCCCCCGCACAGCCCCAGCAGGGCGACCAGCAGGCAGAGGCGGCGGCACAGCCCGCGCATGCTGAGCCAGCCAGCGAGCCGCCAGCTGCCGCGCCCGCCGCGCCGCGCCGCGCATGGCACGCGCCGCTCCGCGCCCCGCCGCCCCGCTCCGCTCCGCGGGCGCCGCGGTCCCCTCCACGCCTCCTGAGCCCACCCCGCCCCGCCTCTCGCTGCGGCCGGCTCCGCTCGGAGGGACACCCCCCCCCCCTTCCTCCTCCTCCTCCTCCTCGGAGCCGCCGCTCCTTTCCTGCCGCAGCCCGTGCAGCGGCGGCGCTGGGCGGACCCCGCGGCGCGCAGCGGGCCCCCTCCTCCTCCTCCTCCTGCCGCCGCTCACCGGGCACGTGTCGTCCCCCCCCCCCCCCCGGGTCCGCCCCCGCGTCCTCCCGGCCCGGGGAGTTCTGTGCGCGGCTCGTACCTGCGCTGAACCGCGGTGCTTTCAGCCCGGTAACGGGGAGGGGATAGGCAGATGCGCCAAGGACGAGCTGCGGTGCAAAGCGGGCGCAACCAGCCGAGGCACAGGTTGGAAAAACAGGAGCCGGGAAAATTGTATGGGTGGGGAATCTATAGTTTTGAAAGTAGCCATTTTTGGTGCCGCTCCTGGGAAACGTGTGTGCCCAGCGCTGTTTGCACCTAGGGTGCGGGGACAGGAGTTTCAGGCCACGGGCAAAGGTCAGTGCAGACCAAGAGACAGGACAGTCCTCCGGCCAGCTCTGTGCAGAGCAGTCACTGCCGTCGGGGAGGGTCCATGCAGCTAGCTGACTTCAGACACCTCAGGTAATGCTGCAGGCATGACCTAAATCAAAGGTTTGATCACTAGTCGAAGGCAGCTTCATCATCCATGTCACCGAGCGGATTTCTCTCTTTTCTACTTGTATTTGCACGTTGTTTGTGGCACTGTGGCTTTGGAACGTTCTCAGTAGTATTTTGACATATGTAACTCTTAGGGTAGATTTTCAGCAAGCTACCCTCTTATGCTGAAAGTGAACAAGAAAGAAAAAAATCCAGTTTGTAACAGGGACTTTGGTTTTTAATGGGCTTTTAGAAAAAGAGCATGTTCCTTGCCAATGGAGACTCCCAACACACATTTTCACTGCAGGATCTAGGCCAGAGTTTGTAATACTCTGCCATGGCTGTAAAGCTATTTTAAGAAATTTCTAGGGTTTTTTAGAAACAATATTGTATTATACTCCTGTAGGGAAGATGTGTTTTGCACATTTACAATGCCGGCTATCACTGTGTTCCAATACCTAATTGGAGCCTTTAAGCACTAAGTTTATTGATAAGTGATAGAAGGGTTAGTGTCATTGTGAAATTCCAGCCTAATAGGAACTTTCTCAGGAACAATCTTTTTCTGTACAGCTGTTGATTTAAAGAATCATAAATATTACAACCTTAGTTCTTTTATTTTTGAAAGCAAAGTTGCGTAAGGCTTGCTGGCAGACAGCAAGATGGACTGTGTTACATGAGACCACTCAATACAGTAATGGCTGCAAGCTATTCTTTATCATAAAGAAACCTTATGTGGCACTGTCTACATGTAGCCAATACCCAGGGCTAAACTATCACGGTCACTCTATCACCCAATAACCCCTCACGAGCCAGGGAGGGGAATTGGAGAAAAAGGGGAGCAGACCCGTGAGTAGAAGTGAAACAGATTCAACGAAACACCGCCAATACCAGCAGAGATGTGCAGAGGTATAGCTAACCAACTGGATATCCAGTTGTCACAATTGGCTAGAGAGCAGTCCTCAGGAGAAGCCAGAGAAGGAGCAGAAGGAACCTCAGCAGAAATCCCACATGAGCTTTGTTTCCCCAATAAACCTTCTCCCCTTTATAATGACCATGACATTATGGTGTGGGCTACCCCTGTAGCTGACTCAGGTCAGCTGCCCTGGCTAATGTCTACTAATGTCCTGCTAATGTCCTGCTCCGCATGGCTGGGCTGGGGTTCTGTCCCAGACGAATCAGGATAAGCATTTAAATTTGCAAACACCTTTTTAGCTTTGAAAAATTCTGTCTCATCCATACTGTTTTTGAAAGCACAAGTGGAGAACACACATTTATTGAGACGTAGCATAGGTTTCATTGTGTTAACCTTGCTGAGAAGGAGTGGAATTTCAGTCAAACTCAGCCCTAGACATACGCTAGCAGAATTCTAACATTTTTTCTAACTCACTGGTCCTGAAAGTTTTTGAAAAATACTGTTTTATTAAGGAACAAGGTCTACAGCCACACTGAAGCCATCTATCAAATCCTACAGTAAAGGTAAAAAAGGAGTTATTCGTAACATTAGAGGTGATTAAATAAGCGGAGTTTCCTGTCCACTTCCTAACGTATCTGATGCTTTTTTTGTCTTGCTTGATTACAAATAAAGAAAAAAAAAATCTCAGTCATCTTGCCCTCCTTCACTGTCATCTTCAAATATGAAGAAAGTAAATTTTTTTTTGATGATTTAAAAGCACAGATGATGGTTCCTGCCTAAGAACTCCCAGTCTAAATGGGTGCAATATTGAAAAAAGGACCTGAGCACCTACAGAGCCCTGTATTGCTTCAGTTGTCACCAGCCAGCACAGCAGAACATTTAGTGTTGGCAGTAGCTAATCATTTTCCTAGACTTTGGAAGACACAATTTCAGCCCATTCATGATACCCAAACAACTGAATTTCCCATGTCTTGGGAAGGCAGTATAATCCCAGATTCCCTTGTAAGATGGGGAAAAAAAAAAAAAAAAACAACAAAAAGTTGCAGTACCACAAATTGAAAAGCAGCCCACATTGCACTATGTTTGGGTTCCAAAACTGCCAGTTTTAGACAAACTGTGTGCCTACAGCTTGAGTGGCTTTGGACATTTACACAGCACGTAGCATGTGATAGGGCACGAGTTCCTCAGCTGGGTTTTGGGGTGTGCAAAAAGAGAATTATGAGGTTTTAGTGTATATTAAAGTGAAAGATACTTGGAGAATTTAGGTGTCTGTGCCGTTAAACCTCAGACCCTTCAATTTCTCTTAAACCCTTTTAAATCTATCCCAAGGTCGTTGCACACGTATATCAGAAGGAACACACTTTCGGATAGCTCTCCTTGCAGTTTTCTCTCTTGGTTTGTTCAGCAACCAGAATGTGGTGTCTACTGATCTCCTCTTGCCCACAGAGCCAACCAGGAGAACTTTTAACACTTAAGCAGTCCTAGAATGCCAAGTCCTGCTCAGATGGACTTCCTGGCAGTTCAAAGCAAGACCAGAGAGTCACTTGAAACATGAAATATTTTCTAGTTTATTTAAATTCTTGCTTTACTTATTTGATTAAATCATAAAAGCAAATGACAAATTTTTCTTAGATCAGGGAAGTAAGAAAGTGACTATACGTGACTACTTTCTTTGTATTATTATTTCTGTGCACCAAAAGTCTCAAGGCTTTTTGGTAGGTCTGTCCATGTATGCATACATCATGACTTTACAACAGTACTTGAGAGGGAAATTTTATCCTGGGGCTGAGTGTGTATGTGTTAAAAAGGAATGTACATAAATTTAGGAAGATAATCCTAAAATGTTATTAGTCTGAATGAAGACGAACAATATAAAATGAAATCAGAGGTTAGAGATACCGGTGACTCACCATGCTACAACTTTACATTATATTTAGATCATGTTCCCAAGCACAAAACAGCAGCAGCACCTGCTTAGCATCACAGGACATTGCACAGCAATTAAGTAACGAGAATGTGTTATACAATAATAGGAAATAGGGGGAGGGAGAATGTAAATAAGTCAATTTGAATTTTGTCAGGATTTCAGAATTGTATGTTAGTATTGGAACAGAGCCATGGAAACTTTAATAACCACAAACAGGTTTTGGTCACGGCTTTTGTTTTATTTCTTATCCAGAAGTTGGCACTCTATCAGCCCTCTAATTCCTTGAACATTGACCCTTTATTGACAGTAGTGAAACAATGAATCATCCTCAAGTGCCTTGGTATCCCAACACTGTTATCTCATCATGGCTGTATCTCGTGCTACTTGTCACATCAGCATAGCATCATGTTATGTCTGTAAGTCTTTGCAATGAAATGATTAAAAAAACAAGCCTGGAAGAGATTTGGCCTAGAAAAAGGATAGGTAAAGTAATGGGGAGAAAAACAATCCAGAGCAGGTTTCCACTGGGACACTTGGAACTCTGTGAAAAGATATTATTTGAAAGGTGATAGAGGAAAAAAACAGAATGGATAAAAATATGCAGTATTTTTATGTAGAAAGGACACAGTAATTTTTAGCTTCACACATAGCGAACTAGTATGTCAGTATTAGAGGTGGTCTAGACCTGGTCCATAAAAAGCTCACCTATGGCACCCGTGGTATCAAAACAAAGATAAAAAACCAATAAAAGCAAAGTTTTTCAGAATTGTTACCAATCACTAGAATTAATTGGGTAAAACTGAGTGCAGAAACTCTCAGCAAAACGGTCCTGTACCTGTTTAAGAGACTGAGTAATCTTTTAAGGAAATGCGGAAACTGAGTCATTCAGAACCAGAGTAATCAGAGCAGGGAATCATGTACCAGTGGGAACAATGCTCTGTTAGAAAGAGCTGACAAAATAGGATTTGCATTTCTGCTATTCTGCATCAGCACAATCAGAAACACCTCTGTATTGGTTTTATGTTAAGAAATTACAATGTAAGAAACCCCCAGATATCATTGCGTTGTTTTCTCTCCACTTATCTTCTGGATCAAATTCACAGTTATAAATATAGTATTGTATCTGAAATCAAAACGGGTTTGAACACTTCTGTCCTTGCAGGGTGACAAGTTTCCAAAAAGTTACATTACATTGAACTTTTCCTTGAAATAAGGAGATCCTTGAAGTCAGAGACCTCTTACACACAAAAAAAAAAGAAAAAGGAAAAAAAAAAAAGAAGAGAGAAAGTAGCTTACTTTGTTCTGTAGCAGAGCAGAGACCAATGCAAAATTCTGTTAGAAACTGAGAATGTAGCTCTGAAGTTATGCACAAATAATAAGCTATCAGTGGGGAGTGGAATAATTATCACAAAACTATCAACAGTGAAATAAATATTACTTGGATGAAAAAAATAGTGTTAGCTGTTTCTCAATGCTGAGCCGAGTTTTTTTCCAATGAATACTTCAGAGTTATTGCCAAATAATATAAGCTCCTCTCCCCCCAAAAAATCATACTTACATGGGAGTACATGTCAGTGCAAATTTCTGATGACCACCAAATGCAACTCCAACTGTTACCAAGTCCCTCAGCTGCCTCAGAGAACAGATTGAAATTGTTCAGAAATGCTATTAGTGGCACATTTTTAAATGTTCTAGCCTTCATCTCTTCATGCTGTTTTATTTACTTGCACAGTAGCAGAAGAATAACACCTTTCCGTGGCCAGCCAAAGGAGAAGCAGCTTTTTTTTAACTATGTGCCTTCTGAGGTCTCACATGAGGTAAGGCTCATACTGCAAAACTGCACTGAAAATTGGAACGCTGTCCTGCAGAAGGCAGAGCAGAAAGTACAGGGGGGACGGCAGCTGCCTTCTGTCCCACAGACCCAGGCATCTATTCCTCCAGGAATGCAGGGCTCTGGGGAGACCCACCCTCTTTCTGTCGTACGTGGTTTTAAGACGCACTTGGAGGACATATTTTTGGATGTTGATATACACATGCCAGTGCCTCTCAGTGTTGTTCATTCCTAAGACACATGAGAATTCTGAATGACTTACCAGCATGCCTTGTATCAGAGAAAAAGGGAGAGAAAAACACAGAAAAATGTAGCGCCCTGAAAAAAGAGTACTTTTGGGGTAGAGAGATATTTCAAGCTTTATTTTCCTGTCATATAAAAATGCTTTTTCTCTCTGTCATCTCCCTGCATAAAGAAGGTCAAATGAGTCTTTTCCACACCTTCATGAGTTGCGAAGGTCTCTTAATACCCTCCTTTGTACTTCTAGAAGTGCCAGGTTAGGTACTTGCTTCAATGCAGAAGAGACATAAAATGGTAAGTCAATATTCTAAGGTCAGGAAGATGACAAGGATCATAGACATAAATAGCAAAAGCAACACCTATTTTTGCAACTTCATTAATGGACATTAAATACACTTCATAATAGTTGTTAATGGATTTTGGGTTTGAAGCACAGTCAGAGAATACCAGAATGATTTATGTCAGAAGGGAGCTCTGGACATCACCTGGTCTAAGCCCATTTAAAACAGTGGCAGCTTCAAAAGTACATTGGGTTACTCAGGGCTTGTCCAGTGACATTTTCAGTCACTACACAGATGGGGATTCACAGCCTCTGGGCCCTGCTCCAGTGTTTGGCCATCCTTGCTGCAAAGAATTTCTTTTCCCTTAGCTCTTAAAATAATTTCCCTTGCTACAGATTCCCTATTTCCTCTGTTCCCTCTTTTTCTTTTGCTATGTACCTCTGGAAGAATAGTCCAGCTGCCATCTACTCTTCAACTACCCATTAGATAATTGAAGACAGCATGAAGATCCTCCCTTTGCCTCCCCTTCTCCAGGCAGAACAAAACCCTTCTCTCTCCCTTCTGTGGCAAGTGCTCTAGCCCACGAGCAATCTCACTGATACTCTGACACGTTAAAGCCAGTTTGTTAATGTCTTTTTTGTATGACTGTACCATCTTGTGACGATATATGAATGGTGCAAAATAAAAGTAGTTATTATTTCTCTTCTTCATCAACTTAACAGCAAAGATACTCAGCAAATTTCTGGGTTACTTGCTATTATACATTAAAATTACATATTTACCTAACCTGTATGCCACTGCTTGCTGTTTTGTTCACTTGTAGCAGAAAAGGGAAAACAATGATTTATAATCTGAAAGACAATTATTAAAATAAGAATCTCATTGTACAATAGACTCTTAAGACAAACAAATGTTGCATTGCCAATTACAATTATTCCTTGTCACTCAGGTACGTGTAATCCTATCTGAATGCCAACAGTACTATTGCAGAGAAGATTTCATGCCTAGCTAGTGGTTCTAATAACTAACTTCCTTGTTTTTAAATGGCCAATTGAAAACATAGGGAAAACAAATTACAAAGACTAAATGAGAACTTTTATTTATACGTGAACAGAGTTCTGAAAAATAAACTATGCCATGGCTTGAAATAATTTTGTAGAGGATTTAAGTAGGTTTGTATTTTGTGGCCAAGTTAGAAAGTCCATTGATAGAAGTCCTAACAGGAAAAGCCAACAAATCCAATTACCACTAACAGCTGTGCAACAATTCTGCTAATATCAATAATCCCTCAGTCCAACTAAATTCTAATACACTTCCATCTTTCTCTAAATTCCTTCTGTCAAAACAAATTTATGTCCTTGTTGCCTTATGAGCAGAAAGTAACATCTATTATTTTCTGTCTACGTATTCTCATTTTAATTTCATTTCTCTCTTCAAACCACTTGAAATTGTCTCAGTCACTATTACATATTATTTCTTTCAAGATCCTTTGAAGAGCTCATGTCTTCCTCAACTTAAAGGTGGTTTAGAAACTGACCTTCTCTTCTGTCAGGTAGATGCCTTTTACCTTCTATTTCCAATGTCTTTTAAATTTGTTAGTAATTCTTGAGTTTGCTTGTACACTTTCTATGCATTCTTGGAAACTGGAGTGTTACCTTGGTCTTCTCGTGCAAAAACATCAAGAATAACTCATCCCCTCCACAATACTTTAGTTGCCATCCTGTTTTTTAAGAAGCATTATGCAGTTTTATGTCATTCATCTTGGTACTTTCAGAAAAGAAAACTTTCAGTGTCAAAAGAAATCAAAGCACTGTGTGACTACAGTACTACATACAGCAACAGCAGCAAATGTCAACCAGAAAAAAACACTTACAAGAAGTAGTACTACAGGCCTGGAAAATAAAAAGCATAATGTATTTGCAAATCTTAATTGCTGTTGAGCACAGCACAGATGATTCATGAAAACAGTATCGCTTTTAAAGAGCCTCACATCTGAATCTTATGGATGCTGAGAACGTGGCTGCTGCCTTTAAACTTGGAAACACTAACCTCCAGAAAAGCCTACTGTGAAAACAATTTCACAAAAAAAAAAAAAAAAAAAAAAAAATCCTTCTAAAGCTCTCTAAAATGGTGTCATAAAGAATGTTAGAACCAGTTTAAACATTTGTGATTAAAACCCCATAAATACACTACTTGAATAACTATCGTATTCAGGAAAATAAAATAACTGGCAAAGATCACTGAAATTATTTCTGTGTCTCATTTGTAAATCTCTGTGTCATACAGGTATTAGCTAGTATCAGACACTAAACCCACCACAAAACAAGCTAGTGAAGGCTGGATTTTAAACGAAGATTTCTAGCTCCTGAGAATCACTAAAAAGCGATTATTCTTTATTCTTTTCTTGTAAAATGTACCATTTTCCTCACTCTGTTTCCTAACCTCCTCTCTTAATATGCACGCACATTTGGAATACTGAATCACACTTCAGAATGGCAGCAATTGGTATGCATACGGTGTTAATTGAGTCAGGAAACATTCCTTACCAGATGGATATGGATTTTTGTGAATGCATAATGGCCCTTTAAGAAGCTTAATGGAAAAGTATGAAACCTTTTACAGATAGCATTCCAAAGCAAGATTGCCAAAAGCAAGTGCACATAAATAGCTCAGATAATTGGAGTCGTATTCCTGCACCCATCCCCAGCAAGCGAGGGGCTGCTGACCATGCGTTGTGGTTTGTATTGGCTTCCTGGTTTGGGTTGATCCTTAAGTTGCCCTCATCTTCTTTCAAACACCAGAATTTTAGGTTTTGTCCTCTTTGCCAGAGCTTTAGCATTTGTTAGTCACTGAACATAGCTTACCACTTTCCACATATGAGTAGACTTTTAAATCCTGCACTTGCTACAGGCTGGTGCAAAGATCTGGGCCCACTGTGCTGTACACATGCCTTCTCCAGGCACAGCAAGTCCAGTCCCCCAACCAAAAAAAAGGGGAAGAGATGAAACCCAGCAGGACAGTGGTAATGCAAGGATCATGACACAGGCACCTCAAACAAGGCCAAGGGGCGCAGCTGCTTTCTGGTACTGCTGAACATCATAATAGTAGTTTTGATGAGCCTCCTGTAAAGAGCCATCTACATAATACTATCCATTATCTGTTTTCTTTATCTACATTTTCAAAAACAAGTGTATGACATATGTTTCTCATCGTTGACTATGGCCTTTGTTTATTTATAGTTTTAAAAACTCTGACTACTGCCAGACACTATTAAAAATAAACATTTTTAATTGTTTTCATGTTTTATCCTCCCCTCCCCTTTCCACCCAAGTCTGACAGGATGAAACATTGTTTTTGCTTGGGATACAGCTAATTCTGCTCCGAGAAGAAAGAAGACTAGAGGGAAGTTGTATACATATTATCAGAATAGTTTTGTATTCAACAGACTGGAAACAAAGCAAGCTACAATCTCTCAGCCCCCTTTAATATAGGTCTCCTCATTCCCAGGCTCTGTCTTCAGCTGAGGGGGCAGAAATGAGTACTGAATTGCTCTCCTGCCTTTAGCCCAGCCAAACCTAGCTCTTTCTTTCCAGCAACACAGCCTCAACAGGAGAGGCCATCTTCATTTCCCACGTAAACAAGTAGTTGGACTGTTCAGTACAAGGTGGGTTTTTGTTTCCTCAGGCAGAGAAAAAGCCTTCGGCATCCAAAATAATATGCTTTAGCAACTAGAATAAATGATGAGAATATCACAACTGTGCCATACCCGTTTGCACCTTCTATTCATCATTTGTGGTTTTGTCTTTGGAAACAGACATTTTTGTTTCAGTGGTTTTTTGCATGGCTTTAAGAATCTGATTCCAGACCTAGGCAAAATGGGTACAAAATACCAGGGTAAAGCTAAACCACTTTTTTCATTTTTTCTGATCAGCTGGCTTTTGTGGTTTGTCACTCAGATCAGTCTTTTCTGTAAACCTGATTTTGGGGCACCAAGCCATGTTCAGGGAACCAGGATGCCTCCTGGGCACCGTGGATTTTACTGCATGAAGTTTGGCATTCTACTCCTGTTGCAGAGCCTAAGTCTCTTAGACAGCATGCTGATGAACAGGATAGAAATACGCTAATTAAAGGTGCTCCTAAATCTCCTGCAGTATTATCTACAATTATTGGTGTACCTACCAGAAGTAGTAACTACCACAGTTTTTTGATACCTGACATACCTCCTTTTCTGAAATAGGCTTCTACTTTATTTCTTAGTCAATAATAATGACAATGTTTTAGAGAAGCCACTAGGCTGAATCAGTTTCCCAATGTGAATGGGGGTAGATGATATCAGTTTTCCTTACTTTCATTATTCTTCCATTTGCCTTTTTTAAATTAAATCTCCTTAGGCAAAGCCATTATTTGGTAGGTCTTTGTACACTGCCTGGCACAAGGGACCCCAAACGGAGGTGGTGCCCTTCTGCAGGTGCAGTTTTTGCAGAGCAGCATAGGAGCAGTACCATGTAACGCTCTGAAGCTGAAAACAAAGGATCCCAAAGAAGAAACGAAGGACCCTAAAGAGGAAAAAAAAATAACAAAGAGGATTCCCAGCTCTTCCTTCTCCTGCCTTGCAACTGCATGGTGAGGTAAAATCTCCCTGGTGAAAGTACCAGGTGAAGGAAAACCAGACATCTAACTGGGATATTAGGGACAGCCTGTCAGATAGTGAAGCACTATAGTCCTGATGGAAAGAGGCTACTAACATGCTTCTTCTCTGAAAAGATTACTCCCTTTCTTCCCGGACATAGAGGGGGTAAAAATATCCTCAGCCTTTAGTAAAAATCAAGAGTGAGTGAGTATATGTGTCTGTCCAGGGCAGCGGAGGTGTTCAAAGAAGGGGTGGATGGAAGTTTTTGCATTCCTCCTGGCATATCTGGGGAGCAGGTAATAAACAGGTAGGGAACAGTTAAAGGCAAAACAATTACATGTTGTTTCTTTGCCCAGTTTTGTTTTGTTTGGATGATTACTGGCCTGTATGTGCACACAAATTCCTTCTGAATATATTCATTTATTTCCTTGCTCCTTTTCTGCTCTCTGTGTTAGATCCCTCCATACAAGAGGCTGCAAGTGGAATTTCTGATGTCTTCACTCCTCCAGCTGTCTTTAGCTAGATCTTTATGACAGAAGTAAGCGAAATCAACCTTCCCTGCAGGTAGGAAAGTCAAGGTCCATGGTCTAGATTAGTGATCCATGATTCAGAGATTTGTTCCTCCATCTTATCTCAGTGGGTGAGATAAAGTAGCAACATGAGCCTTATTCCCTCCAGGGACAGCAGTTACGCAGTATTGACTGACCCAGCCCCATCTATGCTGACTGGCAAGGTACTATCACTCCTCAACAGGAAGAATGATGGAAAATTTGACTGCAGAAATTTCCAACCTATGGTACCCTCAATACCATTGTGCTCGGGAACTGCTGTTGTGTTGAGGTAACAGACAAGCTCTGAATTTCCAGAGAAACTGCAAAAGTCAGACACTTCCATCTGTCAGTGCTGCCATTTGCACTTCCTATCTCAAACACATTGAATGGATGTTCTGGATCATGTACAGCTCATGAACCATGGCCAGCAGCATGGCTGAATGCAGCGTCCTGCTTTCCTGTTTGCAGAAGAGTAAAACCCTGCTTTCATCTCCTGCCTATATCATAATTTCAGAAATAATAATTCATAATCTCAATTCATAATCCAGAATTACTACTAGATATTTCAACCCCCTAGGCAAACAAAATATTTCAAAGTTATGGTATAGTTTAAATTAGTGACAGTATTTCCCCTGAATGCACATTGCCAGTAAATCTTGGCAAAATAGCAGAACACTTACTAGTAATCAGGGATTCCACTGATGCTCTGACACCCAGATCTCCTGCATAAGTGAAACTTTAGGAGTTTCCTAAATTATGTCCTAAATAGAAATAAAATATAAATAAACATTCAGAAAAAAAGATATCCAGCTTTGATTTATGGATTTTCAGTAATGGAAAATATACTGTGATCCTTACTAAATTCAGTGTAAAGGTTAATAACTGGTTATTAAGTGGTTGATACATAATCTGCACCTTGTCTCTATGAAAATTTGCTTAGCTTCTGACTGCAGACATTGAAATTTATTCTGCTTTTAATTAATCAATAGGAGAATTATCTATTTTCAAGACCCTATTTTTTATAGATTGGAAAAATATACCTTCGTCCTACAGATGATAAAGTAAATGGATTTAACTTCTTGAGGTTTTACATCCTTTTCTCATTCTTGTGATTCCTCTCTGACTTTTCTAACATTTTCCTGTATGAATCAGGAACATGATATTCAGGCAGCTATGCACAAGGTGATACTGCTCCTCCCCAAAACCACACATTTCCGTGAACTTTGGTGCAGGCTTGTAGCAAACTGGCTTGAGTGATTAAGCAGATGTTCTAGAAACATATCTCTCTAAAAAACCCATAAAAGCTTAAACCAAAATTAGACTGTTGTAAAGGCACTTCGTTGTGCTTTACTGAACAAGGTAGGCAAATGCTATTTCAGCTCATACTATCAATACAAATATTTGGTTACATTAAGGTATCATGCATTATGGAAAAGTTACGAAGTGGAAGAGGAAAGAAAGCGGCACAAAAATTGTTCAACTATAAAATAAAACAACTTTTCCCTGTTTAACCAAAATCTGGTCTTTCTGTGATATTTCCCTTGCAGGTAGAACTCTATAACTGAAGTAAATAATTAGGTGCCCAGACTTGGGGGGGCAGTGGGGCACGTGGCACAGATCTAATATTTGGCAGAAACCTCACAAAGTAACATTGGGTGTACAGTACTTCAATTCTCATTAGTTGCAAGCAAATCAAATAGTTGACTCTTCTTGTAAACAGCCTAGAAGTTACACACACTGATTTTTAGAGGCAGGGTAAAAGTTCTCCTGCTTTATTTATAGAGGTGGAGAGAGACAAGGATATCCTTTGGACTACTGCAGCTCGAAACTCAGAAAGAGTTTCCTGCTTCCAACTGTGTCACTAGGAAACAGGAAAAGCAAAAAAGAATATTTACCAAAAAATTATTCCTCTAGTTTGTATATATTATATCAAACTGCTATTACTACTGGCCATGAGAAAAAAAGCTTAACATCTAGTTTACCTGACTTTAGGCTATTTATTATCATAGATTTACACTTCTGTTATCACACTTAACAGCAGAGTTCCTCTGTGTTCAGAGCACGTTCATAGGCTAGGAATAGCTATTGCCAGAGGAAATAAGCAAGAAGGTCAGGGGACAAGCAAATTAAAAATAAACCCAAAATAACCCAAGGAGTACTGCTTTGGTAAATATAAACTTGTTTTAAATGCTTTACTTGTAAAGAGGATGTCTATATTGGATCAATAATAATACAGTTATTGAAACTTACAGGAATCCATGAGATATGTATTTTCATGGGAAACACAGCCCTGAAATCTGTAATGGTGACAAGGAGACTTAATGCATTCCCCACCCCCCAATGTGTTTTAACCCCAATTAATCCAAATTTTAATCACATTTTACAGCCTGAATTTTTTAAGTTGTTACCACCACACATAGCAAATTCTTAGCACGGCTGCCAAATTTACTCCACTTTAAGTAAAACAAAGTAGTAGTAGTATTCCATGTTTTATTCCATTACAGGAAAGAAACCTCCTAGCTATCTTTTGCTGAAGATGCACAGTTATATTAAGGCTCATTAGAAGGATCACCCACTTGCTTGTTTTTCAGCATAGGAAGACAAATCTTACAATGAGTTCTGTGAACTTGGGTTTTTCTAAAAAAAACAAAAGCATCCCACAAAAACCTCAAAACCGAGAACAAACAAAAAATACCCCCTACACAAACCCAACAACAAACCAGAAACAAACCCTCCTCCCAGCCCAAAAAACAAACCAAAACACCACCACATGCAACACAAACAGAATTATCATTTGTAGGAAGTCAGCAAAAAAAAAAGGAAATAGTTTTTGCTTACCTGAGGCCTAATCTGGAATCTTCAGAGAAAGTTCGAAAAAGTCATTATATAGAAACATGACAGTCAGATTATAGTTTCCTTGTATTTTTATAGACAAGTATACCACCACTGCAAGAGTATCAGATAAGCTCATCTCAGTTGGAGCTGCTGAACTGAGATTCAGTTACAATTTTACAGCTTTGCTGCAGTCTTCAGTTCCTTCTGTGTGGAGGTATAACCTTTCACATTTCAAACAGGTATTTGAAGGCATGTTACTGCTGTCAATATTTGGACCTAAGTTTGTCCAAAGGGTTGGTTCTCCTAGCCAGGCTTTCAGTATGGTACAGTAAAGCATGGTCTAAAATGAACCAAGTGAGCCAACCTGCTTTGCATGGAATAAGTTAACAATATTCTCTTATCAGTCCATGCTAAATAAAGAACAGATTTGTTTGACATTTAAAATTATTGGATACCTAAGTAAACTAATGGTTGGATATGAATACTGATCATGAGTAAGTTCAAATACTGTCATAGGTGATAAAACTTTTAGATGGTTCTATGGCTAAGCTGTGTTACAATAACAATCACAACAACCAACCTTAAAAAAATAATACTTTTTTTGATAATCTCTTTATCTACTCTTCATTTTCCGCCTCAGTCTAAGTACCTGTATATTCCAGAGAATGGGGCTGAATGGTTTAATCATTGATTCAATCATCTTTTGAAGCCAATTTTCTTGTCTTTATTTTCATACTGAAAAAGAAGTCTACCACTTTTAAAGGGTACAATTTCAATGTATTATTTCTCGTCTTGCACAATGAGCATCCTTACTGAAGAAAGGAAAATCTTACCAAAACACTGTCCCCCAAATTAAAACTTTTGTCTGCGTAGCTCCATCACTAACAGTTTCAGTTATGCTGCCATCCTTACTGCCAAACATTTCAATATTTCATGATAATGCAGAACAAGAATTAAACAAATCTTTGCAGAGGGAGAGTGAAAGTGTCTGACATGCCTTCCCATGGGACATTAGAGTCATCCAGTCGTTTCTAGAAGTGAAAGAAAATGTGCCCTCTTTGCTTCTTTCCTTCCCCCCAACCACTTTTCTTTTTCCCCTTAATGATCAAGACAGTGGTGATTTTGCTGGTATACCAATAGCCTGACATGGGATAAACTCCAGAGCAGAGAAATGTCTTGCAGGAGTGTTCAGTTGAAAGGTAGGGTCTGTGCTGGCAAAGGCAGTAGGGCCTTGGTGGGGTACCCTGTGCTTCAGCAGGGTCACACTGAAATGCAGACCATGTAGCAGCACCAGGTTGTTCCCCCGGGTTTTTTCAGCCTGTTTCCCGACATAAACCAAAACATCAAGCATATCTAAGAATTTTCTTTAAGTCTACCAAGGGACATATGGAATTTAATGCACTTTCGCAGAAGGTCATAGGTGTATTTCCCCATACCACTTAGGTATAGATTAAAGAGTAGAGTTTAAAATTAATCCAGCACTCCATTTAGAAGCCAACGAAATAAAATAGGACATATACTTCTTAAAACTTGCACATATTTCCTGAATGTTCCTGAAGTAGTTACAGTAGCAAGAATAAAATCATCAAGAGGAGTGATTAAACATTACTTCTCCCTTTTATGTTTTCGTCATCATTTAGAGGAAAGGGTCCATAAAAAAAAATAAAGATTTTTTCCCTTTAGTCTGAATAACATGAACAATCAGGTTTTACCTTATCTGACACGATTTCAATAAAATTTGGGTTTATGTTATTTTAAAATAATGGCCTTATGTACAACATGCACACCAAGCAAACACTTGCACTCACAACAGTCGTCAGTATAGCAGAGGCTTTTCTGTCAAGTATCAAAATTCTGCAGTCTGGTTATGGAGACATCTGATGCTCCTGTTTGTAAGAATTTCTTCACAGGATTACCCAGAAACTAACTCAGAAGAGCCCAGACAGCCCTAGCACATTTAAGATTCAGTCAGCAACTTTGTTAAGTTCCTATCTGTCTAATGTCCCAAGGCAGCCTGGTGTTCTGCTGGTTACCAGAAATTTCTTTTAGAGAACAGAAGAAAGAAGTCTACACTATGAAAGAAAGGGAAGCAAATGGAAGTGTGTGCTCACAGGCCCTCAACGGGAATTAAAATAAATGCACTATATCACTCCACTTACAACAAGGAATAAGAGTCTGGAAGTAAATCAGCAAGAAAAGCTTGTCCTTTGCCTATCTTTTACTTATTTGCTCCTTCTCACCAAAATGAATGATTTCTGAGTATTTAAATTGGTCTGAAGAAAGAAGACATTTATAATACATGGGGTGTTTATAATAAAAGAGGATTACTGAATACTTAAACATATAAATCATAAACGCAACGTAACTGTGACACACATGGTCTCCCATACTAATATCCAGAGACTCCATCAGTACTGTGACAGGTCAGATAAGGCAAATTCCTGCTGTTCCTGTCCCCTTTAACTGCTAACGCAAACAGTATTAGACAAATTACCCCTGTTTTTCTCTACTGGTAAGTATCTTCATAAGTCCATTAGTCACACACAGATCATTGTCTTAGAGTAGCTTACAATAAAAGCAATTATTTTAGAGATTCCAATCTTTTATCCTTTATTATTTTTTAATGGAGTAACCTTTTAAAGAAACTCAAATCAAGATTCTTCCAAAACAGCAGCGAGGTCAAAATCTAAACATAGTCATTTCAGTTCGCATTACCCTTCCCCATTATATCTACTAGCATTAGGCTTCCTTGAATTTGTGCAGGATGTAAAAAGGGAAAGCTTTGTCATACCACCTAAAAGTAGTTAACTCTTAGTGTAAGAAAACAAATTTTATTCCAAAAGAAGCTTAGGACTGCTGATTAGCTGTAGTTCATGAAGTTGCAGAGTAACTGGGAAATCCGAAATGGTCAGACTAAGCTGTGTTCTCCAGCTTGCCCCTACTTTCCATATCACCCATGGGATGTATATGCAATTTTATCAGACCACTGTCCATTTTCCAATCCGGACTGTTAACACTAATACATAAAATATCATAAACCCAGGAATTATAATGCTCTGTAAACACACTAGCTTCAGAGAAGTGATATTCTGCTCTAGGATATTATGATGAAAATACTTCAGAAAAAATAATTGGACAATTTAGATGTGTGAATTTTCCCACTAAACCCTTCTTGGGATAGGTTAAGGCACTTGTTAAAGAAATGTAGGATGAAAGTTAGAATTGCTTTGCTTTGTTAATTCTTTGCAGAAAATTACTTTGAAGGATGCACATTCAGATGTTTTGCAGTGGAATCTATTAAAACACCACAGCAGCACTTGAAAGAGCTGCAATCTGTCCCTGGCTTACTAGGGAATCTTGCCACAGCCTTCCATATCTCTGATTTAGTTCCCCTACAGATCATTGTTTTTATTAAGTGCTTTGCAATTTACCGGCAAAAAGATATCAAAGAGTTATTATTTCTATTACATGCTCTGTGATTTTAATACCAATCCTTCTTCCAGTTTGCATGTCAAAGTTCTCATTGATCTCAGCAGAAGCAGGATCAAGACTTTCTGACAATGATTTTGGGAAGCTTAGGATTTTTCTGATGCTGAGCTAAAAGTTTCCAGCAGAGTTGAGGTAGATCAGATCAATATTTGTCAATGGGTCTTTCTACATGAGTTTTACAATGGAGGCTAATATGGGGGGGGCGGGGGGGGGGGGGGTTGGATTTGAGTTTTGATGGGGTTTTTTTTTAACCCATTTCTCTCTATCTGTAGAAGATGGACAGATTCACAGATTTTTATTTTGTGTCCTCCACCTGTAGGGGTAGCAACCACTTGGACTGCTGCCCTTTCGCTTTCTGAAAACTGCTGTTATATATGTTGTCTGCCAGCTAGCCAAAACTTACTGTAAAGTGTTTCAAGTGACTCCAGAAGCAGAGAGCAGTGCTTTATTTTAGCTGTTCTTTCACTTCCTCAGGCTTTATCCTATATCTTAGGTTGCAAGACCTGTTGTACAAACTGCAACTTGTCCTATACTACAAAAATGGCATTCTATGTAATATAATGTATATAAGTAATATATACTTAATTTTGATCAAGCATTTGCACTATATTCAGATGGAAATCCTAGCTCATTTGGAAAGGATGTCTTCCTGGAGCCACTGCTTGCCTTCTGTGAAATAGTACAATTGGTCTGTTTTGATCCTCAGTGACAAAACCTGCAACATTCCAAGAAATAAAGCCTACTTATAACTGAATTCAGTTTGCATAAGACAAACAGTAGAAAAATAAAACTTAAAGATGAAGGTGTAAAATATCAGGAAAATTAGTATACACTAAAATTAAGCAAATTTATTATTGGAGCTGTGTGTCTCCTAGGATATGCATTTATCTCCTGGCATTCATTGATAGCACTACAGATCAGCTGAAGTTGTTAAAGCCCTTTGAAACGTCAAGAACATCCACTTTGATAACTAAGACATAGGTGGGAAATGTGGGGTGGGGAAAAGCAATCATTCAAACGTTCAACCTATTGTCTGCTCATTCCAGCAACTCTCCCTGCTCAGGACCCACAGATCTTTAAAATGCCTTGTTTAAATATCCTCAAATTTATTTAAAAAAAAAAAATTGTCAGCTGGCCACAGACCACACATTCCAGAACTGAAGTAGAAAGGAATGTGAATGGGTGGGTGGGGGAGAGGAAGGAAATCAGTTTTAGTATTGAAAACAAGACTAAACTGAGAAGCAGCTGATGTGTACTCAGGCAGTTGCAGTGTGCAAGACTATTTTTGTTCATAGAACCTCATGTTCAGAAAAATAAGTGGTGAATAGCCATTTACTCTCTTACTTTGAAGGTTTTATTCCAACTTCATCAGTATAACATCATTTATGAGATACCAAAGACGAAGTAAATTCAGCTAAGCCATAGGCCATCTGCAGGTCAAAAAGATGGTTAATATTTCTTTATTCAGAATGAAGTAATATCTCAGGAGATACTGATAGATGAATTCATTTATCCAAAGGCTAAGCAAGTATAGATTCCCAAAGGCAATGAGAGTGAGAAAAGATTATGAAATAAACCGATCAGTTTGAAGATGGAGACCAAAGGCTTATGCTACTACTGAAGTAAAGCTATACCAGGGATTTTTGCATTTGGTGTTATATTAACAGTAGGTCCATCAGAAAAGTGAGGGTGCCTAACTGAGATACATTTAATATTACCTACCTTTACCTTGGGAGGAGAGAAAGGAAAGTAGTCAGGAGAGAAGAGTGTTATTAGCCTTTTAGTCTGATCAGTATTTCTTCTAGAAATTTATTCTCTAGAAATTCTGCAAGTGACAATAATACTTCTTGCTTTCTACCACTGCTTCTCAGAGTCTAAGTCAGGCTTTTTGCTATTCCTGCAAGCATCTCAGTGGCAAGACCCCAGCTGGTTTGTAGCAGAGTCAAAGAAGCCTGGGAGAAAAGATCTAGAAAGGTCTGCGAGAAGTAGCATAGGCAAAGAAATGGAGCCGAAATAGATAAATTAGAAACATGTACTGCTACCAGAACTGTCAGGGTATTTACTTATATGACAAAAGGAGGAGTTGAGATTAAGAGAAGAAACACTATATTTTCTTCTGTGTCAAAGACCTTAACAGGTTTGAAAAGATTTTCTGCCTATCATTATTTTTAAAGACTTCAGAGATTGAATTGCTACTGTTTATCCAACATCTGTGTTTGTTCAGCTAGTTCTGGGGCCTCTTGTTGAGTAACACACATCAGTCACTCTGTATTGGGAACTATTGCACACCTCATTGTGGGAATAAAAGCGGAGCAGAGTGGGCCAGACATCCTGTGATGGGAAGATTTGGTCAGACTACTTTAAGCAGGAAAAGGTAGAAATATCTTTGGCAAAGTGAGGTGGCAGGGCAGGCCTCTGCCCTGAGAGGGAAGCTGTGGTTGAGGTGGGGAATGCTGTCTGCTGATCACAGAGTCAGTTTTTTCATGGACATACTTCTCCCTGCTATCCCTCTGGCCAAAAGTTCTTCCAAGAAACCAGCCCTTTGATCTGGTCAAAGAAGGGCCATCAATATGATCAGTACTAGTTATATGAACTGGACTCTTAGTAATGGGTGAAATAATGTAAGACTCCTTCACTGGCTAAAAAACATGTCCCTGGAGGGAAGACAGTCACACCAATTTGTCCCTGAAACAGTAGTTCTGAGGAAAGGCTGGTCCTAACTAACTACTCTGCGGCTGAGATTTCTGTTATCATCATTCCTCATCATTTTTTTGTGGACCTCTCTTCAGAAGCCTTTATAACAGTAACAGCATTGTATTAGTACTCTTAAATGCTTCAGAAATGCCACAGTTAATGGAAGGGGAAATTCTTGTTTGTTTTTGCTGGCCCTGTTCCCTTTTGAGGAGAAAAAAAATAACCATCAACAAGGTTTGAATTTGGAGCAGGTTTACGTGAGCACCACCACATTCGTCATTTTAAGTTCCAAAATATCACTTTTGCATCCCCCCTCCCTCAAATCTCTAACAGAAACATTTATGAAAAATGTTCCTAGAGAAGCCAAAATTTCCCTGATTGTGGAAAAAGTAAACAACAAAAAAACACCCCCACCTCCAAAACCAAAAAGGCAGAAGGAGTTGCCTTATTTAACTCTTCGTGGATGGTTACAAATTGTTTCCCCTCCTGGAATTTCTGTCCAACTTCATCCCATCAGCAAAGAATCAAATACAGTGTTTAATTGGCCATTATGATATTTAAACCTTACATCCTATGGGAAAAAAAAAAAAAACACAAACAACAACAACAAGAAAAAGAAAAACAAGCACAAAAAAAACAGGTGAATCAAACATCAGACATATAGATCTCAGAGCTTATACTCTCAGATTGTAGGTACAAGAGTAAGTGCACTTCCCTACTTCTGTGTATTTCTTCTCAAATTTTGAATAAACATGTTCACATAAAATAATAGGAAGTTAGTAACATCAGGCTCAAACAATAGGAAGCAAAGTGATACTGAGGCAGCAGAGGAAGTGTTTTTCTCAAGAAAATATTTTGGATTGCCACTGTTTCCTGTATGTTGCTCTACTGTTTTCCTCAAAGATTATTCAGAAAGATTATTCTACTGTTCCCTCATAAAAGTCTATTAAAAGTGGGTTTTTTAGTCATTCATTTTCTCCTAATAATGGAATTAAAATAAAGACTATCAGGTAATAGAATAAAATGGACCAAAGGGGAAAAAATATGAAATAAACTCACAGTTTTGTAACTCTCTGTCAAGATTACATAGTATACCATGAATAACCCAAGAGCTTCCTTCCGCCTGGCCCTTTCCTAGTAAAAGTTCCCTTCCCTGCCTCCAAATCAAACTTCAGCCTAATGCAGCTGAGATTGATTTCCTAAAACAAGGAATACCTTACAGTTCTTCTCTATGGCACACAACTGTAGCAGGCTCATGCAATAATGTAGGAATGAAGTTAAATAAAGATGTCATTGTTAACAACAGAGAAGTATTAGGCTTTGCAGAGTATAGGGAGATAATTATTTAAAACCTTATTTTTATTGCAAGGGTGCAGTACTATGGTTGTGTGATAACTTATTATCATGTATCTGGTTTTGTACTTTACAATAGGAGGCTTATGCATGTGTGCTCCTTACTCATCTGCAAACTATGATTATTCTTTTTGAAAATCATCTTGCCCTTTGTTTAAATGACTTTAAAATGCTTCTATTTTCTATCATAGCTATAACATATTTAATTGCAAAATTACACAGTCTAAAACTACCTCTAATTGAATGTAACACTAGATTTGAGTTAGCTTAAGAGAAAACAAAATTGAAACTACTTAGACCTGATATGTTTTGATGATGAAATGCTTCTAACTGGATCAATAATCCAGGAAAGAAGCTAATATAAACAGATCATCCTATGTAATATATTATAAGAGCTAGTAAGACAAAAAAAAAAACCAACCCACAGTAAAAAGAGTAGATATTATGCTTAAGTAGATAAAATTTCTGAATTTCTAAATGTTCCCTAAGCAAAAGCCTTAAGGAGGCAACACAATATAACTAAGAAATCCTATGATAGATTTTTTCATTGAAAGAAGGATCGAACATCACATAACCAGCTATGTCTTCACTTTCTAATCATCAGGTTCATCATATGGTCCATGGGTCCAATAGCTCTTAACTCATTAGTGTCATTAATGATTATTTGGTGTCTGCAGTCTTCCTTTCACCTGCATTGCTTTGTGCATGAGCCCTCTTGTAATTGGAACCAGTCAGCCTCCCATGTGGGCTGAAGGAATTCAAGGCTGAGAGTTTTCAAAGTAGTCTAGGGGATTTCTTTTCAATAACCAATATGCATCTAAATCCCCCGGAGTGCTCTGAATAATCTCAGCTCAAAATCCAAGCGTGCTGAGTCTCAGGTGAATCTATTAATTACATTGGTCTGTTTGCTTAAGGGGCACTCAGTTTATTACAAATAAATACCTTCTTGAGCTTTTTCCCCTGGGATTCTTCTTCATTTTCATTTTGGTACTGGGTCTTTGTGTGAATGATATATTCAAAAGTTTCTAGAACATTAAAATCGATATAAGTTTAGATGGCAACTGTGACTCCCTACAAAGGTTACTAAAGCTGTATGGAATTATTTCTAGTTTTAATACCACTCATTTCATTTAGTTCTCTACAATTCAAGCTAAAGACAAGGTTAAAAGACAGCGTGGTAGGTTCAGCTGTTATCTTAGCTGTGATCATTTCTTCAGCTCAAGAAATGTAAGCAAATGTCACTATTTTCTCTCCAAAGTGAATGTAACTGCCATGGAGATTACTGTTGAGTACACTGCATATCTCTTTTGTAATCTGTACATTAAAGCAAAATCTAGAAAATGTTACATAAAAAATTTTCCAGTAGCGGCTGAATGCATATTAGATGCTGTTAAATGTCAGTTGGCAATATAATGTGCATCCTACTGCACGAGTGATCACCGGAGGCAATGCCTTTCACCACCAATCTAAAAATGGTTATGGTGATAAGATAAAGCTAATACTTACACGTGTAGGTCTGGAGACAGAGCTCCTTTTTATTTACATGGGGAAACAAATGGTCTCAGTGCCTGTGTGTATTTCAGAAAAGCAAAGAGAGGAACCTCTTTTCCAGTCCTTGCAATGAGATTGGGTTTGTTCACATTAAAAAATGACCCTACAACACGTGCCAGTGAAATCATGTTTATTTTTAGTTCAGTAAAAAAAGAGGTACTTGTCTTTCAGAATGCAGATATTTTTTGCAGTATGTTCTGATTGCAGACAGAGACGGGAATGGGTTAGTTATCTAGAGACTATGGAAAATGAAATGCCCTTTAAAGTGTGAGTTAAGTACCACAGAGGTTAGGAAAGCAAATAATTGTAATGACTCACAGCTACTGCTTGTGATAACTCCACAGTGACGTTAGATCAAGAGGAAAAAAAAGTTGACACTATTATGGCTTATCTTGAAAGGCTGAAAATGCATATGTTCAGATTTCTGTTATTATTACCATAACTATCACCATAGTGCTGAGTAGGCATAACCATTTTGTGCTAATCATTCTACAAAACACACACAATAAAATCCCTAACCAAAACACAACAGCCTTAAGTAGAAGAGACGAGCAAAAATGTTAAAGGCAACAAAGCAGGACAGCTCAGCACTATAAGGTGGTTGTTTCAGGACACCAACAGCATAATTATTTTCAAGTACCTTTTTTTTTTATATAAGACAAGCAACAAATAATTTGTCACCTGCGGTACTTTATGGTAGAAATAGAGATGGCTAAACCTCTTGCAAGACTTCCTCTAAAACTTGTGAAAGTTGCTTGTCACCAGTGTTTAAGATTATCCTGAGGATAATCAAGGGGAAAAGATCCCATTTCATGAGAACTGATTAAAAGATTTAGATTTCTGTTTGTTTTGCCTAATAAAATGTGGGGGATAGCATTGCTATCTATAAATATATCTTGGGTAAATGCTAGAAGGGAGGGGAGATTTTTACAATATTAGACACTGTTAGTATAGGAACAAATAGTTGCAGTGTTGGTAGGCAGTCTCTTGCCATGAGTGAAGAAAAATCCTGGAATAACTTCCCAAAAGAAGGTTAGTTGGAGCCCAAACTAACTATTTCTAAGATTGCATTCAATCCATTTTAAATAACATGACTTCTGCAGCAGTTTGGTTGCCTATATTTAACAAGGCAAAGAAAAGTGCCTACCCTTCACTTTTTGTGGTTTGATTATTGGCCCAAAATTTAGTTGGCTGAAATTGGATGAAATGAATTCCCTAGTCCCCTCTTTATGTATACACAGTTTTATTATCATCATATCAACAATAGGAAAACTATACTGTAATTAGACATGAGCAGGCATCAGCCACTAAGATCAGCAGGGCTCCATGGGATGTAAATATCTGCTTATATGGATTAAAGTGCCATACAGGATTACAGATTACAGTCTCTGACATGTTTAAAGTGAAAAAAAAAAAAGAAAAAGCTTATAATATATCCTGCACTTCCAAAGAATTAGTGAGGCTAATGTTAGGCTTCCAAAGACAGTAATTTGTCATTTTTCTTCCTGAATGAATGGGTTGTATATGATTAATGAAGCTTACAGATGACCTGCAATGCATGTTACGTAACACAAGGCCTGGTACATTCCCAGTGACTGGCAAAATCAATCATTTTGCTTATGCTTCATTACTGCTAATAGTTTTATAGCCACCTTGAAAAAATTATGAAGTTGTAAGGGACAATTTTTCAGCTTGATAGAATGGTTAATAATTTAAGAATAAATATTTAGCCAAGCCCTCCAAGCTGTAATGTTTATACTTTAGTCCATTTATTTGTGTGTTTTCTCTGCCATATTATTTGTATACCCCAAGGTTTTACACTTTCTCTTAACTTTCTAGGAGACTATAAACCATGAATAAGAATGTCATTTCAGAAACCATGCTGCATACCTTTACCATGAAAACGTTTATTTTACACAAATTCTAAAATTTAAAAAAAAATGTTTAACTAAATAGATTTTTTAATCTTTTTCTTCTGCTTAGATATGTTGCTTTGTAATAGCATGAATTACAGTGCACATCTAATAAGCACAGCAGAAGTGTAACATAGTAATTTCTTCACAGTTTCCAGCAATGCAGAAGTAATCCTGTACCTTCTAATCACTTTAACTAGTTTTTGCTAAAATCCATGATTATTCCATCAAAATATTCATTGACTCAATAAAAAAAAAAAAAATCATTTTTTAGAAATGAGAGATTATTCAGATCAAAATAAATTCTTTGCATCCAGGAGCTTGTTGTATTTTGTTCTTTTCATTTTTTTTTAAGTCTGTGCCCTATTCATGCCCAGAGAGAGACAGTAGATTTCTGGTTTAGATGCTTCACTTACCAAGAACCCTTACTCACTTATACCGAAGCAACTAGGAGTATTTCTTATGACTGTAGGAGAAAAAAATCGTGGCTACAGGGTAAAAAAAAAAAAATAAGAAAAAAAAGAATAGATGGAGTGGAAGGGGATATTTTGAAGACACCAGATGATTCATTGGTGGTGTTCACTGGCTAATGTTCATTTCTGCAATGGAGGCTGGCTTCCTACATCACTCACTAGCTTAAATGGTTTCATTAGTTTGACATTTATGACACTGTGGCATTCAAAAGGCATGTTTTGATGCTGAACTCTCAACTCCACATAATCACAGTGACCCAAATATCACCAGAGTTGACAGCTTATCCCCCTTGTTCTGTGTTACAAGGCCTCCGTGAGTGGATTTTTGAGTTGATAAGTCTAACTGTCTTTTCTGATTATTTATTTTTCCTTATTTTACTGTTGTTTCGTGTCTGAATTTTTTTCGTGTGCTTTTCTACCAGACTGATTCAATTTTTTTTAAAGAAGTGGTTTATATATCTGGGATGTCAACAAAAACATTATAAGTTTCTGTTTAGTATGGTTTTCTCCTTCTTAACTGCAGCTTATTATGTATTTTTGAGATGTTTCAGGTCAATTCTGTTGCTGATAATGACTGAGAACATTCATGAAGTCCAGCAGATGACCTTTAAATTAAACATTGAATAAAGTGTCTTTGGGATACCTCTCTGCAGGTGCCCTCTGTTGACACAGATATGTTATTTCTGCATAGATTTTTGTTAATCACTTTTTCATTTGGATGTATAATTTTCAGATTGAAATTCAGAAGAGGGTAATTTGTTTGAGAGAGGGCATGGTTCAGCCTGAATAATAAACTGAACACAAAATGAATGCTTCTTCTCTCTGAATTTTGGATTTAAATGGTACAGCATACGATTGATGGAATTATTGACTAAGTAAAATAAGTCACAAAGAATGGCTTAAAAAAAACCCCACAAAATATTGGCTTTTAAGTTTATGTTACCTCAGTGTTTTTCTAGAGGATGCCAACTTTTCTTCTATACTTTTCTTACATATCTCTTTGTCCAAAGCCTATTACGTGATTGTTGTATCTGTGACATCTGGTATAATGCTGTATTAGTCAGAAAGAGCATCTCCACAGCAGTTCTCCAGCTGAATGTAATGTAGTGGAACATAGTTAAATGCAATGGAGAGAAAAAAAAAAAGAAAAAAAGAGTAAGAGTTAAATAATGTTTGAAGAACCACTCCTTGAAAGATTTCTGAAATGATATTATAACAATATTCTCAAGAAATTTGTGGCATAATAGGTAGGTAATGGTTTCTTACCCCTCTCTGACCTACATCGTTTATTAGTTTAATGCTGTGTTTTGCTGACATTTTTTTAAAAAACTCAGTTAGAAACTTCCATGAAAATTCTCACCATTAGCAAGTGAGAAGTTGAAGGAGTGTCAATAGCAAAAAGGCTTCCAGAAGCCACTCCTGATCTCTGATAAACAGCCTGCGGCCAGCTCCTGGAGCCATTTCCAACAGTGTTGTCAATAATGTTGATGTGAAACATGTAATATCAGATATAAGGAATTTTGAGCACTGACACCAGTCTGTTGAGAAAAAAAATGTGGATTCTCAAGAAAAAAATAACTAAGGCACTTGGCAGAGTGAAGAATTTACTGATGAGTCTTGTAATTTGTCCACAGTCCTTTTCATGTTACCATGGAAGTGGCAGCTGGAAAATTGATTTAGGTGGTACTTGCTGTCAGGAAGCCAAAGGACAACACAGCGCATGAAAGAAATGCTTTCCTTGAACACAGCACAGCCCTGGTACCTGGAGGATCCTATTAGACACACCCGAGTTTTCCTTGTATACACCAATCCTGAACACCTTTTATGTTTGGAACACATGCCAGTTTTTAAGAGAAAAACTGATCTCTGTAAATCAACAACACAATTAAAAACAGCAACAAGTAAAATTCATGGTAAGTAAATGGCAACTGAATAACAGCTTCATCTCTGATTTGCAAAATATCAGGGCTCTTGCAATCCAGTATAAAGTGCCACTATAAATAGCTGTGTGTTGCAAAGGGCAAGACAGTCATTTTGCGTTTACTGAGGAAACTGGCTTCCAAGTGGCAGAGGATGTGGGTGTTCTTCTACACATGAAAATAAATCTAAAGAGTGGATCTCATATAGGAGAAAGCAGAGATAGCCATACAGCAAAGAATTTTATTGCAACGGTTGCAAGTTGTGGTTTAACTGTGGTGTAATTGTATATAATTTTGTTTGAGGGCTTGGTCTCTGGTGTCCTGTGAATACGTGAGTGTCTCAACTCTCATTTTGAAAGTAGTGCCCTGTCCTGATCTGAACAGGGTGAGGTTTGAAATTGTGGACTCTGAAAGTGCTGAGATAAGACTGAGTTAGGTACTGACATCATAAGACAAACTGGCAAAACACATTAAAATATCATAATCTTAGACTACTTTGATTATTTTTGTATCAGCTAATCCTCATGAGTCCGATTAGTTCTGATTTCTTTAGGTCATAATAGATTGAGTTAATCAAGAACATAACAGCTGATACTGAGCTGTAAGAAATGGTCTTATTCCTATTATAACCCTCAATACTGTTGAAAAAATAAACAAAAATATATCGTTTTTACCATTAATCAACACAGATTAGATTTCTTTTCCTGAGATAAAAACGTAGTAAATCTCAGAGGATACCTACTCTGCTTGTTCTGAAGAGTTTGCATGGTAATATAAGAAACTTGCTTTTGCGTTTTAAACATCCCTCTCTATTTTTATGGGAACTACAACACAGCTATGGTAATGCAAAAATGCCACTTCCTCGGAGACAGAAAGAATTGAGACAAAGCAAACTGTTGGGCAAGATGCTGTCTTGAGCACTTATCCCTCACTGGGGAACTTCGCAGTTCCTTTTTTCACCTAACAATAAGTTACAAGGCTAATTTGGTTGTTAGGACAGAAATGCAGCTTTCTCCTTGGTTATCCAAGATGCCACCATTTCCCTAATTAACTTGAGTTGATGTTTCCTTTTCTCAGATTTTTTTCTTTTGAAATCAATGTCTTAGCAGCAAAAGGTAGCATAATGCACTCAGGAAATTACAGTATTTTATGAATCATTAAATGAGAATGGCAGAGATTGAAGTTTATTAACTGAGAGAAAATGCCTTTGACTGTAAATATTTATGACTATACTGAGTTGCAACAAGCTGAAGGAAAAGGATTCAAATAACCTTCTGTCCCTTTCTTGTAAGCAGAGATACCAGCCTAGCCCTAGACTATGTGTCCTTCCTGAACACATGCATGGAGGTAAATAATCCTTCAGCACATTAGAAGTCACTGGTCACTAGAGTAACTGGACAAAGTCGAAGTCATGGCTTTGTTTCACATCCATATCGATTTGCAGAGTCAAAGCAGAGCTAAGGAGAAAAGCTTTCCCCCTCCTACGGCTTTCTCCTGAAGGCACTATTAATGTTTATTGCATGCACATTTCATTTCTTAATGCTCATTTGACTTTTCATTGTAGATTAAGACCACAGAACCCCTTTCAAAGGGTAATATATCTGAGTTTTCATGCACAGATTTTAAATATTCATTTAGAAATAATCTTTATTATTTAGGTTAACCATTCTTGCTCAGGAGAAAAACCCTCATTGTGGATGCAATGTAAGTACAGTCAAACTGAATTTTATGGTCAGAGCTATTTAAAAATCATGTTGTTAACAGATACCATAGTTTTATGTGATGATACAAATAGAAACTTTCAAACGTCAAAGGCCAAAAATTTGTGCAGAATTTTTAAGTCTATATAACAAGACAATTTTTAATAATACAAAAAAATTAATTTTAGTTTAGTTTATTCTTGTGGCCTCATCCATGAGCTAAAATCAGAACAAAAAAAAAAGTTGAAATTTATGTGCACCATTTCCCATTGGGGGTTTGCTGCACTTGCTATTTGGTTTTAGCTGTTCTAGAGTCAGAAGAGATCATTTAATTCTCTCCTTGTCATACCCCCTTTAATGGTCATCTCTATGAGAAAGCCAGATTGGTAATTTGAATCAGCACAATGACAAAGAAGGCAAGATGAATTAATCAAAAAAAAGTAGATTTTTGCATGCAAAGTGGTAATACAGGACATTCTGCAGCAGACCCAGTGCCTATAAAATTGGGCTACAAAAAAGAAATCACATTAACATCTTTTCTGAGCATTAAAATCAGAGCATGTATAAGTCATTGTATATGGAATCTTGTTACCAGATGTCAGAGGGAAGGAGGTGGCAAAATGTGAGGTATAATCTCCTTCTTCTGCTTTGCTTTGTGTGGGATTCAGCAATACAGATCTTTCTAAAACACCTGCAAAGGCTGATGACTGTGCCTTTGTGTCTGAAACTTCCAAATAGCTCCTTAAATAATATTTTTCTCTATTGCCTTTTAGAGTTGAATGATGACATATTAGTCTAATCGGCATCAGAACAGATAATACACCAGACGATTTGTTTAGCTTTTTATTAATTCAAACCCACCTAGACTGCAAAAGGAGAAGAGGGTAAGATTATAGGATTCAAAAACTTCTGGCTAATATGCAATTTTGAAAGACAAAGACAAACTTTAGAATTTTAAATAACTATTTTCTGCCAGACAGTAATAAAAATTTTGGACAGGTTTTTTTTATGCTCTATAAGTTAAATTGTATAAACTACACTTAGTTATTTGAATTATGTTGCCTAAGTGATTTAAGCTCTTTGGAAACTCAGCTAGTAAGACTACTGGCTGTTTGGTCTCTATAACTTGCAAATACCAGAATACAGACCAGAAGATCAGACAAGGAATACGGGTGAGATTAAGGAGCATGTACATTCACACAAGTTATCTTGAATTACAAGATTTTTTGTAAGCAGAAGGCCTAGTGAAACCCGCCTTCTTTCTGCCCTTTAGACTTGCCTTCTGCTATGGCATCATCCTCTGCAATATCTGCCGTCCCTCTGGAAGTACCCTAGCTCTCAGCACCTTCCTTAGCACCTGTCTCCACAAGCAGCAATTTATGCTGCAGCTGTTTCTGGTTGATCAGCCAGTTTTTTGCCTCGCTGGTACATGCCAGACAAAACAGAATGGTGCTGAGCCTTGCACTGTATGTTTTCCTATGCAGAGGTACTAACTCAAGTATCCTTACAACGCAGTGTCTATCCAGTTTTCACTAAACACAGAAACTTTATGTGTCTGAACATATTCTCCTTACCTTAAATTTGTTT
This sequence comes from Leptosomus discolor, assembly GCF_034619465.1. Taxonomy (NCBI): domain Eukaryota; kingdom Metazoa; phylum Chordata; class Aves; order Leptosomiformes; family Leptosomidae; genus Leptosomus; species Leptosomus discolor. Next base: position 16,868,342 of record NC_141396.1, on the reverse strand, counting down.
GAAATCAGTCAACACATGCAAAGTTGTTTAGGAAAATGGACAGGAGGAACACATAACACAACATTCCATCCAGAAACAAAACTAAAAAAGAAAGAGATTATCCAGATTTCTCCTCTCAAAACCCCATCAAAGGTTCTATTTTTTTCCCCAGAAAGTATTGTCTTGTTTCAATTTTTTTTCTTCCTTTTTTTTTTTGGTGGGCAAACCTGCAACCTCTCCGTATAATCTATCATTGCTTTTCTACCACATTGTTGATTGTGCTACAGAAAAGGGAGGAAGTTTCAGAGCACACATGAAGATTTTGCAGCCATGCTGGGTGAGTTGGAGGCAGTCAAAAACAGGGATCTTCTTTGCAGACTCTTTCCACCCATCATTAGGTCAAAGCTTCATTCTGGACCTGAAGGAGAGAGGAAACAGTAAGGTAGGAGTGCTCTCACCTCCCACAAGCATCTTCAAATTGAGAGAGCTCAGCTCATTTGGATCAGGGTGATGAATAAGCATATATGATTTGGAAGTGTTGTCAGTGAGATGAATAAGCAGTTCAATGAGACTAATAAAGAGTTCATATTGTTATTTAGAGCTAAGTATGACTTACGTTGATGGGGCTGATGCTAGTTGTTGGTCTATATTATGATCAATTAGGTAGACAACCTACTAGTGTACTAGTGCTAACACATTCATAGTAAATGGTAATTTTTCAGGATTGTCTCCTAAGCTTTCGGCTTAGAACAATTTCCAATAACTTCAACGGCAGTGTAAAGGAAGAACAGTGTAAAGCACCAAGAGATGTAAGTTTCCCTTCTCTTACTCACTGAGAGTGTCTAAGTCTTTAGGAAAAGCATATTCAAGAAGTCCAGCATGTTCTTGTTTCTCCTGAATCTATGAAAACCCTTCTCTAAGATGTCTGCACTGTTTGAAAAGGAACAGCCAAGAGCAGGAAAGAAGCAGATAGGTTTGCTGTAAATCCCGGGGAGGAAAAAAAGATGTTAATGATCTATAAAGACTTGTTAGTTCCCCAGTGGTTTGGATCTCTGGATACAGGTTTCTCTGGAGCCTTCGTGTATGGCGGGTACCTCAGGTAATCTTAACATTATAGTCCCATCCACCTAGATTGTCAAGTAGCTACGGTGGAAGTAAGGAATTGAGAAGAGAGCTTTTCTGAGTGAACTATGAACCATCATATGTCCCCAGGCTTCAGCAGGCATCAGATGACAGAGAGTTATGAATCACAGAATCATCAGGTTGTAAAAGACCTCCAAGATCATCAAGTCCAACCGTCAACCCAACACCACCATGCTCACTAAACCATGTCCCAAAGTACCATATCTACACAGTTTTTAAACACCTCCAGGGATGGTGACTCCACCACTTCCCTGGGCAGCCTGTTCCAATGTTTGACCATTCTTTCAGTAAACAAATTTTTCCTAATGTCCAATCTAAACTTCTCCTGCCACAACTTGAGGCCATTTCCTCTTGTCCTATCGCTATTGGGAGAAGAGACTAACACCCACCTCACTTATAACCTCCTTTCAGGTAGTTGTAGAGAGCAATAAGGGCTCCCCTCAGCCTCCTCTTCTCCAGACTAAGCATCCCAGTTCCCTCAGCTGCTCCTCGTAGGACTTGTTCTCCAGATCCTTCGCCAGCTTCGTTGCCCTTCTTTGGACACGCTCCAGCAACTGTATTTGAGATGCAACCTCACCAGTGCCTAGTACAGGGACACGATCTCTTCCTTACTCCTGCTGGTCACACTATTTCTGATACAGGCCAGGATGCTGTTGGCCCTCTTGGCCACCTGGGCACACTGCCAGCTTGTGTTCAGCCAGTTGTCAACCAGTACCCCCAGGTCCTTTTCTGCTGGGCAGCTTTCCAGCCACTCATCCCCAAGCCTGTAGCACTGCATGGCGTTGTTGTGACCCAAGTGCAGGACCCAGCCCTTGTTAATCCTCATACAATTGACCTCGGCCCATCAATCCAGCCTGTTCAGATCAAAAGGTTAGACTTTTCCCCCTGCTTTGTTCTCTTGTCCAGAGATACCACACTTTTTTGTCTCTAATATGTAGATTATTCCCATGTAGAGAGATCACAACCATTGTTGCCTGTTACTGTATTAACTATGTGGAAGATTTTTTGTTACATTATAATTAAATGGAGTAAAAAGTTTTGGGAGGGCTTATTACAGCAAAGATGTTGGATCTCCCCTCTGATACAATGGCAGCATTTAATACCTCTACATGCTGAGCAGGAGTCAATGTTTAATCACATACTAAGCCAGTAAATACTGTTAAATTCCCTTACATTTACTATTTTATATACTCTTGATTGAAATGTCCCATGTTCTAAAATAGAAATCATTAGTGAACCTGTTAGTTCCTCTGACCTTAATAATGTGTAACCAGAATTAATTATCACATTGAAGCATTTGCTGTAACTTGTCATTAAGTGATTATTGCAGAGCAAGAATGCAGAATCTCAGTGAATTAATCAGTGACCTATATTTTCTGATGCTTCTGCTTAAATTTAGCCTTGGTCAGAATGACGGAAGATCTGTCCAATTGCATTCTTGTTAAATGTTCTTAACTGAATAAGTCTGGTTACTGTCATTCAGTGAATAAAGGAGTGCTTTCTTCACAATGCTGTCACACATGGATTGGTATATTGATGGGAACTTTTAATTCATGCAGCTATGTCCACACCAAAGTCGCCCCAACCCTGTGTAGGAAGCTGGACCCTGCTGTCCCTAAAGCAATGAGATCTTTACCACTGAGTATGCTGGGAGCAAGTTTGAAACATAAATTATTAATCTACTTTTACTTCAGAGTGCTCAGCAATGGAAAAATGTTTCTCTGGGAGCAAACCCATTTGAATACTGCGATAGACACCAGTAATTCAGCAGTTTAGAATCAATGTGCTGCAGCAATTTACTTGTACCGTAATGTATGCCCAGGAGGATGGAAAAAGTGATAACCTCACAGTAAATGACAGTTTCTGACAATAAACAAAAAGCTTACAGTTATTTTGAGAGAGAACTTTTTCCTCACCCGTATTTAAATTTAGAACCTATCGTGAAAATAAATTGCATCACAAACAACAGGAAAGGAATTTTTAAATAAAAATCACTGCACTAGGATGGTTATTAATACTATACAGTGATATCTCTACCCAGCAGAAAATATAAGGACCATCATCAATAATGAGGTACATTTTGAACACTGAAGTATAATATTTAAGAAAAAATAACCATTTATTTGGATCCAGATTGTGTGTGAAAAGGAGAAAATATGTGGGAAGAATAAAACAGGTTGAGGCAGGCTATGGAAAGTGGGGACTACAAAGCTGGGATAACAATTCTAAAACATAAACCAAATACATACTGCTGGCTGTTTCACCAATAAAACTGCATAGCTGCAGAAAAAGAGAGGGTAAACACATAGAACAGAGTCACCTACTGATGTCATTCTGTTTTGTTTTTTTTTTTTTAATATAGAGCCTAGCTGCAAGCATCAAGAATAAAATTGACAGATTGAGGTTTAAATGGAGAAGTTGAAGGTCAAGATTAGAGGTGCAAGAAAAGTGATTTTTCTGCATCTTTTATTTATCGACCTTGAAGCTAGAAAATCTGTTAGGTGGGACCCATCTGAAAAAGTGGGGCAAGACTTTTTTCCAATAGGTTTACTAACCTAATGTGCATGGCTTTAAACTGGGTTGTGGGGATTTGTTGGGTTTTTTGGTGGGGGGATGTGGGGAGAGATCTAGGTTTGAAGAGAAATGGAGAAACAGGGGACAGAAAAGGGTGAGCAGAGGACCACCCAGTGAGGGAGGCTGTTACACATCCCCTGAGAAAGAAACGTGAGTGGGGACCATTTTCAAGTGCCAGTACACACAGTGTGCGAAACAAACGGGAGTTAAAAATCTGTGCACAGCTGAATAGCTCAATATTTCTGAAATCTGAGAGATAGAGCACTGTGATGGAAAGACACAGGCTCTTTATCTAGAACATAAAGTTAAGTTAGTCTAGGATTTGGTCAGGAAACTCGTAGACAAGATGTCTCAGGAAGCTGCCCTGAAGAGCAAAAGGCCCAGGAGATATGGTTGATCTTTAAGGACAACCTTTTCAGAGCAGAACAGTGTCCTGATGGGCAGGAAGCTGAGCATGACTGGCAGGAGAGATGAGGAACTCCTAGCTGGGCTCCAACACGAAAGAAATCATATAACAGGTAAAAGTGGGCATAGGCCACCCAGAAACATACAGAAACATATCCTAGCATGCAGGGCCAGAGCCAGGCACACCAAATGTCCACTGGGGACAAAACCGGTCAGGAATGTGAAGGGCAGCAAGGAAGACTCCTACAGGCTCGTTAGAGAAAGAGGAAGACTAAGGAGAATGAGGCTGCTGTGTCCTAGTGACAAAGCACATAGAAAAGCCTGAACTGCTCAGTACCTTCTTTGTCTCAGTCTTTACTGACAAGGTTTTCTCTCAGACCTTCCAGCTCTAACTGGCTTATGGCAGAGTCGAGAGGATGAGTTTCTATTCCCACTAAACAAAAACTGAGTTGTAGATCCCTTAAGCAAACTGAACATAACATGTCTACGGGACTGGGTAGGAGGCATCCAAGGTGCTGTGGGAACTGGCTGCCGTCGTCACAGAGTGACTTACTGTCATCTTTGACAGGTTGTGGCAGTCAGGAAGATCCCTGGTGGCTGGGCAAAGAAAGATGTCACTCACGTTCAAGAAGGGCAAGAATGAGAATCCAGGCAACTACGGGTTTGCTGTCCTATTATTTGTTCATTGTTGCTGAGCAAAAAGTCAATTTAAAATTTAATCAAACTAGCATTGTTTTCTAGGAGTTAAAATTAAATTGATGTTTTCTTTAATAGATTACAGGTGAAAAAAAACCCTGTCACCAACTGAATTCTGCCTTCAAAGTCTCAGTAGAAACTTTTCTGTATTTTGCACATTAATGGAGAATTCACAAATGTCTCATATATGCATACATACCAGCTCAATATTTTTGCATCTTGCGTACTGGAACACATCCTAATTGCACAAAACAGAGTCATCTTTTGACTACAGATAATGAAAAATATTTTTTAAAATGAAAAAGGGTGGAGAAAGAAGAAAGAAGCTTGTCTCCTCAGAGCATACAGTTTACATAATACACATTTTTACTTTTTTTCCCAGCAAGTCTGTTTCCTATTTCAAATACTACATACTTATCTGCTTTGTTGAAACAGCTGTATCTTCCCAGCACAGTATGAGCGACGATCACAAATAATATTTGTACAACAATTTTTAACTACTGTGCAAACAGAAATAATTACTCTCTTAATTGTCTTTTTCTTTCTATACATACAGTACATTCTTTATTCTTAAAAGAGGTGATGACACTATGAAAGCCCACCAGATCAAAAATATACATCTTCTATTATTAATTATGTGAAGATTCTTACTTGCACTGATTTGTCTTGCAGTTAAAAATATAAAAAACTTTTCTTGCTTTATAATAAAGAACATATGTCCTTATTTGCAAAAATGATGGTACCATCTACCACTTTCTGGAATACCTGGAACACAAGAGCAGCTCAGACGGACCAGACCAACGACCCACCTAACACTCAATCTTGTCTTTAGTAGTGGTCACTACAGATGCTTAGCAAATGGTGCAACCGTACAGTGATTATTCTTGTGGTACATATTCCCAACTTTCATGTATCTACGGTTTAGAGACGTCTTGAGTTTGAGGTTGCATCAGTGTAATCTTGCTTAATAGCTTTTGTCAGTCTTGTTTCATCACTGTATTAATTACCTTATGAATCCATTTGCATTTACTAAGTGGAGTGACAATGAGTTTCAAAGTTAAATTACGTGTTGTGAGAAACAGTGTTCCTTTTGTCTATTTTAAGTCTGCTGTCAGACAGCTTTATTAGGTCTCCCTGATTTTCAGGATTTATTACTACTCCTTTCGTTATTTTCTTCTCAAAACAGTTCAATGGACTCTGCAGTCTGACAGCTCCTCTAACATATCCCCCATATTCTTGAAGAAGAACTTCTTCAAGCTCCTTTTTTCCTAGGTACTAATGCAAAAAGACTAATTTAGCTCTTTTGCTTTCACAGTTGGGTTTGGGTTTTTTTTGTCCTCTTGAGGTGTCTTTATATTCATTAATCCGTGCCATCCTTTCCATGACTCCAGCAGGTGCGCTACCACGTCATTCTAGCTGCCTGGTCACCATCCCCAGCCAGGTCACATAGCACTGTTACTATGCTTTTTCTACATTGGTATGGAATTTCAGTTCATGGGGCTAGTGGGTAACTGATGCACAACACTTAGAGCCATGCCAGTTTTGTTACTTCATATAGTATGTACGCATCACTGACATTATCCATTGCTATTACAGTAATACATGATGAACCTCCAGTACATGCAGTTATCACACAGATGTCAGAAGCCTACTAGTCAAAATAACATATCTATGCTAAGGATGAAAACCCACTGTAAATCTATTTGCAAGTTTCCTGTTAATATCAGTAAATTATTTGTGTGAGTAATTATTTTATGGCCTTTGATATAGAAACAGTGATAATTGCTTCTTAGAGTAATTTAAAGCTTCTCTCTACTACTAAAGCAATACAGGATCCCATTTGGTAGAGTGGGACAGTAGTTAGCTCTTTGCAGCATCCAGTGTAGAAGGAAATATTTTATATGGGTTGAAAGGGAGTGGACAAGTTAATGAAAGGGAAAAAGAAAAAAAAATTTAAAAGTCCATTGAGGATTACTAAACAGAGAGAAACTATGTCTTGTTCAGAAAGGCCCTGAATTGCAAGTGGCTAGAGGCTCTCAAAGGGAAGTATCCTATATGCTTGCCCTGTCTGATGTTATTTTCTGGACATCTCATTTCTCTAGGCAGTGTGAGACAGATATGGAACTTTGATCTGACCTAATGCAGCCGCTCTCCTGTTCCTGTATTTAGCGATAACCTGAATATTAACATAACCAGTCTCTAAAACACATACAGTTGCATAAAATATGACAGCAAATCCTACTAGCAGGTATAACCTAAACTGTATAGTTGTGGGACTCTAAGTGGTAGTTACATTTGATTCGAGTTTGCAAATATATATGATTTACTTACAGATGTCTGATCATCTTTGCATCTTTCCATCTCAGGCTTCATTCCACAGACTTCCATTGTCCTCTGACTTTTTCGAGGAACATGATGCTTTCATAGTTGTAGAAAAAGAATTTGCTGTTGGGCTAATGCCATATGGGACTTGGAAAGTCCCACTTCTTAAACATCTGCTCTTTTAAAGTAAAATTGGGCACATTTTCAGCTTAATGAGTGTGATATATTTGTAACATCATCTGAAAGTAGAGAGCACATCCTGCAGACAGGTGCTAGAACCCATAATTTTCAAGACTTCAAATCCTCATCAGAACAGAGGGAAAATATCTTAATAAAATGGAAAGATACCCATGAGAGAAGATGAAGAAATGAAAACTTGTTACTTTACTCCTGATTCATAACTAGGTATATCAGAGAGTTATATATACATAAAATAAATCTCACAAAACCTAATGAACATGATTGTATCTGTTCTACAGACGGGTGGAAGACGCACTGTGAGTAGGATGTACGTTAAAACTCCCAGCTGCTGCTTCTGTATTTCAGATGAGACTGTAAAAGCTTATAAAAAGCTAAGTCTGTTTTAGCTTCAGTGTGCATGTGTATTTACTTTGCTTAACCAGAGGGTTATGTGACAGTTCAGTGCTCATTTTGTGGAAACTTGTGGCTGTAGTAGGAGGAAGTATTCAAAAATAGTTTTCACAGAGGAAAGCAACTTACTACAGTTTAATTAAGTTTGCTCCTCAGCTTATGGGTAAAGGGATGGGATTCTAGAAAGGATGTGTAGGATCTGTTAATGATATCTGTGATATATCACTTGTGTATACATCTCTTTATTTGTGTAAACATTCATTTGATTCAGCACTTCTTTAGACAAACATATGGTTCATCATGCATGCTTACAGTCCTGTGTTTGACTTAATTAATCCACACAGATTTGATTCCCTCTTTGAGCAAATAACTTGTGATGTTTCTAAGGAATGGCACATCTGCACTCGAGATCTGGAAATCACATAACAGGATGCAATATTTCACCAGGAGTGCAGCTGAGGGACTTGGTCCAAAACCTGATGAAAGCGTTAGCCATAGAAATATATCTTTATAAGCTTCCTTTCATGACCTTTTTTTTCTTTTCCCAAGTTCACTTGACATTTCTGTTACCTGATGGAGAAAGGTACAGTCTTTCCCAAGTACTTTAAGCAACTGCTGTGCAAACATAGTATCCTTTGTAGTGGCTTGTCAGTAGCACACAAGAGCCAACTATGAAATAACTTTCGTTTAGCTGACAAGAATCCACTCAAGAGCACTGTAACATGTTTAAACAAAGCAGTTTGAAAACACACAGAGAACAAAACATACCCCTGTTAAGTGCCCCATACACACACTTTGAATTATTTTTATATGTAGGAAGAGATTTCTCAGTTGCACTGAAAAACGTTATTCCAAATAAACACCAAAAAAACGTGTTGCCCGAGAAACGTTTCACTTGATATTTGACATGTATAAGGAAATTCAGGAGTACAAATCTTTTTCATGCTGTGCAAAATGTTAATGTTGTGCTTGTGTTACACTCCCTGGTTTGTGACTGATTCACAGGAGACAAAACTGTCACATAGTTCTTAGAGACACTAGTATCCATGGATGTTAGGGCATTAGGTGCTACTGAATAACAGAATAAAAAAGTGTCTGTACCTTTAGAAGTCTTTAAAAAATAACATCAACTTTCTGCTAAATTAATGTTATGCAGTGGGTTAAAAAAGGAGACAATTATAAATTCATTTAATAAATTGTCCTTTTATAGGTCTCCGATGAGTTCTATCACTTCTTATAAAATATATAACCCTGCTGGCAGGCTTTTGCCCTGAAAATATAGTAACTGAAGTGACGCTCAACAAAACTCAATGTAAGAAGCTGTAGTAAAAATGGTGCAGATTCTGAGATGATTCAGATTCTGATTTTTTTTTTTTTTTCCACAACAGGCATATAAACTAAATTTTGAAATAAATATGTTTTAGCAATTAGGGTACCTACCTTGAGCTATAGATATCATTTGATCTGGTCTAAGCAACTAAGGAGAAATTCTCCCTCAACATCTATATTATAGGCCTATTCCCCTCAGTGTCCAGGAGCCAGGACATCTATTTGAGTTTAGTTTGAGGAAGTTGCTGGAAAATTTGTCTTTCTTTTCTCTTGTGAAGGAAAGATAAACAAGGGCCTCTATAAGTGTGTGTAACCTGTATGATCCCAGACTACTTTTTAGCTCTGGATGCTGGCTTGTTGCTTGCTTTTGTGTCATGATACCCGCAGTGTGTGCTTTGCTCTCTGCATGCCCTGTTTTCCCTGCACAGGTAAGGAAAGGAATCAAGGTGCAGTTGTATGTCCCTGTTAACAGACAATCAAGACAAAGACAGCAGGACACATGGAGCTCATTTGTTCCGCAGATTAGATGCAACCTACAGACATGGTAATTCTCACATAGGTAGCCTGGCACATTTCGTAGAGTTTGGTCCTTGTCCTATACCCAAAATATAATAGAATCGTAGAATGGTTTGGGTTGGAAGGGACCTTTAAAGGTCATCCAGTCCAACTCCCCTGCAGTGAGCAGGGACATCTTTAGCTAGATCAGTTTGCTCAGAGTCCCATCCAACCTGACCTTGAACGTTTCCAGGGATGGGGCCTCTACCACCTCTCTGGGCAACTTATTGCTGTGTCTCAGCACCCTCATCATAAAAAATTTCTTCCTTATATCTAGTCTGAATCTACTTTTTTTAGTTTAAAACCATTACGTCTTGTGCTATTGCAACAGGTCCCACTAAAAAGTCCATCCCCACCTTTCCCGTAGGCTTCCTTTAAGTACTGAAAGGGCAAAATAAGGGCTCCCCAGAGCCTTCTCTTCTCCAGGCTAAACAACCCCAACTGTCTACAAGTTTGTCCTAAAAATCTAGGAAGGAAGAAATATCTAATGGATCTTCTGTCTCCATGCAACTCAGCACACTGAAGCTCAGTATTTAGTCTTCTCCAAGGAAGAAAAGCCAGAAAAGGAGCTACTCTAGGCTGCAGGATAACTGCTCCCAGGAATGAAGGATGGCTCCAAGTGCAGAAGGCAGGTTGAAACATTTCTTTTGTGTCTACTTCTGCAGTGTAAATAAACATAAACATAAATAAAGTAACGACAACAGGAAGTAAAACCAAAATGAAACACTTTTACAAACTTTTCTTCCCCTGGGAAGGCACCGAGTATACAAACAACATAAGACAGATGTGAGTATGTTAGATTTATTTCCCCCTCAGTGTAGTTCTGAAGGGAGCTTCTAAAGTTATGATCTTAAGCATTATATAGGAAACTGTATAGAAAATAACGGAGGATAAAGAGTTTCCTTCCTGTATAACTGCATTTCACTGCCAATTTTGTACTGGATGGTTATACACAGATGCTGCAAGAATTTGGCCCTGAAACTGGTTGTTTGCCAGCTATAACAACTAAAGCATTAGATCAGCTTCTGTATAGTGCCATAAAATGAACAATGGCTGTTATAATACCATATCTTACAGATTCTTCCATGTGTTCATTTTTTTTTGAACGATGAATGTAAATATTAAAATGCTGTGATATTTTTAAACTTGGCTTTAGAATACTGGAGTGGCTCTGTGGGAAAATCATTTGTCCCTGGCTGTGTAACAATCACTCTCCACCAGTCAAAACTCTGGCTACAATCTGTTTCTAATTAATCAGTAAGACAAGACAGGGCAAGTCTTGTACTGAGACAATGTCATATATAGTGGACTCATTGCAAAGCATGCCAGACAAAGATGTTTTAGTGCACTAAAAGGAACATTCTAATTATCAGCTTAATGCTCAAGTTTTACATTCTTTTGAAAAAACAGTGCACATTAAAGCATGGCAAATAATCTGAATACAGTGAAAGCATGTAATGTAAAATAGTAGTGCCTGGGCCAAACTGGAATATTTAGAATGTTACCCTAAAATTATCTAATTCTTCAAGAAGCCCTGCAGAGTACAGGAAATTCAAAAATGTTGACAATCTGTCTAGCTCCTTGTTCAAAGCTGGGTCTTTGACTACTCACCTTCAATAATTTTTAGAGCTGATAGAGCCAAAATAGTTTTTACAGCTTACAGAGTAAAAGATATGATGCTCCAAAAGCAATGAAAAAAGAGAAATTTAAAAAAAAAAGAAATAAAATTGTGAAAGCTACCTGTATTTTTGGCCAGCAATTGTTCTTAGTCACTGAACAGAGCTCTCTCTTGCAAACCTTACTAATACAGATGGTTCAGCTGAAGTAAGGGGAAGCATTCATCTATCAGCTATGTGCAGAGGCAGATCATAAGAGGGAAAAATTATTTACTCTAGAAAATGTGAGTCATGGAAACTCTGTCCATGTTCTTTTATTTGCTCTTGTTCCTTTTATTCCTGATGTAAGGAGCACTGCAGTGAGTGCTGTGTGTCATTGCTCTTTGGGATGCTGGAAATAGAATAGGAATTGTTCCAACAACAGAGCTTAGAAATGATAGTCAGTGAGTGTATTTGTGAAAGAGGAGTTATGTCTGTTTATTACTCTGTCTTCTTTTGAAGAAGACCAGAGCTGTCCTATAATCTCTTAAAATTAAACTCTTTTCAAGCTCTTTCCAGGAAAGTATTTCTGATTTTATTGTAAATATGAATAGAAGCCCAGGGTACTGTTCCTGTACTTAAAATAATGGTCTGTTATTTCTAGATGGAGAAAGTAGTGAAATAACTCATAGCCTTGTTTAACTTCTGCTCATGTTATAGCACAACAGTGTCAGATAAAGCGATATTCCGAGTGCATGAGTTTACCTGAAGGGTTGATGTTATGTTGCAGATAAAATCAGAGATGATGGGGAGACCTACAGGTTGCTTTGTATACCAGCGACAGTTAGAGATTTCAGCTAACTTTTACATATGAAGCAATTCCTGTGAGTGAGTGGGCTTTGTGGGCAGAAACTCCCCGAGAACCAAGATCTCACTTGGTAATCTGGCTCCAGATGTAAAAAACGTTAGCCATTGGAAACTTAACCCAGCAAGGACCTTTTTTTTTCTTGCTAACCTTCCATCTATGTAGCACATAGCCTTGTCTTCCCATACCTCAAGGTCTACTTCATTATCAGAAAAATCCACAAAAAGTATTTGTTACAGGTTTGTTTTGCAAGATTTCTCATAATTGGCATGATTGCATGAACAACATATCTTAATCAGTCCACTCTAATCTCTTTTAACTTTTGGTCTGCAATAACTTTCCCTGTTGCTGCACTCTGCCCAGAATTCGATAGTATATACTTGGGGATAGAAATTTGTGTGAAAATCCTAGTTGCATTGCATATATAGATAGTTTTGTGCTATAGGATTTTGCTACATGCCCCTCTACCTGTAATGCAAGGTACTCAGTCTGCCTTTGCACTACAAAAGCGTGAATAATAATAGTAAGTCACAGGGAAAAAGCAATTGTACCTGAAAGGGGTGAGTAAAACCATAATAAAGTCTGCTGAGGCTAAACTAAATAGCATGAGTCATTTCTCAACAGGGATTATTTCTGTGACGTACGCTGAGCACAGGATGCTAGGGCCAAGAAAGTTAATTGTGGATACCTGTGCTCAGCATTGTTGCAAGACAAAGTTTTACTAAATATACTGTGAATTTAAAAACCAGACCAAACCACCACCATCAAGCAATAAATTAAAAAAAAAAAAAAAAAAAAAAAAAAAACCAACCAAAAACCACAATTGAGGGGGACAATGACTGCTAGGCCCCTTTTATCAGGCTTTCTCAGATATGGCTGTGAACCACCAGTAGCCTGGGAAGTCTTTCTTGGAGGTTATTGAAAATGGTTTTTTTACCTGGGGTTGACTTTTTGGTTTTCAGCTAATAACTCAATAAAAATAGGAGGCAGTATCTCCCCAGTGCTGGGATTCTGGCTGCTCACTGCACCACCAGCAGCCTGGGGCAAGGCAGCAGCAGACAGGTCACACCAGAAGATGGCAGACAGCTCTGCTCTGCAGAGCGATGTGGGGGTTCTGGCTCTGGTCTGCAAGGTTTGGGGGCAGGGACTTTGCTGTGTGTGTTTGCTACCTCTGAATAGCACACCTGTTTCAAACAACTAATGGTATTAAGTTATGAAACCCTGTTCCACCACAAAACATTTATGTCACCAATTATGTTTTGTACACAGTTCCTATAAATGAAACCTCTAACTGCAACCAAATACAAATATAATACATATTTTTCTTAAAATTGAGAGGATTACAGTTTTTTACAAGTTACGTGAGCTTCTGATATATGCACAATTATATTAACTTACATTGGCTATGAAATCCATATTAAAGGTAAAGTTTTCACACACAGAAAGGCAATCTATACAATTTCTCAATTAAGGAATAGTAGGAACTTGGGGTTAACTGTAAATATACTACATTTTGCCATCAGAAACATGACATAAGCTTAATTAAAAAATGTTTATACCAACTTGTTTCATTTATAATATCTCCACCTAGTGAATAAATATATTGCAAACAAGCCAGATATTTTCTAACCTTAATGGGCAGATTTGGATGATCTCGTTTCCATTTCTGGAGTAAATAAATATCACAAAAAGGAGTTTACCCAAACTCAAAGGACTGAAACCATTCTTTTTATGGATAGCTCTGTTGCCCCTTTGTCTTCTAAAGATGTTATGACCCCATGGCTGCAATTATCTTCTCTCCCATATTTGACAAGTATATTTCAGATTAGATAAAGATACGATGACTGAGTTGCCTTGTGTTTGTAACCTAAACCACAATTCATGGTAGTTGAAGCACATACTCTGTATTTGACAACTCTAACTTCTTTTAATGTATTTATTTTAAGATCATGGAGGACATTTTATATTTTTATATTTGAGAGCGCACAATAAAACATGCAACTATCTCAACAGTTAACAAAATGTGAAAGACAATACCAAGGAAACAGCAGCCCCATAGAACTAATCCTGCCAAATAACAGAAAGTGCATGACACTAATGCTCTACAGGAAGTTCACAGTATAAAAATTTTGCAGTGGTTTCTGCAGGAATTGAACTGCGCATCTGTGGCTTGAACTTTAGGTATGTGGACAGCCAATTCTCAAATAGCGTTAATAGACGGTACTGAGAGGAGTGGGTTGTTGGTATACTGGTTTGGGTTTGGATGGGGTTTTTTGATGGATTTATCACATTTATTACTTTGTCTCTTTTGTTAAGGGAACTGAATTGAAGAAATACAACATGGGAGGGTGGACTGAAAGTGGAGAAATGTTCTTTTGTTCTTAGATTTATTGAACATTTTCTATGGTCTTCAGAGCACAGATAAACTTCAGCAGCTCTGCTGTGGCTGCCCTTACAGATTACAAATACAAGGTGGTTTGAAATAGTGTGAAACCTGTTAAGGAGAGATAAATTGTGAGAGTTCTTTCCACCTACATGAACTATGCTCCTGTGTAAGCTAACTTGTTGATAACCATGTTTTCCAATTGCTGGGTAAGTTTATTCCAGATCTTCTTACAGATTTACAGTCACATATCAGCAGTAAAGCAAGTTTGCATGAGTCTAAGATTTCTCAGTAGTATACTTAAAACCAAAGTGGTTTTGTAAACTCATTAGGCTATACTGGCAAAAGCATTCCTATGTCTGACAATCTCTTGTTTATGTAAATAGAAAAGAGATTTCACTGCTTATTTTTACTCTGCCCTGTAAAGCAGAAATAAAAGTAATCATATTAGGAATCCTGAATTTACTTACTGAAGCCCAAAGACATCCCGTGACATGCTATCATAAACTGTCTTGAAAATGGGAAAACCTAGAGGAGATTCTGGTGTCTTCTCAATAAAGTTTGAACAAACGTGCTAAGGATTCACTAAGGCAAAAAGAATAGAACATGTCTGTAACTATTTTGAAATTAAGTAGTCATGAGCATTATAAACTGAAGTCACACTTTTCAAAGTGAACCAGTTGTACCTGCCCTTAAACACTGTACCTGCCTGGTTAACCCATATTTAAGCAGATTGTCAATAATATTTTCAGTCTGCAACTTGTTTTCATCTGCAATAGTCCAGCTAAAGGAGAAAAGAAGTGATATAACCCCTCAAGTCCTTCTTACATGCACAATTAATTGCTTGAAGACTGATCTTTGAGCTGGATTCCTTCAAGCACTTTGTAACTAAACAGCAATCTTGTATTGTTCACAGAGAGCCCATTATGGACTCCTCAGGGAAGCTGCATGGCAATTCCATGTGAAAAGCCCACAGATTAATGCGATAATTTCCTGTTAAATGAAATTACATCACAAACATAATTAATATCCAAACAACCTAAAGCCACCAAAATACTGGTCATTCAGGAAAATGAGAGACAAGGCAATTCTGATGAACTTTCATGAATTCTTATACCTGATTATGACAAGATACTAAAGAGGAAAATTTGAGAGTCTCTAAATTATTTTGTGAAGATCATGCATCTATGAAACATGTTGTAATTAGATATTCACACCTAATTACAGCAGAGAAAGTGTGTTAAACCTATGGATGTCCAGACCCTGGGAGGAACGTCTTTAACTCATATCTCTTCACTTCTTGATGCAGGCTACCTGGATTTCCCAATCCATCAGCAAATTCACTGCATTATTGCTCGTCCTTCAGAAATTCCAAAGGCTAAATTCAAGGAATTAACGTGAAGTGTTGCCTTAATGATATTTCTGCCACCCTGAGCAGATCCAAGAAATTGAATGATTTCGTATCTTTCAAGCTGAAGTCGGCAGACACACTCTTCTTCTCTAGGTGATCAATTATAAAGTTTTTACTTTACATTCAGGTATACACTAATGGTTACCCAACTGCTACTTCTCAGTGTTTGTCAAGGTTGAAAAAAAAAAAATGCCTCTCAGCCTTAATTTCCTCAGTGAGTTCACTAGTGAGTTAATTAGCATGTGGAGACGCATTTAGTAGTGGAAACATGCTATCGAGCAGTAAAGGTGAAAAACAGTTACTCATTTTACCACAGAAGCAAAGAACGACAGAGAACTTGAGTATGTAAGCATGTTAAGTAGTATTTCTACCACTACTAGTAAAATTGGGTAAAAGATAGTCACAAGAGAAGAGTTTCAGAATCCATGGCACGTGTGGTACTAACTCTCATTGTCAATACATTTGTGTGCACAGTAATTAAAAAGTGTTAAACCAAGGTCTATGAAGCTTTCCATTGAGAACATTTCACATTTTAGAAATAAATTCAGAGTATGCCATGCATGGAAGTCTTCAGGGCATGTAGAATGCTTTACTGTGTGGCCCTCCTCATTTCAGTCTGTGCACATGGGCAAAAAGAGTGCTAAGCCCATCTATGGAAGAAAAATCTTATTATGCCACAGGCTTTCTCAGTTGTCTTTAGATGCAATTAATAAGTGTTCTTCACTTGCCTAGTCCAGTGTTACAAATTAGTTACTATGAAAATCTTTTTTAGTACAGAAAGAAAATGTTCTACAACTCTCACTCCTGGTTACCATCAAGAAGAGAATCACAAGGAAGGAAAAAATATCTCTTTTTATACCAAGGGCAGTTTAAATTTGTCTTCTCAAATCACTGTTAGCCTTCTGCAAAACAAGTAAATTCTGACCAGTTCTGCCTATCAGAAATATTTAGAAACATCTGTTTGTTGCAGACATGTTTCAGACCTTAAAACTTCAGAAGTTTAAACAAGAGCTTGCTCATTCACGTTAAGATACTCCTTCCACATAGGTTAATTTGCTTGGAGGCTTGACAATATCTGATGAAACTTTAATTGAAGTCAAACAAAGATTTTCATTACCTCCATTGGAAATTCAATCAGGCACTTGATCTGCAAATAACATGGATCTAGACATAATCAGTCATATTTTACTTTACATTAGTATTTACCACACGTCCTGTGACTAACTTTTAAATTACTTGTATGAGAAACAATATTTGAAAAGGTTCTAGTATAATAAGCAAGACTATGGACGTTTTTCTGGAATGTTATTGAACTCAACGGTTTTCAATGAAGAGGATGATCTATGTTGGGTCAGTAAATACACTGAGTTGTGTATGTTAGGAGATCACTTAAGTAGTTCAGTGAACACCCTATAGGAATGATCTTATCATTGGTTACAAAGATTTAAGTGCTTGTCTTGGTGTATACCAAATACATACACCTAAGTGAAGAACAGTGACATATATCAGTGGTCCAAAGCATTCTTTAGGCAGACTTTGCTGCAAATCCATTCCTTTTCCTCCTCAACTCAGTTCCCTATATAACCTGCGGGTCACCTTACCATTTCTCCCCATCCAAAACCAGAGATGATTCCTGCACTCGGTGACAGAACAAAAAAGAATTAAATTCTTATTTTTAATAACTCATTGCTTTTTGGAAACTTCATTCATGAAGTGTTGGAGGAAGAATGTCCTGTGCCTTGTATGGCACAGGAAGGATGGGGAATGCATGAGATTTAGTACAATGAATCTGCTACACAGGTCTTTCATCAACAGAAGGGCACCAAGCAGCTGCATCAATCCAAACAATTCTTACCCACTCTGCAGCACCAACCTGACCTCAGTGCAAGGGTCAACTGAACCTATGATTCCATCTTCAGAAACAAGAAATACCCAGAGAAGGAAGATAAGTAGTTTATTGGTATAGTTGCAAAATGACACTACTTTCTTTCCTGAGAAAAGGAAATTTTACTTTATGCTTGTCAGTGTAAGAAACACCCAAATAAAATTCACATCCACCTCTGCATAACAAAGGATAGTATACCACTCCTTTTCCCTGTCAGGACTGTTTGCAGTCTGGACACCGGCACAGAGCGCGCCATTCTTGGTAAATATCTGTCCTAGTTGACAGGGCTAGTTGACCAGTTCAGCACTTTTCCTGACTAACAAACTACCTGCAATGCAGCACACATGTCTCTGCAACCTGGCACTTACTAAATGGGATCAATCACATACAATCCCTGGCTGTTTTGTTGTTGGTAGGTTTTTTTGTGTTTGAATACTGTCAATTAAATCATTAACAACAACAAAATATTAAACCATCATGCATTTCAAGTCAATATTGAAATTCAGAGAAAAAAATATTACCTGCTTCTGCATCTTGTCATTTGGAAGAAATGATACATGATCCACTAACCAAGCAGCATAACCAAAATTATAAATCAGTAAGACTGAAACCCCCACAGCATCATCTTTCTGTCAGCCTTTCCCCAAGACTCAGAGTTGCAGGATGCCTGCCACAGACAGACACGCTGCAACACAGATAGAGAAAATACAATTATCCCGTCTAAAAATTCAGATATGTTTTTCCCCTTTCCAAAGCATTACGTTTAAAGTATTGTTTATATATATATATATATGTCTTGGCTCAACATTTCTTAATCTCTTCATTCTGTTATCCCTCTGCTTCTTAGTTTTATCCAGCTAGGCAAAGTTTCAAGGAGAGAAAGGGAGTATACAACTCGTTCACATACCACAGGTATCCATCCAATGTCTTTCCACAGACCTTTACTTAGATGTTAGCTGGAAGGTTTGAGATCCTGCTTCATGTCTGATTACAACCAACTACAGTATTTCCATTTATTTAAAAAAAAAAAAAAAAAAGTGTTATCCTTCATTCTAATGGGTCATTTGCACAAGCATCCAACTCCTATGCAACTTGTATATCAGGGTAAAAGCAAGAAGAAGGAATTGTAGACTGTTAGCCAATACACAGATATTTAAGGAAAAGCCTTTTTGCCATTTGTGCAAAGATTAAATATAGCTCAGTCGCTACATCTTAATTTTATGGGTCTTCAACAGCAGTAAGAGCTGAATCTCTTGGGTTTAGTCCCTTTAAATCCCAAGTATCTACTTCCAGAGGCATTATCAGTATTAGATACCGTTTTTAGTGGTAAACTAAAACAACTTAGCATTTTACTTCTTTCACCCGGCAATAGACTCAGACTCAGTTGTCTCACTGGCATGATTTCAGGAGAAATACTTGCGTATGGACAGCAAGTATATTTTAAACTCACATTACCGTTCATCTTCGAGCAAAGCATCTGAGCACAGGAATCAACCTTCAATCTTCTACTTTGGAAATTCTAAGTATCACATAGAGGTTTTTAAGTCTTTGGAAAGTCAATGTTAAAGACATAGACCTTAAACAGACCTCAAAAGTAGAAAAAGGAAGCACATATGTATTGTTAAAAACAGGACTGTTGAAAAGTCTTTACAGATCAAATATCTTGTTTGATGAAGAAATTCCCAAAACAATCCCATGAATAGTTGAAATAGCTGTGTCAGTATAGGGCAGGATTTTGCAAACCTTCATTCAGTCATTTATTCCCTATCCACCAGCTGTGACATTTCTGAAAAGGATTGAATTCACATGGTACTGAATAGTCCTCTGTCCTATAGAGATGTCTGTGGGTTGTCTTAAGCAATACAATTATAATCATTGCAATGAGGAAATAACTTTGTGGTTCTTTATACATAAACAAATTTTAACTATAAAATAGTCATTGTAGTTTTTGTTGTTGTTGGAGAAAAGAAAATCAACTTGCACAAATGCCTGTTTTAAATCAAAACCCAACTGCTGCTGTTTTTAAAGTTTCATTTTCTTTCATTTAAAAAGTCCAAGATGGATCCCCACACACTTTACCAACAAGGGGCAAATGGTGCAGAATCAGTCATATATTCTTTGCTTTAGTTTTATTACAGAAATCCATGTTGATTTTTTTAAATGTAAATTATATTCTGAAGTCTATTCAAGGATTTCTTCAGTTTTCTTGCTTGTATTTTCCTCAGAGGTCCAAAATCCCCCTGGTAAGCCCTCATGCTGGCTGTTCAAAGGAGGAGGATACTTTCTAGCTGTTCTGCTGATACCCCACCTGAAGTGAAGTGGTAGTCACTCAAAGTGGGTGATTAAGAATTGATCCAAAAGTTGGATGCATGAAAAAATATACTGGTGATCTCTTTTTTTTTTTTTTTTTTTTTTTTTTTTTTTTATGTAAAACCATTGCCAGTCAATGCAGGGAAGTCAGCTTTCAGTCCATGGAGCTTTATGAACAATAAAATATTTCATAGTGAACAATAAAAGCTACACAAAAATTACGTGATGTTAAATCATTAGCTAAATAGCAATAGGCAATAAATAGAAATCTACACTTGTACGTGTAATCAGGTCAGGTTTTTAGGGGCAGCCAAAAGAAGAATATAAGCAACAAATGTGAATGTTTAAGAATATTCACAGCCATGGCAATTTACAGCCTGCTGCTCCCTCAGATATTGGGGCCAGAGGAGCAGCTATTCACAGCTCATTTGCTAGCTCTGAAAGTGCTAGTGGAGGTAGAGACAAACCAAGGCTGAAATACTGAATATAAATTCTTTGTTGTGACCTATAAAAAAACCCAACAGATCCTTGTCGTTATTTTCAGTAGTGGAATAATTCAGCTCATTCTTTGCAGACTGAGGCATCAGAGAAAACACTAAGATGACTTCTTATGAAAAGCAATCATCTTTTTCCACTGAACTAGAAAAACTACACAGAGTTATTTTAGACATTTTATGTAAATTTGCCTTAAATACAAAGTAGATTTTTATTGCAAAATAATTTGCAGCTAATAGTTTTACATAGTATCTTCACATTCTTTGGCCTCCCACATCCAAAAAGCTGTGATTCAGAGCTTATAACAATAACTAGAGTCTGCCCACTTTTATTAACACTGTTTCTGTTAAGAACTCTTTCAAATCCAAACAGATACCTTCACCCTATGACTTTTAACATGCCTTTGTGCCTTCACTTGCCCTAATAATAAAGGTCATCCTAGAGTCAAAGAAGCGAGGACTGAAAGGTACCACAAGAGTCTGGTGCTCCTTCCTTTTCCCCAGTCCAGAAGACTAGGATGTCCAAAGTCCTACTAGAAAATCTGTTCTCTTAAAATAAGAGTAACATATAGCTGCTGATAACAGTTTGCTTTATTAGACCAAGGACTTCTACATGAAATGTTATTAAGTGGGGAGGTTCCAGCTGAAAAGGCCAGCAACAGAGCTGGGACTACCACTAAAGTCTCAGAAAAAATCTCAGTTTGGTGCTCTGTGAGGCTACAGTGCTCCTTGTGCTGGTTTGTCAGTGGGACGTAAGACCTATTGAAAAATCAAACCTTCAGACTCTTCTGTTCAATCTACATCTCGTCAAATGTAAAGGCAATCAGACAGGGAAACTGTGGTGTTCCTGGATGGGTTTGTGTATCCCCTTCACTACTAGAGTAGCCCCATTTTGGGTAGAAACTTATCTTGGAAATAGGCGAAATAGATTGATACTTTCCGAAGTGTCCTCTTGAAGGGCTCTCATTACACCTCTGCAAGATGCCTTCCAGGCATTTAGAAACTGAGTGATTGCTGCTAACATCTTTATAATCCCTTTGCTGAATCTAACTGAATTTGCGAGGCAGCAAAGGAAGCAGTGTGTTACCAGCTCTCTGCTCATGGTATACACACATTTGTATTTGTAATACTTGCTAGATCTTAAAGGCAAAACTCAGTTGTCCTGTCTGCAATGCAGTGTTTTAGCTGCAGTGCAGATCACTTATATCTATTCTCCCTGTCCAAGTCTCAGAGAGGTCAGCTGTGATTTTGTGAACATCCCTGTGCAATTGCTTTCCACATTCCAGTGTCTCTTTCACAATTGGTGTGATTACAGGGTACTTACTGCCTTTCCATCTGTGCTACCTTATTGCTGACCTGATAGCTTGGTTCCTGCTTTTTCCTATGACTTCTAATGCACCCTCATCACTGACCTTCCAGACACTCTCCCAACCTAAGTAGCTACAAGGGTGACCTATGATCTCTGACCTCCCTTCTTCAAGATGTAGTGGATATTCAGTAACTCTCATGTTTTATTCTCTGATATGCCTTTGGATCCCACTTTACACTAATTCATGCGAGACCAGAAATGAGCTTGTCTCCTGACAGCTGGGACAGTACTGCCCAGCTACACAGTTCCTTCATTTTTAACCTGTCATGTTGAGGAGCGTGGGAACAGCAAGAACTTGGATGGAAATCATCAGAATGGCAGTGAAAGGTTACCTCCTTGTAGTATGGTGCTTTCATATAAACATTTTATAAGAAAACTGATCTTGTTCTATGTGTTTTCTCACTTTTATTTCTTCCCTGTTTTCTGGGGAAAAAAAAAAAAAAAAGGCATAAACCTATGTCTAAAATGGTGGAAGACAGGTTTTACTTAGTCAGAGTCCTGGCAAACATCAGCCATTTTCCCACGAACTTAAACAGACTCAGTGAAGCAGGGACTCTTCTTCTGCTTGCTTTCTTAACTCTTTCCCAAAAGGCCATTCTGATGGGTAGCTCCACTCTGCATATGGACCCGCAGGAGCTCTAATTATTACTTGGTTTGATTTTTGACCTGACCATTGATGCACATAATTGAAAAGCAGTCTTAAATGCAGAAGAAACCAACCCGTAAAATCATGCTTTTTCCAAGAAGCATTTGTACAAGTATATACATAGACATAGATAGATAGATACACATGCACAGAGAGTGAGAATCCTTTTACAATCCATTTCAACCACTACTGTTGCTGTGTGTGACCCTCCCCATCCAGGCAGTGCCTGTAAAAGATGGCTACATGGTACTTTATGCATGTGTAAGTACTGCTAGAAAAAGTGAAATAGTCGGGAGTCAGAGTCAGGGTTGTCTCTTCCACGAGCAGGCTGGTCCAGAGCTAAGTGCTGCATTGCACCAACTAAAAGAGGGTGCCTGCCTTCTGCCTGAATTTACCCTCTGCTACACAACTTCAGACCAGAGAACTGAATTAACAAACATCTAGGATTATAGTCACAACTTATTCCTGTGTTCTGGTGCTGTGTGCACAGCAAAATTTTATCACCTTAACAGACTGGCCCACCAAAAAATGGAGAAACTGCACACATACATCAACTAACTTTTAAAAGGCTTATTTTTATCCATTACATCAACAGTGCTTTAATAAAACCTACCAAATATCAGATATTTTCTGATGTACCACACTCCTTGAAGTGAACTCTGCGGTCAAATGCTGTGCTAAAAAAACCATTATTGTCGGCCCTAAGTTTTCATTAAATTCTTCTCTAAAGATCAATTCATCAATTGTTTGTGAATATGTAGATATGTGAGGTATTTCAATACTTGGAAATTGGTCACTGAAGCTACATGTGTCCACATTTAGCCCATACACAGGGCTAAAACTATAACAGTTGCTCTATCACCTGACTACCCCTCACCAGCCAGGGAAGGGAACCAGGAAAAAGGAGAACAGAGCCACGAGTGGAAGCAAAACAGATTAAATGAAACACCACCAATACCAACAGAGATATACTTAGCCAAATGAATACCCACAATGAACTGGAAAGCAGTCCCCAGGAGTAGCCACAGGAAGAGCATAAGAAACCCCAGCAGGAACCCCACAAGAGCTCCCTCTCCTCAGCCAACCTTCCCCCTTTACAATGAGCATGAATCATGATATGGGCTACTCCTGTAGCTGACTCAGGTCAGCTGCCCTGGCTGACTTGAAACTGCTAATGGCCTGCCTGGCATGGCTGGGCTGGGATTCTGTCCCAGCCAAACCAGGACAATATGTTACCAGGTTTTTTTCATGCCTGGATAAAAACGCAAGTGTTATTGGACCAAATTGTGCTCTTGCAATTTTTAAAGTTTTCCACAGCACTGTCATGGTTGCCAGGAATTCAGTTCTTGTAAATATTAATGTCACCAGAGTGTGACTGCATGAGAACATAAACATAACATAGAAAATAATGTGAGTCCAAACAGCAAGTTCATTGTGAAACTACTTATGTTAATATTACAGAAAGCTTTCTATAGCATATAGAAAAGTCTAGAATCAAAGACTTGAGCCTATATTTTACACATGGTGCAGTATGAAGGACAATCTGTTTAGTGAAAAATACCATAAAATATTTTATAAAAAGACATTTTATTAATCCCAACAAAGGGAGAAGAAAATTCTGCAGACTCCTACCAAAATGTCCAAAACAAAACCAAAACATCATGAGCTGAGAGCACCCTCTTCTGATCATTACCTTTTTTTTCAGGTTCTAGATAAAATATCTTCTGCATATGTTATAAAATTCCAGTGACCTGCTCTTCAACCAAGTTTATAAATACATAATCTGCTCAGGAGATGAATACAATAAATTTGGTTCAGCTACAAGCTAATGTTTTTACTTCTGTTGTTCTTTTTTACAAAGGTAAAGCCACTTCATCCAGTAACTCTTTCGCCTTGTATGTTCTAGTTTGATTTCCATGAGGTCATCCAGGGCTGGAGGTGAAGGAGGCAGTCTGATTTTTTTATTTAGCTCATGTCACCAAGGGACACATTTAAGTTCAGCTAAAAAAAAACGCTAGTCTAATACTAAAAGAGTGTATTTACAAAGATGAAAGAAAGAGGAAAGGATGGGAGGAGAATGAGAGCAAGAGGAAGATTAGGGACATAAATATTTTTTCTATAGCTATAGCAGCATCATTTGTACAGTGTTCTCACACAGGCCAAGCTGAAGATATAAATTCTAACTCCCACTGTAATTCAGGAAAAAAGCAAATAGAGAAGTGCCTCTGCCCTTCTGCCTCACTTTCAGTCTCTGAGGACCAGAGAAGAGAAGTAGCTCATGAATATTAGAGCTAATGAAGCCTGATTTTCTCCAGATTTGTGTTTCAGTGTTGATTGACTCTCATGTCTGGAAGATGTAAATTGTGACTGAAGCTTGTTCTGCATTTGATGCATTTAGATGTGCTGTCTTCAGTGTGTATTCTCTGGGATTTAAAAAGACTCAAGCTCACACTGCAGTGTTTTTCTCAGTGGGTAGAAGTCAGATGTCTCTCCGACCTGGACATCTATTTTCATAAATCTTGTACGAACATTCTATTTCTGAGATTTCTATTCCTTTATCATATTTCATAAAAATACAACAATGGGTTCAAAAAACTAGGTAGCATAGACTAATGGGCAGATATATTGATATATCTAATCTAATGCACTCTTCACCCCATCTATTTAAGATTCCGAAGCTTTTCGCTAGAGTCCTTGATAGGCAGAGGTGTGGGTGGAGGTTCCCCTTGGTGTAGGTAGTGATTCAAATCAGAAATTAAAACCCAAAGAGACAAGAGGAGCCAGCAGCCATGGCTAATAGTCTCCCACACTGCAGACGAGGCAGTGCATTTTGGGGTGAGTGTTCCCACCTCCCAGCAAGAGAGGCTTATGTACCAGCATGCACCTTCAGCATCATGCACATTGAATGTCAACAGAAATGAAATTGGAAGATACAGGCACAATCCTATTATGTGATAAGAAAACCAGGGAGAATAGAGACAGCAAAGAGATAAGAGGGTCATGAAAACTAACAGAGCAATTTGGATCTGAGAAAGTGCATGCACTATTCACCAGATGCACTCAGCCACACTGGATTGCCAGATGAGGCTTGTCCTTGTCAAAATATAGTAAATCAGCCTCTTCAGACCTCTCTACGTTTAAGGTTCTGGCACGAACCATTTTAGACAAACATAGATTGATGGCTGCAGTGTACACAGGAATGACACAGGACCAGGATAATGCTGAAATATCATTAAAATTGATGATTTTGGCTTGTCCCTCTGTCATCTTTAGTACAGCATGGCAGTGCATCTGGAGACCTGACATTATCACAGAACAATGTAGAGCCTTCTGGGAAGGGAAAAGCTAGAGCTAGAATACAGGCATATGCAGGGATGCAAAAGGTACAGAAACAGTTTTTGGTTCTTCTGGTAAAGAGCTGCACAGTAATTCAGGTAATCTGACAGGAGAGAAATCCAACTCAGGCCAGCACGTGCACTTGCTTACAGAAATGGTAACCTACAGATGGATTATAGAAACGAAGGTTCAGGTACTGCCCAAAGATTTTTAAGGTAATGTGTGGCAACTCAAGGCAAATGCAACTTTGAAATTATTGGCCCAGAAGTGGTAAATTAGAAATTAGGATTTTAGGTTATTAGTGTAGGAAATGGCTCTTCTTCCTTTTGGGCTCTTATAGTATATTTTGTTAGAGGTGCATAGTGGGACTGATCAACCACAAAAAACCTCTGCCATGACAGCTGCCGTATCACCTCATTTTCCAAAACTTTAGCAAGGCTTTACCCAGCAGCTGGAATATGCTGGAAAGGACAGTCATAGAATAAAGAGTGTGCATTTTTGAGTCTGGTCATTTGTTCCACTTGAAATAAGACCCTAGCATCTGGGAGCATATGTGGTTTGAAATGGTGCGGGGTCAGCCATGTAGTTGACATCCATATGGGATCCTCTATAGAAATGTATGAAAATCTCCAGAGTTATTAGTTCTTATTATCAGGCTTCACAAAATGTGGACCAGCAGTGCATGAGAAGGTTGTTCAGTAGAATTATCCGGTGGCATAGGAAGCCTCCGACTTCCAAGTTTTTAGTTATATGCACATCATATTTTAGTTTTTTCTTTTAAAGAAAAAAAAATGACAAGAATCTCTGAATCATTCATTATGGAAGAACCTCAAACAGTACTAGGAATGATACTTGAGCATAACACACAAAGATGACAAAGAATGATGAGGAGAGATGATAAAAATGATGCTCAATCTCTTATTCATCTTTCTGAGAAAGAAGTTGAGAACAAGGTTCAGTTGATATTTATCTACTTACAAAATTTCTTCAGGCTTAAATCTACTATATTATTATTTTGAAGATTGTGCCATTTTGAGAGGTCAAGACTATCATTATTCTGGTCTCAGAAATGCACCAAAAGGTTGTCAAGGCAAACCTTATAAAACTACAGCAAGGATCAGACCATAGCCCTGTGGTCAACTCATACACCGAGTGTAGGGTAGAAGCTTTTCCTATAGGTCTTCTTTTCTTCACAAGGATGGAAAATACCACAGAAAAGGACAGTTGTATTCATTAGATATCATCAGAAACATTGCTGTGAATGGAAAGCACTCTGATTAGGACTGAATTAGCTACATGCACAACATAGTTCAGCATATGAGTCTAATGGAGTAGCATTTAAATGCACATAACTGAACAGATGGTTCCCTTAGAAAAGACTAATGCAGTGTTATGTGACTCTTGTTCACCTTGTAGTGTCACTCATCCAAATAAGGTACTTGACAAACCAAAACTGGAAGTGGACTGAAATCAACTGGCTCCTAAAGAAATTGGGACATAGAAAAGGAGAAGACAATCCCTTCTCCTTCATCTTTCAAGAATGCTAGCTTTCCTCATGCTGGAAAATCTCCCAAGTTTGTTACTGTTTCTGAGATGCAATGAATGTTTGTAGTGACATCATTAATATTAGCATGAGGGCCAGGGTCATACAAGCTGAGAATGTCAGTATGTAATTCAGGTTTAAAATCCATTTAATACTCTCATGTTAATTTTTTTCTAACTTTGCCGTGTTGTTCTGCTTCCAAAGCAGCCAAGTCCCAGCTAGAGCCAGAGCTGCTATTCTGGATCCATCCTGACCTGCCTTTAAAGCAGAAAAATCACATTCCTCTCTTCTGAGAAATCGAACAACCCTGGTATCAAATATTTTTACTGTCTACATTTGAAAGTTACCTGCTTTAGCAAGGGAAGTAACAGTGGTGCAGCTATTTGTGCATCAATATAGATCAAGTTATCCAGTTGTTAAATCTGGAATAAATTTAAATTCAGAGCAGAGTTTGAAAATGAATCAGGGTTATGGTTTATGTGCACATGGGATGGTGCTAAAATCTCTTGGGGTTTTTGTCTTTTGAAGTTTTAGCTGTGTTTGATCTGGAATGGGAAAATAAGAGTCCATTCCAGATTGGAAAGAAACCCAGAACCCAAATTATACAAGTAAACTCACATCAAGAGACTCAAAAGCCCCCAACTGCCCTCTTATCCTTCTCTTTCTGAGGGTGGAAAGTTTGACTGTCAGATGGGACTGGAGAAGAAAGTTGTCTCCAGATGGAAATTGATGAAAAGCTGGCAATATTATTAAAGTGGACCCCTGGTTTTAATTATAAAGTTAAGTAACAAGTAATGGCAAATCCATTACAGACTTCGAAATCATGTCAAGCTTATCTGTTTTAAGCACTGTTGAGCACCCACTTCTCTACAGTAAGCAGAATCCACTCCAGTATTCAATTCTCCGGTTGAGATAGCTTATTCTTGCAGTGACCTGTTTAATCAGCCCAGAAGAGTCCCACATCTCTGTATCCCACCATTTCAACAAACCCTATCTCATAGAATCATAGAAACACAGAATGGTTTGGGTTGGAAGGGACCTTAAAGATTGTCTAGTTCCAACCCCCCTGCCATGGCAGGGACACCTTCCACTAGACCAGGTTGCTCAAACTCCATGCAACCTGGTCTTCCGGGGAGGGGGCAACCACAGTGTCTCTGGGCAGCCTGTTCCAGTGTCTCACCACGTTACAGTGAAGAACCTCTTCCTAGTATCTAATCTAAATCTCCCCTCTTTCAGTTTGAAACTGTTATTCCTCATCCTATCACTCCACTCCCTGATAAAGAGTCCCTCCCCACCTTCCCTGTAGGCCCCCTGTAAGTACCAGAAGGCCACTGTAAGATCTCCCCGGAGCCTCCTCTTCTCCAGACTGAACAACCCCAACTCTCTCAGCCTGTCCTCACAAGCGAGGTGCTCCAGCCTCCTGATCACCTTTATGGCCCTCCTCTGGCCCTGCTTGAGCAGCTCCATGTCTTTCTTACACTGGGGACCCCAGAGCTGAATGCAGCACTCCAGGTGGGTTCTCACAAGAGTGGAGTAGAGAGGGAGAATGGCCTCCCTCGACCTGCCCGTCACACTTGTTTTGATACAGCCCAGGATGCAATTGGCTTTTGGGCTATGAGTGCACATTGTTTCAAGGGAAACTTTTCCAAAAGATTTGAACTGTCTTTTAAAATTAATTTAACCCTTGTGTCAATGTTAGCAGTGTGCCAGTGAATTACCTGGGAACATTCATTTAGGATTTATAAATACGTGTAGGAAAACCGTTGGTACTGCCACGGTTCTGCCTGCCTTGAAAAACTGAGATGCTATAATACTTTAATTTGAAACATTATAACCTGCAGGAGAAAACCTTGACATAAGGATAGAAAATTCAGGCTTAAAACACAAGGTATTGTGGTCATGACGTGACTTTATAGACGCAGAATAAGTTAACAGTTTCAGTGGCTGAAATGATGGAAACAACAGTCTGGGTTTGAGAATCCTGAATTTTAGCGTGAAAAATAGAAGTCCTCAACAGTCCACCTGACAATGCTGTTTTGTCTGACTTTAATTAAACTGTCACTAGAAACATGACCCAGTTACCACAGTACAAATGTCAGCTTGTAATAGCTTTTCCCTAGAGTCCTCCTTAACTAGCGTTTGCCATCTACATTTGCTCATTCAGTCATGAAGAGTAGCTAATTAGCTCCATCTACTGCTGCATGGAGTGAATTGTACCAGCAGCACCAGTTCTCCAGTAGCCTCTTCAGATTGCACTTGTAGAAACATTTTAGGCACTCTGCTGCACCATGCCACTGGCAACAGCTGTTAGCAGAAAGCAGAATTGCAGGTTGACAATGTGGGGCATCATTTTTTAAATACATTTCCCCATGCCAAAAGACATAACAGTTCTCTTAAAATAGTTGGCATAAACAGTGAATAGACTTGCAAGGAAGGAAACAGAGCTGCTTAAGCTACTGCTTCACTGATAATAAAGAACGCCACTGTGCTGAAAATGGGTGCTCAGATCAACAGATGGATGCCCTTATCTTATGCCTGTCGTGTGTTAACAGGAGTATTCAGATGGGGTATTTAGTTGTTTATGTTTTAAAATAAATGTTCTCATATTCAATTAAAAATGCCTTCTTAGTTTATGAGAGAGCTAAGGAATGCCTGTTTTAAAACATCACCTTTCTTAGTATTTCCCTTTTGGTTTAGGTGGGATATTTCAAATACTCTCAAAATATCCCAACTGGCATCCCAGTAAGCAGGCTGCATGAGATACTTACCTATGACATAGCTGAATCAGAGAAATGCACCAGATAAATGCCAAAGTGGAAAGGCAGTAAGGATTAATACCTTTTCCATTAAGAAAGACAGTAATTCCAAAGAGCTTATTAAGGTCAGAGGTGTTTTTCTAGTCAGCACAGTGCTTAGACGCCTGTGAGATGGCTGCTAAACCAAAAGACCAGGCTTGCAAGTATTCCACAGAGGAAGGAAACTTATTCCTTGGGCTGGCTGCTGCCTTCAGATATGTCAAAAGTAGTGCACTCACTGCCAACAGCAAAGTAAATTACATGAAGGTGCATCATCACTTCATGCCACTATCCCATTCACCTACCTCAAGCCCCCAGTTGTACATCTACCTCAAGTAGGCTCAGAATACAACAGGACATATCTGAATTATGAGCCTGAGGAGGTCTTTGATTAGAAAACATTAAAATCAAGGTAAGCAAGACAACTATCAACCAGAAAACGATTGCAGAACGTCCAAGCTCTTTCCCGTTTCCTTTTCACCAGGTATGAAAACAAAGCCATTTTCATTGCCAAGGCTAGCTTTGAGGGTCTCAGCCTCAACTTTGGCCCCTGTTCTTAGCTCTGAATGTTAGCCATCAATGCATTGTCTGTGAATGCCACTTACTTAGAAGAGCCTTTCCAGGTAACTCCAAGGAATCTGATAGTTTCTGGGGACAGTTCTATGTGCTTGAATGGGATAATTTAAATGCTGTTCTTCATTCTTCATACACTGCACTGAAAATCTGTTCCCCTGTCCCCTGGAGGGAACATCTTTTACTTACACAAATTCCCGTCAAACCAAGTTTTGTTTTTCAAATTAGTAATTAATGCAGAATTATGCAAAGCAGAATAATAAATAATCTTGCAGTGCAGTCTATTCTTTCATGAAAACATGAGGGACTTCAGTGTCTAACTCTGCTTACAATTAGCACATCAGTGGGAAAACAGACCCTGTTATCAGTTAATGCACCATAAATAAACCGGTTCAGACCTTCAACAGCTTTCTAAAAGAATATTTAAGGTGAATTATCTCCAAGTCAATTGGAAGCTACAAAACTCCAAATGCTTACTTTATGCTTGTAGCAAATGTAAATCCCAGATTTAGTATGTCGTGGTTTAACCCTAGCTAGCATCTAAGTCCCACAGAGCCACTCACTCACTCCCTTCCCTGTGGGATGGGAGAGAGAGTCGGAAGGGTAAAAGTGAGGAAAACTCATGGATTGAGACAAAGGCAGTTCAATAAGTAAAGCAAAAGCCATGCACAAAAGCAAAACAAAACAAGGAATTCATTTACCGCTTCCCATCGGCAGGCAGGTGTTCAGCCATCTCCAGGAATGCAGGGCTTCATCACGCATAATGGCTACTTGGGAAGAAAAATGTCATAACTGAATGTCCCACTCTTCCTTCTTCTTCCCCCAGCTTCACATGCTGAGCATGACATCATATGGTATGGAATATCCCTTTGGTCAGTTGGGGTCAGCTGTACCAGCTGTATCCCCTCCCAACTTCTTGTGCACCTCCAGCCTACTCACTGGCAGGGTGGTGTGAGAAGCAGAAAAGGCCTTGACTCTGTGCAAGCACTGCTCAGCAATAGCTAAAACATCCCTGTATTATGCACACTGTTTTCCACACAAATCCAAAACACAGACCCATACTAGCTACTGTGAAGAAAATTAACTCTGTCCCAGACAAAACCAGTACATAGTGTTAACACAACAGGTAATTTGCAATATGTGAATAACTATTTGAAAAGATTCAGGATTAATATAAACTTCAAATTTAAGAAACTAAATTCAGAGCTTTACCATATGCCTTCTGTGAACTTTATGAGTAGGAACTGGAAGAGATCTCAGAGTCCAGTTTCACACCTCATTTCCAAGAAAAAAATCTCATAGAATCTGTTCCTGAGTAAAGGGTTTAAGGTTAAATCTGCATAGCAAAATGTTAAATAAAAATTGTACTTTTTTTTTTGCTTGTCCTTAACTCAGGCAGTCTTGGTTCGGTTTCTTAAACGTATTTGCTTGTATATGAATGTCAAAAGAGCCACAAGGTACCAAAAGACACTAGACTGTTCTTGAAGTGTCATTGCCTCAATAAGCCTTACAAAAGACATTATTGGTAACAGTAGAGAAATGAGCTTTCAGTACTCAACCGGTGTAGAAAATCAAAATACTGAGGGGATTCTATGGACCTGATAATGGTTTATCACTGTGCAATGATCTTGCACACTTTACATGAAATTTTTAATGGCAAGTGACTCAAGAGGAATTTGCCGATCTGAAAATTAAGCATAACAAAATTTTCCTATGCATCATAGTTACCCAGGCAGTTGTGACTGAGCAGACTATAGAGTATAAACATCAGGATAAGTGGCCATATTCCATTAAGGACTGGCCAACACCTAAGTATGTCCTCACTCAGGACAAACCTCTCTCTGGATCTAAACTTTTGGCTCCAGTCCATGTCTGTATTCTGCCTTGTACTTATTCAGAAAAGCTATTGATGCCTATGGCAGTTCTGTCTAAAGATGAGGAGAAGGGTCTTGATACATATGTGTGACCTTACAAACAGGGATATATTGTTTGGTTTGTGTTGGTAGCCCATGCCTTCAAAGCCGCTTCTTGCTATGAAGCAAAACCACTTTGATCTGCAATTATACATTTTCTTAGATAGCCTGGAAAATTTATGCATTATTGACAAAGCTGGAACTGAATACTGAAAGCATAGCAACGCTTCATTGTTTTTATTTTTAAATGTATTCAATGCAGTTCAGAAACAAATGTAATATAACTCTTATATTACAAAGCTGATCGTTAAAATATTAAAAAAGGGCTTACTGGCCTTTGATAAATAGTTTCATACAGGACATGCATGCTAATAGGAAAGTCAGTTTTGGATGACAGTCATTTAACAATGGAAAAGTGAGTTAACAAGAAACTTTGTAGAAACTCTTGAAAAGATGGCACGCCCTTTCATATCCCTTTATCCAGATGCAATTTCTTCATTCTTCTGTAACTTCCCCTCCGATATCCACTTTATAAACTTTAAACCAATTTTACACATTAAAATATTCAGAAATACAAATAATATACCCAATAAAATACATTAATTATGATGAATGATAATGGGAAAGAAAATCTAGCATAGTTGTCTATGTGGTAAGGATTTTTAACACGGAAGCAGTCAAAAATACAGAAAAGTCTTTTCATTACTGACATTGGTGAACTACATCCATTGTGTTTACTTCTCTCCCTTTTTCTGTCGATGCTGGTTTTGCTGCTCTTGTTTAATTCGATCTTGTTCCTATTATCAGGGGCACTGCAACTGTTTGCGGCTGCTGCCAGAACTACGTTCCCCTCTTCTTCTTCATCCTCATCCTGATAGGAAACAAAAGAGCAGGTACTTAAGTGCATGTTTCGTTGCTTATTTACTTGAGAGCTGCAGCAAATAGTAGGATTTTTCTTACAACTCCTCCTGTATCTCGCTCCTTGATTTCAAGGACAAGTACCTACACACATCAGACAGCTCCTTTTAGCTTTCAAAGCTTCCATTTACAGGAAAAAACACTGACTTAAACAACATCTTACTGCAAAAGCTGTCGTATGACTGTCAAGCAAAGCTGGATTTGTTCAAATATGGCCCACTAAGCTTTACTTATCAATCTTAACAAATCCATGAAATGCACAACAATAAGCTGTCTTCTGCTCAGGGAAAATACTGGCGAAGGTCAGTGTCTAGAAAGTGGGTAAAGCAAAGCCCCAGTCTGGAGATGGAGAAGGTGAGGGAGCTGCCAGACTAGCTAGTCAAGCTGGTTGCACTCCAAGTCAAGCACCCAAGAGGATCAGAAAGAGGGACAAGCCCCACAACTAATTCAATACTAAATAGCTCGTACTACTTTCTTTCAAGTCCTGAAACCCGTGCTTTAAGTTCAAAGTTATGCTAAGGTTAAGCGCATTTTTATATGCTTCACTGCATCAAGACAGCTCTTTGGAGAATGTTGTATAAGCCTTCTGGTGGGTTTTGTTTCTTTGATTAGAAATGGCTCGGAGCCATGAAGTTCATGTATGAAATCTTCACCCTTTGAAGTCAGTGGGTTTTCTGTTACTGACTCAGAGGACGCAGAATTAGACATCAGCTGCAGCTTCATCTCTGAACACAAACTTTCTTGAAAGTTCTGGGGTATTTAGTTTGGTTTGGGATATTGCAGAGACACCAGTAGATCCAAGCTACAAACATTGGCTCTGACTTTGTATCTAAACTAAACCTAAATTTGTATAGTTGGAGGCAGGTGTACACGTAATTTTAATTTTTTCCTGTTGATCTTATTACTTTCCAAGTTGGTGAGTGGCACACAAGCAAGAAAAGGCTAAAAATTTATTTGTGAAATGTAGAATATAGAATCTCTTTCCTCTGACCAATTTGCTTTTCACATTCGCATCATGAGAAGAAATAGATTAGACAAGGACTAACTTTAGAAAAGTTAAGAGGTACAGCTCTATGTGTAGCCACACAAAAAGCTCATTTAGAAACATCCCAGCTATTAAAGTCAAAGAAAGCTCGTTAAGCCACCTGAGTGATCTCCATGTCGGTGCAGAATTGCTCTTCTGCCCAGGGTACTTGTAGACAGCATGGTTCTTGAGTCTTTTTTCATCTAAAATTAGTAACGTCCTTGAAAATTAAAGTGGAGCCTGGACAACGTACTCAGACTGCTGTGAATCAGTAAAGCACAACAGATGGAGCTAGAAAAAGGGATTCTTACTGTTTTCCACTTTCAATTTGCCAAAAAAATCACGTATATTTTATTTGAGAGACATAAACGTAGCTCAACACGTGTCATCCTAAAAATACACTGACTACAAAACCTCGCTTATCCTCCACCTAGCCTCCCACAGCTACATGAGAATTCTGAAAACAAAGATCAGGATAAAAATCTGCCCATAAAGCATTAAGAGGATCAATCCATAAAATTCCATTCTGAACCTTAAACAATCCCCAGGGTAGTACTGAAATTCAAACCTGGAGTTTTACTTGAGGCCTAACTCCGTTATAAATACCTAGCTCTTCTGCTTCAAAAGGTTCAGGAAGCTGAGGGGAGTGCTGGGGCTGGCAGAGGAGCCTTTGTCAGCAGCGTCTGGCACTTGAAACAAGGCACCGGAGCGACAGCCTAATGAATGCACTCAGCACTTCAAAACTTAATAAAATAAAAAAAAAAATCCTCTTAGAAGAGTCTTGACTTTTTTAGAAAGGGAAAAAAGAGAAAAAAAAATCTATACTTCAAAACTGGTAGGATTTGGGGCATTATTCAGTGTGAGAGTCTATTTGTCTCTCAGGTAGGTCTGGCTAAAAGTCGTATAGAATTAGTTTTACTTCAGAGCATGAAAGGCCATTGTGTACGTGCCATTTTTCTTTCCACACAACTGCACGTGTACAGTTCACAGGAGGCTGTTCTTAACTCCTTTCTACTCCCCAAGAGGCAGTTATTACTTAAGCAGAAAATGTCGTACATGGTGCATATGTCCTTGATTCTGTTTGCAGTGTTGCAAGTTAGGGTTCTCACAGAACAGAGGAGTCTACAGCAACAGTGCTGTATCACATTGCTTGAAAAGGAGAAAGCTAGTCTAGAGAAGAACCAAAACACAACTGCTAGTTTATAAAAAACTACAGTTTTATAAACTGGGACTGTCAAGGGACATTTCCAGCTTTCTATGGAGAACTGAATGTGACGAAAGACTAAGATGGTTTACATTACAAGAAACAAATATTGTGTTGCAAGTGTTCAACTGTGGCTTTAATTCTAAAGGCCACACTAAGTTTTCTCTGGATTCCAGCTGTCAATGAGAAAATGCAGCTGGGCACTAAGGGCTCTGTTTGGATACAAAATCAGTAGCATCCAGGAAAGGTACCGTACATCACCTGAAAAGCACTGTATATGGCACCTACTACTCTGGCTGCACTTTGTACTAACTGAAGTGTTTGCTGACATCTAACAGCCAACAGAACTGAGGAAAGTTGTTACTTCCATCGAATAATAAAGATGCTCAAGATTAAACATATTTCAGCCTCATGTTGCACACCTGGAGGTTATGCAGTGTTCAGAAAGACTTCACAATACTTGCACAGAAATGTCACAGAGGCTGAACACTGTCCTTGTAACCTTATTTTCAGTTTTCAAACTTTCCTGCTTTCCAACCAAAAGGGAGAGATTCCGGTGAAAGACAGATGAAGGCCAAAGAGAGTTTCTCAGTTTTATAGGAAAGCACAATTCACACCTTTGTATAAAAGAGAAGAAACTCAGGATTTTGGAGAGGAAACCTCTCCATTGAGGCAGTCTGTTATGCAGTTGACATGAATGGCACATTTTGCCTGACCTTCCTTGCAGCAAGCGGTTCCTCTGTTTTTGCCATTAGCTTTGAAGTCGTCTCTGTGGATCCTGGTTCACGTGATGTGACACACCACAACAGTGTGGATATGCTCTTTCACCAGTTTATATTCTAAACTGGAGACCCTAAAGACTTCAAAAGGACCCAACATGCCAGTGCCCAGCTGCTTTAAAGAGCAAATTGGAAAGCAAATCAGTACAACTAATTCCTATACAAGGCAGAAGGTTACATTTCCAATTCACCTCCTACATTTATTTACATTGTTCAGAGGGCAAATTTCCTATCAGCTCTCATATGGGAATAACAAACTGGGAAGTGAGATTTCTAATTAACCTGTGTCCACAAGAGAATACGATAGTAAGAACACATTTATGGTGATGATATTCACACAGAAATTTGTTAAGTACCTGCTAGACAGTGACAAGAGATTTTTAGCTGCTACTTCTGTCCTTGTGATGTTTTAGGTTTTACAGTTAGAAATGAGAAATACAAGTCAGGTGTGCTTTCCATGGCACCCTGCTCAGTAAGCAGTATTTGTCGTTGGCTACAGTAGGAGAAGGGCATGACAGGCATTTTCCTTATTCTACAGAGTCTTGAGTTGATCAAGGACCAACCAACTGCCCCTTCTTTTGAATGTTTGTGTTTATGCAGGCAAGAAGTGAGTTGGATTGGCTTGCTCACTCCTGATGCACAGCAAAAGTCAGGAAAATGCCTGAAATGACAGACAGTCCCTTTCAGTCATTAAGTCAATCACAAAACTGTACCTTAAGCCTTTCTTCCTTCCTCATTTTAGGGCTGTACCTCCACTTACTCCACATCTTTTAAGTCCTTGAGCTCCCACGTCTCCCCCATCTGCAAGCCCTAGTACACGTGCCCCAGACAAAAGGGAATCTGACACAGGTAGGCGAAGACAAGGACAGTCATAAGTGCCCTTCACAGATCCAAAGATGCTTAATCATCCAAGCACTGAAACACTTTACTTTCTTACCCAAACCTCCAACAAGCTTTTTTTTTTTTCTTCCCTACGAGTAAAATGACAACCACTTACTTCACAAGATGGATATGCTCAGAGGGAATTGCCGCTGATGCTACCTTGCCAAGAAAAATTGTATCAGGCTTTCCACTCAAATTCTCATTCGAAACAAGTGTTTGCCCATTTTCAGACATCCCCTCATTAGATGTTGTCTTTTAAAAACCATTGGATGGGTTTTTCAGTCCTTTTCCACACACCTAGATCTAATGACAGGTCTGAACACACTCCTGAGCATTTACAGAACCTACCTCTCATCCAAACAGCCAAAAACCCATATTAATTGTTGAACTTTCTAGGCATTAAGAAAACCACATCTTGGCTGGTCTTCATTGTTTTTAAGCTTTTCCTTGGTATTTGAACTCAGTATCCTGATATCCTGCTTCTTGAGCCTATCAAGGAGCTCTGCTTAAGGATTTGTGATGCTCTGTTCTAATTTCGCTTAAGGAGTTAAGGATCTTTCTTCTTCCAGCCATTTATCCCTACAGCACTCAACCAAATGTACTCCTGCTTTTTTTCTATTATTCTCACTTTCCATGTTTTACTTTTCTCTACTCATCCAGAAATTTCATAAGCTGCTTAAAATTCTGTTTTCTATCATGCATATTAGATCCAGTTCCATAATTAAAAGCTGCAAGACAATCAGCTTCCAACTTCCTTGTGATTTCTTTCTCACTGCTTGTGAAAGCAGTGCTAAACACTGGAGGTGGAAAAACTGACAAAACTTCTTCACAAACCTCTCCTAATTAATTTAGCAAGATGACAACCACCAGGCCAAAAATGCCTATATTGATTTGATCCCTTTTTGCTTTAAGACTATTTCACAGTATTTCAGAGTTGTAAGCTCATTAGAGCAGCAAAAAGGGCTGCTATAACTATGATTCAGAACAGAAAACAAAACCCAGTCTGAGCTTCAGCTGCAGCTGTTTTGAGAGAAGGTGTAAGCAGAAGGCTATAGGGATCTGATATGTGAAGCTGTCTGCAAACTGATTCTTGTACCGTGCATGTGCAGAAAGTTTCATAACCAGAATGTGATAAAATCTTTCCTTTTTTGCTGTATTGCAACAATATCAAGTCACTGAGCTCAGTCTGATTTTTGAACTGTAAGTGTATACCACTGCTGGGGAGATGACAAGTGCCTGTGATCTTTGTGATACGGCTATCACATTGTTTGGTAAATGGCCATAAAGTCCATGCCAAGAGAGAGAATCATTACGGAAGGGTGTTTCAGCTTGTTTGATCTCTTCCAAAAAAGTTCCAGGTATACAAAAAATTTTCTTTTTCTTAAGGTTACTCTGTTTTCACTGTCCATATTCTAAAATAGAAACTTCCTTATATACATTTACCATTAGTGCTAAGATAATTCATTCTCTTTAGCATGTACACTTGAAGTCTGTTTTGCAGGACAAGAACCAAACAATTAAAATACCTTTGGAAGTTCCTTTGAACTGAGTTGATGCAGAGTGCAGAAATGAGCCACAGCATACTCTAACAGTGCTCCAAAGATGAAACTGAAGCAGATACCAAGGTACACATCAATTGCCTTGATAAAGCAATTAGCACTTGGGAGTGAAGTCCTGGCTCCCATCATCAGTGTTGTCATAGTAAGGACTGTGGTAACACCTGTGGAATGCAAAAATCTAAGTTCTGATAAAGCACAGACAGCAATGAGGGCCTCTACTCAAGGGCCCTGCTACAAGACAGTGTTCCATGGCTCTGTGAACTCCTAGTACGCCACAGCGTATGTGTCATGTCTTGGAAAGAAGACTTTCAAATGAACTTGCGATTCTGAAGTTAAATGCTTAAAAACACTCATGAAAAATGTTTGTAAAGCTAAGATGACTGGAAATTAAAATGAGAGAGATTTTGGCGTCATAGAATGTATATTCGTGTTTAGCACGTTATTAGTGCAATGCTAAGCAAATGCTCCCTTTAAAACATTCAGATACCATTTTACTCGGTGCTGTTGCTCA
This sequence comes from Leptosomus discolor, assembly GCF_034619465.1. Classification (NCBI taxonomy): domain Eukaryota; kingdom Metazoa; phylum Chordata; class Aves; order Leptosomiformes; family Leptosomidae; genus Leptosomus; species Leptosomus discolor. The sequence continues at coordinate 16,828,753 of NC_141396.1, read as the reverse complement.
CTGGCCTCGTTTGATGTGAAATCTTTCTTCCCTATTCTGCAGAAGTGCTTTTCCCACCCCATCTGCAGTCTGATCAGAACTGATTTGCATTCTTTCCCCTTCAGAATAGCCTTTATGTGAAATTAATTATATTTAATCTCTTATAATTCTCTTATTATTCATGTGTTAATGAGTATGTAACATTAGACCTCACAAAAGCCTCACAATTCTGTCTGTGCATGCCATGGGTTTGGATATGTTGAAATTATTTCCAAAATAACTTTCTAGCTTTACTTTCAGCAGTCTCCCGTGTCTCCAAGTCACCTGTAGCTCCCAAAGATGTTTTCTTGGATAAAAAATAGCAAGGCTTTAAGGGGAATCTGCATGATGTACCACGGATGGCAAACCAGAAAAGTAATTCCATAAATCTGTTTGCAGCTTTTGGAAATGAATGCCATGTACATGCAATAAAGCAAGCACCTTAATGATCCAGCTCTTGGTTTGGTTTGGGTTGGTTTGTTGGGTCCTCACCTATGCAGATTCTGGCTGGAACTGATGACTGGCTTATCCAAAATGATACCCAGGAGAGCACAACCAGTAAGATTGATGGTACATATGTCTCTAGTATGAAATACAAGATGTTTCTCTTGAGTTCAAAGTGAAACACTAGTTTTGGGTAACGTCCTGTGGAAAGAGCAGAGAAAAAAATATTGTGAAGATGTAATTCATAAAAAATTCTTTAAATTATCAACCTGTATTACTTTTGTGCATTACAATGCAGCAAAAACTTAACAAGCTTGAAAAAAATTAAACACTGCACTGAAAAATTCTATCATGAAGACTCTAACTTGAACTAAAGGAAAAATCAAAATGTAGAACATCCAGTCACCATATCCGGAGTTTCATTAAAGACGTCTTGAATTGGAAATTCATTGAGGATTAGTGAAGGAAAAAATAAATCCATCAATGTCTGGAAAGGATGTTTTGTTATATAACACAATGCAAGAAAATTCGTAATCACATATGTATTTAGCTGTGGCTATTCAGAACAATTACCACAATGAGCTACTATATAAACTGGCATAATAATTTTATGAAGTTAGCATGGACCCTTGTCTTTAACTGCCTCAGATATCTGGTTTATTTTGCTTTTCTTTTCATTTACTGTTGCTCAAGATGTGGATCAAAGGTACCTTCCCTGATACTGCTAACCTACCTCTCATATTCTACCTAAAACCAAGCAATATCTTTGCACCTTCACTATCTACTTTTTCTTATAATTAGTGCATTGCCGTGTTTGTGCTGTTCTGAGTGGCGTCACTGTTGTGACACAAATGGTTGGCTTCTAAATGAGTGGTTTTCAGAAGATGAAAATTTGGACCCACAGTAAAAGACAGAATTGGGTTTCATTAGGGAACAGCACACTGGTAAGCAGAGCCTGAATTTGATATCCAGCTCACTAACTGAGCAAAATTTGGCTATGTTTGGGCAACAGAAGTGCAGGATCTGAAATTGGTACCAGTCCAAAGGATCAAAGTAACGTAAAAGCTTGCTTTTTACTAACTTAAATGTGCAGAACAGACTTTTTATTCTGACATTGAACATTCAAAATTAAGTGTTAAAGTATTTAATTCTTTTAAAACATTATTTTAACAAAATCCTTGAACCAGAATATCAGTGAGAGAGCAATGCTTGCATAGCCTGTGGTCAGATAGCTTTGGCTTCACCTATTTTAATCCAACAAATTATGATCTCCAGGACATATGTTTGTTTCCAATGCTGCGTGCTGTAAGTCAGGACAGAGCCATAGAACAGTGAATGCACTTTAGCAGCAATAATATATGCATAGACAGGTTATTTGTGCATCCCTCAGGTGCGCTATGAGACACAGAGTCAAAGAAGAGTACTTTTAAAAGCTTAAAGTGCAAGTAATGCATGCCAAGAAATGCCTTCTTGCTCCCAGGCTAGAAATGGGATGGTTAAATTTCCATTTTTAAAAGTATTCTATAAATTGCATCCAGAGAATAATAAAGCTTCATAGAACACTTAAAATCAGAATCACTAGATTATGTAGTCAAAATATAATGTAATCACAAATCATTAAATTTCCCCAATTATCCCGTGCTTTGCACTCAATCATTTTGATTGGAATAGAGTCCACCTTTCACACAGACATCTCAACAATCTGAGGATATGCAGCATCCACCGTTTCTCTCAGTTATCTGTTACAACAACTAAAATCGTTCTATCTGTTAAAAATTAATTCCTAATTTCTAATCTTAAACTGACTTCAGCTTTCTGCCTTGTTGACTCTGCCTTTTCACTAGTAGACTGAATAGTCCTTTGGGAGTCAGCTTTTTCTCCTCCTGAAGGTACAAATATACTGCACTTAGGGTTCTTTGTAAGTTCAACATATTGAGTTCTTCAAGTTTCTGACTGATAGAAAAAAGGATACAAAGACAGGCAGTAGGCTTTAACTCTCTCCATGAGGCGGGAGACACAAAGATGATTTACACCGTTATCATCATTTTTATGTGAAAAGAGGAACATTACATTAGTGTACCTCTATCAACACTGTGATTTTTACCAATATAGTTGTTTCAGTAAAAGTGATTTTGCCCACCAAAATTCGTTTTAAGTGTAAGCAGACCAAAGTAAAGCACTCAAAATTTAGGAAGCGCAAAACTTGCAGTTGACTGTGCAACATTACTTCTGCTTCTGTCTGCACTCATCCTCACACTAAGTCAAGCACTAGTGTGATGGAAAAACTCTAAGTCTGCGCTATAAAAGACTAGCGTAAAGCATATTTAGGGAAAGAGAATTAGGTTTGTATAGGCAATTGTAGACCTGTGGCTTCCTATTGTGCAAGAGCAAGCATTAAAAACCTTAACAAAAACTGTTAAGGATTTCATGAATTTTGCTTGCAATGTTCTAGGCTGCTATTTAACTAGAACTCAAAACAGATACTTTTAAATAGAAAGACAAGATTTTCTCTGCAGTGTTTGTACCCCAAACTGTCCTTACTGTGGCATGGTCGCAGCTAGGACACAGAGGATGATAGCTGCCGTGAGTGAGGGAAGGATGTCAACCCAGAGCTCGTGTAGTAATTTCTCATGTGTTTCTGTGCTGGCCAAAGGAAGGACGAGGTGCCACGTACCCTTCAAAGTAGAGCAAGGAGACTGGACTATGCTTCCTGCAGGGTGCCACAGGCACTTGGGAGTTCCTGTGGTTCAGCCTTAGAGCTTGTCTTTAAGAAGGAAAACTCTGAAATAGCCGATACATAATAGCCATACAGCAATATCCTCTCTTCCTTAGCACCCTGCAACTCTATCCCCGTTGGCCTAGTATAAAAGCCAAGTATGTAAATAGGAAGTTAGTTTGAAATATCAAACTTGAAAGTCACACTTTGCCACTTTGCTGCAATTTCCAAGTATAGACAAGCCCTTTGAATGTTCTCATGCTCTTTCGTGTTATTTTTCCTGATGCCAGAAATTTCTGAAGAAATGTGAACAACAAAAAGAAATATGCAAACAACAAAAAGAAGATGCAACAGCTTATAGCCTGAGTGGCTTTTTTGGAGAACAAAGAAAAAGCATTTCTCTAACCTTAAGGCTTTCTGCTTGCCAGAATCCAGACACATCATGGACATGACAATAACAGTGTCAGCATTTCTCTAAAGAGTTAGTAAGCGCTCTTATAATGGAAATTTTGAAGCAACTTGTTTATAGAATTCATATGAAGTCCTCCTGTAATAAACTGAAGGAAGTAGTGAAGAAAAAGTATGCCATGCGTACTTACCATGCTAAAGAAATGAGCAACAGGACAAAATGAAGATAGGGAAATATTACAGTCCTTTTCTCATCTACACTCCACATGTACCAAAAGTTATCATCTTTAAAAAGAAACATATTTTCTACTCCTATTACATGAGTTGTGTATGACATAGTAATGTTGTATGTCACTGCCTTTGACTTGCACATCTGAGGCTACAGTGCCATCAGTCAGATCAAAAGAGGAACAGGTTCATGGGATCCTAGTCCTGGCTTTACTAGAGTTAACTCAATTATAGCTGTTTCACTATAAGTTAACTCTTCAAAACTGTCAAGCTTGCCCCTTGCTTGAGTCTTATTGGCGACAAAATATTTGCATTAAAATGTGAAGATGCTTTCTTATTCAAGTTTCTGGCCCATGATGGATGTCACCTCAGTGTGTGACAGCTCTGATTTAAATTTGATAATGTGATGGAAATAATCTCTGTGCAGATAGCTAACTCTGCAGCAAAGGCATGGTGTTAACACTTATCAAAGCATTGAGTTACTGTGTTTAACAGTTTCTCAGATTAATCCGAACCTAGATGACCATCAGTATACACACTCTAAACGCACCAGAAGGTGTTCTACTTAGGTCACTCCACAGCGAAACAGGATTCAACTCAATTACTTCGGCTTTATAGACTTTACTAGAGGGCAGAAGTACTAACTAGACAGCAGCTCTAGCTTATAGATGAAGAACAAATCTAGATAGCAGACTATAGTCTCCATACCTACTCTAACTCTCTCTACTGCTTTAAAAAAAAATAAATAAATAAAGTACCCCTAGAAAGCAGAAAGAGGTGGAAGAAATCAAATTTCAGCTGGTTCCAGCTGACTACTTTTGTTTCACTATCATAAAAATTATACCAGCATAGATTCTTTCCCAGTAGCTGAGCAGGTGTAGGTCTAGGTCCAAGGCAGATCTTTCTGAAGGCAAGAAAAGCTAGTATAGTCCTCTTTATAACTGACCTTTGAAGTTTGGGTTTTGGCTTCTGAAAACAATACTCAAATTTACGGCGTTGCCTATCTGACACTTCGTATAGATCTTGCCATAATACTGGTGATTTTATTGACACTGACTATTGCTGCACTGCCTGAGAAAGAGATATAAACCTGAATAAACAGCCTTCATTATCACCCTAGGTCATTAATTTTTTGATTATCATATTTTTCTACGGCGTCCGTTCCCAGCTGATGGCAGAATGCTGCATCTCTGCTCTTTCCTGCTGCCCTCTGACCAGTGGACAGTCACAGCAGAGGCACCTGAAAGAAGGCCAATGTTCTAAAAATAGTCAGCATTTCCTAACTTCCACCCTAGTGTTATAGGACAGGAGCATCTTCCCCACAGTTACTTCCTGTGGACTTTTTGATGAACTCTACTCCAGTAAAAGACTGCTCCACATCACTTTTTATGTAAGAAGCACTTTGGTATCCTGCACACGGATGCGCAGTCAGGCACAAAGAGCACATTCTTCTCTATCATGAAATATGTATGCTAACCCCTTGGGTGCCAGCTAAAACATGTGATGTTCATCTCACACAAACACGTCAGTATAACTCTACCAATGCATCATTTTCTTCTCTTTTTCCACCTTTTAAGGGCACAGTACAGGAAAACTTTAAATAGAATTTTACTGCCTCAACTATGTGCTGAAAATGTAGGTTTCAGAATGCAGCTTTTTAATTGCTTGTTTACAATGAACATATGCATTAAGGAATGGGTAGTGTCCCCACTTTTACCCAATAAATAAGTTGTGCAACCGAAATGCAATTCTCTGACTGATGTAGGATACTAAGGGTGTCAATATATATGGCTAATATGTTATTACAGCTACTTTGTCCCTCCCTCAGAAAAGTCTTCTGTTCTTCACAGTCAAGATCTTACAAACTAGCTCGTTTCCTACTTGTTCTTCAGAGATGAACTAAAGGAAATGAAAAATCAGGCCAGGCATCTCAACGTGCATTTCATCATAAAAATGCTTTACAAAAAAAGAGTTTGAAATTCAAATTTCCTAAGAATGAAACAGACCCTTTCATGTAGTGTTTGTGTTCAGATATACTGATCCATTTATCATAACTGTAAAAATAAAACTTACAAAAAAATTATGCCACAGAAAATTTTCTAAGTGTTTACATGTATTTCTATCTATACTACAAAGAACTTCCCAGAAGTTAACAAAAAAATGCCTTTTCTTAATGTCCTTGATATTCATTCCATTCCTTGCATTTCCATATGTTTTTATGTTTCTGTAAATTTTTCAATGTGTTCTCCAAAACTTTTCTTTCTGAACTGTTCTACATTGCAAAAGTATCACAAAAACAACTCACGATAGAAAAGTTTTCAACATCAACTCAAGTGAAAAACGTTCAACTCAAGTGAAAAGGTTGCTTACAAAGAGTGATTATACGAGCTCAGACAGGTAAGTTGAACATAACATGGTGACAGGTATATACATGTATGTAACTGCTTGAATCTTGGGTGAGGCTGAGCAAAGACCCACCAGATAGACTATACTGAACATGGCTCTGAGATTGTTTGTAAGCCCTGTATGGCAAAGAAGGTGTTCTCAGAAATAACAATTGGAGAGTAATTATCAATTATAAAAGAACTGATAAAGGGAATGAGAGAAGGTACTCAGTGTACCACACCTCAAAAAAGAAGAATTGAAAAACCTAGAAAAGTTTTATAAACTAAGAAATCCTCTGAGCCTTGGGAGACTACAGATGGGCCAAAGGTAGATAGGACAAAGCAAGGTAATGCCTCTATTTTGAGAGAAAGAGACTGTGACTTCTCTGTGACTGATGCACATACACTATGTATAGGAGTGTGTAACACTTATACACTCTTATTCACTCTTTAGAGTTTATCTATATATATAGCTTATATACCTTTTGATTTTCAGATCACTAATTATAAATGAGAGCAAATCATTACTGGCTTAGTTGAGACTTCCCACCTGAGAAGCCTATAACTGGAATGGTCAGGGGTCAGCAGAGTTTCAACACTGCATAGAGAAACAAGGTGTGACGAGGCCTCTAGCCCAAGGAGGCTAGAGGATTTGTGATAGACATCAAAACCCTGGCAGCGACTGCAGACAAGGAACAGCAGCCAGTTCCTTTGCAGTTTTTTACAAGAGGGCAAATGTCTTGGTTTTGTGCATCAAGAAGCGACTGACTTCATGCTTTTGTCCCTTCTTTCCCCCTGTTCTGCCAAAACAATACTATTTGAATATGCCATTTTGCTGACTTCGTGTTTTCCTAAGTGAGGAAGTGCACTGAGAGCCCTGGCTGCCTGACATAACTCTCCCTGCCTTCTGGGCTCAGACTGAAGACTTAGTGTTAGACTAGACCTGAGCAAGCTGAGCCTCTTCATTCCTGCTGCTGCTGAAGACTTGGCGGGACACTTGCAGTAGTGAGAGCAAGACTTAAGGAAAGTTGCTGACCAGAAGAAAAACTATCAACAGTCAATTAGCCTCAAGTATTAAATGACATTTTTGCTTCTTTCTCCAGTTAAAAATGTTAACTGACATTAGTTAGCTATTGCTTGCTGTGAAAATAGAAACATTTGTCAAGTGGGAACACATGGGGTCTGTCCTGTGCCCGGTACTGCTCACTAACAAACATGATGACATATCAAGTGTCTTTTAAGAGAGAAGCATTAGCACATTGGAGAACAGGATTAGAGTTCAAAATTATCTCAACAGCTATCAGCCTGAGTAAAACAAGATGCAGTTCAACAAAAGCAAGTAAAAAGTTCTACACTCAGATGGGAGTTACTAGCTCCCTAAACAGTGCACAGGGAATATGTGGCTACAGGGCAATAAAGGAGGTGGAGTACTAGAAGGAATTGCAAGCTGAACAAGGTCAAAAATGTACAACAATTTTCTGCAAGAAAAGCAAATATTGACCTGGAATGGATAAAGAGGAACAGAGTTCATGAAATGTATTAAGAAAACCCTTCCCTCTATGGAGGATATCTGATGGGAACAGGGTACCTGGTTTTGGGAGCTGCACATCAGCTAAGATATGAGAAATTCAATGGGAGAACAACAGCAAAGACAGGACATCTAGGAAACTGTTTATATGAATCAAAAAGAGGGAAAGTGTTGGTCTGAGTAGATATATCTGTCCTGAAACAGTGAAAGGGCTGCTGAAAAATAGTTGTCTTTTATATCACCATAATGGGTTTGAAATGCAGCAAGGGAGATCAAGATTAAACACAAGGAAAATATGCGTGTAATAATCACCAGAAAAAAAATCATCTAGGGAGGGTGAAGCAGACACTTTGGAGGTTCATTTAACTTACTGCTAGGCGGATCTGTCAGGAAATAGGCTGTAGATATAGATGACCTTGCCTTGAGATAAGAGAGTAGGTTAAATGAATTCTTAAAGTATATTTCAGCCCTGCTTCTATGATTATTTACACAAAAATTCAGACTGTAACAGTCTTTCACTGCTTTTATGTTTTTCCAATAAGAAAGGCAGGCTTTTTATGTTACTATTTATTACTCTGTGAATGCAGGTGGTGTTGGCTAGACAGCTAAAATAAAAACTCAGCAGCCACTGATGCAGATGCATGGTTTTGGGGTCCAAGTATGCAGAATAAGGACTGTAGTTAAAAGACACATAGGAAGTGGTCCTACCAATTATTTTAACCATGTCCAAAATCAAATTGGTCTGCACCAAAACAAAATTGACACCAAACCCTAGCCAGCAATCTAGATAATGTTATTCAAAGTGACTTACTTTCACGTGATTACAATGATGTGATTACTATTATGTGATACATGGTGTTCTATAAACAAGGTTAATCCACAATGTCCTTTTCTTAAATGTACTGAAGTTACTTGTGCAGGAATTTTGCTGACCACATTTTAAATTTGGCTCTGTCGGTGGCGGTATACGAACTTCAAGCTTGCATTGTTGTACAGTATTTCACTTGCACAGCAGCTGTACTGTCTGGTCAAGTTCACAGAGCATCAAATCCTCATTGCTTATTTTGCTGTGTTAGGAAATACCATACACAGCTCTTACATCTTTAGCTTTAGCCTTTTGAATCATAACTGTTATTTCTAATGTATCTGTTATTTATAAAATACTCTCAGATATCTGTTAATGGTGTTAAGGAAATGCGAAGTATCATTTTTCATTTTGAAATTGATTACATAGTTCCATAATATGGTTGCTTTTTTCCTTTAATATGGCCTACAGTAGGCATTGCTTTCCTAAAAAAAAAAATCTGTAGAGAATAGCACCTAATTCATAATGACTCAATAGAAAATTAAGAGGATTATGAGATTTCATTTTAAAAGTATTGCATAGCAGTTAATAACAGGGTTTCCTTAAACATGGGAATTGAAAAAAAGCAGGTGAGGGAAATTTTTATCACAATAAGTTGCATGTGTTAAAAATGTATAGTTAAAATAAAAAGTGGCTTTTTGACTTTATACATATGGTTCCTGCCAACATAAAGAGAGAAAGTCAGCATCATTTATTGAAAAGAAGAGCACAGTTCATCTGATCATGCCTCTTCAGTTATAGCTGGAAATTGGTTTTATTCTATTTGGTAAAAAATGACCAAACTTTTTTTGGCTTTAGAGCCTGGACTCCATGATAGAAGGTGGTAAGAATTAAGCAGGTTTCCTCTTTCTCTTTTCTGTATGGTGAACAGGTCCTAATACCCTTCTGGGCAGAATAGTAGTAAAGGATTATTCTCCTTTGATTGAACCTGATGTTGCTTACCCAGAAGCTGTAAAGAGGAGGAAGGCAAGCAGATGTTACTTATGTAAGTGGCAAGATACTCAGTGATGCTGGAGCCTGCTAGTATGTATTTCATTTCTATTTTTACATGCATTTAGAAAACTTTGAGTCTTACCCTGAATTAACACCTGAAATTGGAGCATAAAGTTTCTCTGTGTTGAGTTATTAAAGCAGAAATACCCAATAACAGAATAGAGAAAATATATTCCTGTGATTCAGAATTAGTAATATATTCTTTGGTGAAACTACAGCTTTGAAGGATGTGTGTGTCTTCATTAGAGATCACCCTTTTGGTTAGTGTGTTGACTTGAGCAGAAGACAAACCGAGTATGCAGTGAAGAACAGCAAGGACCTAAGAGTAACTCAGAGAGCATAAAGCAGGCTGGGCAGTTCTCGAACACTCTGAAAGCCCTTTTGAAATCTCTGGAAAATAAACAGGAGCAGGCCTTTTCATGAGGTTACGTCCTGCATGTAGAGGAAACCTACAGCTGTTTCCCAAGATCAGCAGAAGAGCAGGTCTGTGGAAATGCTTCTGACCCTTCCCCAGGCAAAGGAACCTCAGGCCGAGCAGTCTGTGTGTGCTCTGCTGCCCACCAGGCTGGACAGAGGCTGTGACAGATAAAGAGCAACTCCAACAAGCATTAGCCATGAAACCCAACTTCTTGCAGTTGCAAAAACACACAGCATATTCGCGGAAATTTCCATGGCTGAACAGAGGCTTTTGACTTGCCTAAAAAAGCCGGAGTAGCTGTATCCAGGAACAGTCCTGAGCTGGACACCCAGGGTCCCCGGTCCCTCTCCAATTTAAATGCCCAACTTGCAGGCTTTTCTTCCTTCACAAGAGCTCTCCCTGACATTACATGGAAGAAGTAGTATGTGTCTTGTTTATCATTCTTTAGAGAATGTGTCACCTCCAAGAAAATGCTCAAAAACTCTCAACCTTTACATTAGCTAGGTCTCTGCTGGTAACATCTGGAAAAGTATGTATGGTTTCAAGAGTGCTATCTAGCAGAAAATTATAACTGCCGTCCTAAGAGAAAGCAACATGCTCAGTTTCCTAATGCTGCTCTGTTTTCAGAGCCATATTCTGAACAGTACCTAGAAAACGTTAGAAGGGTGTTTTTACCTGTCTCATATACTGCTTCAGATACCGAGGTAAAGTGGTCTTCTACTGTGTATTGTGCCAGTCGGAGTGTGTCCAAACCTCGAACTGAATCATTTCCTCTAGTCCAGTAAAACATGACATCATTGATGTTATAACCCCCTGTAGTGATACACAAGCCAACAAAAGTGTTTATTTTACACAATAATTAATTTGTGTTGAGCACATTTATGGTTCAGCTGTTTCTTCTTTCTCTGTCTGACAGTACAATTAGACATAAACAATGATGGGTTTTGGCAGAACATAATGCCTGCTCACAACTAAACTCCCAATAATGTGCAAAGTCTTATCATTTAATAGCTGACTTTTTTGGAGATGGTCTTTTTTACATCTTTTATTCTAGTACAGACAACATAAACTAATAAAAGAGATAAGTACCACATGGCATTGTAAAGGCAAAGGCTATTAAGCTTTAAAGAAGTACAACACTGCCAGCATTTAGACTAAACATAAAGTGAGCCCTTTGTTGCATTCTAGGCTGCTGTTTCTTAGTGCAGTGCATTTGGTCCTCGTTCCCATAGAAATGAAGCGGTGAGGAGAGCAGCAGGGCTGCTGCATGCTGGTGCTGTGCTCTGAGCTGGGCTTGGGTCATCACTTGGGACAATATTTCGGTTTAGGAGCTTGTATGCTTCCCAAGGATGCCAGCCTATATGTTGATGTTTCTGCAGGCTCAACAGTGTGGCATGCTTCAGGGGCACCATGAGATTTCCTCTTAACCTTCAAGTAGTAATTAGGAGCTGAGACAAGACATGAATCATCTATGAGAAGGCAACTGTATTTTGCACACACTTGTCAATATGCGGCACAATCATAGATAAAATACTTCTGTAGCTTTTTCCCATTATATTAAAAGGCAGCAATTTTCAGGCTACTGTGTATGATTAATTCAAGATTATGTTAATGTAATTTACATGTTAACAGGCAGCATTCGAACATCTTTTCCTTTAGCTTACTTAGATCAATCATTCTTGTATTTGACAGACTTATACTGTGCAAGTTAATAGCTAAGCTTAGGGGACAGAAACATGAGCAGATGACTATTTTTAGACTCTAGTCAATTGTAAGTAAATTACACTGTGAGACAATAATGCAATACATTGCACAAGGGTATATGCTGCAAAGAGAACAAAGCTCTAGAATCACAGAGACATGCATTAAAATAAAAAAGAGCATTTTAGTACTTTTAAGTTGATGGCTTTGATTCTTGCAATGACAAAAAAGAACTGATTTCCTACAGCCATTTAGTGTAGGAAAAACAAGAGTTCAGAAATTTCATTTTGAGGAAACACTGTGCTGGTTACTAATTAAAATGATGATTTCACCTGGAAATTCTTTCCCTGGTCATTCTTCAAATGTAAATCTTATTTTCACTATCATTGGCAGTTTTCTGAAAAGGTGTCATGACCAGGAATCTCTGCTCACATTACCACATTTACAGCAATTAAAGCCAAAACACTGCTGTGTCAAAAGACTAAGCCAAAACTATGTGCGTCCAAGCTAAGTACTTGATTCCCAAAACCACATGCTGGGAAATTTCCCAGATTTGGGACATGAAAAATAAAAGTAACATTTCCTATAAACAAACGATTGCATTGTCCTCAGTCAAAACAAAGAGGTTCATAGAAGCAGTTTTTATGCATGACTCCAGGCATGGAATAATTTTATTTTCCTTTAGTATAAATTAGCTGCAGATATTGAAATAAAGTCCAAAGAACTAGAGAGTACCACAGTAAATTCTTGTTTATTTTTTACAAGGTATTGAATCTTCCAAGTTGTGTGAGATGGGAGAAATTCTCGATGCCCAGGGTGGTAATAACAAGCATATCTCCAAATGGAGGTTGTTTTGCTTTAATAGAGCCATTTTTATTCCAAAGTATTTTCATTAGCTGAACAATTAGTAGGTTTTGGTGATCCTTCCTATGAAAATTCTTGGAAAATACTAATTCCAAATCTCTATTTGTGAAGAATTTTCGTGGGGAGAGTCTTCCCAATAGTCAGTAAAGTTAAATAGCACAGTGCTCCCTCTGTGCAAAGTTATTCTTTATTCAGGGGGTTAATATTTTACTAATTATAAAATGTTTAAAAAGTATATAGAGACAAAATCCTTAAGCCATGTTATTTGGCTTTTACAAGTAATCTCTATTCTTTTTACATGACACTGAGTTTTCATTCTAACTAATTCCTCAAGCCCAAAATGTCCCATTACTGTACTTTGTTGATACAGTACAAGCAGCTAACATCAACAGGGTTAACTACAGGAATAGTAAATTTGGAATTAAACATTCACAATACCTAACACAAATGAGTTTCTTTACCTTTCTGTTGCTAATTTTAATTTCCCCTGATTGTCAAGCACAAGATAAGTGCCTTCACATGGCTCTTCACTGAATAAACGCTGAAGGACAAGTTCAAAAAGGAAATAAAATTTCAGAGATGGGCCCAAAATATGAATATGTATTTCAATGGGAGGCCTGGGAGGCGGAGGGGGAACAGAGGAAAAAAAGCCTTCAGACCAGTGTGAATGAATGGTGATGTTCCCTACCACATGGCAGAGAGCATGAACTGCCTAGCAGCACCAACCGAGACAGGAGCCCCCCCAAACGTCACATCTGCCATATCAACAGAGACTCAGTGGCAACTCTCTGTCTCCTAACACTTGCCTGTACTAAAGTATTGCAAAAATAAGGGGAAAAAGCAATATGCAATTTGACTGAAAGGTATTTTGCTGTGTAGAAAGTACAAGTCAATTAATGTTATTAACTACTAATAGTAGAATAGTATTTTGTAAAGGCCACTAGGTATGCTTCACTGTGTAAAGCCATTACTTGATAATACCGTGTCATATTTGTCTTTATTTTAGTAATCACTTAATAAAAGGCCTACTCTTTGTTTCAGCTCAAATATTTGCTATATATTTTACAATTTATTTATACACATTGTTTTTCGTGTGGATGTATATGCGTGCTTACATCCATGAGTCTTAATTCCAGGTAACGGTATTTGCAAGCAGTATTCTAGGATGATATCATTATTCACCTATAAATTGTCATAGCTTATCTCATGGGGGGAAAAAAACCATTTCCAGCATACCCAAAAGGAAGTATTACAGTGCACTGAAGAAAAAGGGTCACAGCTAAAGGCACACTCTTTCCATTTGCATTTATTGTTTCTAGCTGTTTTCTTTAAAACTAAACACCAATGTCATGGGAGCATTTGTGATGACATTACTATGTTTTCCCCTTGGACAGAAGACACTTGTGTGTTGTTGAAAAAGCAGATGGAATCATTCTGAAAAATGCTTGGTTTTAATTACATAGGGAATTTTCCTTTTTTAATCCTGTCAAATAAATTTAAGCACTTGTGGGACATGTATTTCATTCCAGAACTACAGAAAATATCAAGTGACTCATTAGGCAATGCTGTTGATGTAAAGCCATATGCGTTGACTTACCAATATGGTCTTCCAAAGGAAAATAAATTGGAGATAAATCCAAATTCTTATTCAAATCACTATTTGTTAAAGAGATCTTATAAAACTGCTGATTCTAGAGGGACTCCTCTGTGAGGAAGGTTTTGGGATTGATTGCCTTTGGTTCTGTCTAAAATGAAACTTTGCAGCAATCTTCTAATTGGTCGTTACCAAGAGGAGTTAAAGAACACACACACACACATCTGAAATGGTAAAGAATAAAACTTGACAAGTACTGAAAAACCTTCCAAAAGATTTTGAATATCTATTGACATATATTTGACTATATATTTTCATCTTACAGGATTAGGTGTCCTTTTATATCATCCCACGCAAAAATATTTTTATAGAGTCTTATCAGATGAATAATAGCAAAAAGTTAACTATAAACATCCACGTTTGGGTATCTGCAAAGCAACCTTGTCTACAAAATAGTAGAGAGCATATTTAAATGAAAATTATCAGGGTATTGATTGATAAAATGAGAACCTATAAAGGTATAGTCAGTCTTGGTCAATCAATTGATAACATTTTTCCCAGGGCACTGGCATAGAGACAATTAAATAAGTCATAGTATATATCCATCTCAGAACAGAGCTGTCTAAGCAATTACCTTTCCTTTCAGTATGAAGACAGTAAATTAATTAAATATGAACTCCATGACTTACAAATAAGCCTTATCCTAATTTCTTTCTTTCCTAAAGGAATCGTGCCTCGGGGGGGGAAAAAAGAAATTAAAAAAAATAACAAACCAATATTTTCCTGGCTGTGCTGGAAAATGTCTGCTCACAGAACTCCCCCTGAAGACCAACTGCATAACTGCAGGATGCGCTGCAAAACCAGGGCTATGACAACCGCCTGAGATTTTGTTTAATCATTAATAACATGGCAGCATTTCAGTACTGCTATGCTATTTTCAGTGATGCCTCATGCATTTATCTTTGTATCCAGATACTGTTGCAATTCAACAAGGATTGGTCACATACTATCCCTTGGCTTCTTTGAAAATTCCAGCGCTTTTGATGGTAATATCTAGCAACCCTTGAAAAGAGATCTTTTTCTAATTGTTTAAAAATAATAAGGATTAAGTCTCTTACAGCTTTCCAGCTGCAAAGTACACGTCTGTTTATCCATCGGATATTTGGTCAGATCCATGCTGCATGCAACAGTTGTGGTGATCCTTAAAAAAAAAGTATCGGTTATTATTTTTGAGATAAAATTGTTCATCAGTAAAAATATAAATAAGCCATGTATCCTTCTTGAACTAACATTTGCAGGTAAATAACTACTGCGAGGGAAAAAAATCTAGTATTTGCTGTTCTTTAATGTGGAAGAGTAGTAGCATCCCAAACAGGAAACAACTCCAGAATAGCTGAGTTTAGTGGCAGTCTAAAAAGGCCAGCCCTTGCTCCCTTCTCACTTACAGAGTGCATTTTTCCTTTGTTGATACTTTGCAATACATTTTACAATTTTGTTATATTTATCAAAATCTATCATAAAGGATAATCTTCAATAAATAATGAAAATCAATCATCACAGCTTCTTTCCTCTGTGATGACTTCATCACAAAAACTGGAATGGCAAAATGCTATTGCTGCATTTGGTCCACATGAAAGCAAAAGAGTCTCTTTCAGGAAGAAAATTAAGCCTATTATTAAATTTAAGAATTTAATCATACTGGTCAAACATATTACACGTTCATAAAACCACAACACAATGTGTATTCTACTTTTACAAACAGACTAGTTTCTTAAGCACAAGATCTTGCTAACCTGGAAAGGCTGAAGTATAAGCAGGAGCCAAATATAAAGCCTGGTATGTGGTATATACGTACCGTAAAGCATACAAAATTGTTCCATTAGGGTATATTCTTATAAGACGATTCTCAACAGTGATATCATGAAGAAAAGATTTCTTTGAATCAACTATGAAGGTATCCGGTACCCAAAGCATTTCCACAAGCCGACCATCTAAGCTTAAACTTTTATTACCATCAAAACAAAGTCTCTCATCCGTCCATCGCTGCCTTAGAAATATGGTAGCCGTGTAGTCCTGAAAGAAAAAACCAAAATTATCATACAGAGCAAGCCTGTATTATACTCTGTTTTACAAAAGTACATGGAAACAGCTGTTGGGCACAAATAGCCTGTGACTCTCCATGTCCCATTCTTAAATGCTGGAACTCCAACAGCAGTTGTATTGGCTCTTGTACTGCCAAGTTTTCTGGTGCCTGATGTGAGGTTGACATCATTAAGAAATATTATCTAGTTTTTGTTCTTATGGTCATTGGAATTTTACAGTAAAAGCTGATGGCCTAAGTCTGGGGCTGTAAATCAGCTGAAGTCATCAGAGTTTTGAATCAGATAATCTGGCTCTGTAAATCTTTAAATTTTAAAATGATTTATGTAAGTGGTTGCAAACATAATTTTGTCTGCATAAACTACTAAATAATGCATTTTTTAAGAAAAATTTGGAAAAAATATAAATTCAGATAGACAAAAGGACAAAAGAAGTTAGCGAAGTAGGAAGGGAATCTTTTAGCACAATTTATCCTTTCAGCATCACAAGGTGCCAAATTTATCAAGACCTTGAATATACCTCTTAGCCCAATTCACCTTCAATTCAGATATGCCTTGTAGTCTTACATTGAAATCACACTATTTCTTAGCACCTTTTTAACCAGCTTTTTATGGTGTTTTTTTTATCAGTATGGTAAGTTCATCTTAAGTTCCGGCCTTACTTCCCCTTTTCTAATTACTAATACTTACTGAGTGCAGAGGGATTCTAATATTCAGCTTCTGGGGAAGCCTGAGCAATGAAATGGTCAGGTACTTTCCTATATATACACTTCTTTTTATATATATATTTCTTTATTTATATGTGTACACTCTTTTTTAGATATCTACAGACACAAATATTTTCTAATATTGAATATCTGATGAATGAATTTTGCCTTCTATTTCTATGTACCATAGGGGGACCTTTAATTAGAAAAGTATATTCCATTTCATAGTTTGTTTAAAAATAAATTATACAAATGTAGTGAAACCCAGATGGAATAAATTAATGTGTAACACTAACAGCAAAAGAGAAAAGCAATTTGAATTCCACTGTGTCTAATCACAAGGAAAGGGAGTGGCTTCAAAGTCATATGGATATATCTTTAATTTTCTGAAATGCATGAGGACTTAGACATTTCATCTGGAAAATAAATACTCCTCTACACGTCTTTCTTTAAGATTAATACTCAGTAGCAAATTTCTGTTTGTATCTGTGAGAGGCGTGATCAGCATCCGCATTTCTATATTTATTACAGTGCTCTAACCACTATCTGTAGTGAAAAATAAAATTCCATCTCCTAACACATATTGACTGCACAAGGAGAAAAGCCTCAAAGTCACATTGCCAGCAGCTGTAAACACAAGACATTAGCTTATCAACAAGCAAAACAAAAGAGATTGCAAAAGCTACAATACCATATTTATTTCTGATATTGTATCAATGCTTGCAATATCCAGACTCATTCCAACTGACACAGGACCATCTGTAAAAAAGAGAAAGTCAGACTCTAGCACATAGTTCTTTAATACTCAGCATTCAGAACTGGCTACAAAATCTTCACAATAGGATCCATTTTTTTCTAAATGTTTAGCAGCTTTTTTAAAAGGAAATAGTCCTCAAACTTAGATTATGAAAGAATTTTAATGATTTCATAACCAAAATACAGTACTTCTAGACTCACAGTACCTTGGTTTTAATAAACATGCTTTATTTCCTAAATATTTCCTGATTTATATTAATTTATTTTTTTTTTCCCAGAAATAAAGTGCTGGGGAAAACGTTGCACAACAAGGTGCGGAAGGTACAATCCCCATGGTACATCACACCCTTCTGCTCCGAGGTGCAGAGCGGTGGAAAGAATTCTTCCAGTTGCAACATCTGGTCCGTCAGATGTTAGTGAACTAAGGAGTTGCTCCTGGCAATGTCACATGCTTAATATCCAGATGGGATAGCTGAGTGACTTTATTTACTGCCTGTTTAAGAATATATTGTCTATACTGCATCACTGCATTTTAACATCTTGCTTTGACCGTTGGCAGCTAAATTGTGACTTAAATACTTACATTTATAAACGAACGCTAGTAATTTCATTCTCCTTTTACTATTAATATCAGCTGAAGGTTTATTCAGTGTACACCTTACCTAAGGAGTTGTCATGGTGTCATTGTAATGTTAGTATGCTCAGACTCTCATTTCCTTGTGAATGTGCCTATCACAGTGTCAGAAGAAAGATTACCAGCTGTGCATTTTAAAAAGCAGAATTTGTGCAGCGATTTCATGGAAACATGACATTATTCCTGGTTGAATACGTGCAGAATAATTAACAGAGTACACATACAAGACAATTAATATTAAATAAGTACATCTTTCCAAGTAGTTGAGAAGAAAAGAATGAAGTACAGAGAAAGACAGAAATACTTTGATAAGATCTATGTAGCTGATGGTGCCAGTATATCACAGGCACACTGCTGAAACCCCATCTTGACTCCTTGCAATGCATTACATACAGAGCTCTTACATGCCCTCAAATGGCATCTAGAGGAAAATAAGGTCCAACTCTACCGCACTGAGAAACACTAAAGAAAAAAATAGGTCATTATAAGCAGTATAAGTGTATCAGTATTTTTATTTTTCTCCAGAAAATATTCCATTTGTAATGCATGTGTTAAAGTTGTTAAACATCTGGCATTCCTGAAAGAATCTATAAATGCTTTGTTCTGGACTCAGACAAAATTTCAAATATAAATCTTCAGCTTAAAACAGGACTATAGGCTTACAGCATCCCCTGATGGTAATCTGTGTGTTTATTCTATACTATAAATTGTATGTAGGGATTATAAGAAATTATTCATCTATTGGTATATGACTTTGGAGATTAATTTTGGAATAAAATTATTTGACTGAAAAGTTCTCAGACCATTGACAGCTTGTTCTTCTGTTTTTTCCCATTCTTTTCAGGTTTTGCCCCTCCAGGGTTAAAAATTTGACCCTAGGAAACTCGCACCAACTTTCTAGGGTGCAACAGCAGCAGTCAATTGATACTTATGCTTACCATTGTACTATATCATTATCACAGGTACAATATTGCCAGCCTCAAAAGATTTGTCAGACCCTCAAAAATCACTAAATTTAAGAATAAATATGATTTATCATCCATTTTCTGATTTTTTAAAGTCCTCCTACAGATTCCCATGCATGACCAACAGAGCATATTATTGCCAACTGTCACACAAGAATTTGGGGGGGAACCTCATTGTGTAAGACATGTGTTTAACAGTGGACCATCCTAAGGAGATGACAATACAGCATTCAGCTGGTTCTGTGGGAATTGTGGCAGGGAACAGCCAGACTCTTTCCTATTATATCATATTTTATTAGTAGGAACAACACTGGATCCTTGTCTAGTTAAAGTGCTACAGATAAGGGGAAATGTTCGTTAGCAGCATTTCGGTATCATCAGTGCTATACACACCTGGGAAGGAAAGGCCGACTTTACAGAAAGATCACTGAAATTAAACTAGGTTTAATTTTTCTGAAATCACAGAAACATTATTTTGTACATCTCCTCCTTCTTTCTTTCCTGTTGTAGTATTTTTCAAAACCTTGTTGAGTAACACAACAGAATTGTAGTGTTGGGTGAATCCCAACCACCCAGACATCTAGCTTAGTTTAAAAGGTACTTCAAACTCAGGCTGATTGTCCTAGCGCAGACCTGCCTTGCAGGTCAAATGCTAAGGAGTGCTAGTGTAGTCAGGGCAAAACCATCCTGCTCTGCTAGCCCTGACAGATTTTACAACCCAAGTGCCTGTGCTGTGCAGCCAGGCTGTCGAGCCAAGCACTCATGAAAACTCAGCAGAAAGTTACATCCCCTCAGATACAGCAACATGCCAGGGAGGAGTTCTGAAGAAAAAAACAAACAAACAAACAAAAAAAACCCCACCACAGTTATGGAATTGGTCTTTATTAACACAAAGCAAAACTATTCTCAGGAGCTTGCATTAAGAGTAAATTAAATCAGAACAATATTAATAGTTAAATGCTAATTTTCTTTGTGTGTGTGAGGCTAAATACAATTTATGGTGCCTTACTAAATAAGCAAAGGATTAATAACAGAATGAGTCTTCCCGTAATTATGCACCAGGGTTTCCCCTGAAATTCCTCTGAAAAGTCTCCTGTTGACTGCGTCAAACGCAGGGCAGTAGACCAAATGAGGCAGTCAGTTCCTACATTTGCATATGTTTGGCAGGAATTGTGTGTATAATGACAAATTCAGAACAATGTACTGATCTTCAGAAGAAAACTAGAGTCAGTGTGTCCTGCTTTAGTGAAGAGACTCTTCAAAACACAGCAAAGAAGCACCAAAGGGGTGCACAAGCTAATTAACACACATTTTAACTTTTACTAAAATTTATGTACAAAGACTGTTGCTTTATGCACTTTACAGATATTCACAGTAATCCCGTATGGGAAAGCAGCCAGAAGGCTGGCAGATAGCACACCTAAAAACTAAGTTCGGACCACTGCAATGATCACAGTCTGTTAAACTTCATACCAATGAAGTAAACCACCACCACGTTCTCATATGTAACTCTGAAGACCTACTACTAAAATTGTGGCACTATCATGAACTGCCAGTGCTGAGCTGTTAGTACTAGCTCTTCTTCATTTACTTTAAGAAAATTTAAAACAATTCTGACTTTCAGAAACATCTGAAAAGGGATGGCTTTTTGAAGGAACACCTCATCCTTGCAGCAACAGTGGATAAAATACTGTGCAATTTAACAGAGAATTAGAGGGAAAAGTATCACTAGAATAATTTATTATAATTTCATGAAAAACTGGGATTTTTTTCTACCTGATAGCCAGTTTTGCTTTGTTTTACAGTATTATGGGACTTTTAGATAAAGTGATACGTTACACTTTTATTTTTTCAGTGCATTTAACTGCCCTCCACACGACAGCTTTCTTGACAAATATGTGTCACAGGAAGAGACTGGACAGATTAAGACAGGCCTTCTGACAGATCCCAACTGTAATTATTGATACAAAGACATCAGAAGACATACCCATTTCTAGCAAGAATCTGCTTTAATCCTATTTGTTCGCACCAATGATCTTTAGACAGTGATGTGGCTTTGCTACTGCAGTTTGTGGACAAGACAAAAATTGGTGGGGATAATAATAACAGCTTGTTAAATCATTTGTCAAAAAACATATTTTAAAACAGCCAAATGCAAGCAATTACTGCAGGGACAAATAACGCAGGCAGTATGTACAGGACAGGAAACTATCTTGGCAAGCAGTGCCTTTAAGAAGGATTTAGAGGCTGTCACAGATAATCATTTCAACATGATCTTTCCGTATTATGCTTTGACAGAATCACTATTGCAATGGGGAGCAATACACAGAATTAAGTTCTCTTGCAATCTAAACCGTATTGGCAAGACTGTTATGAGATTACTGTGACAAGATTTGTTTTCCACATTTGAAAAAAGATGTGCAAACAGCAGACAGAGTTCAACTGAGAGAGAAAAATATCCCAGAAGACAAAAACCTCTGGTGGCTTAATATCAATACTTGTAACACGGAAATTAAGGAACTCAGCTCATGAAAGAGAAGACAGAGAGGTGGCTTGCCCAATGTCAGCGAAGCGCACAGAAATGGTATCCAGTAGTAAGCTGTACACATTCTCTGACAAAACAAAGCAAGATCCCAGTTTATGGAAGCTAGAGACAACATGAAACTTCAAACAAATTGATTTTTTTTTCTGACTCAACTTAATCAGTGTTTATCATTTAGAGTCTTGAGAATTCAGCATTTAGGAGCTGGTGGGGGAAGAAATAAAATACACCCCAAACTGTCCCACATAAAGGAAGCTGGGTTTGGTGGCAATGATAGCCTCACTGTGTCTCTTATTTCCATGAAAAATTACCATCTATATGCTGAAGTTTACAGGTTTTGCACAAAGTCATTGATTTATTAAATCACAATTGATTCAAAAGATATTTTTTCCAATATACAATCGTCCATACATATCTTAGGCTTTTTGTCTTTCTCTGAAGGATTAGATACTGGCTAACTGGTACATAAAATAGTCTTTAGCTTATGATTATTTGTTATTTCTTTGTCATGTACCTTGTGAGCTTGTGTCATTAAATCAGTGCGTTTTAGACACAGCTAACATTCTGATAGCTCCTGATCTCTTTTTGGGATAAACTGTAAACTTCTGAGAACTAAAATAGAACTCATAGAACTTAATATAAAGAACAATTGAGAAAAAAATAGGATGACTGGTCTTACACCAACTTCTGTTGGACTCAGAGATTTAATTCACTTTCTTGAATTTACACCTTAAGACCATGAAATGTATTAGTCATCACAAAGCTAGGGAAAATAATCTTTTAAATGTGGTTTAGAATAACTGCTTTAAGCATGATACTTTTCTATACTACTTGAAAGCAGCTTCTATATTTAAATATACTTAACCATGACCTTTTCCTAGTCTCTCTCTTTTTAATTAGAACACTTAAATTATCACATTCAATCACAGAAAAAAGTCTATTTGTATAAAATTATTTACAAGATTTTATGCATCCCTTAACAACTCTATGAACCTGATCCAAGGCTCACTGAAGTCAGCAGGAACTGCTCATTAATTTAGAGAGGTTTGGCACAGCATCTAAAGTTATAATATTGGTCATCACGGTTTCAGCAGAAAACCTGATGTTGACATCAGCTTGTATTGCTAAGATAAAGTGTCAGGGGTTTGTAGCACTTTTAAAGGAAATAACTGTGCATTTTTAAATCCCTTATGTCAGCTTTTCTATAGAGGACTTTCACATTTATCAAAAAGTCTATGATGGATATTATTATGTTAAGGGGTACTCTCTACTGACACTAGTATAGGAGTATTTCATATTCCAGTCCAAAGAATGGCTGAAATCATTCTAGATAGGTAATTTTTTAATTCACTAATGGAACTTCCCAGGTCTTTCTGTTCAGTTTATTAATACTTGCTTGATGAATCAGCTCAGACGGACATTAAAATGCTGTAGCTAAGGAAAGAGAACATTCTTAACAGTTAAAGAGCCACTTAACCAGACCAGCTGGGATTCCTCTATATTAAACACTGAGTAAAAGTACACCCATAACTTGGTAACTGGTATGTGCCACTCTCTATGGACAAACACAAAACACTCAATTTTACTTGTCTGCAGACCTTTGACATACTAAGACTGGCTTCAAGTAACCTAACTTTAGGCACCTAATTTAGGTGCCTTGAGATGGGAATGACAATCTGTATTGGGCATAAATGGCAGCATTTGGGTAGCAAGCATCTGGAGAGGTGACCTGTGGGGCAGGAGATGACCAAAGTAAGGTGAGATTAATCCAGGCTTAAAATCTAGAAATCTATTCGTTCCAGCCTATGCAAGGAGAGAAGATAAATTTTATGTTGTTATGCACAGTCATTGGATTTGAATGAAAAATATCTTCATAATCCCCTTGTTAATGACAGTAACTGAGTTGTATCTGCTTAGGTAATTCCCAGTCATCTGCCAGTCCCAACACAAGGACCAAACACAAATAGGCATAGCTTATTAAAGTAAGAACTTACAAGCCGCCATAAAATTTCATTGACTAGTAAATATTTCTGGGTTTTCTGGCTTTAAGAATAAGGAACTTTCATTTTATGATCATTTCTTTATACCTAATGCTTTCTTTTGAGAACTAAACCACCATTTTGCTAAATATTAAGGAGTTCAGTGTCACCGATTTTCTAGGGGTATGGTTGTATCTTGGCAGCAAGCATCACTTCAGAAATCCCCATTTCCTGCCTGAAGAAATATTTCAAGGACAAATAACTTTGAAATTACTTTGAATTACATTATTGAAAATTTCAAGCTAACTTCTGGCCCTCTCACACTTGAAAAAAATCACATTTCAATGTTCTATTATGACTAGGTAACATTAAGCTCAAAGCACTGTATATGTCGACAAATAACACCATCTAGTTTTATAATATTTAAGATTGACTATCTATCTGACCACACAAATAAACAGAAACATGCACCTTCAAAAGTCAAAAAACAAAAGTCACAGAAGAGGTATAAATGACTAAGTTGATAGTCTGTTTTCATCAGCTGTTCAGCAGACATGCTGTAGCCACTGATACAATTCTGAGTAAAGCCAGTTGTACTGAAATCTTTCTCATGAAGACTAGACACAGGGTACACCAGCTGCAGGCAGATGATATCCATAGAAATAAGGAATATCACACGGAACAAAGCTAGGATAGCTGTGGTCATACAGATCAGTATAATCCACTGATTCGTTAAGCTGAGGATTTAGGTGGTTTACTAGCTCTGCTTCTGAGGAGAGCAATAACTTCTCCTGGACCTGATTCTCATCTGAGCTGCAGCCCACCTTGCCAGTAACAGAGAGGAGTCAGTGTTGGGCAGATACCACTCCTCACCCCAGCCCAAGCATACGTGCCTCTGTCACATGGAAAATGGTCCCAAATGATCTTGCGAAAAGCTACAGGTCCAAAAACTGGGTTGAACACTTCTTGGGTCATCCTAACCTAAATTCTTCAAAAAAAGTCATTTACCATAAAACCATCAATCCTGCATTTAGAAATGGCATCAGTAAAACGTATTTTTCAGAGTCTCATCCCATTCCTTCAGCAGTAACATTAATATAGATCCAGCAAAGATTTCTGAGACACAGTGTTTGCATGCCTGAGCTGTAGCGAGCATATGTAGCAATGCTGGCACTGTCCAGAAGTGCTAGACTGGCTCTGCATATGACATAGGCTTGATTTGTGCTTGAGCTCCTCTGGGATTTCCAGGCAGATAAATAAACTCTTTAGCATCCCTCTGAAAAAAATTACCAGGCAGGGAAAGAGCGACAGCCTTGTTGCATTACCAGAGCTAAGAAAAAAATTTGCTCTCATTAGAAAATGGAGATTTGTAACTGAGAAGTGCTTTACTGTTGGTCTTAATTACTATCATAGGACTTTACAATGAAATTGTAAAGCAGAGCCATCATGGCAGTGTCAATATATCTCTAGTGCTATCATGAGTTAATGAACGAAATACTTTAACGGCTACTAAACATACAGTTATTTTCCATTATGCATCATCTCCAATGAGAAGGGCTTAGTTTATTTATTAGCATTACTTTTATTTTGCTGAAAAATCTTCTTAGAACATCTAAATATTTTATAGCAGTTGTATCAGCAGCTGAGACAACTACAATAAAGCCAAACAGATTAAGTATTTTGCCTTTCTCCTAAACCTAAAATACGGATTTATCTTCATATTTTTATGAAATGGATTCAGAAATTGCACATGATGTGGAGTGCCCTTACTGAACAGGCTGATAGTCTCACCAGGTATTTGGATGGCAAAAGGTAACAGTATGGTCTGAGAAACTCTTTAGTCAATCATTTTTAAGCAAGATATAAAGGGATATAAAAGTCTTCATTTGAAACCTCTGACATTTCTGAATATCTAACTTAAAAACTATTGCCTAGTATTCCCTCTGTAGGTTTATTTTCTGACAGACATGTGATGCTGAGCAACTTTTGAACATGCAGAACATCTTCTTTTGCAGAGTTCTGCAGTTACTCCAGGCAGAGATCTTCACCCCACCTCACAACTCTTTAGTATTTCTGATACATGCAGTTGCCTGATTCAAGCAAGGAAGATGTTTGTCACTGAGATTTCAGGTGCCTAACATTGACTGCACTGCAGAGCAGTAAAATCAGCCTTGGTGCAGTAGGCTATGTGGGTCTTCCAACCTGGTGACCATGGCCTTCTGATGCAGGGAACTGACAAGTTCAATTCATTTTCCCTCACAGTCCTGCATTGAACTAGTCCAATGACATTTAAGACCTGAGGCAAGCAGCATTTATTAAATAATCCTCTTGCAATCTTACAGTAGATGCAGGTAATACTTGGTATAGTAACAAGATTTGACTGTGCTTTTATGAACAGTTTGATAAATAAAGCTTTCTTATCTTTAATCAAAATTTTTTATAGTTATTATTTAGGAAATTAGAGGAAATTACGCTTTTAAATAGGTATGGAATTACAGCTTATTTCACTGAGGACGCATGAACATTGATAGCCAAGTTTCTAGCAGAATCTGGAAGTTTTGCTTGTGAATACCTGGAATATATGTTTCACCTTGGGCCACAAAAGCTATTACCCTGTATCTTATTATATTTGAGTACATCATGTATAATCAGATCACTCACTGTCAAAAATTGAAGAAAAAAAAAGTACAGCAAAATAACATTTGCTCTTATTGCTGCGTTTCAGACCCTGCATTATATTATACCTCAATCTTATTAAAAGACTTTTCCTACTTACTATCAAAAAATGGACGTAGATACTTGTTGTATCCTTTTATTATTTTTTGTATAGTTGGAGGTAGAATTTCATCTTTTCCTTCAGCTTCAGGTATTTGCATTGACCTAAAAGGAATGAAAAAAGTCAGGGTGCTCTAAAAGAACATCATCAATTATAGCAGAGATGACATTCCAGGAAAATGCTATATTAGTTTCAAGGTTACTGACAACTACTGCCCGTCAGATAACTTATCGTGAAACATTTGTACAATTGCATTTCACAGCACTGTAGAAAAAAAATTTCTAGAAAATATCACATTTTATAAAATTTATTAGTCCCTTATTGGAAAGAATGTCACTTTTATACCTTAAAGTCTATAATTTCTTTAAAGTCTATCACTTCTTAACACCTCACCTGAGAAATAGTTCAGTCTTCTTAACACTTTCTCTGTAAATATGGCATTATTGTTATAATCTAGGAATGTGGGAAGGGTGTTGGTTGTTTATTTCAGTGGTTAAAATTCATTTTACATAGTGAAATACATTCAATTTAGCTCCTGGAGAGAGACAGCAACCTCAGAGATTAGGGCATAAAAACACTTTCAAAATTCTGCTTTTACAACACAATTATTATACAGGTTACAGAAATAATCCTGTTGGGCAAAATCAGAGAAGCATGAGAATGTAAACTACTCCTTTGTTCAGAAACAGCTGCAAATATGATCCACGAAAGTCAAACATAAAAGACAAATCCCATTTTTGTCCTGAGGCCCCTGCAACAGCCTCACTGAGGGGGTAAGTGAAGGAACTAGGGAAGATGCACACCTGAATTATAATTTTTTACTGAGACCATATCAGGATTAATTTTTATATATTCCCCACCCTTCACTTTTTATGGGTCTTAGTGGTTAGCAGCTGTGGGAGGGATTCCTGGGTCCATTAAGGGTGGTTACACTGAAAGCAGCCGTCCCATAGTGAAAGATACCACAGCTTTGCTCTTCATTTCTGCCTAACCCCTAAGGCGAGCACCCTGACAGTGCCAGCAGTGTGTGATCACCTATCACAGGTTCAGGCTATGCTCTTTGTCAGTTAAAACACAAGTGGTACTGGCTGCTCATTGCCAACGATTTGAGAAAAGCAGGGGGATGGCTTTTCTTTAATTCTGAAGGTGAGAAGCAAATAATTGACTGACTCAAGGAAGCCCAGCTGGCTGCAGGCAGAGGTATTGTCTCTGCTGATGGAAAGTAGCCACCTATATATTCACCAGGAGAGGGTCTCTCTGTTTCTTCCCCCCCACGTCAAAAGTAACTTGTTAAGAGTGACCAGCTCTACCCCTTAGCTCTCCTACAGCAGCTAAAAGAGCTGTAGCAGTTCCACCCTGGGGAAAAGGGTGTATACACAAATTGATGGCTAAGAGGGTACCAGTGTTTTGTGGTCTTTCCTAGTCCTGCCAAATCCTTACTGAATTTTGTCTTCTTAATTTGTCCTAAAGCTGCTCCTGAAAACCCTGCTCGCTCTTCCTAATGATATTTCTGGGCCTCCTGTAGCTTTCCAAAGCTTACTCTTTTGATTTTAATTTTACTATATTTCTGAAATAATTTAAGTTGTTTTGTCAGAAAACTGTGTTTTTCATCCACAAGGAATAATCCAGTATCTTAGGCTGTCAAAACTTAAATGCTAAGATGATCTCACTGAATGCATGTGGCCAAATCACACTGTGGTTTTAGATGTTGTGTCCACTGTCTTGAAGTGCTGCTATTGCTCTGTAAGTTTTCTGTTCACCAGACCATATTCCCACATTAAGTGGCTGTTTTTCATTAGCAGTCTTGTAATACATACAGCTTAGATATTTGAATGATCCTATTTATTTCCCTTATTTTGTCCCTGTTTTTTATTTTTTTGTTGCTAGAGAACTGTGTTATTACTTTACTTGATGTTAAGTGTAGCCTTGTGTAATGCCCGCATTGAGGTAAGGAATGTTTCTCCTGTAAGTTGTGTCCTAAAGAAACAAGCATGGTCAGGTTGAGTTGAAATGTGAATATAAATAAAAAGGCCATGTTATACAAAAGTGTTGGAATTAGAAATGTATTTGAATTTAATTCTCTTCTTAAATATTGTACTTGCAATAGATATTTCTGCTTTTGTAATATACATATAATTTTAGCTAAGTGCTCAATGAGCTGCATGAGTTTACATTCACAGCTTCACTGGATTGTTCTTGAATAACTTTCAGATATTGTGAAACAATGAAGGAAAACTTGTCCCTTTTCCACTGCAAGGGTACAATATTGTTCTGCTGATCAGTATGCAACTGCAGAGTGGTCTGGTGCGTTACCATTAACACGTCTTTTCTGAAACATATCTTAAATATTTGGAATTATTGTATGGAAGTTCTTCCCTTAAATCACTTTTGGTACCCTTTGAGGTAATTCTTGAGTTCCCTCATTAATACCTGATGTAGCCTCATATATTTGGTCTTTGATTTTTCTGGTTAAGTAAGAACTTCTTGGCATGGAAAAGCTGTTGTGCAGTAACTGAGGCTGTGAATTAATGGGGCACTGTATCTTGTGTGCTATTTTGCCATACACTTTTTGAGAAGTCCTATCATAGTAAGCCAATATATGAGAGGAACCTGATGCCTCCTAAATGCGGGTGTGCAGTGTTACCTTCCTGGTAACTTTGGGGATACTCAGAAGCAGATTCTCAGTGTTGAAAGGCAAGGAACCTGCAGATGTTACATGCCTTAAGTGGTTTTGCTTATCTACATTTTAAGGGAGGATGCCCTGTTTCCTTTAAAGTGCTCTTCAATTCACGTGCCCCATTCATCACTAAGCAAGAGTGAGCTCACAGCTGCACACATTCCTCTATTCTGTCATATAGCCTTATGCAGCGATCACAAAGGATAAAAGTAAAAGCTGAGACTCATTCCTCTTACACGTGTACATCTTCTCATCAATGCACCTAAGCTTCTCTTTTACCCAGTATTTGTGTTGTTACATTTAACTATTTAACTGCACATGTTTTTCTTCCTCTGTTTTCTGAATGTATTTGAAATACATTGGCCTGCATTTAAGTATGGAAATGCCTTGAAGCAGTTGTTCCAGTCATTGAGGAGAGAATAGGCTTTTATAGAAGAAAACAATATATATATTTATTTGACATCCAGGAATATCTATCTGTTCTGGGCTGTCACGTATAATACATGTTTTAAACTCATCACGTTCAATGACCTGTGCTTGCTTTTATATAAGCTGACTTATAATCGTTTAATTTCCTTATTTATTTTTATGGCTCAAAAACTTCATATTTTTACATGCTAGGCTAAACTTGGAAGGTACAACAACTACTTGTTATTTAAGATACCTTCAGGTTAGTGTCTTAACAGAATTGATTAACGGGGGGGGGGGGAAAGAGGAGCATCTGCCCTAAACAGTAGTAGATATCACCACTTAAAATAAAAGTACAGTCTAGACACATGTACGGGAATATTTTTCCTGGCTATTTTTTGTCAGAAGTTATGTATCATGTAACAGTCAGAAACACCTTAGAACTGAAAGAAGAGAGAAACAAAATGCCAAACACAGTCTGAGCAAGCTTTTGAAACATTCCCCTCAGGAAAACCTAAGGAAAAAAAGCTTTTTTCAGGCAATCCACTGACAGGCAAAGGGTTTACCAATGCGAACAAAGGTGTTACTTCTTGTTTCATGCTTGACTGCTCAAGGATACAGGCTTTTGTATGTTTTTTGTAGATAAACTGCAGCAGAATCACCTACATCAGTGATTATTTCTCTGCTTCAGAACAGCCAGTACTGTCACGGGTTTTTGGTTAACTGGTGAGGTTGAAACAGCGTCATTACGTTACCACTTACTGGATACAGGAACAAATACTTAAAAAATGTAAGTGCTCTTAAACTTAGCCAAAAAAAAATAAACATCCCACAGAATTTTCTGGACCTGACCCTATAAACCCAGGCTAGCATTCTCTAATTTGAAAACACCCTTCCTGAGATAAATGAGAGCCCTTCTTGGGATCAAATAGGATATATTTACTTAAGCTGGTTCCTGATAATGATTTGAAGTGTAAGTTCTATTGATGACTCTGATAAATTTGCCTTAGTTTTTTCATTTCTACTTCTTAATAAAAAAAATTTCTGGGCAAGTGATCGTCCAGGCAACTCAGGTATAGATTTTAGTATGCATGTCTATGATGTGATAGTGATGCAATTTAATGATGAGTGCTGAAAGTGAAGTTAAGAAATATCGTTCAGGAAGGGAGAACTAGAAAGTAAGGTGGAGTCTGATAGCCTGGTGTGACACTGTTAGCATGTGTATTGTGACAGATCATGTCCTCTGTATATGATAGGGAAAACGAGGCTTTGGCTGTCTCTAAACTTTGAAAAAAAAAAAAAGCACACACACAAAAAATTAAAAAAGCCCACCAACCCACCATTATTGATTATAAAGTACTCCATAGCGGAAATTCTCTTCACACGTTAGCTGGAGCTTATACAAGTGGGATATCTAAGGGGCCACTTGAGGAGCAATCTTGACCCCTGCATCAGTGCAACTCAGTCCTTGCATATTGCTTAGAAATATTTTTCTGTTTCAGCGCCAAGCAGGATAGGTTTTGTTTTAAACAGCACTTTCACCAAACCTTCCTGATTTGTGCACTGGAAAAAGGCATTTCTGTACCTAAGCATTATCCTGGCTGTGAGCTAGCCAAGGGGCAGAGCTGCTTCTCAGCCTGTGTGGGGGTTTGGGTACAACATGACCAGATCAGCTCAATGCTGTGCACTTGTGTCCAAGCTAAACAGGTGCTGTGCATGCACATAACTTCCATGGGTACTATACAGGTATGAACTGTGCTTCTGAATACTCTTAGCCACGTGAAGCTGTAAGAGAGGATTAGCAAGGTCTAGCTGATAACAATGAAGGCAATTATACACCGCAGGCAGAACATCTTGGAGAATTTTGCCTCCTTGTTACTTAGATGCTTCTGAAATGTTGGTTTCTTAGCAGTGTTTTATTACTGCAAAGCCATGAATCATCCAGTGATTATACAGTGTGGCAAGTCACAGCTGACGAGGAAGGAAGGTGGAATTCAAACAAGTATGTGTTCTGGACAAAGATCTTTTTATAGCACTGGAGAAGGTGGGGGAGATGGATGTTTTAAACTCCCTTTCAGGGGACTGTTCCACCTGCCCTCCACCCACCAAGTGCAGGCTTTATCTAAACATGTGTTCGCACGCCCACTTGAACTAAAGCTCAGGCAGAATTTTATCTTGAGGAATTTACTGGGAGACCAAATAGGTTAGGCAATTCTACACAGAGAATTGGCTAACAGATTTTAAATATTGCAGTTAAAGGTGATAGTGACAATTATTTAACCTGTCTGTGCTTGCATTTCTTATTAGAATTACTTACAAAGAATAAATTTTTCTCAATTTTTATCTGATACAATATTCACACTCCCAACACAGTAATCCTTCGTTTGAGGGATCATTTGCTTAAATTCTTTTCTTTTTTTTCCCACCATCACTCTTCTCAGTGAAAAAGCTGTAACTCAATCAAGACAGCTGAGATGATTCATGAAAGAGTTCAGTCCTGTATTTCTGTTATTAATATCCAGGTTGGTTAATCTTTGTAAGAAGCAGGATTCAGCTGTCAAGTAAATTTGGCTTTGTTACCTGGTCAGATATATTTCTAATTGAAAGTAAATTGATTATAAACCAACTGATATTATTATACATTGAAGAAATATCTTTTGCCAAATATTTCTTACCTACACATCATCAATAGAAAAAGGGTTCTGAGACTGAAGCATTTAAGACTGCACATTGTCAGGTGTGGTTTCAAAAATTCTTGTAGCTCCTAAAAAAAAAAAAGTGCAAGGGTGATGTTTTACAACACATTTGCATTTCAGATACATAAATTTCACAAGGTTTTCAACACTAAAGGTAGCATATCTTGATTAGCTGCTGCTATAAATGTATTAGTAAATATCTACAACAACAAAAAAACACTCAAAATTTAAAAAAAGACACAGTATCAGCTATAAGTTAACTTACCAACAAAACTTGCATTCCAGTATAGTACAGCTCTTCCACTTTTGCATGTGTCCTTTAAATATTAGGAAAAGTTGTTGTTTTCAAAAAGTAATGCAATCACATGCAGGAGAATCATAAACACTGAGTTTTATCTTTGCTATTCACACTTGTAAATGTATGCGTCCCTGGCATATCAGTGCACTCCTCTGAATGGAAAATACATAACCCCATCTTAGAACACAGAGCTGTTTAACAGCAAAATCTCTGGTACGTGGGTAGCAACAATACCTATGATACATATCCTTGGTAAGTTTTTGTTAATGAGGAAAATTTAAATGATAGGTTTCTACCTCTAGCTATTAAAAAAAAAAAAAAAAAGACTCTTTGACTGTATATAAATAAACATATATGACCATCCACATTCATCAAAATGTTGGCTGAGGCAAGATGTTTTCTTCTGAATGAATTTCTTTGCTTTTATCAGTATGATTCACATCCTTAATGGTTATTTTAAGTAATCTGTCAGCTCTGTAATCCCTTTCTGGATGCAAAGAGTATCAATCAATAGTTTAAGGCAGTCATGCAACAGATCTGAAATCCATGGACTGTGCAAACTTTTGCTGTATTTCACCAAAGCATTGAAATGTTATTTGTTAGACTTGCTTCAAAACTTTTAAAAAACCCTACAGGACAGGAACATTACCAACCCAGAATCTGAAGGACAACTCTTCAATATTAAGAAACACAAATTAAGTATCTGTTGTAGGTTTTAGGAAGGGACAATCAAACAATACTATTTTCAATATCCAGAATGAATTTTGCAGAAGTCTCTTGCACCTTGATTTCACATTAAATTACTAACAGTAAAGAGTTTGAAGCTCACAACTTGAAGCTTTGTTTCACCATCCTTTAGTGACCAGTGCAAAATGCTAGCCAACTTTTTTACCCCAAAGTAATTTTTCTTTCAGTCTATAGTTCTAGTAAGACAACACTAGTGGTATTTACTTAAATCGGTGCAGTGTGAATGGTATCTGACTTGTATGTAACAGTGGTGAAGTGACAAAACAAGTTGTTAATGTCTCCAAAGAAAAATGAAAGCCATTTCAATGGCTTTTTAAACAAGCAAAAATTCCTAGCATCTTGGATACTTTAAGCATACACCAGCCTGGCAAACATTAATGTCAAAATAAATCATACACTCCTACTGACTTCCACAGAAAATCACGCATGAGACATTAAGAGAGCCTGTAACAGGAAGATACAGCACAAATGAGCAGATGGTGTTGTCAGAACGTTGCTCTCTAAATGCTGATTCTCCTAGTGCATATTGTGGGATCTCTTTTGCGTATCTCATTTTGTGTTTGGATGGATAGTTGCTACATTCACTATCTTTATCTCACAGGAAAATATGCTAAAAATAAGCATTATCTTTCTGGTTTCCCAGAAAACCTCTTACTGACTTTATAAGTACTTCATAAAGCTTCTTTTATATTTAGCTTTTGAATTGCTACTATGAGCTCCTAATGTGTCTGAAGATCCTTTATAAACAGATTAAGGAAACCTATGGATATTTCTGTACTTGTTTGGGTTTAGTTTTTACAGTACTGAATGGGTTGATTACTAATCTCCTTCTAAAGCAACTGGTTTCCCTTCAGATCTTAATCAACATCCAATTTAGCAATTTTTTCAGGGGATGGGGTGGAGAATTTTAGTCTTTCACACACGAAAGGTCAAATCCATTCTATGGTACGTGGATTAATTTTGTATGCTCAGGAAGAGAGAGCATGGAAATAACATGAAGGAGAGGATCTCTTATTTCTCTATAAGAAATCAAGAGATCTAATTGCCATGCCAACTGGCAGCCCGTCACTGCAAAGGGACACTGCATGCCAGCCAAGGAATAGAACTGGGTAGCTACTGAAGTCTTAAGCAGTTTCACAGATAATACTTAAGCTGGATACATAAATCACTGCTGCATGTGCATACACGCTTGCATGCACACACACATTTTGTCTGCTGTCATTTTTTTTTTTATGGGGCTTACTGAGCTGGCTTGTTCCATTGAAAAACCTGCCTCTTGGCATGTTTGTACATCTGGACCTTTCCCGTGTCATGTATTTCTTTATCAAATGCTATATGCTTACAGAAGGATTCCTTCCTGCATATATAGACCTTATTAACTACTAGTATTTGAAACTAGTTCAGCAGGACCCATAATATTTTCTTCTTTCACAGAGCCTAGAAAAATATACATAACCTGTTCTCTGCATGGAATATTGAGCCATTTAGTTTTCCTGGACATACTACATGCTGTCCAGATTATTGTGCATATATTGACACATCTTCATGTTCCAAACATACCGTTAAGCAGTTGAGGCAAAGGTAACAAGTATCTTCCCCAGTTTCCCGTGTGATGAGATAACAACATTTTCTACTTTGAATCAGATCAGATTAGGACTGTAAAATAGTATCTAATATTTTGGCATTTCTCCTGGGAATTCAGTATTTATTATCTTCAGCATGAGAGGAAAAGTGATTTATGCAAGTTTCAAAAAACTCCAAGGCTGAAATGGGTTGAAGCAGAGAGCTGTCAGAGGTAGTAGCAATACCTTAAAATTTCACTGGAAGATAAGTTTGTGTGAATGAATCAAAGGATGAAATGCCTGTTATACTGAAGTATCTTACCCGCAAGTGGATGCACAGAAAAGATTAAAAATTATTAGATGAAGACACTTTTTCATACGGTAGTGGCCATATGCCTGAATACTCATGGCTGCTGTTGCAGGCATCTAAAAACTGCGTGTAGAATTATCTTAAAATAAAAAGTCAATAGTGGTTTTATAGATAGTATAAGCTGAATTAGCATTGCAGTTGCATTTGACATCTGAATCCAAACTGTTGAATGACAGTGCCTTTAAGCAGCTAGCAATTCAGGAAGGATTCATCTGGAGAGCCAAAGAAGTGTAACTACCTCCCCTGCTCTGTATGATCATACTTGCCTTGTCCACTACAACTGCAGCATAGCCAATGAGTCTCTATATATATATTCTTTACTCCATCCTCTGGTTGTTAAATTGGCATGAACCAATTGGAGGGAAAATGAAGGAAAGCTGAAAATACTACTCAGTGGGAGAAAGGGAGTGGATATAGGGAAGGCAGTCACAAGACAAGATTCAGAAGCAGAGGGGCAGAGAGATAGAAAGGAAAAACTTCAGGATGTGGCCCCAGAATGCCACTGTCACTTCCAGATCCTTTATTAATTCGTTGTGCCCTTGGTCTTAGTAATTTGGCATCTGACACTAGATTGCCATCTTCACTGGCTTCTCCAGTTCTTCTGGGCAGTCTTCCTTACTCTTTCTATTTCCAGGTTACATAGGAGATAATTCTATCTCCCTTCAGCTGTGCACAAACAACAAGTGAAAATAGAGGGATTTTTGCTCTTCATTCAGAAAAGCCAGCTGCATGCAACTGATTGACAGTAGTCACAGTATTTTGTGGAATAAAGTGACATGCTATCTGACTTTGTATTAATCTGGATGTCTGTCTATAATAGCTCTAGTTTTATTTTACTTTTTAAGTCCCCCTAAGATACATAGAGCATGAAAGACAAGAAAATGCAAAATTTTCAAAAATTATTTTTCATGGTAAGTTCAACTAATACTGCAAAGAGTGCAGCTTGAGTGAAAAGTAGCAAGAGAAGGTTTTTTTGTGGGGCAAATTAGAAAGAAGGAATAAAACCCAGCAGCAGCAAAACTCCAGGTCTAACTGGGGAATTGACTGATGAAAGTGGACCAATGCATGTGTCTGCATCTCATTATAAAGGGCACACTCTTATTTGGCTGACAAGCTGGCTCTTGGCATACCAGCTAGCTTGTTTCTAAACCCTAGGCACATCTGATCTTGCCTAGCATGGACATAAACCATGGAAAGTCTCCTTGGGCAAGTAAGCAAGGTTAGATTTACTTGGTCCATGGAAAGTAGCTGTCTTGTCATGTTTTCTTTTCAGAGACAGGCAGTATGGGGCCATCTGTGGTGACAGTGCTATGTTAGCAATTAGATGGATGTTAAGTTTCTACTGTTGATATATCTACCAACAGTGCAAAGCAAAATACTGGATTCCAGTTGTGCTTTGATGTTCTGATCAATACAGTTGTCACATGTGCCAGGTAATACAAATAATAGCTGAAAA
The DNA here is from genome assembly GCF_034619465.1 of Leptosomus discolor. Classification (NCBI taxonomy): domain Eukaryota; kingdom Metazoa; phylum Chordata; class Aves; order Leptosomiformes; family Leptosomidae; genus Leptosomus; species Leptosomus discolor. The sequence continues at coordinate 16,791,920 of NC_141396.1, read as the reverse complement.
CATCACTTTCACACTGAAACACTCAGGAAGTTCCTCCAATCCGTACAACATCTTTCAAGTTTTGTGATCTGAGATGGTTTTGTCAAAGATATTGTTCAACAGCAGAAGATCATATTGTTAAAATAAGTAGAATGAATTTTAAGATTCACCAGAAATTAAAATCTGCTGCTCTGGTGAGCAAAATGAGCTGTAAGTGAAGCCTCACAATTAAACACTGCATATATAGGTATAAGGCATTATATGAGAGTCTTTAAAATGATCCTGAATAAATCTGTATGACAAACAAGTTCATTTATTTAAAAAAAATAAAAAATAATAACATGGCAAGATTTCAAACTCTATCAGCAACAATTCAGTGATATCAATATCCCAAATTATATACAAGTTAACATGCAAAACCACCATCCTCAAAATACACTGGAAGGTCATAAGCTAGGTCAAAGAAATCCATTGTTGCAGCCATTTAATTTTTCTTTTTAGTATCAGTACTTCTAACCACAAAAGGTGTAAGGACTGGCAATATGCTGCTAATACTTACAGTATTAAGTATATGAATACTATCTAATTGTTAGAGACATTTGCTGTTCTAGATTGAGGTCTGTATTTCTCGCCAAGTTCTCTGCATTATCAATTTCATAAACATCAAAGCCTTAAAGTAACTTACATAACCTATAATAGGATTATTTTATATGTTTATGTGTGGTTTTCACTCTGTGCATTTTAAATAGATTAGTATGTATCTTGGGTTAGCTGGGAAATAAGTTTGTTGGCAGAGATGTTTTTATTGTTTTCCTGGAAAATTAATTTCAGATTTATAACAACTGGGTGTTTAGGATGGCAATACGATTCTGGGAGTTACCTTCATGGAACAAGTGTCAGATGTCCTGCTTCCCACCAGCTGACACTGAAGCTGAAACTGAAACTGAAAAGGTTTCAACAGAAATTGATGTAGTAATAAACATTCACAGAATAAGTTTTAATAAATGAATGTGTTCATGTGACTGCTTGAACATAGCACTCATTACACGGTCTGCTCATATCTACTGAAAAAAACAATAGGAAGTGTGCCATACAGGTTATTTTCTAGTAAAAAAGGCAATGGATTAAATAACTTACCTCCACCTTATTCCTAAATACGATTTTGGATTAGCTGGCACTCAAAATCTAGCAGATCAGTGGCATTTGAGTCATGGTTGATGATTACTGCCATTTGTAATTATCCAAATTAATCACAAGTTTGTGGGGTTGTTAATAGTTGTTTGTATGTGTATATAGACTTTTTTACTTAAATCTTTTGCTCTGGTGTGATTTTGGTAGTGGAGGAGGGGGCTACAGAGATGGCTCCTGTAAGGGGCTTCTAGAAGCTCCCCCAGCTCCAATTCGGACCTGCCTCTGGCCAAGGCCAGGCCAATCAGCGCATCTATGGAAAAAAAGTATTTAAGAGGGGGAAAACCTGTCAGGCAAGTCTTTGTGTGTGAGCCTTTGTTTTGGGAGTGGAGAAGAGGAGAGGGATATAAGAGAAGCAACCCTGTGGACACCCAGGTCAGTGAGGAAGGAGAGGGGGAGGTGTGCTGGAGCAGAGATTCCTCTGCAGCCCATGGAGATCAATGGTGGAGCACATGCCCACCTGCAGCCCATGGAGACACCAGAGCAGGTGTCTGCACCCAAAGAAGTCTGTGACTCTGAGGAAGCCTGTGCTGGAGCAGCCCATCTCTGCACAGAAGAGACCCACACTGGAGCAGGGGAGGACTGCAAGGACCCCTCTCCCTGAGGAGGAAGGATCAGCAGAAACAACTTGTGACAAATTGACTGCAACCCCCACTCGCTGCCCCCCTGCACTGCTGGGGAGGAGGAGGTGAAGAAATTGGGAGAAAAGCTGAGCCTGGGAAGAAGGGAGGGGTGGAGGAAAGGTGTTTTCAAGATCTGGTTGTATTTCTCATTATCCTTGGTGGTGGTGGTGTTTAAATTAACTTTATGTTGTTTTCCTCAAGTCGAGTCTGTCTTTTGCCCTTGACCGTAACTGGTGAGTGAGCCCTCCCTGCCCTTTGTCTCAACCCTCCAATCTTTTGGTCATATTTTCTCCTACCCATCCCACCATGGGGGGGTACAAGTGAGCGAGCAACTGTGGGGTGCTTTGTTGCTGGCTGGGTGGGCTTAAACCACAACACCTGCACATCCCAGCTCTGCTATCTGTGCAGCTGGACCTCTACAGACATCTGCAAATGTTTAAGAATTGTCTTGTACCAAACCACAGGTCTCTAAAATCTGAGATGTTTACTGGCTTTTTAAGGTGTACATCAACATTGCAAGGTCCTCCCACACCAAATCACACAGACAGTGAGGGATCACCTTCTGCCACTCCAATCTGTGTTCGACACTCACAAGTCACAGCCCACCCATGTGGCTACACTACAGCAGTGAAGAGCAGAGAGGTGCTCAGTTTTCACACAGTTTAAAGAATTAATGTGTTTGAGTCAAGTCAAAGTGGCAGGCAACCTTCAGAGGCTGCAAATGATGAATGAAAGTGCAAGGACACCTAACAAAGGTTTTGAGTTTGCAGGAAGGTGCAGACAGCCTTCATGTGGGTAACACAGTTGGCTTGGGTGGTCTCCCACTGCCCAGCTGAGACCTGACAACCGCCTAGGTAAGCACTTTAGGTTACCAAGTTCCTAGAGGGAACACACAGGTGTGGACTGAAAGCAGATACAGTGCGGCCACAGCATTGATATCATACTTCACTAGTTACACAGACCAGGCTAACTTGTTTCTATAGCCTGTAGCAAAATGGAAGCCACAGTTTTGTTTGGGCGCTATCCAAGTAGATACGATTAATATAAATAGTTGAAAAATCCAGAAAGTTACATAGAATATGCTGGTTCAGGTTAAGAAAGTAACAACTTGATTTGAAAAGACAAGTGAAATCATATCTTTCTGATGCCAGCTTAAATTATTGTTCCTTATGAAAGCTAACAGAGATAGAGTCTTCTAGCTCTTCACCTGGAGGAGAGTCTCCTCAGATAGACCCTGATGTCTGTGAGTTTGCTCAAGCATTCTCATGTAGAAACTATCCGGGACCCAACTAATCTGCCTGCGGCTTCCCTCCATGCAGCCTCTGGCATGGGAGAATGAGGGACATCTCACTGTACGTCACTGAACACATGCTCAAGGCCGTGAGGGAAAAAATACTAGCCCTGCAGTAGCAGATCAGGCTTAATCACATCCAGCTTCTCTCCTCATTGAACATTTTGCAACGTGCCTCTGAGATTTATGACCGAATCAGCCCCTTGGTTTGCCATTAATTTTGTTCGCACTCACAAAGGCTTGGTCAGGGGAAAAGAGGAAGAAGGGAGGGAATATACCCCAGCGATGCCTTGTTTTCCATGCAAATTATGAATTTGAATCATAAGTTTTTCCTGTTTTGGCTGTTCTTATGCATGCCTGTAAACCTCCGGAAAAGTATTATTTTTCTTGGGACACCTAGTCACCAAACAGCTACTTGTCAGTTTGAGTTCGAGGTTCATGATTCCTCACTGAATTAGTAAGTGTCCTGTAACGAGGAGCTAACTGTTTTGAGCAGTGCAACAGGATGAAAGACTAGGAAAGACAAAGTAAGGTTTCAAAGCTGTTCAGGTTTTTTACAATCTAGGAAGATTTTGCATTTGAAATGAACTGGCAGAAATTAATGTAATTAAAATTACTCAGTAGAAAAATGTACATCAGCACGTCATAATCACAGGAAGAAATGCTTTTAATTGTACAGCCACGCAAAATGTGAATGCTCTCAAAGTTCGGTGTCCTGGGCTCAGCTGCACGCTTGTGTACCTGCCAAGGCTGAAGCCAGGGGAGTTTTTCTGACTGAGCTGTGGAACTGAGCTCAAGTTCAGTCTAAGAGGAAATCACAAGATGGTTTTGAAAATACGTGGTATTTTTCAATAAAATGTGTATTTCAATTTTTTTTTTAACTAATCTTCCCACGCGGTATGTGTATGACTGTTTCAGGATCTTCCTTTTCTTTAAGTACATACTGCTTTAGCTTTATTCCATGACAGTCATTAGAATTAGCTGGAGTTGTGTTGTGATGAAGAGCAACATTTAAGAACCGTATTTATAAAGTTTTAACAGACATTGAAATTATGTATCTAGGCAGGTGATTCTTTCAATAATTAAAAAAAAAAAAAAAAAAAAAAAAAAAAAAAAAAAGCCTGCTAGAGAAATAAAATGCTTTCCTTTAATTCAAATATTTCCTTTCGTCATGACTCAATGATTTTAATCAACATGATCTATTTTCATTCAAATACTGTACACCTTTCTAAGTACTGGCACACTGTTCCTCTACATATTCATCTGAGGTGAGATATGCAGATTTGATTGGGATTTGGGGGGAAAAAATGGAAACTGGCTCTTAAATTTTATCTTCCTGGGAGAAGTTTCTCCATATGCCATTCACTGTTTTCAAAAACAAGGTTTTGCAGGCTTTTGGGGGGAAACTCACTTCTCAGAGTTGACTTATTTCACCAATAACAATTCGAATTATTCTGTAATATTTTAATCCAGCAGAATGCATCTTAGTAATACCTCAGAGAGGAAAAAAACTAACATTTTTTTAAAGCAATTGAGCGGGGGGGCGGGGGGCGGGATGAGAAGGGAAGGCAAGAGTACCCCCAGGAAAGGAGCAGTGCTGGGGCCAGGCTCCCGGCGGGAGGGTGCCGCGGTCCCCGAGGGCCGACGCGCCTTACCTGCAGCCGGGGCCGGGGCCGCGGCCCCTCCGCGGCGGCGGGCGGAGGACGGAGCGCGACGGCCGCCTCCGAGCAGCCTCGCAGCCGGCCGAGGACTGCGGGGGCGCCGCGCCGTGGGGCCGCGGGTTCGAGCACGCCCACGGCCGAGGGTGGGCGGCGGTGGGAGAAGGCCCCCCCCCCGCTCTTGCTAGCTTGAGCCCCCATAGGTGCTTCTATGCAGCATTGTCCCTTCCCTGCCACTCCTCCTTTGCTTAATGTCACTTACACCCCTTTTCAGTTTCTGCTGGATTTGGGGGAAACGATGCCGGAGAGAGAAGCGGTGAGGGATCCCCGCCAGAAAAAAATCAGTGGCAGCACTGCCCACCGCTGCTTTTTTTGCCATGCCACTGTAACAAAGCTTGCACAAAAGTTCCTGCTTATCGCCTTGTTTTCCTTCTTGCAGTTGTCACGTCCCTGATACCCTGGGTGGAAATGTCCACCTTGTTCTATATTTGATGTGGAAATGTTCTCGGTATATTCAGGTAACAAGTTTTTCTAGGAGTGACCGGAAGAAAAACATTAGTTTTGCAGATGTTACTTTCCAGTCTGACCTTTCACTTCAGGAGCTGCCTGCATCTTGCAGATAGGTAAAAGTTCCACTTTCTGTGGAGAAACATTATTCCACATACGCAAGATGAATGAAACCGCTTAGGGAATGTGATTCCCAACCCAGGCTGTGTTAGGGGAAGCAAGTTTTGACAGAGTTTAAGATCTGCTGTCAGAAATCATTGCCTGTAGCTAGGATATGAGGAAAAGAAAAAGAAATCCTTCCTGACAGGGTCAATATCACCAGTATTAAAATACGGTATTGCTGGTGCAAGCTGTGGAGGAGGAGAAAGAAGATGATTTTTATAACTTTGGTTTCAACTATTAGTGCTGCTTTTGGGGACGAAAGAGTTGACAACTGTTGAAGACAGTAAAGGCTGAGAGATCCCCACCCTATCTTCTAGTAGTAAGGACCCTCAGATTTTTCTTCCTAGCACGTACTAATTTCAGTTCATGTCAGAAGAAAGCATGTATTGTTTGCTTAATCATAGAATCATTTGGGTTGGAAGGGACCTTTAAAGGTCATCTAGTCCAACCCTCCTGTAGTGAGCAGGGACATCTTTAGCTAGATTAGGTTGCTCAGAGTCCTGTCCAGCCTGACCTGGAGTGTTTCCAGTGATGGGGCGTCTACGACCTCTCTGGGCAATTTGTTCCAGTGTTTTACAACCTTCATCATAAAAAAAAAATTCTTCCTTATGTCCGATCTAAATCTGCCTTCTTTCAGTTTAAAACTAGTTCTTTTTCTTAATTTCATCTTTAAATTATTTACTGATATGTTGTTATAAGAGGCTATTTTGACACCATGTGCCTGCTATGACAGCTCCCCCCAAGCTACAGAATGTGGGAAGATCTGAGGCCCAAAATAGGAGAGGAAAAACATATATCTATCTCCACGATGAAAAATGGAACACGTTTGCCTACTGTTGTGTGCCTTTCTGCTGCTGTTATTGCCTAAAGCTCTTATTTGTTACTGCATCTGTGGGCAGGAGAAATTAAAGAAATGTAAAATCCCATATTCCCTGCAAATGCGGAATGATGATCCAATTATAAGTCAAGAATATGGGCTGAGTGTAGGAGTGGAGGGGTACCTCCCCCCCATATCTCATTTGAACCGTCTGTCTAACTGTGTAACATGTAGAGTGTTTATCTTTTATTCATCAGTCAAGCAGAAAGAACCTTGAAACCCAGTGGAAAAAAATCCCGATTGTTTCTGTTGCAGAACAGCTGCAAGTGGGAGAATCAGCAAGTTTGGTCTCATGTGGCATTTCATGGCATTAGAACTGAAAAAAACAGCTTTAAAGTCAATGTTCTTACCAATTGGAATAGAAATAATGCTACTGTTTCTTTGTTATTTCCAATAGTACTCCAAGGACAGGTTATACCTAATGGGCAGCATCAGAAATCCTTAAATTTCTAGGGATTTCTTTCTACCTACCTCTTAAAACCTATTTCAAGTTGCCACTAATCACAAGTCATAATTTAAATAGAATGAAAATATTCTGTCTGAAAACTCAAAGCGTCAATGTGCCTATTGCCTGTTTCAGTTCACGGTGGTCAAATGGAGAAATGTGAAAAATAATATCTTAAGCAGCTGTCTGAATTTCAAGGCTCTAAGACAGTTGAGATGCATTTGAAAATCTTGGGGAGCACGCATCCTTCTCTCCATACAACAGCCCTGAGCACTGGCAGTCACTGGGAATCCAGATCACTTGAAACTGCACCTGGGCCATAGGCAGTGTGGTAATGTCTGTTGGAGACAAGCAAGTAAATGACAGTGCTTGCCTGAAATATTAAGGCTGTCAGTAAAACCTGTTAATACAAAACTAAAACTCATGCTGATTTCTTCTAAAGCTTATACTGGTCCTTCAGAGTGCCTATGGTTGTCAGTTTATTAATTTTATGTTGGAGCTGTTGCATCCTCAGCAAGGGCTGTACTAGTTTAGGAGCAACTGGCTCATGTGAGTCTGTGCCCATGCACAGCAGCAAACCTGCCTTGTCCCCCCATCAAGAGCCGGCTCCTGCCAAGCCCTTGCCCCCTGTGCACTCCCTGCAGCAGTGGGACTTCTGAAGCACCAAACCCACCACCTGCTTTTGAGCTAGTCCCAGAAGGGGACGGCTCAATTATTAACCCAAAGCTTAAGTCTTTGAATAGAGCCATTCATTGACTGGGAAAATCAGCTGACTCCATCCTCAGGCTGGTAAAGAGTAATGAAATTGTTTCAGAGAACAACTTGCAGAAAAGACTCCTTGAACACAAAAAATCTGGATGCCCGCGGTAAGAAATCATTTAACTCCTCTGTGCGTTTAGCCCTCTGCATCTGTATTAGAGCCTGTGTTGGGTAACTTGTTTTTTTTAGTAGATTTTCCTTACAGGTTGTACTCTCAGAGGGTTGTTGTAACATTCGCAGAACTGATGAAAGAGTGCTGTAATCTGTAATGACTTTCAATAGCTGTAATGTCAAGAATAATAGAAAACATCGTCAGCTTCTTGTATCCCAGGGATTCTTGGAGATGTTTTAAATTCTGATCAGCAGGCTGGCTGTGGGATTTTAGGTGCTTGAACTGCTTGCACAATGACACATTATCCTTACAAATAAACCAATATTAGCATTATTACTTAACTATCATACTGATACATAAAATACTTGGCAATGTGATGTATCATAAATCAAAATGTACCTGTTTTTAATTTGATTACGTTGACATTTAATGGACATTATTTTGGACATATTAATTTAAGTGCAAGTGCTTGGAATACTGACCAAATGAATTCTGAATAAATGCAGTATTGAGTGAGGACTAGAAAATGAGACCAACTAATTGTATCTAAGTTAAATGCAAAGCAAAAAGGTGAGAAAATAGACACTGATCTATAGATTTGATTTAAATCTTCCCATTTTAATGAGGTAACAGGTAATAGTAATGTTGAGGACCTTCAAAATCTGCTAATAGGAGAGTATCAATTTGAAATTACCATAAACAATTCTATTTCATTATTCGGTTCCCAGTGAATGCAATGGAAAGGATAGAAATAACACCATAAAATGTGCTCCATCTTTAGAATTCTTTAAGAAAAAAAAATGTTTTCTGATTACTATAAATTGTGTGGGAAGTAGAAGCGGAGTCGATTCGTGTTCTAATACCTGGTAAGGTCTACTCTCAAATAGGAATGCTTTTCCATGAAAGTCTACATTCTTATACCTACTACAGACTGCATGAATAGTTGCATTTTAAATTATTATAATACTCAGTGACCTGAGTGCAACCATTCCAGATTATCTGAGCCTGTAGCAAAAGTCACACTTAAATAAAACACAATCATTTTTTATTAAGTATTGGATGTCTTCATTTTGTTTTAGACCCATCTTGGTTGAAATTTTTCTCCTCTTGATAAGCATTTACATGTCAAGCAAATGTCTTATTTCACTCCTTGCTGCTTTTTTCGCTGAAGTCGCTGGGGCTTAATGGGTTATTTAAATGTTCATTTGACATCTTGTAAGATTATTCATATCCTGAAATCAAAGCATGTTCTTACTGAAATTGGAGCCTCCTACCACACCTCTCAGTCTGGAGCACTATGGCTCTGTTACCTTGAGAGATGCTGTTATAGGCAGCCAGGATACATCTTGTACCTGAACACCTTTAGCTCAGGTCATGGCTTTTGGGCACCTCGCTACATTTACTCTTTCCATGTAGTGACAAAGCACTCCAGGGTGAAGTCTCCCTAGGAGCAAGGCACCTTCATCTAAAACCACTGTTTCTTTAAAGGTTGTTTTGAGAAGCACATATTTTTGGCTGTATCACTTGTCAGTTGATTCACAACAGCAAGGCTGCATTTGTCATAGCTTCGCTAGTTCTTGCTACACTATTGAATATGTCCAGGTGCTGGCTTTAATGAAGCACTTATGTTTCCATTATGCCCGGAATAATGTCGATACTCAGGATTTAGATTAAATGAATGAGAAAGCTGAGATGAAGACTATTTGATTTTCTTGGGTAATTGATTTTCATTGTATGGTGCTGTCAATGCCTGAAAGGCCAGGTGGATTAACTGATTCTGTCAAGAACAGGCACGCTTGTGCAAGTCTTGCACCATATACAATTTTCCAGTTTATTATCAGAAGGACAGTGGAAATGTGTAAGCCTATGGCTGGGCTGTCTCCTGCTGTTTTGAAAGACTTAGTTTGATAGGGTTTTTTTACTGTCCTGAAAGGCTCACTTTTCATCATGTACCTGTTCGTCTACCAGTAAGAAAAACCCTCCAAAAAAAGTGCTACTGAAACATCACAAAGCAGTTTTCACAATCCCCATTACCACAGGGAGCTGTGAGACATTAATGATATGCATTGTGAGCTCTCTGGCTTGGCTGTTATGTGGGGTAAGATAAATACACTGGAATATAGTTAGCAAGCCCAAATCGTAAGCACGACATGAAAAGCTGTGAGGCATCAGGCTCACTCTAACTGTCCAGACAGAAAAATTTGCTGAGTTGCTGTTGTGTAGTCCTAGAGATAAAATTGGATTGCTGGAAAAAGCTTGACTTGCTTCCCCAAAGAGAAGCTGGACCGGTTACTGGACCTTTCCCATGCTTCCTCATTAAAGAAGTGGTTGTTAGAAAAGCGCCACTTTCTCCTGTCCATCCCCAGTCTACCTAAAGGTGCCACTGATGTCTATGAACGTAATGATCCTTTTCATCATCAACTCTGCATGAGATTTAGTAAAAACTGTAAGAATTAATAGGTCAAAATTTTGTTTCTTAAGCCCTACTTGCTATGTGATCTGAGCAAGACTAAAAGAATTGATGACATAATACTAAAACTCTATTTTGACAAAAAAGACTTTTTCCAGCCCAAAAGGGATTGCACTGTGCTGTGAACATGTATCACATGGCTTCATCTGCTTATGGTTTAGTTTACTCCGCTATACTGTATATCAATACATTACTTGACATTAGAGAGCCAAATCTGAGGAAGACCTTGTAAAATAAAACAAACAAACAAAAATTTCTTTTGCTTGTAAAAGGAAATAACTGACTTTGCATCTTCCTTATTTTCAGCACCGTATTTTACATAAAAGAGTTCCTATCAATGTACACTTAATAGTTTTAAAAGCATACTGACGAAACTATTAAAGCATTTTTTTTTTCTATAGTTGGCTGTGCACTACCCCATAATCTAATTCCTACTGATATTATATATAGACTTAAGGCTTAGTAGCTGTAAGGATTCATCAATGTTTCTTTTAAAACTTAGTTATGAACATGCAGAAAGTATTTCTAATAGGCACTTCTCAGGCTTTCACCTACAGTAAAATTATGCAAGGAAAATAATAGCAAGGTATAATAGCCTCTTAAATCTCACTTGAATTACAATCTCTTAAATTTATCAAATTAAAATGTGATGTTCACTTCTGTCTGCCGTATGAATATACCGTGTATGAACCACCATTATGCAGAAATGTGAACCCGTAGGGAATATTTAGACCAATAGCTGGTGAAGTTAAACATTCTACAAGCTCTTTTTAAGCAGGTGATGATGACGTTACTGTTTGATTTGGAATACTCATCGTAAGGCTGTCAGGTTTAGAGCAAAATTTCCAGAAAAAAAGAATTTTTACTTTGAGTAACTATGCACTCAAAATAAGCTACGTGGCCTTTTCTAGGAGTTTTGCAAGGGGAAAATTAGAAGTATCCGGGCAAAAGTGGTGACAGGCATTTTTCACCAGCTGACTCAGTAGCCCTTTGGAGGACACAAGCAAGCCATTCAGCATTAAATGGCTGTTACAGTTTGCAGTAAGCAGAGTGGTGTAGTCCAGGCAGGGTTAGAGGAAAACAATAGTAGAAAAATCTCCAATGAGTCCTGTCTTCATAAGGCAAAATATCAATTTTTTTTTTTTTATTTTTACCACTGGTACATATTTAAATCCCTGCATTCTTGGAAGTGTTTAGATTGATAATTTCAGATCCCTATAAAGAAATGGGTATTCTGCTGATCTGGCCTTCCTCAGGCTGACTTACTTGTGTAACGGGCGGAGGTCATGTGCCTCAATGCCTGTGACTTTGAAATTGCAGATTACAGAGCTAGCTGGCAAGAGAATGAAATAAATACAGAATATCGGACTAGGTTTCCAGTCCTAAGCCTAAATATCCATGTTCTAAAAGCTTCATGAGAGGCTGACAGATTGCTATTGTAGCTTAACATATCTGAACTTCAGGTCATGAAAGAGGATTTCCTCGTGTTCCTATTTAAGGCAGGAGTAAAACTTTAATCTGTGTAACAACAGACCTTGTTTTCACAGAAAAAAAAAAATGTTATCTACATTATTCTGGCAGCTAAAGAGTTTTAAATTGCAAAAGAACATGTGAGAAGCATGCAATTATGCACAAATCATTTTTCATTTTCCTCAGAAGTGCATGGGGAGTTGTTTTAATTCAAAAGATAAAATATCTGTCTGATCTATTAAACTAGAAGAAAAATATAATCCCAAGAACAGAAAATGCCAAAGGCAGTTTAAAGAGTTATAGATATACATGGCATACAAAAATCTCCTAGTGAAAGTTGATGCAAGTCAACACCTACAGTGGTCTTAAATGCCACATTGGCTCAAAATCACACAGTAATTGATGAAATGGGAACAAATTGTCTTCAACGCGTCTTTTAATGAACTCAGCAAAGAATTTGGTTCAAGCCTAGTAAATGAACAGTCCTTGGGATGTGAAGTGCTGAGGCTCAAAGCCTCAAAATAGCACCATTTTTTTAAAGTTTATGTGTTTTCAGTGTATTCCTAGTGCTAATCTTTTTTCAGCTTGGCTTTTATTATTTTGGGTTTTTGTTATTCGACAGCACTGTTTCTGCCCTGCATTCTTCTTCTGTTCTGCCCTTTAACTGTAAGGCTTGGAATTTAAATTGGAAATCATCCTTTAATACTTCAAGTTACACAGTTATTGTTAATCTCCTGGTCTGATTCACATTACTCTGTGATAAAGCAGAGTAATAAAGTTGTATGTAGTCAATTTTACAATCTAATGCCCCGGACATAGGGATACTATGTGGCTCTGCATTGAAGGAGGAGCCTGGAGAACCAACGTAGCTGGGCAAAATGTTTTACGCTTGGGTCTGGGCTGACAGTAAAGAGCTGGAAAATAGGAATTGTCTGTAATATTTAACTTATGGGGAGCATGATTATGAAAACACAGTTCCTGTATTTGGCCCATGGCTGCAATCTCTGGTGTCTCAAAAGGTGTCTGGGCTGATGCTTTTTCCTATGACTGAGGTACCATCAGCTCTTCCCTGGAGCTTGGACCCTTTAAGGGCCAGAAAAGATTAAGTTCAGGATTCTGCCTTTCTTCAGTGGAGCAGGTAGACGATCTGATCCACACTAAAATATATGAACTTCTTTCTGTGTTTATTTGCAAGAAACTTTGTATAATTCAATGTATTTGAGACTAATTATCAAACCTGAGACAAAATGATAAATGCATTGAAAAGTAATCAGCTGGGAACTAACAGGCTAATATATCAGCATATATCTGTATATATACCATACACTTAATTTCCCTAAGCAACTAGATTGAAAAAGAACTCCAACCTGCAGAATTAGTGATTTTTAACAGTGAAATAAAACAGTTAAGGTTTTGTCAGCTCTGTAATGACTGTATGATTACACAATGTCTAGTCTCTTGACAATGCAGAATTAAGTGTGGCAATTTTAATACCTAATGTGCTGACATTTGTGAAGACACATCAGGTTTATATCTGAAGTAAAAGAAAACTTTTCAGGAACTTTGTTTAAAATAAAAACAAAGTAGAAAACTTTATTACACTTCGCAAGGCTAAAATTTAAAAGAAGGGTAACTTTTTAAGTTTTAGTTAATCAGTTCTGCAATGGATGTTCTATTGCGGAATAGTTTAGTTACTGACATATATACCAACTAAAAATATTTGGGGTAGCTGTGAATGTAGAAATTTGTAATTTTGCCTCCTGGAGGTGAGTATAGAATACTGTCTGCTTTCTGTGAATAAAAATTACTTAAATGAGTTCGTCTACTGACATTATGTAAAATAACAAATTTTAAGGAACACATCATTTACAGTACATTAGTATATTTTAGGTTTACAGTGTCGTACAAACATGAAATTAGAGGGGTTTGGCTCACACTGCAATTCTAGTTTACTCTGTTCTGCCCATTTTCTTACTGGCTATTTTTTTCTCCGATCAATTTGCAAGACAAATATGAAAAGAAAATGAAAATGTGAGTTCAGGCCAAAAAAATTTTGTAATATCACACTCTTATTCATAGATTACACCTGTTTGACACTGCTGCATATCTGCTTACTGAAGAGTCTCTAACGTTCATTACAAAGCAAAGCAGACATAAGCACGGACAGGAAATCTAGTCTCTACAGGCACTATTTTGTGCCCTGAAATTCCGTAAGTTGATTAGAGAAATATACAGACTGCAGGGAGGAAAAAGGATCTGGGCTTGAAATTGGTGAAAGCTATTGCTTAATGTCTCTGAAATTGCAGGGTTTGTACTTCTTTACAGATGTTGGCACATGCTTAAGTGAATGAGAAATCACAGTTGATTCCAGGACGAATACAGTAGTTAAAACCTGTGCTCTGGTACTCTGATGAACTGATTCAAGAGTTATCTTAAAAGTAAGAGTATATGTAGTATTTAAAGCACAGAACATAACGATTTCTAAAGCATGAAGGATGTCAGCAAAACATATAGTATAACATTTTAATATCAAATATATGCTATACAATATTGATTTTCTGGATGTATGTGTTTCCATATGTTTATACAACGGAAAAAGAAGACTCAGTCAGTTCTGACTTATTTTCAATCACTGTGTGTCTATGAAAAAGACATATCAAAGCTGTTTGTTAGCAATTAAGACAGAGTACTTACCCCTGTAGTTGCTCATCCGTTCATCAGTACCTATTGTCTTCCCATATTCCAGAGGAACCTGAGCAAAGCACAGCAAACTTTACTGGTGCAGGTACTTTACCTTTTTATTTCCTAAGAGTGCAATGCTGCTTATGGCAGTGACACACACAGTGGAAGGGCGATGGGTTTTTTACTCACTGAAAGCAAACTCAAGATCATTTGATCCTTTCCGCTTTGAAAGGAAAATATTTGTATTAATGAGGATTTGCTGTTCCTGCTGAGGGTGGCAGTGTGGTAACATCCTCAGACTCAGGGAAACCCTCTTCTGCTTCAGCAGCCTTTCTGCTTTTGCAGGGCAAACGTGCATTCATCCTGCGGTCTCCTAGCCTAGGACATGGGCTCACACTGATTACAGACCAATATGATGAGGTCAGATTCAGGTGAGGTGCATACAGCAGTATCTGTAAATAACAATTTTTAAAAGTTATCTATGACAAAGATTGGCCAAGGCAAGCTCTGTGGGGATTATCATTACTAGAGATGGTAATTCCAACCCCAGGAAAAGATCAATTGTTTTAGCTTTTAAGGGAAATGCCTTTTCTGAGGAGCTGGTGGATATAAGGGTTTCACTGACTTGGTAGCCATGAAGAGTCCGAGATCAGCATGCTGCACATACAACCAGCTCATCTAACGTAAGTGGTTTATATAAAATACTGCCACGCCTTTATTTAAAATGGTTGATACACCTGCAGGAGCAGGACAGATGACAAGTTCCTGACGCAAATTTGTTTAATAGCTGCAGACTGATGTTGGAAATATGAGGAGCAGTGTAAAACTTGAATCTTTCTCTACAGTAGTGACTGCTGATGAATTCAGTTTATAGCCCATGTTACTTACAGGTGAAATGGCTTGTTTCGGTCAGGACCTTTACATAACTCTAAGTATTTCCTCGTAGCTGTGTTTACACATCCCTTATCTAATCAGCTCTCTGTATTGCATAAATAATTCTGCTTGTTTTACTGTTGATGGGTGTTCTGGTAGTTCAGAGTGGGATTTCTATCTTTGTAAACACTATAGGAAACTCTGGCTTAGTTATGCAGTACAAGCAGTCAACAGGTTGCTAAAACTTTCTTTACCTTAGAAAAAAATTGAAATTAACCTTTCTGCCTGTATTAATGAAAAGACTGCCTAAGCTATAGGGGAAACTACTTCCATCATTTAGACTTTAGTGGATAACACTTGAAATAAAACTGCTAATTACAGAAGCTCCACCAGAAAACTCATTTCATTAGAGAGTAATTTCTTTCCATGATACTGTCTCCGTGATGTAATAAAACTGGGTTCGTTTCTAAGATGTTCTTGTGAGAGTTCACATTGAATGAAACAGTGCATTTGCACTTGTTTACTTTGAAGGGGACTTGAGACAATGATTAACATTAGAAATCGGGAAATTAGTGTAATAAACTTGAGTAGGCTGTTTTCTTCAGTGATTTAATGTAAGTGAAAATTCAAAGTAACAGAACTGCAGCCTGGAAATACACCAAGAAATTTAACCCCAGCGAGGAAAATTACTAATGAAAGTCAGGGGAGCTATTTATTTGCTTAAAAACTGTCAATTAAACATTAATAGAATTTTAAACAACTACTGTTAAACCTTAAATAGATATTTGCCTCAAGTTACAAAGTTGGTTTTTTAAAGACTTTTGCCAAATTGGTCTAGATATGTTACTGTGATAAAGATTTTTCTAAACAGGAGTTGAATTCAAACCCACAAAGCAGCACATTACTATTATGTGTGAAGGTAAACACAGCATACTGGCATAAAAAACCCTGGAAGTTGTCTAATAAAAATATTCGCAGGCCAAAGGGAACAGACTAGGAATAATGTTAAAGTTTAAAAAAAAGTACTTGCATTTAACTAATATCTGTTGATATTGTTAGCTTTAAACCAGGTTTTTAGAGATAATTCTGCACTTATACACTACGTAAGCAAAGCGTTGCAAGTGCCAGTGCTCTTTATGCTGGCCAAGTTATGTTTAAGCAGTGGAATTATTAATATACCACATGCAGTTAAGAGACTGAAGATCTCAAAGCCTTCCTATCATGGTACTGTCAGAGTTGTGTCCAGTGTCATGATACTGTGAGAACTCTCTGCTGGAGGTTGGAAGGTTGCTGGCACATCAGGAACAAGATCATAAAATTACTTGCTATAGCAAATGTTTTGATAAAAGCTTACATTATTTAAACTAACATATTGGTGAAACAATTGAAATTTTTTAAGCCAAAAAATTATGGCTGAAAAATTAGTTTATATGTAGTAGTTATTATTTTTAACTGACATGCTCAATGTCACCACACAACTTTAAATCATTGCCTCAGTATTGACAGTCTTATTTGAGCATCTCTGGAGACTCCTTAAGTGAGCTATGCTATTTTATTCAATCTAAAACATTTATACTCTAGTCTCTAGAATGAAAAAAATAAATTAGAACCATGAATGCTTATGTTCCTGTTCCTGCAGTGTGATGTAAATGCACATAATTCAGTTTTACTACTTTTTAAAGAGAGAAGTAGTATTTTGACATACTGCACACCAAAGAACTTTTGAATATAACAAACAAACAAACCTTGCAGCATGCTGAGTGGTAAATTAGCATTCAACTACCAATTTTAAAATATCTCAAAATACTGGGCTTCCCTCTATTTAGAAATGCTTTATGTAGAAAAGTTTCTGCTAACCACCTCTCTCAGAGCCTTAAGTCACCCCAGGTATTTAAGTTTGAAACGGCTTCCTGACCTGTCCACCTGCAACAGCTTTTTTTGTTTGCTTTTACCATCATCTCTTTAAATATCATATTTGCAGTAAAATTCCTGAAATATTTCTAATTTGTTTGCCTGTGCAGCTATATTTTCTTTACTTTCCATTTACTGTGGGAAGAGCCTGAGGGAGCATCTACCACTTAGTTTCCTTTCAGATCAGACAGGGAGGGTTTAAGCTTAAGAAGTAATTACATTTTCATGAGGTACTTGAGGATAATACAGTAAATAAGCAATTCCCAGTGATAGAATGGCAAAAACAATAAGCTTTTTAGGAACTAACAAATGCAGCTCTGAAATGTGATATTAGTGGGAAATTTTATTGCAAATAAAAAGGCTTTACAGGGTAAAGAAAACTTCGTGTAACCCATGCAGGTTGCTTTCCACAAGCAAATTGGAGAAGCTCAAGCAAGTTTATGTTTTGGTTGCCTTTTATCATACTGCTTAATTTCCACATTCAGAAAACACCAAGCCAAATATCACCCATGCAGTTGGCCAGTTTTAACCTATATCAACTTTAAGCAATGACCTTCAGTGACGGTTATTGCAGTGAGCTAGACTGAAGCAGCAGCAGACTCAGAGTGTTTCCAGAGCTCCCACGGGGCCAAATTGAATTCAGGAAATGCATCTTAGGGGGCAAGAGAGTCATGTCATCCCTAATGCTGCTGTGCTGGTACTGACTGTGGTGACCAGTGTGGAGGAAACTCTTGAGGCTTTACCACGGGACTTACAGCAAGAGCACATCAGATAGTGTTTACACATCAAAACACATAAAGAATATTTATATGCGACAGTTCCATTGGAAGCAGGCAATGGCACAAATGAAGACAGACAAAATGTCTGGAAAGATCTCTCCCATGCGTTTCTGAGCATTTGGACTGCTCACTTGGCCAGCCACAGGCAACCTGCAAGGCAGCCCTCAGTCCAGGAGGATTTTGCAGCGTGGAACCAAACCAAAATGCTCCTGGGATGCTTTATGCTATGCCAAGTCTGGGACTATACCCACACTGGAGAAAAGCAGTGAACTGCAACTGGCTGTTAACCCACGGATGCTCGCTGACCAAAGATGAGGTCTGGCTAGAGCCATCAGTTAGTGAGGGATACAGTGCTTGCAGTGGGTGAGCTGTACAATACTTGCACGCCCTCACCAGTACAGCCCATATGCGTATATTGCACAGTTGCACTTGCAGCTCCTTAGCACAGATATTTGTACAGCCTTGGACAAGCCCCTGTCTCTGAGTTTCCCTAAGAAGTTATTTAAATTCTTAAGGGACGCTCCTTTCTTTCAAAGAAATTGCAAAAATGTCACTCTGATAAAAACAAAGAATATTTCAGTAATGGTGAGGCTTTAAAGAGCTGTGAACAACTGAGGGAGGTGCAAGTAATCCTGGAAAGCATTATGCTCTGGAGATGCTTCTCAAATACCATCTCACCTCTTCAGCCTGTAAAAGACCATAGGCCTGAGAGAGGCATGTGGTCATGTTGCAAGAAATCACAATATTCCACTGCACCACCTGGGCAATGCTTTTTGTTGTATTTATCTTTTCCGCAGAGGAAATAAGAAAAGCATATAGACACCCTGAATTAGGATACTAAAGAAACAGGCAATCAAAGAACGGCTTAGTCCTGGGTTGGTTTTTTTTTTCGCCTTTGTTAAGAATCTTGAACAGTCCAGAAAGATTTTTTTTTTTTTTTTTTATTTTTTTTTACATAAACTATGTCCTAATGTATCTCAGAGCTTCTAAATGTTTGTTTCATCAGCAATCTGGGTTCAGCTGCTTAGTCCCCAGCGGCCACGCGGCAGCACAGTAAAATGTGGTCAGTGTCCTACGTAGTGACACTCCAGGAGGTGACTTGGCTGCCATTTGTTTCAAGTTTCCAACTCCAGCCTGAATGACTGGTATTATTTTACTCTTGTGCTGGATTTTGGCTGAAGTCCCAAATTGCTCTTGAACTCGGATTTTTTGAATTGTAGTTGAACGAGTAAGATCAGGACTCACTGAGAAGTGCCTGAGGGACGGCATTTGGCTGGTCATTGTTAGGATTTTGTGTTGCAGGATTTCTTTTGTTGCTTGTCTTATCCTTGCTTTTTTCTTTTTACAGTCATGTTAACAGTTCCTCAGAGGGTCAGGTAGGTTTATAGATTTCCTTATTAAAAGGGTAAGTGAGGAAAGGACCCAAGGAAGATGGTTTATTCAGGGGTTGCTTGGCTGATGGATTCGTGAGGATGCTGAAAGTACAGAAGACTGCCTTGAAAGGGATACTGAAATGAAAGCAAGAAGGTAAAAAAGGGATAGTGAGCAGAACTGCGTGAGTCTGGAGAAGTGATACTCATTAGTAGTGAGGGAACCTGTTCTTCCCTCCTATAAATCAATGGAAGGGTCAAGTTCTCTTTATTAAATCAAACTTAAGGGATGGATCATAAATATCCAACTTCCACTAGAAAGAGGTGATGAAAATTACCTGGAAGAATTCCAGTAGAATTCTCATTTACTGGGAGACTTGTACAGATGTGGGTTTAAATAAATAATTTTAATATAAGTACAATATTCCTTTGTTTTGCCATCCCTGTGCCCCAGAGAGTCAGCTGGAAATAGGATCAATCTGCAGAACTTTTAGATTCACATCTTGGGGTGAAAAAATGATGAGGAAAATGATGGAAGAACAAAAAATCCACCGCTGCAATTGTCTCCTTCAAATAAAGAATTAATTACTGGTGAGGATACGAACAATATTCTGTAGCTTAAATGAGTGCAGTTATTAGAACACTAGCAAATGCTCTAAAAAACTAAAGACAGTTGATGATATCTTTCTGCAGGTAACCAATAAAATCATTTCATTGAAGTAGTTTTTCAATCAAATTTTATTATTATGAGGTTTGGTACATAAGAAATGCAGGCATTTTCATAAATGAGTGCATTATGCAGTAGATCTTCAGCTTGTCATAGCTGTCCACTGCTGCTATCATTATTATGATTCAAAAGATATTAAATATATGCAAAAATTTGACAGGTCTCAGTTATTGGCAGTCATTCGGAGCTATGATGATAGTCTACTACACAAATTGTGCAATACTCCAGTATACTGTAAAAGCTGCTATTTAACTTAGTCTTATAGACCACATCTGGAAACAATTTAAAGCAATGTTATCACTGTTTTTTCTGAAGTAAAAGAAGTCTTCGTGCTTCAAACTTAGTTTAGGAGCATATCATTTTAGACATAAAAGCACATCAATAGTAACAAATGGGAGATGCCCTAAATCCCCTCGAGAAAAGAAACAGATTTAAAACTCAGATGAAAAATCTTGATTTAAAAATATGAACATAGAAAACATTTTTAAGAGAAAAGGACTACTAGGAAGTGAGAGAAGGGAGTGGTTAAAAGTGAAAGAGCAACCAATAGGTGGGGGAAGGGAGCAAAGGAAAATGAAACGTTAAAAAAATGGGAAAAAAATTAATACAGAGGCAGAAGCTGAAGCGTGGCAATGGGAACTATCCAAGAAAAGACTAACAGCTTGAGGTTGGCCGTGTTTGTGTTTGTACATGCTTACGCAGCCCCTCTGCCAGTTTTTCCAGGAGCTCGATAGACTTAAGTGAAAGGTGGCTTTGGGAAAATGCATTATCCTATTTCACACTGCTAGGCTGGCCTGTGTCACAGTGGTAGGTAATGCTTTTCCCTGAATTCCAGACTGTTCTTTGAAATAGAGCATAAATAATAATGAAAAGCACTCAGAGCAGAAGAGAAGCAAAATAGACTGGGGATAATCTGTCAGCGCTCAGAGGAAAAAAGCATTTTTCCCCACCACAGAGAACCCTATTGTTCCTATGTTAAGTATTCAATTTTGCCTGCGTTTGAACCAAGCTGTCTTCAAGTCTGTTTTCTTATGATGGTGAAGCATGTGCCAGTTACTGCACCAGTGCACAGTGGGACAGCTCCAGGGAGGAGCCGATCCCTGCGTTTTCCAGGGCTATTGAGTTTTCCTCAGCCTGCTTACGTTGATTTCTGGTGGAGGACAGTGTGACCTGCCCTTTGTGGTTGGGGCATCTCATCACCTGTTCAGCATGTAAAAGTTGGTGTTACATGAGGGAAACAAGCCCATGAGAAATCTGAGCATTTTAGGGCATGTGGGATATTTACTGATATCCACATGTGTCCTTCTGGTAAAGCTTGTCAGTGCATCTTCAGTGTATAAACTTCCACACATGCTTTGTCACTAAGTGTTGAAACTCAAAATTTCATTTGCTCTGAGCTAGGAAACTTTTGTGTGCATGGGTTTCTTTTCACAGCTAACAAAAGCTGTGCAAGTGTCACTATATGGTGCATTTCCCTGGTAGGTTATCTCTCTACCAATATCAGCAGAATTTCTCCTTTGTTTAGCGGAAGGGAAGCTGCTTTTAACATAAACAAGCTGTAACCAACAGATAACTACTCACACAGTACTTTCAATTATTTCTCTCTATTGTCACGCACTTGCATCTGTTACCCAGTGAGGAGACAGAGAGAGCTGGTGTGCTACTGTGTTTGTTTCACCAGACCAGTTTGGCATATTCATAAGAGAAGAAACCAAGAGAGGAGTATGGGAGGACTGTCAGTTCACAAATATGATATAATAGGACCAAATAATGTGGATTTTTGATGCCATAGGACTCTCACTGAGACTACTTCTGCCTGTGACTACAGCTTGGGGACTTGTTACGACGAGTGTACCAACAAACATGAGACCCCAGAGAAATTACTGTCTTCTACAATTTAAGTTCAGGCTGTCACTTGTAACTTCTGCTCTCGATATTGCAAATTAAATTTAAAGCAGTGGATGGTTGTCTTGAAAACAAACGGAAAACTCCTTTTTTGTTGAGTCATGCTCAGTTTGTAAAGATGGTATGCTTAAAGTTCCTGTTCATCTTTACATGTCTGTGTGATTTCTTTGGTCATATGGAGAATAAATCTGAAAAAAAAAATGTTCCAGAGTAGTATAGTTTAATTTAATAGTACTGTAGTTTAGCCCATAAGAGGATGAAACATCTGAAATCTCCAAAGTGTACTGACCTGGTATATTTTTACACTGTGTGGTATTGTTGCTTGGAGAAGTTCCTTGATGCTAAAAATAGTCATTTCTACACTGTTTTCTATCTCCAAGGTTACTAAATCTTTTTAACCTAAGCATAATTAAGGTTATACCTACAGGATATATTTTTAGCATGTTAGATTTTCTGTGATGTAATGTTGTTCCAGTAGACACAGCTGAGTTCAGAGGAAGTCTGCTTCATGTGAAGAGTAGAAGTGAAATCAGTAACTTCTATAGCCAGTTGTTCTCTATAGGTTGTTTTAGCGTTGGTCCAAAAATTTTGCTTAATTACTCACAGGTCTTTAAAGACCAGCTATCAATTTAGAGAAAGCAGCTCCATGTAAACATTTAAGAAACTTGAAATCCAAGTTAAGAAGTTTGAAATTTGACATTTTCTAATGGGTCTAAAAGTAGAATTAACTGAATTACATTTTTACAGTAGCTTCTTGCTCCAAAGCCTTTTAAGAAGCAGACTCAAAAACATAAAATGAATGGAACTGATGTGTGTCTCAGTTCAGATCATTTCAGAGAGCTAACATCATTATTTTTTTGCATGTTGTATTTTAATGTTTAATGAATACCATAAGGGCTAGACAGCATGAAGCCTGCTGAAAGGCTGTGATACAGATAACAGAACTGTGATCCGAAAAGTATGACAGCCAGACTGCTGCATGCATTAGATATTTGTCCTGCAGAGTTTTTAAATTGATATCTGCTTGCGAATGGCTGCCTTTGACTGTCAGCAGTTATCCATTCCTTACAGGGCCTTGCTGCGTTCAGCGCTGGCAAGGGCTGAGCCGGGAGGTGGCAGCTAGTGTCCTGCTTCTTGTCCTGCTCCAGCCATGCCACCCTCCTTACCCAGGTGTCACCCAGGGCTGCAAATGGCAGTATAAGCTTTTTGCTTCATGAATGCACTTGGTGCCATAGAATGAAATATCTGCTGAATATCACCAGCAGGATCTGAAGGGATGTTTAATTCCTTATTCCAAGTGTGGTGAGCACGCTTAGGAAAGGATAGCATCAAGCAAATAATTGGGTCTTGTCTGCAAATGAGAATTGTTTTCAAAGCCTGCTAATTTGTGACTGAGCTAGTTAAGGTACCTCATGTCCAAGGCAAAAAACCCTGGGCTGGAAAGTGGGCTGCACAAGAGCTTCTGAAATGTGATAGCGTCCTTGGAAAAGAAATGCTCGTGCAGGAATTCCTTAAAAAGACAGTCAAGCATATTTGTCTAGTCCTTCATGAATCTATTCAGGAATATTTTTTCAGACCTAAATCTTTCTTTCTGCATACCTACTGACAGAATTTCTTCCCCCCTTGTAACTTCCTTTTTCCAAAGGACGCTTGGGGGAAATACTGAAATAACTGTTTCATACATACTGAAATAATACTGAAAAATACTGAAATAACTGAAAAAGTGAAGTAACTATTGTGGAAAATTGTTTATTAAATAAAATCTATTACATCAATTGTCTATTGGTGCTCTCATAGTCAGACGGGTTGAAGGTCTGAGGAGTTAACTGCTTAATGACAGAATGAGAGATACTGAGATACTTAACTTCAGGAAAAAAAAATACTTTCAATTGGAAAAGACTCAGCCATCTGATGATGCTAAGAGATGTAGAAAGGCTATTCCTAGAAGCAAGACTGTTGGATAAGAATATACTTACACATTTAAGTAGGTGAAGACACTCTTGAGATTATATGGGAAAACACTGACAATACAAGTGACAGTTTAAACTGGATGCCAAGTTGGAGAAGTGTTCATGGAAAAAGCAGATGAAGGATGCTTCCTGCATGCTGAATGTTTAAAGCATATATTTCAGTATATAAAACAGCTTGAGGAGGAAAAGGTAAATGTGATTTAAAATTATATAGGCATATTTAGTGAGTGGGAAGATCTGTACCTTCGTTACAGATACAGTCTGGATAAGGTACGCAGTGTTGAAGTTAATCACTTGGAGTTGGTGGTGGAAAAGGGAAGTCCACTGAGAGAAACAGAAGGATTGGAAAGCCACTTCTGTGATGTAGTCGATATACATGAATCCATGGACCCCAAACTGATTGTTAATATAAGAAAAAATTCTGTATTTCATAAAATTACAAGTTAGTTTATCAATTTAGGATTGAGTGTGAAGCTCGATGCAGCTGGAAATAATCAGATTTAACCTTTTTCCCAAATTCATAAATCAATGCAAGTACAAAAAAAGAAGAGATTGTTTTGCTTTAAACATAAATAGTTATTTAATTATTTCTGCTAATTCAAAGAGAATTTAAATGGAGTGAAGACTTTATATAAAGCAAAAATACTAGAACCTGAGGAAGTAATAAATGTCAACCACCAGTAAACTAAGATATGCCACTTTTTAAAATTCAGGATGACTTTTAAGTCTCCTTTCTTTTTCTCACGATTTTTATCACTTTATTGAAGTGCAAAACTAAAAAAGAGAACATGAAACCTCCCAGAGACTAAATAAAGATGACCACACTGAAATGCTTGTATCCAAAGTTATGTAAGACATACACAAACTCACATGAAGGAAAATCTCATAAAAAGAATCTGAAAGTAAGCTTGAAAATACCTGAGAACTCACATCTCTATAGATAGTTCTCCGTGGTGCTTATGGACATCCATAAACTCAGTTCAGGCATGTACTGAAATAAGGTGGGGTGTAAAGAGGGCAGCAGACTTTTACAGTTGCAAAGATTCAGTGGTTTCCCTTTTGGTAAAGTGTAGTAAATAGCCCAACACAAAGTAGTGCTTAATTATTTCCTAAAGCAAAGCCTACTCTCCGTAGCTCTGTTGGAAGAGAGAACATATTATGCTTCTAGAACATAGCAAAGCAGGTGGGCTGAATTATCATGGGTATATTTATGGATATGG
The DNA here is from genome assembly GCF_034619465.1 of Leptosomus discolor. Lineage (NCBI taxonomy): Eukaryota > Metazoa > Chordata > Aves > Leptosomiformes > Leptosomidae > Leptosomus > Leptosomus discolor. The sequence continues at coordinate 16,766,942 of NC_141396.1, read as the reverse complement.
TGAACAAACATATGCAAATCAGAGATGCCTGGGATTTTTGAGTTATATCCTTTTTTGCCACTGTCTTCAGATAGTGCCTCTGGATGGATGCAGTCAGCTTCTCTTCTGCTATTGACTGAGTGACATCTGATGGACAATGGGTCCATGTGCTGCCACTGGTTTTCCTCTGTGGATGCTCACTTATTAAAGAACAAATCAGTTAACAGAGGGTGAGTGGGTAGTGGGTAGTCAGGCTGATTTCAGACATTGAAAAAGTATTTCTTTTAAAGTTATTCTTTTTCATTTTATGCATATTTTCCACATTCTGTCTACTTTTATCCTTTTGAAGAAATAATAAAATCGAGTGACTTAATCAGATCTAAATACGAACAGTTCCTTTTCAAAAGTAGCTGCTATGGGGCAATTTGTATATTTATTTTTGTCTTAGCTACCAATGTGCTGCATGATAAATTAAGATTTAACATGACAAAAATTCGTTTTGGTCATAAATTCATACAGAGGAGTGAGTAATAAAACTGTCTCCTTTCTTCAGTCTTAAGATGCAATTATTCAAGGCCTATATGCATGTTGCTAATTTATTTTTCTTATTTTCTTTCCATAATTTAATGAGTTTGGGAGGTATTTTGAAGTTCTGTTTGTTATAAAGGGCAACTGGTACTCAGTATCTTCCCTTATCAATTCATGGTATATTTACTACTGATTTTTCTGATACTTCTTTTTTCTCTGCTTTTTTCTTGTTTTAGCCTCTTACAGCTTTGAGGTTATTTTTTCTGTGTTTTTCTTTATTTTTTTCCTTCTTTTAGTAGAATCCTTTTTCATAAGCCTTACCTATTGCAATTTACTCCTTTCTTTTCTTGGTATGGGTGGCCTCATAACATGAGAAGTGAGCTTTAAGAGATAAAGATGGCTGTTAGCTGCTGCTGAGAGTGCTGTCCCGTGTAGCCAGGGAGGGCTCCCCGCTCTTTGGGAGCCTCAGAAAGTTGGGAGTTTTCCCTTTGGTAAGCCATTATTAGGGATTGCCTGCCACTCCTGGCAGATAAAACAATAGGAAGATATTAAAATATGCAAACCATAAGAATAAAAGGTCAAAGGAATCAGGAATACCACTAACACTAGTGTATTTGCTAAAAACCAATAATAGTAGTTTTGCCTAGCTCTGTTCCCAGTTGCTTGGAAGTGAGGGAAGAGCTCTGCCGCCAGCAGGGGAGCACCAATGTGCTGTATAAATATAATGACTACTGATCTGAGAAGCAGACAGACAGGGCAGGGTATTGTCTGTGTTTTGGACCACGAAGGTTTTATTAAAATTACCAAGCCAATGGAAGAGCCTCTGGAATTTGACTTAGAATATTTACAGCTGGCATGGGTAAAATATCAGGTTCATGAAATAACCTGAGCAGAAAGACAAACTGGTGTTTTGTTAACTAAGTACTTGGACAATGAACAACATGACAGATTAACTTTTTTGGATATGTAGGGGTTTTTTTACATTAAGTTGTAGAGCTTATGAAGACTAATTGGTTTTGCTTTTAGTATGTTAATGTGTTGCTAAAGTTGAATAAAGGTAATGGTAGAAACTTTGATGAAATTTTGAGATAACAACTTTGAAAGTATGTTGAACCTACAGAATATGATACTGCAAGCCTGTTATGGAGTAATACCTACTAGACAATTTGCTTACAAATATGTGAACTAGGGTAGCATGTTAAGTGCTAGAAAATGGGCCTTTGGTACTGCTCCTTTCAAATAACATTTCGGTGCCCATCATTCATGTTGTTTCCCTTACTCTGAGGCTGAGTGTGGGAATTGGTTTGCATGTTTTGCTGAAGTTTTGTGGATTTTTAACAATGAGGGTGTTAGCTTGTTCCATTTATTTTGTAAAAATACAATTTGTCTCCCATAGCTGTGACTGTTCAGAGGAACAAATCTATCAAATTAACTAGAAAACAGATTCACCTCTACAGACAAAAACAGGAACTCTTTTTTTGTTTTGCCAGTTTCATAGCAATCATAAAAAACCAGTAAACAACTAATTAACAGGTTGCTCTGCAGATGGGTCATCTGAGCACTATGGTCCATGTATCACAAATATAACAGAGATGAGCAAAGGCTATGAAAGTTAAACATAAATGGAGAAAAAAAAACACCAGCAGAGATGATGACAGGGTAGTGGTTGAGTAACAGACAAGCTAGAGGTTTTTATCTGTTGCACTTCAAAACAAAATAGCATCAGAATCTCTGAGGAAATTACATTGAAGTGGAAGAAGAACAAGCAATAGAGACGATCTGATGCAAGAAGCAGCAAAGAAATGAAAGGGACTTGTGTTGGGGCTGAACAATAGAGGAGACGGTAATGTTTACTGGTGGCTAAAAAAAGGTGGAAAAGAAATGCAGTAGAAAAGGTGCTATCTTACAGGTGATACATGGGGTTTGGGTGACAAGATCTGTGAATATCAGTATAGAGACGGCATAGTGGTATCCTCTGAGAAGAGGGTTACAAATATTTAAACCAAGACAAGGAACTAAGACTAAGGAAAGGAACTTAAGTCATTTTTATAGATAATGCATTTTGCAAGTTTAATGCTAAGGAGTAACGCTTGTTTGCAGCAAGATGAAGCTGAAGATCACCTCATCTTTTTACCTAAATACCAAAAGTGATTTTTCCTTTTTCAGGGAACTGCATTCTTTAAAAATAATGTTCAGTGCACACAGACAAATATCGTATAGCTTGTTGCTTGTTTTTCTGTTTCTTCAAGAGTCATCCAGGAGGTTTGCTTTTCACAAAGGGAGTATTTTGGTCATCTGAATTAAGCATTTGAACTTCAGCTATTGCAGAGGAACCCGAGATTGTGGGGAGGACTTGGCCTAGTGCGTTGGGAAAACTGTCAAGTCTGAGGCGATTGCGATGTGGGACGAGTGGGCCAAGGAGCCAAAACCTGTAAAAAAAAAAATCATCTTGACACTGTTAGCACTTTTGGATATTTGTCTTTTTCTAATGCCTGGATCCTCTTCTCTGACTTCCTTTCCAGAAGGAAGCTGTCCTAATCACTTGGATCAACCTCCCACTGTAGGGAGTTCTGCTCCCTCTGGTTCCAGCAATTTAATATGTTCACTGTTTTGCTGGGGATGGAGGGCTGGGTACCCGCTGCCCTGCTTCCCAGGGCTGCCAGCTGGTAGGTGGTGACATGAACCAGCACACTGGGACTAAATGTCTAGGAAAGCCTGAGAAATATTCAACCTATCTCTGCTAAAGCCAATGTTTACACACAAAGTTTCTTGAAGCTTCCACTCCACTCTGTTGCTTAAACATACAGAGTGATATGTCATCATCTAAATACATACCCCCCGGCCATGCCCCTAAGGAAACACAGGCATGGATGACTTCAATATTCTTCTTGAAATTGGTGATGGGACGGCCTGTTTCTGTTTAAAATATTTCAGATGTTTTCATACCAATTTTTTCTGTGGAAACAAGTGACTTAAGCTTCTAATGACTGTAGCTTTGTTCCCAGGCTCCCTGACTCTTTTCCTATGGCTGTTTCCTTCCCCTGTCCCAAAGCAGAGAGGTTCTGTCCCTGGATTCCAGCATTATCGCCTCAGTTCCTTCTGTCTCTTGTTTGCTGAAAATTGAGCTAATGCATCCCAGAGCTCGCTCACTCTTGCCCCTTTTCTGAATCCCAAAGTCAGCATACATCTTCTGCAAAACAGCAAATTCTAGATATTTATGTTTCATGGTTTTAGACACATGCAAACACACACAACTTGTGTGAACTTAGAGAAGTAAGATGATTGAGACTAAGCTCTTACTATGGCTAGGAAGAAGATGGATATTGAAGACACATTTTGTTCCTCCAAAGCTGCACAGGATGCTTGTTTTTGCATTAGAAGCGTGGCACTCCTGTTTTGCTATTCTTACCCCCTGCTCAAGATGTGTGGAAACTACATCCTGAGCTCTTTGGTTTCCTCTTTTTTATTTCTGTGTTTTCAAGCTTCCTCCTCACACTGTCTGGAGCCTTATCTGAGTACAAATGCCTGTCTCCGGGGTTGCCTTTTTTTTCCTCGTTTTGTTTTCTTATGGAAATGACTGTGACACAGAATCCGCTGTAGCCTTTTGCTGGTTTGTGGATTGCAGTCAGAGGATTGCCGAAAGGCAGGAGGATCAGCAGGCAGAACCGAACTGCTCTGGCAAATCTGGATCTGAACTTCTGTGGAAGAGGGAGTCTGCATCTCATGTCACATGAGACTACAAAGTCCACCCTTCCCCTCCACAGCCAAGGGGGGACAGTTTGTTTCATCACTGTCTCTCACACCTAAAGTGAATGGCTGCAAAATAGCGTGCAACATTGTTCTCTGCTCCTGTAGCTGCAGAAATACTCTTCGCGTGTTTATCAGTCCATCACTTAAAGTAGATCGTCTTCAACTCAGAGAGCCATTCCCTGCAGCCCAGTGAAGGACCTGGATGTTTTTAGGTGTAGTAGACCATAACTGTCACAGCTCATAGCAGCCCTTCCCCATGGGGCCCTTACACTCCAGGTGACAACTTCCTCCTGTTTGAAATTGCCGCTGCATGTTTCAGGGTCGTTGACTAGTGATGTCCCATCCTTCCACATAAAGGTTTCATCTGTCTCAGTTTGAAGATGAACTTCCTCAGACGAAAAACACTGTCACTGGCAGACTTCCATAACAGAGCTTATTGTAGTTTGTCAGGTACATACCCAGTTTTAAAGGACTTGAAAGACATCAGTCTGAACATCCATAAGAATTGTTAGACATGGTGTGGAATCAAGTCTATCTTTTCCTGAGGGGGGCCTATAGATAATTTCCACTTGTCAAATTCGGACTCCTCAGCCCTTAGGTGAGCTCTTCGATAAGGCCACCTGACTAAGCTTCTTGAGTTTCTGGCTGTAGAGACAGTGAATTTGAAAATCAGTACCAAATTCCAAATACATTTTTTAAACTACCATTCAGTGGGATTTAATTCATTTAATGTGTGGTACTTTTATATATGTATCTGGTTTATTTCCTGTGATAACACTCTACCAGCAAATATTCTTTGCAAAGACAGTGTTTGACTGGTACATAAGCACTCATACTTTTATGAGTCTTGTTTAAAAAAAAACCAAAAACTTAATAGCATTTCTTACTGATAAATCTGTGCAGTGGATATTTATTACAGTGAAGACTTTCGAAGTTGCATTTCTTAACTGAGCATTGTACCAACTACACTTATTTTTATAAGATCTGGTATTCAAGGTGACCAACAAAATTACTTCTGCCCTGCTAAACCCTTTACAAATGTTGTCCCGTTATCACTGGAGGTAAGGTCAGTTCTCCCTTACTTGCACTGCACAGGACAACTTTTCTGCATCAGATGACAAACACAGTCAACCTTCAGCTTTGTCTGCCTTCTCTCTGGGCTTTTAAACCAAAGCTAACAATAATTCAGAAAGAATTTAATTCACTAAAGTCTTAATTCTGTACATTGTTTTATTTTGTAGATCCCTATTTTCCTGTTCCCAGAAAGATTATAAACAGGAGTGTTGTCTTACCAGACTGCAGTAATACAGACTAGGTCAATGTTTGCTTGTGAAGGAGAAAGAACTGGTATTTGTTTGCGATGAGACTGCAACAACGGAAGGGATTCGAAACCTCATGTCCAGATGCGGCTCTCCAGGTCCTAGCATCAGGACCCTGCTCTTCCTGCCTCTCCTTGGGGCAAGATCTCTGGAAGCTGGTGGTGGGCACAGAGTTGGGTGGTGTCCAGCTGCAGGGCAGCATGTCCACTTGTTTGGCTGCAAAGAGAAGCCCCCTTTGAGAGGGAAGCAGGCTCTGGCACAGGCAGGGCATGGCAGCTGGCTGCAGGTGGTAGTGGCCTGTGCCCCAGTGACTTCACCCTCTGGGTGACCAGTGGGAAAAGCACATGGGGAGGGGGAAGAGCCCCAGGGGCTGAGAAGCTGATGGCCACCACTCTGAGAAGGAAGTGAAAGAGCCAGGGTGGTTGGTAACTTCCTTTGGAGTGGGAGGCTGACAGATCCATAGGCGGGAGCATGGGGGCACGTGTGGTGCCTGGAAAGGGCCCGTGTGTCAGAGGCTATGGAGAAAAGTTGCTGAGACTCCTCCAGCTCTGTCCTGTGTTTCTTATTTGCATGGAGTCAACCTGGGAGGTGTGCAGGGGCTCAGCAGGGATAAAAGGCTGGGGGTGGGGGGTGTTCCCTTCAGGCCTTCCTGGCAAGTAGTCAAAAATAGCTCTTTCCTGAAGTTCCCCAGGAGATGCAGCCAGAGGTGAGAGCTCATTCTATGGGCCAGGTAGGTGCAAGAGGTGACTTGTCAGCAGTTATTGCAAATTTGTCTCCTTTCATGTATTTTTTTTCCTGTGGGCTGGAGCTCATATCTGGAAACAAGAAAGGTCATCTCCTATCTTCGCATACCTCACTGGTGCGGAGGGCGTTTGCTCAGTCTTATGCGACTTTAAAAAAAAAAAAAACCTAATGAAAGTCTTTCTCTCTGCAGCTAAAATGAGATCTGCCCCCGGGAGCCAGCGATGCAGCCCTGCTTCACACGGCGGCCCCAGCAGAGCCGGCGGTGGCCGTTCCCTCGGGTAACCCCCGGGCGCTCCCCGCTCTCCCCGGCCGGGCAGGACCCTCCGAGCCGGCTCAAGGAGCTGGTAACGCGGCCACTCTGAGGTAATCTGTGCTTGAAGAAAAGCAGGAGGTCAGCCTGCAAGTTAGATAGATTGAGTCATGTAGAGTTAAACTAACCCCTCCCACAGCCATGGACCACTAAAGCGCCCATTTTCATGAGCACCTCTCACTAAGGCAGCTCAGAGCCGGCAGAGGCTGAGAGAGGAAGAGGGGGAGAGAGAGGGAGGAGGGAACGAGCACCGGCACTGATGGACGAGCCAAAGGGTAAGGACAGAAGCTGGTCCCCACAAGCAGCCCTGACCCCCGGGGAGGGGGCGCGGGGGGAGGAGGCAGGGCTCAGCAGGGCGCCCCGGGGGTGCCGGCATCCCGCGGCCGGCGCTGGGGGGAGGCTGTGCGTACTCATGAGAAGCTCCTTCAGGTTTGCCAGTCAGGAGGGAGCTGCGGCTGCGGCATCCCCGGGCGGCGCGTCCCTCCCTCCGCGCCCGCGGAGCGCTGCCGGCGGTGGGCGAAGGCTGCGCGGCGGGGGCTCGCCTGGGTGGGTGCAGCCTTGCCGCAGTCCTCCCTCGGCTGACATCATCTTCAAGCCTTTGGACTCCTGGCCGTATAAGAAGGGACAATGCCAACTTGTGACTGGGGTGGCCGCGGCTGCTGGGGGGACGCTGGAGGTGGCCGCGGGCTGGCGGGTTCCCGGACGGTGCAGCGGGGCGGGGGGGGAGCGGGGGCTCCGCGCCGGCGTCTGGCAGAAGTTTGGCCGCGTCAGTGCGAGGGATTCCCTCCCTGGCCGCGCAGGGGAAGAGCCGGCGGTGACTCCCCGGCTGCAGCCCGCACTGCCCCCGGGGCCGGTGCCGAGCCCCCGCCGCGCCGAGAACCGCACTGAAAGGACGAAGGGGGGGAACAAAAAAGAAAATTTTTTAAAAAAAAAAAAAAAAAGAAAAAAAGGGGGAAAAAAAGGGGGGAAAAAAGGGAAAAAAAGAGCAAAAACTCAGTGGATGTATTAGGAAACCGCGGTGTAAAGCGATAGCTCTGAGGTTGGAAGAATTGCTGTGCTGGCTACCAGGGGGCTCTCGGTGCGTGGGCTCGGGGCCAGAAGAGGCTCGGGAGAGCGCAAGGGAGAGGGGGATCCCACGCTTGGCACCCTGGCAAGCCCTCTCGCCTTAACTGCTGTCCTAGGGATCGGGGGAGGGACTCGGCGCCAGCTGGAGATACTTGTGGCACAGTAATTTTTCTACGAGATGCGTGTCTTGTACCAGGGTTTGCCTTTTATAATCAGCTGGCATGGTGCACGTAGCAGCACTAGTCACACTTAACGTTTGGCAGAAACATTTCCTAGTTTAGTATCAGCTTTTGTCTATCTGGGTGTCTTACCCTCTGCTTACAGCAACTTCTGCAATACGGTCCAGCTTTCTGTACTGCTGACAGTACTGGGCTCTGTGTGGGGCTTTTAAACACAAAGCAGGAACTCGGACAAATAGGCAAGAGGCAGTAAACTGGGAAAAGATCTGGGCAGAAACTTAGCCTCGAAGCTTAGAGATAATAGTTTCCACTACTTTGACAGTTTCCTGTTCAGTACCAGGTGGAAACCTCTCATTTATCGTTGTTACGACAACAGGGAATCAAAACGTGCTTGTTTGTTGGTTTTTTTCTTGTAATAAATAAAACAGTAAACTAGACTTCTCCGAGTTTTAATTTCACAGAATGTAATGAATGGCGTTTGAGGGGAAGAAGCATTTTCTCAGTCTGACGTACATCGAAACCTAAAGCAAAGACTGGCAGAAGGAGAAGGTTAGCTCATTAGTTTATGCAGTCATGAGTGAAGATGGAAATATTCAGAAATAATTCGCTTCTGCTGAGGAGGGAGATAAGAATAGCTTTGAAACCAGTCTTTAAAAAGTTTCATTCCAAAAATGAAATGTAATGCATGAACGGAGATGCCTTTTCTAGTGAGGTGAGGAATCACAGGGAAGAAACTTGGATGATGAGGACTGATTTAGCAAAGAGGACCAAATGAGCCTTCTTTTAGAAAGTGGAATTTTAAAGAGACAGAAGGAAACTGAAGAAAACTGTCAGCGCTTGAGCTAATTGCAGAAGAGGCAGTGATAGTGTCAGAATGGGCCGACCTGCAGAACATGTAACTCGTCTTGCAAGAGCCTAATGAAAATTAACGTAATAAATGGGAAGAAACCACATTTCATCTGTGTGTGAGAAGATAACATGAGGCAGTGTTTTTGAAAATGCCTCTCAGTATGTCTTCCAGAGGCAGCAATCAATAGGTTCAAGGCAGGGGAGTTCAGGACAGGCAGTATCTATCAGCTAGTAGGAAAGTTTCCACCTTGAAATGAGGCACGAATGCATATTGAGGGCACGTCCTTTCATCAGGAAAGAATTATTAAGGAGCGTTTCAGTGAGAGACATGTTTTCTGCGTGTATTGTCCACAGGGACTGTAACAAACAGGTTTGAAATGCTACTCTTCAGTTTTAGGAAGCTTGCATTTTAAATACTGTCAGCTTGGCCTTGAAATTTGGATCAATATGCTAACACAGCCAAGGAAGAAATTCTGTTTGGGGTGCTACAGAACAACAGTATGTATCAGTATGAATACCTTCTTGCATAGAAAGTGTGACGGTCTGAAAAATATATGAGGGGATTTCAGTCTGTGGAAAGCATGATACTGATCTCATGCAGACAGCAGTAAAAAGCAGTAAACCTTCTAAAATACATTGATTCTAACATAAAAGGTACTGAACTGAACTAGAGGCAGTAACTCTGTTTTGGAGCTCTGTATACATGACGAATTAATCACTGCTGTCAGATGACTGCTCTCTATGGACCAGCGATTGTTCCAGCATGGAACGGTAATAAAGCAAAATCTGACTGGAAAAAAAAGTAAATGAATGTGAATGAAGATTGTGAATTTAAAGAATACATACTGACCAGCACATACAAAAACAAGTATGAGGATGAATGGCTAGTTCATGCAGGCAGTGAAGGCAGCAAATAGAAGTTAACACAAGTAAATGGAAAGTGGAGAAAGAGGAAGTGGAGAACATCTGATAGAAAACACAGGCTGTGAATTGTGGAAGATGAGTTAGAGAAAGTAAAGATGTCAGGGGAAAATCTAAAGTTAGCAGGACAAAGCACAATTCAGGAGTTCTGTCTGTCTTAGGAACAAAACAATGTATATCTAGCAGTTGCATAATCATTAAGGAGGTGGAGAGGGTAAAATTTCAATTACGACAAGGAAAAAAAACCCACAGAAGTGTTGGTTAAATACTTTTCCAAATTTGGGGGAAAAATAAATTCTGATATGAAGGAATATCTCACAGAAGTTTTATAACCAAGCAGCCTGTTTTGTAGATTAATATTTTGGGGGGAAATAATACAAAATTAAATGTGCTTAATACTTACTGAAAAAATCTATGCTCAATGATGTTAATTTTCAACAAACTAGAGTAGAACACTAGGGATATCCCAGATAATGGAAAGGATGCTATTGTTGACCCAATACCCTAGCAGCGTGATGCTGGGTAGCCTAGAGAACTACCGTCAAATTTAGTTTGACACCAGTTCTATCTAAATTACTGGATAGATCTCCCCAATAATTGAGTTTTAATAGCAGTTTGATCATATTATTTTGTTCTTGTAAATGATAAGACTTATCCAAGTAGCTTTCAGAATAATGTTGTTGTAGAAACAGATAGCACTGTCAAAGTGGATAATGGGAATTAATGCATCGAAAAGGAAATTACTCATCCCAGATGGAAGCAAGCCTGTAAGTTCATGCGGTCCCCTCAAGTGAGCATATTAATTTGCATCCTAGAATGGAGATAGCCCCCCATGCAAGAGCCTGCGGCAAGAATTTCGAAGAATATGTTCCTTTTGGTTTTGGAACTCAGCTAGAGAATGCATTTATAAAGGAGGGGCAAGGAGGTGTATTTCAAGTACTGATAGAGCTTTTAATTTGTCCTTGCTTTCTTGAAGGCTTTTTTTGTTTACAAAGTAATTTATCTGGCTCAACAAAATATGTGTCAAACAAGCTTGGCGTGATTCTCATTTGGAAGAAAGAGACTGCATTTTGTCTTACGCATGTTGTTACTACTAACACACTCTTCTCCACTTATTTATTCAAGTAAGTCTGGAGGCTCATTGAAGTTCTAGGGGAAAAAAAGGATTCTTAAAATTTAAGGGAATATTGAACAAATCTGTGCTGTAAGTCAAGGGACTTCTAAAGCCTGACTTCCCTGATGGTTAGGAACCACTTCACAAAATGGGAACTGGAAGAACTAATCTCCCTGGTTGGTATTTGATAGTTACAGGGTGGATTATGAGTGCAGGACTGGGAAGGCAACTTGTCCTTTATCTGCTTCCCAGCTCATTATTTGTGCTTGTTTTATTTTTCAGAGGTGGCAAATGTGGTTGAAAACAGTAAATATGAATATCTCCCTGTTCAAACTCCACAGCAATAGATGCATTTCTGATGTTGCTCTGATTACAAAAGTCTCTTTATGACTCTCCAGCAAAGAATGAACTAATGGATTAAGACCTCAAAAATAGTTATCAAAGCAAATCATCATTCAACAGCTGTGTTTTCAGAGGTATTCTGCAAAAGGCCTGATGGCATCAGACATTTTCAATAATGATCTAAAAAGTATAAAATCACGGCTGATTTACAGATGGAGTTTGTCAGTGCTAGGAGGACCAGTACAAATACCAATTAAGTCAGAGGAAAGAGTTTAAGGAAGCCAAGAGTGGTTGGAAACATAAAGAGCAAATAGGCTCCAAGCCAAGCTTATAAAATCGTAGCTAATGCAACTTTGGGAGGAAAATTGGACATTCAAATCCTGAATAGACTAGAAAGATTTCCAGATAATGTTGTCCAGAAAAAATATGCAGAGGTGTGTGTATGTATATATGTGACAGCCATAATTCGTAGGTTTTTTACTTTACAAAGCAAATTTATTTTGTTTGGGAGAAAGTTGTCAACCTTATTGTGAGCACTGCAACCTGTGTTTGTCTCTTAACTTGTATTTACCAGAAATATGTAGAAAACCCTCAAGGAATTTCTTGAGGAGAAAGAATAAATATAAGAGGCTAGATACCTGAAAAGGGAAGGGTTACAAAAGCTGTAATAATTGATGATCCTTTTTGCCTTTCCTAAGTTGTGTAACTGGCTTAGTGTGGTGCAAAAATATCAAGCTTGGTCACATTCCTTCTTTTCCTAAGACATCTTTGCACCTTTAGCACCTGTGGGATGGGGGGCAAGTAGCAAACCTGACTTTGGGGTTAACACCCCCTGGCTAGGTATTTTGTACCTTTTTACTGCCTAAGTGTTCAATAACAGTGTTCCATGGAGCTGGATCTGGTTTGAAGGGTGTTGAGATAGGAGCCAGCTTCTCAGCATGGAAGTGACCTGTTCAAGGTGGCTAGGATGTGACTAAAGACAGAAGTGTTTAGGCTGAACTTCGGGTTGAAGTGAATGATGCTGCAATGACTTTGGGGAGCCAACCCATAAGGGATTAGTATTATTGAGACCTACCAAACCTAAATTGTAAAATTCCAGATCATCTTCACAAGAGAAGCACTCCTGCTGATTTTCTGAAAGATGAGTTAGATGGGGCCTTTTCTTAAACTGTATTTTCTTATGGTTTTGTCAGCCAGATGCGAGAACTGTCTTCATCTCTCAGCTCAGCGGAGCTTCCCTTCCCTGTACAGAGCTGAAGGTTTACTCTGGGTGCTCCCATCAGCATTTCCTGGCTGCAGTGCTTTTGCCAGTATGCTGGCATGGGGAGCAGCAGAGCCTAAGGGTGCATTTCCACAGCCGGCCTAATTTGACATAAATCTGTGCTGCTGAAAGAGAAGAGAAAAGGCAACTGTCCTTGTCCCTAGCCTTGTTCTTTTTCTCTGCAATAACTTTCAGCTTGTCTGAAAGCAAACACCAGCCCAAGTGAGAGAAGAGAAGGAGGAAAGGGTAAAAGTCACTCAGATCAAAGTTATTGGGGGGGGCTTCACTGTGAGACAAGGACAGATACAAAACCAGCCCTGTGCTCTGAAAGAGTGCTGCATTAGCTGCACAAATTAAGAAATGAGTTAAGGGAAAAAGTGTGAGAGACCAGATGGAAGGGAACAAAGTCGGCTAAGTGCACACTGAAAAAATTCATCTGCTCATGTACCCTCATGCATTCACTCCCCGCAAATGCAGCTGGAAAGATCAGTTTCCCAGCCTGCTATCTGGGCTCCTCATCCCTCTGTCCCTTGTGCTGCACTGGCTGTTCAAGTTCGAGGGCGATGCAGGCAGTGTAGTGGTCACTGCTGTCACTACTCTGTCAGCTCTCGGCCACCACTATCAATGCTGCAACTCTGACTGTTATTGCTCTTCTCTGAAGCCTTTTGAACTCTTACTGGTCCCTTCCAGCTTGGGAAGAGCTTTCCGTGAGGATCTGCAAAGCCACTTCACTGTCTGCCTTCACTTTGCCTTTCAAATTCCCCTGTAATGTTGACATACTTTGTTGGCCGTGATTAAGCTTCTGGTATGAGGAGACACGTGGCCATCAGTCCGACCCGCACTGTCCCATGCTCCCTTGTGACCTTCCTCCAGCTGTACATTACACATCTTCTGATCAAAAATTAACTCTTACAGGGAGGCTGGGTGGTTTACAGGCTGGGATTTGCACCTTTGAGTGAGTGGTTTTATTTTGCGTAAGTAGACATCAAAGGCTCTTAGTTCAGTTTGTATTCTCCCCTTTGTTTCTGATCCTCCTGAGAATCCTTGCCCTGATCAAATAGGCTGGTGAATGTGAGCTCGTTCCTGGGGAAGAGAATGAAAAGAAAGAAAACGGACCTATTTTTACAAAGGAATGAGAATTATCTTGTTTTTTTCATTAACTATCTGCAATCTCTAAGGCAAAGCTTAAACTATAACTGGCCTTTGAGCTCTGTGTGCTGCCTGGAAAAGGTGAATCAGCAGCTCAGGACGTAGAAACCACCTCAACCCCTCAGTCAGTTTGCAACCCTTTCACAGTCAGCTCGGAGGGCTCCTGAGATAGTGGAGTGGCAGGAACTGTCGGCGCAGCTTTTGTGGTTTTTAACGTTCACTAATAGTGACACTGCAGCTGGGGGCAGGGGAGGCAGCAGCTGCTGCACCTTCCTCCCTGGGTTGTAGCAAGAAGGGGGACATTACTGCAAAAGTGAGGGACGGTGGGAATTTGGAGACCCTGCAGCACAACTGATGGGATGGAAGCACCAATGGTGCATGACAAAGCCCGGGGCGGGGGGGCATGCAGCTGGAGGAAAGATGGAGCTCCCATATGGAGCATGGGCTTGGTGGTGGGGACAGATAATGGAGTGGGATTTGTTCCTCTGCTGAAAACTGTCCCTCCCTCCTACCTGCTCTTTGCCAGAATGGCAGGGGCCAGCTCTTGCCAGGGAGAACACCTGCTCTCGGCCAAGATCAGCCCTTAGCTGCTGGCTCCAGCTGCTTTGGGGGAAACACACTGGAAATTTGCAATTTTGCCTTGAAATGAATGTACCAAATAAGTCGATCTACAGCTTCTATATATTTAGTCGTGCTTTCCTGAAATAGTATAGGAAGCTTACTGTTTGTCAGCTTTGTCTGAGGCTGTGGTAAACACAAAACTAGCTGAAGCTGAAAAGGACTTTATTCTGGTAAAGCTAGTGGTCAGGTTCTTGTTTACAAGACTTACAAACACTGTTGTGACAAAAAACGTGAAAGCCATAAAGAAAAGAAGAAAAGAATGTTCCAGCAGTGTTGTTTAGGATTTTTTCTGTCACTAGCCAGAGAGAATTAAGACAGTATTTTGAAATTAATCAGTTGTAAGTTTAAAGTTTAGTTTAGAAAATGGTATTAAAATATGAAGGGTTGAGCTACGTCTACCCTGCCTGATGAAAAGGACAGTCAGATAACTGCTCCTTTCCCACACCGCACTCGTGACTGTGTCAGCCTGACGAGAGAACTTAACACATCTGAAGAGCAGTAGCCTGGTGAAAAAAAAATATATATAAAAATTAGTAAAGGAACCTGTGCTTGTACAAGTTCAAGGTAGAACTATGGCAAAAGACAGAGGTAGGATAGTCTCTTTTTGTGGCAGAGCAAACAGAGGAGTTAAGCCCACTGTGAAGCTAAGCCTTTGCACTTCATCTTAAAAATAGTATTTTACAACAGAACCTGGCCCCATGCTATGAACCCCTTGTTAAAGACAGTAATTTTACAGTTGCTTTTTAGGTTACAAAGGGTGTCTCAGCTCCAGTGACTAGTAATTTCTCTACCAATTTAAGGACGTTCTAGTGTTGTGGTCACTTGGTGTCTGTGAGAATGCTAACTGAAACCCATAAGACTTGCTAAGAATAGATACTCTTCTGTAAATAGGGATCTTTGAGAGTCTCTTCCAGCCATTTACTTCTCAGGAGACTGTAACCGTAAATTTACATTGTAATATATTGCCAACCACCTCTCAGGAACTTTTGGTGTGGTGTAGCGGTTAATGTTTGGGTTTACCAGCATTTCATAGAGATTATATATAATGCATCAGAACTGCTGTTAGGTAGTCCCTAACGCCTTCATAAAGTAGTAAGCAACTCTTTTAACTCTACTGGTTTCTCCTACCTCCACCCCTGAAGTCAGACTGCGGGAAGGAAGCACAGGGAATGCCTTCTTTCCTGCTACAGGGCTCTGCTGCCTGTGTTTCTCCTTTTCAGCATGTTTCTCCCAACCCAAATGCATTTTTCCATTTTTTCCCTCATTATTAAAGTTGTAGCAGAACTACATAGACCTTGTAGTATGAGTCGTGTATGTATTTACTAGACCAATAATCTCCAAGTTGTTATTGGTCTGGCAGAACATGAGAGAATATATCAAAATGACGGAAGATGAATCCAAGAGTAGCTGTAGCTGAAGCGTGCTGCTCTTCACCCAGACCCTGGGAACTCTGCCTCTCTGCAGGAGGGTGCATGCTGTGAACACTGGTTCGTGAGAGCTTCCCAGAAAAGCGAACAAGGTGGTCCAGGGGACAAAGCATCAGGCTGGGTTTTTGCTGCTCTCTTGTGTTTTTTCATCACCTGGGAAAATGGGCCTAACGGTGCTGACCTCTGTAAACTGCTTGGTGGTATATGGGTGGAAAGCACTGTGACAAATTTAAATGTTATGTTTTTTTATTAGGAAAGGCTGAGGTTCCAAGACAGAAAAGTATGATGCTTGGCTCCAGCATTACCTGTTTGGTATTAGCTCCTCGCATGTTGTGGGCAGACAGCACTGCTGAGAGCTGGAGTCAGCTATGAAAGCCACAGAGTCAAGGGGAGCCTGGGAATAGTGGGAAAGTAATGAGACAGTCCTGGCCTTGCTTGGTGTCTATGTGCTGAGAGAAGGCTGGACTCATAAGGCTGTGACATGAGCATGAGAAAATGTGTGCACACAAAAGCTTCCTTGTGAGTCTTGTGGCTCTGCTATGGGATAATTGCAGCTATCCTGTCTCACCAGGAGCTTTATGGGGGAAGCTGAGGTTAATGCCAGGCTTGCCCTGAGATCCTGGGTATAGGAACGCTACAAGGTCTGCACTACACTAGTGACAATGGTCTCACTCCATACTGTCGCAGGGAGCTGCTCAGCATGTGACAGGCTGAAAACAGCACCAGCTTTAACATTGTCAGTGAGATCTTGGGTGCAAACTGTTTAAAATCCCTCATGGTGAGTCTGGTAGTGACACCCAGGGACAGGTTGCATTGTTCCTCTCTTGGATTTCAGCATTCTCTGACTTCCAACAGACTGCCGCTGGCACTGTGCTTGTGCATGCTGTCCTGCAAGCTCTGAGCAGGAGACCTGGCTACGTCCGAGCAGCAGAGGTGCATGCAGGAGCAGACCCCAGACCAGCCCTAAAAATCTGCTTCCTTTGCTGTTATTAGGGTCCCCCATAACCTAACCAAGCCAAGGAGACCTTTTCACAGCCATGGTGACAGCCTGTGAAACGAAGATCCCAGCATGCCGTGCATAAGGCAGGCTTGCAGCTGAAGAAGCAGAAATACTGCCACTGGCCTGAAGGAAACACAAATGGAAGTGTATGTGTGTGAGAGAGAGAGACAGAGAGGACTAGAAGAAGCAACAGAGCAAGGATTAAAAGAATGGTCTGTGTTGACAACCAAAGACGTGACCAACTGCACTAAAACTGGGTAAACACCAAATGTGGTGTTTGCGACAAGCCCAGGCCCTGATAAGCCTCACATGGATGGCTTGCCAGAAGAAGGCACAGGTGTTGATAAAGCCCCTGTGCAGATAACTCCTTGGGGAAAAAAAAAAAACTGTGCTCTGATAACAGAAGGATGACAGCAAGGTCGCAGCACATCCCGTGTGCTAGTCCTCCTCCTCCTCTCCTTGCAGGAAGGCAGACTGTGGGACTTAAGGTACCCAAAATGAGGAAAAAAAGGGCACTGAGCAGCCACCTGTCCTAAGGCTCTCAATGGAAGAGACAAGCAAGATTTTGAAGCAAAGGGATCACACTGTAGTAACCACTAGCTCCTAAAGATGGCAAAAGACCTGCTCAAAAATTTGCAGCTTGCCGCTGAATAGGAACCCAAGAGATGCAGTGAGGTCTGGTATCTGGCACGCTTGGTCCCATCTCACACAGGATCCTGCCAGAGCTCCTGGGTGAGCTCAGTAGCTGTGAGTACAGGGGGGAGTGAGCATGGGTGAGAAAATGAGTGTGCCTGAAATGATTTTTCAAAACACATACCATCTTCCTGCTCCATAAGGTCTTGCACTGTTGCTACATTAATTTCCTGTGTCATAGCTATGTCAAAAACTACTCCATTCTTAAATGAGAAAAAGATGTGAAACCTTTGTTTATAACTGGCAAAGTCAGCAGAGCTTAAGAAGTTTTTGTTTTGACATGATCAGTGGTACGAAAAAGGTCCAAACTGAGTTGTGAGTGGTTCTGAGAGATGAAAATTATTGGGCAAAAATATCCGACAAAAAGAAACAGGAGAGCAAGGAAAGTTGTTGGATGTTTTCAGTGACGGAAAGTGTAAAGCTGAAACAACTCACCGGCCTCTTACTTTGGTGGGAACAGTGAAGGCAAGTTGATTTGATACATGTCTGTGCACAGGGTGAGCAGATCATGGCCCAGAAGAAGACCCGCTGCTGAGAGTTATCTGAACAAAAGTGGTGTGGGAGCCCAGCCAGTTTATAAACGGACTCTAAAGCTAGGACTCCTACATCCACTCTGAGGAGAGAGAGACCCACAGATTTCTTTTTGCAGAGTTACCGTACAGCTCCTATTTCTTCTTCAGCCTGCAAGCCCTCATTGACATACTTCATGTCTCTTTAAGTGAGCACCCATCTCTTTGGGATCAAATCCTGTTTTCAATTAGCATTATTGTCATTATGAGTATCTGAAGTTTGAGTTATTTTTCTCATGTTTGTCTTTTTCCAAGTTTTATTGTTTCCTGTGTAGGATGATGGTTTCCATAGATACCTTGGACATTATTTGTCTATCCTCCCTTGATGTGCAGTTCCTCCCAATGAATTACAGTGCAATTTGCCACTTCTGCTTGAGGCCTTTGCTCCTTCATCCATATCAGTGCTATACTGAGTTTCTGAGTTATACTCTTGTTTCTGACACGTCTTATCATCTTGATATGTTGCCTTGTGCTCTTATACAGCTTTCCATCCACATGATAGAACTCCTATCCCAGCCAGTTTTAAATTAAAAAATGGTACGTTGCATGTCTATTTTAGGATTTTGTAGATAATTGTTGGAAACTTTAGCTCAGCTTTTCTCTGCTATGGGTAACTGTTAAACAGAACAGTGTTTTGTTATCTTTGTTCTCCTTCCTCCCTTGAGAAATATTATCAAAGGAAAAGGTCTAGCAAAGTATTCATGACTGGTATGGCCCTATCTTAGAGCTCAGCTAGCACTGATTGGTATTGTTTGAGACAGCTCTCACATGAGTTTTCTGTCTTTATCCTGTTTCTGCCTTGTCCCAGAGGAAAGCATATGTCCTGGTTTGCAGAGGTAGTTGCTAATGTGAGTCACTGCTTGGTATTTAGTGGTGAGAAAGTTGACCACTATCAATCTTCCCAAATCCTAGCAGAAGCCAAGAAAAATCTGGACACAGCATAAGTTAGCGCTTTCTTCTTCAGGGCTATATTCTGTCCTTATCAGGCTATTTACTGCACAAGTGAGGCTGTTCTGCTGATTCAGCATCACAAGAAGTGACACCAGGGCAGATCCAGGCCACACTTAAGGAATTACAAAGGAGACCATTAGAAACACAAGTTTTCTCTCCAGCTGTTTTATAAATGGATTTGTTTTCTTTCTTGCTCCTTTGTCCCAGAGCTGTTAATAAATAACCTTTTCCTGCAGGAGACATGAGGAAAGAAGCCTGTGCTCATGTGAACTTGCTGCAAGTGCTGCAGCTGAGCTGAGGATCCTGTGGTTGGAAAGTGGGCTCTGGCCTGAGCTTGGGACTTCTCGTAGCCAGAGGGAGAATGGTGCTCAGAAAGGATGGGAAATGCAGCAGTGGCAGGGAAGCAGCAGACCTGTAGCTGCTTTTTTGCATGGGCCCAGGTTTGCTGGCCATTCCTGCTGCTGGGGGGCTGTGCTTACCGTAACACAGCCAGCCAGTGGCTCTTTTCCATGCTATGAATCTATACCCTTTGCTGGAGTGGCTGTGTCAATAGCTTGTTGCTTGTTCAGCTGAAGTAACCTTCGTTTTGTTGGCTTTGGACAGTGGAGGGTGTTGATTTCTCTGTCACAGTAAGAATCTTTGGACACACAGGTTACAGCATGGAGCAGAAAGCTGGAGGCAAGTGTTATAGAAGAGCCTGGGACTTCCCTGCTTACACCTCCTTGGTGGGAACAAAGAGCAGCTTGTGCTCTTACTCCTCTGGGGAAGATGTGGTGAGAAGTCAGATCTGTAGGCCCAGTCCTGGGTGCAGTCTCTGCAGATGTCCGGGGGCTGCTCGATCACCCAGAGGTGATGGTGGTTTAACACCTCCGCAGCAGCCCCTTGTGTGTAGCCGGTGCAGACAGGCAGCTTGGGCACTTGTCAGAAGGATGGGTTGCTGTGACCGTCCCTTGTCCTTGTTACTACTGTGTGCCCATGCTGCCTTATCCAAAACATTTCATGTTTGTATTTTGAACTATTTGAGGCAAGGACTTTGGGGGGGTGGGGGGGTGAAGTGATGAAGACATATAAATCAAAGGCCAGACTACAGTTTGATTATAAGTGGGTTTCCTTTCCTGAGTATAATTCTCCCTGGAATTCACTGCGTGTCCTGGTAATAAGTAATTTGAACTTTGGAGATTAATAACATCCTGTGCCAGCGCATTCTTCCAGCAAAACTCTTTTGCTGTTTGGTTCCATGTCTGCATGAGGCTCCAGCCCTTGCAAGGTGCTCTTCTAACCATGAAAATTTAGATTCATATTTAATTTTTACTTTTCATTACCTTTGCAACCTCTAAGAAGTATTTCTTCTTATACTCAGGCACTTTGTCAAGGTCTGTGCCCTGCAACAAGCTCCGGTCCCATGTTCTTCCCATTGCTTGTCCCGAAAAATACCACAGGGTAATTTGTTTCCTGCTATTTGAAATGGAAATTGTAGCAGCATGAGGAACAGAGCGTGATATTCATGCCAAATATCATGAGCTGAATTCTCCTCATGGTTTGTGGAAATTCTAGTTATTAAAGCTGACCTCTGAGAAATCAGTGTATTTTTCTGCAAAGCCTAGACAGTGGATGTACTCCTCAGCAGGAGACAGAAGCTATCCCTGCTGTTCCCTCTCATGTGCTCTGCAATGAGGAATGGAGATACCAGCACTGACAGCTGCAGGTAAGGGGGCACATCTGGAAGTGTTTTAACTAGAGAGCTTTCTTTTTCATGCATGTGGGCTTAACCTTGGCTTACTGAAAGAGGCAGTAGGGCTGCTGCCCTGCCTGGATAGCAAGGGGCCTTTCGCTTCATCTGCTAGAATTAGTGGCAAAGGGGAGGTGCCTACAGTTTTCTCTGCTGCAAGTGGGTACTATGCATGTTGAGGGAGGAAAAACTCACTGGGTATCTTGCAGGCCTGAGATATGCTTCTCTGAAGGGTCAAACACCTGTCTGGAAATCACACTTGCAAGGGGTGGCACAGCCCAGGTGTAGGCATATCTCATGCACCGATGAGCACCTCAGCCATCCCCAGCACATGCACTCACACACAGGGCTGCTGGGCAATGGGCATCATCTGTCCCTCCACATACATGTCTCCATTGTCCAGGGGCTTTGCCAGTGGCTCTGCTGATGCTGCACCAGCCTGGAACAGTGTTTGTGCTTCTGCAGTCGGTCTCCAATGGTTTTCGGTCCTGAGTGGGAAGTGAAACTTCAGGAGAAAAGCTGGTTGCTTTGCTGTGCAGAAATACTCGGGAAGCTTGGGTTCCTGGTGGCTGCAGCAGTGCAGGCTGCTGCTCTGTTTGCTCACATGCTGCACTTTGGGCAGCTGCATTGTTTTTTGGAAGCCGGGGAAGCGAGCCCCTGAAAGCAGTAGTGTGGCTCAACAGGCAATCCCAGGAATCTGTGATTCAGAGAAAAATGTCCGTAAGATGTGGCAAGGGGCTTGGCAGGCTCAGGCCCTTTGAGGCAGGAGAGGTTGTCAGTGGAGGGGGCATACAGGGAAACTGGTGGCTATGGAGAGGGCGTATTTTGACACTGCTGTAAGCGTCAGATGCAGAGCACGCTGTGGGTGGCAAGGGGTTTGGATGTGTTTTTTCTGCGGTCATTCCCCCTGCCAGAACCTCCTGTTGGGGGTAGCAGTATTTACAGTGCTCAGGACTTTGTGTTTTCTGGGAAGTTTCTGAACTTGCTGACCCAACATGTGTATTGAGGTGGGGGGGAACGGCTATTCTGGAGGCTATTTTCCTCTTTTGCCGTGACAAATTCTACATCCCCCTGGTGTGGGTGGCTGATGGGGCACAGGGAAGGGTGGGCTGTACTGGGTTGGTGATGTGACTCACACATCACCAATCTTCCTACTAAAGCCGTGG
The DNA here is from genome assembly GCF_034619465.1 of Leptosomus discolor. Taxonomy (NCBI): domain Eukaryota; kingdom Metazoa; phylum Chordata; class Aves; order Leptosomiformes; family Leptosomidae; genus Leptosomus; species Leptosomus discolor. The sequence goes on along the minus strand of NC_141396.1, from coordinate 16,745,276 downwards.
CCCTGCTGTCTTTAAGAGCAACAACAATTAAATAGTTGTACCCAATATCTGCCTGGGGCTGAACTGGGAACAAGCAACCAAAGCTGGTGAAGGTTAGTGCCCTTTACCAACTAGGATGCTGGACAGAGACAGAAAAGGGCATGACTGTCTATACAGGGACTAGAAAAGCTGATATGATGGTGGATCTTAGTGAATGAGAGGGTAATTCCTCAAAACCAAGTGTGACCATCTTATAATTTGCAATGCGGTACTTCCAGCACAAGGGCCATGTATATTGGCCCCAATCTCAATAGAGAAAGAAACATTGCTATGAGAGTTACAAATTATTATACAAGTAAGGCATGCTTATTCTGTGTCAACAAATAACATCTAGTAGCTCTTAAAAGAAGTGCTTTCCCAAATTCAGAAATACTTGAGCTGAACTAATGGAGTATTTAAAATGGCTGAATAAGAATGCTGAATAGAAGCAGCATATTCACTTCTTATTCTATGCCCCAAATGCCTTAGTCAAACAGTTGAAAGTTATGCTAATTTGAAAAATAATAACTCCTCTAAAAGATGCATATTTAGGGAGGGAAAAGGAAGCTGCAATTAATGCAAATTTAAAGTTAGAAAGTATAGAAGATGGCCAAAAGAAGCATAAGGAAAAAATTATGGCCAGAGATTTAAGAAGAGAAAAGTAGAATTTAAGGGTATAGAGCACAAAACGAAGCCTAGCAGCACCATTGCAAGTCAGCATATTAGAACTATCAGTAATAATAAAACTGAAAAGGTGTCAGTGCTCGAGGCTTCTTTTTCCCCTGAAAGAAAAATAAATGTCTTCACATCATGTGATAGCCAAGTATATTTAAGCAATAACTTAGGTGATAAGCTCAGGGCTGGAGGAGGCGGTGGGCAGGAAACCGTCTTGAACTCGCTGGATATTTTCTGATGAAAATTCAAGCTTTATGGGTAACAGCAATAAATCTTTTCCAGCTAAAATACAGCTTTGATGGGTTGGTAGCAAATTAATGCCAGGAGTTGCTTGGTAGGAGACTGATGTAACTGATCACAGTTGTTTCTTCTGATTTGAAAACCTCTTTGATGTGTGAATCCTAAAGAAATGAGTACAAATAGAGTACGAGCTCAGAAGCCCAGTAAACAGCATATAAATGTGAAAATTAACTGTCTAAAGGTCATTGTGTCAGCAGTATCCTGCCACTTGTTGGTTGTATTTGAGAATATTCAGTATCTCGGTCTGACTGCTGGGATATAAGCCAGGACAATATCTTCCCATAGAAAGACTATTTAATGAACAGGCATCGGGAAAGCTTTGGTGCGGACGGGGAGAGGCTGAGCTGTAGACACAGCACTGCTGGGCGCCGTGGGAACGTCTCTGACAGGGGAATCCACGTTGTGCACAGGGTGAATGGGCGATCTGTTGGTGGGGCAGCCCGGGTCGCAGGGGCTCCTGCCCGGAACCCTCTGGACATCACCCCTCAGCCGTAAACCCGCGCCGCAGGGCCAGTGTAAGCAGGGCCGTGGGACTGCCCGAAGCACAAAGCCTCTCTGTGCCGCTGCCGGCTGTGCGGGCGGGTGTGGAAGGAAGAGAAGGGCCCTGTGTGCTGCCGCTCCTTTGTGTCCGTCTCTTACTGCTGCTGCTCAGCTTTTGAAGCTTCTAGCACCCGTCAGCTCTCCAGGATTGCCATGTGCTTTTCTTTTTTCCAGGACAACAGGGTTCCTCCCATGTGTCTTGTGCAATTTCCCTGGGTCATATCCCAGTCACAGCTCTAAGATCAGCAAAAGAATGGGGTGCTCCCACCCTAAGCAATGTTGTACATACCGGTAGCATATGTCAGGGTGGTTGCTGTGACTGAATTATTTCTGAATGCAACCTGGAGCTTTGTTGGGGGAAGGAAGGAACAGATTTATTCACGTGCACCTGTGTCCCACAAGGAGAGCATATGCATAGTATTGGTCTTTGCTAACAGCATGGTTTATGAGTGCATCGCCCTCTTTTTGCTAACTCCCTGCCTTCTCAACCAAGGAAACAGAGCTAGGAGAAAGTCCAGGAGCCAACCCTGCCCTGAGACAGGATCAGCTGCAACAGCCCTGGCAGGTAGACTTAATTTGTCTAAAGATAGCTAATGTGTCTCTCTTGATCTTCTCTTTCTAAATTAAACTACCCAATTCCTTCAATCTTTCCTTAGAGAACAAGTTCTTAGACTTCTGATCTTTCTTCTTGTTCTCTTCTGGAGCTTCTCCAAGTGATCTACATCTTTCCTGAAAGGCATTGTCCAAAATTGGGCATAGAACTTCATAGAAGGCTATACCAGCGTTAGATGGAGGGAAGGATTACTGCAAACTGCAACAGCTGCAAGAATATTTTCTCTGGAAGTGATACTTAACTGACTGCTCACCATGCTGTCTTTGGGCCATGGCTATTCTCTAAATGTCATATTTGCTCTTGTCTTTAATCAGGTGAGTGGGATGTTTTCCCCAGGCTCTCCCCTATTTATCAAATTTATTTTGAATTCCAGTCCTATGTGTCAGTGTGCTTTTGCTCTCAACTCGGTACTATGACAGATATAGGTGCACTCTTTACTCCATCTTCCAGCTCATTAGCACACACGTGTGTATGCGCACATGTCACAGACTAGTTCAAGCACTCTGCTTGGCTGTGTAGCCTAGATCCATAGGAGTCTGCTGGGGTTTGAGACATGTAGGGCTGTGTGATTTCAAAGTGTCAAATGTCTCTGAAAGATGGCATCCAAGAGAAAACATATTACATTGTTGGGCTTATCAGTTTTGCTGACATTTCAGGCTTTGTACTTCAGCACTTATGAGTATTTAATCTGGAAAAACATAATCCACTAAATGTGTATTTGTTTACAGCACCACAAGGAGGGCCAGAAATCACACCAGTGTTTAGGCCACAGTCTTTGCCATATGAATAATTAAAACTTGGAGCAGAGTCTCCCACACTGTTCCATGTAACAGCTGTAAAAAAAAGTGATGAAAAGTCCTGATCTGGAGCTTGAATTCTAATTTCAACATGTTCCGTGTCTTCCCTGATATTTTGAAATAAAACTCCCTAAACTAAAGCAATTAATTTACTGTATATGCACTTATATGTATATTCTAAGAGAAACCTGAGCCTCTTGCCAGCCTAAGAAAAAGCTTTTCCAATATGTTGGCCTGAAGCAGGTGGTTTACATTACTTTGCAGCAAAATCTTCCTACATAACTTGGACAAGAGCATGTTTGAATGGAAAAGGCAGATAAAGAATGAGTAAGAAGTCAGGCGGGGACAAAGAACATTTCAGAAAAGGGTTGATAAATGAAGTAGTGTGGCTCTTCTGAGTGTTTATGGACTCAGATGCTTGGTTGTGGTGAGGCTGAAGATGGGAGTGCCTTTTAGGTAGCGTGCCTCAAAACCTGACGTGGGTTCAGCAACCTCACTGAGTGTGCAATTCAGCCTGATAAATTCCATGACTACCAAAATCTCATTTTCCCTCGGCAGGAAGACAATGTGCATCCCCCCTATTTACCCTGAAGAGCAGCAGTACTGACTGCTTCCATCCCCTTTCCCTGCTGGCAGAACTTCCTAGACATGAATTCCTGCAGTTAGTAAATGTGCACAGACTGCATTGCCAGAGCCACTGTCTACCGGGCTCTCTGCTGACCTGGATGATGTTCATTGGCAAGCAGCCGCCCTGACAGGTGCTCCTTCTGCCCAGGCTGCCCACCCTGTGCCACAGAGCTGGTCACAGGTGCTGGATGCATTCAGACTGCTCAGGGATTCAGGCACCCTTCAGCTATGGGCTCCTGTGCTCCTCCAGCTGGCAGTCAGGCAGGCAAGTCGTTGCTCCTTGCTTTAAAAATATGGGGGCATCTGACTCATTTCAATCCATACCGTTCCCAGTTTCTCAGTTTTCAAGTATGACTGTGTGCTTTTGTGATATGTGGTGATTCAGGTGCTTCTCAGCACTGCGCTATGTCTCTTTGATATGTTTAGGTTCAGGAGCTCCACAGACTATATTCCCATTTGCTGGGCTACGTGATTGCATGGGCATCCAGCAGCTCTCCCTCAAATATTGGACGTGTGCTTAGGAAACCAGTTATTGGAGAGACTCCCAACAGACTGCAGCAGCAGCGTGGGTGATCAGCAGCAGAGGTAGCTGCCAGCTGATGGGCAGGATTCGTAAGATACCGTCTTATTCTCTGTCGTCACTCCAAGCCTCGTGGGCTGCAGGCAATGTGTCTCGGAACTCCCTTTGCTTACAGCATGTAGCAGGGCTAATTTCATTAAATGCTATCAAATGTGGGTTTGCTGGGATTGCATAGGAGAGGTGCTGGGTCGATTTAGCACTGGCCGTGATGGTAGATGATGATGTCTCTGAGGTAGTACAGGTCCCCACCTCACTTCGTTCAGGCTGGGACTGTATCATCTCCTGGTGTAATGGGTACGTTACTGTGCAAGGCTAGTCTCACTGCGGGCCTGGTCAGAATGCTTAAGAAAAATACAAGCAGATTATTCTGTATGCGGAGGTGGGCTGCTAGACTGTTCAGGTAGATGGAGAAGGCTGGAAAGATAAAAATCCAGAAAGGATCATTGCTTTTAAGTTGGTTAAGAGAATAAATTCCAGGAGGGTTGAGAGTTGCAGAAGTTTTGAGACAGAGTTGGAACAAAGACAGAGGGAATAGACTGTAAATAAACAAATTAAGGCTGAAAGTGAGAACATTTCTGGCCATACAGAGGTGTGCTGAGAGCATAACAGTGACAGTGGGAACTGCCTCTGTCAGGGTGGCACTTGTGTAGTGGAAGGGTGATGGCCTTGCTGTACATCCTCTTGTGATCCCTTCTGTAACAGGCTGAGCATCCAAAGGAAAGAGCAAACACAAACTTTAACTGTGTGCTAAGCCAGAGATAACAACAGTATTTGTATTTATTAGAGATGATGAGTCACGGTGAGGTTATCTGAACTAGGCGTGGCTTTGGACTATGTACAGCATCTCTCATTTTCTGCTTGAAAAGCCTAATTTCAGTTCTTAAGATAGCCTTAGCCTGTCTTTATTGCATCTCTAAAATCAGATGGTTGCCTGACTTCTTTTAACATTTGTTGCTAAGTCTTGTTTGGTGAGAAGGGAGCTGGGAGGTGGGCAGCCTTGGCTGTGAGTGACATCTCCTGGCATGCAGAGCTGCCAGTGACTTAGTGTGATGTTGGCTGGAGGAGCAGTTTCCTATTTGTCTTGAGGCTCTGGAAGACACTGGGGACAATCCTGCTTCCTTGCCTTCACACAGAGCCGCCTCCCACGCTGGTGTGGTCCTTCCTGGGTTATTCAGTGACAGAAACAGGGTTTCTGCAGAAAAACTGCTGTCAGCCGGAGTGGCTGCCAACGTCATTCTCAGTTGATAGCTAACTCAGAGACAGAATGGATATTAGATCTGTTTATGTTCTGGGACCTGCACTAATCACTGGATGGAACCAGTGGTAGCCCCCTACAAAAAACCAAAGAGACCAAAATTAGAAACAGACGGAGATGCTGGGCTGTGCTCCAACATCTGGAGAGTGCTTAATGCCAGCACAGCTGGGCAGGCCTCCAGCGCCAGGCGGCTCTGAGCTTTGTGGTGGGGAAGAAGAAAAGCAGTGTCATTTCTATGTCTACTTATGGCCTTATGTGATGTTTTTATCACCACTTACAGCAGGCAGAATGGGAGAAGAGCAGAAATCTGTCTCTATTTGGGTTCTGGCTAGGCACAGAAAGAGAGGATCATGCCCGCTTAATCTTTAGCTGAGGAAAACTGCTAGTGGAAGAAAAGTCCTGGGGCCGGGCACTCAGAGGTGCTAGGGGGTCAAATACTGCCCCACTTGGTGGAGACTGAGGAGTGTTTGCATGGCATTCAACAGCAACATGAACGTAGGGTGCAAAGGAGCTGGAGGAGTCTAGGGAATAAGTTAATTATTTAGCCACCGCAGAACCTGCAATTATGCCTAGAGCTGATGGAGGTAACCAAGTGTGCAGAAAAGGGAACTTGTTCAAATACCTCACCTTTCTGAGCAAATGGCAGGTGAGTTTTATTTCAATTACATTGAATTCTTTATCTGGATTTGCAGTGTTGTGTTTTGGTTTGGTTTTGTTTTTTTTTAAATAATCAAGTATTCAAGTCTGTACACTTCGAGTGCTATTTGGAAGGTCATTGCTTTGCTAGGCTACCTTCTGTATTATGCTTATCATTTTGTACCTTTTCTTGTATGAAATACTTCAAAAAACGTTGCTTGGTAGCATTAGAGTTCACACAGACAGGTGCTCTGGTATGGGACACAGCAGTGAAATCACATATCTACAAACCCCAGACTCCTGAAAGTGCTCATGACACTGAGCTAAAATTCAAGCAAAAGTCATGTTCAGGGTTAAGGAAATAATGTACCTTGGGAAAAAATTACTAATCTCCAGTTGCAGGTGGGATGCAGACAATTAGCATTATGCCTCTGCCTACAGACAAGGGATTTCTACAGCTGTTTATTGGGATGGTCCATTACAGTGAGAAAATTGTTCCTTCTTTGCTGCTAATGCTGCTACTTTCATAGTGCAACTACTGAAAAGATAGAGCAGACACACAACACCCATCACAACAGGAAGTTTGAAAATCTTAGAAATGATGCAAAGTCACCCATGGTTCGTTTCTATGACAGTAAACACCCAAGAAAGCTGTTAGTCGCTGCTTCTAGGCAAGATCTCAGAGTAAGGGTGGCAATAATTACACGGATGTGCTGTGCAACTGTCAGCAGCAGTTTCAGTTTTCAAGAGTGCTAGCTTCATATCCATACTGTGCAGCTAATTTTACATTACAGCATCTGTTTTTATTCATTTTTCTAGTGCTAAAATAATTTTTGTTCAACAGACGTGCTCAGTGCTAGCATAACCTAAGCCAACTACTCTCTCCAATAAGAAGAAAAGTCTCCCAGCTGTCATGCTCTGCTGTTTCTAATCACTTCAGTCCATGAGTTCTGGGGCCTTTTTGAATAAAGCTGTATAAAATGCATTCTTACCTCCTACTGTCTGGTATGTGCACTAGACTATTTTTTTAAGCTGCATTCTTGGAGATATTGGCAAGCATGCTGTGCCTCCAACACGCACTCACAAAATGTTAGCTTCCAAATTCACTTCCAAATTTCACAGTTAGCCTCAGCAGATTTACACATGAGCGTGATGAGAGGGAGCACAGAGCTCCAGGTCAGCGTTAGGTTTCAAATGGACCTGCTTGTTCTCTTGGCACTTTAGGTTCCATTTTCTCTAGGAAGGTGGGAAGACATTATTTGTCTACAGTTAGAGATTTCCAGAGGTATGTTGCTTTTTTTCACTTGGGCTAACTTCTAAAAATAACTTTAGGATTTGGGATCATTTGTAAGGTTTGTATGGTTTTGCATCTTGAAGTCCTCCTTCACCACCACCTGGCACAGGGTAGACCATGGACAAGTGGCACGGCCCATGAAAGCAGATCTGCAGGACACCAAGGCTGAGCTCTGCCTCTAAGAAATCCCTCATGAGCAGGAGATGGGAGCAGGGATGGGCAAAGGTAGATGCTTCATAGTAGAAAGGGACTGCAGGAACATGCCTGAAGACCTTTGGAGTGTGAGGTAAGCTGCACTACTGGGATACTAACATCCTTTTTCTGCTCTAGTCACAGGTACCAAACCAAAGATGTCCTGGACAAGAAAAATTCTACTCATCCTGGGATTCTTCTCTACTTTGGCTGTGATTGCTTTAATTGCTGTAGCAGTGACCCAAAACAAGCCACTTCCGAAGAATATTAAGGTATTACAAGCAAGCTGGGGGGTTAGGCGTGCATAGTGCTCCAGGACATGTTGCTGCCCTTGCTGGGTCTGGCTAACCTCTCTTTCTGGCTCTGTGCACCTCAACATCTTGTTTTATATCTTCATGGTAAAAACAGGTAGGGCTTCATAGGGGATCATCTCCTCAGTATCAGTCCCCATTTTGCTGCTTCTCTGCTCTTGTATCCTTTGATGGAAACTTTGCACTGAAGCACTACTGAGAAGATTAAAGACACAGCATGTTCCCACAGATGCCAGATAGGTTGTTCAGTTCTGGTCCCCCCACATGTGGAGACCAACACACACTGTGTCTGGTTCAGTGCCTCACGTGCAATGACGGCTCTGTTTTGCCCACAGTATGGGATTGTGCTGGATGCAGGGTCGTCCCACACTAACCTGTATGTGTATGAGTGGCCAGCAGAGAAGGAGAACGACACTGGGGTGGTGCAGCAGGTGGAGGTGTGTAAAGTCGAAGGTAAGAGGAGAAAAGGGAGCTGTGGAATGGGCATGGGATGAGGAAGAGATAATGCAACCCAAGGGCGGGGGAGGAGAAATCTGGAGGAAGAGGTCAATAGTGAAAATAGTGTTACATCTGTGAGCTAATGTGTATCCCACCACTTCCCATGGGGAGCTGTATGTGCCTGACCTTCCTGGGAGGAAAGCTGGATCCACCTTCTCCTCTGTTTTTAGGATGCTTGGAAGTAATGTACCAAAGAATGTACTTGAATAAATAAAACATCTGCACACAACCTTGCTGAAGTGCTGATGAACGTCAGCCAGCAAGAGGGGAGGGCATGGTTTGCTCTTTGTCAAGGCTTCTGTGCAAGCTAGGCACTGGGCTTGCAGGCCAAGGTTGCTCAACTTATGCATGTCATGGTTTATTTTTTATTCTATTTAATTGCTGTGTAGATATTCTATGGTTTAGGAAGGCACAAATGAAGCCCAAGGATGCACATGACAAGGAACAAAGTAGACCCTCATGGATCACCGTGCTCTGGGGGGCAGAGAGGTGTTGTCAGAGCCTGCCTGGGGTGTGAGCATACAAATACACAAACAAATGACAGCATCTTCCCCTGGAGGACCCAGTGTAGTGAAGGGTCAGGGATTTTTAGGCGCAGATCCAGGGTACACTCAGGCAGAAGCAGAGATGAGTCTGCAGATGTCCAGGACATACTAAGCAAATGATCTGTCTCACTGCAGTCCTCATTGCTAGTTCATAGCCTGCTTCACTGAGAGTGGGTGGCAGATGCTGAGTGCTGTGGCTGTCTATGTGTGCACCAGGCTTAATAGGCACTGTAGGATTTCTAAAACTCCTTAGAAATGGGGTGGTTGAATCTGATGTTGCTGCCTGTGATAGTGATATGGTTTAATATGACTGCTCATGATGCACTCTGGGGTTACGCTTGGAGTTTGAGCAATGAAGTGTCCTTATTTCTTGAAGGCCCTGGGATCTCAGGTTACTCCCACGTCACGGAGAAGGCAGGTCCCTCTCTGGCACAGTGCCTACGACAAGCAGAAGAGGTGATTCCCTCAAGGCAGCACCAAGAGACACCCGTCTACCTCGGAGCAACTGCCGGCATGCGGCTTCTCAGGTACTGCAGGGCTTGTTCCCTTCTCCTGCACCGCTACGCCTGGGACTGCCACGGATGCTCAGTGGGGGCCTCTTGGGCAAAGTCCTTGGAAATGCTGCCAGCTCATCGTTTGCCCAGATTTCCTTTTCAACCACTGGCCTCTCTGAGCCCTGAGTCTCCCCGGGCTCTTCCCCTGCTTGCCCAGAAGGTCCATTTGCACTCACTTCAGGCTTCCATCACCTCCAGCACCCACGTGTAGTGCAGAGACACCAGGAGGGTAGCAGTGCCCAAGCTGATGCTCAGGGGATACTCAGACATCCTCCACATCAAGGGGATGCTCAGACATCCCCCACAGTCTGGTATTAGGCTTGACCCAGGACTTTTGAGCCCAACCACATTGCAACTCCTCACATACCTTGACTCAGCCCAAGACCATCAGAGCTAAGGTAACTTTATAATCGTATCCTCCTTTAATTCCAACCTCTAATTTTCATGAGGGTGCCCAAGACCTCTTGCCTGGCTGGGACAGGGAGCTGATATTATGTATGTATTGCCTGGGAAATCTCCCTGGGGATACCAGAGGGCACGGATTTCTTATGCAATGCTGATGGTGAAGAGTGAGAGGAATCTCCATGGTGCAATCCCTACCAAGGCACGTGCTCCAGGAGAACAAGAGGGCTCTGGTCTCTGTTCTAGACACCACTCTCAGCTGTGGGGTCTGTAGGTGTCAGAGCTGGTGGCAGCTGTGCTGTCAAGGGGTGACAGAGAGGGACGTGGCCAGTTAGAGCTGGATGTACCCATATGAATGACTATTCTGTTCTCATTAATGCTTGGTGAGGAGTTGCAGCCTGCTTACTCAGAATAAAGCCCATAGGCTGCAGAGAGCTCTCAGCCAGAGTCACTCCATCCTTTCTTCCATTCATCCAGCTTGGAGAATAAAAGTGCAGCTGACAAAGTCTTGTCCTCAGTAGAGAAGACGCTACGCTCAGCTCCCTTCAACTTCCAGGGTGCTAGAATCATCAGTGGTCAGGAAGAAGGAGCCTATGGATGGATCACCATTAACTACCTGCTGGGCAACTTCAAGCAGGTACTGTATCAATGGCAAGTCCATATTTTGAATCATCAGCTTGCAGCACTTTGTTAACTGTGCCTTGCAGGAGTGTGTTACAGGCACTATCTTCCCTTGTAAGCCATTTATGAGAGACCAGGAAACTGCACATCTTGCCTCAGCAATTACTGTGAGTACATCCTGATACAAATAAGTATCAGGATGTACCACTGTAGCCAGGCTTAAAGCACTGAAATAAAACACCAGAATCTTTGATAACTTTGCCTGGATACAGCATCCTCCTCACTCCCTGATCTAAAATATGTGCCTGCAAAGTTTGACAATGATTCTTTACTATTGAGCTTCTACATCATCTGGGAGCTGAAACAGTAAGTTGACTGGGTTTTCTCGTAATAATTGTGTTAGATTTCATATTCTTAGTCCTCCTGCAAACACTGATGTGATCCATCTTCTGCTTTTCCAAGCCTGCATCTTTCTTGTGTCTTGTTCCAGCTCCCATCTCTGCCCCCCTCCAGGTCTTCCTGCCTTTCCTGTGTTCTGTGCTCCTGCTTCTCTCCTCATAGGTCTTTTTTTTTTTTTTTTTTTTTTGTGCTCCCAAATAAATCTTCTTCATGCCTGATGTACCTGGTTTTCATTGTTTTGTTTTTTTTTTTTTAAAGTCTGGCTGGACAAAACTTCTACACTCCCTGAAATCCGTAAGTGAGACATCAGGAGCACTAGACCTCGGAGGAGCCTCAACACAGATTACCTTTGTACCAAATGAACTCTCTCCTGAGTCCCCAGAGAACACGCTCTATTTCCGTCTCTACGGCAAGGATTACCTTGTGTACACGCACAGCTTTCTCTGCTATGGGAAGGACCAGGCTCTGCAACAGAAACTGGCCAGGGACCTACAGGCAAGTACATCTGTAATTGCAGGTGCAGGTCCTGGACCCTCCCAGCTTTGATATACTGGTGCTATAACAGTTGCTGTGTTCCTGCCAAATGTCTCATCCCTTAGTCTGGGTTTAGGAAATGTCATTATCCTCCATAAAGACTGGGCAGATTCCCAAAGAGATGACAGTTAACACTTTGAAAAGTACTACAATTTGAGGTGCCTTGATTCCTGGGCATGGGATAGCAGGAGTACTGTGCTTAACTGAAGTACTCAGGGGAGGTGATATTTCACCATCTCTGAGAACCCCAAATCAAGAGCAGCTTCAAAAAATGTGGCTAAAAGTAATTTGTCCAGGGTCCTACAGGGAGGCTGTGGCAGTACCCACATCTCCCAAATCACAGCCAAAGAGTAAACCATCCTCATCACTTTGACCCGATGTGTGTACATTGGTGTGATGTACTGTGACAAGTGCTTTGTGGCCACTCTTCCTTGTGGCTCTTTCCTAGAGTGTTACTCTAGAGTGAAGTGTAACAGCTTGAGTTGATTTTACTTTCAGACCATGGAGAACAGCAGCCTCTTTGATCCGTGCTTTCACCAGGGGTATCAGAGGACTATAAATATAAGTGACCTCTTCAAAAACCCTTGTACATCAGTCAAGAAAAAGCAATTTCCTTTCAGCCAGCTGTACATACAGGGAGAGGGGGATTATCAAAAGTGCCGAAGAAACATCCAGAAACTCTTTAACAAAACCAATTGTCCTTACTCCAGTTGCTCCTTCAATGGGATATACCTACCTCCATTACAAGGGGATTTTGGGGTAAGTCTTCACATTCTTCAACTCTCTATAACCCAAAATATCAGAAGAGCAGAAACTTAGAGCAATGCTAGGATGTGTTCTCCATGGCTGGGGCAGGAAACAGTTTCCAAATGGATTTTTGGACATATAACTACAACAGTAGTGCTGCACTTGCTGTGAGGACAGCACGTGTAAGAGCTACCCCAGTAAATACTGGCCTGTCAGTACTGCACTGTTGCGATTCTAACCCATCTCCTGTATAAATCTCCTTGGGGTGCTCCATTTACTGATTCATATTTCAAGCAGTCCTTCCTGATGGTCAGCACCAAAGGCAGGAGAGCCTGCTGCAGGCCGTGCATAATACACTGCTCCTGCAAATCTTGTCTCCTGAGGTCAATGGTGGTACCAGATCTGAAATTCTTCCAGAAGTGTGTGAGCACTACAGAAATCAATCAGTCATCTCACCTGTCTGCTTCCCAGACGTGATGAGACGCTCTGAACACACGTCATGTGTGATAGCACACTGAACGTCAGTCCTAGAGCTGCAAGACTTCAGTGGCTGTGAGGCTTTCTGGGGAGCTGTTAATACTCCCTTGCCCTGTTCATAAACTGTCCCCTACCTGTCAGCTATTGGCCGTGGTCAGAGACGGATTTTCTAGACTTTGGATTATATGCTGGGGCTGTGTACAGTCCTTTCAGACCATCACCTCTACTGTTTGTGGCCATATTGGCTGCGCGTCCATCTCATTCAGTTGCCAAAATGGGATCACGGTTGTGATGGCAAGTAGCGTTCAACATGTGCCACTCTGGCACCAGTGCACAGAGGAGAGTTCTTCAGGATAAAGTGGTCAGTGAAGTTCCTAGCTCTGCCTTCTTTTTGGGGTCCTTAGCTCTCATCAGGTCTGACAGATGTGTCTCAAAATTACATCACTTTTGAAAATATACCTATTTTTGTATGTGTGATGTTGGTTCTTCTATTTCTCTATCTGTAAATAAAGCCATTTTCTTTTGTGGGATTTCTGCTGTCCTGCTCATGCTGAGGCCCACTCAGGTTAAAATATTCTTTCTCCTTTAGGCTTTTTCTGCTTTCTACTTTGTGATGAACTTTTTGAACCTGACCAGTGAACAAAGCCCTGTTGCCCTGGACAAAGTGGCCAGCACCATTGAGAGCTTCTGCGCCCAGCCTTGGCATGAGGTAAGCAGTGCTTGTGGCAGTGGGCTGGGGCTGCCAGGTAGCAAGAGCTGCTGATATTTTTCTGTAGGATAAGTGGTTTGAGGTAACTTCCAAGGCAAGAGGGCGAAGATCCCCCCAGCACCTGCAGTGGATGCTCAGGCATAAGCTGGAGCAGCGAGAAGCTGTGTTTAACAGCCTGGTGACTTCCTCCTTCCCTAGGTGAAGACAGCGTATCACCAAATAAAAGAAAAGTACCTGAGCGAATATTGCTTCTCTGGAGCCTACATCCTCTCTCTCCTGGAAAATGGCTACGAATTCACTGAAAAGAACTGGCAAAGGATCCACTTCCTTGGAAAGGTGTGTTTCATGGTGGGGAGGACTCTACCCCAGCAGCTAACTGCAACCTCTGCTCCACAGAACAGTCCTTTTTCCCCAGGGGTGCCACTGCCGCGGCAATGCCGCAAGCAGCCCCTGCACCTCCCAGCACTGATTCTGCTCCTCTCCCATTTCAGATTGGCAGCAGTGATGCAGGCTGGACCCTTGGCTACATGTTGAACCTGACCAACATGATCCCTGCAGAGGAGCCTGCTATGCCCCCTCTTTCCCATGGCAGCTATGTGGGGTTGATGGTGCTGTGCTCCCTCGTGCTGGTGTCTGTGCTCCTGTTTGCCTGGCTTCTCTTCCACAAGCCCAAGTGCCTGCAGAAAGGGATTGTTTAGGAAGAGCCCTGGGGAGAAAGGGGCCATGTCACTCCAGCCGTTCAGGGCTAGGAGACCCTGGCAGAGCAGGCTGTACTGCAAAGCCCCTCTTGCCTCTCACCGAAGCTACTGACTGTGTACAACAAGGGCATTTATTTCTTCTGACTCACACTTGCACTGACAGACATTGGGACATCAAGCTCGCCACCTCTCTCTGCCAAGGACAGACAAGCAGGTGTCCCCTCCTTGAATGGGTCGTACTTTCATTCAATGAAACTTTGCTACTTGTTGGTTTTTGCCTTCTGCACAGCATTATAAAGAGAAAAGTGGCAGCAATCTTTGGGAGCCGGTGCTCCTGCAAGGGTAATCTCAGGGTCATACATCCCACTGAGCTCTTGGGAGCGATCACATGCAGGGTGATCCTGCTCTTCCTCTGATGAAGCTGTTCCCAAGAGCCTTTTCCGCACCAGCACATCTCCACTCGCCTCCCCATGCCCTGAGCCCTTGCAGCCCTCTAGCCGAGTACGGCCACCTGCACCCAGCTGGCCCCCGAAACCGGCCAGGCTCCCAGATGCCACTCTGCGAAAAAAAGGGATGAGGATGAAGAAACTGAGTGGGCTAGTGATCATCAGCCCTTAGCTGGGCTCTGGTGGCTGTCTGCTCCTTTCACAGGTGGCAAGAAGCCTCTTTCCCACGTCTTCCTGACATTGCTGCTGGACCAAAGCTGGCTCACTGTTAAACTTAGCCATTCCCATGTCCCTAGCATACATCAAGACATGAGTTCCCAGCCAGGCATTGCTGATTTTTGTAGGAACCGTTCATACTGGCCAAGAATCCTTGACCAGTAGTGACTGCTTATGCCTACAGGGACTCTGGTGTGACCAGCATGCCTACAGGTATACACCCACTAAACCAACCCAGTGTCACTATGCTGAACATACAGCAGCCTCCAACCTAGGGAAAATGTTCATTAGGTCATGTTCCTTTATAAATAGACAGCTGACAGCAGTTAACCAGCATGAGCATGCACAGATTGAACCACTCTTTCTACCAGCAAAATCAGTGAAAATTTGCCTTTCCTTCCCTCATGGCTTAGGCTTATCCCATGACCATAAGACCCAGGGTTTGTCAGTGCACATACTGCAGCCCACCTTCTAGCACACAACTAGGGCGATGCCACTGATCAGGTTTATGAATCCCTTTCTTCCATTTTCCACTCCTTGGTCAAAAAAAAAAAAAAAAAAAAAAAAAAAAAAAAAAAAAAAAAAGAGATGTCAGAAATCCATTTTTATAAAAACACTTGGAAACCACTGGTGCCTGTCGACCTCCCACAAATTTTCAGAAATCTCTTCTCCTAATGGCTTGTAAGTGCTGGAGGCCAAAAGAAAGCAGATATTGTGGAGAAAAAGGCATGGCAAACACACACCTTCACCTGTTTCCCCGAGCAAAGCTGTAGAAGGTGCAGAGGGGATTGGGATGTGCAACCCCAATAAAGCCTTCTCCTTTAGGCAAGCACAGACAGAGCTTGGGGCTTTCATGTTCTCCCAGCCTGTCCCTCTGCACAATGCAGGCTGGAAAATGTCCCCCAGTTATTTCTACTTCATGCCTGGAAGTAGGAATCATAACATATTGAAGGACCAAAAGGTAAGGGAAAAATCTACCCTGTATTGTGGTAAGATCTTCGGGCAGATCATTGTTCTTCCAAAAATCCATGTCTTATTTTTGCTCTGAATTAGCTAGCTTCAGCTTCTGTTGGGTCTTGTTCTGCCCATTTCAGAAAGGCTAAGTAGCTCTCTGCTATGAAAAGCCCTCTTTCCTTGTTGGTGCTTGCAAGTCGTCATTGTATCATATTAAATAGACTGCCCTTCAATCTGTAAAATGCTCTGTGTTGACCTCACTTGTAGCTCTTGACTCCACTTCCTTGAAAATTTTTATATCTTTCTGAAATTTGGACATCAAAGTTTCCAGCAGCAAGTGGTAATAGAATCGCTAATAGTGTATATAAAAGTAATGCCCTCTGGTTTTGATCTATCCTTTATGTTCCCCATTTGTATATCTCAGGACCAGGACTGTTTACGCAAGAGAAAGTTTTGGGGCTGTTTTGTTCAGTTGGACTATTGCAACTTGGCTTTTTTTCAGTCATTTTATTCCAGAACAGCCACTGTGCAGTCTCACACCGTATATCACTGTCTCTTAACACGAGCCACTTTGCCTTCCACGTGGCTTCACTATTCAAAGAACATTCCCCCAAGCAAGTGATCCAGATCAACCTGCAAATAACAGTTCCCCACACTGTTTGTCCATTCACCAGTTTTTGTTTTATCTGCAAATACATTGAGATGTTGGAATTCATCTAAAGATGGAGTCTTCCTTCTGTTGTTTTCAGCAGATAGGTAGATGAGAGATTAACAGTAGTTTTTCGTCGCGGCTGGAAGGCATGCAGGAGAGCATGTGATCAGAGCTGCTTCAGCTCCTCAGTCAGCCCCACTTACAACACACTCCATTCTGTGCTACCTTCCTTGCATATGGAGTCTTCGCAGCAGAGCAGGTGCCCTGGAGAAGCTCCCCACATGAGCTGGTGCATCCTTCCTCCCCATGAACAGTGTGGAAACTGCAGAACGGTAATTCCTCTCCTGAGACCTCCTCGGGGATCTGTCAGCTGCTTAGTTGTGTCTGTGATGCTGGAACTGACATATCCATTGGGACATTCCAGAAATTGATGCAGAGACTTCATGTGGAAGCTGGTGTGGAAAGATAGCCTGTGCCAGTCTGCTTTTCTGGTCCCTGCTAAAGGTTTATGCCAAAGGAAAAGGTCAAATACAGAATCTGGGAGAAGAGCTTTAGCAATGTTTTGTGTCTCTATTGCAAATCCCATGGTATTAATATTGTTCACTCTTGATTCTGGAGTCAGGTGATCAGCTGGTATCTTCACTTACTCCCTCCTGCCTTCCTTCTCTTGTTTTTCAGTTTGGGTTGTGGTATTTTTAAAGCTGTAAATGTGACATGGTGCAACCTAAAGGCCCCAAACTGATAAATACAAAATACGTTACATTATTTTTAAACTTTATGACTTTTAGACCATATTTACGAGTCAGTCTCTCCAGAACAAGAATTTCTAAGGTGACACCAGACATGCCATTTAAAAATCTCTTGAGCAGTCTGAGGGTCCAGGAATTGGTTGACTGAAGGCATCCTATCAGGGTGAGACCCTTGCATATCACTGGCTGTACTTGAACTTTCACAGAAAAGCGTAAGATTTTTTCTCCCCATTTCTCCTGCTATTGCAGGACTTTATCCATGGAGGCTACTCAAAATCCATGGTCAAAGAATTTAATGAACATTCATTTCTTTGCTTCTGCGCTGCATCTGACCCAGCTGTATTCAGCTCAAACATGTGTTCCAGAGCTACCCAATATGTACGTGAAGACCATCAACGATTGTGGGGGGAATTTTCAAATATGACAGTAATAATATGGTATCACTTCTCTCGTTAATGCAGTTGATCTGCCTCACTGATAATTATCTGTGCCTTATTTCTAATTTGATAGCTTCTGGCTTTAATTTCCAGCTACTAGCTCCTGTACAGTTTTGCTCTTCTGGGTTAAAGCATCTTTTAACACCACATGCTCTTTGTTTGCAAATATTTATTCACTGATCAGCTCTGCTGGGCTGCCAAGACTCCAGACCTTGGTCTCTCCCGTTTTGCCACGGAAAGCCCTGAGATGTGCTGCAGCAAGGTGGGATGAGTGTCTCCGGTTTTGGTTAAAATGTTGAGTGGTCCATTTTTGGGAAGTTTCCTTGCAGGGGGATTTGATAGCTTTGCAGGGTGCAGGAGCAGTGTGGTCTCTTTAGGACTGATGATTTCCACAAGACCTCTTGTGTTCCCCCAAGTGTCAGGTCTGAGGCAAAACTATCAGTGACCCTGAGATTTTCAGGGATCGGAAGAGAAAGCCTGGGTGCCTGCAGCATGCTGACCTCTTGCAGAAACAAATCTGTCCCTACCACAGTCTCTAAGCACCCTCTGCTCTCCTCCCCGACACAGCCAGCTCTCCTCAGGCTACAGCTGATTCCTCTGGTCCTACAGCAAAGCACAGCAGATCCTCCATTTGGAAGAAAGCTCTCAGAAGTGGGGCCATCACCTCTGTGGTGAGAGGCTGATTTGTGATGTTGGTGCTGGCCAGGGCTCTCCAGCTTCTCCAAGAGCAGCTCTCAGCTTGATGCATGTCCCTTTTTCATCCGTTCCAATTCTTCCCTTGCTCTGCGCCAGCAGGGATGTGCAGGCTCTGCAGGGCTGCCAGCTGCATCACAGGGCTCAACAGCCTGTTCAGGAGGGGCTGGGGGGGACACAACAAGGACAGCAGTCTGGGCCACCCAGGCCATGTGCTCTCTTTTTTGCAGCTCAGCTCTGAAGAAATTGGTCTTTGTTTTGAAGCACACACAAATTTCTGTATGCTTATCACAATAAAGACTTCTGAACTGATGCTAGAAAAGTTTGTGTACTGTTTTCCAGAAGATGGGAACTCGCCAATAGTGGAATGGAGAGTCTGGCACTAAACATGGAAAAGTCCCGAGTTGGGATTTCCCCTCTTGCCAATTCCCTGCTCTTCTCCTGGGCTGCATCTGAAGTTCCTGGTGGATGGGCAGCATCCCCTCCTGGCAAGAAAAGGCACTGTGGTCCTTCCCGGGCTCTGGGCACCTCACGGGGGTGGCATAACTCCAGGGAATGCTGCTAGTGCCCAAACACCATCTTTCCTTGCTTTAGCTTCACCCTTACCTCCCCAAAGCAGCTTGTCCTCCCCTGCTGCACACTGGACAGCTTCAGTCCTCTGTCCTCGTTTTCCCTCTCCCTCCCCCAGGCAGCACCACTGGCATCATGCTGGCACTACAACCCCCCCAAAACAGATGAAAGACAGGGGGCCTGTGCCCCTGGTTCGCGGGGCCGTGCGGCTGCGTGCCTCTGTGTGCAGCCACAGCTGTAGCTCCGCCAAGGCAAACATGCTTGTCACGGTTCATCATTCTTCTTTCAGTGCACACTCTCCCCAGTTTGCTCATGGCTCTCAACTTGAACTTGCCTCAAATTTTCCAATCTTCTCCCAGTAACAATATGGCCAGAATTAAAACGAACACACCAGGTGGAGTCTTTCCACAGCTGGCTCTGGAGGGATCAGCTCCTTGCTGCCTGTGACCCTCAGCAGCACAGCAATGAGGGGTATGAGGCTCACATTCGCATTCCTCTCACCCTTGCCACCATGGCACAGAACGTTCCTGCTCGCTTTCTTTCTCCCATTGCCTCAAGGTCTCTCCATTTTTGAACATCTGGGGGGCGGAGGGTGGGGGAGTGGTATGTGTGTGTGCGCGTGATCCATCCCAGATGTATTAGCCGCATTTTCCAAATTAAGTCTTTGTTTACTTCCTGCACTGTTTCTAAGAGCTAATATCCTATATTGTTTGTTTCGGCTTTCATCAGTGTTTTTAACATGTCTGAACTTATTATTAGCTTAAAGCTTCATTAGCATGTCATTTTCCTAGAATGTAATAAGAGCCATGCTAACTCAGATCAGACAGGCAGTGCACTGGCACTCGTCTCCAGCTGAGCAATAGGCAAGGATTTAGATGGACATTTAGGGAAAAGGCATGATCCTTCTCTTCTAGCAATCAGGGGTGTAGGAAAGTTGTGATCAAGCCATTGCTTCTGGATCTGCATAATTAATAGCTGTGGATGCCCTAGTTCTCTATGAATTCACCCTATCCTCTTTTGCACTCATTTAACTTCCAGCTTCAACAAGGTAATTTCACTGTACCTTGTGTGCAAAACTATTTCTTTTTGGTTGATTTAAACATGCTACCTGATAACGGGCTGCCTCCATCCCTATGCTACAGATAATACTGACTAATTCTCCAGACCTAATAGTGAGTGAGATGTGTTCTCTGCCCATCCCAGGTTTTGCTCATGTCTCCTTTTTAGGATCTCACAATCTGGCATTTTTTTTTCTGTTGTTTCTCACATCAGTGTTGCTTGTCTCCATAGGAAAGTGAGAGCTTTTCCCATGTGTCCCTTGGCAGCACTGCAGCTCCAACTCTGCCACTGCTGTCCCAGGCTACTGAAAACAGCCTGGGAAGGGAAAGGGGAGGCGGGAGACAGACCAAACATGGGGTTTGTGCTATTTTACTATAGCCCTGCCTAGCGCTCTCTGGCTGCCAAGTAACACTGGCTAGCACTGGAAACCTGCCCACCTCTTTTGCATTGCCTTGGTTGCTGAAAGCAGAGGAGAGAGCAGCTCCACGGGAACCCAGCAGCCCTGGGAGCAGTGATGAGAAGGAGGCGAGGGCACTTCCCACTGCTGCATGGGCCACCAGGTCTGCAAAACACCACCAGACGTGGCTTGCTATAGAGGTAACAGCTGTCCTACCATACCCATGCTCACCATACCCATGCTCGCCATGCCCTGCCACAGCCTCAGCTACTTTTACTTCATTTCCTGCAAGTTCTGGGAGAAGCTGGCAGCTCCAGCACCATTTCTTGTTACCTGATTAAAGATGGGTGCAATGCCATTCCCACTCCTGAATGTGTATTGCTCTGACTGACAAGTGGAATGTGGTGGGATGGAGCTTAACTGGGAAAAAGTATTAATATGGTTACTGCTATCTTTATACATGTGTAATATTCTTTATTTTTCTGGTCATATCTTCAAAAGATATTTGTTCAAAACCAGGACTTTACACCTTTTTTTTTTTTTGAAAGGGGCAATAATTGAGAGGAGGGCACTGTGCAGATGAGGGAGAAGACAAAGAAGGTCCAGGGACAAGCACAGGAAGGACCACTATGGTGGGGCTGGGGCAGAAGAAAGTTCGAAGTGGGAAAGTCTGAGTAAGCCAAGCCAGGAGCAGGCAAGCTGTGTGCTTTGCCCACCAGCCTGCACTGTTTGCGTTAGAGGCTATAAACAGGGGCTCCCGGGTTTTAGCACTGCTCTTTCTGGGAAACTGAGGCAAGGCAGCAGTCAGTGGCCCAAGCAAATGTGGAGAACAGGTAGGAAAGCAGTGGTGCTGGGCAGCACTGGTAGAGGATGCCTTGCTGGGGGAAGAGGCCGCTAGAGCAATCCTTGTCACAGGGGTCAGAGTAATGCAGTGTGGAACCACCTCAAGGTTGAAGGGAAAGTGGATGTTTAGCATGGCTCCTGAGTATCCTGAGAAGTCCATTGCTGATGGCAGGAGGAGCTCCTTTCCAGCATGGCCTGGGCAGAGCAGCACAGCATGCTCATGTTACCAAAGGGAGACTTTCTCCTGGCATGTCCAGCCGTGATGGTAAATTTTTCAGCCACTTGTGCTCATGCTTGGGCTCTGTGTCAGGGATGTCCTAATAAAGACCTCTGTCAGAGCCACTAAGCTGCTGGAGTTTTAGCCCCACGGGGTAAGGCTGCAAAGCAAGGCTGCGTCCTGCAGCTGTGCCCCTCCACGGGCAGGGCACGGGGACCCGGACATGACTGCTACCCACCGGGGCAAGGATGTATGTGGCAGAGGGGTGGAGTGGAACCAGCTTCTCACAAGTTCAGAAACAGTTTCCAACTCTCTATTAACAGACAGCAGGGCATTTTCATCGGCCTTTAGGCTGTAAAGCTCTCTTCTGCTGCCAGTTGCCCAGTGCCTGCTGGCGCTCGCTATCGTGCCCACTTCCAGTTCACAGCAGGGCGATACCAGACCTCTTGAGCAGAGCTCTCCTTGCTGGTACGTGCTCAGCAGACAACCCCACGCTGCCCTGTCCTCCCCCTGCAACCTCCTAGCTCGGCTGTTTGGGTAGGCAGCTGTGGGGAGGGCGATGCGGTCCCCGTCTCTGTTTATCCCGGGAACAGCGGGACTGCCGGGTGAGCAGGGGCTGGGGCAGAGGGGCCGGCAGAGCCTGCGGCGATGTCTCCCTCTGCTTCCCCAGGAGATGGGGCAGGAGAGCGGGCGCGGCTCTGAGCTGGTGGCCGGGCCCCGGCGGGGAGCGGCGGGAGCTGCCCGCGCCGGGCAAGCAGGGGCCGGGGCTGGGCAGCGGGAGCCGTGCGGGCACCGGGGCCTCCCCGGCGCCATTCCCACCCCGCTCGGCTCTTGCCCCACGGAAGGGCTCGGCGACGGGCATCCCCCCCCCGCCCACCGCCCCCCTCTCCTCTCCCCCGCCCTGCCGCTTGGCAGCCCCGACACCCTCCGCAGCCAGTTTTCCAGCCCTGCGCCTCTCCGGCAGTGACAGCCCGTGGCTGCGGGGGCCTGTTTTCTGTCCGGTTAATAAGTGAGCTGGAGCGAGGAGGCGGGGGGGAACTTCTCCGACGGCGGAGAGCGGGCTCGCCGGCGGCCGGGGGCGGGCGGGGGGAGCATTCCTGCGCCGCGGGGCCCCGGCGCGCCCCGCTCCCGCCGCCCCCCGCCGCCCCCCGCCCGCAGGTGCAGGGGGCTGGCACTCGGGAACTGGAAAGAGCTGGTTGGAGTTTGCACTTTAAGCTGCCGGCTGGGAGGGAGCCGGGGGCTCGGAGCTGGTCTGGGCGCCCGGCACCGAGGGAGGATGGCTCGGTGGCTGCGGTCCCTCGTGGGAGCCCTGCTCCTGCTCGAGGTGGCGGCCGCCCTCAGCTTTCTCCACCATCGCTACGAGGAGATGGTGCAGGCCCTGTTCCGCGTGCAGAGCCAGTGCCCCTACGTCACCCGCATCTACAGCATCGGCCGCAGCGTCGAGGGCCGACACCTCTACGTGCTGGAGTTCAGCGACTACCCGGGCATCCACGAGCCCCGTAAGTACAGGGGGACGGGGACGGCGGGGTGCAGAGAACGGGCTTCGTCGCCACGTTGCCTGCCACGCAGCGCTGTTGGGGCACGGGGCAGGGGGTACTTCCCTTCCCAGGCAGGACTCCGGGCGATGCCCGGGTGTCAGGCAGTGCCGGGTCCGGCAGGACCCCACAGCCAGCCCAGGGACACGCACGCAAAACCTACATGCATGCACCATGCTTGCGTGAGTTGCAGCGTGGCCCAGGTGTGTACTTTGGACGGAGCTCTGATTTTTCAGCGCAAGCTAACGCGAGAACATGGGCAAGTCCATCCCAGCACCCCACCTGCTCTGCCACCCTCTCCCTCCCAAAACAGCATTGTGCAGGCAGGGAGAGGCAGCACCCACCCTCCACCCTTTGCTGCTGGATAGTGGCAGGAGGGAAGAGTTTGGCCCTTCCTCCTCCAGACCCCAAAGCCAGGGGCACAGCAAGCAAAGGACCCTGGCAGAGAGGGCGCTGGGCTCCCGCAGCCCCATGGGCTGTGCAGCCCCTGTGACAGGCCAGTCTCGGGGACCTCTACATGCTGCCACGTGGCCCTGCAGAGCCTTGGCAGCAATGGCCCCTTGAGCTGCTGCCTGTGCAGCATGGAGATGCCACCAAGCAGGACCTTGCTGGGAGCCATGTGCTCCTGGGGGGCTGAGGGGACCAGCCGGCTCTCCAAGCTGGGGATGTGCACACAGGACTCCCTCGCTTCCCCGCCTTGTGCCCCTGGGCTGCATATGTGGACAGGGCTCTGCCTGCTTTTCACAGGATTTTTTGACTTTTCAGATCCTGGCTGGTGTGGTTAAACGTAGGAGCTGACAAGTGCAGGCAGCCTAGTCACATGGAAAACTGCTGGCAGTGCCACAGGGGTGAACAGGACCTGTACCTGTGCCCCCCTCAGTGGAGCAGCCCCCCCGCAAACCCCATAGCACCCCATACATGGCCGCAGCTTGCCCAAGGACGCGCTGCACTGGGGGTATGCTGCTCCCCTCCTGCGGCCCAGAGTATCACCTTCAGGGGTGCGGGAGGTGGGATAGGAGGCTTCCCATCCTGACCACCTTCGCACCAGCCCTGTTCAGTATAGGGAGACCTGCACAGCGCTGAGGACACCTCAGGTACATCCACAGCACATCAGGGGCTGATTCAAAGCAAGGAGCGAGCAAAAGGCACTGACAGTGTACCACTGGATTTTAGACTTGCAGAACCACAGGAGAACAGCTGGAAGGGCCGTAGGAGATGACCGAGATATTCCCTGCCCCAGGTGGGCAGCATGGACCTGTGGCCCTGCTTGTAAAGTGGGCCACCCTCAGGCTGGCACTTCCAGCTTGTGGCATGAGGACTTGGGAAGCTGTGGATTCCCTTGAAGGCCACAGAAAGTAACTCTGAAAAGCAAGCCTAGAGTCAGTGGGCTTACGTGCAGTAATTAGGGCTTGTGTGTCCATGTGGCTAATGTGTAGGGGTCTGCATATTGAAAAAGGCTAACAAGTCCTGCTGCAGACTTGAACACAGCAGAGAAGGAGAATCCCTGCTGAGACCTTATTTTTTTAAATAAATGTTGCACATATCCCCAGGACATTTTTATAGTTTTTATAACTGGATTACCTAATTAAATCCATTCTCATGTCACTGAAATCTAACCAGGTCAAAACATGTTGCCCACCTGTGGTGTCCTGTGCTGAGGCACAGCGATCAAAAGATAAGGAAAAGCAAAATCTTTTTCCCAAATTATAAGTCCTCCCCATGCAGCAAAGGCACAGAGGATTTTGGAAGCAGCAGATGCCCAATGTGGGGCTGTGGTGCCTTTTGCCCCAGGGATCCTGACAGACACCATATGTGGCAGCAGGGCTGCACACTGCAACTGCGAGTCTGATCGCTGCTGGTGGCCAGAAAACTCACGGTACAATGGCAGTCTCAAGCTCCAGCAAGCTGGCATTTGTAATGACACCCTATTTTTTCCTGATCCTTTCACATGAAAGTCAGGCTCTGTTTTTAACTGAATTCCCCTGGTGTCTCTCATCCTACCAGTGCTGACTCCAGCCTGAAATGGGACATTTTATTTTCCCACACTTACCTGCTTTAAAAGACCCTCTGGGAAAGTGTAACAAGTCCTTCACGTGTACTGCCTTTCCTTCAGCAAAGCAGCAAGTCCTGCTCTGGGCAGGACTAAATCTGTATTTTGAGACCTCGTTTTAGAAAAGTCAGTGCAAGAGACCGTTTTGCTTATACTGGAGCTGCTTGAAGGACAGTTTGATCCATATTCAACTCAGCTGCTGAGGGTTTCTCCAGGCTCTTGTGCCTGTCCCTTGGGGGTGAGGAAGCCCCTAAAACTTTTCCTTGGAGGCAGGTAAAGGGGAGGGAGAATGGAAACTGCTGCTGCCTCCCGCCAGCACGGGTGTCAAGGGCTGACAGCTGCAGTCAGAGGCACCCATGCCCTTCCAGTGAAAGAGCATGGCTCACCCCAAGCCAAGGATTGATTTCATCCTGCAGAGTAATGAAAAGCTTCTTAAAGCATGCAGAGCCAGGAATGTGCCATGCTAGTGAGAAGCACTGAGAGCAAACCACGAAGGGCAGGGGTGGGAGAAATGGCGTGTCCCCTCCATTGCCACCTACCACAGAGCTGGGAGGCCCTGGCACCCTCGGGCTTGGCCTGGCAGCAATCCTGCTGGTGCTCCCTGGTCCCTCTCTGCTGCCTCTCCCCATCCTGAGACCAAACCACCTGCAAATACATCCTCTTGTGCACTCCAAAGGCGACCAGCAACCCAGTGGAGAGCATGAGCTGCTCCCAGGGATGCTGTGGCAAACCAAGCGGAGTTCATATGAGAATCTCCTTCGATGAGGTTTGCATTTTCCAAGGGAAAGGGTCATTTCACACCACTTATTGGGGTTTGCCTGGGCTCCCCGCAGTAGGAATTAGCTCCTTCCTCACTGTCCCAGCTCTGGCTGATGGTGTCACTTTCTTGCTCTCTCCAGTGGAGCCAGAGTTCAAGTATGTCGGGAACATGCACGGGAACGAGGTGCTGGGCCGTGAGCTGCTGCTGCAGCTTTCTGAGTTCCTGTGCGAGGAGTACCGGCGGGGCAACGAGCGGATCACCCACCTCATCCATGACACGCGCATCCACATCATGCCCTCCATGAACCCCGACGGGTACGAAGTGGCTGCCAAGCAGGTACCAGGCAGCGATCACCTCCTCCAGCCGGGTAGGGGCAGAAAGCCCTTCAAATCCCTGCGGGATCCCCTTCACTGCAGCTATGGGGAGGGGCCATCCTTCCTCTCCATCCCTGACAGATTTGTCCCCCTCAACCAGTGTTACTGCTTCTCACCTCCCATGCCAAGGGCTTGCGCTGTGTGTCCTGCCACAGGTGCCCCTGGCAGGTGGCGGAGGAGGCTTCCTACACCTGTCTCACCCTTCCCATGTTACCCTCCCCTGTGTTACTTGTCACAGGAGGGTCACTACAATTCCCCTGCCCCAGGCTGGGGAAGTGGCAGCTAAAGGCCACTGTCATGAGCAGAAAGGGACATGAGGGATGGGCTGGGGGGGAGCCCTCTAGTCAAACCCCCAAAACCTCACCTATTCCTTTGTACCCCTAGACCTTGGGGAGGTATTTTATTCATGGCTCTTTCAGTTGAGGCAAATTGTTTATTTGGCTTGTGCCTTGCTCTGTCACCCTGGAAAATGAAGATATTGTTACTGGCTTTCCTTGTCAGTACCAATACTCTTTATTCTCCTTCCAGCAATAACACACGTGTTGTGACTCAAAGGCACCCAAGTGCCGTTACGACGACCGGTCCCTGCCTCCCTGACACCCAGACTGCCTGTGCCCACCCTGTACTCACCCCCATGACACACCTTTGCCCCGCAGGGCCCGGACAGCAACGGGTACTTGACTGGGAGGAACAACGCCAATGGAGTAGACTTGAACCGCAACTTCCCTGACCTCAACACATTCATGTACTACAGTGAGGAAATCAGCGGGCCAAATCACCACATCCCACTGCCTGACAACTGGAAAAGCCAGGTACAGGTCCGGGATGCTGTGAGGGCTACAGCATCCTTTTAGAGTGGCTCAGAATGCAAGGAAATATACTGTCCTTTGGCTTGCATGGTGCTTGTCTCCTTCTCTGTGCCTTCTGTATGCAGAGAAACGATGTAATCCTGTCCCATATCAAAGTTCACACCTCTGCCAGGCGGAGAGGCTGGCACCACAGCCATCTTGGGGAGAAGGTTGCAATGCACAGGGCAGAGGAGGTGGCACATGCTGGCTTACACCTGTGCCTCAGGTTTTGGGGCTGTGCTGGGAGAGCTGTATCAGGGTATGCATGGGAGGAGCCTGCTCTGCCTATCAGGGCAGGCGGTGGAGAACGGAGGAAGCTGTAAGGGCTGAATGAGGTACATTGCCAGGTAGGATCTGATGTGACCCATCACGCTGCAGCCAGGCGTGCAGCAGCAGCTGGCCCAGAAGTGGCTGAGCTCTTCTCCCCGTCCCTGTCCCTCTTCTCCTCACAGGTGGAGCCTGAGACATTGGCTGTGATCCAGTGGATCAGCAGCTACAACTTCGTGCTCTCGGCCAATCTGCATGGCGGAGCAGTGGTGGCAAATTACCCCTATGACAAGTCTCAGGACCAGCGGTTCCGGAGCCACCGGCGCACGGTGAACACGCCTACCCCTGATGACAAGTTGTTTCAAAAGGTGAGCACAGCCCCACCGGGTGAGGGCATTCCCAAAGCCCTGGTAGGGTGCAGCGTGCGAGAGCTGGCTGGGACTCCCTGTTCACTGCCTCATGCAGGATCTGAGCCAAGAAACGTGTTGGAAATAACCATTAGCAGACTACGGCACTTCTGCCAGCCTGCGGCTAGTGAGCCAGGTCAGGGCAGCCCCACCGTAAACCAGTCCCACTGTGAGCCAGTCCCATCGCATGGACAGGCCAGTCTTAACCCTCGGGAGACCTTTCCTCATCCATGCCGTGCTTGGGTTCCCCATAACCCCAGTACCACCAGTATCTTCAGTACCACCCTGCCCTTCCAGAGCTAGAGCCTGCCCCCAGCTTCGCTGCATCATCATAGCATGTATACGGGTTTTTTTCCTAGAGAGGTGGCAGGGTCTGGCTGGGGGTCTGCTGACAGCAGGGTGAGGGAGGTGGGTGCCCAGCAGGGGTTTGCAGATGGTGAAGACTAAGAAATACAACAAAAAGAGCACCAGGAGCATAGGCAGACATCGGGGAATGTAATGGTCCATGCTGCTGATCCTGCTAGAGCTAGCTGAAGCCTGTGGTTTTTCTCCATTGTTAAAATGTCCCAGAACACAGTGCCTTCAGTTACTGCTTCCATTAGGAAAAACCCAGCACAAGAAAAAGCAAGTCTGCTTTAGAACAGTTAATGAGAAAAATAAGTCTGAGCTGGAGTTCAGCCTTCTCTGGAAGCAGAGGCTGTGCAGGAGTTTGCCAGGACCTGCTGGGATCAGGGCTGTGCTCAGACCCATATGTAGAGAGGCTGCAGTCTGGGGCGTAGGCTAATGATACCCACACAGCCTCAGAAGTCAGAAATGTAATGAAGTAACTGTTTTCCTGCTGACAGAACGAGATTACACCAGCATCTGAACCATAACACAAGGGTATAGAGTTTGCATTAGAAAATGCAAACACTGGTCTCTCTTAAACTGTCTTACACAAAGGACAGGCTTTGGATGCAGTGGCCCAATTATAGCTCTGCCTTTTAGACATGAAGTCTAAAAATAATCAGTAATCTTGATAAGGACAATAAACAAGCGGTTGCTAGAACTAGAAGTTGCCCAAACTCTTTCCTAATCCAAATTCCCCTGATATATATGGTATTTGCATCAGGACTGATACTGGTTAGTTTTCCTTGCATAACTTCTCCCCCTGTTAGTGCCATTTGTTGTGTGGGGACCAGCATCGATGGAGCTGACTGCCCTTGTGTGGGCCCAGTGCCCTCCACTCCACCTCGTCTCAGCAGGAGCAGGGCAGAAGCCACCTGTACCATCAGCAAGCCTCCAGCTTGCCAGATTTTTGCTCTTCCTCCTCTGCCTTCATCTGCCTACATTTCATAGAGGTCTTGGCCACCTCATGTTGTATTTCATGGCAGTAAAATGCAGGAGCTGTCTCCTGTCTGACTTCCCTCCCACGCTCCCCAGCAAAGCCTGTGCAGAAGGGAGGATGTTTTGCCTGGAGCTAGGCAGAGTCCCCAGCCGTGCAGTGCTGGAGCTGGTGACCACCAGCTGCTCTCTCTCTAGCTGGCCAAGACCTACTCGTATGCCCATGGCTGGATGCACCGTGGATGGAACTGCGGGGACTACTTTGCTGATGGCATCACAAATGGGGCATCCTGGTACTCGCTGAGCAAAGGTGAGGGCTGGGCAGGTGAGCACCAGTGTTGGGCTGAAGAGAGGTGAAGGGGCAGATGAGAAACCTCGGGACGGGATGGGCTGGGGAAGGACTATGGTGATAGCACTGTGCCCCTTACTGGTCACCATTCTGATATCTGCATCTCAGACTGGGAAATGGCTTGGGAAGAGACTGGAAGTGGCTTGGGAAAGAGCCACAGAAATAGCCGAGGTCTGCAGAGACCTGCTGTGTGCCGTTGGATGGAGGAAGCATTAATCTGTTTGTGTATTTGAAAATGCTATGGCATAACTCCATCAAGACCCAAAGGTGTGACCAAAGGGAATAAATTTTTGTAGCTGCTGGGTCCTGAAAAATCTGATTAAAAAAGGCACAATGAGGAAACTGAGAATCAGCAAATTAGTCTAGAAAAAAGATTGAAGAGCAACTGGAAAGAGATACATATCCCCTGCCATACCCAACCTCCCTGAGCTGCTGAAGGCAGAGTGGTGAATGATCCAGCTGAAGGAGAGAGTCGGGCAGCCACAGGGGGAAGGGGTTCTAGTCAGCCTGTCACGGAGGGAGGAGACTGCACCTGCAGAGCAAAGAGGGAGAGAGGGACAGTTCTGGTAGAAGATAGACAGGGACACAGGAGTCAGGAGGGAAGGGGGCCTTGCATTCCCTCGGCCACAGGCTCTTCTCTTCCAGGCATGCAGGACTTCAACTACCTCTACACCAACTGCTTTGAAATCACCTTGGAGCTGAGCTGCAATAAGTTTCCCCCTGAGGAGGACCTGGAGCGGCAGTGGATGGCCAACCGGGAGGCCCTTGTTGCTTTCATTGAAGAGGTAAGGGGGCAGTCCTGATATCTACACATGGGCCCTGATGGTAGGGGACCAGTAGACACTAGAGATGGAAGGGAGGTGATCATGGAGCTCACTGGGTGCTCTAGTTGGTGGCCTTTGGGGAGGCTGTTGTGTCCTAGACTGGCTCTGCTGGGGAGAGCCAAGGGTATGGGGAAGGGTGGTGTTGTCCTCAGAGCTCTGCCCTGCTCCAGTGTTTGGCAGTACCCTCTTGAGCAAAGGAGGGTCCTTGACCCAGCAGTCTGTCTCCCTTCCTGCAGATTCACCAGGGCATCAAAGGGATGGTGTCAGACGAGAACAACAACGGCATTGCAGGAGCAGTGATTTCTGTCCAGGGAATCAGCCATGACATCACCTCTGGTGGGTTGTTGGTCCCCTTGCATGCTGCCCCTTTTGGATACAGCGTCTTGGAGGCTACCTGGGTATGTGGGAGGAGGTTAGCAGGCAAAGCTATAATATATGTGGCCAGTGTGGTTTGCTTCTCAAAAACCCTAGCTGTGAGAATTGAGAATTGTGCCTGTGCATCCTGGACCAGCGAGGGCTTATGAAAGCTGAGGAAGGAAAGATGTGAAAACTGGAATGCAAACCTTATTGTACAGAAAGTCAGCTCCTATTTTGTCTGAGAGAGGAGAAAATACATTTGTGTATAACCAAACAGAAGATTGAGGGAATAATCTACTCAAGCATCTAAGTATCGACAGAGAGCTGAAATAACTGATAGCAAAGGACACGATGGCAGAACAAGATGAAAGACTGAAAGTTCAAGCCAGACAAATTTAGACTGAGAATGAAGTGCCACTTTAGTTTATTCAAGTTGTAGTGGTTTCTCCTTCACTGGCTGATTTTAACCTCCTTTTCATAAACACCCTTTTCCAACTGGACCAAACATTACAGACTAGCTGCAGAAAACAGCCAATATTTAACCTCGTCAGAGGTCACACTACGAAATCATCAAAACTCTTTCTGGCTGTAGGTCTGTGACTCAGTGGCACTCTAATATTTGGCACTTACTATGCCAACCTGCTTAGGGAGGGGGAGTATGCAAGACATTACAGAATCACAGAGGTGCTGGCTGCAAAGGACCCTCTGGCGTCTCCTGTCCAACCTCCTGCTTGGAGGAGGATTGTCCCCAACATTGGCTCTGATCAGCCATCGCTCCCTCCAGCCGATTCTCACTGAGCCCCAAGGATGGAGATTTCACAGCCTCTCTGCTGTCCTGTGCCAGGGCTGCACCACCTTCACAGTGAAGCTGTGCTCCCTCATCCACCCTGAAGCTCCCAAGCTGCCATCTGTGGCCGCTGCCTCCCCTTGTATTGCCTGGCACTGCTGAGGAGTTTGGCTCCATCACCTTTGTAGCTGCCAGCTGTGAGCAGATCCCTCTTGGCCTCCTCCCAGCCAGTTGAGCCTGCCCAGCTCCCCCAGCTGTCCTTGTGGGGCCTGAGCTCTGGTTCTCCCACATCTCTCTTGACCTGGGGGCACCAAAACTGGACGCAGTATCCAAGTGCAGCCTCACCAGGACTGAAGAGAGGGAGAAACTATTCCCTTTGACCTGCCAGTGACCCTCCCTCTTTTTTCCTGGAAGCCCCTGACTCATGTGTGTCTCACACCAATTAGCCCCACCTAAGCCAAAATAACACAGGCTGCCTGTAATGATTACCCAAATTTGCAATACCCATCCAGTTCCATGGATAGAAATATACTCAAATTGTTGAAGTAATCCATAATGTGCTGCTGCCTCACTGTTGATTGTCCCCTGTCCCTAAACACACCAGTACACAGACCGTCAAAGTGCTCCTGGGGCTTCTTTATGCAGGGAGAATCAGGAAGCAGCTAGGCTGATGAGCAATTAAAACCCTGCTGATAACCCAAATGTGGCAAAATCATATATGACAGGAATTGGAGATTGTGTTTTGCATAAGGAGTCAGACTGGAGCTGTGATTGCCCTTAGGTCTGCTGTCACCTGACTGGCGAGCGCTCAGATTTGCAGCCTCCCTGCACAGGCACAGCCAACACTGCTGTACCAACCCCTTTCGTTTGGCCTTTACTTGCAGACTGACCTCTACTCCATGGCACTAATGAAACATTACTTGCAGTCTACCAATGTGAATCCAGCCTTGCAGTAGCCAGCAGATTTGGAAGGAAATCTAAAAATTGCCTGAGTTTTGAAGGCTAAACATGCTCAAGGAAGTACATTCGGCAAGACCTACTGGAATATCTTTTGCTCTGCTCCCTGTGCATCCTAAGTGCTTTCTCTTCCCACCTTGTGTTCCAGGTGATATGGGGGATTATTTCCGGCTGCTGCTGCCTGGCACTTACACTGTCACAGCCTCTGCAGAGGGGTACCAGCCCCAGACGGTGACAACAACAGTGGGCCCAGCTGCACCTTCATTGGTGAGTCAGACTGCATAGTCACGAGGGTGTCTCAAAATGTCTTCGCCCCAGGGAGAAAGAAATGTAGCAG
This sequence comes from Leptosomus discolor, assembly GCF_034619465.1. Taxonomy (NCBI): domain Eukaryota; kingdom Metazoa; phylum Chordata; class Aves; order Leptosomiformes; family Leptosomidae; genus Leptosomus; species Leptosomus discolor. The sequence goes on along the minus strand of NC_141396.1, from coordinate 16,712,846 downwards.
GGGATGTCTAGTGAGCAGTAGAGAAAGGAGATGGGATGTAGAGCACTGCCAGTGGCTACAGGCTGTCTGCTTTGGCAGACACAGGGCTCCCTGCAGCTCAGACAGAGGGACATGCTGAAGGCAATGCTATGTGCCTCTCAATTTCTTACTGAGGGCTCGCAGCTGCACTGGGCCGCCGTGCCAGCTCCTCTATCCCTCTGTCTCCTGGCCATGGGGAGAGCCCCTGGCTGGCTGGGGCTGCTGCTCTTTAGCTCCCCCTCCATCCTCCCCGCTCTCCAGGACATGATGATCTGGAGACAGCATCTGTTCCCTGAGGCTCTGTTATGGCCCTGGCTTTGTGGTTTTCAACGCTCTGCTATCATCTGCATCCTGCCTGGGACCAAACACAGTATGAGACTCGAAGCAAGAGGCTGAAGTCTGCCTTTCTTTCTGCCAAGAGTACCCAAGACAGATGGGCACTGGGTGCTGACAAAAAACAGCCAAACATCTTCGGGAGATGAAGTGCTCTTGACACCAGTGTGGCCCCTACAGCGCCTTTCTGAGGGCAGGTTGGACAACTAGAAATAGGTTATAAAAACAGTGAGTGGTGATTCCTGCCCCTGCTGTGGCCTTGTGAACATGGTGGGACCGCAGATGCAGCCTCCTCTAAAGACCAGCAAGAATCCCCTGGCTGTGGCATCCTGGCACAGCATTTGCTTCACTGCATGTGCACTGGTCAGGCTTTGCCGTAAATACACTGCAGTGGTTCTCCCACCCTCCGTCTCTTCATCCCACCCTACCCAGCCTCTGAAGTTCTTCCAGAGCTGCCCTTTTCTCAGGATCAGAAACCTTCTAATTTTCATCCTAAATTTATTTATGGTCAGTTTATCCCTATTTGTTCTTATGCCAATGTTGTGCTTTAAATAGCTCCTCTTCTTCCCTGGTATTTTTTTCCCTGATGTATTTATAGAGAGCTGGAAAGCCCAGTCCTAGCCTTTGCTTTGCTAGGTTAAGCACCCAGCTCTTTGGCTTTCCTTTTTAAAATAGATTTTCCTTTTATCATGTTACTGTAGAAGACTGATTTGTTCCCTGACAGTCTGATTTTTGCAGATGTCCCCTCACAGCAGCCCTCCTGTCCCCGTTTCCCTCTGCCCCTGCAGCATCTCCCGTACCCACTGTTCACCCCATCCCTCCCCCAGGAAGCCCATTCAGCCCCATTCCAGTTTCACCTTTCTGCATGGCCTCCCCATTTCCCGTTTATCTGATGCTGTGTCCTGCACAATCATTGTCCCCTTCTCCCTCTTCTACCTGCTTACATGGCTGTAGTGAATGGAGGTTTCTTTCCTGGATTTTTTTTTTTGCCTGGATTTTTTTTTTTTTTGCCTGGATCTACTGGAAGCACTGTTTGCTGAAAGTCTGATTAAGCAGGATTCAGCTAATGAGGTGCAACTGAAAAAGGACTGTCTGTCCTAAACCATCCTGTGTATTAAATATTCACAGAGGTGTAAAGCAATGCTATTTCTCTACTCTCTGGTGCAAAAAAGATGAAGAAAGAGCATAGCTCAGACCCTTGCCTTTCACAGCTCATCTTCCAAACCATCCTAGGACATTGCATTGCCACAGGGGCAACTCTCTGCTTAAGAAATGTAGCTGATTGTTGGTACATTTTTCACAGGAAAAAAAAATATTTCCAGCTGACTTAAGAACTGAGTTCCCATTGTATTGTAACACTGGCTGAGGCCCCTTATTGCTTGTCTTGGCCCAGGAGTCAGCTTTGAAGGCTAGCAGCAGAGGCAGGTCCTGCAGACCCCTGAGCCAGCAGAGCACACACATGGTGTTACATGGTTATTTTTGTTTTTTCTCCAGGTGCATTTCCAGCTCAAACAAGATGTGGTGAGGAAGCCCCCGGAGCGTAAAACCTCAGGCACACGCATGAACAACAAAGCCCTTCAGAAGAAGGTAGTGCCAAGAGCCACCCGCCGGGGGATCCAAAGATGAGGACAGCTCACTTGGCTGAGAGCTGGGGGAAGCCGTTTATACAAGGCCTGGCTGATGACTCCAGCCGGTGAACTTTCCAACAGTCCAGCATGAAACTAGCCCAAATTAATAGGTTATTAAACGAGGAAGTATTTAATCCCTGAGCAAATCGTGAAGTCATTCACAACAAAATGTGCCTGGGCTGCGGTTCCCTGGGCAGTGTGTCTGTAGCTGCTGAGCTCTTCTCCTGCACTCGCTCTGTCTCGGAGAGGTCTGCTCCCTTTACTCCTGGACTCAGTTGCTACAGCCCATGTGAGATGCCCAGACACTAGTGCGTACCAGGGAGAATGAATCCAGGCCCTGGTCTTTGACTGCTGCACTCACAAGCTGGGCATGTGAGTCCTGGCACTAGTCCTCTGGGTGTGAGTGCCATGCTTCTCCCTCAGGTAAGGACAGTTGCTGCCTGTAGACCCTGAAGTTAGGGGGAGGTCAGTTTTAAAGCAGTCAGTGCTGTGACCAGCTCTGAACAGTTTGTCCTACACACAGCACAGCTATTGCTGGTTGGCAACACCACAATTATGAACGCAGCACTGGGAGGTGGTGGTCCAAGGTCATCTCCTGTCACATTTATCTTGATGTGTTAGATGGGGCTTTCTGGTAGCTGGTTTGGATTCTTTGTAGTCAGACAGGCTGAAACGATACACGCTGGCAAAAGCCAAGGGTTATGCTGTCTCCTTATGTCTTCAGACCCAAACCAGATGGCTCACTGAAGGGTCTGTTCTAGCCAACACAAACTATTAGTCTGAGCTCAGGAGCAACTAGGTGAAGTCTGACGATAGGTGAGGAGTAGGAGTGCAAGACAGGTGATTTGATGTTCCTTTGAGACAAATACCCTGAACCTTGGTCCTGTCAATGTGCAACAGAGAAGTGTGGATCCTTGATGCCAGCAGTGTGCTGTGCAGGTTCAGCACAAGCAATGTGAGTTGTAATTGTGTTAGGAAAGACATTATCCAGAGTTCAGCGAGGTGGGGTACTGCAGGCTGCTGAGCCTTAAAATGCTGCTTAGGCTGTGTGGGCAGGTTTGAGTGGAAGCAAGAGCAGAAACAATGCTGGTTATTTCCATGGCAAAAATATCTTAAGCAGGCAAAACCTTTCTAGCATTCTTCATAGAAAATAAATAACTCCAGAGGGTTAAACAGCCCCACCCGCATGCCCCAGCCATTCCTTTTTCCTTGGCTGGTTATCCCAATCTTCCCCCATACAGCCCTCCATTGCACTTGCTCTCTCAATGGCTCAAGCCTGTCCAAAAAGTGTCCCCCAGACATCCCCTTGCTCCTTCTCTTTTGCAAACATCTCTTCAACTCTTGTGAGCAACCTCTCCCACCCTACCGCTTAGGCAATATTCTGTGCTTCATTCCTCACCGTCACCTCCTCCTCCGTCTCTGCCACAAGATCCTAGTGGCATTTTCAGCCCTAGCAGCACACACACACTCTTGTAGCTCTGCCTGCTAACAGAAGCTGTTTCTCTGTCATGCCTGTTCTTGGAAAGGCAGAGCAAACTGTCCCTTGCAGAGTATTTATACAGGCTATTGCAAAAAAAGTGCCAGCAATGGTAGCGCACTTAACCATGACTGAGTGATTTTGGCCTGCAGAGGCCAGTGTGGGCTGCAGAGACTGGCCAGTTCCACATTCACAACCAAAGCTGAATTCAGATTCTCTAATTTTTTATCGTTTGATGGCAGAAGGAAGTGAAAAAGGACCGTGAGGCTGAGATGTTCAAACTTCTGTGTGGTTTCACACCTCTTCTGGCCAAGCCCAGCAGTATCACTACACATGCTGGACCCTCCTGTTTGAAGCCATGTGTTAGTGCACATTCACCCAAAAGATTTCCTGGTGGACATGCAGGCAGGATGACAGAGGTCACCCTGCATCCCACAGCCTGGCCCCGTGCAGCATGCAGAAAGGTCTGCTGTCACCACATGTCTGACCCATGTGCAGGAAGATACTGCTGACCCCAACCACGGCACTAGCTCAGCTGCTGAGCTAACAGCTCATCTCTGAGGAGATATATGAAGCTGAGAGCAAGGAAAGGGCTCCCAGGGAGCAGCCATCAGTTGGCTAGTTCAGCGGGTGGTCCCTGGACAGCCTGCACAGAGCTGCCCATGCCACCCACATCCTAGCAGTGTCACAGGTCGCCTTGCTGAGCCTGCTGGCTGCAGGGTGCTCTCATGTTGCCCTCTTGTGGTCCTAGAAAATGTAGGACCATCTCAATTCCCATTACTTTCCAGGGCAAAGGCAGAGGAGGGAGATTTCTTCTTTAGAACAGGACAGCTAGTCCAGGAGGCCACGTCACTCACCCTCACAGATTGCTGTGGGTTTGGCAGTGCAGCATCAAAATTAGTCTCAGTCGTAAGCTTTTTCCCCTACAAGAGGGTTCCTACAAGTTACAGCCTTCTGGAAGACTCTTTCTCTCTCTGGGCTGGGATTTGTCCAGCTCATTCTCCTCCCAGCTCTGAATATTTTTGTGTTGAGCAGTTTGGTAAAGCTCCACTTGGCCATGGCCGAGCTCTCCACGTGAAAACATGGTTACAAAACGTTTCTGAGGCAGCACCCTCTTAAGCATGTCTCTCAAAGGCTTGCCATGAACTTAGCCCCTAGTGTTGCAAGAAGCATGGGCTAAAAACAGCACTAAACCTTTGACATACCTGCAGTGCAGTGGTTTCACATTCTTTTGAGGCTCCAGTCATGGCAAAAGCAGTTGACAGGTTTGTGTCAGTAGACACAGCGAACAGTCAATCCTCCCCATACTCTCTGGGCCACTCATGATCCCTTCCACCCTATGTCCTTCTTCCAAGCTGAAGAGTTCCACCCTACACAGTTGTTCACTGTACAGTCTATTCCCATACCTCTGAGCATCCTTACTGCCTGCCTCTGAACTTTCTTCCATTCTCTTTTACACTTTCTGAGTTGAGGGGACCAAAACTGTATGCAGACACCAGAGAAATATGTAAACAAAATGAAGCCAGACCCAGAAGAATGAACAAAAACTCTTACAAGCAAAACTGTGAGGATCTTGGATGAGCAGAAACCCCAGTGGGGAGGGAGGATAGGACTCGGTGCCTGCGATGCATGCTGCTTTCTGTGGCTGGCATGGAGGAGGAAGAAAAGGGAAAATACAAATAGCTGAGCTCAAATAAGAGTGAGGCAGCTTGGCTGGGGATGTCAGCAGAGGAGAGTTGGTCATGGCAGTGACCTGAAAAGCTGTACAAGGGACTGGGATGACAAAAAATGCTCAAAATCTGTCTTGGCAGGCAAGAACAACAGAAATTTTGGGTCAGAGGACAGTATCTATAGCCCTGTGGCAGGGGCTGGTGTCCATTCTTCAGCTCCAGCAAACCATGTACAAGTATCCATACCTACTGGGGAGAGAGCACCAAGCTCCCTGTGCAGCTTCAGGCCCTCTACCAACAGCATCGCACCATCCCAGCAGTGTGGGTCCCCACCTCGGGGGCCTGGGCACGTACTAACACGACTCTGACAGCGGTACGTGCAACACGCTCTGCACACCCTTCTCCTGGCTGGTGGCAAGCCAAGCTGGGATCTGGGTGGTTGCTATGGAGAAGTATAGCTAAATGCACCAAGTGCCAAACGGTAATAATGGCTTTGGAGGCTGAGAGTCTCCGGGCTTTACAGCATATTGCTGAGGGATGGTATCCCATGGGGCACGGAGGCTTTTTTCGGCCTGCCAGGACAACCAGTGCAGGACCTACTATACTTGGTGTGCCTGACGGCTATGTGATGCACAAACTGTCCCTCCCTGTCACAGTTTTCTGCCAAGGAGCTATTTGTTTTTCTCCATCTTGGTGCTCTGGCATGATCTTAGCGTATCTAAGCAGCCAAGCCAGCTCCTAGCAGCAAGACTGAGACTGCACCAGATGGACAGTGTAGACCCACTCGTCAGCTGCTGCCAAAGCTGAAGCCCACGAGGCAGCAAGAAACTCCAAGGAGAAGGCAACAGCGTGGAAAGGGAGCCCCGGCGCTGCTCATGTCTGCGAGGTGGCAGCGCTTTGTAGGGAAGAAGTCGAAGAGGGTTTGCACGGGCAGCTGCCTGTCTCGCTCCACGCCGGGCTCCTGGGTGCTCTGCCAGCCCCCTAGCACGGGCGCATGGCGCACAGGCGCTGTGCCCAGCCTGGTGCCTACAGGGGAGGCTGCACCCCATGTCCCCGCGCCTGGCACCCCACGGTGGGCAGCGTGTCCCGCGTCGGGGTGTCCCCGTGGGCCGCCGGGGAGGCTGCCTCGCAGTCTAGGGCCGAGCGATGCTGCACAGGGGGATGTCCCCATGTCACCCGGGGGTCCCCAGGCTGCGGCCCAGGCCCCGCGGAGCAGCTGCAGCCCGTCCCGCCAGCCCTGGCCGCGGCCTCCCAGCTGCACCACGCCGGGCCGGCCAGGCCGGGCCCCGCGAAAGCAGCCGGGCGGCGGGGCGGGCCGCAGCCGGGCGGGGCCCTGCGAGGCCGGGCGGGCGCTGGGGGCCGGGCCGGCCGGGGCCCGGGCGGGGCTGGGCGGCCGCGGGGGGGCGGAGGCGGGAGCGGGACCCGCAGGGCCGGAGCGGCCGCGGCGCCCGGAGCGGGCCGGGAGAAGGTAGGGATCCGCTAGAGCGGCCGGGGGGGAGCGGGGCGCTCCCAGCCTGCCGTCGCCCGGCCTCGCCGCTGCCCCGCCGTCTGCCCGCCCGCCTCCCCCCGCCCTGCGCGCCGCCGCGGCCGCCCGGCCTGTGCCTCCGCCGGGCCCCCGGCGCGGCCCGGCCCCCCGCCTCTGCCGCGGCCCCCGCCTCAGCCTGCCGCCTCCCGCCCCTCCCGGCGCCTCCTGCCCTCTCAGCCCGTACCGGCACCCTCTCCCCCGCGCTGCCCCGCTGAGGCCGAGGCTCTGCCTTCCCCGGGGGCTGCCCTAGGCCGGGGGGCTGCCCTCGGCCGCGTTGGCCGGCCTGGGGGTGGCGGGTGCCTCTGGCTGGGGTGCTGCTAGCTGGGGTGGGTGCTGCTAGCTCGGGTGGGTGCTCTCCCCTCGTCCCAGCGGCCGGGCTGTGGCAACGTGTGGCCCTCCAGCCCTGCATGCCCAGCTGGGTGCTCGCTGTGTCCTGCCAGCTCTGTCCCCCATGCCCACGCTGCCCTGGGAGCACTTTGGGCACCTTGGCAGCATGGAGCAGCTGTGGAGTACAGCGGGAGCCACCCATCTGCTCCCCACGTTGCGTGGGTTGGGATTTTAGCCTCTTAAGCCGTATCTGTGTGGCCAGTGGTAACCCGGGGTGGTCACCCACCAAGCAGGCACGCAGCTGGTGGTAGCTGGCGTTGCCTGGGTGGCTTGTTGGAGGGGAGCACCTGGCCGTGTAGAAACGGTGCAGGCATCCAGGACCTGGAGTGGTCTGGCACTATGGGCTTGGAGTGGTAGCACTGGTGCAGGGTGGCACAGGTGGCTGCACACAGAGAGCAGAAGCTCTGTGATGCAGTGCTGTGCCATCCCCGGGTGCTCCGCGAGAGCATCCGCTCTGCTTGTGCCAGCCTGAGAAGAGAAACTCACAAGATTTCCCCGTTTGTTCTCACTTCAGCAAATGCAAATCCCTCTGCATCACTGCCAGCCCAACACTGTCGCCTTGCACTTTAACAGAGATGACCTGGAGGTGCCTCCTCCAGTAGCCTTGCCAGGGGATGGAGGCTTGGCTCACCCTCAACACCTTCTGAGAGGCGGCTGCTGCTCCTGTGCTCACCCTTTTGCTGACCCTGAGAGGTGCCTCAGCTGATCCTATCCTTGACACCATTTGGCCTCTGAGCTCTAACATCTCTGCTGCCGTTCCTAGTGTTTGAAGTACTGCCCCCACCTCCGTCCTTTCACATCTTGTTCTCCTTGCCATAGTACCTACGAAGTCTCTAGTTGTGTCATAAGCATTAACATCTGTTCTGTGGTTTGTCGTGTTTCCGTAACTTTCAGTTTCTTCTGAAAAAGCTCTCTCTCCTCTTGCCTCTGCCATTCGCTCCTTTGCTTCCATTGCAGTTCTATCTTTTCCTCCGCAAAAGGCCTGAAAGGGTTTGTAGATACAGAATGTGCAGTTTTGCAGATGCTTTGCCAAATACAGCCTCTGTACCCTGCTACGAGACGTCACCATCATCCCCCTCATCTTGACTCACTCCTCTGGCTGCAAGTCGTGCTGGGCATTGTGTCTAAATGTGTCCTGCTTGTTTGCAAGGTCCTCCATAGCACTGAGAATTCCCACATCTCTGCACTGGCTTCTGCTGTTCTGTTCTTGAAATCCTCTGCTCTGCCAAGGCCAAAGGTTTCAGTTCTCTCTCCAGCCGCTCCGCTTAGGATCAGCAGTGACATTAAAAACTAGTACGAACGTACAATGATTTTAGAGAAATGTTAACTTGGGAATAGGATGGGAGGAACTGAGCTGTAGGGGAGAGGAAAGGAACGACCAGCTCTGCTAGCTGTCGTGAGAAGCGTGGCTGTGTGACGTCTCAGGGTTCTGCGTGCAGTTGAGGTGTCCCTGCAGTGGGTGACTGTTCAGACGGACTTTGTGACGGTGGTGATGTGAGCTTGGGTGGGACAGCCTGAATTGTGCTTACCTTGGCACTTAACTACCTTAACTGATAATTTCCCCTCAACGTCCAGCAAAAGTATTTTTCTAATCACATTCTAAGATTGCTCAACCCCACTTCTGAGCGACACAGCTTTTATTTTGTCTTATTTTTAGAACCTTTCTGTTAGGAATTAAAATCTGTTGCTTCCTTCTCAGGAGGACCTAGGAGCTCAGAAAGGAAGAGGTCCATGTGTTGCCAGGTATCAGCAGAGTCCTGCCAGGAATTTAGGTTCTTTGGAGATAACAAGCAGAACAGGAGTGAAGGCGGGCAAAGAGCAGAGCTTCCAAGTCAAACTCAAGTAATTTCCAGATTTCTGGACTCCCTGCCCAGCAACCAAAGCATCACAATGGGCTTCTGTCCAAAAGCTGTCTTGAAAAATATTGTTCAGGGTGCAAAGTCAAGTGCTCCAGTGTTAAGGAATGTCCTTGAGGTCCAGTTCAACCTGTTTTAGATATGTACTCACAGTGTAATGACTAATTTTTTAGTTGTATACTACTTAGCCCCACTAGCCCAGCCATGGGTACCACACAGCAGAAGTGGTGCTGTTCTTGGGGTTTTGTCTGTTCCTTATTCTATGCTGTATTGTTTTACCCTGTCTGCAAAAATGGCAAGAGACAACTGCGTGCCTTGGGGTAGGATTCGGTAACGAGGTCTGCAAGGTGCAGCCACTCCATACAGAATTTGGGAAACTTGTCTCCGAAGCTGGTGTTCTGGCCTTTGCGTGCTTGGGTCCCCAGTGCCAGAGATTAAATATCCGTCACCGTCTCCTTGCTCACATGTTGCGGCAAGGTGTTCTGCTTTGCATTAAAAATGGATGCTGTGCTATAGTTTCCAGATGCTTGCTTTCATTTGCTTACCATCTGGCCCAGCACAAGCTCCTCTTCTTTCCTCCCCAAGCTACACTTATCCCACGCAAATGCCACCAGCCTGCCCTCAGCCACGCCTTGCAACTGAGCAGGTGAGAACACTGTGACAGCCAGGGCCCAGCTGGAGAGAAGAAGTAGTGGTTTGAATGACTTGTGTGGTACGTGGCAGAGCTCCTGTGGTAAATACCCCAAACTGTCACATACATGTGGTGCGAGGCCAGAGCTTGCTTAAGCAGCCCTTGTCCTTGGTAGTCCTGGTTCTGGAGGGCTTGGTATCCAACCTCAATATATTCATTTCAATGATTTTTGGTATATCAGGTCACAGACAAAGCAAAAGAAGCCACTTGTTTTTAAAGAGGAAATTCCTCTTCCTCCTGGGAGCCATATGGGGTTAGGAGGTGGAGTGCAGAAGAGATCTCACGTTTCCCACTATGCAAAGTGCAGTGGGGGGGCTCTTTGGGACCTGCTGAGAGAAGCAGTATGTCTTAACAAGAGGCTGCAGCAGTCAGCGTTTCCCTGGTGGGAGAAGGCTCCTCTCCTCCACACCATTAGTCAGGTTTTTGCCCTGCTTCCTGCATTGTCCATTCTGTCAGGATTCATAGGGTCAGCTCTGCAGTTTGCCAGAGCCGCAGTCCCTGCATTGGCACTATCTCCAGCTGGAGCCCAGGCGGCCTGGCTCAACGGGGTATTGTTTATCCCACCCAGGAATGTGCAGGCGAGCAAGGACCTCCGGGAGCTTACAGAGCAACACGTTCTGCTCCGAGCAGGGAGAGTGACTGTGGGTGGTGACAGCTCTGAAGGCTGGCATGAGTGGCCAGGGTGTGCTGGTGTGCAGGCAATGTCCTGCCCTTGAAGTGTGGATGAGGACTGTACAGGCTGTGCGGATGCAATGAGGTAAGGAGGAGAGAAGGAGGGCTGTCCAGATTTGGAGACCACGGGGAGGAACAGAGTAAAAGGGTAGGAATGCCTCGGTGTGTAGTTAGTAAGCTTCTGTTCTTGACACAATGGCATGAGAAGCCAAGCGTCACTCCTGGTTTCCTCCCATTGCATGTCAGGTACCAGTCCTGCAGCCTAGAGTGCAGCAAGAGCTGCAGCAGGTCTCTTGTTGTCAAAGCGAGACCCAGCAGCTGGAGGGTGCACTGAATGGGGCTGAGGGGCATCTCCATCTCTGGGGGTAGACTGTTTTCAATGATCAGGCATTGAGCTATAATGAGCAAAAGGAGGCATGAAAGGATCTAGGTGAAATGCATGGCATTTTTCAATTTTAAAAAAAGATCACTGGCAGTATTTGTTTAATATTTTTAATATTCATTTCTTTAATCATTCTGTGACAGACTAGGCTTTTGTACATTTCTGGGAATCTGACTCCTTCCTGGTCTACTGCTCAGGCAGGCTCTAAGGTTTTTACAGAGACTGAGACATCTGCTGAACAAGAATCCACTTGTCCCTGTTGTGCAAACCAAGCGTGTCTGTGGAAGCAAACACTGCAGTTTGGTGAAATGTTAGTTTTTCAGTTACCATGCTGTCATGCTGACCATAGCCAGTTCTAACAGAGCTGCTTCTGGAGTAAGTACCTGAAAAGTATTATTTAGAGGGAAACAAGTGGTGATAGCACCTGTGAAGTTCAGTTTTCTTGCTGCAAAATTTGTGGCATCCATCCGCTACTGCTTTTTATCTCATGATCTGATCAGCACTTTGGGTGTAACACCAGATTAGCTGTCTGCAAACCCTTTGGGTCTCTCCTTTTACTGGGGCTGTTAATACTTTTTGTAATCAGGCTCAAATGGTCTCCTCATGTTGCTGCCTTATCTCTTAACTGCTTGAAATCCTTGCTTCGGCGTCTTTCAGCAAAAACAGGGAAGACAGAACTCTCATTTCTAAGCTACAGAAACTCATCAGAGACTCATTTGCTCACCCTTACCATCAAAAAAAATGCAAAAAGGGCATTTATATCACCATCTTCAGTAGGTCTGCATCCATCTAAGTGATGGCGCTTCGAGCAAGTTCCTGACAATTATTTGTGGTGCTGGTGAGTCCATTATTTGAGACCTCTTACCTTGCCCAATTTCAGCTGCAAAAAGAAAGGAAGGATACAAGAAGTTGTCAGTGTGTAAATGCCTTCTCTTGGCCACTGTGGCTTGATCCAGTCTGTGCTGAAGGTCTCGAAACAGTACTGTAGCTGAGTTAATAGCCATCATTTCATTCTGGGCCCTCCTTTCATCAGCCCACGCTGAACCAGACACGCTCCAGAGCTAATGGCAAGATGGGATAGGGCAGTCTTCCATGGAGGTGATGTTAATGTGTGCTGAGCATGCATGCAGGCAGGCTGGGGGGAGTGATTAATGCCCTGGGAATCCTCTCAGCCTTGCTGCACAATGCTGTTGTGTGAGGCCCGGAGCTTGGCAGCAGGCAGGCTGCAGTCGGGCGCCAGGAACACGTTACCTAGTTTGTGCAGGATCAGGCAGCGAGACAGAGAGCGTGTTCTCAGCGAGGCGAGCTCGCTGCTGCGCTGCAACTTCATACTTGCACAGTGAGGCTCTCTTTGGATGCGGGTCTGCTGCTAGGCGGGGGCAGGAGTCCTGCAATTCGCAGTCCTGACCTCCACCAGCAGTGAAGTCCCAGTGTTTGCTGAGTTGTGGAGGACCCCACCCTGCCTCCCTCCCCCTGGTAGGCAGGGATCACCCATCCTTGAGGTGAGAGGGGATGGTGCTTGGCCAGCCGTTTGGAGCTGTGACTCACTGGGGATGACAGGCGGAGCCCGGCTCTCCCTGCAATCTGCTCTTCCTGCTGGAGCCTCTGCTCGAGCTGTTGCTGAATGTTTTCACCAGGTCAAGGGTGGATCTGGGAGAAGCTCAGGTCCACCATTAAGCCTGAAATGTTGGAATCAGTAAGATTCTGGTCTGGAAGATGCTGGGAGGCTTCCTTCTCTAGGTGGGCATTTGGAGGAAACATTGGCAGGCAGCACTCCATGGAGTAAGACGAGGCCAAGGTCCTGGAAAACATAATATTTTGTGTTCAATTCATGTTATGTAGCAAACAAACCCCACTGCTGATTCACTGCTTTCGAATGCAGGGGCATACTGTCTAGACTCAGATGGAGTCAGGGAGTGATCCTGCTCTTCTTAATACTGGTGAGGGAACATGAGCTTATTGGGATTTTTTTTTTTTTGGCAGATTCAGAAGTTACTTCATGCTTTCTTACCTCATGGGCTGGCTCTCAGGGAAAGCTTTTCACATGAATATGTTAGTGCCCATGTTTTATTATAACTGCAATTAATATATACATGGTGGAACAATTGCAATCCTGCCTGCTCCTCTCAGTCTCACTGGAAAATTTTGTACGTTTTAATGAATGAGTGCCCAGAGCTGTAAGTGAGTTAAGGAAGTGGCACTGCTGTTTTCAGGGGCTGGATCTGAGCCCCGGGTAGCAGGAGGGCCGTAGCCTCAGCCCCAGTGACAGCAGCAAAGCCAGGGTTTGGGTCTGCAGCACACATGCTGCAATCCTTGCACTCCTCAGCCCACTCTTACGTTATACTTCTGACAGAAGAAGTGCCAGAAATCTCACTGTACCATCATGTGCTCCTGGAGAAACTACCCCAAGGCAGCAATTATGCCTGCAATATGTTTCCCCCCCCTCGTCCAGTGTGCCTGTGAAGTTTGCATATTCAGAGTGTGGCAAGGATTCCTAGGACCCTGAGCTCAGTCAGCAGCCTCTCTGTGGGCTGGAGGGCAGCCCCAGGTGCCTGCGAGGCGCTGCTGCTGCTGCTGCGCCTGTCGCTGCTGCTGTCCTGGTCCCATCAGAGCATGCAGCAGCATGTCCCAGCCACCCCACCTCAAACAGCGCAAGGCTCCTTTCTTGTCTTATTATTTCCAAGCTAATTGATGGCTCTTCCATCTTTTTCCCTGCTCCACATGGTCATGTTTTTAATACTGTTACTCCTTCTGCCTCAGTAGGTTCCTGCTACCCTGAACTGCAGCTCTTTGTGCTCCTGATTCACTCCAGTCCATTCATCTCTTTTTGGTGGCAAAGTGCTGTCGGCTGCTGGATATTGGGCTCTTTGTTTGTACAGCCAGCACAACGCTGGTGACAAAGGGACAGCCTGTGCCCCAAGGAGCCCACGTGCTATGGGGAAGGCAGCAGAGAGCAATAGGAGTGATGGACAGGACGGCAAAGGTGAGGGTGGCTGGGGGCCAGGGCACAGCACGCTGGCTTTAGTGGGAGTACGGCTGGGGGTGGGGAGGGACGTGCTGAGGAAGCTGTTCCTGCCGAGTACAAACCCGCTTTGTTCCCAGGAGGTGAGTCGGACTGGATAAACAGAGCGGTCCTGTCAGCAGAAAGCTTTTCCCTGGCTGGATCCCCCACTGGCGCTCTCGCTGGAAGTTGGCTACACCTCATCAGCAGAGATGTTTTTCTCCTTCTGTGTTAGCTTCCCCTCTTCCTGACTCTCCAGGGTTCAGGTGGGCTGTGCATGGCTGTATGGAGAAATGAGGACCCCTGGGGCCCTGTGTGTTCACTGTGGGTGGTGGTGTGTGTCGTCACCATGCTATTGCTGCTGTTAGCTAGGTGGGATGGTTTGACAAGCCATGCTGAGTACGGGACGGGTGTTGCTGGCTGGGTGGCGCTTCGAGGGTGACTGTTCACCGTGCACGTAGAGGCGCTTTGGGAGGGGAGAAGGTGGAGTCCCGTTTCAGGGAAGTTGTGTCTGACTGGACAGAGCAGGGACTCTGCTTGTGATGTGGGAGGAAAAACAGGCTGTGTCGGGGAGGGCTGGTGGGGAGGATGCTGATGTCCCAGCGTTGCCAGGTGTCGGCAGTGCCGTGCTCTGCCCGTAATTGCAGTGGGACAGGAAGGTGAAGGGAAGCACTCACTGGTCTGAGGTGCAGATGTTGAGGAGTAATCTTAGGGTTCCTGGTTGCCTTGGATGGATACACCTTTCAGTTCCCATCTTGAGGGATCCGGGAAGAGGGGAAGGAGCAGCTGAAGTTGCAGGACTGCTGTTGCCTTGGTGCGGTGTATTGCCTTCCTGGTGAAGCTGCTTGGTGCAAAGCAAAGGTGATACAGCAAAGTGTCCTGGCTCAGCAGCCACTTTGAGAGGAAAGGGCAATCCATCTTTGCCTGCCTTCAGGTCCCCTGCCAGGGGGAATTTCAGCCTTGGTTCCCAGAGCCTTGGACAGGGTCTGCACCTTCATCTCTGCCTGACTTCTGCCAAGAACCATGGTGTGGCCTTCCCGGGGATGGCTGAGCCTGGTACCTAGAAGGCAGAAGGGGCATTTCCAGCCAGGTCTGAGGATGCCCAGCCTGGGTGAGCCCAGACAAGGACAGGAAGAGTTCACCGGTGGGGAAGAGGATGGTGAAGTGAGCTTGCCTGAATGAACTTTGTGTCTCTTCTCTTGCTGGGCAAAAGTGTGGCACTGCTCCAGCATGCGGTTCCTGTGGCCCTGAGCGGTGACATGGGGAGGGGGATGCCTGTGCCCATACTGCCAGAGCATGCATGGTGGGACCGTGCAAGTGAGTGGTGCTGTCTGCCTACCCTGGCGCTGGCGGGCTCAGAGCCCTGCCCTGCATGTCAGGGAAGCGCTGTCAGCTTCCTCCCCTCCCCTTGCTTCCTTCCTGACAGGAATTCACTTCCAATTTTCTTGCTGTTTCTCCCCCCATTGCAGCACAAACACGTGTCCCCACAGCCAGAGGGGCTGGACAAGGCAGGTTAGACCGTGAGACCCTTGGCTCCTGTGGCACGTTTCACACTGCAAGGGGTTTCAGGGAGCTCAGGACAGGATCCCTCGCACTGTTCATGCCTCTTGTGCTCAGCAACGGTTTTACTTTCTGAGCATATATGTGGTAATTTCAGGCGTTTCTGGCTGCTAACAAACTTCACTCTGTGTCTCAGCCTTAGGTACTGATCCACCTTCAGACCCCACACAATGGAGGCTGGTTCTGTGGTACGAGCAGTCTTTGATTTCTGTCCCAGCGTCTCTGAAGAGCTGCCCCTCTTCGTGGGAGATGTCATCGAGGTGCTGGCTGTGGTGGATGAGTTCTGGCTCCTCGGCAAGAAGGAAGGTGTGACAGGTAAGAGCTGGAAATGCTTGCACCTGGATCCATAGATGTGCCAGCTAAACATCCACTCCATAGCACACCTTCCCTTAGGCAGCACTATGCAAGACCAGATTCAATTTACTAAATCTTTCATGGGACTTTTCCTGCCACTGGTCTCCTGCCAGTTTTGTGTCAACTATTCAGACGGCTCATTTGTTGTTTTTTTTTGAGAGAGATTAGTGGAGGGTCAGTTCTCAAAGAGATGAGAGCTTCAAGAATACTAGTTGTTCCATCCTCTGTGGTGGGACAGCCCGTTTCCTGGCTAGTTTATGCACTGACCTGCTGTGGCAGTGGAAGGGGAGAGAGGAAACAGATGCACTGAGAGTGGAAATGCATCCACATCCAAGTGACCTTGTCAGGTCAAGTCAGTGGGAGATGCGGCTACAGAGTCTGTGTGTCCCTCTGAGCCCTCTGACTCAGCCTCACTTCCTCCTTTCCACTTTAAATAATTTTCCTGCACAAGCTTCCATCAATACCTGAGTGCCTGATGTAGTGTGCAAGGTTCTTAAACTTTCGGAGGAATGTGAGAAACTTCTGAAGCAGCAAAATGCTCTTAGTGAAACACTTAGAATCTCTTAGTCCCTGTTTAAGCAGCTCTTTCTCGTCTTAATACTGATGTTGAGAGAATGTGTGAGCTCTCAGGGAGATGAAAACCAGGCCACTTCAAAGCATAAGTCTGACTCTTTCTCCAGCATGAGGGTGGGAGTGGAGTTCCAACCCCAGCCATGGAGATGGGGCTGCTATTGCAGCAGCAGTCTGGGCTCTGCTAGCAGCCACAAGCTGTCTCCTGGCTAAAACAAAGATGGACAAGAGCAAAGGTGGAGAGGAGGACTTCTCTCCTGTGCCCCACGAGCTTATAAATGGTATTGAATGAATGCCTGCTTAATCCTGCTGCTGAAGTCACTGGGCACAAATTACTTCTGTGGAAATCACCAGTATCTACTTCACCACAGTTTTGTCTCCCATAACTGATGCGCTTGTTCTCAATGAAGCTAAGGAATAATAAACAGATGTGTGTCATAGCTCAAAGATAAAGAAACACACTGAAGTCAAACCAAATGTTTTTTAATGACTTTTAACTCAAAACCCACTTGCATTCCTGCTTTCCCTTGGGACAGCTGTTATAGTTTTCTGCCCAGTTTTCTAAGCTAAAGTTGTAGGGAATTGAAAAGGCACTTTTGAACAGAAGCTGTGGAGGTGCTGCAGCCTACCAATAATACTACTTAGTACTCCGTGGGGAGTAATTAATGTAGTTCCATGACTTCCTTTCTAACAGCATTAGGTTGTTTCCATGTACAGAGCAGGAAACTAAGACGTGGAAAAACAGGTAGAGTTGTTTAAAACTCTGAAGGAAGCCGCTGAGGCTCTAGCAGCCTATGGGCTGCTGGTTGCACCTCAGGTTAATGACAGCAGATGCCAAACTGCCTGAACGCAGTGCAGAATTCTGGGTGTCAGAATATGGTGTCTCCAGGTTTTATTGGAGAACCTGGATGCCATACTGGGTCATCAGGAGTGAATGCTGGAAGTCCTACTAGCCCATACTCCATCATATCCCCTTGCCACAAATTGTAAAAGGTAGGAATGACATTTTTAGTGGCCTTTGCAGTGGGCTCTGCCACATCCTGAGCTCCCAGCACTGAAATTAGAAGCTGAATAGTATTTTGTGGTGGCCAACAAGTGTGCACTGCCCTGTCTGGCTGTGGCCTGTTCAGAATAGCTGGGCATTCAGCAATGGGTGCCATGGTGAAATAGATGCACAGAGGTGATAAAGTGAAGAAGGTCCCTGGAGCCTCAGCAGCGCTGAAGCTGTGACAGAGCCTGTGACTTACAGACGTGGCCATCCCAAGTGTGGTGGCCTGACTTCTGTGCTGAGGCCGCACAGGGGCCAAGCCTTACAGGGTAAGGAGCACCAGATGGATGTGCCCAGTCACAAGATACTGGTGTCATGGTCCTGCACTACTGGATCTCTCAGTCCTTATCATGACTCTGAACTGGGAAGCAAGCAGTGAAAGCAGAGAAAACCTGGTATGTCCGTTCCCAGAAACTCCATGCTGGTGGCACAGTCCCAGTAATGAACACAGCCTGTTGGTTGCCTGGAGTGAGCTGAGGGCACAAAGCTTTTTGTTCTCTGTTAGCTCTTAAGCATTTAAAACCTCAGGAATTCCTGACTCCCAAACTCGTTCCTCGTTCAACATGCTACTGGAGCACCCTGGGTAGCTGGTTATTTTCCTTTAGCAAGAGATTAATAGATCCCAAAATCTGGAAGAAGAGTGGAGGGAGTGGTGATGGGCTACAGGAAATACCCATTGTTGACAACTGCTTCTCATTTTAGGGCAGTTTCCTAGCAGCTTTGTGGAACCTGTGGATATTCCCCCTTTGAAGCAGGGAGAAAAGCTGTTTGTTTGTACAAGTGACTTCACATCTCAAGAGCCAGGGAGCTTGTCATTGCAGAGAGGTAATCTTAATTCCCTTCCTTTGCTTTGCATCTCATAGCCCTCACCTGTCTTTCCAGAAGCATGAACCTAGTCACAGCATCCTGCCTAGAGTGGCAGGAGAGACAGGGCATTTACTAATACCTCATGACATGGGTCATGCCAAATCCACCTTTGGGCTTCTACCATTCTGAAACCAGCTTCTCATGATCTATCATTACTCTTGAAATTCCAAATATTGGAGTCATGTGATCATAGTAAACTTACAGCTGCCTTTTAACTACCCTCCAATCCCCAAATCGTAGGCTTGCATTTCATAGAATCATAGAATCAAAGAATGGTTTGGGTTGGAAGGGACCTCAAAGATCATCTAGCTCCAACCCCCCTGCCATGGCAGGGACACTTACCACTAGACCAGGTTGCTCAAGGCTCCATCCAGCCTAGTCTTGAACACTTCTAGGGATGGAGCATCCACAACTTCCTTAGGCAACATGTTCCAGTGTTGCACCACCCTCAGGGTGAAGAACTTCTTCCTTGTATCTAGTCTAAACCTGCCCATTCCCAGCTTCCAGCCATCACCCTCATCCTATCACTGCAGGCCCTTGTAAAAAGTCCCTCCCCACCTTTCCTGTAGGCCGCCTTCAGGTACTGGAAGGCCGCTATAAGGTCTCCCCGGAGCCTTCTCTTTTCCAGGCTGAACAACCCCAACTCTCTCAGTCTGTCCTCATAGGAAAGGTGTTCCAACCCTCTGACCATCTTGGTAGCCCTCTTCTGAACTCTCTTCAACAGCTCCATGTCTTTCTTGTGCTGGGGGCTCCAGAGGTGGACGCAGTATTCCAGGTGGGGTCTCACAAGGGCAGAGAGAGATTTGGGGGAGAAATCAAAGCTTTGGTGTACCTTCATAGCTTAGCAGCCAAAACTGTGTATCTTAGATATGTGTGTGCAAGAGGCTGCCAATTCTTTGTGGCTTACCTCCATTCTGTGTTCTCGTGCATCCCCAGCATGCGCTGCGCTCTGTGCAGAGTGTCAGGCCTTACCCACAGCCAGGAAGGGCACGGGGAGGCAGGAATAATAGGTGGGAAGCAATCATGAGGGCAGTTTTAAACTGATGTGTCTCATTCCCTGCAGGAGACCTGGTGATCCTGGGGGGGTCGCTGGCCTCCAGCTGGCTCCAGGGCCGAAGCAGCTGGGGTTCCAAGGGCTTTTTCCCCTCATCATGTGTGCGGGAGTTGTGCCTTTCAGTTCGGAGCCATCAGCTGTCCCAGAGCGCTCTCCTGGAGGTGCCTGCCTACTCACTGGGCCAAGCCCGGGCCTTGATGGACTTGTCTGCTCAGCTGGAGGAGGAACTGGACTTCAGGGAAGGGGATGTGATCAACATTGTTGGTGTCCCAGAGCCTGGCTGGTTTGAAGGCGAGCTCAGAGGCCACAGGGGCATCTTCCCAGAGGGTTTTGTGGAACTGCTTACTCCTCTGCGAGCATCAGAAAGCTCAGTGGATCCAGAGCCCACAGGGACTCATGACACCAATGGGACAGTGGAGATGCCCCCCAAGGAGGAGGAGGAGGAGGAGGAGCCAGGAAGCACTTACGGTGTTGCCCTCTATCAGTTCCAAGCCCTGGAGTCCAAGGAACTGGATTTTGATGTGGGTGACAGGATTCGGATCATAGGCATTCTGGAGGATGGCTGGCTGGAGGGTGAGCTGAGGGGGAAATGCGGCATCTTTCCACACAGATTTGTGAGGCTGGAAGCCTCTGAGGCTTGCAGGGAAAAGGTAGGTGCTGGGGATCCTCAAGGTAGAGGCAGCTGTGTAGTGACCATCAATCAAGACCCAGAAAGCACCTGCTCCGAAGCTCTTCCTTTGCCAGGGAAAGATGGCAGGGAGAAGGAGGATGGCTTAGCTGCACACCCTGGGCCTGACACCATTTTGTCTCGTACGGTGGGGAGAACAGAGGGTCATCTTGGCACAGATTTGAAGTGGCAGGCCTTTCCTGGCACAGGACACCAAGGGCCACATCCCAAAGGCACAGTGGACTCCCTCCCCTTTGACCGCACAAAGACAGTCAACGGCCTTCTCCCTTCTGCTCAGCTGCCTCCCCAACAGGGCAACAGACCTGGTCAAGCAGGTGATTTGGAGCCTGGGGGGGCCATTTCAGCCTCCCCAGGCAACTCAGAAACTCACACCTTGCCCGAGCATGATGGAGACAGTCCCACTGTGCCCCTGCAGGCTCCACACTCCCCCCAAGATCCTTGCAGAAGCCAGACAATTTCTTCTCCTAACAGCTGGGCAGCATCCGAGCCTCAGGAGAGCCAGAGCAGCACCCAGGACCTGGATAGTTGTGTGGACAGTCAACAGGAGAAGTCCAAACCTTGTTCCTCTGGCCTGGGAGGTGCCCAGGTGGGCCTGGACACATGGGTTGGAAGCTGGGGGGAATGCTGCCCACTTGCAGCACAAGGGGACGGCTGCACGGACCTTGACTCCAAACTGACAGAGCAGCTGGTGCAGTTTGAGAAAAGTCTGTCAAGTACCGGCGCTGAGCAGGACAAGGTCTCCCGCCACTTCTCTATCTTGGACTACAGCTCTGAGAAGGACATTGTCCGTGGCTCTCCTGAGTGTGCCCCGCATGCCAGGCAGCCAGAGAGGAGAAAGGCCCTGAGGCCACCCCCTCCTCGGCCCAGCAGCCTTGCGACAACCCCTGTGCACGCGCTGGGTGGCCAGGTGCCCAAAGGCAGGTCTCTGTCCTTCTCGGTCAAGCCCTCCCGGCCTGCACCCCGGCCTCCATCAAGCAACCAGCGGAAAAATGTGGCCCCTGTGCAGCTTCAGCCCAGCAGCCAGGAGCAGCGAGTGGAGGAAGGACGTGAGAACTTGACACGGGCAGGATCAGCTTCCCCCCACTCCATTCTGCTGACAAGGATTGGAGAGGTGGAGCGAGACCTGGAGGCTTACGGCAAGACCCGCACTGAGCTAAGCCTGATGCTGGAGGAGCAGCAGGATGAGCTGGTGAGAGCAGAGACGCTGGAAAACCTTGATTTCTGTGACTCCAACATCGAGAGCCTCAGTGTGGAGCTGCAGGAGCTGAGAGGTGAGTCTGCAGTGGCATGGGATGGGGGTGCTTCAGGGGGACAGCTGGCCCCTGCTGCGTACAGGCACTGTTGAAGCCACTCTTTTATTTCCTTCTTTAATTCCTGATTGTGGTTGTTTTGTAAGTGTTGTGGCAGTACAAATCATGATGATTTGGCCTTGGAGAAACAGTGTTGTTCTCTGAACATCCCTCAGCCCTGGCCTTCCCCACCCCCTTTTCCTTCCAACTCTCCCATCTCCTCTTCCAGCCCCACCATACATCCAGAGCCCTCATCTGGTCCATTCCCACTGTGTCCTTGCTCTCAGGCGAAAACACAGCTGCTGTAGGTTCAACCTTCCTGCCTCATCCCCTCTTAGCTTCAGAGTGCCTTTGCTGGTGGTCCTGCAGTTGAGATTTGAGTTGATGTCTGTGGCGTGACTGCCCTCAGCGTCTGGGTGTCCTGCGATTTCTGCTTTGCTGGTGATACAGACCTTTGGGGACTTGTCACTCAAATCAGAGGGAATGCACAGAAGGGCGCTGAACCTGGCCTGGGAGTGGGATGGGTTAGTGGGCAAAAAGTACAGCCTGCCCCTGTGCTCATGCCGTCCGTGGAGTCCAGAATTTCAGGACAGGAAAATGACACTGCACTGTCGGTAACAGCAACAAAAGGCTTTAAATTGCGGCATGTCTGTAGCCAAAAAGATGACTTTTGTCCTTGCAGTCCAGAAAAATTACTCAGGGAGGAAAAATTTGCCCTTTTTATATCAGCACATTTGGGCTCCGAAACCCAAAGATGCCATATAAAGATCAGTACTGTTGATTACATTATATTTGATATTACAGTAGACAAACGGGAAAGTCAGGACCACATACATCTCTCACAGTCCCTTCCTCAGCTTCTCCCAGGAGCTCTGACACTGCAGTTCTGATACTGAAACCCACGATGTGCAGGAAATGTGGGCACTGCACGCGGGAGGTGGAGTGAAATGCCAGCTCCTGCCTGGGAATTACTCACTCTGACTTCATTGCCTCCATCCTCCCACTGCTTAATCAGCGCTGGGGAGCCCAGGCACTTTGCTGCAGGATCGTGTCTGATGCAGAGCACGTGGGAACGAAGGCTGATACGGGTGCATGGGGGAAACACAGTGATGAACAGCCTCCACATCAGTGGTGTGCAAGAGGGATGCTTGGAAGGAGGCTTAGAGGATTTGAGGCTAGATGAAATAACTTGAAGGTAGGAAGAGGAAAATCTAGGCTGGATCTCAAGGGAAATTTTCTGATGGGATGGATCTTGCTGGGAAATGTCTCCTACTCTCCCAGTGCTTCCTGACAGAGGACGGATCTTGCAGAACCCGTGCTTTGTTGATTACTGGAACTGGAAATTTTAGGCAGGAACCAATGCACTAACCCATCAAGTTATGCCCTTGGTAGTCCTAGGGGATTTTTCACCACTCCAAGAGACCTGAGGATTTATAAGTAGTCTCTCTGATCCTATGATTAAGATGTGCCCTACCCGTGCTCTGTTGCATCCCTCCTGCTATATCTGAGTGTGGCCAGAGAGCATGTCTCAGGCTTGCTAGCCCAGCTTTAGTGCAGTGGGCCAGATCAGTAATGTGGTGTTCCATCAGCTCAGCAAAACACGTTTGCAGCATGCCTCAGGCATGGCCTCTGCCTTGCTGCCATTAAGGGCACATGGAAGCATGCTGGAGGGAGAAAAGCTTTCCCTAAGCATTGCCCAGCAAACAAATAAGGGCTGGCATCATCTTGGGGGAACCCAGCCCTTTGTTGTGTCCTTTGGGGAGCCAAAGGAAGAGCAGAAAGTATGTGGTTTTCTAAAATACATGTTTAAAATTTGCAGGCTGCTTCTTTGGCATGTCTTGGGTGCACACAGCTGATCACCAGGCTTGGGCAGGATTAATGCTTGCCCTCCTGTAGTTGGAGTAGGAGGGTCCATTGGTTTTATTTTTGTCTTCTACCAGCTGGGAATGTTGGCCGTGCATACCTGTGTTACAAGAACCTGAGACGTGGATGACATCCACCAACTCCTGGTTTCCATCTAGGTTATGTTGTGTCCATCTCTTGGTTTCTTATAGAAGCTCCTGCATTTGGCATGGGAATATGTTGTGCTTTGCAGTGAGAGGAATTACTGGAGTGCATGTTTCTGTAGCCTCCTGGAAACCTTTATTGTGTGTTGGCACTGAACTCTATAACCCAGATAGTCCCTTCAAGCCTGTTGCTATCAGCAGGGGGACCAGCCATTTGTCCTGAAGCAGGGAACTGGGCAGCTGTGGCTGCATGGCACTGGATTGGCACTGCTTGGGGATGTTCTGTCATGCAGGGAGCTGCTCCTCTCCTGCTCTTCCCAGGACCTGTGGGTGAGGGCTGGGAAAAGGATGAGCTCGGCAGCAGGTTTGAGCCAGGGGCAGCCTGAAGGCCTCAGTTTCCTCCATGAGGTGTGGAGCAGAGCCCAGCCTCTGCTAGACCACATCGTTTCACCTCCATGCTGGCAGGAGCATGAAGGCAATGGAAGGAGATCTGGTATCCCATCTCTGGTTTGTGGCTTCCTGCAGTCTCACATGCAGTCTGTTTCCCTTCCCTGAGGACACTGGTCTTGGGGCAGGGCCTCTGCATGCTCCAGTGCTCTCCTTTTCCCTGCCTCTGAGACACCTGCAGAGAGGCTTTGGCAAAGCTGTGGAGCCGGTTTGGGCGGTGAGAGCCTGCCCAGCCCCAGCCTCCCTCCTCGGGGCTGGTTACTGATTACTTTGGGCAGCAGGTGGAGGAGGCCGGGGCTGGCAGCGATTGGGCCCGCACCTCTTCATTCCCTTGCTGGCTGGTTTCAGGAAGCGACGCCTGCGTTTCACTTGGGACAGGAGTGCTGGAGCAGAGCGGAGAGGCGGCATCAGCCCAGGCTTGGGCTCGGGGAGCAGGTAGCAAAGGAAATCAGCAGCTGAGCCACAGCCGGGCAGGACTATGCGCACTTATCCCGGGATGGAACACGGTGTGGAGGATCTGAGGCCGGAGCCGCGGCTCCTCGACTGGGAATATGAGGACTGTTGTGCCGTGCGGAGAGAGGACGTGGCTGGGGTGGCCATGCTGCGCGGTGAGGCTCGCAATGATAGACCCAGGGCAAGGAGGCAGTACCCGGGCTGCCGGGGAGCAGACAGCAGCCAGGACAGTTACAGGAGAGGGAAGGGCATCTCCGTGGATGGACGGAACATGAATGGAGACTCTGGAGTTTTTTGGAAGGGAGATACCCAGTACGCAGAGTGCAGGAGAGCAGACGGTGCTTGGGAAGGCAAAAGCCAGGATACAGAGGGTAGAAACTACAGGGTGTATGAGAGGGAGGGTGTTCAATACAGAGACTGCAGTTCTGAGATAAGAGAAGGGTGGTACAGAGAGGACAGAGTACCTGGGCAGTATAGGGAGGGGGGAAGGCAGTATGGAGAGGATAGAAGCCTGGGAGACTATAGGGAGGGGCGAAGATGGTATCAGGAGGATCCTAGGGGCTACAGTGAGGGTGAAAGACATTATAGGGAAAAGGAAAGGTGGTACAGGCAGCAGAGGCACTCTGGGGAGTACAGGGAGGGGAGAAGGCAGTATAGAGAAGATGGAGGCAATCAAGTACATAAGGAAGGGGAAAAGTGGTATAGAGAGGATGGAGGCTCTGGGGCATACAGAGAGCAGGAAAAGCGGCATATAGGTGTCAGGTACCAAGAAGACCGAGAAGACTTTGAGCGGCCCAGGCAGCCCAAAAGCCATGTCATGGACCGCAGCAGTCTGGACAGAGGTTGTGAAGCTGCTGCATTTGCTATCTGGTCCTCAGGAGATGGTAGCGTGAGCCTGGGGTCAGGCACATGCTATGCACAGTCCAAGATACAGGACGTGGACTACGATGGCTGTGGGGAGCTGGAAGGAGCAGCCCCAGGGCCCAGGATGCCAGCCAGGAGCAGCGGCAGAGCAGAGCGCTCAAGGGTACGCACAGGCCGGCCGGACTGGAGCCTGGTCTGGGAGCAGGAGACCGAGGAAGCAAACAGGGTGGGCTCCGTGCTGCAGCGAAACAGCTTCTACAGACGGACGGCTCCCAGTGCCCTGCGGCACTCAGAGTTTGTGCAGACCAGGAAGGAGAAGCGAGGTACGTGGGGAAATGCTGGGCCTCAGGTGTGCCTTCGCCCTGCCCTGGCACCAGGGCAGCACCGGGAGTCTGGCACAGGGGGGTGGCCAGCACAGCCGGGCTCTTGTGGGAAATCCTGGAGCTTGCTGAAATGGGCATCATCATCATTACCCCTCTGCATAGTCGCCTACATGTCCTGCAAGGGGTCTTGCCCCCATTTCGTAGAGGTCCAGGTGGGAGGGAAGCCCAGGCAGCAGAGATCCACAGCTCCCTGCTGTCCTTTTGATTGCTGCTCCATCTGTGTCCCGAGTTTTGGGTACACCCTAAAACCTGTGGCCCTGATTTGTCTGCTGTCTCAGGGCCCCAGAGAGGTTTCTTATAGGGGAAACGGTGAGGTATTTGGGTTATTCCCACTGCCTGTTTTATTTTCATAACTCATCATGAACAGATTCTGTGTGTAGGAACCAATTCCTGACCCTGCGGAGGGCAAGTATGGCAGCTGTTCGCAGGCAGCACAAAGGACATAGGGAAGTTGTTGGAGCAGTCAAGACGTACGTGCAGGGCAAGTGCTTGTAGTTGCATGATTGCACATGGGCATCTGTGCATCGGGGGGCTGTCGCTGGTGGGAATGGTACCTCCCACGTCACCAGCGCCTCGGTACCACAGTGGTCCACTTGCCAGTGCTACAGCAGTTGTGTGCTCTGTGTCCTGGGTCCCTGCAATATCCCTGGATCTCCAGTCCCATCAACTAGCACCCTGGAGCTGGGGAGATACCAAAGCTGGAGGGCTTGAGCTGTCTTGGCATGGGCAGAATCGTCCCATTGATGCTGTGACTGGGACAGAGTTGGCTGCAGACAGTTTTGTGGGGCTTGGTTTGCACAATGGTAGGAGTTGGAAGGGACCTCTGGAGATCATGTAGTTTTTTGCAAGAATTAGTGTGTGTTGGGGAAGGGGCAGCAAGGTGGGTCTGGGCAGAGGGACTGAAGGAGCCCTTCTTGGTGGACTGGCCTCCCTGTTGGGCAGCCAAGTGTCTGAAAACCTGTTTGCTCCTGCACCTTTTCTGCCAGCATCTGTCTTGGGCACCTGTGTGTGAACTCTCAGTAAAGGAGGATTGAAACACAGAGCAAAACACCACTGCAGTTCAGCGGCCAAAGAGGTGGCAGAGCTGGAGGCTGCAGCTGCCATGAAATCTGTCCTCTGGAGGTATTTGATTAAGCAGACTCCGCCGGCTGCATTTCTGCACTCTCAGGCTGCCCTGGTAGAGTGGGACTTTGCTCAGCTCTGTCCCCAGGGTGAGGGAAGGGAGAGGCTTTGCGGTGCCAGGGCGTCCAAAGGGCAGAAGGGAAGCTAGGAGGAGCCAGGAGCACAGTGGGGAGGGAAACGGCCTACAAAGCCTTAGGAGGCTGGAGCAGTGCTGGCCTGGCCAGCTTTTGCAAGAGTTAGGGGAACAGACTGCGATGCCAGGTGAGAGCCTTCACTCCTCTGATATTAAATGTGATGCTACGTGCACCCATGCTTGTGCTGGGAGAGGGCGTTCGACTTTTTTCCCACTGTGGCAGGCTCAGGGGCAGGGGATCAGCTGCGGGAGGTGCAGGGCGGGATCCCCTCAACATCAGTGCTGGTGTCCCACAGCAGGAAGGGGAGGAGGAAGGCTCCACATGTTTTGTAACACTGTCCATGCTGTGGCCTGTTTCTGGCTGCCGTTCCCTGATGTTGCTCCTCCTGGGCACAGTGCTGCACCAGCAATAGCCCTCCTTGGCAAATAGGCTTTGCTGCCATAGCTGCCTCAATGTAAGACCTTGCCAGCACCAGCACCTCTTTGCTGCCTCAGTGTAAGACCTCACCAGTGTCTAGGAGCCTCCCCAAAAGCCCTCCCATCGTGCTTGGCAGCAGACATCCTCCTGCCCAGCTGGTAGGAAAAAGTCAGCTCTGTTTTTCCCTCTGTGCGTGCTTCAGGCATCTTTTCTAATGCTGTCTACTTCTCTCCCAAGTACCTCCTCCTGTCCACAGAGTAACAGAATTTAGGACTTTAAAACACTGGTAGGAATGACATGGCCTGATCTTTTCCATAAGCAGGGTTATTACACTTCTTACAGATTTCTCTGCGGTGCAGCCGGTGACAGTTACTTGGTTAGAGCATCTCTTCTGGGGTGAGATTCAGATGTGTCTGACTGCCACATCAACAAGCAAACCCACCTGTCACAGCTTTGCTGCTTAGTCACCATCACTGTTACGTGTTTTGCATACTAATGTGTTGCATTTCAGCTCTGAACCCCAACCTTCTTCTACTAAATTAGAGTTTTTTAGTTCATGGTATTTTCTTCTTATGCGGGTACTGTAATTAAGTAATTTTTCAGTCTTTGGTTCTTTGTAGTGAACAGAGTCTTAAAATACTCCTAGCAAAGACTCAGAGGAAGACCTTTCAGTGTTTGTTTTTCCTGTCCTCACTCTTTTTTGTTCAGGCTCTTTTAAAATAGTGGACTTCAGAGCTTCATGAGGCATTCTGGGTAGGTGTCAGCACTTGCTTGTACAGTGGTATACCTCACTGCACTCCTGTGCCCTTGTCTGAGGACCACAGTCTGCCTCTGCAGCGCTCGCGGAATTCCTGCTGCATTTTGGACAAAGCATTACACCCCAGAATACAGCCCTGCATGTGGCTGCATTTCTTGTCCCCATTAATACATGGGGACAGGGATTCATCTGCGTTAAACCTGCTTGGTTTGAATAATTCCATCTTATTCAGAATACCTTGGGTGCCTCATCTTTATTTGTTGAATTGATGTTCATTTTTCTGCATGACAGCAGTGATTTTCCGTTTACTTTAAAAATATTATAGAGGATCAACTCAAAATACAGGCCTTGGAGAATCTGATTAGGCATAACTTCTTTTCTGGATATTCTGCACTGGCAATGGGTTTTTGAGGTGCCTGTTTGCAAGGTCTTATTTCTGCTGTTTAGATGGAAAGAAACAATATTTGTTGTATAATTCTGCGTTTTCGCCAAATTTACAATGAATATTCCTATCTCTGCTTACTTGTGATATTGCATCATTGAAAGGGTTTCTTTTGTCCTGGATGGCAATAAAATTCTGTTACAAAGTAGCATTTCATTTCCTCATTTAAAAAATAAAAAATGGATTCTGAATTCTACCATTCATGGATTCTTTTCATGATATCTTTCTTTTCTCATTTTTCTGAACTTCAGAGTTCCCAGTGTGTCTGTTGTCTATTACCTGGTGTTCTGTTTTCATTCATTTATTTTTTTATATTTGCTGCCTTTATTGAAGCACAGACCCAGGACAGATTTTTCATCAATATTGTTCTCTTTCTTGATCACATAACTGTGTTTTTTGGATTATCTATTTTAAAATTTCTTTTCTAGAACTTCCAGCTTTCATTCTTTTTTCCATCAGTGTTTTTGCTCACAGTCACTTTTCTTGATGCTCTGCCTCAGCTTTGGAAGGTTAGCTTTTTGCAGACCATCTTTTACTTTTTTTTTTTTTTACTTTACTTTTGTCTACATCACGAGTTGGGACCATCCGCTGTTCACACTGAATGTGGCGGGCTGCATTGGGACGATGGTTGTCATCTTACCTGACACAGAGACATCCCCACCAAGCAGGCTCTATGTGAGACACCTTTGAGATGCCAAGCTGTTCCAGTGGCCTTGGAGAAGTGTCCCTAGTCTGTTCCTGTTCAGCTCATTTTTGTGGTTTGTCTGGATTTGTCTCCTACTACTCAGTCTCGGGACTGCCAAGGCTAGTGGCTGAATTCACTTTTGCCATGGTACCTCTCTGCTGCACCCCCTGCTTTCTCCTAAGGAGCAATGAGACACTGAATATACCCAGTCTGTTGCTTTGGGAGCACTGGATATACTGTGTTACAGGCTTATGACCAATGTTCTGAGTGAGAGTTTTCACCCCAGCCAGATCCTGCTCCTGGCAGCCAGTTTAGCCTTTCGCTCAGATTAATTATTCCCTGCCCTAGTTTCATCCCCTCACTTCTCATGGTAGGCAGTGGCTCCTCCCCTCCTGGCGTCCACATACTTCAGATATTTGCAGCTGGTTTGTTTTGTCCTGAGTCACTGCTTGACTCTGCTGAGCTGTGAGCCTGGGGCTGGGCTCCCCTTGAAAGTGGGTGCAGCTCCGTGGGAGATTCGGAGATTCCTGCCAGGGGTTGTCCTCAGCACTGATGGGCAGCACATCCCTCTCCAGATTGCGTTAGCAGCTCGGGCACCCTGCAAGGCTGCGCCATGCCGTGGGGATGCTGGCAGGTGAGCCCCCGAACAGGAGGAGTTGGGGGGCGACGCAGCCCTTTGGGTGGGCCCCCCAGCCTGTGCGTGATGGATACGCACCCGGTTCGATCAGGTCTTCGTGGGTCAACTCTGCTTCCAGAGTGGGGCAGGGAGAAAACCTCTTAATTGCGTGTGTGCTCCCACTAGGAGGTTGGGTAATTAGAAGTTGGTAATTGGAAGAAAGTCGGTGACGGTGGGATTTCTGAGACCAGCAGGGTGAGCCATGTGACTGGGATAGTAAATTATGGCCTCCACGGGAAGGGCAGAAATGGGAGTGTGCTCCGTCTTGACACTTCGCTGCCAGGGGCTGGTTACGAGCGTGTGTGGGATCTCCCATGCGTCAGCAGGCAAACTAGCAAATCTCAAAAGCAGGCGCTCCTGGAAGGCTGTCGTAGACCATCAAACCAATCCAGAGAGACAAGGGCTTGTCACAAATTTGCCAAAATGGGATAGAGGAAACTGTGGTGTTAGAGGTTTTAATTTAGAGGGCAAATTGCAGAGCTCATGCAACCTATGAGAGAAGAAAATTTGAGTCTCTGAAAATTGCAATTGAGAACGTTGTTTTTGGAAATGTATTTCTGAATGCCCATTTGGCATCCATGTCATGGGTAAACACGAATTTGTCACTGGATTGGAATTTGGTGGCTTCATTAGAAATACCAGTCACATTCCTGCAGGCTAGCGGAGCCCGTTCCAGCTGTGGTGTGCATCTTACTGCCTCCAAAATTGATGGGCGTGATGACTTCTATTGAAAGGTAACATTTAAATAGAAAATCTGTGAAGTAATATGGAGATCTGTTTAAAAAGCATTTACTAGATGACCAAAACCCACAGCTGTGAAATGGGTGGGTTTAGTTAAGTGGTTAATAAGCCTCATTTAGGAAAGCTGCTATTATGCATACAAGAATATGTGACAAACAGGAAAAAAGAAATTGATGGCAATTGACAGAGATAGCATGAAATACAAAAAGTGGGAGTTTTTAAATGCGTCAGAAACAAATCCGAAGTATTGTACATATTTGGTCAGAAGAGCCAAATATTAAAAACAAATTCTTGAATTTTTTGCACTGTGAGTGTTTGGAAAGAGGCAGGATGACTTTTGAGTTCATTGCTGAAGGAGGATTCTGGATTAGTGGTAAACACCAAGAGTCCTAAGAGACTTGGCTCCAGCATAACCTTGTTTTTAAACAAATCTTGAAATATTCAGAAGGAGCAAGAAGGCCAGAGGAGAGTTAGTTTGTAAGAGTTTTCAAAATAACACAAATACTGGTATATAGTATAACTGGGCAGAACTGGTGGCCAGCATCGTGCCAGGTCAAGCAGGCCGAGCTGATGACTACTATGGACTTAAAACCTGTGCAGGGAAAGTTTTAATTTCCCTTCCACAGGCAGGGATTTGAGATTTCAGAGGAAGGGTGCCGTGGAGCTGGCAATCTCACGAGTGTCAGTCGAGTCCTCGCCCCAGGGTGCTCTCTGAAAGGGTCTGACCTAGATTTACTTGCCTGCGGTTTGCCTGATGGAGCGTGGGGAGCTGCTGCATTCTCTGGCAGCGCTGGGCATCCCCAGCTCCGCTCTGGTGAGCTGGAGCCAGACACATCGTGTGGCTGCAAGTTAGCTGTGGCTAAAGCTGGGAGCGCAGCAGGGCTGTTGGCTGGTACAGTAAACTCCCGAGATGTCCCATACAAAGCTTCGTCTGGTGGCATTTTGCTTGGGGATAAATGCAAAACCCTATTCTTTGACCAAAGCAAATGTAATCTTTCCCATTTGTCTTCCCAAATGCTGCTGCATGGGTTATTTCTGGCTGTTGTTCTGGCTGGTCTTAATTTTCAAGATTCTTCCCAGGCCACCCCCGCGCCATGGTATCGGATCACCCACCCACCTCCTCTAGGTTTCACACACCTGTTTGCATTTCAGATTAACACCTTCCTGCTTCTTCCAGGTTGCCTTCCCACTTGAGCTTGCTCTCCTGCAGAACGACTGCTGTTCCTTAAAAAAATATGTATCCTTCTTTAAAATAAAATAACTCATTTGTTGTTACTTTCTTAACTCTTTGAGCTTCAGAGACCTGCTGACTGTATTATCTTGGTGTTTCTTTGTCCCTCTTGTACATTTTTCTGTCTTGTGGCCTGTTCAGGCTCTAAGTGCTGTGTCTTGGGCAGGATGTCCCTGTTGGGTTTTTGTAGAGGACTTTGCATGGCAGGCCCTGGTCTGCTACTGAGGCTTTGCAGATGCTGTGGAAATGTAAACAGCAAATGTTAAACCCAGCAGCTGCTCCCAGGCCCTCCTTGCAGACTCTTGCTGCATTTGAGTTAATAAAAGTTCATCACTGGGGACTTACCTGGTTGGGAGCTAAGACAGCCATTGACTTAGCTGAAACAAGCCTTTTCCCTTATGCAGAGTGGCTGTCATGAGGGTAGTTTTAAGGACAGTTGCCATTAAGAATCAGTGAAGTCTGCTCTTCCCAGTAATTGCTTACTAAACGTAGTACTGGTTGTGCCCCTAAATCCTCCTCTGCTGGCCCTTTTGGCTCTCTCCAGGTTCAACTTCAAGGCAGGGCAGCAGAGATGCCTGCTTAGAGAGATGGTGTCTTCCCTCTGGCACCTCTTCTGAGCAGGGTTTCAGCTGGGTTTCCCATTTGCTGCGTTTGAGGGGTGACTGGGACTGATTTTGAAGTTACTCTTCCTGCATGAGGAACAGCAGTTTGTCCTCAGCCCAGGTAGCTGTGAGAAGATGCTGCTGATGCCAGTGATGCTGTTTGCTGTTTGTTACTGCTGCTCTGCAATGGGAAAGGCTGGAAGCGCTGGCACAGTTTCAGCTAGTTATGACTTGAGTCGGTGTCTCATCTCAGCCATGTTTCTTTTCCTTCATGGGTCGTTTCAGTGCAAAAACCCCATTGTGGCAGAGCAGCAGGCAGGATGCTTAGGCTGAGGCAGCAATTTCCCATCCCACATTTCACCCTGCTGCTGGTTACTGCCATTACCTGGCTGGACAAGGCTGGGGGGCTGCCAGCAGGCAGGCAGGGCCTAGCCAGCACTTGGTGGAGGCAGTTGGGAGCATGGGGGGCTCTTGAGGCTTTGCAAGGTGGGTGCTGGGGTACCAGGGTAAGTCCCAAGCCCTGATGGGTGCCCTCAGGAGTTCTTCAGGCTGAGCTGTTGTTGCATGAGATGGTAACAAGAGAGGTCAGGGAGGTGGAGGTCTGGAAGTGCCTGTCCTGCAAAAATATTTTTACAAATGTCTGAGCTGGAGCATGTCCACAAGTCTAATAAAATCCCATTGAGAGAGAGCAGCTGGGGATCCGTGGGAGATGGCTGGAATGGACGGGCATTTGTCAAATCAGCAATTGGCCTTAAATCAGGTACCTGAGGCTGGGGTGCTGCAAGGGGCTTGGGGGCCGCAGTTCTGCAAAGCAGCATTAAAATGGGGGAGACCTGAGTGTTTCTGGGTCAGAGCCTGCCTCAGAGGGGTGTCCCAGGGAGGTGCTGGAGAAGGGCTATCCTGAATTGGGGGGGGTGGGGGGTGGGGGGTAATGTTGCTGTGGTTTTGGCCAGGGGGCACATGCTTTTAAAAGCAAGCAGGTGGGGCAGAAAGTGGTTGGGGCCCAGGAATCTGCTGGGGGATAAAATGTCTCAATGAAAACTGGAGGGGGCTGGGCCGGCCTGGGAGCCGCAGGTGGGACAGAAAACCAGGAGGAAAACCGGCTGCCGGGGGCCTGGGACAGGGAAGAGGAGGGTGGCCGGCTGCCTGGCTGCCTGCACGGCCCCCGGCCTTGCCGGCGGGGCGGCCACCGCTGTCTCTGCCGAGGGCCCCGGCGCCCTGCCGGGGGTAGGGCCGGGAGGCTGCGGCGGGGGGACGGCGGCCTGGGCACGAAGCCGGCTCCTGGGCTGTGCTGGCGTCCTGGGGGCCTGCTCCCCGCCGCCCCCTGCCCTGGGGCCACCCGCCATGGCAGCGTGAACGGCCCACCCCGGGCCTCCGCCTTGCCGGGCCTCTGGGTGCCCAGCCCGGCCTCCCGGCGGGGGCCGCCGCCGCCGCCGCCGCCCCGGCCTTCCCGGCCCCGCCCGGCACTGCTCGCTGCGGTCCAGCTCCAGGCTTTGCCGCCGGCAGCCCCATTGTGGGTGCCCGAGGCTTTTTCGGCCATTCAGATGGAAATGCCGCGGGGCTGGAGAATGGAGACCCTGTTCCCAGCCTGAGGGGAGGGGGCGGCCGCCATTGCTCGGCTGGGAAGAGGGTGAGGACGGGAGCAGGGCGCCTCTCCCCATCTGCTCAGCCCCACGGAGTTTCCTGGAGCGGCAGAGTTGGAGAGAGGGGATAGGAGAAGGGTCTGGACCCGGCCGGCGTTGGGGGACAAGTATGGAGCAGGTTTGTGTTGCTTGGTGCCTGCTGACCCGATGCAAGGGGCATTGCAGTGTTACTGGTGCTGCGAGGGCAGGCTGTGGGAGCAGACCCGAGCTCCCCGCTGCCCTGGGGCTGAGAGTGCCAGGGATAGCCTCTCCAGAAAGGTTCTTGCGTGGATGCTCCTGCTCTCTGACTGCTTGGCAAGTTTTACAGGTTGCATGTGGTACAGTTCAGGTGTTACTTGTCTCCTGTCCTTGCATCCTGGCTGGAGGATGCTGATCTTGCTTGTCTGTCTTGCAGAGATGACTCTCCTGTCCTCTGAGCCACCATCCCTGGAGACGTCCTTGGCTGCCACTGAGAGCCCAGAACAAAGGATGCTGGAAAAGAGGTCCAAGGTTATTGAGGAACTGCTCCAGACAGAGCGGGACTATATCAGAGATCTGGAGATGTGTGTGGAGAGGATCATGGTACCCCTGCAGCAGGCACAGGTAGGAGTGGGGGGACAGGTTATGGTGCAGCACTGGTGGGGTGGGGATACTGAGTCCACTTTCTTCTCGGAGGCAGCCAAGCAGCAGCACAGGAATCCATAGAGGAGATTCAGCTATGCTAAGGAGAGCAGGATGGTTCTCATTGCTCCCTGCACTCATAGCAATAGCCCATCTGTTTTATGATCTTGCTGAGCTCTCACCATTGCTGAGAGCAGAAGACCTGTCAGCAAGTATCACAGGTTCATTTCCTGGAGCAGGAAATGTTCCTCTTCATTTGGTTTGTAGGTTAAATTCATTGTCAGGAGAAAGAAAATACAGGGTCTTGGCATGAGGACAGAGTTGGTGGGAGGAGAGGGAGAATAACAGGTGAACAGAGGCAGGGATGAAACTGCTGGGAAAGAGGAGGACACTGGTAGGGCATGTAAGGAGTGAGAGTTTCAGTGCACTGGGGAACAAGGGAGTGAGTACAGAAGTCACTGTGATGGGAGGAGGTCACACCAGGTGGCTGATGGGTTGCAGAAGGGCAAGAGGGTACTATTGGGTCTGACTGAGACACGTTCCCCCATCCAGGACATCTCTCTTTCCACTTCACAGATGCCGAACATAGACTTTGAGGCTCTTTTTGGAAACATCCACATGGTAATTAGCTTCTCCAAGCAGCTGCTCTCCACCTTGGAGGCTTCAGATGCCATCGGTATGAATTCTGCTGTTAACTTTCCATAGCAGGCTGGGATGGGCTTTGTTAGGGGCAGGGCAGAACAGTTTAAATGGTGGGAGAGGATCACTGGGGCTAGGCTTCCTCCCTGCTGATCCCCCTCGCCGCTTGTCAGTCCAGCAGCAAAGCCAAGGAGGTCTGAGCTGCCCCATGCTGTGCTGAGAAACATAATGCCTGTGGCCTTCTGTGGCCCCTTGCCCCAAATCAAGCCCCACTCGTCCCTCCTGTGCTGCCAGCTTTTGCCACTTGGCCTTGGGCAGCCTGTGACCAATGTGCCGCTTCTCATTCCTGGAAGACCTGCATCAATTTTGCCGTCTGTGCTAGTGGGTGGTGAGGAGGCATCCTGGGTGCTCTAGTAGCACTGTCTTTTGAGCTGTGTGTGTGGAACGGGGCACTAGGTGTCTCACCATGAGACACGGCAGTGCTGTTGGAGGCAGCTGGGGACTGGGAGGCACTCAAGTCCTGCTTTGCTGCTGTCTTCAGGGCCGGTGTTCCTGGCACAGCGTGCAGAGCTGGAGAGTGTTTACAGGGTGTATTGCCAGAACCATGACGAGGCCATCGCACTGCTGGAAACCTATGAGAAGGATGAGAAGATGCAGAAACTACTGCTGGACCTGCTGGATAGCCTCAGGTTAGAGCCTCTGGCTGTGGCAGCCACTGGGCTGGGGTAGGAGGGGTCAGTCTCCAACATCCCTGTCCCTCTGCCAGCGGTGCTTGGACAGTTCAGGTGGTCACTGCAGAGGGGCTGGCTGTGTCACTGCATGGTTGACCAGGCTCCAGGTTCAAATGGCCTGCTGCCCCTATGCACAGGTGCTGGGGACGCCCCTATGCACAGGTGCTGGGGACACCTGTAGGTGCCCTTACTCTGAGCAGAAACCACCAAGGTACAGAGAACACGGCCTGTCCTGGATTGAGGGCTCCTGTTCCTCAGGCCCTGCCCTACCATGGCTGATGAGGAAATGAGCCACTTTGCCTGGCTCAGCAACTGGTTTCTGTTTGTCACTGCCAGGGCTCCAGCTTGTGAAGGCTAATGCCCTGGGAGCCAGCAGCACTGGCTGCTGCTCTGGGGGGACAAGGCTGCCGGCTGCCTTGGCAGCATCACTGTGGGACAGGGCGAAGGGGCCGGCTGCGGGATTGCACGCCTGCCGCCCCATTAACCCGTTGCTTTTCTTTGCTTTTTGGCACTCTGTGGGCCGGCAGGAGCCTGTACAGTGAGTGGTAAGTGCATCCTTCCTGTTAGTCCCCGCTTGTCTGTCTGGCCTAGCCTGGCTGCTCCCTTGTAACTAACCTCCTGACACTGGCTGTGTGCATGTCAAAGGGCCCTAACGGTGCCTTGTAAGGCACATCTGGGAGGAGCAGGATGTTTGTGGCATGATTGCAACAGAGGCCATGGATGAGCTACACAGGCAGGCAGCACAGGCAGGTGATGAGGTGAGGGGAAGTCTTGAGCAAAGAAACAGGTTTTGGGAGCCATCAGCCCCAAGGAGCCAGGAGAGCCCTGCCTCAGCTGCGATCCTGAGCACAGTCAGTCTGTCCTGCAGTGGGGCTCAGATCTGAGCAGTCAGGTGGTGGGACAGAGTCTGAGGCAAGTGGCACAGGTAAGTTTGAGGCTGTGTCTGTGTGGGATTTTGTGGTGGCTGTGGTGATGGAGAGGATCCTGGCTGGAAGGGGTCACCTGGTGTGAGTGATTCTGGAAAGCTGGGGTTGATTTGAGATCACTGGGGGTTCAGGAGTGCAGTAAGTTTGGAGATGAGGGTGGTGTGACTTAGGGAGCACACTGGATTTAGAGGCGTTGCTATTCTGGGTGTGGTTTGGGTTGGTTTGAGGGGGCAGAATTTGCATGGCAGAGCTGGACGGAAACCTGGTGTATCTCCTTTGTCCTGACTTCCCAGGGGCTGCACAAACTACATTAACCTGGGCTCCTTCCTCATCAAGCCAGTGCAAAGGGTGATGCGATACCCACTGCTGCTGATGGAGCTGCTGAGTGCCACCCCTGAGGCTCACCCTGACAAGGCACCGCTCACAGCTGCTGTCCTCGCAGTCAAAGAAATCAATGTCAACATCAATGAATACAAGCGCAGGAAGGACCTGGGTGAGTAGCTGGGGAGAGACAGGAGTGAATGTGTTGAGGTTGGTGTCTGTCAGCTCCTGAGCCTTAGCTGGCAACCATAGTCGTGGAGGGAATCTGCTCCCAAAGTCTGTGCCCTCACAGAAGGGGAGTAGAAGAGCTGCATTTAAAAAAAAAATCTGAGTGTGAAATACAATACTTAAAAGTAAGAGAGTATACATCTGACTTTAGCTGTTTCTTGTGGTACAGAAATATGGAAAAATATGCAGTTGCTGACCACATGCCTATTAAATGGAAACAAAAATAATGATGAGACAAAAGAATATATATTTAAAGTCAAAAATGCAATTTTAACACAGGTCGGGAGTTAATCTGCTAGGGCAGTCTCTGTCTTACTGAGATTTGGAGACTAAGTTTGAAGGTACACTTGTAGACAGGACAGAATCACAGAGGTGCTGGCTGCAAAGGACCCTCTGGCGTCTCCTGTCCAACCTCCTGCTGGGAGCAGGATTGTCCCCAACATTGCTCTGATCAGCCATCGCTCCCTCCAGCCGATTCTCACTGAGCCCCAAGGATGGAGATTTCACAGCCTCTCTGCTGTCCTGTGCCAGGACTGCACCACCTTCACAGTGAAGCTGTGCTCCCTCATCCACCCTGAAGCTCCCAAGCTGCCATCTGTGGCCGCTGCCTCTCCTTGTATTGCCTGGCACTGCTGAGGAGTTTGGCTCCATCACCTTTGTAGCTGCCAGCTGTGAGCAGATCCCTCTTGGCCTCCTCCCAGCCAGCTGAGCCTGCCCAGCTCCCCCAGCTGTCCTTGTGGGGCCTGAGCTCTGGTTCTCCCACATCTCTCTTGACCTGGGGGCACCAAAACTGGATGCAGTATCCAAGTGCAGCCTCCCCGGGACTGAAGAGAGGGAGAAAATTATTCCCTTTGACCTGCCAGTGACCCTCCCTCTTTTCCCTTGGAAGTTCCTGACTCATGCAAGTCTTACACTTTACTCTTTCCACATAGCCCCACTGAAGCTGAGATGACATAGGCTGCCTGTAATGATTGCTCATGTTTGCTAAAGCAGCAATAGAAATACCTTCTGTATTTCTGTTGTCATCTCTTATGTCATCTTATGCTAATGCTATGCACAGTCCTATGGAAGAGTTTGAATGGTGG
This sequence comes from Leptosomus discolor, assembly GCF_034619465.1. Lineage (NCBI taxonomy): Eukaryota > Metazoa > Chordata > Aves > Leptosomiformes > Leptosomidae > Leptosomus > Leptosomus discolor. The sequence continues at coordinate 16,674,643 of NC_141396.1, read as the reverse complement.
GTCTACAAACTGTAGGGCATATCAAGAGCCAAATAGGGGATTACAGGTGGCACAGTGCTGGATTTCAAGATGATGTATGGCATGGCATGGCATGTGGGGTACTTGGGACTGCAGAGGCTTAGGGAGGGGGAGAGCCAGGAAAGCACTTGTTGATGAGGCAGGCACGGGCGTTGTGCTGACAAGGGTTCTGATTTCCACATCAATCTAGTGCTGAAGTACCGCAAAGGGGATGAGGATAGCCTCATGGAGAAGATCTCCAAGCTCAACTTCCACTCTATCATCAAGAAATCCAACCGTGTGAGCAGCCATCTCAAGCACCTCACAGGCTTTGCGCCCCAGGTAACGTGGATCAGCTGTCAGGTGCACTTACCACCACAGAAGCACCGCAGGGTGTATCTGCTGTCCCCCCACACCCCTTCCGCGATGAGTAGCTCTGATCCAGGCCAGCAAGGCAGAGTGAGCTTAGGGTCCGAACCACCCATCTCTGCTGTCTGGCTTGTGGGTAGGATGCCCCACATCTCCAGCACCTCCCAGATTGCGAGTCCCACATTGCCCCCCTTGAGACATTTTCTCTCACAGCTGAAGGATGAAGCCTTTGAAGAGACAGAGAAAAATTTCCGGATGCAGGAGCGACTGATCAAGTCCTTCATCCGGGACCTTTCCCTCTACCTGCAGCACGTCCGGGTGAGTCAGTCTGGGTCTGATGCCTAACCCGTGGGGCTCACTGTGTGCTGCCCCCCTGCCTGCAGCGCCTCTGGCCAGTGCTGCCCTCAGCCCTGCCGGGGGGGTGGTCTCTGAGGGTCTAGGCTGCTCTGGGAAGCCTCTTCTCCTGGGCAGCAAGCATGGCCGTGCTGATTGTGCGTTCCTGGTGCAGGAGTCGGCTTGCATGAAGGCGCTGGCAGCAGTGAGCATGTGGGACCTGTGCACGGAGAAGGGCAGTGGGGACTTGGACCAGTTCCAGAAAGTGAATCGGCTCATTAGCGACCAGCTCTTCTCCAACTTTGTGAGTGAGGCTGTGCTCTCACGTGCTGGGAGCATCCCACTGGGGGCATCCTTGGGGGCCTGCTGCAGACGGGCAGCCCCTGGGAGGCTGCAGGGAGGGTAACAGCCTGGGAGAGGTGTGAGCACTCCTGTTTGGCTCATCCCTCCTGAGAGCTTTGATGCCTGTGGGTTTATGATGTGTATGAGCATGCCTGTTAGATACACATTTTTTTCAGCCCTACCTGAAATGTTACAGCTCTCTATGTGAGTGGTTCAGGTACTTCCCTTAGCGTTGCCCACTCTGGCACATTTACATAAGCTTATAGAATAGCTCCTATTGGAAGGGACCTCTGAAGCTCTGGTGGGTGCCTTCAGGAAGATGGACCTTATGCTGTTCTGGGGAGGTTGTGTGCTGGAGGGTGAGCTGCTGGCGTTCACCACACGGTGAGAGAGCGCCTTGTCTCATCTGCTTTCTGCATCTCTGCCCACCAGAAAGAGCGGACAGAGCGGCTGGTGAGCTCGCCCTTGAACCAGCTGCTGAGCATGTTTGCGGGGCCCCACAAGCTGGTGCAGAAACGCTTCGACAAGCTCCTTGACTTCCACAACTGCACAGAGCGAGCAGAGAAGCTGAAGGACAAGCGAACACTGGAGGAGCTGCAGTCGGCCCGCAACAACTACGAGGCCCTCAACGCCCAGCTGCTGGACGAGCTGCCCAAGTTCCTGCGCTTCGCCAAGGAACTGTTTGCCAGCTGCGTGCGGGGCTATGCCGAGGCGCACTGCGACTTTGTGCGCCTGGCCTTGGAGGAGCTGAGACCCCTGTTGTCGGTGGGTTCCCGGAGCACAGCCAGCACTCTGGGCTGATTAGTGCAGCGCTAATCTCTGCGCAGGGCTTGTCCCCAAGCCTCCCTGGGATCCATCCCATTGCCAAGGAAGCTGCTGCTGTGGTTTCAGGCTGCGATCGCCTTGGGGAGGGTTCCTGTGGGATGCTGTCAGGGCAGGGATAATAGGGTCATGGTGCAGTTGTGCGTAGAGATGGGGAAGGCTGTGTCTGCTCCTGGAGCAGTGGCAGGAGAGCATTTGCCTGGGAGAATCTTGGGTCATGAGTTTGGGGACCACTCAGAGCTGGGTCCAGACAGGACTGCAAATCTGGACCCGATGCAAGTCACAGGCAGGACTCAGAGCCCCGCTTCACCGGGGAGCTGGTGTGGTCTCTGCTGTAGCTTTTGGCCATTTTTCCCAGCAGTTGTGACCTAACTGACCCCCAACCCTGCTCTGGTTCCAGTTGCTGAAGGTGGCCGGCAGGGAGGGGAACCTCATTGCCATCTTCCAGGATGAGCACAGTCGAGTCCTCCAGCAGCTCCAGGCCTTCACCTTCTTCCCAGAGTCCCAGGCAGCTCCCAAGAAGCCTTTTGAAAGGAAAAGTGTGGAGCGGCAGTCTGCCCGGCGGCAGCCCCTTGTCGGCTTGGTGAGTTCCCTCTACCTTGTGTCTGGGTTTGCAGAACTCGGGACAACCACTCACACCTTCCTTGTTCCTGCAGCCTAGCTACCTCCTGCAGTCGGATGACATCCGAGCTGCCCTCCTGGCCCGCTATCCCCCAGACAGTCTCTTCCAGGCTGACCGCAATTTCAATGCTGCCCAAGACCTGGATGTCTCACTGCTGGAAGGAGACATCGTGGGTGTCATCAAGAAGAAGGACCCCATGGGCAGCCAGAATCGCTGGCTCATAGACAACGGAGGTAGGTGGCTGCTCCCTGCCCTTAGCATCTGTTCTCAGTCCCCTCCTCTGGTCCCCCTGCACCCCAATCTGAGCTCCCTTCCTCTCCCTCTCTGCAGTGACCAAGGGCTTTGTGTACAGCTCCTTTCTGAAGCCCTACAACCCACGCCGCAGCCAGTCAGACGTCTCTGTGGGCAGCCACTCCTCCAACGAGTCAGAGCACAGCAGCTCCTCTCCCCAAAGCAACACCACGCTGACCTTCAGCCCAAGCGGGGCAGCCGTCACCTTCACTCAGAAACCCCTGCAGGACTCGGCCTCCCCAGCAGACCCATACCAGTCCCCGCAGCCCCCCTCAGAGGTGGACTCCCCCTCTCTTCCCCAGCTTGGCTCTGGTGACAGGACAGCCCCACTGGAGGCTGGTACAGTGCCGTCTCAGCGTCGCTACAGCCGCCCCGAGCTGGGCTGTGGCCCCAGCTCTCGCAATGGGCACCCCACCAAAGCGCATCCCAGGCCCGCACTCTCAGTGGAGGACAGAGACTCCGGGCTGGAGAGCAGCGAGTCAGAGGGCAACCAGGTGAGCCCTCAGCCTCCCCGGGGGCGCTGGGGATGCCAAGGACTGGCCCCCTCTCATGAGTGGGGGCTGAATCCTCCTCCCTGGCAGTGACCAGGGAGAGGTAGGAGGTGAAGGCTGCTTTGTCTGAAAGGGCTGAAGTGCAGGATGAGACCTTTCCTCAGAACTAGGCTGCAAATGGGGGTGGGCAGGAGGGGACAGCTCTGGTAGAGGCCAGGATGGGTCTGGGGCTCTCACTGGGGAGGGGATCAAAAGCCCGCACATCCTTTGCAGTGCAACAGCAAGGCTGTGTATTCGACCATCCAACTGATGCTCTCCCTCTGTCTGGCAGGTCTATTATGCTCTCTACACCTTCAAAGGTCGGAACACCAACGAGCTGAGTGTGTCAGCTAACCAAAGACTCAGGATCCTGCAGTTTGAGGACATCACAGGCAATCGGGAGTGGTGGCTGGCCGAGGCACATGGGAAGCAGGGCTATGTGCCCTCCAGTTACATCCGGAAGACAGAGTACACGTGAGGCACCGGGCAGGAGCCTACACCCCGCGCCTTGTTCCTGCTGGGACTGCCAGGGGCCTGGGGGAGGCCGGCCAGCCCTGCAGCCCTCACTGGTTGCCCTGAGGCTGTGTCCCTCACAGCCGCAGCCATGCAGTGTTCCCCACCACGCTGGCTGCCACCTCTCTCTCTGGGGAGGAAGAAGGGTGGGCTGGCAGGGCAGGCAGGAGCAGGCAGCTTGTGTGAGAGCAAGGGTGAGTTCATCTGTGCTGTTTGAGCCTCCTATGTCCAGCTGGGAGCAAAGCTTGGAGCCATGGCCCAGGAGGGGAAAGCTCGAGCAAGGCTGAGGAGCTTTTAAATTGTGCAAGGCTAATGCTGAGTTTCTGGAGTCCGTCTTTAGCCAAGTGGTGTTAAAAGCAACCCGGGCCCTGTGAATGTGCTCCCTGTGCCTTCTCACCAGCAGCAGGAGCCTGGTCTCATCTGTCTATGCAAGACCTCGGGGTGGGACATCTACACCCTGCCTGGGAAAGCAACTCTGAGGTTTGCTGGGAGTAGCTAAGCTCCAGGGCTGGGATGGGCCCAGCCTCTGAAAGCCCCCACAGCAGAGCCCCCCAGCGGGTGCTTCATCCCTGTGTTTGGTCTCCTGGGGGCTTGGGCCTCTCCAAGCTCTACTGCTAGCAGCAGCCATCAGAGTCTCATCTTCCACATGAGCCAGAGGTTCAGAACGCCATCTTCCCTTATCAGTGCAATATCTCCAGTGCCCAAGACCTGCCTTTGCACTGACATGCCCACCTGGCTGCTCTGGGCTGGGGCAGGGCAGAAGGCAAAGCCCAGGCTGTCTTCCAGACTGATTTGGGGGTGGCTCTGACCAGGATTGCCTCAGTTGTGCTTTCCTGCAGGGTGCTGGAGGCTGTGCGGACGTTCTGGGAGGGCAAGGCCCTCCCCGGGAGGGATGTGGTGCCCTTTGCCAGGGTGGTGTGTTTTACCCACTGCTGCCCTGCCCTGAAGGAGCGAAGCTCCCCTCTCTTGGGGCGATGTTTGTATCCCCTGTACTGCTGCTCTGTAAATAAAGGTTTGCCCTTGCGTAGAGGAGGTGCCTGTCCAAGTGGTGGGAGAGCTGGGAGGAGTGCCTGGCCAGTGCTGGGCTCAGGGGCAAAGCCCACAGCCTTCATGGAGACCCTGCAGGGCCAGGAAGAACAATGTGCCTTTTGGTGGGGTCCAGCATGCTTCTGCCTTGGTGTTTGTGCCAGCAGCAGCCCAGGCACCAGGAAACCCTCACAGGAAAGTTCTTCATTAAGATGAAGTGATTGCACTGACACCCCCACACACACCCCCTGTGTGACTCAGCTGGGGCTGCAGGTGGCCCGAGTCCCTCCTGCCACCAGACAGGGTGAAGGGGTTTGCCTTGCTGTACGTGGGCAGGCAGTGTGTACGTGGGCACAGGCTCCCTGCATGCCAGCAGCTGCTGCCAGTGCTATAGCTCCTGGCTTTCATGCCCAAGAACAAATAAGGGTCAAGAAACCACCACGTGTTATGTGTGCTTGTCAGTGTAGCACACGTGCGTGCCTGCACCTCTCCAGCTTGTCTCTACCCCCATCAGGTTTGCAGTCTGGAGCTACCGCCCAAAGTCTGCCCTGCCAGTGGTGACAATAGCCCCAGGGACTGCCTTATTTATTTGCGCTGCCATTGAAGGGAGCTGTAGCCATAGGGAAGGCAGGCAGGCCCTCGCTTCTCCACCTCTGCTGCCAAAGAGCAGTGTTCGTGCAGCTCAATTTGGAGTGCCCAGCCATGTGTGTCTGCACAACCTGTGTTACCAGCTTCCCTGAAACACTAGCCAGGTTTAAAGCCAAACTGAGGCTTATTTAGCATGCCTTAAAGTCACACTTTTAGTTGCAAGACTAGAAACAGTTACAAAAAGTAAACAAATTATAACATTCACTCTTAGATTAAACTGACAATTTCATTCCATAGTGCTAAAGCATCTCTGAGCTAGGTTTCTCTGGCACGGCGAAGTACAAAAACTAAGACACCCCCCGAAGGGGGTCATGGTTTCCCTGCCTGGCGTATAACTTTTCCCTTCTATACTGGAACAAATTATGCCGCTCCAGACCCTCGTGTGCACAGCAGGCAGGGTGTGGCAGGAAGGTTAACAGCTCACTCGCCGAGATCCTCTGTCCCTGACAGCCAGAGAAGCCACCCTCTCTGCTTCCCAGTTGCAGAGAGACAAATTCCCGGGCAGCTCGTCTGCAAGGAGACCTCAGTGCCCGCTTGGTGAGTGCCAGCAGGACGGAGCTGCCTGCGCACACACCCACACGCTGCTCCGCTCCACCTACAGTGCGGTGGTTTCTGTATTCGTGATGCCAGCGTCCTTTGCCATTGCAGAGAAGATGCCCTGCTTCTTGAGCAGCTCCTCAGGGCTGTCGTATTCCACAATCCTCCCAGCCTGCAGCACCATCACCCTGGTAGCAGGGAAGGAGAAGGTCTGAGCTCCTGGGATCTGAGCAGATAGCACTGCTGGTGCCAGTGCTGCAGCCCCACCAACCCTCACCCTCTACAACCACATTATGTGGTTCACCTCCTCTCAGCACAGGTGTAGGGGCACAGCTGTCCTCCCTGTGCTGGCAGGGTGACACACATAAGGTGTCAACAACACCTCTGTGGCCTGTTGCTGTAAAGAGGGATCCCCAAAAATGTTTCTCCCCACAAAGGCATAACTACTGCATGGCCATCCTTCCCATCCCTCTGTTCTTCTCTCCTAGAACCTCTGTACATTGCTGTTCTGGGCATTGCATCCACCCCTGCCCCTCTGGCTGCATCCTTGCTTCTGCTGCTGGCCACCTCTCAACGCATCCAAGGAGTCCAGATCGCCATCCCCTTGCCCCACGGTACCTGTTGCTGTCCATGATGGTGTGGAGGCGGTGGGCGATAGTAAGGACTGTGCAGTCAGCAAACTCGCTCCGGATCGTTGTCTGGATTAAATGATCAGTTTCCAGATCTACAGCTGCTGTTGCTTCATCCAGGATGAGGATCTTGGCTTTGCGGAGAAGGGCCCGAGCCAGGCACACCAGCTGCCGCTGCCCAACACTGGGATGAGGTGGGGAACGTGAGTTACTAGGCCGACAGGAGGTGCTGGGCTTCTGCAAGCCTACTGCTACACACTGCCCTGATCTCAGCACCATGCCTGCCCAGCCATCCCCCACCTTGCCCCAACTGATCACCTGCCACCCTTAGCACCAAGTCCCTCAGCATCTTGCTCTCTGGGCCACCATGGAAGGGTTGGCTCACACCGGCTCCCTGACAGCCCTGACTCCTGGACCATGTTCCTGCACCTTCACTCCCAGAAGCTTCTGTGCCCTCAATCCCTGGACAGCCACTCTGCTGGAGGCTGCTGTTCCATGCTGATCCCTGGGACCAGGAAAAGGGAGGGGACCTGGGCGTACCTCTGCTTCTCCACTCACCTCAGGTTCTCCCCTCCCTCACTCACAAGATGCAGCAGCCCCTCGGGGAGGGTTTGCACATATGTTTTCAGGTGGGCCAGCTCCAGGGCCTTCCAGACCTCCTCATCTGTGTACTGGTCAAAGGGATCCAGGTTCATCCGCAGGGTGCCAGTAAAGAGCACGGGGTCCTGCCAGGGACAGCACCACGTTCAGCCACGCTACGGCCATTCAGCAGGGGTAATGGCTCCAGGCCCCCAAGTTTGGCCACATCCTGCCCACCCCACTGCCTGCAGCTGGGCAGGGGAGGTGGCGACGGCACGCTCACAGACTCTTGGAGTCTCCGCAGCACCCAGGGATGCACTAAGGGCAATGCATCACCCAAGGAACAGAGCGCGGTGAGGCCGTGCAGCAGTGGGACATGGAAAGGCAGGGATCAGCTCACCTGGGGGATGATGGTGAGGTTCTGGCGCAGGTCGTGGAGGCCAATCGTCGCTATATCTACCCCATCGATGACGATAGTTCCTCCAGCGGCCTCCAGCACCCGGAAGAGGCAGTTGGTGAGGGAGGATTTTCCAGCTCCAGTCCGGCCCACAACCCCAACCTGTAGAAGCAGCTATTTAAACCAGCTGATAGGGTTGAAGAAAACAGGGCAGATGCTCTCTGTGTTGGTCTGGCAGGTCTTCCTGCCCTGCATCTGCAATCACCATCTCCAAGACTGTCTCCTTTGGTCCCTGCCCCGCAGCTCGAGTCCCCAGGAGCCACGTCCTGTCACCATGCCTCCCCAGCCCACAGACTGAAGCCAAGAGGACAGAAACAACTTGAACACCGTGTCACTCTGGAAAGAGTGTGGTGTGGGCAGAGGCAGAGAGGTCCTCACCTTCTCGGTGCTCCCAATATTGCAGGTGATCCCCCGAAGAACCAGTTCCAGTTCAGGTCGGTAACGAACTTTGTAGTCAACAAACTGGATCTCACCTTTGCTGGGCCAGCCGTGAGGTGGACGCTTTTCTGTCACCCACGGAGCCTGGGGACACAGGAGTGTTAGGGGGGTTGCACCTTGTGATGCTGGCTAGCACCAAACGGTGCAGCAGGTGTATGCCTGGATCCTGGTCTCCTCACCTCATTCTTCACCTTCGTGTACTCGTGTACCCGCTCCACAGCCACAATGTTCGTCTCCAGCTCTGAAGACATCCGCACCAGCCAGTTCAGTGTCTGGGTCACCTGCATGGCAGAGCCAGAGGTTGCAGAGTCCAGTGGGACCCAGGAACCACCACCTACTGCCTCAGCTCAGGGACTCAGCCTGGGAATTAGCAGCCCTGGACTGGCCCCTACCTCTCCACTCCCCAGCCACAGCCCCCTCTCCCCAGCTCTTCAGAAGCTTTGCTGCAGCATCTCTGATCCACAGTAGGACTTTGCTCCTCCCTACAGCAGCAAGTATTCCCCTCACACTGGGATGTGTGCTCCCCTGGCTCCATAACAGCTCCCCAGGTGACAGGACACCCAAGCTAATCCCCTCTCCATGGATCAGAGTGGGAGCTCCCAAGAACAGCCCTGTCCTGGAATAACAAAAAGCTTTCATTTACTCACATTGAGAGCGGAGGAGACAGAAAGACCCACAATGCCACCATCCAAAGTGCCCTTTGAAATCACTGCTAGGAGCGCAGAGAAGAAGACCACCAGGCTCCCAACGAACTCCAGACGGATGGCCAGCCACCTGCACCGGGAGAGGATGGCTGCGGAGCAGGGTAGAGGCATCTGCCTGTGCCCAACACAGGGCCCACCAGTAAGACGAGCAGCCCACCAGCATCCCTTGTGCTGTACACATGGCACCGGCACCTGCACCTACACAGCATGTGATTTCTGGCCAGTTCTGCAAGCAGGTTCATTTTATCTGTCAGTCCCCGCATCTCATACATAACCTCCTGTGCTGGTAATTCCATATATCAGAGGAGCCTCAGCTGCACAATCCTCACAAACCCAAAGCATGTACCAGTAACACATCAACACCAGACAGTGCCCCCATCACACTCCCACCTGGCCTGGAGCATCAGCCTTTTCCCAGAATCCACCAAGAGCATCTCAGCCCTTGACAGCACAGCTCACCCTGCCCAGGCTCTGGATACTTTGTAGAGGGCCACACTCTGGCTTTCAAAATCACCCTAAAATGTCTCCTTCTCATAGATGGCATCCCTATCCCAAGCTCACTCAGTTCCTAGACAGACCCTCAGTCCTAAGATCAAGAGAGAGGACTACAGCATCTCAGGCACCTCCCTCAGGACCCAGAAGCCCCTGGGCAGAGGTGCTGCAGGTTTTGCTGTGGCATGAAGAGTAAAACTCACCTATTTGAGACTATCCAGGAGTAAACGCTTTTCTGATTTATGTCCATGGTGCTCTCGTTTTGCTGCAGGAACCGTTCTTGGTGTCCGTAGGCCCGGATCACAGAAAGGCCTGACACTGTCTCACCAAAGTGGGAATAGATGGGAGACCTGGTGACAGAGTCCAGACGCCGTAGCTGGCGTGACGTGGAGACATAGAAGCGCTGAAACGAGGGACACAGCTTGGTTACCAACACAAAGCCCAGCAGCGACCAAGATAAGGGGCAGGGCAGAAGCTTCTCTCAAGCCCCGGTCACTCACCAGCACAAAATAGTAGAAGATGCCTAAGGGAATGATAATGAGAGCAAAGAATGGCGTGGCCAGGGAGATCATGAGCAATGTGCTAATGATGGCCATGAAACAGGTGAGCCAGCTGCGGAAGGACATGGGAATGGTCTCATCTATCGTGAAGATGTCCTGAAGCATACAAAGAAGTGTGGAAAAGCAGTCAGTGACCCCACAGAGAGGGAGAAACCCAAAGCCCCCCCACACATATAGAGTTTCTAAACACTCATGTGGTAACGCAGTGCCAGACACTTGCGAAATACTGTATGGCACTGAATTGATGTTAAGAGTCACAACTCCATTTAGGGCCACAGCTCTTAGCTTGGGAATGGCTGCTTTAACAGAGAAGTTTTCTATAACATTGCCCTGTTGCACAGACCAGCTTTGGGAACTGCATCTTCCTCTGGACCCAGGATGCAGAAGCAGGAATTGAGGCAAAAAGAGGGACAGGGCTAGGCACCACATACTACCTCATCTGAGAGTGCACTCAGCAAACCCTTAGGCTTGATCTCAAGAGAGGTTTTTATTTCCAAAAATCAAGAGATGGCACCAAAGGAAAAAGTGGAGTGGCAGCACAGTTGAAAACACCTGTCTGCATTCTCCCTCCTTTCTCGTTTTCTCTTTGTTTTATGAGCTTCATTTACTTAGCAAAGACTATTATTTTGCTGAGAGTCCATAACCAGAAGGACATCTCATTATGGGACATGAGCTCTAGGCTCTCTTGGTAATCTACCCTGGTTCTTCTTCCATTTCTCCACATCCCTCTTACCCCAAAACAGGACACAGTATCCAGCTGTGGCCTCCCTAGCACTGAGCAGAGGCGATAACTTCCTATGATTTGCTGGCCACTCTCCTCCTACTATAGCCCAGGATGTGGCTTGCCTCACAGTGAGCCTTGCATCCACCATGTCCTTCTAGTCCCTTCCAGGACACGATCTGGGCTCATCTGTGCAGTGATGAACAGCAACAGGGTATGCCACCACCCAATGCTCTCCAGACCTGCTGGAACAAACACCTCCTCCATGTTCAGGCTGTTCTCTTACCTTGGCAAACCTATTCACAATGCGGCCAGTCGGGGTTGTGTCAAAAAAGCTCATGGGCACATGCAGGATATTGCTGAGCAGTTGCTGATGCATAACCCGGGAGGCTCGCACAGCACCCTGAGCAGACAGGATGGTTGCAAAGAGCAGGAAGACAGCTGCAAGGAAAGCACAGAGCGCTCATCGCCAGCTCATGTGTGATACTGGCCCCAGGCACCCTTTGGCAGATAGAACACATCATGCAGCTCCAAGCCAGCAGCTCTGCAGTGATCCACTGTGGTAGTCCTGCATCCCATCTTCTTGGGAGGCCCCAGTAACTGTGTCCCACCACAAGGGAAGAACATTAACTCTTGGATTGGGCCCTGGCACTATCTCCAGACTGATTAAGGACAGTGATCTTCAACCTAAGGGGGCAACACAGGCTCCTAGGGGGCATTTATGCTGGCTTCAGGCTGATATCTGTCCCCAGTTCAGCCAGGAGCCACAAGGAAGGCATCTGCAGGCAAATGAACACAATGCTGGGTCCCCTGCTCCTCGCTGCACTGCTGGCTGCAGGCTTTGCAAGTCGTATCCCTTCCAGACCACACAGCTGAGGTGAGCAGGATCCCCTGTGCTCCCACACTCACCTTGTGACACCCCCAGTGCCCCAAAGACCCCGATCCGCAGGTCTCGCTGCTTCACAGGATAGGTCTGGTTCAGGTAGTGCTGCGCATCATCAGTCCAGGCACTGAGCCACAGATTGGTCCCCACGAAGGCAACGTACTGTCCAACATAGCCCATGGCAATCCAGAAAGAATACCACAAGCCAACAGCACGCAGATACTGCAGGTACATGGAGAACTTCACCTGTGGACCAGTTCAGCCCATTACCACTGCCCAGCAAACCATGGTCAATGACACCCAGCACAGCCTTGGGACTCCTGTCTTGCTGCCCACAGTGCTCCCCTCCACCACCTTGCCCACCAGTCCCAGGCATCTCTGTCTCCTTCAGCATCTCTTGGCTGCAGTGGGGCCACAGACAGACAGCACCGTCTTCTCTGAGCCACAGTCAGGGTCTTGTAGCACTGAACCAGGGCAGCACATTTCTCCATCCATCCATCCATCCATCCATCCATCCATCCATCCATCCATCCTCCTCACCTTGCCGGTTTCCACAGCTTCTTTCTCGATCAATTGCTGGCCCTTCAGCTTCTGGGGGGGCTCCTCCTGGGCCTTCTTCCAGGAATTGGTGCTGGTTTTACTAAGGCTGCAGGGAGGTGATGGGCACCATTAGTCACAGTGGGCCAGATGGGTCCTACTGTCCTCGGGGTCCATCCCTCTGCTGCATTGGGACTCCAGTACTGGAGCCTTCTGGGAAATAATGTCCTAACTGAGGCAGCTTTGAATGAGCCTCGTGGAATCCCTAGGCGTATGCAGCCATGAAATCATACCCCTCATCTGCCAAAAGCAGAACCAGCCAGCAGCAGGGCTTTCAAAGAAGACCACAGAGTAAGGCTGTGACACACTTATGTGAGTAAAGGCAAGACCAGATGCTCCTGATCCAGTCCAGCTGGTGGTAGGAGCAGGTAAGGAGGCTCCCAGCCCCTTCTCTGCAGGAACTCCCCAGGGAAGCTCCCAGATCCCCTTTCTCCTAGGGGCCAGGGGAGAGAGCTGAGAGGTCGGGTTGAGTTCCCACCTGCGGCTGAACTCTCTCCGATGGATGCTGACTTCTCGCTTCAGGGTCATGGTCACCACATCATCAGGGCCCTCCTCCACACAAGGCTCAATGTCTTCATCCTCAGCTAAAGCAAGAGCTACAAGCACAGGGATGGGGAAAGGTAGGGTCAGGCACTGAGGAGAGAACAAATCCTATACACCACACCTCTGCTGCACTCAGCTCCACCTTTCTGTGTCTGACCACCACACATCACACCTTCTCCAACCCTGCTGCAAGCCCACTACAGCAGGAGGAGAAAGAAATCCATTGTGCTGGAGGGAGAACTGACAGGCGACATAGGGCTAAAGGCCTGCATGGAGGCAGTCCCTGCTGCTGACTTATCCCAGTACCATTGGTGGGACTTGAAGGAGAGATTTGTCCTAGTTTAGTAGGTGCAAGATCTGGTAGATCATGTCACTCCAGTTCAGGAGCATCTCTTTGAGCAGGTGGAGATGGGTCCTGTGGAGATGGACTGGGAACAGCCAGGCTCCAGCTGGACAACTGGGCTGAGCCCAGGCAGGGTGAGCATCCGCCTGACCTGACACCACTCCTCCCCATAGCACTGGGGGACATGATAAAGATGAAATGTTATCCAACATATAATAAACCGAATAATAAACCAAAGGATCTTCCTCACCCCAGCACCACTGAGGTATGGAGCCTGTTGCCACATAAGATTATGGGACCCATGAACATAAACGAACTAAAAAGGGAGTGAAAGAATTAGACAGGTCCTTCGCTGGCTGTTCAACATAATGCCTGCATGAGAATCTTAGGCAGAAAGTCCTTGTGCTGCTGATTACCAGAAGCTAGGAAGGATTCGCAGCAGCCACCCCTGGGGTCTGGGCTGGATAGAGCCAGGTCAGACTGATGGACCAGGTCTTGGGGTCATCATAACCCCAAGACACATGCATGGCCCCTCTAACTGCCACAGCCCCATTATGTTCCCAGTACCTGTGGTATTTTTCTCTGAAGCATCCTCCTCCTGGCTGCCGTACAAGTTCAGGAACTGGGCAAAGGCACTCCTGTTTGCAAGCAGGGTGCTGTAGGAGCCATGTTCAGACACTGCTCCTGCCACCAGCACCACAATGTTATCGACTTGGGGCAGGTAACTGATACTGTGCGTCACCAAGATCCGCGTCTGCAACAAAGTGGTTGCAGTGTAGTGAGCATCAGACCACCCCTCGCTCCCCAGCCATGGGCCTGCAGGACCCCTCTCTGTCCCAAGCAAGCAACCTCAGCCTTCCCTGGATGGTCAATGCCGTGCCAGTGCCATTCCTGCCTGGCCAGGTGGTGGGGAGGAGGGCAGGGGTGCGCACCTTCTTTTGTAGCAGTCCTTTTGGCCCCAGAACATGCTCGAAGAGGTACTTGCTGACGTGAGCATCCACGGCAGACAATGGGTCATCCAGGACATAGATGTCCGCATTGCTGTACACTGCCCGGGCCAGGCTGACTCGCTGCTTCTGGCCCCCGCTCAGATTAATGCCCTGGAAGGGAAGGGAACTCTCTGAGCACTGGGCTGGCACAGGGCAACAGCTCTGTCCTCTGCTGCAGTGCTATGGGAAACCCATAGTGTCCAGGGCTGATACCTTCTCTCCAATCTCTGTCTGGTCACCCGCAGGCAGCAGTTCCAAGTCTGGAAGGAGGGCGCAGGCCTTGATGACCTGCTGATACCTAGCTTCATCCAGTTCTGACCCAAAAAGGATGTTGTCTTTCAGCGTGGCATTCTGGATCCAGGCCTGCTGGGGGACATAGGCCAGGGAGCCCTGGAAAGAGAGACACAAGAACAGCTGCCTCATCAGAGCATCAGCCTGAGCACTGCCACCTACTGCAGCCTGTCCTTGCCCTGAGCCACCACTCCAGGACCAGTCCTGCCCTGCTGCCTCCCCACTGAGCTCCCAGGCAGCCCCACAGCCCCCCGCACCTGTCAGCTCCTCTCACCTGGATGTTGATGTGCCCCTTGATATTCTCCATCTCCCCAAGCATGGCTGACACCAGTGAAGATTTGCCTGAGCCCACAGCCCCCACCACAGCCACCAGGCTCCCAGGTGCGATGTCCAGGGTGACACTGCAAAGACATGAGGGCTGAGGAAGCAGCACTGCTAGGTCACCCACCAGCTCCTGCATAGGACCAGTGAGGGCAGTGTCTCTGGGGCACTGGCTTCTATCAGCACTGTGAGAGGTGACTGCCATCACCAACTAACAGCGTAGAAAGACTCCCTCTCCCCAGCCACCTGCCCCAAACATGGCGCAGAGCACTCACTCTCTTATCACGGCGTTGCCGTCCCGCTCCCAGGCAAAGGTGGCCTCCGAGAAACGCACAGCACTGCCTGTCAGCAGAGAGCAGTCCTTCAGGGCTGGGAAAGCCCAGGGTTGGGCCAGCCTGTGGCACACAGGGAGTAACCTGGAGGTTCACCTACCTGCAATGGGGTCGTGGTGGATAGCCGAGGTGTCCAGGTCTTCTCCACCCAGGTAGCGCTCCAGCCTTGCAGTCGACACATTGGTCTGCCATAGCAGAAAGAGGATGGCACATGGGCATGGGGTGCAGCTGGGTGCGCTGGCAGGAGCCCCGTAAGCAGACCACCTCATACACACAGCCCCCACCCAAGCACTAGCCCCAACCTCTGAGCCCCAAGCCCATGTCACATATGTGAGTCCTGTCCAACCCCACAGCCAGCAGAGTCCTGTGCACCAACCCCTGGGTGTCCAAGGCCCAAGTCCATCACAGACCTGAGATCCATGTGCTGGTTTGAGCACAGGTATCGTAAGATCCCCCTGCACCCCTTGCCCTGTGTGAGGGCTGACCTGCACCAATGAAGAGAGGACCATGGGCAGCATGGCCATGGGAGAGCGCAGCACATTGAAAAGGGAGATGGCAGTAAAGGCCTTCTGTGCATCCAGGATGTTGTTCTCATCCACCAGCACATAGACGGCAAAGCTGGCCAAGGAGACCTACGACAGAAAGCAAGGAAAGCCACCATCAGTGTGGTTGTGTGCAGCCCAGCCCTTCATGCTCCCCCAAGGCCTCAGCAGTGCCTTCGTGCTCGGAAGCTGTTCCCCTCCTGCTTCCTTTCTCCTTTGGGCCCTGTCTCACCACTCTGATGGGACCCCTTTCCACCACAGCTCTCCTGCCAGCAGCCAGAACCATACCCTGCATCCCAGGCATTTGTCAGCCAGCCCCTTCCTCACTGCAGGAGCACTCCAGACGAGGTTCCCAGTCTTTCCCATCCCCTTGGACACAGCCCAACCCCCAACTCTGAGGAAGGTGCAGTCCACCCTGGGCCTGTTGGCACTCACCAGGACAGGGGCACATGTGAACACGAAGATAGAGACTGACTGCAGGTAACTGAAGTTCACCAAGTCTTTGAGCTCACGTGCACGGATCTCATTGACTCGCTTCTCAAATGAGGGCTCCCAGGCAAAAAGCTTCAGGATCTGTGGGATGGGCAGGGTGAGCAGGTGCTGGCCTCCACACTCAGCTCACTGGTGGCCAGCACCTCCATCACCAGCTCCTGGCTTGCTCAGAAGCCTGCTTGGTCACTGAATCTCCCCTCTCCTGTCCTGCCCCATAGCTTATAGCACCTCCCCACAGCATTCCTGCTCTCTTATCCTCGGCTTACAGGTCACTGCCAGTCCCTCTGCCACCATGGCAGCCTGCTCACCACCACGGCCATCCAGGAAACCCCCAGAAAAACCTCTCTTAACTCCCAAGTCTTGGTCCAGGCACCCAGAGTTCCTCCCCAACCAACCTTTGAAAAGGTGAGGAACCCAAACATAGGGGCCCCAAAATTGGACGTTAACACTGGTTCTATAGGGCTATACAGGTGTGCTGCCTCCAGGTACAGTGCACTAAGAAGAGGGATGCAGCAGATGCCCAGGGGGACTCCACTCCACTGCTCACCTTGATTCCATTGAGGATTTCACTCATTATTTTCATGCGCTCATCCTTGTTCTTCATGTTCCTCACCTACAAACAGAAGAGCCAGAGGTCACCTAAACCAGACAGTGGTTCACCCTTGGAAATACATTTGAGATGCCTCAGGAAAGGGAATAATGGGCTCCAGAACCCAGAGAAGCCATCCCACAAAGCTGGATGTTGGCTCCCTGGGGCTCTGGACAACCTGGGAAAAAACAGTACCCTGTTGTCAGGTAGAAGATAGAGCTTTATTTTATGGTTGGTAATATCTCACTTTCAGTTCTCAACGCTGCACCCAGACCAGTTCAAGTTCAGTTGTGATGGCAGAACAGGTCTCACCTGCCTCCTGCTCATCTCAGCTGATCACCCCCCAGCTCAGGCTAGAGACACCTCCAGCCCAAGTCAGATGAACTTCCTAGGCTGGGAAAGACCCGCAGCATAACAGGGAAGGGTAGGGGAGTGTGGAAGATGAGTGAGGGGAGCAACAGAGAGCCTCAGGAGTAAGAGGCCAGGGAGGACCTTGCACCCACCACTGACCTGGATGGTTTTGGCCTTGGCGACCAGGAATGCATTTATAGGGATAAGAAGCACCATGGCTGCAATGCCAGCCAGGACAGAGGGGCCCAGCTCTCCCCAGAGGAAGACGATGGACAGAATGATTTGCAGGGGGGATGACCACAGGTGGTGAATGAAGTTGGCCACGTCCATGAACCTCTGGGCATCAGCTGACATCAGATTCACGGTCTCTCCCACCGTGGACTCCTTACGGGTGGCGCTGGACATGGTGAGTGCCTGGAGAGAGAAAGCGTAGTCACCGCAAGTCAGCCTGGGAGCAGCCTGATGACCAGCAGCATGGCACAGAGCAGGGAATTAGCTGGCCAGGCTGAAACTGCTCCTGGGTTTGCTCCTGATGCCTCTCTGCTGGCCACAGGTGCTATCATCACTACCTGCACACCGGGAGCTGCTGGCTGCTGGGGACAAAGAAACATATGCCTATGAAGGAATCCCAGTGCTAGCTGCCCTTGGTGTTGTGCTGCTCTGAAGAGAAACCTCCCTCAGCCCCTGGTAGCTGTCAGACACACAGCTGCAGCACCCAGGTCCCAGGCAGAACTAGCACCCACAGTGTCCCCAGCACTGGGTGGGTGTCCCAAAAGCCAAGCTCTCCCTGTGTCTTCCTGGGAAGTAAAAGGCATACACCCCAGTCACTCCAGGTTGATGGGGCAAGCAATAGATGCTGCTATCTCCAGCCCAGCTGGAGGAAGACAATGAGTGTGATGACAGGGCCATACCAACCTTCTTGTAGATGGCAGAGATGAGACTGGCACGCACGTTTATGCCAAGCTGGAAGCACAAGGTGAAGTACTGCTGCAGGCAGACTGACTGGATCAGCGCTGTGAGGAAAAGCAGGATGGCGTACAGATAGCCTTGCCAGGCAAAGGACTCCTCATCCGACACAAAGGCAATCAGCAGCCTGGAGGGTAAAGAAACCCATGAGACCCCCACCCTACTGAGACAGACCCAAGCAGGATGCTCCAAACCAATGCAGGGAGAACATCCTCATGAGAGCAGTGAGAAAGTCCCCGCTCCAGACAGCTGGCTCGATGCTCAGCAAGCTGGGGACCCCTGTTCTGCTGGGTGTCCTCGTTCTGCCACGGACACCACGTTTCACATACAGCAGTGAGTCACTAATCTCAGATCATCCACAGAGACTGTGTGGCTCTGCAAAAGAAAACGGGCAGGTCCTGTTGGGCTGAGCTGGCCTGACTCACGAAGGGCCTCAAAGAAGAGCCAGGACTGTCACCAGGGAGAGAGCAGGACTGCACAACAGAGGACGTAGGGAGCAGGGAGCAAGATATCACCCATAAGAGCTGGCAGCCAGCTGAGATCAGTTCTTCATTAAACTGTAACCCAACACATTCTCACACCTTTGGTGAGGGCACAAAAAGTCCCCAGGGTGTGTGGCTGGGAGAGGCACACATACAGAGATGGATGCAGCGCACACAGGGAGGCAGTGGGGCTAGGTGCAAAGCCAGGACAGTGCACGGACAGGGACAGAGAGAAAGGACTCACTTCAGCAGCTGCGGGCTGACAAACACGAGTCCATCGTGCACCAGCTTGAAAGCCACCGATAGCACGAGGTTCTGCCAGAAGGTCTTGCACAGCGTTTTCACCAACCAACCCCTGGGGAAATCCTTGTGAGGGCCAGAGTCCCCTTTGTCTCCCTCCTTCTTCCTCTTCGGCTGCTTCTCCTCCTAGAGGGAAGCCCACACAGAAGTAAAGGAGCTGTTTGTGCAGGCTTCCTGCACCTGGAAGGATGCTTCCAGGGCAAAGCCACAGACGTGCTCCCTCTCACTGATCTCTGCTCATGTCATACACCCCCTGTACTAACACCTCTCTTGTGCACCGAAGACAATTGTTGCAAACCCCTCGTATGGAGCCTGAACTTTTCAGGCCAAAAATCAGGCACCCCAGGAAGAACCTGAGGCTGGGGTGATCACAGAGTGATGTTCACTCTAACCTCATTGCTAGGAGGTATCTGGGGTAGAGCAAGACAGAAACAAGGGAGCTGCTTGTACTGCAGACTTGAGGGTGGTTCCTGACCTTCTGTAGGGCAGAAGGATGGAGACTTTCTTGGTGTCTCAAAACATGGGGATCTGACGAGGACAGGAAAGACCTTGTCATGGGTTCCATCCTTGCCCATGGCTCTGCAGAATCAAAGAGTGGAAAACCCAGCAAAAGGGGCTGCAGGCAGGTGAGGTGACCCTACTCCCCATGGCTGGACCTGGATCTCTCAGTCCCATGCAAGGCCAAGAGTAAGAAGGGATTTACCAGCACCAGGATGTCTTGGCTCTGGGCCTTGCTCATGTTGTTCCCATGGTCTGGGTCACCTTCTTGGTGTCTTTTCTTGCGTTTCCGTTTCTCCAGTTCTGCTTGGGCCTTCCTTACCGCAGTCTTCATGTTCTTCTCCATAACAGCGTAAATAGCCTTCGTCTTGTCTTTATCTTTTAATTCCCAGACATCTTCTATCTCCAAGGGCTTGCGATAGCCCTTGAAAACCATGCTGTGGGGCAGAGAAATCTCCCCTCAGCAAGTCTCCCACACGACAGCTGAGGAAGAGTCCTTACTGCAAATGCAGAGCCTCCACACCCAGCCTGGCCCTGAGCTCAGTCTGCACAGACTGCACTGAGTGTGGTGCCTCTCGCTACTAACTCCAAGCAGCCTGTGTTGCAGACTCCCTGAAACACCACTGGCCCAGCCCTAAAGCACCCCTGCAACCTCCCACAGAGCCCTGCTCACCTTGTGTACCATTCAAAGGTGATGGAGCTCAGGAAGGAGGCTGTCACCTGTGGGTTCTAGGGTACAAAGCAAAATGGGTACCAAGAGATCATTGATGCTGAGGAGTGGTGTTGACAAGAGTTGACTCAGCACCCCCAGCCATTAAGGAATACCAGAGGTTTCAAACTGTGCCAGCTCCATCCCCAGGAACTCCATTCCACAGCCAGAAGCAGCCCCCCTTAGACACATGTGCAGATGCCCCAGGCTGCAGGCTCCAGCTCTCACTGATCCCCTTGCTGAAGCCCCCAGATCTTCCCTCCCACAGGGGCCAGGAGAAGCCTCTGCAATGGAGCTCACCCTGCCCCGCACAACGCCAGCTGGGATATGGTACCCCAAGCCCCAAGCCCACTCCCACACGGACCTCGCACCTTTTTTCTGATCTCCTTTGTTTCTGGGGCAATGTCTGAGAAGCCCGAGACAAGGAAGAGTAGCAGCTGGAGCCCATAGGAGATGAAGAAAAGGACAAACCGTGGCACATCAGAGATTGGTCCCTGCAGGAATGGAGAGTCCAGGGTGACTGTTGAGGCTTGTCTCAAGGCCACCTGGTGCTCAGAGACAAGATCCATCCCCAGGACAGTGAACATGGCTGAGCCCAACAGGGCAGTGCAAAACTTGCTGCAGGTCCTGGCTCAGCTTCCCTTCACCACCCCTCCCTGCTTCTCCCTGACCTCCTCCCATAAGTCTGTAAGGGGAGAAATAGGTCCTGGAGAGCTTATGCCTCCCCAAAGAGACAGGATGAATTCAAACAGCAATTCCTTCTCAGGTCTATTCTGGTTCCCCATGGTCCCTAGGGCAGCTGGGACCTCAGTGATACCACTGGGAGCTTGTCAAGAAATGAAGCCTAAAAGGACTTTCTTTGGGGACAGAACAAGACCACAGGGAAGCACAGAGCTTCCTGCCAAACCCAACCTGCAGGGCTCTCCGGACAAGTGACTGGAAAGACAACATCCCACAGAGCAGGGACAGCGTCCAGAAGCAGAAAAGTATCCCCGAGTCTCTGCGCAAGCAGAAGCGTCGCGCATCATGGATCAGCAGGACCAGGAGCTGGGGGAAGGAAAAATCAGTCAGAGGTTCAGGTAGGACTGCAGGACTACGTTTGGGCTCTAAACGTGCCTTTGGAGGATGTGTCCTGGGACATCAGCACGTGTGATCTGCTGGGATTCACTGCCTTGAAGACACCAAGCTCCCAGAGCCTGAGCTCACTGCCAAACCTACATAAGCTTTGGAGTTAATCGCATAGGGCAAAGGTTTATTTCAGGAAGAAGTAAGATCAGGCTCCTCATAGGAAAAGTAAGGTCTGAAGGCACCCTGACATTACAGCAGGGCACTATTTCTCTTTTTAGCTGTTCTCACCCCAAATTCTCAGACATGCCCATCTGTAAGGCGTCACACCCTGTCTCCTGAATACTACCTCCAGACCTGGAACTAAAGCCAGATCAGAGACCCAGAGGCTCAGCCTCTCTGGGCAGTCCTCTTGTCTTATAATCTTACATAAACTCTGCACGTGAAACTAAATGCCTTGACAAAATACAAAGGATAGCAAACGGGGGTGTCGCTTTTGCTTTTAAGTGTAGCTCCTGAGCATTTTGAATTTGTTAGAATATGCCATGTCTCACACAAGATATCTGCAACTTCCATGCATGTATTCCATCAAGCTAATAGCCCCTCTGTCCTCAGCTTTCTCCTTTGCCTGGGTATCCTGTGGCACTTCTCAACTCTTTGCACAAAACTGAGCAGCAACCCATGGCAAGCTGTGAGACATCAGAGCAGCAAGCCATGTTCACGCTGTGCAATCAGTCCTGTGAAACGCATACTGCTGCTACTAAGGCTTCTGCCAGAAAGCTCAGCTACGCTCACAGGCATAGTATATATCCCAGTTTTAAGGATAAAAGCAGGGAGCACCGCACAACCAGACACCTGCCCCCAACCTATCACCCCCGTGCACCACCCACACCTGTTCAGGGCTAGTCCCCTACCCATCTTCCAGGCAACACTTCCCTCGTGGACATGGTTTCCAGCTGATCTCTGTGCTAGGGAAGTTTTTTGCTGCTTGGTCCCACAGTCTCAAACCCTGTCTCTGGTGACACACAAAAGACCACATTTACCAGCTGAACCCTTACCCAGGTGGTGATGTACAGGCTGGGGTTTGTGTACCAGACAGCTGGCAGGGGATCCTGCTCTGTGTCCTCTACAAACGCCAGGGCCAACTCTGCCACTGCTGTCAGCACCAGCAAGGCAGCCAGAACCTGTGGGGAGAGGGGAGCAGCTGTGAGGGGAGATCCAGCCCATCATGGGCACTGGGAACCACTGGGAGACAACACAGTTGGGCATAAAAGCACTGTGTCCCATACACCATTACACACTTTCCAACCCAAACCCGGCCTGGGAAGCTGTAGCACTTCCACAGGAGCACTTCAAGCTTGGAGGATAAGAGCCAACAAGACAAGAGGCCCCAGTACACACCTCTGCCCTCCCTCCCAGTGCATCACAGTCCTGTTATCCCCTCTGTCCCAGATATGCCTTGTCCTGGGCCTCCCTTTACGTTTCTCTCCCAGATGGTGCCCTAGCCCATTGCTCCTTCTCTCCTACACTTTTCAACTCTCCATCACACATCAGATGCCAGCCCAGAAGCTTTCCACTCACCAGCCCTCCATTCCAGGCTGCTCCAACCCACCCTCTGTGCCCCCTCAGCCCCACTCTACCTGTTTGATGATGTAGAGTTTGGTCACAGATGATTTCTTGGCTCTGGATTTGCACATGGGCAGGAGCTGCCATGGACCCAAAATCCAGAAGAAGCCAAGGGGGACCCAGACCAGCACAGTCTGCTGGAAGCAGACAGGCAGGTCGGCATCAGGACGAGCGAGGTAGGAGGCATTCTGGGGGCAGCAAGGACAGACAGACAAGTCACTTGTGATGGCTTGACCCTCACCTGGCTCACAGCACAAGAGCCATCACTCTTACAGCTCCTGCCCACCCTATTGCACCCCCTCCTCAACACCCACCTTCCTGCCTGAGCATTTCAGCACTCAGCCAAGGTCCCAGGTGATGTCCCCTTACCCATCTATCTACCTGAACCTGGGAGGGTCTCCCCTACAACCACCCCTTGCTGCAGCAAAGCCAGCTACAGCAGCTGGACCCAAATCGTTCCCCAAGAGGTCTGTGCAGTGTCCTGCGTTCCCAGCTGGGCTGCGAGGCTAAAACAGGACAGGGGTCACTCAGGGAATGTAATTTGCATCGTGATCTCATGGATATCATGCAGGCAGTGCACAGCACTCAGTGCCATGACAGTCCTGGATAAATACCAGAACCTCTGCCGACCACTGGCAGCTGGGTTCCACTGGCTGACCAAGCTGTGAGCATTGGGATCTACTGCTCTCCCCTTCCACTGAGCATTCTACCTCAAGAACAGGCGATGGGGGTGATGAAGCCACTCACCCAAAAGACGGAGCCGCAGAACTCCTCCAGGGCTGCTGACATGGCTCAGCAGAGAAGAGACAGCGGCTCCTTCCCCTTGCTCTGCCTGGCTGTGAGAGTCCTGGGTGGATGTTTGGGACAAAAGTCCCCACACACCCTCAAGTGGTGCTGGGACAAAATCCCTGATCCCACGCAGTTAATTGTTAACTTGGTGCTATTGCACAACATGACAGACCAAAGCAGTGACCAAAAAGGCTTTGGAAACTGCATGGGCTCTGGAGAAGGGAGGAGAGGAAGATCCAAGAGAGAGATCAAAGGGGAGATGCAGGGAAGCCACTGTCACAGTCACTGCAGGACACCACAGCCATTGCCCAGAAACCGTGGCCTTCATCAGTGCACACCAACAGAGTCAAGCTCATATGAACCCACTAAAGACACTATGGTGCAACAGACCTCTCCTGCCAGAACAAGCCTGCCGAATGCTGCCAAAAAGTCCAGCAAAGGCTGGTCTGCCAAAGGCAGCGGTACCTTTTTTCTCATGTACTGCCCAGCAAAGAGGCCCGGGACACCAGCAGTGCCCCAGGCCTGGGAACTTGCAGCGTCTGGCAGCCGAGCTGACTGCATGCTGCAGTGGTCAGTCCCCAGGATCCAGGTTCCTTTTACCAACTTCTTCTGGCCTGCAGAGCCTGAATACTTTCCCACATCTCTGTGTTGTCTGCAGCCGGCTGTTACGTTATGGCAGCCAGCTAACCACAAAACCCGAAAGAGACCTTGAATCTTCATTCTGAGGCAACCTCCAACATCTCAGACAGCCATAGGACCATTCCTGAGGAGGGTGACCGCCACTAAATCATCACCTTTCTAGGTGGACGTGTGGGGGCAGGTTAGGATGGTGCTACTCTAAGGCTAGAACTAAATTTGCTTTATCACACGTGCTCTTGGTGAGCAGTAGGTAAAAGGGGATGGTAGGGTGACTACAAGAATTCTGCTGTCTCATTGTTCATGGAGTTAGTAGATAGCTCAGAAGTCAAGGATGATACAATGAGTAATTGCTCAGGAATAACCCCCTTACCATCAACACCAGAGAAAGGTTCAATGTCCAACTCATTGGTTAATTATTATTGGTTTGTCTGATTAAATCCACTTGATTTTGTAAATAAAGCTACCCCTAGTACTAGGTCCCCCAGGCCGGAACTAACATACTGCTGACGAGAGCAGCAATCTGATGCAATGGATAAGAAACAAGTGAATGGAGCAGTCACTCCCTCAGCCCTTCTCCATGCAGAGTGCTGATGGAACTCATCTTTCTGCTCACTGGCACAGGGGTCCTCTGGCCTTGCTCATACCCACCTGGAGCGCTGCTGCCAATGGGACCACTTGCTTGTGACACCTTCCTATGTAATCCTCTGTCCCACCGTTTGTCTCAGTTTTCAGTACGTCACAGCCCACCCTCACCCCGTCTTTGGGCTCTCATTCAGAGTGGAAGCGCTTTTCTCACCACAAGACACCAGCTACCTTTAATGTTCAAAGCAAGCACACCCGCACTTTCTCTACCCTCACACCTGGGGCATGCTCCTCCTAAAAACCCACAAAGCCACCTCCCTGTCCTTCAGCTCCCTTCATAAAGCTTCCTTCACTACAATACCCAGAAAATGTTCACTGGGACCAAGCTAATCAAAGTGGCAAGACCTCTTTGGCCAACAGTACCAGGCCATTTCCCTGTGCTCCCCTGCCTTTACCCATCTGTTGTCCACCATCTTATAACCTAAGGTTTCAAAATTAGGCATTGCTTCATGCCTGTCTCACACAGGGTCTGGTCCAAGAGAGGCTTCTGCAAGGCAATCTGCGAATTAGGCCAGGCCTCGCTGCTCATCTCTGTTTCTGAAGTGTTTCTTTCTCTGTTTTGTTAATGCTGTAACCCCACTCAGTTCAAACACTGTAACCCCACTCAGTTCAAAAGCTTTTTTTTTTTTTTTTTAAACTTTACACAAAAGGAACTGAACTCTGTGCTTATGATGCTGGGGGGGCGCTGTGTCAGCAGAATATTCATATCAATTGAGCCACCGGTATCTAATTATCACCATGACTCATGAAATCTCACGACATAAGTCATGAACTTTTAAATCAGGTAGTCTGAACTACATTGACCATAACCGCAAATGTAATCATTCCTCCTTCTGAGTTCAGATCCTTCCTACTGCCTGCACATCTATCAGCGCTGAAGCAGGCTCTGATACCAGCACTAAGCAGCCATTCCCTTCCCAGCTCCTCTGTTGAGAACTACCACATACATTCCTGAGGTGTGTTTTGGGAGACACTGATACCTCTGATGGATCCATGTGAAAAGGTGGATGTCCCCTTTGAGCTGAAGATAGGCAGTTAGTCTTCACTACAGGTTTTCAGTGACTTGATTCGGTTTAAGGTGACAAAATGTGCTGCCACCTTGTCAAATAATACATTTTTCTGTCCATCCTCATAGGCTGTATGCTATTGCGAAGATGGGCCAACAAATCTGAACACTGATTTTTGCTTCCTAAGGTCTGCTACCCCTGCTGTCAGGGGGAATTCTCTTCAGCTTTATGGATCTTTTAGATAAGAGCAGGAAGCAAAACCAAAGGTGCTTTATCTCTGGGTCCCTACTCTTTTAATGGACCACTCTGATGCCTTTCAGATCCTTCATTGGCTATTTTGCAGGGTAACTGAAATGAGTCTAAGGCTTCAATTCTGACTAGGCAGCAATAACCCACCAGGCACATTCTCCCGAGTACTGTCTGGAGAACCAGCAGTTTGTGCTTCATGTTGGGAAAAGGACCTGCAAACTCCTTGAGAAAAAGCACCTTGCCCTCCCAAGGAATCCCATCACAAGCCCACCCCACCTCAAGCAAGCATGCCCCACAGCCCAGGATGCCTCACAACTACCTCACCTAATCAGTCAGAAGCTCCTTCCCCTTAGAGCTTAACACGTTCATCACCCCTACGTATCAACGTCCTTCTCTAGCTAGCAGCTGCTGTGTTGCTAATCCCCAGCCATCCTACTGGCTGACACAGCAGGCCTTCTTTTCCAGCTGTGGCTATGTTTCCCTCCCCGGCATGCTGGATGTGACCATGTTCTCCTGTGGTGCAGCAGAGGGCCTGATTAATTCAGGCTACGCAACACAGATCACAGTGTTACCTGTAAAATATAAATAATTTTTTAGAAAAGCACATCAAGAGGGGGGCAGCTGCAGTGTTTATTTGACAATCACATGCAGTGCTACACAATTCAGTCCCCCTACTTGCTCAGCTCACTTCCTCCCAAATACTGCTGAACAGCTGGTTGCCGCAACATCTGGGAATGAGTCCTTTTATTTAAAATGGCCAACATAAGTTTCCAGGCCAGGGACTGGTCATTCAGGGGAAGCCAAGGGAAGAGATGTCAGGCTTCATCACCTAGTTCATCCTCTGCAGCCTGAGGACGGAAGCAGTACCCATCTGTCCATGTGGTAGGGAAGACCCTGGAGTCTCAGCGCTCTTGTCCCAGCACGGTGCCTTCCGCTACAGAATGTTCTTTGCAATCGCGTTCAGGGTCCTCACTTTGGCCACATCTGCCACCTTTATGGAGTATTCAGGGGCAGAGAAGGACGCTCCCATGGCAACGTTCGGATTTCTGTCAGGAAAACCACTGGTTACTATCTGCAGGTGGACGCACTAAGAAAAACCCACTGTCTCCCCTAGTCTCAGCAGTAACCAGAGAGCCTGCTGGTGCCACCCAAACCAAAGATGAGACAGTAATAAAAAGAATAATCCAAAGGCAAGAAACAACAGCACCAACAGACACCCAGTGCAGACCTGTGAACAAGTGTAAGCCATTCCTTACCCATTCCTCAGAGGCGCATCCCACGGAACTCCCAAATCCTACACCCTTGTGTTAAAGGTCTAAGGCAGCTGCACCAGAACCTGCCTTCCAGTGCCACACAAGTACACTCACAAGCCCTAGGGCAGCAGTAGCGGAAGAAATGCCCCAAGGACTGGGTTCTGCACAGAGCTCGTGTCCCGATGATGTGTGGATTCATCCACTGCAGAATACAGAGCCAGGCATCATGATCCCAACCACCAGAGCGCAATTAGCACCCAGGAAGCTGTTTGAAATTTATGCCTGTTCTACAAACTCACGTTCACACAAATCCAGATTTTCCCTTGTACAGTTTTGCTAAAAAATAAAGATAAAAATAAATAATCAGTTACCTGAACTTCATCCCTGAGTCTCGGGCTGAGCGAGCAGAGCAGTGAAACTCAGAAGCGGTGGAGCCTTCCAGAATCCTCTGCAGGTTGCGCTCTGTGATGCCACCCCCTAGCGGGAAGAATCCCGATGTCACATACGGCGCAGATGGCACTGTCCCAGACCTGACACCACCCCAGGACCTACCCCCTAAGGGACAAGAGCCATCTACACTGAAGGGAAAAAAACAGCCCTTGGAACAATGGAGACCCAGGCACGTGAAAAAAAACGGGAGAAGCCTTGGCTGATGTTCTCCCACAGGTCTAGAGCTGTCTCCACATCCCCAGCTGCCTGCATGGCCTTTACTTGCACCAGGGCTCCTCCTCCTGGGGACCTGGCTCAGAAAACCAGATCAGACAGCGTATCCCAGGGCAAGAGGCTAGGAAGCAGGGGCTAGGGACTACAGGACGTGTTACAAATGACAAAAAAACATTACCTGGCACCACCACAATTCTGCCCTTTGCCTGAAAGAAGAGTAACATGTTACTGATACTGCTCAGCACGACATCTGCACATGCATTTGTGGGGTAGCAAAGACACCTTACACACAGCACCTTCCATAAGCTCATGGTCATCACCATCGCTTACGATTCGCGCGCTCTCGCCCATCTTTTCTGTACAATTCATGTTTTACAAGGAAGAGTGGAAAAGAATTTGCAGTTACAGCTAAGACAACTTGTCACCAATTCCTCCTACCTCTCCTACCTCTCTATCCCACCTGGTTACCTCTCAGGTACATCTGTTGCATTTTCCTAAAAGGAACTGTGAGACCCCCAGCAGGGACCTCACTTCGCTGTTTGCGTGGGCTAAACACACCCGCTGCTGAAGCCAACTCCTACTGCCCTCCTCCCAGTCGGCGAGCAAGAACCCAACCAGTCCTTGGTGTGGGAGACTTCAGGGTCCAGCCCACATGGACTTGGGAAAAGAGATAAAGGCAAAGCCAGAGAAGGAGGGCAAGCGCTCCTTGACAGAAGTTCCCTTACAGAACTGAGGGCAACCCCAAAGGAGTGGCCTCCAGGCAATGCCCAGGAAGCAGCCAGGGTAGCCCAGGGAAGCACAGGGAACACTCACCTGTTCTGCAAGCCTCTTAATTAAGGACAATCCTTCCAGCGCTGAGCTGTCACAGCCACTTGTCAACACCCGCTCAAACCCCAGAGAAATCAGGGTCTCCAGCGCCACCAGAGGGTCGTGCACCATGTCGAACGCTGAGAGACCACCAACACAACAGCTCAGAAATCGCTCAGCTCATCATGCTCAAGCCCTGTCCCCAGGCAGCTAAGAGGCCCAGGCGACAATGACAGGAAAAGTCCTTCTCACAGCTGGCCAGCCCCACGGGGAGCCACAGCTCCTCACTATAATGTCCCCCTCGCAGCAGGGGCAGGGCCACCATGCTCAGCTCCTCAGACACCTCCTCTCCAAACAGCCCCCAAACGTGGACCCCCTGAACCTTTCCCCTCCTGGCAGAACAGCACAACCCCAGCCTGCTCTTGCACAGCAAGCAGAGCTTTCCCTCCTTCGAAGAACGACCGCAGCACACTAACTCAGCTCCCCCCAGGCCCCACCTTCCTCTGGCAGCAGAGCAGAGGCTGGTCCCTGCCAGGGCCACTGTCCGACAGTGTCACTGACTCACCTCGGTGAAATGTGACCGGCAGGGGACGGCACACCGCTGCAATAAGAAGACATATGGTCAGCCAGAGCTGGTACAGAGAGTCCCTTGTGCTAGAATCTGAAAAGCCCATGAGATGAAAGAGGGCAAAGGCTTCTCGGGCCATTCCTGGGGAGCTCAGAAGAGTCCCAGTATTGCTGGGAACAACACAGCTGCTGCTCTTTGGTGGGAAAGAGTTATTCTGCCTCTTGAGGAAGCAACAAACCGTTGTTTTTATGAGTAACACCAAAATACTCCATCTCATCTGGATCATGCAGAACCCTCATTCCCACCAGAGATGTCTTTCTCTACAGGAAGGAAGCAGGGCAGTTGTGTCATCTACCTGGGGAAGGGACAGGACCAGCATTCTGAAAGCAGGAGAGCTGATTTTTGTGATTTCTTTCACTACCTACAATTTCTGCTCTCAGACCACAGCAAACTTCACCACTGGTGCTCTATTCACTGGGTAAAGCTTATTTATTTCTACGAAAAGAAACTTAACTGCCTCCCACCCTGTAAACACTGGTTCCAGCAGAGCACCTCATTGCTCTAGTGGAGGCAAATCCTGGCAAGACCCCTCTCTCTTGCTGTACTCCCTACAGCACTTCCACCTTCACAGAACTTCAGCACCACATCATGAGGAAGAGGCTCTGCCCCTCTTTGGCTGTAGCTCACAGAAAAGATGTGGAAGGAAATTCTCCTTCTCTCTGCATGTTAGGGGTCTGGACTAACAATTTCTCATTACAGCTTTAGTAGCTTTTTATATGTTTCTGCCTCTCTCTCATCATCTTTTCTCACTAGGTATGTTAGAGGAAAAAAAGAAGATGAGCTGCCAGCTACCCACAAGGCCAAAACCCAGGAGAGACATGTCCTAGACACCTGTAGCAGGGACATAAGGAAAATAAAATTAACAAGGAAGATAATCCAACAGGTTAATACTCTGATGCCCCCCAAAGCAGCTCATCTAAGCCTCTCTTCTTCTTACACACTGTTATTACATCTTAGGTGGCCTCAAACTCTGTGTGAGCTGCTTGGGGCAGCGGCCCTTGGTCTGCAAAGCTTCTTACCTATTTAATATCTCACAGGTACGACAATACACGGAACTGGAAAAGGTGGAGAGAGGTGGCAAGACCACAGACAAGACGGGCAGAGCAAAGCACCCTGCGCACTTCTTTCTACAACATCAGACTGAGCAGCACTGAACTCCCACCCCCAGTCACAGCACAGATCTCACACAGAGCTCAGCACAGCATTTCTGGAGACGCTCTTACCCAACAACGCCGTGCAGAGCTCAGTATCAATGCGCCCGTCCTCAGTCAGGGCCCCGAACACCAGCCCGTCAGCCCCGTGCAGCTTGGCAAGGCGGATATCGGCCTTCATCACTTCCACCTCCCGGTCCGAGTAGAGAAAATCGCCGCCGCGAGGCCGGATCATCACGAACACGGGGACGCGCACGCACTGCTTCACCACCTGCAGGAGCCCTGCGGGGAGAAGGGGCGGAGGCAGCTCAGCGCCGAGCTGCGGCAGCTCTGGCCACCGGGGAAGGCGAGGCTAGGCAGCGGGCAGGGGGGCAGCCAAGCTGGCGGGAGGGGGACAAAGGAAGAGGGGGAGAGGGAAGGAGGGCGCTCAGGCGGGCACGCTGAGCCCCCAGGGAGGGGGAGCGGCCCCAGGGCAGGGGCAGGGCCCGGGCCGCGGGCGAGGCTCACCCATGCTCGGGGTGGTCCCTCCTTCCACGAGGCCCGCGCACAGCTCGATCCGGCCGGCACCTGGGGAGAGGCACGTCAGAACCGGCCCCGCTGGGGCCCGCCGCTCTCCCCCGAGGCCCCCCCGGGCCTTACCTCCGCGCTCCGCGTTGACGGCGGACTCCACCGAGTCCACGCACACCTCCATGAGGAAGCCATCGTCCATACCTGGGGGAGAGCGGCGCCGTCAGCCCGACCCGCCCCATGGCAGCCGCCCGGTTCCGCACCGCCGCCGGCTACGGCTCCGCCCCGCCCCACTTCCGCCTCATGCCCCGCCCCCTGGCTCCCGCTTCCGGCCTCGCCCCCTCGCGGCCCGGGCCCGCGCCGCCCGCGGGCGCGAGGGCGGGCGCGGGAGGGTGGAGGGCGGAGGGGCGGGGGGGAGAGACGGCGCGCCTCGCTCGCGCGCTGTGGCGGAAGCCCCGCCCCCCGGCGTCGCGGCCCCGCCCCCG
Organism: Leptosomus discolor; assembly: GCF_034619465.1. Classification (NCBI taxonomy): domain Eukaryota; kingdom Metazoa; phylum Chordata; class Aves; order Leptosomiformes; family Leptosomidae; genus Leptosomus; species Leptosomus discolor. The sequence goes on along the minus strand of NC_141396.1, from coordinate 16,643,294 downwards.
CCGCCGCCCGGGCCCCGCCCCCGCCTCGCACGCGCCCTCACCTGCGCTGGCGGCGCGCGGGGGTCGCTGCTGGTTCTCGGTCACGTGCCGGGGATTGTCATGGTGACGCCCAGGTGTTTCCGGAAGTGCTCGGCCCGCTTCCGGCGGCGCGCGCCACTTCCGGGGTCATTCGGGATGCTGCGTGCGGTGCGCGGCGGCGGCGGCGTCCGGCTCCTGCTGCCCGCGCGGGGCGGTGGCGGCGCTGCCGAAGGGCGGGGGGCGCCGGCACCAGGCCCGCCCCCCCCCCCGCTGACCCCCGCCCGTCCCCCTCCGCGGCGGCTCCTCCAACAGGCGCCCCCACCCGCCGCCCCGCCCGCCGTGGGGCGATGGCTCCTGGCCTGCAGCGGCGCCGTGGCCGGTGCTGTGGTGCTGGGCGGAGTCACCAGGTGAGCGCAGCACCTCGCGGCCCGCTAGCGCCCGTTCGCTCCCCGCGGCCGTCCCGGCGCTGCTGAAGGGGCCGTATGGAGGCAGCGGTCCTGTCCGCCCTCCGGTCCTCGCCGCCGGTGACCGGCTTAGGCAGTCCCTGGGGCTCGCAGCTGCCTCCCACGCCTGGGACACGTCCCGAGTGTGCCTGCGAGAGCTCCTGCCGTGTCTTTGCTCCCTGGTCGCAAGGGGGCATCGTGGGGTGGGGCTGAGAATACCAGGGAAGCTGCCCGCGGTGCCGTGGTGCCAGCTGGGCACAACTTTCTCTTACCCGTTTTTGGTAATTTTAGGTCAGTCTGATCACTCGCAAACTCCCTGATCTCCCTCCTCTTTCTAACCGTGAGCTTAAGGCTTGTCTGGTGCAGCCAACAGCTCTCTCTTCGGTTGAGTGGGTTTGCATACTGCCAGGGAGTGAGCGGTGCCTGCCTGTGTCTGTCTGCTCCCAGGCTGACGGAATCGGGCCTTTCTATGGTTGACTGGCACCTGGTGAAAGAGATGAAACCCCCGAGAACGCAGCAGGAGTGGGAAGCTGAGTTCCAGAAGTACCAGCAGTTCCCGGAGTTTAAAATGTGAGTGTGCAAAACTGGAAGGAGGGTGGGCTGGGAACATCCCTGCTGCAACTGAGCCAGCCAAGGATGTGAGGATGGAAACGTGGTCTGACATCGCTGGGAAGGCACACACGGCCCCTCTCCTTCGCTGTCACTTCCTTTCTCTGAGGAAGGTGATCCCTTGCTGTGGGAAGCACAGCACGGGGCTGCCGTGCTGCAGCTCTTTGTTTTACTGTCTTCAACAGCCTGAATCGCGACATGACGCTGACGGAGTTCAAGTTCATTTGGTACATGGAGTATTCGCACCGCATGTGGGGCCGTGCTGTGGGGCTGGCCTACATTCTGCCCGCCACCTACTTCTGGTGGAAGGGCTGGCTCAGCCGCCCCATGAAGGGCTGCGTTCTGGCGCTCGGCGGGCTGGTCTGCTTCCAGGTGAGCCAGCTCTGTAGCTGCCGGGATTAGCGGCAGCCCATCCTATGAATAATCTCTGATTGAGCGTAGCTGAGACAGTGGGAGTCGTGAAAGCTGGAGGGGTGTCCGTGCTGGTAGCTGGTTGAAGGTGGAGGAAAGAACTTGCTTTGCTCCAAAAGGTGAAGTCTCAGCAGTTGCTGCTGCCCTGCCTGGCTCTAACCACTCTCCTGCTTTGTCAGGGGCTGCTGGGATGGTACATGGTGAAGAGCGGGCTGGAAGAGAAGCCAGAATCTTACGACATTCCTCGGGTCAGTCAGTACCGTCTCGCAGCGCATCTCGGCTCCGCGCTGGTCCTGTACTCTGCTAGCCTGTGGACGGGGCTGTCTTTGCTGCTTCCACGACACAAGGTGTGGAGGGGTGCGTCAGGAGCGAAGAGCTCTGGGTAGTGACCATTGAGAGGGTTGGGGGTGTCATGTGTTGGGTGAGGAAAGGGTGTGAAGGGTGATGGTGCTTCTGTTTTAGTCTCCGTTCCTGACTGATGTAATCCTGCTTTACAAAATACCCTTTTTGTAAACTTCCTGGTTATGGGGGGCTTCCTCTGGCTGCTGCTGTTCCGCTCAGAAGTGATTAGTCTCAGAGTTCGTGCAAGCTCAGGCAGAGGTGCGCCTGGCCGGGCTGAATGGTTTGTGCCAGTAACTGTCCAGTGGCCACTTCAGTTTCTGCACACAGTTGGACTCGATTAGTTGTGGTTTTGAGGAACCACTGAAGTGTGACAGTGCAGTGTGGTGGCCTGTAGATTCCTCCTGTAAAATACAGGCCAACCCCTTGGCCTATATATGCAGTAAAGACCTTTCTTACCTGCTGCAAACAGCACTGGAAATGCTTTGCCTTGATTATTGTCCCTTTTTTTTTTTTTTTTTTTTTTTTTTTTGTATTTTGCAGTTACCTGAAACCCATCAGCTCCTTCGCTTGAGACAATTTGCTCATGGCACTACAGCTCTCATTTTTCTTACTGCTCTTTCAGGTAAGACTGTTTCTTTCTGCTGTCCCATCTGCAGCTCGTTTCTCTCTCTTGTTTGTTTTTTTTTTTTCTGGTCTGGCGGGGACTGTGAGCAACCCCATCGCATCCTCTGGGAAAGCTTTATCACTGTCAGTGAGATACAGTCGAGAACCTCCCTTACTGGTCTTTCCTGGGCAGGTGGAGATGCTCCTTCCAGCCTGCCTGTTGCTGTGTGGTCGCTGTATATCACTCTCAAAGAAATTCAGGATCAAGCTGAGCTCTCAAGTCACAGCTGTGTGACCTGGAGAGCAGCTTTTGCCTGCCCTGGTTGTCTCATTTTCTGCTCTGGAATTGCAGGTGCCTTTGTGGCAGGGCTGGATGCTGGCCTTGTGTACAATTCCTTCCCCAAAATGGGGGAGCGCTGGATCCCAGATGATCTCTTTGCCTTCTCCCCTGTGCTGAGAAATATTTTTGAGAATCCTACAACTGTACAGTTTGATCACAGGATCTTGGTAAGTGCCATCTTCCTGCTATGTCAGTGCTGCTTCTCGGTTGTCTCCTGCAGCCAAGCTGTCCTCTTTGGGCTGCGGTTCTGTCAGCTTGAGTGATATCAGGGTGTCTGAAGGTCCTGAGAGCGTGTTACCAGTTTGCTTCTGCAGAAGGAGGAAGCTTAGCCCTCTTACTTACTTTCAATGTGGTCTCCTCCCTTAAGGACGTCTTCCTCCTGTGCAAGTTACAGACTTTGTTTCTTTGTGTTTCCTTTTTCCATTACACGAGTTACAGACCAGGGTAGCTTTCGCTATTGAAATGTCTGGGAAGGTTGTGTGAAATAAAACTGGAAAATCACAATACTGAATGCTTCCTCCAGCATTTCTGAACTTGCTTTACACCAGTAGTGCCCTGCGAAAATGTCTCATGCTATTAGAGCAATCCAGATATTAAATACCACTGCCAGCACTGCGGTGGACTAAGCCATTGCTAAGACTAGAAAGAAGGATCAAGTGACTTGGAAGAGGAATCACCTGGGGTGACCTGTACAGCAGGATTATGCTGGTGAACTACAGCCAAGTGGTGAAAATGAGATCAGTTTTCCAGATAACAGCTTCCACCTTTAGTTGTCAAGGTGACAGATGGGGAAAGGGCAAAAACAATCCCTAATGACTTGGAAAATGCAGAAAAGCTGCTGGAAAGTAAGGTGTTAATGTGGAGAAAAATCAAAAACCCTGTAACTGTAGTTAAATTTCAGAGTTGTTAACCTGGCGGGCATGGGAGCTCTGGGATTTGGTCGTGGCTACTAACACGTTTCTACAGTTACATGTTGCTCACAGAATTTCTTTTACTGCATGGAAGGTGCAGCCACAGGCCACGGCAGCCATTTCCTTTGAACATTTCTGGGAGGGTGGCTGTTTCTCTCCCCTTCTGTAGGGAGTCACCTCTGTCACAGCTGTCACAGCACTGTACCTCTTCTCGCGGAAGATCCCACTTCCTCGCAGGACCAGGATGGCAGTGACTTCCTTACTGGCTGTGGCTTATATGCAGGTACTGTCTCTTTTTCTTTTCTTTCTTTTTTTTTTTTCTTTAGTGTTTTGTAGCCAGTTCACAAGACAGAGCTGTCCCCACAAGACAGAGCTGTCCCCACCTTGGGTCTGTGCTGGCCCCAAGAGCCTGGAGCTGAGGCAAAGCTGTCTAGACTGGGGGCCTCACCGTACTGCATTCACAGTCTGAATTTGAGGGTGGGAAGCCTGGCTGTGGCCATGGGCCTTTCTACACCATGCTCTGTGCTGGGGATGTGTATCAACGCTGCACCCACAGCCGCTCTCACCCCTTCTCCCTTCTTGGCAGGTGGGCCTGGGCATCAGCACCCTGCTGCTGTACGTCCCCACGCCTCTGGCCGCCACGCACCAGTCGGGCTCCCTGGCGCTGCTCAGCACGGCACTCTGGCTCATGTGCGAGCTCCGGCGGGTCCCCAAGTAACCCACCAGAGGGAGAGCCCTCCTGGGGGAGCTGCGCCGCTGAGCCCGGAGACGGCAGAGACCCCCCCCACAAACCCCCCGGGTGCGCGGCGGGGCGGGATGTGCACTCAGCCGGGCCGCGCACAGGGCGGAGGCGGCGGGCGCGAGTGCGCGCTTTGTAACATAAAGGAGTTTTTACGAGCGGCTGGTGTCTGCCTGGTGCCTCCGTTCCGGAGCGAGGTGAGGCGGGACGCGGGGAGCCGCGGGGGTCGCCGAGCCGAGCCGCCGCGGCGGGGCCGGGCCGGGCCGGGAGGGGCGGCCGGGCTCCCTTGGGCGCCCCCTGGCGTACGCCCGGCTTCGCGTCTCCGCCAATGGGAGGCGACGGTGGCGGCCGCGCGCCGCGCTCCGCCCGCGGATTGGCCGCCGCGCGCGGCAGTGGGCAGAGCGGCATCCGGTGCGGCGGCGGCCGGTGAGTCGGTGCGGAGCCGCCATGACCGCCCACAGCTTCGCGCTGCCGCTCGTCCTCTTCTCCGCCTTCTGGGGCCTCGTAGGCATCGCCGCCCCCTGGTTCGTCCCCAAGGGACCGAACCGCGGGTGAGTGGGGCTCCGGGGGGATACCGGGGATGGGGGGGTCCGGGACGGGGCCTCACGGTCCTAACGGCTGTGTCTCCGCAGGGTGATCATCACGATGCTGGTCACCACCGCCGTGTGCTGCTATCTCTTGTGAGTACCGCGAACCGGGCCCCGATACTGCTCCCCACACACACCTCCGTCATTCTCCGTATGGCTTCACCAGGCCCAGTGGCTGCTGCCCAGTCCCCTGCCCGTGGATGAACGGGACAGCCCCCGGGCTGCGGCCTGCCTCCCTCACGGACACTTCAGCCCCCGGGGCATCAGTCCCTCTGCCAGCCCCTTCAGGACGCAGCATGCCGGGATCCTGATCCCTGCCTCCGTGCTACCGGGGCTGATGACAGGTTGCATCCCTTTGCAGCTGGCTCATCGCCATCCTGGCCCAGGCCAACCCCCTGTTTGGGCCGCAGCTGAAGAACGAGACCATCTGGTACGTGCGCTTCCTCTGGGAGTGAGCAGTCCCTGCAAGCCGGCGCCTGAACAGAGACACCCCCCACCCCCAAAGTCATCACCGTGAGTGGGCCGAGGGCTGGGGTGGCTGAGGTGTCCCCGTTTGCCTGCCTGTGTCCGACTGGGGGGGAGCTGCATCTGGTCCTTGCTGGGTGGGAGAGATGCTTTTGCTTCTGTGCATTGTGCCTGTCGTGAGCTGGTCTTGGCGTGGGGCTGCTGGCTCTGTGCTGGGCCAGAGAAAACTGAGCACTTCCCCCTGAGCCTGTGGTTCTCTAGGTTTGTGTAAGGTCCCTTGTGGGTGCAGTTTGGTGCTAACTTCTCTCCTTTCTGCCTCCTCCAGCTCTTGCTGCTGTTCCAGCCTCTACCCTCCCATCCCAGGCAGCCCCCAGAGGTACTGGGACAGAGGCTGGACCCGCTGCCCCATGCACTCTCAGCACTGCAACCTGGACCAGTGATGGCTGGGCCCCCGAGCATGGCAGGCAGCAACCCTGCCTGGGACGAGGGCCTGGTAAGCCCAGCCCTGGGAGCAGCCACGCTACCAGGGAGAGATCCCCTCAGCTGCCCAAATGCTGCAGTCACTGACAGCGAGCACCATCCTGAGAGAGATCTGTGTGTCGTGCCACAGGATCCTGTCCCTGCAGTGTTTGCCCTGCTCCTTCTGATGTACTCAGCCCAAGCCTCCCCGAGTGAAACCCCTGTCCCCAGCCCAGGCTGCCCAGCTCGTTACCATGTCCCCAGTCATTTCAGGCACTGGCTGCCTGTCTGTCTGCGCAGGCAGGAGCCTGTAGCATCCTCTGATGGCGTGGTCAGTCCTCTGTGGTGAGGGTGGTTGTTGCTAAAACAGACTCTGGCTGTGGGTGTGAGAAGGGAGGGCTGACCCTGGAGGAGCATGCAAACCCCCTTGGGTGTGATGAGGGAGATGCTGGGGTGCAGGGCAGGGGGTTCTGCTGTTTGGCAGCCTGCTGGAGGGCATTAAAGGGGTTCTGCGTCTCCTCCCACCTCAGCAGTGAGGGTGCTGCAGTAGTGTCTAGGTACCACCGCTACCCCAACCTCTGTCCAGGTTCTGAGAGGAACCAAGTAGGGCGTTGTGTTTTCGGTTTCCCCTTATTTATCACATAGTTTATCTGTATTTATTTATTTGTCTGTGTTTGTTAAATTTGTGTTGTGGAAATAAATCCTTTTTCTAATAAGTCGTGCTGGAGGCAGTCACTTGCTGCTTTGGGGCTGAAGAACAGTCTCGGCTTTATTTAGACTTCTTCCCTTCCCTTTAACCCTGTTCTTGCACCATGAGAACAAGGCTGGGATCTGCAGCTGTTGGGCAGGAGCGTGGCAGCACACTGGTGCATGGAAGGTTTTATCCTTGATGCCACCTGTGCCCAGGGTCACAGGTACGCAACTGCATGTGCTAGAGGGAGAATTGGGTACCTGCCCAGCCTCTTGTGGCAGGCCGCTGTACTGGGGCCATCCCTAGGGCTGTGTAGCAGCTGGAGAAGCTTAGTGGCCCCTTTCCAAGGCTGGGGTGGGGGATAAGGTAAAAAGCAGGGAGCTTCCAGGGGCTCAGAGTGGGGCAAGCTCAACTTTCTCATCTTAGGAGGAGAGGGAGGGGCAGCAAAGGATGCTGTCTCCAAAGACCTCAACAGTTCCGTTTGGATCAGAGCTTCCCTTGCTGCTACCAGCTCGGGACTTGAGCTCAGCTGTCCTTCTGCTGGAAGCACAGGGAACATCTGCAGGGAAGAGAGCCGCTCCATCGTCCCTCTGTGCTGGCACAAAGCAGCGCTGCACAGACGTGCGCTGGCCCCAGTTGTGCCAGGAGCCGTTGCTGCTGGTGAGGCGCTCGCTAGAAAACAAGACCGGTGCTGGATGGCTCAAGGGGTTTGTTTATTGCTACAGGAATGTGAACAGCTCAGTTCAAGTAAAAAGTGACAAACGTTGTTGGGTCATTGGGGGCTCCAGCCCCAGGGGAGGAAGGCTTGTGCCTGCGCGCACAGCCAAAGCCCAGGCCTGCCCCGGGGCAGGGAGCTGGGCTGGAGTGAGGTGGTTCGCCCACGGGCAGGCCCAGCCTGCGCTCTTGAGGGAGAGAACCACAGGTCCCAGTGCTAGTGCCTGATTAATGTGGGGGACACCACAGGGCAGAGGTGCCCAGGAGGGAATGTATGGAAGGAAAGGCAGCCCGCTTTAGTGGTGCCTTAGGAACCAGTGCCTGAGCCCTCAGGGCTGACCCTGGGATGGTGGCTAGGACTGGAACGATTGTCCTAGGAGAAGACATGGCAAAGAGCCCATCACTTCTTAAGGAATGCTCCAGGACGGGCTGGGCTGGGCAAAGCAGCTTGGTGGAACTCGTGGCTCACCTGGTTCCTGCAGTAATTTCGCTAGCGATTGCTGTTCTCCAGCCCGTGGGCTTGCAAGGGACTGCAGAAAGGCCACCCCAGGTCATGAGTACAGCACCTCACCAGCCTGCTCTGCAAAACAGTGGCTGACGCATGGGGTGGCCCAGTGCTTCAGGCCACAGCCCTGGGTTGGCCATCTCAGTGATAGTGTCCTGCTTATCTGAGGGACCTGCTACACCTGCAGCCTCAAGCCCGCTGGCAGCAGCGGACTTTGCTCTATGCCATGTAGCAAGGCAAGGCCAGAGGCCAAGGAATGCAAAGATTAGGGCTGGGGCAAGGCGGAGAGGAAAGCTCCAGTGTCCCCAGATGCCTCGTCCCGCAGGCTCAGGTTCTGATGTGGAGACGATGGAGTGCAGTGTTGAGATGGTCTTTAAGAAAAGAGTCCAAGCCCTCGGAGCCCAGGCTGTCAGCGAGTCCTGGTTCTGCTGGTGCAACTGGACGGCAGGTACCGCCAGTGTCATGGCCCGTTTCCTTGGCCTGGCAGCGGCACCACCACCTTGTCCAGCCAGAGCTGGGTGAGCTGGGCTGAGCGCAGCTGCCGGCGGTGGATGCGGCGCAGCCGCAGGAGGTAGAGGACTATGGCCAGCGCTACGACCAGGATGCAGGCAAAGAAGAGATAGTGGTTGTAGACAAAAGAGAGGCGCAGCCAGGAGGTGTGTGCTTGCCGGATGCCCTCCTGCCGGAGATCCCTGTGACGAGGAGTCAGGACCGGCCGTGAGATGCCATGGGGTGCTACCAGTGCACGTGCCACCTCTCCCCTTGCTGGGAGGGCACAGTCCTCACCCAGTGCAGTAACTCCTTCTCCTGCCCAACCACCCCTCCCTCAGTGACGCCAGCAGAGAGCCAACGGTACCTGAGTGGCAGAAACCGCGTCTTGTAGAGGATGGCTCCCAGTGTCCACTGCACCTCCCGGTCGTACACCAGCTGGGCCGTGCGCAGGCTGGGGTAGTCCAGGGGGAAGTGGAAGCCCTGGTGAAGGACTTGGTACATCCAGGCTGATTTGAAGCACTGATACCTGCAGGCACAGCACACGGAAGCATCAGCCAGATGCTGCCATCTGCACCACAGTCTCTCACCCCAGCAAAACCGCCCCCCCAGGAGCTCCAGCCATGGCACTCCCCTCCCTCAGCAAAGCCACTTACTTCAGCCGGTGCTGGTCAGCGTGTGCCGAGTAGAGGCCACCACGGAAGCGTTGGGTCAGCACCTCCCATCGCTGGCTGCAGTACTCCTGCGGGATGGAGAAGTTGGGGCTCAGAGCAGAGAAACAGCCCCCACTCCCTCCCAGCCCCTGGGCTGCAGCAGCACCCACCTGGGCGGCAGAGGTGAAGGTGGGGGCACTGTAGCGGCCCCCCAGGCGCAGTACGTCCTCAGTGCAGTAGAAAAACTCAGAGAAGCCATAAAACTCGCTGTTGCCAAAGTCAATGGGTGCTTTGTAGGTCCCCACCAGGGAGGCCTGGCTGCTGTTGGGCCCGGCCAGGAGGGGCTGCAGCAGCTCCGCACAGGCCGGCCAGTCCCCTCGGCCCCGCATGTACAGGGTTTGGCTGCCCCTCGCCACCGTGTCCTCCAGCCCCACGGGCAGGCAGGGGTCCAGGAAGGGCGTCTCAGGGCTCAGCCCCATCTGCTGGCCGTGCAGGCTGAAAAACAGGCCAGGAAAGAAAGGCAATTGCATGGGGAGGGTCTTGTACCACTTCTAAAAGCCTAATCTAGCGCTGCCCCACATCCAGATACACCCCATAACAGACCAGGCCCTGTCTCCTTGTACCCAGTGGTGCTGGCACTTTCCCTGCCACCTCCTGCTGGAGCCAAACTCACCAGATCTCTCATGCTGACCTACGGACACATGCCCTGAGCACCTGCAGGGTGCAAGAACACACAGCCTGCCCCACCCAGCTCGCAGGGATCCACACCCCTGTGCAGCCCCCAGGGAACTGGAGGCAGGGTTTGCTCCTGGCACAGGAGTACCTGGGCATCAAGCCTCTCCGCCTCTGGCGACAGCGTCATGTACCGCTCTGGGAAGGGAAGGGAAGGAGAGACAGGAGACAGAGAGCTCGAGGTGGGCATGCGATGGAAAGTTGTGCTGAGTGAATCGGTGCTGGAGAAGGAGGAAAAGTCAGAGCAGGAAAAGCCAAAAGCCACCAGAGGGGCCTCCCTGCAGCCTGCCACGAGGGGAGGAGGAGGAAGGCAGGGAGCTGCAGCACAGATAACGCCTGCCACGCTCGGAGAAGGGCAGCGCCCATGCACCCTGTGCCAGCCTGGGTATCTGCTGCTGCCAGCGTGGCTGTGGGAGCTCTTGGGGCAATCCAATGGGGAGAGGGTGGCATGAAGGAACCAGCACCCTCTTTTGCAGTGCCCCAGCAGGGGCCCTGCCAGGCAAGGCAGCAGTACCGGTTGTGCACATAGGTCTGGTTGAGCACAAGCTCCTCGTAGCGCTGCCGGGCAAAATTGCCCCCGAAGCCCAGGAAGGTGTTGACGTAGACGCGGTACACGTGGCCAGTGTGCTGCACATCGCAGCCCAGGTTGAATTCTGCCAGCAAGCTCTTAGCAGCCTCCTCCTGGGGATGGAGAGAGGTCCATGATCAGCAGCAACCCAGGGAAGGCAGCAGCTGGCGCTCGGGGCTGGCTGACCAAATACCCACCTGCTGTGGGGAGGAGAAGGCTCCAGAGTCGGGCACTTCGTAGGCGATCTGCAGGGAGGCACCCCCCATGTCTAGGATCCCAACTGTTCGTTTCCGAACCAGGGACTCTCCCTGGTCTCCCAGTGCTACGGTGACCACCGCATCTTCCTCTGCAATGCAACCCACAGCAGCGTGTCAGTGAGGGGCAGGGCCCGGGACGGCAGCTCCTCCCTTCCACTCTTACCCCCCACAGCAGCCTCATGGGGCTCGTCCACCCCTGCAAGTATCACTTGCAGGGCAGTGGATCCTGGCACTTGAGGCTGGCCACCTCCCAGCTTTGTAGGTTCCCCCAAAGCATCCACTGCTGGAAGCCGCTACAGGAACACTACTACAAACCCTCTCTCCCTAGTTCTTCTCCCAAAATGCTGCAGGTGCCCCTCTCACGCAGACACTTGTTCCTGTGACCAGGGCAGGTGCCCCTCCAGGAGCATTTCACACTCTGTGTGGCTGAAGTCAGGCATTGCCTGGCCAGAGAGACAGACGCTGCCCACTGCAGGGCTTGCTCTTGGCAAGCTCCAGCAGGGCTCTGCTCAGACCCTCCCAGCTGCTCTACAAGCAGCCAGACTCACCATCCTCATGATCAAACCGTCCCAGGACAAAGTTGATGCCGATCCAAGCATAGACACCTGCACGAGACAGAAAGGGTCATCATGGCAATATACTAAAGGGAACCAAGCAGTGCTTTGCAGCAGCTCCTACCTTCCTGTTTCCCTGAGATCACTTCTGCATGTGATTTGGAGAAGAGGAAATCAAACTCCAAGGGCACATTTCTCACCAAGTCCTCCAGGATTGCAGCTTGCTGCCTGCAAGGATGCAGGAGAAGGACAGATGCTAAGGGACCTTCACCAGTGACACTCCTTTGCAGGAGCATGAGAGACAGCAGGAATTCCGCTGCAAGACACCTCACGCCCAGCCCCATGAGCCCTGGGCTGCACCCAGCGCACTTTGGACATTAGAAACTAGATCTCTTCCTTTGAGACTTCAGTAAAAAGCATCTCCTCTCAGCTCCCTCCCAGTGTGCTCAAACCCTCCTCCTGCAGTCCTTGCCACTCACTCCACCCTTTCCTTTCTCAAATTCCCCCCAGGATTCCTAACTCTCCCATGAGATGAGGTAGCTGCCTTCCCCCTTCTTGCAGCTGAGGGATCCCAGCGGGTCCCTGGCTGCCCCCGACAAGGGCCAACAAACTCACCTCTCGGGCAGCAGCCGCATGCCCGCCGTGCACAGGATGTAAAGCGGAGTTTCCTTGTGCTTCTGAGCTGGGACGTGGGCTGCCGCGAACTGAAGCAGTGGGCGCAGGTAGGGCGTAGCGTGCTCCGGGGCTGCCGCCGCCACGGAGATGCCTGCCCGCGGGAGGGGGGCTGTGAACCAGACAGCCCCGCCACGGGCAGTGGCCGTACCCGTCCCGTGTGCAGCGGGCCTCGGGGCCGGGAGCGGAGAGGTGTGGCACCCACCTGGTTTAATTTTCTTCACGACGGGGCGGCTGCTCCGGTCTCTCATCTGCTTTATGTCCAGCAGGTCGTGGGGGTTCCCGTTGTGCGGGGGCCAGAAGTACACGAAGACCCGTGACCCGCTGCTCCCGCAGTCAACGACCACCCCGTAATTGAGGGCCGAGTCCTCGGTGTCTGTGGCCGTCAGCTCCTCCGCCCGCGCCAGGTACCTGCGGCCCGGGGAGGGCGGGAGACGAAGGACCACAGGGCACCTCAGCACCAGCGGGCACCGGCGAGCCCCGGGTTCCCCGCCGCCCCCATCCCCGCTCACCTCTCGTCGCGCCGGGAGGCGCGGGGCGGCGCGGCCCAGCGGCGGGGGGCGGCGGCCGCCAGCAGCAGCAGCACCCCCACGGCGAGGGCCAGCCCCAGAGCCGCCGGGCGCTGCCGCGGCCCCGGGCATGGGCACGGGCAGGGTCCCGCCGAGCGCCACGACGGGCAGGAAACGCTGATCCTGCGGGCAGAGGCCACTGCTCAGCACGGGGACTGGGACCGGGATCGGGACCTGGACCTGGACCGGGACCCACCCCTCGGCCCGGCCCCGCTCACCTGGCCATGTGCGCCCGCCGCCACCGCCCGCCCGTGCATTGCCCCGCTGCCGGCACCCGCCGCCGGCACCGGCGGCCACGTCACCAGGCGCCCCCGGCGCGGCCAATAGGGGCCCCCGCAGCTGAGCCCCGCCGGGCGGCGCTCCACCCCCCGTGGCAGCGGAGCCCAATCGGCCCCGTAGCCCCCCGGCGGAGCCACGCCCAAGCGGCCCGGCGACCAATCGGATCTGGGCGGGACGGCGCCCCCAGGCGGCCGAGGGCCGTGCCTGGCTTCGCCCTTGCTCCTACGTCCGACCTTCGCCGGGTGACGTCACCCAGAGACTTCCTCCCGCGCGCCCTATCGCAGCCTTCCTACCTCCAGCGCCCAGCCAATCCGAGGCGCCCAAATAAACAACACGCGCCAAGAGCCGGAGTGGCGGGCAAGGCTGCCAATGAGGATTCTCTGGCCCCGCGGAGAGGAACAGCGGGCGGGCTAAAGGTCGCAGGCTCGACGCCCAATGGGCTGTGCGGTGGGGCGGGGCGCGAAGTTGAGACACCCAATGGGCTGCGCAGGGCGGCGGGGAGGGGCGTCCCAGCTACCAATGGGCAGCGCGCCCGAGCGCGCCGGAGGGAGCGGCGGGCCAGTGGCGGCCTCCGAGTCGCGGCTGCGGCGGCCAATGAGCGAGGCGCCTGCGGGTGGCGGGCGGCGGGCCGAGCCAGTGGGCGCGCGGCGAGGGCGGGCGACGGGCGGCGGTGCCCAATGGGCGCGGCGCGGCGGGGCGGGGCGGGAGCCGGGGGGCGGGGCGGCGCGGCGCGGGGCCGGGGCGGCGGCGGTGGCGGCGGCGCCATGGAGCTGGGGGCGGGCGCGGGGGCGGGCGCGGGCCCCGGCGCGCGGGGGGGCGCGGAGTCGGGCCGCGTCCTGCTGCTGCTGATGGGCGGCGGCGGCGGCGCGGGCCGGGCGCGGCGGGGCGGCGCGGAGGCGGAGGCGGGGCCGGGTCCCGGTGCCGGCCCGGGGGGGCCTGAGGCGGCGCGGGGCCCCGAGCCGCGCTCCTCGCCCGCCCCCGACTACGAGGCGCTGCCGCAGGGCGCCGCCGTCTCCACGCACATGCTGGCGGGCGCCGTGGCCGGCGTCATGGAGCACTGCGTGATGTACCCCGTCGACTGCGTCAAGGTGCCGGCACTGGGGGCGCGGCGGGGCGGGGGAGTCGGCCAACAGGGGCCTAGCGGGGAGGGAGGCGGGGGTTGCCCTGGCCAGGCCCCGCCGGGCCCTCGGGGGTGACGGGCCGCCCGCCTCGGGCCTTGTGTTCCAGACGCGGATGCAGAGCCTGCGGCCGGAGCCCGCCGCCCGCTACCGGAACGTGCTGGAGGCCCTGTGGCGCATCGCCCGCACCGAGGGCGTCTGGCGGCCCATGCGGGGCATGAACATCACCGCCACCGGCGCCGGCCCGGCCCACGCCCTCTACTTCGCCTGCTACGAAAAGTTAAAAAAGACGCTGAGCGACGTTATCCACGCGGGGGGCAATAGCCATGTGGCCAACGGTACTGCTCCCGACGCCCCCCCGGGGGGCCACGGGGGCCGGGGGCTACCGGGGGCCGCCCCCACACCACCCCATGCCACACCGGGGTGGGGAGAGGGGTGGGGAGAGGCTGAGCATGGCCGCAGGGAGGTCTGGTCCGGTCCCACTCCTGCTCGGCTGCAGGGCATTGCAGCCGCGGGATCGGGGGCCACGGATGTCCCAAAGCCCTGTGCTCCCGCCAGCCACCAGCCAGCTGCGCGGAGCTGCGCTGCTGCGGTGCCCGGCAGGAGGCATCGCCGGTGCTGCGCCTGCCGGAGCCGCTCCCAGGTATCTGGCTTGAAGCAGGTTAGTGGTCAGCCCTGGCCCCCCGGCTCGGAAGGATGCCGGTGGATGGGAGCTGCCCACAGACGAGCCGGGACTGGCCGTGGCCTCGTGGGTTCGTGACGGAGCTCACTCCGGGAGCACCATGCGGTTTCGGAGCCCACCTTGCCATGGTGCCCGTTACTCGACTCAAGGAGCCGCCACGGTGGGGAAAGCGTGGGGCCGAGGGGAGAGCAGGGCACTTGCAGCCCTCGGTGGGTGTGCGGCAGAGTGCCATCAGGTTTCTCCTCCGTGGGGCGAGGGGATGCTCGCGGTCTTCTGGGCCCCTGTCACTTGGTGGTATCGGCCTGTTCCCGGTCAGCCCACGGGACTTGACAACTTGTTGCGATCTTCTCCTTCTCTTTCTTGAGCTCTCTCTGGGTGGGAACTTCTGAGGACCAGTCCGCCTCTTGGAGGGGAGATGGAGCCTGCCTTCGGATCTCACCCTCTTCCAGGGGCCTCCTCCTATACCTTGGCAGGGGTCTCGGGGCTGTGGTGGAGCCCCGGGGTCCCTCACCTCCCCCCGCTCACATGTGGCAGTTCTTGTTTTGCAGGTGCAGCCGGGTGTGTAGCAACGTTGCTCCACGATGCAGCCATGAACCCTGCTGAAGGTAACGATGGTCCTGGCCTGCCGGGGAGGGGAGGATCAGGGTCTGCCTGCACCACTCGGGTCCCTTCTGGAGCACAGAGGGTGCTCTCCTTACTGCTTGCCCAACTGCAAGGATCCTTTGGGGGCCAGTGGCTGCAGCTCTGGTTAGGGCCCCCGGCGGCTGCCCGTGACTGAGGGGGTAGGTAGAAAAGATTCATTCTGGGGAGCACAGCAAACCTCAGCTTAGGAGGAGCCGGGAGGGCAGCAGCCTTTCGCCCAGGGGGTTGGCTGGGGACAGTTACCTGGAGCAGGAGAGAAGGCAAGAAAGATGTGATTCATAATGTGTAAGTCATTGCAACTGTGTGCAAGTTGGGCGTTGCTGTGGTAAGGTCTCAGGAAGATGTGGTACGGTTCTGGGCCTGTGTTTGGGATGAAAATTAAAAGAATGGGGTACAAAAGGCATGCTAGAGAAGTCAGGGGAAGGGAGATCTTGTGTTGTGAAATGTCTGGAAGATACTGATTTTGTTGAGCCTGGTACGTATGAAGAAGGCAGAGAGAGTTTATAATTAAAGTCTGTGAACATGGCGGGAGAAAGAGGAATAATGAGGAAAGATCAGCCATGAACGTTTTTTTTTTCTTCTTGAAACTGGAGGGCTCATGGCAGTGCGGGCTTCAGCTGATCTGAGCCCAGCAAGGCTCCCGCCTGCTCACTGCCTGGCTGGGACCCTGAGGAGCAGGCAGCTGCCTGGCCAGACTGTTGTCATTCCTTCCCTGGAGCTCATCTTCTGATCACGACTGTAGTAGTTGGTAGTGGCATCGTTTCTAGCTCCTTGTGGTCACGTTGAGATAGGGGGAGCAGGACAGCGTTGGGCTGCGATCTGGCTCCCCTGCCCCACTCTTGGATGTGTTGGGGGGTGGGGGGTGCTTGGATTTGGTTCTTGCCCCAGAGCGGCTGCATTTCAGCAGCAGCCACTAATGATTCCTGGCTGGTGGGCTCTGTGATGTGCTGTGGTTATTCTGGGCTGCAGCGGGGGCGGCTGAGGAGGGAGAGGCTCATCCAGATTGAGAGCTGTCTGGAAATGAAGAGAATAGATGCAGAGGGAGTTCTGCTGACTGCATGGTAGCTCTGCGGTGGTGAACAGGGAGACATCAGTCACTTGGGAGCGAGGGTGGATCTGGAGTACAAGCACCCGGGTATTGGGGTGTTCCCTGGGGCTGCAGCAGCTGCGGGTTTCGCTGGTGGTGATGTCTGTGCGACGGTGATGCCTCGGCAGATCTAAATGGCTGCGGTCCTGCCTGGGCACACGCAGGGCACTGCTGGTCCGAGTTGTCTGTCGTTGGCTCTTAAACCAGCATGACCAATCTCCGGGCGCTTGGAAGAAGCCTGGCTGCACGCTTACCTTTTCTCTCTCCTCTTCCCCTCCGCGCCTGGGTCCTGGCTGCTGCTGGCTGCTGCCGACTGTCCCAAGTGGTCAAACAGAGGATGCAGATGTACAACTCGCCTTACCAGCGTGTGACGGACTGTGTGCGGGCTGTGTGGCGCAACGAAGGGGCTGGAGCTTTCTACCGCAGCTACACCACCCAGCTCACCATGAACATCCCCTTCCAAGCCATTCACTTCATGACCTACGAGTTCTTGCAAGAGCAGCTCAACCCCCACAGACAGTACAACCCAGGCTCCCACGTGGTCTCTGGAGCCTGCGCGGGGGCCGTCGCTGCTGCTGCCACTACGCCTTTGGACGTTTGCAAAACGCTGCTCAACACCCAGGAGTCCCTGGCCTTGAGCTCCAACATCAGCGGACACATCACAGGCATGGCCAATGCCTTCAGGACGGTGTACCAAGTGGGCGGCGTGACCGCCTATTTCAGAGGGGTCCAGGCGAGAGTCATTTATCAGATGCCCTCGACAGCGATCGCCTGGTCTGTGTACGAGTTCTTCAAGTACATCCTCACCAAGCGCCAGGAGGAGCGGCGGGCTGGGAAGTGAGCCAGAGCTGAACGCCGTTCCAGACCTGCTTCACCTCCCCTCCTGGTGTGTCTTCTGACCCCTCTCCCTTTCGGTTTGGTTTATGTTGAAGAGAGAGGGCAGCAAAGCCCTTCGGGGTTTAGCGATGCCGTGGCCTGTGGCTGCTGCAGCTTTGCTCAGGCTGCGCAGCTTGCTTTCTCCCAGGGTCCTCCGAGATGTCCCGCTGGGAGCTGCAGCCCAGGTCACATCCCCTGGCACTTCGGTGGAGCTGTGCTCCTGTCCTTCTCTTATCCAAAACCTCCTCTCACGCAAAGCTTGCCCCTCCTCAGAGGGGAAGGTGAATATCCTGCCCTGCCTCCGGCAGGGCCAGGCTGAGCTTGCAGTCGCCACGGAGGGGGCGGCGATGGCGCCACTGCCCGGGATGCTGGGGGCTTTGTCTGGCTTTTGGCTGAAGCGAAGTGTAAGCCTTGCCGTTGTCTTGTAGCACGCACACGTGATGCTGACTGCCCCGGTGGTGGCGGGGGGGGCGGGGAGGATGGCACTTGAGGAGGGGAGCCTGTAGGTTTGTTATTGTTCCTGCTCTTGACACCTCCAATAAAAACAGTTCTGCTCTATCCTCATGTACCCTTCTTACTCCCACACGGCCCAGCTCCCAGCACTGCACCTTTCTGACTCTGCCCAGTGCTGACCTCCTTTGATGGATGCCAGAGGGCGAAGGGAAGTGGGGTCTGGGGGTGACAGTGGGAGGAGAGGGCCTGCCTGGCCCTGCCACCCTGGCAAGGTGCAGGGAGGAGGGTGGTCCTCGTTGCATTTGGCTCGTGGCCCATCACCTGCTGTTGGTGTGGGTTGTGACCCCCCCCCCCCCCGCAGAAGCTGAGGTTCATGCTGCTCTGCCAGGCATTCCTGCAGCCTCAATCTGACCACTGGTCCTCGGGATGCTTCCAAACTGCTCTGAACAAAGGTGTTGGCAGGACGGTCCCATGTTGTGTGTCAGGGGCAGCACAGGAATTTTGGTGCTGGGTGAGGCTGGAGGGCTTTGTGCACCTCGCATAGGAGATTTGGGGCTCAGCAGGGCTTTTGCTTGTGATTTTGAGTAACTAGACTAGTTTGGTGCTTGATGAACATCTTAAAACTCATGACAGTGCCATGCCCAAAGTGACTCCCTGGAGGAAACATTCACAGCCGTGGTATGTGCTGCTGGAGAGCTTCTGGGTCAGCTTGGGGCTGCTCCGGAGGATCTGCCGGCCTAGCCTGACCTGCACAGAGGGCTGCTGGGGTGGGCTGTGGCAAGGGGAAAGAGAAGTTTTCTTGCAGCTGGAAAGGCTGCTGGGTGAGCGGGTCGGGGGGGGCGCAGCCCTTCGGGGCAATGGGCCTCAGCACTGCTGGAGGGCAGGGACCCCCACACTGCAGGGCTAGGTGCTTGACACCCTGCCCAAGCTCCCTCCCAGCCCCAGCTCTATCTTTCCCTTAAGTATCTCTCTTGCCCCGAGGGTGGGTCATGGATGCTGAGTGACCCTCTGTGGGATTTTTGAATTTTCAACGGCTGCCTGGCAGGGCTGGGCTAGGTGTCCCTGGGCACAGCATGCCCATGGCCACCCCTCCGCAGCTTGGGTCCACCTGGGTTGTGTGCCCATCCTCTGCTCCCTGGCATAGGCTGCAGGCTTCTGGTCCTTGCTTTTTCTGCACAAGCAGGAGGACAAGAAACTCCTTAAAGAAACAAAAGCCACTGGAAGGCAGGAGCCTCCAGTTTTCGCACCATTTCAGGAGCTGGGGCTTTAAGAAATAGCCTGAGTATTGCAAGATTTGGCAGCCCTGCGGCATCTCCACCCAAGAGGGAGAAATCCAAGAAGCAGAAATGGCTGGGAGAGACCAGGGGAGGATTAGCTTGACAGACAGGGCATTAGACAGAAGATGGGCACAACTGAGCTCTGCCAGGATGGGTCTCCCTGCTCAGAAGCTGAAAGCTGTTGGCATCAGAGCTGCAGCTTCACCTTTAGCCCTTACCACGCACTGGGGCAGTGAGAGACCCTGCAGGGGGAAAGGTATAAACACAAGCTGGGGCTGGGGGAAGATTCACACTATTAAATCCATCAGCTGCTGGAAGCAGCTCTATAAATGTCAGCAGGCAAAGGCATGATTGAAGGTGACTCCAGGATGTTTCCAGGAATAACTGACCACAGAAATGCTGGGGGAGGGAGCAAGACCCCCAGGAACAGGGAGATGAGAAGTCAGCACAGCACAGAGATGCTGTCCTGTGAGCAACTGGCCTGAGCGCTCCCCTGGCAAGGGCATGGGCATGGCCTTTCTAGTCTGCCGGCTCTTTGCCAGCTTACCCAGCAGCAGCTGGGTGTTGCCCAGTGCAGGCAGCAGCAGGCAGCAGCAGCCCCACGGAGGATTTGTGAGGGGTCTGGAGCTGCAGGGACGGCAGAACCACCCAGGGGATTCCCAGATATCCCTTGGGTCAGGCCACAAAAGACTGGAAAAATCCCCTGTCCTGCTGCTGTCTCTAGCCCCTGAGCTGAACATCTGCCTCAGACCAAGGGCTGGCCATGGCAGCACGCAGCTGCTCCCCAGCTCTGCCACAGTGAGGGTGTTCCCTCACCAGCCAGCCCAGTTCCTCTGGCACTTTGGTGTGAGATGCCCAGAGGTAACGGAGTTAATGGCTGGTTCAGCTAGACGCTGCCTTTCCAGGGTCTGATAACACCTCGGTGAAGACACACTGCTCTGGGTCAGTCCTATGGCCTCCTAGGTATTTGGCTGCGTTTCGAGTGAGATCCCTCCTACAGCCTCTTCTGAGTAAAGAGACTATTTTTGGCTTTCCAGCAAGGAAGACACACTCAGCCCAGCAGAGTTTGGGAGACAACCCCATTTCATTTTGCCTCCCTGTAGGATCCCCGGCCACATCCAGCACAGGCAGGGGTTTGCTGCCTTGCCTTCCCATGTCCGACTGCCCCTCCAGCCCTGTCCTGCCGATGGTGCTGGGGGTGGTCCCAGGTGGGGTGAGTCCCGCACCCCCCAGGCAGGCAGAGCTGGGCAGCACTGCCAGCCTTGCCCTGCTCCAGGTGGTAGATCCGGGGCTGAAATAGCCCAAGCTATTTCAGGCAGACCAAGTTTGCCGTGCCAGGAGCAGCTCAGGAGCCCCTGGCCACCTTTCTGGGGTAACTGGAGATGCCGGCACTCCCACAGGTTAAGGGCAGAGCTGGGGGGCGGGGGTGTCATATCCCCCGGAGCAAGAAGGGGACACTTCTCCAGCATATCTGCCTCATACTTTCAGCTGGGGGCTGGTGGCCTCCCGAGCTGCTCCTGCCTCTGGGATCTCACAAAGGGCGCTGGTTCCCAGCCCTCACGGGCCTTTGCCAGACCAGTTTGGGGGCAGGCAGAGGGGCAAGGGCCTTGTGCTGCCAAACCCCATCCCTGCCCTTCCTCTGCCAGTGCCCTGGGCTGCCGTGAGTTTTCCTGCACCCCAGCCCCTCTGCAGTGGGTGCCTGACAGCCCTGCTCGGTGGGAGGAGGTGGCCGGAGCCTGCGGGGAGCGTGGAGGTAGGCTCCCAGCCTCCCTCCAGCCCCGACCCACCCTGGCTCTGGGATTCCTCAGGGCTCTGTCAGACCCCAATAAAGTTGTACAAGTTCTCGTGACCCCACGGCCTTACAGCGGTGGTAAACATGGGCGCCAGGGCTGCCTGGACACAGAGCAGACATTGCCTCTGGTGGGCCCTGGGAAACCCTCCTCTGACCCACGTTGCTGCCTTGGTTAAACTGCTGAGAGACAACTCCTGGCTGGGCTGGTCCCAGCCTGCCTGGCTTTGGCTGGGCACCATGGTACCGGAAGGCAGGGAATATAGCCTGAAAGGTAAAACTGAGGCTGAAAACCTGCTTTCTTGGCTGTAAAGAGCCACCAGAGAAAGCAATCCCCAGGGCTGGGTTTGAATTGCTCTCAGCCTGTCTTGTTTCATGAGGAGATCTTGGTAATACCCATACTTAGTGCAGGGTTATGTGTCAAAGTCCCCCGACAAGGGGCGGCAAAGTGGCCCTGGGAAGATGCTGCCTGGCTGGAGCTGGGGTGCGGGCAGAGAGTATGTTGTGCTGAGGAGGAGGCAGGGGTGAGAGAAGAGCTGCTTCTGGGCTGGTTCGGGGTGGCACAGGAGTGGCAGCATGGGTCAACTCTCGCAGGGGCACACGGTTGAGGACAGTGGGGACAGCTCAAGTGTGTTGTGACACTAGAGCCTGCCCTGAGGTCAGTCTCCAAAGCAGCTGAAGCAAGGGCTATTCCAGGAGATGGGGAAGGGGGCTCCAGTCCTAATCTCCCCAGCCCAGCATGCCTGCAGGTATCGCACTGCCAGCAGTGCTAGCCCCAGAGAAACCCTGCAATCCCCCCAGGGACACCTATGGCGTGGGGGCCTCCTGGCAGGGCACAGACTGTGCCTGGCACATATGCCTAGGTGGGTGCCAGGGGAAATGCAAATCCAAGCAGCCTTCTCCTCTGTCCCCAGCACCTTTGAGTGCCCATTAGACCTGAGCAGTATGTCGCCTGGGGCATTGCCAAGGGCTGTAAAAGGGGAGGGTGTAGGGAATTGGGCCAAAATTGGGCCGTGCCTTCACCGGGGACACAGCTCCCTCTGGCGAGGACGCATCTGTAACAGGCACCAAGCACCAGACGCCACAACCATCACAAATGTCCTTGGGCAAGGACTTGCAGGGGGGTGCGGGAACACAGTAGGTGGAGGCTGTGGGCAGTGTAGGACATCAGGATTTTGGGGGTGGGTGTGGTGTGCTCCCGGCATTGGGTGAATTGCTCCACTTTGGGACGGAGAAGATAATCAAAACTAAAAACCTGCCGAGTCTCTCACAAAGACGTGCTGGATGCTAGTCCTCAGCTAAAAGATCACAGAGAGCAAGACATTGGTCACTAGAAAGGGACCTGCACGGTGGCTAGAGGCCGGGAGAGGACACTAGCCCTCTCCCCAACTCTCCCACTGAAGTGGGAACACGCATGGGGGGTTTCCTTTTGCTGCGTGCACAAGACCCAGCGACGCTGCCCACCGTGCATCGGGAGATCCCAGCTGCCACAGAGCCCAGCCGTGGGGAGACACCGGACTGCCCAGAGCCAACCAGCCCGGCCTTCTTGATGCCCAGCGTGTCCCACTGCTGTCCCCAGCGCCAGGGACGCGATGCCAGCGCGGGGAGGGGGCAACCCTGCCCGGCTGCTCCGCAGCCCTCCAAGCCTTGCTCGGGCACCCCCAAACCGCGCCAAGACCAGACGCAGAGCCCCTGCGGCGTGCGGTGGCGGGGACAGAAGGGTACCTGTCGCTCCCTGTCCCCCAGGTGCTTGCCGATAGATGGCGGTGGCGTATCTCGCTTGGGGACAGGCCCCTGCAGCAGTGTCCCTGCTGGCAGCCGGGGACCCCCTGGCCCCGGCACCATCCGCCTGCAGCAGCCCCAGACCATCCCCGGGAAAGGGTCCATGCGAGTCCCCTCACCCCGTTTAGTCGGGTGTAGTCATCTTGTGGTGCTGATGGGACAGGCTGGAGGACTGGGGAGGGTCTGTGGGTATCAGTGACTCATCCAACGAAGGGCTGCCCCCAGCCCTCATGCTGGCTTGCAAGTAATGGGAGAAACCCTCACTGGAGGTTCCACAGCACAAGAACAAGCACTGATATTTTAATTTAATTACCTGATCCACGGCTGGCCACAGCTTTCTTGGCACTGGAGAGTGCTTGTGCAACAGCCCCACATCGTCATTGCCAGGAGGAGCTTCTAGCATCTCCGAGCCCTGACAGGTCTGCAGAGCTCTGCTGGCCAGGCCACTTTGGCAGCTCCCAGCTCGTGGCATGGGGTGGCTGCGGTGGGAAGCACTGCAGAGCAGGAGCTCCTGCTCCAACCCAGATCCAACACAGAGGGGCAAGAGCCAGGCACCACCCCAGCACACAGATGGGTCCCCAGACCCCTGGCCCTCAGGCAGTGGAAGGTGGCTGTGCCCAGGTTGGAGTAGATGGGACCAGAACTCACCGAGGTCTGCCCAGGTCCCTGGGCAGCCTGGCTGGCCTCTCTGGGAGCAGACTTTTCATTCCGCGCCCAGGCAAGCTCCTTGATGATGGCAGCAATTGGGTGGTGAAGAGAGAAGGATGAAGGGTGCAAGGTGGAGGGAGGAATGGAAAAAAGTTGTTGGGAAGGAGACGAAACCAGAGGCAGCTGTGGTGCTGCAGAGGGAACAGCACTGGACCCGTGTGACCCTGAAAATGATGGAGAGGCCACAGAAAACCAGCTAGCACTGGGGTTTGGATAAAGCTTCCCTAGGAACCACTGGACAGAGGCAAGTTCTGCTCATGGGCTCCTCCTTGGCCAGGTAACTTGAGTGAAAAACAGAACTGGAGCCTGTGCACAGAGCAGGCCTGAGTCCTGGTAGTTACAGCCTGGCCGCCTCAACAGTCCCTCCTTTGCTGTTGTTTTAGAGAATCCTGTCCCTGTCCAAAATCAGTCAGCACTTTCCCTCCCTGACTCCCAAACAGCAGTAAATCCCCCGAACAACCAGGAAGAAAAAACACAAGCCTTCCACCCCTTGACCATGGCCCTCCCCATCCCTCCTTCCCCAATGTCCCTCTCGCCACACCACCACTGCAACAGGACAATGCTGAAGGGATTTCCACCAGCACCCTGCGCCTCTCGCGCCACCAGCAGCACCCTGTTTTGCCCCAGGGTGCGGGGGACAGGATACGTCACAGGTGGGCGCTGCCTCTGGTGTGGCCACGCAGTGACTTCCCTCCATTGTGTCTCCCCTCCCTGGACAGCCCATCCAATCTGCAGTCTCCCACCATCTCCCTCCCACTGGCCCCCGCCGGCTGTTCCTCCTCTTTGGAGCGCTTCACTTCCGCCGCCCTGCTCCAGGCCCTCCAGCACCTCCGGCTCTTTGTGCCGCTCCGTCCTCCCCATCAGCTCGGGGGCTTTGGGTGAGATTCTGCAGAGGGGTCCCTCCCACTAACCCTCTGCCCTCCCCCCAGTTTGAGCTGGTGGGACAGCTGGGAACTGTCCCAGGAATGGGGCTTGCTATGGTGAACATCTAGAAACTTCCATCGCCATGCCACATCAGCCTGCAGCCAGGCCTCCCGGCATCCCCTGGCTGGTTGCTGCTCCAGCTCTGTGCGGGGAAAGCAGGGCCAAGGACTGCACACGGGTGTCACCAGGCACAAGTGGGGTGAGCACAATGCTGACCTCACACCTACAGCAATGCTGGGCACTGTTGGTGCTTGATAATGCTGGTACCACCCAGCATCACCTCCTGCAGCGCGGCCGTGGGGTCGCTGTGTGCCCCTTTGTTTTGCTTAACTGTGGGGTCGCTGTGTGCCCCTTTGCTTTGCTTAACTGTCCGTGCTCCAGAAGCTGTGGCTACAGACATCGGCAGCGTGTCCCACACCAGGGCTCTGGTCTCGACCAGAGGCTCTGGGTGCTGCTGGGGATGCAGTGGATTTCTAACCAGCTGCCACGTACTTGGAGGGGATGGGCTAAGATTGGAGCTCCTGTCACACACCCTAATTTTGGAGGAGCTTGTATTGTGGTTATGATTCCTCTGGCTTGCACACGGAGGCATGAACTCACACGGGTCCCCTATTTTTGCAGACAACAGTCTGGCAGAATATGGAGGAAAATGCAACTCTTTCCTATGTCGGAGACAAATCTCCCCAGCCTGACTGCTGCCGCGAAGAGAGAGCATTACCTATCTTTGTTCTTGGCTATCCTGTTTCTACCCACGAGACCACAGGGCCTTAACCACTCATCTCCGAAAGCCAAGAGCGGGGCCTGGGCTTCCTCTCCCGCGACACCTTGCTGCCATCCAGCAAACAATCGGCTGGGCGTGCCGCATCCTCTCCCAGCGCCGGCCCCGCGAAGCCTGCCGGCCTCGGGGTGGCACGCAGGACAGCGGGGTGCTGTGCCGACCCAGGGCTGGGAGCCGGGGCCTGCTGGTTGCCTGCTCTGTCCGCGCGGTGCTGCAGCGGAAAGAATTTCTCCGGTTCCTTTCAAACAGCAAACCCCAAGGGTGCGCGTTCAGCTCAGGGAAACGTGCAGCACAGAACCGGGTTTAGCAGCGTGGACGGTCGTTACCTGCCGCTTCTGCGATGGCAGGCGACAAAACCTGGTCCTCTGCTCGTGGCGGGGGGACCGTCACAGGACACGCACAGGGAGGGCAAGGGGAGGACACGGTGGGCATCGCCGACAGAGGGGGAGGCATACCGAACCCCTGGGCTGCGTCCACCCCTGTGGCTCCGAGAAGGCTCCGCTGGAAACATCTTCGGGAGCTCCAGCATCGCGGCCGGGGAGGTTTGCGGCACCGTGCAGCGGAGCTCCCGGCACCTCCACCCTCCGCTGCCGCCCGCGGCGAGCCACACGGGGCTCCGCGGGTGTCCGGCCCTCCCCGGGCGCGTCTCCGGCCCCGATGGCGGCGCTCGGCGAGACCCGCACGGCAGAGGCACAGCCGCGGCGTCGGCTCCGGGACAGCCCCGACAGCTCCTCGGCGGCGGGACAGGGCAGCCCGGGACGGGGCGGGCGGCGGGCGACCCCGCGGCCGGTCCCGCGGGGCTCGGGGGCCCTCGGCCGCCCCCTCCCCCTGCAGCCGAGAGAAATGGCTGAACATGTAGCAATAATGCCCCGGCATTCAGGCTGCCCGGCCCGGCCGGCCCTAATCAGCGGCCCGCGGACCCCCCTTCTCTCCCCCTGCGCTCCCAGAAAGGGGAACAAAACCCAGCACGTTTCTGCAGCCCCCTCGCATAAAGCGCCGGGCCTGGGCCTCAGTGGGGGGCAAAGCGGCCCGTCAATCTCGGCGCCGGGGCCCCTTTGTCCCTCGCCTCCCTGCCACACCTTTTGTTCCCGAATCCAATAAGCGCCTATTCCCGCTACCTTCCTCGGCGGCTCCTTTCAGCGCTGGCCCGGCGGCCACAATGGGCCCGGCTCTGAGCTGCGCGGCCCCATTCAGCGCCCTTGGCACGCTCACAAGCCGGCCGGGCCGCCCTGCCCCGCGGGCACGCCGCTGCGACCGCCCCGCCGCCGGGCACCGGCCGCTGGGCGAAGGAGGAGCGGGCGGCGGATATTGCACCTGGTTTATTGACTGACTCGGCGAGCTGGCGCTGGCAGTAACCGATACAGAGTAGATAGAGGGGCTGCGGCACCCCCGGGCCCCGCCGTCGGCTTTTTACAAGCAAAGCTGCTCCGCTGGCGCGGCGCGATCGGCTCCGGCCCGCCCGGCCGTCGCGGCGGCTCCACGGGGCGGCGGCGCTTCGGCTGCGAGCTCGGGCGGCCCCGTCCTGCCGCGCCGCTCCGCCCGCCGCCGGCCCCGCACCGCGGCCCGCGGGAGCGCCGGCGGCCCTCCGCGCCGTCCCTCCGCCGCCGCCGCTCCTCCGGTCCAGGGCGCGCGTTGCGCGGCGCGCAGCTGGGCTGCGGTGCGGGTGATAACGGGGCCCCGGAGCCGCCGGGCCGTCCTGCCGGTCCGCTCCCAGCCCTCAGTGCGTGCGGGCTACCAGGCCCGGATGCCCTGCAGTGCGCCCTGGCTGCAGGAGGGCCCCGCCGCAGCCTGGTGCAGCGGCTGGCCGCCGCCGCCGAAGCCCCCCAGGCCGCCCACGTTCACGAAGGGGCCGGCGGCCGCCGCCGGGCTGCAGGCAGCTTGCATAGAGGCGCCGCCGGTGCCCGCCGGGTAGGTGCAGCCGTAGCCAGGGTTGTAGGAGGCGGCGTTGCCGTAGCCATAGGCGGGGAAGCCGTTGTAGGAGTAGGGCCCGTTGTACGCCGAGCTGTAGCCCTGCGACCCGCCGAGGCACGGCTTGCCGTCGCGGACTAGCACGGGCACGGCCACCCTGCGCGGCGGCGGCGGGGCCGCGGGGCCGCCCAGCTCCAGCGACTTGTCCTGCCGCTGCCGCTTGCACTTGTAGCGCCGGTTCTGGAACCAGATCTTCACCTGCGTGGAGGTGAGCTTGAGGCTGCTGGCCAGGTGCTCCCGCTCGGGCGCCGACAGGTAACGCTGCTGCTTGAACCGCCGCTCCAGCTCGAAGACCTGCGCCTGGGAGAAGAGGACGCGCGGCTTCCTCCGGCTCCGCTGCTTCGGCCTCTCCGCCTCCTCCGCCTTCTCCGCCGCGTCCAGCGGCTTCTTCAGGACGCAGCTCTCTGCACGGAGGAGCACAGGTCACGGCTGTACCTCGCCGACGCCGGGCGCTCGCTGCTCCCGACGGGCCCCACCGGCGGGCGAGAGCTCCGCGCCGCGCCCCGGCCGGCTCCGCGCTACTACGCGCCCGTCGGGGAACCGCGATGCGGGCGGGGTGGCAGCGCCGGGATTAGCCGCCTCGGGCACCGTCTGTGTTTGCGAGGGGCCGGTTCGAGCGGCGGGGCTGGGCGCGTCCCCGCGCCTCCGGGCCGGCTGCGGCGTGACTGCTGCGGGACCGCGGGGCCGAGCCCCGGGCCGCGCCGCGCACGGCGCCGGGCACCTGTTCCACCACCTCGCTCCCGGAGGGCCCCGCCGCAGCCTAACCCGCACCGTTCCTCCCTCTCCGCTACAGAAATTGCGGAGCGCGGGCCTGATCCGGCAGCTCCGGATCGGGGCCCCGCGGAGGCGTTTACCGGGAAGGCGGCGAGCGGGGCGTAAAGGAGGGCGGTGGCAGCCCCACGACGTGCCAGTCCCGGCTCGACATGCCCAGAGGACACGGCGGCGGCGGAGATCGGGCTGCAGCGCCGGGACCGGGCCTTCGCCGGGCGATGCCAAATGGGCTGGGAACGCGCCGCGGGGAGTGAGCTCGGGCCCGTCCCGGCGGGGCAGTGCGGGGGAGCGCGGCGGGGCCGATACTCACTTGGGTCGCGGGCCGCGGGGTCTAGCTCCTCTCCCGGGCCGGGGGCCTCGCAGGAGCCGCGCAGCACGGCGTGCACGTAGTTGTCGGCGGAGATCCGCGCGTCCGCCTGGCTGCCGGGCGCTGCCATGGGGCTCAGGTAGGACAACTTCTCCTCCTCCTCTTCCTCCTCGCCGTCGGAGAAGCGGGCGCCGTCGGTGGCCGCCAGCAGGCAGGCGGCGGGGTGGAAGTGGTGCTCCAGGTGGTGCGGGAGCTGGGCCCCATAGTGCGGGTCCTGCTGCTGCTCCAGGTTGAGGATGTCTTTGACAGAGAAGGGGGTGGAGGTGACGGGGCTCGGTAACATCATCGGGGCAGCGCAAGCGGCCAGGCAGTCCCGCGGGCCCGGCGGCGCTCGGGCGGCGGGTCGGCGGGGAGCGCCGCGCCCGTTGCGGGGGGAGCAAGCAGCGCCGAGAGACGAGGGGCCGCGCCTGCTCCTGTCTAAGTTGCCTCCATTAGCCCGGCGCTGGGGGTCTGCGTTTTGTTACAGCTTCTGCAGGGACAGCCAAGGGCTCGGGAGCCTCCTCTGCCCCGGGCCGGCACGTCACGGCGAGGAGGGGCCGGGGGCCGGGGGCGGCCTCGCCATTGGAGGGAGGGGGAGGCAGAGCCGGCCCCCTGCCCGGCTCCGGCCGCCCGGCCAGAAATAGCAATGTATTAAGGCTGCGCTCGGGGAGGCCGCTTCCCCGCAGAGCGCCCCGCCGGCCCGGCACCCGCCCGCCGGGCGCGGGGACGGTGCGCCGGGGTCGGGGTCCCCGCAGAGAGCCGCGGCCGCCGCCGCCGCGCCTCCCAGTGCTAAGCACGTGTAGGTAGGTAGGGACCCCCGCCCCGGCGCGCCCCGCTGGCCCCTGCCCGCACACGGCTCGGCCCGGCCCCGGGAGGGGCGAACACATGCGGCCCCGCCGGCCCGGCCTCCCCGCCCCGACAGCACGGCCGCCCGCGGCCCGCCCGGTCCCGCAAGTGCCTCCCGCCGCTCAAGACGCGGCGCGAAGGGGAGGTTCGCCTCCGCCGCCCCGCACTCCTCCCGGAGCTGGCGGCGGCCCCGCCGTCCCGGGCGGACCCTAGTCGTGCGACGTACACGTAGCCGACCCGCTCCGCATCCCCCGGTGCCCTCGCCGGTGCCCCCGCAGATCCCCCCTCTACGGGCCAATCTGCCGCCCGCCCCGGCTCGCCGCCGCCGGTGCACAGCGCGCCCGCCCGGGGGAAGAGGCGCTCCGCCGCCGCTGCCGGATTGGGCCCCACGGCCCCGCGACTACCAGGCCCAGCCGGGCCGGGCCGGGCCGGAGCGGACGGGCAGTCCGGGACCTCGATAGCGCGGGGCTGAGGCAGGGAGCGCTACCCTGTGCCCTTCGGTGTTTCCTTTCGTTTTCTTTCGATTTGTTTCGTTTCGTTTCGTTTCTCCCGCCGGTAACGGGCGGCGAGCGGCCCCACGGAGACACCATGCCGTGGTGCCGGCGGGTAACGCATCGACCGAGCCTGCCGAGCCCCCTCCGCATCGCGAGTCCCCCGGACCCGTGGTTGCGCTGAGCACCGGCCGAGCACCCCGAGGCGGCGGGGCGGGGGGTGCCGCGGCCCCGTGGCGGCGCCCCGCGGCTCCCGAACCCCTCCAACGGCTACGCGCCGCCGCGGCGCGGGGAGTGGGCGCACCGAAAGCGGGGCGGAGGGTCCTGGGCGAGAAATTTCGTTGTGATTAAAATCCTGCCACCCCGCAGGGCTCGGATCGGCGCCGAGGCGAGGCCACGGGGATCCGGGCGCGCACGCCGGGCAGGTGAGTGTCCCGGGGCCGCGGCTTCGCGGGGCCTTCCCGGGAGCTTCTCTCGGGTCGTTACCGTCCGGTGGCTCCAGCGTTTACCGAATCTATCCGTGCCCTCGTTTCCCCGCTTCCCACCACTCCACACGCCCCGGAGAAACCCATTTACCAGCGGCGCGGCTCGGGACGGGAGGCCGGGCACCGCGCGCTTCGCCGCAGCTCGGGCGCTCCCGGTCTCTCGGCGGGGCTGGTTCCCCTTCCCCCGGCCCGCCGGATCGTTCCCACGGCGCCGCTTCAAACCTCTCGCCATAAATCGCGGCTGATCGGTCTCTCCTCGCCGCTCCCCGCCCGCTCCCGGTGCCGGCCGCCTTCCTCCCGTCCTGAGTCCGCCCGGTCCGGATGGAGGACGGGGAAAGGCGCTCGCCGTAATCAGGCCTGATGGAGGCCCGTGCGGTGCGCGGAGAAGCCCGGTGCTGCCTCGCTGCCGCGGCCCCCGTAACAATTAGTAAGAAGTAGTGGGTTATCTGTGTTACACGTCCGCCGCCGGCCCGGCCCGCTCCCGCCCGCCGCCGGGCTCCGCTCCCGGGGACGTGCAGGCGCGGAGGCCCCGCGGCGGGCGGCCGGGGCTCTGCACGGCGCCGCGTCCCCGGGAGCCCCGCGGCGGGGAGAGCAGCGGCAGGGGCCGGTGCCCTCCGTGGCGGTGGCAATGAGGGCTGCCTGGTGTCCGCCTGGCCGGCCGTCTGCGGGAGCAGCAGCCACCGTGGCGAGGGCCCGTCCCCGGGCCCGGCGGGGTCTGGCTCGCCCGGCGCCATCGCGCGCCCGCCCGCAGCGGGATCTCGAACGGGCCGAGCCCTGGGGCGCGGCCTGCGGGCACGGAGAGCCCGGGCCGGGAGGAACCGGCGCCCCGGGACGACTCTGGCTGTGGGAGCAGTTCTCCCGCCGGGACCCGATCACTCGTGCCTCCGCCGGCCACAGAGACCGCTCGGGGAACCCACGCCCCGCGGAGGGAGCAAGCCGCGGCCAGGTCCCGAAACGCGTGGGAGCACCCCTGTGTTATCCCGGCCTTTACTGCGGCCGCTTCGTCTGCCGCCGGTGCTCCCGGTGCGGTAAACGAGCCCACGCCTTCTCGCCCTGCTGGCATCCCCGCTTTGATGGGGTCGGATAAGGCCCGCTTCGGCGGGACACGAGCGGCGATGTCCCCATGGCGGATGCCGAGGAAGCAAGGAGCTGCTCGGGCCGAGGGGCACGACCCGTCCGCGGCGAGCAGCGCGGGAGTGCGGGACCCAGGGGCAGGCGCAGCCCCGGTACCTACCGGCGGGTGTCAGCCCCGAGATGTGGCTCCGGGGCTTTCCCAAGCCGGCTGGGTTGGGGTCACCGGGCTATTAATGGTTATTTTATTTATATCATTAGCGGCGTCCCCTGAGCTCTGTTTACAGCGGGGCCTTGTTGTCCCGGCCGCTCCTGCGCTCTGTTTAGACAGGGGATTATTGTAATGGATGGAGCTCGCCGTGCGGATGCTTCAGCGGAGCCAAGACCCCCCCTCCCGCCCCGGGCCCGAGGAGGGGGGAGCAGCCCTTCAGCGGCCGCGCACACTGCGGCTGGCGGGCAGACACACACACCCCTTCTCCGGGGCCCCGGGGTGCAGGCAGCCCGGTAGCAGGCGGCCGCGGCCGGGGGCCTCGCTCGGGGCGATGCTATCAGCCCCAGGGCTGCTAATTGCTCCATTAGTCTCGAGGGTGCCGAGTGCTGGAGCCGGCCCCGCGCTAATGGCCGTAAACAAACAAACACCTTAATCCGGCCTTGTCTCCAGCCCCGGTGCTCGGGGAGCCAACGCGGGAACGGTGGCGCTGCCCCGGTGGGGCTGCGGGAGGCTCTCGGCGGAAGGCACTCACCTGCCCGCCGCCCCGGGCAGCCCGGAGGCCCGCGGACCGGGGCCGGTGCGGACCCGCGCCGCCGGGAGCTGCCCCCCGCGCCCGGCTCTATTTACACAGAGCCTGCCCTTGTGTAAACGCTGCGCGCCGTGGTTTATCTCAGGGCCCGTCTGTTTCTCGTTCTCTGTCAGCAGCGCCCGCTGAAGGATGGCCCTTTCCCAGGGGCTCGGCCCTGATTTATGTGAGAACCGCAGAGCGCCGGGGACGCCCCCGCACGGCGGGGCCAGCGACGCTCCTCGGAGAGGCGGCGGGGTCCCGGGGCAGAGACCCACCGACGGGGCCGCCGATGGGGACGAGCCGGGCCCGGCCCCCACCGGCCCGGCTCGCCGCCGACACCTGCCGGCAGCAGGCCCGTCCGGCGCCCACCGCGAAGCCCGGCACGGCACGACGTCCCGCCCGCTGCCGTGCCGTGCTCTCCCAGCACCGAGCCTCGGTCGCCGCGCCGCGCCGCCCCGCACGGTGCGCAGGGGGCGCGCCCCGGGGTGTTCCGGGGGGAGCGGGCACGGAACGGCCCCGCCAGCAGCTCCCAGCCCCGGGCGCGCTGCCCCAGTGTGCCCGCCCGGGCACGGCCCCTGGCCCGCCGCGTCTCCCAGGGTAAAGGATGGCTTTTGTTCGAGCCCCGCCACTTATCTGGCAATGACTCTTTTCCACATCTTTTTGGAACGAAACGTTATCTGTATTCCCCAAGGGAGCAGAGGGCTCCTGCAGGCAGGGCAGTGGGGTCCAGGCAAGGGATGCTGTACGCTCGTCCAGCAACGCGCTGTCTTCATCTCCCACTGCCCCATCCCAGCCCTGCCCGAGCTGTGCTGGCACCATCCTGCCCGCTCAGGTCTGCCAGCTGGCACCTGTCTCCACCTCTCAGGGAAGTCCCTGGCTTGACTTTGCCAAGAACCACCCATCCAATGCCCATTTTCTTGAGAAATATGTCATCGCAAATATTTGCTTTTCTTCAATATTTTCTTGCTCCACTGGCATTGGCTGATTTACTTCCACTTCACAGTTCTTGCAGGGATGTATGGCTTGGAAATACGCCCCAAAATAAAGCCTTGATGAGAAATGAGGCTCAGAATCAGACTCTTTAGCATACGTTTCCAAGGATTTGAGGTGTACCAGTAACTGTGTGCAACATTCAGTGCTCAGCACTTTGGGGGACTGGAGTGGCTCACGCAAGGGTGCTGGTCATTGCAGCAAGGGGAGCTTGGTAGGTTTGGACACCAAAGGGAAGGCTGCCCTTTATTTCAGTGTGTGATGGACCACTGAAACTGGGGCTGACATGTTGAGTTTGATGAGAGCCAACTTGCAAGAGCAGGTAAAGGTCATCCCACATCTGAGGCAACACAGGATAGGAAATATCAGTGCCAAGGACCCCCTCCCGCCTGCTTTTATTTGGTGTCTCTTGTGCACAAAGGATATCCAGGCTTCACAAAGCCACCCTGCTGCACAACAGAGCCCCGTGACTGTGGACGTGCAGAGGGTAGCAAAACACCTCTTCCTCTGGAGGAGAAGCTGTCATAAATCACAGTTTACTGCTCGTGCTGAGGCTTCTGCTGGAAGACGCTGCCACGGAGCACATACAGCACCCCCTTGCTAGAGCAAAACCCACAGCCTTTCTGGGAGCACCTTTGCCCCATGCCTCGGAAGCTGTTGCTGCATGTTTGCATCCATGAGGTTAAGAAGCCAGTCTGAAATTCATCCTTCAGCAGAGGCCCAGCACGAGGCTCGCTCACCGCTCACATCCTCAGGCCTGCATTTAAGTGGAGCCTAAGTGGACTCTGGGCCTTGCACTGGCCGTCTGCCCGGCGCTGGATTTCAGCTCCGAGCCCAGGCCTGCAGCTCTGATTCATGCATGTAATCCTGCTGAGGTCAGCGGGTTTCATCCTGCTCCCACCGCAGCCCGCGGAACGGTTCACACGAGAGTGGCAGGGTCAGGCTCTGTGTTTGCATGTACTATAGAAAATGGAACAATTAAGATTAAACCAATTAAATTTTAACAGGTCTGGAAAGCGTTTTATTACATAATAAACAGGAGGGATTAGCCGTGTCGGGCTTTGCTGCGTGTGTGCTGGCGGAGCTGTTCCCTGCTGTCCATGGCACTTGGTGTTCCTCTGGGCTGGGGACCTCCCTGAGCTGCTGCCGGGCCCGCTGACAAACACACAGGGCTGGGAGCGCAGCTGGCTCCCGTTCCCATCCAGCATCTTCCCCCAAAGCATTCTGGGTGCAATGCTGTTCGTAGCTCGAGCAAAGCCTTTTCTAGAAGAAATTTCGCAAGTTATTCAGTGGCTATTTCTACGGCGTCCTTCAGGGAGAAGGAAGCCCTCATGCTTCTGTACAGGCGTGCTGGTGAGGAGCGAGCAGCCAGGCTGGATCTGTGCGAGGTGGTGACACATGTCTCGTCTTGGAAACCGAGCTGATAAGTTCCTCTTGTTTAGGGCATCTGCCCGGCAGCCAGTCCCCACTTCTCTCCCTGCTTAATCAAGATTCCTCCGGCTGCAAGCAGGGCCTGTTCCCATGCAGATGAGGCCATCCTGGGCATGGCTACCCGTGGAGCTGGCAAATCTGTGCCAAAAATGGCACACAGCTGTGGGTTTGCCGGTGTGGTTTTGGGTAATCGGACTGAGAAAGGATGCAGAAATGATGCTGCAACCTTGGCTGAGCACACATGTGGGGTAACGGACAGGCAGTTGCCTCTCTGTGGTGGCACTTGCTCGGCTCTGCTGGCATTCATCTACAGGGGCTGCCACGGGCTCCGAGGGGCTCTCGTAGCCAGGGGTTGTTGCACAGCTTCATTTTCTCAGCTGTAACTTGCCACCATATATATCCCCCTGCCTTACAACAACCTGCAACTGTGGGCTAGGGAGGAAGGCAGGGGCTGGGGAACCTCATCCTTTCTGTCTCCGCTGGGTAAATACAGGACAAGAGCCTGGCAGGCTCAGCCGAAAGGTATTTTGCGCGCTGCTTCCAGAGGCCACCACAGGCCGGCTTCCGACACCATGGCGGGTTTTTCTCTGGAAGCGGGTGGGGACTGTGGTATGTTCAGGGGCAGCAAAGGCAAACAGCTCCCTGGCTGGCTACCGTGCCTGGAAATGTTGATGGTGGAGCGTGCGCTTGGTCTGCGCGTTTCTGATAAACACCCATTCTTTCGTTTTCCTTTAAAATACTTTTCATATTTTGCCATGGCTGCTTGTGTTTTTCCCTCCTGCAACAGCTCCTCACCGATGGCTGCTGTGTAAATAGAGCAGCCCCTGGGTCCCGCACGCAGGCAGGCAGGTGGGAGATTTGAAAGTTTCTGTTAATAGTTTATCTCTGAGTCCGCCTAATGAATTCTCCTCGTAATTACTGCGCAGAAATTGTTAGTGTATCCTGATGATTCAGAACTTTCTAACAACAACTCTTGGACCAAATTATAAACTGTTTTTCTATCTTGGAGTGGAGACTTGAGAGAGGGTTCCTAATTGTTGTCGTCCCCTCGGGAGCCAGAGCTGGATTATCCCACACAGGCTTCTCTGCAGACTTGTTTTTAGTCTATCGGAGGGCTCTCTGCCAGAGCAAAGGGTTGGGGAACTCAGTCTTCCAGATTTAAATCCCCCCCCTCCACCCTTCCACTCCACTTACACCTCTAAGGAAGAGCATGGATTAGAGAGGATTTGCCCTCATGGGGCTTTGGTTTGGGTTTGTGAAGATCTGTTCTTAAAAGCTTTGCCTTTTTTTTTTATCCCCATGTAAACCTGACTCCCAGCTTTACACTGGGAATGGGCAGAAGTGAAGCAGTGTGTTGTTCTGAGAGCAGAGATCTCCCATTTTTTTGTGAAATACCTCCCTTTAAATGGCATTTCCTCTTGGAGACAATGGCTTAACTTGAAGGACAAGCAGGTGGGAATGGGTGAGGGCAGTGTTTCGGGAGCAGGGCACTGCTGGATGCCTCCTGCTGCAGTTGTGCTTTGGCTACACATGCAAAAGGCTGGGTGGGCCCAAGGCTCTTCCAAAATGCATCCTGTGCCAGCAGCCTGGGTCTTTTGATACTGCTCCTGGCTTGTCTCTATGTGCTGCTGATGTCCCAACACACCAGAATCTGTGGGCGTCCCAGCCATGCTGGGATGCTCTCCCCAGGACCCATCCTAGTGCTCTCCCATTCTGCACTGGGAATGACGCATGCAGCGATGCCATGTCAGGCCAACAGTCCCAGGGTGCTGGGGCCGTAGCGAAGGTGGTCAGGAGTTAGAGTGGGGCCAGGGCAGCTCTTCCCTTCCTCATCCCCGCCTTTGCCAGGGAGGCAAGAGGCCACGCCGTCGGCCATGCCCCGTCCCACTGGAAGCACTGACGCCTGTCTGGCTGCCGGGATGCGCCGTTGTCCCTCTCCCAGGGATGTCCCCTGCACCCAGCAGCGGCAAGTGGGCACTGTGCCGTGTCAAGGGGCCGCCCAGGCCCAGGCGCCCTTCTCCAAACATCCCTCCCGCCGCGCGCCCGCCGTACCCCCGTGGCTCGCCCACGTCCGCCCTGTGCACCCGCCCTTGCTGACGGCGGGGAAAGTAGGAGCCGTGTCCTTGCGCTGACCTTCGCCTGACCTTCCAGTAACGCTCGAGAAACCGTCAGAAAGGCTTTCTCATTGTGCAGCCCCAGGGTTTCCAGGGAATTAGTCAGCAGGCTGGAATTGTGCTCTGTGTCTGTGACCCCCCCCCGCCCCCCCCCCCCCACTCCCCTCCCGCCTCTCCCATCTCTGGAGCCGGACCGGTCCAAGAGATATGTTGCCAGGGTGACAGCGAGGTGTGATGGATGGACAGAGAGTGGCTGTGGAGTGGCAGGGCCGCTGGTCAGTAACCCAGGGCTGTGTTTATAAGAAGGAAGAGGCTGTTTCCTGGAGCTAACATAATGCAGCTCTAAAAAAGGCAGGGGAAATACATCATGCGAGGAGAGCGCAGCCCTGGGAGGGGAGGGCCGCTGGGGAGCCCAGCACCAAAGCAAGCCTCCAGGTCAAGGTGCCTTTGACAGGGGCCTTTTTTATAGGCCATTTGCGTGAGAGTTCGCTGCTGTTTCTCTGCAGCACTGACAGCGGCTCAAGGCCCAGCCGGGGTTTGGGGAGGGTCTAATCTAAACTTGCTGTTTGCCAGCCCTTCACTTGCAGAACCTGCTGATTTATTTGGAAAATAAATAATCGTCACTGACTATTGTTTTGTTGCTGCAGAGTGACAGTCCTCTCCCCCAGCATGGGTCCCTACCCTGTCCTGCAGCGGACACTCGGAGGTGTGGGGAGCCAGGGAAGGACACTGGTGCGGAGGGAATGATGGGCTGAGTTGGCAGCACCCATCTGCCCCTGCCTCGCCAAGCCCCAGGGAGCAGCGATGCTCACAGCCACGGTCCTGCATGGAGTGTGGACCCAGGGCATCACTCATGGCTCTTGTGGTGCCTGGGCCCGGAGCTGGGACAGAGGTGACCAGCTGCGAAGGCAAGAGGACATCTTGCCCTCCTTCCCAAATGCCAGCCATGGCAGTTTCCTCCCTTTAGCCACACCGCAGGTGTGCGAGGTCCTCAGGCCCGACACCAGCATCTCCCCTGCTGCAGGGCCAGGGACTTTGCAGCCCCATATGCCCGCTGCTGTGACAGCTGTGGGTTCGTCCCTGTGCCTCGTGTCACCTCCCAGCCCTGTCGCCACGTTCCCTGTAATGTAACCCCTTCTGCCGGAGGGTCTGGGCACGGAAGAAGCGGCGACTGCCAGTGTTGCAGGTGGGGTTTTCGTTCTCCACCCGACAGCACAGGAGCTGAGCTCCCCAAGGTGGGCTGGGGTACCGCTGCTCCCTCGCCCCTGCTGCTGCTTCTGGTACTCTGCCCTGCCCTCGTCTCCTCCGGACCTTTATCATCCTGGCTAATCAGAAAGTAGCGCCCCAGAAAATAGTCCCAAATTTTTCCCTGCCAAAAAAAAACTCTAACTAATGCATTTCAGTGAAGAACTTCACCAAAAACCCTGGAAAAAATCCAGGCTCACTTGGCTGTAAATACCACCATTTTCTAGGTAGGCACAAATTGCTTCTACTACAGCTGAAAAATTACTGAAATCTTGAAAATCTTTTCTTCTTTCTTCTATTACTGTTATTCTTACAACCCTTCAATACCTGAGCAAGTTATATTGCATTTAGGGTTTTTCTTTTTTTCTTTTACAAGAGTGCCAAAGCTTTGAAAAGTTTCAGCATAGGGAAGAAAAGATGAAAAAAGAGAGGAAATATAGCACAAATGTCAGGTGGTCTTCAAGCAGCTTTGGGGCAGGGAAGAAAAAGAAGACAAAGAAAACACGAAAATATAGCTCTTCCAAATTTTGAACAACTTCCTGGTTTAGGAAACTGAAATTAAAAAATTGCTTCAAAATGTCCCATCCAGAAGTTAAATGAAAATTATTTCCATAGAATAGTTCTCAATCTGATTCGTTTTGGGCAAGAAAATTTTCAGCAATTTTTGTACTGAATAAGTATTATAATTTATTTTTTGCATTGTTAATAATTCTACATCAATATAACAGTAAAAATCTTCATTTTCCACCTTTCCACCAAATATCTGGGTTCAGTCCTGTCCTTACTGGTGTGGGAGTCATTTTTTTTGTTTCAAGTGGAGCCTCATTTTTGGCTCAGGTTTCTGCTTTTCCCCTTTTTCTTCAGAGGAGTGTTCTGTCTTCAGCGTTGGTCATACTTCCACAAATACTACCACATGCACAAATTCCTCAATGAGTTCCATGTTAATCAGCAAATAATGTTTTTTTTGCAGCCCAGCCACTTTATAAATAAGTATTTGATGAGTATTTGTATATTTAATGTTTGCATTGTTCTAAGTGACTTTTAACATTAGGTTCTCTCACCCGCTTTTTGTTCAAATTAACACTTTCACACACACTTACATTTGAATTTGTGTTCAGCTCAGATTTTTTACATACATACATGTATTTGAACGACTTTCAAACAAACAGTACGCATTTTGGAGTTACTTGGTTTTGTCTGACATATCCGTCACTGCTGCCGGTGCAGGGGAAGGCAATCCGTAGTTCTGGAAGCCCCTGTGCCGGCAGCCCAGGGCAGCGCTACCTGTCCAGGGGGAGTTGGCCTGTGCTGGTCCCCAAGCAGCCCCAGCCCCAGCCCCACTGCACTGCTGTCATGGGGCTGCCAAGCTGCGGCCCTCTGAGACCAGCCGTGAATATGGGCTGGTGGTTTTTTTCAAAACACTGTTTATTACCGTTTCCCGTACCAGTTTTTGTTGGATTTGCGTTGGCCCCTCCATGCCACCCCCAGACACACACTGCCTGGGGGGGAAGCGGGGCTGGTCCCGGGCAACAGGGAGGCGGCTCATCTTTCCAGCTGTGCAGATTAGGGCTGCCTGGCTCCTCTTCGATCCTCCCCCCAGGTGGCCATGATATTTCTAAAGGACTCATCCATGTGCAGCAGTAAGCTCATTAGCTAATTCCCTTATTACACAAGATCAACCAAAGCATGTGTGTTTGGGCTTCCAGGCAGCCCCCTCTCGCCTTTCTCCCCAGCTCTCCTTGCTTCCTTGTTACTCCTCTCTTCTTGTTTTAGCTAAGAAGGTGGATTTTTAAAAGTCCCTTTGGCCCAGCCATTTTGGGTGTATGCTTATCCCTCCCTTGCCGGTCCCCGTCCCAGAGTACCCCGGCAAGAGGGGCTGCTGCAGGCTGGGGCTGCAATGGGCAGGACCCTACTTGCCCGGCAGCACAGTGTGGTGCTTTCATCTCTGCCAAAGTGGCTTTTCGGGCCTGCTCACATTTCCTTGTCAATCTCGGAGCCCAGCTGGGTGAACATGCTGAGGGTTTGATTCAGACAAAGCGAGGTGCAGGGAGGTTCCTAGGAAGGAGGCTGCGGCATGAAGCTGCCGTGGTAGGATGCTGCTCTTTATGGGGTCACCCCAGGTTTTGAGAGGGTCGATGGGCCCTTGCATCTTGTTTGCAGAGAGATGCCAAGCCCTTTGCCTCTGACCCCAGACCCAGCGGATGCTCACCCAGAGCCAGGGGGTCAGAGCCCATGATTCCAAGCCTTTCACCCCTACACATGGGGAGCCTGGCAGCCCTCTTCCCTCACTGCCTGCTCCGGGAGAAGCCCGGTCACAACCCCTGCCTGGGGAAGAGGGATGGACCCAGCATCCCACCCTCTTCCTTCTGGGGGGCCACGAGACACAAAATCCACCTCGCGCCGGCGCTTTCCGGCCCTCTGTGAGAACGTACAGTTTGTGGCTCCTTCATTGACTTTGAAGAATGTCCCTTTATTCACAATGTTATTTCCTTTAATCACTGTGAGGTTGCAGGAAATCTTCTTGGAAAATTGTTTCAGATTGGCTGGAATCACCGTACTGTCGCAGGGATGGAAAACTCACTTGAACTTGTTTTTATTTTACCCTAAAAAGTCACTGTCCCCAGAAGGTTCAGATGAATCTGAATAAACATGTGAGTTCTGAGGATATAGTTGCTGTTGAGCAGTTTTTTTCTCCCCTTTTTTTTTTTTTCCTGAATGAACATCTGTGTCTTTCCAAGTTCCTGAGATTTACTCAAGACCAGGGGTGCAGAACTGAAGGAAAAATGGGCCATTGGCATAAACAGATTGAAGACAGCCAAATACATCATTAAGGGACACGACATTTGAGTAGAGATAACGAAGTGGTAAGTGACAGCTTTGGCCGTCAACTAAGAACTGAACGAACTGAATTTTCTTCTACTTGAGGATATCTGTGCTGGATGACATAGGACAAACAAGATGTGCTAAATCTTGACTTTCATGGGAGTTCAGTCCCATTTCCACACAAAACTCTTGTAAGCAATGGAGAAACACAGTCTAGGTGAATGTGTGGCTACATGAGAGCACAGCTGGCTGGAAAACTGTATTGAAAGGACAGTTACCAGAGCTCAGCCCCCAGGCAGGGTCTAGTCTGGGTCTAGGGCTAGGCAGTGCTTTCATCGCTGATTTTTACCTGCAGCATTAGTCTGGTAGGGCCTGCAAGAGTGCTTTTCTTGAGAAAATGGAGAAATCTGAAATAAAACTGTTCATAAGAACAAATAGAAGGCTTTTCTATGAGTTGGGAAAAATCAACATTGCAAGCACTAGCTGGGGAATGAGCGTGGTTGCTCTGTGGGAAAGTAGCCAGAGGTGACAGTGGATCCTGCAGGGAGTGTGAGGCAGCAGCAGCCCGAGTGAGAAGAGTGAAATCAGGCTAGGACGTATAAACAAGGTGTTTGTAAGACACCTGATGTGATCCTGCTGCACTCAGGAAGTGTTAGCCTGAGCGCTGAATCCCACTTCGGGCTCAGCGTTTCAAGTTGCGGTTCTTGGAGAAAGCCCAGGGAAGAACGAGATCAGAAATTCAGAAAACATGACATACTGGAGAAGGCTGAAGGACCAGGGTAGCTTAGTATCAAGACAAAAAGACTGCAGGGAAGTAAGATAAAAGTCTTTAAATGCATAAAGCCCTGCTACAAAGCTCAAGATAATGGGCTATTCCTTGTTTTCAGGGTGGGTAGAAGAAGAAGCCATAGGCTCACCCTGCAATGGCTGCGGTAAAGGAGATTAAAACTTGTTTTTCTTGGGAGCCGTCTTCACCACTAGAGGTTTATTTTAGGAAGAGTTTAGACAAAAGCTCCACCAGGAAGGGTTTGCTTCGTTCAGGGGCAGGCAGACAGGCTAGGTGACCTTTCGAGGGCCTTCCAGGCTTATTTTTTATGATTCTGTGAATATGGATACTAAAAAGAGAGAAGATCATTTTGCCTTTAGCCAGTCTATTTGGGACTGGTCCTTGCCAGGTGTGTTTTGCTTCTACTGTGAATGTCATCCAGGCTTCCATCATCTCCATCAGCTTTTTTTTGTTATTCACTCCTAAGAATTTTTTTTTCCCCCACCCAATTTTTTGCCCATTTCTGTACATCCCTGTGGTCCTCCTTTTTCCGGAATCGTCGTATGCCTTGTGTGGTCCACCCCAAGCCGTGCATGGAGAGATCTTCTCTTGCCCACCCAATGGACTGTATGCCTATACTTGGGATCCAAGAGCATCCCAGGACAGACCCCATCTCACTCATGAATTTGCCTGGTGACAGATTCCTGGCATTGCAGGCTCATGTCTCGCTCGTGGTTTCATTACTGTCGCAAGGCCCCTGCAGGTCATCCGTGGGCTGGGTGTTTTTCTGTTTCTAAAACAGGACTAACAACTGTCGTCCCCCTGCATCTGTGGGTTCACAGATGTTGACTGTTCAGTGTTTATGCTGAGTTCGTGCAATGCTAATTTTTCTACGTTTATTAGTAACACGATGTATTTTTACTCACAATGTTTAAGACCATAGTTAGTCATCAGATCACCTATGCTGATCTCCCCAACTGCCTCATCTTGTTACTCTTTCTGGATCTGAATAACTTGGGGTTTTGCTAAAGCACAAAAGCATCAGGTCTGGAGGAGAGAGGGAGTTCATGGTTTGGTCTTACTTAATCACTGATGGTTAATCCACCAGCTAATCAGCATTGCTCAGAAAATGTATGTCGTATTTCTTATGCAGGTTTGTCTAGCTTTTAATTTCCAGCCATTGATTCTTGTTCTGCCTTTTTTGGCTGGAATAAAAAAGCTTTAGCACACGGTATTTTCTTACTATGAGAGTACTTGTGCATAGCAGTCAAATTTCTTAAGCTTTTTTAAGGAGAAAACAGGTTGAGCTTGATTCCGCCACTGTGGGGTGCGTTCTCCTACACTTATGTCTTTTCTGTGGCTGTTTTCTGCACCCTCTCTCATTTCACAGAATAATTTTGGCCTCGGGAGCTCTGGCGGTGCAGCCCGCTGGTCGGGCCTCAATCTGTCAAATTTTGGAAATGTCTGAAGACACGGATCCCACTGCCTTGCTGTGTCCCTGTGCCAGTGCTTAGTTTCTAACCCACCTTGCGCTCCCCCTCTTCCAGCCCACACCTCCCAGTCTGGCTGCAAGGATGCTACGGGTGATGGTGAAAACTGGGGGAGTGTGGGTGACAGAAAATGACATCTACAGCTCTCCCTTCATCTGCAACTTTTTAAAACAGATCACCAGGCTAGTCACAGTATCTCAGGGCTGGCATCCCATCCCCTGCTGCATAAGACAATGCCTCGTAACTCCCCTTCGCTGTGCTCCCTGCTCTGATGCCCAGGACTGCATTCGCCGTGTGGTCTTACCATCCTACACATCCAGCTGCTCACCCCTGGGACCCCAAGCCAACCGCGCTCGGCGCCAGAGCCCTGCCTTAGCCCCTGCCACCTGGAGTGATAGCCCACTTTCTTTGCCGACACATACAACTTGGGGTTCAGCTTGGTCAAAACCCACAAGCAGGTGACTCTGTCCCCTTTATAACTTGCCAGACTGCAGCTGAGATTGGCAGCAGTGAGTTGGTTCTGACTCTCAGCTCGCCTGAGCCTGTGCTGGGTACATGGAGTCCACTGCTGACCTTTCTTGACCCCATTTCAGCAACATCTCCCTGTTGAGAATCACTTCTGGAGACCAGTCAGGATGTAGGTAATGGGTGGGCAATCAGCATTAATTAGGACAGATACTTAACCAGAACGTTGTTAAGCACCTTGCAGATACCCAAGGCTCTGACACCCGCAGCCTTGCTGCTCCCTGTTTCTCTGAAGTCATTGCTTTTGGTCCTTCAAGCAGTTTGAGCCCCTGCTTGAGTCTCATAGACAAACCTCTTTGCTTCCCATTTTCAGGCTAGATCTCCTCAGAAGATCCTATGAAGACAGCTATGGACTAATAATATCTTCACCATATATGGTGCATTTCATCCTCAGTTTGTGAGTGTGCACTACCCTGCATGCTGCATGCAGCCAACTGCTCGCCAGCAAGCGCGTGTTATCCAGCCCAGCACTGCTGAAGGCTGCGGGGACCCAAGGCTCGGGTACAAAACCAGGTATATTTTGGCCAGGTCCCTGCTTTTCCTTCCATGAAACGTCAACGCTGGACGGGTTTGGCCTGTGCAGTGCAGATGACTGCTAACACTTACATGTGCTTTTACAGTGTAGCATTTCAAAGGGCTGGTTGCAAGGAGGTGCATGCACATTTCCTGTACGTCTGGCCAAAAATCTGATACTTGAGAGCGCCAGGGAACCCTACAGTTTTGCAGAAACTGCCATTTGATGTTCACAAAAGACAAAGCATTGCCAAAACCTGGGGAACAGCGTGGAAGGTGCCGGCATTATTTTCCTGCTTCTGGGTTAGCTCAGTTTTATTTCTCACTGCCCCTCTGTGACTGTCTGTCTGGTTTGTTCCTGCTCTGTGCAGGCCCCAGCCCTGTGAGGGACAGTGGTAGGATGTGCCCCAACTGGGATGGGGGCTCAGGTTTAGCCTTCCTCTCTGATGGCTGCTTGGAGTTGGCCAAGTCATGATCAACTGCACCAGTGCTGGTGTGACCCATGGCAGGCTGGGGGAGTGCAGGTGTCTGGCTCCAGAGGCAGGTATGTCCCCAGGTGCCAGCTGTGCCATTAGGGGCACCTTTTTGTGCAGGTCAGACCCCTCAAACCTGCCTAAATATGCTGGGGTCTCTCTAATGGCCAGGCAGGAAGACAGACCTGGTGCTTCCAGGTCTCCTCTCATGACATCCGCCAAGTCCCCTCCTGCACTAATCTTGTCCTTCTATCCAAAACAATTATGGAGGGCTTGTTGGTTTTGGCACAGTCCTTTATTTACAAATCCCATCCTGCTTATAGCTCATGGTTTCATTATCCTCTAGATGTTTACAGAGCTCAGTTTCTTAATATTTGTGCCATTATTTTACTAGGGACCCGGGTGAGACTTTCCAGACAGTAATTGTCTGGCTCAT
Organism: Leptosomus discolor; assembly: GCF_034619465.1. Classification (NCBI taxonomy): domain Eukaryota; kingdom Metazoa; phylum Chordata; class Aves; order Leptosomiformes; family Leptosomidae; genus Leptosomus; species Leptosomus discolor. The sequence goes on along the minus strand of NC_141396.1, from coordinate 16,599,005 downwards.
CTTCTCCCCCATCAGCTCTTTCTGCAGAAATGCACATCTCCCTGCTGTCCCTGCCTGCCCTGGGCGCCCAGCAGGACAAGGACAGGCAGGGCTGAGGGCAGTACCAGAGGGTTGCCCCACTCTGAGGATGCAGGGAGGGATGTGCAAAGGGGGCAGGTGCCCCGCTGCACCCCACTGCCCACACTGCATGTGCACCCTGTAGCCCCTTGTTGCTACACCTGAGTCACTGACGTCACCCTGAAGCCTCACACTCCTGATGAGCACCTCCTGTTCCCCCTATCTCCCGTGCCACAGAGCTCCCTGCTCCCAGGCTCAGGGCACGGGTGCACATCCCTGGCTGGGGGACTAGTCCCTTGGTGGGTTTTCAGCTGGCTGGGGACCACGTCCAGGGAAGGCAGACAGTGGAAAACCTGGCGCTGGGATTTTCGGGTCATTAGCATGGTGCAGACGTGGGTCGGCAGCTTATGCTGTGCATCGCTCTGATGCTGGTCCCTGCCCCTGGGCTGTCTGTCACAGGGGCTTGTTTAACCTTCTTTGCCACAATATCTCGCAGTCTTTAATCTGTTTATCCTCGTAACCCCGCTATGAGGTGAAGGATAGTTATCCTTATTTCAGAGGTAGGGAACCGAAGGGATTCTTTTCAAATTCAGATCAGTGTTTAATGATGCAGAGATAAAGATTTTAAAAACATGCCCAAGACAACAGGCTACTGCATGTAACTGAGCTGGATGTTTCTGCAAATCCCATTAAGTGCCTCTGCCTTTTTCAGATGGTGCTGTTTAGGGACAGACCTGGCACAGGGACCTGTGGAGGTGCCAGGTAGGCTCCAGCCTCCCGGCCCATGAGCCAGGCACAGGCCAGGCATGAGGAGACAGAGCTGACCCCATGCCTTCCGTTCAGTTTCCCTGGGTGTGCTGGGGGTGCGTGGTGCCACAACAGCCTCTGCTCAAAGCAGGGGCTGAAACCTGAATTGCACGAGTGCTTAAGATCCTCAGCTGCATTTAGAGATGGAACTCAAACCCTGTTTGTGCTGCAAGTGTGTGCATAAAAGTTTAAGGTAAAGAATAGGAGGGAGTGCTTGTGCAGCATCCCTCTGGCCTTGCAAAGCAGGCAGCGCTGAGCCCACTGCACCGCTAAATGAGGAGCGAGCAATAACAGCAGGCTCTCTTTGCCATCACTGCCTGGGCGATTGATATCTACAGTAGGTCTGGTTAAAAACCCCGAGTTGTGGTTTCTGTGCAACGATCCTGATGGGAGGTGTCACCAGCTGCTGCGCAGGCTCTTCCAGGCTGCTGGCTGGCGGGGTTTGGTGCAAGTCTCCCTGCTGCTGCTGCTCCTGGGCAATTGTTGCTGTGCTTGTGGGAATGCAGCGGCTTGGGCTGCGCAGAGGTCAGTGCTTTTGTCTTGCTGCGGGGAGTTTATCTCTGCGGATCTTGCATGCTTTCCTGGGTCAGGCTTCACCTCCGCTGTTATCAGCAAACGCAGGAACAGCCCGGTCCAGAGCTGGGCTGCATAGGAACCTCTCGACCCCCTTGCAGTGGGAGGCAGCCCTCTCACATCCCTCCCACGCTAATGGGCACTCGCCAGGCCTGAGCCCGAAGGCCAGGAATGGGACATGCATGGCCCCACGGTTGCCATTGTCCCCTGTGCCACTTTGGCAGCACTATTCCCGTGCACCCCAGCAGCACGGGGTGCAGGCAGCAGGCATGGCGACATGCTGGCAGCAGCCCCACACTGGCAGCACGGCCATGTGTTTTGCAGCAGCGGCGCCAAGCAGCATTGAAGAAGGAGGCAGCAGAGGCGGTGGGGCCCTCCCTGGTCTCACCTCCCGTTGGGTCCTCCACCTCAAACACAGAGGGGACAGATCCCCAGCGGCAGTGCCGGCAGCACCAATCCCCCCTTCTCTGCCGGACTGCCCCATCCCGGTGCACCCTCCCCTTCCCAGCAGCTCCGGCTGGACCCCTCCAGCTGTCTCCAGAAACCCAAACCATTAGCATTTCCTGTTCAAACATTTCCAATAAATAAATGGAGACATCATGCCACAAGCCCGCAAGTGACCCAGAGGCGGGTCCAAGGCCGGGATGGACACGACCACCCAGCGCCCGACCCCCTGGCTGGGCGCCAGCCATGCCTTTGTTTGAATTCCCGGGTGAGTAAGCACTCGGCTGACGCCAGCCAAAACGCCATAAGAAATTATTTTTGATATTAAATAAATTGTTTTCAGTAAATCTGCTCCTATACCAAGGTCCAGAAGCTACCCGCAGCACCAGGGTCCCTGCAAAGGAGCTAAAGTCCTTTTTCCTGGCCTTGTCCTGGCCATGCTGGGGCACGTGCCCTGCCCAGAGTGGTCCAGCTGGGACCAGCTGTGCTGCAGATGCCTCCACCCCACTGGCCCTGCGGGTGCAGCCAGGGTCCCACAGCTGCCCAGCAGCCTGGGCATGCCACAGTGGAGCAGCTGCCTGTGACACTTCGGGTATCTCTGTCCCAAGGCATGAGTCAAGCTCGCTGGTAAGGGGGCAGAGTCTTGGGCAGTGGTTTTGCTGCCTTTGCGGCACCCCAGGCCCTGGGGATAGCAGCTTCCCCTCATCAGACCTCTCAAAAAACAGCTTCCTTGGCCATGCGAAAGTCCATGCCTTGACATAGTAGTGCCTGTCCTGTTCCAGGGCTGGGGCTGCTCAGGGCATTCTTTTCTGCATTGGTCCTCCGCACCCTTGGGAAACCATCTTTAATGCACCAGGGTACCAGACATCAGTGCCTGGGCAGGTCATGGCCCATGGGCCAGTCTCCCAATGTCTGTCAGCAGGTGCTGATGCAAAAGGAGAAAAAAATAGGGGAAAGGAGGTCTCTGAAACAAGCTTTCCCAGCCCCAGTGCCTTGGCCTGTGGCGAGCACCAGGACCAGCCCATCTCTTGCTTCTTTCAGGGCCAGCGCTCCTCCAGGGTGCCTGTGTTTCTGGGTGCTTGGGGGAGAAGTGGATGCAGAAGAGGTGAGCATGGCCATAAGGCAGGGCCTGAGCAGTCCATAGGTTGGGCTAGGACTCCAAGGACACCAGAACTAATGTGCAAAATGGGTTTAAATAGAGAAATGGTGAACTTCTGGCCATGCCCAGGCAGCAGTGATGGCAGGAGGGGTTTGAGCCTGGGTTGGTGAACATGCTCCTTCTTGGGAGTGCACAGGCTTTGTCCTCACTGCTCTGGGTTGCTCTCTGGCTTTCAGCTGGAAGCAAAGAAGATGGATTAGGAGATAATCAAGCTCTGTCATGGTGGCAATTAGGAAAAATACCAGGAATATAGCTTCCACTAATTTTTTAAAAAATTTTTAATTATGTTTTGCTGAAGCCAAAACTTCCTTCAGGAATGTGGTGTTTAAAGGCAAAATTTTGCTGTTGAAATTTTCTGAAGCATTTAAAGATGTGGAAATGTTCTTTGAAAGAGAAGATGTAGATGTTATGCTCCGGAAGTCTTCCTTCGGTGTGGTGTTATGCTTCAGCATTATAAGACTTCAGAAACTAAAATACAGTGAAACCACTTTTTAAATAAATTGTTTTATGGAGAAACAATAAAGTCTTTTCTGATTTGGAATTATTTCATTTCTTTAGCGCTTCTGCCTTGCTCAAGGGAAACTCCTGTTGTTCCCACCTACAGTAGGTGAGAGAGGAGGTGGGACAGTGTGTCAGGGAGCAGGTGGCCACCACGGGCACAGTGCCCGAGTGAACGGCTACCAAACACCTGCATGTCCACCTGCAGCTCAGAGTGGGAACTGATTCTTTTTGGTGCTGCTGGGTGAAATCCCTGGCACTCCCTATCTGTGTGTCCGGTGGGGCTGCGGGAGCGGGAGGGCAGGAGGTGGGTGATGCAGGGCAGTGCGGCCAGGGGCTCAGCCTTGGGGGCACCCATGGGGCTGTGTGTGGGCACTGCCCGTCCGCAGCCACGCTGGAGGCTGAGCCACTGCTGGTGCCCTGGTGCAGCAGGAAGGCAGCTGTGGGAGCCCCTTCCCAGCCCCTGACAGTGCCCCTCGGCAGGACCTGCGGCCCCGACTGCCACCAGGGCTCGGTGCCATCAGCACTCGCAGGCGCTGACAGGCGGACCTGGCAAGGGGCTGGCAGGGGCCGGAAACTCCTGATCCCTCTTTATCTATGCCTCGCCCTGCTCTCTCATCTCCCCATCACACTCTCCGTCTCGCCTGGTATCTCACACTCCTCTTCCCGCACCTCCCCGGCTACTGGGGGGCTGCCCACCCCTCGCAGCACCCTGTAACCAGGCACTGGCCCTGCTGTCTCCCATCCCAGCTGCAGTGTGGGGCCCCAGAGCCCCCTGGGATCTGCTGGACTCACTGCCTGCAAGGAGCATCAGGCCTGAATAAGGGGAGGCACCTCAAGTGCCCCTGTCCTGTGTCTCCACATGGAGCATCAGCCACAGTGGCAGGCAGGTGCCTGGACGGGGCTCTGCAGCTGCAGTGCATTGCAGATTAGAGTGAGAGGAAAGGATCAGGCCCAGCTCAGCATCATCGTGTGCACCGAGGAGGTCAAGGAGGCTCGCTGCTGTCCTCCCCAAATGTGCAAGCTGCTTCTGGGCCAGGGTCCAGTTGGGTACCAGCTCAAAACCAAGCACGAACCTTTCACTTGGCTCTTCTGGCATCCCTGACCCCCATTGATCCATTGCAAACCCACTGCTCCAGCTGAGCAGGGTGGCAGCGGGGGGGGGTCAGGATCCACAGTTAATGTAGCTGCCCCTAAACGCACTGCCAGAGATCAGCTAATCTGATAATTACAGCAACAAAAGCCATTTAGACAAACCATGACCTGACCCCGGGAGCTTGGAATGAAAACATTTTACCCTCCTCTGTCTGGATCCTGCACTGAGAAAACATCTGTATTCGGAGGATGGCTGGGAAAACAGCCCCCACGCAGCACCCGCTGGGAACAGCCGCAGCTCTGCTCCCTGCCTGCATGCTGCCTGCGCCCAGCTTCAGCCCAAGGGGCAAGGCAGTCTAAACCCTTGCTGTGATGCCAGGATTGAGGGCACCGCAGCGCTGGGCAGGGCTCTTTGGCAAGGAAGAGGATGAGACAGAGGATGGAGAAGTGTGAGGGTGGACCTTGCAAGGGGGAGTGAAGGGGACGGATGGGGTGAGCAGATCTCATCTGTACCCTCCCAAGAAGGGCTTTTTCCAGGCCCATGCAGGGAAGGCAGCACCTGGTCCCCAACAGGCCCTGTGGTGGCCTGAGCTCTGCAGGAGCCAGGCTGGCCGCTGAGCCCCCCTGCCTCTGGCTCCCAGGAGGAGCTGAGTGCGGGGGGCCGTGCTTGATGCGGCACGGCAGTGGGCGCCTGGGGGGCTGCTTTGCTCCGGGTAAGGTGTGCAAGCCTTCCCGCTGAGTGGCAGGTCATTGCTGACTGTCAGTCAGAAGCAGGAGATGAAGGGAGGGTTGCCTCAGGGCTGGCTCCCATGTTTCTCCTGCTTTTACATACATTTTGGTGGCACCCTTTGTGTAGGCTGGGGAGATGAAAGCTCAGGGCCAGAGGGATCTTGCTAACGCACAGCCACCCGACTCGGGGCCCGGCGGCCTGCTGCTTTGTGCCTGTCTGTCTCGTTCCTGCATCTGTTCCCAGCAGAGCTCCGCTCTGTGCCGCCAAGGGCATGGGACGCCAGCCGGGCTGGGGGCAGCCAAGCACACTGGCAGGTAACTCCTGCTGGGTCGCAGGCATGGGCAGTAGCACAGATGGTCTCCACCAGCCCTGCAGCACTGAAATCACACTGCCCAGGACCTCCCAAGGAAGAGGAGCAAGACAGTGCTGATTTGGGGAAACTACATTTTTCTCCTGTGATTGGCACTGCTCTGGCAGTCTCAAGTAGCAGCTTGGTGCAGACAGCTTGGCAGGCAGCACCCCTGTGCCTTCACAACTTCCCCGCTCTGCACTGGGAAAGGGCTTGGCCATGTCCCCAAATATCCCAGTGCTCTTTGGAGAGTGGTAGGATTAGAAACCAGTAAGTGCAGTGAGAGCCTGGCAGTCTGGGGACTCCCCAGCATTTCTGTCTGCTCCAGAAATAGGATGCTCTAAGCAGCCTTGGTCAGCTTTTCCCATCACAGCATCCCCTTTTGCAGTCCTTTACTACTCATGAGCAGAAAAGATGATTCACCCTGCAGTGGGCTACCCCCATATACTTCTGATGCCCTTGTTCTCATTAGCTGCTTCCCTGCTCAGCACGGTAGGGAAGTCTCTCGTTTAGCAGCATCCACAGTCCTCAAGAATCTCAAGAGCTCTTCATCTGATTGGGGTTAGAGTTAGGCTTAGGGCTAGAGTTAAGGGTAGGGTTAGATTTAAGGCTAGGGTTTGGAAATGCCCTCACAGCACCCTGACAAGGTCAGGCATTTGCAGGGGCTCACAGCTATTGCAGATGGTAGACCTGAAGCCGTTTTCTGGGTTTCCACTTGGCCTTTTCTCAAGGTCCAATAGCGGTTTTGTCTGAGTTAGGCTGAAAACCCCACCAGGGCCAAGGCTTTGGTCTAGCGCTACTGTCTTGCTCCTCTGCCTTTCCCACTACACTGCTTTCTCCGAAGGCAGAAGCGTTGGCATGCTGCTGTGCCGCCGGGCAGCTCTGCCTCTTCCCCGCTCTCATGCTAAGCAGAAAGTGCACTGGGCAGTTCTTCCAGGTGCTGCCCGGAGCTGGGGGAGGCGAGGGCTGTGCCCCGGGGCTTCCTCCCAGGCAGCCGAGCTGCGGAGCCACCTTCAGCATGGGAGGGGGGCAAGGAGCCAAACTGGTTTTCAGAGGGATCTTGGCTGGGTTAACAAAGGGAGCGTATGACACCGGGTTGTCTGCAAAAGCGTTTGGGGACAGCAGGGCCTTTCCCGTCCCGTATCCCCGTGTTTTATGTCACGAGGGGTGGGGAGGTCGCGCTGCCGGGGCTGTTGTTCGCGACGTCCTTCCCGTTTCCCTCGAAGCCTTTCCCAGGTGCTGCAGGATCGCGGGCGGATTCCCACAAACTTCAAAAGCCGCTTGAGACAGGCGGCGGGTTCCTAACGGAGCCAGCCGCGCACCGGGCGGCAGCGAGCCCCCTCCCCGGGAAGGCGAGGGGGGAGCCGCGGGTGGGACGCTCGGGCAGCCCCGGGCCACCTCCCGCCTGTCCCGCCGGAGCCGGTGACGCCTTGCCGCCCGCGGGGGGTTAAGGGATGAGCAGCGGGGCTGCACGGGACCGTCCCGCCGGCGGCGGCGCGATGCGCGGTCCAGCTCTGCCCTCTGCCGACACCCCCCAGCACAGCCGCTGCTCCCGGCCCCGTGCCGCTCCACCGCGCCCCGCCACGGCACCCGCCCCGACGCCCAGGGTCCCCGGAGGTCCTCGCATGGCTGGAGGGAGGCTCCCCGGGAGGTGGGCGGCCCGCAAGAGCTACAGATGCACTGGAGGATCCCCGTGACTCGCCCTGGGGTGGAAACACCCACCGCCCCCCACAGCCGTCCTCGTCCCCCACCCGGGTCACTGCACCCCTGGGACCACCCCGCACCCGGGCACTGCGCCTGCACCCATCACCCCTGGGCACGGCCTTCCTGGCACCTTCCTGCACCCCCCAGAGCCTCGCATCCCGGCACCATCCTGTGCCCCCGGGCACGGCCCTCCCGGGGCTGCCGTGCACCCCGGCTTTGCACTCCCGGGCTGATCCGCACCCACACATGTGCCGCACGGTCCGTGCCGTGCCGTGCCCCCCGAGCATCGCACCCCCGAGCACTGCCGCAGAGCAGCGCTGCCTCGGGCACGGCATCCCCAGCAGCACGCCGTACCACGGGCATTGTGCCCCGGGACCACCCCGCATCCCCATCACTACAGCGCTGGGACCCCCCACTCCGCCACTGGATGCTGCACGCCGCCGCAGCCCCGGTGACGGCTCTGCACCCCTGCGCCTGCCGGCACCCCCCGGCCGAACACCAGGCCCCGACCCAGCCCCGGCGCCACCCCGCGCCCCCGGGCGCTGCACCCCGGGGCGGCCCCGCCGCGCACCGCCCGCCCAGCCCGCGCCCGCAGAGGAGCGATGTGGGGGGGAGGGCGGGGCCGCCGGCCGCCAATAGGTAGCGCAACGTCACCGCGCCGCTCGCGTCACCGGGCGCGGCTACCGCCGCCGGCCGGCGTCCCTACCGCGATTGGCTGCCCGCGCTCTGCCCGAGGGGCTGCAAGGCCGCCGCTGGCTGGCGGCAGCGGTGGGGGTGGGGCCGCCGGCGGCCCGCTGATTGGCGGCGGCGTGCGGCGGCCCCGCCCCGCCGGTGAAGGTGAGGGTCTCCTCCAGGCGCCGCGCGCCGCCCGTAGCGCACCGGACCGGAGCGGAACGGAGGGGGCCGTGCCGCCATGGCCGCCTCCATCTTCACCGCCGTCCCCCGCGCACCGCCTGTCGCCGTCTTCAAGCTCACGGCGGACTTCCGGGAGGACGGGGACGCGCGGAAGGTCAACCTGGGCGTGGGCGGTGAGTCCGCGGCCTCCCTCGGCCCGGCGGGGCTCCTCTCCGCGGGGCAGGCCGGCCGGTGCCCCTGTGGCGGCCCCGGTACCTGCTGGAGCCGCTGGGCGGCAGCAGCAGGACCCGGGCTCGAACGGACACCGGCAGCAGTGGGGCCGGGCGCGGGGAGGGAGGGAGAGAGCGAGCGGGGGGGGGGGGGGTCAGGCAGCGGGTCACCGGCGAGCGTCAAGGTCGTGGGGGCGGCCCTGCGCTGGCCTGCCCCGGGCACCGACAGCCGAGGACGGCGGGCAGGCTTCTCCGGGAACTGGGAGGCCCAGCGTCCCCCCGGGTGTTTAAAGGACGGCTGTCTCTCTCCTCGCAGCCTACCGCACGGACGAGGGGCAGCCATGGGTCCTGCCGGTGGTGAAGAAGGTGGAGCAGATGATTGCCAACGACAACAGCCTGAACCACGAGTACCTGCCCATCCTGGGCCTGCCCGAGTTCCGGGCCAATGCCTCCCGGATTGCCCTTGGTGATGACAGCCCTGCCATTAAAGAGAACCGGGTAGGTGGTGGACAGGGAGTGAGACTGCTCCTTGCTGGGAGAGCCGCTGGGATCCTTGGGGTGTCTCTGCAGCAGGCCAGGCAGAAGAGCTTGAACGTGCGGAGTGACTGTGTTTTAGCAGGATTTGAGGGTTTCTCTGACATTGTCTTTGCTAGTTGTAGGTTACGTGATGAACACGTGTACCTGAAGCTGTTTGTGCGAGTAGCTGTAGGTTTTGGGAAAGACCAAATATGGGCTGTGGTTGGAATTCGTTTTTTTCCTTCATCTTTTAACGGTTGCCCCATGAGAAACTGAAGTCAGATAATAGACTGCCTTTCCTGAAATAAGTTACAAGCTGAGAATCTTCTCTGTGCCAAAAATTAACAGGAATAACTGGAGTCTATTTATAACTGTAGAAGGTGACAGGATGGGCCTGAGTGTCGAAGGAGGTTGAAGATCATTGGAAGGGGGTGGTGCCCTGGTGGGGGTGACCCCAGGGAGCACGTTCGGGATCCTGTCTCGCTCTTGCAAGCACTGGTAGCAAGGTTGACTTGGCTGGACCCTGCTGGCAACTCTCTCTCTGTTGCAGATTGGAAGCGTCCAGTCCTTGGGCGGGACAGGCGCTCTGCGGATCGGCGCGGAGTTTCTGAGGCGGTGGTACAATGGGAACAACAACACGGCGACCCCGGTCTACATCTCTGCTCCCTCCTGGGGTGAGTGCTGTCGTCAGCACCGTGGGTCGGTGGGTGAGGGAGTCATGGTTGAGCCCCTTGCAGGGGCCTCCGCAGTGAGAGATGGGCCTTCTGCTGGTGGGTAAAGGGAGCGTGAGTGTCTCCATCACGTATTTTGGTGACATTTAGGGAGATACTGGGACTGGAGAAGGTGGCTTGCTGGAGGTGGGGCCTCTTTTTCTGAAAAGTGATTTCTTTCCTCAGAGAACCACAACTCTGTGTTTGTGGATGCTGGCTTTAAAGATATTAGAACCTACCACTACTGGGATGCTGCCAAGAGGGGTCTGGATCTCCAGGGGCTTCTGGATGACATGGAGGTGAGTAAAACCGGCATGGGACGGGCTGAGCTTGGTGCTGTGCTGTCAACAGCTGGCTGGGCTCTTGCATGCTCTGTCTGGAAGTCGATCTCTGCAAAAGAGACTGCCTATGCCCGGAGCAGCTCGGGGCCTTGTCTCTCTGCTGTGGGTGCCCAGCCTTGTCCATGTCTGTGACCAAGACCTGCTCTCTCCTCAGAAAGCCCCAGAGTTCTCCATTTTCATCCTCCATGCCTGTGCACACAACCCAACTGGCACAGACCCCACTCCTGACCAGTGGAAGCAGATTGCTGCTGTTATGAAGGTATGGGGTGCTGCTGGGGCTAAAGCAGTGCAGAGGGGACAGATAGCTCTTGAGCCAGCTGGAGAACTTGCATCCAAAATGGGCTCTAGGGAATGGCATGAGATGTGGCAGGAGCTGGAAGAGTCCTGCAGGGCAGGTGTTGAAGGGAGAGGCTGACGGGATGCCGGTTGTTTGTGCTCAGAGGATAGAAGTGTCCCAGTTATGCTTGTGCCTCCAAGTTCTTGCTCTCAAACTCTGTGGCATGGGCTGCAGTGAAGTTTCTCATGCTGGAGAGATTATCCACGGGCACCTGCTTTTCAGAGGTGCTGGATAGTAGGTTATAAGGTGGTGCATCTCTTGTGCCTGTGTCCTCAAATGTGGTTTTCTCCTGCATTTGACCTTTTATTGACCACTTTAGTCTTCCTATTCTTTTAACCCAGTAGAAAGAAAATATCCCAGTCTGGTGTTGCTGGACCATGTTTCCTTTGTATTCACCTGGAAGCAAAATGGTCATTCTTCCCTCCTATGGGGACAGCGGGGGGTAAAGTGAAGGTTGTGGGGAAGGGGTTTCCCTCTAACACTGTTCCTCCTTGCAGCGCCGGTTCCTGTTTCCGTTCTTCGACTCGGCGTACCAAGGTTTTGCCTCTGGCAGCCTGGACAAGGATGCCTGGGCTGTGCGATACTTTGTCTCCGAGGGCTTTGAGCTCTTCTGTGCACAGTCGTTTTCCAAGAACTTTGGGCTCTACAGTGAGTGTCTGGCAGTAAGCTGGCCCAGTAGCATCATACCCAGACAGATGGGGCTGGCATGCTGGGGGGCAGGGAGAGCTCTGCTTTGCCATGATGTGTGGGACCAATGGCTCACGTGTCTTGGCTTGTCCACAGATGAACGTGTGGGGAACCTGACTGTGGTGGGGAAGGACGCAGACAACGTGCAGCGTGTGCTTTCCCAGATGGAGAAGATTGTGCGCACCACTTGGTCCAACCCTCCCTCCCAGGGAGCGCGCATCGTGGCAACTACACTCGCTTCCCCGCAGCTCTTTACCGAGTGGTACGTGTTGCTGGGGCCAGTGGAACGGGGGAGGGGAGGGGGCGAGGCTGTCTCCCTGAGTGCCAGGCTTGGCCAGATGGCTCCAAACCAGACAGGTGCCTGTCCTTACGCTCTGCTTCCCACCTGCTGCAGGAAGGACAATGTGAAGACTATGGCAGATCGAGTCTTGCTGATGCGGTCAGAGCTCCGGTCTCGGCTGGAGTCCCTCGGGACCCCGGGCACGTGGAACCACATCACAGAGCAGATCGGCATGTTTAGTTTCACAGGGTTGAACCGTAAGTACCAAGTGGCCTGGTGAAGGGAGGATTGGGTGAGGACAGTTTTGCTGGATGTGAACTGGGTTGAAGCAGTCCAGGCAGGAATCTCTTGGGGACCTCACCGGAGCCCTGGCATCGCTGCCTCTGTGGCTAGGCAGGGATGAAGCATCAGATGGCACCTTAGTGGCCAGTGCTGGAATTTTTGTGCTGCTTGTGAAAGATTCAAGTAGCTCTGATTGGTTCTTTGGGCTTTTCTGAGCTGTGGGGTCACTGCTCTGACCTGATGTCCAATTGTTTCCCCAGCTAAGCAGGTGGAGTACATGGTGAAGGAAAAACACATCTACCTGATGGCTAGTGGGCGCATCAACATGTGTGGCCTGACTACCAAGAACCTGGACTATGTGGCCAAGTCCATCCATGAAGCCGTCACAAAAATCCAGTGAAGCACATGAACAACCAAACTTACATGAAGTCACCAAAGCTGTAGTGCGTAGTCTGTGTCTTTCCCTGCTCATGGCTTGCCTTGTCCCACACCTCTTGGGGTTTAATAAAGATGGGAGCGATAGCTCAATCGGGGATAATCATCTTTTGACCTTTTTGAAGTACCCCTCGTAATATGGTAAGCCAGTGCCCCCAGGAGGGTGGGGGCAGCATGAGCCGCCTTGGCTCTTGTTTGACTGACAGCAGCCTGGTCTTCAGGCACTTAGAGCTGCATCTTTAGCACATCCAAATCAACTCCATGTAACTGATTGGTTTGATCTAGGCAAAGTCTGGTGCCAGTGCAATGCGCTGTGGGATAACAGCCTAATCAGTTGGGATCTCTTACGGATTGTGAACTAATATCACTTGGTAGTATTTTGGGGAGGGGTGAAGCTGTTGCTGGCCTCCCCACTCACCCCCCTCCCCCCCAGGTTCTGAGCCTTATGCAAGCAAACATTTGTAATTGTGAGAATTGCTTCTTTGTGTTGCTGACAGAAAATTAAACCTCCATCTCGGAACACCACCCTTGCCTTGTGTGATGTTGTGCCTTCAGGCTGTACTAGCCTCTTCCCAGGTTGAGGTTAAAGCCTCAACATCCTGGTTTGTCCGCTGGGTCTTACTCAGTTTGTTTCAAGCCTTTCCCTTTCTCCCTTGTGGTGTGTTGCATCTGATCTGCATGGTTGCTTCTAATGGGGCACAGTCCTATTGGGAGAGTATGGTTGAGAGCTCCCTGTGACTCTACGTGAAGCTGACCAGTGCCTCCCATGTCAGTCTTGTGTTCTTTCTACTCCCCTGCCCTGTGCTGCCCAACTTGTCCTGTCTACGTGCTTACTTTCTGGATGGTTGTGTGTTTGTTACCTAGCCATCTGGCCATCTCTCCCTGGCCCAGAGCTCCTGGCCTGCTGATAATGTGTCAAAAAGCAGATCTTTGCTGTTCCTCCTTCTCAGCAGGCCCCTGGTGAACCACCACCTACTCCTCCTGGCCTCATCAGGGCCTGCCAGCAACAGCTTGTGTTTCTGGCACCAAAAAAGAGCTGGGACCATCTGCTTCTGCTCTCTGCAGTCACTGTTCACAGATCTGTTTGTGAGCTGGTATTACCACCTTGACAGAGTAGCCTCCTGCCAAGATCTTGGTGAAGAAAGGGGAACAGCCCCTTTCCTTGCGTCAGTTAGTAATAATAACTGTTGCTCTGATGGATTTTGCTTGTGCTGCAGCTTAGACAGTAAAGGCAAAAATGGTGCCTTGTTCCCTTGCTGCATTTGCAGAGGCAGTGCATGGGGTCTCCTGTTTGTCCTTTTCAGATTGGTGTTCGTGTCACATAAGAGTGAGCCAGAGGCAGCCTTTCCTCTGTGCAGCGCCTCTTGGTGTCCACCCACAGCTGGGTGATGGGGTAGTGGTTAAAGGGTGACTTCTAGGTGTGATCTCAAGAGAAGGAGTTGTAAGGAACCAATTCTGCTTTTGTTATTTCTGACATCCCTACACTTTTATCCTTACAGACATCTAGGTACGGAGCCTGGCCCACCCCACACATGATCTGTACCAGTGCTTTCGTTAGCATTACCAGCCTTGTTTTTCCTAATGAGTGACCTAAATTTCTCCCTTTCTGCGGTATAAGCTCATTACCCATTATCCATTTACCATGGCAACAGAGAACAGATTATTCCTTTCCTCTTTGCAACAGCTTTTTATGTATTTGAAAGCTTCCTCTCTCCCCTTCACGTCCTTCACCAGTTAAGATTAAGTGACCCTGTTTCCTTCAGCCTTTGGGGTAGGTTGTTTTCCAGCCCCTGCTTTCCTCTGGCCTCCTTTCAATTGCTGTGTGTTTCCTTAGAAGGGCAGTGCCCAGACAGGGATGCAATTATTCCCACTGAAGTTTTATCAGCATTGGTGGACTATGAGATTTCTGTCGTTATCTGTCAGGCCGTACTCCAGCATGTGTATCCCGCTATTGTGTTTGCAATGGCATATTAACTCCTGTTCTTCCCCAGTCCTCGTCTGCACTGCTATGGTGTAACTCTGCACGGCCGAGTGCTTTCCTGGCACCAAGAGTGACACGGGCCAGGTTCATGGGGAGAAATTGGGAAGCACTTGCTGACCTCGTCCTCTACCTGCTTCCTTCAGTGATGCCGAGTTCTGTTACTCCAGCCACCTCTGGCCACGGGTATGAGGGCAGCCTGGCCTGGTGGCAGAGGTTAGCGCATCTCTTCCTACACCCATTGACACAGGCAGGGCATCGCTCAGGGAGAAATCACTTTTAATGTTAATATCCCCGTTGCGTTCAGCCTCTACAAAAACTACTGACTGGTCTGTACCAACCCGAAGGCTCCGCACGAGCCTCCCTCGCACAGGCAGCCGTGCGTGGAGAGGAGGATGGTTCAATGCAGCGTGGAGCAGCCCTCCCCAGGGAGGTGGGCTGCGCTCGGCGGTGAGCTGGGCTCCCTGCCCTGTGCCTAGCAGGGGGTCAGGAGCGCCGGGCTGTGTCGATGGTCAGCGTGCGCAAGGCGCTGCGAGTGTGCATGTCACTAGGCATGGCACAAATGTGCACTGGGGCCCTCAGCTGCACGTGGTACCCCCCCAAATAGCACATTCTCCTCATGGTGGAGACCACATCTGTGCAGCACCCAGCACCAAGGGGCTCCAGGCCTCGCTGGGATGGGGATGGTAAATGATGCTAAGGGCAGTTCTGGGTTGGGCCGCCCCTCCCTGCTCTGCCCGCAGGGACACCGTGCCAGACACTTCTCCACCTTTCCTTTTTCCACCTCTTCCTTGAGACCAGATGCTACCAGGGAGCAGCTGGGCAAGGGCCCTCGGACTCCAGCTAGCTGGTCCAGGCGACCTGGGTGGTTCAGCCCCAGCGGGGACACATCCTTTCTCGCCTGGGGATGGGGCTCTGCGCAAGTCCTGCAGGGAGGGGCGGCACGAGCGGACGGACAGGCGGGCAGGCAGCGAGCGAGTGCAGACCTGCTGCTGTTGAACGTGAGCCTCGTGGCAGGAGACCCCATGCTGCAGACCTGCAAGACACACGCGCAGCCTGGTGCAGGCAGCCAGAGCTTGCCCTCTCTGACCTGCTGCTGCTGCTGAAGCCTGCAGCACCTTCCCTAGGCAGGATCAGCGATACTGGTGCAGACACACATCTCTAGCTGTGAAAACATGCGTCAGGGTCTCACTCTGTCTCTGACATCCATGCCTGCCACAAGGGATGCTGCTACATTCCTTGACCCTGCTCCAGCCCCCAGCAACATGCATGCCTGCACGGGCTCCAAAGCACATCGTCTGGCTTTGCTGCTTGAAACTTGATTTTACACTATTAAAATTAAGTGACCTTCCATTTGCTGGGGAAGGAATATTGTGCCAAGAGGCAGGTTCCTACCTTCAGTCTGCGTGGGCCTCCAGCACTATGCTCCAGCCACACTGCTGCTCAGGTGATTAATGGGGCGAGATTGGAGCTCTCCTCTGGTGTCTTCTCACCCTCCAGCGATGACCGCTGCTTGCGCCCACCTGCAGCAACGAAGGTGCCTGGGGTGCTGGGGGCCAAGGATGCTCAGGACAGGGGGTGCATAGGGTTGGGTCAGGACCAGGTGGCTGGCTCTGCTTGAGCTAGCCCTAGCTGCAGTTTTGCCTGCTGCTGGGGTGCTGCCACAGAACCAGGCTGCCCCCCTGCTCCACACCAGCCCCATGCAGGGTGTCCCTAGGACGTGGCTGGGGAGCAGCCAGCCCAGGCAGCTGGGTGCTAGGGCAGAGCTCTCCCCTGGGTGCTCTCTCCCCGGGTCGGTCACTCACTGAGGGATCTCAGCAGCCTCCTGCCCAGCGTCTCCTCAGAGCTGCTCGGCGATGAGCTGGTCCCAGCCTCTGTGCCTGGGGACTCTGCCTCCAGGACGGTGCTGCAGCACTCACTGTCTGCAAAAGCCCAGTGTGGCTGCAGCGCCCCGGTGCCCCGTAGCCCTTGCAACCCCCAGGGTCGCATGTGTACGTCCCCCAGCCAGACTCACTCTGACGCTTGCTGTTCTCCTCGTTGTCAGCCAGCTCCTCCTGGATGAAGGGGATGCCCTCCATGCGCAGGAACACGGACTCGCTGGGACTGCGCAGCCCCTCCGAGCGGCTGCCTGCAGGGAGACAGGGCAGGCGTGGTAGCAGGGCAGGGAGGTGCTGTGCCCTGGGGCAGGACACAGCAGGCTGCCAGCCTCTGCAGCAGGTCCCAGTGCCAGGGACCCCTGGGAGACAGGAGCACATGGCAATGTGGAATAATGTGCCTGCACACTTGCACGTGTGTGTGTGTGTGTGTGTGTGTGTGTGTGTGTGCAGGCACAGAACAGCGTCCACAGGTGTGTGCAAACACGCACGCGCCCCAGGCCATGTGCAACTGTGTCTCGACAGTGGCATGCCTGTCATGCCAGCAGGTCCCAGCACAGCCACCCCCAGGGGACACACAGCATTGGTCTGTGGCAGGGAAGGGACGCTGCTGGGTGACTCACACATGACACTGTTCTTCTCGTTCAGGAGGGTGGTGGGGTCCTCCTTGGGTGTCTGTGGGGTTCCCCGCGTGGTTGAGGCCTTGGTTGAATCCCGGTCAAAGGCCTCCATGTCGGGGGACTGGGGCGAGCTGTCCATGCGACTGGCCACCAGCGCGTTGTGGTACTGCTGCCGGGTGACCTGGGCACACAGACATGCATGCCCACCCCAGTGGGCACCAAGCCCTACCTGGACTTCCCGGTGACTTGGTGACACCAAACCCTGGGAAGCAGGAGTGAGGGACTCCCCAGCACCCACTGGGCACCCACCAGGCTCCCAGGGCAATGCAGGGTGAGAGGGTGCCTAGGCAGGGGGTGGCTGGGGTGGGACAGTCCCTGCCAGCCCAGAAGTACCTTGACAAACTGCACATCGCAGAGGATGTGAACGGAGTAGTCGGGCGTGTAGATGTTGTTGCTGCTGCTGTGGAGCTGCGTGGTGCTGCCCCCGTAGTCGTTGTGTTCCCGGTTGGGGGACTCGGAGCGGTTGAGCCCGCTGCACCGTGATGGTGACCTGTTCACTGCAGGAGAGGACAGCGGAGAGGCAAACACTTACTCTCACTCGTGGTGCTGCTTGTGTCCCTGGTACTGGTGCAGGGCCAGGGTGGACCAGTCACCTCCAGCGGCTGTCCCCCATGCACACTGGGGCTGGCAGGGGCCCTACAGGGACCTGCGGGTGGCTGGGGGGTGGGGTGGGGTGTGTGTCTTCCTCAGTGCACACTGGCAGCAGAGGCTCCGTGCCATGCCAGTCCCACGCAAACCAAAGGGACCAGGCAGGCAGGCATCTGACCTGGCACCAGCAGGAGAGGTTAGGGCTGCTGCCTGCTGCCTGCCTGTCACACTGACTGACTGACAGCTCCCCTGCTAACGCAGACCTTCTGCATGGCATTTGGCACGAATTCTCCTGGTTGCAGCTGGCAGCCCATGGGGTTTACTTAACCTGCCTCGAGGGCACACTCCTGTCTACCCTGACTCCAGAACAGGAGCAGAAGATGCCACAGCAAGCTGGCCCATCATTCACATTGACTGATGGCCTCTGACCATGGTGTAATGGATTTTGTGTGGTCAGTGATTTATTAGGGAACATAGGCAGCTTGTTCCTTGCATGGGTGACGTCAACATCTTGCTGACTTTGCTCTGCTGCTAAAACGCCCTTCTATTACCCAGATTGCCAGAAAGCAAGCAAAGCAGAACAGCGTACATGCAGGGCTGTGGGTAACCGTGGTCAGAAGCAGCAAGAAGCAAGAAAACCCAAGCACTTAGTGCAGGAAATTACAGAACTTCACACCAAAGAAAGCCTGAGCAGTCCATGGGTCCCCCTTGTTCCCATCCCATTCTTCCTGGGGTTTGCATCATACCGGGGAGGCTGTGGCAGGGACAGGGCTGCTGTCCCCTATCTGCCACCCATGCTCCAACCCTGAAGGGCTGCCCGGTGTGGTGTGCTGTGGTTGCTTCTCTCCTGGTGCTGCCCACCATGCAGGGTGGAGTGAGCTTGCTGTACCATGCACAGAGATCTGGAAAGAGCCTGGCACATATCTGCAGGTCCCTGACAAAGCCATGTCCTGTTACCTGGAGAGCCAGCTAGGGAGTCCCCTCTGCTGAAGGCAAAGGTACGGGATACGGAGACGGGCACTGCAGAGAGAAGGAGGGGGAAGGAAAGGAGGGGATGGGGGAGGGCAAGGGATGGAGGTAAGGGTGGGGGACAGACCAAGAGGAAGAATGAGAAAAAGAATCATGTGCCAGCAGCCCTGGGCCAGGCTCCCACCACTACCTCCAGCATCCCTTCCCACCCTTCTTACTCCCTCCTGCTTCTGCTTTGGGGAGACACTCGCCAGCCCCGGGGACAGGTACACAGACTTGAATGCTGTAAATCAACAGACTGCTCTGAGACCAGGTGAGAGGAGGTGAGGCTTGGGGGGACCAGCTCCTGCCAGGCCTGTCTGCACAGCCACGGTGTGGGCAGAAAGCATCTTCCTCACATCGTCTGAGTGCTGGCACCCTGCTCCAGCCCTTCGCCAGCCACTGCAAGGAGAGGGGACTTTATGGTCACCTTGTGCCACCTAGGAGATGGGCAGAAGCTAAATGAAGTCACCCTGCTTGGCATCTGGGATGCTTCTATGTGTGCAGGCAGCTGGCAGAGAGGGAATGTGCTCTGCAACAGCCCTTGTCTCCACACAGCCCCACAGCTGCAGGCAGGGGCTGGCAGGAGCCCCTCAGCATGATGCAAAGCAAAGGCATTCACGCCCAGCCACCTGCAGCTCCCTGCAAGGCTCTGGGTCTCAACAGACTTTGGGTGATGCCGAGAGGAGCCACCCACCGGGAGCTGCTCCATGTGGGAACCACAAGAAGCCAGGACCTATTGCCACAGAGAGGGCACATGACTGGACGTTCACTTTCCACATTTTATTGCCATGGGTTACAGCAGCAGTGACAATTTCAGGGGCAGGCGTTCCCCCTCCCTGTGACTTGCTGCCTGCAGGGAGCTGCCCCGCTGCCCTCCACAGCATTCCTGGGCCATGCCACAGCAGTGCAGGCCTCTGTGGGGGAGCATGGAGAGACTGGCATGCAACGTGAGCAACGCACTCATTAATACCTCCTGATGCTCCATCTTTGCTCTCACTGCTGGCAGCACCCACCTCAAAAGCGGTGGGAGAACCGAGCCCGCCACTTCCTCCAGCCACAGCCTCACTTCCCCCAGCTGCTGGCCCTCCTGCCCAGGCCACACTGCCCTCCCTCCAGCCACTGTGCCCGCAGCATGGCTGCAACGCTCTAGGGACTGTCCGCTGCCTACGTGATTAATGTTTTTAAATTGCTTCGAAGGTAAAACCCTCGGGGAAATTTGCTCTGCAGCCTCCTCCTTCTGCTCTCCCCACTCCTGCCCCAGTAAATCCTGTTCCATGTTCTCCCGTGGACTGAAACCTTCTGCAAATAAAAGTCCAGGCAAAGGCACCAGCACAAAGTGCTGCCCAGAACAACCTCATCCAGCCAGGAACAAAGGACAGGTTGCTAACCACCAGCGCTCACTCCCTGCCCTCACTGCCCAACCCGCCGTGGGGCTGGTTGTGCCGGGTCTCTGCTGCCGCACGCCTGCCCTGGCTGGCAACACCAAAGATCACCTGGTGATAAAAAGGTTGCATAACAATGGTTAATTAATAACTAATTGTTAAATGTTCAAGGGAGATGCCTTGCAACCTCTGCCTCCCACCCTGCCCCCTTGCTGGCCAGGGGCGCGGCACTGCACACGTCCTGTGGCAGGCAGGGGTGGCTGGATGGCAGAAAACATCTCGTGACACAGCGTCATGCATGAGCACGGGGAGCAAAGGAGCCCTGAGTGGCAGTGTCCTGGCGGGCAGCACTGCAGACACGCATGGCCACACCGGCACAGCTCCCACCGTGGCTCATGCCCTGCCTGTCCCGTGGCCCGCAGGCAGCACCCGCTGCCTGAGCCCCAGCGGGGCCCTGGGGACAGTCACCAAGGGCATGGCAGCATTGGGCCATGCAGCAATGTCCCAGGGGAAAACAGATGCTTTATTTATTCCTTCTGTCTAAACCAAGCACACTGTGGACACACAAGGGAGCAGGAATGCACACTGAGGGGTTAATCCAGCCGCCCACGAACCACCCTTTGGAATGGAAGCAAAGCAGGCAACAAGAAACAGGTGAACTCTAGAGCTGCACAAAGACTGGAATGCATGGGACTGACAGTCACCTGCCCCAAGGGTCTCTCCCTCTTCTCTCCATGACTTCTCCTTAGTGGGGTCCTGTTTTGACTAGGCACCCTGCGCATCCTTGGCTTACCACTAGCACTGTGACATCTAGGGTTTAGGATGAGGGCTGTGCCAGACTGTGGGTGGGCAGCACCTCTGCCTTCTCCCAAATCTCCAGGCACTAAACATTTGCAGGAGTGATCAGCAAAGAAGGTGGGGGGGCTCACTGGCTCCCCTGACCAGAGATCCCTCTTAACCCCTGCAAGCAGGGGATCTCCTCATTAATCCATCAGCTCTGCAGGCAGGGAATTCAGTGGCACTGGAGCATCTACTTTTAACTCAGTTAACTTCCCCCCCCCCGAGCTCATAGGTAAATTGACCCATCTCTGCAGCTCCCAAGCAGCCCCTGTTCCCCTGGCACGGGACCCACGTTCAGCTCGTGCTCTGAGCCTCAGGAATGCAAATGGATCCAGAGGTGTTACACTGAGACCAAGGTGCACCGTGCCAGAAGTCACAGGGTTTACTGCTCCCATCTGCGTGGGCACACTGCTGCCCATGGGCAGTGCCCCTTGCAGTGCCAGCCGTGCTGGGATGCATCCACAGGGATCCAGCACATGGCTAAAACCTCAAAGGGACCTCAAAGTCCTTCTGTGGGGACTCTGCTAAATCAGCCCCTCAGAATGTTGTTTGTTCACCAAGTTTTTTAAAGGGTGTGACCCCAGCACAGAGCCCAAGCTGCTCTGCAAGGGGTGCAAACCCATCCCTCCTCCAGCCAGCTGCTGCTGCGGAGGAGAGGTTTTAGAGCCCCAGACTGTCCCAAAAGACTTACACAGGAAGGAGGATCCAGCCAGGCTGCCCACCTTCCGCACGTCGTTATCTGAAATGACAGTCAGAGGTGTAGGAATCGCAAAGAAAGGGCTCCCGCCTGGCCTGTGCCCCACAGCAGGGCCACCCCACACCATGGCCAGCACTTTCTGCTGGCCACCAGCTGGCTTAGCCCCATGGAGGCTGCAGAAGCAAAGGCAGGGCTGGATGGAGCCCGCAGAGCCCTTACCTGAGGAGACAACAGCCATGATGGCGGGGACGCCGTAGTAGGTGAACGCTCCGTTCTCAAACCGCAACCCTTCCTTGCCAACCTCCACCTCCACTTTCCCCTGGAAGGAGAAGGAAAACCTGCTCAGACAGGCACCCTGCGCTCCTGGTCACCGACCCACCCAGGGCTGCAGGGACCTCCACTATCCTGTACGAGAAGACGGGCACCTCCGCTGGCAGAAGGAGCCGAGAGCAAGGTGGTAAGGAAAGACAGGCCACCCCCTGCCACCCTCCACTCGCTGCTGCCCCAGGCACCTGCAGGATGAGGACAAAGTAGTCGACGGGGCGGTTGCGCTGGTAGAGGTAATGTTCCGCTGCCTTCTTGTTCTTTCGGTCGTACTTGAGCTCCTGGATGACGTTGGGGTGTTTCAGGAGCCGCAGCAGGATCTTCTCAGAGAGGTATGGGGACTTGAAAGGCTCCACTTCTAGAGGGGAGGCAACACATGCTCGCTCAGTGGGGTCAGGGCTGCAGGGAACTGCTCATCCTCTGAGCTGCACGGCCTCAGCCTCAGCACCCTGCTGCACAGAGGGGACCCAAACACAGACCGACGATGGTGGAGCAGCAGGATGCCCAGGGTAGGGGTCCAGACAGGTGGAAACTGCTCGCTGATGGGGGAGCCCAACCCAGGAACAGCTCAGGGATGCCCTGCAAGCTCGTGCTGCTGCCAGGAGACACAGGGCTTGCACAAGGGCAAAGGTACCTGTTGCCATGAACCGATGCGTAGCCAGGAGGAGCTGCGGGGAGATCTTCACCTTCATCTCGCTGTCTGAGAGCCTGAAGATGGAGAAGTCCTGGGGCTTGCGTCCCCGGTGGGGCACCCGCTCCTTCTTCCGATTGTCCGCTGCAGGGCAGAAAGCAGAGCAGTCTCCTGCCTGCAGCAGCCACAAAGCCACTGCAGCTGCAGGGCCCCATACCACATGCACACGTATATAGAGAGGCACGTCTTGCTGCACCCTATGGCAGGGCTGCTGCGGAGCAGCAGCTGGAACAGCGAGGTGCACAAAATGTGCCATGCATCACAGCCCTGGGAGCAGCTCCCTAGGGAGGGAGCAGGGTGGTGAAACATGCTTCTTTCTCAGAACAACTCCTGGGTTGTCCTGGCTGGATGCATCACCCAGAGCTGGAAAGGAGCTTGGGAACCACCCATGGGCACTTCACGCACAACACACTGGTCCCTGGGTCAGGCCCTGCTCAGCCATTGGCTGCTGATGCTGGTGCTTTTCTATCTGAAGCATTCAAGACTCCCTGACACCTGACCAGCATCTCCATCATTCTTGTCTTTCCCACCATGACTGTGAATTGCTCTGGGGAAGGATCATGTTTTTTTCTGGCCTGTTTCCTACCCACATGTCTGTCTGTCTGTGCGGGGTCCCACCCTGGCTCCTGCAACCACAGCAGCTGCTCTGGGACACTAACTGTACAGGTCTGTCTCATCCAGGATCTCGGACTTGATGATCTCCTCAATGACATCCTCCAGGGTGACAATGCCCATCACCTCGTAGAACGGGTCTCCTTCCCCTTCGTTGTTCACTCGCTGCACGATGGCCAGGTGGGACTTTCCTGCGGGGGAGAGCAGAGCAGCCGTGAGACTCCCACTCCTGGTGAGAGGGGTCCCCAGCACAGCAGGCTGGCAGGTGGACAGGGCTCGGTGGGAGGCATGGATCACAGCCAAATCTCACAAACAGCCACTGTCATCCAAATGCACCCCAACCATGCTAACCCAAGGAGAAGGGCTGAACACACAGCCCAGCCTAACAGGGCTGCTGCTCCCCAGGCTTATTTCTAGGTGTCACAGGACTCTGTCTGGCTCTTTTTTTGGTGCCACTTGCTTTCTTTACCTAGGAAATCTGCTGCAAGTCACTCTGTTTAGCTCTTTGACAGCCTCCTGTGCAGGAATGAAGTGTACATTACATCAGGTGCTTCTTACTTACCCTCGGCTTCATTGGCACAAGATAACTCTAACAGAGTAATGAGACAGAGTCCTCCAACACATAAATGTGAGTGTGTCCTTGGGCTCTACTGGTTTCCCTCATCCTCCTGCTGTTTTCCCATTCTGTTGTTAATTATCTTTCCTATCAAATTGCCAGGCACAGCTCCCGCACATCTTTCTATCCATCACTGTCTGGGCTGATTCTAAAGCTTTTCTCAAAATACGGGCAAAGCCTCCAGCTCCTCGGAGCAGCAGCTGGTTTTAATGCAGAAATGTGTATGTTTGCAGCTTTCAGCCCAGCTCCTGCAGAACTCTTGGGTGAACCATCTGGACACAGAGGCTGAACACTTTTCAAGCCATCAGCTTGCACCTGAACGTCTTCTCCAAACCCTGCCCCTGACAGCACCTCCTCTCTGTTACCTTAAGCAGACTGGGACCGGGACCTTCAGCTGCACTGATGGTGACTTCTGCCTGGAAGGAGTTTCAGCTTTCTCACTTGCCCCAGTGAGCTGGCAGCTCTGCTGACACATTCTCAGGCTTCTTGCTTTTGGCATACTTGAAACATCGCTATTTGTTTTCGCACATCCTGCTCTCTGTAAGCTGTTTTGACTTCTTCAACTTCTCCCTTCCTTCATTGTCTGCTCTGGTTTATGCTCCTGCTCAGCAGCTTGACCAGAACCTGACTTCCAAGCCACAAACAACTTCTGGGTTTCTAGCTCCAATGTATTCTTGGACCTGCCAACAAACAGCACTGGTCTTACTGCCCCTGTGGCTCCCACACTACTCAGCAGCGCACACAGGTTCTGAACCTCTAGTTTTCCATAAAATGTTAAAAATGTCCTTCATCGGCCCCACAGCCAACAACTTTCCCTCTCTCTCTTTGCTCTGCGTGCCTGGGGTCTCCTCTTGCAATGCCTGCACAAACCCAACTGTACCATGGGCACTGCAGGGACCTCTAGAAACCTGCAAACACCTTATTTTCCCCACGGGCCCAGAGCTGAGGTCCTTGAACAGCAATGGTCACCCAAAAGGGCAGCAGGTCCCTTCTGCTATGCCTCTGCATCTGCTTCTCCCATAAAGACTCTCTAACAAACTCGCCTGCTGCTCTGGACAAGGGTGTGCGAACAGTGCTTATGCATAAAGACGCCGTAGGGGTGGGCTCCTCCCTGCTGCACAGCTCCCTCCTCACCCACTGGTGCCTTCTGGCTCATCCCCATGGAGGTGACGGGACGAGCACATCCAGGGCAGCCCAGCAGTCCCACCAAACACATCTTACTGGGGACCATGAAACCTTCAAATAACCCTGCCCTGGATTTAAGACAAGCAAACGACACTTCTCAGCTGAAGATCAGCACTACACATTTCTCACAGAAAAGCTTGGGCATTTTCCACAGTATAAATCCCCTCCTCCTCATACCAAGCTTTTATTGCAAGATTTCAGAGAGCAGCTCGCTGCCTCCCACGCCTACAGAATTAGAAACAAGAACATAACATTGCATCAAGTAGCACTGAGGTACACTTTAAAAACCCAAATCAATAGCCTTGGGGCATTGAAAATTCAACATGTTCTTTGGACCAGCCTATTTCACTCCTTTTTGTACATGGATTTGTACATCTTGTCTGTTCAGTGGGTAATAAAGCAACACGGCTTCAGACTTAAAAAGAAAAAAGCAGCAGAATTGGCCATAAGACAGCAGCAACAGCTACGTTTCATCTTAGCAAAGTCCAGCTTTTGAAAATGTCTCCTTTGCCAAACTCCACTCCCAAACATTGGGGCCATCTGGTCTCTTACAAGTCCTTGGGTGAGTGAGGAGAGGGAAAAAGTTATTTCTTTTGGCCAAAAGCTTGTTGTTAATGACATTTACATGCAACCCAAAACCACTGAGCCCTTACAAAAAGCTTAGGTGCTACTTAAAGGCAGTCAGAGAGTAATGGAGGCAATTCTTTTTTTGGCCAAACACTTAGATCAACACTGTAATTTACTCTAGAGCAGCTTCAGAAAAATGTGATTCCAGCTACATGTTCATGTAGCAGCAAATGAGATTATTTAGAAATAACCCAGCACTGCTATTCTGGAAGGAGACCCACGGTTTCACTGCACTAGGGGCAGAGCCAGGAGGGCTGTTAAGAGTGCTCAAGAGTTCTTTATTTTCACAGAAAATAAACACTTACAGCCAAACTATAAACCCCTAGGTTTAGGTTTCCAGACTAATACCACATTAGAGATGGAGCAGGTACCCAGTGATGGAAAATCATTGCAATTCACGTGGTCGCTCCTGGCCCACACTGAGTAAGCTGATCCTAGCCCCTGCCTGGCCAGCTAATCACAAAACACCCCAAAACCCGCTCCCATCCCTGGCAGAGCTGGGTGCAAATGACTGCTGCTTCCAGCTGGCCCCTGCTGGGACAGGGCTGACCTGCCCTGATTTCCCACCTGAGGGACATGAAATCGTTTGCAAAGTCCCGCCCTCCAACCCGGCTGAGTCCTGGGTCTCCTCCTACCACTTTTCTAACAGGTCCTCTACATTTGGCTGTAAGGGTGGTGGGGATTTGCAGGTGCCCTGGCTTATGGTCATGGCTTGTTCCCTCGTGGGCTGGGGATGCTGCCAAGCTCAGCTGTATACCCCTGCCTGGCCCTGGGAGCTGCTATACTTGCACAGAGTAAAAGCAGTGGCTTTTGGAGCAGGTACGAGGGCAGAAGCTGGGCTATTTTATGAGGCGGAAGCAATATTGACGGGAAGGTGGCACAGGGACAGACTCAGGGACATCAGAGGGCTCACGTTCTCTTTGCCAGCCACTACCCTGCAGGTCTGCCTCAATGGGAGTACGACAGAGAGAGATAAATCACTTAAGCAAAACCCCAAACTTGATCTAAACCAACTTTAAGACCTGTAAAATGGATTCCAAAAAACATGCTATTGTAACCATTACTTGATAGCTCAAATGAAATGAACTATAAGGGTGAGCTGCTTCCCCGCTAGCAAGCTGTCACATATGAATTTTACAGGGCTATCACTGATGCAGGAAAACACAAGTGAAACACTTGAGAATCAAAGCCGTGGTTTGGCAAATGCTAGAACAAACGGGCAATTAACTTCACTTGTGTGAATAGCTCCCCCAGCCTCCGCAGGACTGCTCTCGCACAGGAAGTCTATAGGTGATTAAGTGTCTGCTCAGCATGGGATACAACTGTACTAAATTCTTTATGAGCTACATGAAATCTGCTCTTTTCAAACAACTGCTTCAGTAGAAAGTGAATGCCTCAAAATGCTAAATTACAGAGCTAATATAAACAGCGGAAAGCTTCCGGATGTAGCAAGCAGCTGAACAGATATCCAAACCTTTTATGCCCATTTTCAGGAGCCTTGTTTTTCATAGGTACATAAATGACCTTGGACTCATAGATCCACCTCAAAGCATCCTCCCCAATGGGAGAACAGGGTCTAAACACATGGAAATGCCTTTATTTGTGGGAAAGAAAATGCTGTTGGCTGCAAATATAGCCCAGACTACTTCCTTATCTTTTTTTTATGTAGGTGCTCTGCCAGAGGAACGTTAAAGATGCTTTAGCCTTGTCTCTTGTTCAACAGGATGAGCACTCTAAGCATGAAATCTATTTTAATGAATTTTATGGTAAGATCTAAAGCTGTTCCTAGGAGATCAAAGGCACAGGCACAAGCTACAAAATGGAAGGAAAAAAAAAAAAAGGGTAATTGGTAAATAAGGTCGATTTGTGAAACAACCATGATGTAACTGAAATCTATTTTCTGTGTGCTTTTTATCAGAGATCTCACCAGGGCCAGGGGCTGCCAGCATCTCCGTGCCCCCTTGCAGACCTGCATCTGAAGCAAGTGGGGACCCTGATTTGAACTTCTTGAACTGGAAATGTGAGCGTGTTCTTGTGTTACCACGACTTGGCACCAAGGGTGAAACCGCATGCCTGAGGAGTTGCACTTGGAGGCAATGAACATCTACACCTATACAGGGGGCAAATAACCAGAAGGCTGTGAGAGCACCCAGCTCTATGGGGAATCAGAGCTATGCGAAGGGAAAACTGTAAATCCTAACCTAATCTAGACCTTCCTCTGGATGAAGAAGAGAGAGATGAGAACTTCATCTGTTTACGTTGGTCTCTAGCAGAGTATAAAAGC
This sequence comes from Leptosomus discolor, assembly GCF_034619465.1. Lineage (NCBI taxonomy): Eukaryota > Metazoa > Chordata > Aves > Leptosomiformes > Leptosomidae > Leptosomus > Leptosomus discolor. The sequence continues at coordinate 16,571,548 of NC_141396.1, read as the reverse complement.
CTTTCTCATACTCTCCTTTGGTGCTTTTCCTAACCCCAGGGAAAACTGGGGAAAAGACAGAATATTTGGAATAGCTGATGCATTACCATTGACAAAACAGATCAGGAGGGTAAGGGGGAAGATTAGAGAGGACACAGAGTCTCATCTTCCATCTGTTGTACAACAGGGTTCTGATCTGGGTATGACCCTGCCTGCCCACAAATGGTGGGTCCTCTTGCAGGTTACTTGGAGCCTAGGGAAGCCTACAAGGATGCCAAGGCTTTCTGAAGCTAAAAAACTTCTGAAGAGCCAATGCATTAGTGTCTCTAGCATAGGCCATTTTATTCTTTCCCATAGCTCAGTCTGAAGGTGCCTTTGACAGCTGCCAAGAGGGAGATGGCTGGATGGATGCCCTCTCCCCCAAGGACATGGCTCTCCTCTTGCTTTGCTGAACACCTCCCTGGTGTAGGCCTGCTTCTGCGCTTGCTGGGGTGGGGTAAAGCAGCACAGGATTCACACAGTAAGATTTATCACAGTTTTGGGGGAAAAGCAAAGTAATGTTTCAGGCAGAGTTGCAGCATGAGTCACTGAAACCATCTTTTGTGTATCAGCACCTCACCCACTCTCTGCCTGGCAATTGCCCTTCAGGGGACGTGTAAGGGGATAGTTCCTGGGTAACAAACAGCTCCTCAACCCATACAACTGGCTAGGGAGGTCATTGCTTCAGGCCATCAAGATAGTGGTTACCATCCTTGCAGAAATCTCTTGAAGGCCGACTTAAATTTCAAGCCGTGCTTTGTGCTTGCAATGACCACAGGCTCAGAAGGATAGTAAGGAAAGCAGCTGAAATGGTCCCGACCCAGTTCCTGGCAAGTGTAGGCAACTTTTCCAGCTACATTCAATTTGTCTGATAGAGGCTGTGGAGTATTTTGAAAAGCAAAGACAGACCCTAGGGCAGAGCTGTCCTCCACAGGACAGGCTGTTTTCCCTGCTAAGCCAGGAAGTTTGTTTTTGCAGACTTTACTTTTAGTAACTCTTAAAAGATGCCAAACCACAGAAGGCTAATTTGAGTTGCACCTCAGCCTCTGCCCTGCTACATCAAAATGAGCAAAAGAGCAAATTTCTACTGTTCTTCTGACAGAGGAAAATTACTTGCTGAAAGGTCCCACTGCTCTATACAGACTCCCCCAGGAAATCAGTCAACAAAATCCACAAACGACTTGAAGAATGGGTAAGACTATGGCTTCCCAAAGGCACTACAGAATGAGGATGTGGACCTCACAGAAGAGCTCGCTATGAGGACTGATATCACAGGACTGAGGCTGCAACATGCTTTGCTTTGGTTATCTTCTAGGGATGGAGGAGAAACAGACTGCATCACCCACAGCATTTCACACTGAATGAATGCATAAACTTTTCCTTTGAGCTCCATATTCCCAAGGTGAAGTTTTTCCTACTGGGACCTCATCTGCCCCTCTAGCTTTAGCTTGCTAAATATGGTGCAGCTATCTCTCCGGTGTATTAGGTATTTCCTCCTGGGAGCCTAGAATAAAGCTAGGTATTCTGAGACGTACCAATACAAATTGCCAAGAAATTGTCTCAAATTTTTGTCACTCCTTCTGTAGTTTCAGCTTCTTTCAGGCTGCTGGTGGCAAAGTTACCGTACTGGTATGTATTTTCTTATTTCTAGAGAAGAGGGGACACATTTTGTGTAGGGTCCTCCATTTAGCACTTGTATGTAAATGATGCACAACTCTGCATGCCTTCTATAATGACTCTGTCTAGCTTGCCTCAAAAGATGGCAAATTATTTCTCATTATTTATGAGTTCATTCCACTTAGTTTTGATGAGAAGATAAAGACAAAACCATCTTCTAGCACAAGTATTTCCTTCAGCTGGACCTGTCTTACGCTGCTGTAGCATTGTTTTTCAGCGCTGTTTTTGCAGCTGCCCTCCTCTTTTGGGCTGTGGGTGGAAGCCCAAGCTATCCTCTTGTAGGCAAGCCCCCCTTTAGTCCCCGCTGCTGTTTGCAGCCATCTCTGAGTTTTTCCCAATTCCCATTAGTGCCCCCAGTTTAACCATCTTTCTCCAGGAATTAGTGCCAGAAGAGACATCAAACAATGCCAGCAGCAGCAGGCTTGTGAAGGGTTTGATCAGTTGTGCTATGATGGGGCAAAGGCCATATTTTGTCAATATCAGGAGCTCGCAGCCGCTGTAACCACACTGGGCCATTCTAGGGGCTACTGAACTGTATGCTGCAATTTTCATACAATTTAAATGTTTTGTCAAGCTAACGCTACAAAACTGCCCTTCCCCAGGTCCGTGAAGGGTAACTCCATCTACACAGGGTCCTGCTGGAGGAGAGGGATTTGTGACTCATCTACGGATTAAACTCCAGGTGGATATCAATGCATCTTAATGGAACTGAGCTCAAAGGAGGTTTGGTGTGAGCATACCTAGAAACTAATGAAGGACAACTTCCTTCAAACCCTGCTATAAAAGACCAGAGAGGAAAAAAAGCTGATCATCTTCACAGCTACGACAGTGTAACGAGAGAAAAGAAATGCATCAGGTAAACAAGTATAACGGTGTAATATTCGTGAGTAGGAAGAGAGACAGAAAAGGGAGAGTGCTGCTGAAGGTGTGAGCAAGAGTCACAAGGTGCTGTATTTAATCATCCCTTGACATTTTCAGCAAGAAAGAACAAATGTCTGTGTACTATTGCAAGGAGCTCTGGTAGTGAAATTGTTGCTTATACATTATGCAAAAAAATGACATTATGGGCATAGTGGATGTGGCAGAACATTAATCACTAGTGAAACAGATCAGAAGTATACACTGCTATCCAGGAAAGAAAGAAATAAAATGTGACAGGTATTTTTCATAAACACTGTAATAACAAAAAGAAATAAAGGATACAGAAACTGTTTTGAGTTAATCATGTGAGAAGGAAAAGGAAGCTGGCAAAGTTTCTCTAGAGGTTTGGCAGGGGCCTAAGGACCTGGAGATGGTTATCAACGCCGTCCTTACCAGAGACTTTAATTTCCTAGAAAGAGACTGGGCCTTATCAGTGGGAGCATTTGCTGTCCTGCAGGCACCCTGGATGTGTGAAGTGATGAATGCCTTCATTAAGCACTCGCTCAACCAACAAGCAATCAGCCTACTCTCTAATTAGTGGAGATGTCACAGAAGACCTGGCCATGGAAAGCAACCTTGATTGGATCAAACAAGATACTTCATCATAATTCAAATGGACACAGAAAAGGAAACAGTGATGAAGATTCTTAATTACAAATGGGAAATCTTTATTTTAGAAATTAAATAGCCAAGTGAACAGGGCTAAAACAGCAGTGGATGGGACTGAAGGCAGCTGGGAGCGAAGATCTGTCGCAATGCAGGAGCTGGCACGGGAACCTGTGTTTAGAACTGGGAAAAGAGCGGTTAGGAGGGGTTCAGGGCTGGCCTGGGGGGTGGTGATCTACAAACACAGGGTGCTGGGGGTGACCAAATGCCTACAAATAGGGGAAAGATGAATCGGAAGAGAACAGCAGCACCTGGGGAGAAGAACATTTGGGGGAAGAGCTAGAATTGCTAAACACCATGCTGAGTTAGATACTAAGGCTAAAAGCAGGCTTCTCAGCCATGTAATTTAGAAAACACAAGGAGAAATTAGGTGGGAACAGAAATAAGTTTTAGGGAGAGCTGTATGTAGGGGCTGCAGCAAAATGCCCCAGAAGGCCATGACAGCAAACAGATGTAAGGAAGGAAGAGCCTGAAGCGAAATGCCAAGAGTTCAAAGGAGCAATGCTGAAGAAGGACGGATAATCTTCATTTGAGATTAACGTGAAAGTGCAGGCAGGTAGCAAGGCTTGTTAATGCACTTGTCAGCTCAGGGAGCAACACACAGAGGACATCCCTGTTGAAGCAGGGCAGAGAGGATGACAAGCAAAGGGCAGTGAGCTAAGCAACCACAAGTTCATTTCTATAGGTCTATTGATCCATAGGGTACCAGGCTGTAGAGCAAATTTGGAGGGGGAAGTAGTTAAACACATCAAAGTAAATCAGATCAAGTGCAGGGGAGGCTGACCAAGGGGGACTGTCCCAGTCATCTGACACCTTTGGTAACACCAAATCCTCTAGACAAGGGAGAGGTAGCAGAGACCTCCGGTGAACTTGAGTAACGTTGTAGTATCATGCAGGAAGCCACAGCTAAGGAACTGCGAACCACATAAGGAATTAGGAAGAGGAGAGACAAATGGTTCTGTTAGAAAAGGCATTGGTCCGAGGCGGGGGGGGGGGGGGGGGCGACTACTGCAGCTCATGAAGGTTGAACCCAGAGAGCAATCTTAATGCTTTTGCTAATGGTCTCGGTATAAAACCCAGGAATTTGCTGTTTTGCAGTGTTGGGAGTCTCCAGTCATGCTGAGGGGCAGAGAGGGTAGGTGTTGTGTGCCACACAGAACTCCTCTCCCTGTGATCCCAAGAGGTGGTGGGGACACCGATGTGCATCTCCGGAGAGGATACTGACCTGCATGTATCCACCGATCACTTTCCTGGCACACAAGAAACGTCCTATCCTCCCCTCCTCCCAGCTCTAAAAACGAGCACGGAGATGACTCACAGAGAGGCTTTCTCTGTATCTGGGATGAACCAGGTTGGCCTTTCTCACATGATCAGCTCTGCCTGCGGCAGAGCAGCCCCAGGCAGCCCCGGAGCCGGGTGCTATCCTCCCGCATTACATCATGCAGGATGTCACCGCTGCAGCCATTTCTTAAAGACTCACTCACCACGGTATGACATACCGAGTAACAAGCAGCAAAACACATTTCCCAGCGGGGGGAAAAAACACATGCTGTGTGTATTCTCAAGGTATGGCTAATGAAATACAGCTCTCAGCATCTCTGGGGCTGCTGGCAGCTGCTGCATTACGAATACAGTCACAGCTGCAAAAAAGAAGTACATCTCTTTCTAAGAGTTTAGGCTTTTCTGCTTCCTTCAAACCACTTGCACAGAAACACTTTCTAGACCTGCTTCTCACTGCCAAGCTGAAAACGCCAGAGTGAAGTAACAAGATGCGATCTCCTGCCATAAACTCCTCCACACAGAACAGATCAGAGAATGCTGCCTTGCCTGGCAGGGGTGTGAGGCAGGCACCGTGCCTGTGCTGCCAGGCCCCTGCAGAGACATCAGTCCTGCGGGACAGGCTCACCCACTGAGCCAGCAACCTCTGAGGCCAAAGACTCCCACAGCCTCCGTAACATCACAGGCACAACCAGCACCGACGGCCCTAGATCCACCCAGGGACTGTTCCATCAGGTGACACCGGGGTCACCGCCACACCAGCGCATGCAGGGCCCAACTCCCCCCAGCATCCCCGGGTCCTGCCAGGAGGCCAGGCAGGGTGGGCCGTGGGGTCTGCTGACATGGGAATCATTGGGGGTGCAGAGGGGTGGAGGGGAATCCCGGGGGGTGGCGGCCCGGCGGCCTCACCCTTCTTGAACTCCTCTAGCAGCGTGTCGAGGCGTGTGTCGTTGAAGACGCAGTGGAGCGGGCGGCGGTAGAAGCGTGTGACAGTCTGCAGGGGGGTGCAGTCATCGGGGTCGACAAAGGCCAGGTCCTTGACGAAGAGCAGGTCGACAATGTTGTCACGCCGGTCACCCTCGTAGACGGGGATGCGGGTGTAGCCGGAGCGGAGGATCTCGGAGACGGTGGCGAAGTCCAGCACGGCATCGGCACGGAGCATGAAGCAGTCGGCCAGCGGCGTCAGCACGTCCTCCACCACCTTGGTGCGCAGCTCCAGCGCTCCCTGCACCATGGCCAACTCCTCCCGCACCAGGTCGCCGTGGGGGCCGGCGGCGCGCAGCGTCTCCAGCAGCCTCTCCCGCGTGGAGAAGACGCTGAGCTCCTGCCGCAGCGCCCAGTCCAGCAGCCGGCTGAGCGGGTAGCAGAGGGGGAAGGCGGCCAGCATCAGCAGCCGGGTGAGGCACAGGGTGCGGGAGGCGATGGCCAGCCCGTGCCGCGAGCAGACGGAGTAGGGCAGCACCTCTCCGCCCAGGAAAACGGCGGCGGCGCACAGCAGCACCGGCAGCCAGGGCGCTCCCCGCGGCCCGCCGGCCGCCGCCGCCCCGCCGCCGGGCAGCGAGGCACAGAGCCAGCCGGCCAGCGCCGCGTTGGCCCCTGCCTGCCCCAGCAGGAGCGTGCACAGCAGGTAGGTGCCGCCGCCGCCGCGCACCGCCTGCACCCGCCGCGCCTGCTCCCGCTCGGCGGCCGAGCCGCTGTTGCGCAGGACGCGGAGCTCCAGCGGGTCCAGCGAGAGCAGCGAGAGGCGCAGCCCGCTGAACAGCGCCGACAGCCCCAGCAGCAGCAGGGCGCCCAGCGCCCGCAGCCAGCCCGCCTCGGGCAGCGGCAGCAGCCAGGCGCCCAGCGCCGGGGCGGCCGGCCGGACCCGCAGCAAGAAGCCGCCCGCCGCCCCGTGGTGCGCCCAGGCCCGCCCGTCCCAGGCGCACAGCGAGAAGAGCCGCCCGCCCGGCGCCGCCGCCGCCTCCCCCTTGCGCGGCTCCCGCACCCGCACCTCGGCCAGCGCCGAGCCCGCCGCCCCGCCCGAGCGCAGCGGCCCCACCACCTCCACGTCCGAGGCCCAGGCGCTGCGCTCCCGGCACCGCTCCGCCGGGCCACGCGCGGCCTTGCCCCCCGCCGCCGCCGGTGCCGCCTCCTCGATGAAGACGAGCCGCGGCTCCCGTTCCCCCGCCGGCCCGCGGCTGCCGTTGCCCTCGGGCTGCGGCTGGAAGTAGAGGCGCAGGAGGAAGCGGCTCCCCTCCGCCGCCTGCACCGCGCCGCCCTCCAGGGACACCCGGCCCGGCGCCGTGTCCTCGGGCCGCAGCCCCAGCAGCCAGGCGGCCACGGCCGGCGGCCGCGGCGATAGCGAGAAGAACAGCAGCAGCACGGCGCCCCGGCTCCGGCCCCAGCCGCCGGTGGGGCCGCCGCGCCCCGGGCCCGCCGTCGCCGCCATGCCGCTGCGCCGGCACCGCAGCGCCCGCCCGCCGCACCGGGACTGCAGCGGGGAGCCGGCGCGGCGCGGCGCGGCACGGCGCGGCGGCACACGTGGGCCGGGGGGGCGGGCAGCCGCCGCGCCACGTGCGACCGGGAGCCGGCCCGCGGCGCCCCGGCGGGAGGGGCCGGCGGAGGGGGGCTGCCGGGGCGCCTACGCGGGGAACGGGGAGGTGTGTGTAGGGGGGCTGTTCGCCTTCGGCCCCCGTGGGAGCATCCCCACGGCGGGCGGCGCCGTGCGCTCTCCCCACATCTGGCGCGGGGCTGCCCGGGAGCGCTTCCCCGGGGGTACGGGGCCGCCCCCACCCCCGGCAGCTAGGGAGACCTGCGGGCAACCGAGCCGTGCCCCAGCCACCCGAGCCGTGCCCCAGCCACCCGCGGCCGCACTCACTCCCGGTTTCACGCAGGGTGCGCTGTGTGCGGGGGACCGCGCCTCCCCGTGCGCTGGGCGGGTGAGGTTTGCTGGAAGGCTTTTGCCAGCAGTCTCTAAAGCTGGGGCGCGCAGTCAGCCTCCCTCTGTGGTCTGCCGAGGCCCAGCCCTTCCGCTTTTCAGTTCAAATTCATCCTTCTTCCCGTGGGAGTGATTTTAATTTAATTTAATTTTATTTTATTTTTAATTGGGGGCGGATAGTCTTTAGGTTTGCAGTCTTGCTAGGGAACAAATGTACCATGCTGTCGCTAACATTGTCTCATGTCTAGACTGGATGGGGAATGTGATACAAAACCGGGGTTTTGCAGCTTCAGGAGTATGTGCTGAAGAAGGTGCTTAGAGACTGTTGAAACTTGGGTCTTCTCTGGACCAGCATCCACGACAGCATGAAACGAGGCTGGGGAACTGGAACAGTCAGTTGCTTACAGCTATAACAGACTCACTAGTGACAAAGCAGGAAGCTAGTCAGAAAATGTCATGAAGGAAAAAGAAGTGCTCCAAAAATTCTAATTATTCACTCATTTTCCCACCCACGAAAATGGGGCACTTTTTGTGTCAGTATGTCAGCAGGCAGATTGGCATGAAAAGCTTTTAGGGCAATCTGCTCCTTGCTCTGTTGAGGGAGACTCTTCCCCCTCTCTGGGAGAGGCAGCTAAATTTTTCCCTTGAAATTGATTAATTCCCTGGGATTTCACAGGGGCTGTGCTGCTCCACAAGCTCTTGCTGATATTCCCCTTTCTAACTCCCCCCTAGCTCTAGCAGGGAAATACTGCCTGGTGCTCTACCTGGGCATAATTTACAGAGGAGCCAACTGGTAACCTTCTTTTTGCAGACCTTGCCCCAACTTGTATCACCTGAGGAACAGATTTCACAAACTGTCCTAAGCAGTACCTAGAGTGACTAGTGACAAACTCAGTCTGCTCCTGCCTTCCTATCTGCAGGTGGTGGGGACAAGCATATGGCTGCTCCTTCCTTACTAGGACTTTGTGGGAACTACTGCCTGAGACCATCCCAAAGTTTTGAAACTGCAGACTGCTGTCAGCACTGAATTTCTCGCAGATTTCTCGATGCTGAGAATATTGTAAAAACGGTCTGGTTTTGTGTGTCACTGCCATAGCATTTTGGATGGCTGTTTGGAAGCTGTACCCGTTGCCAGTAGTTACTCGTCTTTATTAACATGCAGATTAGATTCCTCAAAGATTTTCTGGTGAAGAGTTTCTCAGTATAGGAGCTGAAGACTGTGAATTACAGGCTTGCTTTTTTAGTTAAGTAAGTACTTGGAAAATATTCTTGTCCCTAAAACTCTTGTCACCAGAAATCCTCAGACAGCAGTTTGGAAACCACTGACAAGGCTAATACAACTGAAAACAACCCCATGGCACTGCAGGAGGAGGAACCACAAGGTGGCAATCTCTTTCCATACTTCAACCGGCAAAATAGACCTCTGGCAAAAAAAAAAAAAATCTCAGACAGTAACTGTGTAAAGCTGCAGCGATGGTCACGTCTTCTGTCTTCCAGAGTCACAACAACATTCGTTTCGATGATGGATTTTCTCTTCTGAACGCTTTTTCCTTTAGGATGAAACCCTCAGTCTTGAAGAGGTGGCACTGGAGGCTGCTCTTTGCTGTTTTTTCCATCCTTTGCCCCAAAATGGGCACCAGATGTTACTTGTTAGATTGTTAACTACCAGTGCTGCGCATGCATGCTGGCAGTGCTACTGGGTGCTTGGAGAGAAAGTTTCCACCTGCACTGGATTCAGAGTATTGCTAACGTCATGTTACATTAATGCACACTACAACAGTTGCGTCAGGATCCTGCTTCATGCACTGAGGTACCTCTACGGGAGCAAAATAACCTGGATGTTAGGACTAGACAGTGACCTGTAGGTTGGGCGTGGTATATGGTATCGAGGGGACTGCAAAGCCTATGTGACAATAGCTCCACTTCCAAAAAGATGTGGCCGGAGAGTATAAAAATGCAGAAGAGAGATAATGCTCACTTTGGGGTGGAGCTGCCCTGGTCCTGCAGCATCAAACACCATCTGTTGCGATGAGCTCCATCTCGATCAGGACATAGTTGTGTTCTTGCCAGATGTTAGCTTACATGTGCTACATGCAAAAGTAAACTGGTGCGAAAGCTGTGGTCTGATGTGCTTTCAGTAGGATTTGCCCTGCATAAGTGACGACGTGCTAGCTAGCCTCTTGCTGAGAGGATGCACTCCAGAAGTTGCAGGTGTGTGGCTGGAGCGTGTTCAATGAGTCAAGATAGGAAATATCTTCCAAAGCTCCAAATAAGACAAAACAAACTCAGCTTTAGCACATGCTCAATTGATTGAGTCTTTGGCAAAGTATGACATGACCTTGCAAGGCTCTCACTGAGGCCTCTCCCGGCTGTATCCTGCCTGGTGAGTCCTTCAGCAAGCGCGGCAGAGCTGTTCTTGTTTTCTTCTTATGCCTGCTTCTTTTACCTGTTCTCCTCTTAAGACATTGCTCTTCAGTTAGGAATAACAACCTGCTTCCTGCTCACTAGGACTGCTCTGGTTCTGCTTTACACCACATCTGCCACCACTGAGCTTCTGTGTCACAGCCTGCAACCTCCATGACCCCTGCCAGCAGCAACATCTCTGATCACAGCTGTCCTCTTCAAGCTCTGACTGTGGCAGGTCCAGGCAGGACCTGGAGGAGGAGGGAAGTGTGGACATGGGAAGTTTTGTAAAGTCCCTTCACGCCACCTTGACTTTAAGGTTTGGAGTCAGAGTCCCAGAACCTGTGGGTTGCAATTTGCTTCCTTCCTGGTTGATGGGAGCCCAGGGGGTCTGCTGTCTGCTGGTCCTTTAGAAAAGGGCCAGGAGCCGCCAGTGGACTGCTAGTGGGGATAGAAGTATTAGCAATCCAAATCATGATGGGAAACAGAAGGAGTAAAAAAATCTGGATTTTTTTTTTTTTTTTTTTCCTGCAGAAAGTGGGAAGAAATCTAGCAAGCACAAGGCTGGCTTCTCCTGGAACATGTGTGCAATGTGATTGTCACTAATGCTCTGTAGCCAGCTGTGAGAAGATACTTTCCCCAAGCAAGTGAAATAAGCACTGAGATGTGGGATATATGATAACTTCTGAGGCAGAAGGAATAAGACCACAGGCAAGAGAAGTCCAAACAGTGCACTGTGTTGTTTTTTTTTTTCTATCCCTGAGCCTGTGGTGTTCAATTAACCCCTTTTCTCTATCCTGGCTGTCATTGCTGCAGGTTTGCAAAGCTTTACCCAGCCTTCTGGATGATGACGTGTTAAACACTTGGTTTGTGATAACCAATTTTCTCCTGAAAGTCTGCTGTTTTGATTTAAACTGTTTTCCAAGCATTTTGGTTAATAACAAAAGGCAGTCCACTCAAGAGAATCTAACTTGAGGAAGCCATGAAATTTAATTCATTTCTGCGACTTAAATATATAATCAGTGACATATGGTAATGCTAAATACAGGGGGAAATGTCATTGTTTAAGTCAAATTTCTGAATTCAGTCAAAGCCCAATAGTTGTAACATCAAACTGTAGTTTCCATTGTACAGGAAATAAAGCATCATTTTTTAAAAGAAAATAGACACGCAATTGCATGCCTATTACATTGCTTATATAGCTTTATTTTTAGCTTTCTCCATGTTGCTGTTATTAAAGGGCTAACAGAAGGGAAGCTGTGGAGGGAGAAGCTATGCGACATCCAGATCATGGCAGAAAGGATAAAGGAGATGTCTGCGCTATGAATATATGCTCTTTCCCTGCAGTTGTTTCTGGGAGATAAGTTGCTGTGCCTGGGCTACGGACCCTGTGCCTTCCCCCTCACTTCTGCAGACATGCCAGCACTGAAGCAGTGCTGAGGTGAGGCTGTGTTTGCTGTCAAGGGTTGTGGAAATGCTTCTCTCATTTTTCTTGTGACATTTTTCTCCTGTCCCATCGTTCCCAAGATGGGGGAAGGAACCATTTGCTTGATCATTGTCAGAAGGAGGGGTCGGGTTTATATCAGATTTATGTGAAGCTGCAGGCAGACCATGTCTCTGCATGGTTGCAACCTTACAAGTGACGCTTGCAACCTTACAAGTGATGCTTGCAGACATGTGTCTCTATCCCTGCCTTAAAGAGGAACAGCTCAGGAATTTAACTGTTGTTATTGGAATTTATGCAGAAAGAGGATTGCTTTTTCTGAATTTATTTGAGAGCTTTCACTGGGCAATGGAAACAGAGTATTGGTTTAAGGTCTATCGAGCATCATCCTGTCTCCTCCTCCCTCCGTTAGTACAGCTGAGTGATGTGCCGCTGGCCTTTCCCCCTTGTTCGGTGGGGCTCACTTCTGGTCCTCCTCATCTCCTGGGTTCATTCTGAGCATTCATTGCTTTCTACACTGCTGGCATTTCACTTTGTTTCTCCTTCATCTACTTGTCTGGTTCTCAGGAATGACCCATAGCTCTCAGTGGTTCCTCCTCTTGTGCTCAAGCTGTGAGTTTCACGTGTTGCTTCTGATTTCTCTGTGCAAACCAACAGTTTGCAGCTTTGACATATCTGATTTCTCCTGTCTTTGTCTATAGCAGGGCCATGCTTACTTGTCCTGGTAGAGCTGGTGACAGAGGTGCTGTCACCAAATAGACACAGAGGACAGAGGTTTACAATTTTATCATTACGTGAATGATGACAACGTTTTTGTGTCTCGCTCACCCGAGCAGTGTCTCTGACTTGAGAGCATTTTGGCTGCTGTTCCTTCCCCTGAGCTCCATCTCCTCATTGGGTTCTGCACACAGTCCTTTCCTCTTTTTCATAATTGACTCGTTTGCTCCTCCAGCCTTGCACTTCATCCATCTTCCTATTTCCCCTCTCTGATCTACTCCTCATGTCCGCTTCCTTCATTTTTGCTGCTGGAATGTGAAGCATCCCTCCAGAAAAATAGAAGGTCTCTGTGAACTTTTACCATCCCCCCTGTATTCCCTCTTCCTTCACCTCTATCATCTCCTCCCAGATGGTGGGACAAATACTTGCTCTCATTCATTCTCAGGGTTGTAAAATCGGTGTATTCACTTCTCTTTTTTCATGTGATGATGTGAAACGAGGATAATTCGACACATTCTCTGCTCCTCAGGGCTGGGCTCAGTTTGAGGAAAATGTTTCTGAAGCTATTGTGGTCTTTGGAGCGCTGCAGAGCTCTGGGTCTCACTGTTGTGTTTTTCCTCTGGATCTCTTTGACTATGACAAATTGCTGCCACATTTGCTTCTACGCAAGATACGAAAGACAAAAGCTAAATCAGACCCAGCCATTGATGAGTACAGAGTTGTTTGCGGATCCAAAGAGCGTTCTCTGTCAAAAGGTGCTGTTATACACAGAGGTATTGTCTGTCATTATCTGGAGCTTTTTTCTGCCTGCTGAAGAGGCACTGTGCAAAGGGGATTTCTGTCTCCTGGGGTGGCACCTGGTTTGACCAGCCTCCAGAGCAGTTCCCACAGCTTTATGGAAATCGTGCATCTCAGATTTTCAAGAACCTCAAAACACCTGTTGGGAGATGGACACTTTGGGAGCTCACTAGTTCTCTCCGTAGACAAATCTGCAGGACTACGGTACCATGGGCTTATCAGAGTATTTTTGAGACCATGCATCGAATTAGGCAGATTTAAGGAAAATAATAAATGTAGTTTATTCTAGCAGAGGACGTGGTGTCTAACTGCTCACAGAACTGGGAATTAAGTTACAAAAAGAAAAAAAAGAAAAAAAAAATCATTGATCAGCAGCTGCCTAAAACTCAGTTTCATCCCCCCAGTTTCTCGCATGTCTTCCTGTGGCGTGCCAGCTAGGGAGAGCACACACGCACAACCTTTATGGGACCAGTGTGTTCCTTTTGTCCCTGTCCTTTTTTTTTTTTTTTTTAATAGGTTTCTTAATTAGGCGGCCAGTGAGTACAGATTGACTCTCAAAAGAAAGCCTGGCACCACTGTGCTCTGTTTTCCTATAGCTAGATTTGGAAATACCAGTTTGTGTTCCTTTCCTGCTGGCAAAAATGCAAAGACAGCACTACCAACTGTGTTTTTCCTGACGAGGCAGTTGGTTTTGATCGATGCCTTGCTTTTTGCACGTATGGAGGGAGGAAGCGCTCTCAGTAGGCTTGCTTTCCTCCCGCTGTCTCTGAGCTCCCTAGCCAGCCAGTCCTCCTAGCCCAGACAGATGTATTTGCTTGTTACAGAACTTCCCAGGTCACCTACATTAAAGAGCAATGTGCGGATGCTGTATTAAATCAAGCAACTGTCCTCTGCCTGCTCGTTCAGGTTAGACGTGATATATAAACGTGCTAGAAAATGGTTTCAGCAGTGTAGTTCAGACTGTGCAACCCCCCCCCCTTGAGCCAATGGCAGTTTTAGGAGGTTGCATTCCAGACTCCAGAGTTAAGGCTCTTGTAGTGAAAATGATGGACACTGCAGTGCAGAAAGAGCAAAAACCTCAATAAAAAGGATCTGCCATGCAATTGCGTGCTCTGATGACCGCAGCGTTACAATATTTACGGGTCTTGCCCTTCTTCTCAGAAATTGTCATGCTGTGGTACAGGACAGGAACGTAAAAGACTGAAAAGAAAGTGTATTTTGGTAAAGTATGGACAACACTCTTAATTTTCACTTGCTGAATTTTCTCCTTGCTGGCTTCTTTTAGAGCGTCCATAACTCAGGTTTACTTGACAGCACTACAGAAACAGACATGGTTGATATCTTGGGAATCAAAGACATGATGATTTTTTTTAAAAAAAAACCCGCTGTCTAGCCTGTTTTATCCTTCCCAGCCTAATGGAGTTTTGTTTGGTACAGCACATCCTCTGATGATAATAACTTTCATCATTTATGAGCAGAAGTTTATTTTCTAGCGAACTAAAAATGTGCCTCCTAAGGACATTTTCCCCGTTTTCTTTTGGGCTGATCTGTACAGCCTGAGATCTCAGTTTAAATTTCCGTTGTGCTTTTTCTTCTCCCCCCCTTTTTTTTTTCTGTATCAGTCCAGCCATCCAAAGAGGTTTCCTCTGCTAAAACCCTTCAACAACTACTCAGACCATTTACAACAAGCACTTTCATAGGCAGAGGCTCTACAAAAGTGAGGAAAAATCGAAGTAACTACCTATAATAAGGAAGTTACGTGCAGATTTAAGTGTTTGTGAACTGCAACTGACTGAAAGGGTGCCAAACATTTTACAAATATACACAAAAAGACGGGCCCCTGCTCTAATCGGCTTATAAATTAAAAGAAACGTACATTGGCAAGAGCAGAAGAGATGATATGACATGCTTTAAATAGTTTATAGGGAGCTGGAGGATTGTTATTTATTTGGTGATGTTGGGAAAATATTTAATGTGCTTTGGTTAAACTCTTTATAGAAATGCTTTTCCTCCTCCAGTTTTATTTTCCAATGACTGTTTTGGAGATTAAAACCAGCAAGTTTAGAGTAGATGGAAAATGGAGAAACGTATTTTCAAATCGACAAAACCGCGAGTAAATCTTTATAGATACTTTTTATGTGAGTCAGGCTTTCTAAAGTAATTATCGTAACATAAGAAAGGACCAGCGCTTCACCGCCCCTGCGGACGGCAAGCCAGGGTCGCAGCTGGTGTAAATTGAGATACTCCTAGCTGGTATGCATTGCTGTGCAGGAGGTGCGCCGTGGCCCCCCCTTGCAGGTTCCCGGGCCGTCGCCGAGCTGAGCCGGGCGGCAGCGGCGGCTCCCGGGGCTCCCCGGGCGGCACTTCCCGGGGCTCCCGGCACCTCCGCTGCTGCCCCAGAGCTCGCAGGTAACAAAAGTTTTTTCACGTTTAAAGGGCTTCTATAGAAAACCTAACAAAAAATAGTAAAAACCCAACTAAACTAACCAACAAAACCAAAAAATCCCCAAACCGTTTTATTTTTAGGTTCGACTTGCCATTGCTGCAGCCAGATGCAAAGTGGGGTGCAATTGCTTTACCGAGGCCACCGGCTCGGGGCAGGCTCCAGGTGTTGGGCTGGAAAGCTGAGACAGGTAAGTGAATATTTCCTTTAGCTCCGTCTTCCCAGAATCTGGAAGCTGACCCTGGCGGCTGGGAGACTTTTTGCTCCTTTCCCTGCTGTTTTATGTTGTTGGTGATATCTCCGCAGATAAGTGACTTTGCTGCATCCGGAGTTTGCATTCGAAGCAGAGACTAATTGTGATGAAAGTTTCAGAATAAACACATTTCTCTTCCAAAGTAGCTTGTTTGTAAGGTTAAAAAAAAAAAAAAAAAAAAAAAAAAGGATGTTAAACGGGATAATTTGTTTTCTTTCTTGTCTTTTACTACGTAACGCATTAGAGTTTCGTTTTAAAACAGAGCCATCCTTAGCAGGATGCGCGGTACAAAATTTCGGCCTGCAACTGCAACGCTGATTTGAGCAACAAACGCCTCTGAAGCCTTGCTGACATCTTCTGATAATACGGGGGAAAAAATAATTATAAAATAACGAGATGAATCAGAAACTCGTGTCCTTCTTTCGGAGGTGACCCAGAAAAACTGAGGATCTTCTGAAGCAGAGGCTTCAGGTCCCGGGTCAGTTTTAAGCGCTATTGCAAACTGCGGCTGAAGTGTTTGCAGCCGAACACAAATTTCCAGGCTTAAATTGCCTTCTTCCTGTCCCGGGATGCCAGGACTTTGCACAGCAGAAATTGCACAGCCCTTTTCCCCGGATCCTCTTACTTCTTCTAGCGCTCAAAGCCCCGCTGCTCCCGGCACCCCTTTTGCTGCTTTTTGGCAGCCTTTTCCGAGGCACACTTTGAGCCTGGCTCCCCTCTCCGCCTTAGCGGGATGATTTCACGACAAATCCCGCTTTGTGCATTCCTTGCTCACCCCTAGCCGAGCCAGAGGTACGTTTCATCCTTCTCCCCCGGCCCCGTTACTATCCAGAGCACAGGGACTCCATGCCCCCGCAACCTCTGCCCGGCTAACCCGGGGCTGGCAGCGGGGCAGGGGTGGTCGCCCCCGGGGGCGACGGGATCGAAGCGTTTCTTGGGGGAGAAAGACGAGGGCATAGGAGATTTTTCAACGGGAGACGGCGCTGCCCGCGGATTTACCCGGGATCCAGGCCCGAGTGCCTCCACTTCGTGCGGGGCTCCGCCGAGCGCACCGAGCTCCAGGACTTGCCGTCGCGGGAGACACCGGGTCCGCTCCCTCCGCCTCCCGGGCCCCGGCTGGGGCGGACGAGGAGCGCAGGTGGCTCCGCACAAGACAAGGAGGAGCGGGAGGGCGTTCCCAGCCGCGGGGAGCCCTGCCGGGACACGGGGCTGCCCGGGACGGCCGCCCTGTAGCGCTCGCCGCTCGTAGCCGATCCCGGCCGGTCTCCCCGAGGGCGGCTGGCTGGTCCCTGCCGTCTGGCCGCCTCTTCCGTGCGGCTCCTCGTGGCTCGGCTCCGGGTGCGATTTGTGCCTCTATCCCGGAGCCCCGTTGCTCCACGCAGCCCCGGCACCTCCCGACTGCGGCGCGAGGGGTGTCCGCAGGTGGGTGCCGGCTCCCCCGCCGCGCCGGGTCCCTCACCAGCAGATGGTGCTGCGGGCGCCCCATCCCCGGGGCTGCGGGGCCCCGACGGACAGCACCGGGCCCGGCTCAGCCCAGCCGCTGTCAGCCCTCCGTCGCCGTGCCCGACAGCGGCACCGAGGCCCTGCGTGCCGTCTCGCCTGGGCGCAGGGGGGACCGGGGCGGGCCACGGCGGCGGCGGAGGGCCCAGGTAGGGCGCGTTACGTGTCTCGGAGCTCGCCGGCTGTTGGCGTGCGGGGGAGCCCGGGGCTTGCCCAGGAATCGGCTGCTGGCGAGAGAGGATGGACACTCCCTGAGGTGGGCCATCGCTCCCGGGATGCTCGGCAGCCGCCACCGATCCCGGGCCCGGTGTCACCAGCCTGCGCCCAGCCCCGAGAACCGCGGCCGCTTGCACCGCTGCAGCGCGCCGAGCCCGGCCTGTCCTACCCCGGGCCGTCCCGCAGGCACCGGCCTCGGGCTGGCCCCGGCACGGGAAACGTCGTCGGTTCCACCGAACCGTGCTGTCCTTTGCACCCCCGGTGCGGTGCGCTGCCGCTGCCCCTCTCCTTTGCCCGCGGCGGGTCGGACACAGCTGGGCCCCGAGGCCGGCGGGAGGGGGCGGCCGGCGGCCAGATTCCCCGTGCCCCGGTTTCCGCAGCGCCCGATCGGTCTTCGTCCGCCGGCCGGCCGAGCCGGTGGCTCCGGGCGGGGCGAGCCCAGCGTGTCGCGCTGGGGCTGAGGGCTGCCAGCGGCCCCCAGGCCCGCTGCGCCCGTCGGGTCCCGCGGAGCCGTCAGCGCTCAGACCCGGGGGCCTCGCCCAGCACCACAGATCCCGCCTCGGCTCGGGGCGAACGCTCCTCGTGGGTAGTGAGGGTTTTTTTCGGGGTGATTAACCCCCCCTTTCCCCGCCCCCGCCCCCGCTGCCTTACCGCCTCGGCAGTTCCTGCAGCCGACGACAAGCCAGGGCCGTGCTAGGCGGCCGCCGCGCTCCGGCCGCGGTCTCCCCGATGTCTCGGCTCCGGACCGGTTTTGAGCGGTGTGGGAGCTCCCGAGGCGGAAAGTGGCCGCCGGTGGGCGGCGGAGCCGGCTCAAAGCGAAAGCTCGGTGCTGGCGGGGCTGCGGCGGGCCCCGAGCCGAGGGGGTTAAAGCAGGAGCCTCCCCTTACCTTCAAAAAGTTAAAAATGTCTGGAGCCTGCATCTCTTAAAGGGGCGGTGCTGGCTGCAAGGAGTCTTGGCACCGGCTGCGAGAAAGGCTGGTCAGGGGCGTGAGTTCCCCTCCACCAGCACCAAAACATTGCAAAAAAAGGCAGAGCGCCCCACACTTTAGATAACGACAATTAGCCACCAGCGAGCCCCTGCAGACAGCGAGTTAATTAGGGGTTTCCTGCTCTCCGGCATGCCCTGTCCCAGCTCCTGCCCCCCCGGGCTCTTAGCCCTGATGGCACCTGGGCTGGCTCTCATGGCCACCTTCTCCTTGCCCTCCCAGGCCGGGGACAGGAGAGCGCTGCCGGTGGAGAAACCTCCAGTTGTGAAGGGAAGAACTCTCATTCTCCTTGATGTCAACACCAAGAGCCCTGTCAGGATAATCAGTGAGAATTTCCTCTCCCTGCAGCTGGACCCCTCCATCATTCATGATGGCTGGCTCGATTTCTTAAGGTAAGGCAGGAGCCCCACGCCGCCCTCCCCACGCCGCCCGCGGGGCGCCCCGGCGGCCCCGCCGCCCAGCCCCACCGCCCAGCCCCGCCGGGCTCCGCGCTGCTGGCGGCGCTTGTTGTGACGGAGGGAGCGAGGCCATGGTTTCCATTAAGATGCACATGTTTGCAATGGAGAAAGCATTTCGGAGACTTATCAGTTATGACTGCAAAAATGTCCTGCTCCCCTCGCTCCAACAACCGCTCCTCTGCAAAAAGCACAACACGCGGCCGAGGCAGCACAGGGGAAAGAAAAAAAAAAAAAACCCAAACAACTAAACCCCAGCAGCAGGAACGGGGCCGCCTGCCGAGCCGAGCCGAACCTTCCCCAGGTCCCGACGGGCGGAGAGCGGGGTGTCGGCCAGGTCTTCAGAGCCCTCCGCTCCCCGGACTTCCAGCCCTGCGCGGGGGGCAGAGCCGGGCTGCAGCTGCTCTGGGCTCCACCGGCGGTGCGGAGCGGCCGCGGCCTGGAGGCGCTGGGACGGCCAGAAAGCCCTCTCCCTGCTCGGTAAGTCGGGGAGGGAGAGCGCGTCTCCTCCTCCGCACGCCCGCTCCGAGGGTCCCTTCGGCTGCCGCCTCCGCCTCCGGGGAAGGAGCGGGGCGAGGAGGCGGGAAGGCGCCGGCGAAGCGCAGCCGGGCCGGCTCCCGCTTTCCTCCACGCCCCGGCGGCCGGGCCCGCGGCACAGTCCCGGGCAGCGCGGCCGGGCTGCGCGGGGCGCGGAGCGCTTCTGCCTGCGGAACGCCGCTGCACTTGTCTGACGGGCGCCGGGGCGCGATGGGATGGGGGGGGGGGGAAGCTGCGTCCCGCTGGCCTCCGGGCCACCACCGGCGGGCGGGGCCGCTCCCTGCTCCCGGGCCGCTTCGCTCGGCCGGCGCAAAGCCCCGCAGCCGGGCGCCGCTGCGGTGGTACCCGCGCCGGGCGGGGCGGTAGGGCCCGAGAGGGCAACAGCTGGCCCCCGAGCCCCGTGGCCGCCGGTCATTGCCGGTACCGGGGCAGGGAGGGCCCGGCCCGGCCCGCGGCGCCCTCAGCCCGCTCTCTCCTCTCCCCAGCTCCCGGCGGCTGGTGACCCTGGCGCGGGGCCTGGCCCCCGCCTTCCTGCGCTTCGCGGGCAAGAGGACGGACTTTCTGCAGTTCCACAACGTGAAGAACCCGGCCAAGAGCCGCGGCGGGCCCGGTCCCGACTACTACCTCAAGAACTACGAGGACGGTGAGCTCCGGGGCCGGGGCGGGGGGCGGGCGCGGCAGCGAGGGGCTGCGGGCGCCAGGCGGTCCCGCTCCGCCTGCCCCACGCTCCCTGCGCCCAGGCGGGGCCGTGCCGCCGGGCACCGGGCAGGGGAGCCTCCGTCGTTCGCTTTCCTTCCCGAGCGGGGCGAGCCGGGGAGCTCGGCGGAGCCCGCCTGCCCGTTGCCAGTGGATCCGGCGGATGCCGGTCGCCGGGAACAAAAGGCCGGCACCGGGGAGCGGGGCTATTCGTACCCCTCGCCTCGCCGCGTCCTCCGGCTGCCTTCGCTCCCAAGCCCCGAGCGCCGGCCGCAGAGGGGGCTTTGCCCCGGCTGCTGGCAGTGGCCGGGCACCGCAGCCCCGAGATGCCTGTGCGCGCCCCGCTCCGTGCTTCTCCCGTGGCTCTCGGGGAGCCCTGCCTTCCCCCGAGGACCGTCGTTCCCCATTTCTCCGCCCGCCGCAGCCCCGGCGCTCCCCGCCGGGCTTGGTCGCGGCCGGGCCGCCGGGTCCCCGCCTGTCGGTGCCCGGCCGGGGATGCTCTTCCTCCGGACGCTCTGCCATCGTCGGTCTTTCTGAAAAGTCATCGCCTGGCCCACGGCTTTCTGCTGCTCCCCTCTTTTCCGCAGCTCTGCCCTTCTCCCCAGCGGTCCTCAGCTACACAAAAGGCTTTCACCTTTTGCGGCCCTTAATTCACACAAAGAAACTAAGTAGAAAAGTCAGGGCCAAGTCTCTGTCCTAAGGCATTTATTTTAAGAAGCAGAATACTATGATTGCATGCAAGAATTTATTGATTTTTCTGTCTTGCTGTTTTTGTTTTTTTTTTTTTTTTTTAAAGAGTTTTTATTTTTTCTTACTCAATGACTTATAAAAAATAGCTGAAGATATTTCCATAAGTAATTTTGAAGGCCAATTAATGCCAGAGAAATCCCAGTGGGCAGGTCAATGGAACAGAGGAAGTTTTGCAGCGATCTAGTCAGCAGCACAGTGCTGAATGGAAAAAGCAGATGCATTGCCAGTTTTCTGATGGCTCTTGCTCCCACTGTTCCCCCTGCCGTAACATCTGATCTCACCGAGATGAATGTCCCTCTATTCCCACACGCAGGCAGGTGGGTAAGTTTGTGTGCTCAGTCTTTTGCTTGGTGTCCTAGCCGAAGCAATCCCAATGTTCTTCCTTGTTTTTCTTCTCTTCGTAACAAATCTCAGGTGAAGGGTTTGTTGTAAGCTCTGCCTACTGAGATGCACTTCAGGAGAAAATGCTGACCAAACCTGCCGCAACCACCTTGAACAGACGAAATTAAGTGTAGTGCATAAAATTGTGGATGTGACTTATATGAAACATTTGTAGGAATAAATTTTCCTTCCAATATTTCAACAACTTGCAGGAGAGAACTTACAGTTATTAATGTCTTCACAACAGCTTTCATGTTAGGGAAGGATGGAAAGCTTTTGGTTTTTTTTTTTCGGTTTTCCTCGTGGCAATAAAGTTGAAATGTAGCAGCCCTTCAAAATGAAGTTTCTCATAGAAGTTGTAACCACAGGTCTTAACTTTTCATCACTTAAATACGGAACAGAACCATTGCAAATGTGGGTGAGGGAAGGAGGGGACACATGTGGTGTGTATCAAGCATCGGTGTAAATCAGAAAGGTGTGGTAAAAGGGATTTCCTGCCTGGAAGCAAAGCTTTCGTATTTGTTCTTGTGTGTAAACTCCAGGGCTGGAGTTGCTAGTGGCTCGCATCTTTTTCTGCTGAGGCTGCACTGAATGCTTCACTAGAGGGATCCAGTTTTCCAAAATGAAATCCTGATGCCCCTGCAACTTTCTGCCCCACTGTACTGGATCTGAGCAGCCATCTTCTCCTTTCGGAGCACTGGCCCAGGTTTTGTTCCCTCATCTGTGGCTTACCCGGGACCTGCTTGAGATCAGGGCATGCACAAATATGCAAGCAGATGCAAAGGACTTACAGCCTGAGCAGACAGCACAGAAAAAAGATGGCAGAGTGCTTGAGCATGGGGGAAGACAGCAAGCATCCCACTGGTTACCTTTCCTCCTCTCCAAGCTATCTGGGTGGTTGGGGTTGTCTTCCATGTCTGTGGGCTTTCATACATCCAGCATCTATTTTCTGAAATTTCTTATCTAAGCTTTAGTGGCACAGGAGTGAGGAAGAAGCTGGGGAGGGGGAACTCGATTAGTTTAAAAAGTCAGAAAATAAGTAAAAGAGAAATCAGCAGATTTCTAAGTCTTATTCATCACCTTAGTGATTTTTAGTGATATGACAAGTGATAGCTCAGTTGTTTTCTGCTTTGAATGTTTGTCTTTTTGCCTGTTCGCCCTGTGGGTGCACACAGACTCCCGGCCTGTGACCCCAATGTCTAGGCTCTCTGTGCAGCCCTTGCGGGTGTTCCCTTGCCCCGTGTTCCCATGTGGCGTGCGCACAGATGGGGAGGGAAGGGCACATCTTATGTTCCTCTCAGCTGCAGCAACTCGGTAGGGTGCAGGACTGAGAGGTGAAGGGCACGAGTACAAGACTGCTCAGAGAACTGCGGTTAGTAGTGGGTAGCTCTGCGGGTGGTGTTCACATCCCAAGCAGCTGAACTCCTCTGCGTGCTCACAGGCCACCCCAGTGTGGCCATCTCAGGCATTCAGGCGGGCAGTAGGAGGAACAGGACTGCCTTACATCATCCCTTATGTATCCTCTGCCCTGTGACCATGCGTGCTGGAGTTTGAAGGAATCTCTGTGCAGGGATCTTTGCGCTGTAAATCCCCTTCTGCCACCCCATTGCTCTCCAGACCAGGTATTCCTCATTGCTGTCTTTGATGGTCTTTTCTGTCTCTGTAGTGCTCCACCTTCCTGATGACTGGACCTCCTCAGAGATTTGCCCTACATTTTCCTCTCTGTTTAAAATGGTATTTGTTTCCCTTTCAAACTGTTACAGCCATGCATATCTCCACCTTTACCTAGACATGTCTTTGGGCTCACCAGCCCATCTTTTTCTTCTCCTTTCCTCCACAGAGAGTGTGGGTGCTCTCTGAGGGTTATATTAGTTGCTTTAGACTTATATTTAAAATGTACTTAATTTTCTTGAAATAAGGTGTCTCCTTTAGGCTTCGGGGTCATTCTTTCCTTGAACAAATTCGCCCCAGAAACACAGACTTGGAAATATTGTGTAATACCAGGTGTGTATGGCGTCTTTCCTTTGTAACTCCAAACAGCATCATGCCAGTCCAGACCAGTCATGTTTGGGCTATAAAGGTAACCAAGTGGTAAGTGATCTGTGGTGGCAGCCTGTGATGCCCTCAAACAGGGTATGTGTAGCAACTTGTTTCAGCACTGCATGTAAAGCTGGCACAGCAGTTTCGTCACCTGGTGGCCAGTTTGTCTGTGCTTGACAGAGCAACCTGTAAAAGTGATTGCCTATGATGAATGGTTTAGGTGAGCCATAGGGCGTGCAGTCCCTGTTGATGGTAGCATGGCTATATGTACCCCCTGAAATTTGCTAAATATTAGAAGGTCATCTAACTAATCTGCTGTGTTAAAACTCCCATCTATAGTGTATACCAAGTGGCTGCTATCCTGTGCAGCCTCTGCTTTGCGTGGTCAGTCCTGGAGTCCACCCTGTTTGGATATGGCATTGGCCAGTCTGAGGTCTGTTAGAAACAGAAAACCAGTTTGATGTACGTCAAGCTTTGTGGTACCAGAAGGTGGGGCTGTGCCAGAGACTTTCTAACGTTTGATGATGAAGAGGTGTAACATTTTTAGTCTGAGAGCCTTTTCTCTCCCTTAAATGGTATCTCTTTGTAAGTGTCCTGATGAGTTTATTTTTCTTCACCAGCTGTGCCCTTTGTTATCTGGAGATGTGTTTCTCCCCCGCCATAGGCACATGTCTGATCCCTGGGCAGGTACTGAGGTGTAAGGTCTCATGTTCAGTCTGTGTGGCAGACCTGCTTCCCCTTTTGCTGTTGGATTGTCTATCAGGCAATCTGTTTGACCTGTCCTTTCAGCTGCCTCATATGTGCCAAAGACCAGTTGGGTCTGAGGAATGGGACAATAAGAAATGTTGGTTTCCAGGAAAACCGGCTTGAGCAGCTTGTTTTTCGAGCAAATACAGAGGGGCTACCTGTTTGCTCAGGCTATAGTTGCTGGTATAAAACCTCTTTTGAAGTTGGGTTTGCTAAAACCTGGCTCGTGTGCTGCCCTGGAGCTTGGTGTTGGAGTGTTATGTGTGGTGTGGAGACCTGATGTCGGTTCAGCAAGGGATGCTGCAGGTACTGTCTCAGTGTCTGAACCTAGAGCCCATTTTGGAAGCTCCCTGCTGGTGCTACAGTGTGAGTTGATGGGCTAATGTGGAACCCCCTTATCTGCAGGGCGGCTTTCCGCTGCCTTTCAGCTCAAAGCCACATGGACCAGCTTTGGACAACCTGTGGTGGCATAAACGTTGCTTAGCGTTTCTCCCTGTGCATGTGTGCTGTGAAGGAAAACTCCAGGGAAAAAGAGAACTGTAGCTGATGTTCTTCAAGGTGTGTCAGCCCAAGCGCGCAGCTTCTCCATCCTATTTGGCTTGTGTGGCTGAGAAGAGACCAAAGGACATTTACCACACACACAGCTAGTGTGGCCCTGGGTGGGTCATGGGAGGTAGAGAGGAAGGGGAGCACATATGCATGCTGTAGGTAGGTAGTGCGTCAGAAAAGTTCCTGAGCTGAAGTGCATATGGACAACAGATTTCAAAAATGCTCTCTTAATTACTGGTAAGTTACTTCCTTCTATTTTATCTCCTTTTTTGGAGAGAATACTGGGCATCTGGAAAAATGGCCAGTTACCACAAAAACCTAGAAATAGACATGTTTCTTCTGCCTTCCATACTAGTCAGGAGATTTTGCTGTATAGTGTGGGAAACTTCACATTATGCTGTGTCATCCTGGCATAGGTTTTCTGGGCGTCCTTTCAGTCTGGGATCCATTCCTTCCCACGCTTTCACGTACCTGGCCCTGCATCTGAACACTGAGATTTGTGCAGCAGTGGGGAACACCATGCCCCCCTTGCTCAGTCTGTATTGCACGGGATGCTTCTAGAATGCCATGCTCTTAGAGTACGTGCGAGGGTCTTAGGTATCGAGTGGAAAGGAAGATAATAAATGCTAAATGACCGGAGGATTCCTCTATGTGTGTGTGTGCGGTTGCACAGGGGCTGGGGCTGACCGCAGTCTGAGCTGCTCTTCCCACCCTTCTGCCCCTTCTGGCATGTTCCTAACGTCTCCTATGCCTGGAGCCTGAGTTTATGTGATGAGTCAGTTCAGGGAACTCAGCTGGCCAAAACCTGATGGTGGAGAAGTGATTGCACTTCAGCTCATTCAGCTGCCTGAACTGATTGATGGTGTGTGACCACGGAGGCGTAGAGGACAGTGCTGGGAAAGGAAAGCCTGCAGTGAAAGGTGGAACTGCAGCAGCCCCTGCCTTGGTCAGTTTAAATCCTACAAAACTGTCCTGAAAGTGGTGAAGCTCATTTCTTTGTTCTCTGCCACTGAAAGGGTTGGTGCCCATGCCTTCTTTTTGCTCTGCACTGTGTCCTACTGCTGCTTCCCTTGTGTTGGCTCTGGCATGTTTCTAATCCTCTGCTAAGCCAGAAGAAAAATA
Source organism: Leptosomus discolor (assembly GCF_034619465.1). Taxonomy (NCBI): domain Eukaryota; kingdom Metazoa; phylum Chordata; class Aves; order Leptosomiformes; family Leptosomidae; genus Leptosomus; species Leptosomus discolor. The sequence continues at coordinate 16,546,034 of NC_141396.1, read as the reverse complement.
AATCGGGGGAAAAAAAAAGTCAACAGTTTTTCTGTGAATTTAGTTGAGCAGGATCGTGAGGGCCATCGTGGGGTATGAGGATACTAGAGCAAGGGAGGGGTTTTGCCGTGTGGCTGGGACTGCCCCTTTGGCTCCTCAGCTCATAAAACTTTGCAGCAGGTGTTTCTGAATGAAGAATCATCCTGTTGTCCCACTAAAAATGACTAAACAAGTTTTCCTTTATTCAAGGAATCACCTTCTGTTTCTGGTCACCCAGAGCCCCTTTTTTGACTGCCTAAATGTCCCTCGACAATTTAGGCATCTGTCCTTTCAGAGCTTGCATAGGAAACAGTTGTTTTTTCACCCTCCGAGTGTTTAAAACACATCTCGTTTGGGAGGGCTGCCGCATTTCAGACATTGCAAGAACTCAGTCCCCAAGACGGGTAGATCTTCTGATGTCCTTCAGTCTTTTGGGGTTTGCCAGAGTTGGGGCTGCTCCGTGCCTTGATGTGAGCTCTGAGGCAGCCTCCCGCTCCCTAGTTCCCAGGGACCATGACTGCAGGGAAGGAGCTGCAACCTGCTCTGCCTGGCAGGGTAACGAGCTCCAGTGCTTAGTTGTTTCCTCGTAAATTTAAAAAAGTAAAAAGGCTGTAGAAATCACCTCACCCACAACGTAAGGGAGATACTGCCTACACAGGGGATGCTTCCAAAGATTGCCTGTTTTTCTCCATTTTTTCTTTGGAAATTTCAAACTGTTTTGCTAGAATCATGCATGAAAATTTTTTTAATAACTGCAGGAAATGGTGCAATCAAACAATTAGATCCTGATTTGTTATCTATTTGCTGGTATATGGGTGAGACGAAAGGTTTCTGTGGTTATATGTTTGATTGTTTATAATAAGCATCCTAAATTCTCTAAAAATATTACATATTTTTGCTAGTTCCACACTTCTTTCTGTGCTACATCTTCTTACGAATTAAAAGTGATTCGTGCAAAGTTAGGTGCAGGAGGAAATGCGTGTGACTTTTCGTATACAGCTATGGGTTTTAAATTAACCGTTGCCATTTAGGGCAAATGTTTTGAATTTATTGTGGATTGGTCTCTGAATATATTTAGGAAAGTAAAAAGTTAATCCAATGTTAGAAGTATTAGCGAAGAATTGGAGAAGCTCACTGAGAGCATTCTTGCTATAAGCAAACTAGGTGTTGACATACTAATCACTGTAGAGAATATATATATGTAGAATAGCATGATGGAAGTGATCAAAGTCATAGCTTTCAGCCATAGAGATTAGGGGTTTTTTCAGTTTACAAAAAATGAGTAAGAATATGATAAATGCTGTGAACTCAGTGGTACGCAGAGAAGACAATTTGGGAATGATTATCTCCTTGTTTTCATGACACAAGAAATAGGAGCATCTAGTGGAGTTATTACATATAAAATAAACAAATATGATTTTCCTTTTATATAGTGGGAAATAACTTGTGGAACTCATTGTCAGGGAATTTTTCCCAGCTAAAAGAAAGGAATGACGCTAACGGGTCAGAAATTTGCCTATTGAAGACAGACATGGTGAGGATGCAGTTTCTGGCTTGAGAAATCTTCAGGATTTCTAAATAGAAGTTGTGTTCCCCATTTCACAGTCACTGGGCATTTTATAATAATTTCAGCAGAGAAATCTGGGGTTTAAACCATTTTAAAATGTGTTAATTTAAAAAGTAGGTATTTTACAAGTTTGGCAACCTGCAATTCATGACTTTTTCTGATGACCATTAAACATCTATTCAACTTCTGCACTAACTTCATTTTCTAACATTCCAATATTTTAGTAAGAAAATTCAGTTGTGTTAACATAGTTCGTTTTTTTTTTTCCTCTTCAATTCACTTCAATTCACAGTCTGGAAAGCTGAAGCAGACAGTCCCATTAGGAGGATGGGCAAATTCAGCTTGTTCTGGTGCCATGGCAGTGGTGACTGTGACTTTTGCTGGAGTGCTGATGGCTGTGGGCAGTGCTTGCTTTCACACACATGCAGAAAGATGAGTGACTTCTCCTCTTCACCCTTCCGTCACACATCCCTTTGACCATAACCGTGTCCCTCTGCCCTGCCACGTAAACCTGGGTCTGTGCCCTCCTCCTGTCTTCCAGCTGATCAGCTGCAATAGCCCGTGGCTGTTCCCTGACTCCTGGAAGAGAGTTGCCCATGGGCAGGCGATGGCACCAGGCTGACGCCGCGTGAATTCCCGTGTGCAGAACCTCGCTCTGTAGGTCAGGGAAACCCTCCCCAGCAGGCCGTTCTGTCCGTGTGCTGGCCGGGAGGTTTCACAGCTTGGGAGCTCTCCGGCCCGGTGCCGGTGCGGCGGGAGGTGGTTAGGGCAAGCCCTTGGTGCAGGCGACTCGCAGAAAGGGACTGCTAGAGCTCAGCTAGTCCTGGGGTGGGCGTCTTGCCCTGGGAAGGGTTTGCTGTGCTCGCCCCCCCGCCCCTTCTCGCCGCCGGGCTTCCCTCCCGGTGCTCCGGTGTCTGCCGGCGGGCGCAGCTCACCGGACCGCCACACGGGTGTGCTCCCGCCATACCGCACGGCGGCGGCCGGACCCGGCACCGCGGCTGCCGGCGCGGCGGGACCCGCGCCGCCGCCTCCGGGCCGCCCCGGAGCGCCGCACCGCCCCGCACCGCCCCGCACTGCGCCATCGGGGGTCCGCCGGGCCGGGCCGTGCCGCCGCGGCGGCGGGAGGCTGAGCTGGCCAGGGTACTGACCCGGCCCGGCACGGCCCGCCCCGGCCCGGCCCCGGCCCCGGCCCCTCTCGGGGCTGAGCTCGTGGTCTGCCGTCTTTGGAAACCATTTGGCGTCCTCTGGGGCTCCCACATCTGGAGTTCTTCTTTCGCACTTCTGGCAAGAGCTGCTTGGTTCCGTGTTTTGCTGGGGAGTTTCTTTCTTTCTTTCTTTTTTTTTTTTTTTTTCCTTTCCCCCTCATCGACGTTCAGGAAGGCAGCGAATGTCCTTCTCCTTCCCGCTCGGGAGCTGCCCTGTGCAGCCCTCCTGGGGTACTTCCTCCTTCCTCCTTGCGCCCCTTGTGCCTTTCTCTTTTCTCTCTTATCCTTGAAGATTTGAGGGCCGTGGGCTCCTTGCTGGCTGTTTCCCCTGGGTTACTCTTGCTGAGACTTCCCCTGATTTCTCCAGAAGCTGTGGCCCACCACCCCTCTTCCCTCGGTGCTGCTGGTTCGGAAGAGTGATGTGGAGGTGCTCTCGCCTCCTTCCCTGCACTAAGTACAGCCTGGTGGGGTCTGGATGACCAGGCACTGAGTTCTTTGGGGACCTCCATACCACAGACATCTGCCCGCTGTTTAAGCTGGAGCTGTAATAAATGTGGGGTCCACCTCCATTTTTAGGTCTTGGGCAGGTTTCTTGGGTCCTTCATCAATCTGAGAAGCCAGGACCTTGCATGTCTTGCCTGTGCTTCCTGAATGTCTGCAGTGTCAGCTTTCTGAGAAGCCTGTGAAGACAACTGCCAGAGAGTGCCCCCACTTTCTATGCCCTGCATGCCTTTGCCCAGACTCTCCCAGGGATGTGTCTGAATGTGACTTGCTTTCCTTGCACTAATCCATGTCACAGCAGCTCCATCACCTAAGGACAGGACTCCAAATGCTGCTCCTGCTCTTCATTCCTGGGCCTGGTCCCCTGGGCCTGCCCTGTGACCCCAGACCCTGCGGACAGTGCATATAGGGCCATCACTTGCCCAACCATGTGTTTGCTGTGACCTGTGGTCCCTGAAGATGGAGGTAGGGGTGTCACACAGGACCCGCTGCCACGTGCCCTTGCACTCTCCAAGGTGCTGTCCTGGCCCTTGACCAGGAGGGCAGGGACCCTGGTCCCAGGCCAATGGTTCCTCCACATGGGTCCACACTGGCTGTGGTTTGCGTTTTAGGAGCCCTCCAACGCTTTTAAGAAACAAACTTGTTTTGACCCAGCCTGGACTCCCTTATAGCAGTTTGAGGAGAATTGGAGTTTCAAACCTCTCCACCTCTCAGTCTTCTCCTCCTTCAGGGCCTCCTTGATGTGTTTTGCTCCATTTTGCCTTGGGGGTGGGGGGGGAGTGTACAACTGTTGCAGTCAGTTCTGTAGAAAAGGCAGGCCATCACCCAGGAAGGTGACTGGCTATTCATGAGCAATAGCAGCAGCTGTCATAATAGCCTGTCTGGGTGTGGGAGAGTGGTGAGTTGTGTTTCGCAGTCTTCAGTTCTCCAAATATCTCACACAACAGGGGTTCAGGATTGTATCATTCGTTAGTTGGGTGGAGTTTGGGTGGGCCCAAATCTTACTCAGTGTCTACCTGAGAGGTTGTGCACCAAAAGCACGTGCTTGGGGGCTGTATGCTCATCATCTGCAGAGGAACATTATTCCTTCCTCCTGCTTCATCTCATCTCTCTACATTGAAGCCCCTGTGCTGGATGTGGAAATATTGAGCCATATTTTCATGCTAGCTGGATGCTGCCCTGTCTCCACTCCTGAGCATATTAGCTGTGGGGAGAGGAGAGAACTATAGGGGCACCAAATCTGCCCCTAACTACAGACCCCAGGTGCTTTAATGACATTACTGTTCTGAGCAGTCTTTTTTAGAAAGGCTTTAGAGAAGCTGTGTTAATCCCAAACGACGCAATAAAGAGACAGACAGAAGATAGCCTGGGCAAGGCAAGTGTAGTGACTCTAGGATGTGGCTCAGAGACAGGAAGATAATGTGGCTTCAAGTCCTCCACCCCGCCTTTGGATGGGGTTCCCTGCCAGCCCAAGGCATAGCAGAGCTTTGAACGTAGATTTTCTGAACCTGAGATTTGACACCTTGAAAGACAGGAGCATGACTATTGGAAACAACTTTGGTGTTCCTTGATGTGCTTGACAATAATGGAGATGGAGAGTGTAAGCTCCTTCAGCAACTTCTAGCTATGTGGGAATTGAACCAAGCTGGAGAGTGTATGCAGAGCAAGACATGACTGTCTTCAGACAATAAGCTCCTTCAGAAACTTCTAGCTAGATGGGAATTAAACCAAGCAAAGCGCAACCTCGTGATGTGAGGGTGACCTCATGGAATGTGGTGGAAGAACTCCAGCTTCTGTCCTTCCTTATCAGTGCTGGCTGCCTAAGGTTTTGTAAGAATTAGACACAGCATATGGTGCCTGTGGATATGAGCATGTTAGAGTTTGTGAAACTCGGAAAGCGACCTTGCAAGGACTAGCTTGCACCACTCCCCTCCTGTTTAGACTGGACACATCTTACTTGATTCTTGTTCTGCAATGCTACTCCCATCTTTCCACTTCCCCAGCAGGTGAGTAGTTCTAGGAGAGGAAATATCATATTCTTATTTCACAATATGACTTATAAAATGTTCGTATGAAGAGGAAACAATTGTTAAATAATCCTCCTGCCGCCTGAATTGAATGTCAGGAGCTAGAAGGGTACAGAGACCTGTTCAAACAGTCATAAGCCATACTGACCCTAACACTATCTGTGATAGCTTCAGTGAGGATAAACAAGGCAAGAACAAGCCTTCTTCATCACCTCTTTGATAGGCCAGGGTAAATGGAAGCCAGGGGTCACCAGAATGGGATTTAGTCTTTTCTCATTATTTAGTATCAAACACACCAGTAAGAGGGTTGAAATATAAATGTTGGGAGACTTTGCACTTTCCTGCAAGGGAGGGGTGATCACTATGAGAGATCAGCTGCTAGTCAGGTGAAGGATGGAAGGGGTGGTAGGTTGTGTGGCCATATTAAAGTCAATGACTTGAGCTTTCTGCATGAGAATAGGAGACTTCAGCAGAGGAGGTTCATTGGACAGTGAGTCCAAGGGGTTTGGACCCTTTTTCTGCATTGCTTGTGCTGAGTGATGGTTGTGTGGCTGTCATGTTGGCTGGTGCTGATCCAAGCATCTGGTGAAAATGAAAGCTGAGGTTTGGCCATCTCCCTTTTTTCTTTCCCTTTTGCTGTAGACATTGTTCGCAGTGACATTGCCCTGGATAAGCAGAAAGGCTGTAAGATCGCCCAGCATCCTGACATAATGTTGGAGCTACAGAGGGAAAAGGCAGCTCAGATGCACTTGGTTTTGTTAAAGGAGCAGTTTTCAAACACATACAGCAACCTCACATTAACAGGTAAGGCTGCAAGACCAGCTCTGGAGCCAGGAGCTGGGGCTAGTTCTTGCTAACTCACAGGTGTGTTAAAACCCTCGGGTGCTTCACGTCTGTATCAATCAGCATCTCTCTGGCTGCCTCTGTTTCCTACCAAGATTACTGGGTGCTGGGAGGGAAAGGACCTGCAGGATCTTGTGGTGGACTCAAAAGGCCTCTACAGTTGGCACCTATGCAGACACTCCAGATTTGGTGCCCCTGGACAGAACGTTTTCTGTGGTCTGACCTAAGCAGAATACCATGGCACGTGAAGTGCTGGAGAAATCTCTCTGCTAACTGTTCACGTCGATGGGCCTGCAGCAATTACTAAATTTGGAGTCCTTTAAGCTGCAGCTGATTTTTTTTTCTTTCCAGAGCATGCACTTTGTGTGAACCCAGTAAATATTAAAGAGCAAATATAAAGGGATAATGGCCCAGACAGAGATGAGAGGATACTCTTTTTCTGGCAACTGTTTGTATTATCCAGGGAACAGAATCTCAAAGGATGGAGGAGACTGCCACATTTTGGATACATTTAATGGTGCTTGTAAAGGACTGATGCCTTCAGGCAGTGAGTGGGCAGAAGGATGGGATCCCAGCAGTCAGCAGTGTCCTTTCATAGCTGTTCTCCTTATCACTACAGCTGGATGAGCCGCAGACGATGGGAAGGAGGAAGAGACTAATAAATCAAACAAGATCCCCTTCTCTTCTTGCTGTCCCTTTCCTGTGAAAGGCAGGGAGGCATCTGATTTTTATGGGAGAGAGGGCCCTGTGCTCTGTCTGGGGAGGAGATGGCAAGGCCTGTGGTGGCCCGCCCCTGCTGCTGGGCTGGGAGAGGCAAGCGGGTCCTGTGCAGCCTCCACCCTCTCTGCTGCCATCCGTTACTCAATGTCCAGCCCCTGCCTTGAAACCAGGACGGGTCTGCATCCTCCCTAGTGCAGCAGTGAGCTCTGGCTCTCCTGGGGACATCAGCTGTGCTGGACCTCTCGGGGATCCCCCAGAGGCAGAATGGCGATACCAGGGCTGGGAGAGGGCTCAGCCCAGGAGCCTGGTGGGCACAGGGGCCGTGAGTGTGGCTGAATTGCATCATTCCTGAAAGCCCAGCATTTAAATGGGATCCTCGGAGCCGTTTCTCATTCTCTGTAACGTAATCCACTTGGCTGTTTATTCCCAGTACAACTGCTGGAATCAACATTGTCAGCTTTTCCCCTGACAACTTGCTTACTTTCCACTAAACAAACTTCCCTTGAGAAGAGAAGCTGCTCTCCCCTATCCTCCTTCCCTCACTGCTTCAAAAGCTCTCTGGCATTGCTCACATTTTTTACAGAACCTGCAGAGCAGAGGTGCTACCTGGTTATCAGCTCAGCTCTTAGCCTTTCCAAGTGTGTTTACAGGATAGTTCAGAAGGTTTTAGCTCTAACTCTCCAGGGGGGAGAGAGCAATTTCACTGGAATATTACCCAAAGAACTATTTTAATGTTCTTTAACTCCCTTTGAATGTGAGTAGAGCAACTTCATAATTGTTATGAAGTTTAATCTTTTATTTCGTAGACATAGTCTGAGAACATGGACTCTAGACAGCTAAGCATAATATTTAACTGGAACTCTACTAACTTGTGTAAATATTTCCCTTCTCCATGATGGATCTGGTGTTTGGGGTGGGCAGAGGGGGTTGTACATCTGTTGCAGAAGGGCATTCCTTACCTTCAAAATTCAATCAGCCAGAGTTTGCTTGAGGACTTCTTTTTGTTCTGCACAGTGGTTTTGTACAGTGCTGTAAGGAGTCCCCAGGTCGTGAGACGAGGTGCAGGAGCCAGGATCCAGACCTGGCTTAGGGAGGGACAGTGAAGGACTGAGTTTTCGGAGATGGAGTATCCGGAGGATCCCTGAGAACAGAGTTTCCTCCTGGAGGTCTGTATCCAGGAGTCACTTTGCCTCATGCAGTGCATGTACTGTGGATGACCCTCAGTACCCAGTGTTCAACCTAGACTGGGGGAATATTCAACCCCACGTCTCTGTGTAAGAGGGGCTCCTACTACTGCTAGTTCCTGCAGCACTTTAACTGTATCAAAGAAATGTAAATGGAGTATCTTGCCTGAAGTCATGTGAGAATAAAGGTGCTTTGTGATGGGATAGCTGCTCTAGGAGAGCTTGGGAGTAGAATACCACGGCGAGGCATCTTTATTCCTGTACTACTACCACTACCTGTGGTAGTGATTTGGACAAAAAATCCCGTTCTCCTCCTCCTCTCAGATGACAGTTATATGAAAACCTGAAAGACTATAGATCAGGCCTCCCACTCTGCCTGCAAGTGTAGGCAAGTGATATTGCCATCAAACTTCCATGCAGTATCCTCGTGGCTTTAAGAATGAAAGCTCTTAGAGTTCAGGGAGTGTGATTCTGCAGTCCCTGTGGCACCAGTGTAAATCGGGAGCTTTTTCAAATCTATTTGCCAGTTGCACATGGTTCCCAGCGTGCTCCTTATCTCAGCGATCAGGCAGGGTTGTGGTTTTGCACTGGGATTTAAGCTGCCCCCAGCAGCAGGTACCTCCAAGGTAACAGGGTGTCTTAAAATGAAATGTGTTTTTTCTGTGCTAAGAGACAACTGAGACTGAGTGAAACCAGGCAGTCTTTCTGGCTCTTGTTCCTCCAGGAACACATGTTAGACTTTGGCTTAGGCCACTTTGGTTTTCCTAGGCAAGTACAAGTTTGCCTCGGCTCCTGTCTGCAGGCTTTCTCTTGCATCTGGCATTTGCTTTCTGTGCGTGATCTTTCTAGGCTTACCAAGCCTGCCCCACTGAGATGAGTGATAGTCTTTGATCTGTGACAGTACTATTTAAATGCTGTATAACGTTTTGAGGCTTACTAATCTTTGCTGCTTCACCCTTTGTGCTCAGATATAGGTATCTTGTTTCACAGATCAGCATCTCTGATGCTCTCGGGTGAGCCTGTGATAGAGCAGAGGGAGAGTGCACAGCATCGCCTGCGCTCCTCTGGGAACCAGCTCTCTCAGCTCAGCTCGTGGTGGGGTAGGGGGGAGGAGGAGGAATCTTTCCCTAGAAACCCTTCTCTGCTCCTTGCCAGTCGAGTTATGTGGGACAAGTGGTGATTCTTTTATGGATTGTATCAGCTGGAGTAGAAGTTGCAGCAGGATCCCCTCCTTTGCAGCCCTCAGGGGAAGTGTCCAGGTGACAGTAAGATGATTTTTGGAGCTCTGGAGCCAAGGAGTGAATGCACAGCACTGGGCTGGCAGCAGGTGAGGTGTGAGGAACTGCCCGGGGCAGGGAGTGAGCTTGTGGGGAGTGGGGCAGCAGCAGGCAGAGCTTTGGTAGATTAAATCTGAATCCCTCCATCTGTGGTGCCAGTTTGGGCTGGGTTAACATACTGCATTTGTACTTTAAAGAGACTGGGATATTCACAGGTTTCTCTACTGTTATTAAGTAAAGCCTGTTAAGCCTGATGGAAGAGGGAGCTGCTCAGGTCAATAGACATACATGAAAAACTGTCCCCTCCTGCATATGCATGAAGTGTTAAGTGTAACTGAACTTCCCAAGATACAAGTAGGGACCATAAATTTCCCTCTAGGAGTTTCCATCCTGAGGAAACAAAATAGTGCCCTGCTTCCATTCTGAATGGTGGAGAAATGTCTGTTCTTTCTGCTCTACCTTCAGCCTGGAGGTACAATGCAGATTACTTCACTGCATCAAGAGACTACTGAGGATAGCTTGTCCTACCACTGCCACACCACATCTGCACTGAAAAGCCAGTAAGGAGACTGCAGGATGTGTGGTGAGAGCCCTCCATCCTGTCACATCATACAACACAGCCTCTAAAAGCAGCAATTAAGGGAGGAGACCTTCCTCGCAGGGTGCATAATGCTCCTGGTTCACTATCTGTGATCCTAGCCTGCTGAGGATGTTAGCAGAGGGTCTCTTCCAGCTGTACTGAGAGAGACTTGGGGGGATTAAAATCAGGTGGGAGCTGCTAAGAGCAGAGCTGAGAGCTGCTGAAGAGTGCATTTCACTGTGTCCAATGTTGCAATCAGATGCTTTACACTGGCATCCTATTACTGTTGTTGAGGTAGTTAGGTAACTTAAACTCTGCCACAACAGCACTTGTGAGCTCTGTGTGAGGCTTTCCCTGGAGAAGCCTACTTCTGGAGATGACAGCAGCCAGGCAGAGACCCTCTTCATCCAGAGTAAGTGGTATGGATGTGTGAGGTTGTGGTGATGATGGAGGGTGCACACCAGCTTTTCCCAAGTGGGGATGCATAATGGTGGTATGAGTGGAGCAAAACAGAACATGAGGGAGCAGAGCAACCATGTGTGGGGTGGCACAGAGCAGGGATGAGGGCAGTGTGTTTGCATGAAGAGCTTGCAAGTGAGAAGCTGCCCCCCAGAAATGTTTTTTTCTCCTCTCCCCTGAAGACAGCTAGAGCCACAGTTGTGCTTATTGCTTGGCAGGGAATCAAACAGCTCAGGTCGAGCACCTGTGACATTTGTGTTTCCTGCACTTGTGAACCTCCCCTGGTGGTTTTGTGATTCCTGCTGAATGCTGCAGTTCTGGGAGATGATGGTCCTGGAGCAGGACCTGGGACCTGTGCCATGGGGTGCTGGGTCTGGAGGGGACCATGGCTCAGGGGCTGCCCTCTTGAGGGGGTCTGTGCAGAGAGCAGGGCATGGGGCTAGGTGTGCTTTTGGTGCCTGTGCTGCCAGGCAGAAAGGCTGCGCTGCTGGTTTTTCCTGGAGTTTTCCTCAGATACATGGTTTTATCCCCAGTTACAGCTAACTCCATGGGGCTGTGGGGGGGGGGCACCTTGTGAGATGGGACCTGGGAGGGTTGTTGCAGAGGTAAGTGCAGCTTCCTTGCCTTTTTATGGCAGCTTGTTTGGGATCAGCAGCCTAAAAGTCCTGTGGTCTGCAAGACACTGATACACATCATAGCTGTTTTACTGGGGTGGTCCGCAATGTACTTGCTCTCCAGCTTTCCTTCAAGGAGAGTGCTCTCTGGGGCTGTGTAACAGGCCTGTGAGTGGCTTTCAGATCAGGCTGTCTGCCTTTCTGTCCAACGCAGCCCCTTAGGTTGTACACATTATCCACAGCATTGTACAAAATAGATCTGAAAAGGACCTCAAGAGGGCATCTTCTAGCCTTTTCCGTGACAGATCAGCTGTACCTGGTCTCCGCTCAGGGAAAGGTGTATGAGGAGAGGCAGTATCTTTTATGTGATCAGCTGGTACAGTTGGAAAAACAGACAAACTTTGGGGGGCTCAAACCCTTTGTTGGGCTTGAAGAAGAAGAAGCAGCATTCAAAGCTAAATATGCAGTGAAAATAATTTCCCTGAGTTTGTCTCCTTGATTAACACAACTGGAGTACTGGTGGAGAAGTCACTTCAGCAAGGGGAAAGACAATAATGTCATCAGCTCCTATGGGAAAGAGACAGGGAGAAAGAACTGCTGTGAAACATTGTGTGTTTCCTGGGAAGAAGGGAACAGAAAAATTGTAATATGTTGTTAAAACAATATCTCTACCGAACCCATAGTTAATGACCAGCAGAGTTGCTGGGTCCCTTTTAAGGATGGTTTGCAGGCATCTTCTGAGACCTCAGGATCAGAACTGAGGGGATGGTGCTGGGAAAAATAGACCATGGAAAACAATTTCTCCTAACTGAGTATTTTTGTGTTGTTATCAGTTGTTTATATGAGCTCATTATGAAGGACAGTGGCTGTTTTTACTACACAGTTTTCTGAGGGCTGTGGTAGAGAACTCTGTTTGGTGTGTAGCTGAAATGTATTGCGTTCCTGGGCATGCCTGTGTAAAGCCAGCAGGTTATCAGGGCTCAGTGGCCAGGCACCAGTGTTGCCCAGGTTGTGGGGACATCACTGTTAACTGATTCAAATGGTGTGGCTTTATCCTTGTTCTTAAAGCCCCTATGATGGGAGTGATGTACCCTCCCTCAGCAATCAGCTCTAGGGTGCAATTATCTATATCATTATGGAGTTGGTGTTTTTAAAATCTCTTGTTTCGATTTAAGCCCACTATGGCATGTCTTCTCCCCATGGACGTGGAGAGCAGCTTACAGCCCTCCTTTCCTCTTTGCAGAAATCTTTTACATATTTGAGGCTTGTTATCATGTTTCCCTGAAGACTGTGGTTCTCTACACTGAATAACTGCCTTTCATTTGCTCTTTCCTCGTGGCCATGTTATTTTCAAGTTGAATGACACATGCATGTTTGATTCTGCCTCTTGAGGTCCCTTTCAGCCCTCTAATTTTTTTTTTGATAGCTCTGTGTTTTGTTGGGGTCCCTTGGGCTCTCTCCGCTTGGTCTGGGCTGTTTTTGAAGTGTGTTGCCTTGAAATGAACCTGGTATTGTAGCTGAGGCTTTTCTTGTCTGAGAAGAGCAGCAGGGTTATTTCATGTACCTTGTGCATGACACTCCTGTCTGTATACCTCTGTGTAATCACAGATATTTTCTTTGGTACAATACTGCTTGTTCATGCCCACACTTTTTTGTACTGTTTCCCAACAAGCTGTGCGTTCCCTATATGGAATTTGATCTGTTTACCTACTTTTCTAATTAAAACGTTATATGAAACTGGAGGTAAAGCCTTGTGAAAGTAAAGGTATAGAACATCTGTTGCCTCTCTCTCACATACGAGACCCTTTTTCTCTGTCAAAGAGAAGGCAGGTTGCCTTCACGTGGCAGGACTATTGCTTCCAGCCCTTCCTTGCAGATGGATGGTTTGATGATTTGTTTCAAAATTTTTCCAGGGATTGAAGTTATGTTGACGAGCCTGCAATTTCCTTGGTTTTTCAACCTGTTGAATATAGCAGTTATATTTGCCCTTTTCCAATCTTTTGAAACCTCGTTTTTCTTCCAGAAGTTCCCACAGATAGTTGCTGACGTTGAGCCCATTTAAAAACATCAAACTTCAGTAATCTTCATTTTGCTCATGTGCTGCTATATCTTACAGTTCTACTCTGCTGCTTTTAATTGCATTAACTTTGTGGTCTCGGTGTCATCCGTTTTCATGAAGTCTGAACCAACAAAAACATAAAATGTTTCAGCTTTAACTCTGTGAGTTGTTGGCTATTGTGAAATTGCGTCCCAATTTATACCTCTTTGCTTCCTGAGACAGCTGTGAGCTAAACCCCTGGGATCTTCTGCCTCCTCTTACCCTAATTAGTAGTTTTACAACTCGTTGTGTGCTGATGGTGTGTGTGTGTGTGTGTAAATGTGTATATGTGTGAGAGAGGTCATGAAGGTGAATCTCTTTCTCAGGTGACACTCTCTAGTCTGTTAAGCAACACTTTGGCTTTCTCATTATCTGCTTTGGGTATTGCTTTTATAACTGCGGGGAATGTGGCTGCTTATGATGTGTTCAGTATTAATTAAATTCAATTTACTGTCCAATTTAACTACCCTCATAAGAGAAGATATTTTATAAATTGTGCATCTTAAAACTAGCAATTATATGTACGTTATAATATGTAATGTCACTACCAGAACCAGCCAGTTCTGGGTGCTGTGTAGAGAATAAAGAAAACACATAAACCTAACAGAAAACAGATTTCAGTGGGAGGGGGAAGGGCTGACATGCACTAACAGCTTTGGAAGGGCTTGTGGCGTGTTCAGTGGCATAAACCAATCTATTAACCTTTTCTCCCTGCTCGGGAGGTGATGAACTCTTTGTCTGCCTCTTCCCACTGATGTAGTTATCAAATGTCTCCTCGTTACTGCTAGCAATCCCTGCTGTGAGCAGTTTCTGTTGAACACTTGGCTCTTTCGCTCTGTCCCTCTCTCCTGGTGCTGTTCCTTTGTGCTCATCTGCATCAGCCTGATGGAGTTTCCATTTCTCCTTCATCTGCTGCAAGCCATGGAGGAGTCTGATTTACCCTTATCATAACCCCACACTAAGATAACTTGCATTTGTCCACTTATCTTGCTGCGTGTTTAAAAAACACCATCCTTACTAAACTCCCTTTTCATTCTGCACGAAATCTCACTTGCCAACCCACGGGGTTTACTGAAGCCTCCGTCCTTACAAAGCACTGTTTTTACTCCACCACTATTTCCCCTTCTATTCCTAACAAGTACAAACCCTCGTTTTGGGCTCACTTGCCCATAGCGCTTTCCACCTTCATGGTTTTTCCTGGTTTTTCTCTGTTGATGAGGATCAAACCTCAAGGAGCCTTCTTCCTAGTTTTATTCCTGTCTCTTCTTTCACAATTTTTTTTTCCTCAGTGCATTCCAGGAACTTGATGCAAGGCTGTGTCTGATGTCTTCCTTTCCCAGCAAATGTGTGGGCAGTTAAAGGTCCCTAATTACCAGTGGGTTCTGTGTTTCAGATGCTCCCAATAAGCCTGTGCTTCTGATCTCCCTGATTTTGTAGCCTAAAGCAGACCCCCAGTGTGCCAGTGTCTGGGCTCCTTCCACTCTTACGTTACACAGAGCTTTTTATACCTGCACTTTTTACTACTGAATTCCACCCCTGCTTTTATGCTGGGCCCCAAGATCATCCAGATCTTCTTGTGTGATGTTTCTCATCCTCTGCTGTGCTGGTGATAACTCTCCTTTTTGTCAGCATCATGCTTAGCTCTAACTTTCAACCCCTGGAGCTTGCTTTGCCTCTTACCATCAGGTTAGAAACCCCCTCTCACCCCATGCTAATGTGACACCTAGGAGCAGCGGTGGAATCTCGTGGATTTCCCTCTCTTATAAGCTGAATAGATTTGTCTCCTTAAGCTTCACTTTGACAAAGTCACTTTGTAGCTCCTCCTTTGTCCTGTGGCCATGCAGGACAGACTCTTGCATCCTGGAGATACAAGCCTATATTGTTTTCCTGTACGTGTGTTATCTTGCGCTTGGCTGAATTAAAGCATACTCGGTTGGGTGGTGGCCATTTAGCCGTACAAATTGGATCACAGGGTAAATGGGGGCTGTTTTGTTCATTATTTACTTACCTATGTTTATGCTGTCTGCAAGCTGCCTCTAAGGATCTTATATTTACCTAAATGATTGGTAAAAACACTGCATCCTGTGGGATGGGAAGCAGGCGATAAGTATGTTTTTGTCTTATCAGCAGCTTCTATCCATCTAGTTACACCAAATTATTTCATATTAACGGAAGTTCTTAAATCAAGCTGTAACATCATTTAGGCAGGACTTGATTCTGTATAGCATATGTTGGCTGGTAATTAGCTGAGACATGAATATAATGAATTATCAGTGGATTCTCATATTGGATTTTAATTACCCTGTCTAGGTCTTCTCTCAGGCTGACTGGATGTTGTTCCCTAGGTCAACTAGTCCTGCCTAAGCACTGACAGGGCTCTCCTACCCTTCTAGAATTACTGGGCATTCCAAGATTTATTAAAAATTAGCATCAACAGGTCAGAGATCTCTTTAGCACATTTGGAGGTGCAAATTTTCCAGGGTGGGTGATTTAACGGTGTTTATCTAAAGCAGATGTTATCTAATACATCTCTTGGTCATTAGTAAACTGTGAAGTGTATCACTGTCTTATGATGAGTTCATAATCATATCTTTTTCCCAAATACAGAACGCATCCATTTACATTTTTGTAGTTACATTGGTAGTTTTACCATATGCACAAAATAATGGATCATGTCTCTGTTCAATTTTCTTTCTTTCCTCTATGTTTAAATTCCCACTATTAACTTGGCAAGGCATGAATTTTTCCATCGTGTTTTTTAAATACTCTTTAGATTTTCTACACTTTGTAATTTGCAGTTGATTGCTATTTCTTTAGCTTTACAATCATGGCTTATATTGTTTTCTATTATTGCTGTCTATAGCCCTGCATAAGGATGGGTTTCCAGCCAAAATCCCCTTCCAGCATGGTGGTGGAATGTGCTGATTTTTGGCCATCTAAACCACCTAAAAACAAAGCAAGAAAACCTTTAAATATTCCTTTGGATTCTTTTGACCAGTATTTTCTTCCCAATAATGTAATTAGCTAATTTTTCTTAGCTTGGAGAAGTTGAAGCACCTTGTGTGTGTGTGTGTATTTCTGACTGGGATAACAGTCCTGCTAGCTTTTCTCAAATGCAGGCTTTGAGAAGGCAGCTGATGATGTGGACAGAGCAGGGAACTCCATGTTTGGTGAGTTCTCTGCATTTAAAAAAAAATTTCCTAGCCAATTGTGACACAGCAACAAATTTCGCTGTAGTCAGAGGAGTATAGCTAGCTTCGGCGCTCCAGCCACCATCCCTATGTATTTACTCCCTGTGAAAAATAACAGGAATGGTTATTTATGTGCTGCTGGGGAGCTTGCAGCTGGGAATTGGGGATGTGTGTCTGTGGCGTGCAGGATACATCTCTGACAGACCCATGCTTTGTGGCTGGCCTAAGTCATGGAGAAAACAGGAGAGGGGAGAGGCGTGGTTGGTAAGCAAGCCTGACTTGGCGGGGAGTGACAGGAATAATCTCTGTGGCCGGACCCTGGCTCCTGCCAGGCTGCTCGGTGGGGGCACTGCCTGCTGGTGGGAACACAGTTTTGTTTCCAAGGCTCGTTCTCCGATTGCTCTCTCTAACCCCTTTTCCATCTGTCCATTCATTTATTATTTTCTGCTTTCTCTTGCCCTTTTCTTCGTTAGCTGGTTCCCAATGCTCCTGGCTCAGGAAAGTAAGGGGCTTTCTTATGGGGAACACGAGGACGGCAGCAGCAAATGCCAGTGTCCTGCTCCTCTGCCAGCCCTGCTTTTCATGGGGGCAGGAGCGTGTGGCACACACAGTTAATTAAATTCTTTAACTCTTTTTCCAAGTTGAGAAAAGGGTCAAAATTCTGGAAATTAGAGGTTCTTGGGGTCCCCCATATGGTCCATCCTCTGTTTTTTCAGAGGCTTGTACTGGGGATGGATAAGCTGGAGTGGGAGAGTAACATGAGAGCCTGTGGATGTGCATGCTTTGTGCAGCTAAAAGTGGTGTGGGGGAACAGCAAGGTTACAAGGTGTTCAAAAGAAATTTTGGATCTCTCTTTACTTCATTAAGTTTTATATTGGGTTGCTGTGCCAAGAGACACAATCATTGACTTTCTTAAATAAATGAAAAACTCCATGAATTTAAATACTTTTTTTTTTCCCCTATTGAAAAGGTGGCAAAAGCAAAGGTTTTGTAGGAGAAACTGAAATGGGTTCAAATATAGTTCTATTAACTATGGGAACCCTGGAAATGGGGCTGAGACTTGCAAGCCTTTTTTCTTCTCTTTGCTGGGGCACTCCAAGAATTGGATCACCTGGGGAAAGCATGTTTAAGAAATACCAGATGGTCTCTGCGATGCTCCAGCTGTGGACAATCACTCCCAGCCAGGCAATCTGCCTTGCTGTTGAAGCCCTCTAAAACTGTGCTGCCCATTTGTCATGCTTCTCCAATTGCAGCGCTCTGGATAGCTTCTTTTTTCCTTGTCTGGCTCTTCCTTTCCAGTTTTTATCACCCACCCCCTCCATGAGCTAATGTAGTAACATCCCTTCATTGGCTATAAATCCATTGAAGAGCCATATATAAAATATTACTTTGTTAGGGAAGATTGGGAAACATCTGGTTTTTACCCATAATAGTCAGTCTCTACTTGTCTCGTATGACGATGTGACTATTTGTATATTTGTAAAGTAAAAAGGAGAGAAAGATGGGAATCCTAGAAACAATACAAGTGTAGCCTCTAAATGGAGGAAACTTACTCAGTTCTGGGATTTGTTTGGAGGCTAGTGCTTGCAGGGGGGAGAGTGGGGGGCACAGGCCAGGAAATTTCTTTAGATGTCTGACAAAGTAACAGTTGCATCAACAGCAGAAGGTCCTTCTGGAAATCTTTTGATCTTGTCTAACTGTTCCTAGGTGCTCATCAGCATATACTCACAGAGGAGAGCTGTGAGTCTAAACCATTATGTATTACCTACTACACAGAACAGGAACCTAGGGACAGTGACAGTCCTTAGATCAGTAGGAGACTATAACCATAAGGGTGCACATGCATAGCAGCAAAAGTATGTACCTACAGAGGGTTAGAGTTTAGGTGGGTATGCCAGGGTGTGATGTCTGAGCCTGCTGGCATGAACTGCCTATTGCCCAACGTGCTCAGCACTTGCAGAGCTGCCTGCTTTTGCTCACACATATGCCACTTAACCTACATCTCCATCCCTTCAAGGGACAAGAGTGTTAGTTTCTGTGAGTGTGTGCATGGGGAGGGCTGGCCCCGTGTACCCCAAGGTAGCAGTGGTGCGAGAGCAGGATGCTGGGGGTGTATCATGCCTGCTGTGACATGAGAGCGTGGCGGGGGGGGATATGGGGCCTCTGGGGTTAGTGTGGGAAGGCTGTCCCAAGGAGCCAGCCAGGCTTGGGACACTTTGTTCATGCTGCTGGTGTGAGCTGTGGAGTGAGATGCTGAGGCTGCAAGGAACAAGTCTGTGTGAGGAGGGCACTTGGGAGCGAACAAAGAAGGATGCTGCTTGGGGTGACCTGGGCGGGCAGGGAGCTTGCATCTCCAGAAGGCTGCCTGTGGTGCTGGGTACCTTGCATGCCAGGCAGCCACACTGCAGGTCTCTGAGTGCCTCAGCAGGTGAATATGGGAAAAGAAAAAGGAGATTTCAGTGCTTGCATGCAGGTGGTGGCAGGGTTAGCCGGGTGGCCCATGCCACAGCTGCTTTCCGCAGCCTGTGAGGCTGGCATATAGAACAAAGTGCCAGAGCTGCTACTGATGGATGCTGTTTCATGCAGCTCTCCTCCTTTCTTGTCCAGGCTCAGTGCCCTCAGCCTGCCACTTTGCTGCACAACCATGAGATCCTGCTCTTGGTTCTCTTCTCCTGAGGGGTATGGGTTGCTGTGTTGGTTTGGAGCCAGCTCACCCATCTGAGGTGAGGAATGCCCCAGAGGGAACCTCTTCCCACCCTCTGCCAGCCAGCCTAGCCCATCCCATGTAGCCTCCATGATGGCTGGCTGCCTGCCCTTCTCAGCCTGGCCAAAACCAAACTCAGTGTGTGTCTCCCTTGCTGAGCCTGCTCATGCCTTTCTGCAGGGCTGTGGTTGACAGGTGCGTCTTCCCTCACGCTGCTCCCTCTCCCCTTCTTCCACACACCAGCCGCTGTGCTGCTGTCCCCTCCTGCCACATGGGAGCTCAGCCTGTTCTGATGGTTACCTGCCCTCACTAGAGCCTCGTGGCCCTTCTGCTTGACTTTTGCAGCTTTTCCTCTTTCAAAAGCTCCCTCTTATTCTCCCTTCCATGGTGCTATGGCAGCCTCTCTTGCTAATCAGACCTTGAGCCCTCTTTTCTTCCCCCTGCTCAGTTCACTACCCAGTTGGTGTTGAGCCATGCCCCAGCCCCCCAGGCACTGGTAAAAGCTCCTAAAACCCCACACAATATCCACCTCCACCTGCACCACCTGGTGCAGCTCCCCTGTAATGCTAGTGACAAGTAAAGAGGTTTTTTTTGTTTAAATGGTAAGATATTAAATAGACATTGCTGCTCTAACACCTGCTGTATCTTTCTCCTCTCTGTGCCAAAGCCTTCAGTTATCTTGCATGGTGTGAAATCTGCTGCTTGGCTTTGGCAAATTCCTGTGGCAGCAAGCCCTGTACAACTCTGAGCTTGGAAGTGGCGTCTGATAGTTTTACAGGTGAACACACATTCATATGTTTTGATATCGGGATTAAAGAGTACAGGCTAAATTTGAGGTGGAAACGGATAATGAAAAAGGAATAGGAAATGTTGCCAATAGCTGGGTGGGCATGAGCCATGTGAGCAGAGCAGCAGCTGGGAGGACAGGCAGAACCAGAGCCCTCTAAGGGTCAATGCGAAGCTCTGATATTGGAAATGGTATTGGTGGAGGCAGTGTTGGGCACCATGTCCGGTTCTCTTGTCCATTTTAACAGAGAAAAGATGCTGTATAGTTGGAAAAGATTCAGAAGAGAGTAATAAATATGACCGAATCCTGGAAATATGGAGCTATAGACAAGTTTTTAGTAAGATTCACTTACTTGGGGAAAGTTAAAAAATAACTTAATCATAAAGTACAAGTACCAACAAGAGTAAGAAAAAGTTCAGAGCAAATAGCTTGAAATGTTAGCAAAGAATGACACAAAGAGAAGCTATGATTTGAAGCCTAGTGCAGGATAACCTTAGGCTAATAATGTGCAGATTTATAATGCTGAGAATAAAAGTTGGAATGTTTCTACCTAGATATGAGGTGGATTAAGAGCCACTGTCAGCCTGAAAGCCAGACTCCTGCTGAAACTGTTTCAGGCAGAAGTTAGGGATTTTGGATAGTAATTACTGGGTTAGATTCTCCAACCCCTATCAAGCATTAATATCACTGTGTGATATTAATGGTCCTTTCCATCCTTATAATCTGAATAAATGTGTAATGTGAGTGTTGTGCCTCCTAGAGAATAGGTGATGGCAGGCATTAACTGATCCCTGAAACCAAACTGAATTTGTTAGCCTTTCCTAGTAACTTGGCCAAATGGACCTTTCAGTCTCCTGGGAGCAAAGCTGAGCTTGGACCATGGGTTCTGGTTCTGCCTGGTTAAGAGAGCAGTTGAACTTAGCCCCCGCCTAGGCCAGAATCTGCCTGGCCTTGGTGTGATGTGCATTGGTACTTGGAGGAAGATCAAGTTTAGGTTGGGTTTTTTTGGCCAGAGGTGACTGAATTTGGGAAAGCTTAGCTGCTTCTCCTTGCCGTAACCACCCCCAGGGAGGAGCTGATGCGCTGGCCAGGACAGTAGGGCAGTCTTTGCTCCCTGCCACCAAATCTTTCCCTGAAACAAGATCCAGAGACCAACCATGTGAAATGCAAGAGCTTCCTCAGAAGGGACCTGTGTTTGATACGGTAGTCTTTATTTTCCTGCTTTATTTTAAAGCTTGTTCATTCACCCCAAAAAAAGACTTAGCAGATATTTCATTGAATAAATGTAGTAGAGCTACTTCTGAACTTTGGTGTCCAAAAGTTCATTTATGATCTTGCTGTATATAAATTCCCAGATCTAGGGTTTTGACACAGAAATAGTCTTCATTTGATAGAATGTTACAAATTCAAGTTTCAGAAATTATCCTCTTGAGCCATCTCCGTGGTGTTTGGCACCATGACAAGTCATTAGTCAATCCTGAAATAGTCATCAAGCAGAGAAACAGCTTATTTTATATACTGTTTCTAGAGAGTTAAATATTTCCACATATTCAGGCTCTGATTGGAGTCTTGGATCCTTTCCAAATGTTCAACCTGTAAAGATATTTGAGAACCCCAGGACTTAGGCTCTTTCCAAAAAATGATAGATTTCACTTGAATTTTCACAAATGGGAAACCACAACTCCCCATAGCTGCAAAGAAGCAGCTGTCATACCAGGTACAGAGTATGAGAAAACACTTTCTAAAAGCTTCAGGGACTTCCCATTATCTGGAAGTTTTTAGTGCTCTTAAAATTTGTGAAGAAAACAGCGGGTTTTTTTTCCGGCACAGCATTGCCTCAGATAATCGGCTGCACCTGTTTGGAAGCGGCGCTTCACGTTGTTCCCTTATACAGACCCTTGCACGTGTTTCTGTTAATTTTTCCTAGAAACCCAAGTGTCAACAAATTGGAGTCCCTGCATTGCGACTCTGTGCAAAATCCCGGACTGGTGTTTTTCTGAGCACTTTGCCGTGTAAACTCTGTGGTCTGAGTGACTGAATCGACTTTGGAGTTTTGAAGTTGAAATCTGGGGGTGTGAGGATACGGGTAAAAAGCTATTGAAGAATCAATAGCTCAGATGAACAGCTCCAAATCTAAAGTTCTGCTTTTTGTTGTTGTTTCTGCTCTCCTCCTCCAAAAAAAAAGGGCAATTTTCCAATTCAGAAATTGGGATGTATTTTGGTAACAGTAATGGGCTTCTTTTGGGAAGGGTTAATTTTTGGTGCAATTCAGTGCAGATATGCATGATGAGAACTTGGGAAATGAGGAGTTAAGTCATGATGATGTAAATCGTTGTTCCACGTTTAAAATAATAGCACTTGGATAATTCTGATGTTGGGGCTTCTGCTTTTATTGGCTGAGAGGCTGCCAAAACATGTGTGTGTTGCTCTGAATTGGTAAATGATTCCTATTTATAGGACAGGTGTCTTCTGATGTCCCGAGTTCAGTCTGTTCTGTAATCCCAGATCCTGTTTCTGATCTACTTTTAATAATGTGTGACAGAAGAAGATAGCAACCTTGCAGACCAAATCAGGATAGGAATGTTTTGAATTTAGCTCTGCCCAGCTCTGTCTGCTTGTTACGCAAGGTATCTTTTCATAAGGGACTCACCCTTCTAAAGCTCATTTTTGGACTTATCTTTCCTTTCTGAAACACGTTGTCTTTTGGCTCGTTTACGTGCAGCCCGAAGGCTTCTGAGTGTGCCAGCCTCCTTCCTTTGCACTGAGTCAAGAGGAAAAATGCTTTCTTACATTTATTATTTTTTACGCAGCTTTTCTAACGCAGGAACTACAGTGAGGCAGGGCTATGGGGAGGAACATGGTGGCAGGAGCAGAGTTGCGGTGTACGTGACAGCAGTCATGCAAATAAATCCTTGTGTTTCCACCAACATCTAAATCAAACCATGTTTTACAGCTCCAGGTTTGGGCTATGCAGTATCATTGAACAAAGGGTCCAATTAGTTGCAACTAGTTATATGACTGTCAAAATGACTCTTTCCCATTTTCTTGCAAGTTAGTGATGGAAATGAAGACAGGCCCAGTTACTGTGATGCTGATGCTTCTGCTCTGATCATTATACTGCATTTTGAAAATAATTATTAAAATAAAAAAAAAAAACCCTTACAGCTTGAAATGAATGTGGAACCCACGGAGGTGTTTGATAAAGGGGAAGTGAAAACATGACCAAGCTCCTCTTCTACAGAGGAGCGCAGGCCTTGGAGCTGGGGCCTCAAAAGAAACTCAGGCTGTTGGGAGGAGGGAGAGAAATGCAGGCTCACAGGAGGGGGAAGCTCTTGAGATGCCTAATTCAAGGCAAGAGGTGCAGCTGCAGTGCCAGGGACTGGGGTGGAGGGAGGAAGGAGTGGAGTTCTGAGCCAAGTCTACTGCCCCCATCACCCTCTGGTCTGGCCACAATAGAGCTAGGGCCTGACGTGGTGTGTCTGGCCGTGGTGTGGGATGGCAAAAGCACTGAGGGGTCCCAGGCGAGCATGCTGCTGCAGGGTGGGTCGGCACAGCAGTTTGCAGGGAGCAGCTTGCCGTCAGCCGAGCACTGAGGATACCATCGTGCCAGAAAAGGAACTGGGTCTGGGGGGAGGTGGAGGGGGCCATGAGAACTGGATGGGAGGTTTGGCTCTTTTTCAAGCAGTTTCTGAAGCCAGATTAGTCCTCTTCGCCAGCTGGTGTGAGATGTTAGGTTTGTGTTATTTCTGGCAGCCCCACGGGGACTGGGAGTGACTCCATGCCTCTTGTTTCTCTTTGCGAGGACAGGATAGTCCAGAAGCAGCAGAAGCTCTGTATTCCTGTCCCCAAGAAATGCAAGTGCTGGTTTGCCCTCAGGTAGAAGTTGTCAGAAGGACCCATGCTACCATGCCTGTCTTTTACCTCTGATGCCACCAGCTTCCTCCATTGGCTGCATCTCCTGGGCTAGTCTGCTCTCCACATGACCATCTGTCCAGGTTTTCCGAGACATGTCCTGTTGTCTGTCACTGTCCAGCCAGATTTGGAGAATTCAAGTGTCTTCTGGCCTTGCATGCTGCTGTGCGTGCAGAGACTCTGACTGAACTGCCCCATGTCTGGGAAGCCCAGATGTGTCCACAGATGCAGGAATCCTGATGGACTGCCAAACGTCTGGAAATGTAGGATATGCCCACATGCATAGGAGACTTGTGCTGCTGCTTGTCTGAAAATCACCAATACTTTTATGTGCAAGAGATTGGACACTCTTGGAGAGTTTTAGATGAGCCAACTGTACATATGTTATGCAATTGCTTTTACTGCACTTGAAGGAAATGCAAGGTCTCAAAGAGGAGTTTCTATGTGTCCAAGCCTAGTACTTCCCCAGAGGTTTAGGATTAGGTTTGTTGCACATGCAGAGTCTGCTCCCTACAAGCATACGTACTTTGGAAATCCCTGCCAGACTGTCCTAGTCCTTTATGTTCCCTTCCTTGATGGGGATATTTTCCATCAGGATCAGTAGGAAGGCTTTCTGTGTCGTGATCTTACTTTGAGGCCAGATCTTGCTTTTGTCCTGTGCCTAAAATGCCTTTTTCTGCCTGAGATTTATACTTCCTTGCTGGGCTCCTCCATCCCCTTTCTGCATAAGTCCTGGCAGGTATTTCTACCTTCCCATTCCTCTTTGCAGCAGAGAAGAGCAGAGGATATGGGACATGGTGACTCCTAATGTTTGTCTGACATGCTGCTTGCTTTCATTTGAGACATGGAGGGACTGTAACTTGAGAGTAAGTGGCTGTGTTTGCACTGTGGCTTTTCTGGACCAGGATCCCAGATTTTTGTGACAGACTGGAGAAGGAAGGGGAGGAAGGATGAATAGCTTTATTGGCTAGATCCAGGCAAAATGCAAGCAAATTCACCAGATTTTCTTTGTGGCAGTTCTTCACTTTCCATTTACAGGGCCATGGTGTTTGATCCTTGATCTGTAAGTGAGCAAACCTGCTTTCCCCTAGCTGCTGTGATGTGCAATGGGTGGTGGATGCCCCCCACCTTCCCAAGAGCTGTTGGGTGGCATGCCCTGAGCATGGCCAGCGCAGAAGCTGCTTCATTTCCTGAGCCTCTGTTTTGGGGTGGCAGGACTCCTGATGGTGTTTTTTCATTTTGGTTTTGGTTTGGTTTGGTTTTTTTGTGGCTTTTGTTGTTGTTGTTGTTGTTGTTTTTTTCCCTTCTGGAAAACAGATTTATTCTGGCATTCGCCCTTGTCCACACACTCCCCCTAGTGAATTCCAGGGTTAAAAAATCATGTAGGCTTTCTGTAAGAGCTGCCTTGCTTGTCGTTTAATGATTCCACCTCTGAACTGGGACCCTGCTGCTTCACTGGTTGCCTTGACAATATCTCATTTGTCTTTTTTTCTTTTATTTAGCTTTTCCTACATTTTTTGCACATTCTGTAGATTCTCCTGCATTCCAAGTGTCTTATGTTTTCATGCCTCCTTTTATCTCTCTATCCATCTATCCCAGTATAGACAACAGAAATGCTAAGTCCACATAATCTGTAGAAAGCATGAACTAGGTTGTTAGACATTTTTCCAAACATTACACTTCATGGAAATATTTTCTTGTAAGACGTAGAAATGAAACAGCTGTCTCCCACTCTCTCCTGGACTGTTCCTGTGCAGACTTTCCTGCTCTCTAAATTTACAGCACCATCCCTTGGACAAGTGACCAATGGCCAGCTTCAAGCAGTCGTATTTATGATGTGCCAAGCAGTGGTGAAGACGATGGTGTTTATATGCTAGTCAGATCTATGTGGTGGGATTAACGTGCTGTGAGACCTGGTGCTAAGGTTTCCAGAGTCAGGAGTGTTTCACCAGCAGAATTGTCACTAGGAAATTTGGTGCAAGTCGTGGCTAATGGCTCACTGCACACTGTGGCACAAGCAGGGATGCTCGTCACTTGAACATCCTCCTTCCTCCTACTTGCCCCTATCCTTCAGGCTTGGCCAAACAGTAAATCCCTCCAGCTTCTGCCAGAAGCTAAGTACTGGCATCAGGAATGAAAGGCATAGGTGCCTCATGTAACCCAGCTTGCTGGAAGACAGCGGGCACCTGGCTTTTGTCCTTCTCTCCGTACCTTGTTGGGTGGCATCATCTCTCAGCGGGCCTGCCATGGCTGGCCTGAGCATGGGGTGGCAGTCCAAAACCCTGCTGGGGTATCTGCTGATGTGGGCATGGTTTGGACACACACTCCTTATGTAATTGCTTATTCTGCCTGTGTGTTGTCTAACTTCAGCACACGGCAGAAGACGTATTGATTACTGGAGGGTAATTATTTCTTGATTCTTATGGGAATTTATGGGAAGCTTAATGCATCAGTGGAGTTGTCCGAACGGGAAAGGTAAATCGGGAAAACCAGAAAATCAAAAACACAGCAGAAATGTTTGGGCTGAAGCAAGCAATCCTTCTCCTTCCACACAGAGAAGTGAACACCAGGCTTTTTGGATGGAAGTGTGAACACTGGTGTTAGTGTGAGCTAGAGGAGAGTGTGCTCCTGAGCAGATGATGGAAGAGGAGAGAAATAGTGAAATTCGTACGTTACCATTTCCAAATTGAGAAACTGGAAAAACAGTAGGAGAGACCAGAAATTATTTGAAGACTCACTTCCCTTTAGTGTTTCACTGGAAGTGAGTGAGCAGATACTTGCAGGCTTTATTCCAAGCTGAGGTTATTTCTTCAGAGCATGTTCTGGCAAAGGATTTTTGGCTACAGCCCATCCTCAACCTGAATGACTGGGTGATACCATGGGGAAGAAATCAGCTAACAGCAAATCATGGATCTAAATTTCAGGCAGTTGTTGACTGTGCATCTGTTATGCTACCTTCTTCATAACTCTCCATATTGTAATCCAGTGCTTTTGGCTTTGACCTTGATAGGATAAAACAGAACTGCTCTTACCCTTAACTGCTGCCCCATGAGAAGCCTGGTGCTTATGTGTACCAGCAGGAAGGGTGCTGTGCTCTGTGGGAGGATTGGATCGCTGCAGAGGTGCCTGGGCAATTTTTCAGCATGTGCCACCCAAGTGTGCCATGGGGATCTCACGGTTTGGGAGCTACTCTGCCACATGTGCTGATAAGTCACACGTGCAGCTGGAGAATACCAGAGACTTCAAAGGGGAGCACATCTGGAGCTTCAGAGTTGCTGTATGTTTTAGCATCCCTGTATTGTGTGTGCAGTGAACAACTTTCTACCATTTCTGTACTTTCTGGGGGAACCTTTATCATATTTACATAAAATGGTGTCTGGGAAATGTCTTCCCTTCTTTGCCTCCATGGCAAGGCTTCACATGTCCATCCATGTGAGCAGCAGGGTTGTTGCACTGAAGGATGAGCTGTGTCAGGACTCTGAGTGCTTCGAGGTTGGATAACTGGTTGTTCCCTGTGTTGTCCAATACTCAGGTGTCCAGTGGTGTCTCTGAGAAATATTTGTCAGTGTGTTTTGCTGGGTGGTCTGGAGAACCTGTCTGTGTGTGCAGACAGTACTTCTCGAAGTGTGCTGTGTACATTGACATCCTCAGTCTCAGCAAGAGGGTAACTCTTGATCTCTCAGCACTTGCCACTGGCAGTTGCGTTGTTGCCAAGCCCATGTGCCCTGGTACTGGGAGGTGAGCACTCTCCCAAGGCCACGGTGGGCAGAAGCAGGGGGAGGCTTGGCTGGGTACCTCCTGGTGTCTGGGGATGAGCAGTAGGCATCTGGCTAAGCCGGTCCTTAAGTCCTAGGTGCCTGAAAGGTGGGTAGCACTTTCACTTGCGCATTGATGCAAAGCGATCATGTCTGTAAATGGGCACAGTTTGGTTTTGGAGAGGGAGTGAAAATAATTTTCTGAGCTTACAGGCAGAGATAGGAAAACCCAGGAACAGCCTGCCCAGAGAGGTTGTGGAGTCTCCTTCTCTGGAGACATTCAAAACCCACCTAGACACATTCCTGTGTGATCTACTCTAGGTGGTCCTGCTCTGGCAGGGGGGTTGGACTAGGTGATCTTTCGAGGTCCCTTCCAACCCCTAACATTCTGCGATTCTGTGAAGACGCAGCTGAGCTCTAGAAAGTCTCTGGAAGCAACTGTCCTCTACATTCAGCACAACTTGGATGCACAAATATCAGGGCTGGTTTGACTGGGGATCAAGTAAGTCCTTGCAAGAAGGTGACACTAAGTAAAGACAGATTTTATATTGTGATTCAAATACATTACTGGGTTTGAACAAAACCACTGTCAACTGCTATTTAAGAAGACTTGCAGAACTTCCCTGGTCTTAAGCTAACTTTGTAAATAAGGAGAGAAAAAAAATTGCAAATATACCACTTATTCAAAACAAATATTTCACCATTAATTTTTTTGAGCATTTAGGAACACTACTTTCAGTTTCCTACTTCCTATATAACAGAAAAATGCCCTTCCTTCTGTATCTGTTTCATGATGGGAAAGTTTTAAGTCACCTTATCTCTGTAGGTATCAGAAGCGTCACATATGGCATTGCCTTACTGTCTTTTTTTTCTCCTTGCAATTTCCTGAATTGCCTGCAATGTCTTTGTTGAAGGAAAGCGTATTCAACTACTGGAGAGACTTGTAAGAGAGCTAAATTAATCTTTTCTCCTGAGCTTTGCAAAATAGGTTAAACCAACATGCAGTACTCGGGGATGTTATAAGCTCAGACATGCACATAAAATGTGAGGCTACTGAATT
The DNA here is from genome assembly GCF_034619465.1 of Leptosomus discolor. Lineage (NCBI taxonomy): Eukaryota > Metazoa > Chordata > Aves > Leptosomiformes > Leptosomidae > Leptosomus > Leptosomus discolor. The sequence goes on along the minus strand of NC_141396.1, from coordinate 16,517,532 downwards.
AAGAAATAACTGCGATTCACTGTTTCAGCAGCTTATTGTGATCATCTCTTTGTTTTCTCTGATTTTTGCCAGACAGAAATTATCAGAAAATTGAAAATGAGTTTAATATTGAAATATCTGTGTTACTGTTTGTGCAAAGCTCAAAGTTTCTTCAACAGCTAAATAATATGAAGGGAGAGCTGAACTTGAGAATACCTAACACGAAGTGCACAAGAGTTGTTCTTTGGTATGCATAGCCAACCCCTGTTTCCTCTGCTCTCAGTGAACACTTGCTTGTTCCCAAATGCTTAGTCTGGTATGACTAATGAATTTAAAGTCTTCTGAAAATGCTGGCTTCGCCAGCCACTTCAATACATGAAAATGCTTGTGCTTTTAAATCTTGATACTAATACTTTACCTCAAATTTTTCATGTCCTGTGCCATGCTTGTTTAGGGACTCTCACAAGTTAACCTGTGCTACTGTCACACTTGTACTGATGTACTAACCTGTGTGACTTTGTGCTGCACCTGCAAGACTACCAAGAAGCGTTGGGCAAAACATTCAAGGAGCTCTATATATTTAAATAAATATATTTCCACTAGAAGAAAAATATGTGCAATTTGCGGTGGGAGTGTGCAGCAGGTTTCTTAAAGTCATCTGTTAGTGCTGAGCAGCAGATCAGGACCCCAGTCCAGTGTGGGGGTTGTGGGGTACAAAAGAAGGAGAAATAATCTGGAGAATGAAGGGACTTCTTGTGTTATACTCCAACTGTGGCAGCCCTTTCATTTTCTAATGCAGTGACTATCTCCTGATTCCTTGTCCTGCAGTTTATGGTGAGAGCTGCTGCTAAATTGCTGAGTGAAGAGCCTGAAACGTTATATCGAGAACATCTTACAACGCTGCGGTTAGTGGAGTGGATGGAGTGACTGCGTTAGGGGACTAAGGGCCATCAGGAGAAGAGGTCTTGATGAGCTCTCTTGGCTGCTACTGTGCTGAGTCCAGTTCAGGGTATCTTCAGCAGACTGCAGCAAATCCCGTTTCTGCCAAAGATGAACACATGGAATACAAACTGGGTGTTCTGGGCATTCATCATAACTGGAGTATTGCTGAGAAAGGATGGAGACCTATGAAATGCAGTGACCCACGCTGGGGGTGGGCCAAGGGCAGGTGCAGTAGGACACCCTCCTCTTCCTTCTGCACCTTCCACAGCTCCTTGGCATGTCTGAGGCTGCTGAAGTTCAAGAGAGTTTAGATACTCTTTCCCCATTTGTTCCTGTGTGTGGCTTTTCCCCTGCGTAGGAAGCTGCGAAAGAGACAGTGAGAAGTCCGCCTGCTCAGTGCCTCTAGCCCAAGCATGGTTGGGGAACAAGACTTGCTACAGAAGTTACTTTATATGTTGGGATATTCAGCCTATATATGTAATCTTTAGGGGACTCATGTCACGTGAAGAGTCAACCAGACCTCTGTGATTCTCCAGGTCAACCCCCCAACTCTGATTCTCAGCACCATTGTCTGGAGCTGCAGGTCTGCCTTCAGAAGTGGCCTGTCATGTACAGTCTGATGAGAAGCAAAAACCATTTTGCGTAAGTGGGGGATCAAACAGAGGGGCTTTGCATTTTGGCTGCAGCTTTCCCCCTGCAGAAGGGTGGTATTAGCTGGTCGTGAGGCTGACAACTGTCCTGGAGGAGCTCAGGAGAGGATATCTGCACAGACATGCCAGGGCAGTGCATCATCAGTGCCTCTGGGTGAGTTGCTCTGGTCCTGGGAACAGGCTTCCAGGACGAATGAGTCCCCGCTTTTCCTCCTCTCCCTCCAGAACTGCATGTATCTGCATGATTTATGTGACTCTGGATTTTAGCTTGTGTTTACTCTGTGAAGAGCCTGATGGCTTCTCTGTTTGCCTTGGTGCTTGGCTTAGCACATTGTTCTTGCTGATGACAGTTGTGCTGGCAGTGTTTTTTATTTGGAAAGTAGCGGGGGGGTGGTGGTAAGGAAGACAGCAGTGAGGAAGGGGTGTCATGCTGTGTGGAGCTGGTGTTGCCGGCTAGGCTTCCTGACCCTGGGCAGGCAATTCCCACCTGCACTGTGCTGCTCAATGGGAAATGCAGGGACAGGGAAGTGTGTTAATGGGTCAGGAACCAAAAAGGTTGGAGATGTTTGGAGCATTTCTGCAGGGCCAGGTAAAAATCTGCCTCCCCCATATCCGGGAGGCATCAGGATGCTACCACCCGTGAGAGGAAACTGATAACTCAAGTTGAAGCAAAATGGAAGCTGAGGAAGGTGAAAGCAGCTCTTTGGATGATGTGGGATACAATCACTGCTCTACGAAAGCTCAATTGCCTGTAAGTAATGTGTGTGGTTCTGCAAACAGGAAAGAAAGAAGGACAAGGTTTTGCCAGAGGCTCATTCCCATCAGTTTGGTTTTATTTTGTGGCTCTTTAAGGGAGGACGGAGCAGGAAAAAGAGCCAGCTCTTATGCAAGCCTGTGTGGATTGGTGACTTCCACTGAAGCTGGGAGGAATTCTCCCAACTCCCAGGGGATGGAAGAGATTTCTGTGCAAGAGGGGCTTGCGCGGGCTCTACTGCTGAAGACACATCTTGAAGTAATAGGCAACTCTTGATGACACCTCCTCAACTCTTAGTAAATTTGACCCCTTCTTTCATGTACCATTATACGGCCTCACATGGCAGCTAGCACGGTGAATCTGAATGTCATGTTTTCAGACAAGGAACACGTGCTCTTTCAAATTGAACGGTGATGCTACCAATGGCTGTCTCTACTTTCCATCACCTGGGAGGTCAGTTGAAAGGAAATCTTATTTTCTGTCATTCAGGAGAATTGTCATCCTTCACCCAAAGGTGGGTTTGATTTGGTTTAAAGCCCTTGTGCATGCTGAGCAGCACAGGTGCTCAGCCCCTCCTAGAAGCACTTAGCTTTAAGTACAACGTACTCATCCTCAGTGGTGTTAAACAGCTTTTATAAACACTGTCTGAAAGTGCTCTGATTATACATGACCTTCCCCCTCTGCTTAGTGTCATCTCATTAATCTATCTATTAGGTGAATAATTCTGGTTTTGGAACAGAGCAAATACAGAAATTGCACAATGAAACACATTTAATATATTCAAACAATTTTTTCTTAATATAAAAACAATCATTTACCATTCATTTTTCATGTCATGTTGAGTATTTGCAGGCCAACACTGGGAACAGGATGGTAATTTGGTCCTCTTTAATTTTGGCACCTGTAGTTATTTTAGAACTACAGGCTGTTTTCTGTGGCTTTACTGCTCTGTAATTCAATACCTTTTTAGGACCTTAATGCTGCCATTAGTAGCAAATTGGCCTCTATTCTGAATAAAACTCTTTATTACGTTTGTTTGTTTAATTTTTATTAGAGGAAGGTTGCCCAACAACCACAGGGAATGAATTTCCTAGGAGGTACAAGGGCAGCGCCTGAAATCCCTTTCCCGTAATTGCTGGTGTGCTCAGGAAAGCCTGAGTTACACTAGGGATCTGCAGGGTGCAGATGGTTAGCTCTGGGCTTTAGCTAACCAGGCTGACGGTGGCAGTAGCATCTTCTCATGAGCCCCTCTCTGCACCTCTGAGTAATGACCTAATCTGTGCACAACTGAGGGCTCAAAGTCCTGTATGTACTTTCTCCACTGACATGTTTTTCATTTTCCCTTTGCAGTCTTTTTTTTTTTTTTCCTGGAAATATTACTTATTGAAACTTGAATTTCCCTTTTCTTTGCTAGTACAGCTTGTCTGATTTTGCCTTTCTCTGTTTTTGTTCCTGTTAACAGGGGGAGGATGCGGGCTGGAACTGGGTCTGCAAAGGGAGAAGGGGATGGTGTCTGTGTCCCTTCCTTTGTCTCAGCGACTCTCATGCTTACCACAGTGGTAGTTTGCTCTCAGGGAGGAGATTGCACCTAGGACTCTGTGGACCAGAGGAGACAAGAGCCCCTTAAGTCCTGGCCACCGCAGTTCCCCTGTTGCTGGGGCAGGGGATGCTGGCCTGCCTGACCAGGGCTGGTCCTAATGCATGTACTTAGGTTTGGGGAGGAGCTGAAGGAGGGACCTTGCTCCTTGTACTGTGTTTTGGAGGGAGCTGCCTAGTCCTCCTGCATCCTTCCTGGCTGGCCTTGGCCCCCCATCTCCTGGACCAGCTCTGCACTAGAGCTAGGAGAAGATGCTCAGCCATTCATGCTCCATCTCCTTGGGAAAGGCATTAGTGCAGGAGGTCCGTAGGAATAGTTCACACCACCAGTGCCCAAGGGTGCTGGCCAGCATGCCTCTGTCCTGCTGCTATAGGCCAGCAGAGTTGCAGCAGTGGTCTCCCTGAGCCCCTCTGCCTCAGGACAATAGGATGAGCTGGGGGCAGGGAAGTTTCCCTCCCCTCTCTGAACCATTTGCTCATAGTTTTACAGGTCTCTAAAGCAAAAAAAAAAAAAAAGTCTTGTTCAAGCAGACGTCTGACTATGAGAATGAGCATGCAACACCCATCAATGCCAGAGTGGTGCTGAGTACCTCTAGCACGGCAAAGAGCTCAGACTTGCTGATTTCCAGCATCTGTGGCTGCCTAGAGGGGAAAAAAAAAAAAAAAAAGACCTAAACCCCATACGCAGTGAAGTGCCTGTTATGTGATTACTGCTCCGGCCTTCTGCTCCCAGCAGTTGCTCTCTTTGCTGAAGAGACCACGGTCTATGTTGCTCCTTTAAGGTCCTGAGTTAAGGTTCTTCTGGAGATGTTTGCAAGTAGTCCTGTATGTTTGTGTAATTTCATTTTTACTTCTCTCGTTTCTGTGATAAAAGGTAATCCGAGACAATGTATCCAAAACCTTCTCTGCAAAGCTGCAGCAGTCAGTCATACAAAAGTTAGAAAATACCCAGGCCCATGCGACCTTAATTCAGTTCCCTTGCGTTACAAGAGTATGCAATCATGTAATTAAAAACTATTGGCTTGGCAGGACCTTGGCTTACTCCTTGCACAGAATAAGATAGAGGACTGCAAGAAGAGAGAGAATGTTTACTTGTAGTTAAGGCACTGGTGAGGGATGTGGGAGAACTGGATACTAACCCTGGCGCTGTCACAGGATTCCTGTGTGATGCTGGGCAGAGCTGATCCCCCTGCAGCCTCAGAGGGTGTTGAACTCCGTTATCAGCAGCTTGCCTACTCTAGCTGTTTGGATATTCAACTTTCCAGCCTAAAAAAAAAAAAATCTGTTAGCGCTGGTTATTTGTGTAAGATACGAATCTGAATAAACATATACACAGACAATCGTAGGGAAAGGATGAAAACTTCTTATCGGAGGTTTTATCCCAGATTATTTCCTTCTGTAGCCACTCCAGAGCCCATGAATGAGGCTGGCTGTTTTCATGTTAGAGCTCTGAAGATTTAAGGGCTCTCTGTGTCCAATTAAACAGTAGCATATCTCTTGAATATTAACACATTAAAAGCAATATACTTCCAGCAAAGAAATCTGATCCTAATTGGCCCTGGAATATTTTATTTTCCAAACTGAGCTGTAAGCTGTTAAGCTTCCTTTTTTAAGACTAAGCAAACATTACATTCTTAGAGGAAAGTCAGCCCAAGGAATGGGGAAAAATAGACTCTCAGACCATACCTGTCAATCTTCCATTTTCCAGTGTTTTACCCAGAAACAAGCACAGGAACTAATTGACTTCTATCCCCTTCTGTCTTTTTTTTTTTTCCCCTTAACATAGTGACTCAAATTAAAACAAAGATAAAATTCCAGGGGAAGCTGGCATTAATCAGAGTTTGGATTAAATTAAATTAAGTGCTTTTTATTGAACTCAGCAGTATTAGTTATTAAAACCAGAAGGCCTTTCCCAACTAGTGTAAAAAAGCAAACAATGACTCATACTGTGGCATAGATTTTATTGGGAAATTAAAATGCTCATTTTCTCTTATTCTTTCCTTTTTTCTTTCTTTCTTTTTTTTTTTTTTTTTTGGTTCTTTTGTAACTTCAGGCAAACACATGTAAACAACCGCTGAAGAGCCTGTGCTCACAGACCCCTTAGCCCAAAGCCGGGCTGTTGTTGCTGGCACTGGGGTGGCTTTTCCCGTGATGGCACCTGATGGTGGCAGAGTGAAACTGCTTATGCAGAAATGGTGTTTCCACAGGTCTTCTGTGCTCCCAAGTGTGACTTGTAATTGATATAAGGACCAGTCCTGCGTGGTGCGAGCTGGCACTGGCTCGAGCTCAAGACTCTGGGTGTTGTTTAACGGCAAGCAAGACTTGTCGAGGGGTTTTCAAAGGAAGCACAGGGATGCCTGTCCTAGCTTTCCAGTGTCTTCCCCACCCATGATCAGCCATACTCCCACCCTTTTTTCTTGCATGATGCTTATTCTTCCAGAGCCTGTCCAGTTCATCCCTGCTGGGGATGATCCCCATCAGGGATATGAATACCCTATTTATGCCATGAAACGCCAAGTCCTGTTATTAACCCTTGAGAGAGGGATGAATCTCAGCTTTTCACATCCATGCGGTGGTGATTTCTCTGGGACCACCTGCTCTGCTCCCAGGAGGACAGAGAGATGGCACGGCAGTGGACCAGGAGAAGCTGTGCTGGTGTGTGGTTCTGGGGAATGGGGACCATGCAGAACTCTGACTGGCACTGCAAAGGGTGCAGAAAATGAGGCCCTTCCAAAAGCATCCATGAATGTGGGGCTTGCGTGTTGCTGGGGTAGAAAAACGGTTTAGGAAAAGATTTTGGAGAGTGTGTAGTTAACTCAGCCTCTGCACCAAAACAGCCATCTTCAACAGTCCATAGAGGATGGGTTGTGCCCTGGCAGAAGGGAGCACAGCAAGCATAATTCTTCTTCCCTAAGGCAAGAGACCTGGGTAATTATAAACTGGTCATTTTGACCCTGATAACAAGGAAGACACTAGAGCAAATTATGAACCAATTTTAAAACACTTCTAGGATAATAAGATGATAAGAAACATTGGTCTAGTCGAGACCAGTCAAGAACAAATTTGTTTTCTTTTTTGATATCCGTTAACCTGGGAAGGTGAGAGTAGCTGTGATATATTTTGACTGTGAGGTAGTATTTGTCTCAAAACCAAACCAAGGACACTTGGTTTGGATGAAATCATTACAAAATAAGTGAAAAACTATATTCAAAGAATAACAACAGCTAGTTTTCTGTCAAACTGGGAAGAGAAATCATGCAGGAAGCCTTAAAGGCCAAGTCCAGTATTATTCAATAGTTTCATTAACTTAGTTTATTCCTTCCGTTCAGATTCAATTTAGAGGAGTTTCAAACAAGCACATTTCTGTTGTTGATTACCCATGGCATGTAAGTGTTTGTTAATGAAGACGGCTAAGAAGGGAGATCAGTGGGTGAGGGCATGCAGCCCTTCCCACAATCAGAGCGAGGGTGATGTGAGATGCTGCAGTTACTGGCCTGGACCAGTCTGGGTTTAACCCCTCCTTCCTCCCCCAGCACAGGCATAACCTATAGAAAGGGCTTGGAGATGAAGAACACAGCATAAATTGAGAGCTCTTGACCAGCCGGCTCAAATTGCTTTACAGATAGCAAAAAAGCTTTGAATTTGAGGCAGCTGTACTGAAGCACTGGAAAATCTGGCTCTAGTTTGGTTGTAAAAAAAATAACTGTTTCCCTTAGGTGTTGGGCACGTTTATGTTACCAATGCAGTTGCACTGCGTAAGATGTTATGACATGGCTGGTGCAGAAGCACACCTCAGAGAGTGAGGGTCATCTACGACTTTGGCTTTTGTGGGCAATGCCTGGTTTTTCATTGTCATTTTGAGCTATTTATGGCTAGTTCAAATAGGAATTGCTTTTAGCTAAGCAAGGACTAGACAGAGGAGGCTTGCTACATCTTGCTGTAGAGAAACACTCCTGGCAAAAAGCTGTCTGTGTGTATCTGCCTGCTCTGAGGTGCTGTGTACTCCTGTGTCCCGAGCATGTACATGAAGGAGGAAAATGTTTAAGAATCTGCACAGCATAGGAACGTGGGGCACCTTGTGTCTGGATTTCGTTTGAGGGAATTAAGAGCTGATCCTTAGCTGGAATATGAATCAGATCTGATTGTGTCTGTGTTGACTAAAAGAGGTTGTGTGGTGTGCATGAGCCGGAGCTCAATCTAATGTGGAAAAGTTTGATCCAGAGCTCTGTTTAATTTAATACTTGACTATTCTACCTATTTTAGTTCTGACTCAAAGTTCAGCATTCTTTCTTGTCAGCAGTTGTTTGTATTAGCAAAGGACGTGTGCAATCAGAGAAGGACCTTCATGCACCTAGACCTCGATGAGTCCAGCAGAAACTTGTTACTGGGCTCTAGTATTTTGCCTCCATTGCTAGGGGGACTGGAGGAGCTTTCCCTTCACCTTGCTGTCGCGATGGTGGGGGGAGAAATTAATATCCTGCGACATCCCATCAAATCCCCAAATGCATTCATAGCACTGGGTTAGTAATCCATAGTTTTAAAAGGTTTTAAACTCCTAATATACTTCAGATATTTTACGTGCTTCAGTTAAGTCTATTGTGCTATATTAAATATATGTTAAGGAAAAGTCCCAGGATTAGTTTTAGTACCTTTTGATATCTAAATAAACACTGACTGAGTAAGAATATCTATATCAAAGCAAAAATTTTCAGAGTAGTTCAAAGAAATACAATTTAATGCCCTTAATATCATCTCCTTTAATGGGAAACCTCTCTCATTACAATCATTCTTGGCTTTTAAGGCACTAATACAAAAATCTTGCCTGTCTTGCATAACAACATTGAACAAAATTTCTCTTTCAGAAATTCCTACTTAAAACTCGCAACTTCTGGTTGAATCACAGCAGATTTTAATAAAATTTTCTATTCTTGCCTTAAAAAGATAACATGCAATGGAGAACCCTCCACAATGTAGATAAATTGTTCCAATGATTAACTGCCTTCACTGTATGCGTGTATAAAAAGGAGGCTTATTTCTAGTACATACACTTGTCGTGCTTCATTCTGCCTCTAAAAATTGCCCTGGCTCTGATAAATTAAAGTGTAAATTATAATTAAAAAAAAAAATCTTTTTAACTTATTTTGGTGCTTAAGAGGTGATTGACATACTATCTGTCACTAGAATAAATTGAATAGCTTGAAGTTCTTCGGTTTCTCGCTGTGGAGTCGTTATGCCAGCATTTCTAGGAGCAAAGCCATCTTCCATTCATCTGCAAATTTCCCCTTGCTATAGCCAAATTGAAAGCCCTCATTTCCTGCCCCAAGGAGGTCTAAATGAATAAGAGAAAGTGAGACTTTTTTTTACCGAATATATTGTCTATAGGCTTTTTTTTTTTTTGGGTGGAACCCTGAAATTTCCTAGGGGTTTGTGGGTGGGAATTAGACTCATGTATAGAAAATGGCAGCCTCCAGGTGTTGGCTTCATGGATTTGTGTCCCACAGAGCCCGCTTAGGTGCTGCGTTCACACAGATATTGGGGGACCATGGTGACTGTGCAGCACCCTCATCCATGAGGCTCCACATGCCCTGGTAGGCTAAATTCACTTCTGTAAGTTTGAGAAGTGGATTTGGACTTGCCTTTAATTAGTAGCCTGATCCTTTGGCAAGGTTCAGTGTTGAAAAACTGGGGCTGGAAGATGCTCAGGAGCAAGTGGGTGGTGAGAGGAATGAGCTTGTGCAGTGCCTGGAGCAGTCTAGATTTAAAAAAAAAAAAAAAAAAGTCCAGTTATAAAGTTACACCTTTCCTTAGCCCACATATTTCCAGCTCCAACGCCCAAATTTTCCACTGCTCCCATATTTGTGTGTATTTTCCCATAAACCAAATATTAACCTTAGTAATACAACCCTGTTGCAACATTGCAGCAGGCTGCCTCTGTGAAGCCAAGAAAGTGTTGCTCAGGATAAGCACCCTGGTCCTAATTTCATCACCTCTGGTACTGTGACTAGTCTTCATAGCTGTATGAATGCTGACAACAGAATACGCTTGGTACCAAATCAGATAAAATTTGTGCTGGAAGCAGCTGGGGACTTGAACTGATGCATTGGCCAGCTACTGGTGCTTCAGGTTTTATTATGGCTGAGGATTTCCAGTATGGCTGTAGGCACAGTCCTTGACCTCTCTAGCACCCACAGCAAAATTCTTATGAACCCCCAAAAGACTGGTCTGTTTCACAGTACTGTCCTTCACCTCTCTGCTGTCATCCTTTGATTATAAGTTGCACTGTAAGTCCTCGTTAATGGGAGCTTTTCCCAAAGAACAGTCTTAATGCGATAAGGAGGGTGATGGCAAGTCTCATTTGGGTGTTCACCTTCAGCCTTCCCTCCTTCTGGGGCCTGCTTCTCCCTCCCTTGGAGGGATTTCCTGCATCTCTGCCTTTAATGGGAAAGCCTGGACAGGAGAGTTGTGGAATTGCCAGAACATCACCTACAGCTTGGTGCTCGTTACTGATGGTGGATTTCTCTCTGCTCATTCACCTCAGAGCCCAGGGAATCCATCCAGCCTTGTGGCACCCTCTGTGCCATTCTGGTAATGAGCTCCTCTACTTAATTATGTAGAATGGAGGGGAAGCTGGCACTGGCTGTGTGAGTTGGTGTCTCCACCTTGTGATTTCCTGGCACTGGTATTCCCTTTGCGGTGAGGAGCAATGACCAAAGCTCCCCTGTCCTGCCCAGCTCTGCCAGCCCCTGTCATTCTACCTCTGTTGGCGGTGCTACGGCTGGAGACATTCCTCTGGCTTGTTCCACGTAGAGAAAGGCTCTGCTGTGGGAACCTTCTTAAGCTGCTTCATACACGTGCCAAGAGTTAATTTAGCTTTTCTGCTGTAGCCTTATCTTTTTGCCTCAGCCATCTACTGGCTCTACAGACTCTCTGGCAGGCTTCCTCCTTTTGATGTGTTTGAAAAAAGCTTTTATTAGTTTTTAAGGCTTTAGTAAGTTGTTTCTTAAAATCTTTTTGACTTGCTTTATTATGCTCTTATATATAATTTGCCAGAGTTTATGCTTTTTCTGTGGTGGGATTTTTTTTAAGAGTCTGCATGGAGCTTGGAGCAAATAAGACTGTTCCTTAGCCTGCAATAAGGTGGTTCTTGGGGGTTTGTTTCCCACATAAATGTCCCAACCTGCCCTTTCTTCCCTGTGATCAAAGAGCCTGTATCCAGAAATCTTTTCTGACAAGCTCTGTGGTATCTTTTTCCTTTCCATCCCCAGCTCAGAACCCCAAGGGGCCAGCACAGTGCAGGAAAATGTGCGATTAAAGAGGACCCCAGCATTACCACGCTGGGTGCAGATATGCTACTGCCGTAGCCACAGCCTTAGCCTGCTTTCTCCACGCTGAACACTGACCAGGAGGATGATTTAGTGTGGCACCAGGATGTGGAGGTCACTCCACAAACAAACCCTCAGTCATTATTTCTGTTGAGCTGGACAGATCAGCTGGGTGTTCCTCTGATGCTGTCGGAAGTGCATTAACCTTTCAGGAAACCTCTTCAGAAAGAAAAAGAAAAAAAAAAAAACAAACCCACAAACATGTAGTGGGCATCACTGACATTGATACTGTGCAACCAGAAGGTGCTTGGCTGCTGTGGCTATGGATGTGTTACCTCGCAGCGTCCTGCTGACCCACATTGTGGTGCAGGAGCAGATGGGCTCCTGGCTCAGAGCAAGCCATGCTGCTGTCACCACTTGTATCCATCACAGTCATGGGGCAGCTGTGGCGGAAGATCAGCCAGATCTTCTCGCTTGTGAGCATGGCACAGCCAGCCTTCAGCAGGATTGGCTGTGTCTTTTTCCCACTCCTGGCCTCCAATCTCCTTGCTCTGATTTATCTCTTCTCAGCCCAGGACTCTCTAGCTACAGAGTTTAATCCTTGCCTGTATCAGCATAGGGATGCCTCCATCACCAAGGTGTTGATGCCTAATCTAGGTCGTATCCATCCCCTCTTGTGTTCCCAGCCCTGTAATCTAGGCATTGGGGTATCTTACCCCTGACAGAAGGCCACCTCTGAGCTGGCTGTGCTTGTGTTCCCATTGCTCCAAGCACCAGCCCTTCTTTAATTTACTGGTGTATGGTTTCTTGATATGTAAGTACATATTGCTAATATGTAAGTACATCTCCTTTTTGCTTTGAAAGATAATTATTTTGCCATTTCCTCAGCCCTCTCCTAATGAACCACTGCTGGTTTCTGGATTCATGCATGACATTTGATTACCTTTTCATAGGCTTATCTTACTTAACTGTAAGTGTTATTAATGGCCATAAAATTACCCAGCCCTGAAACAAAATAAAAATGCAATAAAAGCTTTAGCTTCAGTGAACTCCTGAGAGTGCAAATCCCAGAGAGGGGCTGAGTGTCACATAGCTATGTGTTCCTTTGGGTCAATCATGTCCCAGACCCCAGAAATGGTCACAGCTATTGCTTTAAAAAGCTCATGTGTGAGTTACCTCATGCATTTGGGCTGTTCGCATTGCCTTTGTAGCAGGAAAGTATATGTGCTTTTCTCCTTGTTGGAGTTGTTAGTACCCTGAGCAGTAAATAGAAACATCCTGGTAGCTCTTCCAGATAGGTTTTGCTGTTAGCAGTGCTCCTGCAGTCCCTCTGTCCTTGTTCAAGAGCACTGCAAGGCTGAGCTCCTGCTAAGTGAATTATCCAACTTCAAAGCCAGCTGCTTTGCAGCAGCAGAGCCCGTGGATGGTGTTTTTATTAGTGTTCGCATCACGTTTAAGCTGCTTTAAAATGGCAGATTTAAGTTCCAGAAACATGAGGTTTAAGGGTTTTATGCTTTGCAGAAACGCTGATGGGGACCTTGTGGGGCAGATCCATGCTGGTGGCTTTCCATAGGCTTGGAGCAGTGCCAGGCACTTTGGCACGCTGTGACATCCATGCTGCCTCCTGCCTGCCACGTGCCTGTGAGGCTTGGGGTTGCCTGGGGATGAGGACCTCTCCATGGCACGCATTCCTTGAAGAGGCTTCCCAAGGGAAGAGTGCCTCCAACACTGCAATTCAGTACCAGCACCTTCAGTGCCGTTTGGTTTCATGCTGTTTGGATTGTCAGCTCTTGACACAGGAACGCAGTTCTCTGGTAGCCCCCTTGGACACCGAAGGAGCCCGATTCCCACAGATGGAGTCTATGAACAGAAGGTTAAATACAGCCTGTGTTAAGGCTGGGACTTGAGCTCCCATGGGTTTCAGTGGGATTTATCTCACTGTCTGAACAGGGTGATGGAAGAGATGAGGAAGAAAATAACACTAGGTGTTATGGTGTGTCCTCATTTTGGCTTGTTGCAAGTAAAGACAAATGCACTCTGGGGATTTAGCTGCCACAGTGCATCTCTCATCACAGCAGATGTGCAGGCTTTGGCTTGCTCAGCATTTCAGTGCCTCGGTGTGAAACTAACTAGAGATGGACAAGAAATTTTATATGCTCAGAAATAAGCTAGATATCATTATGCAAAGGAGCATTCCTCCCAGTGGCGGTTTAGGTGTGACAATATTGAGGATAATAATGATAGGAAGAGGAGAATTGAGGCTGGTGGTTCCAGTAGTGGCTAGCAGCTGCTTGGGCACATGGGTGCTGCTGCAGTTCCACTGAGTTATAATGCACATGTCAGAAGGTATCATATTCTGGGGAGAAAAAGCAAAGTTTTACTTTAAGTAACCTGATGGGTGACAGGCAGGTGCAAGTCTTTGCAAAGAATTTTAGAGGGCAAAAGGATGACAACTGGTGGAGATGTTCATACACCAGAAAGGCTGGGAGAAAATGAAGGGATATGGGAGGCTACATGCAAATACGAACATCACGCTTGGGGAAAAGCAGTGCCTGCAGAAATTGCACCTAGGAGTTAGCTGTGAGCATCACCCACAAGAACTCTATCCCTCTCAGGATGCTGGTGCCTCCTGGTGTCTGAAGGAAGTTTCTGTTAAAGCGATGTAGAGGCAGCCACCCTATATGCTTACAATGAGGGTCTCATTGTAACCTTGTTGCTTCCTTTCATTAAAAGTCATGCTAGAAATTAAAATTGCTGTTGTGTCCCTGCTGACACTCATAATTTTGAAATCACATCTTTGTGTCCCAGGTGCCTTCCTGTGCTGCTGAGGAAGAGCTGTGTCAGGGAACCCAGGGGCTGTTCTTGTTCTGTCCCTGGCCCTTATACCCACTTGGTATAAAAGATGCACATAAAACCAGACTGGTATCTTTTTTTTTAAATTACTATTATTGCATGGTGCTTGACCCCTGCTTTGAAATGAAGAAGGCACACAGCTCTGCTACTCTGTGGCAAACTGATTTTGCACGTGTTTCTTGAGTGGCTTTTTTAGGAGGTCCAAGAGAACCTGTAAAAACTTCTGTGTTGGCATTGAGCTCCTGGTGACCCCTGAATTTGACATTCTCTCTGTTATCATGTTATTTATTAAGCAGCTCAAGCTAACGTTTTCCAGAAAAGACATTTCTTATAACCTGCCAATACATGTTGCTTGCTTAACGACTAAGTCCTTGCAATTAAGTGAGGGATTGGCCTGAGTTAAGTTGAAAAGTGCCGTGAAATAAAAGATGCACAGAAATGATAACAGCACAATAGCACTCTGGGGTGTAGCCTGGGCAGGGAGGGGACCTCCAATTTCTGTGCAGCATGGACAGAGCAGTATGCTTGCAGCCCATCTGACGTGACTTCTCTGGGATGTAGGGCAGGTGTGGTTAGTGATGGAGAGCCTTAGGGTCAGGTTTAACACTAAGCAGGGCTTAGGTGACAAATTATTTCATGGATTTACAATGGTAGGGCAAAGGTGTGAAATAATAAAATGCATTGTCCTTTAAAAATCAGATGTGCCCTGGAGGTTGCAGGGGGGGAGGGGAGGTGTGTGTCTGAGCCTGGCTTATCATTCACTGCTACTGTCCCAGGACTGAAATGCAGCATCTTAGCTTCTTCTGTTCTTCAAACTGCTACTCACAGCAGAAATAGGTGATCTGATCCTCTTCTAATTTCTTTCCCCTATTTGCCCAGCCCTAGTTCCCTTGGGTGGCACTGGAATATCGTAGTATGTGTCATATCGTGCACAACCCTGTGGAGATCTGTCCGTATTTGTCTGTCCTTAGCACTGGTTCCCTTGTTAACATTTCTGCTATACACTGTCATAAGACAGGGATAATTGGGTGAGTTATCACCATCTGCTGTGGGAATTGTGAAGTGTGTATTTTAATGCGTAAGAATCCCATCTCATACTTGATGTCTTTGTTCACATGTTGACAGCTCATGATGGTCCATTTGTTCCAGCTGCCCCATGTCCAAGGCTCTCAAACCCTTACATCATTGCTTGCACCCTGTCCCAGGAAACATTTAACCCTTCACTGAGTGGACAGCAGTATAAAAGTGAACCTGGTGCATGTGTTTTCCGTTTAAGAAAAAAATAGTCATTCTCATGCGTTTTGCTATTGAGTAAAATTTGAATTACTGAGTTCAGTGAAGGTGGCTTTGGGAAGTACCTGGCTTTGGCTATGAAGCAGGGCAGCCTAGATTATGTGTTGACCTTTCTGGACTGAGGGTTTTTTTTCGAGGATTGTTTTCTATGCACTGATGTGTGAATCATATGCGTGAACAGAAATGGCACTTTGGACGTTGCTGTAACCGCAGACCTCAGCACTCAACAGGATAGAATTTCGTGCAACCTCCAAGCTCCCATGACTTTTCCTTGCAGCTGAGAGTTGTCGTTCTCTTTCACCTCTTCCTCTCTGTGCTCCCCATGTGCCAGCTGAGGCACATATCTACTGAACGCATTCAGTTTGCTATTTTGCCTGAACGTGTGCATGTGGGAGGAGTGGAGGGGTGCTCCACAGGGTGCTCTTGGCTCATCATGGGGTGGGAGTACCCTGCTGCAGGAGCCTTCACAAATTTAGTCAGTTTAGTGTATCAAAAAGACGACCAAAAAGTTACTGGATTTGTGTGTTCTCAGGAAAAAAATATAGAATCTATTGCACAGACTCTTAATCTAATGGCTGGAAACCAAAACCAAAGAATTCCAGTTAGAAATGGGACACAAATATTTAGCCGGCTGCATAAACTACCTAAGGAGAAAAAAAAAAAAAAGAGAAAAAAGTGGCTGCTTCATCTTGTAATGCTTTATATTCAGTCTGTATGCCTTTACAGAAAATACACTTCAGCCAAATTTGAGTTATTTGGCTCAACACATGGATAAGCGGGTGAAATACTATACTGTGTGATGTATAAGAGGTCAGACAAGGTGATCTGATGGTTCCTCCAGCTTTAGAGCCTATAAGAACTTTTAGCATGGCCGGAAGGATGGGGCCAGTTAAGGTGTGAGGCTGTGACTCCATCTGTGCTCTCCTGGGACTAGCAGAGGGTCGGTGTGTGACCCTGCCTCTTGTTCCTCTGATCTCAGGAGAGGATGCTCTGAAGAGAAGCTAAAGGTCATGAGTTTAGAAGCCATATATAAAACTGAATTCCCATGTTCTTTTTTTTTTTTTTTTTTTTTTTTTTTTTGCATTGCAACCAGCACTTAAGCCATGCATGATCCAGCGCACATATGAGTTTGAAATGTTCCATCATGTTTTCATTATTTGTTTAAAAATGGGAATTGTCAAGATCTCTTTTGATTTAATTACCTGACATGACAGGGCTTCGGAGCACCTTTTTATACTCTCCAGAACATGCCCTTGGGATGGGACAAGTCTGAGTTCTGCAGCAGATGCTTTCAGAAGAAAGTTGTTGGCATGAGTGGCTGAAAATAGAAGCTTGTTTACAAGGCTGGTTTTGCATTATCAGCTGTAGTGCTCCAATAATTAAGGCTGTGAACTTAATTAGCTCAACACTCCATAATTCTCTTCTGCCTCTCCAGGGGCTTGTCTGCATACAGCTCTGTACTGCTTCAGCTTGTGCTGGGAACATCTTTATCCCAGGGCAGCTGCATTTGCACAAGTACCACCTTAACTGCCATGAATCCCGTGCTCTGTTTTTGAGTACACAAACCCTCCGTAGGGCTTTCTGGAGAGCCCATCCCTGAATTATTTGGCTGCTTTTATTAAAACCATGCAGGCAAAAGTACTGATCTCTACTGAAGCATCAGCAGAACTGAATGATGCCATTGTTACTACTGATTGAAAGGGTGCTTTTACACTGGCTTCAAGCTTGTGTCTGTTCTTAAGTGGAAAATGTTTCTTAATGCTGAATGATGTACTAACACTCCTGGCCAGCATAGTCTTTTTGACAGTGAAACATTGCCCCACACTCGAGAACGGACTGGGGCTGCAACTTTTACCTCTCCCATCTGGGTTAGGTGTCTTCTGAGCAGGACCTGACCCCGGGCAGGGGACGGTGTCCTCTCTGGTCCTGACCTGAAACAGCCCATTGCCCAGTGACCCCACCACAGCATCCCCAAGCACATCCCATGGCAAAGACCGCCCTGTCCCCGGGCATCATCTCCCGTGTGTTTCCTGAGCCTCGGAGCCAACCCACGCACAACTGGGAGATGTTTTCCTTCTCAAGTGCGTGAGACTATCCCGTGTGTGCGGCCTTCCTGTTTGGACAGACACTTGATACATACACCTCAAATGGGAGGGGCTGGACACGATTAAAACACACTGTCCAGCCACAGGCATCCTTTTTTCACTCAGTGTACCCCCCTGCCCTGCTCCCACCCCAAGTGAACCTGGGGGGTTGTGAGGATATTTCAAGTTTGTTGTGCAAAGCATTAAGTAATTTTTTTAACTGTTTTAGATGCAGAGGGACAGATGGAAGGTACTGTATGCTGGCATACTGTGCCTGCCCATATCATGGCTGAGACTTGCTATGCTTACACTGAGGCATCTTCTATTTCTTCAGGAATCTCTTTGCATAAAAAAGTTAAACCTTCCTGATTTATTTGGAGTTAAATTAAAGTTGGTATGTAAACTGATTAGCTTTATCAAAATACTAACATTTTTTAAATTCTCTGAACTCCCAGGATAACGGATGTTCCAAGTTATTAACATGTAACATTAACATTTCCCCTTAATTACAGGGCTGTGATGAAAGCCTCTCTCCCAGCGGGTGCGTAGCTCTGGAACCAGCGATGGTTCCTGGCACATTATTAACAGCTCTGAATCAAGGCAGGATGGTTCTGTTGGACATACCAGCTCTGCCAAGGGTGATGGCATTCCCGTGGTATATCCGACCTCACTGTTACTCACATACAAGCACAAAACCATATTTGTTTTACGCTTTTAAAAACAATGTTTGCATAGCTTGGATGCCTTGACAGTAAAGGTAAAAGCAAATATTGGTGTGCTGGCTTTCACGAGCGCTGCTGTTAAATGTTTACGTATGACATGATTGGCAGAACATCAGCAGCTAAAGCAAATGCACTCATACTCACTTCTTTCTCATCCTTGTTCATATCATGCGGGCTTTCTGCTGAACGCTGCCTTTCGGCACAAAGGTGAGCTAAGCAACATTGTCCCCGTCAGTACGGTGGGGAATGGGACTATGGATTTATCTTCAGTGTTGTCTTTCGTTCTGTTTCCTGAATGCTCCAGTGAGTTAATTGCTAGCAGAGGGAGAGGATAGGGAAGAGCCATATGTAAAAGAGGAAAAAGGATATTTTCAGCTGGGACAGAGACACACAAGCTGTGAAGAGCAGCGATACAGAGACGCAACTTTCTGGCCTTGCACCGAGGAACATTTCTGACGGGATGGTGAAACTGCGGAGCTGGCTCACCAAGCCGAGCCAAGAGGGCAGAGCTGTTATGCTAGATAGCATAAAGGCAAAGCTTGCCGAACTTATAATGGGTAATTTATGATGTAACCCTCGCAGAAGTGGAGCCCCTCCATTTTGTGAAACAGAATGTCCTCTAGAAAATATTTGTGCTTAGCTAGTACACGCAAATTCAAGGAAATTCTTTTAGGAGGGTTTGAGTCTAATAAAACGGGAATGTGTGACCTGGCCTGCACCGTTATTTGCCCGGTTTTATCCTTTTGTTATTATTTCCAAATGTGGAATTCTCATTCTTCTACAATTCTGCAGGTGAACCTAGGCCAAGAAAAAACAATGGTCTCCCACAATTACAGGGAGCACCTATTAGGGCTGTAACAAGACTAGCAACGCAGGCCAGCATCCAGAAAGGCACATGTTCCCAGGAGCTTGTGGAAATGTGCCCGCCAGCACCCAGGAGCCAGGTCCCCACAAGGACAAAGAGGTGCTGGTTGGAGTGGTGGGACCCCTGTGGGGCTGAGTGACATTTGCTCTCAGCCCTTCTCTACGAGCAGATGGGTTGTCTAGGCCAAAAGAGCACAGCGCTTGGCTCCGATGTTCTGGGATGCAACGGCTTGCAGATGGTACCGTCCCCTCCCCTTCCAGGATGTGAATCCTCTGGGATGGAGGCTGTGCCATCTCTACGTGCTTGTGTTGGAGTGTTAGTCCTTGCATGACGCAGAAGACAGAGCTGTTGTAAGCACACCACCGGCAAGGTCCAGGTCTTTTCTGTTCTAATATTTACAATTTTACCTACCAAAAGAGCTCCCCTTAAAAAAACGTAAATGTTCCTACTTCTGCCTACCAGATATTACAGCTGGGAGAGCTGGATCCTTCAAGTGTGTCCTTGTTTCGAGTTATAAAACCAGATTTGAACAGCAATGTATAGTAGTTGCAAAGGCTTTTACATTGGCTTTGTGGCACAGATGTGGTGGGTGCTGGTGCCTAGTGTTAACCAGTGGGGCTGTGGGCTGCAGCAGAGCTGCTGCTAGCACAGTGTGGGGTTGCTGTGGCTGCGGGATAAGGAGCAATCAGGATGAATGCAATGACTATTTCCCAGAATGTAAACAGCCTCGCAGCTTAATGGCTCTATTTATGTTGATGGAGATCAGGAAACACACTTTGTTATTTTAGTCTGAATAAGCTTGTGCAGATGGTAAGCAGAAGCAACGTGTTTGGAGTTTCTTGTGTTCTCTGACAAGCCAGGTTGCATACGAGTGTGTTAACCTTGCCTTTGAACAGTGCTTGATTTTTTTTTTTAGCTTTTTTACTGAACTGTCACAACAAGGCTTAAAAACACAGAAAACTCGCATACTGATATAAGAAATGTGTGTGTTCTTGGTAGCGGAAGAGGAATAGGAGCTTTCTGCTCTTTGTTAAATGCGGTAACAAGCCATTTTTTTTCTAGAAACCAGCGAGCGAGCTGTCGAGCAGGGAGCCTCTCCCGCCACCTCCAGCCTCTGCAGATGCACGGAGTGGGATTCATCAAGTTGCTCAAAAAAAGCCATTTGTATCGTTTACCGGCGCCAGTGAGTCCCTGGTTCCCTCCTGGTTTTCCCGGTGGGCTGGCTCCCCACAAGCCGGTGTTGTGGCTGTGGGAGACGAACGAGTTAAGCAGTACTCGCCGTTCCAAGTGGGAGCGAAGAGCCATTGCAAAATGTTTTTTCCCCCCGTTGGCTCTGCGTGTTGTTTTAAAATTAAATTGGTTCTGGTTAGCAAACAAGAACAGGACGGCAAAATTAAATTTTCTGAGGAATGTTGTGAATCTTGTGTGAAAAATAAACCTCCAAATATGTTTTCCCTCCCGCGCTCTTTGGCTTGCCTTCGTCCCCTCTTTGCCTGCCATCCCTCCCTCTCTGCTCCCTCCATGGACATGTCGGTGGGTGGCAAGGCTGGTGTCCTTATGCCAAGGTGCTGCAGTGAGCAACACTGGGAGTTAATGGGAGCTGGGGTGTCATGGCTTGGCCAATAGATTTATTTCTTTTTCCCTTCTACTTATTGTCCCCCATCTTCTTCTCTTGCTCCTTTGTTCTTGCTGTTCTACTAGACCATGCTCCGGCAGATGAATGCTGTGCAGGTCCAAAGGATACCTCAGACACATAGAAGACACAGTATTAATTTTAGAGGTAGAATTAGACCTATAAAATGTAATTCAGCTCTACACAGATGACTGCCGCCGGCCATCTGCAACACTTCAGTCTCGCTGGAGTCCAGCACAGACTCTGCATTGGAGGAGCTACACCCACATAGGGCTCTGTGATGGACAATACAGATTTCTCCCTCTCTGCTTCTATCTTCCTTGTTTATTTATTTATTTATGTGCAGATGGAAAATCTTTGACACAAATTGGCACTCCTTAGATTCTCTTCCTCTGGAAAGCTTCTGCAGTTCTTAAAAGCTTCTCCTCCATTTGGTCAGCCCTGCAGGCATTTGCTGTGCACTTCATAAGTCATTCCTCTAGTCATTGCCTCAGTATTTGTGTCAAGTCGTCTTGGATCTTTATTTATAATTTGGCGTGAGTCTGTTCTGAGGGCTCAGCAGACTCTCGCTGTTTTGTGCGATCTAGGACATCTTGCTCTCAGACCTTTAGATGAGATAGCAGGTTACTCTGAGTTGTGTTGCATCATACTCATAGCGCATGGGAAGTGCTGGGGCCATTGTTATTTGCTGGCTGTTGCTGTTGCTTTTATTCAGTAAGTAAGATTCCTGATGCCTTGTATGTTTGGTGCACTCTGCCACTGATTCCTGGAGGCTAGGAGTGTAGCCTGGGAGGCGTCATGGCGTGGTTGCCCCTCTCGTGCTCTTCTCCAAGCATCTCCTCTTAGCCATTGCTGGAGATGAGAAACTTAAACAGTCCTCCAGTATGATGTGGAGCAACCACATGGGCTCACCTGACTGGGGAAGGTGTACAGAGTCAGACAACAGGTCTAAGAAAAGAATAAATGTCTCTGGGGAGGCAGCATGGGTCTGCTGAAAACTTGCCTCTAGGTGGTATGTGAAGATAAGCGCCTTGTCCCTGGGAGCAGTGTTTTCTGGAGCAGTGCTGTGCATTGGACCCCATGTCTGTAACAGGGCTGTGGCTGTCGCGGGCAGCCAGGGAGCACTCCTCCTGCACCATCAGAACATTAGAATAAATAAAACAGCTCCACTTATGCTGGATGAAATCAAGTGTTCTGGATTGTGGCCTAAACACGGTCAACAGCTCCTCTGGGCCCTCGAGCTGCCAATAGCTAGCACCTCCTAGCGAGTCTGTCCTTGGGAAGGAGCCATTAGAGGCTAAGGAAATTTTGCAGATCTCCATCCTTTGAGAAGTGAGAAATCATCACTGATAGGACTTGCAGCACCTCCCATGTCAAGGAATGGGATATGCAGGAAGTGCACCGATTAAAACCCAGCTCTCAGTGCAGTGCCCCAGACAATGCCCTTCTGGAGCACAGTTATCAACAGCACTGCCAAAACTCCTCCAGGGCGCTGCAGAGGCTGGGTTTCCCTTCTGCTCAGGCCTTGAGGTGATTAGATTATACTTGGGTGAAGAGCAATTAGCAAGCTAATGAGGTTTTCTAGGCCCCTCTGATAGTTACGGGGATATGTTGCGTTTGTCATGCCAGGACTTGTGTGCGCTGGGGTGTCAGTAAAGTTCATCAGAAAGGAATCGTGATTAACTAGGACCTGAAGGGTCAGCTTGGTAAACCTCTCCCTGCTGCTGACATCTCTTCTAATACAAGTGCTGGATATGTGACTTGATTGGATGGCCAGAAGTGCTCTAGAAAGATGTAGTCCTCGTTTCTATACGTGTGCACACAAAATATTTTGCATTACTCCCTAAATCACTGTAGAGATCTACTTCTTCATTGCCGTTAGTCTTTGTGGTCAAAGCTGTTGTGTTGCACAGCAGTGCACCACCACCAGATCTGGTTGGTGCTGCTGGGAAGAGGCTGGGGCTGCTTGAGTTTGCTGCTGCTACTGCCTTTGTCCTGGGCACCCTCTGTCTCTCTCTCTTTTCTCTCCAGGAGGTGCTCCTGGTATCCAGCCTCTCGCCCCATTTGTCCCCTTGGTGCTGATATAGCACAAGAACATGTGGAAACCCCCATTGGTGGTTGCAAGGCTGGTTTGAGTGCTTATAATTTTATCCTATCATCTCTGTTTAAATAGGAATTCCTTATGCTAAACTTTCAGAGAGCTCGAGGAGATGACCTGAAATCTGAGTGAGAATCTGTTGAGTCATTTCTGAGTGCTGTGAGCATAAATAAATTTCTCAATTCTGAAAGTGTAATGTTTATCAGCTGTACAATAATGTGCAACCAGCCTCATTTTGCAGGATCAGGCTTCCAACATCCACAGCCCTCAGCAATAAGTGGAGCAAGGTCATTGCTGAGCTGGAAAGTAAATGCTTTTGAAGCGTTTTCTCACAGGACAGGAGCTAGTCTTTTCTTCCAACTGCTAACACCTTCCTTCCTGCTCAGACCAAGCCCATAACCTTTCTCAGATACGTAACCTTTCCAGTTCTCTGTTGTCAAAATCTTTCAGCTCTCCTTTTTTTTTGTCTCTCTTTAATCTTCCCGAGCATGCCATGGTGTGTTCAGCTGTCTTTGTCTGGGCTCACCTTTTCTTGCACTTCCCTCTTCTAATGCTGCCCACATGGTTCCCATTTACCAAAGGTGGGAGCCAGTGGGCATATCCCATATGCGATCTGAGGGGACGAGATTCTCGGGTGGAATTATTTAATTAGAGACTGCCAGGCAATTTTGGGGGAACTTATTTTAATAAGTTGATTTTAATATTTTCCATGCATTTATTTTTTGGTGGAGATTATGCCATATCCAGAAAGTTAACCGTTTACTAACCAGGGAGACGCACTCAGTTAAACCTTGAGAAATTGTGCTTATTTAGATCAACCTTTATCCCCAAGAATTGTCTCGGAAGGCTGTCTCCTCTGGCTGGGGGCAGAATCCTTTTCAGAGGCTCAACAGTGGTTATTTGCTTAGCTGAGTGAGTTTAAAAATCTGACAAATATATTGCAAAAATCTCAGATCCCTCTCCCAGAAGGCAAGCCAATGACACCATTAGCTTAATCCAGCACCTCATATACTAGATTTTAATATGACTCTTTAGCTCCAGAATATGATGTATTTTCAGTTGAAGGATTTGTGTTCCAGTAGTAAGAGGGGAGAAGGAGGGAGGGCAGTGCTATAGGTCACTGAGCAGTTGGGTACACAGATGTATTAAAAAACATGCAGAGGGTCTCTCTGGAAAAGAGCTAACATCTGACATCTAAATCCATTCATTGACTGGAGTAACTCATGGCAGAGCCTTTTGCTCTGTGTTTATCTGGTCCCACATACCGTGAGTGAGCTGTGCTCTTTTCTGCCTACGTGGCTCCCTGCATTTTTGACAACCACCTCTAGGCACGACACAATTAATGGATGATATTTGGAGCTACTGTCCTGGCAGGCTGTGTGAGCACCCCGCTCCATCTCCACAGCGACCGAGGATGTGCTAACTAATGCGGAGGAGTTGTGCTGGCAGCAGTGGCTGCAGAGTAACTGTTGTGAAATCTAACATCCATCCCATCCAAGTCCGTATATCTGCAGTGTTGATCTCCAGGGCTGGGCTGTCTTTGGTTTGTTCTCCAGGAAGATAAAGGTATAGAGCTCCTATAGAGTTCTCCTGAGCCACTTTGGGTGCTTACTTCACAAGGGGTCATTGCTGTTCTTCCCTGCTCACCTTAAAAGGATAAAGTAGTTCAGATGGTGGTATCTCCGTTGCAGTGAAGCTGGAGGAGGTGCATTCCTCTGAAACACTGGCAAGCAGTGAGGGGAAGCTGAGGGTATCAGGGATGCATCTGTGTCCAGGGGAGTAAAGCAATAAGTGCACTTCCAGTACACCAGCAGTAAAACCATTTCAGCAAAGGGCAGCATTATGGGTGGAGGGAATGCTGATAATGGCAAAATTCTGGGTGAAAATGCAGAAAAATATTTATTGAATACATATGAATGTTCTGTATTTGACAAAAGAACCTGACACAGATTTCATAGTGATAACTGAGAACTTTTTTGCTTTAGATTTCCTAAGTAGTCTTTAATCTATTCATCCCCTCTTCAGGTCTGCTTTTGTTTCGCACTTAAAATTAATGTAATTAACAGCCATGTCACAGCTAATTGTTTCTATGAAAACTGAAACAAAGAGCTGTCTTTGTGTCAATATGTTGTTTACTGTTTTGCACCGAGTTATGGATTCCTCTTTCTTCCTCTTAGTTGTACGTATTTGCAGGGTATTTTCCTGCTGTTCTTTCTGCTACTCTCTCCCCTGGACCCACAGCACAGCTGTTGCCTCTCCATGTCTCACTGGTTGGGAAATGCTGTCTTAAACTCCCTTCCCCAGAGATCCTCTTGACCTGTGCCCTGAATTTGTTCAAATTTGCTTTTTTTGAAATACATTATCTTTAATCCGTTGTTCTTGTTCCTTCACTGCCTTAAAGTGCTGGACTTTATGGTTTTGTAACCACTTGCACTCAAATTTACTTCCAGTTTTGGACTATTAATCAACTTTCTGTATCAATAATATCCAAGTAGTAAACATTCCCTTCAGCAGAACAACTTTTCACCACACATTCCAGCAGCTTGGTGTGTCTGGGACCTGCTCTGCCCTGCCTTTAGCAGTTGCCAGGGTAATTAAAATTACCTGTTCCTACCAACTCCAATTATTTGGCTGCTTCAGTCAGATGCTCAAAAAGGCATCGTCCATGTCCTGTTTCTGATTAATGGAGCTCTGTGAGACAGCTCCTGTGCTCCTCGTCTCTTTCTCTGCCCCTGGGGATATGCAGAGAGTCTGTTTCTCACATCTTCTTGAACCCCAAAGTATTCTTCATAGAAAAAAACCCTTCCTATTTCCTCCTCCTGCTTCCTAAACATTACATCTCCTCCTATCAGTATTCCCCTCCGATGATATCTTTCCATGAAGCATGTGTGAGGCTAAATGCTGTAGTTGTATATGAGGGCTTTATAGCAGTCTTGTTCATTCTCTGTTCTTCTGGCATTTATGTGCAGACATACAATATGATCAGAAAGCTGCCCTGTTATTTTCATTCAGTTTTTCTCTGAGCCTACTGCAATTTCCCTTTCCTTTAGCCATACCCCAAGCCTTCAGCTGCTATTACGGCATCCGCTTGCTTTTGTGAGTGGCTCCCATCAGACCTAATTTCCAGACTTCTCTCCAGGTTGGAGAAGCACCGACCATCTTCAGCCAGATGCTACTTTTTCCAGCATCCTCTCTGAAGAAGACCATCTTGCCAAGGCAGCAGTGGGCACTCAAGTACAGCTCTGTGGCTGATGCGGAGGAGCAGGAATCTGAGCAGACCTACCCTCCCTCAGCACATCAATATTGTTTCGTGAGATCCTAAACATCACACGTAGCAGCAGTTTATTGACATAGCTTGGTACGACTTGTAGGACAGCAAAGAACTATAGAATTGATTGGAAGCTTGGAACAACTTGCATTACTCTGAAGATGCTCAAGACCTGCAACATAAGCTGTGTAATTAAAGTGTATTTAGAGGAGGCTTGGTCTTAACCTTGAGCTATTCCCAAGAAACAAAAAACTTAACAGGCAGGGCTATAGCAAGATCCAGTCACTGGGAAGCCAAAACAGGTAAGTTTGAACTAGAAGCCAAGTGCCTATTCTGACCATGGACCTTAAATCAATGCAAAATTTTACATGGGGGTAGGCTGACTTCCATACTTGCAGCAAATTTTAAGCTGGCAATGGATACCTTTACAAAAAATCCGATCTGTCCTGCTGAGGGACTGGGTTTGACTCCTGCACTCCTTGTGTGCATCCCAGGCTGTGTGGTGTGGGACATGAGGCTAACGATGCTGGCTTTTTCCAGCCATTCATCTGTGCCTCTGAAATCAGGTTCAAACTCCACCCTGTACAGCTTTGGTACAAGATTCCCTTAAAGATTATCTGGGGAGAACTCCTGCCAAACTGGGTCCCTCCAGCTGAGCTGTATCTGCGAGCCTAGAGGAGCTGGAAGAGCCAGGGCCAGTTCCTTCAAATATTTTACAGATTAAGACCAGAGTCTGGGATCTGTGGGAAGTCAGTGGAGTTCACAGACCCCAGTGGGTTGTGGTCCTTGCTGTAGTGCTAGCAGTCTGCGCCAATAAGTGCCCGCCTAGCTTGGTCATTCGCTGTCATGTTCAAATGCAATGACACTCGGCAGCGTGGACAAGCCCTCTGACATTATTTGAGTGCAGCTGGAGGCATCTACTTTAGCCTTGAAAATGCCTCTTTCTTGGCAGTGCTTTGTGTTTATTATAAAGCTGTCTGTAATGTGCAAAAGTACGTTTGTGTTTTAACTTCCTTCTTTATGTACTAAAGAGTGTGGTTTTAATTAAGGATTTCAGATTGAAACATTTCCGGTTTTATGCGTTGTTTTTTGGTTGGGTTTGTTGTGTTTTTTTTTAGGACAGATTTCAGTTAAAATGTTTTAGAGTTTTGAAAAATACCAGATGCCCAGCTCACAAAGTGCGCTCAGAGCGCTAGTCACTCCCTCTTCCTCCCAGGGAAATCAGCTGCTCTGCCGAGCAGGAACAGCCAGGGACGGCCAGTGGTGAGAAATGGGGTCAGCAGGCAGGAGACGATGGGCTGGAACTGGGATCGGTAGTTTTCAGCGGCACACCGTGACTACGGCTCCTTGCACAATAGGAAACGTTGACTCAGACCCTTAAAATGAGGCACCTGATTTTTGTGGGTTCTGGGTTTATGCCCCAAATAGCTAGGGATTGTAGGAGGAGATGGGCAGATCCTTGCTTAACGGCAGAGCAATCACTGTTGCCCACTGGCAAGGGGCGTCAGGTGTGCCCCTGCCACCCCTGGTCACCGACTACAGTCCCCACCCACGGGGAAGAGAACCCAACCCAAACAACTTGTAAGATAAAATGGGTGTTTTGCTGCACATCAACTGCTGTTAAAAAGAAAAATAAAAACAAGCCAGATTTTTAGCTCTCCTGGTAGAGGAGCTTAAAAATGTCCTATAAAGGCACCTCAAATTTTTGAAAACAGCAGCCAATGAAAATTATGTTAAAACCAGGTTTCTTGAGCCGGTCTCATGATTTTTGGGAGTTTGACTCATGGGTTTTGAATGCTGGGATTTGGCAATGCTGAAGTCCTCAGTTTGAATTTGTTCCCAATGTGGTATTTCAGCTTCCTAGCGTGACTGATCAGTGTCACTCTCCTCTGGAGCAGCAAGAGACTCTGGGGGGTGGGAGGTAGAGAGGTCCGGTATGAGGCGCTGCGCCTTCTGCGGCTCCGGGGATGCTGTCGGTTGGGTCTGGCTCTCATCCCTGTGCGAGGCTCTTCTGAATCAAGCCCTGTGTCTGCCACATGATAGCAGTTCAGGCAGCAGAAACAGAGTATGGGAGCTGCCTGCTGGGCTGAAGGGAATTGGTGAGCTAGATGCAAAGTTTACCTGGGTTAAGCATTTTACTGAGATTAAATGAACATGTTATAAACATCTTTCGTTCCAGTTTAGCCATGCAGCATGTGCATAGGATGTTGCTCAGCCCATGCTGCCCAGCCCACTTTTTGCAGGAAAGAGCTGAAAACATCTATCCTCTTGCTGTTAGCACTTCAGGTGCTGTAGAGAAAAAGTATTTATAAAGAAAACCTCTGCCTTGCAACTGTGGCACCTTGAAAGAGTGATGTGGATGCAGCTTGCTTAAGCAGCAAGTGATGCACAGGGGTGTGCGTCCACCTGACGGCTGCTGTTGTCTGCCCCGCAGCCGGCGGGAGGAGGTGAGCATGGGGACAGGGACAGGCATGGGACAGTGTATGGCTGTAGAGCAAGCTATGCTGCTATCTTGTACACACCTGTGTGGGTGTGGGCTGTGCGGGGTTTCCCATGGCTGGGAGGTGAGACTGGGTCGCAGGAGGAGATCCTGCTCATGTGGCTTCCTCAGCTGGGGAGCAGCACTGTGCAGAGACCAAGTCACCTCCCCTCCCTGGCAGTGCAGAAATGGCTCATGTTTGTGCCTCAAGCCAGCTTTAAACCATATAAATCACCATTCTCACACCAGTGGGTAATGCTCTGCAGCTGACCAGGTACCCCTGCCTCAGAGCCCCCAATCCTGACATGATCCACAGCACTGTCCTCCCTGTGAGGCAGCTGGGGAGGGCATTCGGTCCTCCCATCAGCTGTCTCTGTCCATCTCCAGCTGCCTGCCTATTTGGGAGCTCACAGATTGCTGAGTGCTTGAAGAGCTGACCACTTCTTGCCTATTTGGGAATGCTTTTAAATTGTTCCAGAAACTGCTGTTGGTTGATAAATTGGGGTGATCGCAGAGAAGTGTTTTAGCTAAACTGCGTAAAAGAAGGAATGAGCTGCAGCGCAGCACTGCCAGCTGTCATTGAATTTAGAAACACACATCATAGATTTTGTTGCTTTTCAGACAGCTGCGCTTATAGCTGCTCTTATAGCCATATAAAACAGTCATTCTGTCAGCAAACGGTCTGGCAGCAGAGCTGGGTTATATTTGCAGCCGTGTTCCCAAGCCTGGTGGGTTTGCTCCCTCCATGTGCGTAGGAAGCCCAGAGGAAGGTGGCTTTGTGGCATGGGCTGTAACCTGTCCTCAATGTCATAGCTTTGCACAAGGTAAAGAGCAAAATGCTGGGCTGTTCCCACCGCACATGCAGAGGATGGTGCTGACAGGGCTTGTCTTCAGCACCCCTGGTCATTAGGAATGGCTACTTGCTGCCCCAAGAGGGTGTTTAGGGGTTTTTACCCCAAGTCTGCAGTTGCTGCTCAAGAGTCGGGCTAGGGGGAGGTCAGATTGACAAACCACAGCTTGTTATAGCAGCACTCACAGCGATCAGGCCCTGTCCTCTGTGGTCTATCCTATTCAGACTTTAGAGCTAAAGCTGAGAGTCCCAGGGACCAGAATTAGATTTTAAAGAATTTCCTCAAGGGAAGTGAGGTAGTTCTGGTTTATCAAATTTGAAGCTTTTCACAGGATCGATATCGCTTTTAGCAAAATCTTGTCCAGGAAGTGTTTCCTATGTAACAGACCAACTTTAAATGCCCACTCAAAGTAGTATTTGAATATTTTATACACATTTTATTTGCATTCCTTTATACCAAGTGGAACAGCTTCAAGCAAACTAGCCTAGCTGCATCAGGAGGCTAATCCACAAGTGAGCTATGAGAGTGGGAGTGAGTTATTGCTGCGCACGCTGTTTCACACCAATCCCTTGTGCAAGTGGTGTCAGTGGGAAGTAACTGCAATGCAGGCTATCGCCGTCTCCGGGTGGGATGAGCTGCCTCCTGCAAAGGCCCTGAGGATGCCCAGTGGTGCAGGCACTGCGAAGCAGCGAGGATGCTAATGAGCTGTACCCATGTTTTCTCTGGAGCAGTTTCCATGGCTTGAGCCCAGTGATCTGGGGTGGTCAATGAAGTGCACAAGAGCAGGTGGTGCTCACAGTCTTATTTTTTCTTGTTCTGTTCTGCTCTGCTCAAACCTGTAGCCCTCTCCCCACCCACCTCCATTTCCCTCTGAAACTTTACAAGATGCTGGATTCATCCTGATCCAAAAGGGAAAATTATGTTATGCAGCAGAAGAAAACAGCTTTCTTAGCTGTAATGTGATCTTGGTTCCCTCCTAGGCACCAGGCTGGAACAGGGGGTTTGGAAATTGCCCCTCTGGCCATTATCTGAGCTTTACAGTATTTAGAGATTGAACCCAGATCCCACATCTCTTCTGAAGCTCTATCTCAATTTACACTTGTTCCTAGAAACGTTACTGTCCTGTGAGCTCTTTACCACGCGAGGATTGAAAACAGAGCTATTCTGCTCATTTAAGCAGTTTTTTTTACATGAAGGCAGAGCTCAAGGCTCATTCCTTTTTCTCACCATCTGAGAATTAAGCCCAATCCTGACTGTTATCCAACCTCGATACCATTTACACACTGAACCCAATGCCTATGGCTTTTATCTGAGCCCTTACAGCATTTGGAAGTGGGCCATGCCCCTTGTCTGGTATCAAAAGCATTATATTAATTTGGGATTCATTCCACAAAATGAGGCTGTCAGCCAGACTCCTTAGCAATTGGATATTGAACCCAGACCTCGTGGTTGTCTTCCAAGTTATATGCCAGCTGGGAACTCGGCCCACAATCCATGGCCGCCGGCCAAGCTCCTTATTGGCGAGAGATTGACACCAAGCCCCCAGACTGCTATTTCTGTACGGTGGTGTTAAGGACTAAACCTAGCTCACGTGGTCAGCATAATCACCTCTGCGTTGGCAGTGAAATGAAAAATCTAGTTAAAGACTTGAATGAATATTGAGGGTCGATGTTCAGCTGCTTAAAGACCAGGGATGATGACAACAATTCCCTTGGAACAAGGCCCCCTCGATACTCCGGGGGGAATACCGCCAGATCCCCCATCTGTCATCCAGCTGGATATAAAATCCAGGTTCTCATTAACACACAGTGCGCAGCATTTCTTTACTGGCTGGCAGTATTAAAGCCAGTTCCTCCAACTTTCAGGTATTCCTCAGATGGGATTAAACTAGATCCCTTTTCTATAGCACCGTTAGGCTCTGCCAAAGCACTTCTTGTCACTCAGAGCAGACCTCCAACGCTGCACCTTGCCTTGGGAAGTACTTCCCGTGCGCAGTGTACCCCCAGCCTTTGCTCCTCCATAGAGCAATAAGGAATCCTAGGAGGTAAATGAGAGCAAGGGACAGTTTTGCACACCTCTAATATTTTTCAGGGGAAATTGGGAGCCTGATCAGGTAGAGGGAGCATTTCAGGTGAAATGTGTGTCTGAGGCGAGCAAACTTTTCCCTCCTGCCAGCAATTTTGTTTGGGAATTCTTCAGCATCTTTACATGGTGTGGTTTTACTGCGTAGCAAAATGTTTCAGAAGACTGAATTAAAACCAAACAGCTTCCCAGCTGGGATGGTCATCATTACAGTGCAATTTCCAGCAACTCTGTGTGTTTCTTGGTAGCCTCAAAATCTTTAAAATTCTCCTTAAGCAGCAACTTTGAAGGAATGGCTTAGCGTGCAGCTAGAATAGGAAAATCTTCCCATGATCCAGTGAATTAAGCTGGATGTTACAGTGCATACGGATGGTATGGGGTGTTGCTTTTCCTCTGAACATGCAGTGACGATGAAGGCTATTCTTCGGTGCTCTAACTGTACAAATTGTGGATGGGGGGTTATGGTTTCCCTGTCTGAAACCCTACCATGACTGGGGATGGGATCTCTGGGGTGATTTCAAGCCAGTTTTGCAGACCTATCCTGTGTGTCTGAGGTTACTTTGATTGCCTGTTGCATATTTTCTGATTCATATTTATTTGCTAAGAAAACTTTAAGTCCTTGCCACACACATGTGGTTTTATGAGGATTTTCAGCTCAAGAGAGCCAGTGCAAATGGGATTCAGCTGATTATGGTGGCCATTTGTTTGTAAATAAACTTTGCACGTACCCACTTGTTCTTCTGTAAGTGAGAATACCTTTCTTTTTCCATTCATTGCTCTCGCTAGACTTCTTACTCATCTCTCGTCTGAACACTCTGTACCACACCTTCTGCCCCCTCCCTGTAGAGCTCTCTCTGGGCTTCTCTTTGCTCTTTGCCAGGTCTTTCTCAACCCCTTCCCTCCGCTACCTCCTGAAGGGTACTCAAGAGGCAGGGGATGCTGCTGCCTTCAGTGCTGGCACCATGAGCTGTTTGCAGGGACGCTCCTGGCATTAGTCTGAATTTATGGGGAATGAAGAGTCGAGAAATACCTGTGATTAGTTGAGATCATTATTTCTAGGACTGCATTTCTTTGCGTTATCAACAGAAGGGTTCATCTGTTGTGCATTTGCTTGGTCTCTCAGTTAACCTGCGGATTTGGGGAGTGTGATGTGTGCTGCCTGCTCCATGCTCAGCTCTCGCCCCATCCTCCTCAGCGCTGGCACACTCTGTACATGCAAGAGACAGACGTGGTGGACGGTGGGGATAGAGAGAGAACAGGCTCTTCTCTCCTGTCCTCCTGGTTGACTTCCCAGAGTTACGAAAGCCCCCAGCACACTGTGCCATGCCCCACCACCCCTCAGCCCACTGGCTGATCTCAGCCTCTGTCTCAGCATGCATATGAATTTCCACTCTTTGTGCTAAACCCTGCCAAAGCAAAATTCCTGAAGCAGAATAAAAAATGTGGAAGACTTTCAAACCCAGAGATTATTGAACTGTCCCTCTTACCCAATAGCAGTCAATACTATGTTCTCTATGAAGTCTCTAGTATAATGTTTAACTCTGTAACTACACCTGGAAAGTCTTTCCAATTACTTTAAGCTGCCAGAGACATT
This sequence comes from Leptosomus discolor, assembly GCF_034619465.1. Taxonomy (NCBI): domain Eukaryota; kingdom Metazoa; phylum Chordata; class Aves; order Leptosomiformes; family Leptosomidae; genus Leptosomus; species Leptosomus discolor. The sequence continues at coordinate 16,484,467 of NC_141396.1, read as the reverse complement.
TTAATGTACCTCAGATTTTGTGTTGGCATGCCACTGAGCTAAGTGCCATCCATCTTTTGGAGAATTTTAAAATTTAGCCTCATATAAAAAGGAGAAAAATGGAAAAGAATCCCAAAGAGCATACTTGTCCCATGAACCCCATCACCATTTGTGGCCTCTCAGACACCTTCTCCTGCATTTTTAAATTGTTTGTCTCCCTCTGTGCAGGGTGAGAGATCCATGCAAACAGCCAAAATCTTTAATTCCTGTGCGAGCTTCAGCTGAGGGCAGGATTGTGAGCAGATCTTCACTGGCGGCCACCCAGCCGTGCATCATCAGGCGGTATTCACTCTCCAGATGCATTCAAGCCTCTGCAACCAAGGATGTAAAAGGTTGAGAAAGCCCAAATATCTTCTGATTTCTTTTTTGTGCCAGGGCCATGGGGCCTCTGTCTCTGCCTACTGGGTGCTGTTAGTCCCAAACCCACCGAGGCAGGCGTCCATCGCCACTGAAACCTACCAGCAAGCACTGCCGCTGGGTGCGACAGAATGGAGTACGTAGCTTTGCTGCGTTGGTTAGCCTCGCTCCAAGCTGACTGTCGGCATCTTTGCACTTTCTTTTTATTCTCTTTTTTTTTTTTTTTTCTTTTTTTTTTTTTTTTTCTTTTTTTGCTTTATTCCTTCTCCCTGAGTCCAGTGGCATGTAAGTGCTGAGCGTGTGCATCTCTGCACTGGGCAGAGGGGGAGAAGGGGCAGGGAGAACGTCTTATAAATCCAGTTCTGCTCCATTAAGATTCATTCTGGTATGACAATGGATTTTTCTATTGAAATGCTTTGTGAAAGCCTTGCCTAATGATCTGTTAGCTGGAGAAAGGTTAAAATCCAGCAAGATTTTCTATGTTTGACGAAGAAAAAACAGTGCAATCATCCAGTGATCATCAAAGTGAGTTTTAGCCAGCTGTAATAATACTGCGATTCTTCGTGTTCTCATTACTCAGAAGTAATGTAGCCATCCTTATCACGGCAGTAAAATATTTATAGCATTTTCTTTTGGCCCTGTTTGAGCTTTTGGAGGACTGGACATCACTTGAGGTCTTCTAAATATGCATATTTTTGTGCTTTAGCCACCATTGACAGTGCTTTTCTCATCTAACTGCATCTGTCTGCAATGGAGATGTCCAGTTTAAGGCAGTCATCTCAGGAGGGGTCAGACATGCCCTTTAACCACTAGTGGTTGGGCACCTTGTGCAAACTGGTCATCAAGGCTCTGCCAGAGTCACTGGAGAGACTGGTGCTTCCAGGTTTACACTATCCTGAGACAGTTGCCGAAGATGAAGGAGATAAGTGGACTTGATACCCGATACTCTTAATCCCAGAAGTGCCCGTATTAACAATCTGGTTTGATTCAGAGGTAGGTTTATTAGTAGTTTTCTGCTCTTTGTAGCCTCGTTGCAGTCTGCAGGTAGGTTTGTGGCCTGGGAGACCACAGGGAATAGGTGGGAATAACCCCCATACATCTGTGTGTGTGTCTCCTTGCTCTCTCCCTGATTGCTGAGGTTTCCAGCTTGGAAAGTCGTGGCAGAACATGAAATACATGTGGCATCTCTGTCCAGGCGCACAGAAACAAAATAAGTGTCATGGGGAAAATATAATTTCACAGTGGCAGGCCCTGCACTGGGATAAACAGACGTCTTGTTTCCTCCGGTGGATGCATGGAAAATCAATTCCCAGCCCTCTGCAGAGGCTCCTAAACATGAACCAAATCCCCTCCTATAATACTTAAGAACTACAACTGTTTTGCGCCAGTGAAAATGTTTCTTTTCCAGCAGGGGAACTGCAGGTAACACCTTTTTGTTATCTTCGTGCTGTTATTTACGTGTCTATCTTATTCTCTTTATAGGAGTCTCATTTCAAGTGCAGCTTTTTGCCTGGAGGTCTGAAGTAAATGAATATTAAGTAACTGTATCTGTCTCTAATTCACTAAACATCCAGAAAAACAGCTAATGTGCCTGAACCAGTGGGATGAATTCATTAGATTAATCTAATTCAGCTACTTTTCACTCAAATAACCAGTAGGGTTTAGAAAAAGAAAGGAATCAGGAATTTCTTTTCCACATTTTTCCTTTCTTCTCCTTTCCATGACTTTGCTGTGTTCCATTAAATATTAGCTATTCAGTTAGCTTACTTCCTTGACCCTCCTTAAAACATTACTTTCAAAATATATTTATTCTTCTCAGACCTCAGAGCTGGCTCCAAATTCACCAAGGCTTTCAGTGACCAGGAAAGGCAACAGAATTCATGCAGACGTACAGGCTGTGAGCAGCTTATCCCAACCGGCGCGAGCAGCTCCCGACCGTCACTGTCTCACTTGCACCTCGGCCAGGCAGCGCAGCTACAGGGAGTCTCAAAGCATCACTCCTGGGCTTAGAACAATTCCCCGAGTGTACAGTCACCTCCTCTCCGTCCTCTTTATCTCCCTTGGCCATGGTAACACATGCTAGCACCTTAGTGCCATGGCAAGTCTTATGTATATATTCTCTGCTCCTTTATACCCCTTTCCGTTGGAAATGTGTAAAAAGACCCAGAGCAGGCTGCCTAGACCCTTCAGTTTGACAGCAAATTACTGGTAGCTGCTCTTGGTGTGCGAATTTCTCTCTGCAGTTCAGTCTAAATCAGGGTTACCTCACTTTCTGGAGAGAACATCATGTGCAATCATGTTAAAAGCCTTAAAAACCATCAAGGTGTAAGACCTAAATGGCTGCTTTGCTGCCCGCAAGCCCTGCTCTCCTGTCAGTCGATTGCCTCTGTGTGATTTGTTCTTGACACATTCCTGTTGCTGTTGATCATCTCCTTATATTTTGTAAGTGCTGACAAGCAGCTTGATTATTTGTCCAAGTATTTTTCTGGGACCTGAAGCCAGTCTGCCTACTCTGTAATTCCCCAGTGCCTCCTTCCTGTCTTTTGAAAGTAGAGCCCTTGGTCTGCCCTCCCCGGCCCCCTGGAACCTCCCCATCCCTGGTGGCTCCTCACAGTTAAGTGGTTGCATCTCTGAGGCTGCTTCAGGAAGCTCGTCAAGTGTCCTGGGATGCAGTTCAACAGGCAGGGATGATTGAGAACACCACAGTTACCTAATTACTCTCTAACCAAATCTCTCACTGTCATTTGATTTCGTATCCTGCTAACACTGGCATTAGCTTTATCAGGCATTTGATTACTTTTGAGTTTTCAGGGAAGATTGAAGCAAAAAAAAAAGGGATTAAGTGTTTTGGCTCTCCCAGCAGCGTCCTGTGTTAATGTCAGTCCTCCCTAAATAGTGGGTCAGCTCTTTCTTTGGTCTCTCCTGCTGCAGCTGGCTGGTGCCCCACTGCTTACCAAGGCCACAGGGGAGATGCCAGCTGGGCAGCTTTGGGATCAGCAGGCAGGACACGAAACCTGCAAAGACCCCAGCACCCCAGGAGAGCCACTCCAGTAGCAGGGCTTGGCCGGGCTGTCACCAGGCAGGGAGCCCTCCTCTCTCACTGACCTCAAGGGGTGGCATGAAGCTCCTCTGTGTGCAGAGCAGAAGTTAGCCAGGTGTGTGGTGTATGCCTTGGAGGCCCTACTTGATTATTTGAACTTGATGATCTCAGAGGTCTATTCTAACTTAATATTCTATGTCAGGGCTTGCTTGCTGCACAGGGGCCTGTGGGAGCAGAAAGCAGGCTGTGGTGGTATGCAGGAGAGGTGTCCGTGGGCTGGCAGCCCTGGAGTGGTGATTTCCTCCTCTGCTCCCCAGGCACTGCAGGGATCTGCTCTGAAAGAGATGCAAGGTAGAATAAGCACAGGAAAGGCTGAACTTTCCTTGCCAACAGCAGATGAAAAGAGATGTTATAAAGTCACTTGTCTCTGGTAACACGGCCCCCAGCTCTGACACAGTGGTGAAGGGCATCCAAGTTTCATACTGGAAGGAGATGAGCCCACACCTGGAATCCTATCCCGGTTTCAAAGGTCAGGTGCATTTCTGCGGTTACAGATGTCACAGGGATGGCATTTGACCCTGGCTCACCCTACACAGAAGGCAAGGTCTGACGGACAGCAGGATCATTTGAACCTCCCTGGAACTAGCTTTCATTTGAGTTACAAACTGGGTTTTGTTTCTTCCCAGCCAGGTCTCTAGACAAACTCTATAACTTTGCTGACTGCTCTGGCCTTCACCTGATCTTTGCACTGAATGCTTTGCGCCGAAATCCCAACAACTCCTGGAACAGCTCCAATGCTCTCAGCCTGCTGAAGTACAGTGCCAGCAAGAAGTACAACATCTCCTGGGAGCTGGGCAACGGTGAGTGTGGGAACAGGAGATCCACGGGAATGGAGCTCACTGTAGCAGAAAGGTATTCCCTTTTGGAAGAGGATATTTACAGATCCCAGGGTGTTCTGCCTACGTAGTTTCAGTGGGATTTAAAGGCCTCTATTATAAGGCAGCACCATCTCTAAGACGGACCTGGCGTGTGTTAGCCCTTTAGCTTAGACATTTCCATCAACTGGTGTTAAGCACATGAAATGTTTCTACGCCGACTGCTGGGCACAGCCAGTTCTGGGGTGGCCAGACCAGCAGCTGTATGGACTTGTATGGTGGCTGCAGTGCCAGGGGAAGTAGGGGATCCTATGGGGACAGGAACATGACACCAAGGTGGAGGTCCTTTACTCAGCACACAAAATGAGCGTGGGAGGAGATGCTGGCACAGGAGAGCAAGCAATGGCTCTCATCCATTCCTCAGAGGCTCCTTCTGCTGCTCCGTGGAGCAGGCAGGCAGCTCTGCAGAGCTCGAGCTGTGCGACAGCATGAGCTGTGTGTCTCTCTCCGGAAGCACGGGTGAAGGAGCAGAGCTGGCAAGCCTTGCCTGTCTATTTTTATTTTCCCAGAGCCCAATAACTATCGGACACTGATCGGCCGCTCAGTGAACGGCAGCCAGCTGGGGAAGGACTACATCCAGCTGAGAAGCCTGCTGCAGCTTATCCGCACTTATTCTAGAGCAAACCTCTATGGGCCGAACATTGGGAGGCCCAGAAAGAATGTCATCGCTCTCCTGGAAGGGTAAGTGATATTGCTTTGATCACGAAGAGATCAGAAACTCCTCCTGAGACTGATGCCCTTTGCAGCAGGTAGACTTGTTCTTTGGCTTCCTGATGTCCAACAGCTACCAGGCTTGGCCACTGCAGTACCGGGGGCTTGGGGACATGATCGTCTGTCCTGCTAAACTTCTGCAGAGGTCCCTTGTGGGATTTTGGGCTGGGCTGATTAACACTCTCTCAAGTATTCCCAGTGTTTCCCAATTATAGGCAGACTGAGGTGCCCACCTTGTTGGGATGTGAAGATAATGCAGTGGTGTGGATGCAGGCTCCTGCGAGCCTGTGGGCTGCAGGGCCAGGAGGTGGGTCTTGGCATCACTTACCAGTGTAGATGTTGTCTCAGAGTCCTCCTGGACAAATTGCTCTCCTCTTCCCATTTGGTGATGACTTCTCCCTGTGCTTTCTCCATCTGTGCAGAGGAAGAACCTGTAGCAACTTTCTTCACTGGCCAAGCCCTCTGCTCCCTCCTAGGAGAACTGGCGTGTCTCTAGTTTGGGGAGGCCAGAGGTGGAGAAGGAATGGTGACAGTGAGGGACGCAGACACCTGGAGGTGACATTGGACAGCTACAAGAACCAGGGAGGTGTGGGAGCCTGCTGGCAGCAGGAATTGGGACTGTGCGGCTCGAAGACTGTGCAGCAGAGGGGAAATTCCCTGCAGAACTGTAAACAGAAACTCCAGTGCAGAAGGCTGGGCAGGGGGAGGTGTGGAAGGGACTCTGCTGGGAGCAAAGCTGGGTCTAGCATTCATTAACATCTGCATGAATGATCTGGCAGAAACAATAAACAGCACACTGATGCAGTCCCCGGCGAGGTGGGGAAGGAGCCAGGGCCAGATTCTCAGCTCTGCTGCAGCAGCACAAAGAGACCATAAAGCTGGTTGAACCAGCTGCGACACCAGCATCCCTCCGCTGACAAAAGTGGGGGAGAGCCCCTGCGCCCACACCGCGGCTGCTGCCCATGCCGCATGAGCACATCGCTTGCCGGAGCCCCCGTGTTTGGTACGGCACGGTGAAAGCGGCGCAGGGGGAGTTACAAAATGTTGTAGTAGCCTTGATCAGCAGGAAATCCATTAGCGCCAGGAGGAGCGGGCTGAGTAAGGAAAACAACAGGGATGAGAGCCAAGAAGCTCTTAGAGAAAGGAAAGTCCTGCGGCTGCATTTGCCCTTCATGCGCCGCAGCCGGGTCCCAGGGAAGAGGGGTCAGAAGAGCCGAGTCGCACGGCCAGGGTGGTCCAGCAGCTCAGCGTCGCTGGAGCTGCGCTTTGACTGACAGCAACCCTGGGAGTGAGGCTGTAGTGTACAATCTGGTGGCGAGGCTGGCAGAAACACCGTCTTGAATGAAAGGGAAGGTAGGTAAGAACTAGGGTTTGAACAGCCCTGGTGATGAGATGGTGGGGGGTCTCCAGACCCCTGCACTGGTCTGGAAGAGCTGTAACAAGCATGCCTGCCTCTCCAAGCGATATGCTGTTTCTCTGCTGCCATCCCTGCCTGCCAAGGTGACACTAATCCACAGGCACTCAAAGTGATTTCTCTCTCTCATGGAGAAACTTTGTGTCCTGCATTCCAAACCCTGGTGGATGCAGCTCATGGCGAGCAGCACGTGCCTGTGTGGCCTTGCAGCCCATGGGGTCCTGTGAGAAAAGAGCTGCTTGTCTTTCCACATAAAGACCCCATTATTACCAGGCAGGGCATAAAGAGGAGGAACAAGTCTGATTACACAAAGACAAAGAGCTAAGCACTCATTTGCAGTATTTGGAAATGGAGTTGCAAAAGTACAAACAAATAAACCCCAGTGCCTAAGCTGCTTGACAGCGTGGGCTTTATTCCCAGCAGCTCCCTGAGGTCTCTGCGGTGCTCTTGGTTAGTGCTACTGAGAGCTCTGCCTTCTGCAGGAGCATCACAGAACTGGTCAATGGGATGTGTCTCAGCATGTTCCTGGGGCCGTCACAGCCAGGACATGCCTCAGGATCCTGAATGAGCCCCATACAGTCAGCAAGCGGGAGAGAGGAGAAGGAATTTAGGAAGGTGCCTTGGCAATGGCAAGCCTGCTGTCTGCCTTGCTAGACCTAGACCACTGTGAGTGATCTATGTCGTGCTCACAGGTCCAGAGTGAATAAAGTGTGTGCAGTTAATAGTCCTGAGGATGTGAAATCTGCAAGTTTTGTTCTCTTATTTTAAAAAATGTGATGAACAGCAGAAGTCAACCAGGTAGGAAGAGATATGCCAAGTGGAAGATTATGTCTCAAGTGTTAAATAAGGCTGGAGGGGAGAGATGAGATACCCCAGAGCAGAAGATGGGATGGGTGGATTAGTCTGCCAGGCAAGCAGTGCCTTGTTACACAAGGTAAGAAAGCGGGTTTTGAGGGGGGAAGTTAAAAGAAATGAGCTGAAGTGGGGGAGGAGAGCTCAGAGAGGCCCATGGAGTGATCTCCGACAGCAGAAGGTGGCATTACATGTTCTCCAGGGAAAGCCTCTAGAGTTACCTGAGGTCCTAAAACACTCAGAGAAAAAGTCTCATTGTAAAGTATTACCTAAAATTACTGTTTTCCTGTTGTGTGCTTGGTGTTCCAAACATCGTAGTCTGTTGTTTAACTGTTACCTCAAGCAACCAAGCTAAACTTATTCTTTGTGTTTAAACCTTGTCCTGTAATAGTGACGGTGTCATCTTGAATTGGGCATTGCTCTCTGCTGTGCACTAGGCTCTGTCTGTCTCAATGGTGGGAGATGGACACCTCCAGAGCCATTCTGACCCAGTCCTCCAGGACAGGGTGGGGCTGAACCCCTTGTGGGGTGCTACCTTTCTCTGGGGTCTGCTAGACAGGCTACACGATGAGCGCAGATCAGGCATCGGAAGGTTTGCATCATGTAGGGGTGTGTGCGTGCTGTCCCACTGCAATGGCTGTCCTTAGGCAGGTGGCACTGAGCTGTGCTGGGTAAAACCTATGCACTTTCTGATGACGGAGGTAGGATATGGTGAGGGGAGAAGAAACGCAGCAGCACGGGCTTTGCAAACCCTTCACTGCCGAATTACTGCTCCTGAGCTCTTGCAGCACCCTGCACGGTGCAATGGTTCAGAGCAGCCACAGAGCATATCTGGGTGGGCGAGTCCTGAACACTGCACCAGGACTGCTACTGGTGATGTAGGGACGGGCTCTGCAGTGATGGAGCATTGCTCCAGTGGCTGGGGCCTACTGTGCGGGAGGCTAGAAATGGTGTCTTGTGAATGCACAGGTGCAAGAGGGAATTTCTCCAGACACAACCAACAGTTGAGTTTGATGAGGTGTTAATTAGACCATTCATGCGGCCTGAGCTGTTGGGAGAGCAGACCATGTTAGCTACCTACTGCGTCTGCGGGTACAGGAATCCCAGAACTGCTCAGAATTTGCTTGGGGAAAAATTGCGAGATTCTAAGGAATTAACATAGATTTTAACAGCAGATCAGGAATCAGACACAAAGGTTAATGTATGACTGAATCATGCATTCAGTGCTGGAAGAGAAGAAACACGAGGGAAAGCTGTTAGGAAGAAGAGATGCTAACAAGTATTAAAGCTCAGAACATTTGGTACAAAAGATAGGCTGGCATGTCTGGGCAGATTTGGCTAGGGGCTCTCATGACCTGTTGCTCCTCGGCTGGTGTAGCCTAGTTTTTGTTGCTGGATGCTCATAAGCATCAGGGTGTTATCTCCACCATGGTGGGAACTGCAATGCCAGGAGGACAAGGGCTGGCAGGCACTTGTGTCCATGCTAGGCTCACTGTTGTTGATGTTCTGTGGCCACTTTGGGTCCTGAGCCTGCTGAAGTCACCAGAGGAGTGAAAATCTTTCTTGCCTGGAGCTGCAGCCTTTCCCTACCTCCTCATCCCCCAGCTCTCAGAGCCACCAGACCTGCTGCCTCCTTGGCTTTCTGTCTGCCCTCTTTCCAGCCTCCTTGTCCCCTTCTTGCTACTGCTGTCACCATTTCACATCTACCCTGTGGTCACAGAGCCACAGCACCTCTGGCCAGGTGGCAGCAGCAGGTGAGGGAGCAACTACAGGTCAGTCCTCACCCCACAAGGCACAAGAATTTCTCATCCTTCATGATTTTACTGCTTCCTACTCCTGGTTTGTAGTACCTGTGGAGTGTTAACCACCCGTTTGGGTTGCTTTGGCTCTTTTTGGTGATGATGTCATTCCACTGTGCTCTGAAAGGAGCCCATAAAGATGAGGGAGCATGTTTGTCAGTGGTGATGAAGCCTTTCCTCCCTGCCAGCTGCAGACATGGCAGGGTCAGGAGGGGCCATAGAGATATTGTCTTGATTATCTGTGGGCAGCCCAGGTCGGGGCCAGATTAAAACCTGTCCCAATCCTCAGCCCTGCTCCCTGCATCCACAAATCAACCCCAAGCCCAGGTTCCTGTGTTGTCGCTTATGTGGTAGAGAGAGGTGTTATAGCTCATGAAATGGCACAGGCTGCACACTTACAGTCCAACACAGCCAGAGGCCAAGGCAAAATCAAGGTGCTAAAAATGGAGAGTCTTTAGTAGTATTTTTATGATGATTGCCCATGCCTTGTGTCTGTGCTGTCACAAGGGCAAAGAGGGCTGTGGCTGGCTGAGCTGGTCAGCACACCTTGGTCCAGGCATTGCTTTTTATCTGAAACTTGTTCTGGAGTAGCAGCCAAAGACAGTGTGTGGACAGAGCTTGTTTGTTTAAACTGAAGTAGGGAAGAGAAACAAGGAGAGCCTGGAGTAGGTGGTATCTGGCAGAGAGAAGGACTCTGGGTGGGTTTCAGGAAGAAATGTAGGTATTTGTCCTGTCCTCTTGCTGACAAGGACTTCTGCCCTGTTTGACACAGAGGACTCATAAACAGTGCATTTTTTAGAAGCTCTGTTTTGGCTGTTTGACTGTCTTGAAAAAGTACATCCTTGCTGTATTGGTCTAAGGCTCTTTAGTGGTGCCACAGAGGCGAGCATGTCTCATTCAGCAGAGCCAGAAGCTTCACTCTTATGCAAGGTACTGCAAGGCTGGTGGCACAGATGGTACCAAGACACCAAATAGGTCCAGAGCAAGAATTTTGTGCAAACAATCAAGCTGCAAGACAAGCAACATTAAACTAATGATACAAAGGGAGGAGGAGGTCACCGCAGCGTGACCTCAAGCTCTGGTAGCATTGAACTTTTGAGTGAATTCATTCATAAATACATCAAAATGAGGTGTGAAGGATGTGGTGAGGCATTTTGCAGTTGGTTATATAGCAGGGTCAAGGATCTGAGATATAAGCAAAAGATTTAGCTATTGATCTTTCAGGAGGAAAGGGTTAAGATAGTTGTTGGTGAAACTCTATCTGGATGGCTGGAATGCCGAAATCACATTGTATAGGAAGAACAAAATGGCTAAGACATAGATGAGATTATGCCACTGTGTAAGTACACAGTGTACCATCATCCTGATTGCTATCTACAATCTTAGTCATTTCATCTCAGAAAAGATATGATAGAACCAGGAGGGTTACAGGGAGAGGAGGTGAGGATGTGCGGAGGTATGTGATGTCTTCACATGAAAAGATTAAACTGGCTATGCCTCTTCAGAAGACAGACAGCTCAGAGGGAATGTTGTCAAGGCCCATGAGCCTGTGAATGGGGTGGTTTTTCCACAGTGCAGATAGTCGTTTGGAAGGAAGCTTTGGAAAGAAGGAGGAAGCTTTTTCACATGGTATTGTAGAAGACGTTGTCACAGGGTACTGTGGAGGCTAGAGGTGTGTGTTCAGAGAGGTGACTGGACAAATCAATGGTGGGAAAAAGCATCAGTGGTGATGCAACATCATGGTCCATATGCAACCTCCATAGTCCCTGGAGTGCAGGTTACCAAGGCTGGGTGGGTCAGTCTGGGACATAAAGCCATCTTTGCTAGAAGGCTTGCACAGCCCTACTGTAGATCAGGTTGGTTGAAGAAATATGACGCTGAGCAGAGAGAATACAATATAGCAGCAGATATATACATAGTCCCCACCAGGCTCTGCTGCCCAGAGTGAAATCCCTGTCTGAAATCTGGCACTGCAGGCCAAAGTCTTTGCAGCAGGTGACATGAGTTGGGTGTAGTACCTGTCTCTGCTGCTGCAGGTATTTGATTGTGCTACTGGAACCTGAAGCAGTTAGTAAGTGAAGCCTGTGCCTTAGTCCCCCTCACCAATCAATTCAGACACAAGATAAAGCTGGTTTTACCCATCACTGTTGGCTCAAAGGGAAGAGATCTGTCACCCAGCGCTAGGGATCCACCACAGTACCACAGCCAGACCAGTATTGCTTCTATATTTGGGGCTTGGTGGGGGGTGGAGTGTGTGTGTCAGTTTGCTTTTGTAGTACCCTGGAGAGTAACAGATGAAATAACCCTTGTTTGTGAAGTCCAGCACCCAGGTGTGAGATGATGCTAAACCACCTGGGAGCCTGTGCAATGGTAACTGGTCTCCTTGTGCAGCTGCATTCTTTGTTACAGGATCATTTTTTTATTATTATTTAAAGGATGACAATCTGCAGTTACCTGCATGGGAAAGAGATTTCCAAATGCAGATGGCTCTTTAATGTATCAGGAATTAGCTTACAAAGTTCCAGTGGCTGGAAGCTGAAGCCAGACACATTCAGTTGAGAAATAACATACTCGGAAGCTAATTAACCATGGGAGCAATTTTCTTAAGGTTGCAGTAGGTGCTCCATGACTGGCAAGTATTGAATCATTCACTGAACATGTATTTCAGAGATGTACCCACACTCTAGCGAAAGTTGTGGCCCTGGGAGATGTGACTGTGGGAGATGTTCTGAGAGAGGTCAGATTTGAGCCATGCTTTCACAATACAGAGTTTTGGTGTCGGTACCATCTCATGGTGTTGCAGCCCTCCTGCCCCAGTCTCCCACAGCTCATTCCTGACCTGTGAGGTGCTGTCCCACGTTATGCTAGTATTACCATTTCTGGGACAGAGCTGTGAACTGTTTGGGTGACTAAGCAATGTTAAACTACATTTTTCTCAGTACTTATTTAAAAACAAGCTTGAGCTTCAGTTCTAGCTCAATGCAGGGCCCCACAGATAGTAACGCTGGCATGGGATGCTGGCATACAGGCAGCTGCAAGGGTAAGGAGATGGACATACCTGAGCTAGTGGCTTTGTCTCATCCTCAGTATCACAAACTCCCTGCCCGAATCTCCTGTTCATCCATGCACCTCTGATGTGTTCTGCTTTCTCACCTAGAGGTGCTGCCCCAGCAGATTTTGAGGACTTTTACATTTGCCCAGGTTTCTGATATGTGGAAGTCCAGCTAGGGATACGGCACATGCATGCCCTGGGTCTGTCACTCATCTGAATCACAGGGCATCACTACAGTAGTTGCCCCCACTGCCTGCACAGTGTGGGCTAAGCCTGTCCCACTGCTCCTGGAGGGGCTTTACAGCACATGCGCTGCATGGTCGATTGATGCTCACAGAGAAAGCCCAATGCATAGGAAAATGGCAGATTTACTGCACCAGCCCAGCCCATCTGTGCAGCACATGTGCAGCGATCTGAGCCCTCCCGGAAACGTCTGGTTTGCTCTGCCTGCGCCGTGCTGCACACATGGACATCGCACAGTCCAGATAAAAATGTGCCAGTGCTGGTCATTTGGACAGTATGGATCCTCGCTGGCCTCAAAATCTGCGGTTTGAGCAGCACAGGTGCTACAGGAATAAAGGGATTAGTGACATCTGTATTCCTAAGACAAGGATATTCAGATACCTGTTCATCACTGTGTCTCCACCTGCCCTGGGTTTTCATCTCTTGCTCATGCAGTACCACTTGTTTGCTGTTGAGCTGCTCTAGGTTCCCTTTGGAGGGTAGAGACCGTTGCCCAAGTCATCTGGGGTGCTCCAGGCACAACTCCACCATTAAGGCAGGACTTGAAGTTTTACCAGGAACTTTCGCCCTTCATCCTGCAAAAATCTCAATAAAAGGAGAAAGAAAGGAAAAAACCAAACCAAAACAAAACAAAAAACAGACATGGAAAGCAAATTTTGAGCTAGATATGCATCTTTTATGGTAAAATTTGAAAATGCGCAGAACTAACCGATTCATTTTGCTTTTACGGAGACAGAAGAGGAACACTAAGCAAGCCAAGACCTTTTCTGTCCTGCTTTTGGTCTGCACTGTGTTGCCTGAGTGATGCCTGTGTCCTAGAACAAAATATTCTCAGTCGCTGTTTAACAACAGGTCAATTAGCTTCTGAGAGACGCAGGAGATGGGACAGACAAATGTCCTGATTCTGCTGCTCCAGGGATGCTGGAGGTTATACCGAGGGCTTGCTTTGCTTTTCAGTGCCTGCTCAAAGACGGCTGTAGCGGATGTGTTTGCAGTAGGGCTGTAGACACTGTGGAATTGGCAAGGAAAACTCAAGATCTTCTTTCTCCAAGCTCAGTCTGCTCATGGTTTTGGACTGTGAGTGGAGAGTGCCAGGCTGAACCTGAAGAGGTAGTTTAGTAAAGTCTGGGATGGTTTGTTTTGCGACCAGAACACAAAGCATTTGAGGTTAGAAAGCAAGCTGGGCTAATCTTCCAACCCAATTGTAATATATGGATCTTCAAACCAAATATAGATTGTGTTCATAATTTCAGTTTAGAATTCATTAGTTCACTCTTGTACACTTTATGTGTTACCTTTTAGGTAGCAATCCCTGTACTGAGCATTTAAAACCTGGGAGTCGGGTTTTTGGATTGTTTTGGCATGTTTCTGCACACTTAGTTTTGTAGAACAGCAGCCCCTCCATATCAATATTTGCAAAATCCCATTTTCACCAGATGACCAGTGTGAGTTGCGGAGAGCTTGCACCTCTCCCTCTGGCTGCACCAGGGCTGGTCCAGCTGATCTCCTCACTCTGCTCAGCTGGGGAGGAACCATCCCCAAACCACCGCCCTGGCACTGATCTCCTGGGCCTGACTCTCAAGAGAGATTTAAAAGCATTTCTGAAAGGCGAGCCTGGGAACTAAAGCTCACAGCACTGCTAGGCAGCAGAATCAGGGATGCATCAGTGCTGCAGGGTTTTACAGCATGTTATTGTTTTTCCATTTCTAATTGTATCTCTTCCCTCTCTGTCTGCAGGGATTTATTGCTGCTGCCTTTGCCAGTGTCCTCTTATGCTTCATGGGGTCCAGCTGCCCTTTTGTCCCAGTCTATAATTGACCATCGTCATTAATTTAAAGTCAGAATGATTGTTTCCGAGCTATATTTAGCCTGAAGCTTGCTGCTTTTGTTTCAGACCTGATTAGAGGCTCGTGTGCCGGAAAGCTTGCTGCTTGTCCCTACCATGATGACTAGTCTGATAAAAGGTCTCATCTCTCCTCACAAACCTTCCCTTTCCTTTCCAACCCTCAGTCATGGAACTGTCCTGAGGGAGTTGGGTTTGCAGGACCCAGTGCCATTCATCCCCGTGCCCCGCTGGAGTCAGGACAGCTGTGTGATTCCTGTTGTGTTCCCAGGATCCCCGTGCATCAAAGAGCTGCCCGAGACAATACAGCATCAGTTTCTTTCTCATCATGTTTCTTGCTCAAGCCAATGTCTCCTGTCATGGGCCTACATTATCACTTCCAAAATGCATCAGCAGCTACTCAGTGCACGTTACACTGCTGAGCAGAAAAGCATGCCTGACCAGTTGGTGTGTGCCTTTATGGTTTTCATATCTGTGCCCCTAAGCATAATAATACAGTAACTGCTTGGGCTTTCTCCTAGGAACTGCAGTTTTCCAAGGTGCGATTTGGATTGTGACCAGGGAGTCAGGGAGGGACCATCCTGGATGGCAGCAAGCCTCTGCTGGAGGCTGCTGCTGCGGTGGTTGCATACAGTCCCCAAGATCAGGAATTGCTTTGGCTTTGGCATTCAGCAGTGTAAACAGATACACCTATGTAGCCTCAAGTCTGGCTCAAATAGGCACTGCCTGGAAGAGATGTATTTTCTTTAAGATAGTTGGGTCACAAGCAATCAGGAGACTAATGCATATATATCACCTTGTGCACGGAAGTGCTGTGGTTAGTCATAGGAATGTGACGAACCAAAAGTGCACCCAGGTCTGAATCCCATCAGTTTTCTAACAGCCAGTACCAAAGAAGGAGCATCAAAAAAAGGGAAGCATGTGGTAGTATTTGTCCCAGCCTTTCCTCCCATCCTCCAATGCTCCAGGGCTTCCTGAGCTGGAGGTGTTGTCTTTGCATCTAATGGCTTTGCTGGGTTTTCTTTCTATTTTCTTCCATTTTTCCAGTCCTTGCTTGAATCCAGGCAAAGAATTCCTCAGCTTAAACACATGTTGGGTGAAGAAGTGTCTCCTTTTAAGACAGGCATTTTCTTTAATCACTATTGAGAGTTGTTGCAGTCATAGAACTAAGTACATACCCCAAGATCTTGTTCCTGAAATGCTATTGTGATCTGAAAGCTCTCCCTACCTGCCCCAAAATGATGCTCAGAGCTCTGCTGCCAGTTGGGTTTCACTCTATTATTCTCAGCTGTGCTTGCTACAAGCATTTGTATTAAGTGTAATTTATCCCTTCCTTTTAAGGATGCAAAGGTTTTATTAGAAAGGGTTTGTGAGTGTGGTGACCGCCTTTGGTATCTTGTGATGTCAGATGGGCATCTGTTGTTTTAGGACTTCCCCTGTGACAATATTGGGCTTATGTGGTTTCTTCCTGTTTCCTATAGGTTCATGAAAGTGGCTGGCAGCACAGTGGATGCCGTTACCTGGCAACAGTAGGTATTCACCATTCCTTCCACTTCCAACACTAATTGCAGTGATCAGAGGATGCTGGGAGAAGAGCTGATGCACTGTCTGGGTGTGAAAGGGGGCAGACGTGTGACAGCCACCTCCTCTGTCCTCCTGCTGTGTTTAAATAGGCGAAAAAGGCTCTGCACCTCCTTCTGGAGCCTCTCAAACAAATACAGGAGGGGGGATGTATTAACCTTTACCACTGCAGCTGAGACAGAGGCTAAAAATACTGCTGCCTGCATGCCTGGCCTGCCTGATTGCTGGAAACAAAGCCCTGCGCTGGACCACTGAATCCTAGGAGGCAGCTCCAGTGGTGATCGGGATGGGGACGGGAGGGAAGCAAAAGCCACATGTGACAGATGTATGGGACTATCTGAAAGCCCTGTTCCCTTCACCACAATCACTGTCTCCCCATGACTGCTGGCCTGAAGCTGAACTGGTTTGCCCCAGAGGAGGGAGAGGCAGCTTAGTCCAATGGTAAATACATAATGCCCCAGTCCCCGCTCCATTTTGTAAGGGTCTGAGATGTCCGTAGACATGCCACTGTCCTACACTGCAGATGGAGCCCCAGGAGCAGATGTCGATGGAAAGGAGGCGAGCATCCAAGATCCAGGCCCAGCTGGTGCTGCCAGAGAGGTGCTGATACCTGGTTTTCCTCCTGCTTCCTACACATGCTGCAGTTCAGAAGAGCAAAGCAAGCTCTGAGCTGTGGCACTGAGTGTGATAAGCACCAAGTGGAGGGAAAGATTTTATTTGGGGTAAAATCCATAAACATCTTCTTCCTCCTCTTAATTACAACTGCCCCAGTTTGCACACTGTGGCCGGAGGCAGACTCCCCAGCAGGCTATGGCTCTCTGCAGTGGGAGTGCAAATGCCAGTGCAAAGGTGAGGCAGTGTGCAAGCACAGCAGCGACTGCCAAAATTGACAGGAAAAGGGTTTGTGGGGCAGGCACAGAAAGGACGCCTTTCAGAGACAGGCATTCACTGGAGCAAACACCATGATGAGACCCACCCTGTTCCCAGAAAAAGTGGATTTGCTCTGACGCTGGGTTAATCTTCCTGCGAGGGGCGCTGGCGTTGAGCACAGGAGCCAGGGTCTCAGGTCCAAGGTGGTCTTGTGTGTGCTGCCCACAGGGCTTGTTCCCCAAGCAGGTCCTTCACAGAGACCCTTCGTGGGGTGCTCAGGTTGCTCTTGTAAAGCCCTTCTGCAGACCTGCTCTTAAAAAGAGTTTGGTGAATTTTAAGACAGGAGGTTTTCTTTCAAGTGCACCCGCAGCCTCTGTGTTGATGTGCAGAAGCAACTGTTGGCATCTCAGAGTGGTTTATAGCAGCAGGCGTGACCAGCATCCAGCAAGTCACGTTCCTCACAGAGCTTAGCTTGCCTCGCTGTGCCACGTGTTGCTTGCTTTGGTGTTTGGCTCCTGGGGCTTCCCTCCCAGGTAACAGCAGCTTGCTGCAATGGGGGTAGTGGTGTAGCAGAGCATTTGGAGCAGGATTTGTGTTACTTACAGGATCATGCTGTGCAATGATGATCTATGTCTCAGCTGGGAGTTTGCTTTTCACGATTACACGATGTGCTGATCACATTTACTTAGTCCAGGAATTTGCTTTCTGCAACGGGGCTTGATCACTGGGCCAATCCCTTGGATGAATTGAAGGAACAAACTTCCAGGCTTCAGATGTGGAGTTTCATCCTGGTGTGCAGGGAATCTGCCCACACCGCTGCTTTGAAACCTTCTCTTATAGGATCAGAGCAAAGTGCTCGGCAGCTCTGGTGCTGAGCAGCTGCGCTGAAGCGGCAACCTGCAAGCAGGAGGGCTGGTGCAGCTCCCCGTGAGCGTCGGCAGAGCTGAGTCTGTGCTTGCTGACCCATTTCCACTGCCGTGTAGGAGCCGCTTCTCCCCCAGCCCAGGCTTGCAGCGCTGGAGATCGCATCCACGTGCATTTGCAAGGACTGGCAATGGCCACAGCTCAGAGCTGGGCTTCTGTACTGTTTATGAATAAATGTCAAAACAGTGTCTCATCCCTCTGCTCCAAACAGCAAAACAAAACAAAACAAGTTCCTTTGTATCCAAGAAGAAAATTATTAGCAGGAAACTAAACTGCTGTCTAACTTCAAGTATGAATATCTCTGTTCCAAACCCTAACGTTCTCCTGGGATATCGGTTATAAATTTGTCAAATCTGTTACTCCTTTGAAAAGGCTGTGCTCGATCCAGAAAGGGAATTGAGAAGGGAATACATTGCAGAGATCCCTATTCTCTGTGTGAAAACTGAATATATCTGAAATATATCTGACAGAAATGTGACACTGGGTGGAAATAAGCAGGCTTGCCAGCCTTTCTGAGTATGGTTTCACTTACATATGTAACTCAGCATGTGTGCCTCCCTCTTCAGAAGTAATGTGTTGCTGGAAGGGGATGTGTGAATGGCTTCAAAATGCTCAGGGAATTTCCACTAAAGGAGGGTGTGGCAGGAGGGACTGACAGTGGCTCTGAGAGTTTTGGCAGTTCCCTGATAACTTAGTTTGTTATGTTTGGTTATGAGTAAATGCTCGGTTTATTGCAGACCCCCTCAGCCTTTGGATGTGGGTTTCCACTGCTCAGAAACCTCCCCACAGCCGTCTCTCTGCTCGGCACTGGCGTCCTCACACATGGTGAAGATTCGTTGCCCACTTAAACCTGCAGCTGAGACCAGTTCCATCCCTAGGCATGCTCTCTTAGTCTGTATGGCTGGTTTTCCATCCAGTGTCTCGTGCACAACTCCAAGTTTGGCATATTTAATGGGCAAATCCTTATGCAATGGTGCCTCTGAAACACAAATCCCTATTACTTACAGGGAAAGTAAATGTTTCCTCTCCAAAGCGAGTGGACATGTATCCCTGTGGCTCCTTGGAAAATGCCTCGTTATCTTCCAAGATGGAAAGTCACTTGCTCTATGTGACGAATCAGAGATGCCAGGCACACAGGCATGTGTGAGATGCTGCTTAAAACGCTTTTGCTGGGCTTGGTTTCGGTGACATCTCTTCTGGCTTCAACATGTTGAGTGTGCAGGTGGAGATGCTCATGACACAGTATCAGGGGGCAGATTTCCCAAACATGCCAGTGGAGAGTTGCCCAGCATGCATACGCAGCCAGATGTATATATCAAGGGTATATATTTGGGCTGCATGAGCCTGCTGCAAGTGCTCAGAGCACAGTGCCTTCAGAGGTTGTGCGTAGAGGAGGGGGTTGCATGGCCCGTCTCCACCTGTAAATAAACCTGGCTGGGGCACGGCTTTGCCCCCTGCCTCGCCATCCTCTGCACTGTCTCACAGAGGGCACAGTCCCTGGCAGCATTGTGGCCCTGGCCACCAGCACAGTCCCAGGTGCTGCCAGGGCATGGCTGGGGATATGGCATGGGCCAGAGATGGCTCCCACCGGTGGCACAGACAGAGAGGCATGTTGTCGGGGTGCAGAGAAAGGCATGGGTGCAAGTTGCGCCTTTGGGATCAGAGAGCAGCTCCTATTCGTTCACTCTTTATTAGTGAATTTATTAATTGACTGGAGGTGGGCAGCCCCTCTCCCCTGTGCCCACAGGTCTTTACCTTGGGGGAGCAGGTTGCGTCCCACCTCTCCTCTCCCCAGGGAGCAGCGGGGCTGCCCTGTGTCCTGTGCTGCAGACAGAGGCTCTGCCCTCTCCTCGGGAAGATGCTCAGGGACCAGGGCCACCTCTGTCAGCAGAGGTGTCTCGGTTTCACAGCTGCGGTGGCGGCAGAGTGTCATGCTGACGGCAGGGATCTGCCCCGCTCAGCATCCCCGGCAGGCGGGTGTCCTAATTCCTAGCAGACCCTCCCCATAGCAGCAGGCAACAAAGTAGATCCGGAAATTCCTGAGCTTTGGGAAGTGGGCTTTAATATAATTAGCTGCAACAGAAGAAGAGGTCAGATAATAGGGGCAAAGGTTTCTCTTTAAAATGAAAGAGGAGGTAAATGAAACCAGCTGCCCAGGAGCCAGTGCACTGCCTTCATTAAACATGGGACAGTGCTCATGGTCCCACGCAGCAAATTGTGTATCTTTCCAGAAAACTATTTTAAAGGCAGCAGAAGACGTGGAGGTGACACAATAGGGACATGTAGCCATCCCCAAGTTCACCCAAGTGCTCTCGTGCCTGGCACTGTCCTTCTCTGGGAGGCACTGGGGAGCCTTGCAGCCTGCCCAAGAACAACGGCATTTCTGACTGGCAGCTCTGCTCAGACCTGTTTTGGTTCTGTTCCCAGCTCTTGTCTTTGTGTCTCAAGTCTCGTGCTACAGTTCCAGCCAGGGATGGGGACCAGGAATTGGGGTGGTGCATTTCCTAGCACTGGCAAAAATCCTTGCCCAACCCTTGGCCAAGTCCTCCTCCCTGTGCCATGCTCTGGTGTGGCCACCTGTGATGCAGTCACAGGTCCCTTTGAAAAGTGCCCTGATCCCATCCTGGGTTTCTAGGTGACATCTGACCCCATTCAAATGGGGTTTTTAGAAATGGGTTAGTGAAATGGAAGGGGGAAAACTGGCCTCAGCTTTATATGGTATAATAGGGCACCCAAAGGGGCTGTACATGGCCTTTCCTCTGAGATGTATGCCTCATCTAGGATTTAGTTGTTAGATCCCTCTTTTCCTTGGCTGGCTCTTCTCATGATCCTGCAAATTGTCTGTCTACAGAGACAGTGGGATCAAACTGGGGTACTTGAGCCAGCTCTGCATGTAATTGCCCATATCTATTCTCTCCTGTGCTATGAGAAACAGCATGGTCTGTGCTGATGGTGAGCATGCTGGTATCTCCTAGGCTTCAGGGCCAACTCTGGTGCTGTGTCAGACCCAGAGCCCACTGGAAGATCTGCCAGCCATGAGCTACACGTCCTCTGCCTTTGCAGAGTCATGTCTGCCAGAGACCCCTTCCTGCGCTGGGAAGGGTCTGTACGTTCGTCTCCTTTGGCACTCAGACCTCGCTGGCCCAGGAGAGGAGGATGTGGGTGCCACGGCCCCTCGAGCTGGCTCGACCTGGCTGCTTGTGCACCATACTGCTGCCTGGGGAGGTAGTTGTCAGCGCTGGAGCTCTC
The DNA here is from genome assembly GCF_034619465.1 of Leptosomus discolor. Lineage (NCBI taxonomy): Eukaryota > Metazoa > Chordata > Aves > Leptosomiformes > Leptosomidae > Leptosomus > Leptosomus discolor. The sequence goes on along the minus strand of NC_141396.1, from coordinate 16,463,558 downwards.
TGCAGCTGCTGCTGGCTTTTTTAAAGTTGGAGGGTTGGGGGGGGGGGGGGGTTGGGTTTGTTTTTTGTTTTTTGGTTTTTTTTAAAGTCAAGTGCACTGAGTCATTGTAAATATCAGCAAAGCTGCACCTTTTGCTCCTGGGAATAATCCACGCCTAACGAGCGCTTCTCCTGCTTTAAAGGCCTGTCAGTTGTTTGCGTTTTGCAGATTTCTATACTACCTTTACTGACAGTTAAAGTTCTCAAAAGGAAGTTCCCTTGTCTCAATGACAAAACCTACAGCTGGAAACGGCTCACCTGTTCCTGAGTAGCCTGGTACCAGTGAAGATTTCAGCTCCTCTCTCTTCCTCACAAGCCTGGTGCAGCTGGTGCCATTTTCCCTCTTTCCCAGTCTGGGGAGATTGAAAGTACCTGTTGGTGTCCAAGAACTTCCCAGGCAGAACTGCAAGAGGTCCTAGCCCATCTTACAGAAGCTTGTAATTGTCTTCGTGCTCTGCTTAAATACCCAAAGCCGAGGTTCTCCCCTCCCCACTCCCTCAGAAGACATGCTGCCAACAAGATTTCCTGATACTGAAGCAGGTTTATTTTTGCCTTTCATCCCTCTACTAGTCCCAATTTCTCTGTCTTGTTAACGAAGGTGTCAAAAAAAAATGTGACAGTAGCACTGTCCCGTGGCACTGTCCCAAGGCGCTTCTCTTTCCTTCAGGGTCTCAGCTGTGCTCAGCACAGCAGCACCTTCCCAGGCTGCCTCCTCTGCACCATCCCTGGGAGAGCAGAGCCTTATCTGAGGCTGCTCTGGAGAGTTGTTTCTCTCACCTGGCAGTGAAGCTGTAGATCAGAGCACACCTTGTGCTTGAATGAGATGATGAGGAGGCACAAGCCTGTGTTTGCTTTCCAAGGGGTTTATTCTGGACTCTGGGACCGTATTGGCTTGTGCAGACAATCTGAACCTGGCAGAAAGCCTGCTGCATTAGAGGGGGCATACGCAGATGAGTCTCTCTAACTCCATCGTTTCCCAGTCAATGTAACTTTCTTTTTATGGCCTTTCAGTCAGTTTTCAGACCAGGTGATGGGGTTTTTAGTCCACAGCAGTCTGAAAAAATCATTTCTGTTCTGTTCTTAAGTGCTGTGCTAAAATCCAAACATCTGCCATCCCCAGAGTCCATTGCTTTGTAATTTTGTCTTAAAAAGTAATCTCTGTAAACCCCACCACTGCCTGCTGCTTACAGATCTGCTCTCCTCCTGGCAGACAGTGGTTCAATAGTGTATAAGTGGTCGGAATGATTTTGAACACTTTCTAAGTTCCGCCCCCCCCCCGGAGATAGTCTCTGCCCTTAGCATCTTCCACAGAGATACAGAAATGCCTCTTGCCTCCTTCCCCGGGTTACACTACACTGGAGTGAAATTGGGGTGCGACTGGCACGATTCCACACTTTGCTGGGGACACAGCTGGGGCCGCACACCTGGGGGAGGGTTGACAGAGGAGATTGTTCTTGTTTAATGCATTTGCAAGTTGAGCCTGTAATGCATTTCTGTTAGTGCTGGTGTTGCTCACCCTCCACTGCAGCCCTGCACAGCTGAGGCTTAGGCTTCTTAGGTGATTTAGAAGCAGTGCATTTATGCTGTTACCTGGGCAGTGACCTGTAGCAGTGAAAGACTAAAATCCTCTTTGAGCACTCATGCATGTTGCACATGTGCCGGGTGCTCTGGCTGAGGCTGAGTTAGCTCATGACATCCTTTGGGGATGCTCCTGTATTCCAGCACCCAAGCGAAGCAACCACTACAGCTGCTACTGCTGCTCACTGGTGCAGATGAGATGCATGTTATGGAGAAATCATCCCTGGAAACGTGAATCCACTTTTCTTCAGACCTCAGGTCTTCAGCCCGTTGTGCATCTCAGCACCATCACTGCACTGAAATCTGTGGAGAGGGAGAAGGGTCTCTGTAACTGGTGAACGCCAAGTGGACAAGGCTCCGGTGAGGGGTGGGATGCAGTGGCTGAGCCCTGCCAGCCCCAGCCAGAGCTGCTGTAATTCCTGTGCACCTCCGACCCTCCCAGCACGGCTCCGACACTCTCCGGGGCTCGCTGTGTCAAGTGGCTGATGCACGCTGCAGATTTGGGAGGAGGAAGTCCAGAAAGTTTCTCTTGCAGAAACCTATTCATTAGCCCAATGGCTGTCCCAGGGGTATGCCAGTGCATGCTGCAGCAGACGTCCTGGTGCACCTGCAAGGCTGGGAGGAGCCTTTGGGAGATGTGCAAGGGCTGTCACTGCTCTTGCATGGGGACAGAGCTGCCAGCCCCAGACACTTCCTCAGGAGAAGCTGGTTGGGATTACCTCCAGGCACAGGGTGTTTGCACTCCAGGACAGACTGCTTCACCTTACGTCCTGGAGCCAGGAGACAGTATTGAGGCGTTTCAGAGCCTTCCTCCCACACTTAGACAATTCACATCATGATTGGCAGCACCATAGCTGTGTTGTGTATAAGCAAGCACATAGAGAACAGGAATCAGCCCTCTGTATGGGAAACACTCCCTGGCATTCCCAGGGCAGAAGTGATTCCTTTGAGAACAGGACTTCCCCTGCAGGCAATGGCCACGGCATTTCTTGAGTGGGGGATTTCTTCAGCTGTGGATTCTGCTGGAAGAGCAAGCAAGGAAGGTGCAGGTGGTGCAGGGATGCTGGGAGAAGGGCTTGCTGTGGTGCTGTAGGTCCTCAGCCCATGCACCCTGCGGACACTAATCCTTGCTCAGAAACACCATCAGAGCTTAGCCTGGAGGGTTGTTATTGCAGCAGGACATCCACGAGCAATTCTGGTTCAGTGCAGAAGAGGTTCTGTACAGTCCCCCCTGCAGACCAGCCATTGAATGGAGAGTGTCCCATGACACAGGCAGAGCAATGCAGTTATTGCCGTGGCTGAGAGCGTGGGCAGCCTCCCCCCTCCCCTCCCAAGTTTACTGCAGCAAGTTCCAGTGTGTCTCAGAGGGTGTTTGCTGCTCAGGACCCTTCTCCTCCCTGGCTTCTGCGTAGCGTCCTCCTGTGGCTAAGGGGCCCTTTGTTTCAGCCATTAGAGATGCATCTTCTGTTTTGCTACCCCATAAAACCCATCTTTCCAGCAAAAATGAAACCGGGCCAAGGACTGACTGGCTTATCTGCATTTTGAAAACAGCGTGTCCCTGAGGCAGGGGATAGGTACGGGTGGGACAAGCCAGGTTAATGGAAGATCACCCAAGATATCCCAGGTTGTGGAGCCCAGGTGCTGCTATCGCAGGCATCATGTTGGAGGGTCTCTTTCTGTGGGGTCTCCATGGGATCAGTGCAGATGGTGCCGCAAAGCCTTTGTGGGTGGCTTTTTGCTCCCAGCCTTTGGCATTCTGCTTACAGCATTTCACCAACAATAGCTAAGAAAGTGCAAAACTTCCCGTGGTTTCTGCAGTGCAGGATGCTCAGCGTTCAGGGTGCGTCCACCTCACGCCCTGTTTTGGAGACTGAAAGTATCTGCCAGGCACAGGCACAGCCAGAGGGCCAGGGCAGGGCAGGGTGCAAGTAGGGACCCTCCCAAAGCAGAGGAATCTTCTTGGCATGGGGCAGCAGCAGGATGGGAGGATGTGGTTTGGGGCAGAGCTACTCCCAACTGGCTGATCCTTGTCTTCTTATTTTCCTTCCAGTTACTACATTGATGGCCGAGTGGCCAAAGTGACGGACTTCTTGAAAACACGCCTGTTAGACACACTCTCTGACCAGATCAGGAAAATCCAGAAAGTGCGTGAGTGCAAAGGGTCTGCAAGGGGTGAGGGGGCACCGTGCCCACAATGCCCAGCCTTGGCACGGCTCGTGGCCAGGGCTCTGGCCTCAGCACCGACATGCTCCGAGGGGAGCTGGCGTGGGGCAGGGGTGGAGGGTGGCTGCTAGGGAGTGGCTGCACTCCCAGCCTAAATGCAGCTAGCCCTCATGAAGGGGATGGGAGAGCACAATGCCTGGCCCCAGGGTGGGATGTGTGGCAGGTCAGGAGGGGAGCGGTCACGGGCTGCAGCGTGGGCTGTGCAGGTGTGCTGGGACACGGGCTGGATGCACAAGGCAGGGGCGCACACTGCCATGCAAAACCTTTCTAAGGCAGCTGACTGGCTTGAGTCTCCCATCCGTCTGTTCCTGAAGGGAGCAGCATGTAATGCAGGTATTCTCTGAAACTCGCTCCCGAGGATAAGGAGAGGAGGGAGCAGCCAGGCAGTACCAAACTGTCCTGAGCACTTCTGGTGCCATGCCTGCTCAGGAGGGGGCTCCTGCTGCAATATCTTGCCCTACTCACTCACAGTGCCTAAAAATGTTGCTTGCGAGATTGTGACAGTTGCATTTCTAGGGCTATTTTCACTAGTGGAGAATCATGATCATTATGAACAACTGGGGTTTTTTTCCCTTGATGATCATGTTTTGACTGTGTTATAAAACCCAGCTGTTGCTGGCGTGCTGTGTCAGGGCCCACGGCTCTGCCTGGCTAGCACAGCCTGCAGTGAGCGCTCCTCTCCGCGCCGGTCGGGGGGACCCAGCTCGCATCTCTAGCAAGTGGGTAGGGGATGGGGGCTTCACAAGGTCCTTCTGCTTGGCTGATACAGGGACCACAGCTGTGACCAGCCCACTCAGCTGTCAGTCCCAGGAGAAATACGGAACACCTAGTAAGGGACCAGAGGAGATGTCCATCTGTCTGTCTTGTCTAGGTTTTCATACCATACCAGTCACCACAGTGTCTTAATGTTGTAATTCCTGCAGGGAGAAACCGTAGGATGAGTAAACAACTCAGAGGCCCTGGGAAAGGGGATGCGAGGGTCGGCACAGCAAAACTGGAGGAGAGGAGACGCAGAGTCCTCTGGCACAAGCTGGGAATCGTCCACATGTGCGGATGGTCCTCCTGCTGCAGGGAGGCATGGCAGGGTGGCTAGTGGGGTCAGTGCAGGGGCAAGCGAGAGGCACCAGCCATCCCGGCTCCCACTGGGGGTACAATACCCCACCAAAAGTGGCGGCATATGTCCCAACTCTGCTGCAGATTGGGAACCTGCTGGGAAGGGAGCAGGACCCCATCCATCCCCAGACCAGAGGCAGCAATGAGCTGCCCTCAGTGCGGGTTAGGGGAGCCCTCGCACCCACGTGGCAGGATTTGGTCTGCATGGGGCAGGGCCAGGGAAGGGCTCTCCCGGGAATGCCAGTGTGGCTGAGCAAAAGCACAGCGCTGGGTGCTAATAGCCTCCAGCTTGGCTTTGAGTCCCTGTATCCTGCCGGGGCTGATTAGAGCAGCTGGGCTTGTCCACTTCCCTGTTTTATTGCTTCCTCTCTGACGGGGGAAGGTGGCGGGCTTAGATAATTACAGGCAGGATGCCAACACCTCTGGGGCTTCAGTCAGGGATGTCAACTCTCACAGGCTGTGAGTGGGAGGCAGCCCAGAGCTGGCGTATTTAACATCTTTGAGGGATCCCAGTCCATCCAGCACATTCCAGCGCTCCTCACTAATGGGGCAGGATCCATCAGGCTGCGTGGAGCACTCCTCGGGCTGCTGGGTTTGCAGACATCTGGTCGCGGGAGCTCATCGCCCAGCCTGGAGAAGTGGGATTGCGGGAGAGAGGATGGGGTGTTGTGTGGTGCCGGAGGCTGCTTGTGCTGGAAGAGGGTAGCTCCAGCCATCTGAGTCCTCCCGTCTGGCCTGGCATCTCATGGGTGTCTATGCTGCTGGCTGGAGCCTTGTAAAGGGTGGACCATCATGCTCAGACCTGCACATCCTGCCTGTGCCAGGGACCCCTTGGGTGGCAAAGCAGCCCCTGCTCAGCTGGTTCTACCCACTCCTGGGGTCATCCACTGCTTTCTTCTGAGGTGCCCACCGTTCTGCCATGTGGCTCCAGTACATGTCCCAGTGCTCCCACACTGCAGAGGAATTGGGGCTGGGGTGCTCCCCGTGTCTGACACCCACCTTGTATGGGGACATGGAGATCTGAGGTGATGTGGCAGGGCGGCCTGCAGGATGGAGTGCATGGGGAGATCACAGGGAAAGAGCAGGGTCTGGGTTTGGGAGCATGAGAGTACTTTTGGGAGAGCGTGTTTGGAGCCACTCCAGAAGATGGGTAGTGGACATGTAGCAGTGGCAGGAGAGAGTGAGGAACAGTCTTCTACCACTCAGCCATGGTGAAGACACCTAGTGACCATGCCAGGGCCAGGCAGGCACTGACTGTGCAGTAGCACCTTTACCAAAGGTCTCCGTAAGCCTTCCCAGAGCGTACCACAGGAGATGTCCGCCTTGGCTTTAAATCATAAGTTCTTGCGAGTTATTTTGGCTGCTTTTGTCTCCCACGCAGGTAGTGAACACGTACACACCAGGGAAGAAGATCTGGCTGGAAGGTGTTGGTGCAACCTCAGCTGGGGGCATGAACAACCTCTCCGATTCCTATGCAGCTGGATTCCTGTGAGTTATGCCAGCTCGCCAGCACCAGGGCACTGCCACCCCAACGGGCTCTGTGGGCTTGGGTGCTGCAAAGCCACTGCAGCTGGGAGGGGCCAGCTCTGTGCCCACAGACCTCACTTGTACCACCGTTGGTACTCCCCAGAAGCCTGGGCATCGTTATTTTCTCTGTAGCATCTCTATTACCCCCCCTTCAGATCCACTTTCCTGTAGGTCACCCAGCCTCTGGCATACCCAAAGAAGGGGTATGGGTATGGGTATGGGTATGGGTATGGGTATGGGTGTGGGTAAGGAGGGGACCACACAGGATCCCACACCAGTACCCACAGTGTGCCTGCAGGGCATGGGTCTGGAAGGGAGCTGTGATCCAAGCACACTGGAACCCCAGAGCTGTCATCCCGACAGGCGTGCCTTGCTCAGCAGCTTGGCATCACCCAGGCCCCCTTCCGCTCTGTGTTTTTAGTTCAGGCTGCAGCCATGTGTCCTTGCATGCATTCATTCCCAGAGCACCTGCTCAGGGAAGCGCTCAGCAGGGCTCTGCTCTGGAAACCGTTTTCTCTCCTTCTGCGAAGCCACAACCATTCCTGGCTCCTGGGGCTACATTACTGGCACAGGCCTGTGGCACGGGCATCCTGCTACAAAGCCCCAGTTCAGATATTCAGAGCTGGCCATGATCACGAAAGATGGAGAAGATTATCCAGGCTTTGCAGGGAGCCACGGGGAAGTGCTCAGGGTATCAGGGCTGTTGCAGGCTGCAAGGATTGAAGACTGCTCCAGGGGGTGTGAGGAGACAGAGTTTTGCAAAGGTCCGGTCCCCCCTGCTGAGATGGTGGGCGCAGACATAAAACCATCTGAAGGCTTCAGCTCAGGTGCCAGGCTCCAGGCCGGGTGCATGAGAGCAATGCCATGTGCTGGAGCATGGGTGATCCCCCTGCAGTGGCCTAACTCTGCTCACTCCATCCCCAGGTGGCTGAACACACTGGGCTTGCTGGCCAGCCAGGGCATTGACGTGGTGGTGCGGCACTCCTTCCTCGACCACGGCCACAACCACCTGGTGGACCAGAACTTCAACCCCTTGCCGGTAGGTCTTCCCAGGGGCGTCGTGCTGGCGCTGGCTTCTCCCCACTCCTTTGGGGGGGTTTCTGTCCTTGTGGCCTGTCTGAACTCTGCTTGAAAATGAGTTTTCCCAGATCTGTTTCTTGCAGTGTTAATAGGAGACGTTAGTTCATGTCAAATGCAGCATGTTGGAGGCAGATGGGAGAGTGATAGAGTGATACCTCTGTAGCTGAAACGTCATCTAGTGCCCAGGGTCAGTACCATGGGAGGGAGGCTGGTGCTGCTGAGCTGTGCCAGCGCAGACTGCGGAGTTGGAGGGAGGGAGGGATGTGGCAGGACCACCATGCATGACACAGGGCGGGCAGCTGGATCGCTAGTGGTGAGCTGGCCTGAGGGAAGCCGGGCTGAAGCCTCAGCACCCAACCTCGGATCTCTAGAAGCCAAGGTGAAGGGCGTTTGAAGGGCATTCCTGGCTTCACAGGGAGCAGCGGTTCTTAGCAGTGCCCTGCAGCATCCCTCACTCTTCAAAAACGCCTGAGCAGCGCGGAACTCCGAGCACACATGGTGCTGATAAAGAAACCATATGAAAAACCCTGTTAAAAGTAGCAATTTTCCTTTTCCTGGAGGAGGGGGGGGGGTAGTAAATATGCTGCCTTGTAAGTGGAGAGCCTGGCAGAGCAGCTGGGTGCTCTGCACGTCCCCTGGAAGGGATTCATGGGTCCATGAAGCAGCAGACACTGCCAGCGGGCTGGGGATCTATGTTGGAGAGATGTACAACCCTGCTCTCGGGGTGGGGGGGGGTGGAGGTGTGGTTGCAGGGGGGCAGAGGCTGCAGGAGCCATGTCTCAGTCGGCTCTGTCTGCTCAGCTGATGAAAACAACATCCCCAGGGGAGGATGCGGGAGGTGTCGGTGACACGAGATCTGCGCTAAACCTTGAGTGGTGGCTCTGGAGTGCAAACCAGCGAGTGGGAGAGCACAGTCCCCTGCTGTGCTGCTCCAGGTACCTCCGTACCTGATAGCTCTGGGGGCCCCGGGCTGGGGAGAGCCTGGGGGGCTTTGAACTTTGTTTGGGATGAACCTGAGCCTGGGGCAAGTGCTTGATGGATTTCTTCTGAAAAGGCACTTCCCCTGGCCAAGCCACATCCCCCACTCCCCAGGGCCTCAGGGTCCCCCCCAGTTGCTCCTGGCTGGACGGGTGCAGGCCAGCTCCTGCACGGGGCAGCAGGTGGCCGGTGGCCAGCTCTCCTGGCACAGTAGGGGCAGCGGTCCTGGAGCTGCTGGAGCAGGCGTGCAGTTAGGAGTGGGATAAAAGCCAGGGGAGGAGTTAAGAGGAATAAACCGCAGGCTGTTAAACGCAATGGAGGTCTTTAAAATGGATTTTGCTGTTGTTTTAAGGATAAGTCTCCCAATAAGTTAGACACCACCCCTCTCATGGGTGTTTCCTTGCCGTCCTATGTGTTCCAGCATTGATCCCCTGTCCCACCACTGTGATCCTGCACAAACTCCGGTGAGCACTTCCCCAATCCCTTTCCCTCCACTCCTGTGCTGTAAAAGAGCCACGGGCAGGTGCAAACTGTCGGAGAGTGTAAAAGCTGCAAACACCAAAAAGCCCAGCGAGACCGGGCCATGACCTGCTGCGCGGGGCAGCAGCCGCTCTGTTCCCGTGGGAGCTATCAGGGAGATGAAAGCTGCTGGCTGTACCCGCGCGGGGCTGCGGCGCTGTGAAATACAATCTGCTTGTTAGCTGCCACGACAAAGAGGTTTCCGCACACCGGTGGGGCGTGAGACACCTGCCTGCTGAGAGAAGGGCCTCACCGCCACAGCATCAGTCGCAGCTCTGGCTGGCAGCTCCTCAGGGAGCCGGGAGCCAGGGCTGGGCTGCCCGTAGCAGCCTTGGCACCTCTTCCTCCTCCTCCCCTGCTACTGCTGATCCATGTTTGTCAGATAAGAGGACAGTGTGTTTGGAGATGAAGCTGTGCCTTTTACAGCATTGTTCTTAGGCGCTGGGTAGCTGCACGATCCAGGGAGGGTTTCCTGCATGGTCCAGGGATGGTGCAGTGATGCAAATACAGCCCTCCATCCTCATGCTAAAGAGCTTCCCACATAAAACCAAGTGATTTGTGGTCCACTGCCGTACAAGCACGGTGCTGCTGCCATGCGAGCCCTCCTCCCTGTCCTTCAGCTGGTCCCCATGGATGTTGCTGGACTTGCTTGTGTTAGTACTGCTTCTGTTAGGGCATGTTACAGAGGATGGCATAAGGAAGCTCATAAAATGTGGTGTGGGTGCCATGTTGGGGAATCAGGGAATGCATATAACGGGGGCTGCTTGGTGGGCATTGCTGTGGGAGTCTCGGCTTCTAAATCACCATGTTTTTTTCTGCCTCTTCCCCAGGACTGAAGCACTCGGGGAGTTGTTATATACAGTGAAAAGAGACAGCAAATGGCTGCACTGCTCTATGTATAGCAGGGTGACAGTCGCTATCATGGGCCATGCTGTGAGCTAGTGAGGGGTACCAGTGTGCCAGGTGGGCAGAGAGCATGGCTGCTCTCTGGGCGTGGGCACTGGGCAGCAAACCCAGGCAACCTGGTGGGGCTTGCTCTGTGTTTTCTGAGGGTTAGCCTTGGCTTGAAAATAAGCTTGTAAACTCTGTCCATCTTGGTGGGAAACACAAGAGCACCCGGGAATAGCTGCTTGCAAGCAGGGATGCAGTGAAACCTTGAAAGTGGAGGTTTAAGCTGGTCTACCCCTGGCTTTGCATCACAGTGGCTTGCTGGTGCAATGCAACCTGGCTCCCTGAAAGTGGTCTCAGGTGGCAGCAGTGTGGCTGAGGGGCACTGCAGCTTCACAGTGAAATTAGGGAGATGCTCACGTCTCTGCTGAGCTTTCCGCACACAGCTGGCTCATGAGCTAAGCAGCGTCTTGTGGCTTCTGGGGCATCTTGCAAGAGGCATCGCCTTTGCATCCCTATTGAGGTCCTTCAGCCGTGAAACAGCAGCTCTGAGTGTCCATCCTGGCTGCCAGATCTGCCTGTCCACCCTCTCCTTGGAGGCAGTGCTATAAAAGTCCCATGTGAGGGACAGGTGCTGCGGGAGGGGAAGGCAAGGCCATCTCTCTGAGCCTCCTTCCAGGTGCAGATCTGAGCAAGTGGGTTTATCTTGCTGGACTAACGGGGAGCAAATCAGGAGAAACTGGGTGACATGAGGTTCCCTGGCCTTGGCACATACGTGATCAGGCTGGGGAATAGAAATGCTCCAGCTGACCTTAATGCAACTGAGCTCAAGTGTTTTAATGCCTTGTTATTTTTGAGATAACTTTTTCATGTATGATTGGAGTGCTTTTTCTTCCTGAGTGACTGGGGCAGCCAGCTGTATAATAGTCAGGGCTTGTGCTTGAGAAGCCCTTCAAATAAAGCCTCTTGCAGACACATCAGTCTGCCTGACTGCACCTAAACCCATCTCTACATGTGTGGGGGAATGAGGAGCGGAGGAAAGGAGGGCAGGAGCAGCACTGATATTCACCCTTCACAGTGCAGTGCTTTTAAATGCTGCTCTGGCATTTAGTAGCTCTAGGCTCATTTTCAGGCACACAGTGTACATACTCCATCTCTCTTTCCTTAATATCTCTCTGAAACAGTCCAGAGGGATGCAATACATTTATTTCACTGGATACCCCCCCTGGTAGGTGTGAGCTTTCTGTTCAGATTGTTACAGCATGTTAAAGACCTTTCTGAATGCTCTTCCACATGGCACTCTCCTCTTTTTTATCCATCCTTGGTAGTGATTTCTGCTCCCTTAATGCACAGCGCTGTAAGGTTATACCTATGTATGGAAAAATGTGGGCATATTTCTAGGCAGAGCCCGAGCAACACAAACCCCATGGAAGAGCCAAAGCTGAAATCCAGACTTCTATTTCCTGATAAATGTGGGTCCTCTTGGATTTTCACCTAAAGACTGTGGATGGTGAAATACTTGATTTTCCTGGATTAGTAGATGCTAAAACTTCCTTTCTGTGTGTAAGTTTCACATGCAGCGTGAGAAGGGCCCAGAGGGATCGCAGGGTGAAGCAACAGCAGGGGCTGCCTGCTCAGCTGTGGTAGTAGAAGACAATATGATATTGCCTGTGGATTGATGGTGTCCTTGAGAAAGCGTTGCAGCGGTGCAGAGTTCTGTGCCTGACAGTGCCGTGGTTGGATGATTGGATGCTGCAGGTGATTTTTCACCTCCTTGGCTTAGTCCAAAGGCACTGAGGAACTCGATGGGAAAGTTACTGTCTGTCCTGGGGGAAGGAGGACCCTGGGCTTGAATCGGGTGTACGCTTAGCAATCTATCCCCTTCCTAACCAGGCTTTCATAAAAGCCCTGTTGTGAACAAGCTCCGTACCAGTTTGCCGCCATCCTCAGCATCCCCTGGGATCCCCAGGGCAGAGCCGTGGTGCAAGCCATGCCCTTGAGCTACGGTGCCTGCAGGGCACGGGCTGGGCCCCATCTCTGTCTCTGGGTGCACAGAGGCAAGGGGCCCACCGGCGATGTGCCATGCCAGGGGTGGGGGATTGAGTCCCCTAGCCGTGCTCCCGCCTGCTGCACGTACACGCTCCCCGGTGCGCTCGTTAGCTGAGCTGCCTTGGCCGGAGCCGCTGCTAATTGCAGCTGGAGGTCCCGGCCGTCTCCCTGAACGGTGCCTCTCCCGCCCCTGCACTGTGCAGGAGGGGGCTCTCCCCAGGCCAGGGCTGTGGGGGCCGGGTCCTTGCCCACCTCGCCCATCCCCACCCTGCCATCCGCTTGCCCGGTGGCTGTCCAGCTGCTGGGCTGGGCAGTGTCCAGAGATGAAGAGGAGACCCAGCATCCATAGGAGGAAGCACATGGAGAGCCCTTTCCTGCAAAAACTCACACTCCCACCACCGAGCCCAGCCAGCTGGCTGCAGGGCCGGGGGAATTCAGCCCCGCTGCTGCGCCGGCCCATCTGCACGCCCAGCACTGAGTCACCGCACTGCACACATGCAGCCGGCCCAAGCTGCCAGGGGTAGGACTGGGGCTGCTGTTTCCCCCGTCAGGGACCCTCAGCTTTGGGGTCACTGTCCAGGAGAGGGTGGTCAGGTTGGGCTGCAGCATGCCGTGTGCCACGCAGGCCAAGGCATGGTCCAAAGCCTGGGAGCAACAAAGGGTGGGGAGAGGGAGCGGGTCCAATGGAGCTCACACACACATGGAAACTGTTCCTGATGACCATAAATCTGCTGCACGGGTGTCTGGCACCCCCATCTGCCCCGCACGCCAGAGCACTGGCTCTGATGGGAGCAACGCTTGCATATGGGGAAGGCGCAGGATAGACGAGGATGGGCAGGAGCTGTCTGTACAGGACACTCACTCTGGCCGTGGGAGGGAGGGATGAAATCCTGGACAGTTCAGGTGTGCATGGGGGAAAGGCCCTCACAGGACATGTCAGGCCAGAGCATGGCTTGCTGAAGGGCAGAGTGGAAATGGTGCCCTGTAGAAATCTCCCAGCCAGCCTTGGCACAAGCGCCTGAAGCAGGTCTGAGCAGGGCATCCCTGCCACTGCTTTGTCCTTTCACCTACGATCATACCACGTCTCGAGGACTGCAGCATCCTCTGCTCTCTGCACCCTTGCTGCGTCCAGCCTTCCAGGAACTCTAAGTCTGCTCTGAGGCTCGTTTTATCTGCAAACAAGGATTTAAAGTGCCTAAACTCTGCTTGTTGTCACAGCAGGTAAGGGGCCTTTCTTTCTTAGTGCACTATAAAAAAATGTCTCTAAAGTACGTATGTTTGGACTCTCAAATGCACCAAAGCCATGCTGTAGCTGGCAGCTCTGGCACCCACCTGACAGAGCTGTGGGACATGTGCAGGCTCAGAGGTGGGCTGCTCCTCCTGCACTGGAAACTGGGGCAGAGACACAGTTCATCTGGGACCAGCAGCAGTGGCTTGTACTTGGAAGGATGGACACAGCCACTGCCTGTGTCTCCCAGAGGCACTGTGCTAGTGACAGACCTGCCCACGTTGTGACAGAGCCATCCTGGAGCTGTGGAGGAGGTGGGACAGAAAGACCCTTCCCAGGGTGGGTTATGGTGAAAAGCAGCAGCAGAACAGAAAACAGCAAATAAGTTGCATTTGGTTTCCAGGCCCTCTGATCTGACAGCTCTGCTCCCTTACTGTGGCCTCCATCGCCTGGACCCTGTTAGGGAGAGGTGGTGACAAAAAGAGAGGTTTGGCTGTTCCTCCATCTGCTCAGCTCCCTGGGAAGGTGGAGGCCACTGGCTGGCGGCCAGCTTGCAGTGGGCAGCAGTAGGCAGGGTCCACTTCCCACTTGCCACTTTCCCGGTGCCTGGGCAGGCTGTCCCCTCAGTGCCACTGGTGCCCGGCAGTGATTCCTGTGGCTGCTGCTCCCACAGCAGGAATTTTGCCCTAATGTCGGTGTTCAGTCTTTCTCCAGGATGGAGAAAAAGAGCAGAAGAGACAGAGACAAGGGAGAGGGGCTGAGCAAAGGGTGCAGCGACTCGAAGGCTGGGAAGACGTGATGCTCATCAGAGGCTTGGCGGGTTGTGCTGCTGGCACAGCTGGGGGAGACCCTGGGCTGTAGGATGAACAGCTGATGCTCAGCCCAAGCACAGAGCTTGCGGTGCGGCTGGCAGTGGTGGATGAGAATGCTGCTCTCCAATCCCATGGGCGCACACGTATTAGCAGGTTATTTGGGATCGGAGTGACTCTCCTGGCTGTCCCCATGTGCTGCACTTTGGGACTTGTTGCAGAATTGTTGTAAAACGTGGCCTGATTTCTTTTCCCGAACCACGAGTAGATCCTCAGTCCGCAGGGTCAAACAAGAGCCAACCTGCCATTAGCCCCCATAAGTGCACAGGGTGCACAACACGGCCACAGCAGCAACTGTACTGCTCTACAGAGCTTCTGCCCCAGCTAATGGAGCCATTGCCCCCCTCACCATGCCTGCCTCCTCTCCTCTCCCTCTCCCTTAGCTGAAAGGCACTGGGATGTGGGACTGGCAGCTCCTCATGTCATGCTTCAGCCATAGACCACTTGCTGGTAGAGAAAGCTGCCGGGACGATGTGAAGGCGGAAGGTGATGCAGGAAAGAGTGGTGTGAGATAAGTCGTTCACAGCCGTTAGAGCAGGAAGGAAGAGAATCAGCATGATGAAAGTGATGGATGCCCAGGCAGAGGTATCAGCAGCTTTGCGGGGGCTGGTGGTGGGCACCTGCAGGGACCGAGGCTAAGCAAGAAAGGAATTGGGCAGCATCAGCTGACCCTTTCATAGGTGCAGGTGTCTGGATCAAAGCAAAGGTCTGTCCTGCCCAGGAGGGACAGGGCTGTGTGGGCAGAGCAGAGGGAATAAGCGAAGGGCCACTTGGCCGCAGCATCTCTGTGCATGCTGGCCCTGTCCTCCACTGCTGATGCCACCGGCTCCTGGCAGCCCAGTCCACCTGAAGCCCCCTCGTTTGGGGCTAGGAGGAGTATTGTTCCCCTTTCCTAGACACACCAGAGAGGGAGTGTCTGTAGTGCTCAGTGCATACCCACAAATTCCCCCAATACAGCAGCAAATGTTGTAGGAGACTGCTTACAAAGTCCTCAGCTCTTCAGGACCTCCACACGAGGAGGATGCACACGCAAAATGGCAAACAGCTCACGTCCTTGAGGGTGGGTACATGCGAACTCATGAGGACAGCATCGGTGCCCACTCCCAGAGCTCATCATTTTCACTTCAGCAGATGTTCCCTTTGGGGAGAGGCTCTGCCCCACTCTGCTTGTCGCAGGACCTTGCACACAATTTGGGTGAGAAAGCCTCAAACTCCTACCATCCAAGAAGCACATAAAACTCAGGGATAATGTTAAAAGCGACACTAGTCCAGCCTTGCTGAAGAAACAACCAGCCGTGGCTTGAACAGGACATAAGGACTTCCGCAGGGAGAAAGCCTTGGATGTGAGGATCTCTTTAATCTAGTGGAAAAAGAAAGAACAAGAACCACTGGTTGGAAGCTGAAGCCAGACAAATTCAAGCTGGAAATAAGGAGTGGGATTGTTAACAGTGCGGATGTTTAACCGCTGGAACAGACTCCCTGGGAAGTGGCGGCTTCTCCATCCCTCCAAGATCTCACAACCACAATCACTACTTTTCTGGAAGATGCTTTTGCCAAAAATAGCCATCAGGCTCAACGGAGGGATAAAAGAGCAAAGGTCTCTGTCTTGTGATGTATGGGAAGGCAGACCAGCCAGCCCTTATCTCAATGCGGGTTGCTTGGACTGTGGAAAAACACAGATGAAAGGGCAGGAATGGAGCAATCTATAATATGCTGTTGAAACTTGAGCATGCCTGAGGGATGGAGGAAGAGCTTAGGCAGCTTCAGAAGAGGGAAGAAGTAAGAGGAAGAGGAGGAGGGCAGGCAGCAGGCAGCTAATGCTGCTGGTGACACGGGGAAACAGAGCCATGCCCCAGCAGCCCCAGCCAGCGGAGGCTGTGCACCGCAGGGTCGGCAGCCCACTCATTTGAAGTGCGGCTGTCTTTGCTGGTTACAGCTCCTGGGAGACCGCAGGGCTATAGCTCCATTACTCAGTTTTCTCGTTATGGTGACGTCTTCTCACACGTGGTGAGTGTGGAACTGAACTCAGGTGGGCTGTAAAGCTGCTTTGTTGCCTCTAGGAGAGAGTGTGGGGATACGGTCCTGTGCCCTTCCTGATGGCTCCAGAGATGAGAGGGTCTGGTTAGGAGGTCTGTCTGAAGATCTGCCTAATCAGCCTTGTTTCCAAAAGCTGAAGTCTCTAAAAGCTCCTGCGATGTGCAAGGAGATCAAGTGGGACCCTCTGGGCTTTCCCTGTCTAGTGGAAAGCTCGTTATTTTTCACTGGCCCCATGGAGCTCAGAAGATGTGGCTGGCCTGAGCTCTGCACATCAGCTTACTTGAGACAAGTGCTCCTCCTGCCCATAAATCAGGGGTCCCAGCCAGGAGACCTCCTGAGGCACAGGACGGCTCTGCCTTCAGGTGCTCCTTGCCTTCAGCTCTCAGGGATGGAGTGGCAGCACTGCTTAATGGGTCTGCAAAGTAATTAAAGCAAGAAAGCTCCCTCGATTCCCAGGGGACTAATAGCAGACCAGATTCCTGTCTGCTGTTCCTCCTTTACCGCCACAGCTGTATTGCTGGCTCAGCCCTCACAACAGGAGCCCTCTGTGACTCCAAAAGCCAAATCCTTTCTGCAGTTGCACTGGTTGGAGCCACGTATCTCCCTGGGCATCGCCGGGGCTGCCTCCACCAGGATGCTTGGCACTGCACTGCAAGGCAGGCACTTGTCTTTGCAAGGGGCATGTGGGCGCTGACAGCCTGGGGGCCACACTCACACAGGGTTTGCCATATGGGGGGGTGTGCCAGCTGCTTCAGGGGTTCAGGAAGAGGTCACTGATCAGTGGAAAAGCCACCTGGTTGCAGCCAAGCTGGTTTTCAAAAGCAACTGCTTCCCAAACTGGTCACCATTTGAACAGGAGCCAGTAGCTGCAGGTGACCAGCAGCCCCAACACAATTTTAACCAGTGTTCACTCATGCCAGTGGTAGGAGCAGCCCCAGAGCACTGGCCTGTCTGGGGGAAGTGCCCACACTGCGTGGGTTTGTTTTGGTCACGTTGGGTGCGTGTGTAATTCATCATCCAAATGCTCTGTGTCACCAGCTCCTGGTAATTTATTGCAAGTAACATGATTTTGGCCCCTGCCACAAGCAGGCTTGCGATGACGCGAAAAGCTGCAGCTGTCTTCGGTGCTTCCCTGCAGTAAGCTGAAGAGCTTGAGGCCGGTGCTGACGACTCCTTTTCCAGCCCCAGGTCATTTTTCTGGCCCTCCTTTGAACTCTCTTTGGTATTTCCACATCCTTCTCGAAACAGAGACTCATAGCTACCCTTGCCAGCAAGGCAAGGTAAAATCACTGCTCTCCCCTCACCTCCTGCAGATGCTGGAGGGAGAGGTGGGACCCTGCACTGCCCTGGGGGCACTGCCTACACCGAAATACTGCACGCTCAGCCATGGGCATCTGACACTTTGCAGAACAGCTCACTCTGCATCACTGCTGCCTGCCTTACCCATCTCATGGCATCTGCACAGTATTTCTCAGAAAAGCTGTGTACGCTTAGCTAGATCAGAAGCTCACAAAACGTGGCCATTGCTTCCCAAGGAGACAAGTGTCTGTCTTGTGCCCAGCCCAGAAGATACTGAACGGCACAGCTCTGCCTGTGAGCCACCACAGCAGGAACCTTGGACTCAGCTCCCCCAGCTCTACAGGGGAGCAGGGTTTGTCAGAGCACCCTTGGGAAGAGTGTATGCTGAGACGTGAGATTTGGCAGCAACCAGGGCAGGTCACAGGGCTGGGCAGCTCCCCACACCCCCACATTGCAAACCTTGCTGCTGCCGAGTCTTGAAAGTGGAGGGATGCTGGCCAGAGGGACGGGTTCTCACCCAGAGGCTGGAGCTGACGGTGCCAGCTCCCCATCACAAGGCCATCGCAAGCACCCTGCAGAACCGTTCTTGAGATCCATATGGAAATTTTGAGGGCGGCCATGAAGTCTGGACTCTCTCACTCCCGTAACTTGAGGGCAAAAGCAGCATCTCGTCAGTGGAAATAAGGAGAGGAGGCGAGAAACCCCAGGGAGGCTGCTAGAAAGACCTAAGAGCCTGAGCTGACAGGTAGCTTGGGGCACTGAACTCATTTATTTTTAACTCATGACCGTGGGGCTAAACACTGCAATCTGTGCTCACCTTTGGCCTTGCCATAAACTCAAGTAATTACTCATCTAATGACGCCTGCTAATCGACATGGCTCACTGGGGAGCCGGCAGTGTGCTGGGCACTGCTTCTCCCACCTGCCGTGAGCCCGAGCCGGGTGGGCTGGCACAGCTTCCCATGGTGGGGGAAGGCTGACACAGCCCCTGCAGCATGGTGCAGGCAGGGACATCCCCAGGACGTGGGACAGCACCGCCAGCCAGGAGGGACAGGGACAGCATCACGTGTGTGGTATTGAGCAACTGCCGCTCATCCTCCCCAGGCGCTTCGGCCTCATGGGCTGAGTTTCCTTGGGATGCACAAGCCTCTCCCTTCATCCTCACGTCTCCTCCGGGGCCAGGGGTTTGCAGGGGAAGCGGCTACCAGGCTGCTGTGGCTCATGGCCCTGTGGTTTTGGCTGGGAGCAGTGAGAGGAGAGCAGGTGGCGGCTTTTCCTCCAACACTGTGGCAAAATCTTACCCAGAAAGTGGGAAGTAGGTTTGGATCTCCCTTTGCCAGGCCAGGCCAGCACTGCTGGAACAGGTCAGCTTCTGCTGAGGTGGGCTGGAGAGAGAATGGGACTGGCAGTCTGGTCTGGCTGGTGGGTGTTTGTCTCATGCCGGTCACTGCTGCAGCACTGCTCTGTGTTTCATCTGCTGGCCTCTTCATCCAAAATCCATGTTAACTGGGGGCTGTGTGAGGGCTTCCCACCCACAGGATGAACACCTGTACAAGGGATCTGTAGTTCCACCTGCCTGTCCTGCCCTATAGCCTGGGGCCCCAAAGACCCCTGTGCCCACCACATGCCCCTCTGAGGTAGCAGACCCCTTCCTGGCACTATCCTGACCATGCAGGGCTTTCCTCCTGCCTCCCCAGGCAATGTGCAGAGCCACAGCGTGCTTGATCTGTGCTGCTTTCCACATCAGCAGCCCTCCTGTGCAGTTCAGACGCTACCAGACAGAACAGTCCCTGGTGCCAGCGTGACCATCACTGCTGGGTGTTTGACATTGCAGACAGGGATGGGGGATCACCCCAATTGCCCTGGGGCACATGGTCCCTCTGGGGTAGCCAGTCTGGGTTGCGCAGAGAAGGTTTATCCAGCGTGCTCCTGTGTTTGAAGGTGCCCCGGCACCCAGACAGTGCCCAGCATGCCCACAGGCAGCACCCAGAGAAGCAGCGTGAGAGGCTCCATCTCCCCAGCATCACCCAGGGTGCCCAGAGCAGCAGCGGGGCCAGAGCCCCATCCTGCAGAACAGCAGGCGAGCGCCTGAACCTGCTCTTCCCCTTCCCACAACCCTGCTTCTTTTACCGCACACCTCCCAGCTTCTGCAGCGGATGAGTGGGGGCCCTGCCGGCAGCAGCCTCCGTCACCGCACAGCCTCACCTCCCTCCCCGGGGCTTGGGGCCCATCCTGTGTGCCGAGCGAGGCCATGCCCTGTGGGAAAAAGTAGTATGTGGTGACGTAATTAAAGGCTGCATCATTAACGCATGTGTGCAGGGGCTGAATGTTTCCTATTTCTTCAGTGTTTGGCTTCTCCATGCTGTGTTCATGGGTGCTTAACTCCACAGGAGGCTTTAAAATGGGAGCAATACCTCTGGGAAGTGGAGCACCCGCAGCAATCATCAACACCAGCATGCCATGAACAGAGCTGGAGAGCAGAGGAGAGCTCTGGTGTGAGCTCTGTGTGGAGAGTGGGGTAGAGGGCGACCTGCCTGCTCCAGAGATGTCACCGCCCCGTGTACATCAGCTGGAGCAGGTCCACGGCATGGCTACGTGCGGGGCCATGGGAACGTGCGGTGGCATCCATGCTGCTCCCCACGCTCCACAGCCCAGCCAAAAGCTGAGCTCCTTTAGAGGGTATTGGTGTCTCTCAGCATCAGCAAAGCAATGTATTCCTCCCATAATCTCTTTTCCTGGAAACGGCGATGCTGTTTTAGCTTGGACTGCACAAAAAAAGCTCACCCCAATGCAGACATCTGGCACACAACATCTTCACCCCAACTCCCAAAATTTTGCTGGGCTGTAAGCAGGGCAGCCAGCCTCTCCTACTCGCTCCTGCTGTGAGTCGGGAGTACTGTTGTGCTGCTGACTGTCCCCTCTGTCCCCCAGGACTACTGGCTGTCCCTGCTCTACAAGCGCCTCATCGGTCCCAAGGTGCTGGCGATCCATGTGGCCGGTCTCCAGAGGAAACCCCGGCCCGGCAGGGTCATTCGTGACAAGCTCCGCATTTACGCCCACTGCACCAGCTACCACAAGTAAGCGGAGCAAGGGAGGCTGGGGGCTGCAGTGGGGGGATAAGTGGGACCCCCAGGAGACGGGGACCACTGAGGACATGCTGGAGCAGAAGGCCAGGGTTTGGCTTCAGCGAGCCAGGTTGGCTTCCCAGGGGACTTGCTCAGGTGGTGCTCTGGCCGCTGTGGCAGTGGAGGGAGCACACAGGAACGGTGATGCCTCCGATGAAAGTCACAGCAAGCCAGTGCCTGGGAACGGGGCTGGCCGGGGCCGGTGTGGTGTCCGCCGGGCAGCCCTGGCAGCAGAGATCAAGGGAGTGGATTTCACATGAGGGGCCCCCGGTCGGTCGGGTTACCCGCTGGGCTGCGCTGCCGGGGAGCCCGGCCTGGTTATTGTTTCGCTGATAAGGTCTTTGAAAGCGCCCCAGTGAGCCAGGGGGGCGGCCACCTCCTCCGCAGACACAAGTTGCTATTGTGGAGGAGGAGAGTCTGTTTCTTTACACAGTCCAGATGCTTTCAACATGCCTCCAGCTCGGTAGGAAACCTTGTCCAGTAACTGACAGGTGCAAAGTGCTTTATAGCCTTTGTTTGGGGCTGCCTGATTAGGCAGGGACAGAGGATCAGTGTCTGGAGCTGTCAGTTAGGTGCCCTGGGCGGCGGGGGCAGACGCCACTTGCGCACAGAGCTCCGCTCCATTCTCAGCCTCCCCCTTGTGAGGCCCTGGGGAGGCTGCCCCAGGACCACCACCCCCCAGCTCCAGACACCAGCGTGGCACCCCCTCGGGCCATGCCACCCCTGGCTGAGGAGGAGAGGGGGAGATTGGAAAGGTGTCATCACAGAGCTAGGGTTCATGTTGGGAAGGTGGTATCTCCCTGTGGAGGGGCTGCCAGGATGGTGACGTCCCCTTCGGATGGCTGCATGAGGCCAGTTCTTGCAGAGACCCCCAAACCACTTCTTGGAGGCGATGGTCCCAGGGCACGTGCCAACACGCCACTCAGCTCCCATTCTCCCCTTTGCAGCCACAACTACGTCCGGGGGTCCATCACCCTTTACATCATCAACCTGCATCGCTCACGGAAGAAAATCAAGCTGGCAGGGACGCTGCGGGATAAGATTGTCCACCAGTACCTGCTGCAGCCCTACGGCAAGGACGGGCTCCACTCCAAGTAAGTGTGATGCTGGCAACTGGGGCTGCCACCGCTACCCCGTCCTTGATGCCACCACCCTGACCCTCTCCTGGTCCCACAGGTCGGTCCAGCTCAACGGGCAGCCGCTGGCCATGGTGGACGACGGGACCCTCCCTGAGCTAAAGCCTCGTCCGCTGCGGGCCGGCCGCACCCTGGTCATCCCCCCACTGACCATGAGCTTCTACGTGGTGAAGAATGTGAACGCGCTGGCCTGCCGGTACCGATAGCCCGTGGCCCAGAACGGACATGCCGGCCCCGCTCCTG
The DNA here is from genome assembly GCF_034619465.1 of Leptosomus discolor. Classification (NCBI taxonomy): domain Eukaryota; kingdom Metazoa; phylum Chordata; class Aves; order Leptosomiformes; family Leptosomidae; genus Leptosomus; species Leptosomus discolor. The sequence continues at coordinate 16,441,629 of NC_141396.1, read as the reverse complement.
CCCCCACACACTCCCCAGGACATGCTGCCCGCACAGCCTCGCAGCAGAGCCGTGTCGGGTGGGCACCGCGCCGTGCCCTCGTCCCTGCACCCTGGATGCCCTCTGGCTTGGCACCCTCTCCCGCCCTGTGACCGCAGAGCTCTGCTTGGCCCTGGCCACTATCCCACCGGAGCGGTGCGGCAGCGAGTTTGCAGGGCCTGCCGCGATCCGTCCTGCAAGCTGTGAGAAGCCCCCGGGGTCTGGTGCCCACCGGCTGCTGGGGAGGGCTGGGGTGCAGAGCCCTGGTGTAGCCCGGGATGGGCACCCTCCTCGGCCCCCCCACTCCCGCTGCCCCTCAGGGTGAGCCCTCTAGCAGCCGGGTCCCCGCTTTCCTCTGCACCTTCCCGGGCGGCGGGCAGCGCTGCCGGTGCAGCAAGCGCATGGAAGCAGCTCCCTCTGCTGCCGCCAGCCCGGCCGGGACCGGCGCGAGGATGCTGCGGGCAGGGCGGGCCGGGGGAAGGGGCGCTGGGGTCCGCCCCGGGCGGGCGGGGTCGAGGGTCCGCGGCTGGAAATGTTGAGAATTAACTTATACGTCCCGGAGCGGAGCGGCGGGGCCGGCGGGCAGCCCCGGGCCCCCCCACCCCGAGCGGGCGGGCAGCGGTGTCGGTGGCCGCCGGGCCGTGTGTGTGTCCTGCCCGTGAGAGAGGCGATGTCGAGGGCAGGGGCAGCCGGGACGCGCCGAGGCGCTACCGGAGGTGTAATAAAGTTGGGCTGTCAACGGCGCCGCTGTCTTCTGTCCGCCGCGGGCCGGGGCCGGGCCGGGAGCGGGGGAGCAGCGGGGCGGGAGGGGGAGCGGGGCAGCCCCGGGGCGGGAGCGGGAGGGGGAGCGGGGCAGCCCCGGGGCGGGCAGGGCGCCGCGGTGCAGGGCCGCGCCGGGCCGCCGGGGGCGCTGCGCGCGTGGGCGCGGCGGTCACGCGCGGCAGAGCAGGAAGCGGCGCGGGGCGGGCGGAGCCGCGCGGTCCCGGTGCCCCCCGCCGCCGCCGCCGCGGGCCGGGCCGGGCCATGCGTTGCGTCCTGATCGCCAGCACCGCGGCCGAGCTGCTCTTCTACTGGGCCGATGCCGCCTTCCTCCGCCGGCTGCGGCCACCCCACGCCGGGCAGGTGGGGCGGGACGGGGCGGCGCGGGGTGTGGGGAGGGGGTGCACGGTGCGCGGTCGCTGACCCGGGAGCGTGTGCCCCAGGGCCCGGCGCTGGAGGACAGCCTCAACACCCTCTTCGCCCCCCTCATCATCTCCTGCGCGGCACTGCTGGAGAAGCTCGCCGACACCTACACCTGCTTCGCCACCGAGCGCGGGCGGCACCTCCACGTCCTGCACATGGTAGGGTTGGCACCGGGGACCGGGGACCCCCCCGGCCAGCCCCCCCCTGACCCCGCTGCCGGTTGCAGTTCGGGGATTGCCTGTACATCGCAGTGAATGGCGATGGGACGGAGAGTGAGGATGACCTGCGCAGGACGCTGTTCGTGCTGCGGCGCCTGGTGGAGGTTCACTGCGGCCTCGTCACACTCGACGCCCACCTCATCCGTAAAGAGTGAGTGGGCACGGCTGGCCGGCACGGGCTGGCACACCGGGGTGCCAGGGCAGCTGCCAAGCGATGCCTTCATGCTCCTCGGAGCAGTGGGAGTATATGTCTCCAAGCTGGGACCCCCCTTTGCAGCAGGACCCTCCTGCCTGCTGGGCTGCAGCTGGGTTTTGGGGTGCCCCTCGCACCCAGTGAGGTGATGGCCATCTCTCAGCTCACGCTTTGCGGCCATTGCAGGTTGCGGCCAGCTGATTCAGAGCAGCGGGAGCGTGTCTGGAGCCTGCTGCGGGGCCTGCTGGAGACCTACAGCCGCCTGCGGGAGGAGGACCAGAGCTTTGCGGTGGAGGTACCATGCCCCGGGGTGTTCCTGGCCTTCAGGGCATCCCAGGGGTGTGAGGCTGTGTGGAGTCCAGGGATGTGGGGAAAGGCTCTGGGCTGGGGACTCTGGGGCAGTGGAAGCGCAGACCTGCCTCTGAGGCTGCGTGGCTGGGTCTGGGGGTGCTCAGCAGCTCCCCCCCCTACCTGCACCCCAGGCCGTGGAGCGGCTGATCCACCCTCAGCTGTGCGAGCAGTGCATCGAGTTCCTGGAGAGGCAGGTGGTGCAGTACATCAATGCCAGCCCCGAGCGTGGTGGGGACGAGGTGGGCCATGCCTTCCTCCTGGTGCACACCAAGCTGCTGGCCTTCTACTCCAGGTGCGCCCAGCCCCAGCCCCAGCACCCTCCCCAGGGCAGCCACTTGCCCTCCTGGCTGACCCTGCCCTTCTCTGGCCCACAGCCGCAACGCCAGCTCCATCCGCCCTGCAGACCTACTCATCCTCATCCTCCTTGTGCAGGACCTGTACCCCAGCGAGAACGCTGAGGAGGAGCTTGGCCCCCAGGTGCTCCAGAGCAGGGTGTGGGGGGCAGCGGGTCGGGATGCTCCCACAGGGTGATGCCTTGGTGGCCAGGGCTTAATTTTTTTTCCCTCTCTTTTTGGAAAGCCCATGGCAGGAAACATGGTCCCCCAGGGACCGAAGAGGAGTGAGAGCATCCCCGTGAGCGGCCCTGGTTCCCACGGAGCTGTGGAGAAGGATTCAGATGACCAGGTGAGTCCCTGGGATTGCGGCAGGGTGGGACGCTGGCCAGGCTGCCTGCATCGCTGCCGTCGCTGACCCAGCCGTTCTCACCAGCAGGACACAGATGATCCCTCTGTGCCCGAGGTCTACTACACGCCTGAGCCCTCACCGGGCAGGCACAGCACAGGTGAGTGCCCAGCTGGGCAGCAGCCCTGCCCCGTGCCCCCCAGCCCCGCAGAGGCTCGGGGGCTGTGTGGGGGACTGGTGGGGAGGGCGACCTGCCGTGCTCCCCGCAGGCAGCGAGAGCTGGTCGGAGAGCGCTGAGATGCTGAGCGCCGGGGAGGCAGATGCTGCAGACATCCAGGTGAGCAAGGGGTCCCGTGCTCCCTACTGGCTCCACACCTCCTCAGCCTGTCCTGGTGCTCTTTGTGGTCTCTGGTCCTCATCGCTTGTCTCCTGCTGGGCTGTGGCTTCCGCAGTCTCTAGGGCCAGGGATGCACCCTGTGTCCCCCATGTTAGGTATAACCCTGTGAGGGCTCTGACCATCCTCTCTGGGGCATTGCTTGTGGTCTTCTTGTCCAGGGTTGTCAGCACAGAGGGGTTGGGGCTGCCTCAGAGCAGTCTGGTGTCTCCCTCTGCTGCCTCCGGGCTTCCTGGGCTGCTTCCCTCTGCAGCTCTGCAAGCAAGTGCTGGCCTTGGCATAAGACATTTGCAACTTGGGTCTTTGCAGGCAGCTTCCTTTCTATCTGCTGCTCTTTTGGGATCCCTGAGCACTTCCCTCACTGCTGATCTTTTGTCACCTGGCCCCTCCAGCCCCCTTGGTTCAGTAGTGTCTGGTTGCAGCTTTCAGGGCATTGCTGTGTCCCTCCAGAGCATCCTGGGTCAGTGCGGCCTGTCTCATCCCTGTGGGGGGGCTGAGCATCTCCCCTTTCTCCCCAGATGGCAGAGGACTTGCTCCAGACCTTGGGGCCTCTGGTCCCTGAAGCTTCAAACCCCAGAAGGATTTTCCTGGATGCCAGCCTGCGGGAAGGTTACTGCCCCTTGCTGCCACACACCATGCACTGCCTCCCGCTCTGGCCGGGCATCTCCCTCGTCCTCCTGACCAAGGTGAGCTGCCTCTAAGGTGAGGGAAGTGATGTTGGTCTGGGTACTGGCTGACCCACCTCTCCCGTCCGTGGCAGGGCCCCACTACACAGGTGGCCGTCACCTTGTACCAGCTGCTGGATGGTTTCTTGGTGCTGGAGAGGAAGCTGGAAGAAGGGCCGGAGGCGGGAGCCCCACGCTCCTACCCATTCCTGGCTGAGCTGCGGCAGCGCATGGACAAGTTTGTGAAGAAGCTAAGCGCGCAGGACATCCAGGTGGGAGTGGGGATGTGAGGACACTGTCCTGCTGTCCCTGCAGCCTGATGCTGAACCGTGTCTCTCTCTAGTTGCAGAACACCTGGGTGGACTTCAAGAACAAGGTATTTTCCCGGACCGAGCCTGGAAGCTACCTGGAGTGAGTATGGGGTGGCCAGGGAAAGCCTCCAGTGCAGGTGGGGACATTTCCCAGCCCAGGGGACCCCTCCTTGCAGTGCTGCGGACCCAGGGGCCAAACTCAGTGCTGTCCATGTCTCCCGGCTCAGGCTGCTGCAGGCAGTGGCCAATGTGAAGCGGCATCTCTGCTCCGTGTACCGCCAGCTCTTCCTGGCCTCCACGGGCCACGGCCTGTCCCAGGGGCTGCGGGACCGTGCCCAGAAGCTGATGAGGTGGGTGCGTGGGGGTGGCCAGCATCCCTGGGGGGCTCCCCTACACCCAGCTGTGTTGAGGCTTGGGGAGTTCCAGACTCTCACCACATCTCTTCTTGGCAGGGAGAAGCTGCTGGACTGGCGGGACTTTCTGCTGGTGAAAAGCAGGCGCAATATCACCATGGTGTCATACCCGTCCCTGCGGCTGGGAGCCCAGCCCAGCAAGGAGGGGTCCCCAGAGGGGTAGCAGAGGTGGGAGTGGGACCCTGTCACCCCAGCACAGAGCTCAAGGGGAGGAGTGTGGTAGGCAAAGGTGGTTTCCCCATGGTTCAGGGGCTGTCCTGGAAGGGCACCAAAGTTGTTGGACACCCTTAACCCACCCCACGTACCTGGAGGACTTTCCTGGCTTGGTGCACTTCATCTACGTGGACCGTACGGCCGGGCAGATGATGGCACCGTCGCTCAGTGTGACAGAGAAGTCCAGCTCGGAGCTGGGCAAGGGCCCCCTGGCCACCTTCATCAAGAGGAAGGTACTGCTCATGGGTCTACAGTTGGGATGGGGACCACAGGAGGATGTGATGGTTGGGGGGTTTTCTGCTCAGGCTTCAGGTGCCCCTTGTCCCCCAGGTCTGGTCCCTGATCACGTTGGCCCGGCGATACCTACAGAAGGGCTACACAACGCTCATGCTGCAGGATGGTGACTACTGCTGCTCCTACTTCCTCTGGTTTGAGAACGAGCTTGTACGTGGGGCCAGGAAGGGGCTGAGCCCCTCTTCCTCTTGTACCTTCTGGGGTCAGGGAGCAGGGCTGTAGGCACAGCCAGCTCTGGCTCCTTGGTGGTCCCTTCCCTGCTCCTGCCCTCTGCTGTCATCTGTCCCCAGGGCTACAAACTGGAGGTGATGGAGGTGCCAGTTCTCTCCGATGATTCTGCTCCCATTGGGATGCTGGCAGGAGACTACTACAGGTGAGTAGTCCTCAGCCCTGCAGTTTAGCACTGGGGCTGTGCTGTCATGGGGGTCCCTGTGAGTGATGCTGTCCTCACTGGGATGTCACTGCAGGGTGGTACCAGTGCTGTAGTGTCACTGGGGTTGCACCAGCCTGTCTCCCCAGCCTGGTGCTGTGGTCCTGATGATGGATGGGTGCTGTGTTCTTGCTGAGGACTTTGGAGGGGGAAGGTGGTTAGAAAAGGGGTGCCAGATGTGCTGTGTCTGCTGAGCCCTCTGTCTTCTCCCCAGGAAGCTGCTGCGTTACTACAGCAAGAACCACCAGGCAGAGGTGGTGAAGTGCTACGAGCTGCTGACTGTGCACCTGGGCATCATCCCCTCTGAGCTCGTGGTCCAGCAGGCCTGCGACTTGGCCCGGCGCCTCTGGGAGCCCTCCCGCATCCCCCTGCTCTGAGCTGCCTCCAGCCGCCTCGGGGCCAAGATTAAAGCGGGGGTATGGGTGTTCCCGGTGCCTGGGCTGCTTTCTCGGTGTCTGTGCGCCATCGGCTGTGCCTGCAGGCAGCCACGGGCAACCTTCCCATCCTCCCTCTGGAGACAGGCGGAGAGTGGGGCTGAGAGGTTGTTGGCAAATCACCATCTTGATGAAAAGTGTGTTTCCAAAGCAGGATTTATAGCATTGGCTTGGCATCACCACCAGGCTTTGGCCAGAGAACGAAATGGTGTAGCCAGACCTGTGTGGAGGAATGCCCAGAGTGTGTCTGCCTTCCCCCTCATCCCCAAATGTGGGGTGCAGGGCCCACGGGGGCTTGGCAGCCTCTGGGGAGCTGCAGCCCATCCTGCACCCCCTTCCCTGCACCTGGGCTCCCAGGCACCAGTCAGCTACAGGGCTGAGCTCAGCTGTGAAGGGGGTAAAGCCGAGGCAGCTTATGTGTTTCCCAGGCATGTCTGGGCTCGGTGCATGTGCAAAGCCCCCTGGCACACTGGCAGCTGCTGCCCCTTGTTGCTCAATGCTGCTCTCTGGGGCTGGGGACAGCAGTTCAGGGAGCACTGGACCACAGCAGGGCCTTTGCCCCGTCCTGCTGGGCAGGAATTTGCCCTGCTGAGCGACAGCGCTGGGTTTGGGGCCAAGCCCACCCCCAAGCTGCCCCTTTTCCCACTGCTCTCAGGGCTGCGGTTGGGGCTTGCCTGCTTGAGGGGTCCAAACTCCCCCTGTCCTGCAGTGCTTATCAGCCTGTCACCCCGGCCACATGCCCCTGGGTCCTCCCTGGAGCAGAAGAGGAGCTTCAGGGCAGGGTGGGCTCTCAGGCCCCCCGCCTGTCTGCCCAGTGCCTTCCTGGGGTAGAGGCTGGGGAGCAGCTGGCACCCTGCTGAGCACCAGGCAGGATCTGATCCTGTCACCTTCCCAGCACTGGGGCTGGTCTTCAGCCTCCCTGCAAGCCCCCAGCAAAGAAAGCTCTGCCCCTGTCCTGCCCAGCCTGTCTGCAAGCCTTGGGAGACAGCGTCCAGCCTTGCGCCAAGTTGTCCCCTGCCCTGGCCTCCCTGTCCCCTCCCCATGCCCGGAAGCCTTGGGAACAGTTCCGCCGTGAAAGCAAAGTCCAGGCTGCTGGGTGCAGGGCAGCCGTGGCCGGGCACTGTGGGGTGATGGCAGCCAGGTTCTGGGCAACACTGGGCACGGGCCACCCTTCCCGCCGGCTGCGGGGCTGGCATCTGTCCCCGGGGCTGCCAGGAGCGCAGCTGGCCCACGCTGGGGCTGCAGACCGGCTGCAGCGGGAGTACGATGCGGTGGTCATCGGGGCAGGTAACGCAGGGCAAGGGAGCCAGCGCTGGGCTGTGGGGGGAGCCGGTGGGGACCCCCAGCTGCCTTCCCCACAGGGCAGGTGGAGGGGGAGTAGTGGTGAGGTGGGGACCACAGCGACACCGGGCACGTTGCAGACCCCTGGCATGATCCTGGTGCCAGGGAGGATGCAGGGGTCTGGCGCGGCAGGGCACACACAGCCTGCTGGCGTGCAGGGCACAGCTGAGGCATCTGGCTTGAGTACCTCTGTCCCCCTCTCTTGCACCTTTATGGCCAGAGCAGTAGGGACAGTGGAGGATGCTCCCTGTCACCTGTATCCCCATGTCCAGAACCCCATTATTTGTGTGGTTGTGGCACGCACATGGCACAACATGGCAGGGTACCCTGTGCCATGGGACTGCCCCACAACCAGGCTCGGCTCACCTACCTCTCTCCTTGCAGGGCACAATGGGCTGGTGGCAGTGAGTACCAAGAACGGGGTGCTGTCTCTCCTCTGTCCCCAGGGGCATCAGGGGACTGGAGAGGGTCTGCACCGTGGGCAAGGGAGGGTGTTGGTGGCAGTGCCCATGGGGCTGGGGGCTCCCACAGGGCTGTGGGGAGCAGAGCCTTCCCTGTTAAGGGCGGCACCATGTGCAAGAGGGTGCTCGGGCGATGAGGACAAATCCCACCCGGAGAGGTGGGCAGTGTGATGCTGTACTCCCACAGGCTGCCTACCTGCAGCGGGCAGGGATGCGCACAGCCGTGCTGGAGAAACGCCACGTGCTGGGCGGTGCAGCCGTCACAGAGGAGATCGTGCCAGGTACGCCTGCACGCCCACTGTCTCTCCACCCCAGCCAGACCTGGGCACAGGCACCCCACCATCACCCCGTGTCTTCCAGGCTTCAAGTTCTCCCGGGCATCATACCTGCTCAGCCTGCTGCGGCCTCAGATCTACGCTGAGCTGGAGCTGCAGGTACCGGCACCCATCCTTCACCAGGCTGCCAGCACCTACTGGCAATGCTGGCAGGGTGAGCCCACTGCCAGGCTGTTCCCGCAGGGTGGGTCCTGCCATCCCTGTCTTGCAGCGGCACGGTCTGAGGGTGCTCCCACGGGACCCCTACTCTTTCACCCCACTGCTGGAGGACAGGAATCCCCCCCGCTCTCTCCTGCTGGGGCATGACATGACCCAGACCCAGCAGCAGATCGCTCAGTTCTCCCAGAAGGATGCCCAGGTACTGTGGGGGCATGCACCCAGCATGGCAAAGTCCCCGAGGGGGTGCCCCAATTATGGAGCAGCAGGGATGCTCCTGGGTGGGATATCCGTTGCACCCACCATGGAGCAGTCCCAGTTGTCGCCCCTCTGTCCACTTTCAGGCTTACCCTGGGTACGAGGCGTTCATGGGGGGCTTGGTGTCAGCCCTCGACCCGCTGCTGGATGCCCCCCCGGTGGATACAGCTGCCCTGGGGCAGGGGTCCCTGCTCCAGCGGCTCAGGGCCCTGCGAGGCCTGCAGCCCCTGCTGCAGGCAGGTACGTCTGGGATGCTGGGAGACCCTGATGGCAATGGGTGTTGGCCTGCACCTGGGGTGGGTCATGCAGACCTGCATCTTCCCAGGGCAGGCTCTGGCAGGCTTGCCCACCTTCTTCCCACTGCTTGACCCCCAAACCCATCCGGGCATGGTCAGCTGTCCCCAACACAGTCATGCAGCTCTCACACAACCTCTCCAACTTCAGGGCGGGCACTGGGGCAGCGGCTGCCCCGCTATTACGAGGTGCTCACAGCCCCCATCTCCAAGGTGGGTGCCAGCAGTAGCAGTGTGGAGCCACCGGCCACCTCACTGCCTGCCTGTGAGGGTGCTGTGGCAGGCCCCGACCCTGACGCGCTTTTTTTCTTCTGCGCCAGATCCTGGATCAGTGGTTTGAGTCGGAGCCCCTGAAGGCTACTCTGGCTACTGACGCAGTGATTGGAGCCATGGCCAGCCCCCACACCCCTGGCAGTGGGTGAGGGTTCTCTTCCTCCTGGGACTCATGGCTGAACTGTCCCCCCATGCCATCCTTTGTGCCAGTAACTACTCTCTTCTGCTGCCTCCCAGTACCCTATGCCCTGCCCCGCTGCCTCTCCCTCCCACTGCCCACTCAGCCTTGCCAGGGTGGCTCAGGGGTTGGGGCTGAGCAATGGGCTGCCCTCCATCCCTGCCATATGGCTCTCCTGAGTGGCCCCTACCTGCCCAGGTCAAGTCCTGGCCGGTGGGTGCTCCGTGTAACTGAGTTGGCATCCTATGAGCTGGCATAGTCCCATCTATGGGGGCCATGGCATCATCCTCACTATGCCTATGCAGTGCACAGAGCCATCCCCTCGGCCAGCAGCTAACCTGAAGTCCTGCCACCACAGGTATGTGCTGTTGCACCATGTGATGGGCGAGCTGGAGGGACAGCGGGGGGCCTGGGGCTACGTGGCCGGTGGGATGGGGGCCCTGTCCCAAGCCATCGCTAATGCAGCAGCTGCCCGGGGAGCCCACATCTTTGCTGAGAAGGTACAGGGTGTCTGGGCACGGGGAGCTGCCTGGCTGGCCCGCAGGCAGTGGGGATCCTTTTGGTGAAGACCTGTTCCCTCCGCCCACCCAGGCGGTGTGCCATGTGCTGCTGGGCAGGGATGGACAGGCACAGGGCGTCGCGCTGCAGGATGGGACTGAGGTGAGGAGCAAACTGGTGCTGTCCAATGCCTCCCCGCAAGTCACCTTCCTGGAGCTCATCCCCCAGGTACGTGATGCATAGGACTGGTGGGATCTTGGCATGGTAATATCCCCCAAGCCCCACTGCCCCATCACAGCCAGCTTCTGCACTGGCGTCTCCCACCCTAGGAGCAGCTGCCACAGGATTTTGTCCAGCGGATCCGTCAGGTTGACACACGCTCCCCTGTCACCAAGATCAATGGTAGGTACTGGTACAGCCACCTCTGCCGCAGTCCCTGCCAGGCTCAGCAAGAGGGTTGCACCCTGCTTCCCCTGTCATCCCCCCTCCATGCCCAGTGGCGGTGGATCGGCTGCCCAGCTTCCTGGCTGCCCCCAATTCCCGTGACGGCCAGCCCCTGCCCCACCACCAGTGCTCCATCCATCTCAACTGCGAGGACACCCAGCTCCTGCACCAGGCCTTCACTGAGGCCACCCACGGGCACCCCTCCAGCAGGTAGAAGACTGCCCGGCACACCTCGGTGCTCCGGTGAAGGGGCAGGATGAACATGATGGATGGTGCTGGGGCAAGAGGTTTGGGGTGGCTGGGTCCCACCCTGCCTGCCTGGCTGGTGTCCTGCTCCCCCAGGCCCATGATTGAGCTCTGCATCCCTTCGGCGCTGGACCCAGGGCTGGCCCCACGGGGCTGCCACGTCGTGTCCCTCTTCACCCAGTACACCCCCTCCGTGCTGGCAGGCGGGCAGCCCTGGGACGAGCAGGCCAGGAATGCATATGCAGACACAGGTATATAATGCATACATGGACACAGGTAACACCAGGAGCACTGGTCCCTGCCTGTGGGCAGAGCCACCCTGGAGCTCCTCAGGGGCTGGCCACGATGTCCCCCCAAGCTGCCCATCAGTCCCTCCATCCCTTTCTAGTGTTCGACTGCATTGAAGCGTATGCTCCAGGGTTCAAGGCATCCGTCGTCGGCAGGGACATCCTAACGCCACCAGACCTGGAGAAGATCTTTGGGCTGCCCGGCGGGGTGGGTGCAAGCTTAGCTCTGAGCATCACTTCAGTGCCAGCGCTGGTGGGCACACAGCCCTGGGCAAGGCACAGCCAGCTCAACACAGAGCTCTGCTTGCAGAACATCTTCCATGGAGGGATGTCTCTGGACCAGCTGTACTTTGCTCGGCCCGCACCATCTTACTCAGGCTACCGGTCCCCAATTCCTGGATTGTACTTGTGTGGAAGCGGAGCCCACCCTGGTGAGTGGGGCTGGGAGCCAGGACCTTCCTGGGGAACTGCAGGAAGAGGTGCAAGGACAGCTTGGGGGGAGGAGCGTCCGCTCCCCTCTCTGCCCTCCCATGGGCAGGGAGGTGGGCCAGCTCCACTGGTGCAGCCCTGGGCCCCACCTCCTGGGGCTGGAGCTGCCCACTGCTCCCCATTTCTGCTCTCTTTCAGGAGGAGGAGTGATGGGAGCAGCGGGACGCAATGCCGCCCAGGTGGCCCTCGAGGACTTCAAGCGCCTGTGACAGTGGTGACACCAACTTCACATGTACAGGGTTGTGGCTGCAGCGAGCCATGTTGGCCCCACACAGAGCCCTGCCTGTCCCCAGCTTGCCTCCCAAGCATTGCAGGGCAGCAGCATCCCCTAAGAGCTGCGGGGTGCAGGCTGGTAGGGTCCCTTGTATTCCCAGCTGCTACTGTCACCTTGAACATATGGCTGCTCCCAGCCTGCTGCAGCCCAGCCTTGCCTGCGTGGCTCCTGGGCACCGGGCGGCTGCGGCAAGCCTCGCTCAGCCCCTGCCTGCACCCGTGGAAATAAACCCTGGCCCAGGCTCTGTCCTGAGCACTCTCACTGTGGGTTTTCACCTCTTTGTATAGCTCCCAGCGTGATGGTGTGGGGGGCTGCACTGTGCCAGCTGCACTGTGCCTGTCAATGCAGCCCTGTGGGAGCTGCCAGAGGGGACAGGCAGTGAATGGGGACAACCAGCCCCTCGCCTTCTCCTCCACTCACTGATGCAGGCCTGGACCACCCCAAGGTGCCTAGAACAAGCAGGGAACCAGGGAGCTGCTTGAGACCTGTTTTGTTACCTGGAGCCCCCAACTGTCCTCTGTCCCCCTGGCCTTCAGTGTGTACAGCAGCCACGCACCCAGCAGCTTGGACACCGCAGAAGCCAGGACTGGCAGCTGCCCCCCATGCTCCCCCCCCCCCCCCCCGCCCCATTCCTGCCGAGAGCTGCCTACACGTGTTCTGGCTCCTTCTCTCCACTCCCAGGGCAGATGCTCCGTGCAGCCCAGCGGCATGCCCGGGGTGTGCCCCTCTCCCAGGCTGCTGCCGGGAGCCGCTGGCTGCAGATTACAGAGCTCACATCCTCTCCCTGCCCTTTTCCTCCCCAGGACAATGGTCCCGATTCAGCCTCCCGCCTCGCCTCCCGCCGGGCCCTAAATACAGTGCTGCCAGGCTGAGCTGTTGCACCTGAGCTGGCTGAATCAATATTGACTGGCCAGGAATAGTCCCGCAGCCCTCTGAGAATAGCCCCGCACGCCCGCCTCGCTGCCCACAGCTTCCCGCGCACGGGGCTGCCCTGCTGCCACAGGGTATTTTTAGTTGCTGCAGTTGCTGGCTGCCCCCAGGGCTGCAGGTCCTGGCACCCCGTGAGACCCGAGGGGTGGCATCGAGGGGGATGACATCAAGTGAGGACACCTCCAGCCTGCCAGGGTCACACTGAGCAGCAGGATACAGTGCCCCCCCCACTGCTGTGGGTTGAGGATGGCAGGTCCCAGGTGTGGGAGAGCCCCCCGGACCCCCATTGCCCTCTTCTTGCTGCCTCCAGGAACTGAGGCAGATCTGGGAGTGGCACTCAGCACCCATCTGCCCTGCGTCCCTGCCGGCATCTGCCTGGGGGGGAGGGGGGGGGCGCTCCTGGCTTCACACTTGAGTAATTGAGCTCCAAAACGTCGAGACACGGATGAGTCATGGACTCCACTGATGGCCCCAGCCCTGCCCTTCCTCAGGGCTTTCCGTGGCCCCCATGTTGGGGCCGGCCAGGGACCCCCACCCCAAGAGAGGCTCCAGCGTGTGCCCTGAGCCTGGCTGGGGGATAGGGCTGGGATGAGGGTGCCCTGCAAGGGGGGTCTCGGTGCCGTGCACCTCTGCATGCCCAGGGGTGCTGGAGGCTCCCGCGGGACGTGGCGATGAGCTCACGGGCTATTCCCGGCCGTGTTGATCCTGGCACCTCCCGGCAGGAACCAGCTGCTTTGACTCCAAACAAACAGCACGGTGGCCACCGGCACATTCCTGGCCGGCCCCTGGCCACGGTGAGGGCACAGGGCTTCCTGTTTATCCACGTCCTACGGCGTGGCACGGTGGGGCGGGTGGGCAGCGGGGTGCCCTGGGGACTGGCAGCATCCCAAGCTAGAGGTTGTTCCCGGGGCAGGTCGGGGGGGACATCCCCCGTCTCCACGTCTCGAGGAGGGGGGGGGCTGTACCTGGGGACCCCTGCCACTAGCTTGCCTGAGGGATGGCCCAGGTGATGCCCCGGGCCCCAGGAGGACTCCCGGTACCACCCCACCAGCTTCCCCTGATCTCTGTGCCCACCGAGTCCTGGCCCCGTTGCAGCAGCCCCAGGCACCCCATGCCTGTGTGCGTGCTCGAGCTGCTGAGTGCGGTGGGAAGGGGCAAGGGGTGTCCTTTTGGGGTGTCCCTAGTGCGGCAGTTTGTCACCCCCAGAAAACCCATGCTCTGCCTGGCTGAGAGCCAGCCCCATGGTGCGGTGGTGCTGGGGAGGGGCATCCCTGACTGGGAGCATTGGGTTCATTCGGGGAAGGGTGCAGGCTCAAGGCAGGTAGGGGCTACCCCAGGGGTGCTCCTTGCCCCCCTCGAGCTGGAGGGGAGGGGCAGGGGTTGGGGCAGTTTGCCCCCCAGGGTGGCAGAGGAGGGCCGGGGGCGTGGGGGGGGGGGGGGGGGGGGCGCGGACAGGGTGCAGGGCTGGTCTCCAGGCACGGTGCGGGGGGGCCGGGGCCGGGCTGGGCAGCGTGGGCCCCCACCCGGGGCGGCCCACCCCGCCGCACCATAAAAGCGGCAGCAGGCGGTGCTCGGCAGCGGGAGAGCTGCTGGAGGCCGGCGTGAGCCAGCGCCGCGTCCCCTCGCCGCTGCCGGACCCACGCTGCTGCCTGTCCTGTACTGCCACCCCCTGCCAGGGTGAGTGCCAGGGGTGTCCCCGGTGGCGGGGGGAGGTCTGGGCACCTGGATGGGGTGGCAGCAACCCCACTAGTGCTCTGAGCAGGGGTGCAGGGGGAGATGTGGGGGACAGGGGCTGTGTGCAGGATGGGGAGGGGACCGCGGTGTCCAGCATAGCGTTCAGGTGGGGTATAAAGGGGCTCTCTGTGCAGCCCCCACCCATGGCCTGAAGCGAGGGGCAGGCTGGAAGCAACAGGGGCAGGGTGGCGTTTGTGGGGCTGCCTGTGGCTGTCGGCAGCCAGGGCTGAGTGTGGGGCTGTGGGTGCCTGGGAGGGCTGTGCCAGGGCTGGGTGACCCCGGAGAGGGGAGGGTGGGTGTGGGGCTGGGGCTGAGCCCCGAGGTGGGGGATGCTGTGATCTGTGCACGGCAGGGACCAGCCCCTGCATCCCCCCACAGTGCAGGGACAGGGATGTCACCGTCATGTGAGGGGGCATGATATCTCTCCACCATCACCCAGCTCCTGGGGCACAGTGGGGAATCGCAGCAGCACCCCCCCCCCATCCTGCCATGGTCCCCAAAGGCTCAGTGTTGGGCTGTCCCCAGGCATCCCACCCCCAGAACCACGATGATGATGCCAGCTGGTGCGAGCCACATCCTGCTACTGCTGGTGCTGCTGCTGTGCTGGGTGGCCCCCAGCGGGCAGGAGCCGGTCCTGGTGCAGCTGCGGCTGGCAGGGCCGCGGGGGCCAGCCGGGGAGGGCCGGCTGGAGGTGCTGTACCAAGGGCGCTGGGGCACCGTCTGCGACGATGGCTTCGACTTCCACGCGGCCACAGTTGCCTGCCGGCAGCTGGGCTATGCTGCGGCTGTCACCTGGACCCATAGTGCCACCTACGGCCAAGGGGAAGGTAGGGGGCAGGTGGGGAATGGGGGGGGCAAGGGGTTCTGGGGAGGGCAATGTGTTTAGCACTGCTGGGGGAGCCTGCCTGGGGGGGGCTGTGGGTGTGGGCAGTCTGCAGGGTGCACTGGATGGGGCCAGTGGTGCTGGGGAGGGAGATGAAGACCCACCCAACGATGACCTTCAGCCCTGCGTTTGTCCTCCAGGACCCATCTGGCTGGACAACGTGAGGTGTGGGGGCAGCGAGGGCTCCCTGGCGGAGTGCGTCCACAATGGCTGGGGCACCAGTGACTGCCACCACGGTGAGGATGCTGGTGTGGTGTGCTCAGGACAGCGCCTGCCCGGCAGCCCCCTCCAGGCCACCACCTCTGGTCACCTGAGAGAGGTGAGTGGGGGGCCATGGGGTACATACACCAGGGGGACTGGAGCAGGTCCCTCTGACCCTTCCCCTTGTCCCCATCCTGAACACCCTGCCCTCAATGCTAGAGCCCCCCGTCACCACGCATGTGCCCACTATGGCAGGTGTCAGGGCTGAGCCTGGAGGAGGTGCGGCTCAAGCCCGTCCTGGCGCGGGCCAAGCTGAGCGTGCCAGTGATGGAGGGTGCTGTGGAGGTGAAGCACAACGGGCGCTGGAGGCAGGTGTGTGATGCCGGCTGGACCAGGAACAACAGCCGCGTGGTCTGCGGGATGCTGGGCTTCCCCCGGGAGAAGCACATGAACACCAGCTTCTACCGGTAGGGATGTGGGAGATCCGCATCGCAGCCGTGGGGCACGTGGGGCAGGGTGCCTGGCTGGACACGCCATGGGGCCAAGAGACTGGGGTGTGTCAGGGAAGAGATGCACACATGGGTGGGTGGGTGGGTGAGGTGTTGGTATGGCCTGACCATGCCTAGGTCCCTTTCTTGGGGCCTTGATGAGGGGCAGGTCTGGGTTCGGCAGCAGCCGAGGGGGCTGTGGGGATGGTCACTAGCCGTGGCTGGCAAAGCGTGGGTGGAAGGAGAGGAGCGGCAAGCAGCCATCGGCCCCTCCACCCCTGCCTTGGTCTGGGGCTATAAATACAGCCCGTAATGAGCCCCTGCCGGTGCCAGGAGTCACGCAGTCCCGCCGGGGCACACGGCACAACCAGGCTTGGCACGGTAATTGCCAGTGGGAAGAGGACCTGTCCTCACCCTGCCATGCCGTGGGAGGGCCCCACAGCTCCAGCTCCTGCCACAGGGTGCTGGGGAGGGCAGGGGTGATGGGGTGGGGGGTCCGGAGCCCTGCAGGGTCAGCATGGCCCCCACCCCAACCTCCCGGCTCTGTGTACCCACAGGAAGCTCTGGAACATGAAGCTCAAGGACCCCAACTCCAGGTAGGGCTCTGACCTGGGCAGGGTGTGCAGGGGCACCCTGGGTGGGTGCTCAGCGTGGGTCTTGTGTGGGAAAAGTCTCCAGCACCCAAGCTGACACTGGCCCCTGCTCCTCTCCCTCGGCAGCCTGAAGACCCTCAGCCAGAAGATCAGCTTCTGGGTCCACAGGGTGCAGTGCCAGGGCACAGAGCCCCACCTGGCCCGCTGCCCCATGCAGGTGGCCCCACCAGCCCCCCGCCAGCACGCCTGCCCCCATGGCATGCACGCCGTTGTCAGCTGCCTCCCTGGTCCTGCCTTCCAGAAGGGCACGGGCAAGGGCAGGAGCAAGACCTCCCCAGGAAAGGTGAGCCCTGGCACGGCACCACGCTACCCGGCCAGCATGTTTGTACTTGTGCCCATGGTGCAGGTGGGTGGCCATGCCCAGTGGCTGCTGACCGGCTGTTCCCTATGCCCAGGTGCTCCCGGTGCGGCTGCGAGCAGGCACCCACGCTGGCGAGGGCCGGGTGGAGGTGCTGCGCCACGGGCAGTGGGGCACCGTGTGTGACAAGCAGTGGGACCTGGCTGCAGCCAGCGTGGTGTGCCGTCAGCTGGGCTACGGGACAGCGAAGCAGGCCCTGGTGGGAGCCCAGATGGGCCAAGGTGAGGTGGGCGGCACGGCAGGGACTCAGGGTGCTGCTGGGCTTGGAGGGACACGATGGGGAAAGCCTCTGGTTTACCTGGTGCTGCTGGAGCATCCTGGGATGTCCAGGCAGCTCCAGCCTGCACTAGGATTGGGCTCCCAGGCTGCTCCTGCCACGAGCAGCCCCATTCCCATAGGGCCTGCCCAGACCAAGGGAAGAAGTGAAGGTTCTCTCTGCTCCAGGATGGGCACGGAGCAGGCAGCTCTGACCCTCCCTCTGCTTCAGGCCTGGGGCCCATCCACATGAGCGAGGTGCGGTGCACTGGCCACGAGCGCTCCCTGGGCGAGTGCCGCTTCCAGGATGCCGAGCGTAGCGGGTGCCGGCATGAGGCTGATGCCGCTGTCCGCTGCCATGTGCCCCATATGGACTTCCAGAGCCAGGTGAGCCCCTGCCTCCTCCCCACAGCCTGTGGAGCCCCAGCCCCAATGTACAGCCCCTGTCCCCCAAGCTCTCTGCCCAGTGTGGATGCTCAGAGCAGCCCCAGGGTTGCCCAGGAGGTGGGGGGATGCAGAGCAGCAGGGTGGTGGGGGTCAGCAGGATGAGCTGGTGGAATAAGTGTTCTTGTGGAGTGGAAAGTAAGAAGGTGGGGGAAAGCTTCAGCTGGATGCGTGGGGCTGCCTGTCCCATTGCAGCACTGGGCGGGAGGGCTGGGGGTCTGCCCCATGCTCCAGCTAAGCTCCTGTTTGCCTGCAGGTGCGGCTGGCAGGGGGCCGCAGCCCCGAGGAGGGTGTGGTGGAGGTGCTGGTGCCGGTGCAGGGCCAGCTGCAGTGGGGTGCGGTGTGTGGTGCGCAGTGGGGGCTGAACGAGGCCATGGTCGTCTGCAGGCAGCTGGGGCTGGGCTTTGCCAGCCATGCTCTCCAGGTGAGCGGGGTCCCAGCCTGGGGCCTGGGATGCGAAGGGCTCCAATGGGATGTGTGGTGTGGGCATGGGGTGGCTGGGGCCTCTGGGGTGGGACAGCCTGCGTGGACAAGCCCTGGTGGCAGTGCTGGGGAAGAGGAGGCACGGTGGGTGCTGGCAGGGGGTGTGAGGGCTTGTCTGAGCACTGTGCTCCTCCTCTGCCCAGGAGACATGGTACTGGGCAGGCAGCCCCGATGCCTCCCGGGTGGTGATGAGCGGGGTGCGCTGTGCCGGCACCGAGCTGGCCCTCCAGCAGTGCCAGCGCCACGGCCCCATCCACTGCCCCAGCGGCGGGGGACGCTTCTCAGCAGGGGTCACCTGCACCGCTCGTGAGTACTGGGAGCCCACGTAGTACCACTGGGACGGGGTACCCCCCTTCTCCTGACACAGAGAGCAGGGGGGGCTATGTGGGGATCGCTTGCTCCATCCCCACTGATCCCCTTCATGCCAGATGCCCCGGACCTGGTGATGAATGCCCAGCTGGTGCAGGAGACAGCCTACCTGGAGGACCGGCCACTGGAGCTGCTGTACTGTGCCCACGAGGAGCGTTGCCTCTCCCGTTCCGCCGACCAGATGAATTGGCCCTATGGCCACCGCCGCCTCCTCCGCTTCTCCTCCCAGATCCACAACCTTGGCAGAGCCGATTTCCGACCCAAGATGGGACGCCACGCCTGGACCTGGCACCAGTGCCACCGGTGAGTGGCCCGTGGGCAGGAGCTGGCAGGGGGCTGCCCCCTTCCCAGGCCAGGCAAGGCATGGTGGCATCCGTCCCCCAGAGGCTGTCCCGCCCCAGAGTAATTAGTGGTGTCTGTGCTGGAACCGTCATTACGGCTTTATTTGGCTTCAAGGCTGTAATTTGCTCAGAGCCTCTGGGTGCTGCCCGCTTCTGGCTGGGCGGCTGGGCTGGCCACATGCTCCCTGGCCGGGTCCGGCCCCACACTCAGCCTCTGTCCCCACAGGCACTTCCACAGCATTGAGGTCTTCACCCACTATGACCTGCTGACGCTCAATGGCTCCAAGGTGGCCGAAGGGCACAAGGCCAGCTTTTGCCTGGAGGACACCAACTGCCCTGAGGGTAGGTGCCAGCCGCAGAGCTGCCAACGACCCCCAAGTCCCGCTCCCCAGGGAGGCTCTGCCCATGCCCTCCCTCACCTCCCTTCCTTCCCGCAGGGCTGCAGCGACGCTTCGCCTGCGCCAACTTTGGGGAGCAGGGGGTGAGCGTGGGGTGCTGGGACACCTACCGCCATGACATTGACTGCCAGTGGATCGACATCACTGATGTGCCACCAGGCAGCTACACCTTCCAGGTACAGGGATGGAAGGGCAGGGGGGCACAGAGCCACCAGAGCTCAAGGCTGGGGGCTGCCCTCCATGGGCACTGCCAGCACCCCTCATCCTCCACATCAAGGTGCTGCTCTGCACCCCACGGTGCATGCCACAGCCCTGCCTGGCCAAGGCACAGCAGCAGTGCCCCCAGTCCTGCCCCTCACCCTCCCCAGGTGGTTGTGAACCCAAAGCACGAGGTGGCTGAGTCGGACTTCTCCAACAACGTGATGCGGTGCCAGTGCAAGTACGACGGGCAGCGCGTCTGGATGCACGGCTGCCACACAAGTACGGAGGGATGGGAGCATAGGGGGCATGGCAGGCAGGGTGGGGGCAAGCGGCAGGGCTGGGGGTGCCACAGCTCCCATGTCCGCCCCACTCATGCCATCATTCTCCCTAGGCGATGCCTACGGAGCCGATGTGGTGAGCGATCTGGAGCAACGGGAGCGCCTGGCCAACAACCTTGTGTGACCCTACACCCAGCATCAGCAGGCTCCCAGCCGTGCCACGGGGCAGTCCGGCTCCCGCACCCTGGCCCGTGCCCCAGCAGCACCGGACTGAGCTCAGGGACTCCAAGACAATTGTATTTATTGATGCTGCCACAAAGTGTGGTGACGAGCACTGGGGCTGGCAGGGAATGCCCATTGCCCCCCAGCCCCATGCTGCCAGCAGGACCTGTGAGAGGGGCCTGAGTATCACAGCAGCCCCCACCTCCGTGGCTCCAGTGCCCCCCAGGATGACTACCTCAGCCTGCCCATCCGGCCCCTGCCCCAGCAGGCTCGGGACAGGCCCTGGCCACTGCCACCTGTGCACCAGTCCTGTCCTCAATAAAGGTGCTGTGCGATGGGAAACAGGTGCTGTGCTATGGGAAAGGGGGTACCCCCTTATCAACCCCCTGCGCCCTTCCCCACCAGGACCATGAAGCCGGGAGTGACCCTGGTCTAGGCAACGTCCCCCTGGCCAGGCAATGTCCACCCTCTGTCACCCAGGGCCACCAGTGCCCCAGCTGCCTGTGTGTGGCTGGTGTCAAGCAGCTCCAGCTTGCTGCCAGCAGTCCCCACGAGCTGGGGCACCCTGACTCTGAACTGGCTGACCCTGTGCACACAAAGGGACCCGGCCAGCTCTGTGGCGGCACGGGCCGGCAGCCAGCCCACCAGCCACCACGGTTGCAGCTCCATGCTGGGCTTTCCCAGACTGCCTTGGCAGCTTCCCAGCCCTGGGAACAGGGATGGAGCCGCTCTGCCCCTTGAAGCCCTTGCTCATGGGCACAGGGTAGTGACACAGGGGACACCGTGCCCTTGCTCTCTGTGTTTCTTTCCTCTTGTGGTTTCTAGCATATTTTTATAAAGGAAATAATGGGTAATATCCACCACCGACCTGCACTCCGTACTGCTCGACCCCAGTGAGCCAGCTACCAGGCAGTGCCACCTCTCTCCTTGCACGCCCTTGCTTGTCTCCACCTTGCCAGCAGACACTAGCCTGGAGTCGGGGGCTGCCAGCACCCACCTCAGCCCTGTACAGCTGGTACAGGCTGGCCTGTACCCACATATGACAGACCCTGCACATGGAGGAGCTGCCGGGAATGGTGGTTACGTGCTGGGGTGGCCCGAGGCCAGGGGCCGTGGCAAGGCACGTGCCAGCAAAGGCTCACTCCACCGTGGTTGGAGTTCAAGGAAAGCCGGACGGTGGGGAAGATGCTTTCTGCATCAGAGCAGCTTCATGCCCTGAAATTTCCACTGGCCGAGCCGCAAGTCACTGAGAGCGGCGGACCAGGCAGCTCCCAGCTGGCAGCACCGACAGTGTGGGGGCAGGCAGCAGCCGCCACGGGGTCATGACCAGCTCCACCGCTGCCAAGCTGGGGAACAGCCAGGGGACACGAGGCAGCCACACGAGCCCTTCGGCACAGGCGAGGGCGAGGCAGCCATGACTGAAAACACGCAAACTGCTGGCAGGGGTAGCGGAAAAGCACCGTCCCCACCTGCTGCGAAGGGCATGGGAGCCCCACAAACCATGGCCCCAAGAGTTGGGGGGGGGGGGGGGGGGGGGGGAGCACAGGGCCGGTTTTTGGGTGCTGAGAGACGATGCAACGCAGAGGAGGCAAAGGCAGGTCGCAGCCGCCTGCCTGCGCCCCCTGCTCTGGGGGCAGGGCAGGAAGCCCCCAGCCCGCCAGGGCTGGCAGCGCAGCCACATCACAGCCCCGCTCCGGGCTGGGAACGCGGCCCTGCCCGCGCACCGACAAGGGCCCTGCTGTTCGGGGCCGCAGCTGCTCCGTGGAAGTAAACAGGGCTCTTGCCAGCACATTCCTGCCCGTCCCCTCCTGCCTGCACCCCCCACCCACCCACTGGGGACACCCGTCACCTGGGAGGGGTGGCCATCCCCATGGTAGTGGGGGCACGCAGAAGCACGGAGAGCCACAGCCAGACCAGGCACAGTAAAATAAATGGTATTTATTAGCAAAATAAAGGACAGAAACTCTCACTGGCGAGGCCCTGCCAGGCGGCCAGGGCTGCCCCGCACGGCCCACAGGCTCACTGCTGAGCTCCCCACGTCCCACCGGCTGCTCCCACGGCAGCAGGCAGCACCGGGGGTCCTGCCCTGGGCAGGATGGGCAGCGCTGCCCGACGGCAACAGCGTCCGCACGGCACCAACCAGCCTGGGCGCGTCCTGCTCAGCCCTTTCGGTGGAGCAGCCCAGGGCTTTTGGATGAGGTGCGGGATCCGTCCCAGCTCTGAGATGCAGGGTGCCTCACTGCAGAGAGGATCCTGGCCACCCCAGGGGGGTTCCCAGTAGGGCTGAAGGTGCAGCCTCCTGGCTTAGTCCCGGCCCTCCCAGGCATCCTCCCGCTGCTTGTTCTCCAGGCGCTTCCTCTCTGCAGAGACAAGAAGAGGGTCAACCCCATGTCCCCACCACCCCACAGTCACACACTTCCACACGGAGGTGGCCAGAGCCCACCCTGGAGCACCCCCCTCCCACCCAGCACCCTGTGAGAAGGGCCATCCATAAGGAGGGTCCCTCCACACTGCAGCCTCCTCAGGCATCTGAATCTCACCCCGGGCTTCTTGCAGCTTCCTCCGCTCAGCATCTCGTTGGGCTGGTGTCTGGTTGCTGCGTACCCCTAGGGCACCGATCACCAGCCGCCTGGCCAGGGCAGCTGATGTTTCGGGGCGCTCCTTGGCCGGCTGCAGGTAGTCTGGGTGAGCAGAGATGGGGGACATCAGTAGGGGCATCCCAGGAGGGACAGGGCAGCCAACACGGCTCCACAGAGCGCAGAGCCCTGCTGGCTGCCCTGTCCCTCCCCAGTTATTGGGATGAAGATGCTGCAGCACAAGTACCATGGCACAAGCCAGCATGGGGCAGCATCACTCACCAGCATATGCCCTGGCTTTGGCTTTAGAGGCACGGGTGCCCTGTGAGAGCGGGCGTGTCTTCACCATCAGGTGCTTGGTGCTGAGGGCATCGCGTGCTGCAGGGAGAGAGCAGTGGTGTCCGCATGTGGGGCCAGCCCCAGGCCCAGGATCCGGCGGTGGGAGAGGTAGGGATGCCTCCCCTCTGCCCATCCCCAGCCAAACTGGGAGCAGTACCTGTTATGGGGCTGGAGAAGATGCCCAGGGCGTGTGTATCATCCACCCACTTAATATCAAAGCCTTTTTTCCTGCCGAAGAGAGGGAAGCTCAGCAAGGCATTAGCACTGGATGGGCAGGGGTCCGGAGCAGAGCCCAGGCAGGGGACCCCAGCACTGGGGACAGGGCATTGCTGGCAGACTCACTGATAGCTGCAGAAGACACGCAGCAGGTCCTCAGTGCGGAAATCCGAGGGGAAATCATAGATCTCAATAACGTGGGGCAGCTCAGCATCGCTGAGGTCTGGTGCGGCGGGCTCAGCCCCGTAGTAGTTGAAGCGGGGTGACTGCTGGCTCTCCTGGTGCTTCTCACCCCCTGAGAGCTGCAGGAGTGGGAGAGGCACAGCACTGAGCAACCCATGCCCACCCACCCCACACCAGCTCCCAATCCATGGCAAGCGCTCCCCGGGAAGAAGTCTGGCCCCTGTGCCCCACCCCAGCACTCCAAATGGATTCATAGCATTGAGATATTAGGAGTTATCAGCAGGGGCTATCAGGCCATGCACTTACTTTTCCCGTTACCAGCACCCTTCACTTGCCATGCTCTGTGGTCCTACCGGAGACTGGGTAGGAATGGTACTGGGGAGACAGCGCATGCACCCCCAAGCACACCCCTCCTTCCACTGTGACATGCTGACCCAAAATACATTTGGGGAACAACAAGGAGCAAGACAGCAAGGTCAGGAGGAAAGTCTGACAACTGCCTGCCATGCAGGAGCACCAGGCTCAGCATGCCCTGGCTGCAGCACACGCACCAGAGCAGCCTGTTGGCACCCCAGACGCCGAGACAGAAAAGTCAGCACTCCCCCAAGGAGCAAGTTCTGGTGGTTAATCACCTGCGCAGCTAAAAATCTATGCCTTATTTCCCATTTGAATTTGTCTGGCTTCACTTTCCAGCCGGCGGTTCTTGTTCTGCCTCTCCGCTGGATTAAAGAGCCCTCAGTTCCTGGTCCCCTTCTCCGTGATGGCACTTACTCACACTAATCAAGTCCCTTCTCAATCTTCTTCTTGATAAGCTAAACGGGTTGTGCACATTTAGTATCTCACAGCGGGGCACTTTCTCCAGCCCTAAAAGATGACGGCCGTAGCACTGTTCTACCTCTCCCATTTTTCAACCTTCATTTTAAAACATGGGCAGCAGTCTCCCACTGCCACAACACGGGGGGTGCAGCCGCCCCCTGCTCCCCTTCACCCTGCGGCATCGGTGCTAGTGGGTCACCTGCACCACTTTCTGCCCAGTGGGCTACCCTGCATGGTTTACTGCACCCCTGCTTTCCAAACCATGCTGTGCCGGCGGCCAAGGGGATTCACAGCCCTGCTCCGGCTGACACACTGGGCCAGGCACAGCCTGAAGCTGTGGAGCTGGAAGCGTGGGGCCAGCGTGGTGCTGGGGAGCGGGTACATAACTCAGCCAGGTTCCCAGCCCGATCCCCCAAGCGATCGTAGCAGAGCACACCACGGCTGGAAGGTTAGAGACCATAAATCCCAGCCAGCTCAGTCAATAAAAAGTGCTCGTTCCGACAATTTTATGGGGAAGATGGATTCATGGCAGGTGAGGGGGTGCTGCCAGGGTGGCTGGATGCTGGTGGAGGGTAGAGCTGAGTTATGGAGCTCACAGGACAGGCTAGCACTGCTAGCAGAGCCGCCTGCCCCACCACCATCACCCATTAACGGAGCACACCCCGTGCGGGGCAGCACACTCATCCAGCACCCCCTGCCCACTCGGGGGAGGCAAAGGAGCCGTCCCCAGGCAGGATGAAGCCCTGTGGTGCCGCTTGAGGGAGCAGAGCACTCGGGTAGTGCCAGGTGCTGGGAAGATGATTAGAGAGCAGGAGAAAAGAGTGCCAGAGCAGTCCTTGACCTTCACAAATCACCGAGTGTGGCAGGGCAGCAAGGACGGGAGCCGTCTGGCAGCCGGGCTCAGCTGCACGGCAGGCACAGCTCAACAGGTCCCCCAGCGCTGCCAGCCTGGGCACACAGGGTGCCTGCAGCCCCCCAGCTGCGAGGCAGGGCAGGGAGCGGGAGCCAGGGTATGGCCCCCAGCCCTGGCAGGCACCGAGCACTGGGAAGGGTCTCCTGACGGATGGACAGACGGATGGCAGAGGCAGGGACTGAAGCCTGTCCATCACACCTCACTGCTCTGTAAAGACACGCCCTCGCCGAAGCACATTAGAGGGGTCCGTGGCTGCTGACTTACACCCGCGCTCTCTTGCCGAGAGCGCACCTCCAGCGCTGGAGGGAAGGCGTGTGCCAGCACACACAGGCCACGGCCCCGGCACACCATGCCGGCTGATGGAGAGTCCCCTGAGCCTGCAAGGAAATGGTCGCAGTGCTTAATTACGCTCTGCGTTCAAACTGATTTCTACTCTGAATTTGTCTGGTTTCAGCTTCCAGCCAATGCGTCTTGCTATGGTGGTTTTTCCTGCTAGATTAAAGAGCCGTCCCCTATCAGAAATCTCTCCTCCACACGCAACGTCATAAATTTTGCTCTCCGCCAGCTCTCCGCAGCACACAAGGATTCGGTTACAAGGAAGAATGCTACTAATTTTCTTGTCCTTTTTGTTAATTAACAACAGCTCCATCTCCCCAAGAGCCTGCACCCTTCCCGAGCAGCCATGTCCACCTGCCAAGAGCTTGGAGAGCTCAGGAAGCATCAAGCTCAGTATGGGATTCTGCAAGGGGGTGAAGATGGCAACTTTTAATTGATAAATCCCTTTTTCAGATTCTCATTCACCCATTTTTGGAAGCTCCCTGGAAGGCTCAAACTTTGCTCAGAGCTTGTGCATGGGGATGCTCCAGAGCTGTTCACAGTTAGCACCAACACTGCACGGCACACCTGCAGCATCCCACGGCTGCACCATAACACAGCTCTGCCTGACCTGCCTCCCCAGCCCGGCCAGGCAGCCGCTCCACTGTGCCTAAGGACGAAGCCATGCCCCTTGTGCCAGCCCACGCAAAGCCAGTGCCAGCTGCCATCAGAGCAGCAGTGACGTCCCCCTTGCACCGGCGCTCACCGCAACCTCCCAGCTGGACGGTGGGGGACCACAGCTGAGGGGAGCACAGCCAGGCAGGGATGAAGGGACCCAAATCTCTTCCACATCGCCCTCTGAGCAGCCCCAGAGTCAAGCCGTGTGTGTCTCACACCCTGTCCCAGCCCCATGCCAGGCTTGGCGAGGGCACACCAGCCTGAGCGTGGCCTCACAGACAAGGTGGGTACCAGTGCCCCTCAGTAAGGATGCTCTTGAGATAGCCTCATCCCTTCCCAGAAGCTGTTATCAGGCACCATCCGCCACTTCACACCCTGCTTCCAGCCCGGAGTGGATGGATGCTGGCTGTAACAATATTAGTGCTGTTTGTTACTTTGGGCACATTAATGTCACTTGGAAAATTAGCGTTTTGATGCTACTGATTTAAAATGCAATAAGGGATACCCAGCCTCGTTGCAGAAGCTGAGCTTTCTTCACAAACGGCAGGAAAACAGCGTGGGTCCCAGCACTAAGCAGCTAATTGTAGTAAATTCGGCCACATGCGTGCAGCAGGGGATGGTAATGAGCCACAGCTGATTAAGAAACTGTGGATTCGAGGAAACTTCCTGTTGCTATTTCAATTGGAGCCCATACGTCTCAGCCCCAGTTTCACGAGCGTGCAGTTGCAGTTTACAGCACTCAAGCAGGTTTTACCGGGTGTGCTTTATGTACTATAGAGGGAAGACATCCCCTAACCTTCACCAGTACCATGGGATGGCTGGGATGGGAACCAGCCAGGGGGGAAGGTGGAGGTCCCAGATGTTTCAAACCCCTGCTTGGGGACGGCCAGCAGCAACAGCAGGCAGCGCAGCCAGGGTGGCCGTGTGCCCTGGGTGCAGCCTGCCTTCCCATGCACCCACACTGGAGGACACAGGGGCAGATGACCCGCATGGACCCCTGTCCCCACGCCCCAATAGGCAGCAGCCACCATCCCTGCAATTCCCTGCGGGTGCCAGCTCACAGGACGTACCTCCTCCAGCAGGCGCGGGTCCAGGCAGTCCCCATCGTCGTTGAACAGCGCGTCCCAGCTCTCCTCAGCACCCGGGCTGGCCTGGCTCGGGGTCCTGGCACTGGCCTGCTCTGCCTTCGGGGAGCTGCTGCAGAGACCTCCCTCCTCTTCCTTGGCCTCTTGGCTGCACCGGTGCTGCTGCAGTGAGCCCACGTCCTCGTCTGCCCCCATTGGCTCCTTGGCCCAGGCTGTGGGTGAGAGCCCCTCTACGCCGCGGCACAGCAGCTCCAGGGACAGTGGGGGCTCGTGGCTTTCCGGGGGTGCCCCTTCCCACACACCGCTCACCGGGTCCTCGTCAGCATCCAGCGGGCCACTCTCAGCCCTGGCACTGCCATCTGTGCAGGCAGAGGTGCTGCCCACCCCCTCTACAGCGGGCACAGGGTCGCCCTCCCCACTGGGATGCCCAACACCAGCAGTGTTCTCCTCTGTATCAGGTGGGAGCTGGGATAGGCTGACAATGCCCTGCCCTGGAGTGCTTTCCTCTGGGAGAACTGGTGCATTGCCCGCACCACCCCTTGAGCACCCAGGTTCACATATGGCTCCTCCTGGAGCATCCAAGGCGCCCTCCCTGGTGAGCTCAGCCCTGCCTCCCCACCTCTCATCCTCCTCCGGCACCCCAGCGGCACAGCTCTTGCGCTGCCCTGCCGGGAGAGTGCCCCCACACTCCCTCTCTTCCTCCTGGGCTTTTGGATCTGCAACGTCCCACATCAGCCCAGGCACACTGCTCAGGTTACCCGGCCCTGCCAGCTGCCTGACACCCTCTCCGGGGTGCTGGGATCGGTCCTCAGATGGATCCAGGGTGCTGTCCCCCAAATGCTCCGACATGCCGCTTGGCCCTGTCCGACATGCCAGCATTGGGCTAGCAGGGGGTGTTGGGCGAGCAGGGTCACTCCTGGGCTCCGAGGCAGCCTCCGTGGCCCCAGGCTGGGCATTCGGTGGGGATGGAGGGTCAGGCTCGCTCCTCATCAACTGGCAGCCACGGCTGAGCTCCCCAAGTCCTTCATCACGGGATGCTTTGTCCTGCCCATCCCAGGGCTGGGCAACAGCTTGATCTGGGCATGGCTCCTGCACAGTGGGTGATGCCCCCAGGCCCCCTGGTGTGGCAGGGCAGCTGCCTCCCAGCCTCCAGCAGTGCCCAGCAGAGGCTGCCCGTGGCTCCTTCGGGCCAGCACCCACCTCGCTCTCCCTCCTCACCACTCTGCCCACCTGTGTCCTGGCACGGGGGCTTCGCCTCTGCCCCTCGCTGCTGCCCCGGCAAGTGTCCTGCACCAGGCAGTGGTTCTCGGGCTCCTGGCAGTGCCTGGCCAGCGCGTCACCCGTCCCTTGTGCTGCTCTCTCCCGCCGCGGTTTGGGCACGTAGAGGGCCATGTCAGGCTTCCTGCGGCGCGGCCGGCCACCCTCCGCCTCCCGCTGCATGGTGCCACCACTGCCTGCCAAAGAGAGACAGTGTCACTGCCCTGCCCGCATCCCAACGGCCCCAGAGCCAGGCATGGGGTGGGCAGCCCCTACCCAGGTCGTTGGGTGAGGGTCCCAGCCTGGCACCCAGCCTCACTCCCACAGCAGCAGGCACACAGTGATGGACAGCGGAGCCCTGACACTGTCCCCATGGTAGTGGCTCTGCAGATGGGGTTTCGCACCCAGAGCACCCCGCAGCCCTACAGCCTTTGGTAGGGTGTACCGGGCTTGAGGGAAGCAGGAAAACCCTGCCAGCATCACCGGGGCACCTGCCCCACTCCGGTGGCTGCTGCCTGGGACCCCCCAGCCCCAGGGGACAGTGGCCACAGATGAAGCAGGACAGAGAGCCTTTGCACCATTCATGCACCAAAAACCACAGAGAAGCCCGTGGCAGCCACGGAGCACCAGAAAACAAACCCCAGACCAGGGGCACCCTGGCACAGGACCACGGCTGCCACCCCAGCATGCCGCAGCCCTGTTCACCTGCTGCCCCGTCCCAGCAGAGATTTATTTTTCATCATCTTTGGCAGCAGCAGGCACACTGCGAGCTGCCAGGCCCCCCTGCCCCTATAAATATGCATCAGGCAGGGTTTATGGAGACGGATGGTGTGGGGGGCTGCGCTGCGGTTGAGGGGAAGGCAGAGTGGGGCTGGGCCAGGGCCCCGTGATTAATCACTGCCCACTCTGTTTAGGGGGATTCATCACGGGCCGCTGTCAGGTAAATCACTGGAAAAACACCTCTTCAGTAATTAATGTGAAGTGACGGATGGACAGCCCCCGGGTCCATTAATCTGGACCATCAGCGCCGACCAAGATTATGAATGTCAGGATGCATAAACTGCCGGCGGATCAATAGGGCCAGGAATCCATCCAAGGCTCTCATTTCCGAGGCACCTCCGGTACATTAGCCTCCCCTCCACGCAGCCCCCGACCGAGGCGCGAACACTCCCCCACGGCCCCTCACCGACAGCCAGCAGCGGTGCCGGGAAGGCGAGGGGAGGCCAACCACTGGCTGGAAAGTGGCCGGGGCTGCCCATGCCGCACGGCATCATCCCCACCTCCTGATGGACAGACGCACGGATGGACGGCTGCCTCGCCGTGATGGATGGGTCTCTCATGGCTCTCTGGAAACTGCCGGCAAGCCCAGGCAGGGCAGTGTTCCCCAGCATCACCGCGGCGCCCGTGCCTGCATCTTGTGCCACAGAGGTGGGCGCTTGCTGGCAGCTGCCCACCTCCGTGGCACAAGGTGCAGGCACGAGCGTCGCGGTGATGCTGGGCACCATCCCGGGGCTGCCCCAACCATTTTTCTGTCTCCGCAGCTCTCATCATTTTTTTTCCCCCTCTTTGATACACTAATTTTGCTGGCAGAATGATCCCCTTTATCTTTATCGACCGCGAGAAAGCAACATATCCTACAAACCCTCCGAGGTCTGTTTTAGTCATTTTTCAACACTGAGGCATTATACATTTTCTCACCAAGTGGCAGCCCTGGTACTGGAGGGGAGGGGGCACCGGGAGCTCCCCAGACACTGCCATTTCCAACCACGCAGAGCTTCCAACTGCAACGAAGCACGTTCTGCTAAAGGACTTTTCCCAGCCAAGCCCAGAGTCTCACCAAATGCCTTGCGAGGGATCACTGTTCCCCCCAGGCTCTGATTCCCAAGAATTTCCAGCACGGGGAGCAGCCCAGAGCAGCATTGCTCCACACACATCCCGAGTCACCTCCAAGAAGAGCCTTCGCATGCAGGATTTATGGGCTCCTCGAAAGTTTGCCGTTCACCTTGCCTCACCCTCCAAAGCAGATGGTGCAGTATTTAGCCAGACGGCTGGGGCTGGGAGCATCCTCTCCCCACACAGCTTTGCCTCTGCCTGCCGCACGCTGCCGGGGAAGAGCCGCTTCCCACAGCCTGGGGAGAAGCACAGCAAAGTGGTGGCTGACCCACGCTGGCAGGGATGCTGCAGCACTTTGTTTTTTCCCCACAGGGCAGCACAGCTCCTGCCCCCAGCCTATTACACACTTCATCGATACCACGGCCACGCGTCGGCACCGACCGATTTCACGCTCCAGGAGGCAAAACAACGGCCCTGGCTTTGAGTCTCATTCACACTATGCTGGGCAGGGCAACTCTGCCGCTTTCAGACTCCGGGACCAAGCTCGCCGCGCAAAGCCAGGCGATGATGGGCAGCATCCCCAAAAGGCTCCTTGCTGCCCCAGGTGCTGCCCTGCTTTTCGGAGCTGTCTAAGCAAAACAGCTCAACATTGCAGCACCAAGCAGGGAAAGGCAGCCCCAGACCGGGAATGCCACAGTACCATGGTAAAAGTGGCAGTGGGAGCGCTGCCCAGCTGCCTGGCACATAATGCCCACCAGCCCCGTGCAACACAGCCCGGCATGGTCAGGGAGATGCTGGAGCATCACCCAGGAGGTGGCCAGAGCTCCCCGCAGGTGCAGGCTCCTTCACACTGTCCCCAGGAACACACTGCTTATGGGGACCTTGTGCTCACGGCATGAGTTTGTGAGGCCTCAGAGCAGCTGCTCGGGCGATGTGCCAGCCTGCGTTTCTCCTCTAGTGACTGTCTGCAGCCCAGACGGGCAGCGTTTTCTCCCTGATTTCTCTCCCACTCCTGTCCAGCAAAGGAGCCCATGAACAACAGCAAGGCAGGCCTGACCACGCTGCAGACCCTACTTCACACTGCACAGCACATCACCAAATTCCTCCATCACCTGCATCCCTGCCCGGCAGGTGAGGACACCTACAGCACAGCTCCAACGGCAAAGCCAGGGCTCCCGCTGCCTTCTCCCGCTGCGGGCAGAGATGCCAGCCACGGTCCCGCTTGGGGAACCCAGGGACAGGTGCGGATGCTGGGCTGCGGGGCTCACATGGACATGCCAGTTCCCGGAAAAGTTTTGGTGCCACCCAGCGCCCTCCCAGCAGGCTGCCGCATTTCCTGGCAGGGAGCTGTATTTTTAGCCTTCGAGGTTTCTAATTCCACTCAATCCATACTCCCGTCGATAGAGCAGATAACCTTAAAGCCTTGACGGTGAACGGGGGTGGCAGCACCGGGGGACCAGGAGCCTTGAGGGACCGGGAGCCTTGGGGGACTGCGCGCAGCCTCAACATGCAGCTCGTGCACCTGCAATGTCACCCTTTATGGCCTGCCACAGATTGGGCACTTTGGAGGGGAAAAAAACCCAGGATAATAACAAGACTAATAAAAAGGCAGGTACAAGGAGATTCTAAACAGCTCTGCTGGGGAACCCGTCGCTTGCAGGGCTTATCCCATGCCAGGCACGTGCCGTGGCACACTCGCTGACTGCACAACATTAGCGCTGGGCAGCCTCGGTAAGGACTGTCAGAGGTTTTGGCTATCCTGCACCTCTCCTGTTCTCAGCAGAGCTCCAGCCCAGCCCGCCCGGCTCACGCAGCAGGCAACAGAGCCAGGGAAGGACCTGGATACCTGGAGGAGAAAGGCAGAGCAAAGGCAAGAACACAGAGCCACCAGCACAAGGCAAAGCAAAGGCTTCAAGGAGCAGAGAACTGCATCCCATCTGATGCCTGCCTGCAGCCCCACGGGCTTCAAGACGTCCTTGTCCCCTGCTGCCAGGAGGAAAATGCTCTCCAGCAGCCAGAGCAAACACTGGCTAAGCAAGGAGGCAGTAAAGGCATCAAAGGCGCTGAGAAAAAATAGATTTCAATCATGCCTTTCATTTGCGATGCTCTTAGGAGATACCTGGAACAGATGCTCTTAGGAGATACCTGGAACAAGAGAAGGGGAATGTTTCAGACAGGAATAGGATTTGTAAGTCAATAGTGTCCCCTCACAGCCACAGCAGGGAAAAGGGACAACAAACCAGCAGAAGGAGTTAACAGCCGGAGTGCTAAGGGGAATACAAAGGACTTTACAAAAATACCCGGGCAGAATCAGCACAAAAGTGAAAAGGTCTATTAATAATCAAGGAGAGAGAGAAAATTAATGATGGCTCAAAAATAAAGATGACTCAAAAGGGCAAAATTACTGTTTTTAACCAGAAAAATGCAAATGAGGTGGAGGCCTCGCAAAAACAGCTGCAGGGAAAGCAAAAACAGCATCTCCACATAGACATGGTCACCTGGCTGGCGTGGCCAGTCCCGAGACGAACCGATTAACCCGCCATCACACACATGGTGCCCGGAAGAAACCAGGGCCACGGTGATGGGCACAGCAAACCAGGCGCTGATCTTCTGTACAAGAAAGGACAACAAAACCGGAGCCAGGCATAGGATAAACCCTGTGCCCACCCCTAGCGCAGAAGATAACGGGCAGAGGAAGGAGCCCACACACCCACCGTGTTGGCTCCTGGATGAAGGACACTGGCTTGCCCGGCAGGAGTTATTTTGGAAGAATTGCTAGGCAAAGCTTTAGGATAAGGCAAGAGAGATTCAATTTAGCTGAACTTCAGGGTATCATTTTATACCATCTCCCAACCTTTCACTTGAATAGTGAATTCTAATTAAATTTGCAGATGATACTGAGCAGAGAGGTGTTGCAAACACCTTCCAGAGCAAAGTAATTATTCAAAGGATCCAAGAAATGTAGGCAGGAAACAAAACAAGACCCAGTCTGGGAAATAAAAGTAAAATAACCCGAAGCAGCTACTTGGTGGGCAGGAGCAGCCTGGAAAGCCAGGCCCAGAGCCCTGCAGTGCGCTCAGAGTGGAAAGCACGTCGCCAGGGTGACCACCCCAAAACATGCAAGGGGCAGAAGCTGGTCACCAGCATCGTGCCATGGCCACCCCAGGGCTGTGACAGCTCCACAGCAGGCAGCACGCGGAGACTCGCAGGCAGCATGAAGGACGGAGGGGATGCTGAGGGCAGGCAGCCCTGAAAAACAGCAACCACTGCCTGGGAGCACCGGGCACGTGTTTTACGAGCCATGGGAGCCTGGGACACCGAGCACCCGGGGACGCTGCATAACTCCCCTGCCCTTGAGAGCTTTCACTGACGGCATCGCCCCGTGACTCAGTAAGCTGGGGAGAGTTGTGGGGACTGCAACGTGCCATGTTATCCAGTGGGGAGTTGGGGGTCTGCAACTTGCCAGTGGAGACGGGGACAGGGCTGGGACATCAGATGGGGGTCACGGCTGGGACAGTGGGTAGTGGTTGGGGCTGGGACATGGGGTGGGGGATAAAGCAGGGACAGGGGGTGGGGATCAGGGCTGGGACATGCCGTGGGGGTCAGGGAAGGGACAGGGGCTGGGGGTAAGGGGAGGGACAGGGGGTGGGGGACAAGGCAGGGACAGGGGGTGGGGGACAAGGCAGGGACAGGGGGTGGGGGACAAGGCTGGGACAAGGGGTGGGGGACAAGGCAGGGACAGGGGCTGGGGGTAAGGGGAGGGACATGGGGTGGGGGTCAGGGTTGGGACAAGGGGTAGGGGACAAGGCAGGGACAGGAGGTGGTGGTCAGGGCAGGGACACCGGGGTTGGGGACAGGGGGCACAGCGTGCAGCCCGGGGACCAGGCAGGGCGCGCACCCCGGGCTACTGTGCCCCCGTCCCGAGCGCCGGGCCGGGCCGGGCCGGGCCGGGCCGCCTGCCAGGCCGCCGCCGTTTACCAGTGGCCGCGCCGGGTCCCCCGCCGCTCCGCGCCGCCGCCGCCGCTTCCGCCGCTCTGGGCCCGCCCCGTCCCGCCCCGCCGCGGGGAGCGCCGGGACCTGTAGTGCGGCTCCGGCACCCGCACCCTCCTCCCTTCGGCGGCGGCCCCCGCCGCGCTGGCACCCCCGTGGGCACATAACCCTCCGCCCCCGGTCCTCGGCGGCGCACCCCCGGAGCTGAGACGGCCACGGGCAGCCCCGGAGCCACCGCGGCTGGTCTTCCTCCGGGCACCACCCAGCAGCCGAGGGATGGGGGCCGAGGAGAGGGTGCTCCGGGGCTGGGGGGGCGGAGGGGGGTGATGGACACAGGGCTGCAGGAGGGAGAGCGACTCCCGCTCCCACCCCCGGGTGTTTGGCAGCCTGCCCGCGCCCGGCAGATAACGACCGGGGCCCCGGCGCTCTCAGGCAGCGAGGGGAGCGTGCCCGGGACCGGCGCGTCCACCGGCTCCGAACGAAGCGCTGGCGCTGCTGAAGGATGGGGAGCCCGGGAGAACAGGGCTGGGTGGGGCGGCCCAGGGGACGCAGGCAGGCGTGGGGCTGCGGTCACTGCGGGCCGAGGGCAGAGCGGGGCCGTGACCCAGCTCGCTGGGGCACAGGGCTGCGAGGGCTTTGGGCGCCCTGGTGCAGCCGCCCCCGTTTGTCTGGCTGACGGAGAGGGGCTCTCTCCCCGCCCCGGCTTCCTAATGAGCCGAAGCTCTCCGATGCCATTCCCAAGCAGCTGCTTCCCAGGGAGCCTCGTGGTGCGGGTGAGAGAGGAGGGATGCTCCGTAGGCTGCATGCTGCCAGCCGGTGGTGGGACACGAAGCTGGTGCCGGGGCAGCTGACAGCCAACGTGGCTTCTGTGGATCCTCAGACACTGCGCAGCTGCTGAGGGACCGGGGACTGCAGCAGCTCCCTGCCACCCTGGCAAGGTGTCAGCGAGGCGTTGCGTGGGGCATCAGTGCATGGGGCTGTGCCAAGCGTCTTATCCCTCCTCAGGTGTAGCTACAGGGCTGGAACTGCTGATGCCTGAAGTCTGGGATGCCCTGAATTACTCAGACCCTCCTGACTGTCCAGTGTGGGTCCTAGTACAGCCACAGGGGCTCAGACTCGGATAGACAGGGCCATCCCACCCCAGCGACATGGCCCCGTGCAGGACAAGGAAGGCTCACACCAGGCATGGCCACCCAGCAGTCCCCGGGGAGCAGCCCCTGCCTCAACCCTCTCTGTAGTCCCTCTCGCAGGTAATCAATGGCAGCAGATCCTGATCGCTTTCATTATTATTATTTTCTTATGCATGTGCGCACAGGAGATTTATCGCCAGCTACGGAGGCAAAATCAATTATTCATGTTATAAATTAGAAAATGATTTATGTTTGTGGGAGGCCAAGCAGCATGGAGCCCTTGGCCGCGTGGGAGCTGGGTTTGTCTGGGAATGGCACCAGACACCCCCTGCCAGCACTTCCCCAGACTCTCCGTCCCTGCTGTGTCCCACCCGGGGGTGCCCCCATCCCATCACAGCCCCAGGGTGACCCAGAGATGGTGGCTGGCAGAGAGGACCCAGCCTCTCCCACTCTCTCAACCCAGTTGCCTGCAGACAGCCTGAGGAAGGCTGGGGACATTGGTGGCCTGGTCGCCCTGGCCAGTGCAGCGGGATGATGCTCCACAGCAGTTTCCATGGCAGCAGCAGCACAGTCGGAATGCTGCGAGATGTGGGCTGCAGAAAGACCCCCTTGCTTTCCCCCACTGGAGACACCCTCACATGTCCCCTCCAGCCCCAGCAGCTATGTCTGCACTCGTGCTTCCCACAAGGGACACCGAGGTCCCTTCCAGACTCCCATCCATGAGGACAGGGATCCATTGCATAGCTGACACCTCCATGGTTCCCAGGAAAGAGGGGATGGGTGAAGGCAACGGGATGACGTAAAGGCATCCCACTTGCACCAGCCCTTGAGGCCAGCTACACCAGAGTGGGGCTGCAGGGTTTTGCTTGGCTGTGGCCCACTTTCTCCTGGGCTAGGCGGGTCTCAGGGGTCCTGGGAGTCTTCCCAGGCATGGAGATCCCACTCCCCAAGGGCTGACTGGTGTTCTGTGCAGAGCAGGGTGGCTCCCAGTGCTGGGGCAGGGGATTGGTGTTGCTGCCATGTCTTTCCCCAGCCCAGCCATGCCCCAGGCACTCAGTCCAGTGTTGGTGGGAGCTGCAGCATCCCATGGCTCTGCATCGGAGCACCCAGCACCCCAGTCCCAGCTGCTTCAGCATCCTAAAACTCACTGCCCATGTCACGCAGCCAGCGGGACTGAGTGCTGGGAGCCAACCGGACGCTCTCTGCTGATATTCAGAGCTGCTCTTGCTTCCAGAGAGCCTTGATCTAAAGCTGCGGTGTCTGTGCCTCCCAGGGGACAGCGGAGCGGGCCAGGAGTGCTGCCTGGCTCTCCTTGTCTGTTCATCTGCAGCTGCGTCAGCCGGGGCCGCGGGGAGGCACAGGCTGAAAGGAGCAGCACGGGAGAGAAAGGAGCTGTCAGCGGCCCCAGATCTGGGTCTGATCGCAGGCAAGCCATGCGTCCAGCTCCCGCTTGCACAGCAGCCTGTGCTGGACTGGGCCCTGGCCCTCAGGGTGTTCTCATCCCAGAACATAGGGCAACCTTGGCTCTGCTCTGGTTTCCCAAGCAGCCTTTTCTCCCCAGACCTGCCTCCAAGCCTGGAGCCTCCTACAGAGAGTCTGTCACCCTCTGTAATTCCCAGGGCCCTCAGGGAGCTGAGAACTTGCTGGCTCAACACACACATAGGGGTGTCAGAGGGGGCAGGGGTTTTGTCTGCCCTCACTGGCTCCCTGCCAGGCATGAGCAGGAGGAACACTGACAGCCAGGCACAATCTGAGGACAGGGAACCACCTTATCCTGGGGTACCAAAGCTGCTTCAGCCACGTCAGCCCCAAGCCAGCCCTGGAGACCCTCTGGGACAGCACGCAGGGTGCAGACAAATCCCTGCTTGCTCTGCTCTGTCTCTAAAGGAGCCAGACAACCTGGGAGCTAAGACCTTCCAGCATGACCCAGGTAAGCCCTAGCTTAAGCACTGAAACACCAGGAAATAAATGAGTCACATTCTGGGGTCAAGCATCACCTAAGGCACCTCACTAGACCCTGGTCCTGGGGAGCCCAGCGCTGGCCTGTGCTTGTGTGAGCATCCCTCTGATTTATTGCTGCAGAGCAAATGCTGACAGAGTGCTTTTGGCAGACAAAAACCCTGGGGAGCTGCAACGGGCACTCAGGGGCAAGGAGGGACTCACCCATCAGCTGTAGCATGCCAGGGCACCCAGGGCACCCGCAGCCCTGGGTCTTTCCCCCACATGCGGCCAGGGGACATGCTCAGCCCACTGGGAGGGGACTGCGGAGAGCTGGAGGCTGGGGTGGATTAGATCTGCTTTGCATTGTTGCACCAAACATCTGGGGACTCGGCGGCTCGTGACAGAGCTGTGTAACGTGGGGAAGCAGCCCGCAGCACTGGCAGGCACTGGTGCTGCCGGCAGCTTGCAGGCAGGGAGGCAATGGGGCCGTGCCCCTAGGAGCATGGGCTGGCTGTGAAGGGGGAAGCCAGGGTTTCTTCTCCCTGTTTTCCCACACGTCTACAATGAATAGGCACAGAAGGCAGCTCTTGTGCTGCAGGAATCAATACCATTCCAGGAGCGGCCTGGGTGCTCCTCCCTGCGCTCCCCGGAACCTGCCCCCAAACGCCAATCCCTGAGCTATCACTAGTGTCTCCTTCCCTTCTCCTTCTCCTTCCCCACCTTGCTTTCCAGCACTCTCAGAGGACGGTGCAGCAGCATGGGGTGGCCGGTGACAGCGCTGGGGATGCAGAGCTTGCTAACCCTGATAGCGTGGCTCCTTCAGGAGTTGGGCGCAATAAGCAAGAGACAACTCTTTGGGGGGATCTGGGTTTTATCCTGACTCGAGGTAGCCCCCATTGGCACCATGTCACAGCCCACTCCATCGTGGCCCATCCTGCCATCATCTCTAGGGGATACCAGGGCACTGTGGCTGGCTCCTGCAGGCAGAGATGCTGCCAGGAGGCGGTTTCTGTCCGGCAGACAGTGCTCGAGGATGTTGTGACTGGAAGGAGCTCCCGATCTCAGCCAGTGTTGGCTGTGGCAGTGCCACTGTGTCGGGTGACAGCCGCTGCCCTGTGGGAAGGAACCCAGCTGCTTTCAATAGACTGTGATTTGAAATGATTCATCAGCGGGATCCACTTGGAGCTGATAAATCTTTCAGGAGCCCTGGCTGAGCTGGGCAGGCTGGGCATCCCCTTGCCTCCCTGCAGCTGCACGGCTCCTCAGAAGCAGCTGGCTGCCCAGAGTGCACACCCAGCCCCACGGGTCCTGCCAGCTCCAACCAGCTGCCAGCAGCACCCCAGGTTTCCTGGCAGCCTGTTTGCTCTACCGCAGCTGGGGATGTTCCCCTGGTGGGCTGGAGTCCAGCCTACTGCCTCCACCCTGCTGAGACCCTTCAGCTGCGGAGCCTTATCCCTGTGCTCCCTTTGCGAGGGACTCCATCATCCCCGACCAAGAAGAGCTGATGGTCCCTGGCTCCATCACAGCACCAGCCAGGTCCCTCCTCTGGCCTCATGTCCCCTCTCCTGGCACTGTGCAGGGCAGTCCCCAGGCTGAGTGCTGGCACTGGTGCATCTCCATGCCAGCCATGGCTCCGGGATACCAGGGGGGACAAGTCAAGCTCGTCCCATGGGACCATGTCCTGCAGGGGGATGGGGGACTGAGGGCAGTCCCCTACCCTGTCCCCAAGCAGGTAGCTAGGGAAAGCGGGGATGGGGACTGCGAGGCAGGAGATGAGCACGGGAGGATCCGGTTACAGGCAGCACGGGGCAGAGAGACAGGCAGAGAACAGCAATGTAGCAAAAAGGGCTTTTAGTGATAATTAATAATTAACATTTCTAATGATGTCCCGGCGACAGGAAGAGTCCAAGTGGGGACCTGGGGGCACTGCGCACGGTGACAGGAGCAGCTGAGGGCCCTGTGGGGACGGGGGAGGCTGTGCAGAGCCAGGGGGTGGGGTGGGAGAGAGCTTCCAGGGCAGGGGTCCCAGGGCAGGGGTCCCAGGGCAGGGGCTGGGCACCCCTGGGACTCCCTGACAGGGCAGCACCCAAGGCCCAGCCTTTGCACCCAGCTGCTGACAAGGGCGCGGTAAGCCCATGATGAAGGGGACTGGAAGACGAGATAAAACACGCCTCAGGGTTGACATGGCCTCTGTGATAACGCCTCGCTGGGGTTTCCCATGCCCAGCAAGCGCCTGAGAGGGGCCTTACTGGCAGGAGGAGAACTAGAGACGGGCTGGT
The DNA here is from genome assembly GCF_034619465.1 of Leptosomus discolor. Lineage (NCBI taxonomy): Eukaryota > Metazoa > Chordata > Aves > Leptosomiformes > Leptosomidae > Leptosomus > Leptosomus discolor. The sequence goes on along the minus strand of NC_141396.1, from coordinate 16,402,510 downwards.
TGGAGACAGTAGCTCATGGGAAGCTGTTGGGATGGGTGTCAATCCCCACATCACTGCCAGCCCCAGCACAAAGAAGCCCCCCAGGCTGGAGGTGTCCAGGCGCCGAAGAGCAGCAGGCTGGCCTGGGGTGCAGGACCAGATCAGGCAGGGGTCCATGGGCAAGGCAAGAGGTCAGGCACTGCAGGACAGTAACAGGGAGGGGACAACAGAGAGGAGAGGGACAGAACAAGCAGCCAGCTGAGTGTGGGAGTCCATTGCTGTGAGCCACCGCATGATTGGCATGCAGTTGTGGGAGAGACAAAAGCAATCCTAGGACGTACTGGGAGAGGCATTTCTGGCGGGGCTGGGGACTTGCTTGCATCCCTGCATGGGCCTCGGGAGACCTGCTTGTGTTGGAGCCAGCCTGGGAGAGGAGCAGAAGCATCGTGGGGCTGCCAGGGGAGGCAGAGCCCAGGAGACCCGTGATGGGAGGCCAGCGGCTCGTGCCCAGCACAGCGCAGGCTGTGGGGGAACAGAGCGCTCACTATAAATACATCAGTGGGGTAAATGCCAGGGAGGAGAAGAGCTATTTCAGCTGAAAGACAATGTTAGCACAGGAATGACTGGGGATAAATTGTCCATGAATACATTTAGGGCGGAAATTAGACCCTCAGAGCAGGGAGGTCCCAGCACAGCCCCTCCAGAAAAGGAAGCAGTGCCAGGTAGGAGCTGGGGTCGGCTCAGCAGTTGAGGGATCCCGCAGCATGCTGCAATGACAACGTGTGCTGCTTTCTATCATCAAAAAGCAGCAAGGGTGGCTGGTGCGTCCTGCCCAGCTGTGTTGGCGGATGCAGCGAGCAGCAGTGCGCAGGGCAGTGTGCGCACTGGGGTGCATGCACATCGCTGCATGCACGTGTGAGTGCAGATGTGTGTGTGGGCACGGGCTGTGTGCCCATTTGGGCAGTGCATTGAGTTCTCACACACCATGTGTGTGCACAGAGAGTGTGTGCAGACAGGGCAGCTGCACACAGACTGTTGCATGTGTGCATGTGGGTACATGTGAGTGTGCTGACTCTGTGTGTGTGTCTGTGTCCTGTGTACCCACCAGGCTGTGTGCAGGTGTCTTGGCCTTTATGATACTCTAGAAAGAGGAATGACAGTCCTGGAGGTTAGTGCCTTGAGTCAGCACTGCTCTGCTCACCTGCACCCAGTTTGTGTTGCACCATCTGGAATTTGCTGGACGAGACAGACTGGGTGCTCCATGAATTCAGCTGATTGTGGGTGAATTCGTGTCCTGCGGAGGGTCTTCCAGCTCCCAGAGCAGTGCTGTCCCTGCAAGGTCCATGGGGGTCACCTGGCACTGCCACCCTAGAGGTTCACCATGGCTAGCTGAAGCACTTGGCACTGCCACCCTAGAGGTTCACCATGGCTGGCTGGAGCACTTGGCACTGCCAGCTAACAGCCCTGTGCCACCACTCTGCTCATTGCAATGCAAGCCAAGGGGAGACTGATCCCCAGGATCCTGCTCCCTTCTACCCAGGGACTTCCCAGGATGGCAGATGAGCCATCAGACACAGGGATGCAGGATGTCAGGGCTGCCGGCTGCAAGAGGGTCCCAAATCCCATGAGGCTGGGTTGGCATGGATGGGGCAAGAACCCCAGGAACAAGGCCCAGGGCAAGCCGGGACACCTCTGCCCTGGGGATAGGAAAGGGGGGTTCTGGTGCGAGGAGGTGGTTGGTGCTCACGCTGGTCCCAGCTCAGCAGAAGAAGAGCTTTCCCCTGCCTGCGTGCAGCCCTCGGCGGAGAGCAGCGGCTCCCTCCCCCCCACAGCATGTCTGGCTGCCGCTCGCTCTAATTTCCTGTGCATTGTCCCCACCACTACCGCCACCGCCACTGCCCCCTGAGCATCCCCCCATATGCTGCACAGCCTGGCTCCCCACACTCTGGCACCCGTGCCCTGCCTCACCACCCTGTGAGTGTCCCCCCGTACATCCCAGCTCGTCTAACTGATGCTCTGCACTCCCCTCTGCAGCTCCTTGCCCCACCGTGCCCCCCGTGCAGGTGTGAGCAGAGGGGTGGGATGGAGACGGCTGGGCCAGGCTTGGCCAGCACAGGGCACAGGGACTGATGCAGGGCTGTGGCTAATGGCCATGGCAGTGGCTATGCTAAGATGCCTGCTGGCTGCTCTCATCCCCCAGAGAAACGTCCCAGCCCATCAGGATGGCAGCATCCACGGGAAGGGCACTGAGGGTCTCTGACAACAGGTATTGGGGAGCACCTGGCAGCCCCATAAGTGGAAAATCACCCTGCTGGGTGCCAGTAGCATGGGCTGGGGGCTGCGGCGTGCAAAGCCCTGTCAGCACATGTGCCCCGCATGCACACAGTGTGTGTGTACCCACAGGGTGTCACGGTGTGAGCACATCCCTGCTGACACGCTGTGTGCACCTGCAGAGCTGCCCGTGCGCACCGTGCTGTGTGTCTAGCTGTGCATGTCGTGTGTGCGTACCTGGGTGCACACACATGTGTACAGGTGCGTGTGAGCAGTGTGCTGGCTTGCCATCAGGCCTGCCTGTGTCTGTCGGTGGGTGTGCACGTGCTCAGTGCCAGGGCCGAGCCCCGGTGTGCTGGCACACTGAGTTTGTGGCCCCGGGGAGCCAGCGTGCCACATACCATTCGCAGTCTTGGCATGCTCGAGCTGGCTTTCTGCCCATGTTTGTGTTCTGTACCTGCCAGTCGCAGGGAGAGCGTTGGGAGCCGACTTGCAGAGTTTGTACTAATAATTACCGAGGTGGTTACTAAATCTGGGATGAGCTAACGACTCAGCAGAGAGGGTGCTTGTCCTGAGCACACACAAGTGTGCAAGGCTGCAGCCAGGCGCTGGAGCCACCAGCAGGCAGAGTGCACCCGCGGCTCTGGGGTACACGAGGACACGTGAGCACAGCATTGCACACATGTGATGGTCACACTGGCCTCCCAGCCCCAGTGGGTTTGCTCAGCATCCCAGCCTCCCCATGGCAACTGCAGAGAGCAGGGATGGTTCCTGCCCCACAGCGGTGCCCCACAGGGGGTTCCCCATGCCTGGACACTGTCATGCTGGCCATGAGGACTCTGCAGCAGGCAGATGTGCAGCAAGCCCAGCGCTCAGCCAGGCACCCTGCGAGAGTGGGTCATCGGAAATGAAATCAAGGGGTACTTGATGGCCATGTGGAAACACCTTTGTGGGAGACAATCACTGGGACTGGAGAGCTCTCAAATCCAGTGGGGAGAGAAGAACCAGGAGCAACAGGCAGAAGCTGTAGCCTGACACGTTCAACTGAGAAATAAGGGGTTTAGCAGGGCAGGTGATTAGCCACTCGAAACAGCCTGAACGGCATGGGCTCCTGCAGTTCCTGATGTCTGCCCGCATTTTCTGGTTCTCCTGCTGTCTCTTCTGGTGGCCACAGCCCCAGGCTCCATGCCGGGGCACCTGCAAATGTGCTCCACTGGGGAGACCTGGTAGCTTTGTGCCCTGGCAGTGCTGTCCCAGTACCTGCCACAGCTGCTTTCTGCATGTGAAGACACACGGATTGCTCTGTGCTCAGTCCCGCAGCAGCCACACAGGAGAAAGACATGTCAGGGAAGGCAGGCTTGAGGGCTAAGTGCGATCCTGCCTTGGGCATCCACTGGCTGCAAGATTTTGGGCAAGTCAGTGCCTTATGCGGCCTGAGACAGGGCCTTTCTGGCAGTTCGGACTGTCTGCCAAGACACAGGCCAGTCCCGGGGTCCCTGCAGGGGGAGGTGGGTGACCCGCAGGGTGATGGCACAGGGAGGGTGCTGAGCCCTCGGGGTGCAGCTGGGTGTTGCCCTACGGGGACTTTCCAGCTCCGCTCCCTTTCCCCCTCTCGTGCCCGCAGTCGCACCGCTCTGTGGGTCAAACCCCCACCGCTCCCCCGCTCGGGAAGCGACGCCCCGCTCATCCCGGAGCCCCCCCCCCCCCCCCTTCCAGCCCCAGCAGTCTCAGTCCCCGGGGCGATGCTCCCCGGCGGGTGTCCCGTCCCTCCCCCCCCCCCCCCCCCCCCGCCCCCGCAGCATCCCGGCCGGAGCTGCCGCTGCGATGGGGACGGTAAATCAGCGCGGCGCAGCCCCACCTCCGCGCTCTCCATTGGCAGCGGCGCCCCTCACCCCGCTCATTGGCGCTGCCGCCGCCGCCCGGCCCTACATAAGGCGCCGCTCGGCCGGACCGGCCCCGTCGGAAGCCGGGGAGCGGCGGAGCCGGAGCCGGGCGGTGCGGGGCGGTGCGGTGCGCCGGGCGCTGCGGGATGCGCTCCCCCTTCCGCCGCCGCGGGGGCACCGGGCAGCCCCCTTGGCCCGTGAGTAGGGGATGGTTTGCTGCTCCGTGAAGTTTCCCGCGGACTCCAGGGAGGGGTGGGGAGGGTGGTGGCTTACAACTCCGGCACGGTCACCGGCCCGGAGAGAAGTTGGTGGCGGGTGGAGCGGGACCGCGGGCATGGAGGCTGCCCCCGCAGCGCGGAGGGGATGCGGGGTGGCAAGGAGGAAGGAACGGGGTTGAAGGATGGGATGGGGACGGGGATGAAAAGGTGATGGGCCGGGAAGGACTGGGCTCAGGAGGATGGAGCAGTGATGGGCTGGGACTGGGGGAGCACTGGTGGGGGCATTAGGGTGGTGAGAAACAAGAGACAGCTCCTCTTTCTAGGGCCACTTGTGCTTGGTCGTGGCTGAGCCCATGGAGGGTCTGGGGGCTACAGGGAGATGGGTCCAGCTGTGCAACTGCCTGTGTGGGAAGGGGCTGTCTGTGTGCTGGTGAGTCTGAGCCCCCCAAGGACCTGGTGTCCCTTTGGGCTGAGCTCAGAGGCTAAGGTGACTGCTCGTCTCCACACTGCATTAGCTGCTGCTGGCCAAGCCCCAGCATGCCAGGTCCAGCACTGAGGAGTCCTGCATGGGAGGGGACAGGACAGGTGGCAGCTGGGGGCTTTGGGCCTGTCAGAAGCGTCCAGGGTGGGATGAATGCACAGGCCGGGGTCTGCAAGAGGGGTGTGGGAGGGAGCAGCACTGAACCTATGGCAGCAGCGAGCAGCTGGGTCAGTGGGACCAGGGTTCACGGGCTTTGGCTGAAGCAGAAGCCCTGCAGGGGCTGGGCTGCTTGGGCCTGAGGTGCTGTGGAGGGGACAGTGCTGGCATCCCTGGGTCAGCAGGAAAGGGGCTCCTGGGTCTGCGGGACATCTCCTGTCTCTCCTCTGCCCTGGCGGGTACAGCTGTGGCAGCCTGGGAATGACAAGAATGGGAATATGATGTTACTGGGGCACACACAGCATGATGTCGTGGGGTGCTGTGTTGTCACAGCTCTGGGGTGCCTTTGGGGTGTGATGAGGCCCCTACTGCATGATGTCGTACAATGTCGTAGCGGTGTTGGAGGTGACTGCGGCCCGGGATGGGATGTCACTGCAGTGGTGGAGCATGACATCACTGGGGTGCGTGGTGTGGTGGGCAGCAATGTCATGGTGGCATGCAGGATGAGGTGGTTGCACAGAGACCCAGCTCCTACACTCCCCATGATGTGGGCCAAGCACTAGGGATGTGCATGTGGGTACATGAGGAACCCTGGGGACAGCATCTCCCCACCTGTGGTGAGGGGTCTGGGGCACAACCCTCTGCCTGCCCCACAGCTCCCTTCCGAACCCCGTCCCACCCTCCCCGCAGGGCATTGCCAGCCACAGACATGTGTGGGGACAGAGGAGCTTGCAGGCTGCATCCCTGCCATGGGACCAGCACCCTGTCCCTGTGCTGCATGGCTGCACCCAGCGTTGGTGCCTGCGGCACACCCTGCCTTGCTCCCATCCTTCCGCTGCCTCTACCCCTGCCTGGAACCTTGGCTTTGTGTCACCAGGCTTAGCCATGCTGAGCAGGCACCGTGGGGTGACCGCAGCTCCTGGGGTGACCTTGCCACCAGATGCCACAACACAAAGCCAGGATATGGCTCTGCTGGGACAAGACAGGCTGAGCTCTGTGCTGTGTACAAGGAGGACCCCATAGCCTCAAAGCTCAGGTGGAGCTTCATGCTGGGGCCTCGCTGCTATCAGCAGCATGCTGGGAACCAAGAGGCCTTTTCCCTCCACCACACAGAGCCTGAGCCTCCCTCCCTCCCCCTTCCAAAAATGGCCAGGCTCCTGGCTGTGCTTCCCTTCCCTGTGGCACCAAGCACCGGATCTGCTGGGAAAAGCCTTTTGTCTCCAATCAGGAACATTGTTTCCTCCTGGAAAGGCTCCATCCAGCCTGGAGGAATTTCGACTGCAGCTGGATGGGGGTGGAGGGGGACCTGGGGAACCGGCCAAGCTGTGGTGAGTGGGAGCTGGAGGCGGGGGCAGAGCAGGGAGAGCCCTGGCTGTGGTCTGGGGACAGCCACCCATCTCCTGGCTGTAGCCAGGGGTGAGAGGGCACTACCCTGCGTCAGCAGGGGGCTCGCATGGCAGCCCTCCACCAGTATGTCCGCATGTGGGTGGCTTTCCCCCATGCTTACTTTAATGAGCTCAGAGTGCGGCTGTGTCAAAGGCTCCCTCCCCTCACTGCCTGGCACTGCAAAGTGACACCCAGGGACTGTCCCATCCCTGCACAACCAAATGAACCCCTGTCCACATCATATGTGCCTTGCATGGGGCACATGTACCAGGGAAAGACCAAGGCTCCTGCCCCTGGAGAGCTGCTTCAGACAGGGTGATGGGCACAATGCCCCAAGTCTGGGTGGGCGGTGGAGAGAAGTGTCAGAGGGAGTCTGGCTTCACCTGGGTCTGTGGGGGGATGTGGGTCAGGCCAGGGAGGGAATGGGAGCAGTACAGAGTACAGCGTGATACGCACATCCACACATTCATCCTTGCAGCTGGGATTGGTGAAGGAAGGGGTGCAGTGGGACTCTGGGCAATGGAGCTCAAGATTTCCTTTGCAGCTGGAGGACAGCCCATTCCTGCCCAGCCAGGTGGGCCTGGAAGCTATGTGGCAGGGGAATCCTGGCTGGCAGGGTCCACAGTGTACAGCAAGGCCATTCACATCTGTCCCACTGCCAGTGCTGATGGGGGGGTGGTGTCCTGATCCTGGCTGGGGGAGCCAGCCTTGCCCGGGGGAATGGCACAGTCACATGGAGCACTGTCCTCCATGTTGGTGGCCGGGTATGCAAGCTATCCCTCCAGTCTTCGAGAGCGGGACAGACTGGTTTTTCTCCCAGCTGGAGCACTGGCATGTATGTTCACACCCATGGCCCAGGGATGCACAGCTCGCTGCTGGGCTTTTCCCTCTGGAGGTGATTGCCTGGCATGGGGTGAGGGCTGGCTGTCCTGAATGCCACCTTGCCCATCACCCATGCTACAGCCAGGTCAGAGCGAGCTCCAAAATCTCTGCAGCCTTGCCAGCAGTGCTGGCAGACACTGTCCTCCGCAGTCCAGGTTAATTGAGCCTCTCCTCCCAGTCTCCTGTTCTTCCAGCATCTCCTTCCCGCAGCCACATCCCTGTGCAGAAACCTTCCTTGGCCAGCCTGAGATGTGCTCATCCCACAGAGACCCTGGGTCGCACAGTGCCAGCAGGGTGGGGAACCTGAGGCATACACGAGTCATCTGGCAGACTATCCCCATGTTCTTCCCGTGGCCTTCCCCAGCTCTGGAAGACCAGCTGGACAGGGGACTAACTCCCCAGCCCAGTGACCGCCTGCTTCCTCTAGCCCTGCCAAGGGAGCAGTGATTGGCATCATGACTTGACAGGATCTTGAGTGCCAGTGGCTCCTCAGGGCAGGGCGAGCTGGGGCTGAGCCCAGCTTCGTCAGCACCCCACAGCCCTCCTGCTGCCTCTCCAGTCCCTCCCATGGGACAGCCTCCCAAGGTCCTGCTCCTGCTCAGTCTCAGCTCCCAGCTTGCTGGGGTACGGTCGTGTCCCAAGGAAGCCCTGAGGTGAGCTGCAGCTGGGAGGATCTGTGCATGGGGATGCTGGACCTCTGGCAGTGCCCAAGGGTCGAGGGACTGGCGGGGTGGCACAGGCTGGGGTGGGTGACAAGGGCCAGAAAGAGATAATCTCCCATGCAATGGGGGTGGGGATGTTTGAACATCATGGAGCAGGGTCTCCTCCTGGAGCTGATGGGCTGCAGGTCTCTCCCAGGTGCCCAGGATGCTGGTGCTGTGTCTGCTGTCCCTGGCCTGGCTCAGCGAGGGCTCACAGCGCAGTGAGCCCATGTTCTCAGCTGTCACCCACCGCCTCCTCCCACCCGACTATGACAGCAACCCCACGCAGCTCAACTACGGCGTGGCCGTCACCGACCTGGATGCTGATGGTGACTTCGAGATTGTGGTGGCAGGGTGAGTGGTGCACCCAGTGCCTTGGCAACAGTGGGACCTGGTGGCCCTGCAGGGCCAGGAGCTCCTCGCTCCTCCATGAGCATGTGGCTGGCTGGAGGGTTGTGCACAAGGGTGGTGGGGGTGGGGGTCTGCATGCATCCACTCACGTGTGCGTGCACCCACATGGGTGTTGATGCCAGCCGGGCACCTGCGTGGGGCCACGTGGGTGCTCCCATCCTGGCCCTGAGGCCAGGTCCCCCCTTTATGGGGTGGTGGCAGCTGCCCAGCGGCTGGGGTCCACCCCGCAGTGCAGAGCCAGCATGTCCCCAAGCAGGCTCAGCTCCGCTGACAGGACTCAGCGCTTTCCGGAGATTCGGTTAATTGGCTGGAGGTTTTTTATAGCCCTTTATTGGAGTGATGGCTCGGAAGGGCTGGCAGGAGCCGGGGAGGCAGGGAGCTGTGCACTGTGCTGAGTGTGGCTGGACACGGAGCAGCTGCTGCCAGCGGGTCCAGCCCCAGCCGGGGGCAGTGGGGACCACAGCATGGGCTCTGCGTGTGTGTGCTGGCATGGCAGTGAGCCACCGGTGCAGCGTCTCAGTGCACACACCACCGTGCTCACCCCCGAGGGAGGCTTGCACACACAGGTGTGCTCACTTGGAGGGGACCCCTCACCCCTGCAGAGCCCATCTCGGGGGGCTGCATGAGCCAGGGCACCACAGTGGCAGGCAGACTCGAGCCCTGCCACCGCCCCAAGCATCACCGTGGGGCATCAAACCATAGGCAGCACCGGGGACCCCCAGAGTGGCCCAGGTTGCCACTCCCAGCTGGGCTGAGCCAAGCAGCCAGCCGAGGTTTTGTAAGCAGCCATGCTGCCCGTTGTATAACTTGTTTACTGGTGCCCAGGGCAGGAGCGGGCAGGGAGCCTGTGGGGTGCAGCGTGCTGAGAGGATTTGCCTTGCATGCCAGTTTCCTTGCCCTGGGAAAGGGCTGCAAGCAGGGACCTGTCTCCATCCTGCCCCAGTGGCCACCCAGCCCCTGCACTGGCGTTGCCTCAGGGTACCCAGGCCAGGTAGACATGGGATGCCTGACATGTGCCCTCCCCATCAACAGCCGGGAGGCAGCCCTGTGTTTGGGTGCTGAGGACATCCCAGGTCCTTGGCCTCCGTGGACCACCAGGTCTCTGCTGTGCCTATCGTGGAGAAAACCTGGTCTCACACGCAGTGTCACTCCAGGGATGGGATGGGGGCTGTCCCCAAGTCTTGGGGAGCCATCACCCCTGCTCACACCCACAGGTACAATGGCCCCAACCTGGTGCTCAAGTATGACAAGGCACGAGGGCGGCTGGTGAACGTGGCAGAGGACGAGCAGGACTCCCCATACTACGCGCTGCGGGACCGGCAGGGCAATGCCATCGGCGTGACGGCCTGTGACATTGACGGGGATGGCCGTGAGGAGATCTACTTCCTCAACACCAACAACGCCTTCTCTGGTGAGCCCCGCTGGCGGCTGTGCCCCGAGAGCGGGGGGAGCTCCCGGCACGGCCGCCCGTGACCTTTGGTGTGTGAGGGATGTGTGCGAGCTGGAGTTAATTTCTCAGTTGAGTGGCTCCATTGATTGATGGCAGCGCGGGTGGGATGCCGAGCCCAGCCAGCCACCAAGTCAGCACTTCCAGCTGCCCACCGCCCTCCCGGCAGCACCCCGAGCAGAAAGGCAGCTTCCCCACCACCCCTGGGGCAGTTCTGCCACAGGGACCCTTTGCTGCAAATCCCAGCTGTGCCCTGCCCCTCCATGCTCCCCCATGCCATAGCTCCCCTGTGCCTGCTGGACCAAGCCAGGTCTAATCCTGCCCTGCCAGTGCTGGCCCCAGCTCTTGGGATGTCTGTTGTGAGGAGGAGACCGGTGTGCCCCAGCCCAGCACTGGGCATCTCCGGAGCTCAGTGGGTCGGTGCTTCAGCCCAGCTCTGCCCCATGTCCCTGTCCCACAACCCTGACCTCCAGGCAGCAGCTCTGTCTTCCTGACGCTCCTAATTACCCAGGCTGGCGGTGGCTGCCGGTACACCTCTCCCTAAATCAGGGTCTGCCATCAGCACTGTCATGGGCAGCGTGGCTCACTGCCTGTGCCTGGCACCGGATCGATTTTTTTTTTTTTTTTTTTTTTACCTTCCTGGGGATGATCTACAGGGCTGCGCCCCATTAGGACACATTTTACCTTAATGAGTTGATTCTTCCATGTGTCTCCTGGCGGCCCTTAAGGGTCATAGGGGCTCTTGCAGCGGCAGCCTGGCCCTGTGGCCCTGCTGGGGACAAAGCAGAGGTTTGGGATGCTCTGGGAAAAGGGTACCTCTCCCACAGCCTCCCCTTGCTGCAGGGTACCCTCCTCAGGAAGAGGCGGGATGCTGCAGCCCCTTGACCTGTTCCTCCCTGCCAGGCATGGCCACCTACACAGACAAACTCTTCAAGCTCCGCAATGGGCGCTGGGAGGACCTCCTGAGCGATGAGGTGAACCGGGATGTGGCCAGCCGCTTCGCCGGGCGCTCCGTCGCCTGTGTGGACAGGACGGTGAGCAGGCAGGGCTTGGTGGGCAGTGGGCATCTCTACTCCCTGTCCACCCCCTGTGCCCCTCCAGCCCTCCCCTGCAGGGTCCCAGGGGACTTCTCCCCTTTTCTGGGCACCAGCCCCACCCCACTCCCCACTGGGGCTGGGGGTGCCTCCCAGCAGCCCATGACTGTCAGGGCTGGCAGCCCCCCCAGCCATGGGGACTGTGGGCACCTGTCCACACAGTTGCTGCCAGCTGATAAACGTGCCTGTCAAGGTGATTCATGTTCCTGTCACCTGCTCTTTCTTCTTCCCCCTCCTCCAGCGGTTTGTTTCCAAATGATTATCACTAAATCAGGGTCCAGCTGCTGCACAGGACAAGGCGGGTGGTGGGGATGGAGGGGATCTGGCACACTGGGAATGCTGGGGCGGGGGCGACAGGGTGCTCTGTGCCGGCACCATGAGCCTGGGGACCACAGAGCTCCTGGAGGCAATGGGGCACATCCCCACTCCTGGGATGCTTTTCACCATGGGGCTTTGCAGAGCTCTTGCTCAGCACGTGGTAGCAGTGCCTGGTCCTGTGGAGCCATGAGAGCATCCAGCCCCACGGCAGGGATCCTGTGGTCCCCGTGGAGATGGGTTTTGGGCGGGTGGGTGCTGAGGAGGTGCTGCCGGCTGCAGGGCTCCGGCAGGTACTCCATCTACATCGCCAACTACGCCAGCGGCAACGTGGGTCCCCATGCCCTGATCGAGATGGACGTGGCTGCCAGTGACCCTGCCCGTGGCGTTGTGGTGCTGGTGGATGTGGCCGCCCAGGCTGGGGTCAGCAAGTACACAGGTACCTGGCTGCTACCGTCCCGTGGTGGGGACAGGGCACTGCTGGGCACAGCGAGCGTGGGACCCCGCTGCGGGCAGGGCAGTGCGGTCAGTGGCCCACGCTACGCGTTAGGCTGCCTGACTGCCCCATCTAGTGGCAACCCCACGGCCCGTGGAAGGGACCAGGGCCACGGGATGCCCACCTGGCAGGACCCCCATGCCCACCATCACCTGGGCTGATCCCTCCAGAGCCCGCAACCTCTGCAGGGCAGGCAGCGTGGCCTGGAGACGCGGGCGCATGAGCAGGGCAGCGGAGAGCGTGACAGCCTGCGCCCCATGCTGCCCCACCACCGCGGGGACCACTGCTGTGCCCCTTCTCCCCAGCGGTAAATTGTCACTAATTAGGAGTGTTGTCACCATGGTGATGGCAGTGATTAGGGTTGGGAGTGACACAAGCAGCTGCCAGGCCCAATTATCTCCTGACGAGAGGGATTGAAGGCGGGGAGGTGGGCAAGGAGGGAACAACGGGAGTCCTGAAAGCACAGGGTGGGCAGCACTGGGGGGGCATGAACTCCTCTGGGGCAGGGCGCCAGCTGTCTCCTCACCCCCAGGCTGCTGTCCCCAGGGGGCCGTGGGGTGGCCGTGGGCCCCATCCTGAGCGACAGCGCCTCTGACATATTCTGCGGTAACGAGAACAGCCCCAATTTCCTCTTCCACAACTGGGGGGACGGGACGTACCGGGATGTGGCGGCTGCTGTGGGTAAGTAGGAAGATCTGGGGGGAGCACCCAGGTGTTGGGGATTGCAGGGCAGGGCTGGCTCTGCCTGTTTCTGCCTGGATGGGCTGGTTGAGTGCAAGGTGGGGGGACAGCCTTGGGTACCCAGAGCCCCACTGACCACTGGGGGTGGCTGAGGCACACGAGAACACCACCAGCGCAGGGATGCAGCCCTGCGTGGGGACAACCCAGCTGGGGACCATGGGGCACATCTGGGGGAGACAAAGGCAGGGAGGTGGTCCTGTTTCCCCCCCATCCCCTTGCGGCTCCCCAGGGTTGGATGACCCCTACCAGCATGGACGTGGCGTGGCACTGGCTGACTTCAACCGCGATGGCCGGGTGGACATTGTCTACGGCAACTGGAACGGGCCGCATCGCCTCTACCTGCAGAGTGGGGCCCCCGGGCGCGTCCGATTCCGGGTGAGGGCTGAGGCTGGGACACACCCCCCACTGTGAGCTTTGCCACTGAGCCTCCTTGGCCAGAGGGCTGGCTTCACTCTGATTTGGCTTTGAGTCCCAGTTCCCAGCAAGAAGGAGACCCAAAGTGCCAAAGCGGGACTTGGTGTCCTGCTCCCCATACCCATTGTCACCCCATTCCCACCCCTCGCAGGACATCGCCACCCCCAAATTCTCCATGCCATCCCCTGTCCGCACCGTCATTGCAGCTGACTTCGACAACGACCAGGAGCTGGAGGTTTTCTTCAACAACATCGCCTACCGTGGCTCCTCTGCCAACCGCCTATTCCGGTAGGTGTCGGGCGGGTACTGGGAGGCTGGGGCAGCCTGTACCCCGCTCTGGGGGGCTGAGCCATCCTCATGGCACAGGAAGGCTCACAGGGCTCCTCTCCAGCAGTGCCACCGCTTGGGCTCAGCTAATAAAAGGGACCGTGACTGAACCCTTCCCAGTGTCATTACCAGCTGCTGCAATCGTGCCTGCAGCAGCCCCCGGGGTCCCCGGCACCGCTGATTAGCAGCCGCATGGAAGCTTGTTCATGGCTCCTGTTAATTGCGGGGGGGTCAATTCCTCATTACCGTTGTGTGGCACCTCCTCACCTGGCATGTGGGGCAATGGGAGCTGATTGTTCACTGAGTGCCAGCACGCATGGGTGGGTGGAGAGCAGTGGTGTAGGGTCTCCGGTCCCAGAGGGATGCAGCACTGTTTGGAGGTGGTGTTGTTGCTCTGTAGTTCAGACCTACGAGAGCTAGACTCCCCTGACATCCCTGTATGGAGTGGGGACATGAGGTGCTAACAGGCAGGGGTCACCCATCTGCCCTGCCTAGCCACCGGGGCTGTCCCCGTTCTACCACGCTGCTGTGGGAGGGGACAGGCTCTTCCCGGAAAAGTGCTGGGGACCGCAGGGACTGGCACTAATGCCCTGTCTGCACTTGGCAGGCTTATCCGCAGGGAGCACTCGGACCCCATTGTGGAAGAGCTGAATCCGGGGGATGCGCTGGAGCCCGAGGGACGGGGCACAGGTGGGTCCCCCTCAGCCCTGGCAGTAGGGGCCCACGCCAGGGGTGTGCCACAGCACCGCCTGGCACCCTCTATGCCTGGGGATGCCACATGCCTGGCTGAGTCACCTGCCTGGTCCCCACCAGCATCCTGGATCAGCCCCGTGCTTTCTCCCTGCACCCATACCCAGCTAAGAGTGCCATCTCTGGTTGTCCCTCAGTGCTTTGCTCTTGTGGGATTCCTCCCCGGGTCCCTGCTGTTCAAAGCCAACTTCTGCATTTGGGAGGGGGCTAGGCAGCCTCCTGTGTCCCACAGCCCCCCAGGGACTGCCTGTCCCCTCCACTGCCCAAGGAGCTGACGCACCTGACTGCAGGGTGCCACCCATACAGGGACCCTTACCCCTGCACTCGGGGTCACCCCATCTTCCCTATTGCCCCTGGATTGCCAGGAGTGCTGCTGCTGCCTGTGGGAGCCCAGGGACATGTGGGGATGGGCTCCAAGCATGACGTGATCCTGTCCTTGCAGGGGGTGCAGTGACAGATTTTGATAGTGATGGGATGCTGGACCTCATTCTGTCCCATGGTGAGTCCATGGCACAGCCGATCTCCATCTTCAAGGGCACCCAGGTGGGTCAAGCAGGGGGTCCTTGTGTTGTCCCAGCCCTTCTGACCCTCCTTGCTTAGCCTCCCTCCTCCCTTCTCCCTTGCAGGGTACCAGCAACAACTGGCTGCGCATCATCCCCCGCACCCGCTTTGGGGCCTTTGCACGGGGGGCCAAAGTGGTGCTGTTCACGCGGCGCAGTGGGGCCCACCTGCGCATCATTGATGGCGGATCGGGGTACCTCTGCGAGATGGAGCCCGTGGCGCACTTTGGACTGGGTGAGCTGAGGGGATGAAAGGGGCTGCCTCACCCTCAGCCTTCCCCAGCAACCCCCTGGGCAGGGGCCACCTCTGCTGCCCCGGTGGCCTTGCAGCATAGTGGTCATCCATGCCAATCGCTCTGGGCATGGTGGGCTCCAGGGAAGGCTGTGGGCAGGGTGCCCAGCCGCTGCGGCTGTGCTGCAAGGGGCAACTGCCCCCTTCCCCACCCTCTGCCTGCTGCTTTGCCCTGGCACCAGGGCTTTTGCTGCAAGGGGAGGCTTTGCCCCTGCATCCCTACCACCCCCCTGGCCTCCTTTCAGCCCCTGCCCACCCCGGAGACCCCCCCTCTGATGGGCTGCCCGCCCACAGGGCATGATGAAGCCAGCAGTCTGGAGGTGACCTGGCCGGATGGCCGTGTCGTGGCACGAGCCGTGGCCAGCAGTGAGACCAACTCTGTCCTGGAGGTCCCCTACCCCCTGGACATGGAGGACCCACTCATCCATGGACCTCTGGAGGTGAGGGCCAGGTGTGGGTGCAGAGTGGGAGGCTTTGGGAGCAGGAATCAGGGGTTGGGCTCTGCTGGCTTGTTTGCTGCCAGGGCTGATTCCTCCCCATCCCAGCGCTCTCTGCTTCTCCCCAAATGCAGTGTGGGCAGGGATTCTCCCAGCACGAGAATGGACGCTGTGTAGGTGAGTGGCTGCTGGGGGCACAGGCATGCCTGCACCTGGGATGCTGTAGCATGGCCCTGTGGGGACCACGAGGGCAGCACCCTGCTACAGGGAGCTGGGCACGCAGGCAGGGCTGATGCATGGCTCAGTGTGGGGTACGGCTGCCTGCCCAGCACGTGGCCTGGGAATGGGGGCAGCAGCATGGCTCTTGGGGGAGACTGTGGTGTCACGGGGAGGGGGGAGAGCACTGTGCCAGGGGCAGGAGGCGCCTGGTATGCAGCAGGCATTGTGCTAAAGCCACAAGCAATGGAGGGGCAGCAGGTTTGAGGCAGGGTGGCCATGGCCATGCCGTGAGCCTCCTGGGCAAAGGCGTGGCTTGTGCATGGCCACCTCTGAGAGGGTCAGCCAGCATGCACAGGCACAACTGGAGGGGCCGTGGCCAGCAGCCCCAAGCTCCCAGCCCAGCCATCTCACAGAGAGACCCCTCTGCTTGCAGATATGGACGAGTGCACTGAGTTCCCCTTTGTCTGCCCCCGGGACAAGCCCGTCTGCATCAACACCTACGGCGGGTACCGCTGCCGCAGCAACAAGCGCTGCAGCCGGGGCTTTGAGCCCAATGAGGACGGCACAGCTTGCGTGGGTGAGTGATGGCTGGAATGCCCTGACCCCATGCCACTGCAGCCTGGCCAAGCCAGTGGTCAGCAGCCCCAAAGCACCACCTTGGGATGCTTTTGCACCCCTGCAAAAGGCCTGGCTGCATCCAGCAACCTGCTGGGTGGCCGCCCAGCCACTTCCACCTTGGCTCTGTAGCTGTTTGTCCTGCACCTCCCGCTGAGCTGCTACTGACTCCCCTTCTCTTTCTCTCTCTTTTTCTCTCTTGCTCCTTCTCTCCTTCTCTGTGCAGCTCAAGTGGCCTTTTTTGGGGGATACCCCTCCACTGGGAGCTGGCCCGGGCCCCCTCACAGTGCCCTTCTCCCTCTAGTCCTCGGACTCTGCCTTTGCCTCTATGCACTTTAACCCCTGCCCGTAACACGCCAGAGCAGCCTTGGCAGAAGGACCGGCCGGCCTCTGCCTGCCTCTCTTTTTCTCTCTCTCTCTTTCTCTCCATGTCAAACCTCCCTGGAAGTGCTGGCTGTGCCCTACCAGGGTGGCCCGCAGTGGCACGGGCATGGAGCCTGGCTGCCCCTTGCACCGTGTCTGGGAAAGCAGCATCCCTTCACCGGCACCTCCCCACCCCAGCGCTGCTCCTGCCACGCTGGCACCTCCTGGGTGGTCGCTTGCTCCGTCGCCTCGATACCGTATCATGTGCCTGCTGGTTTGGCCTGCGACGTGTGTGCTTCGCCTGCCCCCTCCTCAGTGACAGGGACCCCCCTCCCTAGCCCTGGCAGAGGAGGGTCCCCCCAGCCCTGCAGGGGAAGGACCCTCCTGGTCTGTTTTTTAACGTATTGACCCCACTGTTTGGAGTCGGACCCTGCTCAGTCTTCCAGCCCCTCTCCCAGAGAAACCCCCCCCAATAAACTATATCCTGTCTATTAGCCCAGCCTGCTGAGCTGTGCAGGGCAGGGCTGTGCCCATGTTTCTGCCCCCCCTGCTCTGGGGCTTCATGGGGAGGGGGTTCAGGGGTAAGGAGCACCCCCAGAATCCCACAGCTCTCCCTAGGAGCTAGCTTGACCGTGCACAGTAGCCCTGGGCAGCTCTGCCCCTGCCCATCCCTGCTCCCAGTCCTGGGAGCACAGCTAGATGTGCAGCACTGGTGGGGCTGGGGTACAGCAGGGAGTCCTGCCTGCACCCCAACAACAGGGCCAGGCTGCCTTCCCCCTGCGTGCTGTAACCCTGTGCCGCTCTCTTCCCCATGACCAGACATCGACGAGTGTGCCCAGGGCTTGCACAACTGCAGCCAGATCTGCACCAACACCCCTGGGGCACATGCCTGCCACTGCCACCCGGGCTTCCGTCCCCTTGATCCCGCTGCCAGCCAGTGCCTGGGTGAGTACCTGCAGGCAGCGGGGCTGGCAGCCCGCAATGCCCACCTACCTGCCTCTGCCAGGTGCAGCTGTGCTCCCCTGGGAGCAGGGATGCTGGTTCCTGGGGTGCCCTGTTGTGCTCACAGTCCTGGTCCAGGCCAACCCAAAATGTGGGGGGTGGGATGGACAGACTATGGCTGTGCAGGAATTGATGGAGTGAGGAGGCATCTACTACCCAGCAGCCTTGGGGACAAGTAGCAACAAGACCACAGGCTGCACGGCTGCAGGCTTTGGAGATGCCTTCGTGTCCCAGCTTCACCCAGCCCCAGAGCTGCCTCTCCCATGTCTCCTGCATCCCCTGCCAGACGACCCCTGTACCCTTGGTGCAGCCCTGACCCTCTCCCCTTCTCTTCCAGACATAGATGAGTGCAAATCACAGCCTGGCCCCTGTGACCATATCTGCCACAACAGCTATGGCTCCTTCCACTGCCACTGCCGCCATGGCTTCTCCTTGGGTGCGGGTGGGCGCTGCCAGCGCAACTAGCCTGCCCCAGCACAGCCCTGTGCCCCCTGCATGCCCCCAGCCCCGTGCTGGTTACACCCAGTGCCAACTGAATAAACCCATTCCTGCAACAGTTTCCCTGTGGGTCCCTGTCATGGGGGCCACGTGATGGCTACTGTCCCCATCCCATCCCCCCATGGGCTGCCCCAACCCCCCTCATCTCCCCCACACTCACCTCCTTGTGGGGCTCTGGGCACCCCCATGTTCTCGGGAATGCTCTGTGTCCCCCAGCATCGCCCTGCTCCCCCCTTCAATACAAGACACAGGGCAGGCAGTGGGGGATGAAGCACGGGGTTTATTGAGGAAGGTCTCCATGCAGGGGGGCCCCAGCGGGAACGGTGGGGCAAGGGCCACCCTGCACCCACACCATGACTGAGCCAAAGGGAGTCCTGCAGGGCAGGGTCCTCCCTCCAGGACCCTGGGAGAGCGATGCTGGCTTGGTTCAGCCCTGAACCCCGGCAGGGACTCTTCTCCTCGGGGTGCTGGATGTCACAGGGACCCTCCTATTTCCCCTCCATCTGACCCTGGCCCATGAACCTCCACACCTTGCAGCTGGGCCCAGGTGCCCCTCGGGGTCCCCACCACAAGTCAGGCTGAGAACTGGGGTGCTGGCAGCAGATGCATGCAGGACATGTGGGCAGGGGAAGGCCCATCAGGAGAGGAAGGGGCCTGGTGGAGCTGCTCCACCGGGCATCCTCCTTGCCTTGGGGCAGGGAACTGGGGCAGAGCAGGCAGGGGGGGTGCCTGGAGCCAGGTGTGGGCAGGCTCTACTGGAACTGGGGCAGGGAGCCTGGCTCACACATGCCACAGTTCAGCCTCCACTGTGCTGAGCCATGCATGAGCCCGGGGCATGTGGCACAAGGGCAGGAGCCTGCCCAGCACTCTACCTTTCTGCTCTGGGCATGAGGCTTGGGGCTGGGGAGCTTTATGGGTCTGGCTGGGGATGGCACTGGCTCAGGCAAGGAGCAGAAGCAAGTGCCCCGTGTCGTGAGCAGTGCTGAAGGATGCTGCTGGCGAGGGTACTGCTGCCAGATGGGTGAGGGCATCTGGCCAGGGCTAGGGAGCAACATGGGCAGCGCTTGGGGTGAAGCTGGGGCGAATGCATGGCACCATCATACAGATGAAGCGGCACCGGGGCTCTACTAGGCACCCTGGGCATCAGGCACACAGCAGCTGAGTCCACCCCAGAGTATGAAGAGCAGGACGCCCCAGGGAGGGGGTGGAGCAAGAGCTGACAGTGCCCATGGGCATGGGCATAAGCGTGTCCCCCACCTTTGCACTGCCTAGGGCTTTGCTGGTCCCGCTGCTCCTCGATGCATGGCACGAAGGGCACTGCCAGCTGGGGGTGCCCAGGGCAGGGCAAGCTCCTTCGCTTGGGGCAGCAGCACCGAGCACCCGGAGGGCTGCAGGAGCCCCTTGGCACCCGTTTGGCTCAGTGGGAAGCACCTGGGACACCCCAGCACCAGCGCCTGCCAGCAGTGGGTCTGAGCAGGGGCAGAGCCGCTGCAAGAAGCACAGAGCAGAGGAGGGTGGGCAGCCTCTCTGAGCAGCCCCTGGCCTCTCCCTCCCACCCACCCTGGGCTCAGAAGCGGGTGCTCTGGTAGTGCAGCCTGCGGAGCTCGGAGAGGCCAATATCCCGGCAGTACGAGTCCCTGCAGGGACTCCCTGCCAGTCACCGGCCCCCCGCCCCACCTCCTCCACCACCGCTGCTGCTGCTGGAGCTGCCGCTGCTGGAGCTGCCGCTGCTGCACCGGTCCTCGTAGATGGAGATCTCGATCTGGGCCCTGCTAAGGATCATTGGTGAGACGGTCTAACCCAACTGCCCAGCACCCACTCCTGGTGTCCCCCCACCCCTCGCCCTTGTCATCCCCCCAGCACCCGCTGCCCAGAGGATACAACCCTCATGCCACGCTCCAGGGGGTCAGTGAGCAGCAGCCCCCGTGGCGCATAGATCTTCTCGTTCTGCTCCTGGATGTACTTGGAGATCTTCTTCAGGACCTGCCGGCAGACAGAGGGACACTCAGGGCCTGCCAGCACTGCTGCCTGCTCCAGCCTCCAGCCACCCTTCTCCCTGTGCCATCCCTGTGCCCACTGCCAGGCCTGAGGCCATGCCTGTCCCTGAGCACTCCCCTGGACCTCAGCACCTTCTCATAGTGTGTTTCCATGCAGAGGAAGATGAAGTAGGCGGTGGCACAGGCCAGGCACCCCTCCAGGTATGAGCTTCCCCCAATCTTCTCCGCCTCAGCGTAGAAGCCATTAAGGGTTTTCACGGTTTCCTCGAAGAGCTGCCGCTCAATCTAGAGCAGAAATCGGGGTGAAGAGGAATCTGGCCAGAGGCTGATGCCCTGCACTGCCCTGTCCCCATCTGCAAGGGCACTTGGGGAGCACTTAACCCTCTCCTCCCTGGCCAGCTGATGACTCAGGTCTCTGGCCTTTGCCCACCTCCCACCCATGCCAAGACCTGCTGAGCCTGCAGCCCTCCACCAGAACCTGCTGGTCCCCAGGAGCACCCCAGCCCTTGCAAACCAGGCAAGGCAGCTGTGATCACATGCACTCAGCAGCATCAGCTGCTCCAAGGCCATACAACACCCTGTGGGGACCCCATGCCTTCAGACCGCTCTCCCTCCTGTGACATAGGGCACCCCCCAACCTGTCGGCCTGCCAGGCTCCCTACCCGGCTCTCCAGCTCAGGGGGGAACTTTGTCTGGAACTGGCACGTAGTCCCGTCGCTGTAATCCCGCTGCACGAAGACCTTGGTGGCCAGGGACGCGCTGCGGCGCAGCTCCTGCAGGCTGTGCACCTGGGGGGCAGAGGGGTGAGCCGGGGGGGGGGGGGGGGGCAGGGCCGTGGGGTGCTGGGCATCCCCGCTGGGGGGCTTGGGACCTGGGGAGCACCACCATTCCCCCGGTGTCACGAGCTGCAGGCTCACACACCCCGGGGCAGGGAGCCCCCAGCACGGTCTGTGTCATGGTGTGAGCACAGCTCCGCTCTGGAGGTGCGAGGCCAGGGGTGAAGGGAGGATGGTGGCGAGGGGAGGATGCCGCGGCAGCCCCCTCCCAGCTCACAGCGTGGGCGAGTGGATGTGCTGCCTGCCCCGGGCTGGTGCCCGGCCTCGCTTGCACCGGCTGCTGTGTGCGTGGGGGTGTGTGTCCCAGTGGACTACGGCCCGGAGAGGGGACAGTCCCCCTGTCCCCAGCAGCGCTCCAGCACACCGCCACCCCAGCACCTGCCAGGCGGGAGGAGGGAAGCGAGCGGAGCAGGAGCAGGAGCAGGAGCAGGAGCAGGGGGCCGGGCAGCGGGTCTGCAGCAGCAGCAGCGCAGCGGGCGGGCAGGCTGCGGCGGGGCTCCACAAAAGGGATCGGCAGCCCCAGCGGCAGGCGCTCAGCCCAGCCCCGCCAGCCCTGGCACCCCCCGGGGTACGAAGGCTCCGCGATCTGGGCTGTGGGGCAGCTGTGGGGGGGCTGCAGAGAAGGGTGGAGGGACCAGGTTGTGCCAAGGACGGGTGTCAGACTCCTCCCTGCGCTTCCCCTTGTGTGACATGGGGCCACTGCCTGCTGTGTGCCCCACAGACCCTCTGCCCCTGTCCCGACTCCCATCCACGGCACCTGGGAGACGGACCCCCAGCCCCACAGCCACCCCTCCTCCCGGGGCACCCCACCCCAGACCCAAGCTGCTCCCTCCAACAAGGGCACACTGCACTACCCCCCCCAGGCACCCCACATACACACTGGCCTTTCTGTACACACAGACCATGCACCCCTCCCAGCCCCACACTACCCCCCCCCCCCCGCGCACCCCACGCGGACCCCAGCCCCACGCTGCCCTCTCATTCCAGCGTACCCCCCGCAGACCCCTTCCCCCCGCGCCCAGCCAGCCGATGGCGGCGGGCAGGGGAGGGCAGAGCAGGGGGGGCGCTCCGCCGCAGCCCGGCCCCGGGAGGTGCCCGCTGCCGGGGTGGCCCCCGCCGTGCCGCCGCTCACCCACCTCCGTGGCCATGGCGCGGCGTGCGCCCGGGCCGGGCTGGGCTGTGCCGGGGGGGTGGGGTGCGGCGGAACCGCCGCCGTCACCGGGGCCGTGCCGAGCCGAGCGGGGGGAACCGGCGCTGTCCGCGGTGCTGCTGTGCCGAGCGGCGGAGGCGGGCCCGGCCGCCCCGTGTGCGCAGCCGCCCGGCCCTCCACGGCCCGCCCCGAGGCGGCGGGGATGGGCGCCCGCCGCTACCGGCACGGAGCCCCTGGAGGACGCGGCCCTGTTGCTTGGGACGGTGGTACCGGGGTCCGGCTGCCCCGGGGCTGGCCCCAGTGGGGGGGCTGCGAGATGGGGGGGCTGCTGCTGTAGGTCCCGGGGGTTCGGGTACCGGGGCCCGGCTGCCGGGGGGATGCGGCTGGAGGTCTTTTGGGGGGGACCTGGCTGCCGAGGGGGTGCCGCTGGAGGTAACCGGGGGCCGTGGGGCTGGCCCAGTGGGGCTGTGGGGGGCCGATCGTGGGGCCGGCAGCCCGCCGTGCCAAGGGGCCTCGTCTGAAGCTGTTTGTTTGCGAAGGATATGCAGCTGGCGCTGG
Organism: Leptosomus discolor; assembly: GCF_034619465.1. Classification (NCBI taxonomy): domain Eukaryota; kingdom Metazoa; phylum Chordata; class Aves; order Leptosomiformes; family Leptosomidae; genus Leptosomus; species Leptosomus discolor. Next base: position 16,380,031 of record NC_141396.1, on the reverse strand, counting down.
GCTCTGGAGCAGGCGCTGCGGTGGCAGCGCGGGCAGACATCAAAGAGGAGAGCTAACGAATTCCCTGTTATCTCTGCCCACTGACAGCTCAATTAGAGCCGGAGAAATGCCAAACGGGGGAGCAGAGGCTCTCCCGAGAGGCGAAGGAGGGGGTGCTCACAGCGGGGGCCGTGGCGAGGCGGCAGGGAGGCGGTGGCTGGGCACAGGGCCTTCGGCAGGCGGGAGAGCAGCCAGCCCTTCCCTCCACACCTGGGCCATGCTGAAGGCAGCGTGGGGCCCTGCCAGCGCGTCTGCTCGGGCTGCCGCCACGGCACAGCCGGCTGCCTGCGGCACAGGGCCCCTGGCGAAACAGGGGCAGCTTCGTCTGACTCCCGCTCCCTGCCCTGAGCACCAGCTCAGGCTTCGGGCAGAGCAAATAGAGGCAGAGTCCTGGGGTGGCTGGCGGGCAGCCCCTGTAGTGTGGCAGGGTTTGTGACCAAGGGACCTGTGCAGGCGGGGACCCGAGTCAGAGGGCTCATCTCCCCTACAAACACAAAGCTACGGATCCCATAGCTTTTGGGGGGGAAACTGCTGCTGTCGTGCAGAGCAGCCCTGCCAGCCCGCACCCCAGAGCAGCGGGGTACACCCTGCCCAGATGGCGTGGTTCACCCACCCGAGGAGGGGTGAACTCTCCCATGCACATGCACACCTGCCTGCACACAGACACAGGCATTCACACATGCACTCAGATGCCCGCATCTGCCTGCACCCCCCAGGCACCCCCCAGCACACACACACCCAAGCATGTCCCCAGATGCCCCCAAATCCAGGCCTTGTGTCCCAGCTCCCTCCTTTGCTGTGTGTCCCTGCTACATGCTGCATGTCCCTGCTACGTCAAGGCTCGCCTGCCCACTATGCAGCCCCTGCTAGTTGTCATGGCAATGCTGCGCCTGCCAGGAGATGACATTTGCTCTCCCACGCCACAGCAAGGGGCCTAGAGTAGCCAGGGGGGCCCAACTGTCCCTGCTGCCCCAGTCTCTGCCCATCTGCCTGCACCCTGTGGTGCTGCCCCAAGGATGTCTCTTCTCTGGCTGCACCAACCCAGCCCAGGTACTGGTCCCTCGGGTCTGGGCTCCAGATGTCTCACAAGACATGGACCCACTGTCTGCAGGACCAGGGCACGTGTCAAGGAGTGTTCTTTAGTGGGACATCTTCACCCCATCATGGGGAGCTTCCTTCTGCCAGCCATACTACCCAGGAGCGAGGCTTTGTCCAGTGGCAGGCAGACACGGGCAGCCTGGACCTGCCCCACAGACCCTGGCCTTGCCTGTGGTGCCCACAGCCTCCATCTCCGGAGCCCACTGGGACCTGCTGCCCCCTCATGCAGCATGCACCACCGTGGGCTTTCTAGTTTTAGCCAGATCCTGCTGGTTTCCATGCAGAGGGGACAGGCTGCTGCCATGCCATGCCATGCCATGCCATGCCGTGGCTCCCAGAAAGGCAGGGAGGTGGACAGAGGGGCTGGCACAGATGACAGGATCCTAGGCAGCAGGAGCAGCAGGGGCTTGGGACAGCCCAAAAGCGCTCTGTGGCCCTGCTACACCCTCAGCCCCTGGCACTGTGCAGGGGGCTGGCAGGGTGCCTGCAGCAACAGGGCTCTGGCCCTTCTGCTCCATCTGCTGAGCCCCGAGGGGCTATTTTTAGGCTGCCTGGCAGTGGGGGTGGGCACTGCATACACGGCTGCTGCCAGAGCTACCTTTACTCCCCTGCCTGGGTCCTCCCCTGAACCTGGAGTGAGGGGGCTCTGACCTGTCCTGCAGACAGACCCCGCAGACATTCCTTTGCCCCTGGCTCTGGCTGACCGCCCAGAGCCCCTGCCCCGGCCCCACAGGACAGGTGTGGGGCACGCTTAGGACCCCTACAGCCAGTGTGCCTGTGCCTATCACACTGCAGCAGCCGTGTCCCAGCAGTGCCCCTGGTCCAGCCCCTGCACTTGGCTCCCAGGCCAGGACCAGGGGGTGTCCTCAGCGTGTCCCTGTGTGCACAGTGCTGCACCCCTTCCTGGCACCCCAACCCTCCCTGCAGTCCCAGCGCAGTGGCTGAGGGCCATGGAGGACAACTGGAGCCCTGCAACCAGCCTGGGACCAACCCCTGGGGCCCCATCCTGCACCCGCTGCGTGCCGAGACCCCTCCCCAGACTGTCAGGGCTCTCAGTGGCTCCAGCTCTGCTTCAAAGGGGCCATGGCAGGGCCAGGCCGTGGCACCTACTTGACATAGTGCTGGGGGCAGGGGGGAGTGCTTTGATTAATGCGGGGGGAGAGCATGAGCTCACAGCCCCAGTGAGGACAACGGTGACATTTGGGAGGCATGCAGAGACAGCGAGGCAGGGTGATTAGCTGATAACCTTTCCTGGGAGACACCAGGTGTATGCACCAGTATGGAGGGGGGCACGTCCCCCACAATGGCAGCCGCTGGAAAACAGTTCCAAGTGCCCCAGCCTGCCCCTTCGTGCAGGACATGGAGACGGGGGCCCACCAGCCCTACAGACTGTTGCACCCTGAGGATGAGCACCCCGAGGATGAGCACCCCTCTGTGGCATCCCCAGCACCACCACATCCAGCTGTATCCAACCCAATGAGTGGTACCAGGACCCTGTTGCACTGGGAGCCCCACAGAGGGTGAGGGCAGCCCCTCAGCACACCCCACAGGACTGCACAGGGGGACACACAGCATCCTCCTGCAAACAGGCGAGCAGAGGGGGATGCAGTTTTGGAGCAAGGTGCCAAGGTCCAGCTTCAGCGAAACTGTCAGCTGGGAGCTGGGGCTGTGCTGGGAGCAGACACGGGTGGGTTTTCCCACCTCCCCAGCGGGGTGAGGGTGGCGAGCAGCACTGCAGAGGGGGTCCACATGTCCCCATGCATGGTGCCATGCTGTGAGGCAAAGGGGCTCTTCCCCAGAGGCATCCCCACACGGGACGTGCCCCCTCCCTGCCCCGCAGAGGGGAGCCGGGGTTCAGGGTCCAGGGAGGGTTGCCAGGAGCAAACAGGGGGTCTGTGTGCAGGGTGGTGGGAGACGGGGAGGGCCAGGAGCTGCCGAGGGGGCTGAGAGGTGTCCAGGGCGGCCTCGGCCTCGCAGCTGGGCTGGGAGCTGTGCCAGCCGCATTCCTGGGGCTGTTGGGTGAGCAGGAGCATGTGTGGGCGCAGGGCAAGTGCATGGCCACTGCTGCTCCTCCACCACTGCCCACCCCACCGGTCCCACACCCACGGGCCGGCTCGGTCCCACAGTGCCCCCAGCCATGCCCCAACCTCCCTCCACCACTCCCAGGCAGGGCCACCCCCATGGAACCGTGCTGCCAGCTCTGCATCTTGCGACCCCCTCCACACTCTGCTGGGAGCTGCCAGACGCCCCGGGATGCCTCCCTGCACGGCCAGCCCCAGCATGCTTTCCCCTCCTGAGAGGGCTGCAGCCCATGCCCAGCACTGATGGAGCCAGGAGTCCCAGGAGCCTGGGGTGGGGCTGTGATAAGGAGGACGAGAGGATGGGGAGGGAGCCCACCCAGGCCACTCAGCCCACCCAGGCCCAGGGGATGCATCTCTGCCCACAGAAACAAGGTTGGCAGCACCCAAAGCTGCGGCAGGAGAGGGAGCAGGGACACGACTTGGGAGGACGGAAAGAGGCAGCCAGGACCCTGTTCAGCATCTCATTTCCCAGGAGCCTCCTGCTCCCCTGGCTCAGATCTGCTCCATGCTACAACCAGGCACAGGTCCCTGGGGAGGGCCTGGAGTGGTGAGGGGGCACCCCCAGGGGATGTCCTCTTACCATGCCAGCCTGGCTGGCTGTCCCCGAGGTCCCCACCGTGGAGGGTGCAGCACCCATGGCCCCGCTTCTGGTCTCGCTGCCGTGGAAGGTGACACAGACGGTGGCACAGGCAGCTCCCTGGAGTGACAGGAGCAAGTGTCAGTCCCCCAGCTAGCTGTGTGGGCTCAGGATGGGAACTGGGCACTGGAGCAGCCTGCGCAGACAGGACACAGGGAAGGGTGCCAGCTCTAGCTGTCCTGAGGCCACCCCCTTGCCCTAGGTACAGCCCAGATCTACGTCCTCTGGGACATCCCAGGTGGGAAAGCGTTAAGGAAGCAATGGGGCTGAAGCAGGTACCCCCCCCCAGACCCCTAAGAGGAACAGTCTTAGCTCAGGGACAAGGGGACAAGTCTGCCAGGACACCTGGCGGGGTGGGAGCAGGGGATGGACATCCGTCTCCGGGGGCCAGCCCTGCTCCCCCCAGATGGCCATGTTGCCAGGAGGTGACTCAGTGGCTCTAATGGAGGCATCACGACAGACAGAGGGGGAGGCCAGGCCAGCTGGCAGGAAGCCCCTCACCAGCCACCTCACCTTCATGTGGTGGGGTGCCAGCTGGGTGCTCAGCACCCACAGCACCTTCCTGGGAGGGACCGTGGGTGATGGGGGCTGGGTGCTCGACCAGTCTGGGGGATAGGGCAGGCTGAGAGCCAGGAACCAGTCCGTGGCCAAGAGCAGGACAGCACCAGTGCCATGGGGACAGCCCCGGGATGCCGCATACCCACTGGGCAGGGTGTGCTCAGCATCCCACACACTGGCAGCTCCACCCCACACACTCAGGCTCCCTGTGCCTTCACCTCCCCACTCCGGCTCCTAGGCCTCACCAGCCCCTTCCCAGCCCAGCTCCCATGGCAATTACACCCTCCCCTGTCCCATCCATCATGGATTAGCTATTTTCTATCAGCATTTATCTCCAGGCAATCTCACTCCTGCTGTGACAGCCTGATGCTTCCAGCACCCTCCCTTCTGCTACCGGGCAGCCGTGATAAAGGGACGCTCTATCTTATCGTGCTCCCCAGCAGTTACACATTAATGATGCCATCTCTGGGGCTTGGCCGGGGCAGGATGAGATCAGTCCACCCTTGGGCCAGCACTAAGCATCACTGGGTGATGGGTGCTAAGCCCAGGACATAGGGCATTGGCAGGGCAGGCAGGCAAGTGTAGGTTGTGTGAGTGAGGTTCCCAGCATGGCCCCAAACGCACATAGATCCCACCAGGGCTGGGGGGACAGTCCCTGCCCCCAACCAAGGGCAAAGGGCAGCTGCTATCACTGCCTGCACCGGGCTGTTTGCTCTGTCGCCCATTAACAGAGCTGCCTTATCCGGCGGGCAGGGGCCAGAGGTGGCCCAGAGCCCGTTGGCCAGGCAAGGGCATCGATTGTGGAAAGGGGAGGGGGTGCCCCAGATAACCCCTGCAGACAAATGGGTTTCTAATGGGGTCTTAAGCCTTGCACCTCCCAGCCTAGCCCATCTCCAAGGGGATGGGAGAATGTGGCCCCAGCAGTACTCTCACCCCACTCGGGCTCCAGCTCTGCCCAGGCACCGGACACCGTCAGAGCCTGGGTGCGTGCCCTTTGCTGGGAGGTGTAACCCCAGCCACACCTGTGCCCAGCAGACCGTGGGCTGCCCGAGGTGCATACTGGCAGGGCCACCCACAAGGAATAAGGACCCCCATGCCCATGGCATTGATGCCACACATGGCGCCTGGCACATGGGTACACCAGCTGCCCCCAGCGCTGCAGCATTAGCCTCTGGGGTGTCCTGCTCCTCCATCCCCTGCATCCCAAGCACCCCCAAACCCATACCCCATGGGGCATAGGAGACCATGGGTGGGGCGGGCATAGGGTATGAACCAGGGCCCCGTGTCCCATGCCAGGGCATGCCTCTGGGATGCCAGGCAGGACGGGAGCAGAGGGGCTGGTGGATAACGGGGGCACCTTGCACCCACAACACACCCCACGGGGCAGGCGAGCCGGCCCTTCCAGGGGGCACCACCCCAGGCGCCCACAGAGCCGGGCTGGGCTGAGGGTGCTGCGCGCCGGGGTTCCCCGGGAGGGCGAGGGGCACGCAGCGCCGGGCACCCACCCGGCTGCCCGAGGCGGGAGGGGTGGCCGGCGGGGCAGGCTGGCGTGGGGCCGGGGGCCCGGGGGGGCCCGGCAGCCGGAGCAGATTGGCTGCCGGCGAGGCCTCCCCGGGGGTTCCTTAGAAAGGGCGGCGAGCGTGGGAGGCGCCAAGGGAGCAGGCAGCGCTCCCAGCCGCGCTCCCGTCCCGCTCGGCCGGCGGCGGCAGGCGGGCGGCGGCGATGCCGCGGGCGGGCGGCCCCCCGGTGGCCCGGAGCACGGTGCTGCTGGCCCTGGCGCTGGCGCTGGCGGGGTCCCCGGGCGGCGGGCAGCACTACGACTACTACGGCTGGCAGCCCGAGAACCAGCCCCACGGGCGCTTTTACGGGCGGGAGCCGCAGTGCCTCGACATCCCGCCCGACATGCAGCTCTGTCGCGACGTGGGCTACAAGCGCATGCGGCTGCCCAACCTGCTGGAGCATGAGACCATGGCCGAGGCCAAGCAGCAGGCGGGCAGCTGGGTGCCCCTGCTCGCCAAGCAGTGCCACACCGACACCCAGCTCTTTCTCTGCTCCCTCTTCGCTCCCGTCTGCCTCGACCGGCCCGTCTACCCCTGCCGCTCCCTCTGCGAGGTGGTGCGTGACTCCTGTGCCCCCGTCATGGAGTCCTACGGCTTCCCCTGGCCCGAGATGCTGCACTGTGGCAAGTTCCCCTCCGACCATGAGCTCTGCATCGCCGTCCAGTTTGGGAACAGCAAGGCTACCCCGCCACCAGGTAAGCAGGAAGGGCACCGTGATGGGATGGGGACGCATGCAGGGCACCTGCCATCAGCGTGTCCACACGCAGCCAGGGACTCGCATGCAGGGTCCCCCTTCAGACCCCTGCACCCCCCAAAGCAGAGCCCGGGGTGCCGGCACCAGCCAAGGACCTTCTGGCTGCAGCAGGGCACAAGCAGGCACAGTACCAGCAGCATCAGCTGCTTTGGCTGGACACCTCTTGCTGCCCAGGGGGGGCCAGGCACCCAGCTGCCTGCACAGAGCTGCCCCAGAGCAGGGGAGAGCAGAGCGGCCAAGGGAGCAGTGCTGGGGGTGAACATGGCATGAGGTGGGAACCACTGGGGGACCCCTCTCCGCCCACTGGGTCCCATCCCAGCAGCAAAGAGCATCTTGCATCCTGCACTGCGGGTCTCGGCCCCACGGTGCTGTCAAAGGGTGGCTGTCCCCTCAGGCAGGGGAGGGGACATCACCCAAATGCAGCCCAGGGTCAGGATCAGGGCTGTGACCCCTTCAGGCTGGGGCCACCCTTGCTTCTGCTGCTGTGTCCCAAAGTGTCAGCATCTGGACAGAGGGTGTCCCCATACTCCATCCCCTCCTGGGGAGTGCTGGGACGCTGGCCAGCAAGGCACTCTGTGCCACCCCTGCATCACCCCTGCACAGCTCTGAGGAGGAGAGGAGCTGCCGGGGGTCTGCCGGCACGTCTCTGCAGAGCTGTCACGGGTGACAGGCATCATGAACAGGGAGCTGTGACTGTGGCTGGTCTCTCACCATAGTGTCCAAGATCTGCACCCAGTGCGAGATGGAGCACAAGGCGGATGGCATGATGGAGCAGATGTGCTCCAGTGACTTCGGTGAGTGCTGGGGTCTGCTTCCCACGCCCCCTGAACAAGGGTCTGCTTTCCCCAGCTCTGAGAAGTGAGGTAGGGGTTGGCCGGAGGGCATGGTTGTACAGGGACAGCCCCATGGGAGACCCCCTGAGCCACTCCTTTGTGCACCATGTGCATGGGATGGGTGCACCACACATTGGTGGGGAGAACAGGCAGAATGGGACATTTGGGAGGGTCACTGGGGGCCTCTGCTGAACCCCCCCAAAAGCCCCTTCCCCTCCCCACACAGTAACTTTCCCAGAGACTACTCTTCTAGGTCCCACCCCAGGGACAGGCTACACCCTGTCTTGCACAGTCACCTGTCCCAGACCCTCCCAGCAGTGCCCCACAGCAGTGCCCCACAGCAGTCCCCCCTGCCAACCGTGCCCCATGGCTGCCTCACACAGTGGTGAAGATGCGCATCAAGGAGATGACGGAGGAGAATGGGGAGCGGCGGCTGGTGGCTGCCCAGAAGAAGAAAGTGCTGAAGCTGGGCCCGCTCAAGCGCAAGGACACCAAAAAGATGGTGCTGCACATGAGGAACGCGGGCACCTGCCCCTGCCCCCAGCTTGACAGCCTCAGCGGCAGCTTCCTGGTGATGGGCCGCAAGGTGGGCGGCCGCCTGCTCCTCCTTGCCATCTACCCCTGGCAGAAGCACAACAAGGAGATGAAGTTCGCTGTCAAGTTCATGTTCTCCTACCCCTGCCCCCTCTATCACCCCCTGCTCTACGGGGCCGGGCAGCACTAGGGCTCTGTCCACCCTGCCCTGTCCCAGCATTCCTGCACTGGCCCAATGCTGCACCCCTGGCACCCCCAGCTGCACCTCTGGTTGAATCCCAGGACACTGGCTCTGCTCCCCTCAGACCCTTAGCTGTGTCCCAGGACCCTGCTCTGCATGCTCAGGATTCCCAGCTGCATTAATGGGAGCCTTGGTCCACAGCCAGGACCCCTGCTCCCTCTGAGAGCCCTGCTCTGCACGCCTAGGACCCTTGTTCTGCTCCCGGGACCCCTGCCCACACCCAAGAGCTTAGGCTGCACCCAGGACCCTTGCTCTGCATGCTTGTGAGCCCTGGTCTGCGCCAGGGACCCTCGGCTGCTCCCAAGCCCCCTTGCCAGCACCCCAGGGACCCTTGCTTGCACTTAGGATCCCTGCTTGGCCCTTCTGGGACCCCTTGGCCACACCTGAGACCCCTACCCTGCACCCCTGTGTCCCCTGCCCAGCTCCCTGATGACATAGCCCAGACGCTGAGCCTCCCCAAATCCATACTCCAGCCCACCAAAGCATCCCATGCCCTCATTTGAGGTCACCCCCCAGCCCTGGATTACCCCACCTTTGAAGGGACCCACCCCAGCCAAGGCAGGTCCCTCCTGCCCCACTGGCCCCCTCAAGACCAAGTGCCCAGAGCAGCACAGCTCCTGCCTGGGCTCCCCCACCCTTCCCATTCCACATGGCTCAGTGGGGAGTGGGGGGCCCACCTCCAAGCCCCCCAGACCCGCCCTGCTGCATCCCTCACACACACACCTTGCCCATCCACACCACAGTAAATTATTCTGTCTTGGAGAACCCTGTGTCTGGCTCCGTGTGGTTCATGGGCAACTGCCCCATGGGGCTCCCTCAGGGATCCCAGGAAGGATGGGAGGGGGCTCCTGGTCCTACCCATTGAGTGGGGCAGGCTGGGGAAGCGGGGTCACACTGGGCTCCAGATCTAGCCCTGTTCCGGGTGCTGTTCCCAGAGCCCAAGGCTGGGCAGCCCAGCCAAGCCAAGGGATGAGGTTCCCAGTGGTCACAAGCATCACTGGAACCCCAGGCATCGCCACCACTTCAGGGAGGGTGGCAAGATGAGGAGGATGGGGGCATCACTGCTGCTGGAGCCCTCACAGCTGGGTCTGAGGGTGTTTGCCAGAGAGGTTTCTCCCTCTGTCATGCCTGGGGGACAGATCCACGGGCTGAGAGTTGGAGACACATGTGAGGAGCCTGATACTGAGCATAGCAGGGGGCAGATCCTGGACAAGGCAGTGTCCATCCCTGGGCACCCCACATCTGCACCACCCAAAAGCCCTGTCTGCAGCTCCCAGCCACCCCTGCTCAGCTGCCAGACCTCCCACTCCACAACCTCCAGCCTCCTCCCAAAAGGTTCCGCAGGGCCACCCACCTGCACGAGTCCGGATACCCCCAGCAGCACTGGGACCAGGGCAGCCCTCAGCCTGGCCCCTCTGATGGCAGAGTGCTGCCGCTCAGCTCACCTCCCCCAGTGCCCCCAGAGTAGGGGCTGCCTCTGCCCCAGCAGCCCCCCAGTTCCAGTAGGCAAGGGGGGGGCATCTCACCTGCTCCAGTCCCACTCCAGGTCTATTTACCCAGCACGTTCTTGCACCCACCCGTCCCACCAGGTGAGGGAGGCACGAAGGCGGCCGCCAGGATATTTAGTATTTACCCAGCGCCTGGCCGCCCGACCCTGCGGCTTCTCACCGGAGCTGGCCCCGCCGCAGAGCAGCCTCCCGAGACAAGAGGGGAATTGAGGCTGCGGGACGTCTGCACGCCCCCTCCTCCCAACTGAGAAGGCACCTGCCCCGTGCCAGGGTGATCCCCAATCCCCAGGGCCTCAGCCCCCTGGCCACCCCCAGCGCCCCAAAGTACACCCACATCCTGCTCCAGCTGGGGGGGACGTGCCCGTGCTCCACAGCTGGCCAGGGACGTGGGGCAGCCAGCCCTCGCCACAGCCTTACACCGGGGGCAGGCAGTTACTGCCCTCACCCTCCACCCTGGCCAATTTAGGAAAAAAAAAAAAAGGAAAAAACTCAAATATTGTTAGAAGGTATGTTCAGAGTGAGGCTGCTGAGCATGCTGCCATAGGAATAAACATCGTCAATTACGTCATTTTACTGCAAAACTTAAAAGTGCGCAAATAAAACCCCACCTCCAGCTGCCCAAGTTTATCTGTAGCCCTCTGTATTTTGTGTCATTAGCATCTTTCCAGGGAGGGTTTAGACACACACGGCCACGGCACTCATCACTCCAAGTGTTTTCTCTAGAAAGACAAATAACTCTTCTCTGCCTCCCACCATCAGCCGCCTGAGCTCTACAGCTCAACAACCCCAGCCCCTCGCAGACAGGTACTCACCCCATTGCAGATATACCCCCACCCACAAACATGACCCCATAGCTTTTGGGGTGCTACACAGCCCCCTCCCCAATGTTACAGCTGCTCCACTGCCCCCAGTAACTGCCATGCCCTCCGCACACCAGCCCCCACACACACCCTGGCCTTGGAGTACACCCAGCACAACTCAGACACCCTCGTCATCACTGACGAGTCCGGCTTTTCCCCAAATTTCCATAGGGCACAGCTTGAGAAAGGGGTTTATAAGCCCACGGCTGAGAGGAGGGCTCAGGCTGCCCGCAGGGCTGCTCCATGCAAGCTCTCACTCTGGTGGGGTGCACAATCAGCAGCGAGATGTGGGCACCGGGCAATGCCAGCCCAAGAGCACCAGACCCCCCAGCCTGGGGGAGCTGCAGCTGGCTGGCGGGGACCCAGACCTTGGCCGTTCCCAGCTGCACAGCAGCCTGGGTCACATTCCTGGGATAGCTGGGAGCTTTGCTGTTCATGAAGGGAAAGGTCACCCTTGTGCGGGCAGGCAGCTGCCAGGACCACCGCCTGGGTAGGGCAGGAGAAGGAGCAGCCCCAGGAGGCAGAGAGGAAGCCCAGCAGCTCCTGCCAGAGCTGAGCTGCTCCCTGGCTCCAGCCCAGCAGAATCCAGCCCTGGCACGGCCAAGAAGGGGCAGCTGCTCACAGCTCTGAGCAAGGGGCAAACAAGGCCACAGCACGACAGAAGATGGAAATCCCAGTAAGCAAGGAGAGCTGGTGGCAGACACACACCATTTCTCCGTGACCACCTGCAGGACCAAGGCCACAGAGGTGCCAGGGTGACCTGGGACTGGGACAGCTTTCACAGGGGCAAGACAAGAGCCAGCTGAGGACAAGAGATTTATTGGTCATTCTCTATATACTTATATATTAATCTGTAGTACAAAGCAGCAGTCACTAAGCGCACAGAGCAGCACCAACTCATGTCTTGTCTCAGGCTACAGCTGGAAACTCGGCCACACAGCCCAGCCCAAGCTTTCCCTTTTGTCCCCTCTGCACTACAGTCAAATATGGGGGAGAACGGGGACTAAACCTGCAGGCAGTGAGGCCGAGGAGCACAGGAGCGACTAGCAGGGTCTCAGCTGAGCCAGGACCAAAGACCATATCTCCTAGGGACGTTGGTAGAGCTCTGACTTGATCCCAAAAAATACAGTCACCTAGCACCATGCTAGGAAAGGTAGTGACAGAGCCCTGAGGTTGTTCTGCCCCACCCAGCAGGTGAAGGTAGGGCCATAAGTGGGAAGGATGGCTTCTCCAGCACTCAGACAGTCCAGAGAGCCTGGGCAAGTACACGGCAGGGCACAGTGAGTGCCAGGGAGCACCCAGGGCTTGGAGCCGCTGCAGGGATGGGGGCACAGCCACGGGCAATGCTCTGCCGCGGGGACCCAACTTGTGTGGCAGATGTTGCGTGGCAAGGGGGGCTGGTCTTCCCCCAGCCCGGCAGTGTCAGGAGAAGCAGTGAGCACAAGCATCCTCTGGCAGGGCGATGCCACGCTGGGAACGAAGCAGCCCAGGCTCCCAGCTGCAAGAGCACCCGCTGTCCTGGGTGTCAGGCAGGGCAGAACCCAGGAGCTGGCTGGGCCTGTTTCAGTCACTTGATGAGCACCTGGTTGCACAGAGCACACACAAACACCGTCTCCCTCTGAGCCTCTGGGGCTGGAAAGGAAAGCAGGTGTCAGAGATGCTCCCCTTCCCCACCACGAGCTAGGGGCCCCAGCTAGGGAGCTGCTCCGAGAGCTGCAAACGCATCACTGCTCTGTGCCAAGCCAGGCTGTGCTGGGCAGGTCCTGTCTATCCTCCCCACCAAGGCTGGGGCAAATTCCTTCAGCAGGCAGCACACCTGGAGCTCTGCCCTCCTCCACCTTTCCACTCACCTGTGGCTCCCATCACAGCCTTGGGGACTTTGAAGGAACAACACCTGGAGCAGAAGCTGTTCCCACAGTTGCTGCAGCTCCGCTGTGGAGAGAGATGGAGGTGAGACACTACTCTGGGCCCACTCCCAGCCCTCCCCAGCAAACTCCAGTGCCAGAGCACTGCTAACAGAATTCCCTTCTGAAGGAGAGCAGGTGCAAGCCCTGAGCCCAGACAACAACACCAGAGGGATCATCTGCCAACACCACCTGGACAAAGCACCCAGGCCTAACACTGGAACTGCATTCAACTATGCCCTAACATCACAGGCAGCCTGTGCCCAGGCTGAGAAAACACCAGGAGCACAGGCCCCAGGAGTTTTAAGGACACTATATTACTTCCTATGCTGTAACCTTCGAGGGACTCAAGCTCCAGAGAGTCCCAGACACGTATCAGACTAACCCAGGAGTTAGGGGTGGGGGCCACGAGTCTGGAGAAGGGGAGGCACCAGGATGACAGCAATGTGAGGCTGGAGAGGACAAGAGATACATCCTTCCCAGAACTGCCCAGGGGACTGTACACCAAGCACCAGATAAGACAACAGGGGTGGCCTTTGCTCCTCTAGTTCCCACAAGCAGACCCACACTCTGCTTCACCAGAAAGCTCTAAGGCCACAGCAAATGGGCAAACCAGGGCACAGAGCAGGTGCTTTCTACACCAGCATATGCTGGTTTGGCCTGAGGCAGCTTCCAAAGGAGCAAACAGACCAAGGCTTCACAGCACAAAGGATGCCTGGCATCATTAGGCAAGTGACAACACCCAGCACTTAGCTGAGGTCATCTGCTGCCAGGCTGTGACCGAGGCCAGCCACTTGAGCTGCCAGGGAAAGCCAGGGCAAGCCAGACACACGCAACACCTCTGCCCCAGGTGCAGGCAGCAAGGTGGGGCAGAAGCTGAAGACTCACCCTCTTCTTGAGCACAGAGAAGGTGGCTGCACAGCCCATGCAGTTCCCTGGAAGAAAGAGAGCAGAGGTCAAGCAGGGCTCCACTGCCTGGGACTGTGAGAAGTACAGGAAAGCCCACGGCTGTTGTGAAGGCTCGGAGACAACATTGCTGCACTTTCTCATCCTTGCCCTTCCCAGGAGGGCTGGGAACATCCTCCCATTGGAGGGAGGAGGTCATTGGAGATGTCAGCACAGCCCTTGCAGGTGCCATACCACTCTGTCCACTCCTAGTGTGGTGGTCACCACAGCCCCCGCCCTGCTGAGCTCCCCCAAAGAGCACCTGCTCCCAGCCTTACCGAAGTTGTTGCTGGGGTAGCGCTTGCGCAGGCGCTCCGTCAGACGGGACACCTTGCTGCGGATCACCTCGTTTTTGCTCATAAAACCGTTGTCCGGGAGGCTGAGGTCAAAATCTGCTGAGCACTGAGAGCTCTCGTCATCCTCCTGCAGAGAGCAGAGCAAGCTGAGCATGGAGGAGGGGCTGGGGGCACACTGGGGAGCTGCAGGGCAGCCCACCCCAGAGACAGGCACCCAGCAAGCAGGATGCTCCACTTGGCATCACCACAAGCCACCAGCAAGCCAGGCAAAGGCTGCCAGCTCCAGCTGGAAGGAGATGCCCCTCTTGCACACCTTGGCATGGCACTACTTACCATGACCAGCAGCTGGTTCTCCTTCTCCCGCAGCATGGGACAGAGAGGAGAGGCAGTATAGATGGAGTCAGAGGTGCCCAGCCTCATAGCCACCCTCCCTGAGCACCCAGCTTGCCCACCAAGGCCCTCCCCGCTGCAGACAACTGCCCTGAAGACAGAGCCCATCCCCACCAGCCTCAAACCTCAATAGCATCTTTGAACTCTTCATCAGGCTCTGCCTCCTCCGCCTCCTCCACGCTGCCAGGGGTAAGGTCCTGCAAGAGAGTCACAGAGCTAGTCCTGCTGTACCCCCCTCCCCTGTCCAAAGGTGGGCCCACACCTCTGCAACAGGTTTCAGGATGAAGGATCAGGCCACCAGCACCTCCATGAGAAGACAGGAGTCCCAGAAAGTGAGGTGAGGCCCTTCCTCCCCAGACTGCACCCTTACATGCAGCAAAAGTACTGAGCCAAGCCCCCAGCGCAGCAGGGCAGCGCCCCAGTAACTCAAGAGGAGCTCACAGGCTTCCAGCAAAGCTGGGAGCTGGAAGGAGTTTGTGGGGTAGAGGGACACAGGCACAGTCAGACCAAATGGCTGACACTGCAGCTCCTAGCCCACAACTGCCAGCCCTGCCCCTATCTCACCTCTGTGCTGGTGGGTGTGGGGGTCCGATCCAGGGGGGCAGCAGCTGGCAGGGGTTCGGCAGGCTCTGGAGTGCTCTCAAGGGGTTTGGTGCCCACACACTGCTCGAACGAGGCCTTGAGCTCCATCACGACTGGTAAGAGGGGAACATGGCTGGAGCGGGGTGGCACTTCCCTTCTCCCAGCCCTGCCACACAAAAGCCGACTGCAAGAGCTGACCTCCAGGGCTCAAGATGGGACATTGCCACATATAGCCTTCACCCATCAGGTATCCTGAGGCCTCCTCTGCTCACACATCAAAGTTAGGGCAGCAAGGAACCTCCCATCACCTGCCCCAGCTCAGGATAGGGAAGGGGCCTTAGTCACAGCTCAGCCACATAGATCTCATCCAGCTCTCCTCCAGAACGTGCCACAGAACAGGGAGCACCTCCAGCTCTCCTCCTCCCCTCTGACAGCACAGCACAGTTTTCAAGCCTGTATCATACATTGCCACAGGCACCAAGAGTATTTCAAGTCCTGCAGAGCAGGGTCAGGGACCGAGAGAGGTGGCAAAGCTCACACACAGGCTGCACTGCCAGGCCCTGGTTTGACACTGGGCAGAGGAGAGCAGCAAACAGCATCCAGGCCAGGACACACATCAGGAGAGACTCACCTCCCGCAGCTGAGCCCCAGGACCCCATCACCCAACCCGGGCTGCTGAGTGCCATCCTTAGGACATTGTTGCCCTCAAGGGCATTCACGTCCCATGGCAGAGTCTGGCACAGGACATTGGGCTCACGTGAGGGTGCTAGATGAGGTCCAGGGCAGGATCCCTGGCTCCAGAGGGCCTTTCCCCAACCCATCCCACACAGGCCACTTCCAGGGAGGTCTCTTACCTTGGTAGAAATGGGTGTTGCCCAGGAAGAGGGTGCTGTTGAGGATGGCCAGGACCCAGCAGAGAGGCAGCAGGTACAGGACACAGACAGAGCCCAGCAGCGCTCCATAAAACCTGGGAAGGAGCAGCAGGACACTGCAGTCAAGACAGAGCAACTCACACCACAGCACAAGCCCCCTTCCTTCATCTGGTCCTCCCCCTGCTCTCTCCAAGTACTAAACACAGCTCCACAGGTCTGGCCGGGCCCCTCTCCCTGCTGAGGCCACCACAGGATGCCTGACCCCGGTACTACTCACTGAGAAGAGACAGTGGGGTTCTCCCAGTACAGTACACGGTACACTGCCTCACAGCTGCAGCACATCCCGCTCAGGAACCCCTCCAGCTGGATCAGGCTGTGAATGAGACCCCACAGTCACAAAAAGACACCCACAAACGCCCACTCTGGCTCCCCAACACCCACACGCTTTATGGTGGCCTGGCTGGCACGAACCCAGGCCTCCACAGCCACGGAGAAGCCTTCCTGGCTGCAGAACCCTAGGAGCCCTGCAGCCGGGAGGGCTCCAGAGACTCACAAGCTCTTGACCTGGGCGACGGCCTCCTGCTGCGAAAGCTGCACCCTGCGCAGGTCCTCCCGGCGGATGCTGTGGTACCTCCTGCGCACCAGCTCCGGCTCCGAGGGCCGGGCTCGGCACGTCTCCTGCAGGTAGCCCAGCAGGGCCGGTACCACGACCAACAGGGCGAGCACCGAGTACCAGGCGGCTGGAAGAGGCAGGACAGCGTCAGCCCGCGGGGTCCAGGGAGAGGACCAGCCCTGTCCCCCCTGCTCCACGCACCTTGGCCGAGGGTGAGCAGGAGGAAGTTGAGGCTGAGGCAGACGAGCAGGGAGCACACGGGCCGCTGCCACCTGCGGAGATGAAGGAGGGTGAGGGACGTGAGGCACCGGGGACGGACTCGGTCCTGGCCCAACCCGCACCTACCGGAGGAGGGAGCGGACGCCCTCGGCGGCATCCCGCAGCGGCTCCAGGTAGAGTTCCAGCCGCCGGTAGCTCCGCACCAGCTCCAGCAGGTCGAAAGCGGCGGCGGCCTTGGGCGGCGACGGCTCTGGCGGGGCCTCACCGCCCCCCGCCACCCCTTCGAGGCCGCCAGCCGCCCCGTCCCGCTCCACCGCCTGCATGACGGGCCGGGCCCGGGGAGCGGGGCCGAGCTGAGCTGGGCCGGGGGAGCGGGGCCGGAGCAGGCCGGGCGGGGCCCGCCGCCGCCGAGATCGGCCCGCCGCCGCACGCCGCTTCCGTGAAGCGTTCAGGTGCGCCGTGACCTCACCCGCGGCGCTGGCACACAGCCAATCAGAAAAGCCGGGCTGGAAAGCGCAACAGAAACCCCGCCCCTGCGCGGGCAAAGGGGCGGAAGACGCCTCGGCCCCGGAAGCGGCGGCGGTTCAGCCCCGCCCCGCCCGGCCCGGCCCGGCCCGGCCCAGAGACCGGGGCCCGGCGGCGGCGGCGGCGGGGCCGGGACTCGGGCCCGGTGGGTCTGGGCTAGATACGGGGCTCGGCCCTGACCTGGGGCTAGTCTGGGTCCCCGCCCGGTCCCGATCTGGGTCTGGTCTGGTCTAGGACTCAGTCCCAGTCTGGGTCTGGTCCCAGTCCAGGGCTGGGCACTGATCCCAGTCTGACCCTGGTCTGGGTCTGGTCCTGATCCGGGTCTAATTCTGGTCCAGGGCACAGTCCCAGTCTGGGTCTCCGCGTGGCCTGTTCCCAGCCGTATTGGGGCACTGTGTGTTTGTCCCCGTGGGCTCCACTGCCGGGGCACCTCTCCGTTGGGAGACACCAAAGATCAGCCCCACACCAGGGGGCCCTGGGAGAGAGCAGGGGTTTCCCCCCAGGCCCATAAGCGTCCCTGGCAGCTCATCCACTGCCCCTCCATGCCCCCAGCGCAGCCCAGCCCTGGCTGCGCTGGCGCTGCCCTGCACAGCAGCCTGCGGTCCTGCTCCCGCTGCCCCAGGCTGTCCCACCAGGTGCTTGCAGTGGGGCAGGGCTGCCGGCTCCCAGGGGTGTTCTGGGGACTTGGCTGCAACGGAGGCTAAAAGGGGGGATGCCATCCCAAAATAACCCATGCAACCTTGATAACCCTGCGCTGTTTCCCAGGGCTGTGAGGGCAGCACAGGGCTCAATGCTGCTGCTGGCAGCCGGCAGCCTCCAGTGATCAGGGCATGTATCCAGGGGGCAGAGGACTGGAGGGTCGAGTGACAGCCCCGGCTGTGGGTAGAAGTCCAAGGCTGATCCCCATCCCGAGAACACAGCCCAGGGACAGAAACAGCCCTGGGAGATGCTGGCTGCCCCCAGCCTCCCCCCTCCCCCGGCTCTCCGGGGGCCCGGCAGCGTGGGCAGGACTGCCCAGCAGTGCCCCAGCCCCGGGACAGAGAGCTCTTTCAGCCCGGAGTGACGAAGCCCATAGGCACGCAGCTCCATCCTGTTCCCATCGTGTCCCTGTGGCCACACAGCCCTGGGGACTTGGCCTCTGCACTGCTGGGCAGCGGGAGGTGCCCGCACCCAGCACCCACATGAGCACCAGGCCGTGACCTGTCTCTGGAGGGGGCAGCAGGGCTGGGGACAGGCACTGTCCCCAAGGACAGAGGTTTAAGCCTCTCTACCAAGAGTGGTGGCTCAGTGCTGAGGATCCTGCCCGTGACCCCAGAGCACACCAGGACGTTGTGATGACAGCCAGAAGCTGCAAGCAGGGAGGCCCCAGAGCGCAGGGCTACAGAGCCGGGTGTGATCTCAGCTCAGACCTGTCCCCAGCAGGTCCCAGCCCCAGCACAAAGCCCCAGACACCTGGTGAGCGCCAACGTTGCTTTATTTGGAAGGTGAATCCATAGGCACCGAAGGGGGGGCTGGAGGGGGACAGAGCCGGCACGACAGGCAGGGCTGCAGAAAGTCGCAGAAAGGCACTTGCGGTGGCAGAAGCCCCACGGCGCATCTTGGGCAGCCTGGTCCAGGGGCTACACCGGAGCAGACGGGGACAGGAGGTGTCGGGGACCAGCCCTGACACAGGGTAGGGACAGCACATCCTGCCCAGTGAAGGGGTAGATGGTCCAGGGGCTGTCAGGGCCCTCGAGCACGAGGGGGATTAGCTAGGACAGCACTTCACGATGGAAGCAGTGACCCAGGGCCAACCCCATACCCCTCCAAGCCCCAGGAGGATCACAGCTGCTTCTCTCCACCCCAAGAAAGGCACCAGGGAACTCCAGGCAACAGCCAGAGACCATGGTCAGCTCTTGTGGACACCCGTCCCGATGATCTGAGCCCACACAGAGACAGGGCAGACCCTCCCTCGCACCAGGAGCGATGGAGAGGACCTGCCTGCAGGCAGGGTGAGGAGGGCTTGTGGCAGGGCAGCCCCAGCGTGGTGCTTCTCCAAAATTTCCCAGTCTCTGGCCGCCCGTTGCTCCAGTTGGCCCTCAGTAGGTTGTGAAGACTGATCCAGGGCTGGGCTGGCCCTGCTGCTGGTGTCCTCTCATTCCCCAAGATGGGCTGTGTCCCTGCAACACCTGCACCCAGCTCCCCCGTGGCCACGGTGCCAGCAGCATCCCAGCACAGCCATGCTGCCGCGCTCATCCTTCCCCTCCACCTCGCCACGATCTCTGGGCAGTGCAGGACCCCGAGATGGAGTCAGAGTCCCAAGCTGAGAGTTTTCTGGGATGACAACCAAAGCGTGGCAGAGCCAGGCAGGGCTGCGGGCCAGTCTCCAGCGCCGCTGGCAAGGCCATGCCTGTTCCTGTCAGAGCAGTTGGGCCCCAGGGCAGGCTCAGTGGTTCTGGGCGGCTCTGGGTGGCTCAGAGGCACAAACCTCACTGCAGGAGGGCAGGGGGAAGAGAATGACCCCATGCCCCGCTCCCTGCAACCCCAGGGGCACCTAGCCCCATGCTGGGGCAGCACAAACCCCAAGGCTGGAGGAATTTACCCCCTGCCCAGGGACGCAGGACAAGGCTATGGCCCCGCTCACCCTCTCCCTCACCCCACAGTGATGGAGGCCTTGCTGCCCTGCGCAGGCTCAGCCCCCAAACAGGACAGCACGTCCGGGGGACCGGGGTGATGCTGGGTAGAGCTGTGCAGGACCTGGGTGCCTCCACACCCCCGGAGCACAAGGCAGGGAGGAGCTGAGCCCTGCCAAGCTCCAGCAAGACGGCGGACATGTTCAGGCCAGACAGGAGGAGGGGCCGGGCTGGGGAAGCCAAAATCAGAGCCTCCATTAAGGAACCATGGAGGTGCCACACAATGGTTGGGGGGGGACATTTATCCCCACCCAACCCCACTACGCACCACTGCCCCCTGCTCAGCTCCCCCAGGCCAGTCCCCCTCCGCCCTGGGGACAGGTCAACACCCACCTGAGGACGCAGAGTCTGCAAGGCCAGGGGCAAGGGAGTTGGGCAGGGGCCCTGATGGGCTCCCAGAAATTGGGGTCCTTCTTAGGGCTCTCTGCTTGGGTCCTTCCACTTGCAATAGCCTGCGTCTGTCCGAGGGGTGGGAGAGGGGCCTGCGCAGCAGCTGGGTGTTCACGCTGTCTCGGCAGGCTGCAGGGGAAGCCGTGCTCAGGGAAGGCCTCTGTCTGTCCATCCGTCTGTGCCGGAGTCTTCGGAGGAAGCGCGGTGCAGTCAGCCGGGAGGGGATGGGGCGGCAGGATCACTTCGTCCCGAAGCGGGGCTGCGCTCTGTCCGTGGGCGAGAAGAAGAGGAGCCAAGCGCCGCAGGGTCTCAGATGATGTCGCGCTGGTCCCGGCAGCGCCGTGACAGGCAGTAGAGCCCGGAGAAGAGGTACAGGCAGGCAGCGATGCCCCCGCAGACGGAGGCGCTCAGGTAGGCACCATAGAGGCAGTGCTGGCTGTAGCCCGGCAGGTTGCAATAGCTTTTCTGCCTGGCCTTGTAGCCCATGATGCCGGTGGCGGCTGCGTAGAGCCCCACGCCCAGCGCCAGGTCGTGCACCAGGTTGGTGAGGAGCCAGCGGGAGCCCAGCCAGGGCACCAGCGCCCAACGCCCCAGCAGGCTCAGCCCGAAGAGAGCCAGGGTGAGGAGCCAGACCAAGACGGCGGCGAAGAGGGCGAAGTGGGCCGCCCCCTCGTACTTGTGAGCCGCCACCGTCACCCAGAAGGCGGCTCCCAGCGCCAGCTGCCCCAGCCGCAGCAAGCCCAGCGGGCTCCGCAGGTAGGCGCGGTGGAGGCTGAGGGAGCCGCGGGCCGGCGGCCCCGGGGGCGGCGGCGCTGCCGGTGGAGCCGTGTGAGCCATGGCGGGGCCCTCCCTGCTCCGGCGCGGCTCGGGCGGGACTCGGGGCCCCGGCAGCGACTTCCTCCCCGGGCCGCTGCCAAACATCTGGCGCCTAACGGTCCTCCCTGCCTGGGGCCTCTCTCCGCCCCGCCCCCGCGACCCGCCGCCCCTCCCGCCGGCCCACCGGAGGCCCGCGGGCCGCCGCCGTCGTCGGGCGGGGACAGCCGCGCCCCTCCCGTCCCGCCGCCGCGGGGGTGGCCGCACCGCGGGGGGCGGGAGGAGGCGGCGGGGTCGGCGAGCAGCGCACCGGGATCCCGCGCGGCCTCGGCGGGGGGTGCGCGACGGGGATCCCCTCGACGTCACCCGGGATTCCCCTTCGGTGTGACGCGAGCCGGGGCACCGCCCAGGGGCGGGGCCGCGCCAGCCTCGCCCTCCCGCCTATTGACGTCACTTGCGCCACGTGGCCTCCCTCCGAGAGGCGGTGCGGCCGCGCCCCTCGGCGCCGATTGGCCCCAACGGCGAGAGACGGGCGCGGATTGGCGGCGGGGAGCGGGCCGGGGCGGAGCGCAGCGGGTGAATGAACGGGGCGCGCGGCGCGGGGCGGTCCCGGGAGCGCAGCGGCCGCCCGGCGGTCCCGCCACCGCCAGGTCTGGGCGAGGGGCCGGCGGGCGCGGGGCGGCTGAAGGAAAAGTGGGTCACGGCGGGGCCCAGCGCCCCTGGCACCGGCGGGGCGGGACCGGATCTGTGTGCCCCGGCCCGAGCCGGGCACCTCCCGCGTTCCCGGGCGGCCCCGCCCGCGCGGCTGGCCTCCTGCCCGGCGCCCCGGCCCGCCCTTTCCCTGCGGCCGCGTCGCGTCCTTCCCCGGCCGCGTCCTTCCCCGGCCGCCCGCCCTTCCTCACCGGGCATCCGCGCCGGGCGGCGGAGCAGAGCCTGACGCCATCTCTCCGGTGCCCGCAGCGGCCGGGGCCATGGGCACGCCGGCCTCGGTGGTGAGCGACCCTCCGGGGCGGGCGGCGCCCGCAGTCCGCGGCCGCAAGCGGGCCTCCGCCAACATCTTCCAGGGCGTGGGGCTGCTGGAGCTGCGGAGCCTGTTCCGGAGCGGCGGGGCCGAGCGGCCCGAAGAGCGGGCCCGCCTCGTCTGGCGGTACGCGGGTCAGCGGCGCATGGCGCGGGCTCTGCGGCGGCTCCGGCGGCGGCGGCGGCGGCCGGCTCAGCCCGGCGGCGGGATGGCGGTGCTGCGGCGCTTCGGCCGCCTGCGGTAGGTGCGGGCTGGGGTGGAGGAGGAACCGGGGGAAGCGCGGCCGGGCCGGGCCCCGCCGCTAACACACGCGTCTTTCCCGCAGGATCGCGGAGAAGCAGCCGGAGGGCGGCCGCGGGGCTGAGGCGCCCTCGGGGTCCATGTAGCAGCGCTGAACGGCCGGGCCGTGGAGGAACGGGGCTGCTGGACAGCGGGTGCTGGGACAGCCAGGCTCTCCGAGGACACTAAGTGTAGTGGACAGGGTGCAATGGTTAATAAAAGGTGGATAGCGGTGGCTGCTTGTGGCTCTGGCTGTGTCCTGCCAACGCCAGGCCTTCTTCCCGGGTGGCAGGACCTCGTTCCATGCCGTTATACTGGACCCAGTGCAAGGGGAACAGCCCCAACCCGCTCTAGGGTGCTGCAGTTAGATGGAGGCAGCCAGCTGAACGGCAGCTCTGTTATTCAGACAGTTGCATGGTTTAAATACATTACATACATTTCTACAGTGCATTAGAACAATACATTTTGGGTCAGTCAGAGATGCAGCTGGGCCTGGCCAGGGACCTGGGGTCTCACTGCTGCCCACCCTGTGCTTGCACAGCCAGTGCTGAGTCCCCTCCCCACACAGGAGACAAGAGAGCTGCTCTCCCCTCCCAGGCTTAAGCAGCAGAGCTCCAACCTGCCTTAATTCCCTACCCCCACCCCCCAAAGACGGGCTAACAGGCCAGTGAGATCCAACACTGGGTTCCCCCAGCAGCAGGAGAAGCTGCAGCTCAAGGCAAGCAGATGCAGGCAGCAGCCCTGGTAACCGTTTCATACAACACAAGCTCAGCAGCTTGTTCTGGAGACAGGGGCTCACTGCCTCACCCACCCACCGTGGGCCTGCAGGATTGTCAGCACCAGGGCAGCCAGGAGCCCATGCTGTCCCCCCCCCCCCGTGCTCCCATCACACCTCCCACCCATGCAGCAGAAGAGCCCCTCCGGCCCTTCCCCAGCAGCCCCCCTGCCCCTTAAGAGGGCCCTAGGCACAGACAAGGCTGGCACCATGCTGGCTGCACAGCAGCCAGGGAGCTTGCTGAGAGCAAGGGCAAAAGCCAAGCAAGAGCAGCCGCGGAGAGCTGGCAGGAGGGGTGGACCGGCGGCAGCAGAGGGGGAGAGGGCACTCACACCCACCCTCAGTCCTCTCCAGCTGGGGGAGGGCTCCCACAGTGGGGGCACCAAGCTACAGCCCCCTCCCAGAGCCACCTGCTCTTCACCAGGACAAGCCAGCACCTCTTTCCCCTTAGTGTCCAATTGCACCCAAGCCAGCCCCGTGAGTTGTCCCTCCTATGTCCCCACCTCGAGCCCCCAGCCAGAGAACAGCCGTTCATTGCGGTCCCCACTGCACCAGCAGGCAGCAGGAACTCCCCCTGAGGAAAGCAGCGTGCACGGGGTTGGGGCAGAGGAGGGACAGCAGAGGAGTACAGCACACCCTTGGGGAAAGGGAAGGGGTATAACCCGCTACAGGCCTTCCCAGCCCGGCAGCCGGCACGGCAGGGAAGAAAAGGGCCAGTGGCTGGTGTAAAGGGCTGGACGGATGCTGGCCTGGGCAGCCTGCTCATCCCAGACCCAAGCAGGGGTGCTCAGAACCGCATGCAGGCCGAGGAAGGGAGGCAGGGGCAGGGTCCCAGCCACACCATGGCTCCAGTGGGATTCCCACACCTCCCCCTGGGCTCTGCCCCAGGCAGGGCACTGAGCTCCGACGGAGCTGGGGAGGGACCGTGCCCGACCTGCCTGGCTCCTCCAGTTCAGCTGCAGGTTCCTCCAGCTGCACCTGCTTGCTCTACCCAGAAGGTCGAGTCCTGGCCACAGGAGCCAGCAGTGGTCCGGCTCCTCTCGCAGCGCTAGTCCGAGGCGGCCGAGCCCCGCCCGCAGCTCCCACAGCTACCACCATGAGAAGAAAGGCTTCCGGCTCTGGAAGCTCTGCGTGTAGGACTCGCTGGCAGTACGCTGGTGGGAACGTGCCGTTTCCACAATCACAGGTGGCATCTGAACCAGGTGTAGGGGGCTCTTCCCGTCTTTCAGTGCCTGAGTCAGGTTGAGGATCTGCATGGCACAAGAGAGCAATGCCTGAGCTGCCCGGCTGAAGCAAAGGGGCAGCACCCTTCCTGCCATGGAGGCAGGATGAGACTCCACACCCCACCCACCTGTCTTCTCTACACACAGCTTACCTGGCCTCTCATGACAGCAATCTGCTTGTGAAACTGTCCCCTGTCAAAGCCAGGGTCTTTCTGCAAGAGAGAGAGCAGAGAACACAGTAGGATCCACCTGCTGCCCCACATTGTGCAAGAGATGCCTATTCCCCAAGCAAGCCTCTCTCCTCCTGTCTCACGGGTTTCCTGCTTCTTCCCACACTGAATCTTCAGCGCCCGGCAGAGGGATAACCCTGCTATGCCTCAGCCCAGAAACAGTCAGGAGCTTGGCCACCTTTCTGTCCTCTGCAGCCTTGACAAGGAGCTCCCCAACACAACCTCCAGCTCTTCTTCCTCCCAAGCCATCCTCACCTGCTCCCCCAGCTCACCTTGAAGAGCTCATACAGATCTTCCTCCAGGTCCTTGACAAAGTTGGGGTCTGAGATCTTGGGAAGAATCAGGTCCTTGATCTCCTGTGAAAAGGGGATTTTGGCCTGGGGCAGCCATGCCCAGTAGAATGGATCTGTGGGAGGAAGCAGGAGACATTAGAGCTAGGGAAGGCAAAGGATGGTGCCACATGCCCCTGGGTGCCAGATCACCTGCACCTGGGACACAGGGTCCACGACCTGCTTCCTACAGCCTCTGCTGAAGTGGAGCTGCCCATGAACCCAGAAGGTTTGCAGAAGAACAGCCCCAGCGCTCTCCTCTCCAGCCCTTGAGGAGGATGCCCGAGTGTGGAGCTGTACGGCTCACCAGGGTGCCCTGGCACAGCCCGAGAGACTCACATGCTCTCCACGAGTCCGGGTGTTTCAAGGGAAAGGCCAAACCATTGTCTATAGCAGCCAGCTTGATGATGGGCTCCTTCACCACCACCCAGTCACTGTCCTGGAAGGAAGTGGAGTATGTCACAAGGAGGTCCCCCCAGCAGGAACAGTCCCTCTCCCACTCCTGCAGCCCTGCCGACAGGATCTTTGCCCTGGCTACCACAGAAGCACAGCAGCCTCTCGCACATAGCATGGCCCCTGGCCCACAGGGAAACACTGTCTGCTTCAGGCGCGAGGGACACAAAGCTGCTCCCCCCAAGGCCTCACCCAAGGACACACAGGTCCAGCAACACAAGCTTCCCCTGCAGAGCCCAAGTGCATCCTCATAAAGTCCCACCAGGCCACAAAACGCCAACGCAGAGGGCAACAAAAGGAAGGGGAGACAAGATCAGGCCTCCGCACACTCGGAAACCCAAGCCAGCTGGGAATACCCCAGCCCGCCTGCCAGGCAGGCAGCTTGCAGGGGCAGAGCCCCCCACGGAGCCCCTGCCCGGGAAGGGCTGCTCACCCGCACGCCTGCGCTGTCCAGGGGACAGTCGTACTTGATGAGCCAGTTGTCGTTGCCCCGATCTGCAGGGAGATAAAACCAGCTGTGTTAGCACCAGGGCCTGCCTGCACCATGCAGGGCAGAAGACTACCCCTCTTCTGACCCAGAAGTCAGACAGACCAGTTTTAGGCCCAAAATCTGCCCTAGAGCCCTTGAGCTTGTTGCAAGATTGGGAAGCCACATCAATCCCCACACAACCAGCCCTGGAGACTGGAGAGGTCCATGTATCCCCAGCTCACAAGAGGAAGTTCAGCCTGCAAGCCCCAGAGCTCTACCCTGACCTCTTCCAGCCTGGCAGGAACTCAGAAGCCCAGCGTGGGATGGGATATAGGGGCACAGTTAGTTACTGGATCTCCGGATGTCCTGGATCCTTGTAGCTGGCACACTTTCACCCCAGCACTGTCGTGGATCCAGATCTCCCAGGATACAGGCCAGCAGCCAGAGCATGGACACGGTGGTGGGCAGCCACAGCAGCTGGCAGCAACCAAGCGGTGCTGAGAGGAGTTTTGGGTGCCAGGAAGATGTGCCAAGCCCCTGACCCCCTTCCCTTTCTCCAGCCGGCAGGACATGAAGCAGGCAGCGCCCCACGCCAGGCAGCCAGCCCTACCTGTGTTCCTGATGATGTAGTCCAGCACCACCAGCCGCTCGAACTGCAGAAGCAGCTGCCGGTTGGTGTTCTCCGGGAGCGGTTCGGCTTCAAACCGCCGCAGCCAGTAGTCAGCGTCCTTGTAGCCTTCCACAAAGAGCTGGAAGGAGCCCACCTGAAGCAAGGAGAGGCTGCATTACAGGAGGCCACAGAGGATGGAGAAGCAGCGACAGGCGGGCGCCAAGGCCAGCAGCCCTACCTTGGGCGGCAGACCGATGCGGTTGAAGCGCTGGCCGACTTTCGGCACCTTCTCCAGGGCCAACCTTTTTCCTCGGGACTTCACCCTGTCAATGGCACTGTAGTTAAAGGTCTCGCTGGCCAGATACACCACCTGTGGGGACAGGAGCACACATGTCAGCAGGAGCACCTGTCAATTGTCACAGGACTGGCTGAAACCAAGACACAGCATTTCCCACGGCTCTGCCCAGCACGAGGATCCCCACGGCTTGAGCAGGAGCAGTCCCAGTCCAGAGGTCTCAACACAACATCTCCGAGGACAGCAGTACCACAAGATAAGGCACAAGCAGAGCTGGGCAGGAGCACATGAAAGCCTCCCTGGGACGAGATCCCAGTAGCCGTGCCCTCACCTTCGTGCGGGGAACAATGTTGAGTTCCAGTTTCTGGTCCACCAGGCTGGCACCTGCCTCTGACAGGTAGCCCTGGTTGAGGACGAGGCAGTCTCTCCCAAAGCAGCACGGGCAGCACAACTTCTGCAGCCATTTGGTCCACTTTGGGTTCAGCTGCCCATATGGCTCCTCGTTCTTGGGCTTGAAGACACCAATGATTTTCTGTGAGCAGGAGAGAGGAAGGCAGTTGGCAGAGTTGGGACACTCCCCGCGAGCCAGGCCGCTGTGGGGACACTCAGTAATGGGCCCAGAACAGACCCTCACCGGGGCAATAACCAGCCCCTGGGACCAGGCAGACCCCGTAGCTCCCAGGAGGCAGGCAGGCACGCAGGCAGGCAGCAGCTGGGAGGGACCCTTCCCCAGCCAGTGCCCAGTTCCATAAGAGCAGGGTGCTGCCCAAAGACCGTCATACCCAGGTCACTACACCTTGAAACAACCCTCCGTGCCCCAAAAGACACCAGCGATGATGCTGTCCCCTGGTAAACATCCCAGTCCCATCCCAGCGACCTTTGGACAGCTGGGGAGAGCTACTGCTCACCGCTGCTCACTATGTCCACACAGGAGAGGGAGTGGGATAGCAATCCCTGCCCTGGCTCCAAAATCCACTGAATGGAGCTGATCCCAAACTGACCAGAGGAAATGGGACCAGAACAGCTGAGCAGCTGGAGGAGCCCCACGGAGCCCAGGGCTCTGTCCTAGAGGGCCCCACTAAAGACAGCAGAGGGCTTGGCTCTCTGGGTACACTGTGGGCAAGAGAGCACAGTCAGCTCCAAACTGGCCACCAGCTGGTACCAGCAGCACCCCCAGCCTCTCAGTCCAGCCTCGCACACACCAACCCAACAGCAGGGACAGCAGCAGAGGCACCCCACTGCTGCAGAAGGTACAGAAGCTTTACGCTAAGTGCTGCACCGTCACCAAGCCAGTGTTTCCAAGCCACATAGCTGAGACACAAGGGCCAGGGCAGGAGCAAAGCCACCTGCCCCCATGGGCCAGGCACCCCAGGGGGCTGTACAGCAGCTCCAGACTGGCAGTCCCTGCTCTGGGGTGACTCAGCAGCACACATGACCAGCCCTCCTCCCCACAGCCGATGCCAGCCCTAGCCTGAGTGGGTGGCACTTCCCCAAGCCAAGCTCCTGCCACAATGTGGAAGTGGGACCTGTATCCCAGCATCTCAGCACAGAATCCCAGTGCAATCCCAGTCTGCCAGGGGCCAGAAGCCAACCCAGGGCAGGCAGGAGCAAGGTTTTGTCCACCAAGAAGAGGGAGAGGAAGGGTTTGAGGGAACAGGAGCACTTCAGTCATCCCCAGATCACAGAGGAGCCACTTCCCCTGAGCAGGCAGGAAGGCAATTCTCTCATCAGCCCCACGTGAAGGTACAATGACTGCCAACATGTCCTTGGATTTGAGCCTGCAGAGTCTTATTGGGAGCTCTGGCAGCACGGTACCCTGTGCTCCAGGGAGCCAGTCCAGTAAAGCAAGGCCCAGCCAGGCAGGGACAGTGTGTGTGGAAGCGGAGGCTGGAGGCCTGGCAGCACAGCATCCCCTTCCAGACAGACCTGTGATGAGAGCAGCACTGGCAGGGAAAACAGGTCTGCCTGGTGCCAGCAGTAGGGAAGAGGGAGCCAGGCCAGCCCAGAGCAGCCAGCACTTGGGGTAACCACAGCCATCAGGGCTCAGGAAGTACATCCCAGCTGGGACAGCTCTGCCCTCAGCAGCCCAGAGGGAAGCAGCACAAGAGAAAAGGTTTTCCCTCGATGCCCTCATCCCCTGCCCTAAACTGCCCACCACAGCAGCGTGCTGTGCTCCCTCCCGTGCCAACAGCAGCAAGGTTTTGGTGACCACACGCACACATCTGCTGACAGCAGGGCAGGCCGGTGGACCTGCCTGGTGACATGGCCAGGAGTACACAGACTTTGGCTCCTCGCATACATCCTCCACCAGCCCTTGCCGAGCTCAGCTCTCCTACAGCCAGGCAGCCTCCACCCTGCCACCCCCAGGCAGCTCATC
The DNA here is from genome assembly GCF_034619465.1 of Leptosomus discolor. Classification (NCBI taxonomy): domain Eukaryota; kingdom Metazoa; phylum Chordata; class Aves; order Leptosomiformes; family Leptosomidae; genus Leptosomus; species Leptosomus discolor. The sequence continues at coordinate 16,351,047 of NC_141396.1, read as the reverse complement.
CAGCCACCCACACCAGTGACATGACATCTTGTATTGGGCAATGGGAGAAAGAAGGAGGGCGGCAGGAGGAAGGCTGCATTGCCCCACAGCCCACCAGCTCAACTGGGGCCTGCCTGTCACATGTCCCAAGAGCCAGGCTCCACCTGGGAAAGAAAAACTAGGGCACACCAGAGACTGGCGAGCCCAGTCCTGCTTCCCAGGAAGCATCCCAGCACACATGCAGCAAAGGAGTCATGGGAAGCAGCAACAGCTCAAGTAACTGGGCTGGGCACTGCAGGTCACAAGACGAGTCACCCCGTGCTGTGCACACATCCAGTCAGTGGTGTGGAGACGGCTGCCACACAGCTGACCACATCTATAGGGTACCAGCTGTATGTCACGGACTTTGCCTCGATTACATCAACCATGCAGCCACAGAGGAGACATCTTACTCCAGTCTCAGAGGCCAAAACCCAGCTCAGTTCTCAGAGCTGCAGCCCTAGGGCTGGAGTCACCGCGGTCAGGAGATGCCGACCACGGTCAGGAGATGCTGATGCACAGGCCTGGGGCAGAGGGTGACCCTTCCTCTTTGGGCAACAGAGCCACAGAGGAGGCTGAAGCAGCACTTGAACACAGCTACCCCCCGACTCTTGCTGCTGGTCCCGCTGCACTTCTCCCCAGGGAAACCCAAGGCGACTCCAGCCGCTCCCACCAGCCCCCCCAAAGCCGGTCACCCTGGCGCCAGCATCACCAGTTCCCCGGGGAGCGCCCTCCTCCCAGCCAGCGCCGTCCAGCCCGCACGCCTCGGGGGCCATGGGGAGCGGCCGTCCACCCCCGGGGAGGGCACAAGGGGCCGGGGCGGGCTCACCCCCTGCGGGTCCTTGACGAAGTAGCTGCCGCTGGAGCCCTGCGAGATGCGCTCGGGGAAGATGCCGCGCTCGCTGGCCAGCTCGGCCCGCCGCACCACCTCGGCAAACTCGGGGTCCTCCGGGAAGTCGTTACGCTCCCGCTGCGCCGCTGCCGCCGCCGCCTGGGCCTGGGCCGCCGCCGCCGCCTGGGCCTGAGCCTGGGCCTGCGCCGCCGCCGGGCCCCGAGCCCCGCGCTCCAGCAGCGGCTGCCGCTCGCGGTCGCGGCCGCCGGGGGAGCCGGGAGGGGAAGGCGGCGGGGGCGGCGGGGGGGCGGCGGCGGGCGGGAGGGCACGCACGGCACCCCCCGGCAGCCCGTAGTCGGGGGCCTGCGCCCGCTCCGGCGACACCAGCGGGCTCGTCTCGTCCATCGCGCCCGCCCGGCCCCGCCGCGCCGCCCGCGCCCGCCGCTTCCGCTCGCGTCACCGCGCCGCCACGCCCCATTGGATGCTCCGCCCCCCCCGCCCCTCCCAGACCGGGTGTTGCCGTGGAAACCGCTGCGGCCGTGCTGAACGGGTGTGACGGGCCTGGAGGCCCCCACGCCTCGCACTGCTTGGCCGTGGGGACCGTGGGGGCTCCGGTGGCCCTGCGCCCCCCGCCGTGGGGGCTGGCTCCCGTGCCCCACACAAAGATGGCCGCTCGGGAGCAGCAGCCCCCGCTGCTGCCCTTCGCAAAGATGGCGGCAGGGCGGGGGCGCTGCCCCTCTGCCGACACGCCCGGGAAGGCGATCTCCTTGCCCCACACAAAGATGGCGGCTGGCGAAGGCGTTCTGCAAAGCCGACCAATCAGCAGCCGCGTTGCTAGCGGTTGCCGTGGAGACAGCCAACGGCGGGCGGGGATGGACGATGGCGCCCTGGCACCGCCCGGCGGGACGGGGGGGCTGGCAGGGGAGGTGGGGCGGGCCACCGCCCCTCGGCGGGACCCCGGTGGGGAGCGGTGCGGGCGGCCAGCGCGGAGCCAGGTGAGCGCGGGCCGCGGGTCCCTGCGCTGCCCGGCCCGCCCGCACCGCCCCGAGGCAGGCACCGGGCCTGCGGGCACCGCCACGGCCGTCCCGGCGCGGCGTGCGTGCACCGCCCGTGGGCTCATGGACACCGTGGGGCGTGCATGCATCGCCCGTGGGTGCACCGGCTGCGGGGGCATGGACACCGTGGGGCGTGCATGCATCGCCCGTGGGTGCACCGGCTGCGGGGGCATGGACACCGGTGGGGCGTGCATGCATCGCCCGTGGGTGCCTGGGCGCAGGGGGTGTGCATGTGCATCAGCCGTGGGTGCAATCACCGCCTCTGGGCACGCTACCCAGGCGGGCTGTGCATGTGTCCCCCGTGGGTGCGTGGCACGGGCAGGGGGTGCGTGTATTGCCCAGGGGCGTGTGGCCCAGCTGGGTCGTGCACCCCTCGCCCCCGTGCGTATCTCCAGCCCGTGAGTGCGTGGCCCGGGCCGGCCGTGGGCTCAGCGTGGAGGTGTGCACGGCTCAGGCCGTGCTGCATGCTTGCTGTGGGTGCTGCGGTGGGTGGGGGTGCCCGGGGGGGGACATCCAGCTGCTGGGCAGGCCGGGTTGCTCACAAAGCAAATGCTCCCCGTGCCCTGGATGAAGCCGCAGGTCTAGGCGCAGGCCGTGCCCGTGGAGGGAGCCCTCCCCTGCCGCAGCCCCCCGCAGCCCCCCCCCCCTCCTCCTGGCACTGCTGGGGTGACCCCAGAGGTGCTGGGCAGGCTGCAGGCTGGGGAGCCGGCGCTGAGCTCCTGGTCTCTGCCATCAGCAGAGAGCACTGTTCAGTCGCTGCTCGGCTTGGCTGGGGGCCATTTCTCCTCTGGACACAAAGCCCTGGCAAGTTCCCTGCGGTGCTCACAGTTGCCACGACCGGCTGGTTAGCGTGGCTCAGCGCTCATCTCTCTAGGGACACACAGCCCCGTGTGAGCAGGGATACCCCCTTTGGAAGCGGGGAGCCCCTTCCCATCACAGGCACTGCCTGAGCCGCACCGGGAGCTGCTGGAGAGGCAGCGCCCAGCCCACCTGCGGGGCTGTCTCCATGCTGGTGCCTTCCCCGTGTGCTGGGGAGAGCTGTGCTGCATGGCAGCGGCTCTGGGGGTGTGCAGGGCTCCGGGGGTTGGTTGCTGTCAGCAGGCGGGTTTGCAAACCCTTGGTAGCCAAGCAAGACCCCAGAGCCCCAGGGTCCTTTCTCTGCTGTCCCTCTTAGGAAGAGCAAACACTCCAAACCTGGGGGGTGAGCCAAGTCTGCCCATCCTTGATGCTGTAGCTGGAAACCCCACAAGGTCTCTGCTCCCTCCCCTGGCACCAAGCACAACCTGGCAAATGTCTCCTCTCCAAAATGCCTGTTTCCTTCTGGGACTGCCCCAGCAGAGCTGAGAGTGGCCCCTTGCCTGAGCATGCAGTGGTGCAGGACCCCTTGGGTCCTGCCAGGGAGCCATGCCAGAGCCATGCCAGCTCCTGCCACGCTCCTCTTCCTGTTGCTCGCTCACATTTCACGGGGCTGTGACCCCCGTGGGCTCACATTGCCCTGAGCCCTGCAGTGGGGCAGGCAGCAACCCAAACCCAGCGGCTGGGGTTTCAGAGGCAGGGCAGGGCGGCTGTGCACTTGGGGTCACCTCCTCATCTGCAACATGCCCCAGCAGAGCCATCCCCAGGGCAGACACATGCCTCTCCGTGAGCCGAGGGGACGTGGTGTCTCTGGGCAAGCTGGGCTGCTCCCTCCACCCAGCCGCCACCCTTTGCGCCTCTCCCTGCCAGCTCTTGCCCTGCGCTGCTGGAGGCTGTCGCCATGACCCTCACCAAAGGCTCCTTCACCTACTCCAATGGGGAGGAGTACCGCGGCGAGTGGAAGGAAGGTGAGATGGGGCGAGAGGGAACGGTGCTGCCTGCGCCAGGAGCTGAGCAGCCCCCATATCCCTGCCCAGCACCCTGCTGGGGCAGTCCCTGCCTCTGTCCATCCTGTGCTGCCCGTTTTTGCCCTCGCCTAGGTCGCAGGCACGGCATTGGGCAGCTGACGTTTGCCGACGGCAGCGCTTACGTGGGGCACTTCGAGAACGGGCTCTTCCATGGCTGCGGCGTGCTCACCTTCTCCGATGGCTCCAGGTGAGCGTGGCAGCCCTGCGCGCACACACACGCGCACACACACACCCCCCCCCGGGCGTCCCCACTTGCCGCAGGGAGCTGCTGCTTCAGGAGCTCCTCCTGCGCAGGTACGAGGGGGAGTTTGTGCAGGGCAAGTTCAACGGCGTCGGCGTCTTCACCCGCTGCGACAACATGACCTTTGAGGGCGAATTCAAAGGCGGGCGCGTGTATGGCTTCGGTGAGTGCCTGGCGGCACGGTGCAGGCAGCCACAGCCCCGCGTGGCCCCAGCTCAGCATGGCCCCGTCCAGCATCTCCCGCTCTGTCCCTACGGCCCTGACCCTGGTGGGTGCTGCTCCCTACCCCTTTACTCCCAGCCCTTCCCTCCCCTTCCCAGGTCTCCTGACCTTCCCCGACGGCTCCCACGGGGTGCCCCGCAACGAGGGCTTCTTTGAGAACAACAAGCTGCTGCGGCGGGAGAAGTGCCCAGCCGTCATCCAGAGGGCTCAGGGCGCCTCCAAGTCTGCTCACAACCTGACAGCGTGAAGGTGCCCCGTGTCCCCTCCCGCCGCAGCGGGGACCCCCCAACTGGGCACTGGCTGTCCCTGCCATCTCTGGAGCAGGGATGGGGCACTGCTGGGTGCCACCCTGCCCTCTGTCCCCACCAAGACCCCCCCTGCCAAACCCCCACTGCTGGGGGGTGACGGGGCCCTCTGCTCTCAACCCAAGTGCCCCGGGGCAGCCGTGGTGCCTTCTCTCTCTGGCTATAGCCCTGGCACATGCTGGAGCAGCGGGGGACAGTGTGGCCGGGGCTCGGCCCCTCTGCCCCCCAGGAAGGCTGTGGACTACCAGGGCTGCTAGCCTGCTGCAGAGGATGGAGCAGGGGTGTAGGGGCTGGGGCTGGGCCCTGACCCCACTGCCAGGGTGCCTTGGCTGGGAGCTGCTGGCTGGACCACGTGCCCGCAGAGGGGCAGCTCCTGGCCCATTTTGCTACCCTGGTCCTGAGGCAGGATGGGCACTCCGGGGACCCTGTGGCCTGCACCCTCAGCTCTGGGTGACCGGCCATCCCCACGCATACCCTGGGCAGGGTGACACGGTGTCCCCAAAGGACCCAGCCTGCTTTCAAGGCCAGCCGATGGGCTGTGTCCCCCTCATCCCTGTGCCAATCTAGCCTGCTCGCTGCCTTGGGGACATCTGCAGCAGCATCCTCACCAAGGAGTCCAGGGGATGCCCAGCCTGGCCCATGTCTGCTGCATGCTGGGGGAGGGCAGTAGCAGCAGCGAGCAAGGAGCAGGCTCAGCTGGAACCCGGGAGGAGAGGCATGACCAGGGCTGCATGGGGTGTCAGGGCAGGAGCAGGGGTCCTGAGCAGGGTGGGCAGGAATGGGGGCATGGTGAGCCAGCAGGAAGGGTGGGCAGGGGGCACACAGCTCCCTTATCTTGACCCCTGCATTCATCCTTCATCTCCCCTCTGCGTGCTCACCTTCACCCCGGTGTGGTCTGGCTGGCTGTGGTGCGGGGGTCCCGGCAGCCCTCGCAGCCCGGCGGTGGGCTGCAGGGGCTGCGCCCTCCCTACCAGTCTCTGCCAACACCAGTCCTGTGCCTTGCCGTGACCCTGCCTTGTGCTGCCGCCTGCACAGGCCTCAGCTGAGTAAATCACGTTGCCAAATGCCTGGGCCATGTCCTTTTTGCTGGGAGCAAGGACTGGGTGGGGGGCTGCTTGTGCTGGCAGGACTGCAGACACAGAGGGGGACAGCAAGTTTATTCCCGGCTCGCGGCATGAGCATCCATCCCTTCCCAGGTGAGGACAGTGGGACCCTGGGGGCTGTCAAGGCTGGGCACATGTCCAGGCCAGGGGACACAAGGGTGGCCAGAGGGTGCTGGGTGTCTCCCCAACCCGCTCTGCCCAGGGCAGCCCTGTCTAGCAGGAAGGAGCAAGGTGTGTGGCTTTCCCCTGGCCATGTCCCAATGTCCTCACCACATCCCCAGCTCCCAGGGTTGCTGGCTCCCAGTGAAGGGGCCAGGTGAGGAGCCCTCACAACCAGCCGTTGGTGCTGAAGGTGCCCCTCAGCTCCTCAACCTGGGAGGGGCTCAGCGGGGCCAGGGGTGCGCGGCAGGGACCCCCATAGTAGCCAAACCACTCCATGGCCTTCTTCAGTCCTGGGACCCCAAACCGACGGGTGACCTGCAGGAGGAAGGGTGCAGGGGCTTGCCAGCTCCCATGGGACAGAGCAGCGTGCTCGGTGGGCTCCTGCACTAGCCCCATGCGGGGCTGCAAGGCTGTGCAGGGCAGCTGCAGCCCCCCAGCAAAGTACCCGCAGTGGGGTGGGGGTCCCAGGGAGGACCAGCTCTTCCCCCGTCACTGTCTATAAATAGCTGGCAAGGCTCTCGCTGAGGGTTGGGCAGGTGCCCACTGCCAGTGGACACGCTGTTCCTGGCATGGCAGAGCTGGCATTTCCCACCCCACTGCCTCCAGCCTGGCTCGGCTCGCCAGCCAGGTGCTGTGCCATCCCATCACCCTGGGCCACCCCCAAGGACCTCTGTCCTTTGTCACCCCACAGCTCTACCTTAGTGAGGCACCCCCACTCTGCAGCATCCCGGGGGGTGCTCTCCACTCACCGCCATGTTGGGCTCGATGAGCCGGTGCTGCAGGTCACGGGCCTCCTGCCAGCGTCCCTCATGGCACAGGCTGTCCAGCTGGCACAGTGGGGCCCCCAGGACGTTGGCAAGGGCACAGACCCCCCCCGAGGCACCTGGGGACACCAGGGCATGTTGGCAGCCAGCTCAGCACACTGCACCCAGCCAGCACCTCCCGGCGTCGCTGCCCCTCACCTGCCTCCCCCTGCCCAGCTGCCAGTCCCTGTCAGTGCCCCCTGGGCAGCACCCCGTGCCCCCAGCAGCACCTACCCAGGGCGTAGCTCGCCAGCAGGAAGCCAGCTGATCCTGCTAGCACCTGGAAATCCTCTTGCCTTGTCTTGTGGACCATCAGCCCCATGCGGGTAATCTGGGGAGAGACACGCTGTGCTCCAGGGTGGGCATCACCCCGTCTCCCCACTCCAGTGGAGCTCATGCGGCATCCCCATGGCCCGGGTCAGGGCTGCAAATCCCAACTCCCCACTCCCAGCTCAGGGCCAGGTTTGGTGGCAGCCAGCCCCAGGAAAGACTTGACCCACTCACGTCCCCACCGCTGTCCTTGATCCCGATGATGTTGGGGTGCTGAGCCAGGGTGAGGACAGCCTCCAGGGGCAGGTCCAGGCCGGTGTTGGCGGGGACATTGTAGAGCACAATGGGGATGGGGGATGCGTCGGCGACCTGCAGGCAGCCAGGCAGACCTCAGCAGCTGGGGTGGGTCAGAGACATGCAGGATGCACTCCCCATCCTACTGTCCCAAACGGGGCTGCTGGTGGGCACTGGGCACAGCTCACCTCCGTGTAGTGCTGGACCAGGGCAGCGCTGGTCATGGCCCCCCGGTAGTAGCAGGGTGTCACAACAAGCGCCACATCAGCTCCTGCCTCTGCCATGCTGACTGTCTGCTCGATGGTGGCTTGGGTGGCTGGGGAGGAGGCGGAGGGGTGAAGGACGCCACAGGGGACACACGTAGCCCCCGCGCTCCCCACGCTGGCACTCACATTCACAGCCCGAGCCGGCCAGCAGCAGGCGGTCCCTGGGCAGAGCCCGGCGCACGCAGCTCACCACCTCCAGCCGCTCATGGGGTGCCAGGTAGGGGTACTCCCCATTGGAGCCCAACACCACCAGCCCTGGAACATAAGTGTGAGGAGGGCAGGGCTCGAGCACAGGAGCAGGGTGCTCGCAGGCTGGCCATTCCTTGCCTCTCCACACCCCACGCTTGTGTGGGCACCAAGCACCCAGAGCAGCCTGATGCCCACATCCAGCAGCCCCCTTGGGCCAGGAGGCTCCCACAGGTTCCCTGCAAAGCCCTGGGCTCCCCCACAAAGGGCACATGTGGGTATGTGCCCTCAGATGGCAGTGCCCACCTGCACCACGCTGAGAACCGGCGGTGCCATTCCTTACCCAGGCACCCTCACGTGTGTCGTGCATGCACCCTGTGAACTGAACACACCACCTGTGTGCCTCCATCCCCGGAGACTGCCCCACACAGCACTGCTAGTGAGGCACTTGGTTCCCACAGCCAGGCTGTGCCACCTCGTCCCCAGCTGGCGCACACAGACCCCTTCCTTGGGACCCTGCCAGCACCACGGGCAGGGGTGGGGAGGCCAGCTCCAGCCCGGTGCTGCCAGGCTCTGTCACAGCATCCAGGGCTCCAGGATGCCAGGAGGGTTGGGTGTCCTCATCATCCTCTCTCCCTTCCTTGCCTCTGGGCACCCAGACAGGACTCTGCAGCCCACACTGTGCCCTCTCCTGTCCCCATCCCCACAGCCTTAGACTCACAGCCTGGTCAGAAGAGAAGAGACCCCAGGGCACATCCTTGCCTCTTCCTGCAGCCCCTCTCCTCCCATCCATTCATCTTGGGCAATCAACAGATAAGCACCCCATGGCACTGAATCTGTGTGAGTGTGCATGGGTGTGCAGAGGGTAGGTGCAAGCCTGCAGCTACGTTGGAGGATCTGTGCAAGCCTGCACATGTGTGCAGTGTGCGTGCAAGCACGCACCGGCGTGTGGCAGGGGTGTGCAAGGACACACACGTGTGCCTGGTCTGCCTGAGCATTTGCCATGCAAAGGGCCCCAGGTGGGTCACCCGAGGGGCTGCCAGCCCTGGAGACAAGTCTGGCTGGAGGCTGAGCACCCCATGGAAGTTGGCAGGCTGCCTGCACGCTGCCACACAGCCCCCGCGGCAGGCAAGGATCGGGCAGGAGCCTGCATGGAGAGGGGCACAGGGCAGTGCTTACCTCGGAAGGGGATGCTGGCGTAGCGGCGCAGGTTCCCCTCCAGCTGGGCATAGTCCACCTCCTGCATGGGTGAGAAGGGGGTGGCGAGGGGCGGGAAGATGCCTCCAAGGTTGAGTGTGTGCCCCAGTCCCGTGGGGGTGCTGAGCCCCCGGCACTGCCCGGGGGCTGTCCGGCACAGAGCTGCCAGGGCTGGCCGGAGGGACGAGGCGAGGTGGGTGCTGAGCGCCATGATAGCTGGGTGCTGGCACTGGCCGTGCCGCCTGCCCTGCTGAGGGGCTGTTAATGTTTGACAGGGCATGTGAGGGACCTGCAACCAGGCTGGGTGGACAACTCGGGGAGGGGGGTGGTACCGGGTGAGCTCAAGTTGCTCTCCCCGCTCCAGGAGCCGGCCACAGGAGCTCAGCACCCCTCCGGGTGAGCCCTGGCCACCCCAGCTGTGCTGTTCTTTCTGCTTCTCAGTCCTGGCAGCCATCCCTTGACACCTACAGGGCCAGGCTGCAGGGCCATGGAGGGACCAGACATTGCGGGGAGTCCCAGGGCTGTGGGCAGGGTTCGCCTGCTCTGGGTGTTGGTGTAGAGTCTCCTGTAAATGGGCAAGTGGGAGCATTCCTGGGTAGGGAGCTCTGAGCATTGCACTCTGCAGAAGTGATCCATCCTGCAAAGGGGCTGTCATGTCTCGCTGAGGATGGCTCCAATGGGGAGGGAACAACCAGACATCCAGCCCCACAAAGTGGCTGCCCGGCAGCAGTACTACTGCTGCTCTCGCATGCAACCCCAGCCTCCAGCACAGCATGGACCCAGGTTGAGCTGCCCGTGATGTAGTTTTCCTCCCTGAGCTTGCCCAGGTGGGTCTTTGAAGCACTGCAAGCAACCAGGACATCCTACAGCGAAGAGTCCTGCCGTTGAACTGCTCGTGTCCTGGCCCCATGGTGTCACTGACACCTGAGTCCCTGTGCTAGGAGTCAGGGCATGTCCATGCTGCCGGATAACACAGCTGCCCAGATAACCCAGCTTCCCCAGTCCCATCCCCCCTAGTGACAGCTGCCCAGGCCCACAGCTCCCTGGAGCTGAACACTGCTCTTTGCTGGCTTTTATTGACATGGATAAGTCTTGGGCAGATCCTGCTCCTTGGAGCTGAGCCAGGTCCCTGGTCCCTGCCCATTGCCATCACGCGGGGACCTCTGTCTCCCCCTGCGGCTGCTCCTTGGTCTCCAGTGCCTGGCGTGTGTCCACCTGCCACTGCTGCACCAGGTCTGTTGGGGTCTTGCCAGCCTGCAAGAGCGGGCAGAGAGAGGCTGAGGCCAGGTGGCACGACAGGGTGGGGCAGCGAATGTCCCCGGCACTGGCCCCTACTGACCTGGTTCTTGGCCATCATGTCAGCCCCGTGCAGGATGAGCATTTTTATGATCTTGTAGCGGCTGAGCCGTGTAGCATCATGCAATGCCGTGTCACCTTCCTGCAAGACAGCCTGGCTGGGGATTGTGGTCCAGCTCTGGGAACAGGGACCCCGTGCCTGTCCCTGGCACTGCTGCCTGGCTCCCTGCAACACCCACCTCCCCACAAGCACAAGGTGGACGGTGCCCACCCCAGCCCTGGCTACAGATGCTGGCACCCTGAGACAGGGATGCTTGTGTGTTTGGACGTGCCCCACTGCGGGTGCTGGGAGCCCCCCGAGAGGTCAGCCAAGGGAGCGGGGATTAGTGTTGCCCCCCCAGTGCTGGCTGCACGGCTGCAGCGCTCACCCTGTCTGGGGAGTTGATGTCCACCCCACAGTGGATGAGGTGCTCCACGATGTCAGGGTGCCCAGTCCGGGTGGCCACGTGGAGCGGGGTGCTGAGCAGCTTGAGGAGGGAGGAGATGGACACCGGGGAGGATCAGCACCCACCCCTGCTAACCCAACACTGGGTCAGCCCTGGCTCCCCAGGGTGTGCCCACGCCCCTGGCACAGTTGTGTGCCCCCAGGCTCTGCCCTGCACACCTTGTCCTTCAGGTTGAGGTCTGCACCGTGGTCCTGCAGCAGCTTGACGGCGTCCAGGTGCCCACCCCGGCAGGCCCAGTGCACGGCTGTGCAGTCCAGCTGGGTGCACAGAGCCATGTCACGGTGGGAGACACCCCCACCCCATGTCCACCCCCTGCCCTGGCCAGTCCCTGTGCCGAGCTAGCAGAGCCCTGCCCATGGCCACCTCAATGGCAGGAACAGCATCGGCTGTGCTGTGCCCAGTGGCTCAGACCAGCATGGAGTCGAGGGCAGGATCCAGCCTTACCCTGTCCCTAAAGTCGACAGTGGCCCCGCTGTCCAGCAGCTTCTGCAGGATGTCCGTGTGTCCCTCCAATGAGGAGCGGTGCAGGGCCGTGCGGTGGAACTGGGGGGACGAGGTGCTGCGTCGGCAGATGGATCCATCCCTGCCTCCCAGCCCAGACTGGCCATACCCCCAGCCCCAGTGGGCATGGCAGGTCATGGCAGCAGGGCGCAGGTGGGGGGCAGCCAGCGGCTGTGGGAGACGCTACCTCGTCACACGTGTCAGGGGGGCCACCATCTGCCAGAAACTTCTCAATGACGTGCATCTTGCCCTGGACGGCAGCTCGCAGGAACGTCTCAGGCTCCACAGGACCCTCCTGGTGGCAGGACGGGCTCATGGCTGGGGCATCGCAGGGGCACGGGAGAGGGGACAACATGGGGGGGCCCCCTGCCCTGCTTCCCCAGGGAGGTCCCCAGCTGGCAGGGTGACCCTGGGGCAGGCTCTTGGGGACTCCAGACCCTGTCCCAGCAGACCCCTCCCGCACTCCAGGACCCTCCAACATACAATCTCCAGGGGCTCGGGTGGTGGCGGGGGTTCAGGGGTGGCCGCCCGCTCCTCCCTGCGCTGCCGGCGCTGCTTGCGGAGCTCAATGAGGCGCTGGATGCTCCCCACGTCGATGATTTCCCGCCGCAGGTCCACCGAGCTCTTACGCACCCGCTCCTGGCCCTGGCGGGGGGGGGGACACAGGGAACACAGAGCCCCATTTGCCTTCTCTGTGCCCAGCTGCCTCCCGGCGCCCCCCCCCCCCCCGACCCCCCTCACCTTGACAGCCTCGAGGCCCCGGTTCCTGGGACCACAGCGTTTCTCCTCCTCCAGCTCGGGTGTGCTCATCCGCTCCACGGCCAGTGGCTCCCGTCCACCATCCCCTTTGAGTCGCTGCATGGGCATGGGGGTTGCTGCATGGTCCTGGCTGGGCACGGAGCAGCCCCACCACCTCCATCCCCAGCCCGCTAGTGGAGGTGGCTCTGGGCACAGCTCAGTGCTGAGGTCTATGGGATGCCCAGCAGCCCCTGAGCTTGTGCTTGCCCACCTGCCCTACTTGGCAAGCTGGGCACCTGCCTGCTGCTCAGCTCTGCCCCATGGGCAAGAGCTGCCGGGTTAGGAAACTGATGCCCCTGAGAGCCCTTGGCCGCCTTGCTGCATCCGCCGGGATGGCAGGGTGGATGCCAGCCTCCTCACATCCAGTCCCTAAGGATGGACACAGCGCAAGGCACGTCCCTGCCACAGCCCAGGTAGGTCCCCCTGCCCTATGGACCCACCTTTTCCTCCTCCTCCTCCTCCGCCAGCTTCTGGTCGATGAGCTCCTTGGCCCGTTGCACGTCCAGCTCCATGTCTGCCCGTGGTGCACAGCCCCGTGCAGGACGTGTGGCCTCTCCTCCTCAGCACCCCAGGCAGGGAGCACCCAGCCCTGGCTCCTGGTGCTACCGATGGCTCCGCTGGCTCCAGGGCTTTATGCCACCGACCCCTCCGTCCTGCTGCCCAAGGGCACTGACAGCTGTGGCTGCTCCACATGACTGGGGCAGCTTTGCCATGAGCTCACCCTCCTGCTTTCTGGTGGCCCTGGCTCACCTCCCCGGCACTGCACACTCTTAAAGAGACCCACTGCCCCCGCTGCAGGCTGCCCAGGACCCCTGTGTGGGGTCTGTAGAGCTGGGGAGTGCACAGTCCGTGGCAGCCAGTCCAGAGAGGGTCAGAGGAGCAAGGACACAGTCTGAGGCCACCCTGCAGGTCCTGTGCCACCTATCTCGAGTGGCTGGGATGCTACCTGTGGCTCACATCACTCTATCCCCATGCAACCAGATGCTGCAGCACCCACCAGCATCTCCCAGGGCTCCCTGGCACCCAGGGTGTTTGCTGCCCACCCCAAAAGGAGGCAAGCCCCCCCCCCCCCCCCCAACCTCTCAGCCAGCAGCAGGCAGCATGTGATGCCAGGAGCCGCTGACCCTCCATGCCGCTTTGGAGGATGATCTCAGGTGTGGAGCGTCCCGAGCAGCCCTGCCAGGGTCCTGGTGGCCGCCCAGCCTTTCCCACTGTGCACAGGCAGCCTGGCAGCAGGACCAGCCTCACATGGGGCTGGTGGGCAGAGCCTGCAGCTATTCCTGGCAGCAGGGACCTTGTTCAGCCCCCTCTGAGCTTTGCTCTCCCCCTTTGTAAGATGAGGCCAGCGCTGCCCTGTGCCGGGACACTTAATGCGCTGGGCACCAGCCCCCAGCACGGGACCTGGGGGAAAGACAGATGGTGACACATCACTGTGACCCTCTTGGACAGTTCCCAGGGCCACCCTTCAGTGCCCTGTCCCATGCGTGCCACAGCCTCTGGCTGCAGAAAGGTGCAGTTTTCACCAGGACAAGCGATGGTAGCTGTGAAGGTGGTCCTGGGACCATTCCCCTCTGCGGACTGTCCTGCCTAGCCCCAGGGCAGGCACAGGCTGAAACCTCCAGAGGGGAACACCAGGAAAAGGAGGTGGTGGCCCCTCACTGGCAAGCAGCCAGGATGGCAATGGGACAATGGCAGCAGCACTGGGGAAGGGTCCAGGCAGCCAAAGAGCTGGGGCTGGCAGGACAGGGTCAGGGGTGCCTGGGCTCTCCCTGGCCACCCTGTGCCCATCCTGACATGGGAGCGGACATAGGACAGGGACCTCCCATGGATGCAGGTGACAGCCCCCTAGCCTGTCCCAGGGGCCAGAGGAAGGATGAAAAGGCTTTATTGATAAATACAGACTATGTACAGAGGGGAGACATCTCCACACAGCCCAGCACCCCAGGGCCTCGTGGCCAGGGGGAGCCAGAGCCCAGTGGGTCACGGCCTCTCCCCACCCGCACGGCCTGGCAGTGGGGCCCCAGCCCCGCTGACCACCCCGGACACATTTGGTCTCAAACCTCCTGCAGCAAATGCAGCTCCTGTCCATGTCCCCAGCCAAGAGGGGCCACCGTGGTGGCACAGCCCCATGCAGACCTTCCTGGCGGGTCACCCAGGTGGGGGGCAGCCTCAGAGGGGTGCAAGTGCTGCCCCGGCTCCAGCAGGGCTAGGATGCGGCACGGGACATCCCCACAGGTGCCACTGCCCCCAGCCCCCTGCCCTCTCCCCGCAACCAGTGCGGGGGTGGCTCAGTTCCTGGGCGATAGGGGCTGGTTGACTATCACTTGCACAACAAAATCCTTCTGGATCTTGGTCTCCTGCAGCCGTGTGCGGTCAGTGAGCAGCTTGCCTGAGAAGAACCAGCGCTGCCAGGCCATGTCGATGCCCTCCTGCGCCTGCAGCTGCTTCTTCAGCTGCCCGATGGTGTCACCCATGCTGGCGCTGAGCCGCAGGTCCTTGCCGGTGGAGAGCCGCACCTTGAGGGCGAACTCCCTCCGGGCGTTGGGCAGGGGCTCGGCCGGCTCCGCTGCCTCCTCCTCGCTCCGCTCCAGGATCAGGTTGACAGGAGGTGCCAGGCAGTAGACAGGAAGCTGGTACCGGTTGCCCAGCTCATCGTAGCACTCTGTCAGGGACCCTGGGGACAGCAGGGTGAGACACTGTGGGTGGGCATCCCCATGGACCATCCGAATGGGGACAGGGCCGCCCGAGGCAGCAGGGCAGAGTCTGCCTTGCTCCTCTTGGCTGGGCTGAACTGCATAGATGGCAGCTGGGAACCCCTCTCCTCTCCAACCTGGGACACCCATATGCCCAGATATGGGACACTCAGCACCCACCCCACCCACGCCCCCGGTGCCATCCCTCACCATGGGGCAGTGTGATGCTGGCTCCATCGAGAATGGCCTGGGCCAGGCTGTGGTCATTTGCCTCCACTGCGTAGGCAGCTGCCTTCAGGGCATCCCAGATCTCCTTGCGGCCCTCAAATGCAGGAGCTGTGTCCCAAAACTCATCCCGCTTACTGCGCAGCTGCCCATCCGTCATGGGGTAGTCACTCTTCCACTTGGGACGCTCCTTCTTCAGGGGCTCATTGCGGCCTGGGGAAGGGGGAGATGCTCAGCCAATGGACGATGCCCTGAGTCCCGTCCCCCCCCGCCCTTCGCCACAGGTTCCTGGGGACCCCTTGCACCATGCACAGCAGTGTCCAAGGAACTGCCCTGCTCAGCACAGGACAGTCCCCAACGCAGCCAGGGGGAACTGAGCTAAAGCTAGCCCTGACCAAGGTCTCACATGCCCTGTAGCAGTGCCCCCCCCAAGTGACATCTTTTGCCCCTGGGGGTGGACAAGGGCTCTCGTCCCCACACTAGGGGGATCAGCCCCTGCCCTGCAGGGTGGCCACGGGGACTCAGGGCCCTTTGGGGCAGAGCAGTATTTATAGCTTGGGGAATTAGCCAGGAAATAAGCTGGTGTGTCGGAGCTGGAAGGGGATTACGGGGGCTGAGCTGCAGCCCTGGTGGGGGCGGGGGGGCAGGACTTCACTGTCCTCTCTGCCTACCCTGGGATGGCAGGGACCAGCTGTGGGAAGATCGCAGGCACACAGCATGCAGGGCATCAGGGGGGCAGAGGGCATCTCCGGGGTGGGAGGCTGCCAGCCTGCAGCAGCCCCAGCAATGTGCCGAACTGAGATGGCTCTCCACAAAATAGTCCCCAACCATGTTCCCAAGGACCCCCAACAGCCAGCATTGCCCACACCTCCCTGTCCTCCCTACACCAGGCTGCAGCCCCGTGGGAACAGCCCCATCCCGTTGCCCCCACGGCCAGGCTGGAGGAAGCATGGGGCAGGAAGGAGCTGTAGTCACTCCCAGCTGAGCTGGGGACAATGAGTGACAACAGCTCCTTCCTGCCGCCCCTCTGCTTGGGACGGCCAGCCGGCACCCTTCCTGCATGGACGGGACACAGGGATGTGGAGCCCCAGCCAGGCAGGAAGGATGCCTGCGCCCTCATAGCAACCTGCCAGGCAAGGCGATGCCACACACCCCAGCCCCTGGGGACAGCCACCACTGCCAGCTGCGGGCTGAGCCACATCACCCAGGTGGCTTTTCCTGGGATAGTGTGCGATGACACAAGGCACTACATGACCATTTTTTTTGTACCAGCCTTGTCCCACTCCAAGACCACTGGAGCCAGCACAGCACCCACTTTCCCAGCAAGCAACCAGCCCAGAGCTGGACGCAAGATGTGGCACCCAGCCAGAGTGTCCCCATGGGGCACAGGAGTTCAGCTACCCCAGGGCTGGACACTGAGCACCCCTGATGGGCAGCATCCTTCCTGCACCTGCATCCCCAAAGGAGCGAGAGCAGCCAGCTGCAGCCAACGCTGCCGATTCAGCAGCCATGGTGCCGGGCAGGAGGGATTTGCAGCACCGCAGGACAGAGCAAGGTCGAAGGCAGCACCTGCCCCAGGAGGGCAGCAGAGCAGCAGCCACGGCCAGGACCATGTCTCCATGCTGCTGTGACCACGGTGCTTGGACATGCATCCTCGCAGCTGAGACCATCGTGCACAGCAAGACTCCCAGCCGGCGCCATCCCCCCAGCCCCACTCACAGCAAAGGGGAAGAGGCTGGCTCAGGATCGGAGCCAAGGGACCCAGCCGCAGCAGGGAGTGGGGACAGGTTGTGGCTGCCCCGTGCGGGCAGGCGTGCCCGGCAGCCTTGCCCAGGTAGGCAGGGGCTTAAGCCTCGTCTATTTATTGCTGCCACCCAGCTGGGCCCCGCAGCCTCTAATCACCTCCTGCCGCTCTATTCCTGGCCCCTTGTGCAACTCTCCGCAGCAACACCGCCGGACAGGTCTGGCTGCTTGCTGAGCCCGGACTCGAGCCAACAGGATCTGGCCGGCAGCCTGCCTGCCTCCTGCCCTGCCTTCAGCTCAGCCCCCCCTCCCCACTTTGCCCTGGTGCAGGGACCCCCCAGGCAGGAGGCTGTGCCCCAGAGCTCGCTCCATGCCTGGCTGGAGCTCCGAGCAGCCCCAGCTGGTGAGTCCTGGAGGGTGGCTCAGCCCCAGGGGAGATGGCAGCCAGATGGCATGCAACACCGCTTCCAGCAGTGCTGGCTGGTTCCCTCCTGGGCCAGGAAGGGTTGTGATGCTGCATGCCACTGGCATCCCCTGCTCCTCCTGCTGTGGCAAGCTGGCCACCCCGGGGACAACATTGTCACCTGCTGCAGGGAGCCCTGGCAGGACCCCTCCGCAGGGGGTTGCAGCGAGCCCCAGCCAGGGTAGGAGCCAGCCGGGCTGCTTCGCAAGGCCCCACAGCAGTGGAAGCAGGCAGGCAGAGCACCCTTCCCTGCCGACTGCAGGTCCTCGCGTGCTGGGACCTGCCAGCCTGGGGCAGTGTCCCCAAATCGTGGGTGAGGGCAGCTGCAGCCTTGCTTCATCCTCCACCACCTGCTGAGTGGCTCCCGTGGGCTGGTGGCACTACCCAAGGGAGGGCAGGAGCCAGCAGGGGCACCTCAGCACTGGGGATGGCCCTGCTCCCCCAGAAAGGGACACGGTGCAAGAATGCTGCCAGGGGCACAAGGGCACCAGGAAGGGACCATGGCCCATCCCAGGAGAGCTTGTCAGGGAGCGAGCAGTGCTGATGGAGACACAGGCTCTGGAGCCATCCGTTGCCTGGCACAGGAGGGGAGCACATGGATCCCGGTGTTGGGATCTGAACCCCCTCCAGCCACAACAGCCTCGAGCTGAGTGAACAGTCGGACCCACTGACACCCGCAAGAAGGCGCCTGTGCCCCTGGGGGCCAGAGCGTGCCAGGCTGGGGGGCTGCAGCCCCAGGGGAAGCAGGGCTGGCAGCTCCATGGCGGGCCATCACCCTAACCAGAGCCAGCAGGGCCTCCCCGGGACAACATCCCCGCACGGTGGGGACGGCTCCCCACGGGCAGCGGGCACAGCCGGCCGCAGCAGCCACGGCACCCCGCACGTGTTGGCGAAGCAGCGGGCACCATCCCACAGGAGAACCTCCCTCCCGCCTGCATCCTAGCTGCGGGCGAGGGCCGAGGCGCCCCGTCCCCGGGCACACGCTTCCTGCTCCTCCTCTCCCGACGCCTACCACCACCTTGCCATAAACACGGTAATTACCGGCTGCGATTGCACCGGACGGGGAGGCGGGCGAGGGGAAGGCAGGCGTGATTCACCCTGTCGGCCCACGTCCCCTCCGCCAGCAGGTAGCCGTGCCCATCCCCGTGGCCTCCGGGACCCTCCAGGGCAGGGTATTCGGCTGCTGGTAACTCCGGGGCTGCACCAGCCCCTCCGGCAGAGCTGCTCCCTGCCCACCCCGCGGCCGGGTCCCCGACACCTCCCGAAGCCCCGGTGGAGCAGGGACGGGGCTGTGCCCGTCGGCAGCAGCTCGGTGTACTGGCAGCACTAACCCCGGGAGGGCAGGGCGCGGGCAGGGACACAGCAGTTTGCAGGACGCGGCGTGCCGGGGGACAGCGCCAAGCCCAAACCGGGGACACCCGCTACCCCACAGCCCCCTCGGGAGACCCCATCCCCGGGAGGAGCCGGGGACCGGCAGTGCTGGGCAGGACACGCTGTGCGCCTCAGCCCCGACCCTGCAAACCCCCCCCCCCGCAGGGCGCCGGGACGGGAGCCTCGGTGCCTGCCCGCTCCCAGGCCCGCGCATCGGACTGGAATCCCCAGTGCTCGGGGACTCCGGGAGACACAGAACGGCTCCCGGGGGTGTGCAGGGGACAACCCCCTCGCGCCCACGGACTGCGCCCCTCCAGTGCCCACGCTCCCCCTGCGCCCGCCACCCCCAGGGGTACACGGGACCCGCCCAGGCGGGACGGCGCCGGCCCCGCTCACCTGCTCGCTTGCGGGGGTTCCCGGCGGCGGGCCGCTCCCGGCGCTGCCGCCCCACGCAGCCGCCCATGGCGGGGCTGAACGGCGGCGGCGCTCGGCATGGGGCCGGGCCGGCTCCGCGCTGTGCCCGACCGCGGGGCCCGGCGCCGTGCAGCCGCGCCGCCCGGCTCTGAGCGCCGGGGCCGCCCCGCCGCCGGAGACACCCCGCGCCGCGCCCCGCCCCCCTCCCAGGTGCGCATGTGACCGCCCGCACCGGCACCGCCACCGGCACCGCCCACGTGCGCGCGCCCGCTCCCGCAGCGCTTTTGTCCCCTCTGCCCCGCCGTACCGCGCCGGCCACGCCCCCTCGCGGCCGCGCCGTTCCCCTTCCCCACGGGTGGTGAGGTAGGGGGCTCCCGCCGCGCGCATGCGCGCGCTGTCACCCCCCGCGGCGCGAGTGTCCGGCGCATGCGCACGGTGGGAGAGCCGGCGGCCGCTGCCCTGGGCACGGGGTGTCATGGCGGCGGCCGGGGCGGGAGCGGCGGCTCTCGCCGCCTCCGTCCAAGACTTCGTGGCCGGGCAGCAGGACGGCCGCGTTGCGGAGGTGGCGGCAGGTACCGGGCGGGCGCGGCTGCGGGGCGGGGCGGGGCGTGGGCGCGGCTGCGGGGCGGGGCGGGGCGTGGGCACGGCGGCGGGGCCGGGCCGGGCCTAGGGCGGGCGTGGGCACGGCTGGGGGGCGGTGGGGCGGGTCGTGGAGGTGTGGGGTGGGCCTTGAGAGGGTGAGCGTGGGGCTGCGGGGCTGGGCTTGGGATGCAGAATTAGGCAGGGCGTGGGCTAGGCTGTGGGGCAGGGCACGGCAGGGTGTGGGGCATGGGACGGAGCGCGGCCGTGGGTTGTGGGGCTGGGGTGTGAGGCTGCGGTGCGGAGCGTGGCTGTAGGGTCTGCAGCTGTAGGCTGGGCAGCAAAAGGGGGGATGAGGGCTGGGGGTAGGTGTGGGGCAGCAGCTAGGGTGAGGGTCTCTAGGGGCGAGGCAGAGATGGGTGTGGGTAGACACAGGCCTGTTGGGAGTCGGGCTGAAGGCAGAGTTGTGGGGTCTGCGGGGTGGGTCAGGGTTTTAGATGGCTGATCTGGAGCATGGGGTGGGTTTGAAGGTATTGGGTCTGCTGATGGTGCCAGGGCCTGGCCTGGAACAGGGAATGAGGCTTTGGGGTGGGGGATATGGCAGGGCATGTGTGAGCTGACGGGAGCTTGAGGCTGCAGGCCATGGCACTGGAGGTTTGGGGTGCAGTGGGAGCTGTTGTGGGTGGTACTGGGTATGGCTGGCTGGGGGGTGGCTGTGGCTGGGTGGCAGAGAAGACACCAGTGGGAAGGGAGCTCCTGGCCTTGCCGAGGTGCGGTGGGAGATGACTGATGCGCTGGCTTCGCTGCCCCCTGCTTCTGGGGCCCAGGCTCTGACTGCCTTCACTGTGGTTTCTCCTCCTTTCTTGGCAGCGCTTGAGGCGTTTGGTTTCCTTGGATAATTTGTCTTTCTGCTTGGAGCAGTGATTTGGTGGCTTTGTTACAGTAGGGAATTTGCAGCTTCAGGAACCTGGCTTTCTAAGGATAAGGCAGCGTGTTTGTGTTTTTAGACAGTGGCTTCAGCATGTTTTGGGAAGGAGTTGAGAGAGCAGAAAAGGATTATGTAGGTTACGTTACACAGAGGGGTAGCTTATAGACCTTTCCCGAGACTGATGGATTGTGAACTGATCCGTGGTATGTTGGTGGTGAGATGAGCTGGCAAAACGGGAAGGTAACGCAGTGGTCCGTGTAACACAGAGCGAAGAAAATGCCAAGGAAATTTGGAGGAATTCACTAAACTAAGTGACATTCAAGATGTTGCAAATGAGTTGCACAAAGCCTCTCACATATTTGGGGTAGACGGAGGAAGATAACCTTACAACTGCTGTTGTCATCTATGGCCACGTTACAGAAGTGCCCGGAGAAAGCTTTGTCTCTTCAAAGAGAAGAGGGCCCCCCCCCCCAGCTCTCATCAGCCTTATGACACTTGTGACAAACCTACCTTGACAGGCGAGGGAGTCGGCAAGTGTCCTTTGGCCCCTCTGACCTCGTATAGAATCACACATCAGAAAGTATTAAATTGCATCACGTATCCTTGAGCGAAAGAGGAGGGTTTTTTCTAACCTTTTGGCCATTGTGCAATTGTTGGAAGAAATGCGTTGAGCTTCTCCCATGTGTTGCTGAGTACTAAATTGAGTGTAACTTGGCAAGTGGAAGAAAGGCCTTGGTGCTATCACAGGCAGCTCGGGCTGCATGGGTCAGTGGGTGGCAGAAGGAGGCTGAACTCATTTTTATTAAAAGAGGGGGAGAGATACTGCTGCTACAGAAATCCATTACGCTCCCTGTGAATGCTGTGCTCACATTTTGAGGGTGTGGGGGAACAAGAATGGAAAGCGTGCGGAAGTAATTAATGTCTAGAAGGAGACTGCGTCGAAGTGGGGACAAAGGTGTCGGAAAAGGGAGCAGACTGATTCCTGGTAATAGTGCAGCAAAGGGTAGATGGCTTGCTTCTGTTTAGCTTCTGGGACTACAGGAACACCAGAAGACGAAGGCAGCCCCTCCTGGGAAAGGGAGTGCTGGGATTCAAGGTGCGTGATTAACCTTGGGGAGGTGCTGGCAGCAGCCAGATGTGGAGGCGGAGGTTTGCGGGCTCGGTGCCATGCCTGCTGTGCTGCTGAGGCAGGGCCCGTTACAGCCGTGCTTGCACTCCGGCCGGGGCCTGCGGGGCGCTGCCTGCGAGCGGGAGGCAGCCCCTGCGCCTTGTGTTGTCAGGGCTGGCGCGGTCCCCCTGCGCCAGGGGAGGCTGGGGGCACCTCCAGGTCCCTGAGAACGGAGGCAGTTCCCTCGCCAAGCGAAGCAGCTGCTAACTGCGGGGAGCATCAGTAGCCGATTGTGGTTTGATCGTTGCACTTCAGCTCTTTCCTGTTGGTGACGAAATCAGCAGCTTTGTGTAGGTGCTGCTTTCGGTCTCTGAAAACGCAGAGAGGCAGAGTGCTTGGCCGCAGAGTCAGCGTTTGTCTTGGACCTTGTCCATGGTGGTTCAGAGGCACGAGGGCTTTTCATGAGCTTGGAGAGCGGGATGTTGGGTTGCTGGGTGTGAAGG
This sequence comes from Leptosomus discolor, assembly GCF_034619465.1. Taxonomy (NCBI): domain Eukaryota; kingdom Metazoa; phylum Chordata; class Aves; order Leptosomiformes; family Leptosomidae; genus Leptosomus; species Leptosomus discolor. The sequence continues at coordinate 16,329,082 of NC_141396.1, read as the reverse complement.
GGCTGTAAGAGCTCTGCTGGCAGCCCACTCTGCTTTGTGCCGGTGCACAGCACCCGCTTGCTGTTGCACTGTTGTTCTTCTGCAAGAAATTTTGCCGGTACCTTACGGCTGTCACTCAAGGCACCCCGTGTTCAGTCTGTGCCTATCAACTCTGCGACCTGCTGGGCTCTTCTTCCTCACAGCTCCCCTTATCTGTTCTGTCCCTCAGTCCAGGCTCCCTCTCCCTGCTGTGCCAAACAGGATTGGAAGCTCTGTCTCTGGAGTTGGGGCTGCCTGCTGTCAGAAAACACTGTCATCCTTTCTCCCATCCCCAGAGACTGCTCTCTGATGAACAGCATGACTTAGTCCTGGAATTAACTGCTTAGGAAGAGCCAGAAAATGCTTGCAACAGCAGGAGGCACTAGCTGAGACGAGGCCTGGGAAAGCCCCAGATAAAACCTTTAGGCTTCTGAGGGGGTGGGTGCCCTGCCAGTCATGTGGGCAAGACTTCAGAAGGGCAGAGGGATGAACAGGACCCTCTGGAGTGCCCAGAAGTGCTTCTGGGCAAAGACAGTGGGTCTCAGTGACTGGAAGGTGCTTTTTTTTTTTGTGGAGGAAAGCTGTTTTGCCCAGGTAGAGTGAGGGGTGCTGCTTGTTTCCTAGCAATGCCCCTTGCAACGTGAGCTACAGGTTAGGGGTCTAGAGGTAAGTCCGTCCCTTGCCTCCAACCTGGTGTCTGACCACAGGGCATGCACAGGGCTTTCCTACTGGGGTGGTGTCACATTGATGGTGGGTGGCGGGAGTGGAGAACCTGCCCTTCTGTCAAGGCTCTTGTAGGATGAGCAGGTCCTTACCAAAGCCTCCCGGGGAGTGACTCTTCCCCCAGTTGAGTTGCAAGAATATTGAGGCAGGAGGTAGGTGAGGCAACCTGGCAGGGTGTCTGAGTCAGAGCTGGAAATAGATTCCAGGACTCCCAATGCTTCATCTTCCTCTGACCACAAAGCCACCTTTCTCCATGCCTTCCATCTTGGGGGGGGTTTGCAGGTCTTGCTCAGCACAGCGCGGAGGTGATGGAGCCAAGGTGGGAATCTGGGTGATTGCTAATGTCCAGGCTGTTTGCTCAGCCAGTTCTCCCTCAGGAAGCACCTGGGGAGCTGCCCTCTGTCTCCTCCCAGCTTGCTCACATTAGAGAAGTGGTTTTTGGCATCTCAGCAAGTAGACCACAGCAAGGCTTCTTCTCTCAGGAGCCACACGTTGGTGGCAGATGCAGCCAGGCTGCGCAGAAAGGGTAGAGGCAAAGTGCAGGCAAGTTAACCCCTTTGCTGCCTGCTCTCATCTCTGATCCAGTCGAGGCAGCTCTCGGTCCCAGACGTGTTCGCAGGCAGGGCTGGAGGCAGCTCCACCAATGAAGTGCACATGGCTGCTTTGGTGCTTAGCGAGGTGCCGGCACCCAGCCAGCCTTTCCCACTGCTGTGCCTGGGCCCTTCCCGGTGTCTGTCTCCAGTGCCATGGCTGACTGACGCTCTGGGAGTCTCTTTGGTTCACTCTCTTTACCTCCTTTCTCCAGGGGTGAAAGATGGAAGCTGGACTGTGCTGCAGCTCGTGGAAGCCCTGGGGTAAGAAAAGCCTTATACGTGTTACACATCATGTAAGGGCCTTGCAGCGGAGATTCCCACAAGGAGGGACAGTGAGAAGGAAAAGTCCAGGACAAGCTGGCTTCATCACTGGCAGACACACTGCAACACGCAGGCCTGCAGGGATGTTTTCTGCTCACAGCACAGGACCTGAGCAGTGCTTTGCCATTGCAGGACTTGGGAGCTGTTTGGGAAAGAGCAAGGCCAGAGCAGCTCTTGATGCTCTCCCAGGACCAAGGAGGGGTGTTGTGGCAAGGCACTTCTCAGTTGGGACTGTCCCCAGCAGGAGCTACCTGAGCACACAGCTGTATATCACCATGTCACCAGTTGTCTGGCACTCAGCTTTTGCTCAGCTGTTGTGGCCTGGGACTTGGGGAGGCTTGTTTCTCCCAAAACAGGGGATGGGTTTGCCTCATTGTAAGAGGCTTTGCCCTTTTTTGGCCCTTGTGGTCTTGGGAGCCTGAGTTTCAGGTGCAGAGCATGGTGCAAGAGCAGTTTCTTTGGTCCAACTTGAGAACTTGGATTTAGCGCTGCATGGCTCTGGGGCCGGGTGCATGCGTGCAGCACAGTCAGGTGAAGAGGAGTCTGCTCCCACCCTGCCAACAAGTCAGGCAGGATTGGGCCACCACCCCCCTGCCCAGAGAGCGGTACCTCTATTTTTATAATGTGTCTGCTCAGGATGTGCTTCCTGCTTGGGTGTCCCTGCTCACAACAGGCTCCTTGGTCTTTCTTCCGACTTGGGCTAGGTCTTGCCTGGAGAACACGGATACTCGGACACGAGGGCGAGGCATCCAGCTGCTGTCACAAGTCCTACTCCAGTGTTACTCCCTGCTCCAGGAGAAGGAAGGTAAGGGCTACTCTTGGCCCTAGAGTGGCTGCTGGCAGGTTGGGGGCAAAGCCTGTGCCGCTTGAGTGTCTGTCCTGCAGTTGGCAAAGGGGTCAATCTAGCACCATGACAACTTTGTACATGTCTCTCAAGGCTCAAGGTCCAAGGAGGGCACGGGGCCTCACGCTGCAGCCTTTTTGCCAACCTCACCACACAATTCAGGTCACTCCCTGAACACGCCAAAGCCCTGGGCTGCAGCCGGTGCCCCTGGCAGTGTGTGGGCGTTGCACACCCAGGCGTGCTCAGTGCCACGTGGGATGCCTTAGGAACACATCTGCATGTCAACATCCTCGGGTGGTGATTCAGTGCAGGAAAACCATCGAGTCACACCGCAGCCCTGTGGCCTGCCCAAGTTAACTCTGGGGGAACCCTGGGGGAACCCTGGGGAGGCAGGGGGATCAGCATAAGGATGGAGTGGAGGGCTGCAGTGGGGAGAGGAAGATGCCCCGTTCAGGGAGGCAAGGAGAAGGTTTGACTGTGTTAAAAGTCCCATAGCAACTGGCTGGCAGCAGGGGAAGCCAGTAAGCGCTGCCAAACTTTGGCTTGGACTGGAGGCCCTGCTGATGGGTAGCTGAACCTGTGCCAGCAGGCTGGCAAGGCAGGGGGGCCCAGCTAGTGAGGGTGGGGGAAGGGAAGGATGGAAGTAAAAGGTGCTTAGTCCTTGGCCTTTGGCTCTCTGTAAGTCTCAGACTAGGCCAGGCAGGGCCAAGAGCAGCTGTGCAGAGAGGGTACAGACAGGCTAGCTACTGGTGTAGCTGGAGTCAGGTGTGGGGACTGGGGTGCTCTGGAGAGGCAGCCAGAGGTGGGGAGGTTCAGTGGGGATGCCTGGCAGAGTCAGGGCAGCTGAGCAAGGGGACCAAGCTGGGTTAGAGCCATGTCACCAGGAGCTTTGGAGGAGGGTGGGCAGAGCCAGCTCCCGGGCGGGGTGCAGGTGGCTGCTGTGACACCCCCAGCTGGCCCCATCTCCCTTCGTGTCCCTCCTCACGCAGTTCATTTCTCAAGCGCTACGTCAGGCTGCCTCCTGGGGGGGTGAGTTTCTGCAGCAGCTGTGGGCACAGGATGCTGCTAGCCAGCTCTTCCAGTCTGCTTCCTGCTGCCGCTCCCCAGGGCCGGGGTGTGCAGGCGCCCGTGGCTGTGACTCAGGGGCTGGGAACGTGTTGTGGAGCCGAGCACAGGGAAGCCGGAGCTCCTGCTCCAGCCCTGCGCCCCACCCCACGGCATCCTCCAGCCTCTGCTGAGCAGGCAGCCGCTGTTTGCCTGCTGGTGTCTGCACCCACGTGTCTGGACAGGCCAGGGCAAATGCCTCTCGGGTAGCTCCAGCACCTCTGCAGCGCCCAGAGGTGGGTGCTGCCCCGCTGCGGTCAGACATGGGTTGCTGACAGGGGCAGGGTGAAGGCGCTGGGGCCAGGTGGGTGGACCTGACAGTGGCAGTTCGTCCTGATCACCAGCGGGAGTTGTGCTCGCTCTTCATCCAGCACCTGCTTTTGGCAGAGCTGGAGCTGGTGCCCGGCACCTGCATTTCCTGGGGACTAACACATGTTGGTGTCTGCTTCTGACAGTGCTGCACCTGGTCCTGTTCTATGAGAGCCGGCTGCAAGATCATCACCTTGTGATCCCTGCTGTGCTCCAGGGACTCCGAGCACTGGTGAGCTTTCATCCCCCAGCCCGCAGCACTGGGATATACTCCAGAACAGTCCTGGGGAGCAGGGGGTGCGACACGGCTGCAGGATGGAGCAGCATGTTGAGAAGGGCCCGGCTGGGCTGTCTGCTCCAGCCTGGCAGCATTGCCCTGTCTCCTCCCTGCTCCTGCTGTGCCCCTTGCAGAGTGTCAGGGGAGAGGAGACTGCCTTGATTGCCTGCCCCGTGCTGGTATGGGGGAAAGGATTCCCTGGCCACTCTGGGGAGCAGCAGAGATGATAGACATCTTGTCCTGTCCTGTCTGTGGGGATGGTGAGCTCTCCCTGGCATAGGAGAGGATCCTGCAGGTGGCTGCTTTACAGAAGTGAGAGCTCTGTTGTATGGTTGCCATCATGGTTTTCTGTTCTCACTTTTCTTTTCCTGTCCCCAGAGCATGTGTGAGGTGCTGTCCCCAGGGCTAGCAGTGTCTGTGCTCAAAGCCATCTTCCAGGAGGTACATGTGCAGGTGAGTGATGTGATTTCCCATCCTCCTGTCCCTGCTCCCCTCTCCCTGGGTGTCAGGGGATGGCCTGACTGAGCACATTCAGTGGCAGTGCAATGTAGCGCATCCTTCGTCGCAGTGCGGTGCTCCTGCAGAGCTTAGAGACAGTATGTCTCGCTGCAGAGCGAGAGGCAGACAGCAGCTGAGGATCCTGTTTGGCCCTTCCCTTCTTTCAGCCCTGTGAGGGTTACTGCCTTTGCTCTGTTCTCCAGGCTGTGTTTTGAGTGCCCTCAGCACCCAAATTCTCCTTGTTTACAGTCGTTTACACTGGCAGAGCCTTGGGCAGTGTGTGTGGCCCTGGTGTGTGTGGCCCTGGCCATTCATGCAGTGATGGACGCTGCCATGTTCAGGTGCCATTGCATAGGCACGTGCACGCTTTGCGTGTGGTAAATGGGATCTTCGTGCCAGGAAGCAGCAGCTGAGCTGCTGAGGGTCCTGCCCTCTTCTCAAGGGCATGTGCTGCCCTTGGGTGGTGAGTAGTAATGCTGCCGTGTGTGGAAGCTTATTTGGATTGCTCTGCTCCTCCCTCCAGTCCCTGCTGCAGCTGGACCGCCACACAGTCTACAGCATTATCACCAACTTCATGGGCACCAGGGAGGAAGGTGAGAGGGCAGGTGCCGGAACCACTCTGGTGTTGTCCAGGCTGGGAAAACAACTCGCCTTCACCTTTTCTGAAGGCTTCATTGCTCTGCCTGGGGAGAGCTGGAAGGGCTGTGGGGCTTGCGAAACTGGGCTTGTTTCATGCCATGTTGGTGAAGTCTGGTGTTCTGCATATCTGCTCACCTCCTTTCTGCAGAGCTGAAGGGCCTGGGTGCCGACTTCACCTTCGGCTTCATCCAGGTGATGGATGGGGAAAAGGATCCCCGCAACCTGCTGGTGGCCTTCCAGATCGTGCGTGATCTTATTGCCAAGAACTACACCCTGGGTGAGCCCCGTTCCCGCCGTGCAGAGCTGACCAGGGCACATGTTGCATTTCTTTGAGCTGTTGGAGGGATGGCCTTTGAGTCTGACCAGGGCTGGGGTTGTACCTGACACACTTTAAGAGCTGCAGAGCCAGCCTGTCATGGTGTCCCAGCTGAAACCAGGACACATGGGTGCTAGGCTTAGCTGCTGTGCCTCTTTTGCCCAGCGTCTCTGCTCACGTGCCCTGTCCTTTCCTTTCAGGTCCCTTTGTGGAGGAGCTGTTTGAAGTGACGTCCTGCTACTTCCCCATTGATTTTACTCCAGTGAGTGAGTCTGCCCTGCACCACAGCCTGTTCCTTCTGGTGTTTTTCAGGGGGTTGTGTCCCCTCCAGGGGATGGGAGGGGCGGGTGGGCAAGAGTCTTGGCAGGGCAGTGTTTAGCTGTGAGCTGTGGTACCCAGGCTGACAGGACAGTGCCAAGCTGGCTGCAGTGACTGGCATCACTGCTGCCTTGCTGGAGACGAGGTGATGCAGCCTTGGCTGATGGCTGGCTTGGGAGGTTTCCTGACTGGTGACCGGCTCGCTCTGCTTCCCTTCCAGCCCCCCAATGACCCTCATGGCATCCAGAGAGAAGACCTGATCCTGAGCCTCCGGGCCGTACTGGCCTCCACACCCCAATTTGCTGAGGTAGGAAGCTCCTAGGGGCTTCTTGAGCAGAGCACCCCACTGTTCCCTGAGAACAGACTGCATTTCATAGCGCTGCAGCTCCCACTATGGCTCTGTGGAGAGGGAATAACTGGGACCAGAAGCCTGCACTAGGGCAGCCCTGTCTCCTGCTGGGGCTGGGCATGGGGAGGGTGCTGATGCTGACAGCCTGGGAGGGGGCTGCCCGTTGCAGGTATCCCTCTGCCTCTGCTCTCCTGACAGAGGCTGAGCTTGCAGCCCTGCAGGGCCATGGACAAGGGGGTGCAAAGGCTGGGCTGAGTCTGTGTCACTCTCTCTGCAGTTCCTGCTCCCTCTGCTCATTGAGAAGATGGACTCAGACCTGCAAAGTGCCAAGCTTGACTCCCTGCAGACTCTGGTAAGGAGGGATGCCCTACTCCCTTCAGGCCACAGCTGGCCTGTGGCAGCAGTAGCCAGCCTCCTCTGAGCCCTTCTCCCTGCCAGCCAGAGACTCTCCCTTGCAGAGCCATGATTTCCAGGGTCCTAGTTTGGCCTGCATCACTCTTTCCTCTTTTCTTCTTCCTCGAGTGATTCGTGCAGTTCAGCATGGGCCTGCCAGGATGGGTAGTGTCCCTGCTCTGTCTTCCCAATACTGGCTTCTCTCTGATGCTTTCTCCTGGTCCCCTCTTGCAGACTGCCTGCTGTGCCATCTACGGGCAGAAGGAGCTGCAGGAATTCCTCCCCAGCCTCTGGTCATCCCTGCGCAGGGACGTGAGTACTGCAGGGCCCCTAACGAATACTCCACCACAGTTGGGCTCCTGCTGAGCAGGAGTTCACAGCCAGACCATGCAGGCCCCATATCTCCCAGAAGCCCCCCACTGTGGCCTGGGAAAGCTAGGGGGGATAGGCCAGCCCTATCACCATGTCCCAGGGGCTTGGATGTGCCACACTGCATGTTGAAAGCACGTGGGAAATGAGGTGGGAGCCTGAGCCCTTCAGCCTGCGGCTGGGGTCAGCACAGAGCTTAGCTCATCAGACGGCTTCTCCTGCAGGTGTTCCAGACAGCGAGTGAGAAGGTCGAGACGGAGTGCCTGGCCGCACTGCATGCCCTCTCTGCCTGCCTCTCCCGCTCCGTGCTCAGCTCTGACACCGAGGATCTGCTGGATTCCTTCCTCAGCAGCGTCCTGCAAGGTAGCTAGCAGAAACACCTACCCTGCCCCGAGCAGCCAGGCCTGCAAGCACGCTCCTAGCTAAAGATCTGCCCTCCTGTTCTCTTTGAAGCCTCTTTTGCTAGTTCTCACAGCCCCTGTTGGCTTCTCCAAGGGAATGGGCTGCAGGAAAGGAGAAGGGGGCACAGTAGGAAATGTCTGTTGGATTGAGTTGCTTCACTCTCTGCTGGGACTGGGACATCCAAGGCCGTGCTGTGCCCTTGGAGCGAGGGGAAGCAGCTGTTAGGGGGGCTGTTCAGCAGCTCGGAGCCGCACCCCAAGCAGCACGTCCCAGCCCAGATACCAGCTGCGTCCCCGCGTGCGAGGCAGAGGAGCTCTGCCGGTGCAGCTGACGCCCAGCCTATCTCAGATTGCAGGCACCATCTGTGCGAGCCTGACATGAAGCTGGTGTGGCCAAGTGCCAAACTCCTGCAGGCAGCAGCGGGTGCCTCCCTTCGTGCGTACCACCACGTCACCCGCAGCGTCCTGCCCCTGCTGCTGGAGCAGTACACCAAGCACCCGCAGGTGAGGGGCACCCCAGGCTCGGTGTCACAGGCAGCAGGGCTGAGTGCACCCACTGGTTCTGCAGGACTTGGTGGGAGCTGGTTGTCAAAGTGGGTGTCCTTGGCTGCGAGTGGGGACCCCGTGGGCACCCTCTGGCCTCGCAGCGCTGGGCTGAGGCATAGCTGTGTCCCAGCAGTGACGGTGATCTGGGTTACACCTTTGTCTCCCTGCAGAGCAGCCAGAGGAGGACAATCTTGGAAATGCTGCTGGGCTTCCTGGAGTTGCAGCAGAAGTGGGGACATGTGGAAGAAGGTGAGGCTGGTTGGTCCCTCTGGAGGCACCCGTGTCTCAGGGGGCTGCTGGCTCTGACCTTGCCTTCCCATATGCCAACAGAGAAGGAAAGCTCCCTGACCTGGGCGGCTGCATGTGCAACCCCCTGCCATGTCCCAGGGACCCTGCATGGTTGGGTGTCAACCAGCAGGACCCCAGAAAGGGTTTGTCAAGGTGCCATGGCAGTGGCTGTGTGGTGACAGCCAGGCACAGGCAGTGACTCCGTGCCTCTCTCTCCAGACGAGAGCACTCTGCTGTCGCTCCGAGCCCCAGTTTGCTCTGTCGTGTTCTCTGCGCTGACGGATCCCAGTGTGCAGCTGCAGCTCGTTGGGATCAGGGCACTGACTGTCCTGGGCTCCCTGCAAGGTTGGTGCCACATTTCGCTTGGGGAGGCAGAGGGAGGCATCACCCTGTTCTGGGAGACACGGTGCCACGTGGCTGCCAGGACATCCTTGCCTGCTGCCCATAGGTGCACAGGAGCACTGGCAGCACTTTCTACCCAGGCCATGAGCTCCAGGGACACTCGGGCTCTCTCTTTTTTTTTTTTTTGCCTGTTTGTGCCAGGCACCTTGTATCTCTGGCGTTTGGCATGCTGCTGCATTGATGCTCGCCTGGGTGAGGGGGAAGGATGCTGGCCAGAACACCAGCATCTTTGGCTGAGGGCAAGATTCCTCTATGGCTCTTGTTCCAGGCTTCCTGGCTCCCTCTGACCTGGAGCTGGTTGTGGATCACCTCATCCGTCTTGCTCTGCGTGAGGAGGATTCCCAGAGCAGGTAAGGGACGAGCTGGTGCCGCTGCAGTTGCCCACACTGGGGAGTGGAAGAAAGCCTGGCTTTGCTGCAGAGAGGGGCTGTAGTCTGGGGGAGGGCACAGGAACTATCTGAACTGAAAGACCGCATGGGTGTAAGAGCAAAGGGATAAACCAGGCAGTTTATGGGCTGGAAATTAGGAAGTCTGGGCCTGTTAAAGCAGGGGACTCTGCCCTGCCTGCCAGTAGGGTGAAAAAGGCAGAGCTGACAAAGGGGTTTCTGGAGGCACCTTCTGGCCCAGATTTGTGCAGCTGGTGTACAAGCAGTGCCGGGTTTGCAGTGCTCACATCACCCCTCCCACTCCCCCCCCCCCGCCCCGGCAGCGAAGCAGCGATGGAGGCAGCCGGATCTCTGGCCCCCATCTACCCAAAGGTTTTCTCTGGACACATGGTACCCAGGCTTGAAGAGGAGCTGCAGTCAGGTAGGGCTGGTGGCCTTGGAAAGGGGGAGATGTCTGGTTTTGGGGTGAAGCCTGTCCCGTCCCCATTCAGCTCCTACCAGGCAGCGGGGCTGTGCCATAGAAGTAGGTCTGCGGCCGTCCTTGGGGGATTCCCAGGGCAGGCGCTGTGGTGCTGGCACAGGGAAGGCCGTTCTGGTGCTGGCAACCAGCCTGTGCAGCCAGAACCAGCCTTGTGGGGAGGAGCTGCCCAGCCGCAGCGGGCAGAGTGCCTGGGGCCTGGCACGGGCTAGTTGTGCTGTGCTGCTTCACCCCATCCACCCTGGCAGGGTCTGGGCCCTGAGTGCCCTTGGGTGAGGGGGGCTGGGGTTGCCCCAGCACCGCTCTGAGGCGTGTTTCCTCTTCAGAGCGGGAAGAGGAGAGCCCCCGTGACCCCTGCTCCGTGCGGCAGCGCTGCCTGCAGGCCCTGGCAGCCGTGTCCACTCACACCAGCATCGTGAGGGAGACGGTACCTGTCCTGCTGCAGCATCTCCGGAAGATGCAGAAAGGTAACGCAGCCCGAGCATTTCTGGGCAGGAGCTGCCTCCCTTACTGGTGATGACTGGGAGAGAGTGGGGACGGCAGTGGTGCAAGGAGCCCAGCGCTGCGCTGTGAATCCCAGCAGTGAAGTAGGGAGGGCTGAATTGCCCCGGCATCCCGGTGCAGATCGGGGGGTGGGGTGGGGGGGTGCTGCGGCTCTTTGATGTGACCGTGACTGTGCCCTGCAGGGAGCGAGGCCGGGAGCACCCAAGACATGGTCTCTGTGTGCCAGAGCCTGCACCGTGTGGCCCTGCAGTGCCAGCAGGACGCGGAGGGCTGCTGGTACTACCACCAGACAGTGGTGCCCTGCCTGCTGGCCATGGCCGTGCAGGCTGCCATGCAAGGTAGGTGCGGGGCTGGAGGGGGAGAGGGGAGAGCAGGTGGCTCCCCGGGCTCTCTGGGGTCCCCGACCCTGCAGCCGCCGCTGCTGCTGCTGCCGCCCTCCGGCAACCGCGGGCACTGCGGGCCCCGCTGCCCCCTGCCATAGGGAGAGCAGCCCTGCCGCAGGGCCGGCGGGGGTCAGGGGGCTGTGCCTGCCCCCTCCTTCTGGGCAGGGGGCTCCAGCATCTCCCTTTCCACCCGCTGCCTGCAGGGACCAGCCACCCGCTGCTGGGCAAGGCGCTGCTGGAGGAAGAGGTGCTGGCTGCCATGGTCCCGGTCATCAGCGCTGCCACCACCCACCTGAGCCCTGAGTGAGTGATGCTGGGGTGGGGCACTGGGCACTCCATCGTGGGGAGGGGGCAGGCTGCGTTGTCTGTACAGGGAGACCCTGCGCCTCTTGGGGGGTACGCAGAAGCTCTCTGGTGACCCTCCCACAGCAGCGCATTGAGACATCTCCTTTCTCGTAGGCTGGCTGCTCAGAGCGTGTCTCACGTGGTGCCCCTCTTCCTGGACGGAGAGGTCTCCTTCCTGCCCCAGAATAGTTTTCCCTGCTCCTTCCAGCCCTTTGAGGTGTGTGGGTGCTTGGGGCTGGGGTGCCGGAACAGGGGCAGGGTGTCGGCAGAGGCTGGCAGGAAGGACAGTGATGACATGGGTGCTGTTCTTCCCCCGCAGGATGGGGAGTGCTTGGAGGCACAGAGACGCCTGGTCGCTCTCCTCATGGCCTTTGTCTGCTCCTTGCCCCGCAACGTAAGTTGGTGGGGAGGGGACCTGACTGAGCGCCCTCCTGCCTAGGTCCACAACATGCTCCACGGGCAGAAGAAGGGAGCAGCTGTGGTCCTGGGCTGTGACACACTCCCTGTCTCCTCCAGGTGGCAATTCCTCAGCAGGAACGACTGCTCCGGGAGCTGCTGGTGCTGAGCTGCTCCTGCAACTGCCCCTTCACAGCCACCACAGCTGCCAAGTGCTTTGCGGGGCTGGTGAACAAGCACCCGGCGGGTAAGGGGGCTGGGCAGGATGCCGTGGGTCCCTGCCCACTGCTGGCAGGGGAATGGCTCAGCCTGTCCCTTCTGTGTCTCCAGGGCAGCAGCTGGATGAGATCCTGCAGCTTGCAGTGAACAGGATGGAGCCCGGCCTTGCAGAGGGGCCCCGCCGAACGCAGGCACTCACCCTGCTGCTCTGGGTAAGGGCTGCCCTGGATGTGGGAGGTGGGGAGAGCTGGCGGGAGGCAGCGTGGCGCTGACTCTGCTCTGCCTGCGCAGGTGACCAAAGCCCTGGTGCTGCGCTACCACCCCCTGAGTTCCCGCCTGACGGACAAGGTAGGCGGCGGCGGGGCTGGGTGATGTCCCAGGAGCCTGCCCGCTCCCCCCGCGCCCGGCTGGGAGCCCCCAGCAGCAGGGCGCCCCCTCTCAGGGCTCTCTCCCTCGCAGCTGCTGGGCCTGCTGGGCGACGCGGAGCTGGGCCCCGCCGCGGCTGACGGCTTCGCCTTGCTCATGGCCGAGCCCCCTGACGTGCTGCACAAGGGCTGCCACGCCGACGTGCGCATCATGTTCCGCCAGCGCTTCTTCACCGACAACGTCCCCAAGCTGGTGCAGGGCTTCCACGGGGCTGGCCCCGGTGAGCGGCCACCCCCAGCCCAGCCTCGCCGCCCCATGACCCCTTACCCAGGGGACCTGAGGTGGTGTCCCCTCCTTCCCCTGGCTGCCTGTAACCATCTCTGCTCTCTGCAGACGTGAAGGCCAATTACCTGAAGGGCCTGTCCCATGTCCTCAACCACCTTCCCAAGCCTGTGCTGGTGACGGAGCTGCCCACGGTGAGAGCCAGCCTTGGCGGCTGGGGGGACTGTGGCAGTGCAGAGTGTGTGTCTGGGAGTTAATCATGTCTCCTGCGTCCTCCCCACCCGCAGCTGCTTTCCCTCCTGCTTGAGGCCTTGTCCTGCTCAGACCACGTGGTGCAGCTCTCCACACTGAGCTGCCTCCAGCCACTGCTGCTCGAAGCTCCACAGATCATGAGCCTGCACATCGACACACTGGTCACCAAGTTCCTCAGCCTCACCTCCAGCCCCACCATGGTGCGTGCGCCCCCTCTTCCCCCTCCCCCGCCCCTCCCCTCCACCCCTGCCCCTCCTGCTGCCCTCACCCCTGTCTTGCAGGCTGTCCGCATCGCTGCCCTGCGCTGTGCCCACGCGCTTACTAGCCTGCCCACAATAGTGGTAAGTGGTCCTGCAGCAGCCTGCTGCCTGCACATGGAGGGGCACGGGGGTCCCAAACCTCCTCCTGGGGGACAGCCAGCACCTGGTGCTCTTGCTAAGAGCCCTTTATGTCCTACAGCTGCTCCCGTACAAGGCCCGAGTTATCCGGGCCCTGGCCAAGCCTTTGGATGACAAGAAGAGGCTGGTGCGGAAAGAGGCGGTGGCAGCACGAGGGGAATGGTGAGTGCGTGTGGCTGGAGCTGCTGGGGTGCTGACGTGTGGGGGATATGGCTGATGGCACCATCTCTGTCCCCGCAGGTTCCTGTTGGGGAGCCCGGGCAGGTGATCGCCCTGCATTCCCTCCCTGGGCTGACCAACAAGCTGACCGGGCCCCCGCCAAGCCACCCGACTGATGCCATGGACCCTCAAAGCCCCGCACCCCCCTGAGTGCCGGGGCTGGAGCATGGGGGCCAGCAAACAGCACCCCTCACTGCGGCGCCTTCCCGGCACCCCCGCCCTCTTCCCGGCACCCCCCAGGACGAAGGAGCTGTGCCACTCGTGGCTTGCCCAGCCTCTGCTGCAGCCAGGGACAGTGACAGACAGACTCCCCACGTGGGAGGGGAGGCCTGTGCGCACGCCCACGGTGTGCGGCAACCCACGGGCCAGAGGAATAAATAGATCTGTTTTGGTAATGCCGTGGGGGGCTGTTCGTGCAGCTCAGGCTGGGTGTCCAGTACCCTTCCATCTGTTGAGCAGCTGAAGGTGCTGGTAGTTACAGGTCCTTACTCCTCTTTCCATGTTAGGGAATCAGGGTGTCCCCTCCCCTGTCCCCAAAGTCTGCACCACCCCCCACACGCCAGGGAAAAGAGCAAGGCTCCCTTAAAAAAAACAATATTTATTGGATGGTCTTAAAAATGCTCCCTCTGGATTGCTTGGGGGGGCAGGGGTGCCATCCTCTGTGCCCAGCCCTGCCGGAGAGCTGAGCTGGGCCCCGTGCTGGCTTGTACCTGTGCTAGTGAGGGCAGCACCTTCAGCTAGAGTGGGGAGAGCAGCTCTGCCGCCTTCCCCCGGGGCTGCCCGCAGCCCCCGAGCAGCCAAGAGAGCGGGCGTCCTGGCACCGACACCGTCCCGTTTCCCGTGGCTCTGGTCAGCGATGCGTGCCAGCACTCGCCTTCCGCCAAAGGGAGCCACGGTGGCAGAGCGGGGGTCCCCCGTGCGCTCGCCCGCCTGTGGGGAGAGACGTCTGCGGCAGCCGGGGCCTCAGATGGCCAGGAGCGGCGCACGCTGCTGGGTCACACAGGGAGGCAGGTCCCAGCTCAGGCCTGTCCCGTGGGGCAGGTGGGGAGAGGGCAGCAGGACACGCGTGAGCCAGTGCCTGTGGGGAGAGGAGTGAGGCTGCAGCAAGTCTCGGGGTGCTTCTCAGCTCTGCAGAGCCGAGCCAGGGCTGCAAGCCCACATCCCTCAGCTGCCGCAAGGGCCAAGCTCCTCGGCCAGGACTCTCAGCAAAAGGGTGCTGAGTAGGCCAGAGCTTGCCCCTGGGCAGGGCTGAGGAGCCAAAAGGCCGCTGATGCCCAGGTCCTCCGTGCCTTGCAAAGCCTGGAGCGGTACGCAGCACAGAACGCTCGCTGTCCTGCTCTGCTCCAGCTGCCCAAGGAGAGCCCGGGTGTCCCAGCACCCCCACACACTGCTGAGCCACCACCTTCCCAGGCAGGGGCTTCCCTGGGGCTTTACCTTGGCACGTCCACGCCCAGGAACACCTTCCAGTTATCCCAGCTGCCGTAACTGTAGGGGTTCCTGAAGACCTGCAGGCCAAGGAGACGCAGGTCACGTCTGGCTCTGCCCCGGCCCGCCCTCCCGCTCTGCGGGCTGTGCGCTCACCTTGCCTTTCTTCTGCAGCCTCTGCCTCTCCTTTTTGTTGATGTGCCGCTCAATGCTGGTCTCCCCACGGGTAATGAGGGCAGCGTGCCACAGCGTGAGGGCACCCAAGGCCAATGCAACCGAGCTGGGGACAGCAAGGGACAGCAGGTTGCACAAGGGCCTTCCTTCCCCGGTGCCACAGCCATGGGGCCCTGAGGCTGCCTCCCTGCGCCCACAGCTGTGGGTCAGCTCATCTAATGCCCCGTGACAGAAAGCCAAAATCTCCTCTGTGGCCCAAGAGCTGGCAGGGCAGGGACATCTGTGCTAGAGCAAGCCAGCCCAGCCCTGGGGAGGCAGAGGGTGAGCAATGTCACAGGGGCAGGGGGCTGCACGCTGTTTCCCCCAGCACCCTCGCTCCCAGCCCCTGGGGCCCCTTACCTGCACAGCACCCAGAGGTAGACCACGCTCTTGTGGAAAGCTCGCTGGCGGAACGAGAAGGTGGGCGGTGGGGTCTGGTAGTACGTCTGAAAAAGGACCGGAAAAAGGGGTGGGGATTACCCAAACTGCTCGACAGCTTGAAGCCAGACAGGGGGACAGCCACACCCCTCCCTGATGCAGAGCTCAGACAGCTAGAAAGGAGCGTGGCTGGAAGCAACACAACAGCCAGGGTGACGGGGAGGCAGCCTGAGACAGCCACAAGACAGACAGACACCCGAGAGCCGGCACACAGGTGGGAAGCAGTGGGCTGGAGGTAGGGGAGCAGGGAGCAGCCGTGGGACTGGTCAGGCCAGCGCACCACACCGCAGCTGATGCTCAGGGCGAGGTGGGCACGCGCTGCCGCAGCTTCCCCGGGACAGCAGGGCCCGGGCAGCACGTGCCAAGCAGCTGCCGCCAGCCAAAGGCCCTGGAAGGCGGGTGCACGGGGAAGCAGACCGCAGGCTGCTGGGGGCAGTGCCCAGAGCAGAGCTGCCCGGCCAGCCCCAGCTCTCTGACACACGAGACAAGCGCAGGGGCTAGTTCTGGCTGTGGGGTGCTCCTCGAGAACGGGGCCCCAAGCAGGAGCCAGCCTGCAGGGCAGCTCTGCTCCACACCGCCTGGAGCAGCGGCAGGGGGCAGGGATGTCCCACCTGGTTGGCAGCCACCTGCAGTCTCTCCTTCTCAAGCAGTTTCATTCTCTAGGGGGATGGAAAACAGGGCACCAGTTATGTGTCTCAGAGGAGGGCGCCCTTCCCCTGTCACCCCCCCGCAGGACCAGGGCAGCTGGGGGGCCTCGCAGGAGGAGGGAGAGGGGAAGCAAAGTCACTACAAGGCCAGGCCTGGCCCGGCCTTGCTCTGCAAGCTCAGCCTGGAAGAGCCCAGGCAGCCTCTGTGCACGGCAGGGCGAGGGCCAGGGCCTGCCTGCTCACCTCAATGGCAGCGTAGGCGTCCCGAAACATCTCCCAGCCGCTGATGCTGCAGTAGATGCAGCCCATGGTCATGAACAGGCAGAAGGAGAAGAAGTAGCGGTGGTTGTAGTGTCCCACGCAGTTGTTTAGCCAGGCTGCCTCTGGGGTTAAAGGTATGTAACTGTGACAGACCACGGGTTCAAACCTACCCCCGGGAACAGGGTGGTTCTTCTGGGCTCGGGAGAGGAGTAGGGCTGGGAGAGAAGGGGGAAGCAAGGCCGGCTCCCCCTGGGAGAGTGCCACGGGTTAGATAGACAGATAGGATACGGCAGTGGTGGTCCATCTTCAGCACACACCTGGGAGGGAGGAAAGCAGTGCCAGTGTCAGTGCCAGCGCAAGCACCACGTTTGGGAGGGGGCACACAGCCCCCCCCCAGCCCTGTGGGCTGTGTGAGAGACAAGGCAAGAAGCTGGCAGAGCAGAGGGGAAGGGGCGCTGGTCTCGCAGCGTGGCAGGGGGCAAGCAGAGGGGTCCCGGAGGCTGCCCCGAGTGCTGCGGTCGGCAGAGGGAGGGAGTCCTACCTGTTGCAGATGCTGCAGTGGTGGGTGCGAGCCGGCTTGGGGGCAATGCATTTCCTGCAGATGGAGGCGCCGGTGAGATCATCCTTGGCCTGTGCACAGGTCAGAAGAGATTTGTGCCCTCAAGCCCCGCGCCCGTCCCCTGCTCCCCACACTCCCCACCTCCCCCGTGACCCCCCACCTCCCCACCCCACACTGCCCAGCCTAGCTGCCCCAATCTGGAGGAGGCCTCCAGCAACACCACCGCCAGGCTGATTTAGCTGTTCCCAGTAATCCTCCATTGCTCGTCCCCAGTGCCCAGCTGGGAGAGGCTGTGCTGCTGATCGGTGCCTCACCTGCGGTGGGTGCCCGGGCGAAGTGGTAATAGCCATATAGTAGTGGAAGACAATCATGATGAGGTTCCAGTGTCCGTAGGCGAGGTGCCAGCAGATCCAGGCAGGCGTGTAGGTCTGCAGGATGAGCGGCAGCAGGCAGATGTACACGATGGCCACGATGGAGCTCGTCAGCCCGATCACCAGTGCCACAAACACCTACGGGAAAGGGGCCTGGGTCACCGGAGTGGGCAGTGCCTGGGTAGAGGCACAGGCAGGATACAGCCACAGGAAACCAGTATGAACCACATACTGAGATCCCCACTCCCTTCCTGCCTAGAGCACAGACAGCCCTAAGGCTCGCCGCAGCCCAGGCCTCGTACTCGCCATGCCACGGGTACTCACCACCCCGAACCAGCGGGTGACATGGTCCACCAGCCAGTAGACAGGCTCGAAGAGGGAGTCAAGCACCACATCGCCGTTGGTGAAGGAGTTGTAGAGCAGGGAGCGGAGGCAGAGGTGCCCGTAGTGCCACAGCTGCTCCACCTGCCGCACCAGCTTAAACCGCCGCCGCCGGCCCAGCCGCAGGCACTTGAGGAGCAGGCGCATCACCGCCGCAAACATCCGCTGCCGGCTCCTCATCCCTGCCACAGCACGCCTGGGGGGAGAGGAGCCCAGCGTGGGCAGGCCACCCTGCTGCGTGACTGTCCCTCAGGAAGGTTCTCCCCTCCAGGATGTGCCAATGCCGGTCACGCAGCTCCCTGCACCGACGCTGCCGGACGCCTGCCTGCGCAGTGGGGCGGGGGCCTCTCCTTCGCCCTGCACAAGGATGCAGAGCAGGGGGAGCTGAGCCCAGACTCCTGGAGGCCGTGGGGCCACTGTCACTGGGATGGCTCTCTGCGTGGAGCAGGGGGCACAACCCCCTCGGCGTCTGGGCTCAGATGCTCTCTGGTCCCGTCTCGTCTTTCCCGGCGGGGAGGGGGCCGGGGGAGCGACACCGAGAGTCTGACTCAAAGGAAACCAGAGAAGGCACAAGCATCCAGGATGCTGGGCCAGTTCCAGGGATGATCCCAGACCCAGCCCTTCCCAACAGGTTTGAGAATGGGGGAACCCACACAAGAAGTATGTGGAGGAGCCGGGCCAGGATTACACCTTCTCATCCCCAAAAAGCAGGGCCTGGACTCTTACTTTCCTTCACATCAACCTCTGGACCAAGCCGCAGAGGCCACCCTGCACCTTTCCCAACCTCACAGCCCCACTCCCAGCATTTCCTCCTTCCCCTGGCCTGGAACCACCCTGGACAACGCCACACACCAGTGAAGGGGCGGCCCAGGGGCAGGCCGAGGCCACGCTGTGCAGTGCTCCCCTGCCTGCTGAGCCCCTTGTCCCACTCAAGAGCTGTGCTGGGAGCAAGGAGGAACCCGAGCCGTCCCAGCAGCCGGGAAAACGATCTGCAGGGCTGGGGCCCCCAGCCCTCTGTGCAGGCAGTGCCCATCAATATTAAGCAGAAAGGCTGCCCCCGGGGTCTTGCCGAGGCACGTTCTGAGCCTGGGCCAAGTGCTTGCCTCGGCGTGGTGCCAGGCAGTGGTGCCACATCGCAGAGTCCCTCCAGCGAGGCCCAGCTCCCTGTGCTGCCATATCCACTGCATAGCCCCCAGGCAGCAGCAGGGAGAGTAAGGGCAGCAGCTGCAGCATCCAGATGGGCTGTCCAAAGGAGCCAGGGGCTCCCCTCTGCCCTGCCAGACAAGCAGGGGGCTGACCCCAAGGCTGGGAGCACTTGGACACATGGACACCAGACCCACCAGTCCACCCCAGGTCACAGGCATGGCTCCTGCCCAGGTTTCCTGTACCCTGGTATGATAGAGGTGGGATATGCAAACCCCACTGCCACCCCCTTCCCCACACTTCCCCTTGACTCTGCCAACAGCTTTCCTCTGAAACACATCAGGTGCAAAGTAGACCAACAACTTCCTGCTGTGCAGCCTTTGGGTGGCACACGTCCCCGTGTTGTCACTGTGGTAAGAGACAAAACGCTGCAGCCAGCAGCAGGTCTTGGGGTCAGCCCTCCCTGCCAAACAGAGAGCACCTCCCCGCCCCTCAGAGAGATTTCCTCACCTACAACAGCTGGCAGCTGCTGAGCAGGGAGCCTACAGGGGAGGCAGCCAGCCTGCTCCAGGGCAGGACCCCCCTCTGTCCCCAGGCACCTGCCTGCCGACAGCAGCACAGCCACAGGGATGAAGCTCCAGCAGAGCCATGCACCCTCCCTGGCCAAGTCAGGCACTGGGGCTCCAGCCCTCACCCTGCCCACAGGGTGAGCAGTGGGCACTGAGCCCATGGGGGTGGGACAGCAACCACCAGCACAGCCAAGACCACAGGTAACATCATGGCAGTGGGGAACCTTAGATTTGGCCCTACCCCAGGCACAGGCGGGGCCCTGCTCCTGCCAGGTCCAACCGCCCAGACCCAGCCCTGTGGCACCCTCCAGCGGCGCCCAGCTCCACAACGCTCAGCTCAGTGGCGCCCAGCCTGACGGTGCCAAGACACTTTCTGGCACCCAGCCCCATCATGCAAATGTTGCTCATACCAACAGCAAAAAGCGCTCAGCCCCACAACACCCGGGATCCCCTGCCCCGCAGCACCCCCGGCCCCTCCAGGCCCACAGCATCCCCCCTGCCCCCCCATTGCCTCCCAACCCCATAGCACCCCCAGGGCCACGGCACACCCCCCCACTGCCTCCCAGGCCCACAGCACCTCCTGCCCACAGCACCCCGAGCCTCTCCAGGCCCACAGCATCCCCCATTGCCCCCCAGCCCGTCCAGGCCCACAGCACACCTCCGCCTCCCCCATCGCCTCCCCCATCGCCTCCCAGCCCCACGGCACCCCCAGCCCCCTGGAGGCCCTCGGGCCGTCCCAGGCCTCGGATAACCCGCAGCAACAGCCCCGTCCGGCGGCGCCGCCGACCTGCCGCCCACGCCCCGCCGCCCGCCGCCTCCATGCCCGGCGGCCCGCCGCCCTCACGGCCCCACGGGCAGCTCCCGCCGCCCCGCGCCTGCGCGCCGGCAGCGCAGAGCATCCCGGGAAGCTCCCCCTGCCAGCGCCGGACTACAGCTCCCAGCGGGCAGCGCGCCCACGCGCCGTGCCCGACAGAGGAGAACCAGTAGCTGCACCGCTTACGGCGCGGCCTTCCCGCCGGCGACCAATAGGGTGAGGACTTTCTGCAGGAGAACTCCCAGCAGCAAAAATGGCGCCTCCTGCACGGTACTGTGTACCCGGTGAGTGCGGGCCCAGGCGGCTCGGGGAGGGGCGGGGAGGGGCCTGGGGTAGGGGAGGGGGTGCCCGGGGTTGGGGGTGCCCGGGGTAGGGCAGGGGGAGCGTGGGCGAGGGCGGCCTGGAGCCGGGCGGCCGCGGGAAGGGGGTTTGCCCCGGGCGGTGCAGGAGAGGACTGCTCCGGGGCGGGGGGGCGTGCGGAGCCTGGGACCCCCGGGAGCGGCGGTGCGGAGCCTGGGACCCCCGGGAGCGCCAGCCCCTGAGCCCCTGTCCCTTAGGCGAGCGGCTGTGCAGCGCGGAGGAAGCCACGGCTGGCAGTGGGACCTACACCCGGCACGGCTTCATCTTCTCCTCGCTGGCTGGCTGCCTGGAGAAGAGGAGCGAGGACAGCGGGGTGAGGGTGGCCGCGGCACGCACGGCCCTGCCCCAGAGCCGGCTGCCGGGCACCGGGGCTACACAGCCCCCTCCCAGTGAGGGAACTGGGCTCCAGCGGGGTTCGGCTGGTGCCTGCTGTGAGCCTGGTCCCGTGTGGTCCTGTGCGCGGGCCGTGCCCCGAGCTAACCCTCCACGTCTGCTGCCCTGCAGCTGCCCGTCGTGTCGGTGGTGAGAGATGCCGAGTCCCAGCTCCTGCCCGACGTGGGAGCTGTGGTGACGTGCAAGGTAGGGCACTGGGAGCGCACGGCGATGGCAAACCGCACAGCCTTTTCTCCCCCTGCCTCATGCTGATCTCTGCTCCCGCCCACCTTTGGGGTGGGATGAGGAGCCCCTGGGCCCGTTGGTACCCTCTGTACAACCCCCAGCAGGGCAGAGGCAGCTCGGTGGCTCCCTTGGGTCCCTCGCTCATAAAGAAGCCAGGTACTGACGTGGGGGACACCTGCCTCTTGACTTTGCCTCCCCTGAGGCTGAGGGAGGTTTTTCTTTGCTCTCCCTTCCAGAACTCTTTCTGAGGCAGGGTGCGTGGAGGGCAGTGCCTGGGGCAGCTTGGAGAAAGGGTGGCAGAGACCAGGGATTAGTTTCCTTAACAGTGCTGATGGTGGGAGAGGGACTGGGATCACAGCAGGTCTCGGCCTTATTCGCATGTCTCGAGTTGCACAAGTATCATCTTCCTTGCCTGGCTCGCTGCCGGGTGTCCCCCTCTGCCACCACTACTTTGGTCACAGGGAGGAGGGGGCTGGGTGAGCCCTGTCCTGCCTGCACCCTGCCCTTTGGAGCGGGTGCGCTGGGGTGAGAGCAGGCCTGCACTGGCACTGATTCCCCTTCTCCTCCGGGCAGGTCTGCAGCATTAACTCCCGCTTTGCCAAGGTGCACATCCTGTACGTCGGCTCCACACCGCTGAAATCCACCTTCCGGGGGACCATACGGTAGGGAAGAGGGCTGGGTTCCCTGCGGGGTGCCTGAACACCCCATCCTCAAGGGGGGGAGGAGGGTTTTTCTGGGCGGCGCAGCCAGCTGCCCTGTCAGGAGCTCTGCCCCGAGCACCAGGCAGGCGTCCAGCAAGTCCTGGCGAGCGCCCAGGGAGGCTGGAGCAGCTCCTGCCGCAGGCTCGAGAGTCGCCTTCAACTTGCTGGTGCTCAGATCCCTCCGTCTCCTTTTTCAGGAGAGAAGATATTCGAGCCACGGAGAAGGATAAGGTCAGTGAGGCTGTGCTAGTGCAGTCACCCCTGCTTTCTGCTGGCGGGATGAGCCCCCCGACACGCTGTGTGGTTTCACCTGCTCTCTCCCGCGCAGGTAGAAGTGTACAAGAGTTTCCGCCCCGGTGACATAGTCCTGGCCAAAGTCGTATCCTTTCCCCTGGTGCCTGGAGGGTCTGGCAGGGAGTTTTTGGGAGTCCCCTCAGGGAGGCCTTTCCCTTAACCCCCGCCTAACCAGATCTCCCTGGGGGACGCGCAGTCCAACTACCTGCTGAGCACAGCGGAGAACGAGCTGGGCGTGGTGGTGGCACGCAGCGAGGCAGGTAGGGACAGGCCACGGGGCCAGAGCTCGGACAGTTCTGCCTCATCCCAGCCTGAGGGGCAGCTGATGCAGCCTCCTCCCTTCCCACACGGAGGAACACCATTTTGGGAAGGGTAACCCCTGACGTGTGGCGTCCCTAGGGGTGCAGATGGTGCCCATCAGCTGGTGCGAGATGCAGTGCCCGAGGACGCACACCAAGGACTTCCGTAAGGTGGCCCGCGTGCAGCCCCAGTTCCTGCAGACCTAACAGCCCCCCAGGGAGCAGCAGGGACCCTGCGGGGCGAGGGGCTGCTGGGCTGAGGGGCCAGAGCAGCCCTTGGGCTCCAGCCTCGCCCATGCACGCAAGAGGCTGGAGCAGCCGGACGCCCCCTTGCTCGCAGGATGGATTTTCTATTTCTGGGTAATAAATATTTTTCAAGAGCTCTGTGCCCTGCCCAGTTACAGCCCAGAGGGGTGGCCGGGGCCGCCGGCAGTGCCGGCTCTGGCTCCCGGCACAGAGGGGCCAGCTTCCCCCGCGCTGCGGCCGGGAGGAAGCACGTGTTCGCTGCCGGGGACAGGGAACAGCCCCGTGGCTTTACCACAGCAAGGGGAACAGCCTGGAGCTCTGCTCTGCGGCCGGGCGGCGCCCTCTCCGGGCGCTCGCCTCGCCGGGTTGGTTTCCCCACCTCAGCGCCAAGCACGGCGAACGGCTGCTCTGCCTGCACCGATAACCGGCACAGGCTGTGGCTGCTGGCTGCGGCCGCATCTCCTCTAGCCACACGGGCTCTGCTTGCCCCGGGGGACAGGGCGTGCCGCGCCCGGAACCTGAAAGCCACCGAGCGGCAGGGCGTCACCCTCTCTGAAGGGATTGCGGAGCTGTGCTTTGCTCGCCCGAGCCCTCCCGCACCCCCACATCTGCGCCCAGCAGCGACGGCTGCCTCGCACACGCATGGCAGGAGAGCAGGGACACCTCGGTATTGCGTTACTCCTTTATTGAACTGGAACGAGACAGCTGCTATTGTCGGACAGTGACACTGACCCCGTGCAAGGCCAGGCTCGCGGCGCTGGCAGGGGGGAGACCACAGCGACAGGGCCACAGACACACACGTGGGATGGGGCACAACGGCACCTGCTTCACCAGCAGGACGAGGACAGGCTTCGGCTGGGGGAAGTATGAGGCGGACACGAACCTCCAGACAACCTGCTCCCTCCCTCGCCCTTGTCCAAAGGCAATAAGTTAAAGCAGGGGCTGGCAGAGCTAGGTCCAGGGTCACGAGTACCACCCTTGGGCGCCGTGCCACACGCACCCAAATACAACCCTTTCAGTGTCCACGCGTCTCAGTCCTTGTGCCGCACACCCACGAGGGGATGGGGTACCCCTTTGGTGGCCGCCTGTGCTGCGCTCACCCCGCTGCTCCCAGGACGACTAAACCAAGCAACAACACTACAGTGACCGGGTGACGAGAGCTGCCGGGGAAGCAAAGCAGAGGAGGAGCCTGGCACGGCGAGGGATCGCCCGGTGCATCCCCCTGCAGACGGGGCTCGAGGGCTGGGATCTCGGCACGGAGAGTTGTGGGGTCGCTGCCTGGCAGAGCCAGGGCTCCCTTTCACACCAGCCCTCCGCACACGCGGCCCCTCACCCCCGGGGTGTCTGCAGAGGGGAGCCTGGTCCCGAGGGAACGGGCCTAATCCTGGGGAGCTGCTCCAGCTCCGCAGCTCCAAATTCCTACGGCTGTGGGGGGATGTGCACAGAGGGGTGGGGGGATGGCGGGGGACTCATCTACTATGTGCTAGTGTGCTGCCTGCTCTCACTTCTTGACCTTGCCCTGAGCAGCGACGGCCTCCATGGCCTTGCGCACCGTTTCCTCATCCCCCAGGAACTGCATGGGCTTGACGGGTTTCAGGTTCTTGTCCAGCTCGTAGACGATGGGGATCCCTGTAGGCAGGTTCAGCTCCATGATGGCCTCTTCCGACATGCCTGCGAACACAGAGGGGCCGTCACCCGTGGTCCCACTCGCACGGCGCCAGCCGGGGCAGCGGGGAGAACCCCCGCAATACCCCCGCAGGGCTGACGTACCTTCCAGGTGCTTGACGATTCCACGCAGGCTATTGCCATGGGCAGCAATAAGGACTCGCTTGCCCTCTTTGATCTGCGGGACGATCTCCTCGTTCCAGAAGGGCAGAGCCCTGGCGATGGTGTCCTTCAAGCTCTCGCACGTCGGCAGCTGGTCCTCCGTGAGGTCAGCGTAGCGACGGTCCTGGGGGAATGGCCACGCTCATGCAGCAGCCCAACGCAGCGCGGGAAGGTAGCGGCAAGGCCTTCATCCCCCCACCCCAAATTCTCTGCCTGGGGACCTGCTACACATAGGCAAAGCTGGGCTTGGAAGCAAAGAAGCACCGCTGAGGTCTGAGCCTGTGCTCAGCTACAGCTGGGGCTCTGAACCCCTCCTGGGGAAGGCCACACATCGCTTGCTCTGGGCAAAGAGAGCAGAGCAAACATCCATGCACGGGGTCACAGGACTAATGATTAACAAAAGGTAGTGTCCCCTCCACTTTGAATCAATCCTGGGGTTCAACTCAGAGAGGGAGAGGGACAAACTCAGCCCAAAACCAACCAGCATCATGCACAACAGCCCTGGCTGCTGCTGGAGACAGAGGAGACCTTGCAGAGTGAAGCCAGACCATGCGGCCTAAGGCGGCTTTTAGCAGCCTCTCAGCAAGGCGGACGAAGAGCAACGGCTCTTACCTTGCTGATGGTGCTGTAGAAGGGGTGGTCGGACTGCATGGGAGGCGGAGGGATGTCATACGAGCGCCTCCAGATCTTCACCTGCGCCTCCCCGTGCTTCGCCGCTGTCTCCGCCTTGTTCAAACCAGTGAGAGCCCCGTAGTGCCTCTCATTCAGACGCCAGGTTCGGATAACGGGTAACCACATCTGATCGATGGCATCCAGGACGGTCCAGAGGGTACGGATGGCCCGTTTTTGTACCGAGGTGAAGCAGATGTCGAACTCGTAACCGGCATCTGCAAAAGACCAGGAAAGGGGCGGGGGGGGGGAGGGTAGAACATGACACCAGGGAGGTGAGCGCTGGGCCTTATGCAACCGGTAAAGGGCTAAGGGCGGTGGCCTCACCGCGCCGGTACCGGTCGCGTCCCCGCCGCCGCCAACCCGCGGGCCGCCGGCGGCGGGGATGCGACCGGTACCGGAGAAACCCCCCCCTCCCCTCCCCCCGGTACTCGAGCCCACCCCCAGCACCGGAGGGCCCCAAAACCACCTCTACTAGGCCCGAGGCGGCCGCACTAGGCCGCACTGCCCTCTCACTGCCTACCCCCACAGAGCCCCCCCCCCTTTACCGGTCACCGGTACCTCGGAGGGCCTCGCCGCCGCGCCTCGCCTCTTGCTGACCGGCGGGGCTGAGATCGGCATCGTACCAGCCGCTGAAGCGGTTCTCCAGGTTCCAGGCGCTCTCGCCGTGGCGGACGAGGACGAGGCGGTAGGCGGCCATGGCGGAGGAGCGGAGTGAGGGGAGGCCGGTGCGCGCGCGCTCTCTCCTCACGCTGCTGCCGCGCGCGACTGACGCTACCGGCGCCGCCCCGCCCCTCCCCGCGCGGCAAAGGGAAGGGGAGGGGGGGGAATGGCGCGCGTGCGCAAAGCGGCGGGCAGGCGGAGGAGCACGTAGCGCATGGCGCGGTCGCGAAGGGCGGCGCGACCTTCAGGGCCGTGACGCCACCGCGCCGTAATGCATACGCAGTAACCAATCAGGACAGCTCATCCGTGCCGGGCGCCGGCCCGGCTGTGGGCTCGGTGTGAACGGTTCCACACGGGTGTGGTACCGGCGGTGCCTTGTTCCCCCTTCTCTTGGTGAGAGGTGCCCCTAGGCCCCTCGGGTCTCCCATCCAAGCCCCAACCGGGCGCGACCCCGCTTAGCTTCCTTGACACCGCTTCCTCACCCGCCTCGCCGGGAGCCTGCCAGCCCTGAGGGCAACGGTGCCCTCGCTCAAAATGGCGGCAGGCGCCGGAAGCGGAAAGGGGAGGGGAGCGTGACGCGGCGGCACGTGGAGCCGGGTCCAGCATGGCGCGGAGCGGGCGGCTGCGCTCGGGCGCCGCCGCCAAGCTGAAGCGGTGGCGGAAGGGCCACAGCAGCGACTGCAACCCCGAGACCCGCCAGCACCGCCTGGCCGCCCGCAACCGCTTCTGCAGCCGGCCCGCGGGTGAGGGCAGGGGCGGGCGGGGCGGGCAGCTCCGGTTGGGCCTTGCGGGACGCGGGGGCGCTGCGGGGCGAGCCTTTGGGTCCCGCCTTTGGGTCCCCCGTTTCCGAGAGCTGGGACGGGGGCGGGAGGGCCGGGAGCCGCTGACCCCCGAGCTGCAGCCCCGGGAGGCGGGGGCAGCAAACCGGGGAAGAGAACGGAGCCTGCAGCGTAACGAGTGTGTCCTCGTTACCTGCACCGTGACACCGGGCCTGTGGACTGAAACGGGGCACAGCATGAAGTGGTGCCTGTCACCCTGCCGGGGCCCCGTGCGAGGCCCTGCCCGCAGCCGCTGGGATACGAGCTGTCCCAGCAGCGTGACCTCCCGGCAGGCGCACGGCAGGAGCGATTCGGCTCCCAAAAGCCGATGGCCACACCAGTAAGTGCTGCTGCGGTGTCTGGCACAGAGAGGAACACGACAGAGGCTCCCGTTCAGAAGGCCGCATGATGGGGAGGACAAACCTCAGAGCATCGTAGTCTGTGCAGGGCTGGAGTTCCACAGCCGTGGCTGCTGTTGGCCAAGGAGATCTTTCTCCTGCAGATAAAGAAACGTGTCTTGGAGCACACGCTGTGCTCTTGCAGCTGCTTGCAAGCTGGTGTCTGGGACTTAGAGGGACATGAAACGTGTCCCTTGGCTGTCTGGTTGCCAGGGCTCCAGGTGAAAGAAGATAAAGGGGGCAGAGTACAAGAAGCACCTCAGTGTTAAAGCCTTGGTATGTCAGAAGATGTTTGTGAGGACATGATGCTCTCCTCCATCAGGGGAATGGCTGGACTGTGTCCTGCTTTGTTTTCGCAGGAATGAGGAGCTCTCTCCAGTTATTGCTGTGCTTTCTCCCATCAGGGGAAAGCAACATCCATGTCCCATGTGCTGGAGATGAGCTCCAGTCAAGCCATTCTGGCTGGGAGTGGAGAGGAGTGGGCATGGAGTTTTTGGGGTGAGTGGCGGAGCAACACAGCTTCGCGGTTCTGAGGTAGCTCTTCACCCCGGCAGAGAAAAGTAACTTGACGGTGGATGCAGTGAAGCTGCACAATGAGCTGCAGTCGGGGTCCCTGCGTTTGGAGCGGAGAAGTGACAGCGCTCGTACGGAGGAGGACGATGCTGCGGAGGCCGCCACAGAGAAGTCCTCCGGCACCTTCCTGAGCGGGCTGAGCGACTGCACCAACATCACCTTCAGCAAGGTGCAGCGCTTCTGGGAATCCAACTCTGCCGCTCACAAAGAGGTACGGGCAGGAGCAGGGCTAGGGCGGGGGGCGGGGGGTGTCCGGTGAGAATGGCCCCTCAGGTGTGAGGCTGAAGGCACTGACCTGCTCCGCTTGCTGCTCAGATCTGTGCCGTGCTGGCGGCCGTGACGGAAGTGATCCGCTCGCGGGGGGGCAAGGAGAGCGAGACGGAGTATTTTGCTGCGCTGGTGAGTGACGGTCGTGGGGAGGAGGCGCGAAAGGAGCTGCTGTTGGCAGCGTGGGTGGGCTCTCGTGGGGGTTGGTGGAGGAAGGTGCTGTGTGCATAGCCAAGGCCCTAGATGTCCTTCAGCAGAGATGATGTTGGGCTGCTCCTGGTTTCTCTGCTCCCTTCCCCAAGGGTTGGGGCAGGGCTGGCCTGGTGTGAACCCCCGCTGCCCTCGCTCACCCATCCTCTGTTCCCAGATGACTACGCTGGAGGCGGTGGAGTCCCCTGAGTCGCTGGCTGCTGTCGCCTACCTGCTCAACCTCGTCCTAAAGCGGTGAGCAGCTGGCAAAGGAGCGTGGAGAGCTACCCCATCATGGAAGAGGGGATGATGCTGTTCCCCGCCCCTCAGTCTGGGGAGAGGACCCAACCATGGCAGGCTGGGGATGCGGCTCCCTGCGTGACTGCCACTGGCTGCCCACTCCTCACCCCACTGACATGCCCCTTTCTCCCAGCAGGGTCCCAAGCCCTGTCCTTATAAAAAAGTTCTCAGATGCCTCAAAAGCCTTCATGGGTATTGTGTCCTCGCAGGCCTGCAGCAGCTCCACCTCTGCCCTGCGATGGGTGAGTAGCCAAGAGGCAGCCAGCCATGCCAGCTCTGCTGAGAGCTGGGGTCGAGGCGGCTGCTATAGGGTGGTGCTGGGTGCTCAGCCTGAGGCCGTTGCAGTGAGGGGGGTGTCTCTGCGGGGTGATGCTAATGCCCCTGCTGCTGCCTTGTCATAGGTCCTCTCTTGCCTGGCCACGCTGCTGCGGAAGCAGGACTTGGCAGCCTGGAGCTACCCCGTCACCCTCCAGGTCTATCACGGATTGCTGAGCTTCTGTGTTCATACCAAGCCCAAGGTGAGTGCCCAGTGCCCCTGGCGAGGGATGACATTGCCTTTTGGGCTCGTTTCTGGGGCTGGATGTGCCCCCAGGGTCTGTGGCTTCTACCCATCTGGGCTCTCCTTCCCCTAGGTGCGGAAAGCAGCACAGTACGGCGTATGCTCCGTCCTGAGGGGCAGCGAGTTCATGTTTGGAGACAATGCCCCTGAGCATCACCCTGCGGCACCCTCCACCGCCAAGTTCTGCGTGCAGGAGATTGAAAAAGCTGGAGGTGTGGGGCACTGGAGCGAAGGGTCCGCAGCTGAGTGCGGGAGGCTCTGTGGCCGTGGGAGAATAAGGCCTTGAAGGGAAGAGGGGAGGGTGCATCACCCTGGGTTGCTGGGGAGGGTATGAGATGCCTCTGGGGCGCTTAAGGTGTTTTGGAGCATCCTCAGCCCTCTGTTGCTCTGCTCTTTCCAGAAGTCAGAGGGTGTTCACCCCATCTCTGTAGGTCAGCCCCAGTGCTGTCAGGGGGGCTTTGCCTCAGGCAGGGCTTTGCCATGGGGTGCCACAGGTTCAGACGTTGCTCTGCTCCAACAGGCACCAAGGAGGCAACCACTACTCTGCATGTCCTCGCTCTGCTGCGGGACCTACTGCCCTGCTTTCCTGCGGCCGTGGTAAAGACTTGCTGCGAGACCTTGCTCCGAGTCATGACCCTCAGCCACGTGGTGAGTGTCCCCACACCCAGGATGGCGAGGGCATCCCCTTTCCAGGGGGATGCAAACACGGAGGAGTCTGGGGCAGCTGGTGCTTGCTGACCTGCCTGCTGTAGAAGAGGGAGGCTGAAGATGGGGCACAGTCACAGTAGTGCTGGCCTTCCTGGAGCAGAGCCTGGCGTAGGGGGACAGTGGATGCTAAATGGAGCCCCTCCTCCTGACACTGTGTCCTTTGCAGCTCGTGACGGCATGTGCCATGCAAGCCTTCCAGAGTCTCTTCAGCGCCCAGGCCAGTGTGGCCTGCCTGCCGGCCGAGCTCAACGCCCAGATCATCACTGTGAGCATGGGGTGCCATTGCGGGGAGGGATGGGGCCGGCAGTGCCGTGGCACTCACCCACGCACCCTCTGCTTCCCCAGGCCCTCTACGACTACGTGCCGAGCATGAGTGACCTGCAGCCACTGCTGACCTGGCTGTCCACCATGGAGCGGGCGCACATCAACCTGGGCAGGTGCGGGCAGGGGCCACGTCTGGGCAGGGAGAGAGGCGGCCGCTTGGTCTCTCACCTGCCTGGTCTCTCTTCTCCAGGCTGCAGAAGGACCTGTGCTGGGCTCACCTGCCCCGGCTTTTCTCAGCTACCATGAACTGCTTCCTCTCCCCACACTCGCAGGTGGTGACGGCGGCGGCACAGACCCTGGAGGTACTACTCACGGGCACCTCTCCCCACTTGGCTGCCCTGGGCCTCGTGGGGGTTCTCCCCAGGGGTTTGGGACTTGCTGCGGAGTGGTGTGCCCCTCTGTGCCTGCCAGGCTGGGGGATCTGTGGTCCACTGCTATCCCATTTTCCCCTGTTTGCCCTTGCAGACCCTCTTGAGCGAGTGTGTCGCCCCCCACATGGAGGACCTGGACACTGTCTCTGCATCTGCCCCAGCCCCTGCCTCCTACCTGTGCAAGATGTTCAGGTGACGAGTGGTGGTGTGGGAGAGGCTGCCTCCCGTGGGCCTGGCTGAGCTCTGAGCAGCCTCTGCCCGGTCCCCGATGGGGGCTGGCAGGCCTGGTGGGCACCCTGATCACTGCTGGGTCAGTCCCTGCCAGCGTGACCATTTCCTCTCTCCTCCCCAGATCAGTGGAGGAAGGCCTGACATACCGTTTCCATGCAGCATGGGATGAGGTGCTGCGGGTGCTGGAGGTCTTCTTCGAGACGTGTGGAAAGCAGTGCCACCCCATCATGAGGAAGGTGAGCCAGGCTGGGAGGGCGCAGACTCATCCATGGAGGCGGATGAGGTGGCTGTGCTGCTGCCTGGGCTGTGTTGCCCTCTCCAGCTGCGGAGCAGGTTCATAGCAGTGCCCGCTGTCCTGCCTGTGTCTGGGCAGGGTGTGCGCAGCTCTGGGACTTGGCATGGGGACACACGGGGCAACTGGCATCCCTGGGCAGGCACAGTGAGTGACACGTGCTGGACCTGCCTCTGTGGCTCCTCTGTGACCATCCTGTCCTGTCCTTGCAGTGTCTCCGGTCTCTGTGTGACCTGCGTC
Organism: Leptosomus discolor; assembly: GCF_034619465.1. Classification (NCBI taxonomy): domain Eukaryota; kingdom Metazoa; phylum Chordata; class Aves; order Leptosomiformes; family Leptosomidae; genus Leptosomus; species Leptosomus discolor. The sequence goes on along the minus strand of NC_141396.1, from coordinate 16,298,378 downwards.
TCTCTCCACACTTCCCCTACACCGCTGAAGTGGACCAGGCGGTGGGGGCTGCTGTGAGCACCATGGGCCCCGAGGTGCTGCTGGAAGCCGTCCCCCTGGAGATCGACGGCAAGGAGTGAGTATGGTCACGGGGTAGCGATTTTGCAGCTGATTTGTTACGTTCTTATTCAATCCCCATGCAGTGCCGGAGATGTTTGGCTCTGCCAAGCCTAGCTGTGACCAGCTTTGGGGCTGGGTGGAGGTGCCCTGTGCGCAGGGGCTGATGCCGGCAGTCCCTGCGCTCCCCTGACCTGTGCCTTCCCTCCCCAGGGAGACGCTAGATTTCCCCCGCAGCTGGCTCCTGCCGGTGCTGCGGGACTATGTGCAAGGTGCACGGCTTGGCTTCTTCACCAGCTACTTCTTGCCCTTGGCGGCCGCTCTGAAAAGCAGAGGTGAGGAGGGTGGCACGGTGGAGGTCCTAGCAAGTGCAGTCCTGTGCTCCTGGGAGCCCCAGGGTGCTCCATAGGACCTCCTTTCCTTCCTCTGGGGCAGAGCAGGGCTTTGCTAGCTCTGCTGCTCTGCTCATCTCCCCGTTCTCTTCTGCAGCCCTGGAGTTTACCCAGGCCGGGAAGAGCATGGAGGCCAAGATCTATGACACGCTGCAGTGGCAGGTAACAAGTAGTTCCCAGGGGCGCTGGGGTGGTGTACCCGTGGTGCCAGGCTGGGGAGCAGTGACTTGAGTGAATGGTGCCATTTTCCCATCTCTTCCTTTGCCTTTCAGGTCTGGACCCTGCTGCCTGGTTTCTGCATCCACCCCACGGATGTGCTGGGGGCTTTCAAGGGGCTGGCCCGCACCTTGGGCATGGCCATCAGCGAGCGCCCAGACCTCCGCCCCACTGTGTGCCAGGCCTTGCGCACCCTCATCCACAAAGGCTGTGAGACAGGTTGGTGGGGAACAGACCCTCGTAGTAGGTCCCTGTCCCCTGTGGTGACCTGGAGAGGGGACATACGAATCCATACCTTGCTGTCACCCTCTCCCTAGATGCGGAGCGGGCAGAAGTGGGTCGCTTTGCCAAAAATTTCCTGCCCATCCTGTTCAATGTGTACAGCCAGCCCGAGGAGGATGGGAGCAGCAGTGCTCAGCGCCGTTCCGTGCTGGACACTATCCGTGCTTACCTGACCATCACCGACCCTCAGGTGAGGGGGTGTGGAACAGCAGGGTGGGCTGTGCTGGCTTAGGCCAGCGTCTCCCACTCAGGCCCAGTCTGATGAGGCTGTGGTGGGTGCCTGACTGGAGAGAACAGGAAGAAAGAAGCTGAGCAGAGAGCAGCCCTTCCTGCCCCTGTGGGGAGGGAGCACTTCCCAGCTGGCGGTCTGGGATTTCCCAATCTTGCAGCCGCATCTGGCGCATCATGCATGAGCTCCTTGTGAATTTGTCCAGCTCTTTCTGGGCTCGCTGGTGCTTCTGGTCTCTGCAAATTCGTGTGCCAAGACGTTTGCCAGGTGGATCGCAAACTTGTAATCAGTTTGTGTGCCTGCCCTGCAGATGGTGTGTGGGTTCCTGCAGAAAGCCAGCGTGAAGCTGACCAGTCCCGAGAGCTCTGAGTTTGCCAGGTAACACCGGGGGGCTGGTGCTAATGGGTAAGGCTGCCAGCTTGCTCCTGGTGAGCAGCACTAGGGTATGCATACTGTCCCCTGTGGGACGTGCCACTCTCATGCGCTCTGTGATGAGACTCACAGCCGGAGTCCCAGCGTGGTCGGGCAGTGTTAGTGATGCTGCAGTTACCCACCTGCATGTCCTCCTCTGCTGCAGACTCTCCATCCTGGACCTGGTGGTGGCAATGGCACCCTACGCCGATGAGCAGTCCCTGGGCTCCCTGTACCGCACCATCCAGCCTTCCCTCCAGGTGAGTCTGCCCTTGGCCCCAACAGGCGCAGGGGGTGCAGTGGGGCACCTTCTGCTTGCTGCCAGCTTGGACCCACGCTCTGGGGGACTGTAAGGGACAGGTCTCTGCTGGGTGGTGCTGTGGGGGTCCCTTCAGACACCATGGTGAGGGGCTGCCTTCACAGCAGGGCTATGTTCATAGAGTGTACTGGGTTGGAAGGGATCTCTACATGTCATCTAGTCCAACCCCCCTACAATAAGCAGGGACATCTCTAACTAGGTCAGGTTGCTCAGAGCACCATCAAGCCTGACCTTGGCTGTTGGGGTCCCTGCAGAGCAAGGAGCGCAGCATGCAGAAGAAGGCATACCGTGTGCTGGAGGAGGTATGTGCCGCTCCCCACGCCCCCTGCCAGGCCTTCGTCCGCTCCCATCTGCAGGATCTGCAGACAGCGCTGCTGGACTCGCTCAAGAGTGCGGCGTCCCCGGCCAAGAGGGTGAGAGGAAGGGCTGTGGTGGTGGAGCTCAGCCACTGCTGGGAGGGCAGGGGATGGAGTGGGCGGCAGGGGCAGCTGGGTGTACTAGTGCTGGGCTGTTTATTTCCCCAGCCCCGTCTGAAGTGCCTGTTCCACATCGTGAAGCAGCTCTCTGCAGAGCATGAGCCCTTCATCACTGCCCTGGTCCCGGAGGTGAGCATGGTCCCTGAGGGGACCCCTGGTTCTGGTTGCAGGGGTGGCAGCAGTGATGTGATGTGCTTGTGTGCCTGCAGGTCATCCTGTGCACCAAGGAGGTGTCAGTGGGGGCCCGCAAGAACGCTTTCATGCTGCTCGTGGAGATGGGACATGCCTTCATCCGCTTCGGGCCCACTCCCCAAGGTGAGCTCCTGCTCTTCTTGTTCAGCCCCACGGCCACTCCGGCCCTGGGGGCATCAGACCCATACCCAGCACCCTGCTGAAACGGGTGGGGGATGCTGCTGGACGGGGGCGAGCGGAGGAGTCAGTTGTCACCTCTTGCAGAGGCCATGCAGCGATTCCTGCTCCTGGTCTATGCGGGGCTCATGGGCTCGGTCACCATGATCAGCTGCACGGTGCTGGCACTGACGCGCCTGTTCTTCGAGTTCAAAGGTGAGCAGGAGCTGGGGGGGATGGGGCAGTAGAGGGGGACAAAGCAGCACCCTCTGGCAAAGGTGGGTGTCAGGAGGAGGCTGGCTGTGGCTGAGCCCTGTCACGGTTGCAGATCACCTGGAGCTGAGCGTGGTGGAGCAGCTCCTGCAGAACGTCTGCCTGCTGCTGGCCTCCCGCACGCGGGATGTGGTGAAGGCGGCCCTGGGCTTCCTCAAGGTCACACTGCTGCTGGTGGACACCAAGCTGCTGGCCAAGCACGTCCAGGCGATGGTGAGATCCCATGTGGGCTGTCCCAAGGAGAGTGGCAGGGCAGAGCTGGGGCTGCCTTGGGCAGCTGGAGGCATGTCCAGCTGCACCCTGTTTCTGCCGGGGAGCCAGGGGCATGACCTTGATCTCGGTGGCTGAGAGGGCAGTGACAAGGTCTCTTTCCTGAATGCTGGCATGGACCTGCCAGAGAACCCCTATGAACAGGCCCTACCAAGCAGGGAGACCTCCCCACAGCCCTGCCTGAGGTGGGCGTGGGGAGGCAGCAGCACGGTGAGCAAGGTGGCTGTGCAGGGGCAGGGTGGGAGGCTGGGTGCCCAGAGCAGGGGTGCTTTGGTCTCAAGGGTCTCTGTCCTGGCAGCTGGAGGCCTTGGGGAACCTTTCGGATGACATGAGACGCCACTTCCGTATGAAGCTGCGAAACCTCTTCACCAAGTTCATCCGCAAGTTCGGGTGAGCCGGGGGCTCCAGGGTTGCACTGGAGCTGTGCTGGGGCAGCAAGGGAGCTTGCTGGGAAGCGATGCGGGAGGAGGTGGGCACTGACCGCTCTCTTTGCACGCCTCAGCTTCGAGCTGGTGAAGGGGCTGCTGCCGGTCGAATACCACAAGGTGCTGGCGAACATCCGCAAGGCGGAAGCCCGGAGCCGCAAGCAGCGTGCCCTGAGGCAGGCGGCTGCAGATACCGACGAAGAGGAGGCACCACCAGCACAGCCCAGAGGAGACAGGTGAAGATGGGCCAGGGGTGAAGAAGGAGCAGTCCTGTTGGGTCTGCTCAGCTGGTGCCTCTAGAGATGCTGGGGATATCTCCAGGGCTGCTGTGTGCTGAGGCAGGCTGGGGTGTGCACCTCTGGGCTGGTTCTGTTTCCATCATCTCTCTGCCTTTTGCCCAGCATGGAGGAGGTCCTGGCTGACTCGGAAGACGAGGAGGAAGAGGAGGAACAGCAGCGGAGCAAGGAGTGGAGAAAGCAAGCACGGCAGAAGGGCCAGGCGTGGCTGAAGGAAGGGGAAGAGGATGAGCCTCTCAACTTCCTGGATCCAAATGTGTCCCAGCGGGTGCTGGGTGAGGAGCGGAGCTTTGGACGTGGCTGGGGTGGGATGGAGGGGGCGGGAGCTGGTGTGACAGGGGCCCTGGGGGTACAACTGCCCCTGGGAGTGGGTCCTTCCTGAGGCCCTGACATGTCTCTCTGTGAGCAGCCACTAAGCCAGGCCCCAAGCGGTCCAGAGGAGTGAGCCATGACTTCCAAGTGTCTGAGGATGGGCGCCTGATCATCCATGAAGAAGAGGAGGAGATGGACGATGACGAAGTCAAAGGTGCTGTGTTTATTTATCTGTACTGCCTGGGCTGGCAGGGGGCCACGCTAGACTTGGTCTGCTACTCTGCATGGTTTTCTTCCTGCCACCTGTGTGCGGGAGCTTGGGGAGGGATGTTGGTGGAAGAGGCAGGGGTTGGTGTGGCCTTGTGTCACACCCAGTGGCTCTCTTCTGGGCCACTCCCAGGGGAGGCAGCCCCCTCCATCACCAGGAGGGTGCTGGAGGGGACACCGTCACCAGTGCTGGTTTGGCAGGAGTACCCTGCTCCCACAGCCCACTCCAGGGGCTGGCACAGTACTGGGGCTGTCCTGCGCCCACGTCCTGCGCTGACCTTCTTGTCCTGTACCGTAGGAGCGGACGAGGAGATGGCAGATGTGCTGCAGGATGTGGGACTCCGCAGTGTGAGTACAGGGCTCAGGGTCCTGAGGAGATGCTGGGGGTGCTTGGCTGTGCCAAGCTCCTGCCTGTGCCGTGGCAGCTGCAGCTCTGTCCAAGAGGCCAGTGGGGACATCAGGCAAGAGCCACCTGCTTGGAAGGGTGCAGGAGGCTGGATGGGGACAGGGACTTGCGCAGTAGGTTGGAAGGTCTCTTGGGCCCCCGTGGGAGGAAGCAGGAGGTCAGGGGTCCATGGGAGGGCAGAACTGTAAGGACAAGCCAGCTGCAGTGTCCCTGCTGCCTTCTTCTGCAGAAGAAGCGCCAGAAACATCGATTCAGAGAGGAGCCAGATGATGAGGAACCCGAGGCCGGGACCAACCCTCAGTACAGACGTAAGTTCTCCACCTGTGCCCAGTCTGGAGGTCCCCAGCAGGCTGGAACCTTGTACCCATCTTGCCAGGCTGCTCCAGGGCAGCTGGAGCAGAACTCTTTGCTTGTGGGAAGTGGTCACCTTTCTCTGCTGTCCTCACACCCAAGAGCTGGAGGGAAAAACAGGACCAGCTCCCCCAGCCTGGAACTGGGAAGGTGGAGCCCTGGGACATCCCTCCAACACCCACTCCCTGTTTTCCAGCTGGAGGCTCTGGGATCCACCGGCAGCTGGACAAGGAGCCAGCTTTTGGTGCAGAGTACAGATCCAAGGTGAGGGACCCAGGGGATTGCAGGGTTTGGGTGGGAGGAGTGCCTGAGGCTTTGCTGGGGCAGGAAGCACCAGGTGTTTGCTGGGGGTCTGGTCCAGTAGCACCAAGGCTGGAAGGGATCTCTGCTCCAAGAGGAGCTGCCAAACACTCCGTGAACATTTCCAGCTCATCTTGGAGTCCCCGTCCTGCCTTTGCCATGGCCAGTTCCCGCTCGCTGCTCAAAGCGGGTGTCTGTGGCATCATCTGGGTGGGAAATCACCTCCCAGGGCCATGTGCTCAGCTGGCACCCCACTGCAACAGTCTTTCGGTTGGCCGGGTGGCAGGGTTGCACCAGAATGGGACACATACATCTCCCCTGGTGCTGCATCTTCTCCCATGTCGCTGTCTCCCACAGAAGGGTAAAGGTGACGTGAAGAAGAAGGGCCAGCTCGACCCCTACGCCTACATCCCCCTGAACAGAGCTAGACTCAACAGAAGGTAAGGCTAGCTGGGAAGGGCACAGAGTCACGAATGGGGCCAAAACCTGGGTTTGATCCTGCTTTTTGTTGTTATGGGGTTTTTTTGAGGGTCTGGGAGCCCCCTGCCAGCTTCTCCGCTGCTCCTTGCAGAGCTCGGAGCATCTCTGGTGTTGGGTGTGCCCAGTGCCTCCGCTAACCCATCCTCCTGCTCCTTCCTTTTTCCAGGAAGCGGGCGAAAATGCAGGGCCAGTTCAAGGGCCTGATGAAGGGAGCACAGCGCGGGGCCAAGGCTGGACGCAGGAACCGTCTGAAGGCCCAGCGCCCCTGAGGAGCCTCAGGTGCTCAGCCTGGACCTGCCCAAGGACAGACAACACCCCTGTGGCCTCTGGGCACCAGGGGACAGGGGCTTCGTGAGTGGAGCAGCAGGGACTCCTCTGCAGAAGGTGGCCTTTGTCTGTTTGAGACTCTCTGGGAAGCCACCCCATCGTGTTGCGGATGCATGGCGCAAGCCCTGCCCTCCTGTGCCTGGAGGAAGGTGCTGGGTTGCCTGGTGCAGGTGTGTGTGTGTGTGGGAGCAAGTAACGTGTAACAAATTCTCTATATTGATAAATATCCACTGTTCCTACCCAGCCCAGATTCCTCCTCCTTCCGTTAAGAGTTGTGCACACCACATCCCTTGTGCTCTGCCTGCTGCCCTCGTGCAGGAGGTCCTGCTGCCGCTGCTGCAGCCCTGTGCCCCACAGGGCTCACTCCTGCATCAGCCCAGGACCTGGGGCCAGAGCCCTCTCCCCTGCGTGGGGCTTGCCTGGGGGCTGCCAGGAGTAACGCTGCGGCACAGGGCAGCAAGGCAGTGCCTGTGTCCCTCCTGGCACACATGCAAGTAGGGCTGAGTTGCAGAGTTGGCCAAAGAAAGAAGCCAGAGGTGGTGAAGTCCTTTGCTTACAACCAGTTTGCTTGTACAAACTCAGTCTCAGTAGGATCTTCCACCCTAAACTGTGAGACAGGGGATCTGTGCCATGGCGGGAGTGTCTGCATTTGGCTGCCACTGGTTTCTGTCCTGCCTCAGCTTTTCCTGTGCCATGCCTGGTTGAGAGGCAGGAAGAGTTTGCTGCAAATTTCTTTAGACTGGTTGGAAGCTACTGCAAACCTCTGTGCCTTGCCCTTTCCCTTAGCTGTGAGAGCTGAGAGAAGCCCTTTCCTCTGCTCTGACCACCTCCTGCCAGCTAGACCTGAGCAGTGCAAATAATCCTGGACCTTTTTAGCTTCCCAGCCATCTCAGGTTGGCCTGAGCATCTGTTTTTGTCCATTTGCTTCTGCACTGAGCCGAAAACATGGTTTTTGGCCAAAGCATGTTGAAGAGAATGGAGCCAAGGGTAGGGGATACAGGTCACATTGTTCCCACTGCAAAGAACATGTATTTTTGAATGTAGCTGGCTTTCCCTTCTTCATCTATATTAAAAAGCCTTTAGTCCTTTGTCATTTCTTATTGTGGTAGCTTACATGCTGGAATTGCAACGCTTCTCATAAGCTAAAGGGATTGTGCTTGTTCAGCCTCTCACTGCAGGCTTCTTTCTGGAGGCTGCAAATCCAGTTTTGTGGCTCTCTTATGTGCTTTTTGTTTTTTGTTTTTTTTTTTTTTTCCCAAGATCTTTTTAAAAGCCTTGGGGTGGAGGAGCTCTTGTACTGGTGTTGGTCCTGCCTTGTCAGGAGCACTGTCCCCTTCCTGCTTCCCCACTCAGGGCTCTCACTAGGACCCTTGAGCCCCAGGGCCATGTTGAGGTGCTGCTGCCCTAATCCTGCCAGAAGGGAACCCAAATCCTGGCTTATAGGGCAGGCATCTCCAGAAGCACCTCCTGACCATGTTCAGTCAGCAGGAGCGACATCCATCTTCCTCCGCTGCCTGCAGCCTTGGCCTGATGCCCTCCCTCCCCTGAAAGCAGGACAGGGGGAGACAGGCAGCAGTCACCTTCTGAGCCCCCCAACACCTGTAGCATGTGGCTTCAGGCCCACCAGAACTGTCTGTCTTCCTGCTTTCTCTTCTTTCCGTGGAGACAGGGAGGCTGTAGCTAATTCATTTGAAAGTTCCAGATTACTCACTGTATTGTTCTTCATTTGCATGTTGTTGCTTAAATTAGTGCAAGCTTGTGTGGAACAGAAGAGTTTCATTAGCACAGAGGATGGTGTTCGCCTGAGCTGGTGTCCAGAGAACAGATTCTTCTGCAACAACATCTTGTTAATCAGCTAATTAATCATGTAATGCAATAGAAACCCTTGGAGAGGAGACGTCATCCTGCCCGGGGAGGCTGGCTGCAAGTCAAGCCTGCTTCCCACCAGCAGCTGTCCCTGGCAGGGAGGAGAGCTGCACCTCGGGGGCCCGCAGGAGCCTCAGCACCGCTCTCTGCTATGGGGCAGGGTGAGGGGTGATGTGGGGTCCTGCCTTCTGCAGATACCAGCCACAAATACTTTGCAGTTACCCACAGAGAAGCACAGGGTGGGCACCTGGAGCGATGCTTGGCTTTCGTTGCTCATGCTGGGAGGTGGCTGGAGGCTATTTCTTCACCCAGCATGCTGTTAATACATTGCAACTCCTTTCCACAGGCTGCAGCAAGCACCGACAGCGTACCCGTGTTCAGGTATACTTGTGCAGGAGATTGTCACAAAGGGCTCTTACCCTTGCAGATACCAGCTGCAAAGTGGGAGGTCTCCAGGTTGTGGGCTGCAGGTGTACTAGGCTTGCTGCAGGAGAGGCTGGCAGGACTAACAGGCTGCCCCTGCTGCTGGCTGGGTGGCTGGGACAGTTGCAGATGCTCACCCTGAGCCTTAAGGCTTAAAATCAGGAGGAGAAGGAAAACATCATCATTTACTTACCCTAGAAGCTACCTACCTGGGTTGTGCCCACTGTGGCATGCCGCTGAGAGGGACAGACATGCCCCGTGGGGCTGTGCCTGTGCAGCATCCAGCTGGACCATCACCTCTGAGCACGCTGCAGCGCTTTTGGGGGTCCACACAGGCACACCTGGGTCTCCCCATCGAAGTCAGGATTTGGCACGCACTAAGGTGCAGGGATGGGAAAACCCTCCTGGGGGGCAGCAGCGTAAGAGGAATGGTGGTGTTTATGCTAAAGTGATTGTCAGTAAGATAATTAAGTGTGGAGGTTTAAACTGCCAAGGGACCACTCCACCTGAAATCTAGTCAATTAAAAAACCATCAGATTAATTTCTAGTCCCCTCAGCACTGATCTACAGTTTCACTTGTTTCTAAAATGTTGTCTGTCTCTTCTTGGTTGCTACCTGAACACTGTGTGCAAACCCAGATGTAGCAAGTGTGCAGGTCCACAGGGCAAGGCAGGTGCTTCCACCCACAAAGTTAAAAAAACCCCAAAAAACCAAAAAATGCTTTTCCCATGTCCTTATTCCTCCTTGAAGGTAAGCAAAGATAAAAAACACTCGAGCTGAGATGTGAGCTGGGGTTTATGGCCTAACATATCCTTGGAGCAGTTTCTGTGGTCTCTGCAGGCTCCGGCAGGCCCTGCTGCATCAGACACACATAAGCGACATTTTAAAAGTTTCCTTGAAATAAAATGGTTGCAACTTGTATTTTTCTGCAGAGTACTAAGGCTTGGGGTGTCAGGTGTGCACTAGATTGAAAGACAGTGCCACACGAACTCCCACAGCTGTGGAGACTGGAGCCGTGCACAGGCCCGCCGCCTCCTTCCACACAAGGGATGCTCAAGCGCCCCCAAAACGGCCAGCGCACCTTCCTGCCCCCTTCGCCCCCCAGCCGTGGGAGCGTGCCAGCCCGGCCCTGCGGGTTGCTGGCTCCCGGGGACGGCTGGGGCAGGCTGCCCGGCGCCTTCGGGCCTCGGGCCCGCTACGGAACCACCCTGAGGGGGTCTCCCCGCGCACCGGGGCGCTCTGCAGGCCGCGTCCCGCCTCCACACCCGGGCCCCACGGCCGGCCTACAACTCCCAGCGTGCCGCGCGCGGCATGGGCGGCCGTTTCCACCCCCCGTCGTGCGCGGATCGGCAGTTGCCCGTTCGAACCGGCCAATAGCGACGGGGGAGAGCTGACTGAAGCCAATGGCGATGCGCGTCCCGGGAGGGGCGGGGCTGAGGGGGCGTGCGGCGGGCCAATGGGGAGGCGGAGCGGCAGGTATGAGATGGCGGCGGGAGCACCGGCGCCCGGCGGGCGGCGCGGCGGCAGGTAGGAGCGGGGTCCTCCCGGGGACCGGCCCCACCTCACCCCTTCCCCGGGGCGGTGGGGCGCCCTCCCCGGCCCCCTACGGCCTTACGGGGCGCTGCCCGGCGTGGCCCCGCCCGCTGCGGGCACCCCGTACCGGCCGGCGCGCCTCGGCCTCGGCCCGCCCATTGCGGCGCTTCCCCTGCGAGCCGGGCTGTCGCCGTCCCCGCTGCGGCGGGGCTGCTGCTCCCCTGGCCGGGGTCCCCGACACCCTGGCGGAGGTGTCGCTGCCCGCTGGTGCTTGGCCGTGCCGCCGGGCTGCGCCGCGGGACAGGCGGGGGGGATCGGGGTGGGACAGCGGGAGCCTCTCCGTGTTGGTTTGGTGCACCTCGGTGCTGCGTTTCCCTTGTCCCCCTGGGTTCGGCGGGCGGGGAGCGCTCTCTGCAGCGTCCCTGTGCTGCATTGCAGGGGAAATACCGCCCGCTCTTCCCGCAAGGGGAGAGATCCTGCTCCAAACCACCCGCCCTCGGTGGCGACACGTTCGCCAGCGGAGCGTGTCCCTGCGCCCAAGTTAGCAGAGAGAAGTGCCCGCCGTCCGGTTCTGCCCCTGCCCTGGCGCAGCCGCCCGCTGCCTGCAGAGGCAGGAGCCGTGCTGTCGCTAGGCTGGCTCTCCTCTGCAGCCGCAAAGGGACACCTAACACCGAGCGCTTGGCAGTTGCAGGGTTTGGTAGGGTGATGGCACTATATAGACTTGCTTCGCATCCAGCCCTATTTCTCCCTTGCTTTGTCCACTCTACACGCGTTATTTTTGCTTTCTAAATACACGTATAGTGTCAGCTTCACGTAATTCATCTTCAGCACGTACTTTTATATGCATAACCGTTCTGTGACTGCTGCCAATAAAATAGTGGAGACAGTATGAGCACCTCTTGAAACAGTGTTGTCGGATGACAGCTAAAAGGCTGTAATAGCTCTTCTTTTTTATTATTCCCCCCGCCCGCGTGTGTGATGTGGAGCTGCAAACTGAGTACCCTTTGAGTGCTAATTCTTGTGGACTTGCAAAATAAATACAGTTGAGGGCTGATGCCTCATGTCCAGTCCGATTCACAGGAGTGCTTGTCGCGTTCTCTGCTGAGCGATCCTGACGGCACTTGCTGTGCTTATCTGGGGGCGCTGCTGTGGTGCCTGAGTTGGGGCAGAGCATTGCTCTGGAAGGAGGGATGAAGAGAAGGTGCTCAGTGTGGCACGTTTGAGCAGGGAGTGCCTAAAATGCTTGATCTGGTAAAGGGATGAGTGTGGTCTGTGCAGCTGATACAACGCTCTTTTGGATAAAGCATTTTAAACGTGGCCAGGATCAGTCCAAATGACTGAACTTATTTGATAAATGTCCTTAGGATGTAATCCCCCAGGTCTTTACCCACCACTTCTCCAGCCCACACCACCACCCCCACAACTGGCTGTGTTAAAGCAAAGCCTCAAGTACACATTTTACTCCAACGCTTCCTGTCGCCCACAGGTAGCACTAGCAAATCGATCTCTTGTTTTGCAGTCTATCACCACAAAGGCCATAAACCTTGCTTTCTTTTTTTTTTTTTTAAAGTACGCTCCACAACTGTGCTTTAGCCCCTATTTTCCCTTATCTGGAAGGAAGTGCAAGTTAGCTAGTAAAGCTTGCACGCTGTGCATGTGGTCCTACAGCATGCTTACTTACAGATTGGAAATGAAAGCTGGTTGTCTTAACCTCCTTACCAAACGTTACTGAACATGACAAAAGATGATTTGTGTGGGTCTCTTCTGTTTGTGGTCTCTCTAACCTCTGCCTGGCTCTTCATAACTGAGAATGATGATTGCAGTGTGCCCAAGTGCTCAATTTGAAGAGAGAAACATCTGTCTGTTTAATGAATGCATTTAATGTTCAATTCAAGCAGTGCCCAAATGCTTTGCCCAGCACCCGGTGTTCATGTCGGCCATTTGATATGGCAGGGGTGGGATGAGTGGAGGGGAAAAGCCATGGGCCTGGAAGGCATGATGTGCTGGAAAAAGGCATAAAGCATCTTGCTAAAATGGCTTGATAGACTGTCACTGTACAACTGGACATCAAGAGCTTTCATCGCCTGTTTACGATGTGAGGAGACACAATTGCCATCTATCTTTTATTGCAAATAGGAAAACATTCGCTGTAAACATGACTTAATGGCAGAAAGTCAAAGTGACTTGCAGAGGGTCATGCAGAAAAAATGATTGATTTCAGAGTTAAAGCCAAGTCTGAACACATGGCTACTTTTCTCTGAAGATAGCCTGGGGCAGGAGACAATCTTATTCAAACTTTCCCTTTTCCGCAGCCCTCACTAAAATCTTTGAGACCTAGACTTGTGTTTAACCCCCTACTCAGTCCAAGCCCCATCAGGCGCACATCCAGACCTGAACTCAAGGCTGTGTTGAATTTGCAGTATTTTTGTATGTTTGCACGTAACACCCTGCCCTGTTCTCACCCAGGGCCTGGGATGGCCTTGGACAACAGGATCCTTGTTCTGCTCTGCTTCAGTTTATTGTCTGTTTGCATGAAGGGGGAGCATTGCTTGCCCACATAGCCCAAAGCAGCGTCTGGGTCTCCTTGCCAGCCTAGTCATTGCCTTGTTGCTGTGTGCACATTTACATGCATATGAAAATGTCACCGGGCTTCGTTCACGCTCCTTTAAAGGTGCCTGGGCACTCAGTTCAGTCTGAAACTGAAGCGCTGAGTGCTGGACGCTGTGCTGGGAAATCAAATTCCTTGTCCTAAAGGTCAACAGTCTTCAATGTGTGTTGGTTTAATAAGTGGCACGAACAGATGGGAAGGAGACAGGGCAGCATAGAAATGTTGGCTAATATCTAATGGTTGCACTGAAGTCAAGTTCCTCTTGGAAATACTGTCCCTCTGTATGCTGGGTTAAGTTCCTGGTCACAGCTAAGGCTTTCTGTTTTCCACTTGTTTCACAGTTAGCTCTTTCTGTAGGATCTCATTTTTACATTTTCTGTAGGTGAAGGGAAGAACAGGGAGCCGAGGCCCTTTCCTTGTGCTCTGCTGGGTTCAGACACGGGCTTGCTGTGCTGCTTTTGTGCAGGCTTTCACCAAACCTGCGCTGTGGTCCTGGGGACTGACACTGGGTCCCTGTGTTTCTCAGTCGCAGGGGTCTTGGAACCAGCATGGGTAGAGAAATGGGAGGAACCATGGCACCGTGGTGTGATAAATTTGGCTCACCCTTTGTTTCAGAGCTTCACAGGTCTGGTGTGTTCCTGGCCTCTCAATCCGGCAATGCATTACACTTACTGTTGGGTCCGACGAGAGCATCGGGCCCTTTTCTCCAAAGTGCAACAGCCTCACTCTCTGTCTCTTGGCCTTTCTCACCTCTACGCTAGGTAATTGCAATTAAGCTATCTAGAGTTTCCTAATAAATTTTTTCAGAAACTGTAGATAGTAGGGGATGTGATAAGCTGGTTAAATAATTGCCTGCCAGCTGCCTTATGAGAACTTTTAATGTGTTTGCTTTTGGCCTATAAAGCTCTAATAATTTGGAGCGTGGCCAAAACATCCTTTCTTCTCAAGCAGTAATGTGGCAGCTCTGATTTTCTGAGGCAGGAAGTTCTCGGGGGAGCCAGCATTAGTTTCCCTTTTTGTTTTTCTGGAGCTCAGACTCAAGGTTGAAACGTAGCTTTATGTTTTGGGAGTTCCATATGGGCATTCCTACAGCCCTGCTCGCGAGCTGTCACATAGCAGGAGACAAGCGCACTACAGCTGGCTGTGCCTTGGAGAGCAGGAAGCCTTTCAGGGAGCATCCTTCACAAGCTCTCAGGGGGGCCTGGAGCTCTCCTCTCAAGCATGTGCCACTCCGCATCCTCCTGAAGGGCTCTGCAGAGAAACCAGACAGAGGTGACATGTCAGGCGGGATGGGAAGCAGTTTTTGATCAGTATGGGAGAGTTGCAGAAAGTAACAGTATAGGTTATTGTCATATGAATTCTGGTATCTGTGTACAATATTCCAATTTTTGACATCCTCGCCTGCCCAAATCCCGTTCAAAAGCACTAGGCCCCCATTCTGCTCAGTTTGGTGAGTTAATTGGGCTGCTTTGTGCATCTCTGTGTCTCTGGTACTGCATGCTGTGCTGCTCTGCGGCTGGCCCAGCCTGTTTATCTATATGCCTCCGCAGCCCTGACCAGATGTCACCAGCTTATTTAAATGCTGGCATGCATCCAGGTGTACCTCATTGCAATTCCAGCTTGTGAGAGTTTACACATCTGGAACATGGGATGTGGCCTCTGACATACTCAGTGGTGTCTGCAGAGGATTGCTGACGAGAAGGGATTTGATGTGCTCTCATCATTTGCAGACACCACCATGATACAAAACACAGATGCAAACATGCAGCTTGCTCATTGCACCTCCAGAGCAAAGGAGCGTTGTGGAATTACAAAAGTGTAACGAACACAAAACAAGAGCTGCGACTTCCCGAGTACCTTTGTTCTGTGTATTTGCCAGGCTGTGACCACAAAATCTCACTCAATAATACCGTTGGGAGCTGGCTGTGGGTCCTGACCCAGGCCTTGGTATGCCCTTGGTCCAGAAAAAACAGCAGTCAAGCAAACCTGAGTGCTACAGCACGCTATACTGAAATGGTGATGCTTTGCTCGAGCACTGACGCTTGATGGTGGGATACGATTCCCAAATGTGTTCCGAGTGCCAGTTGGTGCTGCCAATTTTGTGTGATTATCATCCTGTGGGAGGGCTGGAGAAAAACATCCTTCCTTCCTTGCTGGGTTGCTCTGAGTCCCCATGCTAGTTGCTACAATAGCTTGTTAATTTTGCTGTGCTGTTCTTCTGTGATTGCTCGATTTTTCATGTCAGAAGTAAACCTGATTATTGTGAGGCTCCTCTTTCTAGATGGTAACTCTGCTCTGACCTGGATGCTGGCTTGGAGCTACTGGATTGAGAAGCTTCTACATGGTGTACCTTTGCTAGTCTCTGAACTGCATTTTTCCCTGCCTCTGAAAGATGTCCTAGGGCTTTTATCTTCAAGTGTAAGTGTGACAATCAGAGGTGCATGCAGCAATTTCTGAGTGCTAGAGGCCAATGAGGTAAAGGTCGGACTGGGCCATGCCTCCTATTGACTTCCAGTACACTCAAAATGGAGAATTAAAGACATTTTAAAATGAGGAGAGTAAGGCAATGCTGTCATTGTGGGCAACTGGAAAGTACCCATCGGCACGCTTTGGGAATACAGCAGACGTATGGACATTGCAGTCCACCCTTCTAAGGACCAAACAGGCAAAAGTGGGAAGGAACTTCCTACCTGGGATATGAATGAAGTTGAAGAACAGTCAGTTGGTGAGAGCCCATGGACAGATGTTCTGTAAAGAACTTCAGATTACGTAAGAAAGGTGTCAGGGTCCATGCGAAGAGGAAGCGTCCTTGCAGTTTGTTAGACTTGTAGTCAAAGGTCACGGTGGGTAATTCTGCAGTGCCTGGGGAGAAAAGGCCCAAAATCCCTGCTGAAGAAGTGGGACACAGCATTCAGGGCAGATACCACCTGGCCCCACAGGGTACCTCAGTTCTATGGTACGTTATTCACAAAGCAAATGGCTTAAATTAATAAAATACAGCAAAAAAAGATGCATTGTTTTGTCATGATTGTACAACTGGGGCAGGGGAAATACATCAATATGGTTTCTACACAGACTAGCCCCAGGCCCTGGTGACCTTCTCCCGAAGGAGGCAGCATGTCTGCCCAGCATGTTCTGGGTGGTGGGAAGTGTCCACAGGGGACCTGAGGCTGTGACCCTCCCACCCTGCTGCAGGGGTCTGGATGTGGCCACATGGTGCCCCGCGGTGCTGCCAGGCTCCTCCAGCTACCCGGCGCTGCTGGCCTGTGGTGTCTGCCTCGCCAGCGGCTCCCAGCCAGCGCCTGGAGCTCAGCTCTTGCCTCCTCAGCCCCGCGTCCCAGCCGTCCCTGCCTGATAGCTTTCAAACCAGCTCCTTTGTGCTCAGTCCCATGTCGCCCCTCGCGCAGAAGCTGGATTTCTTCTAAATGTCTGCAGTGTGACCTGATTATTTTTCCTGTCCTTCCTCGCCCTCCTTTTTAATAGTGTCTACAGAAAAGCTGGCAGAGTTCAGTTACATCAGTCATGCTGACTGATAGTGCTGCCTCTTCTCTTGGGATTCCTCCTCTTTTCTGTCCCTCCAGCATTCATTTCAGATTTAGCTATCAGCCCTCTAAAGACAGGGTATTGCCTTTGTTCTGTGTTTGTACAGCATGGAGCACAGTGGAGTCCCCAGCTGTGACCAAGGTTCCCAATGCCACAGTGATAAAAGTGAATAGATCAGTAACGAGAAGAGGCAGCTGCTGCCATCTGAAAAGACTCAGTTTTGGTGCTGGTTTCAGTGAAATCAGGATTGGATCTAAGGCTCCTCTTCTGTTGCTGCTCCCAGTAGGGGTTTATATTAAAATAACGACTCAAACTGTAGACTGCATTGAAAGTCATGAAAATCGGAGCGGCATTGCTATTTAATGCTGTTAGACTGAGACTCTGTTATTCTGATAAGGCAGACATGTGAGCTTGCAGATCTTTAATGTGAAGTTACTCAGTTTCTGGCGGTAGCTGTGTTTCTGCATTTTTTAGAGTCTTGGGTAGGAGGCTGAGCCATCGCACAGTGTGGCATCATCCAGAGCTGTGGTGGCGGCACTGGGAAGGAGACTTGGTGAGGAGCACCACAGTGAACATGCGGTTCCTCTCTAAGGCGCCTCTTAGTTCTTTTCCTCCTCCTAGCACTAGAAGGCATCTGGATACTCTGATGTTGTGGTGATGGCTGATTGAAGTACTGCTTTGTAGACTTCAAAATACTCCAGTGGCTATTATTAAAGATATCACAAAAGAATTCACTGAGGTCAAACTTGAGAAGTTTCATGCTCAACTGCAAAATTCTTGATGTTTCACATATATCAAGCTGTCTTGCTACTGCAGTTTTCTTCTGGTGATATGTTGCATTTTCAGTTTCTTCCAAAGCGCATACCCCCCCTCCCCCTTCCAACTCTTTTATCTTCCCAGATAGGTCCATCTCCACGTTCACATCACAGATGTGTAGCTGATGTTGCTGAAGTCTGCTTTGAGCCCTTTACTGAGACAGAATTTGAATTCATAGTTTATAGCAGTGACTTGGATATCCAATTTACCTGATGTCCAAAAGATGGCCAGGTGTTACGTTAGTTCCAAGTTGTCCAGCACAGGCTGCCATCACATAATAGCAGTTTTCTTCCCCAGCTCCTTGCTGTTTAAATTGTATATTGTTATCTGGTTCCCATAGCGAAAAGGCTGAATGACTCCATGTTAGCTGTTTAAATGTGAAGAAAGCAAAGCAAAAATTTAAAAGGCAGCGTTATCTAGTATGGCTTACTGGTGTGAAGTCCAGAGACAGTAGGCAAGGATCAGCATCCACTGTGCTGTGCACTGTGTACTCACCACAAACTCTGCCCCTAAAGACCTTGTAAGTATAACCCTAGGCAAAAATCTCTGTGTGTTTTTCTTGACATTTTTCAGAGGTAAATCGTCATCCTGTGAAGAGTTACTGTGCCAAATCTGAAGCCTGAATGCAATCTTTGTTACGCTGTCTTGCAGGAATGTCAGTCTGAAGTACAGTCCTCAAAGCAACCTTAACTGTGAAGTCACTTCTAATGTCTCTGCAGTCCATTCCCATTAGACTTCTTTTACATCTTTTTTTTTTTTTTTTTTTTTTAATCTAGGAAATAGTTTGTCTTCTAGTCCTTTTGTACTTAAAATGATTCCACATAATTCCACTACGGTTCTTTCATCTCTTTGCAAAATCTGGGATGGCTCCTATCTGGCTCTGGAAATACTGTCTTCAGACATCCTCATTAATTGATTCCTTACTCTGGCACAACATAGGAAACGATGCTACTTCTGTCTCCCTGGGGAAATATGAGCCTGTGCGCATCTGTCCCGTCTCCCTTTGTGCTTAGCCAGGCAAAGAATTGTTCGTGTTTTGTGTTCTCTAGCACTGCCTGCTTATCACCCTGCTCTCAGTATTTGGTAGCAGCTTGGCTTTTTCTCATAGTCTAAAGATTTTGTTATTATAGAGGGAGATTTTCTTCCATTATCTGCCTTATTTTCAAAAGCTCTTTAATCCTTTTACTCTTGTATGGTAAAACTCGTCTACTGTGGTGCGTCTGAAGTGTTAGCTCCTTAGTGACAACGTACCAAGCGCGCAAAATGGCACTGGAGGTGGATTTTGCCCACTGAATTGAGTACATCAGGCTCCTCTGAAATCTGCAGCTTCCAGTTTTTACACTTTCCCAGCTAGACAAACATAGCTAATGCCTTGCCTCAAAGGCACATCTTCTTCTTCTTTCTTGGCTTACTTGTGTTCTCCTTATGCTCTATTTCATGTTGCTTGAACCTGTTTCTGCTTTCACGTGGGTCGAGTTAGAACAATATAAAATCTGTAAAAGCCCCTAAAACAGTCGAGTCTCACCTACCTGAATGCAAGCTTGCTGCCACATGAGCTAACGGACCTGCTTGCACAGCTCTTGCACCACAGGTTCAATGACCAGATTTTACCAGTTAAAGTCTCATTTTTGTCCTAGTTTCCAAAGCATTTCCCTGGCCTGGATCTAGTTACCTTAGGGATTAATTGATCCATCATGATTTTGACCTCCTGCACCATCCACTCCCCATGAAATGATGGGGCTGTCATGCCTGAAGCAAGAACGTTGTGTGTGACAGACAGCTTTCTTTGTGACTTGGCTGGGATCACAGGCTTCGCTTCTAAAAGATACTAGAATGGCAAGAATCTCAGCACAATATAGGACCCATTTTTTTCAATCTGCTGTCTTAATCACAACCCTATTAGTACAAGGTTTTATTATTCATTGAGATTTTATTTTATTCATGGGATCAGAAAGGAAGCTATTTATTCCTTTATTTTATCGTCTTTTGACGTGTCGTAAAGCAATCTGAGATCACAGCATATAGAAAATATAACTCTGTAATTGCAAGCAAAGCAAAGAAAAAAAAGGCAATAAACTCCCTGAATACATATTTGTCTCCTGTTTGCTGCTGTTACATAAACTGTGAGCGTAGGTAGAGTACATCCATCTTCCTTTTTTAACATGAAAACAGCAGATGGGGCACATGGCTTTTTCTGAAGGTTATAGTATGTGCAGCAGTGAGGATTGGCAGGGTTATTGTGTGTAAAGCCAGTGGGGGCTTTATCTTTGCTCAGAAATAGGGTTGCTTCGCATTTCCATTTTGATTAGCAATAATGATACAAAGGCAAATTTTCTGTGCGAGGAAGAGCTGCTAATAAAGTGACCTTTCAAAATTAAGTAGCTCATTGAAGTGCCATGCCACAATAAGAGTATACAAGGCTGGTCCCAGCTGCGGCAGGCAGGGAAACTGGACAGGAATCCAGAGAAACATGGAATGGGAAGCCTGAAGCGGATGAGCGGAACATGGTGGCACAGTAATGGTAGCAAAGAGCAATGGCCAGGTGCTCTTTCCAGCTCTGGAGGGGCCGATCTACGTGCTTTGTCTTTGAAAGGATCTGAAAGTGTGAAAGGCAGGGGCAGACAGTGTTTCTAGCAAGGTTTCTGGACACAGGGTTGTGCAGTTAAGGGACTCGGCTATTGTCTTGCCAGTGCTGTAACATCGGTTGTGCTTGGATGCTGTTGGGAATGTGTTTGCATGGCTTTACTCATGGTAAACACAGGGTAGATTTCGGGCTGTTTTGTGGATTCCTCTTGGATACAGGTGGAGAGCACTTAATACCACGCTGGTCCTAATTCAAAACCCTGGTTTCTATGTAGGAATTATTTGCCGTTAAACTCCAGCTACGCAGCCTTTGGCAAGAGACATGAATCAATTTGTCCAGCTTTTCTTTTCTGTTTTGTCTCTGTGTGAAGGCTGATGCCCAGTGTGTGCCAAGGGGGCCTTTCAGACCCAATAATGCGCCCTTGTGTCTCGTAGCATGCGTGGAATTTGCATAGGCTGTGCTGGGACAGGCAGGTTTCTTTTGTTGCTGGAAACAAGGAGCAAGTTCTTTTCCCTCTCTCTGCTTCCTAATGCCTCTCCAAAAGCTCTCAGCACTCATGTAAGAAATTTACTTTTTTCTATTTATTTTTGCATTAAATGTTGTTAAACTTTGTGCGACTTGTAACACTGTCTGTGCAGAGAAGTCATGTCAGTCAGTTCTAGTTGGCAAAATTGTTTAATTTTCTTTTTCTGAATCTAGATATCTAATTGTCAGAGGGAGCAGATAATCTGTGATGCTTGATGTAACTGCTGCAAAGTATTTGCATATCTTCTCTGTGGGGAAACAAAACTGCTAGTGAGTGAAAAACAGTGCACGGATCATTGCAGGCAGGGTCACTGGGCCTATACACTTGCTATTAACCCTTCTCAGGATCTGTATTGCCACAGAATGAGTTGTCATGGATTTCAGGCAAAGGGCTTGCTCCACATTATGGGCAGAGCTGGCACTTGCTTGTGCATTGTAGCCCTGCGCAATGAAATGCGAATATGATCAGATCGATTGGCAGTTGCTTTTTGGCAGCCGATACCGAGCTGTTGCATTTTGGTCTTGATTTATTGCAGATAACAAACTGCTGAAAAACAGACTGGGAGGTGCTCAAAAAATATGGCCCCCATTTGGAGTCAGCAGCATGCTTGCTAGGCCACTCTGAGCCATGCAGCTGGGAGCCTTTAAGAGCTTTCTAAAATTTTAGACGACCTGGCAGATTGCCTTGCAGTCTGCCTTGCAGACCTTCCTCCTCTCCATCCTCTTGAAGGAGTCTTTGACATCCGTGGAGAGCAGTGGCAAGGGGAGAAGGTTTCGTACGGATTCTCACGATACAAGTGTAGCTGAGAGCCTGGTTTCCTCTGACTTCAGCGAGTATCTTTCTCCTTGTGGAGCCTGAGTCCCAGCTTTTATTCTCTTACTCTGATCACGCATCCTGGAAGTCATGCCAAGATAGTGTTTCAGGTTAGAGATGTACAGCAGCAGCTCAGATAACTGTTGGGCACACAGATACTGCGTGGAGGTGGGCTGGAGTTCAGGTGAATTGCCAGTATGTGCTTTGATGTCCTCCCCTTCAGTTAGCCAGTGTCGATTTACATCAGAACAATAAGTTGCTGAGATCTCTGAACTAGTAGCTGAAGTGCTCTGTTGCTTGAACCAATGGATGTATGGTCCAGTGGGTTGCAAACGCTTTTGGTGGCAGGCATGTCCAGCAGTGAGCACAGATGCCCAGCGTGGTCTGAACATGATGACGTGGTCTCCGCCCCTCAGCAGAAAGGAGAGGAAGGTCAAGGTGCTCAGGTCTTCTGTGGGGAAGCCTGCTTTGGAGAGAATGCCTTTGGTGGCCTCGGGGGCGATCAGCAGAGCACGTGCTTCCCCCTGGGTGCCACACCACTCGTAAGGGACCGAGGTGATCCCCCGTGCACGAGCACAGCATTTCTGTTACCTGTGCAAATTGGCAGCTTCTGTTGGCAAGTGGTGTTCAGTGAGAGCTCGCAGCTGAGGAGGGATGTTGAAACAGTGAAAGGAACTATGTAAGTGCCCAAGAACGATTAAAGGATAGGGGAATGTCACACAGTGAAAGCAGGCAGTGTGTGCAGGCTGGGTGGGGAGGCAGCCTCCACCCAGAGCCCTGGAAGAACTGGCACACCAACTCTCAGGGCCAGGCCAGCACTTTATAGCCAAGTATGACATTGGGGCAGTAGCTTGTGACTGGAGAATAATGACACTAATCCTCACATGTAAGAAAAAGAGGGACAGGAGAAGCAAGCTAGGCAACTCTAGCCTATGGGCTTGACTTCAGAAGCGTGCAAGTGTTTGAAACAGTGGTGGGAAGATGGTAATGGAAGACCTAGAGGTAGATGGAAATTGGGATAAGCTTTAAGTGTGAGCATTAGGAGCATTGATTAACCTGAGATATCTCTGTGATAACTCTTTATTTTTATTTTAAACATGGTAAATGTAGCTTATCTAACCTCTGGTAGGGTTAAGTATCAGTTATAGATAACCCTTATCAGAGCGGTGTCTCAGATGCATCCCTTTTCCCATGCCACATGACAAGTTATGAAATGGAGAAAGTAGGTGTCAGTAGAGAATAGGGAGGTCAGATAAAGGACAGCCTGAAAAAGAGGCAAGAACCGGGTGAGCTGAAAAGAGATATTCAAGGAAAAAGGTTACTAGGTTCCTCAGGGACTAATCTTGCGTGGCTTGTGCTAATACTGATGAGTTCAGGCTCAGTCCAGTCTCAAGAGTGCATAGCTGGGCAGTTATAGCTGGCAGAGAGCAGTAACTGAAGAGCTAGCAGCTTGTCACCTGGCAACATTTGATCACATCCCTAGCAGAACTGTCGGTCAGTGTTATTGCATGTCTATGATCTTAAAAACAAAATCCCAGGGCATGGGAACTATCTGTTTGTTGATAGGAAGGTAGGGATGATGGGCCAGCCATGGGAACTGATGAGTATAAGCTGGCCATGAAAAAATTTAGATTGGGATTTAGACTTTCAGGCCACTGGGAGTGAATTTCTGGGGAGGAAGGGAGAAGAACCAAACTTATTTATGACCAAGAGTGGCAAGTTAATGTAAAATACTGGGTGTCATATCTGCCTAAGCTAGTAGCGTGTAGGTACAGTGAAAGTTTTAGCTGGGTGTTGCCATGTGTTGCATATGCTACCATCATGCTACAGAGTGCTAGTCTTGGGTGGTGTTGTACAAACGGGCCAGAAATGTTTTTGCTCCAAAGGGAAATGTAACTGCACTGTGCTGAATGCTCACCGAAGACAGACAATGCTGTTGGTGTAGACCGGTAGCTCTTGTGTCAGCAGATGTCTCCTTCAGGGCAGACCAGCTGGCTGTAAAAAACGAAGCAATGAGGAGTTACTGTATTTTTTCTCCTTCCCTTTTTTCCAGTGATGCCATCTGCAATTTTGTCATTTGCAATGACTCCTCCCTCCGCAGCCAGCCGATCATCTTCAATCCCGACTTCTTTGTGGAAAAGTTGCGCCATGAAAAACCAGAGGTGTTCACAGAGCTTGTTGTCAGCAACATTACCAGGCTCATTGACTTGCCTGGGGCAGAGCTGGCCCAGCTCATGGGAGAGGAGGACCCAAAGCTGCCTGGGGCAAACAGCACAGCTTCTGGATTTTTTCGTTCTCTGATGTCCCTGAAGCGCAAGGGTGAGTATGGTGCCCACCTTTAGGGTGATGCTGACTGTCATCATCTGTTACATGTAGTTTACAAAACTTTCAGTATAGGCCTGTTGCTTTGAGCTTGTGTTGTACGCTTAATACCATAGGTTTGTAATCTCTGGGGATGCCACCTCGAAAAGAGCAAAACAGAGGCCAGGGGGTTCATCCTGGAAACACCCTGCCTCCTCTGGAGTACCCTTCTTCTGGGGATTATTGCTGTGGTTTATGTCAGGTTGGCCTTGGTGGGTCAGCTGCTCACTGGGCTCAGTGTGGCACACACCACAGAGATAACAGCTTTGGTCCTGAGTGTTTCTGGTCTGGCTCTGTGAATAGCACTGAGCTGGAGAGGGGTGCCTGAACAAGCTGCAGGTTCTTCCAGTACACACTAAGGTGTTCTTGTCTCTCTGCTTGTTTGTGTCCATAGTAGTCCATGCTCTCTTTTCCTTAGCTCATTAGCTTTCCTCGTGGTGGAATATCAATAAAGGCTGAGAGCATCAGGTTTCATGAACAATAATGTCCAGGTTTTCCAGGCCACTGACTTCACTCAAGGTCCACTGTCTCCTTCAGTTGCTGCCCCAGCTCTCTGGAAGCTTTTGTCTGTGCAGCTCATAAATCTGTAAGCATCTCCCATCCAAATGCCAGTGCCGCTCTGATCTACATCCCAGTCCAGTGAGGTCAGTGACAAAGCTCTGCAGACTGACTCTGCTCAAGCCCAGATTCAACCCTGGGAGATGACATATTTCTCTTTCTCTCAGAGACAAGCATTCAGAGAGAGTTTTCTTCTGGTAAACTGACTATTCTTATCTTCTCTTTCAAGTTCAGCTGTCTTGGTTATGAAACATTAGCCCTAGGCCCCTTCTTAGAAGTCTGAGATTTTCTTTTGAGTACAGTTGTGCTCAGATCCTCTACTCATCACTGACTGGCATTTACCACTCTCTTTTGTTGTAACTAAAAGGGTGTTCTAGGTGTGTGTGTGACTTCTCCCACCTCTGCCCACACTCAAGGAGAGCCTGGTTCTCTGATCAGTTTAGTTAAATGTTCTCGCTCATCTAGACAGAAACTGCCTCCATCTGGGTACCTCTCACATTCCTCCTCAGTTCTGGTTTTCTAGCTAGACTGGCTGGCTGCTGGCAGAGAAGCTGTGGGTAGCTGCCTTCAGATGTTGGCAGCCTGAGGTTGAACACTTCTAATTAGACTTCCCCTTCCTTTGAGCAATTCTGCTATTGTGAGTACCTCTGAGAAGGGAGCTATCACTGTGTCTGAGTATGGCTTTTTTTTGGTCTTCAACCTTTATATAGTTTCTCTGTTTCTGATTCTACGAAACCTGTTCATCCGTTGTGTTTCATAAGGACCAGCTCTGCAGCCCCACTGCTCAGGCTGAATTTTCTGGTGCTAGCTTCAGCCCTCCACTCCAGACTCACCCGGTGGGAACCCTGGTAGATACACTTGCCCTGGGCTGGACAGCACCACAAGGGAAAATCAAGTCCTTTAGCATCCTCAAGTGAGAATTATTCGATATTGCCACGACTTGCCTTACTGTTTCATAATAACAAGTCTTCACGCTGCCCCCAAATTGCAGTTAGACTGTGCTCATGCCTGTTATTGCTCTTGCCCCTGTTCCTGCAGAGTATCAGGACACCTTACATTCAGACACTTACCACGTGACAAACAGAAGCGAGTGAGTAACCAAGTTGAAAGTGTTTTCTTAGCATGTGTGGAAACTTCCATGTTCTTGTCAAAACCTTCTAGCAGGGGTTTGTGAGCCTTCCCTAGCTCATTTTTTTTTAATTATCTATACTCTGCTGGAGCACTGCTCTTATCAGACCTGACATCTCCAGCTTGCTCTCTTCCCCAAGAGCTCCGCCTTCCCCCATTCAGACATCTCCATGGCCATGTGTCTCACTACAGCTACAGCTAGCAGATGTTTCCAAGTCTGCTGGCTGCACTCCCAGGCTGCAATGGCAGTGTCTCCCTGCATTGACAGGCACTGTCTGTGAACTCCTTGGCCAAACTCTGAGAAAAAGTTGTTTGTGCCTACAGAGAAAATCAGTTTCATGTACTGTGTGTTTCATCTTGGAGACATCATTTGTTTTTCTTCGTGTTATAGACCAGCTAGAACAAACAGGTTTTATTTCTTCAAAGCCAGAGGCCAAGGACCATAGAACTCAGAGCTGATCAAACTGCAAATACTTACGACTGCTTTGAGCATCAGGAAACTCAATCTCATGCTGCTGCTTAGTTTCAGAAGCAATTGTACAATAACATCTAAGCCTTTGTAACTCAGCATCCATTCTCCAGACACATCTTTCAAGTTTCTTTGAGAATCAAATTCTCATTCAGATATCAACTTCTGACTTCAAAAGTAAACCGAATTTTTCAGGCCCTGCATGTCTCAAGAAGATGTATTTTCCTTTATTTTTCCTGGCCGCTATTGATTCTATCTGTTGAATGTCTAATGAGTTTAGTTTTCTTCAAGGACAAGAATCTTTTGCCAACCGTTCTCTCCCTTTGCACTCAAGCCTTTCAGATCTTACGTGTGGATCAAGAGGTCACATTGCCCTCCTTTCTCCTGCAAGGCTGAAGCTTTATCAGAGAGAGGTCAGAAAGTTCTTGATTTAACAGGAGGCTGGAGTTCCTGGTGGCTTGCCATGTCTTTCAGAAGTCCTGGAAAAAAGTGGAACATTCTTCAGGTGGAATAAATTTAGTTGCACAGGAAGGCTGCTAGACAAGTGCATAGGGTTAACCAGGTCTTTCCCACATGCTGTGAGCATCAACACTGCAGAACAGCAAGATCTGTAGTACAACAGACCAAAAGCTAGTAGAATCAAAATGTGCTATGAGGGGAAAAAAAAAGCTTGTGGGGGAGATAACTTTTATCAGATCAGCCAACGCACTGCTTGGATTGCTGGGCTATCAGCTGTAACAATAAGGAAGGAAATCTTCGGCCACAGAAAGCTGCGGTGCAAATGGCCAGCTTGCCCTCAGAAGTGGCCCATGTTCCTGTCAGTCTGGTCATGGAGAAGGGAGGAATATTCTTTTCTTAAATCTGCTGGCTCTTTGAAGCCTAAGTGCAAGGGCAGGGCAAAGCAGCTCTGTACCTGGTTCCAGTTCTCAGTCCCAGTCAGCATGTTGCAGTATGGTCTATCCAGCATCTTGTCTCTAGCTGCAGTCAACAGCTACACGCATCTGAGGGAAGAAGCAGTGCTCAGGGCTCTGGTTGCTGCCAGTGAAGCCTGTGAGAGTTGCCTCAGCTTTCTGAGGGACAGAGCGTGCTGGCTGTGTGTGCCTGATGGAAAAAGCCATTCACCAGCAAGACTGCATTTATTAGAAAATGCTATCCTGCTGGATAACCACTGTCTTATCTGGGAAGTCCCTCTCTGGACAAGAACAGTTTATTGGTTCAACAAGTGCCTTTCAGTTAAATGGGCTTCTCATCTAATGTTTCTTCCTACGCCAGGATCTCCTTCCTTTCAGCTCAATTGCTTCTATCTTCTTTTGGGGCTGTAGCCTGTGTTATTTACTGGAGTTCTGGATCTGGCAGCTCATCCCCGATCTGTAAAAGCCCCATGAGATGAAAACAAACTCCAGGAGTGAGAGGAGCTGTCAGTGCTCCATATGGAGAAGGGCCCAGCTCTTTGCTTCACTACTCTCTTTTTTTAATAGTTCTTCCTTGTTTAGCCTTTGTACTTTACTGTTCTCAGTCCAGGACAGCTGACATGGAAGAGAAATTCACTGGGATCTGGGAATTCCAGCCGTTACCCATCCCTGAAAATGAGTCCAGTGTGAGCCAGCTGTACCACGTCTGCTCCCCCCAGTAGTGCTTGTTCCCCTCTCCCATAGTCTCATAGCCGCACCTCTCCTTTCTTCTCCACTCCCTGTCAAGCCACAGTGAGGATTAATCTGGACTTCCCTTCCCAGGTGTGGAGTGTGCCAATGTGACAGGCACCTGGGCAGTCCAGGCTGTCACATCTGCCCTTCCTGCTTCACTGTTTCCATAAGGTCCAGGCTTGTGGATGATATGCCCTTTAAAACTGAAGCATCTGTTTTGGTGTAATTTTCTTTTCAAGAGCTAGAGAATGTTTGCTTCAGCTGATAAAAACTGTAATTAAGCTGAGGTAAGAAGCAGGATGATGAAGCCCTTGTAAGTATAGCATGGTGAGATGAAGTGACTTATTTGGGAGTGCTTGATATCTCACATCTGTGGGGGTCATTGTGACCTTCACCCTTAGCATTTTGGGGTACTGGTCTTTGCATGCTGAGATCCTGTTCTTTGCGGACTGCTCATCCCTGTGGCTGTTGAGTTCTGAGCTGCCTGAACACGTTACCTTCTGTTCTGCAGAGAAAGGGGTGGTGTTTGGCTCACCGCTGACAGAAGAAGGCATTGCACAGGTTTCCCAGCTAATCGAGTATCTGCACAAAAGTAAGTGACTCTGTCTTGCTGTCTTCTTGTCCCAAGGGGTATCTGTCTGGGTCACCTCAGGTCTCTGGTGCAGACAAAGTGAAAAGCTCTGAGCTCTCCAGCAGCAGAAGTTTGTGGTTGCACTAGGCAACTGTTCCCCAGAATTGCCTAGCAGCTATGTTAGTATCTTTCTACTTTTTCTACTGACAGGAGCCAGCTTCAAGTCATGTCTCTGAATGCAGCTCACTGGGGTTTGCTGTCAAGCTCTGGAAAGTGAGGGGGGAAACTGCTTTAGTAAGAAGATGGGAATCAGCCTCTGATTAATCAGTGGCCTTTTTTTCTCCCCTCTGCTGAGCAGATCTAAGAGCAGAAGGCTTGTTTCGGGTGCCAGGCAACAGCATCAGGCAACAGATCCTAAAAGATGCTCTGAACAGCGGTACAGATATCGACCTGGACTCTGGGGAGTTTCATTCCAATGATGTGGCCACCCTGCTTAAGATGTTCCTCGGTGAATTACCAGAGCCACTGCTGACACACAAGCACTTCCATGCCCACCTCAAAATTGCAGGTGAGTGAGCAGCAAGAGGCGGTGATGAGCAGAGGGAATGGCACCAGCCTTCTAGAAAGCTGGTAATGCTACAGAGCTGCACACTAGGCTGCAGAAGCGTAATCCTTAAAGGCAGGGTATGAAGGAATCTTCCTGCCATCTCAGCCTAATGGTGGAAGGACTGTAGCTGAAAATCCTAGGGGATCAGACCAAGACTGTCTAGCCTAGTCTTCTCCCTCAAACAATAAACAGATACACACAGGAGTAGAGCCCACAATGTCAACCTGGGTCTCCATCTGTTTTAACTCTGGGGGCCTCCTGAGCGAGGTGTGGTTTCTATGTACTTAATAACTGCTATTGAACTACCTTATGTGAGCTTCCTCCATCTTGCCTTCAACTCATCACAACTCTTAGCAACTGTATTGTCCTGTGGGAGGAGTACCACAGATGAACACATCAGGTGGGGAGCTTGGGAGCTGGGGGGAGAGAGACGGAGGGCCCAGAACTGTGCAGGAGTTTGCAGGAGATCTTCATATGAAGAGGGAAGGGTAACCGGTTGCAGCAGGCCTGCTGTTAGGGAAAGTAATATATGTCCTTCACATTCTGCCTTGTGATTTGGCAGACTTGACGCTGTTTGATGAGAAGGGGAATAAGACCAGCACTCCAGACAAAGAGCGCCAAATTGAAGCCCTCCAGCTGCTGTTTTTGATCCTTCCTGCGCCCAACCGCAGTCTGCTCAAACTGCTGCTGGACTTGCTCTACCAGACCGCCAAGAAACAGGACAAGAACAAGATGTCTGCCCACAATCTTGCCCTCATGTTTGCACCCCACATCCTGTGGCCCAGAAATGTGAGCAATGCCTCAGTATCTGCGGGTGGGAAGTTGCAAGGTAGACAGCAGAGGCTTGGCAGGCCTATGGGGGAAGAACCAAGATGGGAAGATTAAGTATCAATATAGTGATGTGAGGGTTGGAGGCTGGGATGGTGAGGTGGAGCTTCCTGGCAGGACTCAGTCCTAATATTTAGTCCAGACGTGCCGTAGGTCTCACTTGCAACCGGTGCTTCATCTTTTTCAGTAAAATTGAAAGCACAGCCCAGTCCTGCTTCTTTTAAGAATGACAACTCTAGACAAACATTGCAGATCTCAGCAAGGTTTCTTGTGCTGCTGGTGCACTGTTTGGTCCCAGAGTTGTCTAGTTCTCCTCTCAGAGCAGCTTTGCCTCTGTGAGCTGTGCTTGCGGGTGTGCTGTGAGCGCTGCCTGCCTGTCTCCTCAGAGCACACCTCCTGCTGAGGCACTGTGTGCGTCTGTCCCAGAGACAGCAAGAGCAGCAGAGACCCTTCCTCCTCCCCTTCTAACTGCTGTGCCTTTGGCTCTGTCCCCTTGCCAGGTGACAGCAAATGACCTTCAGGAGAATATCACAAAGCTAAACAATGGAGTGACCTTCATGATCAAACACTCTCAGAAACTCTTCAAGGTAAGTGTGCTTTGGGGTCTTGCTCTCCCTGGCCCTTCAGCAGGAGACTGAATGCCCCTTCTCCACACAGGTTCCAGGTGTCAAGTGTATATTCTGGTGCTCTCTTCTGTGGTAGGAGAGGAGGCTTTCTAGAAGAAACTGTTCCTTGAGTGGCTAGGGAGGAGGTCTTTGCTGGGCAGGCAGCCCAGGAGGAGGTAGATGCCCGGAGTTGGCTTTGCCCGGGCAGGTCAGCAGCGCGGTGCAGTGTAACACCACCCTCTGCTGGACACCCAGTGCCCGCGGCGGGGAAACCTGCTGCCTGGGGCAGGTAGCCACCTCGGGCTCTGGCAGGGTGAGGAAACTGAAGGGGCTTGTCCTGGATGAGTGCTGCCGAGAGCTGAATACCTGATACGGCAGGTCATTCTGTTGTGAACTTCTCTGTAGGTGGTTGTCGACCCACTGCTGTTACGGGCTCGGCCGTCAGTCTTGGACCCCTGTCTAGCTCAGAGTGGGGTGCTGTGGTAGGACAGTCAGGAATGTGGGGCTTTCTGCACGTTCCTCCAAGGGGGCGTTTCTGCCACAGGCAGTCTCTTGTCTTCTCAGGACCTTCTTGATCACTGTAGGCATCTGCTTTCTGCAGAGGCCTCCCATAAAGTTCCCCTTCTGCCCTCTTTGTCAGGCCCCTGTTTGGCCAGCTCAGAGCTGGGGGAATTGATTGGAAAAAGTTCCCGTGGAACCCTGCTCTTACTCTGTGCTCCACTTGTGCTGGTTGCCAGCGTCAAAAGGAAACTATGAAGAGGGACTGCACTGGGGATGTGAAATCCCATTGCTTTGTCTGCCCTAAACGGCTGAGTCTTGATGGAGGTGGCTTGTGTGGTATGGTTGAAGAGCAGCTCTTGCTGGGGCCACTCTCGTCCCAGGGCCAAACATACTAAACATACATTTGGTCTTTTCTCTGCTTATTGTGACAGGCCCCAGCGTACATCCGGGAGTGTGCCAGGCTGCACTACCTGGGATCCAGAGCCCACACATCGAAGGTAAGGCCAGCAAATGCAGCACCTGCTCTCCATGAAAGGGTAGGGGCTGTCATACTATGAAGGAATCCTTGTGAGTGAAAGAAACTGAAAACAAACTAAGTTATGAACGAGTATCTGTCAGAGAGCAGGAGTGAGGGAACCATATGGTATGGTAGTGCAGGCGGCTGCATTAGGGAAATTGGGCAGAGTTGAAGCATCTGTTAATCAAAAGCACAGGGAAAGCTACCAGCCCTGTTTAGCAGCAAACCTGCTCCCTGTGCCCAGTACATGCAGCACCTGCTCCTTCATGGGGCTGTGCCTTCCAAATAGACAGACGCTCCTGCTGCCATGGCCAGGCTGCTTGGAAGAGCAGCTGGGATAAAGGCTACTTGCTGCCACTGGGACAGGATTTGTCTGTGTCTTGCCAGCAAATGCTTTCCTGCCTCATATACCTGCAGAAGAGGGAAGATGCATTGCAAGGAGCTGCACTGACCATTCTCGAGCCTGCAAGGGCTTCTGCAGCTGGCATCCGGGAGGGGAGGGAAGAAGCAATGGGGGTCACCTTTGTACTGCTGTCACCTCTTCCTGGCACAGGGCCTGCTGGTGCAGTGCTGCTGCAGAGGGGTAGGGAAAACACAGCCCTGTGCATTTGCTGGGGCTGAGGCAGCTCATGAGACTCTTCCCAGCCTGGCTCAGATGGGTGGCTCGTTTGGATTAAAGCATGGCAAGCAACTGCTGTCTCCGCTTTCCCAGGACGATCTGGATTTGCTGACGTCTCCTGCCTCCAAGGAGCTGCAGCCCCTCAAGTCTCAGAAGCGAAGCCGGCTGGACACTTGCCATCAGGAGGAGACCCAGCAGCGCACGGAGGAGGCACTGAAGGAGCTCTTTCGCCATGTCCACAATATGCCTGACTCTGCAAAGAAGAAGAAGCTTATCCGGCAGGTAGTGTGGGGAGGAAAGATAATCTTTGGAGTGTGCTCGTCAGCACAATCCTGGGCACAGGGCTAAAGGCAGGGCCTTCTTGAGAGCTGCTCCTAATCCTGAGCAAGCTGAGGAGAATGGGCTTTGGGCTGTGTAAGGGGCAGAGCTGTAAGAAGGCAGGGGAGGAGGTCACCTATCCTGGATGTGACTGACCATGGAGCTCGCTGCACCAAGCTGTGCTTTGAGCTCTCTGTTTTCCAAGGCGGGGACTTGCCAGCCAGCAGTTCCCCCGTTCTGATCACGGCCTTGTTGAGCTTCCTCCCTCAGAAAGGGAAAAGTCCTGTCCCTTCGTGCCTGCAGGGCGTGGACAAACTGGTGTCTTCTCGGTCTGGTGAGCATTCCCAGACAACCTGCTGCTCCAGAGAGACTGGTCGATATGGTCAGCACCAGTCCTGGCTGCCAGCCTCCAGCTGCTGCCCAACCCCCTTTCTGCTCCGTCACCTGCTGCTTTTGGCTAATCTGGTAGCCAGCACAAAGCAGCCTCACACCCAAGTGCCCTGTAATCCTGGGTGGGAGATGTGGCCTTCCTCTGCTTTCTTCTCCCTGCAGCTCTGAGCTGATCCTCCATTTTGGGGTGCAGAAGAGACAAACTGAGTTCTAGGCAGAGGGCTGCAGGTAAAGCAGCACACAGCAGCAAGGGACTGGTGTAACTGTAACAGTAATTGTGCTAACATACTGCCCTCATGTCTCCTCCTAGTTTAATAAGCATCCTACAGCTCTCACTCCTGGCTCTGATGTACCCACATCCCCAGCACCACGACGCACCCGCTCGCGCTCCTTCAGCGGCCTCATTAAGGTAAAGGCAGCCTCTGACCCATGCTCTCTGCTGTGAGTTTCTGATGTTCCTCTCTGCTTCTGTCTTGCCCTGGCTTGAATGAGGACCTCAAAGGTTAGGGACTGTTCAAAGTATTGGCTGCCAAAGAGCACAGATCCTCTGGGGACAATAAACCAGCACAGTGACAATAAGCCTTGTTACTATAAATGTAATTATCTATGCAACACATGGCTGTAGGATCTATGCATCTTTCTGAAGGACTGGTTGCTTCCCAAGATGAGATGAGGACCGACAGGGAGCTGGTCGTGTAGCCTAGCCTGTTAGCACACTGTAGGCTGCCCCACAGAAGCATGTACCTGCTTCTGACAGGCTGGGCTCCTGGGCAGGCCTCAGGTCAGCTCCCAAACCCTGTACAATCAGGCACACTCAGCCTAGTGGCGTGGTATTTCAGGTGGTTCTGCTTTGCAATCTTTGTCCCAGCTTGGCTTCCTTTTTTCTTTCCCAGCATCCAACTGCTTACCAGCAATGCATCCTGCTCCTTCCTTTTCTTTTTCACTTTGCACTCTAAGCACTAGCCAACAGCCCTCTCTTCTTATGGCAGCGGAAAGTTTTGGGAACCCCGGTTATCCTGGAGAGGAAGAGCAGGGATGCCACACCGGAGCCTGAGCGAGTCAGCAAAGAGAATGTCCATCTGGTAAGAGTTGCTCCCAGCACCGCTGAAGCTGCTGGTGGGGGAGCGTGTGAGGGGAGTTTGAGTGCAACTTGGGAACTCATTTCAGCGATCCTTGGGGCGGCTGCTTGCTGTTCTCTGCCCAAGAGAAGGTTTCCAAGTTTCTTCTGTATGATCAAATAAGGTCTCAGGAAGTTGCTGTGAGGAGAGCAGAGCAGATAGAAAGGCAGCATCAGGACAGGGGTGGCAGCGCTGGGCCTCCACTCCAGTCTTGTCCCACTGGCTGTGTTCCTGCCCTGGGGCATTGGCTTGCACCCACTTCCCTCTCTCCCATCCTCAAGTTGTACAGAGTCTGCTGCCTGTGGGTAGTAGGGCTGTCCCATGGCCCAGCCAAATCAAGAGTGGGTTTGGGTGGTAGCTGCTCTCTGGTGGTACAGGCTGCTCCCAGGGAAGGCTGTGGATGCCACTTCACTCCCCAGCTCTCTACTTCTATCCCCCTCTCTGGTTCAGTTACAGAAATGTGGATCTCCAGCTCACACGTCCCAAGCAAAGCTGAAATCTTTGGAGGGCCGGAAAGAGGTGAGACACACACACGTGCCATTCTCCTTCCTGTGGGGAACCTCGTTTGCTGGGCTGTGAGACCTGCAGAGGTGATGGCACACACACAAGGCTCTGTGATAGCTGTGGTCCCCTGGCTTGCAGCAGACTGCTCCGTGCCGAGCTGCAGGCAGTTGGCGTGCTGGAAGCTGGGCCTTGAAGGGTGTCACCCAAGCAGGTGTGTGCAGCCCTTCGACTTGTCAGCTGGCAGGCTGGCTGTCACAGGAAGCAGAGGGAAGCTGGCAGCGCAGGGTGGCAGTGGGACAAGAGGTTGGTGCAGCCCAAAACCAACTGTTGTGTTTGTCCCTGTCTGCTCACTGCCTCCTGTCTAGTGCTCTGCTTTGGTGAGAGGTGTGGGAGGCAGACTCCATGGGGGAGTTCTTGCAGGGAGAGGACAGCATGTCAACCTTTACTTGCATAGCATACCGTGTCTCAAGCATTCAATTGCTCTAATTCTCTGCCCCAGGAATCCTGTAGACGCATGCGAGCCCACCTGCTTTCCAAGGATTCGTCATCCCTCTGAATTGCCTCGCACCGGCGCACGGGTGGGGAATGCCCAGCCTCGCAAGCTGTGAATAATACGCTGCACTGAGAGGGGAGTGCTGCAGGCTCACGGCAACCCTCACCAGCATGGCAGCACTCTTGAAACTGGACCTTTGCAAAGACTGCAGGGACTTGTTTCTTTCTGTATATAAATTATATTTCATTCTACTATGGGGCAAACCACTGTCTAACCAAAACTTGTGCAGCATGTCTGACCTGCTGGCTCTGGGAAGAGCTGGAGTGCTTGCTTACAAGGAGAGCCCTGTCCATTGCAGGGCCCTGTGTGCACTCCCAGCTTTCTTTGTAATGTTGCTAGGCTGTATTTTTCTGCTTTTCTGCTCTGAGTTTTTAACATGTTGGCTTGTTTTTGCTCCCTCCCCTCTGTTAGCAGTAAGAACGATGGACTCCAACCTTCACCCACATCCTGACAGCTAACCTTACCTCCAGGCCTCCTCTGGAGCAATGCCCTCCTCTGCTTCCTCTGGGCTCTGTTTTGCCCTGCTGTCCCCGAAGGGCTGGAGTGCACAAACGGTACAGAGCACAGGATGGGCCTGGGAGAAGAGGAGAAGCCCTGGATGCCATCATTTCAAGTGGGGCCAGCGGAAAGCAGCTTCCCCAATAAGCTTGTCCCTCTGTTTCAGCTTGAGCTGGAGGCAGCCCTTGCTCGCTTCACGTTTCCACGGCACAGCTCTGCCTGGTGAGCAAAGAGTGTCTCTGCTTGTGTTAGCTGAGGGAGGCTAAGCCGAGCAGGGCAGGGGGCTGGCAAAGGCTAGCTGGGGCAGGAAAGCCCAGTCTTTGGAAGCTGGGTTGTTTGGAGCAGGCAGAGTCTTGTGGCTTTAGTGGTTTGTGTGCAGTACAGGAACAGCATGAGAGGTGAGAGTGGGCTCTGGCCGTTTGTGATCTCCTGCAAATGGTGCCAAAGGCTTTGGCTCAAGGTATCTGGATGGCTGGTCAGGCAACTGGCTGATTAGTCATTAAACTGGGGGAAAGGGCTGAAGCTGGATTCAGCTCTTTGGCCTGAGCTGCAGAAATGAGATGAAACCATCTAGATATGGGATAAACCCCCCATCAACAGCTGGCCAGTGTCAGCTGCCTTGTTAAGCTGAAGTGCTCCAATAAGCCAATCTTGCCAAGTACCTGTCTGCAAGCACTCTGGGATAGGAAACACACAGGATCACTACTGTGAAATAAAGATTTAATCAGCTGGGGAACCATCTAAACACTGCTCAGCCGTTCTCAGCAAAGCAAATAATCTCTGGAATCCAATTATAATTGTCTTCTAATCTTTAAGAACCAGCAGCCGACAGGAGTTAGAGCTCTGTCCTTGACAGCTTTCCGAGACAACTGGTGGCAGGAGGTGTGAATATTGTGATGTGAGCAGGGAGTTCAGTCTGACTGGCTAGAGCTGTCAAAACAGGGCATCGGAGCCCTGTGCAGCTTAGCTGGAATTTGTCACTTTTTTTTACTGTGATTTTTTTTTTTTTTTTGAGATATAAAGCTATGTGCCTCATGCTGCTTTGTGCAAAGGGATGTTCCTGGTACTTTATCGGGGGTGCCTGTCCCCAGTCTGACCCCAAATTGGAGGAGCTGCCTTGAAAATGTAAGGGGTAGTGGGACCGTAGATGTGCGAATTGGGAGTTGCTGGTGTTAGAAGCCTCTGTCTCAGCAAAGAGCGAGCTCTGGTTCTTCAGGGACCGGGCAGGCAAGGATGCTGTGAGGAAGGGCAGAGGCTGTTTGCTGTGGTAGTAGTATGTGCTTTTTGGATGTGTCTGTAATCATTCCCTCCAGAGGCTGAAGCTGTCTGTGTGCTCTTCTCCGAAGGGCATCGTGTGTTTTGCTGACTGCACTTCTCCCCTGCCCCTGCAGCCTGCTGTTAGCAGAGACGTAGGGGTCTCGGCTTTGCCTCTGAAGAGAGATGAGCCCGAGCTGAGGTTGAGCAGCAGCGCAGGGAGAGATGGGTCTGGACCTGCTACCTCTGCTCTTACTTGCATCAGGGGCGGTTGCTGGATGAAGTATTTGTTCGTCCCACCCCTCCTCTCCCCATTGCCCCTAGCTTACCTGGGCCTGTATCTCTGTATAGGCGTCTGCTTGGCAAGGCAATCTTGTTGCTAAGACTAAATACACTGCTTCTGTATAGATGAGAGGAATGTAACTCTTATTTCCACTGTCCTCCCCTTACTGATGGCTCTAGCTCAGGGGCTCTGTCTGGCTTTTTTTGGCACAGCTGAGATTCGCTTAGCTCTAAGGAAAATTATCTATGGGGCATCAGCCCAGCATCCTGCATGTCTCAGATGCTTTCCCTGCCAAAGGAGCGGGTGCAGTCTCCAGAGAGGGCAGTCCCAGGAGGGGTTCGGTGCCTTGGGCTTTAGCCCGTGGTGCTGTCCTCCCTATGCTGGGCATTGTGGTGGCTAACGGATTTGGCCTCTAGGGCCCTTGGCTGTTGCAGTCCCAATGTGTTCACACTCTCACGGGCACTGGGGAGTTTTAGTCGTGCTTGGATGCGTCTCATTTGTCTGCCCTGTGCAATGTCTCACAAGGATGCTTCCTCCCAGAGCAGCCACTACCTGTTCCCAGAGTCTATCGTTTCCAAAGTATTTTTAATCTTTGTCCTTATTTATATATGCTATGTATGTTCTGTTTCAGACTGTTGCCTTTCTGTGTGTTCATGTGAAAACCCCGTATTAAATGCTTTTATTTTTAGTGGTTTTGCTCAGAGGCTTAAGCAGTTTCATTGGCACAAGGAGGACTTGGTGGTGCACCCGCCTTCAAAAGGAAGGAAACGGCTGCTCAGAACCCCAGAGCTCCTACCCTTAAGTGGAGGGCTGCTCGGTGAGGCGCTGCCTGCCTCCAGGGACGGCACTGGCCTCCCACGGCACTAGGGCTTGTTCCCTCTCAGATCCTAGTGTGATTCAGGGTGCCCAGATGGGCTGTCTTTCCCTCGGAGGTATGAAGTTGGACCTCTTCTTTTCCTGTCTTCCCCCCTGCTGTCATCCAGGGTGATGGGAAATCAGGTTTACAAAGAACACTTTATATAAATAATGGATCAAATGAATACATTTTTCTCTGTAGAACCATTCTTCTCTTGCCACTCTTGGCTGCCGAGGGAGGATGGTTTCTGCTTGCATTTTCTTTTCCTCCTTCTTAATAATGGCGTCTCAGATTTTATGCAGATTATTTCTCTGTGAAGTTCTTCCACATTTGAAATGCCCTGGGCTTGCCTGCCGTGGCTCAGACACTCATTAACATCCTCACCGTGTGATTGAAAAACAAGCAGGAGCAGCAAGCGGGGTGGTACGTTTGAAACCAGCGCTGCCTTCCTGCAGGGAGAGCTTCAAGCGGGCCCTGTTCTCCTCCAGGGCTGCAGTTGGGTGTCATGGGGCTGATGCGCCCCATCTCCCCGGAGCTCAGGGAGCGGGCGGGGATGGGCCTCTGTGCGCTTGAAAGTGGGCATGGGAGTCCAGAGAGACGTTTCTGTTCTTGAAAATGTCGAACAAAGGAATGCAAAAACTCACAATAGCTATTTTGAATACTGCAAACCCAAATATTGCCTCCCTGACAAGCTGTGATGCAAAGTGACAACTTTATATGGCTTACGTGATTTAAGAAATGCATAGTTTTTAGCCCCCGAAGCCACAACCCAAGCACTTTACGCTTGCCTGCAAGTGAAAGGGCAGCAGTCATTGGGACCAAAGACTGGGTGAAGATACATATTTAGAGGGGGATTGCTCAGCTTTCAGTGTGTTTGCTTTGGCCTGTTGGTGTTCCTGCACAGCGGTGGCATTACAAAGCAAACAAGCGGTGCTCATCCTTCATTTCATTAAACAGTTTTTATCTCAAATTGCACAGCACAGACTTGCAAATAAGTTCTGCAGAGTGTCACTGCTATCTAAATCAGTTTTTGCAAGTTGTCTTGATTTTTATTTTTTTTTAAACTGTTCTGCCCTGGTTCGGAGTTGAAGTAAGATATTTTTTCTGTCTTAAATTATCATGTGTGGCTGGGAGCTGTCATGCTGCTGCTGCATCTCACTGCCTAGGGCAACAGTGTAGACAAAAAACATGAGTACTGCTAGCGATAGATGTTGGCACCAGCCAGACCAGTTATCAAGCTTTACAATCTCATTGGCTTGGATTAACTAATATTTTTTCATGGAGTGAATAAATTACCATGTTTAGTTCTGTTTGCTCATCCCCCCAGTGAGGGTTTCGTACTGAAGCTCATAAATTGTGCAGTCACGTAGATGCCAAGATCTCCGTGCTGGGTCCTGCACTGACCTTCCGCTTGTGCTGGGGACCAGAGTGGGATCTCTGCTGGCACCATGTCTCCGGGCCCATCCTGCTCCAGCTCAGCTTTGTTCCTGGGAATTGCCCACGCATGAGGAATGCGATGGGGTTGTTTCTGAGCTGTGTCTTGATGCAAGGAGGTGCTGTCTCCAGCTGTCCAACATGGGGTTGATACTTCCCAGCACCAGCCTTGGAGGTGCTGATTTCAGTCCAGGTCAGGGGGAGCAGAGCTTTCCTTTCCCTGCTCAGTCCCAGCTGGAGCAGGCATTACTGCGCTCCGCTCCCCAGTCCCACCTCTCCTGGATTAAACCAGGCTCTTCTCCCACGCTAAACCAGCCTCCCCTGCCTTGCTGCTGGGAAGGATTTACAAATCCACCACCCAGCCCTCCCGTGGGTGCCTCACATGATTTTAAGCCTGGCTCCTTTTGCACCGGAGAGGAGAACTGGGTCCCACTTCATCCTCTGCTTCTGGCTGACGCTCCTGTGCTGCTGGGACTTGAGAACTGGGATGAATGGAGGTGCAAACCTGCCTTGGCCATCGTGGCTGTGTGTAACTGGGTGCACGCACAGGTCTATGATGTTGGGGTGTCTGCGTTGGCCTGAGGTTGTTTTGGGGTTTGTTTCTTCCAACCTTTTAGTTTACAAAGCCTAAGCCTTGCTCCCCTGGGGAGCAGGATCTCAGCAACCTCTTGCACAAAAGCCTCTGGCTCCATTGTGCCTCGCCAAGGCCGTTCTGCAGCAGCAGCGCAAGAGGGGGCTGGCAGCACACGCTGCAGGACGGGACCCCCTGCCTGCCCTGCAGCACTGGGGGCCCCAGGGCCAGATGTGTGGAGGGGGCAGACTTGGAGATGCCTGGTTCTTCCTCCCTGGCTGCATCTGGGGGATGGAGGGGGGAGGAAGCTGGGGCTATAAATAAAGTGAACATGAACATAAAAATCACAGGCTGAGGGAAGAGGCTGGGGAGGGACGACCTCTTACAAAAGACAAAAATCAGCTCTGCAGGTAGCCCCTACCGTGGTCCTCCAGCTCCAATGAGAGTCCCAGCCTGTCTGGGGCTGATCAGAGCTGTCACAAGGCAAGCTAAACCCTTTCCCTCTCTTTTTCGAGTTATTTTTGGCTACCAGCATCTCCTTGCCATCCTTCAGAGCCAGACCCTGGTAGCCAGTCACTTGGGCTCACGCCTCTATGGCTGCTGCTCCTTCCTGCAGCACCTGCACCCTGAAAGCGCCTCCTCTACAGTGTGGGAATTTGGGTGATGGAGGCGAAGTGGGGCTGGCACCAGCTCCCCCCGTCCTACGTTGTGCAGAATCTGACTTTCTTCCAGCCTCTAGTAGCTTGTGACTGTGAGAGCTGGGGAAGGAGGAGCAAGGATGTGGAGACACACGCTCACAACTGTGGGACCGGCAAGGTGCAGAAAGGCCCCCCATGATGGCGGAAGCACAAGGAGCCCAAGCAGGCACACAGCTTACTGGTTACATCCCAGCATGGGACCAGCTGCCAGCTAGCCATAAATATGGAGTAGAGGAAAGCTCGTCTGCACCCAGGGCACCTTCATTAACAAGATCAGGACAGAGCCACTGCCTCCTTCATCCATCTGGCTGAGGCACTCCTTATTTCTCAGGTTAGATGGCTTTCCGGCTCAGGGATGTCAGTGCAACAGGGATTGCAATAAGTGGAAGGGGTTGGTGGGAACAAGCCCTGTTCCTCTAAAAACAAAGCCCAGTGTCTCTGCTCACCCCATGGCCAAGGTCATCGGCTGAATCCTGAAAACCCACCTGCTCCTACAGGGAGGTAGGGGTTTATGGCAGAGGAGCTGCAGTTTATGGCACCGTGGAGAAATAGGTTGGATGTGCTCGGCAACACCAAATGGAAAGTTAGTCTGTCAAACAGTAAATTATCCCCCCAATGCATCTTCACTGGGGAGGGTTAATGAGTGGCTCCAGGCAGAGGGAGCAGGGAAGAGCGTATGTGTATGCACAGCGCGGGTGTGGAACAATTGCTACATCTGGGGACCCCCGAGTCCCCGATCCCACGCTGCACCAACAATAGCGTTTCCATGTGCGAGGCGCTTCACAAACACCTCCTCGCGTGTGGTTTATTCAAACCAGCTTGCGCCACGCCGCAGAGCTCCCAGGCGGTTGGTGTGTCCAGCTGTGCTGGGAACAGCATCTCCCCATCTGCGTCTGGGCTTCTCGGGGCAAATGTTTTCCTTGTGGGCTAGAGCTGCTTTTGGGAACCCAGGGTGCGGGGCTCGGCCCCTCCACTCAGCCACGCCGTGAAGCAGGGATGCAGTGCCTTGCAGACTGTCCCCCTCCTGCTGTTCTGCAATTGTTCAAGGCAGCAAGACAGGATGGGCTCCTCCCGGCTTGGATAGTCCCTGTTGTGTGAGGCTGGGGCCAAAGCCACCTCCTGGGAGGCTCAGCATCTCCCAGATCATCCCAGAGGACCCGATGGATGCTGTTCCTTCACTCAGCCCCAGTGCTGAGGTCCCCAGGCAGCAGAGCTGTCCCCTTCTCCTGCAGTCAGTGGGGCCACATTCAGAGAGTGATGCTGGCTGTGTTTGCAGGGTGGTGCTGGCACAGGGTGATGCTGGCCATGTTCACAGGGTGATGCTGGCAGTGTTCACAGGGCAACACTGTCAGCGTTTGCAGGGTAGTGCTGGCAGTGTTCAGAAGGAAACGTTGGCTGTGTTTGCAGGGCAATGCTGGCAGTGTTTGCAGGGCGATGCTGCCCATGTTTGCAGGCTGATGCTTTTGCTGTTTGCCAGCAAGGTAGGGCTTGTCCCTTGAGAGACGTCAGAAAGCACATCCCAGCCCTGCCTGCCGCTGCTGCTAACCGGGTGAGATTTACTGTGATCCCAGCAGCCCCCGGCTGCCCGGACAACTCCATAATAGACCCATCAAGGGCATTGTCACACTGCACAAGCCCAACAGGTGCCCTAACAGGGCCGACACGCCGGCCCGCTCCCACACAATGCCTCACTCTCCGAAGCCGAGCGTGTCCAGCGGGACAAAGGCAGCCTGGCCTCCCAGCACGAGCTGAGCCAGCCAGGCGTGACAGATGTGGCCCTGGCCAGCAGAGGGGCAGCCCAGCAGCCCACCCTGTGCAGGGTCTCTGGGGGACGCTGCGCAGCTGGAGGTCATGGCCACTCTGCTCCCAGCACATCTCCAGCTGGGTCTTGCGGACGCTGCTCCCGAACCAGGTGTGTTTTAGTGAAGTTGCCGGTGTGAGGAAGGGTTTGAAGCACAGCCTTGGTGCAAGGGGAGCCAGATCCTGCTGTTGGCAATGCTCCTCAGCAGCGGATTTGGAGCAGTCACCGTGCGTCCATGCTATTGCCTGCATTTGAAGTGCTTCTGCTCTGCACCAGTACGCGGTCCTACCCTGAGAATGGCTGAACGCTGCTGTGCGCTACTGACAGCCATGGCACGGCTTCGAAGCGCAGCATAAATGCTGTAGTGAGCACGGGCTGGGACGTGCTGCCTCCTCCCCTGCGCCCCAGGGCATGGGGTGCAGCAGTGCAGCGTGGCTGCCTCGAAGCCCAGGCGTGCTGGAAGGTGCTATGGGCTGCTGGTGGCCCTGGTGGGGACCCAGCGCCCTCCTAGACAACAGGAGAACTAACAGGGGCAGGCTGCGGCCAGTCCTGGGGTGGGTGGAAATGCCTGGATGCTGCCCTGGGGGGCTTGGCTTAAAACTGGCAGCAATTTTTGTTTGAAGCCTTGTAGCTGCTTCACATCTCTTTGCACGACAGGTCTGGCGCGTACCCTGGAATCCTTCCCCGGATCTTCCCATGAAAAATCCTCTCCTGCAAAAAAAGCTTCTGCTTCATTTTAACCAAACACAGAGCCCATCAGACGATCCAGATGGTCTCTCTCTCCATCAAGCAGTTTGGCCTAAATCCCGGTGGCAGACGGCAGGACCAGGCCTTCCCCGATAAAGAAAAGTTTGGGGTTTATTTTTCTCTGTGCTCCTCATCCATATTCAGAGGGACCCTGGGCCATTCCCCGGGCAGCTGTTGCACTCCAAGGCTCACAACAACCCATGCAGGGTGCCTGGGCAATTTGGGATCGCCCAAATGCACCAAGGGCTGAGCTATGGGAGGGGGCTCTCAGCGCACAGCTCATCCCCTCACCCTGCTGTCCTGCCTCACTGGGCTCACTCAGCCCTCACCGTGTTGGCAGCCCTGGAAGGGGGGTGCTTTTGCAACCAGGGCAGCTGCAGAGGCTGCAGCCAGCAGCCCAGCTCGGTGGGATGCTCTGTGGTGCCGGGGCACAGGGCGCTGGCTGTGGGGCAGGCAGTGGCAAGAAGCTCCCCTAGGAGAGCAGGAGTTGAGGTATCCACAGGAGAAAATGTGGATGTTGGCCTGAAATGGGGTTTTCAGCCTCCCAGCCCTGGAACTGGGCAAGTGATGGTCGCCTCCAGGCAGGTCCCCGCTGGCTACTCCCTTTGCCAAGACCATGGCCCCAACTGTAAAGTGACCTAAAGTGACCGGGTGTTGCTGCAGCTGGACACAGAGACTGAGGGAGCCTATTTATTCTGCAAATCACGAGGATTTGCCTGGGGCAAGT
Source organism: Leptosomus discolor (assembly GCF_034619465.1). NCBI lineage: Eukaryota > Metazoa > Chordata > Aves > Leptosomiformes > Leptosomidae > Leptosomus > Leptosomus discolor. The sequence goes on along the minus strand of NC_141396.1, from coordinate 16,255,031 downwards.
GCCTGCAAAAGGGAGGAAACAAGATCCCTCGTCCTGCTCCTGCCTTCCCAGCAGCATCGAAGGTAAAGGGCAGGTTAGGAACACCTGGCTCTGCCCTGCTGGCCAAGGGGCAAAGGGGAGTTTGGGAGGGAGGGAGAGAGGGAGGGGGGTTACAAGCATCACACCAGTAGCAGCCAGCTTTGAGGAACACCTAGCTGCTAGGAAATAGGCTTCACCCCCAAAATTCAGCTGAGGATTTCGGCACAGGGCCCCCTCTGGGGCCATTGCCACCGAGGTCCCCCTGGGAGCCCCAGAGTGGGCTGTGGGGCCACCTCTGCTGAAACGGTGCCAGAGAGGGATCGGCTCCCAGAGTCCTGGGAAGCAGCTCATCTTCCTCGCTGTCAGGGCTGCTGGGTAGCAACGAGGAACAAACCCCTTTCATCCGTCCCAGGCACAGCTTCCTCCTGGGATTGGGGCCAGAGGAAGGAGATGTCACGAAAATGCAGACAGATGATGGGAGCCTGCATTTGGGATGGGAAAGGGCTGCTGATCTGAGCCAAGCTGGTGCAGCCCTGTGTGTGTGTGAGGTGGCCCTTGCTGGAATGGGACCCTGTGCAGACACCTCCCTCTTGTAGAAGTTTGTGGAGCTCCATATGCAGAGGGCATTGATTTAAGAGGCACTCCTGCCTCCAGGACCTGCCACTGTCCCTGCAAATACCCTGCTCGCTGGGGAAATGAGTGTGTGGTGAGGTGTCTGTGCTCACACACCTCTCCTCCCTCTGCCAGAGCGATGCAACAGGCTCCCACCTCCCCTCCTTCCATGGGTCTCTTCTCCAAGGACTTTTGCAGCAGCTGCTGCCAGCAGCCAGGGCTCTGTCGGGCACCTCAAAATGCCCGTTGTTTTTCTTAAGGACTCAGCTCTTGGAGCTATGAGGTTACAAGTGTTTCAGGTGTCACTAATAAAACAGGTGACCAGCTCTCCTGAGGGGTGCTGCATTTGCAGACCTCAGGGAAGAAAATGAAAGGTAATAAAATGAATACAACACACACATTTCTTAGATGTCAACTGTTCGGGGCCAAGCTCACAGGACTTTCTGGCTTCACTTCTTTTTTCTTTTTTTTTTTTGCATTGGAATAGGTATATTTTGCCTCATTCTTCCCGGTGGATTAGCCACAAGGATATTTTTGTGTCTTTAGCATTAAGATGTTCCCCTGGAGCGGGAAACGACATAGCTAATGCCACAGCCAGGACTTTAAGATTTGCTGTCTGTGTGCGAGGCAAGGAGCAAAGTGGAGATGCACCCCCAAGTCCCCCCTGCGTGCTGGGGTGCTTGGCCGCAGGGTTCCCACGAGCAGACCAGGTCCCATCCCGGCTGACCAGTGCCAGCCCGCTGTGCGGTCTCCGCACCTTGCCTGGGCTCTGGATGACGGGGACGGGGCTCTGGGCTGCCGGGTGGGAGACAGGCCAGGGGTGCCTGGAGCACACCTGGGGGATGCGAAAGCTTTTGGCACCCGCCCGAAGAGAGGTGGGAATGCTCTGCCTGCCGCCGCTCGGTTCGCAGGCTGTTTCTCCGGTCTCTGCCAGACCCCGGGGTGCCTCTGCCCCCACGCTCCCCGCTCGCCTTGCTGCACCCCGGCACCCCGCAGCCATCTCACGGCGGGGGTCGGCTGCCCCGCGGACCAACCCCGGGGAGGCGGGGGGGGACACACACCGAGCCGGAGCCCACCTTGCTGCACGGCCGGGGCGGCGCAGAGCCCCGACGGCTCCGCTTACCGGGGTGCCGGTGCCCCTGCCTGGCCAGGGCCGCTCCCACCCCCGCAGCCGCCGGTGCCGGGGGCGCGGGGAGGGGCGGTGGCGGCTGTGGCGGTGGCGGCGGGGGGGCCGTCGGGGCGGGCAGGGCGGGAGGGAGGAGCCAGCGCGGAGGCTGTGCCTGGGCTGCGGGATGGGGCGGCAGTGAGGGCGGTGTGCGCCGACGGGGCTCTCGCCCCGGAGCCGAGCCGAGCCGATTCGTACCGTACCGTACCGTACCGAGCCCAGCCCCGCTTCCCCCGGCGATGCGCAGCGGCCCTGCCGCCTGACCCCGCTGCCCGCTGCCATGGCGGCCCCGACCCCCGCGGGGGCGGCGGGGGTCCCGGCGGGGCTGCGGGTCGCTGCCTGGCTGCTGGCGTGCGCCGCGCTGTACCGCGGCCCCGCCGCCGCCTGCCCGCCGCTCTGCGCCTGCAGCGGCACCACGGTGGACTGCCACGGCACGGCCCTGCGCGCCGTGCCCAAGAGCATCCCCCGCGGCACCGAGCGCCTGTGAGTACCGCGGGGCTTTGTCCGGCCCGGCGCCGGTGGGAGCGGCCGTCGCGGGTGGGTGTGCAACGGCCCGTGTCGGGGTGCGGGCGTCTGCAAGAGCCCGGCGGGGGATGCGTGTGCAAGAGGCTGTCCGTGGGGTCTGTGTGTGTGTGTGTGTGTGTGTGTGTGCGCGTGCAACGGCCTGTCGGGGGAGGTTTGCAAGTGCCCACCCACGGGGGATGCATGTGTCCGTTGTGCAAATGCCTCGGGGGGTGCATGTGGAAAAGCCTGCCCAAAAGGTACGTGTGTAAGAACCTGATGGGGTGGGTGCGTGTGCATCATCCCCTCCATCAGGGAGGTGCAACAGCCCGTCGAGGTGGGGAGCACTGTGTGTGCAAGAGCCTGTTGGGGCAAGGGTGGGTGTGCGACCCTTCATCTGCGGGAGGGGTGTGCAAGGGGTCCAGCATGTGCCAGAGCCCGCGTGTGCCAGTGTGTGTGCAAGCTTGCGGAGCCGGGTTGGGATTAGAGCTGTGCCCGAGGGGGTGGGTTGCTCCAAGGGGGGGCATTTGCACTGGGGCAGCCTGGAATGGGCTGTACAATGGGGGCTGTGTGCCCCGTGTCACCCACAGGCAGATGTGTGGCTGCCCCTGCTGTGACTTGTCATGGGGTACCCACACAGCCTGAAGGGTTGCCTGAGGGTCCCTGCCACCCCGAGCCCCTACCCGTGCTGGCCACTCCTTTGTCCCTGGGAAGACCTCCTGGGAGTGCTGCACATGGTGCTAGGATCAGGCCCCGTTCCCCCATGCTCCCTTCGGGACCCCCCGCTGTGACCATCATGCTCACCCAGCCCTGCCAGTCCCCTGTGCCTGCACCTCACTGCTCATCAAAGCCCCTGCCACATGCCCAAGGGTGCTGGGGGCTGTCCCTGAGGTGGACCCCCCTAAGGAAAGCTTTTCTCTTACAGTCATGGTCCAGCTGGCTGTGGGGGTCCTGTGGCAGCCACTGAGTTCCCCCGAGCAGGGTGCCCCTTTGCCACTGTGCCCAGTTGGGCATGCCTCCCTCCTTGGGGACCCTGTGGCTGCAGTGGGTCTCTGCTCCAGGGAGAGGGACATGAGCTGGATGTGTCCAGCCTGCTGCTGGTGGCAGATTCCTGGTGTGCAGGTGTCCCCAGTCCTGGCATGAGAGCAGGGCTGTCCTCAGCCTCTCCCCTCTGCTCCAGGGCAGCGGATGCCCCATCCCGGAGGCTGTGGTGGAGCATGGTGGCACAGTAGTCCCCCTGCCCCCAGCCCCAGCCATGGGGCCAGTCATCCCCCTTGCAGCACAGGGAAGCATCAGGCTGCCGCCTCCTTGGGCAGCAGAGATGCAGGATGTGTCCCAGGACAGCCATGCACATGGGGTTCCTCCTGTCTCTGTGCTGTGCTGCCTCCGGTTACTGGAGTGTGAGTGTGCCCTTTGCCTGCAGCTGGGGAGAGACCCCGCGGGCAGGGACTGCAGGCAGCCTGGCAGCTGCCAGGGCTACACCCAGCATGCAGCGCTGGGAGCTCTGTGGGACATCGCTTTAGTGGAGTTTTCTCTTCTCCCACCATAATTGTCCTCATACAAATGATTATTACGCAGCACAGCAACAAGGCTGCTGCGAGCTACACTCCCATAGAGCTGGTTTGTGAGCTCCAAGACAGCATCCCCTTTTCCTCTGTGCCCAGGGCAGGGGGAAGGTTTGCACATAGCCTGCACCAGCCCTTTCCGCCCGTCGGGGAGCTCGGTGGGCTCTGCAGCATCTGCCTTCCACACACCAGGGTGCAGGGTGCTGGGGGAGGGTGGGCAGTGAGCCTCTGCCTCTGCCTGCTGGGCAGGTGCTCAGGCAAGACGATGCTGGAGTGGGCTGACAGAGGATGCCCTTGGGTGGGTGTCTCGCTCCTGCCCAGCAGGGCATCTCTCCCCCACCGGCAGTGGGTCTTGCTCGCTGTCTCCTGTTCTACCTCCACTGACCTGGTCCTCCGTGTCCATTGCTACTCGGTGACATTAGGTTTTCTGTATATTCATGCAGCTGCCGATGCTGGATCTGCTGGCTGTGTTGTGCTAGACGTGCTGCTCTCTCGTGGGTGTTGTCTGGTGGATAACTACTTCCCGCTGTGTTGCGCACCCTTGCAGGTGCTTGAGGGTGTCTGTGCAGAGCAGGTCTATCTCCGAACAGTGAATTCTTGCTGTAACAGCTCATAAGCAAGTTGTGAGTTCCCTGTAAAGAGGCTGCAACCTCACAGTTTTCCAACTTCTCACTGCTTGATGGAGTGGGGTCAGCTCGCAACCGCAGGGGAGCCTGCAGCAGGGTCCGTGCTTGGGACTCTCTGTGTCCAGCGGCTGGCTTTCTTTGGGAAGCCAGCAACATCTCACCAGTGCCCTCCACTGCCTACCTCTTTTCCCAAGTCCCATTGCAGTGTGAGCAATGTATCAGTCAGCAGTGGTGTCCCTGCTGCCGTGTTGCCTGCCTGTTGCATGCCCACAGCCTTGCAGGACAGCCAGCACGGTGTTTGGAGGCTCCAGGCTTTCTCTAGCCTCCCAGCTGGCTGAGCCCTGTGGTGGCATCAGTCGAACCCCTGGACAGCGCAGTGCTGCTGCTGTGGCCACGCGTGCTGGCATTGCCAAAGTCATCAGGGGACTCAGCAGTGTCCTGTGGTGAGGTCTGAGCCCCATTGCTTTTGAAATACACCCTTTTCCTTTGAAGAAAAGGGAATTACTTGCCTTGCAGAGTCACGGCAACTTTGGAGAGTCATGGGCTGGGGAGAAATAGCCTTGTTTCCTCCTTGAAGGTTTCCCCTGTGATGTCTCCCTGGTGCCTTGCTGAGGTGCAGGGTAAGGGCTGGAAACCTATCTAGGGTGGAGCATGGGCGGTGGCTGCTTGGGGGGGACACAGGACCCCTCTTGCCTTGCACGAGGGCACAGCACATTGCTCCCTAAGTGCCTTCTAGTCTGCAACCCAATGAAAACGCCAAGTGGTGCCTGCACCCCCGCCTCTGCCTGGATCAGGCTACCAAGCGGAGAGGCTTATGCTGCATCAAGGCGGGAAGCAGCAAAATCTCTGGGTGCTTTGCAGGGCTGCCTCTGCTGCTGCCTATGCCTCTGGCAAGCACGATAGAGCAGGTCCTGGACGCATCGTAGGCAGGATGGGGCGATAATCCCCCAGCACTACAGTGTTATCTGCTCCCAAGAGTCCCTCTAGTCTCAGCTGCCAGAGGAGAGCCGTGGGAGAAGGGCACAGTTCCCTTCCCCATTTGCTTGCTTTTCTTTCTTTGAAAGTGCCTCTGAAGAGCAGGCTGCTCTGTCGGGGAGCTGGGTCACTCTCCCCATGCCAGCAGGATCAGCCACTGTCAAATGGCTGTGTCCAGCCCAGCTCTTCGCTCATGGGGGGGTGAATTGAGCCTGATGGCGTTGCACTCACTCCTGCTTTTGAAGTTTTCAGCTGACAGCTGAGAATTGCCCCACTCACCTCTTTTGCCTGCTCTCCAGAGAGCTGAACACCCCCCCCATGTCACTGTTGGCTGTGCAGTGCCCCTCTCCCCCAATGTGGGGGGCAGCAGAGCTGAGTTTGGGGGTCCCAATCACTTCATCCACCTTGGGTCCCTCTTATCCCTCCTAGGGTCCCTGGCCTCAGCATTGCTTGAGGCTCCTTGTTCCCCGTACTTGGGGTTTGCCTGTGCTGGAATGGTCTCCATCCATACTGCAGCCAGCTCTGCCATCTCACCATCTGCGTTGGCGGAGGGAAGGGGCGCTGAGTTCTGGCCTTTGGGTATGGGAGCGTGATGCTGGGGCAGCCACATTTGAAGCACGCTCGTGAGCTGCCTAACCACCCCCTGCCAAAATTACGGCAGCGAGCTCTTGTTCAGAGCGCGTTTCATTCATGCATCCGCGTCTCCCTCTAGCTGGTTAATCAAAATGTCTTGCAGCGGGAAGGCTGGTGTATCACAGCAGCGCTCATTCATTCAACACCAGTTGTTGGGCTGTGTCTCCTTGGAGGGCTTTGGGGAATCATTAATTCTTAGGAAGCACCTTGAGGGGGTCAACCTCACCCTTTCGTGGGGTGCCCAGGCAAGTTTTTGGTGTTGCAGCTGAGCAGGCTGGTTGCAGAGGCAGTGAGGGTCTGCCCAGGCTCTGCAGGGCTCTGGGGCAGGGTGCAGGACCGATATTCAGCTGGGGCAGTGCTTGGCCAGCCCCGCTGTCCTCAGCTCTCGGGAGAGCCAGTGCTGGGCACTAGGAGGATGCAGGCTGGCTGCGGAAGGAAGACTGCTCAGCCCGCTGCAGTGGCTTCCTTGGGAGCCTTCCCGGACAGAGGAAATTTGCAATTCTATTCCAATTTCTCCCTTCAGCTACGTCCAAGGCAGATGCTGTCTATATATCGCCATGGTAACGCTGCGTTCTTGCTCTCCATGGAATTGCATGCTGGAAAAATATTAGTTTAAAAAACTATGTCGTGTTTGTATTGACTGGAGCCGAGGCTGATAGCGGAGGATCTATTGTCCCCTGGTTGGGAAGAGTCACCAGTAACGGGCAATAAAGCCAGGCGGATTGGCCTCTGGTGACCACTTCTCACCTCGCACAGCAATTGCTTCCCTATAAACCCTTCCCTGGCTCTGTTTTATTGCATCCTTTAAAATAGATATTTTTGCCTTAAATGTGCTGCCACTTTGCTCCTCCGGGGTGATGCAATTCCTCGCCGCTGAGGTGGGAGCGAGGAGAGGGAGTTGTTCCTGGCGTTAATTGTGGGTCTCTTACATGCACCTTCAAATGCTGGCGCTGCTGCTGCTGCTGTCACCAGCGCCTGCAGCCACGGGGTGAGCTGGACATGGCTGGTGATAGCATCCCATGCAGACACACGTGTGCACAGAAACTCTAGCCGACTCATCACAGGACGTGCATTTGCTCTGAGTTTCATGCTCCCCTACTTCATTGTTTTCTACCGACCCTCCAGCCAGCAGAAGAGCAAGGCAGCTATAAAATGCAAGGGATGCTCGAGAGACCCCCATGAGGGAGCAGAGCCTGCAGCTCGGGGGAACAGAGGGAGCTCGGGGTGCCACCAAGGTGGTATTCGCACGGAAAGGGTGTCCTCTTGGGGGAAAGGTGTATGAGCCCATGAGTGTGCATTGAGAGGGGCTTTTCCTGCATCCCTGCTCCAGTTTGCTTCCTGGGGAGCTGGCATGGGCAGGCGAGGTGAGCGCTGGAGCAGGACGTGTGCATGTGTGCGTGCACAGGAGGGTGAGGTGGGCAACCAAGGAGCCTGTCTTTGTCTCGCATCCGAGTCCTTCATGGTTCCCTGCCCGCTCCAGAGGTACTTAGTGCCGTAGATGCATCCTCTTTATCTTTATTGCTACCGAAATAACCTTTCATAAAACCTGAAAGGCAAGGAGATGTTTCTGTGCATGTTTTGCTGAAAGGCAATAAAAACCAGTTGTGCGTTAGCAAATAGCCCCGTCCCGGGGGATGTCAGACCCAGATCACTGCTCCCCAGCAGGCTCCCAGCATGAGCAGCTCCAAGGCCAGCTCTGACACCTGGCCCCTATCCCCACTCAGGGGACAGCCAGGGACGGCTGCAGTGGCGGGAGCGGCGAGCAGAGGTTTTCCTGCTGTATGGCACCAGACTGCAATTAGCAGTGTGGGCTGCGAGAGGGGATGGTTTGCAGTCTGGTCATTAGGGCCACGGTGCTGCTGGAAGCGGGAAGGGAATGAGGTGGGATGGAGAGAACCTCTCCGTGGTGTTGGTACAGGGTCGGTCACAGGCTGTCCCCTCCAGGACCATCTCAGGCCTCACTGCCACATACAGGCTCTGAAGCTGTGCTGAGTATCTGCTTTCCTGACATGCATTTTGGATGCACTTGCTGCTCAAAATAGCAGAGCCAAGTGTCCTATGGGGGAGAGAGGCTGCTAGGAGGAGGAAGATCAGAAAAAAGGGAAGATTAATTTTTCAAGCGATGTAGCCAAGGAGCAGCCCTGAGCACCAAGAGTGGGAGAGATGCAAGCTCCTGGCCCTGGATATTGCTTGGTAGGAGGAGGCCCCAGCTCCAAAATGGGTTGTTCCAGGAGACCCAGCTGGCCTGGGGTTGAGCAGGCATCTGTAACCGAGCAGTTCAGGTACACTTGTCTTCCTATCCCCACTGTGAGCTGCTCCAGGAGGGATAAGCAAAGGGGTTTTGCTGAGGAAGACAGAGGGTGGATTGGACCTCCATCTGCTGAGTGGCAGGATGAAGCCTGAGGGCTGGGCTGCCTCCCCTGCCCTGGGAAGCAGAGGAGCCATGGGAGCAGCGGTACTCCTTGCCACGCTACTCAGCGCAGCACAGCAAGCCAAATTTTGGGGGTATCCCTGCACATTTGTTCTCTTGGCTGAGCCTCAGTTTCCCCATTTGTGACACAGGAACGATCTGCTGCCTTTTCTCTTTCACACCAGAGTTTGAGGGAGATTATTTATTTATTTTTAACCTAAAGGTGACACACCATGATGCTGCGTGAGTGTAAAGCATTCCCTGACTGCGAGTGGCTAATGGCTGTGGCATGAAAACCCCAGAGAGAAGTTAGGAAGAGCAGAAAGCCTTCTGGATCCTCACCGTTACTAGCACGATCGATGCTGTTTGTAACACTTAAAAATTTATTGTGATGCTAACCTGCTTTAGTACCTCGTAAAAGCTTACAGAGCCTCCCGTGTTCTGGGGGCCAATGCTGTGCTTGGGGCTGGGTTCCCCTTCAGCTAAGGGCAGTTATTCCGAGATGAGCCCAAATAGCACCTAGCTGCTCTTGGAGCTCTCCTCTTTGGGTACATCACCCTGCAGGCATCTGGTAGGGGGGCGTGCTGGCAAGGTGTTTGACGTGGGGTGTATGGCACCCTTAAAGGGACTTTGATGGACCCATGGGCTGTAGGGAGCTGGCGGATGCAGTGAGCATCCCTCTGTGCTGGCACTGGAGGGGACCAGCTCTCGTGGGACTGGGAAGGGCTCTGCTCTGCCTTTTGCTGCTTGGGCAGCTCAGCGAGGCTGTGCTGTGACTCGATTACATTCAAGCAGCCGGGTGAAATCTTGAGAAGACTTGAAAAATGCCATAAAAGTGTAGGATGAAGGGTTGCAGCTGCTCTGTCCCCCAGTGCTCAGCATAGGGGTCAGTCCGGGGTCTGAGCCTCGTCCGTGTTTCCATTAGCAGTCTGCGTGATGGGACGTGAGCTGCTTATGACATTTGCAGATGCCACCAGGCTGGGAGAGATGCAAGAGGGCTGGAGGACAGGCTGAGATTTCAAAATGGGCTTGGCGAACAGGAGGAATGGGCTGACAAAAAGGACGCTGTTGCCCGGGGACTTGAGGAAGGTGTTTGGTGGGAGGGGATCGCCAACAGCACAGAGGTGGGGTGGGAGCACGAGCAGAATGGGTCCTGCCCCTACAAGGCAGAGAGGCCCCTGGGGCTGGGGGCTGGTTGGGGGGAAGGGGGCTGGGAGAGGGGACCTGCATGGGCAAGGGAGCAGCCTGATCTCTGCACTGTAGTGGCCGGGGCAGGCAGGGATGGGGTTCATCTGCAACAGGAGTGGTTCAGGTCACAGTTTTGGAAATGGTCAGGAGGACCAGGAGCAGTGACATGCAGGAACAGGGCACGGGGGAGTGTCAGTCACCGTCCCTGAGGAGCCATGCATGCATGTGTCAGGATTGATGGAGGGCTGCAGAGATACTGCTGTGGGGTGCGTGACCTTGCAGCCTTTATTTCTCCGCTTCCCTGATTATTATCTGGCACTGCCGGCTCCAGCTGGGGTCGGGGCTCTAGGATGAGGGCTATGGAGTCGCTGGGAGGGGAGCTGTGCCCCTGGGGGCTGGTGCTCTGAGCCAAGGGCAGGAAGAGCAGGGTGATGGGGGCCATGGAGGGAGAGATGCATCACACAAATGATGCAACTGCTGGTCTTGCCAGGCACTGGGGCAGTGGCAGCCCTCAGAGCGAGGACCGCAGGGGCACGGCAGGCTGCAGGCGTTGCTGGCACAGACCCCTTCTCTGCCAGCCCCTGCAGTCACTGCCCGGGTGCTGTGGTACCCTCTCTGTGCTGGTGCTGATAGGGCCGGGACACGTTTCTCCGCTTGTGGATGCAAATGCAGGGTTTTGTCTCACAGACTTTCCATCTGCCTTCTTAAAAGCGGGAGTCCGGTGAGCAGAGCAGTTAGGATTTCTGCCTCGGTGGGAGAGCGGACCTGAGCTGAGCACAAGGATAGGAGTCACGTGTGTGCTGAATAGCTGATGCTTTACAACGGAGTACGAGTAGTGGGATTGTGCTGTCTGCTCCTTCCCCTTCCCGCTCCTGATAAATCAGTGCCCAGGGAAATATCACTCATGTTGGCTGTATTTAATAAATTACCTCTCAGCATTTGTGCTGTCTGATGTTGTTACTGAGTTAGCATAGCTCCAGACCCTGCGAAGGGAAAAGACACATCAGACCCCACAGGAATGAAATAAGCCATCCAAAGCTAGAAACCAAATATAAACCCAGACTATGCAAATCCAGTCTAACGAACCCTGCTGCAGCACAGACATCCCATCTGGGAGTGGGATGATCCACAAGCAATGTAGCAAAGGGACTGCTTGTTTTAATGACTTGCCTCTTCCCAGGGAGAAATGGGAGGGGGGGTTCCTGAAACTTGAAGGTTGCAAATGAAAATTTCCTGCAGTGGCAGTGTGAGATTTGGGGTGCTGGGGAGCAGAGGAGGGCAGCTTGGATGAATGTGAGGATGTTTTCTGGCATTAAACCCTATGGCTTAATGGGGACAGAGTGCACCCTGCATCTCTGCTTTCAAATCGCAGCCCAGAAATGCAACCAATGAGCCAGGCAGCTCCGCAGACACATCAGTCCTTATTGAAGCTCTGCTGCGTGGGGCAGGGCAGGGTGTTTCGCTTCACTAGGAAAGGGCACGGAGGCAGCGGGTGAGCAGCTGAGCAGCAGGGATCCGGCTTTCTGGGCACAGCAGACTGTAATTTATCTCCATGAGGAACTGAAGGGGATTTAGAGGGGAAAAAAATGCCACGAAGTTAAATAGCAGTGTTGCCTCGGCATCCTTACAAATAAGCTTTACCTGCTGTTCATTCCCATCTTGGTTGCAAAGGCCATCATTTACCCGAACAAAGGCAAGGGGGGATGCTGAGAGCAGTTGTCAGGGAGCACACAGGGCCAGTCCCCGAGGAAGCGGGGCTGTAAAGGGGCCCTGGGACGCTGCCCTGCTTGGGGATGGCCACCAACCCCAGTGCTGGAGCATCCCGAGGATGCTCAGCGAGCATGCAGGGACCGGCGGCTGGGGTCGGCTGGGTGGACAGCACATTTGCCCCCCCAGGGTGGCCCGTCCCTGGGCACTGCCCCAAGGCAGTGCATCCTGTCTGTGCCTCCTTGTGCTGAAAAGTCTTTGGTTTCAGGTTGCTCTATCCCAGAAGGTGCCTGGGAGAGAGGGCAGAGCCTGGTTTTGGCATGTGGAGGGACTGGCTCTGTCCAGTCCACGGCTCTTTGGTGTTTCTGCATGTCTCCACACTGCTTTGCCTGTGCTCTGCCTCTGGCTAAGGCTCTGGGGTGCCAGTGCTCTGAGGATCCCAGAGGTGTCCAAGCCTGCCTTAGGTTTTGCAGGCTGAGGTGTAAGTCTTGGCTTTCAGATGGAGCAGTTTTAAAATCAAGTCTCTCTGCTCTGCCTGTCCGCAGTACTGGAGATTTCCTAACTTCCACTTACACATTGCAGCCAGAGTAATGTTAGGTATGTTTAAAAGAAGGTGACATGGGAGTCCTGACTCCTGCCGACGACCCTCCCTCGCCAGGAGCTGGGATGGGCACCATTACCTCCAGCTTGGCCTCCAGCACAGCCCTGGGGAGCTTCCAGGCAATCTGCTTTGGTGAGGACCCTTTAGGACATTTGGAGAAAACCACTCCTCAAGCTGGAGGTAATGGTGCCCTTAGCTGACCCCAAGGCTGTGGTCCATTAGGAGGTGGGCACACATCTGCATGTACCAAGCCACCCCTTCTGCAGTGACAGATGTCCCTAAAACACATGACCCACCCCAGTGCCTGGGACTTACAGCCTGCCTGTGCGTTTTGCTTCCCAGGAGAGGAGCAGGACTGAGCCCTGCAAGGTCCAACTTTGCGGGTTGGAGCCCTGTCCCCGGGAGCCAGATGTGCACGCTGTGTGCTGGCCGTCTGGGGAGCCGGGCGAGCCGTGGGGCTACAGAGCCCGAGTGTGGGTTTCAGTTTAATCGCCGGGGCTGGGGAACCTCTATTCATTCCCCACTCGCATTCATCTGTGTCCTAGTAACGTGCTCTCCCCACCTCCTCCCCAACACAGGCACACACGGCTGGATAATGGCAGGAGCCCGGCAATCTCGGGCGCTGAATAGCGGTGTAATTACGAGGCTATAATGGCGAGCTGGAACTCATTAGCCATTATCAGCCGTTTCAGCGGGACAATGGCAGCACCCCGGGGTGTGCGGCTGTGCTGGCTGTACCCGGTGGCCGTACACGCTGCTCGGCGGCTCCCAGGCCAGCCCGTCGCTGACCTCGGCCGCTCGCCTGGCCGCAGAGCCCGGTGGAGGGAGACTTTGGCTCTGGGTGGGAATGCTGGACTCTGTATTCAGCCCCTCGTGTGGCATGGGTTGTTCCTCCTCCTCGGTCCTGCTGCCGGCGCTGGGGGGGGTTATAGAGCCCTGAGTCCTGCTGGGGTCCTGCCCCGGCACCGCAGCCTGCTATGGGGTGGCACCCTCCTGCCTCTCCCGTGCCCTGGCTCCAGCAGCTCGTCCTTCCCTTGGCTGCCTCCCCCTCCTGTAGTTCAGTTGTTCCCTCTTTACTTCTGTGTCCGTATTCGGTGCAGGCAGTGGGTCTCCGCCGTGGGAGCCCTCCCCGAGCTGTGCGTTCTCGTGGGCATCCTCCATCCCCATGGGCATCCTCTGACACCAGGGCATGCCTATGGCAGACCTGCCTCCTGGCAAGGAGCAAACACTGCCGTGCTGTGCGCTCCTGAGGGGGGAGGCTCTCTCCTGCCGTGGGGTGCTGCACAGGGACCCCCAGCTCTGCAGGCTGTGGGCCCCAGGGCTGACGGTCCCCTTCTCCCTAGAGGGCTCACAGCCCATAATGCAGAAAAGCACTGCAAAGCTGGGACTGCGAGGTGCAAGTCTCTGCAGCTCTCCGCTCAGTATATTTTAAAGCAGGGTAATCCTAGCAGGGGCATGCTGGGGAGCTTGGCGGGGGAGACCCAGGGAAATGTAGCCGGCAGGCTGGGAGCAGAGCCCCTGCCACATGTGTGTCCAGCAGTGGGGCACACCTTGCCCTGGTGCTGAGCCGAGCCTGGAGCAACAGCAGCCGTGGGGTGGGTGTAGGCACCCCACGAGCTGTCCTCTCCCCTTATTTCCACCAGCAGGGCAAGCAAGCTAGGACAGCATTTCCCTTCTGGATGGAGTGCCTGTCCCTGTGCTCACCCAGGGCTTCTGCATGAGAGAGCGATGCCAGGAGAAGCAGCTTGTCCTGTGCAAGTGTCTCTTGGCAGGTGAAACTTGAAGTGTGACTTATTCTCCAGGCAGAAGGTGTGAGATGGCTGCGCACTGAACCAGTCGTGATATGTGTGGGTGACCTGCAGCTGGGTGTTTGGAGGAATCCTGCTTTTCTTGGGAACAGCTGTTTGCTTTCTTATTACCCCTGCTCTCTCTAAGCCACTCTGTGTGTTTGGGATGACCCTACCAGATGATTGCTGCGTTGCCACAGTGGGGTGATGTGCATCCAGCCAGGCAGCTGCTGGCATCGTTAGGCTGCTTATTGCATTGCTGAGGGCTCTGGGGCTTCTGTCCCAAGGTGGTCATCCAGCATGGGGATAGGGGTATGGGGAAGCTGGGCAGCCGCAGCCCCTTGGTGCTTTATGGTCGACGAAAGATGCCAGCTTACGCACTCCTGGCCAGCCAGACTTTTGTGTGCCCAGCGCTGCTGGCCTTTGAGGATGAGGGTCCTCTCTGGAGCCAGCCCTGCCATTCCCAGTGAGGGACAAAAATGCAGGAGCTACTGCTGTCCTTTGGGCCCTGTCTGCCCTTTTTGGGAAGCTACTGGGGACCTCCAATGCCTGGCCACCTTCTGAGTGCTTCCTTGCTGATCTCTGCCTCTTCTCTCTGCAGGGAGCTCAATGGCAACAACATCACGCGGATCAACAAGAATGACTTCGCTGGGCTGAAGCAGCTCCGTGTCCTGTGAGTTCCCAGCGAGGGGCTGGCTGCCCCGACCTTGGGGGGATGCTGTGCTCAGCTTGCGGCCCCTCCTGGGGCTGGTAGAGATGCTGCTGAGCCCTTTGCTGGGCACCTGCCGCTGGGGCTGGAGGGCATCAGTGTTGGGCTGAGCATGGTGGGCTTCCATCTGGGAGGGAGTGGGGAGAAAGAGGATGGGTTGTGCTGAGGGGATGGTGGCCCTGCGTCTGAAGGAACACTGGGGTCACTGCCAGTGAGACAGGGACGCTGGGGACCACCTTTCTGAAAGCTGACCCCTTCTCTCCACAGGCAGCTGATGGAAAACCAGATCAGCACGGTGGAGCGTGGGGCGTTCGATGACATGAAGGAGCTGGAGCGGCTGTGAGTGCCCAGGCGCAGAGGCGGGTCAGCGAGGGGCTGCCGGGTTTAGTTGCAGAGAGCATCCTTTCCTTTTTGCCTTAAACCATAATGTATCAGTGCTGCCTGACTTCAAACAGCTTCTCTGCTGCGCGGCGGCGGTATTTTACAGTGTGGGAAGCAAACCTCTTTCTGTTTCTATAGATCTTGAAGTCCTTTCTGATGCTTTTGAGGTGAGAGGCAGGTTAAACACAAATCACTCTCACTGTTATCGGCTGTGTCCTGTGTGTTAGTGAGGGAGCCGTAAGTTCCAGTCCAGTACTCAGTAAAATAGCTCAGCAGTTTAAAAATCCTGAGCTGCTCAAGCAAATATGAGGGGCTGAGCGAGCAGCAGGTTAACAGTGCAGTTAAGCAGCGATCAGCAGTTAACAGCTTGGAGTCCTGTCTGCATGTAATTACAATATTGTAAGTCTATTAATGCCCCGTTGGTTGCCCCTGCCTGGAAGTTCCGTGAGTGGGACAGGAGTGTCCTTACCAGGTGGGATGCTCTGCTCTGAGTGAGCCAAAGTGTCTCAGCCGTGCCCCGAGCTGCCGGCTGGGTTGCAAGTGGGGCGATTGCTTTGCCACCTGAAACCTTGACCCTTTCCTTCTTCCCTGCAGACGGCTGAACCGCAACCAGCTGCACACCCTGCCCGAGCTCCTCTTCCAGAACAACCAGGCACTGTCACGGCTGTAAGTACCCTCTGTGCTGGCGGGGCTGCTGTGGGGTTTGGAGGGGCACTGACGTCCTGGGAGGATGCTGCTTCTGGGAGGTTGTGCTGGCGGTTACTGGTGTCTTGTCCCAGTGTGTGGCAGGGGAATGCAGCCTGTTTCTGAGCCACCCGAGCGTGCAGGAGGTGCTGGCAGTTTGGGCTGGGGCTGGCGTCGCCGAGCTGGCCTGTGCCTGCCCAGTGCCAGTTACAGAGGTGCTGTGAGCCTCGCAGCCTCCTCTCTGGGTGTGGATCACAGGCTCTGGAGCGGGCTGCCCTTATGCCCTGGAGCAGGTTATGAAGGGAGGGTGAAAGAGGATGTCCCCAAGGGAGGTGGCATTCTGCCCAGAGACCTCCTCAGGGCACAGAGAGCCCCACGGCCCTGCTTAAGAGCTACCTTTCTGCTAGTGTCCGGGGCAGCCTGGGGAAAAAGTTGAAGCCCTGCCTGGGGCAGATCCAGCCCCTCATGCCTGCTGCCCCCTCTCCACGACATCCCTGCCTGTCCCTCTACACCTGCAGAAACACCCTCAGGGACTGTCTCTTGGTATCCAAGCCCCAGCTCTGCAGACCCCTCTGCTCCTCACTCCATGCAACAGCAGGCTGCCTGGAGAGGAGTGCTGGGATTTTGATAAATATTGTTTTCCATGTTGGCTTTCCCTTGCCTGGAGCTGCTTTGTTCGGCAACAGTGCTGTCGGCAGTGCCAGCATTGTTCAAGCTGCAGGAAATCCCCTTAACAAAGCATTTACCAGCTCTCAGATATGTCAGGCACCATGTACATTGGGAAGGGGGCTGTGAGGAGGAGAGGGTGCATGCCAAACTGGGGCTCGGTGCTCTGCATCACTCAGAGGAGATGCTTACACGCTGTGGCTGATTTGCAGTGCATAGAAGCAGGGCAGTTGCCACCAGGACATGAGCTCTCTGCTTACTGCATCTTGTAGCTCCATTTCTCAGCTGTGGAATAAGGATGCCAGGCCCTGCCAGGCAGGGTAGGAGTGGATGAAGTAACTGAACGGGCTGAGACGTTGCCAGGGCAAGAATGGCCATGTCCAGGGCCAGGCAGCCCTGCCCGTGCAGGCAGACTGTGGCTGAGCCATTTTGCTCAGTGGCAATGCTGGTTTCTTCCGACAGTGCCAGGGAGTCAGTCCCAGCGTCCAGCCGGAGGCGGTGTAATGAAGGGTTAAAACGCCATGTGGGTTGCCAGTGTGGGATGTGTGAAATGGTGGACTGGCGCCAAAGATGGGCCTAGGTAATGGCAGCTGATAGCACAGGCGTTCAATTAATTATCAAGTGGCATTTGTTGAGCTCAGCTGTGCCGTATCATGGCGCCAGCAAGGGCCCATCCTCCTCCAGCCGCCCATCGCATAACAAAAACATGGTCTAGAGAGTTATTTTACAAACATCAATGTATCCCTTTTAATCTTCTCTAGATTTTAATACCAGGCTCTTTCAAAAAGCAAACCCCAGCAATTCATGGGGGAGATGCGGGAGGGTAGCCTCCCAGGCGGGCTGTGCAGTGGGGTCATGGGCTGTGCCACGGTGTGCACAGGGCTGTACATACTGCCATGGGTGAGGAGGGGTGTGCAAGGTGCTCCTTGCGGTCACCCCGTGCGCAGGTGCATTTCAGCCTCTGCCTGTTGCTTTACCTTCGCTGCCTGCGATGTGGTGGCTGTTTGGAACCTATTCCCTCCCGCCCTGCCTTGAAGCTGGTTTTGGACCATCTCTGCCGTGACAACCACTGCCTGGACACCAGCACCCGGAGCTTTTCTTGTGCAGTCTGGGAGCTGTGCGAGTGGGCTCAGATTTTTGCAGCCCCTCAGCTATAGGCACATGCTCAGAGCAGAGGGTTGCTGCGACGAGCTATGGGACTGGGGACGTGCTGCGCTGCCTGCCATCCTCTGCAGCATGTTACCCACATGCTGCCTGCGTTAGTGGGGGCAGGGATGCAGTGCTGGGGTCTGCCCGGGGAGCACATCAGGAGCCACTGCCCCAGCACAGCCCTGGGTGCTGTGTTTGGGCAGCAAAGCCCTGCACACTGGAGGACCTGCTTGCTCCCTCTCCTTGAAGCTGCCCATTGCTGAGGTGCTCAAGGACGGTTTGTGGGGGGACAGCAGAGCAAGGAGTGCCCAGGGCAGAGCTTGTCTAGTCACACTGTCACACTGATTTAGCAGGAGGTGGAATCGGGACCGGTGCTAGTCTGACCAGTGCAGGAGGTCATAAGGACGCTCTTAAATTGCCGTGAACCTGGCTCAGGCTACAGGGATATGAGTCAGTAGGGAGCAGGTTTAAGCTAAATTGAAATCAGCTTGCCTTGAACTGAAATCGGAGCCTCTCCACCAGGCTTTCTGCTTATTTAACTGCTGAAATGGATCTGGGGTGGCCCCGAGGCTTGGTGCCCCCTCCCTGCCCTGGAGGCTGGCTGGGACCTGTGCTGGTCAGGCTGGGATGGGAAGAGAGGGCTCTTACCAGCACTGTGCTCTTGCAGATCCTGGTCTCCAGACCGTTTCCAGCAAGCAGTGCCTGTGCAGGCTTCCCCTTACCCTGCCCACTGCGGCCACCCACGGCGTGAGCTCCCTGCGTACCTGCTAGGTCCTCATGTCCTCACACCTTGGTGCTGGGAGGTCTTGAATTAGCAGAAACTGGCTGAACGAGTTGGGCTGAGATCTGTTTAGCTGGGAAATGAGGCTGCCAGGTCTGGCAGCTGAAGCAGAAAGCCAGGTGGATGCAGGAACCAGTGGGGATTGCTTAGATGGGTACTTGGGTGCTGCCGTGCATGCTCCAGCCTCTTCTAGCCTTACTTTTGATGAGTCTTCAGGAACATGTCAGTAACGCAGCAGCAGGTTAAGGCAAGTCTGTTGAATGTGGGGTATGTGATACCCATAGAACAGTTTTCCGCTATACCTTGAGCCTCCTGGAAATATGTCACAGGCACAGAGAGGAGGACCTTGGGCTCAGGTTGTGATGGAGAGCTGTTTGTTCGCTTCCTGGGTCTGAGCGTCAAAGCCTCATCCACGTTGGTGGTGCTTTGCTCCCAGCCTGGCTCAAGCTGCAATTAGTTACTCGGCTCTCAGCTATAAAGAGCATTTGTGCATCAGGATAATGGAAAGGGTTGGAGTTAAACCTGATCCGTCAGGGCTTAAATAAACTGGGGAATGGCAGGAAAGGGCCAGCGGAAAGCAAACCTCAAATGAGGGCATGGGGGAGGTGAGACGCCTGGAGAGGAATGTTTTCCCCTTGGTATCTGGGAATATTGAGCTGACGCCTGCCCGGAGCCCGGAGATGGTGGGGTGGGGAGGGCTGTGCCAGCACCTCGGCAGCGGGGCTGGGAGGCAGGAGGACTCTCAGCATGACCTCCCTTATTTATATCCACTGCAACGAGCGGATAACTCATTAAGCAGTCCCAGTGGCTGGAAATGGTGCTGATCTGAGGTTTCGCGGGAGAGCGCCTGACCCTGGCGACCCCATCTCAAACTGGGTTTAATTAAACTGTCAGCACTGGACGGAAGAACAAAGCGGCGTGAGCTTGGGGGGGGGCCCAGTGTCCCTCGGCAGCTTGCTGGGGAAGAGCACATCTCCTGCGAAGTGGAGAGCTGATAAAAAAAAAATAAATTAATCTTTCTTTCCATCAAGGATTACCCAGGCAAGAAGGTGACCTCTGCTATTGCACTGCCCAGCGCTGGTCCTCAGTGCCCTGCAGTCATGCACATCTCGGCTCAGCACCAGGGTCCCAATGCAGCCCTGCAGCATGCCAGGAGCCAGGAGGGTGCTGGCTTCAGCATCTCTCCCAAGCTGGCAGGAGTTGTTTTTACCCTTGGGAGGGGGGATGCAAGCCCTTGGGTTTCTCTCTGCTCCCTTGGGAGGGATGTAGGAAGGATGGGAGAGGAGTTTTGTAGCCGTGTCTCCCTTCTCTCGTCACCTTCCCTTAAAAACCTCCTCCTGAAGCCATTTTTAAGCCCCTTTGGGGGTGCTGGGTGGGGGATGCGAGGAGGAGAGAGGAGGCTGGGATGGCCGTAGCAGCAGGGTGAGAACAGAAACGCTGCAGGCGCATCGTCAGGGAGGCAAAGGCGTGGGCTGTCGAAATGTGCTAAAGGCAGCCAGGATGGCTATAAATAAATGGTTTTCTCCAAGGGAAAGCCGAGCTGGCACAAGGGAAGAGAGGAGTGGTGGGTGCTCTGGGGAGATGCTCCCTCAGGGGAACAGCAATCCCGGCTGGATGTAACCCCCCCGGGACCGGTTGCCCAGAGGTTTCCCTCGCCGAAAGCCACAGCAGCCACTCCACGCTCAGCAGAGTGGGAGCCAAGAGAGGATGAGCAGAGAGTAGGGGGAAAAAAAGTCCTGTCTCCAGAAGGAGGAAGATTTAGGACATGGGCCATGGCCCGTCGGTTCCCTTCAGACCTGTGCCAGCAAAAATGGTGGAGGAGACAGTGCCAGTCCAAGCTGGCAGCCGAGCCCAGGGGGAAGGACCAGTGGTGCTGCTGTCCTGTCTGTAAGGGCAGGGGCTCCCTGGAAACAGCATTAACATCTCAATCAGGACCGGTGGCTTTCTGAAACAGAGCTGGGGACTCAGGAGATGCTGTAGGAGCTGGAGGGATTGTCAGGCTCCTATGAGACTCCCCTCCTGCAGCTGGAGCCTGCAGAGCAGCGATGCTCTACACTTATTTCTGTCTGGGAGCTGAGACGGAGACCAGGGGCTGATCCAGACCCCGCCTGGACCAGGGGTATTTAAAGATCTGGGTGATGAGGGAGTTTTGAGAGCATCACAGCTGGCTGTGCTGCCCGGGCAGGAGAGGTTACATTATGGTGAGCTCTGGGGCAGGTTTCTCGCACCATCCCTGCATCTGTCCAAACCCAGTTCTAATTGCCTTTAGAAAAGCAGACAGAGAAAAATGGAGCGCTGCTAAATAACTTGAGAAAATGCAAATGACATCCTTCAAGAAGGGAGAGGGCCACAACCACGCGGGAGGAAGCTGTGAGCTGAGTAGTAGCAAAACAGGGTGACAAGTGAAAAAGGAGCTGTCGGAGAAAGGAATAACAAAACAGGCCCCGCTCAGATGGGACTGGCTGCGCGTGGGAGGTGTTGCTTGCGAGACTGTACCAGTGACCGTTCCTCTTGGTGCTGCACCGGGAAAACCCCCAGAAAGGAAAGGGAGAGATGGAGAAATGTCAGGACAAAAATGCATGCTTGGTGGCTGTGGAGCAGTCCCTTGCCCCTGCAGCGGATGGCTGGGTGGGTGCCAGGTGGGAGGTGTGGGTGCAGGGGATGGATGCTTGCTGGGGGATGTGGGTGCTGTAGCTCTGCTCCTCTCCCAGCCTGAGGGACTCACCTGCCTGAGCCCTGGTTTCGATCTGCGAGGGATTTTCTGCCTGCGTGTTGACTCCCTGGAAATCCTGCAGCGGTAGTGGGCTGGCTCTGGCTGTGCGCCGGCTCTCCTGTGCCAGATACCCACCCCGTCCTCCCACGGCTGCTCCTCTTGGGGCTTTGGCTGAGGCTTGCTACCTCCAGCGAGGTTTTGTGCTCGTTCTGCAGCCGGCGAGCTCGGCATGCGCCTGGGAGCCTGCAGCCACTGCGTGGGAAGGGGCCTGTGGGCATGGCATTGAGTTTTCATCTTTCTGTGCTGGAGCAGGCTCGCTTCAGCTCCCCGGGCATGTGTCCCTTTGCTGCTTTGCTCTTTGCACAGATGCATATGTGCTGGTGTCCCTATGCAGAGGTCTGCAATCCAAGAGCAAAGTGACGAGGTCTGAGCAATGAGCAGCTCCCCCCAGAGCAAACCTCCCTGCTTCCCCTTCCCCAGCACCCCCATTTCTGTCCCAGCTCCCTGCTCCAGCAGCATCCCCCTCCCCTTGCTGGGCGAGGGCCAGATGTCCCTGCTGTCACCATGCCCACGTTTTGGCCGTTGTCCCCTCCAAGTGCCATACCCCCTCGCGCTCCCCGACAAAGCCCCTTCTGTCGGGGACAGAGCAGGGCTGGGGGGGCTGGGCTGGGATGTGTCCCCCCGAATACCAATCAGGATGAGGGGGAGTGTGTTTACCCTGGTAGCTGAGTGGGGTGGACTGTGGGGTCTGCACACTACAAGAACCCGCCACCAGCCGGGGGGACGGGGAGGGGGAAGGGAGGCCTCGTCGCAGCCCCCGGGAACAAAGAGTCAGTGTGGCTCGTGACAGCTCTAAGGAAACGCGGGGAAACAAATGTGCCACTAATAGGTGGGGAGGTTACCTAGGAAAAGATGCTGCCAGGCAGGCGGGTGACCAGCCCCCTCCTCGGCGGGCTGGCAGGCGTCGAGGGGCTGGAGCTGGCACTCCCAGCCTTTTGGGGGTGGTTCAGGGGGCTGCAGTGGGGCCAAGCTGAGGCAGGTTTGCATGCCCTCATGCTGCTGTCCCCGTGGGGGACAGCATCCTTATGGGCACAGTGAGGACATCTGTGGGGTTTTATGCTGGGTGTACTCGCTGGGAAGCGGCACCCTTGTGCAGGGAGCTGCTTGCTGCCAGCTTGCTCTCCCTCTGCTCCCTCTGTCGTTAACGCGCCACAGACCTCAGCTTTTTCTGGGGGCTCCAGAAAGACTCCCTGGGTGATCCTGAGTACAGCCAAGCCTCAAAGCCTCACGAATTAAACACTTGTTTAAGACCTTTTTATGTGTAAGTGCTTCCATAAGCTTTTTGGGACCTGCCTCGCAGTCTCCAGAGGCACGGGAGTGCCAGGGTGAGCGATGCTGCCGTGCCCCGGCCTGCTGCTGAGCAGCCTCCTCCTTTGCTTCCCACCAGCCTGGGCCCCCTCCTACTGGGGTGATGGTGCAGACCCTGCCCAGGGGTGCCCAGCCCCCGGCTCTGTTCTGCGCCATTATCCCACCGGCAAGCCGAGGCTGCCAGGAGCGGGCATTGCCAGCCGGCTGCCTGGAGATAATCTGCCCCCTCCCTCTGTGCACCCCGTTGTGCTCCTGACCTGTGGCCGGCTTCGGCTTTCTGGGCGTTGAGCTGCTTCCAAGGTTTCCCTGGCAATGCTTGGGGTCGAGCCCTGCTCCCAGGGCTCCCTTCTTGAGCCACTGGCTCCGCTGGGCACACCCTCAGTCTTGCTTTGGGTGCATGCTTGGATTTGGCTTTTGTAATGTTACTAAAGCAAAGGGGTCTGGGTCTGTAGTGAGGTGCAGCTTCCTGCCCCTTTTGGCAAAGTGTCCCCCTCTGTGTGTCATCGTGCGGAGCATCCCTGCCCAGTTCCCTGGCAATCCCTCCTGCACCGACAAATGGGGATTTGCAACTCACGGGAAAAAGTGATGGAAAATCAAGTCTTCCTGATGCTGGGCAGCAGTGCTAATTACACAGCTATTAAAACACAGGGGAATTATTTATTCCCTCTCCACCTCGCAGCTCATGGCCTGCATTGTGCCACATTCACTCCTTGGTCGCCTTTGGTCTCCTGAAAGAGTTGAAAGAGCACTCGAAGGAGCCGATCCCTTTGTCCGATCATTTTGAGAGCAGAATAAAGGCATTTCCTTCCTCCTGTTTTCACAGCTCAGATAGTAGAAAAGTTCAAAGTAATACTAAAGAATTGTGAGCAGAATTAACCTTTGGTAGTTTGACTTCCAGGATGTAAAAGAAAAAAGTCTTATGTGGTGATTTTAGGGTAAGTTATAATGTGGTATCCCTGCACATGTATCCCACAGACATATTAATGAGCAGAGCCAGGTAATTAACCTGCATTTGCTGGTTGATTCTCCTGCGGGTGGGTGCTGGACCCCCTCCTCTCTCCTGCTGGAACTGCCATGAAAACATCCCATCAGCAGTTTCCAGAACTGCTTCTGACAGCTGCCTGCAAGGGTGCCTGTGCCACATCCCTTCTCTGCTGCTCCTGGCGGGCCCGTGGTGCTGTCAGCATCGGTGCTGGACCACGCAGCCTGCAGCCCCGACCCCAGCAGCTCAGCTCAGCAGGCGCCAGTGCCGGCTTCTTGCCCAAGCAGGCTGCCTGGGGCACCAGCGTGCTTTACCCACTGCAGTAGGTGGGTAAT
Organism: Leptosomus discolor; assembly: GCF_034619465.1. Taxonomy (NCBI): domain Eukaryota; kingdom Metazoa; phylum Chordata; class Aves; order Leptosomiformes; family Leptosomidae; genus Leptosomus; species Leptosomus discolor. The sequence goes on along the minus strand of NC_141396.1, from coordinate 16,231,475 downwards.
TTTCCCCGTGCTGAAGTGCTGTTAAGACCAAATGTGTGCGAGTGTGAGTGGAGAAGATGCCCCTTCTCATGCCTAGAGGGTTTCCTGGTGTGGCAGGGCTCCTAGGCATTGCCAAGAGGAAGCTGTCCCCCACCCTCAGGGATGGGCTGGGGGCATCCTGGTTTGCAGAGCCTGTCTTCCCATGCGTGCCGATCGGCATCTGTGCGCAAAGAAACCCGGACAGCAGCGTGTTGGGGGTGGGTTTGGGGATTCATTTCCCAGATTCTCATCTGTGTTAAATTAATTATCATCCCAGGCTTATCCTTACTTAACCAGCGAGTCGCAGACGTCTGTGGTTGGGACCCCCACCGCCCTGCCAGAGCTAAGCAGCATATGGATTAAGGGGTCTTACTGGCTGCCTCCCCCAGCCCCTCTGTGGTTCTTGCACCCCTGCTTTGCCCCCAGAGGCTTTGGTCCCCATTTACATCTGTATTTCCCTTCAGGACATGAGAAACTGGATTAATTTTTACTGCTCCCAAGGGAGCTGTTAGTGACCAAAGACATCTCGCTGTCTTGTTTTCTGTAAACCGGGAGGCAGTAAACGGCAGGGATGGTTTAAATTATTTCCTTGCCCCCCTTCTCCCCGTCTTGTCCTTGCCACTCCTCTGATGGGGGATGGCATTTGGGGCGGAGAAATAAAGTCACTCAGACTTTGTCCTGGTCCTGGGGCTGGAGGAGAGAGGTTTCTCTGGGAGGTGCAGGTGGGAAGAGCTTGACCGTCCTCTTGAGTGTTTGGGAAATGGTAATTTTGGGATCCTATGGGGGAAGAGTGAGAGGTGTGAGCCCCATTGCACTGACAGAGTATTAAATGTGGAAAGCACAGGAAAAGCTCCCAAAAAGTGCCTTTCACCCTGGAGCTAGGAAGTCCTCCATCCCCAGACCCCTCCCATGGCAGAACTGGGAAGGGGACCCAGGAGTCCTGGCCGTGCATCCCCCACCCCGCCTTTCCATCCCCAGTATGGTGCGTAAAGGGGCTTTTGTCCAGCTCCGAGCCCCACAGGTGGGTGGGCGCTTCACCACCCCCCTCCCTGCCTTTACCCCTGGGCTGGGATGCTTTTTTCCCAGGGGCTGCCATTGGCCCGTCGCTATGCGCCGCGGGCTTGCGGGTCACCTCGGCAACGGGGGCCTGGGGATATGGGTTGGGGGTCGACCCCATTACGGGACACTTTTGGGAGGTTTGCCCAGGGGGGCTTGGACATGCCGCTTGCCGCGGACCGGCACGTACCCAGCAAAACGCGCGGCCGCGTGTTTTGCTGGGTACGTGCCGGTCCGCGGTAAGCATGGTGGAAAGGCCGAATCGGTGCTGGTGCACACGTGGCACAGGGTGTAGAGTCGGGGTGCAGGCACCTGGCATCAAGGTTTCACCCCAGGGATGCTCCGTTGCGGCTCCTCTCCATCGCACAGCCAGGCTATTTCTGCCCGGCAATTACCACCGGCGCTATTACTAATCATAGGGACGGTGTAGCGGGGGGGGGGGGGGGGGTGTGTGTCTGTGCTTATGGGGTAAACAGGAGCAAGCAAGCGAGGTGCAAGCAGGGGGGCTGGATGCAAGCAGAGGGGCTGGCTGCATTCCTGGGACTCGACAGCGTTTCTAGCTCTTGCTTTCCGACCGGAGGCATTTCCACCTCGCGGCATTGCCGCCCTGCTTCGGCTCGCTTGCTCTCTTCCCCATGGGCGCAGCGTGTTGCTCATTCCTGCATCCTACGATTTCACAGCATCCCCGCAGCCGGGTGTTAATGAGATTAGACCCAAGCTTTAAGATGTCTCTCTCTATCCTTTGCCATCCAATTACACAGCCTGCATGGTATCTGATTGCCTGCGAGAGGGGAGGACTGGGACTGGCGGGGATGGGAGGATGCAGCTGGTCTTTCTGGGTATCAGCCCCGCCGTGCCGAGTGGTTTTCTTTCTTTTCTTTTCTTTTTTTTTTTTTTTTTTTTTTCCTTCTTCCTCCCCCCTTGGCTTTGAGCTGCTTCGCTTGGCTTTTTCATCGCTTCTCAACGTGGCGGCTGGGCAGAATTTGTTTAAATTAACTGCTTGAATGGCAGCGTTTGTGTGTGTTGGTGGGGGGGGAGCTCAGACAGCACCAGAATGGATGAGGGGGATTAAAGGTGCCTAATGGGTTCCAGATGGGCATCCTGGAGTGGGAAACACCCCCGCAACCCCAACCCCAGCCAGGGGCCGCTGGCAAGGAGCTGAGGGCTGGGAGCCGGGATGCTGAGGCGGGCGGCTGCCTGGCTCTCCTGCAGCAGGGTGACTGCCCTGAATGTGTGCCCATGGGACTGGGGTGCCCTGAGGCTCCTGGGGTGCTGGTTGCTTCCGTGCCATGCCCAGGGCAAGCAGGCAGATGCAGCACAGGAGACATTTTCCCTGGCTGGCCCAGAGGATGGGGTGCAGCAGGCTCAGCTCTCCCTGCTGCAGGCTCTGGAGACACAGGGCTGGGGACAACCATGGCATGCGAGTCCAGCTTTTGGAGGTGTCTCAGCTCCGTCGTTAGCTGGCATTGCAAATACAGCCCGCTGTGGCAGCACTACTGGAGAGGCACTTTCTACTCAGCAGTCTTGGTTGCAATGTGAGGAATGATAATATTTAGTCTTTGACGCCCTCCCTCTGGGCTCTAGGGTACCTCGGGGCACTCGCTCCGTACGATGTCCCTGCTGCTGCAGACATCAGTGTATTTTTTCTTATTTACAGATGGAAAACTGAGTCCTAGAGACAGGAGCTAAATTTCCTGCATGGCCCTGCCAGCCGAATTTCCCAGACCTGTAGGGATTAGAGACAAGGTGACAACCCTCCCCAGCTCTCCAAGGGCTGTGCCTTCCACCAATGGCCAGATTTTTCCTCCAGACCTGCTACATGGTGCCAGGGCTGGCGTGTTCGCAGCCTGTCCAGTGGCAGTACCTGCCTTGGAAGCATGTCACTCCCCATGAAGCATGCAGGCGTGAAGGGGAGCGGTGTCGCTGGCAGGAACCACAGGGTCATGGGCAGGGTCATTGCTTTTGAGTTTTATCGATGGGTGAGAGCGGAAGCGGGACGTAAGCTGTGAGCCAGCTGGCTGCTGGGAATATCACCTGTGCTGTAGGATGGCTCATCCTTTTGCAGGGGATTTAAGCTTCTTAGGGGAGCGGGCTGCCAAAGAGCCCATCAGGTTTAATGGGAGCAACCACTGAGTGGTACCTTTTGCTATTGAAAGCTGGAAAAACCCTGTTCCCAGCAGGAATGAACCCACTCACCCTGCAACAGCTTTTTGAGAAGGCAGCTCTGGTGTGCCCAGTTGCATCCAAGCATATGGCCAAGCCAGGCGATGAGGCAAGGCACAGGTGAGGAGACCCACGGCAGCACTCCAGATCCAGGAGGGCTGTGGCAGAAGGTGGGGACTGAGGAGGGTCTGGGCAGGGTGGCAGTGGGTTTTGCAGGGTGGTTGGGAAGCACTGGCCGGCCTCCCTCACCCTCTGACCCTCAGCCAGTGCTCTGTCTGCCAGCCCTCCCGGCCCTTCCTTGGCCCCGTGTTCCCCCCCCCAGCACTCGTTTCCTTCTACAAATATTGAGAAAATAAATAGCACGGCTAAAAGGGGACATCCCCATGTCCCTCTGCACACAACAGCCTCCCCAGGGAGTCGCACAGGTGGTGACCCCGCATTCCTTAGCCCGGGGGTTAACTGCAGAGAAAGCAAATATTGGCTTCTCCGGAGGCTGCCCCAGCCTGTGCTGTGGCCAGAGCTGCCTCTCGCCTGAGGAAGGGGGGTGGCGGGGCAGGCAGGTCCCCATCCCTGGCGGAGGTGGTTGTACAAACCTAACTCTGTCCGGGTAGCATGAGGTTCCCACCGTGGTCTGGGTCTGCTCCTTGGGGCAGGAGGTGCCTCGGCACGGTGGGGACAGGTGAAGCCACATGGATGATGAGCTGGAGGGTTAGCCTGGGCCGGGCACTGGCTGCGGTGGGCTGGGGGCACAGCTGATGTGCTGCCAGGGCTGCCTGCCCCTCTGCCTGTCACTGCATCTGGCCCCAGGGCTCGCTCCTCTGTGCTGATGGCATGAGCCCTGCTGCCACAGCCTGCCCCTCTCGGCTGGGCTTCTCTTGTCCCCCTTCAGCCGTGTACGTGGTTTTGTGGCCCAGGGGTTGCTTCACAAAGCGTGGGACCACTGTTGATGCCAGGAGCCTTTGCAAGCCCCCAGCCCCCCAGGGCAGGATCTGGCCTCAGTGGGGTCCAGCAAAGCATATCCTTCCTCTCCTCCATCCTTCTTCACTCCCTCCATCCCGGTCTTGTCTCTTAGCAACTGCCCCTGGGCTGTGTAGGGGAGGATGTGACACTTTCTGTGCATCAGTCACTTTGCCACCTCAGAGTGACAGCGAGGTCGTTACCCCCATGGCACTGGTTGGGCTGAGGCACGGGGAGTGATGATAGAGCATCCCTGCGACGCCTCTGCCCGGGTAGCAGCCGGCTGCTCTGCCTCCAGCTTGACACCGATCCCCACTACAATAACGATACAGGCGGCAATCAGGGAGGAATTAAAGGATAATTAATGCCAATCCACATGGAAAATTGCTCTCGTCAAACAAACCTGATATCATTTTTTTGATGAGCTGACAAATTGGGTTGATAAGTAGTGACTGTGCTGACATGATATACCAAGACTTCTGCAAGTCATTTCACTCTTGCCTGGAGGATATTGTGATGAAAACATTAATATTCTGCAAAAATCAGTGTAGCATTTCTGACAACGTGCTTCACTGGTAGACTTCCCAGGGGAACTGCAGCGGTCGCCTTTCTGGCAGGGTGCAATGGGGGGTCTGATGATGATGAACTGATGTTCACCGTCTCTACAGAGCTGCGGTGGTCTCGGGACCTTTGGTGGCAATATTGACTTTTGCCAGCCTTCCCCCGAGTCTCCTGGCCTCTTGTTGCCTCCTCCTTCTGCCCTGCTCCAGCTGAGGACGTGTGGTGAGCTGGGTGGTGTAGGTGATGTAGCTGGGGAAGAAATCACCTGCACTGTCACGGAGCTTGGTTTGGAAGGAAATGCAAACCAAGAGGTGAAAGGAGCAGGGCTGGTGCTGTCAGTGGGATGCTCTGCCTGAAACACCTGCTCTGGGAAACATCCTCGTGCAAGGTCACACAGCTGGGGAAAAAAAAAATGTAGGTCACAGCTACAAGGCGGGGAACAGCGTCTGGGGACGCAGTTACACTGAAAAGGACTTAGCAGCTGTCGCAGCAGCGCGCTTTGGGATGCAGACTTCCAGCGCTGCAGCTCAGGGAGTGATGGATGAGCAGAGCAGTTCTGGGTACTGGGGCTCTGGGGGGGGCTGTTCACCATTTTGGGGGGCAGTGGGGAGGCCCCTGCTGAGCATCTTTTCTGCTTTGGGGCCTACAGTTTAGAGAGATGTTGGGAAATTAGAAAGTGCTCGGAGAGGAAGTGCAGGATAATTGGAGGTCTGGAAAACCTGCCTTCCAGTGAAAAGAATTAAAAAGCTCAGCCTATTTAGTGTATGCAAGAGGAGTTTAGGAGGGGATTTGATCCCCGTGTCTACGTACCTGCATGGGGAGAAGCCTGATTGTAGGCACCTCATTAATTCTGAAAAAGAAAAGAAAAAGAAAAAAAAAGCGTAAAATCATTCAATAGCTGGAGGCTGAAACCAGACAAATTTGTTCTAGAAATAAATTTGGTTTTTCTACCATGGAGAGCAGTTAACCATTGAACACTCAGCTGGGAAGAGGTGGATTGAATGTCCTTTGAAGTCGTGAAGGAGACTGTACTTCTCTCACCGATGGTGAAAGTGGGAAGGGACAGGGTTGGAGCAGGAATCCCAAGGAGGGATCTGCATCTGGGCTGGGTGCGCAGAGATGTTCCAGTGATAAAGTGTCCGCTTCTGGGTGATGGATGGCATCCCATCCACTGTCCCTTTCTGGGCATTGGGATCATCAATCCAGTGCCTCCATCCCAGGCCAGGACCTTAATTGCTCGCAAAGCCCCTGAGCATCCCTGCTCTGCGAGGCTGGCTGAGCAAAGCCGACTGTGGAGGCTCTTCTTCATCCGGGACGATACGAGGCAACGTCTGAGTGGGCATGGCTGCTGGTGGGGGACAGGGCTGCCGCAGCGGGGGCGCTGCCAGGGGGAGCTCCCAGGCTGTCCCCGCTGCTCTCAGCCAGGTCGGTGGAGATCTGCTGGCGCCAGCCTTCCCACGCTCTCCCCAGGGGATGCTCAGCCGTGGCCTTCCCGACCCCTGCACTGCAATCCTGTCTGAGCATCTTAGGCAGAGTTATAATTTACTAGCGTGGTAAAAGGGAAAGACGGCTTTGCTTTAATTTTATGAGCTACAAAGTACCTTGGCTGGTTAGGTGCGGGCTGAGCTTTGCAAGCACTCTGCCTCGGAGTTCACCGGGCAAATAGCAGCGGTGATTGAAGATACTGTTTCTCCCCTACACCGCTCCCTTGCCCATCACAACTGCTCTTCCCCCAGTGCCCCCGTCTCCACAGGACCGGTCAGGTTCTGCTCCTCCCCTGTTCCCATCCGTTTGCAGACAGATGCTAGCAGTGACCATGACAGCAAGGCCAAAACGGAGCGCTCCCAGGTTGTCTGGCCATGAGGTTTTCCTGGCTGCCGGTCCCTGGGACAGTGAGAAGGCAAAAGCTGTCTGTAGCTGGGGATGTGGTTCTGGGAAAGTCCCACCCTGGCTGCATGTTTGGGGACAACGCGTGTGGAGTGGTGGGATGCTGCGAGGAGCCATCGGTACCCCCATGAGCGGGGTGGTGCGTGCAGACGCCCGTGTGCCCTTGCAGCCTGCCGACCCCTGATCCCCCCCGTTGTAGGAATGTCTTTACATGCTCTGGGAATCTTTGTGCTCCTGTCCTTGCAGCCTGCCACTGCCGGGCCTGGGTTTTGTGCTTTTGCTTCTTTTTTTCCCCCCCTTTTTTTTCCAGCCCCTTTCACAAAGACACCTATTCTCCCGCCGCGCCCCGGGGATTTACACAGAAGGCTCACCCTCTACACAGCAAAAGAAAGGCCCGGGCGGCCCGGGAGAGGAAGCTCACACAAAATGCGGTGTGTGGCTCTTTGTGTCCCCTTTGTAATTCCCTGCACAATGAACTGCCCCGGCCACCCACCAGCCCCGGGGTACCCCCAGGTGCCCCATCCGCCGTGCACCCCAACGCGGCAGCGGGCAGAGCTGGGGATGCTCCTCGCCGGGTGGCTGAGAGCACAGCCTTTGTACTTCGGAAAGGGGAAATTTGGGCAGGATGGAGATCGCCATGTTCCTGCAGCAGCAAAAACCCCCCTCGCATCCCCGCTGGCCCTCGGGCAGAGCGCTGGGGGGGTCCCTCCGGCAGAGCCCTTCCATCAGCCCTGCTCTGATGGCTTTTAACATGCTAATGACCCTCTCAAGGGCAGGAGCAGCTCTGTGTAAAACCCATGTTCAGCCCTCGGTCATGGACATTTGCTCGGAGACACAGTGTTAAATATTTATCCTCCCCGCCCCCCGACTCCGCAGGCATTAACAATAGCGATCTCAACCAGCCCCTTCCCCCTCGCCGGGAACATGTGGCTCCCGGACCATGACAGCGAACGTTATCGTTTGTACCTGTGAATTATTGATATGGTATAAGATAGTTCTTGCGGTGAAAAAATAATGAGGGGGAGAGGCTGTTTGCAGCCTGGCGAGGCGGGCGCTGCGGCAAATCCTCTTCTCCAGGGGCAAAACGGGTGGTGGGACCCCGTTCCTGCCAGGCCCCGGCCACCAGCTGACCGTGCTGTCCCTTAGCAGTGTGTGGCCAGCACTGGGCTGCCTTTGTGCATGGCGGTTCCTCTCGGCGTGGGTCTGGCTGGCGCCTGTCCCCTCCTGGCTGCCCGCTGCCTTCCCCGGGGGAGGTGGGCAGCTGCCCAACCTCCCCAGCCCCATGCTGCCTGCAGCCTCCTGCGAGTTGGGGGACGCTCGCTCAGGCAGCTGCCTGCGGGTCGCAGAGGTGAGTGGGGATGTCCCAGCTCCGCGGGTCGGCTCCCCACCCTGCAGGGCCATGGCGGGGAAGGGGCAGGTATTGCCTGGCCCCACAGACGCTGTGGCTCCAGCGAGCAGGTGGGGTTTAGCCAGGGAGAGCCTTTCAGCTGGGAGGGAGAGCAGTCCTCGGTCCTTGGCTTTGTGGCCACCGATGCGCGCTATCCCTGTGCCCTAATCTGTCCCTGGAAAAAGGGGCTTGAGGCCGCTGAGTCCCTGGAAAGCAGGCAACAGCCCTGGAAGGGGGTCAGTTCCCCAGCTTAGGGCTGTCCTTTGGCTGGAAGCTGAACTCAGAGCATCCGTCCCCTGAGCTGCAGAGGTGAGAGCCTGTCCTGGAGAGCCCCCAGGTCTGACCTTCAGCTGCGAGGCTCTGGGATGCTGCAGGGGAGGGTGCAGATGGCTCTGGGGATCTTGTCGTCCGTGGCATGGGCAGTCCGATTAGAATCAGGGTGCCTCTTTAAGCCAGTTGAAAGCCCAGCTTTGATGTACTTAGATCCCCAACCTTGCTGTGTTTTGCAGAGAGGGCATTAGCAGGAAAGGCAGGGCATTAGCATGCAGAGCCTGGCCCGATCTGGGGTTACACATCTGCATCCCTGGGGCTGGGTGATGGGGCACCAGGGATGGTGAGGGTCTGGGGGGAGCATGGCCGGGATGAGACACCCTCCTCCCTTGCACGAAGCCCCCCGCCATGCTCTGGCAGCACCATGTCTGCCCAGGAAAGGGCTGCCCAAACCTGCCGTGCACCAACATCAGGTGTTGCTTTCCCAAAAATGTGTCTGAATCCCGTGTCCTGCACTCCAGAGATGCAGGATGAGCTGTTATTTCTGAAGATGCAGGAGTGCCTGGGAGAAACAGCAGCCCCTGCCCATCACCTGCCACAGCCTGAGCCATGACTAACCCTGCCTAACCTCCCCAGAGTGCTCCTTGGGTTGTGTGCCCAAGGAAGCATTTCTGGGTGAGAGGCATTGGACTGATCTTTCCACCAGCCCCAAAAAATGTGCTGGACTCCTAGAGGGGCTATGTCTCCTCCTCTGCTGCTCCCCAGGGCGCTGATCTTCCAGGTGTGCTGGTGCAGGGCCTGGTGAAAAATCACACTGCCAGGACAAAGGCTTGAAAATAAGAATTAAGGAGCAATTAAGGGTGCAAGCGTGTGTGCAGTGTGTCTGCATGCTGGTGGGTGTACGGACATGATGCGTTGGGTGATGGGTTGCACTATGTGTGCTGCAGTGTGTACGGGTGCAACGGGAGATGCTCCCAGGCAGTGCAGGGGTGTGTGGAGAGCCCCTGGTCCGAGGGTGCTCCGGCATCCAGCAGCATTACCCCAAGTGCAAGCTGCAGCATGGAAGCTGTAGCAAGGAAGGGGCCGAGTACGGCTCCTCGCTCCTGCTGTGGCTGAGCACCCCTGAGCGGGTGATTGATCCTGGCATTAAAGGCTCTGGGAGTGCGAGCCCTTGTCTCCCTGCTCACCCTCCCTCGCCTTGACTTGCCTCCAGTCGTGCAGCTAATACAGGCCAGGCCACTCGGATATCAACTTTGAGGTGTGAATTTCAAACGGTCCCTCTGTGCGCATCCCCTCTCCAGTGTCTGATGGGGAGCACCGAGAACAGCAGGAGCACCAGGCACATGAAACAGCCCCGTTCAAAGTCCGATGCTGCGGCTCCTGCTTGCAGTCCAAGTTAAGTTTGCAGGCAATTACCTGGTGGTGTTCCCTGCCTTTGCTTCCAGGCTTTTCCATTGCAAACCGCCTGCTCTCTGCTTGGCTTTTAGGGGAAGAGCCTGTCAGCAGAGCAGCTGCGAGCTGTATTGGGCTGAGCTCCTGCCTGCAGGTTACGGTGAGGGTTGCTGCAGTCCTCCTGTGCCCCATCCCATGGTCCCCACGGCTCTGTCTCAGTGCTGAATTTGGCTCTTGCACCAAGCAGGCGTTGAGGGTAGAGGCACAGACGCTTTCTGTGCAGGAGGCAAAGCGAGGCAGCCGTGCTTTGGCCTCGTTCAGAGCCAACACATGAGGATGGGACAAAACCCAAGCCCTTTTCTCTCCAGATGTTTTCTGGCTGGAGGGATGCAATGGGGACCACTCATCCTGCGCTGGATCCCAGGATGCCGCGGGATGCTCATGTGCTCAGGCGGAGCTGGGGCTGTGTGTGTGCAGGGAGGATCCATCCCCGTCCCCGTGCGAGGCAGAGGCGAGACGGCGTGTGTGAACTCGACTTCACAAGACATCAAATGTGCTGCAGTTGGAAGAAAATTGGCTCTCGGAGCTCCTTTCTTCTGGCGCCGAGCAGCTCCCTGCTCCTGCTCCCCCCTCAGCGGGTGGATGGGCTGATAATATGAGGAAGCGCCTGCTCCCCTCCAAGCTGCGGTGCCGGGGATCTCATCTCCAGGCTTGCTGACAATTTGCATTAATGTTTACTTAACTAACCGGGAGCCCTCTTACATCCCAACCGCCTTTGCTGCGGGGCTCGTGGGGGCTTGTGGGGGTGGCAGGACCAGCAGAGGCGTTTCTGGGCTGCCTCCTTTGTGCTCTGGGAATCTCCAACCCTCAGAAAAAAATCCAAACTCTTTACCAGAAGACAGGGCCCTTCTCCGAATTTACTTGAAAAGATGTCCCGGATTTCTGCCCAGCCAGAACCCTGCATTGTTCCTAGGCAGGATTTAAGTGGGGGAGCCGTCTAATTTGCAGTATTTTACATTTCTAATATGTTGTCAGAAATGCTTTTAAATCCCTGTAATATTTAATTAGGAGACAGCTTTTGGCGTATTAGGCGGGAATGGAGCTGTCTAATTAGTTATTGGCAATTTCATACCCGTGAAGGTAATTAAGTAGGTAAAGGCTGGAGGCAAGCTCCCATGCATGGATCCACCCCATTTTGGAGCTGCTCTGGGGTGCAGTGGGGTGAATGCTGGTTGTCTGGCCTCGGAATGGTGCGTACCCATCCAGGGCTGCTTCCACGCTTTCCCCCTCCACGGGGTGAGGGATGGCTGTTCCCACGGCAGGGACCATGCCCAGCCCGTGGCTGGGCTGGAGCAGGACATCTGCCACCACCATCGGGTCTCTGGCCACCTTCCACGGGGCTCTGACACCTTCTTGGGCCCGTGACGTGCTTGTCTCCCAAACCTGGTATTTTTAATCTTGAAACTGAGCTGGGATCTGACAAAATATGAATCATCCAAGAGATGTAAGAGCGGGCAGAGTCCCTGGCAGACTGGGGTGTATTTTTAGCCTGCACGTGTTGGAATTTGACTGTTTCTTAGAGAAAAAAAAGGTTTTCAGATCTGAGCGCCTAGCTATGGCCATGCTGGGAGCCCTGCTACCGACTCCACATTGCATTGCCTGCCTTGAAAATAAAAAGTTTATGTCAGTGTGGGAAGGAGGATGAGGGTACGGCTGTGCTGTGCAGCCCCTGCTCGCCTCTCCCATCACAGAGGACCATGCTGGGGGTTGAGACCTGCCCTGTGCCCACTGCTGGGAGCTCAGGGGTGCTGGCATTGGCACATGCATGTGACTAGGGGTTGGCTGCTCACCCTTCTGCTGGCCCACACCAGCAGCCATGGCTCAGGGTAGCAACACTTGGAGCTGGTCACAGCTGGGGCACTCCCAGGAGTGTGGGTGTCTCTGGGGGCACCAGCACCTAAAGTTGCACGTGTAGCCCACCCATGCTGCCATGTCCTTGCACACTTGCCAGTGTCAGGTGGCACATATCCGTCCCCAGGCTGCCCTGAGATGGTTCCTGCTGCATCCTGTGGCAGGGTCCCAGCCCACGATGCCCCCGCTGTGAGACGGGGCTCCCCAGCCACCCACATTCCTTTGAAAGGGCTGATATCTGCCCAGCTGCGCCAACGTGGGTCTCTCCCTTTCTGCAGGGTTTGCAGCCAGGACCCCACTGTTCGGGAGATTTCATCCCCCCCCTTAATCTTGGTGGTTGGAAGCCGGGGAGCCGATAATGATGAGGGAGTGTAAATGTCAGCAGGAAACCAGCTTCAATCAGAACTGTTAAAAATAAACCCGCCAGGCCTGCTCTGGCAGGGGTAATCAGCCTCATCGGCTCCTCTCCCCGGGTCCTAGAGCACGAGCCACAGCTGTGCCGAGCAGAACCCGGCCACCCGAGCAGCTACGCTGGAGTCTGGCTGCAACGTTGGCAGATCCAGCCACAGCCAGCAGCTCCCTTGGAGCTGGGAGCAGCGACCCCCCATGCTAGCCAGGGTGTGGGGACCCATCCTCTCTCCCTGAATGCACTCTGGCTCTTCCCTTAGTGGGAATCCCTCCTGCAATCCCAGCTGGCCTTCAGCGAAGTCTCCCTTCAGCATGGGAGAGGGGCGTGGAGGTGAGCTGCTTCAGGCATGTTGACGATCCCCACGAGCTGCGTGCTCTGGCGTAGCATGGGTGATGGCGGTGAGATGCTCAGCCTTCATGAAAACACAGGTGACTGGGAAATGCCCGGCCGCCTCTGCCCAGCTCAGCCAGGCTGTGGCAGGAGACGTGGACACGCAGGTAACACAGCCCCTGGCTGTCCAGGTCCGTCCGCAGTGCAGGGTCAGCCCGTGTCCCCACCTGCAGTGAGGTGCGCTTGGAGCAGAGATGGGGGTGGTGGTGGTGGTGTTAACCTCAAAGATAATTAACCCTGGGGGCGGCTTGAAAAGCCCTGTCACTTGAGCTTTAATATGGAGGCTGAAGGTCTGTGCGAGACCCCCAGATGCCCGTGGGCTTGGGGCCGGGGCTCCCTGGTCTGTGCCTTGCAGTCGGGCACTGCTGCCAGGCTTGCTGCTCCTCTGAGGCTTTATGCGCATGTGGCTCGGGGAAAGACAGGAGGAGCACCCAGATGTGCCTCCGGCAACTCATTTCTGCCTCCCCAAAACAAGGAGGAACTGTTGATCCCCAGCACAGGCGAGGTCTGTGGGCTGCAATGTTTTATGGCCTGGGTGGCTGCAGCTGTACTGACTACCTGCAGGCAGAGGCTTCCCCAGATTCATGGTGTGGTTTTGTGCCAGGGGCTCTTGAAAGAGCTGCTCCGTGTAGGAAAGCCCCGTAGGCTGGGGTGCAGCTCACTGTCCCCTGTGGCATGGCCATGACCCATAACTGGGTGCTGCTCTCCCAGACCCTCTCAGGAGAGACATTACTGGGGCAAGGGCAGCCCCAGCTTGGGCCCAGCCTTGCAGCAAGGCTTTGCTGCCCTGCCAGCATTTTTGTCCTCGCTTTGACATGTGCCACACGGGATAGTGCCTCATTATCTGCCTGTGGGGTTGTCCCTGCTGTGCTGTGTGCTCCTGCGCTTGGTTCACATGCTCGGGCGCTCTCACAGCCTCACACTCACACTGCCCTGTTTTCCACCCTCCTTTCCCATCGGACCCTTCTCCTATCAGGGCTGTTTCCTTCCAAACCCTGTGTACAATCACATCTCTTTTTCCAGCTGGTGGGCTGGATTTGAGATGTCCTGCTGGCTCCACCCTGACTGCCAACAGGGGCTGATGCTTTTCACCCGACGATGCATCTCCTACCTTGCATCCCACCGCTGGCTCTGTGGTTGCTCCCAGGTGCTTTCTGGAAGCCAGGTTACGAGATGCAGCTGCTGCTGAGCCAGGAGTTTTGCCTGTCTTAGTGCTAGGGCTGAGCGTGAGGAGCTTGAAGGACCCTTGGTCATGCCAGGACATCTCACCAAGTATCCCCCATCTGGGTCTTGCAAGGTTCAGCATCCATTTCAGAGCATCCTCCAGGCCAGAGGGAGTTTGCTTTAGCCCTTCCCAAAGCTGAGACCAGGGTTTAGAGTTGCTATCCCAGGACCTGCAAAGCTGAGGAACAGCATCGCAGATCCGCAACGTTGCTTCTTGGCTCACCAGCCTGTGCCAGATCTGGGACAGCCGGGATGCAATTCTCAGCTTGGCTCAGCCTCATTCACACCTCGGAGGAATCCAGGAGGGCCGGCAGGGCTGGCTTCACACTTATTAGCAATTAAAAGCCTCAGAGTCTGGGAGTCAATTAGCTCTGAGCTCAGCAGTGCCACAAACCCAGGGGATGAGCCTGCTAACAAGAGCCACAGCCAGCTCCCCACAGGGCTTGGAGCTGGCTCGCCAGAAGAGCTGTTTGCTTTTTCATTTACACCTTGGATGAGGGTTGCTGCATGATGTTCAGGGTGTCTCCTCGGGTGTGAGCTGCCGGGCAGGGAGCGCACGCTGCGTGCTGAAGGGTGCAAGGCTTCCTGGTGTGCGGGGCTGGAGCCTGGCACCTCTCCCAGCGTGGCACAGCACTGTCACCCTGCAGGGCCCTCCGTGCATGGGGTCATGGTGGGGTGAGGGGGGATTGACCTTGTCCTAACCACCACAGGGCTCACGGGCAGGTCTCACTGTGGCATCCTGCAGTCTGCTGGAGGTAGAGCCATGTGTGGTCCAGCAAATCCTCACCTCTACCCCTCAGCTCGCTCTGCCTCAAGCTCTGGAGCTGCTGGACTGCGGTACCCTGATTTGCCAGGCACCCTGGGATGTGCTGGGTCTCTGAGTACTGGGATGATGCTCTGCTGTGAGCAGTGGTTTCCCTCTGCAACTGGAGAGCAGAGGGGCAGTGAGCTGAAGGTGGGTTTGGGGAGAAGGCTGGCAGGGTCATGCAGCCCCCGGGGAAAGGGATGGCTCCGTGCCTCTGATTTGCAGCACGTCAGAAACCTGCTGGAAATGAGCCGGGTGATACAAATGTGAAGCAGGTAGGTGCACAGGCTGGAGGGCAGCGTGGGAGCTGGAAACAAAACATGCTTTGGTGGAAGGTTTCACAGGGATTTCCCGCTACTAGAGGGCAAGACAGAAGCAAAAACATTAAAGGGGAGAGAAGAGCAAGCTTGCTGAACACCAGGGTGGAGGGGAGTTGGAGGTGGTGAAAAGCAGGAATGGAGAGAAGCAGGAGGCCATGCAGCAATGGGGCCACTGGCTGGGTGCCTAGGCTCCTGGTGGGACATGGAGGCTGTTAGAGCTGGGCAGGTGCAGTTTTAACACGTGGTGTCCAGCCAGATACTTGCTGGAGGAGATGAGCCCCCATCCAGCGGTCAGTGGGAGCCAGGGGAGACATGCCAGCCACACAGCAGGTCCCTTTGCAGACCGTGGGAGATTGGCTGTTGCTGGGTATGTGCTGCAGGGCCTCTGCCAGACCGCGGGGCGTGGGGCACACGGGGTGCTGTGGCTCTCTCCAGGCACTTTGGGATGCTGGGGAGCTGGTGGCGATGCCTCAGCCTTTTGTTGGCTCCCTTTCCCGTAGATAAGGAGGTTGCAGGAACAAAGGGACAGTGTGGGGAGGGGGCGGCGACAGGCATCCAGGGTTTGCAGCTTGTTATTTCACTTGTGTTGCCATTAAAGCTGCTGCTTTTAACTTGTTTCAGTCTCTGAAGAGGCTCTAGGGTGGGTGGCAGATGCTTCATTCCCCCTCCCTCCCACCTTCCCCTCTTTTCCTTGGCCAGCTCCCCTTGTTCCCATGGCATCCCCCTTCCCACAGAGGCCGAGTCCTGTGTCTCTGGCTTTGCAGCGCAGCCCATGCTGGAGCCACTCCTTGCCGGAGCTGGACCGGAGCCACTGCAGAGGCGCTGCCCTGCACAGAGAGCAACCCCTGGTTCACGCAACTGCCTTCCCTGTGCAGATCATCCCACCCGCCATGGACATTGCATGTCCCTGACGTCCCCTGTACGCAACATGGGGCTGCTGGTGTCACCCACAGTGCATGCACCTGAACACCTCAACATCCCCGGTGCACCCCCTAGGCATACGCAGGTACCGTGGTGGCATGGCTGGGTGACACCAGCTGGTGTCAGTCACTGGTAAGGACAGTGGCCCAGGTCGTGGCACGGGTCAGCAGCATCCCTTTGAAGCTGCTGAGATTTATGCGTGCCTTGAAATGTTTTGCTAAATCAGCACCACAGCACTGGGGCTGAGACTCTTCTCACTGTTGCCATGAGCATATGCTGCATTTTACATGTGCTCTGCTTGGCCATCCAAGCAACAAACCTCTCCAGCTTTAATGTTTTGGGAAGTATCTGCATCTCAGGAGGGAAGGGACCAGGGCCAGAGCCTGTGGTCAGCATAGCACTTTGGGAAGCCTTTCCTGACAAAGGAGTGGTGTGAAGCATTGCTCCCCGGTCTGGCAGCATTCTCCTTTACTCTTTGCCTTGTGTACATGGTGGACAGGCAGAATTTGTTGATTGAGCTCCTATCGCTGAGGTCTATGGTCTAAGGTGCTCAGCATGACATCATGATGTCTGGCAGCATGTTACCTTGCTCCAGCAAAGAGTTGTTTTGTTCTTATATATATAGGCCTGGCAAGGATGAGCTCTGATCCATCGCTTTCACTGGTGCTGAGGTAACAAGAAATATTACTGCAAAAAGCCTGATGTCAGGATGAGGGCAGCTCTCCTAAGGGAAGTGATTATTTATTGTTGCTTGGACCTCGGTGGATGTGACCTAGTGTGTCATCCTGCCCGCCAAGAGATGCTGAGGACTCTGGTCCCTTCAGGAGGACTGTCCCACGGCCAGGAGTCACATCACTTCCCCATGGGTGGTGTGTGAGCAGGTGACAGACATGACAGGTACATGGCCCTTGCACAGGGGAGGGGACCCCCGGGGCTGGGCAGCCTGTGCCACTCGGAGCATGGGGACTCTGCAACTTGCAGGTGAGGACATGAGCCCCGCTTTCTGGCTGGGCTAGCATAGAGACATGCATGAAAGTGCATATAGAGGCCAGATTCCCCATGCCACCCAAGAGCAGTGAGCCCTGCACAGGGCAGGAAAGGCCAGTGGTGGCTTTCAGGCTGCTGTGGTGGCTAGAAGAAGGATTCCTGGACCACCTCATCTCTAGGGCTCTGGTAGGAACATCTCCCTGCCTTTGTACAGCACTTTGCTGTGTCACAGAGATGTCTCTTGCACTGAATACAGCTTGCTGCCACAATCCTTGCCCCCTCTGGGTGTACTGTTCCTGCTCCGTGCACCCTGTCCCCAGTATCCAGTACCCATCGAGGCGGCTGGGTCAGACGGTTTCTGTGGCTGCAGGTTGTGGTCTCCCCCAGCACGCTGCAGGCTGCAGCACCCGGAGCCAGGAGGATAATGAGATCTTAATAGTCCAATTATATCCCATCGATTTACTCAGCACGTAATTGTTGGCGGCTGGGGCTGTCTGATGAAGTGCTCGCTCCGGCTGCCAGCGGGGAGGGCTGTGCTGCGCCGCCCAGCCTGGGATGCTCCTCACAGCAACCAGCTGTTCCCCCTTGAACCACTGCATTAGCAGCCCCCGCCCTGACTTGCTGTCGTCGTCGTCGTCCCCCCCCCCCCAGGGGGGGCATGGACAAGAGTGGCAGGCAGAGACTCGAGCGGGGGCCCTGGCACCCTGCCCTGGTTGGGCAGCGGGTGCTGGCATCGGGCTGACCCCAGGCTGACATCCCCCACGCTGCTCTGGGGAGCAGGAGGGTTGTACATCTCCGCCTCCCGCTAAAACAGGCTGACAGGAGAAGTGACTCCTGCTGGGTGACAGTCCCTGCTGGCTGAGCAGCGGCTGAACCGTCTGCCGTGCCCTGGCAGCCTGCACTGGGCAGTGTGGTGGTTACCAGAGGTGTGCCCAGCTGGTCTCCTGGCAGCAGTAGGCAGCTCCTGAGCATCCACCCGCAGGTGTTCCTCACCACAGCACGGCATTGCAGGTGCATCTCTGCCCTTTTCTTCTGTTCATTTCTGGTTTGAGCTGGCTGTGGCTGGGAGTCCCATGGACTAACAACACGTAATTTGGAGGAGTCACTCTTAGCTGTGATTTTAAGCCTGCCTTTGTGATTGTGCCGGTCATCCCTTGCTCTGGTGGTGTGAAAAGCAGTGAATAATGTTCCCTTTCCCGCTCACCGTGCTGCTTTGGACCCTGTCCCATTGCCTCCACTTGCCTGTCTGGCCCCTGCCAAGATGCCGTTGCCAGAGACCCGATGATCTCTTTCCTGAGTGGCAGGGACTCAACACTGAGCCCACCATGCTGCACCCTGGCCCGTTGGCACCCATGCATCAGGCTCTGCCATCCCACCTTGTCCTCCGCAAAGCCCCAGGGGCCAGGGTCGCAGTGGGTAACAGGCAGCAGCAGGCAGTGCACAGGCTCCCCGTGGCCTTGGGGATGGCAGAGTGGGGTAGGGGCGGAGGGGGTGGGAGGTCTGTCTTGTCCCCCTTGGCCAGGATGGAGCAGTGCTGGCAGCTGGGCCAGCGGAGCCCATTAAAAATCAAACAGCCTGACGTAATGCTGGGGGCACGCCGCAAGAACCTGAACCTGAGCCGTTGCTGTGGGGCTCCACTCACGCTGGTGCTGGGGACCAGGGCAGGTGACATGGTGGACAAAACCCTGCCTCGTTACCCCCCAGGCACCCTGCTAATACAGCAGTGGGGCAGCTGCCCCCAGCCTCCAACAAGCAGCTCGCCTCTGGGACACCCCTCCTTGGGCACTGAGTCCTTGCAGCACTGGGGACTCATGTCCATCGTCTCGAGTGGATCATGCAGCTGGGACACGTGGGTCCTTGGAAACACTTGTTTCCCCCAGCGTGGGGCTGTGGGTGCCGACACCGGCACAAGCAATGGGTGTAGATGCTCCACTCTGCAGCGAGAGTGCAAAACCCCCGGAGGGACTCTGGGCTGTCGGCCACTAATGTGAGCACTGATTACTCTATCGATCTTGCGTAATCTGGGAGTCTTTCTGTCCCTTCACACTCGCCCTTGTCACCTGTCAGGTGGTGGAGGTCGTGGCGTGAACAGCCGTGTTGGCGGGGCAGCCCTGGCTCTGCCCATCCCTCTGCCCTGGGCAGGCTGTGCTGGGACAAACAGCATGTGTGGTGTGACCCAAGGGACACCGGGCTGTTTAACAGCTGCTAGTGCCATGGTCCTTGCTGATTTGTCCCTGACAGGCACTTCAGCTTGGGGAAATGCCGGCTACACCCTGGTACAGCCTCCTCCAGCACAGTGCCAGTGAGGCGAGGCTGGGATCCAGGGAGCACCTATCCCAGCCTGAAACGCTGGTGCTGCCCAGGGCTGTGTGGCTTTGGTTGCAAGGGCAGCTGCCTTGTTTGCTTGAGACTTGGTGGATGGTTGCTGTGGTCGAGCCTGCCTGCAGTGGCTGGTCCCAGTGCTGGTGGAGTGGAGCTGCTGGGGGAAGCACCCAGGACCATGAGCAGGGATCTGTCATGCGTTTTCATCGTGGGAGCAGCAGCCTGGCAGCAGCTGAAGGGTTAATGCCTTTGATCTGCCCCAGTGAGCAGGAGGGTCCGGGAGCCCACTGCCTGCTAAGGAATATCCAGCATGGAAGCTGGGGAGGAACCAAATTCAAGAGGAGAGCAACCCGCTATGCTTCACCCACCTGGGCGTGTGGGTGCTGCCGGGGCAGCTCGCCTGTCATGGTGTGTCTCCGCAGGCCTTGCCAGTGTAGCTGGGACACGTGGGCTACAACTTTTGCTCGGGCAGAGGTGCCCTGGTGGCTGCCGACGTCGGGCGAGACGGACCTCTGCACCGCCGGCAGAGCCAGCCCCGGCGGACACTGCCAAGCTGGGCTGCCTGGCGAGGGGAGCGCCATGCCGGAGGGCTGCCAGGCCGCCCCAGCGCTCTTGGCAGGCGGCGGGGGGCTCGGAGGATGCGGGGCCAGCGCCACTGGGAAGCAATTACCTCCCCGCTGCGTCCGGCCCTAATCCCCTCACACGGCGTGCGAGGAGCCGGCTCGCCAAACAAGGCTCAATCAGGTTAAAGTGTGAAGTCAGGATTAGCCAAAAGAATGAGAGCGTGGTAATAGCCCCGGCCTCCCTGCCTGGCCGCCGCAGCCCCGTTGCGGCCCCCTCCTTCCCACCCGCCCTCCGGCCCGCCGGGCTCTTGCAGGGGAGATTAATGCTGCTGGGGTTTGTTTGCCTGAGTGGGCTCCCCACTGGGAAGCGATGTTGAACAGTTTTGCTCGGGTGCCCCGTTAAGTGCCGGGCAGGGCGGCGCGCTGGGGGGTTGGCTCCCACCGCCGAGCCCTTGCCAGCCCCGAGGGAGCCGTGCTCCCCGCGCCTGGCTCCTCGCCGAGGCTCACCGGGAACTGGCGGCGGTGGGGCAGGGGCTGCTGGCTGCCAGGAGAGCCAGAGCCGCGGGTACCTCCTGACCCACCGCAGATAGTGCACCAACTGCCATCGTGCATGCGGTGGGGTGTTAGATCTGAGCAGGGAAGTCTCCAAAATCCCAGTCCCTGACCGCTGCCATCCCCTATGCTGTTCAGCCGGGGTGGCGGGGGGAATTGTGTGGACATAGCCTGGCCGTAAGGCTTTCGGGGGGCTTGGAAGGAAAGTGGGCGCCCTCCTTCTCCCCGTTGCACAGCCATGGGCTTGCTGTATAGGACAATTGCCATGTTGTGCCTCAGTGTCCCTGTGCTGAGCTGCTAATAGGCATCTGCTGGGTCAGAAACCCCTGGGGGAGGTGAGCCTTGGGACAGAAGGGGTCTGGGATGGGGCTGGGGCAGGAAGGGGTGGAAATGCAGTGTGTTTCTGGGGAGCAAGCCAGGGTCCTGCTTTGCAGACAGGCTGCTGAGAGCTTCCAGCTTTGGCATGCGCATGTGCTACGGCCTCCACAGAGGGTCTGCCTAAGTGCAGACGTCTGTCTCCGTCCTCTGGCATGCACAGGGTGGAGGCTGTGTGTCCCCCATCACCTGCTCACCCCTTGACATCCTTCCCACTTTGCACCCCTGGGACTATCGGAGCCCTCTGCACCCTGTGCCATGGGAGGAGAGACTCCAGCTGCGTGGTCCCCGTGGTGCAGTGAAGGGAGAATGGCTTTGCTGTGGATGGGCTGGCTGCTTGGGCATCCCCTGGATTCAATAAACAGGAACTGTTAAACTTGGAGCTTTAGGAAAAGATCTGGAAGTGGAACCAGAAAAGGCAGAAAGGGTGGCTGTGACAACATGGCAGGGGCTGCTTTCTGTCCCCCTCCTCTGTCCGTGCCCATCTGCTGGCTGGTCCCCAGCGGGGCTGTCGGACCTGTCAGTGGTTGTGGTCACCACTGCAAGCTGACACTCCGCCTGCGATAGCAGCGACATGCTTGTATTTGGCGGGGTGCGAGGTGGCACTGGCGCAGCCGCCGAGGGTGCCGCAAGCCGTGCGGCGGAGCGAGGAGAAGCCGTGCCATCTGCTGTTTCTTTGGCGCCAAAGTGTGAAGCAAACATAGCTGGGAGCTATGAAACACCAGGAGGGAAGGGGTCATGCCTTGTTCCGACACTGGGGCCTGAGGATCCCGCAGGCAAAGCATGTGTTTGTCCTGGTGTCATCAGCTGTGTAACCATGCCGGCAATGTAAGCCCAGCACCAGGGCCTTGCTGAAACCCTCGTATCCAGCGTCTGTCCCTCTTGGCTTCGGTACCCCCAATGGCAGCACTTCATCGGTGACTGTCACAAAAAGCTGTGAAGGGGAGAAGCCTCGCAAAGTCAGTTGCAACCTTCTAGCAGCGTTTCCCTCGCGAGCTGTAAGTGAGCAGCTTGCAGACAGACGCCTGGGTTTACTCCCCGGGCGGGCTGGGACTCCCATGTGCTGTGAGCGGAGAAGCGCAAGCAAGGCTTCCATGAGGGAACCAAACAAACTGCAGGCAGGGACTGCCCGGGCAGGCAGTGCCAGAGGTGGGAGAGGGGTGCAGAGCACCAAAGCATGGTGGGTGCTCCCATGCTTGGCCCCGCTGCGACCGGTTTAATGTTGGAGGACAGGCAGCTGCCAAAGGGGAGCAGGATGCATTGAACATGTTGCTAGGAAGAGTGGTGAACTTCTAGGGGGTTTCTGCAGGGGTCCCTTCTTCTAAGAGCCAAAAGGGAAAAGGGATTTGGGATGATGCTGCGTTTTCCTGAAAGGTCAGTGCCGTTCCTGGGGGTCTCTGTGCTCGTCACGTCCACAGCACAGGATGGGGAGGGGGCGTTTGCATCTGAAGGGGTGCTGGGGTGTCGGGGGTTGCTGCAGGTGTCGGGTCCTTCCCCTGTGGAGATTGCGAGATCCCTTTCGGGGGGGGGGGGGAAGGGCTGGAGCAGGCAGCGCAGGCAGCGCAGGCAGCGCAGGCAGCGCAGGCAGCCCGGGCCGGGCAGCCTGGCAGTGCCGCCGCGCGGGTAGCGGTGAAATTGCGCTTGCTGTGCGCCCGGCTGCTGGCTGGGGAGCTGGGATTTACCCCTCCCCGGGAGCTTGGGCCCTTCTCCCATCCTCTGCCCCAGCAGTGGGGCTTTGCCAGCCGGGTTTGGTTCCCCAGGAACGAGCCAGAGCGATGCACCAGCCCCTGCTCCCTGCATACGGTGCCAGAGCGATGCACTGGCCCCTGCCCCCTGCACATGTGCAGGGGGCAGGGGCTGGTGCATCGCTCTGGCACCGTATGGCAGCTCCTTGGTGGCCGGGCATCCCACTGGAGGGCTGGGCAAGCCCACTGTCCTTGGGTTTTCCTTCTTCTCGTGCAAGCAATGCTGGGTGCTTCTCGCTGGGAACATTTCCCTGTTGTGGCAGTGAAGCTTTTGGCTGGGGTGAAGTCCCAATTTGGGGACCTCTGGGTTTTTGGGAAGCAGCTTGTGGGCTATGCTGAGACTGTTTTCTGGAGGAAATGAAGGCATGGGGAGGAGCGTGGATGCTGTGCGTCCATCCTGACCCAGCCCAACTGCTGTGGGATATCAGTAGTGAACAGGCTTTGTTACCTTGAAGCAGAGCTGGTGGGCACTGAGTGCGAAATGCTGGCATCCAGGGACACCCCAGACCACCTCTTGAGGCTGGGATGGGGCTGTCTGCATGGCCTGTGTAATGCTGGAGGGTGCTTGGTCTGTGCGGGATGCCCTGGTCCTGCTCCTCGCTCACCCATGGACTTGCTGTATAGGACAAATGCCATGTTGTGCCTCAGTGTCCCTGTGCCAGAAGAGAGCTGGGGACTTGGCCTCTTGCCCCATGGGTGGCTGGAGCAGAGCTGTGCTGGAGTGGGGCTGGGGGCAAGCAATGCAGGAGCCTGCCAAGCTCAGAGTTGCTCCTGACCCTTGGGGTGGGAGAGGGAATGGCTGCACGGGAACCGTAGGGCACAAATACGATAGGCAGGTCCCCCATTGATGGGGTGAGCTGAGCCAGTCCACCCAGACTGTACTTGCAGTGAGATTTTTATGGCCTTCATGGTCATTAAAAGCCAACCCAGGCATGGTGGGGGATCCAACCTGCTGCCAGCCCTGCAACACAGAGTCCATGTGGACCTGGCACGCACTGGCATTGCAGAACAGGTGATTAGACAGACGGTGCTGTGTAGTGATGAAGTAATTAATGACCCAATTATTTGTGCCCTCTGAAGTGCGGGCAGGCTCCATGGGAATGCCTGCTGGAGCCACTAGGTGTAATTACCAGTTAATCAGCAAGGACATGTAATTATAGCAGTCAGAGGGTATTTAAGTATGGAGGGTTTTCCCGGAGCTGTGCCCTGCTGCTTTGCTTATCAGAGCTGGGGACAGCAGTGCCTGGGGGGCCCCAGCCACTTGCAGCCACCATGGATGGAGCCTTGGGACGGCCAGCAGGGCAGTGGGCAACCAAGGACCTGAAGCCAAATTATAGTTTCCTAGAACCCCTGGGGGCATACCGCTGCCTGTAGGTGCCCTGGTCCCATGAGGCATCGTGCTTTGCAGGCACTACTAATTTTCCTTCCTGCCTCTTTCTTCTGCAGAGACCTGAGTGAGAACTTCATCCAGGCCATCCCTAGGAAAGCTTTCCGTGGGGCCACTGACCTCAGGAACTTGTGAGTCCCAGCAGGCATGGGCATGAGGGAGTTTGGGGTCAGGTCTGGTGGCAGGAGGCATTGGGAGCCACCAGTCGCTCTCTGCCTGGGCTGTCCCAGCAATGTTCCCTCTGTCTTTCTGCTGCAGGCAACTGGACAAGAACCAGATCAGCTGCATCGAGGATGGGGCTTTCCGTGCCCTGCGGGGGCTGGAGGTCCTGTAAGTGGCCAGGGGCCGGCTGGACCCTCTAGCCCGCAAGCCCCACGTGGGTTAGGGGTATCCCCGGGTGCTCCTCACTCACTGAGGTTACTGCAGGGACATCCCCAACATGCCATCTCTCCCTGGCCCTGAGGAGGGGCTGAGCAGGAGTCTGGTACCACTGCTGCAGAGCTGTGCTCCAGGGCCTGATGCTGCCCCAGGAGGTCCATCTGGCTGCAGCTGGCTGTGGAGGAGAGAAGCCTGGAAAGGGCAGGAAGCCCTGCCCAGGGGTTTGGGCTGTCCCCATCCCTCACCTCTCTGTCTGTCCATCCACCCTGTGCTGGGGGGGGTCAGTGGGTGCT
Source organism: Leptosomus discolor (assembly GCF_034619465.1). NCBI lineage: Eukaryota > Metazoa > Chordata > Aves > Leptosomiformes > Leptosomidae > Leptosomus > Leptosomus discolor. The sequence continues at coordinate 16,207,202 of NC_141396.1, read as the reverse complement.
GTTGATCCCAGGGGTTTGGTGCCACCTGGACCATCTGACGCTCCCATTTACGGCTTGGCTGCCCTGACCTGCCCCCCTCTGGTTTCCTACAGGACCCTGAATAACAACAATATCACTTCCATCCCTGTATCCAGCTTCAACCACATGCCCAAGCTGCGGACGTTGTGAGTGCTGGGGCTGTGGGGGTGGGAGGGACCCCTTGGGCTGGGGTGGGATGTCCCCAGCTCTGGGACAGCTCTGGGACAGCACCGTGGGGAGGGGATGGAGGGGATACTCATGCAGAGCATCCCCAAGCACTGCCAAGCAAGGTGGCCTTTGAAACCAGTGCAGATGCTCTCGGTCTCCTCGCTGTCCCCCTCTGTATGCCCCCAGCCTTTGGGATGAGCCAGGTTGGGGCAGCTGGAGGGCAGTGGGGAGGGCAGGGTCTGTCCTGCGGCCACTGACTGCTCCATCTGCCTGCAGCCGCCTGCACTCCAACCACCTTTTCTGCGACTGCCACCTGGCCTGGCTCTCGCAGTGGCTGCGCCAGCGCCCCACCATCGGGCTCTTCACCCAGTGTGCTGCTCCAGCCCAGCTCCGTGGCCTCAACGTGGCCGAGATCCAGAAGAACGAGTTCAGCTGCTCCGGTGAGGGGGGACGGGGGAGGCAGCGGGTGCCAGGGCAGAGACGCGGGTCGGGGGGAGCAAAGCCTGTCCCATCGATGCAGCCTACCTCCACTCCCTGCCACGTGCCCCAGCTCAGAGCCTGGATGCACGCTGTGGGCTTAGCTCAGGTCAGCACCGTCCCTGGTGCGGGGACAACATGGGGACAACACCACCCTATCAGTGTGGCAAAGGGTGCATCAGTCTGTCCCCTTGGAGCTGTGTGCCTTTTGCACGGGGTTGGGGCACACTGGGACCTTGGGCACCTGCTCAAAGGTGCCACAAGCTGTCCCAGCACACCGAGCTGTCACCAGGGTCCCTTCCTCGGGGTGCTGCCACCCACCTGCCGGGCCCAGCTCTTTGCAATTCCCATGCTCGGCTGCTTCCCTGGCAGGACAAACGGACGCAGCACGTGCCCAGCTTTGCAGCTTGTCCTCTGGCTCCTGCCCGGCCATGTGCACTTGCAGCAATGGCATCGTGGACTGTCGGGGCAAGGGGCTGACGGCCATCCCTGCCAACCTGCCTGAGACCATGACAGAGATGTGAGTATGGCCCCACACCGTAAACCCTGGGCTCTGGGTGGCTCAAGGCAGTGGGGACACAGGGGCAAGCCCCAAGGTTCAGCCGCCGTGCGGGGCGGCAGGCCTTCCTTGCCCTTCTCCCATGCTGCCCAGATTTAGCCCTGGATTTAGCTGCATTAAAAATGTAAATAGAGAAATAATCTCCTTAGAGGAATCCAATTATGGTGCAAAGCCCCTGCTGGGACAGCGAGCAAAGCACATGGGGAGGCAACAAGTGCCCCCAGACCCAGGGTGCTGGGTGGGAGGAGATGCTTACCCCCACCCCAGCCGGCATGGTCCCCCCACCCATGGCACCCCTCCCTGATGGAGAAAACCCCAACCACATGCTGCAAGTTGTCCCTGGGGTGAATGGTGCCACTCCAGTGGGGTAACTTGCTTCAAGCTTGGGGGTCTTGCAGCCCCATCAGTGGAATGCTGGGGCTCGGCCAGCCCTACAGCCCTCATCTCTCCCCCTTCTCTTTGCAGTCGCCTGGAGCTCAACGGCATCAAGTCCATCCCCCCAGGCGCCTTCTCCCCCTACAAGAAGCTGCGGAGGATGTAAGTGTGCAGCCCCTACCAGCTCACCCCAAACCCCAGCACCCTTCACCCTGCTGGCCACTGCATAAGCCTGCAGCCCCCCACTCCGACGGGCATGGGGCACTTGCTATGACATGGGTTCCCCACATGGCAGCACTGGGATGGGGTCTTGGATACCCCCATCTCTGTAGATTGGGTGCTGGGGGTGGTCCCCTGCACCCAGCAGGAGAAGGGGGCGCAAAGAGGTGAGAGAAGAAGGGACCAGGCCACCTTCTCCCTTTTGGTTTCAGAGACCTGAGCAACAACCAGATCTCGGAGATCGCCCCTGATGCCTTCCAGGGACTGCGCTCACTGAACTCCCTGTAAGTGCCCACCCCAGGGTGTGTGGGGTGACAGGGGGTGGGTGCTGTGCCTGTCGAACCATGCCCCACACTGCTCCCCCCCCATCCCTCTCACACTAGCCTTTCTGTCCCAGGGTGCTGTATGGCAACAAGATCACGGACCTCCCCAAGGGCGTCTTCGGGGGACTTTTTGCCCTGCAGCTGCTGTAAGGCGCTGGTAGCTGGGTGGGATGGTCTGCGGGGACACCGGGAAGCAGGGTTGAGGTCCCCAACACCCATGGTGCAGTGAAGGGGGTCCCCAGCCTCATCTCCCTCCTTCTCTGCCAGGCTCCTCAATGCCAACAAGATCAACTGCGTGCGGGCAGATGCCTTCCAGGACCTGCAGAACCTCTCGTTGCTCTCGCTCTATGACAACAAGATCCAGAGCCTGGCCAAGGGCACCTTCACCTCCCTGCGGGCCATCCAGACCCTGTGAGTGCCCACGCTAGCTCCAATGCTCGGGTGGACACCTGGGGCGGGAGGGAAGTGTCTCAGTGGGTAGCTGGGGCTGGAACTGGTGGTCACCTGCTGTCCCGGTGCAGGCACCTGGCCCAGAACCCCTTCGTCTGTGACTGCAACCTGAAGTGGCTGGCAGACTTCCTCCGCGCCAACCCCATCGAGACCAGCGGCGCCCGCTGTGCCAGCCCCCGGCGCCTGGCCAACAAGCGCATCGGCCAGATCAAGAGCAAGAAATTTCGCTGCTCAGGTGAGAGCCGTCCCTGTCCCCATCATGGGCGCACTGCGGCGTGGCTGTCCTCAGCCCCTGCCCCAGCCTGGTGTCTCTGTGCTCAGGGTGCTGATGTGCTTTTATTTTTTTTTTCCTGCAGCCAAAGAGCAGTATTTCATCCCAGGTAAGAGGAGGAGCCACATGCGTGTGTGCTTGGGTGTGTGCATGGTGCCCTTTCGGCCAGGCTGCCTGCAGGGGTGGTTGTGCCAGACCCCCACGGTCTGGGCCAGCAGGACCACACTGCATTTCCCATCATTTCTGGTTGCTGAGTTCCCAGGTGCCGCAGTAAGAGAAGTGCTGGGTACCAGGACGTGTTGCGGCATCTCCCATCATGCTGTTACCTGGATGGGCACAGAGGTGTCACCGGGGTCTGGCTCTGGTTGCAGGAGGCGGGAGGGTGGTGGGTAGCACAGCACCCCATGTACCCAGGACAAATATCCCCGTGGAGAAGCTGCTTTGGGCGTGGAGAGGAGTAGTACCTGCACGGCAGCTGGGATGAGGGGAGCTGGGGAAGAGACGGAGCTTGGCTGGGGGTGTGGGAGGATCAGAGGAGGGGAGGGCAGGCACAGCCCCCGTGCCTCTGCCCATGGGAGCCCACACTGCCCTCGCTGGCACACAGGGACGGAGGATTACCAGCTGAACAGTGAGTGCAACAGCGATGTGATCTGCCCTCCGAAGTGCCGCTGCGAATCCAGTGTGGTTGAGTGCTCCAACCTGAAGCTCACCAAGATCCCGGAGCGCATCCCGCAGTCCACGGCTGAGCTGTAAGAGCCTCCTCCCTCCCACCCTGCTTTTCCTCCTGCAGCTGGACCATCACTGGCCCTGGAGTTTGGCTCAGGGTTTGGCCTGTGCCAGACCCTTCGCAGACATCTCCTGAGCTTTTTTCCCTGCTGCCCACCCCAGGCGCCTGAACAACAATGAAATCTCCGTCCTGGAGGCCACTGGCATCTTCAAGAAACTGCCACATCTGAAGAAAATGTGAGTATTGGGCAGGCACAGCCCTGTCAGGAGTGCCAAGAGGCTGAGAAAGCACATGGGGGTCTTGGTGCCAGGGAACCATGGGGCGTGAAATGGGGGACACATGCTGACCTGAAGGTCCCCTGGGGGACTAGGCATCATGGGGTGTTTGGTGGGACCTAGAGGAGGCAGGGTTCAGGATGAGGTTTGGGCAGAGCCCACATCCCAGCCTGCTTTCCTCTCTCCATAGCAACCTCAGCAACAACAAGGTGTCGGAGATCGAGGATGGGGTGTTCGAGGGGGCTTCCTCCGTCAGCGAGCTGCACCTCACTGTCAACCAGCTGGAGTCTGTGCGGAGCGGCATGTTCAGGGGCCTGGATGGGCTAAGGACCCTGTGAGTCCCCCCTCTGCTGTGGGCACAGGGACGAGGACATCCCTGCTGCTTGCTACCCTGCCCTGCCCATGATCCTGGGCTGGTGCTGTCTGCATCACGTGCGGGGCCAGCTCAGGAGTGCTTTACCCATCTGCTGGCTGTATCCAGAGCTGGGGCAGGCGGGCGGGCAGGTTTTTGGCTGCTCAGGGACTGGCTCAGCCTCATCCTGCTGCCCAGCAGTGAGGTGGCACAGTCCGGGCACTGCCAAGGTGGGTTTCCCCCATGGCACCTGACCGGGTCATTAGGTCCCCTCGTCCCCTTCCCTCCGCAGGATGCTGAGGAACAACCGCATCAGCTGCATCCACAACGACAGCTTCACGGGGCTGCGCAACGTCCGCCTGCTCTCCCTGTACGACAACCAGATCAGCACCATCGCGCCGGGGGCCTTCGACACGCTACAGTCCCTCTCCACGCTGTACGTCTCGGGCCCCGGGGGACGATGCTCCCAGGCTGTCTTCATCACATCGGGAGGGCTGTAGGGGGTCTGCTTGCCCAGCGGCTGCTCAGGTGATGCCCTCATGCTCCCTCCCGTGTGCAGGAACCTGCTCGCCAACCCCTTCAACTGCAACTGCCAGCTGGCCTGGCTGGGGGACTGGCTGCGCAAGAGGAAGATCGTGACGGGGAACCCACGATGCCAAAACCCCGACTTCCTCCGGCAGATCCCGCTCCAGGACGTGGCTTTCCCCGACTTCAGGTGTGAGGAAGGTAACTCACGGGCCCTGCGGCGCTGGGGTAAGGGGGGACTGGGCTTCTCCTCTCAGGCTGGCACTGAGCTCCGTGTCCCAGCACCATCCCTGCTCCCGGGATGTTCAGCAGTGCCCCACGGCAAGCCACTAGCTCAGGGGTCCCTCAGCCCGTTAATGCCCTCCCCTAACGATGCAGGAATTTCATTCCCTGGTGCCCAGCCCTTAGGGCTGTACTGAGAACACCCGTGAGCTGCTCTGGAGCTGGGAGAGGAGTTTGTACCGACTGCACTGCATGGCCCTTGTATGTGGGCAGGTCCATGCCAGCAAACGCTGTGCCAAGAGCAGATGTGTAGGCAAAGCCCACCAGGATTCATCCTGCTCCTTCCCTCCTTCCCTTCCCAGCCCCGCACATGTGCCAGAGCTGGGCAGATGGAGCAGGCGGGGAGCACACGTGTTGAGAGAAAAGCCTTTTTTTTTAAAAAAAAATTTAATTTAGAACAGCTTTTGAGCCCTCTGGAAAATATTTACAAACAAATCATCATTTCTTCTGCTTTCCCTCCTCCACCACGTCAAAGACTGAAGGGTTGCATCCTGCGCCTTTCCTAACGGTGCGAGATAACATACAGTCATCCCAGGGACACCTCTCCCACAGGAGCCCAGTGCTGAGGTGGGGAAGAGGGAGCGCTGCTGGCTCCTCCGGTGCTCGGTGCAGGCACTGCTCCCACTATGCAGGGGCATCTGGGAGATGGGTGAAGGAGGTTATTTCATGAGGATTTGCAGGGCTGAGCGCCTTCTTCCACATCCTCATCTTTGCTGTCCCTGGGGCTGCATTTTTACTTGAAAATAGTGAAAATCAGAGCAGCCTTGAGCTGGCTGGTTGCATCCATCCTGGTGGGGCAAGTGGTTTCTGGGCACAGAAGTTCCTGCACTGCTGGCTCTCAGGTGGGCTGAGGCTGTTGCCTGCAGCACCCTGCTTTGGGGGCGAGGGGAGATGGTTGGCATGGGAGGGGAGCAGTCCTAGGCAGGCACAAGGCATCGAGTCCAGCCTCATGCGATGCCCGAGGGCTGGGCCCTGGTGACTTTGTGGCTCTCTGTGCCTGGTGCAGGTCAGGAGGAGACCAGCTGCATCCCCCGCCCCCAGTGCCCGCAGGAGTGCACTTGCCTCGACACCGTTGTCCGCTGCAGCAACAAGCACCTCAAGGCGCTGCCCAGGGGGATCCCCAAGAACGTCACGGAGCTGTGAGTGGGGAGCAAGTGCCCAGGCTCTCCCCTGCGACTGCCAGCGACTTTGCAGCTCTGGGTGGGGGAGTCTCTGCTGCGGGGCTGCAGATGTTGGGGCAGAGGTGCTCCCTCGCACAGCCCCATCCCAGCCCAGTAGTGGGAGCAGGAACCCCACCCAGCCAAAGGACCCTGTCAAGCCCTGAGCCCAGCAAGGAGCTCAGCAAGAGCCTCTCTGCTGACTGAGGGCTACCAAGGGTGTTGTGCAAGGGGGGTTGTCACACTTGGGTCCCTGCTCTTTGGCCCTTGGGAGGGGGCAGCATAGGACAGCCACCCCCTGCAGCTGTGGTCCCCAGGCAGCTGTGTAGCCCAGAGCTCTGTGGTCCCCAGCAGCCTGTCATCAGTGACAGGGCCAGGGTCACCCTGTCTCTGCCAGCTCCCCAGCCCCTCTCTGCTGTCACCTCTCACCATGGCTGCAGGGATGCTCTTGGCAGCCCCGACTCCGAGGACATGGGCAGCTTTGCCTGGGGTCAGCCACTCATCACCGTGGGTGTCAGGGAGATACCCAAGCAGCCACGCCAGGTCTGGATGTGCAGGCGCCGTGATGCCCATCGCTGCGAAGGGGGCTCTGCACCCGTCTGGGATGGGGGATGGCAGCAAGCCTGTGCGCAGGGGGTGTAGGCGCTGGTTGTGCACATGCATATGTATACCACCCCCTCACACCCCTGCGCTGTCTCGCACACCCCTCCTTTCTCTGCATCCTCTGCGCTCTCTCACACATGCCTTGGGAACAGTTACAGCCGCCCACGCTCACATCGGATGTGTAAATGCAGTAAATGGCTGGCTGCGCTTACACACGCAGGCTGCTGGGAGACTGCCCCCGGGGACCCGCACGCCCAGGCTGTGCTAATGCGCTCGCACGCCAGCTCCCCTGCCAGCCCAGGGGTCCCCCGAGAGCCCTGCGGGCCCTGGCTGCTGGGAGGGAGGTGATGCTGGAGGTGCTTCTCGCAGCCCAAAGTCCATAGGGGTGTCTGTGCAGGAGAAGCGGGAGGGCAGAGAGAGGGACCTCCTGCTTCTCACCACTCCAAGGTGCTTTTGTTCTCCCTTGCAGCTACCTGGATGGAAACCAGTTCACTCAGGTCCCAGGGCAGCTCTCCACCTTCAAGTACCTGCAGCTTGTGTAAGTAGCCAGAAACAGGAGCCCGGGCAGCCAGTTCCACTGCTGGGACCTGTGAGCAAGGGCAGGGGCTGTCCCCGTGGTGCGTGATCCTGAGGAGGGGCCTGGTGGCGTGCAGGGACCCCCGACATCCCTCTGTGTCCCCTCTCTGCACCAGGACACAGCTGGCTGGCAGCTCAGCCGCTGGGTGCTCACAGCCTCTGCTGGCGCTGGGCACGGGGCAGAGGGGGGACAGTGTCCTTGCTGCCATCACCCTGTGTGACAGCCCTGCTGCTCCCTTGGAGGCTGTGCCGTGCTGCTGTTTGCACCCCGATGCAGCTGAGAAGACAGGGGGGCAATGAGGGGGGACAGAGTGCAGCTCGCTCCAAGCCCTGGGGTTTCTATTTTCCAGCGATCTGAGCAACAACAGGATCAGCTCCCTGAGCAACTCCTCCTTCACCAACATGAGCCAGCTCACCACCCTGTAAGTGCGGTCCCTGCGGCGTGCCCCACCAGGCTGCAGCCCAGCTGAGCTGCAGGGGGGCTGTTCCTAGGGGACCTCAAAGATTGGGGGGTGCTGGGGGCAGCAGGGTCTCCCCCCTCCCTCCAGGCGAAGCTGTGGTTTGAGCTGGAGCTCGGGCAGGGAGAGCATGCAGCCATCCCTCCCCCTTCCCTTCCACAGGATCCTCAGCTACAACTCCCTGCAGTGCATCCCTCCGCTGGCCTTCGAGGGCCTCCGCTCCCTCCGGCTGCTGTAAGTACCTGCCCGTAGCCCTGCCCATAGCCCCGCTCGGTCCCTTCTCTGCTGTTGCCTGTGTCCCCGTGTCCCCTGTGCCTGCTTGGAGCTGGGTGCAGGCAGGTGAGCAGGGTACAGGCTGCAGGAGGAGCAAGGGGAGATGCATCAGTCTCTTGGAGCAGACGGTGCCTTTGCAACAGTGACAGCGTGGTGGGGTCCAGCTCTGCCACCCATGCCTGGACCTGTGGGGCGGGGGCAGCCCAGCTGGTCACAGTCCTTGCTGCCCACCCTGGAGCCGCGGGCCCTGCAGGACCCTCTGTTCTCTTGCAGGTCCCTCCACGGCAATGACATCTCCAGCCTCCCCGAGGGCATCTTTGCAGATGTTACCTCCCTGTCCCACTTGTGAGTATCTCCCACTCTGCAGGGTGTGGGGCTGGACGTAGGCTCAGGAGACCTTTAAAAACCACGGGGCTGAGCCCAGCTTCTCTGGGGGCTGGGCTGCCTCCTGTCCTCTTCTCTGAGCTGGTACTTGGGGCAGTGCTGTGCCGTGGCTGCCATCCCCGTCCTCAGCCCCCAGGCCTAGGTGTGCAGCTGAGCCTCCCAGTGCCCGTGGGATGGCCCTGTGGTCCTTGCTGGAGGTGGTGTGGGGGTCCCCCCCACACTGCCAGGTCCCCAGAGTCCCCTAACATGCAGATCAGGCTATGCAAGGTGCTGGCACAGCTGTGGGGTCGGCAGGGACTGCTCTCACCCATACCAGTATGTTGCCAGGGTGCTTCCCTGCAGCAGCCCCCCCAAATCTGTCATCAAGTATCGTCCTGCTGGTGCTGGTGTTTCAGCCCCTCTTTTAAGGAGCCTGTACGCCAGGAGCACAGTCCTGTACCCACTGCCTGGGGCAGGGGTTCACCTTTGCTCACAGTGACTTTTTGGTCCCATCCCTGTCCCTGCTAAGCTGTCCCCACCCACCTGCTGGTGGCTGGTCCTGCTCCTGGCATCCTGGGGAGGGGGTTGCCTGTTCCTCCAGCCTGCGAAGAGCATCTTGATTTCCAATCCTGGCCTCCCTGTGTGTTTTGGGAGCAGCACTGCTCGGTCTGGGCTTCCCTAGCTCTTCACTGATTTCCCTTGCTGAAGCGCGGTGCTGCCTTTGCCGCTGCCAGCAGGCGCTGCTGTTTGTGTCACCAGCCGGCGCTGTCGGTGCTGTAGGACCAGGTTTGGCAGCCCCAGCGGATCTGCTGTCCCTACCGCCTGCCTTCTCGGCTGCCGTCTCCTTCCTTTGTCACAGGTCTCCGACCCCCCATCGCCACTGACCTTTGCAGTGAAGGAGGATGCAAAGAGGCACCTAAACCCTCAGACTCCCACGTCGCCCGCTGCTCTCTGCCCTGCTCTGCTGCAGAGCAGAGCAACCCTCCCTCCTCCTCTCTCAGACCGATTCCCTGCTCTCCCCTGATGCTGGCCCCATGAGCTTTGGCCATGACCCACTGCTTGTCCCCAGCAGCCCGCTCCCGTGTCTCTGCCCTGCAGACTTGTGCGGCAGAGCCCAGGCTGGCCCCATAGCTCCCGTGCAGTGGTCCTGTTGTTTCTGCACAGCATGAAGGTGCTTTTCCCAGTTTGCACTGGGTCCAGGCAGCTTTGCCCAAGTGCTGGAGAGTGACTCCCAAGGATTTCCATATGGGCAGCAGAGAGCCCCAGCACGGAGCCACAGGGCACTGTGTGGGCTGTGGGTCTGGCAGCAGGGTGGTCTAACTGGGCAGCAATGTGGGGCTGTGTGCCCCAGTCCTCCCGCTGCGGGCAGCACCTCTGATGGGTCCAGAAATGGAGGAGCACTGGGTCCCCCCATCATGTGGCAACCCAGCCAAGTGTCCAGTCCCAAGGTCTCTGAGCCCGGTTCCCTCTGCAGGGCAGTGGGTGCAGTTTTTGCCTTTCCTCCCCCTGCAGAGCCATCGGGGCTAACCCCCTGTACTGCAGCTGCAACCTGCGCTGGCTCTCCAGCTGGGTCAAGACGGGGTACAAGGAGCCAGGCATTGCCCGCTGCGCTGGGCCCCCCGACATGGAAGGCAAGCTGCTGCTCACCACCCCTGCCAAGAAGTTCGAGTGCCAAGGTGAGAGGTGTCCGCGCTGTCCGTCCGTCCATCCGTGCCCTCCTCAGGCAGGGCAGCAGGTGTGATGGGGAGCCAGGCTGCCTCCTGCCCTCGCCTGGCAGTGATGCTCCATGAGTCTGGGGGACTCCAGCATTTCATCCATTGAGCTGCCTTGTGGAGTAGAGGGACGGGGATGCGTCTGTCTTCCTACCTGCTGGTGGCACGTCCCTGATGACCCAGCAAGCACATGACTGTCCCATTGCCTGCTGCACAGCCCTTTGATGGGGCAGGCTCTGCTCCCAGCTGTGGCTGGGGCTCTGCCCACCAGGTCGGTGCCCAAAAACGGATGCCTCCCCGTCACTCCCCACACTAACGTTCATCTCCACACCTCCTGTCCCACAGGCCCACCCGCCCTGAGCGTTCAGGCCAAGTGCAACCCCTGCCTCTCCAGCCCCTGCCAGAACCAGGGCACCTGCCACAATGACCCCCTCGGCTCCTACCGCTGTGCCTGCCCCAGTGGCTACAAGGTACCCTGGTCCCGGGGGTCCCCAGCACAGGGGGACCCATCCCTGCACAGGAGAAGTGGGCAGCGTGGGCCCCCTGGGGCTCACTGCCTGCAGGACTGTTCCCCCCTCCCTGCACACCGTAGTGCCCTGCCGAGTGGGACAGGGCAGGGGGAGAGGGAGACGGTGTTATGGCACCCTCCTTGCTCCCACCTCTCCCTCTTTCTGCAGGGAAGGGACTGCGAGGTGACACTCAGTGGCTGCTCCTCCAACCCCTGCGCCAACGGGGGGACCTGCCAGCCTCAGATGGGGGAAGGAGCTGGTTTCAGGTGAGTGCTGGATGGGAACCTGTGAAAGACCAGTGTTTGGGCAGCAGCACAGAGCCCCGGCATCCTACAGAGATAAAGTCTGGTGCTTCCTTTCCCTCCTGCATGCTCCCTGGGTCATGTAGCTGGGATATTGCGTTCACCCAGCAGCTCCAGCCTGTGCTGCCTGCTCTTTGCAGCCCTCTCTGCACCTCCTGCCAGCACCACATCAGCAGGGCTGAGTGCTGGCTCTGCTTCCCTGTGCCCCCAAGCCCTGCAGGCTCCTGGGCTCAGGGTAAAGGGGAGAGGGACTCCTGCTGCCACAGGAGGTATGGGGAGTCAGAGGGCAGTGGGATTTGGGGCTGGGATCGAGCTGCTGTGGCAGGGCTGACGGTGGAATGGGGCAGGATGCGGCCCTGGGGTCGCTGCCACTCACTGCGGGGCTGCCGTGGCCCCACATGACCCTCGCTACCCCGAACGCTTCAGCCCTTTCTGGGAACTGGGGCCCAATTAGTGGCCAAAAATAGACGGCAGGCTGGGGGCTGCCTCTCGGCTGCGTGGCCTCTCAGCCTGTTGTCGTGGCAACTCAGCATCCTCGATGCTTGCTCCTGTGGGGCTGTGCACTTGACACCCTCCCCTGCGTTCGGCAGAGGGACACTGAACCCTGCTCCCCAGAGCCTCCTGTCACACATGTGTGCTCTTCACCAAGATCTTGTGCTGGCGTTTTTGGGGGAACAACCCCAAAACACTCCCTTTCTCACCCCCTGACCTTGCCCCATGCCCCGCGGCAGGTGCCTGTGCCCGATGGGCTTCGAGGGTCCAAGCTGCCGCGCTGCCAGCGACCCCTGCAAGGAGCACAGCTGCCAGAATGGGGGCTCCTGCGTGCCTGGTGCCACCAACTACACCTGCCTGTGCCCTGCCCGCTACACAGGTACCCAGCCCAGCAGCTAGTCGTCCCCAAATCCTCATGAGCCTGGCAGGGGGATGTGCCCAGAGCTTCTCCTGAGTTTGGGTACACCCAACTGAGCCCCCATACCCTGGGATGCTCTCGGTGCCTGGCTTGGGCAAGAGCTCTCTCCGTCGGAGCAGAGCCTTGTGCCCATGGTGGTGCGAGCTGCAGGCTCTGCAGCTCCCTGCCTTGAGCTGAGCCCCCCATGGGCTCCCCCTGCCCTGCGGGGACCAGGGCTGCCCCTCTCATCCCAGAGCTGCTGGGCACACCCCGGCACCCCCTCTTCTGCCCTGCAGGGGATTTCTGTGAGCAGCCACCAGATTTCTGCTCGGCCGAGCTCAGCCCATGCCAGCACGGCTCCACCTGCATCACCACCAGCCAGGGGCCCAGGTGAGCCCCCCCGCCCTCCCCAAATCACTTTCTTCTGGCTGTCTGGTGGGGGAGATTTGCTTTTGGGGGGCTGCATCTCGTGGGTTTGAGGGCTGACAAGGGCACGGGGAGGGAGATGCCAGGAGGAGCAGGCGCCCACCGGCACAGCAGGGAAGGAAGGGGCGGCCATGAGCCCCCCGCCTGCCCCAGGTGCGAATGCGCGCCCGGCTACGTGGGGAGCAACTGCAGCGAGGACTTCAACGACTGCCAGGACCACCGATGCCAGAACAACGCCCGCTGCCTGGACGAGGTGAACGGCTACTCTTGCCTCTGCACTGAGGGCTACAGGTACGGCTGGGAAGACAGGGACACCGGGGATAGTGGGGACAGTTAAGTGTCACTGTGCAGGAGGGACCAGTCCTTGCTACCACATCCATCCATCCATCCATCCATCCATCCATCCATCCATCCATCCCCCACAGTGTAAGAAGAATGAGTTGGGCTGGGGGTGTGCGTCTCCAGGGATAGAGTCTAGGGGGAGCCAGTATCCCTGGGGAGGGACCCCAGGGCAGGGCTCAGCAGCCAGGCATCCCTCTCATGCTGCTGGCTGGAGAGCCTCCCTGAGGACCCCAAAACAGGGGGGTACTGTCAGAGCCCCATGGGGTGGTGGGCAGTGGGTAGGGTGCTTTCCCAGCCCCATGCCCAACAGCACCCTTGGCCCTGCAGTGGACAGCTCTGTGAGATGCCACCCCGCACTGCCGGCCAGCCTGGCCTCTGTGAGCGAGCTGAGTGCCAGAATGGGGCCCTGTGCGTGGAGCGGGGTGCCCATGCTCTCTGCCAGTGCCTGCCTGGCTTTGGTGGCCCCAAGTGTGAGAAGCTGCTGAGCGTCAACTTTGTGGACCGTGACACGTACCTGCAGTTCACAGACCTGCAGGACTGGCCCCGGGCTAATATCACCCTGCAGGTGAGGGCTGGTGGGGGTGTGGGGGCATCAGGGGGGTGGCATTGGGGGTGCTGCCCTAGGGATGTGGACTCTCGCCTCTCCCCCTGCCAGGTCTCCACAGCTGAAGGCAATGGTATCCTGCTGTACAACGGCGACAGCGACCACATGGCTGTGGAGCTGTACCAGGGCCACGTCAGGGTCAGCTACGACCCTGGCACCCACCCCAGCTCGGCCATCTACAGGTACCTACCACCCCTTCCCTGCTCGCTGGGGACCGCCACACCCATTGCATATGTTTAGGCGGTCCTCGGTGACCCAGCCATCCCCGCCAGCGCGGAGACCATCAACGACGGGCAGTTCCACACCGTGGAGCTGGTGACCTTTGACCAAATGGTGAACCTCTCCATTGACGGCGGCAGCCCCATGACCATGGACAACTCGGGCAAGCACTACACACTGAACAGCGAGGCCCCCCTCTATGTGGGAGGTAGGACAGGGGCCAGGAGGGCAATGGGGTGCATCCGGGTACACTGACAGCCCTGTTCTCCCCAGGGATGCCTGTGGATGTCAACTCGGCTGCCTTCCGCCTCTGGCAGCTCCTCAATGGCACCAGCTTCCATGGGTGCATCCGCAACCTCTACATCAACAATGAGCTGCAGGACTTCACCAAGACGCGGATGACGCCGGGGGTGGTGCCAGGCTGCGAGCCCTGCCGCAAGCTCTACTGCCTGCACGGCATCTGCCAGCCCGCCGGTGCCCAGGGCCCCATCTGCCACTGCGAGCCCGGCTGGGACGGGCCCCACTGCGACCAGCCCCGCGGCGGGCCCTGCCAGGGGCACAAGTGAGTGCCTCCGCCCCACTGGCTGCCCCGCAGCCAAGGTTCTGCTCCATTGGCTGGCCCACAGTGACCCTTTTTCCTACTGGCTGTCCTGCAGCCATAGTTCTGCCCCATTGGCTGCCCCACATTGACCCGTCTGCCCCACTAGCTGCCCCGCAACAGTGGTCCTGACCCATTGGTTGCCCCACAGTGACCCACCTGCCCCATTGGGTCTTTGGCTGCTCCACTTCACTGGCTCATCGGCTGCCCCTTCCTCATTGGCTGCCTCACCACAACTGCTCCACTCTATTGGCTCATTGGCTGCTCCTTCCTGATTGGCTGCTCCCCCCTGGCTACCCCTCTCGTCTTTGCCCTCTCCATTGGCTGTCCCTCCTCACAGCCTGCCCTGCCCACTGCTCCCATTGGCTGTGTGACACCCTCTCCTGGCACTGGGCCATGCCATCGTGGTGCCATGCCGTGACAGTACTGTGCCGTGGCAATGCCGCGCTGTGGCGGTGGTGCCGTGCTGTGCCACTAAGCACTGAGTTGTGCCAGGGCTGTACTGTGCTGGTGGTGCTGTGCCAGAGCCGTGCCAGTGCCGTGGCAGTGCTGTGCCACGATGGCTGTGCCATACCAGTGCTGTGCCGTGGCAGTGCCATGCTGGTCCCAGTGCAATACTGTGCTAGTGCTGGTGCCATGCCATGCTCGGTGCCAGAGGGCTGTGCATGCTGATACCATGCCGTACCGGCGGGTGCCTGACGGTACCGGGTGCCCGCAGGTGCGTGCATGGGCTGTGCCTGCCCCTCGACGCCCTCTCCTACAGCTGCCAGTGCCGCGAGGGCTACCAGGGTGCCCTCTGCAACCAGCCCACGGAGCCACCCGACCCCTGCCACCACCGGCCCTGCGTCCACGGCCACTGCCGCCTCACCCCAGGTGGCCAGCCCACCTGCGAATGCCACGGCGGCTACACCGGAGCCCTCTGTGACCAAGGTAGGTGCCAGGGAGCTGGGTGGATGCCCCAGGGTGCAGCCACACGCCGAGACGCCAGGCTGAGCATTGCTGTTCCACAGAGCCGGAGTGCCATGGGGAGCCGGTGCGGGACTACCACCAGGTGCAGCGGGGCTATGCCATCTGCCAGACGACGCGGCCGGTGGCCTGGGTGGAGTGCCGGGGGACCTGCGGCGGCCCCGGTGCCGGCTGCTGCACTGGGCTGCGGCTGCGGCGCAGGAAATACGCCTTCGAGTGCAGCAATGGCGCGACCTTCGTGGAGGAGGTGGAGAAGCCCAGCAAGTGCGGCTGCAGCCAGTGCCTGTGAGCGGCCACCGGCCCCGGACAGCCGGGGGGCCTGCGGGGAGCCCCCCCCCCCGCCCCCAAAGCCAAGGACCTCGCTTTGCCCTGTGGCCACGGTGCTGCTGTCTGGGTGTTCCCGAACCGCAGCTGCATCTGAGGAGCCCGGCGGAGGGTAGAGCTGTTGCATCTAGAGGGTTGGGGGGAAGAAAGAAAAGAAAAGAAAACAAAAGAAAAAAGAAAAGAAAAAAAAATCCCACAAACAAAAGCAAATGTGTAGATAGAGAATTTTTTAAGAACTGCAGCTACACAGATGTGTGGATACAGGGTGGGTGGTCTGTCCAGCTGCCCCCTGTCCACTCCCTGTGGCGTTCTGCCTTTCCCTTGACACAGCCCTGCAGCCATGGAGGGCAGCGCCTGTGTCCCCCTGCATGTCCCCTCCGTGGCAGCCCTGTCCCTTGCATCCAGCCTGGCGAGCCAGGGGTTTTTCCAACACCTGGGGCTGAAGCAGAAGGGGCCTGACATGGCAGAGCCTCGTGGGCCGTGGCTGGCAGAGGGCTGCATGGCGCAGTTGGCATCCCATGGTCATGGTGAGCCCCGAGCCTGGCTCCCCATCCTCTCCTCCAGCAGCCCTGGCCTCCCTGCTGAGGACCTGCCATGGCCCCTATGGCAGCTGCAGCGAGGAGCTCCTCAGTGCAGTGGCTGGGGTGCTGGAGCCCAAAGCACCCCAAATAATGTCACCAGCTCCATGGCTGCAGCCTGGTCTGCTGGTGGCACCCACCAGCTGTGCTTGCTGGCTGGGCTCTGGGGTGCACAGGGTATGGCTCCAGCCTGTTGCGGTGGTCAGGGCCACGCTGGGTGGAGCAGGACCAGGGTGGTCCCAGGGGTGCTGATCAGGGGCACAGGCAGTGGGGCACAGACATCTGGGGGGGCCCCAGCACCAGTCCTGCCCTATGCTGCGGAGTCCAGCGCTGTGCTGTTAACGCAGAGGGGGCCCCGGGTGCTGCCAGGACAGCCAGGCAGCTCTGCTCGGAGGTGGGAGCTGCACGGGGTGGCCCAGGAGCCCCTTTCCTTCAGGCTCAGCCCTGGCGGGGGGGCTCTGCAGCTGAGCAGAGGTGCCCCGTGTCCCACTGGCCCAGCGAGCGGGGGCAGGAGGCTGCTGGGACAGCTGGGGGTGTGGGTTTGCTGTGCCCATATGTGGGTTTGCTTGAGCCTTATGGGTGCTGGGGCCAGTTGAAGAGGCTGAAGATGCCCAGGGCTGCAAGCCTGGAGCCTACACTGCTGCCAGGGCAGGTCCCACCAGCTCCTGGACTCAGGTGCCAGTGCCCAGGCAGCACCTCTCCAAAGCCCGCCGTGCCAGGGGATGTGCTGGGCTGGCGTGGGAGCAGGGTCAGTGTAGCTGCCGGTGCAGCACGGGGAGCCTGTGCTGGGGTACTGCACGCACCCAACCTCCGC
Organism: Leptosomus discolor; assembly: GCF_034619465.1. NCBI lineage: Eukaryota > Metazoa > Chordata > Aves > Leptosomiformes > Leptosomidae > Leptosomus > Leptosomus discolor. The sequence continues at coordinate 16,190,468 of NC_141396.1, read as the reverse complement.
AGCAGCATCGCTTCTATGCCCATGGGGGCTGAGGATGGCGGGGGTCCAACCTGGGACACTGCACGCAGCTGGACAGTGTGTCACCACGTCACTCGGGTGGACAAACTCATCCCAGGGCTACAGCCCTGGCTCTCTCCTTTGCACCGCACCAGTGCATCAGCTTCAGGTCCACACCACCGGCTGTGGACAGGCTCCAGGCATCTCCACTGGGTGCATCTGGCCCTGCGGGTGCCATCACCATCGCTGCTCACCACCGGCATCCAGGATGTTCCCACCACCATGGGGATGTGTTTCTGCCACAAATACCCTTTCCACAGGAGCCACCTCTGCCGCACAGAGGAGCCGGGATGCGTCTCATTTTGCCCATGGCCCGGACGGGGCTTGGTTGTGTTGTGTTTCTGTTATTGCTGTAAGCTAACCGCTAAAGTATCTCTTTATACAGAATACTTACAGATTCTAATATATATTTGTATTTCATTTTGTTATAGTATTTTTATATGTTCGGGGTCAACAAATGATGTTTTCTTTTTGTTTACAGATGCTACTGGGCAGGAAAATGACGGTGGTTTTGTTTGGCCCGTGGGGTTTGTGTGTGTCACTGTTGAAGACGCTGGTTTGTACTAGGCTGGCGAGGGAGGCGCTGAGCATCCTTCCGCTGGCAGAGGCTGTATTGTTTTAGGAGATGTTTGGTATTGTCTATGTTGTCTTCCACGTGAACATGACATTTATTCATTCAGAGGCTTGGCCTCTTCTTTCCTGGAGGGGAGAAGGGGGCAGCTGGCGCTCAGGAGCTGCTGGGCATACAAGGAGGTGGCACAGGCTGGGGAGATGGTTGGTCCTGCCATGGGTGATGATTTGCTACTCCTGGGGCAGCCCTGGCCACCTCTTTTGGCCAGCACATCGCCCACGTGGCACTGGGACATGCAGCCCCGGGCTGAGAGCTGAGGCTTATCCATACAATGCCTTGCAAAAGGAGCTGTCACTGCCTGGGCCGTGCGTAGGGCAGCATGAGAAGCTGAAGGGCCCGGTGCCTGCTGTGGGGATGGAGCAGGGCAAACTGGGCACCTGTAACTCTTTGAGGAAGGGGAGAGGGGGCCTGGGCAGCAGTGCTCAGGAGCACCAAGGGGTTGCACTGTTTGTGCCACAAACACAAACCTGCACCCAGAGAGTGCCAGCCTGCTGCTCCCTCTTGTGCACTCACTCACCTTCACCGATCCCCAGTTATCACACCAAACAAACGCTGATATCAAAGAAATGTTTAATAAGCTGCAATAAAATACGGACCTTTAGAAAGCTCATAGGGTGAATATCAACAGTGGAGGAAGAAAAGAAAACAAGGTGGTGGGAATCCTTGAGGAGTTCAGATCTGAGTCAGGGACCTTTTACCTGGAACAAGAACACAACTTCTTCCATAGGCTAGGATGAAATAAAAGACAGGAGCACAGAGTTCACAAAATGTCAACATTTAGAGAGTCGATACATATTCAAAGTTCAAATGACCCAGCTCTTATAGCTATACATATTGATTTAAAGCAACTTAATATAATTTTCTTTTCTTTTTTTTTTTTTTTTTATATACACTTTCAAAGGTTTGTCAGGTGAGGTATGTAAACATTATCTAATGGAAACCCCTCTCCACATTTCCAACCGAGAATTCACAGCAGACAGTTCATTTTCCCAACTCACGACGCAGTACTTCCCGCTCCCCAGAGCAACTGGGAATGCCGCCCCGAGCCACGACTCTCCCGGGCACAGTCACCGGCTCCCATTCCCCACCGCTGGTCTGTACAGTTCACATTGCTCAGGCTCAAACATACAGTACCGGACAGGAGGACTTTTCAGCTCAGTGTCTAAAATTCATATAGAAAAAAAACAGAGAAACAAAACTCTCCCAGGGAAGCAGACACAGATGAACGAAAAAATTTGCCATCAGGGTGGAGATAATATTTAAACGTTGAGCATCTTATAAAAGAAAAAATTACTGGGTTGTTGTTGCCTTTTTTCCCTTTTTTTTTTTTCTTTTTTTTTTCTTTTTACACACCTGTTCCCAGGGCAAAGGAAGCATGGGGCTGGTGAAGGGTCCTGTGAGGCTGGGACCTGGCAGCACTCCCCGCTCCACCCTCCAAAGTCAGGGACACATCAGCATAAAAGCAGCAACGATCCTGCTGATGCTGCCCCAGCCAGGCTGGGCAGAGGGCACAACCAGCAAACACTTCCAGGCAAAAAAGGGCTTTAAAAAAAAAAAAAAGAAGAAAATTCCAACCCCACTTAGGAAAAAACCAACCAAATGACCTCAAACTCCCTAGAAGGAGAATTAAACCGGCAGAATAGTATACAAATAAGCAAACAACCTTCTGGAGCTGGCACTGGGATTGTAACGGCAACAGCCGTGCGCTCCTGTGGGTCACCCATACCTGCAGGAAGAGCAGGAGCCCCGAAGGCAGCTGCTCACTGCAGTAATTTGCTAGCGGGAGTTTGCTATCGACAACTATCTACCCTACCTCAGCTGTTTTGGGGGGGTTCCTTGGGGGTCACAGCAGCCCCCACCTCCTGCATCCCTGGGGACACCTCCTTGGACATCCCCAGGCCAAGAGACAACCCACCCAGGCCATGCTGGACCAAGCCCCCGCTGGGAACGGGGTTATTCCCACCCGGCCCTGAGCCCTGAGAGCCCCTGCCATCGAAGCAGACATTATTACTACAAATCTTATTGCTTGCAGTGCCCCCGCCCCAGGGAACGGCCATCCCGGCCGGCCACGGGAGCTCACTGCCTCCCCGAGGACCGTGGCCATCAACCAGGTCTGACATCATCAAAATGAGATGAAGAGAAAGAGTTAATGCTTCAACTTTGATGTGACATAAAAAACCCAAACCAAACACCAGCACCACCCCACCCCACCCCATACCATCCCGGTCCCCCCATGCAATAGCCAGCCCTTTGGTTGCGGCACGCTGGGCGATACAGCCCCACCAACCGACACACCAGTCAGAACGAGAACCTGTGGAAAGCCCATGAAATAAATATTTTAAAAAAACTATTTACAATATTAGATCTGTGAGCATGAAGTGAGAGAAAAATGCTTTTTCCTGCCCCAAAAAAGCTTAAAAAGTAGGTTAGCATCCTGCCGCCTAGCACAACACTATCTTACATGGAACCTACACATAATATATATTCACATTTCATTTTAAAATTAGGTACTCTTACAAACAGACTTAGAAAACATTGGCTAGCAACGCAGCCCGAGGGATCACCTGGCCTCCGGACCCATGCCACGAACGCCGGCCGGCTGCCCCCCAGCTCCTCCGGCTGCCCCCAAGCTGCCAACGTGCCCTGAATCGAAACTGCCAGCTGCCCCCCGCCCCCGCTGCCCTTCGGGGAGGGGGTGGAAGTGCTCGTGAAAGAAAGGGCTTGTCCGTGGGGAGGGGAAGAGGAAGGATGGGGACCGTGATTTCTGCTAAGCCTAGGGGTGAGCTTAATACAAACAAGAACTCCTGAGAACATCTTAGAACAGATGGATTCAATTCACAACCACCAAGCTAAAGGATGGGCCGAACGGACGCTACACGACACAAGGGGTGGGGGACACGCGCGATGTGGGGACACTGTAGCCTCCTCGTTTGCTCAAAAACCCTACCACTACAGGAAAAGCTGCAGCGGCATTCGCTGGCAGGGGGGAGCCTACCTCCGCCTCGCTCCCGGGCTGTCCGGGCGTACAGCCCAAGGATGCGGACCCGAGGATGCCTTGGCTGGGGCTCAGCCCTCTCGCCCCGGCATGACTGCTGGCGGAGGAAAGGCGAGAAACTGAGCCGGACGGCAGCACGCGCTTCCCTGCTGCCCCAGGCACTGCCCATGCCTATGGGAGGCTGGGAACTGTGGCTCTCCCAGTTGCCTTCAACTGGGAATGCAGCTGTCAGGCTGAAAGAACACGAGCTGCAGAGAGAAACTGTCTATCAGCAAGTCTCGAAAACAGGGCAGCGGTACATCCACGTCCTTCTGAGACGGCGTCTCTATTTCCCGGGAGGTTACTACGGGCTGGCAGAGCTTTCGTCAACACAGGCCTTTCCAGAGGCGCCGGGCGAGTGGCTGGGATGTGGGCTGGGCTGCAGCTTTGCTCATTGACAGGCTGGCAAAAAGCAGCTTGGGCAGCCCACCAGCCCTTTGGTCCAGCACCGCATGGCTCCCCCAGCATGGGAGGGATGGGGACATGGAGAGCAGTGGGGACAAGTTCATCCCGCTCTGTCAACTCGTGGAGGGTGATCGGCAACACAGCGGGAAGTTTGCCAAAAGGGTCAGTGCTGGCTAGCCAGCTCTTTGGAGAAGGTTTGCTGCAAATGTGTCTCACTCAACAGGCAGTCGAACACAGAAACACCACTGCACGCAGCAAACACAAGCAAAAAGGACCTTGTTAGTGATGAATTAGTGCTGAATATAAACACGCGCACACCTTGGATATACTGCACGCACCCTGTCAGCAGAGAAACCTGTTCCAGGCCTAGCATTGCTAGACAAGAACCTAACAGCTACAGATAGAAGGAGCCATCCTGGGCTCAAACTGCTCTTGCTGCAGCCCTCAACCCTCAACAGGTAACTTTTGACTCTGAGCTTGGCAAACTGAGCCCCTCCCAGAGGTTAGGCAAGATGGATGGTTCCTGACCGGTGAAGTGTGAAGACCCAGAGCTGCCGATGACAAGGTGAGAGAGGAAAAGGTTACCATGTGAATGAGAGAGTGGGGCTGGCAGCAAAGGGACAGTAAGGACATCTGCAGAGATGCAGAGCCAAGAAGATGCTGCTCCTGGTACACGGACTGGGGAGCTGGGATGAAGACTAGTTTCAAGACTAGGATGAGAAAGTGGCCAGCAAGGAAAGCCGAAGTAACTGAAAGAGGAGAGGTCTGTTTTGTGGGACACAGCATTTGTGCTGAAATCCAGAGCCGAAGAAGCAGAGCAGGGAGCTGTGGGGTGGCCCAGAGGAGGAGGAGCGCAATGAGGCTGCGGAGCTGAGGATGGCACTGTGGTAGTGCCAGTGGGCAGCTCTGCACTGTAGCAAGTGGAAACGCGCTCCAGGCCTGTGTGGAACGAGGCAGTAAGTCGTGTTGCTTATTTCCTTCCATTCATTACGATTGTCTGCAGCTCCCTGTGCATCCCTTGCACTGCATAGAAGCTGCATTTGTTGGAAACAGGCCGCTCTAAAGCAGGGGCCGTGCCTCAGCAGCACACCTCACCGCTGCCTCACTGCAGAACGAAGAGAAATGAGTAGTGCATGCCCCAAGTCATTAACAAAGAGCAACAGGTTATATGTATGGTATTACCTCTACTTATTTTTGTGTCTCTTGTGTGCTAGCTGAAACGTGGCTGCTCAGAGAGAGAATTGGGAAGTAAATTGGGAAGAGAGGAATGCAACACGAGGACTAGGAAAAAAAAAAGGAGAAAAAATGCAAACATCTGAGCACTGACAAAGAAAATGGAGCTACCCAGGCAATGCCACCCCACCAAGCAGTCACCTCACATGCAGACCCTTTAATTTGCTAGCAAATTGGAATTTAATTTTCTAGCAAATTACAGCATGTGTCCTTCCTGCCCCAAAATAAAGCACTCACAAAAGCAACTGTGAAGCACATTAAAAGCAGGTCTTGGAGCCTGCAAGACCTGGCAGCTACTACTGGTGTCAAGTGGAGCATGCACACAGGAGAGGCAGGGGGGCCAAAGACACCATCTCCTGGAGCAGTGACAGAAAGGAAAGCAGCCCGGCAAGGAGCTGGGGGTTTCCTCAGAGCAGAAAGCCTTAGTGCTTTTCTACCCGGCCTACCTCACCCCTGGGGCATCCTGCCCTCGGGGAACCCAAAGGATTGCACAAATCTCTCATTCAGAGAACTTGTACTAAAGCACCAATATTCCCGCCTCGAGGTGGGCTGGAGAGGTCATGCCCCAAGTGCTTGCTGCAATAACTCAGCCACAGGCGATGGCTTCACCCCACCCGTCCCTGGGCGAACAAGCCTGCTCTCCATAAAAACTACCTGCACGAGTTAAACACACCACCCAGCGCAGCAGTTGTGGGAGGAAACGTTCCTGCCAGCTTCTCACAAACAGCACAATGTAGAGAAGAATCACTCCAGTTTTCCTCAAAATTGTAATTTTTAAATAAGGGGGAGTTGTTGGAAGTAAAGGAGGAGGCAGAGAGCGGAGCAGCTCTGAGCAGGGTTTACATGCCCAGCTGGGGAGAGCCCTGCAGAGGCTGTAGTGACAGGGGCTGGTTCCAGGGACAGCAGAGCAGGGAGCCAGGGGGGGCCCTGCTGACAAGACCCCAGACCTTCTCACCCCCAGGAACAGCCCAGCTCAGCACCTCCTGCACATCCGCGGCTCCTTGTCCCTGCAGATGCCCAGGTGCTGCTCCGCCATCTGCCCACCTGAGCCAGGCACCCAGGAGGGACATGCAGCACACGCCTGGCCTGGGCCAGTCCCAGGCAGCAGTCTGGGGCAATTGTATTTAAAAACCCTCAGAATTATTTGCTTTCTCTTCATTTGCTTTCTGAAGACAAGAGTAACAATCTTGGTAATGTTTCAAACTGCAAGAGGGTAGATTCAGATTAGATGTTAAGAAGAAATTCTTCACTGTGAGGGAGGTGAGACACTGCGACAGGCTGCCCAGAGAAGCCGTGGCTGCCCCCTCCCTGGAGTGTTCAAGGCCAGGTTGGATGGGGCTTGGAGCAACCTGGTCTGGTGGAAGGTGTCCCTGCCCATGGCAGGGGGTTGGAACTAGATGGTCCTTAAGGTCCCTTCCAACCAAAAGCATTCTGTGATTCTATGATAATACACAGCCCAGCCCAGAACCCTCTTTTCAGCCCCATCGGGACAAAAAAACACACCCTCTGCCTTTCCTCATTAAAGGGTACAGAAATTCAGATTTACACCTACGAGGCACAGCCCAACTCCTGTTAAAAAAGTCAGTAGAGTTTCCGCACAGATTTTTTGAGTGTTACTTTTTGCGCAGGACTTTCTGGATCTAATGTGGCAAAGCCAGGGCTTGCTGAATGCCTCTGGCATCCCCCAGGGAGGGACAGAGCTGCTGGCTGAAGGTGATCAGAGCCTGGGACAAGCTGCAGGCACTTTCAGTCTCAGGCCACATTGCCTGCACACTGTCCAGCATGGCCAATGCCACCTCACTCCCTCCTGGAGCCCTGCGACTCCTATAGCATCTGCTGAGAGGGCTTCATCCACGGGGACCTGCCTTCAGCACAGGAAATCTCCATCCAACTAAGCTGAAACACAGCAGTATGACAGAAAACTACAGACTGAGACTGGAAATGCAAAAAGGTGGGAGGAATATGGTTGTCCTTTCAGTATGTCTGATTTCTACCCGTGATGGGTCCTGGCCATTCCTCTCTGGAGCTGACGCCTGGCAGGGACACTGCCAGGAACCTCAGCGTGCTGATCCCACCACCACTAAGCCAAGCAGTGCGCACCGAACTGGGACAGATGCCCAGATGCTGGTCTGCTCCCACACCAGTGTGACGCCACCTCCCACCCTTGCCATGCTGAGCTAACTGGTGCTGGTGGAGCCCCAGGGTGCAGCAAGGCAGCTGGGAGGCTGGAGCAGCAGCACCCCATCCAGAAAGCTTCTCTCCACTTGCTTTGTCGAGGTTTTCATCCCAGAAGCACGGAATATGGACAGCAGAGCAGCCTGCATTTATGAGCGGCTAAAAAATGAGAGAGCAAGAAAGAGGGAAAGCCCCGAGGAGCGCTCGGTGTGTGGTGCCTCGCACGGCTCTGCAGGCACAGCCCGGCGCAGGCGCTTCAGGAGCGATGGTAAAGGACGGAGAAAGAGGGGTTGTGAAGGCTGGGGAAATGGGGGTTCACTGCCAGGGAGCAGCATGAAGAACGGAGGTAAGAGGGGTGCTCACACGCATGCCCAGCCCAGGGGAAGGAGGGAAATCCCGGGCCCATGTGCATGTGGAGAGGCTGCCCCAGCCGGAGGTTAGAGGAGGACCGTAAGTACGGATGGAGAAGCAAGAGGGAAAGACAACCTGTAAGAAAGGTACAGATCAGTCATTTAACTGCCATCAGTGCCCTCCTGCCTCACACCTCTCCTGAAATGCTTTTAAATCTTTTCTGATGGAATGTTTGACATATTTAATGCATGCAGTAAAAATTAAAGTAATAGATAACTTCATATTAATCTGTACAGGGACTGACAGGCTAGATTTAATCACTTCCTAGCTGTTCAGAGAGTTAACTTATTCTAGCATGATTCAAAGGAAAGGTAAAGGATTTTTTTTTTTAAATCAGCCATTTCATAGTAAGAGAAAAATGTGCCGCAGCCTCGTGTGCGTCAGCGCTGGGGGAAGGGAATACCTGCAAGAGCGCCAGAGGTGCTCTGCGAAGGGCGTGCGAATCTCAAACGACTTGTTTCATCCTCTGTACTAAATGGGTACAATGAAAGATTTAAAGAGGGTTATCTGCTTTCCACCTCCAGCCCATGGGGTTTGGGATCTGGGGTTCAACGCCAACCGTGAAAAGCAATTCCCATGGCAGCCAAGCCCTCTCTGGCCTCTGCCCCCAGGGCAGGCATCTCTCAAACACGTGGCCTGCCCCGGAGCCTTGCTCTGAGTGGGGACAAGGAGCTGAGCAAGGACCAGCAAGCGGCTGTTGAAGGTCAGGCGACCCCAGAGCCCGAGCGGTGCTCTCTCGGGCGTTGCTGTTTCCTGCGTGGGAGGAGGCTTGCATCGGGATTCATGCAAGTGCACTTTGTGCAGCAATGCAAAAGTGAAGCCGTGGAGGTGCAATGGCTGAGCAGGGTCCTTTCCCCGAGCACAGACCGCAGCGGTCCCTTCTCAGCCGCTGATCATCTCTGCCCGGCAGAGCCAGCACAGCCACACGCTCTGTGCACTTCTAGCAGGTTTTTCTCAGAGATGCTAGGCACCATGACCCTCTTCTGCCACTGCAGACCCCCAGCTGGCTTTTAAACGTGCTGCAGAGGCTTGCAGAGGAGCCCTGCAAAGGTGTCGCGCAGGACAGGGTAGAGGCTTGGCTTTCAGACTCCACAGCACCAGACACAAGCAAGGACAATCCAACCGCACCTTGCTAGTAAAAGGATGAAATGCAAATTACGGTAAAAAATAAACTTAAGTCAGTCCCTTATCCCAACTGTATTCCAACTGCAAATCCTGGCTGAGGAGGGTGCAAGGCAAGACGTGCCCAATAGCACAGGGTAAGGGCCAGGGCTCCTCTTCTGCAGAGCACCAACATCAGAAGGAGCACAAGCCTCTAAAAAGGGAGACAACCTTCAGCAAAGCGCTGCGGAAACTGCTTTGCCATCAGAGACCACAGAAATCACCATGAGCGCAGCAAAATGGGAGAAGGAGGTCTGTCCAAAAGCAGGGCATGGCAGGACCGATTCATCCCTGAAGCCAGCAAGAAATAAAGACGGATACAGCCCAGTGCGCCCACCCGGCAGCAGTGGATGCAGCAGCCTGGTACCCGCAGCATCTCCTCTGCCGTCTCCGCCTGAGTGGGACTTCCCCACCCCACGGGCTGTGCAATGGGGGAGCGAGGCAGCCATCAGCAGTACACACACCAGTAGGTAACTAATACTTTTATGCAGGTAACAGTCTGGGACACCAGCAGCTGCTACTAACGAACCGCTAAAGGACAGATTTGCCTTTCTCTCCCTCAGTGATGGGAAATGGTTTTGGTTTTGCTTTAAATGCCACTAAGAAGACAAACAGAAGGAGGACTCTGAAGGAAAGGGAAATGTTTGCGTGCACCCAAAGGCTGCCGAAAGCTACTTCATGTGCACGAAGGTGGTTTTCTTTCTGCTACAGTACAAGTGCTTGTGCCTCAAGTATAAAACGCAAGCCTCCAAATCACACAGACGAGCTTCTTATTTTTATTTTTAAAGTGATAAATAAGGCACTGTACTTTTAACTAAAACTGCCTGGTTCCAAGTTTAAAAAAACTCCAGGAACGTTCAAACTGCAGAACCTTCCTTCTGAACAGCAGAGCCAGACAGGCCAACCTCTTCTCTGTCCAAGACACATCTGCCGATGCCTAAAATCACGGGCGTTATCCGTTAACTGCGGATTTTTAAAGGCTTGCTACAGCTTATAAAAGCAGCTTTAGTTAATGCATGGTAAAGGGTTACTACTATACATCAGTTTTGTACATGGCTACCGGTTCTTCGCTATTTCGGGTCTAGTCGCGAGCGTTTGCTGTGCGAACAGTCCACTTTTGCCCTCAGCTTCCTCTTGCCCTGCGACCCGCTGCTCTCCTGCATCTTCTTCATAGACCTTGTCAGGGTCTTCCCACTGCTGGGCTTCTTGTTGGCCATCTTCTGCGACCGCGTGGAGGACTCCCCCAGGGGCTTCTGCTTTGGGGACTTGGCCAGCTCCTCATGGCCGGGGGGTAGCACGGCCCGTCTGCTCGTGTTCTCCTTGCCCTTCCGCATGGGGAGCCGCACCTTCTCCAGCTGCCTTTTTGGGGCTCTCTTCTCTTTCAAAGACATTTTTCTAGCCAGTTTATTACTTCTCTCCATGGCAGCCTGCTTTCGGGTGGCGGGAGCTTTCATGCTGACCTCCGAATGCTTTACTTTACTGGTCTTTTTGGCAGGCAGCCTGTCCTTGGTGGAGGAGCTGGACCGCTCCTGGGTGCTCCCGCTCTCCTTCAGCATCCTCTTCTTCCTGCTGAGCTGGAGGTCGGCTTTGGGTGAGGGGTCCTCCTGGGACCTGCTTTTCCCTTTCCGCCCCTTCCCCATCCCATCTACTGATGGAGATTTAGCAGGAAAGGCATCTGCTTTGATCTGCAAGGCCAACTTTGGAGACATCAGCGGGTTGATGCACACGCTCTTCCGGCTCTGCTTGCCCTCCAGGGATGGGTGGTCCCCCAGGACATCGCTCTTCTTCTCCACCTTCACCATGCGGTGCTGGGCTCGAAGTTTGCCCCGTAGGTTGGAGTACTTGCGCAGAATCCTGGTGCTGGCCTGTGTGGGCAAGCTGGGAGCAGGCTGGATGGTTTTGTCTTCGCTCAGGTCCTCGGTGCTAGAGTCAGTGGGAGATGCCTGGCTGGGAGCAGTGGCTTCTTCAGCCTCCGCTTTATCAGCGTTCTCCCGAATTTTGGCCCAAAGTTTTTGGTTCTTCAGGTTATTCCGAGCTGGAGTAGTGGCGGCGAACTTCTTGAGGTGCTTTTTCAAACGTTCAGCTTGCAGTGAGCTGGGGTAGAGACTGGAGGAGGAATATTTCTGCATGGGGACTTTGATGGGGGGGATCTCCCCTGGGAGACGGGTGTTGAGTTTCTTCACGATCACTAGAGACCTGGTTTCAGTCGTCTCCAGAAACCACTGGCAGATGTCGGACAGCTTAAAGGCCTTCATAAACAGCATCTGGACGGGAGAAAGCTTCTGCACTTCCAGCGAGCCTCTACTTTTCCGTGTCCTTTTCTTGCTTTTCCAAATCTCTTTCAGTTTGTCGGCTTTGTTCTTTACCTTGGGGGTTGGCTGCACCTCCTTCTCCAGCTGAATCCAGCCCTTCTGAACTTTCATGTACTGGGTGTTGAACTCAGCAATGAGCTCCTGGTTCTCCTCTTCAGCACACCACTCCATGAACTTTGGTTTGCTGTCAGCTGTGTCTATGTCCTCCAATGCTGGGGAGCTGTCATTCCCTGAACTGCTTTCATCCCTCAGTTTGGGGATCGCTTGCATAGACTCCCTCCCTGCTGTGCTCTTTTTTGCAGTGTCTACAGGTGCGGGTGCGTGTCTTAAGTTATAAAACTGCAGGGCAACCTTTTTGTGCTTTGCAGCCTTTGCTGGAAGATGCTTGCTTCCACCTCTGCTGCTGGGACACAGAGGGGAATTTGCCACTGGCTCGTAGCTCTCCAGCTTGCCTGTGTCCATGGCACTGTCGGAACACTCCTCGTCCTTTGCGCTGGCATCGCCTGGTTTCACATCCACTTGCTCGGCATCATTTGCAGGCACGCTGCTCTCTGGAGGGAGGAGAATGCTTTTCTTCTCAGAATCAGCCTGGACGCTGATTTCCAGCATCTCATCTGGTTGACTTTGGCTGCTGTCAGCAGGGGGGTCGTCTTTAGAGGAATTTTCTCCCTCTGCTGCAGTCTCTTTTGCTAAGATGCTTTTATAGGTTTGTCTGGTAGTGACGCCATTCTCCTCGCCTGGCCACTGCTCAGCGATGCTCTCTGGAGCCTGGCTGGTGCCTGGCCCATCGCTGGTTTTGAGCAGCGCATCGGGGAAGCAGTCATTTGGGAAGTGGACGGATGCTGCCCCATCCAGGTGCACTTCTCTCTTGAACCGCTTAGCGCAAGGGCTCTTGGAGAGTTTGATCTGAAGGCAAGGAAGCTGCACAGAGCTGGAAGAACCAACATCCTCAGCACTGCCCTCGGCAGGTGACTGGGATTGCTGGCTTCGGAGACGGCGGTCCGATGCCACAAGCACTCTCCTTCCTTTCTTTCGCTTCTTGTCTGGACTGTCTTTGGAAGAGACAGAGTCTTTCCCTGCAGTGTCTGAGCCATCGTGTTCAGGCAGTGTTTCCTCTTCCATAGAATCTTTTTCACCTGCTGGGCTGCCATTCTGCACTGCCTCCCCTTCCAAGATTTTGGGGAGGGCTACGCTGGCCGCCGCAGGCTCCTCTTGCTCAAGGGAGCCATCGCTCACCATGCCCGATAATTCGGCTTCTGGTTCAGCATCGATGCTTTTGTTCACATCCATGCACTGCAAGGTAGTAGGGGGCTCCAGGGGGCTCTCCCTGTCCACAGTGGCAAGGGGCTCATCAGGAGCCTGCCAGCCTGGAGAGCATGGGGAGGGCTCTGCCGGACACAGACTGTAGGGCTCTGCATCCCCTGCACCTGGAAGCTGGGAAGGATCCCTGGCACCGTCATGGTCCAGGGGTGCTGTGTCCGCAGCGGTGGAGGGCTGCAAGGGGGACTTTGGCTCCGGGCTGGTGGGGAGGTCCAGATCAGTTTGTAGTTCAGAGCCTGGGCAACCTCCCTCCCCGCTGGGTGCTTCTGAGACGGGAAGGGCAGCAACATCGGCAGCCTGCCCACTGCCACTGCCGTCCCCGGAGGAGCCCAAGCTGCTGCCAGCCTCCCAGGGGATGGTGCCTCCCGCTCTCGTCCCCCCTCCTTCAGCAGGAGGGGAGCTGGGGTGCGGCGAGCCAGCCGAGCTGTCCTCTTTCTGGGGGCTGGGTGGAGCAGAGAGGGAGAAGAAGGGCATGGCCACAGCGGCTTCCCTCGACCGCAGCGCCCGGGTATCACGGGGCTGCACGGAGCCTGGCTCAGCTCTCTCTTTTGTTTCCCGGCTGGTCGGTGCCCCTTTAGCCAGGAGCCTCAGGGAAACCCTTTTCTCGCCTTCCCGTCCCGCCTCCGCAGACCCCCCCACCGAGAGCACCAGGGGCGGCTTAGCGCTTACGAGGGTCTCTGTTCGCAGTGCCAGGCTGCTCCCCTTCTCCTCCGCCCGGGAGCCCTTAACCAGTGTGCGGACAGTCGGGAGCTCACAGCACTCCCCGTTGAAGTAATACCCCCGTGTGCTCTTCCTCGCCGTCTTGCGGGACGACACCGACCGCTGGCTCTCGAAATGGCACTCGGTGATGGGCTGGCTGATGTAGACCACGTCACACTGGTTGTCGTAGTCGTTGATCCTCAGCCCTGACGCCTTCTTGCTCTTCCGAGTGGATCTGAGGGAAGCTGCCTTGGCACGGGGGTGCCCGCCGGGGGTCCGGTGGGTGGCTGGCGCGGTGCCAGCGGGCAGCCAGCTCTCTTTGGACTTTTCGAGCGGGCCCTTGTCGGCTGGGTGCAGGTGGCAGCCTGCCTTGCCCTTGGCCATGGCGTGCAGGTGGTTTTCTTGCTTTGGTCTCGCATCTTGTTCTTTTGCGTCTAAGTCCTGGTGCAAAGATGCTTTCGAGCTGCATTGCAAAGTGTTCTCTTTGTCGGCTCTGCGAGGGGGAGTCACCGCAAAGCCGGGATCCCAGGACTCTTCTGGCAGAGCTCTGAAAGAGCTCTTTTGGGACCCCAGACAGCTGTCTAAGCTGTCCTCGCTGCCGTTCACATTTGCCACTTTGACCGAGATATAACCTTCCACGAGAGTCTTACCTGCTAGCTGCTCTTTATTGTCCTCACACTTTCTGACACCGGCTTCTTGCTCGTGTCCAGCAGCTTGCTGCCCTTCCAGGCTCTTTGCGGCATGATGGAAATTCAAAGAGGAAGAGTTCAACGTGCTGAGGTATCCTTGGGTGGAGCTATCCTTTGGACTAGCAGAACGAAGCCTGGTGACAGGGAGCTCGGAGAATTCCCTTCTCAAAGCAGGACTGGAGCTCTCTGCTCTGTCCAGAGACTTCAGCTCCACCGGCTGCTTCGGGGCTTGTCCCGTAACATGCAGGGGGCCATCGGACCCCGACTGTCCTGGGTCCGAGGAAGAAGGGGGCTTTGATTCAGTACAAGTAGCACCCTTATCCTGGTTTTCAGTGCTTCGCTGGCTACAACCAGAGCCACAAGTAGAGGCCTCCATGCTCTCAGATTCAGACAACTGCTGGCCTTCAGAGTCTGGTTGTACTTCAGTGTATATGTCGTTTAACACACGAATGAATTGCTTCTGGTGATGTGTACACAGTCTGACCATAAACTTTTCCAGTGGAGACTTCGGCTGATTGTTAGAGTCTATTGCTATTGTCTCTGCTGCATCCTCACTAGAGAGACAAAGAGAGAAGCAGTCAGTTAGATGTTCCAGAGAATAAAAGTTTATGCTGCAAAACTGGAATAGACCTTCTCCTCCCACTCAGGCATGTCGCTTGCTTGGCCTTCAGGTGAGATCAAGCACCCTGTTGTCACAGGGCTGGCAGGTATCCCTTCAGTCCCCAGTGTGTACGCTTACGTATGTATACAGCTGGCAGGACATGGACTTGTTTGTCTCCCACTGCCAGAGCACCCAGAATTACACTTCTGCCTAGGACATCCTGAATTTCCCAGTGAGAATCAGATTTAGTATCTGCACGGTGCCCAGTATAGAAGGCCCAGCACTGCTAGGACCCATCAGGACGATTGCACGCCTCTGCATGCTCGATCTGCACAGACAGGCTGGGTGGGAGCAGAGCAGCACCCCAGCTGGGCAGCCAGATGCCAGAAATCTTGAACTACTGTAAGTCTTCCAATTCTGCATACGCCTCAGTGGCAGAAGACGGGTCTAGGGCAAACTAGGCAGATCTGAGCCTCCTCTGTAATCAGTACAGAAATTTTGGCGAGCTCCCAGCCTGCAGGACATGCAGGCAGCAGTGCACCCACATGTGGTGCAGTGCCTTACCATTTACACTGACCTTTGATTTACTGCCATTTAATAAAGTGGCTCTGCAGCTGATAGTCGCTCAGAAAGGTGTGCTGCTACAGCACAGGATCACTGCCACTAGCTAGCTCTCAAACCGAGGCCATTACCGTTTACCTGCTTGGGAGAGGCAATTAATTAGGACTTATTGGTGGAGAGGTTAAGGGATAATTACGCAGTGTTTGCATGAACTCATCAGGAGCACCGTGCCAGGTGCTGTTATCGAGACTGTATCTGTTCCCAACGGCAGCGCAAGCGATTCCCACCCAGTCCTCGCCACATCGAGGGGGCTGCGCGCCTTGGCACCCACGCTGCCTGGCACAGGAGCTTTGCCAGCAATGCTGGGTTCCGTTGCAGTAACAGTGCACTTTGCACCTCCTGGCCTTGTACCGGAGGAGTGAAAGTCGTTTCCCCCCACTACAGCCTTGCTCTCCCCCGCCAGCATCAGACGCTGACCTTGCTCACTTGGCTGGGTCGAGGGGGGGCAACGCTTATCTCAGGGTTTGGGGACAGGGTGGGGAAAAGCAGTTTTATCTGGAGTGGATTTTTCCTCCCGACGCTGCCAGGCGCAGGGCTTGACGGGTGGACAAGGAGGAAGAGCCCCAGCTCGGAGGAGCCCTCGGCAGAGAGAAGGAGGAGGGAAAGCCAGGGACTGGAGCTGGCTGTACCCGGTGGTAGCTGGTGTGCTGGAGCCGGCCCCGGGCAGCCCTCACCTGCTGCTTACTGACTGCTTGCTGGCTGCTTTCTTTGAACTGACAAGCACTGGGGAGGCACCTCCAGCAACTCGCTTCCCCCTGGGCTCCCGGGCTCTGCTCCCAAACTCGGCAAAGGGAAAGGCACCAGGGGCACCTTTGGGCTCCGGGGCTGGCCGGGTGGCACCCAGCCTCCTCTTTGCCCAGAAATGCTAGGCTAAAGCCAAGCCTGCCCTAGAATCTGCTAGGCAGCCCTTCGCCTTGCAGTTTCCCCAAAGTTTAAACCGTAATGAGGCTTCGCCTCTCAATCACGGCTGCTGTTTCCTTGGGCAGGGTTTTCTCAAAACCGCCTGGAAAGGCTGAGCGAGCTCAGCTTGCCGAATGTGCTTCGGCACCTCCAGAACCTACTCCCGGGGTTAGCGATAAACAACGTACCTCTAGACTGCTTTACTACACCCGGGCGAGAAAAACGCCCTCCAGCAACCGTCTCAACTGGTTCTACCTGGTGCAGCGATGACTTTCAATTTGCAATGCCTGGGATTAGTTTAAATAAAAATGCTCAGGTACAACCTGGCTCCTCTCCAGAGCTCTGCATGGGAAGGGTTATGTCAGCCAGGATCTCTTACACAGCCCAGCTCCTCCCCTTGCCCTGCTGAATAACAAAGGGGATAAAAAACCTTTCACCCCCCTGCAAGAGGAGGGCTTGGAGCAGGGGGCTTGGCGAAGAGGCAGAGCTCAGCACAACTTTTTTTCCACCTTTGCAAAGAAGGTGGTTGCTTTCCTCTTACCTGCTCGCAAGCCCAGCTCCTAAGAGCGGCAGCCATCTTCCCCCAGCGAGCCTGAATTTATAACAGCAGTGGCAGAGGTGTGGCCCTGCCCCGGCCCACCCCGCTGCCACGCTCCCCGAGCAGCCTCGGGAAGCGGTTACAGTGGCAAAACAGCCAACTCCCTCCTTTCCAGGGCGCCTTCGGGTGCTACACGCAAATGGCCATGAAGGAAAAGCCCATGGCACAGGTGACGCAGTTGCTTGGGTGGGTGGTGAGGAAGAAAAGGTGAGCTACGGGCTGGGCGATGCCTGGTGAGGGAGGAGATCGTGGGTCTGTGTACAGAGTCCCTAATTTGGGAGAAGGGACCGAAGTGGCCAGGCGCAGTCCTTCCTTGCCTTGCAGCAGTGATGCTGAATGCAGTCAGTCGCAGGTCACAGCTGCTTTGCACGGGCGTGCAGGGCTGGAAAAGACCCATGTCCTGCTCGTATGGCGGAGGGAACCTGAGGTCCCTGGTCCCAAAGGCTCCAGGGTGGCATTTCTGCCTTGCCTTCAACTACTTTCTTCCTCTGAAGTGTGTCTGAGTCCCTGGTGCTCATTTTTACCCTATTTGCCCCACTGTACTCGAAGGAGTCAATCTGAGATACGCACAGTTTGTCAAGTTGTAAATGTAAAAAACAGAGATAAATATTTTTCCTGCTTGATAAAGGAAATAAATCCCTTCAGCCTTGATGCTCTTTGTCCTTAGAAGACCCATCTCACACTCCATGACACAGTTCACCTGCTTCTGCAGGCATGTTGCATTCAGGGTCCTCTGCTTTTGTATCACTTTGGCTCAAAGACAGGCTGCAATTTCTCACCTTGAGCTCATCTGCTCCTTCCCCAGCCCACCCCTGTTCAGGCACTGCAGGCAGTATCCCCTTTTTCTCAGTTTCAAAGGATAACCTTGAGGCTTTCCCCGCCACCTGCAGCCAGGCTCTAAGCACGGCTGGATTCCACCTCGGTCCTTCCTCTCCCCGTCCCTCCGGGGTGCTGAGCCACAGCCTGTGCCTCTCCATCCCCAGATCTCTCAGACACAGCTCTGTGCTCCCTGGGACCCAGTAATCTGTGCCCCTTGGTACTTGCCCAGTATTTCCCACCATTACTGTCTGTCCTAGCTATTATTACTAAATAAAACATGGCCACAGCCATTGTCTTGCCTGGCAGACGATGGACGCAGGACTGCCTGCATCCTTGCTACTTAAGGCAGTTTCAGAGAAGAGCATATTTCATGCTCCGGTGTAATAGAAGAGTTTATTTCAAGTGCCCCACGGCTTCAGTCAGGGTTGTTTATGGATTGTGTAAACTGTTGCAGAGAAACTATTTATTTATGTGGCTTATCAGAGAGGAGAGGAGAGCTGATTGCAGAGCTGAAGTGCCTTCTTGGGGGAAGGTGCCAGCTACTAACAGGTTCCTCAGCCCTGCTGGCAAAGGCGCAGTGGGAGCTGAAGATTGACTGCCAAACACAGAAGATGGGAATTGGGAACACGGTTTTAAACAGGAGGAAAAATTGCTCTCAGGAGGCAGCCACTCCTGTCTCTGAAGAGCCTGCCTTTCAGGAGGCACAGGTCAGCCCAACAGAAGCTGCTGGGCTCAGCAGACAAGCGAGGGAGTCTGGGGCAGCCCATACACGTCTGCAGCATCTCCCCAGTGCCCACGCTCATCCCTTCCCACAGGGCTTGGCTTGAGGCTGTCTTGGTTTTGGCTGTGCATGAGGAATGTGTCATCCCTCTCAATGGCTGGAGAAGCCACAAGCCTACTGCAGCTCCATGGCTGGGGGGAGGTGACTTACTGGGGACCCTCTATGCCTGTAGCCAAGCTGCGAACACAGTCACAAACCCCTGTGGGGTACCCAGAAGGATTCACTGCGATGGGAGAGATGACCCACCTGCCAGTGAGCTTTTCTGCAGAGCCTGGGAGATGGTAGGTCTGTCCTTTCTGGCCACCAGCTTTGAAAGGTGCCTACACAAGGCTGTGGCTGCTGGGGGCTTCTCTGCTCCTGCCCCCCAACGCCCTACTTCCAGCCCTGCTGCACATATTGCCTCAAGCCAGCAGAAGACACCCCAGCATCCCAAGCAAATCTGATCGCCTGAGCCCCTCGCTACCTCCTGGCTCTTCTAGCTTTCCCAGGGCAGCCCCGTTCTCTCCTCCTTCCCCGCCTGCTGCAGAAGGTGTCAGAGGCATCAAGGGGCAGGAGCTGTCAGAGCCGCAAACGGAGCTGTTGCTACGCAACCCTGGCGGTGCAGCAATTAACGCTGGGGAAAACGTGCTGTGCTCTAAAGCTATTTGCATAGCTGCATGCTGCAATACATTTGTTTGCATTGTGCCTCTACTGTTTAGCGGAGTTTGAAGTCAACCATCCTCCAGCTCTTGCTGGGGGGGAATCCAGGGCTTCCAACAAAGGCCACGTGGTTGGGGATGATGGGGCTGGGGGAAAGCAGGGGTTTGTCTGTCCGTAACACCTATAGACTGCACAGGTATAGGATTTACATATGGGAGGGGGCAGGAAAGAACAAGTTAATCTGGATTTCATCCTCTGCAGGCTGAGGAGCTTTGCCCACCTTGTGGAGCCAGCTCCTGCCATGCCCCTGACCCGCTGGTGGGGTTGGCACATCTCTCCTTTTCTGGGTGCACTGGGGTGAGACTGCTCTTGTTCTGCTTGTGAATGCCAGAAAGAGAGCTTTATAGGCAGCCCAGCCTGCCTGTGATTCAAGAGTATTTTGATGGGGAGCAAGGGGGAGAAGAAAGAGAGGGAGAAAGAAATCAACTGGTTCATATCAACCTACCTGGGATGCTGGTCTCCGAAAACCTGACGATTGCCAACTGCAATCTTCTGGTTTGCCCACCCCAAGTTTCTCACTATTGCACATGAAGCCTGTGCCCTTTTTGGGTTTCTTTTTTTAGCCCTTGAACATTGGTTTGATTGATTATAAGTTTACAGGTATGTTTTGTACCTCAGAGGCACAAGAAGCAGCAGCAGAACAAAAGTTCAAGGCTAAGTGTTTCTGTTCCTTTCAGACCACTCTAAGCACCAGGATTATAGTTCTGTAAAAGAAACAAAACATAGCTATAAACTTATAAAATCCAATTCAGTATTTTTACAGGGATGACCTCTCCCCTCCTTCTCCTGCTGTCACAGACCTGACTCCATGCCAGTCGGTGGAGCGCTGCCTTGCACCACTCAAAACCAGAGGTACTGCTGGAGTACCCCACCAAGCCAAAGGGTGCCTTGGAAACCTGGCTAAAAGCAGATTTGAGAAACGTGGATGACTAAGAAGAAAGCCTAACTTGCGAGTGATGCTCTCTACCAGCTGAACTCAAAGCACTGACCATGCCCACTTCGACCCCACGGTCAGGGGCAGCGTCTCTTGCTGCCCTCAGGTGGCACTTCCAGCCCTGCTGGTTTCAGCCACTTCATTTATTTTTCAGGGCGAGTTGAAATATAATTTTTGCGGGATTGCAAAGGAAGAGCAGCCTCTTAAACGGAGCTCGCTCACCGCTGGCAGTCAGGTGAAATTACTATCCCAGGGCAGCAAAAGGCAGGCCGCGTTGCATCTTCCCTGCTCCATTTGACATGTGGGATCGTGCTCAAACCCATCTTAACTCACAGCTGCAGCAAAGACCTCGTGCTTTGAGAGGTGGAGGTGAGGGGACACACGTTTCCTTCTGCTGGTACCGCTCTGGGATGCGGTGATCCCTTGCAGGGGATGGGCAAAACAACCGTGGACACGAACAGTGTAAGCCACTGCAGCAAGATTTTCTGGAGCTCATCTCTCAAAGCCCCAATTAAAGGCTGACACTGGATGTACCAGTTTAAATGCCTGTATTTCAATCCTCAGAAATATGCCTGGCACCTAACACTCCCCACACAGATGAATGAGTCCCTTCACACCTCTGTGGGTGCTACAGTAATTCTCTCGCTGCACTGAAAAAAAAACAGAAAAGCAGCACAAAAAGAGCGGAGGCTCCACACAACAGCTAGGAAGGAGGAAAAGCATTTTTCTTTTCTAAATTAAAAGCTAAAGTTGTGCAAAGCACAGCCAAAATAACTATGGAAATATTGCTGCTGGGTTCTCAAGGCCCCTGAATTTACGCCGTCCTTGGTGACGCACGTGAGGATGGACTGAGCTTGCATTTCAACTGAAAAGCAGGAAGAAACAAGTTATAGATGGGTTTTGTTTGGTTGGGGTTTTTGTCAGCTGCATGTATTTGTCAAGGTATCCAGGTTGTACAATAAGCCAACTGACTGGATAAACAACAGACATCCATTACAGATTCAGACTTTTAACCCTTCAGAGTAGTGTCTTTTATTTGTTTGTTTATTTTTAAAGTAGTTAAACATTTAAAATCACCTTCTCCCCACCTGTAGCCAAATAAAAATCAAACAAACCAAAATTGGTTTTACATAAAAAAAAACAATAGCAACCTCAAATAAATTTATCTTTTTTATATTCCTGTCATAGCTCCCTCCACTCCCACCTTCCCCAAGTAACTAACCCAACCGTATTCTACAGCAGTTTATCATCACTTGTGGTACTTCTAATATAATATTTAATGACTAATTAAAAATCTTACCACTGAGCTATTGCTTTAAAACCAAGGGAAATTTATCATGTTGGAAACATTATTCTACACACTAGCTTTCAAAGCCTTTCAAGAATTGTCCTTGCTAATTTTTCTAATTATCAAGGACATCTGGGATCTTCCCTTTAAGGAAAAAAAAAATTACCATGAGTGTTTCTCTCTGAGGCAGTACTTAGCATCTTTCCTGAGCTAGGTGCTCCAAAAGAATAGATAGCACCAGAAGACCAGAATAGATAGAAAAACAGACAGCACCAGAAGACAGATAACAAAAGTGTGCAGGGAAAAAAAAAAAAAAGTTCTTACAATGATTTTCACAGCTTTGCACATATTTTAAAAAAAGCGACACCCGGTTAAGGCAAGGGAGAACGAACCACAGGGACCAGTCCTATGGCGCAGGGAGGGATGCCCTGAGTCTCTTTAACAGTCCCAGGTAGGAGCTGGGAACGCACGCTGGCTCTGGACCCAAGGTGAGGCGGGTGTAAGGGCTCTCCCCTGCTCCTCAGCCCATCGCTGTCAGCTCCCAGTTTGTCCTGCAGTAAACTGGGGCCAAAGCTCTCCCTCCCCAGCCCTGGGGCATGCACGTGCAGGTCAGCCAGAGCCACTGCAACCACAGAGGTTCAACAACAGACAAACCCCTGCCAAAGGTGCGCTCATCTGCACCAGATTAAGGCTTGCGAGCAGGATATGCCGTGCTGTGACAAATCCCACCTTCCCCCCCTGCGCTGCACCTACACTGCAGGGCTGCACCTGCAGGGTGGAAGAAAACCCAAATGCACTGGACACCCTTCCCACGGATGTTGCTGGTCCCAGCTCCAACAGGCACATCACCACGCGCAGCCACTGTCTACTTCTAGAAGTCTCCAAGGATTTTAAAGTCTGCAAATATCCAGGATATTTTTTTTTTTCCAACGCGGATATGAAAAACCAAATGCAGCAACGAGGTAAAGCGCTCGCTAGAGCTAAACATGCTCAGCACAGCCAGTCACCAAAGCTTGGGAGGGGCCAGTGGAAGACATTTGGAGAGCACAGGGTATCTTGGGTGTAATTAACAGACGTTGGGGGATATGACCCCATTTCAGATAACCTGGAGATTCAGATAATTGGGCCTCAGATAATCAAGGCCATGCTGTTAATAGAAACAGTATCACAATTCCTAACAGCAGCGTTCCCCACGTGCCGAGGCTATACCTCCTTGCACGAAAATGCCTCGTGAAATATGAATTAGCGGTTTGATACATTTCCGTATTCTCTGTCAACTGCCGGGCTGAGCAGCAAACCCTGTTTCTGATGCACCACTTTGGCTGGCTGCTTGGGAAATAGGTTAAAGCAAAGAAGTGGATTGCAGCCTGGATGCCTGGGGACGAGGCTGTCTCAGAGCTGATGGGCTAGGTAAGCTCTATCTTGAAATTGGGTTAATTTAACTGCCATTCAACTACCATTAAATGATGTAGGTTAATTTTATAGTCAGATAACTATTAAGAAACCAAAACACAAGGCAGGAAATGTCTCTATGCATGCCAGCGGGGAGAGGTTTCCTCTGTGCTAATGCATACCCCCTTCCTTCAGCTCAAACCTCTCATCCTTCCATTTCTGCACATCCCTCCCATCATCTCTTTTTTTTTTTTTTAAAGCCGTGTCATTACACACTGTTGTCCTTCCTCCCCCTCTTAAGAGAGTCTATTCTCCTCTCAAATATTCATCTTGGTATCCTGGCCCACAATTATTTTTCTGCTTTGTTTATACTGTCAATGCTAAAGGAAGACTAACAAATACAACCTCATCTGATCACAGCTAATGCCCTCTAAATAAGGTCCCATCTCCCCCACATATCAAATATTTTTCCAGCTATGTGGCAAACTGAGGCAGGGAACTATACCTTGCTTAGCATGTAACATGCCGTCACCACTAATACACACAGTTTTCTTTAGGGTTATTTACCATATTTAAAGCCTCCTCGATTTTGGCAGCTTACCCTTTATAATTGGATGCCGCAGTCAAAATGTACTTTATCTTTGTGCAATTTTCTTTCCCGCAGCATAATGATAGGTATTGTTTGTTTCTTTATGCTGGGGACAAACCCATCAATTGCTGGTTTGCCATAAAGAGAAAAATAAAAGGAAAAAAAATTATCAACAACAGCTTATGCCTGTGAAGGAACAGATCCCTTGGAAAAAGCCAAAGTGACTCATCACTCCTCACGCACAGCGAGGAAGGAGCAAGCACCAGAGCCAGGCAGATCCCCCCCGAGGTGCCTTCCCAGATTGCCTCCCTCTGACTTCTGCACCTCCCTGGTCCCATTGCTCCCACCAGCAGGAACGTGAGTCCCTAACCTTTGCAGAGGAAACTAAAGCGACGATGACCCATTAGCACACGCTGCCCGTCGAGCACTCACGGATCTCCTCTACCGCAGACGTCTTTTATCGTATTAGCAGTAAGTGCACTACACAAACCCTGAAAGCTCAGAGAAATGAACTCATGCTTAACCACGCGGTGGTAACGAGACCACAGCGCTAACGGGATGTTGGCATTTTTACTGTGCTTTGTATTACCAGGGAAATACAGAATGTGACCAACCCCAGAAATTGCAGCAAAACCACCTGTGAGAAACCCTCCTCGCAGTGACTCACACGTTCAGATGGCAACACCAGAGCCCAAACCAGGTATGCTGTGGGGATTTTTGACCCGCAAAAGGCTGAGTGCCAGATTCCCTGTTGTCCTGCTGAGGCCTTGCTGCTCTTATTAATCTTGTGAGCAAATTCCTTTTTTTTTTTTTTTTCCACTCAGGAGCTATAAAAGAACAGACAAAACAGCCAAACCCCAAACCTCATCAACCTGCTCTTTGGCAGCACTAAGCCACTACCTTTGTCGCTTTGTGCTAGGTTACATTGATTTTAAACTTTGTTACTAATTATTATTCCTAACTGAATAATAAGATCATGAAAAGATCCATGAGGCGCATTTCTTTTAAATCCAGAGTTATGTTATTTTTGCTTTTATCAATTAGCAATCCAGTCTACATTCAAACAAAGTAAAGGCACTGACATAAGGTATAGGTAAGAAGGCTAGGATTAAAGAGCAGTTGAGCAGTCAACCTTACCGTACACACTCATCTGTCTATTAGAGAACAGCCAACACAGGTCCTGAAACAGGAGCAAAAATCTACCTTTTTTTTTTATGCATCAGCAGAAAAGCTCACTGAATTCCAGCTAGGCAGACCTCCAGCGAGCAGTGAGGTTAGGTAGCTGTCACCATGGTCCAACAAGAACTTTGCTACTAACAAACACACTTCAGGTACCAAGTAAGCTGGTTTAGCTTTCATAGGCTGATATTTGATGGCTGAAGAAAACTTGTATTTCCGCACACAGTACCTTGGTTATGAGAGCTTCTTATGCAAAACCAGAATCCTACAGTGTCATTTTTTATAGTCTCCTTTCGAAGTCAAATAGTTGTTTTAAACCACTGCTAAGACCTCACATGCAGCTACTTGCTTTAAGGGCCTGAAAAGAATCGAAGGGAGATACCACGCACATCTGAAAGCATGAAAAAACGATACCACCACCTTCACCTAAAAGGGGAGCACGGCAGACACTAATGGATTCTCCAAGCGAGCACCTCAGGCTTAGATTGCAGCAAGGGTCCCAGCACAGGTATCAGAGGTGTGTATGAAAAGCCCTTTACACGTGTGGGGAAGCTGTTCGGCTTCTCCTTGTGTCAGTTTTTCCCCTGCAGAGCCAGAGTAACTCTCAACAATCAGCATCAGAGCCTTCCTCTAAAGCTCAGTGAGAAGAAAAGCACAGTCAAAGGCTCTGCTTTAAGAAAAGAAACTATAAAAGCCCCTTTCAAAGTTAGGAATGTCATTCCAAAACGAGTTAAGCAAGCCCTATGCTTTATTAGCTGGGCAGGAGGGATCTGGGACACGTGACGATGGGATCTTGGTGCACGTCAGCACAACAAAAAAACCCGAACCAACCTCAGCAGGTGTAACAAAACTGCCTATTTAGCACTATAATTTTTACAGACAGTTTGCTGATAACGCTGCACAGACAAACCACTCCTGTTGGCACAAGGCTGTGTGATCTGCACCTGAAGGCAGGAGCCCAGCAAAGGTAGGCATGCAAGCCGCGACTGAGCGAGCCCAGGTGACAGCAAGAAGGGAGACAAGGCAGGAGCTGCCACACGGGCTGGGAGAAGGATGTCGCTGTATCCACCATGGGCTCTCGCACGGGCTGCAGCCAAAGCCTCTGCCCTGTCCTTCACTGCGATCCTGGGGGCAGGCGGTAGGTTACAGCCCGAGACTGGTCGGTCCCTCGGGGAGATGCAGCTGTACTTTCAGACAGGCAACTTTTGCATTTTCAGACAGCAGTGCTTACATTTCGACGCTCTGGAACACACCTTAAGCGCTTCTAATTTTAGCTGGGCTTTTAAACAATTCCTGGAGATCTGAGTTGTAGCCATCTCATACAAAAACCTGCCTTTTAGTCAACTGTGAATGGAGTAGACCCCCTGCAAGAGCTGCATAACGCCTGCAGAGGAGGAGGAGGCGGCAAGAGAAGATTTTAGAAGTTTTCTTTCAAATGCGACCTGTAAAAATAAGATGCAATTGTTTTCTGGTCCCTCTTCATGATACTTACAGAGAGCTTTTAAAGGTTGTCTTGTCTGGGGTTTTCAGGGAGGCGGGCAAGGAGGAACTTAATTAATTCATAATTCACAAGTGTGAAGTCATTCAGATTTCTTCTGAACTTCCTACTAGACAACTGAGAACATCTTGGATTTTAAGTCACAGAGTCTGCATCGAGTGTACCAGATCAGTGGAAACAGTACTCCTACAAAAGGTGGTATTTGGGATCCTTCCAGCATTGTAAAATCTATTAAAGTGTCTTGAGAATAACTATATTAAAAAGACCAGCTTTTATTTTAATCTCTTTGCCATCTTCACTATATCAGACTCTGTATTCCTGGATTTGCCCTTAGCACTTCAAGCTCTGTTTCTGAAACTGCTTTTGGTCTGTACCTCTGTTCCTCTGCACATGAGTCACATTCCTAAACAGGTCCAAGAACCTGCTACTCGCTTCCAGTTAAAACCACAGTTCAGCAAGTACCCATGGCTGGGCATCTGCCAGAGCAGTTTGCAGATTAAGAAAGTAGTAATTTGCTGAAGTATCTTCCTGAATCAGGATTTAAATCCTCCCACTCCTCCCAGACCCACTTTTGTCACATCTCTAGGAAACCAGAGAGCTCAGCACACTCAGGCAGGAAAGCCACGGGTGATCCCCCGACGGAGGACGCCGGAGCAACCCACACATTGCTGCTGTTTGACTCTGGGCAGCCACGACACGAGGGCTGGGTTTTGGTTGCACAAGAAGATGAAATTGTGATGCCCAGTAATTTCCTTAATTGAATCAGCTTTACTCACAAAGCTTCAGTTGATTTCCAACACAAGAGTATTTCAGATCCTTCACGCTGAGGTCAGGGAGGTGCCTGCTCTCCAGTCTAACATTAATCCCAACACTTGCAGGTAGTGACCTGAAGCTTTCCACTCTTCCCTTGACCGAAGCACTCACTTTCACAAAGAAGCAACCAGCAGAGCCTTTCCTTTCACATCTGCTAGAGCATCTCGATCGTAGAAAGTGACTCAGGCATACGTGTGGGTACAGTGCATGGCTACTCCATGAAGGACGTTACTTGAGAAGGTGACTAGATATGCTCCTGCGGGTTCAGAAGAGGCAGCTGCCTCTTCCAATAACAAGTGGAGCAGTTCGAAACCCATCCCGAGTTGGAATGAGCTGAGGAAAATTAGGAGAAGAACTTTTAAGCTGCCTTACCGGGCTAACTAGGCTTCTTTTCTACTTCTACAACAGCAACAGATGCTTCTTCCTGCACCTGGGTGCATCATCTTGTGCACTCTCATCATGATACGCATTTGTATTACAGAAAACAGCTTTAAAGGAAGAATTCGAGGCTGTGTTCCTTTAAGTCTGCACAACTTCAGTTTAACAGTGCAAGACCATCAGCAAGTCCTCCAGGAAAACCAGAAAAACTTGGTATTTCTGATAATCGCAGGAGTAAAAGTGTCGATTTAAAATGTTCTTGGAAAAGCTTGCAGAGCGTAATACATCCTAAGGAATGGCAGATGGGAACACTGTTCATCACTTTCAAAGGCTATTTTCATAGATTTGACAGATGTATTCAGACTTACAGAAAAAAATATCATAAATGCTGGTTTACAGCACAGGGCTTTCAAGCTATTTACACATAAAGACTTACTATTCCCAAATAAGAGTAAGATGTAGTCTCTAGTCAAACCAAGCTTTTCATTTAAAAGAGATCTGCCAAGTAAAGCTAAACCAATGACAACACCCAGCTACCTTACCGTTTCGCTTTTTGTTTTTAGTACTAGGATACAAGGAATACAACAGTCAGTTTGTAACACAACAGTTATTTAAGGATCTTTGAAAAAACAAAAAAAGGCACTGAAAAACCATGTTAGCACATGCAAACCCTAAATTCCTTACTTTTCAATAGCACAAGCTGAGAAAACCAATTTCTCAGGAGAAAAGAAACCTGGGATAGACAGTGTGCAGCACCATAAATTTTCCTAAAGCTAGGAAATCTCTATGCATCACTCTCAAAAATCATCCTAGGACCAAACACAAAGGTTAGCAGAAATGACTAAACTCACCTGGGTTCCATTATACACCACTTACTGTAACCTACTTTTTAGTATTCAGCATTTCTGTATCAATAATGCATAATGTCAAAAGTAGTTCAGCCCGAAGTACGGCCACAAGAAAGTAAATACGGGTCTCAAAGAAGGGCCAGCTGAAGTGTGGTGTCACCGCTGAACTCACTGCACGCCCCTGTGCAGGAGGACAGAGTCACTGGAGCTTTCTGAACATTAATCGGGAGCTGGGGACTTGCCCCCTCTGCCTGGGGAGAGCTGGTGGCCGCAGAGAGAAGAAAAGCAACACCAGTGCCTGCTGGTGCGAGCGAGCAGCTCAGCAGCCTCCCTCAGCCCGGTCCCATCTCCTCTGGCACACAACCAGCCGCCCCAAGGGACCCTGCCCCGCTGCCTGACCCAGCCGTGCCCGCCAGCCGCACCAGGCCAGGGCCAGGGCTCCCGGCTCGGCGGTTACTACCACCACTCCTGCCGTCACTCAGCACTAAGTGCGCAGCGAACCAGCCTACATCACTTTTTTATTTTTTTCCCCTTCCCCCCAAGGACTGTTTGTTCTCCACTGGATAAATTATTTACTGTGAAAGAAATTAAGGTGGCCAGTAGGGAAGAGCACATTAGAGTATGGGAGTTCATGAGCCCGGGCTGCTACGAGGCAGCGTTTCAGCTTTCACATGTATTCCCTACCCAGCTGCTAAAGCAGCTTTATCACCAATCCTATTTAGGACGAGAACCAAACAGAGCATGGAGGAGACTAAAGCTCCATCCCTCGCCCAGAATTTGCCTCACCTTCTATTTTCCTTCCTCCCCTGCTTCTCTCAATTTGCGATAGTTTGCATTTCATAACCTTGGATGATTAGTGCGGGCATTTAGAAAGTACACTAGAAACAACAGAATTGGAACCCCTTAAAGTTTTTCACAACAAAATTTATTAGAAGAATAGTGGTTTTGAAAAGTCTAGCATCCAGTGAAAACTACCATACACAACGTTACAGCTGGGAATGTGTTTCCAAAATGACATGGTCAAATAATACAATGGAGCCATTAAATCTTACACATGCACAACAAGAGAATTAGCGCTTTGA
Organism: Leptosomus discolor; assembly: GCF_034619465.1. NCBI lineage: Eukaryota > Metazoa > Chordata > Aves > Leptosomiformes > Leptosomidae > Leptosomus > Leptosomus discolor. The sequence goes on along the minus strand of NC_141396.1, from coordinate 16,161,321 downwards.
CATACAATGCAAAAAATAAATGGACCACATGAAATAAAAATTTAAAAGTACTTATCACATACATTAAGACACAGCTTATTTAGTCCAGTCAAAAAATCAGAACTGCATTAAAAAAATTAATGTAGTGCAATCAAACCAAAAACCTTAATTTGTGATCATAAGTGCTCTACTACATAAAACATTGATCATAGCAAGGAACAAAAAATTCAAATCACACAGTACAAAAAAAATCTGTAAATAAATATAAACTACAGTACAAGAGAAATATTAAATTATACAATTCCGTCAAACTGTAAACAGTATATTGAAATGAGGTCCATAAGAGTAAAGGGGGGGGTTCCTGTTTTTTTTTTTTTTTTCCCATGACACTTGAACTTCTAGAGGTCAGAGAGAAATGCCATTTTCCATACTCTTCAAAGACTATGGGTTACATAAATAGAAAGAGAAGACTTTTTAGATGTAAAGTGTCAAATAATAAAGCAGAGGTGTTGCTGACTTGCGACTGCCAACAGATCCCTGCGAGAGCAGAACAGCAGATTTTACTTGAGAGTTCCGCCTCCCCGCGAGCACAGCACGGTGGCCCATCACTACAGATGTTAAGTGCCAACACTTCTGAACTAGTGCTCGGCATCAGAGAGGAGACGCCTGCTGAGGGTCTGGTCCTACCGGTGAGGTGGAAGAGGTTACGTACGCCATTACCGAGCTGGACCTCTGCTGATTATCTGACAGGTTTACACGCTCGTCATACGAACACCAACTTTGGCAGAACAATTACTAATAAACTCAAAGCACTCCCGGCCCATTGGTTTCCATCACAGTGGCCAGTGCACAGAATTCTCTAAGGACATTGCATAACTAGAGTGTAGAGGTCAGACAGCCAAGGACCCGTGCTTGAGGTTAGAAGTAGTTATGGTGAGAGAGAAGCAAGAGCCACGTTAAGAAGCTGCCTCTGCCGTTTGCAGAAACAGTTGGGAATGTATTTCATTTTTAGCTGCGCTGGCTAGTAGTGGCATTTTAAAATATATAAGTTTAAGATAACATATATACTATATATGTATATAATATAATACATATTATATAATATACATAGGAATTTCTTACAATACATACCAGGAACCCCCACGCGATCTGCTCAGTAGTAATAACTGAATATACAGAATGCCACTATAAGTGTCTGAGGCACTGTGTGCTGGAGAGTAAATATGCAGCTTTAAAATCCGTTTGGCTGAGTTATACCTGGATACCTGAACTGAGTTTTAAGTTGACATTCATCAAGGATGTGCTATCAGCACGTCAAAAGAAAAGCAAAACAAAATACAAGTCACTGCTAGGTTTAAGAAGAGAGTACAAGTACCTGAATTGAGTGAGGATAGTGTGTAAACTGTCCCTGAGGGTTTTTAAACAGTGTGTGTACAAGTTGGATTCCTAAGAACATTAGTTTAAACTTACATTGCGGACTGATAAAATACCAATGTCTGACAATTTAACAAGTGGAGGTTAGAAAGAGTTATGAGCAAACACTCAAAACATATTTTATACATTTTAAAGCAGCAGTAAGCTGCTGTAAGCATACATCCCATCAGTACAAGCAACACATGGGACTCAGATAAAGGTTTCTATTTGCAAAAAGCCCATCATATATCGATAAGTAAAGAATATTCACCTGCTAAATTAGAATGCACCTAGTTACAGACTAGCAATTCAAGATTAATCTTTTTAATCAAATACTTTGCTATACTTTGCTATTACATACTAAAATTCCTTAAGCTCACTAATGCTGGTATTCTAATCTATTTTTTTTTAAATGCTCCCCCTTCATTTAAGAAATATACCATTCCACAACTTAAACATTAAGATCCATTTTCAGTCCTCAGATGTAAAAAGCATGTCAATGAGTTTATATTAAAAATTTACATGGTAAAAAGGCTTGAATTTCAGCCAGAGATTCTAAATACTACTCATTCCCTGAAGGCATAAGGGAGAAAGAATCCCTACCCATTTTTCTTGTGATATAGTTTTCAAACTGAATGTTAAACAATGGTCCAAAATGATTTTTCAGTTGGGAAACTTCCCTTTCCCTACCCATCATCCCAGATTCCAAATGTCAAGCCCTGAAATGGCCTATTGAAATGATTAGTTAAAAATACCAGGCATGTATATATATACATCCCCTGTCTGAACTTCAGAATATTTTGTCGTACTAGTCTTTGAGAGACAGATTAGTATCCCAAGAGAACTTGTGATCTGACCTGAAAAGCCATTACTGATCCTAGATTGTACGTTTAAAATACCTCATAACCTGAAGACCAGATTTAAGTAAGACTCTGGCATTGTAACAGAAAAAGTGCTGCAGTTATTTGTCCCTTTTCTGGTACTCTAGAATAGGTCAGACAAGTGCTTTTTATAGTGACAGTAAAGTTTACATGCTTTCACACAGGCATAGAAAATATTAACTGCAAAAATATTGGAGAAATGTAGCACCAAGTAGTTGATAAACTGTATTAGTAGCTGTAGTAGTGTCTTCATTACTTCCGAGTAGGAAAAAACATTACGTTAGACTGTACTAGGTGATGACTGCAGAAATGATCTTCTGACATTAACTTTTCCTGCTCCAGTCAGAACGAAGCCTGTGTCCTAATCCCTGCTCCATAAGGTAGAGTTATCACCTTGAGTCCTTCTAAATCACACTTACTAATTCAGTAGAGACAAGCACAGGGGCAGGAGTGGGGATGTTTGCTTTTAAGAAGGTGAATGAAATGCCCTGGACAGGCCGGGGGGGGAGGGGGGGGGGGGGGGAATCCTTCTTCCTAGTACATTGCCCAGGAAAATTAATTTTGCAACCAGTCTGAAAGATTTTTGTGAGGATTGGATAAAGCTCTCTTAATATGAAGGTTTTCATGACAATACCTGATATAGGCATAATTTTGGACGCAAAGTCCAAAACTGCTGCTGTAATACTGGTATACAGACTTGGCCCCAGTGAGAGCAAGAACAGGAGAGAGGGAGAGAGATGGACACTGGAATGCTCTAACTACTTACAGTTTTTTCTGGTATATGTGGAGTGGATCTATGGATCATTTTGAGTCCACACTATCTCTCTGCTTGGTGATCACAGTACATCGTGTTTATACACCAGATAATTAGAAATAGTAACTCTAGTGGTTATTTTATTTGCTACATCCATCAGAACTGCATATAACTATGCAGCTATATATATATGCATATATAACTGCACATTTTCAGGTTTCTGAAGGTTCTGATTACTGAGCTTTCAATGTAATTTGAGATCAAGTGGAAACCTTTATAGTACCAAAACTACTCTCAAAACAATTTTTTTTTTTTTTTTTTTTTTTAGGTACAGCTTTTTAAACCACCATTAGTCAATATTATCTACTGGTGCCAAGACAAAGCCCCATTGACCCAGACTGAAATTACATTTAGTTTCCAAAACATTTGTGAGGAAAACTTAGAAGTTTCTGATCCTCACGAAAACGAGGGAAACAACCCTTCCCATTCTACCTCTCTAACATTTGGCAGAGAATTTAAGCTATTTAAAATATCGTGACAAAGCTTTCAGTACAGGTTAATAATTTTGCCTTCATAAGAGTCTGGACTGCAACAAGTGTATGCATTCTTACACTGAAGAGTTAAAAGTTTTGTCTTCACTGAAGAGAGCTCTTTACATTACAGATGTAGCCACACTGTCTTTGAGAAACAAGGGAATGGCACAGTGTTTCCTTCGCTCCTTGGACACTGTGTTCTTCTCCTAAGACTCAAGGACATCTTAAGAGCATTACTTCAAAGTAAACTGGAAAGAAACACAAGGTAATTCCAGTTTTGCCTGTATAACAATAGTTGCAGATGATATAAAAAGAAATTAAAGCATAACTAAAAAGTTGTTCCAATCTATACAAAGTTTACTCAACCCTAAAGCCCCTGAATCACTTTGCCAGCTCCTGCGAATTTCCAGGGAACGGTGATGTACTCTCAAGCTCTCATGAAAGAAATATTTAGACTCAAGTGTTGGCCTGCCACAAGACAAAGCACAGACTATTCCTTCTCTGCTCTTAACCAGCCTAAACACATGTGCAGTTGCCTCCCACTGGAAAGCTCTACAAAAAAGGTGGCACAGGAGCTGCGTGAACACAGAAGCTGAACGTTTTCCCTTGCTAGAGGCACTATCCTACCTGTACACCCGCATTGTTACAAACCATTTGTTTTAAAATTGTCATGAATTCAGAGTTCAACTTCAGGTCTAGCAATAGGGTTCGTAATGCAAGCATCAAATTATGAGTTCTGCAACAAGAAGAAAAGAAAAGGCATACCTGTATTGCTTATTCAGCAACTTCTCCTGCGCAACAGAGAAAAAATGAGGAATTCTAAAGGAAACTGTCTTGGGCCTTTAAAGAAAAAAATCAGGAAATGACTGGAAAATAAAATGTCTTTTGACAGAAATAAAATTAAGTCCAGAAACATGTCCCTACCATACCTAACCGGAACGTTCAACTCTATAGCTGTACTCAAGCATTATGGCCACAATAATGCCTACAACACTGTGGAATGAGGATCCAGCTGGCTGAAAGTGAGGTAATAGTTTGTAATAGGTCAGAGTTCTAAAAAAGCACTTTTACATCTTACAAGTCCAAATTAAAAAAAAAGGACACATTTCATACATGTTGGGCTTTCTCACCAGAACTGTACGATAATTAACTCCACACCAGGACCCCTACCACACTAAGCCTTACTCATCTTCAATTATATGCTGCAGCAAAGATTTACCAAGCGACACCTAAACTTCAGTACAATATGAAACTTGATTCTTAAAACTTTATACACACAAAATATAAAATTACTTTTCTAGGATGGGGTGGGGGAGAGGGATTCTCCTTCATGATACTTGGACTGAAAAACTAGTTTTCAGAGACTGCCACAAATATTATTCACAGTTTCTCGCTGTCAGGCTTTTTCAGCTACATCAACGTAGTACACAACAATACTGTTAAGTCCAATAACTACATCGGATGGACATTCTCGGGAATAAGAGAAAACTAGTGACGAAAAATACCCGAAAGGCCTCCTCCTAACGACGTCTTGATTTTTACAGGGTTGCAGTTTGTCTATGTTACACGTTAATGCGATTTCAAAAGAGCAGCAGGAGAAAGATTTTAAACCCTCTCTCCTGTCCAAGTGATCCAAGTAACATAAGCATCCACTTACCAGAAATAACATGAGAAACAAGGCTTTTGTTACAAAGACAGCAGTGAACCACACCTTCCCACACCAAAATATGGTCAACCAGGGATTTTGGCCATGCAAACTGCTGGTCAGCAGAAAAATAAGCATGCTAATGGACAAACATTAATTCCAATCATATATTTAAAATGATCCCAAATACTACTAGTTAGCTACACTGAAAGCGCCTGTAAAAAATATGTAGTGAAAAATGAAACAAAACATTAGTGATCACTGCAGCACTTAGAGTGATACTAGTCTTACGTGATGAATCACCTCAGAGAAAATACATCAGATGGGACTTTGAAACAAAAAGGTAACATTAAAAGGTGCACCTGAATATTACAGACTAAATTTACAAAACCTACAATAAGGTAAAATATATATCTTTTGAATATTCAGCAGCTTTTTTTTAAATTTGTTTTTATTTTTTGAGAGGCTCATGAAATTTTAAAAAGGGACCACTAACTAATCTCAACCATGCTTCACAAAACAATAATGGCTATTTCATATTGCAGTTACCAACGTAATGCAATTAGTGCTTAAAAAATAATCTACACTTTTTTCTTTTTTTTTTTTTTCCTTTTTAAACAGAGACCTTTGGAGGAAATATGGTTGTTCAAAAGCTTCTCGAAAAAGAAAGATTACCTGAATATTAAGTTATCACAGATCAAGTGTTGTGTTTAAAAGCTTTGCAGACATGAGTATTACAATCTTCAGGTCTCAGGACATTTAAACTGAGAAAGTTACGCGTTTGGTTTGTTGTTGTTTTTTTTTTTTTTTAAATCCACTTTCTAACCAAAGCAAATAAAGAGTACTCAACTTCTCACTATCTATTTACAATTCTTAGCCTACAGTCTGAAATGACAAGACAAATTCTCTTTTAAAACTGCAGCATTAAAGGGTAGGCACACCATTCTTCTGCTGCACGATTGTCACCCACTTAAACATACACATACAAAATATTTAGGTTAGTAAAATGAGCACTCCACATACACTACAGTGACAAGTTTTATAAAACTCAACTCATGTTGCTTAAATAAAGACAACTGCAAAAGGTTAAACCTCTCTGAACAGTAAAACTGTTACTTTTTTTTTTTAAACTTGCAGCAAACTTTCTAGCATAACCTCCAACAGCAGATGAAACCACACGTTTAACTACACCTTTATTGCAATCCCCAGCTAAACTGGAACGTATTGCAGAGTTTATATACTGCTACTGAGCTTAAACTGCTTTAAATGCCAAGATGACAGCTAGAGAGCTACAAGGAACCAAGATTTTGAGTACTAAAATATATTAAGTAAACAAAAACAAAGTATACTTGGGGCCAAATGCCCAGTCCATTTCAAGAATGAGCAGTGCATATTTAAAACGACAGCAATGGTGTGCCTAACCTTTGAAAATATGAAGTCGCTGGGGAGGAGGGGAGGCTAATAGACCCAACTGCTCCAGAAGTCATTCAGCATCCCTAGGGCTATTTACGCCACCCTCCCATGAACTTTGAGAAACCACTTTCAATCACTGACATCACTTAATGCTCTCACACAAAAAAACTCCAATGCTTCTTTTGGTTGTGCAAACAGGAAAAAAAAAAAGGTAATTCTATCTACCTTTTGCACAGATTAAGACCAAATTGTTTCTACCTGAAGAACCAGCAATTCCGATTTGGTCATATTGTGGTAAATCCAGTAAACTCCACCTAGTTACTGACCACTCCTGCAGAAAGTATCAAAGATAAAAGTTCTGTACAAAACTTATCCTGGATCTCCATATAATGATAACGATATCATCATATTGAAAAAACTGGATTTGTGGTTTACGGAGTGCTTTTATGGTGTTTAAATGCTTATTCTAGCATGTGCTAAACCACTATCAAAATAGATTAAATAAAAACAACAAAAAAGCAGGATTTAGATTAATTCCTGCTACTGGCAACTGTAATATTTAAAAAGGAAACACCCATTCATTGAGTGTTCAACCCTGACAGTATTACAGATAGATATGATGCAGAGCCTGAATTAGATCAGGCTACCAGTGTTTTACTTCTTCCCTGAACATTAACAAGCTCCTTCACTAATGTGGATATTTGGGCAGACTACTGAGGTTGTAACGTTTGAGATAACTGTTTTGTGGGCTTTTTTTTTGTCCTTTTTTTTTTTCTTTTTCTTTTTTTGCAATATCACAGTAGTTTGTTACACAAATCCCCCTTCCCCAGATTAGAGTCATTTAAACTAGTTGTTGGAACCACATAGTTTAGTAAACTCAGAATCAAGTCTGTAAAAAGCATAAAGGTCACAAAGAACCATAGTTCTGTTATAATGAGGCATACCCTAACACATCATTTAGTGTACCCTGACTGCTCCTGACTGTGAGAAGCTTGTCTTCCGTGAGATAAGGCTACATCCTCAAACAGGTGAGTCTAAATATCACCCTTCAAAAATATCAAACAAAATTACAGCGAAGGTAGTGTTACAAATAATTAACTGACATATTCTGAAGGTAGTGTATGTAAGTTTTCCCTCCCCTCCCCTCCGGGTGAGCACTAAGCAGACAGTGAATGGTAAGTATGTTTAATTTAGAAAGAAAATAGTGGAGAGCCTAATTAGACCCAATTGATTATCCATCTAATAAACAAATCACCGAGTTCAAGAGAGGTACCATTCCTAAATAACTTGATTTAGCTTAAATCTTTCAATCAACTGGATCAAAGAAAAGGAGTGGGGAAAAATATTTCTGAAACATTTTGAAGAATGACAGTCTGATTCTCATTCAAAAAATGCCTGGTTTTAGGAGAGTACCAGTTTAACATGGTGGACTTATTTCTAGAAAGGCAGACATGAAAAATCCAACACCAGAAGTTCAAGCAGGCTCTACAGGCAAGATGTCCACTTCTACAGATCTGCATTCTTTGTGAGGTAACTCAACTCTCTATTACAGAGAAACATGCAAAAGGCAAAAGAAAAAAAAAAAAAAAAGAAAAAAAAAGACAAAAGGGGGTAGTGGGCAGGTGAAGGAGGGGAACTGCGCCATACCAGGCTAGAAAAATTTACAAATGTGACATTCAGAGCACACCTTTCACCTGTGTCCACACAAGTATATGCTAAACTGCAAAGGAAAGAGCATTGCAGCAAACAGGAGAATCAGGTGCGCTCAGTGGTGGTTGAACTATGCAGTAGTGCTCACCCAGTTTGCAAAGTAATTGGCACTCTACAACATCCCTACTCATCTTTCAATTCATTCGCACTTTGTGCTGCTTCTCCCTGGGGATCCAATTCAATCTTTACTGAAACATCCTGCCCCTCCGACCTCATTAATTTCATTTTTTTCTTTGGAGGGTTTTTCAAAGTGCCCAGCCTCTCTTTAACTTTGTACTCCAGTGTACTGTGGGGGATCCCATAAATACTCTGAGCTTTGGAAACACTCATTTTCCCGCTCATAACCACAGAGATTGCTTCCTCCAGTATCTCGCTGTTGTACTGTCTGTATCTCCCTCTTTTCTTCCTAGGTTGCTTGGAGCCAGGATCTCCCTCTTGATCTGAGGTGGGATATGGCTGTCCAGAGGTAGACTGCTCAGCATCTGAGCCCCAGGAATCTGGTCCAGCATCCAGCAAACTTCTCCTGTTTTGTTTTGGAAGGATAGCCCTTAACTTTTTGCTAAGCGCGCTCTCCGTTTGTGAACCCATTACCAAAGAGCTATAGCTGTACTGGTCACCAGTGCGGGACTCCCATGAAAGGTCCATGCCTCGAACTTGTGGTATCTTTAAATCCACAGGAGACGAATGGCTCACGTCCTTTTTCCCATCCTGTTTAGTTTGAAGTGCCATTTTTTGAAAGGCAGAGTTTTCTGTAAGAAAAGGAAGGTCACTGATGTTGCTGAGTGCACCATTTCCCCTGAATTTCATGCGGCTGAAATTGAATTCGTAGTGTGGTTTTGCCCAAGAAGCCTCCCTGGATAATATTAAGTGCTGTCCATGATTCTGTAGTCCAGATGGCCCATGGCTGGCAGCCGTAGAAAACTGGTTTCTGCTCAGCAGTTCTTCACTAATCTGGAGTGATCGAGCCAGCGGTACTTTAAGAGATGTGGAGTGGCCATAACCTTCCCTGGTTCCATCCTGCAAGCTTCTTGGAGGTACCCCATCACCACTCTGTAGTCCCTCCGGATGGTGCTGGCTGGGTCTCCCAGGTCGCCTAATTGGATGGAAGGAAACTGATGTGAGCAGGACTTGCACAGGTAGGGAGGGATGGGTGAGGGGGCCACTCCTTTATTAGAAGGCCTTGCTTGGGTAACATCACTTTTTGTGTTATTTATTTTTCTCTAAATTTTTATTTTATTTTATTTTTTATTTTAATTTTTTTTTTTTTTTTAAGTCTCAGCATCAGTCAGTTTTAAAACTTGTTCACAAAAAAAAAAAAGAGAAGCTTTTTGGGCAAAGAAAAATGAAACCTGTTGGCTGGTCTCTGGTTGGGTTCACAAATTCTCGGAGTAGAAAAGACTTCGCGCAAGCGTCTGAAAATAGCACCTTAATTACAAAGTAGTAATCAATCGCCATAGATCTACACACAACTGTGTTACTGGTGTGACGTTACCACTAAACAAGTACAGTAATAAAAGAGTAAGCCAAAGTGCAACATATTCAACATGCAAATGTGACTGCCACCTGCAGTATCTACACATAGGTGGAAACCTTGGATGGTGTTCGCTTACATCGTATTGAAGAACTGCTGCTCAGGATAAAAAAAATGCTTAGCAGGCCTCAAAGGTATTTGCTCGACTTTCATTTAGCACCAAATATGAAAGCTGGGACACCGCAGATCACAAAGAAAAACACTGTGTTACACTAGACTTACCCAATTGCTCTCTTAACAACTAATTGCATACATACATGTTCCTGAGTCTCATTTGATATATAACATGGCTAGGAGAAGAGGGGGAAAAAAAAAAAAAAAAAAAAAAAAAAATCTAAGTTCCAACTGTCATCCAGATCAAGGGTTAATATCAAAGAAAGCAGTATGTATTTTTACCACTTTCCTTTCATCACAAGTGTTCTTTCTATGACACACAGTACTACTACTGCAGATAAATGCGTGTACTTTAATGTTTTCTTTGCTTAGCCCCCTGCAGCAGCAAAGTCACACTAGTTTCAAAATCCACCTCCAAATTTCTCCATGTCCAACACACAGATTAACGAAGAGACTAGTAAGCGATTCTGTTTTAATGCTCTGGGACACTCTTCTAGTGTAAAGCCCTCTAGCCAAGTCAGCGTTATTTAAGGATAGGATACGTACTACTGAAAAGCGACGTTATTCTTTCTAACATCACATTGGGATTTAAAAAAAAAAAAGTCTTTAGAGAAGAGACATCCACTGAAAGGACCTGGCATGTAACATACACAGTGCTTGATACATATCCTGCTAGCTTCTCTCCAGGATGCAACAGGTCATAGCTGAAGTGGGTAACAAGAGTCAACAAGGATTCAGATCAAAATCCAGAAAAATGAATTAAAGTTGCTATTCCAGAGAACTCTCTCAAGCAACGCGCAGTCTCTGCCCCTTCTACAGCACGTATCAGCATCAGAATGCGCACCAGTGATTCTACACCTACATAAAGGCCATACCAGCAGCTAACTGGGACAGAGGGTAACACCTGATTTCATTGATGCTAAACAGACTGCAGTCACCGTCACGTACCACACACCTGTGCAAGTAACCACAGATGCCAACATGTCGCATCCTCTCTGGACCCACAGGACTGATCAGGACAGTGCCAGATCCTGGCCCTGCCATCCCTGTGTCTTGGACTTTGGCCCTCATTTGATACACAAACAAGGGAACAAACAATACACAGCCCTGGTGGCTTCTGCTGCCTTCCTAGAAAAATAAAGCTGGAAATGACCTGTTCAGAATTGAAACAGAAGAGCTGGTGGGGAAGGTTTGTGCTAAGAATTGTGGAAAAGTTAAGACTAACTTTTAAACAAGGATTGAAGTATTTTATTAATAGAAATATTAAATGGAAAAAGTAATCTTGAAGGGAGAAATCCGAGACAGTAATATTTTTCCAAAGAGAAATGCAAAAGTTAAATCAGTTGTTAGCAGTACATGGGATTGGTGGTGGTGGTGGGTGGTTAGTTTAAAATTTCGAGTTTTTAAAGGCTATTGTAAAGCTAAATCCAGCAATTAAATAGCACTTTAAACCATATACTGCTTCTGTACTTCACTAAAAAAAATTACTTGTAGCTTCAAGATAAAATTCTCCCATCAACTCCCAAAATTCCTCTTACTCCCAGTCAGCCTCTCCAGTACAATTAACTCAATCCTAATTAAGAGTAAAGTGTTTCTAAATGTATGCAAATGGTGACCATTAGAAATATGAAATTTTTTGGATATAACGTTGTTTCACACCTTGAACTAATTAAAGCAAGAGTAGTACACCACATATTTTATAACTTAAAAAAAAACCCCAAACCCCAAACTTGTTCAGTGCTACAGTACAATTGCAAATCTAAAAAGCCATATTTAAAAATTTTCTGAACTACCAGACTCCCTCCCCCGGCTGCTTTTCTTATTTAATTTGTGGTTTATGGTAGGAAATACTAACAAAGAACATGCAGTGATTCAAATCTAATTCAGCTTGGTTCATCACCAAAATCATTGCTACCCCTAAAATAAGCTTTCCTGTTAGCTAGGTTTCCCCTAAGAGAATTGAAATCTAAGTCATATTTAACTGAACTTGCATCTCCACGGACATCACTTACCACTAAACCCAAGAAGCAGGTAATGGAAAGATATGTGGCTAAGTACTGCATTGGCCAAAATAACAGATACTAGAGGTCTTAACTGCAAGTTAAACCTGTCTCAGTTTGCAACAACTCTTAGTTGGCAGGTGGGGTGAAGGTACTTGCCAAAGGTACAAGTTGAAAAACACATTACTCCAAAGGGTTAACACCAAAAGCAAGTTAAAATTAACAGGAGGTAAGCACACATTTTTAGTAAAACACAGTTTTAGAAGGTCATAGTAAGTTGCTTTCTCTTACCCATTTCCCGGAGTACTGGAGCACCCTGGAGAATGACTCAGAGAGGTGCTGCCGGCACAAGGACTCTTCTTAGTGGATAAATCAAGCACACCGTCTGTAGAGACAAAAGAATGACTTCAGTGTTTGAAGAAGCAGGATCAGCCATGTTGTCCCTTGACCAAAAGAAAAAAAAAAAAAAAGTCTTTTGGGCTCAAGTCCTGTTCAGCACACAGCATTTCCTATTTTATTTTTAAACAAACTAAGGCTTGGATGTGTTTGCAGTTTGGCTTACAAGTGACTTCAACATAGTACTCAGAAGTCACAACAAAAGTTGGCAAAATTAAAAGTGCACCTCTTACAAAAGCCAGAGAATAAAAGATGACCTGCAAATGACAGTTCAGGATACAACACAGCCCATTGCATAACTAGCCCTCAGTGGTGCCAAAATGAGACAATCTTCAAATTCCTGAGATATTCCCTCCCCTAAAGGGGGGCTTTAAGCCAGTATTTGAATTTATTTTTTTTAATCCAAATCTCTGTAGGAAAATTAATTGAGAATTTCACACTGGAAAATAACTTTCAAATGAACACACACAAACGTGAGGCTGCTCCTCACCTGGCAGCTAGCTCATCCTTTTTTCCATGTCTCCAATGGGTCCCTACTGGCAAAGCTGCTGCCTTTCCCCTCTCTATTGTGCCATTTTTTGCCCTCTCTTCTTCCATATACCAGACCGTTTTTCCTGCTAGACTGCTTCTTCCATTCTCTCTAATGGCATTTCCTCACGCTCACCCATGCTCCTCTGCCCTTATGTAAACTCTGCATTTCTAGGCAACAGAAAAGGGAGCGCTTTTTGCTAGAAAAGCCTTGCTCCCACTGCACTGAAACAACTCGAAGTTCTGGTCATTTTAATAAGGGCAACATTGTCACAGAAGCAGCACAGCCATCTGAAATTCCCAGAAATGTTGAAAGAAGGAATTTATGAGGCAAAGATAAATGAAACCTGTTGGCAAGGTAAACTAGAGACATTTCAGAGCTCCTCACCCATATTCCATCTAATCAAGTAAATACCTCCCAACTCAAGAACAATATAAGATGTCCTTCAGATTGCTTAAAGTTCTCATTTGACATATGGAGAAAAAAACCATGATAAACAGTGAACTAGAATTAACTTAAGGAAAGCTGTTCCACCCACTGAGTTTGGGAACACACCATAACCCAAACTTAAGCAAGCAGAGAACTCAGCCTTCCTTTCAAACAACACTTATGCAGCCACAAAATACAGAGAGTGGATCAAGTAGCACCTCCTTTTCAAGAGGCTACACTGAACAGCACAGGCTGCTGCCAGAGGCACTTGCACCCACACTTCCTCCACCAGAAGGGTCATTATGACCTAGAAGTCTCCAAGGGCAAGTACAGCCAGCCTCATACCCCATGGAGAAGGTCACAACCCAGCTGGGTTCCCCTCAACACACTAGAACAGAAATACAACAATAAACGCCACTAGCAGCCTCTTAAATCTCTCTTTAACAAGTTTGCCAAAACCTCTTCCCAATTACATTAAACACAAATGGAAAAAAATGACATCAGTAAACAGATTACTGTGGTATCATATTAATATGCACATGTTCTAATTCCACAAGTGTTATGAACATTATAAATTATCTTACAGCTTTTTTGTCACATGGTAGCTAAAGAACAGTTCATCTACATGCATTCTTCTTCGCCATACAATCCTCTAAAAAAAAAAAACCCACAAACACAGGAGCAAAACTGAGTCTTTCCCTATCTCTTTCAGCAAAAAGCTTTGCCATGAGAACAGTTTAACACTTAAAAACACATATGCAGAAGACACTTGTGAATCACATTTATAATAAAACTAGCTAAAAACAAATGCTTCTCAGCTGAACATACAGGTCCTCACCTCAGGACAGACACCATACAACCTTTTACTGCAGTTTTACAACTGAAGCATGGGTGATAACTTTCAGCAAGTGCAGTAAGTGTCCAGACACGCAAGCTTCATATTGTTGGACACATAAAATTAGTTCAAAGAATAAAGGGATACCTACAATTCTGTACTAGCTAGCAAACGGTTGGTTGGTTTTTTTTTAAAGGCAACTTTTCCACTTGAGTATGGACAGCCTACTTTGTATTTGAGAGAATGATTTCAAACACTAACACATTTCTAAAGAAGGGTAAAGGGGCTAATTTTAATCCTATCAGTAAGATACACTTACGATAACCTCTATTCAACAGTTTCAGGAAAAAAAGCCCAAAAAACACCACATACTGTAATCACTCACAGAATCTGCTTGTTAAAAAACATTTTTGATGGAAAGCAAGGTTTTCAAATTAAAACAAGCTCTGCAACACTGTTACTAGTTATCCAATCTGTGCTCTGCAGAGCAGTCTATTTTTAAGGTAGAAAAGACACGTTTCTTCCACACGCACAAACCTGGAAGCTTTGTACAGTTCACGGGTATCAGTTTTACAGCCTTCACAAAGCAACTTCTCGTAGACCTCTAAAAGATACTGGTTTTGCACTATGACCAGAAAGAAATCAGCCCTTCAGTCAGACCATGTACTGGTCTTCAGAAACAAGACAACATTACGGTTTTCACGACCACATGAAAACTTGCCTTATCGTCGTGTAGTGGTCTTATCAGCAAGCATATAGTCTATTTTGGCAGGCCACTTCTTGCAGCTCCCAGCAGGACCAGCACACTTGTCCCCACAGTCTGGAACATGTCCATCCCCTTTGCCCTTCTTCAGAAAAGTCAGTCATGTCTATGGGCCTACAAAAAGTCTCTTCTCTCCCAGCCACATCTAGCTAGTCATTATTTTATTGCAGAAACTTCTACTGCTTTTCCACTTCACATTTTATGTAAAAATGCAAAATTCTAATTGTCTGGTTTTGCAACAAGAATGCCATTAATGGATTGCTGTAGGATGCAAGACACTGATAAGAGTCCTACCTTGTTCACTAGGTTCTGACTGAGACTTTCTGACAGTAAGGTCCAGAGGTGAGTCTTGGTCAGCCATGAGAAGTTTGCTGAGCACAGGGTTCTGAGCAGTTGCAGCCGTGGGAGAGGAGGCGACCAGAGATGCTTTCAGCAGGCTTTGGTTCTTTGTGCTATTGGGCTGGCTGGAGTCCTGAGTAGAGCTATTTTTTGAGGTATATTCAGCAGCAAACTGTCGGATCATTCGCTGCATGATCTCACGGGCCACTAGGGGAATATTGGGGTCAGAGACCCTAGGACTGTCTGTAAATATTAGAGATTTTTTTTTAAGGAAGCACTTCAAGTAAAACAGCTTTTATATTAAGTCATTGTTTACTTAAAAAAAAAATCTAGGGAAGAAAAAAAAAAAAAAAGGAAAGCCAAAGATAAAATAGTTTCTGTAGAAAATGTACTTTAGTCTTAGAATATCTGAACAAGAACCATTGCTGATTCTGGTATAACCCTCCCAAAATAACATTTTCCTAAGAGAAATATGTCTTTTTTTTTTTTTTTTTTTCCAAATATAGATATATTGGATCAGAACTTTAAGAGATGTGGAACTGGAAAGGAGGGCTAGACTCATGAAAAATATCAAGTAATGAAGTCATTCCAAAAAAAAAGAAAAGAAGGAAAAAAAAAAAGAGAATAGGTTATTCAGTGGAAGAATTGAGTAACTTACCTGCAGCTACAAAAGGGGAGAAGGGGGAATAGAGATGCAGCAGTTCCCTACAAATTTACTGGGAAATAAAGGCCTATAGTTCCGATTCTTCAAAATAATCCACATGAAGATCAAACATTCAAGTGTCTTTCATCCTATTCTATCTATTCCTTTTGACATTTCTATCATTATAATCAATGCAGCACCAGGTATTACCCAAAGAGCTTTCACATACACAAAAAAACATGTCACATGAAAAGCAATTCTATTTCTAGAAGAGCTGCTAAATCTATCAGTAAGAAATGGGAAATGGAACAGGTAGACACTCTATTTATATGAAACAGTGCATAAATACAAAGGTCTTTGGGGATGTGGACAACTCAAAAGTATATTGGCAAAGATCACTATTTTAGACCAGTAGTAATTAGTGATATCAAAGCAAATCTGTAACTCCTAAAACACAGAAGCTAGTGTCCTGCCACTTCACCTCAAATGCTGCAAAAGCACACACCAAAAAAATGCCCACGACAAATCCAGAAATGGCTCAAAAGGTTTGATTTTCTATTTCTGAAGAAACATTCAGAGAAAATTGTGCAGAAGATGACCAAACAAACCTTTAAAAGCAGCTCTCAAAAGAGAACAATAGTGAAGTGTTTACTTCCTCTTTAAAAAAAATTGCTCAGGTTGAAAGGTAATCTATTGAGATTGAACTATTAGAAGCATTAGCAAAATCTTCTGTGGGACATTTCAGCATTAGATTTGCCTTTTACCACCATTTTTGACAAAAACGCATCGATCCAGCAAACCAGCTTTACAGTATCTGTAAAGGATGACTGACATTAAGGTTTGAGCACACAGTCGCCCACAAACTAGAGAGCAGCACTAAGCAGCTACTGTGTTTCTTGATGAAAAAACATATTGAGCTCTAAATACTTAATCAAGCCCAAATTCCTTCCTGTTAGGTACAACTTTCTAAATATAAGACCTTATACAGTTAACACGTATTCTTATAGGGGTATAGCAGCTGTAAACTTATGAGACGTTTACGTAAATACTTAATACTGTTGTAAAATCTACAGGAGGTTTTACTGTTGCTAAGGATGAGATGCTAGAAATCGCCAAGCAATGCGCCAAACTTAAATTTAGGTACACTTATATTCTCACGTTCTTCCCAAATGGTCCACAAGGACACAAGCCTGGAGAAGAATGGAGGCTTTTTTCTGCTATGGTGACATTTTTTCCATTTTCTAAGCTCTCTACTATAACCTGCTGAAGGACATGTGAAAGGTTCTAGGAAAGCCCAGAGGGACACCAACTGGTGGCGGGATCACACTGATGCCAACTACTTGGCATGTGCTTGTGGTATATACAAGTGGGGCTGGCAGGAACGCAGAGCTCTATGGCACCTATGTTTTCTGAAGAAGAATCATGCCTTTACTGCGCACCCATGTTCACCTGCACAATTCAGTAACGTTCAGAGCTGAACATACTTCCAAATTCAGGGAGAAAATACTATATATGCCAACTTCCATGCATCTTTTTAATCTGCAACTTCAAAGAACCAGCACAGAGTGACTACTGAGAGCTTACTACTGCTGCTCAAGATAAACTCTCTAATTCAGGACACAAAACTCCATTTTCAACCAGAAGGCTAGTCACCTAGCACATTAAAGGCTTCTTGCTTAATATAAAGCCTGAATGCTAAGGATTAAAGCCGTTCAAAAGCAAGTGCAAAATATTTGCTGGTGCCTCTGCAGCATCACTTGAAATCAAACAGATGTTTATTTTGACTCAGAGTCTAGGTTTTTTTTAAAAAATAAACTAAAATTAAACAGAGATTCTCAGAGAAGAAAAATATAGCAAATATTTATCAGCTATAAATAGTCTAAAGCAGTACCTCTGAGCTTTAAAATTTTAACAGCTTTTTTGTATTTTATCTATACTGAAATCTTAGAAGGGCAGTATCAAACAAACAAACAAACAGGTATGATTTCCTTAAATCATCAAAAGAAGGTCTTATCCTGCCACAAGGTAGAAGTAACAGACAACTAGGTACTACCACTCTGCTTTCACTGGGAAGTATGAATATTTGAGAGAAGCATTACTGAGTCAGAGTGCCATGGGCGCAAGGTGGAAAGAAAGTACCTAAGATTAATGGACAAGAAACCTGTTCAGAAAGTTTGCCAATCCTGCTAATTACCCATGTACATTAAGTGCATGAGTGCACATCCTTGACATGCAACAGGCATGTTTGCAGAACATCTGCATTTTCTCTGATCTGCCTGGGCTACAAAATACCAGTCTCAAATGTCACTGGCAGTGAGGATGGAAAGAAAAAACAACACAGAACTAATTGCTGGCATGAAATCAGGAGAGCCAAGCATGGCTGAGCAACCTAGAGGCATCAGAGCCCTGCCATTCTGCGTGTCCTCTTCGGTATGACAGTGCCTGGGGATCTTATGGCAGTGGCATGGGTTGGAATAACCTTTTGAGCAATCTAAATACAGCCGAGCTTGACAACAATGCATTAAGGATTCAGAACTGACTTCCTGGCAGGGTTCTTTCCCTCCTTTATTACTCTTGCACCAAGCATAACTCTGCCAGAAGGAAAGCAAGAGTGTACTAAAAAAATTGTCAAAGATGCTTAGACACCCGAAGTGATTTCATTATCTTCACTCTGTGTATCTGACCACGGGCAGTGTTAAACCCCCTCATTAGCACACTGCAACATCTGCCAATAGTTTCTCCACAATTAGGGAAGTATGCATTTCTAGTAAGACATGAACACAGGTCATGCATTAAAAAAATCAAACACAATGTTAAAGGGATGAAGTCTTCAATAAAGAATTTGGAAGTGATGGAATTGCCTTTTTTTTTCTTCCTTCTCACCAGAAGAGTAATATAGAAAAGAGTATTATTTTATTTACATTTTTGTTTTCTTAAATCAGATGGGATAAATCTTAAAGCAAAAGGAAACCTTAAAAAAAAAAAAACACAAACCACAAAACCAAAAACAAACCAAAAAGCCACCACGCTGAAAAGGAAGACTTGGAATAAAAGCATCATCTGAACTATCAATAGTAATGCAATAACTATCCTTCCTACCATCCTACATGCTTCTATACTTCATGCAATACATCATATTGTATAGTTTGTATTTATTCATTTGAGCCATAAAAGAAAGGCTAAGATACTGTTATCTACTTAAAACACCTTTAAATATTTTGGTCACTGGAAGGAAGGGCTGAGGACTGGCTACAGCAATTTCTAATTTGTTAAACTGAAGCTTGCATTGTCCCCCAGCAGACAGGTTGGAATTACTGATTTGGCAGATTTTCTCACACATGGGTTAGACTGATAAGTATGATGTACTTGCATTGAGGATGCATTTGGAAGCAACCTCTGAATTCCTGTTTGAGTCTCAGATTGGTAGAAAACAGTGAAATGAGTTTTAAACTGAGAGCACAGTTTAACTGACATTAACTCTCCAGAAGAGATTTAGAGGATTTTGCTAGCATTGAGCTACTTTTATTGTTCTTGGCATATTCTACAGTACTGATCTCCCAATTCTTTTGCTGATCACGTTTTGAATTCTCCATATATCCCCCTTAGCACTATTCCAACAATATTTTATACTGTGGATTGCTGGGGGTGGGGTGGGTAATCAGTACAGACCACAGTGAGAAGACTGCTGACCTTTAAGAAAAATGCATTGGTACAGATTCCATTAACATTAAAAAAAGTTGTTAATGATAATGTATACACACCCACTGCCACTTGCCCCGCCTTCCAACAGCCCGCTCACCTAAACATTGGTTTCAGGTGAGCAGCTCTGCTGGTTAAGAACTGACTCATTCCTCCAAAAGTGCAAAACACCAGTGTTCTCATGGAGGGATTTATTTTAGAGTTAAATAAGTTATATCCTCTTCCTCTGCCCCAAGCCCACACTGTTGTATTGCTACATTATTTGAGAATCAATTTTTACTCTTCATAAATATGACAGCTGAAAAATAGTGAACATACAATGACAACCTGAACATCAGATCTTTGATACCTGCATCGCATGCAAAAAGACCAGCAAGAGACACCATTTCCCATCCCCCATTAAAACCAACCTTTTCTGTAAAAGACTGCATTGAGGAACTCTTCCGCTTGCCTTTCAAAACGAATGATTTTTGCTTGCTCTTGTCTAAGCAGAGCTTCTTGTCCAGCTTCCGAGGCTGGCTCATCCAGACTGACTAAGTGTTCCTGCAAAGATATTTAATATTTGTGAGATTTTCCTGACTCCAAAATGAATGAAGTTCTTTAGGCATTAAATATTTTAGCAAATTCAAAACTTTGTTAGGTACTCAGCACAGAATTGAATCTATTGAAACCACAACTTGATTTTTGACTGCTCCAGAAAATTGCACTTTGTCCTGTTTTCTTGTTGTAAATGCAGCAGAAGCCTGTAAGATTTTACTCCATTAGGGGAAAGAAGAGCCTACTATAAAGAAGAAGATTTAGATATTTTACAACATTTGGCTGCAAATCTCACATCTAGCACTTGTTCTTTGGCTATTATACTTTTAGTTCCATGAAATAACTGCTGAAGGCAAACCACAGAAAAAGTTCTCCTTAGTTTACACAACATTCATGCAAACTGAGCAATAAATGACCAAGAATTAGCAAAAAGGCTAATTTGTGAAAGGCTCAGTAGTAGCTACTTTTAAGTCAAATAAACTTAAATTAGCTGCTTACAACATCCATAATGAATTAAACTTCATTCTACCTCTTACAATTGGAACCCACTGAGTTATCTCAAAAATATTACAAAACAAGTGTTTTAACTAGGATAATTAAATGGTGTGAGAAGCCAGGATAAAAATATTCAAATACAACTCAAGAAACTAGAAGACAATGGTTACAAAATATGACATTTAAATGCTTGGATTCCCCCCAGACACGTACCACTTTTCACATTTCTTTAACACCTTGCTCCTGCTTAGGAGAACAATCTCTTTCCTGGCCCTCTCCCTCCACTTTCATTTTAAGCTATATTAAAGCTACCTCTATTTACCTACTACAGGAATGCATACACAAGCACTCTCAGAGTTTAGGGAGTGTTTTGTTTTGTTAACCTTTGCAAATATCAGTTACCATAATATCTAGGCTACATCTGTTTCTTTAGCCTCTACTCTAGAAGTCGATTCAGGTTCATATCCTCATGGGACTAGAAGGGAAGGAAAGAACTGGCAATTTGTTTCTAATTCACAATAAATGAAAGAAGCAGTCATTCTTAAGTTTGTACTACCTCAACGCCAAGAGGTGTAGTGAAGCAAGCTACCTAACCAGCCCATAGTAAATTAACGAACACAGCAGTCACGTGAACTACATGCAAAGGGTAATAATAAGAAATGCTGTGGACTCTGGCCTGAACATGGGTGCTCACCTTCAGATTCGTAATTTAACAGCTTCCAAGAGTTCTCTATCAAAAGTAAAGGGAGATACTATCTCTCTCAGACAAGGTATAGAGACAAAGCAGTATTTTACGCTCAAAGGTGAGGAGCATGCGATGGCAGAGGTGACAGGTGAGTAAAACACGTTTGCTGTGAAGGCAGAAGTAAAGACCTCACAAGGCGACTGACACTTTTTTCCATACCAGAGAGATTCCAGGCTTGCTCTCAAACCTGCTGGCTGCCATAGGAAAGATTAGCGCTTTTGTGATAGTCTTACAGAATATGAATTTGAGCTGATGGGTTAACTATAACAAAGGCATTCACCTCTGTGCCAGGTAGTCCTGTACCAGAACCAGTGCTCCCACAGTTCACTGGCCTTTTATGAACACACGGAAAATGCAGCTGTACTTTTCTGGTAGTTAAAATACATAAAGGAAAATCATACAGGATTTCACAATAGAAACATTTGCAGCAAATAATCCCAGTCATTTTTTTAAGAGTTACTCTTCAGATTAGACTTCATAGAACATATTTGCATTCTCTTTTTGAAACTGTGTTTCTGCATCTGACAAAGTTTAATGCAGGCTCTGTCCTAGTTATTGACAGCCATTCTAAATCAAGCTCCATTATCTTTTATGCGTTATCAGGACAACTGTAAACTCAGCTTATTAGTTTGTGTAAAAAGCAGACATTTTGCAAATTAGCTAATAACAGAAGTAATCTAGGCATACAGAAGTGTTAGAACAATCACTGGAACGTCTAAGCATTTACAGACAAACTGCTTTAAGTTTTACTTTAAAAGGAATCTCTGCAAACTGATGCACAGAGATTTGGCTATACAAGACCCATCAGAGTTAATTAGCGTCCTCTGGCTAGAGTTCCACAAGCCATTGCAAAAACCCCTTTCTTTTAATTCAAAGGACAAACAGATAATTGAGAATTGAAGGAAACATTACCCCTTCAACCTGATCTGACATCTGCCCTTTGACAGACTGTAACTCCGGAAGGAGTCTAAAATAAAAATAACCCTTGCCCAACACAATGCATTTCAAATCTTCCTAGTACTTTTTGCAACTCAGATAATACATAGTAAGCACTAGCTTAGCAACTCGGTGGAAACAGAGTTCAGCGGCAGCATGCCTCACCATAAACAAGTGTACTCTACATTATTCATATAAAGGTAATGTATAAAGAGTACAATTTAATCTACCTAGGCTAAAGCTGTACATTTTCTACGTAGAGAAGGAATGAAGAAAAAGGCCTCAGCCAGAAAAAAAAAAAAAAAAAAAAGTACTGTAAGTGGCTTACAATGGCGAATGGCTGAATAAAGGATCATTTGATCTGCATTCAGGAGAAAACAGGGATAGCAAGGCAATGGCAACGTGTAGTTCTTACTCCTCAAACTAAGGAGCATGCATCTCTTTACATGTATGATTTTTATGAACATCCGTGCTAAAATGTAAAGAAACACAGTTACATAAAATAGATTTAACCTTGTGCATAGAAAAAAACTCTTCAGCTATTTTCTGGCACCTGCAGTATAGCACTGACTACATGAGACAAAAATATACTGGAAAGATTTCTGTTTATTACATTTTTTTATTATTTCCACAATTATTCCAGCAATCTTTGCAGCTGGTTCACCCTTACAGGGAAACATCAAGTTTCCACACTAAATATTTGACGGTGATTGAATTCAAAGTCAACTTCCAAAAGCGTGGGAGTTTTTGGGGTGGGTGTGTTTGGTTGGTTGGTTTGGGGTTTTTTTATGTTATCCACCATTTCTTCCCAATAAGCATTATTTAGATCCACTGTCTTCAGTCTTAACCTCTCACTCTACAGTCCCGAATCGTATCAAAGTTTTCAGTACCAACATGCAGGTAGTAGGAAGAAGAAAACCGTATTAATATTTAGACAGCATTGTCATTGGTTACAAATACCCTGGAAAAAACCCAACCAGTTACTTTTACATATTATTTATAACACAACATTCATTCTCTTCTCTTTGTGCTTCTCTTCAGGTGGGAACCGTGTCCCAGAGCATCCCTGGAATCCCATCAGTGAACACGCAGTACCACTATATTGAGCAATAATGCTTCAGGAAAAGATACTTGGAGTGGTTTGCACATGCTCCCAAAGGGCTAAAGCTCTTCTTGTACGTTAAGACATACAGCATAGCTACATAATTAAGTCAAAGAGCCTTAGAAATACACGGCTCAGGATTTCAAAACGCAAGCTCAATGCATGACCTTGAGAGACCACCTAATCCTGGACAGCCCGGCCGTGTCAGCACTACTGCTGGATCCTCATTGAGACCCTCCTTGTAGGACATGTTGATACAGCAATTCTAAATGCTAATCTGCTAGCATGAAGAGAAAGGTATGATGTAGGCTGGTTTTGTATAAATACGGCAGCAGCAGCTTCATGTTTGAGCCACAGGTCGCACACAGATGGAGCGGGAAGCACCCACAAGCTAGAACAGCATGAGATAACACCCACCCATCTTCGTGGAGAAAATGGAGGGAGGCTTCCCACAGACCACCCGCAGCTGACCAGGCAATCCAGGGACCCAGAGATACAACCCAACCTCTCACCCCCCCGTAGGATCAGGAACAGTGCGTAAAAAAATAATGCTTCAGCATCCCTAAGTTGTCTTCTCCAACACTCCATTTTTCTTAAGACTGTAGTCTTTTTAACTCTTAGCTAGAGCAAAGGAGATTAACCTACTACTTTCTGTAGATAAGCCTTAAGGGCACCAGAGACTATCATCTTTCCTTCTACCTTCAAGACCAAGTAATTCTTATTGCTTTCATTCCAATGCTATTCAGTTTGTTTACATCTCTCAAAATGCTACACCCAGCTGCAGCTTCACCAGCATTTAGGTTTTCCTCTCCAGGTATTAAGACAAATGCCTCTCTCGATATAGCCCCAGAAATAGATTACTACTTTTAGAATGCTATTGCTTTTCAGACAGCTGTAACTTGCGACTTGACAAAACAAGTCTGTCTGTCCTGTTTCTCAAACTTACTGAGATAATTTTCAATTCTGAGCACGTCCTTTAAAGCATCTACAAGTGTTCCCAGTTTGGCATCAAATGAAAATTCAGATGGTTTAATCAGTTTTAAGATGTCCCCACTTACTGAATATACATACTTTTATAGTAAGAAACAGTATTACTTCCTTATTAAGATGACTGACGGCGGATGTATCAAATTCAAAACAAATTTAACTTCACCTGATCCATAGCTACTGAGTATCATCTATTATCTCCAGTAGGGGGAGAGAAAAAAAAAAAAAAAAAAAATCAGTGGAAATACAATATGCTTACATTGACATTTAAGCACAAGTAAAACTGTAACCCTGCATTACTACTAAACACAGCTGGAGATTATCACAAACAGCTTCTTCAGGTTTTAGCCTCCACATCAAATTATTTTAAAATCACCCAATACAAAATTGACAGTCTACATGCTTGAGTCTTTCAAAGTGATGAAATCCATTAAAAATGTTTTAGAGCATCTTCCAGTGCACTTAGAATCTCTGTACACCATTTAAACACTTTCAAAAGCCATAAAAAAAAAAAAATCGTAAGAGTTCCGCAACTTCAACACATTTTCAGATATTTCCTCTGCCATCTTCAATTATTCTACGAGTTAACGCTTCACATGATAGTGGTAGCTTCTCTTTGGAATTATTCAGATGCTTACCACAGTTTACTACTTATTGTTTATGTTGCTCCATAGTGAAAGGACACCAGATTCAGGAGGCTGTTATTATGACTAATCATAATCAAGTAATGGCATGAAATTACCTTTTAGATGTTTGTGTAAAGCAATTACTTAAAAGATTCTTAAAATATCCAAATCATATCATACCATAACTTTGAATTTTAAAATTACTCCTTCACAGGCTGTACCCTATCACACTTCTTCACAACTAAAAGAATCATTAGAGGTCCTTACACTGAAGCCCAAGGGTACTTTGAAGACCAGACTCAACCTTCTGCCATCAACAGCA
Source organism: Leptosomus discolor (assembly GCF_034619465.1). Taxonomy (NCBI): domain Eukaryota; kingdom Metazoa; phylum Chordata; class Aves; order Leptosomiformes; family Leptosomidae; genus Leptosomus; species Leptosomus discolor. The sequence continues at coordinate 16,135,965 of NC_141396.1, read as the reverse complement.
TGAGACTCCCGAATATGCTCCTGGAAGTCATTTTTCTCTCTTGCTATTTTTGTAGCTTAAATATATCTATAAAACAGTTAATGTGCTTAGCAGTATTATCCTTCTTGTTCTGCTCTCACCAACTAATGAGATTACTTGTGTGTATCGTGTGTCCCCCCCCTTTTTTTTAAATGTATAAATTGTTTCATGTAGCTTTAGAAAATGGTGTTTTTTCCAAATGAATATACTCAATTGAATCCTCTTTAAAGATTCTTCTTCCAGTTTCTCCCCTTGTTACTGGTACTTTCTCCTGGCCTTATTTATCTGCACCTTTTTTAATAAAAAAATAAAAAATCTTAAACTAGGCTTGAGCTCCAACTATGAGCAAATGACAGCAGAGACTATCTCATTTGATACAAACGTTCTACATGGGGCCACAGATTTCCTTCTGTAATGATAGCTCTGTCAAGTTTATTTAACAAGCCACATTGAAAAATTAAGAAACATAATTAAAAAGAGGTTAAGTCAAATACACTTGGAAGTTCAGTTGTATATCTGAATTGATTGGTCTTCTCTGTTTCTCTGTACCACAACCTTTTAGAAGGAAAATCTTCATACCAAAAAAAAAAAAAAAAAAAGACCACAACAAAACTCCAATCACCTTGCAACCTATACTATCTTAAAGTCTTTACCCCACTTGCAGATTATCCAAATGAGAATTTACTGGGTTTGGTCTCACAGAACCCAATCTACTCCCTTTCGCTGTGAGTGGGCAGCTAGAGCTCCTAACTTTCTGGTTTTTGTCTTTCATGCCCACCAACATCCCCATGCATTTCTGCGCACAAGCACCCACGTTAACAACCTGATAGCAGCTCCTTAGGTAATCTCCGATCATACCATACTGAAACAATTGTGTATTCTGCATTATATGATGAAAGAAAAGAATTCCAGTTTCCAAAAAGCTTTACATTATTACCCATAACCCTTCAGATTTAGGCAAGAATAAATCTGGGAAGATTTTAGCTCCCTACTTTGTCTGTATTAATCCCTTCCAAATGAAGACACTTAAGTCTATTTCTCTATCAAAAACTGTCTTGTACTTTGACTGCCAAAAAATCCATGCATTTGCAAGTAGAACTACTGCTACAAATAAATTAATCTTTTCAGAATACTTTAGCAGATGGTTCTCCATCCTTTGAAGAATTCATGTAATTGAATCTGATTGCTTGTGAAAACAAGAACCAACATCACTGAAATGGGTGGGAAAGCAAGTATAGTTTTGGCCCTTGAACAGCTCTGCCAGTAAACTAATCTTGGTCTCCGATTCTCATCGTGCAGTCCAGAGCTCGATTCCCCTTAAACAAAACTACTGGTCTCCTAAGTTACAGGTAATCCTTAAGGGCAAATGAAAACCAGAAAAAACCCAAACCTGAAGGTTTTTAATGGTTTTGGACTTGTCAGACCAGGTACCTTAGTGTCACTCAAAGGTGAAAATCAAGTACACTGATTAATCATTCCACTAATACAAAAGGGGTTATTCGTAGAGATGTACTCATTGGAAAAAAAAAAGGCCAGCCACAGCCACACACTGTTGTAATAGGTGGTTTGTGGCCATCTTGCTCCCAGCTACAATATCAAGTACACACCTTTCAATCCTGTAACTCAGCAGTATACAAGCACAAACCCAAATCACCCCACCCTGCCTAGTTCTTTTCCTAGAAAGGTAAGGGGATGCACATGAACAATTAAAAAAAGCAGAACTGCGGATGTGGCACAGAAAGCACAACTGTTACCACCTTATGTACAGGAACAGACAAGTCTTAGCAGTTACAAAAGACTAAGCCTGAAATTCCTTGAAAAGAAGAGTTAAAGATACCAGTACGGATGTCGAATGGAAGAGATTTCAAATAAACTAGCACCACTTCTAATTTAGTTCAGTCCATCAGCTGAAGACTGTCCACCATTTGGCTAAATACCAAATGAACTTACAAACTTTTTGTTAACAATTAAGTCTCTGATGTTTTAATTCAAATTATGATGTTGACACACTCCCACCCTGCTCACTCTCTCAGCTGACACACAAGAACTCACTAGGTCTAAGAGGAGCCATAATCTTCCCTCAAAAAAAAAAAACCAAAAAAACCAAAACAAAACAAAAAACAAAACCAAAACCACCCAAAAACCCTGAACCAAACAGAACTGATATAAAGGCTGGGTGGCAGGAAAAAAAAACCCCAAACAACAGAACAAAACACTCACACTAAGAAAATCCTACATACTCCACAGAAGCCCTGTGCCAGGCATGAGGAGAATCACCGGGATTAACAGAGAAGTCACAAGTCTGATTTAAATGGACTGGTCCTCCCTCCTTCCCCACTTCCCCAGCCAGTGATCCTTGGCCACACAGCAAACAAGCACATGTACAAAGCTCTCTTTGCTGTCCCTGTTAATCAATCAGCTGTAACAAAAATGGTTTAAAAAGGTATTTTTAGCTACTGAAATGTAAAGTGACAGAAATTGCTCGGGTTTTAATTATAAAAATTATTCTACCCAAGCCCATAGTGGCCAACTGACACTACTGCATCCTTTCTTCTCTCACATTTCTCTCCAGCCTGCTCAGAACTTACAACCTCTGTCCGCTTCACCTAGTGCCTTTGGCTGCACACTCCTGCTGCGTTCTGTGTCAATCTGTACACAATCCTAAAATCTCCTTAGACCCTGATGCCAAAACACCACGGAGCACACCAGATGTGACCATATCTGCATCTTTTCTTTCACCCGTTTAAAAGCCATCACACAGTACACCGGCAAACCATGAAGAACCTTAACGTAAATGGTTACTACCCCTAGCATAAGGAATATATCGCCAGTTTTTCAGTTATACTCGCAATCATGAGCTACACTTGACATTCATGTTCTTAGTTTTTGTTTTCACCTAACAATCACTGATTTTCAGGAGCTTTATTGTAATCATTGTGGACCTACAAAGACGACTGAGATGTAAACAGCCTTTCTGAAGATCTACCCATATGCTGTTAGATTCTCCCAGACTATCACCAGTCTCTGACCTCACCACAAAGTTAATTTCTGAATCAATTCAATGGCTTAACTAGAACTGTGCTAAACACTAAATTTTGTCTTTTTATAAGATAACAGAACTCCTTACAGCACAATCATACAGACAGTTCACCTGCTGTCAGTCTCAATGAAACAAAGTATTATGCCTCACATCTGTTCTAAATGCAAGCATTCCTAACCCTCCACCCCATGCCTTAACAAAAATGAGCATAAACTGGGAACAAGGCAAGTATCAGTATCAACAAGGTACTTCCTTTATGAACAAGCCGTGCAGCCATACATGTTAGTTGCTGCAGAGGAAAAGGCACTTTTGTTTCATTCCTAAGTTGACAGAGATCCACAGTCTGTGTGCTATTTCACACTGTGCAGGAAGAAGTAGTAGTTACGAGTTCCAGCAAATGAAGTTTTGCCAAGACAGATGAACCTTCCTTCCTATGCTATAGAACAACTATTATTTCAACACATGGGCTGAGCAACAATCATGTATACCATGGTAGCCTTTGTTTCATGTACAACTAATCTCATTAACAAAACAACTCAAGTTTATTATGTTGGCAAAACTGGCTTGTCCACATTTAGGCTCTGACTTGGTTATAAACAAGCACAGTAGAAAATCTACCATACACAAGAGCCCTTTAATAAAAAGATATGGCCCACAGGGAAAGAGATTCCAAGATACAGACTCCAGGTTGTTAAAATGGACTGCATTTCCATACTGAAGATAAGTCCAGCATCTGACTCTAGTAAACATGGACAAGCCACAATTTGGCTCCCTTGGGAAGGGTTACGTGATCCCGACAAGATCTCTCACAAAGAACTCAAAACAACCAAAACAAACAAAAAAACCACCAAACAGAAAGAGCTACTGCACAGAAAAAAAAAAAAAAAAAAAAAAATCTACATCACATACTACAAAGAAGAAGTTGCAGAGAAGAGTAAAGTCTCTTCATTAACTTGCATTATTTTAATTCAAAAAGCCTTTTTCTGAAGGAGGGGAAAGGGGTAGGAGGTTGCAGATTTTCTGCGTTCAGTTAACTAGGAGTAGCAAACTCCCTCCCTTTGTCCCTCCCCTACAACTACTAGCTTCACACATCTGCATTGTTACCTTCACTTTTTCTCTTCTCAGGCAGCAGAAAAGACAATTTTCATCAAAAGACCAATCAGAAACACCTTCAGGCTCACAGTCTGTAAATCAGAGGAATAGCAAATTACTTCATATTCATAAACCGCAACACAACTGGAGCCAAAAGAGAAATGCCAAATAAAATACCTGTTTCACAACATTCTTGCCTGCATTCTGAGGATGCAGGCTTCATTTCGGCCATTTTTCTAAATCCCCAGATTACCTAACTGTATACATTTTATCTACGCACAACAAATCTGTTTTCCTGAGCACTGCCAAATACACTCCCAGCTACATAAAGATGAACGCACACTCATTAGTAATTTTAGCCAATATGAAACTAACTGTGAGCACTGCCTGGGGGAGGGGGAAAAAAGCACAAATCACCACGGTAACACACATTTTCTACAGGCAGAGCTGGGGCTGCTTCTGTCATTAGAAATGCAGAACAAGATACAAACATAGAGATTGAATACCTTTAAACAAACTGAGATCTTTTAATAATCCAGGTCCAAACAGGCCTTCTAGAATACTTTCAAACCCTAAAAGCAAATAAAAGAATTGTTAGCTTTCTAGATTAAGTACGTCACTACAAGAATATTCATAATAGCAGTTCTATATTTATCTGTTCCAAGAACAGAGCTCAACGTGTTTTCTCTAAGTATTACAAGATGCATGGGTCAATTGTGATGACTGAACTACTGACAAATCATAGCGCAATCTAAAGTCCACCAACTCTTACACTTTTGTAAATAGCTGGGTTAAAAAAAACAAAGAGCATTATGACATTCAATTAAACCATTTTGAGACGAAAATAGAAAGTTGTAGGTTCTACAACGTAACCAGGTAATTTCTACATGAAAAAAATTCTCTTGCTTAAGCCTCTGAACCGAAATAAGGTAAGTCTTCCCAATTAAAAAAATATATTCTTCCATCTGAGTGGCATTCAGTTACTTTTCTGAATTTCAGCAAACGTTAGAAACACTGTTTCCTGAAGAGTTACAAGCTTAAGGAGAGAAAATTTGAAGAAAAGGGATTCAGCAGTGCTATGCCACTAAGGAACCAAAATCCAATCACAGATCCGCATCTAAGATACACAGTCCATTTTACTTCAGTGCTGTGATTTATGCCCCACTTAAAATAAATCTAACCAATTTTAGTTTATTCCAAAAGAGGAAAAACCGTTACCGAAATTACTGCCATTATTTGGAAATGTTAAATCAATATTACACTAAACCCCTGCTGGCAGTAAAATCTACAGAGCTATTAACTACCCAATACTGCAAGAAGACAGGTTAGCAGAGCGAATATGAAAAGTACAAAGACCACTTTAAGGGCGACAGACAAATTCCACCTGCTTATAAAAATGTATTCCCAATATGACCATAAAACTCAAGACTACAACTTACTGTATTTTTTTTCCTCCCATTAATATTTTTGCTTTGTAGGTTTAATAACAGTTTGCATTATAGCTAGGGGCAGCTTCTCCTACTTGCCTGAATCTTTGAGAGGCAGAAGAAGGAATGAAAAAAAATTTTTTTAAGACACAAAAATACGGTTTTAAATTTACAGCAGCTTGCAAGGGTGAATTGGGGACAGATAAACTACCCGAAATAGTGCTTTTAAGAAACCATTTGAAATCTAAATGATCACATGCTATGAAGGAAATTAGTTATTACATTGCAAGAGAGCAATAATTCTAAAATAACTCTAACAATACAGATCTAATATCAAAGTTATCTTTCGGACAGCAGTCTTCCAAACGAAAGGACAAGTAGCATTACATCCCCCTGGGTGTCAGCAAGAGTGCCAGTGCACTAACATCTTTAGATATCAGATCCAGGACCCTACAGAATTTGCAGCCTGCAACATAACTTAGAAGGCCGAAGTATTGCTGGGGTACACACTATCCTTGATCTAACGTCTACCGGAGGCTGATAGTAAGAATCTAACCTCAGAAAGCACTGGGGGGGGGGGGGGGGGGGGGGGGGGGGGGGGGCCGGGGAAAGGTGAAAGAGTGATGGTGAAGTAACAGTCAAGAGTAAAGAGAAATAGGGGAGAGATCAGAAAACAAGGTGGAAGAGGAGAAACTGGAAAAACATCCCATTGAACAGCACCTTGTCAGGCAGAGAAGTAGCACTGCCTCCAAAAAAGCCAATTCAGGCTTCAGGAAGTGGCAGGAACAGTGGGAAAGGGCCGACCAACCTGACCTAGAAGAAAAATAGGAGAATCAGGGTATTGACCCATAGGTTTAGAACTCTGATTCTTTTATGGGTAGTGACCCCTCAGAATTTGTATCTGAAATGAAACCTTAAGGAAAACAGCTAACCAACCTCATTCTTTACTTTTTTGTTTAAGAAATTATATTATATATATATAAATAAAAATCAAAAGAGCTCAGAAATGTTACTCAAACTCATCACTCTTAAAATAGTAACTGCCAATGACTCATGCCCCACAGTTTGCCATGCATGCAATTGCACACTGAAGTCCCTGCCAAGTTTTACAGCTTGGATATTGTACAATCATAGTTAGCTAGCCCACTGTTCTCAGTGATGCTAATGCCACTCGGGTTTTTATTAATATTAAATATTGGATTTAGCAGTTGCATAGCAACAGCAGAACATCTTATGTGCAATGCTTGACATTAAAAAAGGCAAATAAGGGAAGTATGAATGTATTCAAAAATTATACTAAAGACTGGCAAAACTGCCATGAAGCTGAGCCCTATTCCCCCCCAAATGCAAAGTGCAATGCAGTAAAGACAGTGTAAGCCCTGAGATATAGTATTCAGTCATTCAGGAGTCCAAAAGAGCAACTGTGTACAGTTAATCATGCATAATACATTGAAAACAAAATCTTGAAAAAGGAGCTGCCTACTTTTTATAGTATTTTTTCTCTCCATTGTCACTGCTCTTAGAAGCTTGAAAAGAACATTTCTTTTCCCACCGACTGTCCTTTTCCATTTGGCAGATGATATTTCCCTGCATTTCAAATGGAACAGAAATTAACATGGCTGCCTCTGCTAAATTCCGGTTTCTATATTTCCATCATCTATATTTCAGTGTCTGACAGTTCACAGCAGCTGAAGAGCAGAGCCAGTGGAAAAGTTGCAGGAATAACAGAATTAGAAGAGAAAAAAAAAGGATGAAAATCCCAATATTTTAGAGCTTTCTCTTTTATACCTTCCTTACAATTAAAGCAGCCATACATTTAACCCTTATAATGTTACTAGTGACCTACACAAGGAAAAAGGTCTTTCGGGTGTAAGAATTTAGAAAAAAAAATTTAAAAAATACAACATTTACAAAGTGTAAAACATCCTCTTTATCTCAGAAGGGAGACAGAGCAAAAAAAAAAAATTCCAGAAAGCACAAAGAAAACCCTTAGTACTGAAGCAATGGTGGAATAACTTTAAATACAGAGCTTCTTACACACTTATTACTATTTCACAACTGTTAGCTATAAAAATAAAGCAGTATTTAAGAAACATTATTCTCTAAAATGTTCTCTGACAAAAATCAGAATATGGATGTGCCATTTTTATGCTAAGAGTAACAAGCACAGAAATTAACACACAAAAAACAACCAACCAAAAAAAAAAAAAAGTTGACTACGCAGTTTTCAGCATGGTCAAATTCCTCTAATTTTGTCTCTGCACCTAATGGTTTTATTTTCATCTTCTCAGACATTTTCATCCTCCCTTCTGTAACCAAATATTTTAAGTTGAAAATTTGAACTGTAATTTAGCTTGCTGGTTAACAGTTCAAGAAAACAGTTTAACTTCAAGCTTTAAAAAAAAAAAAAAAAAAAATCCAGTTAGATCCTCGTATCATCTTTTGCCTTAAAACTGAGAGCACTTGTAAGGACTGTAGCTACCAGGCTCCTTGAGATAAAACTATTAGAGGAGTTGATAGTCCAAGAGAGGACATTACTGGCTGATCTTTAGCAATGTGGATTAGGCAAAGACACATTCTCCCCTTTAAAAAACAGGAATGCAAGATCTTCAGAAGGAGAGAGAGATGCATTTCTGGACTGCCATTGACACAGAGACTAGCATTTCAAACAATACTTCCTTCCCTGCAACAGCAGAGCTCAAACATACTCTTTAATTCTCACTACATAATTCAGCCCTACACATGCGTCAAGTCAAAGCAGTAAAGCTTGCGCCACTAACGAGAAGCCAAATAATTTTGAGGGTAGAAATCAACATAGCAAGGGCCATGAATGGGGAAAATTAAAAAAAAACCCCACATACATAGTTATTAACTCCCCAGTCCTAATTTGTGAGTATCAGTTTGTAAACTAGATCTCAATAGACTAAGTAGGTACTAGCCAGGGTAGTAGTGAAGTATAGTAGATATTGTAGACCAATTGCAATAGAAAATGACAACTGATTCATCAACATTTATTTATAATAATCAGCCTAATGCACAGCAATTTGCACCTTAAAAGGACAACTTCAAAAAGCTGTAAATTGAGTCAAATCAATTAAGACAATAGTTGTCTATACCTTTTGTTTAAATTTCTTAACTATCTAAGAATTTTTTACTAGAAACTCACAAAACAGTATCACAAGGAATAAAAATCTGACCTGTTAAGAGAAAAAAAAAAAAAAATCAGAAAAATAACAAAACCCCAAAAAACGCCAAAACCACAACACGACTAAGAGTGAAAGAACAAAGAGGCACAGGGGGATTCAGAGCAGAGAACATAAATCAAAATTCAAAAATGTTACAAAGGTCAGAGCAAAGAGACACACAGCTTTAAAGCAAGCAAAGATAAAAACCAAAAGACGACACATACGTGTATTACCTTAAAAAAATTCTAGAAGAATCTGGTAGTATATTAACAATCATTCAATAGAATGGCATACGATCATTCAACAAAAGAAATCTATCAAGGTGATGTTATTTAACATTTTTAAGTCAACAGCCTTAAAATGCTATGGAGGTGATTCCCCCCACCCCGGAAGTTACTCAATGGATGTTTGCAGCAGAATTTAATTCCAGAAAGTCTTGGAACATTGAGAAATTTCCAGCGGGCTGGCGAAAAAAAAAAATATCATCCCTTTGAAACATCAAAACACTAAACAGGTAAGTACCAGGGTCTCAACTTGGTAAAGGTTTTCAAAACCAAGGAACAGCTCAGAGGACTACTGAGGAATTAACAGCAAAAATGGTGTCAACCAACATGGACTTACAAAAATTATCTTAACTGACTTTTATGAAACTAAAAATTGTATTAACAACAGATTTTTAGATTTATGTAACATTTTTGGACTGACACAATACATTTTGACTAAAACCAGCCAGAAAAAGAAAAATCTAAAAAAGAAAAACCAAAACAAAATAAACAAAAATCAGCCAAATACACACAAAACAGATGAAAAATCAATTAAGTGACAGCTCTTGGAATGCCGGTGTCAATGGGAAGCCACCACTAGTGAGGTCCATCAGATACTGGTTTTTGGCCCAACGCCATTTAACATTTTAGACAGGGACTTGGAAGAAAGCAGTCACTAAATCTGCAGCAGATATAAAGACAGGAAGAACAGCAAATAACAAAAGGCCCAGGTCACAGAGGCTGCTTACCAAAGCAAATGCAATTAAACACTACTTCAAAAGGGGGGTGAAGGGGAATGGAGAAAGCCACAAAACACACATCTAGGAACATGAAAAACAGCTTCTCAAAGACATACCCAGATCCAGCAGCTGAAACTGGAAGCTGATCAAACTCAGCCAGACATAAGGCACTCTTAATTTTACAAGGGTCCAACTGAAAACACAAGACCAGACCAATGCTTTCCCTACCCTATGATTCTGGAGGTGTTATTTAGGGAAGCATGGGCTGGCTGCTAAGATCTATTCCCCTTGTATTCTCCCCCAGCACCTACATTCATCATCTTAGGAGTCTCATTAACTAGTAGGAAGCAAAAGCCACCACCATCACATCAGGTTTTTATTGGATTTCTCATGCCTAGATTTTCTGGTCAAGATTGGATATATTTATCCACAGCTATGGGATTTGAAGCAGGAATTAATTCAGAAAAATCCTACAGTCTATGTGTAACACGGGAATTCTGCCTCTTTCAGGACAAAAATCTATTAAACTTGAATGTTTCAGTCACAGGCATCTTAATAGAAAAGCAAGACCAAGCAACAAGGGAGGGTGAAAAAAAAGTCAGAGGACAGTTATTAATATACACCAAGTCTCAGGACATACATATAATTATAAGTTGTGAATATTCTTTTACTCATGCAACAAAATAGAAGAAACTCCCAGGCACCTACGATGAGAGATCTTGTTATCTGAATGAAGCCCAATTAAGTACTTCAACTACAAGTTAAACCAACTTTGTCTTAGCTTCCTGGAGAACAAGAAAAAGCTGTGCATCTTCAACAATTTTTCAAAGTTCATCCTTCTACATTCTTGTTAATGAAACTGTGCTGCTCAGGGACTTACGGCAGACATCCCTGCTCCAGAGACAACAGATGCTTTAGTAAATCCAAGGACTTTCGGGGGGCCTTAAGTATCAATAACCTGGTTCTGTAAGAGCAATACAGACACATGCATACAGAAGAAGATAACTAAGGATGTTAAGATATGTACTGTTTAAAAGAAGAACAGGTATGACAAAGTCCTATATAGCAACACATCACTCTTCTATAGCTGTTTTCACCAAAACAACTTGTGTTCCCAAGACAAAATAGGTGGTATCACCTGCTGAGATCCCTAAACAGGCTTTGGCCTTACAGTGAATAATGGTTCATTCACTGTAGAACAGCATCTCCAGTTAAGAAGTTTCATTTGAAGCAATCAAGAAGCCAGACAGGTACATGTTCTGTCAAACAGCCATTTCACTGCTACAATAACTTACCACAGCGATAAGCTGAGAAATCAAAAAACGGACCAAAAAACCCACAACCTGCTATGGCAGCAGACAAGCACTGTTGATAGAAGTGCTTCTGACCATCCATCCTGCAAGACTTCATTAAAATTCCACTACTGATCTGTAATTTTAATAAAGAAGTAGCAGCTGCAGCAGGCCATCCTCACTCTTCTCTCCAAGCATCCCTCTCAACCAAGCAATTCCTCTTCTTCTGAGAATCAAGTCTAAGCACATTTTCTCTGATGCTATACCAAACTCGCAGCAAGGCATTTAAAAGCTAATGAGTTAAGTATGGACAGAAAACCAGCTATGTATCTGAACTACAGCACTGCAATGCCTTCATAACAGAGAAGAGCCCTGCCAAGTCCCTAAAAGAGGGCAAATCTCTCCCCTCTACAGGGGAGAACAGAAAGGCAAAGAAAGCAAGTTATCAGGTTTCTTTGCAGTGCGAGAAACAGAAACAGGTCTCCCCATCCTATTTTAGCACTCTAAGTGGCAGATTATCTCACTGTTTACAACCGAGAAGTCACCCCAAAAAAACCCAGAAGTGACAAGTTATAAAACTTATTGCCAGAGGAGCATATAGCAAGGCAAAAGGCATAATATGGACCACCTCCTGCCCCCCTCCCAGGAGGTGTATTTGTGTGTGTGTGATCTGATATCAAAAAGAGAATTAGATGAAGTCATGCAACCTTCTTATCTCTAATCAAAAGCCTCAGCAGCAGAATTTAAGAAAAGCCAAGGAGACTCTGCAATGGCTGTCTCAACATCACCTCAAGATACAGCAATTGCTCTGGCAGACTGAGCCGTAATCTTCATGTGGATTTGCGGGGGTGGGAAGATCCTCCGATTTGTAGATACTGCATCACTAATCTGGCTAGTTGTTCAAGTCAGGGGTTATGAGCTTTTGTTTTACATTTTAACTCAAGATCAGAAGGTTTATTGTTTGACTATCTGGTTTGCTTCACAGCCAGCCACCACCAATGCAGGACCTGACTGGAATCTTCTAATGTAAATACTTGCATTTTATTACTTTAGAAAATAAACCAGAAAACACAGACATCATAAAACGGCAAAGAATGACAGAAGTTTCAATAACTACCAACTTTCTATGTATCTTCAAAAAGTTAGTGTTTACCTAATGGCAGAATAAGATCTAAGTTTAAAACAAACAAACAAACAAAACCCAAACACCAAATTTTAACACTAAAAATTGAAGGGGGAATTGGTTTTCAGTATCTCAATTCAAAGACAGTGCTCTTATTTGTTCAACCTCTAGGTCTGGAGTTCCAGCAGACCACCAGCTACAACTTTCACTGAGAAGAAACTATACCAACTAGCTAGAAATTTTATAAACAGATTAAGAGTCAGATAGCCCAAAATGAGAGTGCCTAATAGCGCAAAACATCATCGACCAAAAGTTTTTGTACAAAGACTCAGATGTTTCTCAAACTTGAGGTGATTTTTTTCCCATATCCAACAGTGTTGCATTATTTATTGCAGCAAAATAAAAACCTTGAAGCTTTTTTCCTATTGGAGACAACGCGTTAATACCTCACTGCCCAGCAAAGTTAAGATGACATTCATTAACCACCAGTGTTTATCCCGGTACCCCATGCTCCCCCGGCACAAGCATAAGAATAGCCTTACAGTAGACAGAATTGATCTGCCTGGAAAATGCCTCCCACGGAAGAGATAGGATTTCCAGCAGCATCAATTCACTGCTCCACTTTATTTTATGGCCATAGTAATGCTTTTATCACAGATCAGCCAGACTCAGGTGTGCTGGCAGGAGCAACTTGCCACAAGTAGGTATAGCAGAGGCCCAAGTCAGTTTAAACCATGGAGGAACCCTCCCTCTCCCCCAAAAGCTGTATATGTGGTAGCACAGGACACCACTGATTTCTACCCCCGCCTCGAGACACATGTATTGGCATGGTGCAGAAGTGTGCTAGAGGTGTGCGTTAAACTGGCTAAGATATCAGCGCTATTTCACACTCCATAGCAGTCCTATTCGCCGAGGGTTGCCTTCCCCTGGCAGCTCAGTACTGCCCCACATCATTCTCTGTCTGTACAGTCACCTCCCGAAACCAGACTAGCTGAAACAATTCAGCTAAAAACCAGCCCAGAAAGGGTAGGCACTAGCTGCTGAATCCATTTAAACAAGGTCTTCCAGCAGAAAAAGCATCTACCAAACCACAGCTTTGATCCAGCAAACCCTTAGAGTGTGACTCAGTTTCACCTCATCACAGGAGGTCAGTTATATCATCATCCATTACTGAATTAACTCAGTGCATTATTCTCTTCTTTTTGGATCTCAAGTTACAAATACCCCTTTCACCATCTCTACAGAGATTTTCAAATCTATACAGGAGTCTGCAAAGGGGAATGAAAATGTGATTCTACTAAATACAGTTACATTACTCATCACTGAAAATCTGATGATCTTCAACAAATAGTATAGACCCGTGAAAATTTACTGAACATTTCTTAGTGGAGAGGTGAATATACTGAGCTTATCTGTAAGGTAAAAACTGCCAGTGCCTTTTTACTCTGTTATTTGTGACTGTAAAAGTCTGGCTGATGTTAAATAAACCTCCATCATAAGCTATTACGTAATTGCCCCAATGAAGAGTATGCCTTCCAACTCCAGCTAGCTAACAGCATCCTGAAAAAATCTTATGATATGCAAAGACACACCACTTTATTAAGTCAAGTGATTATTTCACTAAAACATCAGTGACCATATCTAAATTCTGATTAAGAAGCTAACAGAAGAAAAGAATAATCTAGATCATGGAAAGCAAGCTGAATCATGACTACAGTGAATATAAAGCACACCTGACGTTCTGAGAAGCCTTCCCAGAAACCCTGGAAAAATACCCTTAGCCTTTTCAGATGGACTATTCAGTTCTGTCTCAAGGATGATCTAGGTGAAATCAGTGGGTGATAAAGGCAGCTACACAAAAATGAAAGCATAACTGAAAGCAGGGCAGGGGCCAAAAGTTATCCACCTTAAACAAAAAACCCCAAAACAAACAGATCGATTCACAGAGAGAAGTTTCTTAACACTGAAAGACACGAGCGTAGAATTCATACTAGCTACAGAGCATATAACAGTTACAAACTGTCATCACTGAAGTCACATTTGAAAGTACACCTCAAGTGAGGCATTGGCGAGCCTACAATACCAGGTGCAGACACAAAGGGAGCACAGCTAAGCCTAACAGCCCCCTCCAGCTTTACGGGCATTTGCACAACCATAGTGCCAACAGCACAATGGCACAAAGTAAGCTCACGACAACCCTTGCATACAGCACGGAAGATACAGCTGTATTACTACAGTTACTCTTGCACCACCAGAACTAAATACTAGCAGAAACATTCTCACCTGTCCTTCATTCACAGCTCCGGTCATGCCCATGCACTAAAGCAGCTGCAAGCCCTGCTACTCCTCTGGAAGCGGAGGAGCATCGGCACAGCTGCTGACAACCTCGTAACAAAAGATTACAGCAGCAAATCAATTTGGTGCTGATGTAAGTTGTGAGAACTGAAATTGCCAGGTGTGATGGAGCTTTACTCAGTGTAGACTAGGAGCAGTGAACATTCTTTAAAAAAACCCTACACACAGCTGCAAGAATCTTGCAGTAAACAGCTATAAGAGAGCCTGACCTCTGGGGGTTAGTGGCAATTTTCCCAAAGAGCAAGTGACTGACAAATCTCTCCCTTCTGATGTCATGTAATGTTTGCCATCATTTCATGTAGCAACTCTTTGAATCTTACTAACCTTTTAGCTTCAGATACACATCATCAATTCCGTAAGCTGTATCTGCAGATGTGCTTCCCAGGAGAAGCACCCGCTTTCTTTAGGGTATTTCGCGTCCCAGCTACAACTGAGGTTACACTGAGCTTTTCTTTTTCCTCCTTGACAGCAACAAGGGGCAGAAAAAAGCCTACTTAACATCACGCATTTCTGTTCACACACTCTTCCCTTCTCAGTGGCAACACAAACAACTGTACAGGTGCATACAGAAGACAATTAAAAAATAATCGTTTTTGCTTGCCCTGTTCCTAGGTAAGAACAATTTCCTGGCCTAGGTCAGTTACATCAGCAGGAACAAGTGGCAGGACCAGGGACAGCTTAGACAGCAACACTGCTGAAATCAAGACCTGTTTGACTTCCTTGTTCACTCTCTCAGATTGCCTTTCCCTGATTCAGATTTGAGACAGACATCTGAAGTAGGTACTGGATCAGAGCTGAAGATCATAGTCAGAAAAAATCTCTTGGGATTTGCTTGATGTAAAAGCAACATGATAGAGAATACATCTTTTATGATAGCCATTCATGATTCCAAAATTGTGCCCAAGTATCTTTTCTGGGTAGCTACAGTGAATTTGGTGTCTGCAGGTATATTTACTTAACTGAGTTATGTACACAGTAATTTCAGCTCCTATCATCATCTTTAAGTTTTCCTCAAGCCAAGTAGTTATATGCAGCTCTGACACTGCTCAGTCTTCTCCATCTCATTTACTCCAGACCTTCTAGAATTCCTGAAGCACAACATGTTATTGGCCTTTCATAATTAAGGAAGTCAAATATTTAATCCACTGTAGTTTGGTTGAGGCCACCCTATTTCCTCATAACTTTTGTTTTCAGTCTAGCTGAAGTTCTTTCCTTGAAAGCAGTACGTGTGATCTGAACTTGAGAAAAGACATCAGTACCACACTTTCTGCACAGTAACTTTCTCAATGTCATTGAATTACAGCAGAATCTCAGAGTTACAGGTTTCTAGTCAAGAACATCAAACTGTCACAAACATCTGGAGATCAGCCTTCTAGAACAGCCAGCCTTGCTCCAATTTTACAGTTGGTATCTCAATAAAAAGTTCTTAACAGACCTGTTACTGCCTCACGTCTGTTCAAAGAATGAAGGCCCTGTTTAGGATGCTCGGCAGATCTAAAAAGAATTCCAACACTGGGAGAACACTCAGCCTTCTAAGAAACTGCCTACCACAGGTCCTTTGTTCAAAATCCAAGATAAATTATCCAGGTAATCTAAAGCCAAAGGTTCCCAAGCTTGGCATTCCACACTATGCTGTATTGCTAAATTCATTGGAGACTGGAATATCTGTAACAACCACTATATGAAGAAACAACAGAAACACTTCAGAGGTTTGAGTGCTGCTTTGCTAGAAAAGCTTCAGCTTTCAACATGAGGGTCACTGTCCACTTATACCAGAAGCAGCTCTTTTTGTAACTTCTGAACAGTCCTTTCAGAGCAAAATCTCAGACACTGATTTCCTAATCCATGGCTAGGAACTGTTAGCAGTACAGCCATATAAACAGTGAAGGAATTTGATATAAATGCACTTCTGCAGGCTACTTGCTAATCATCTGATCCTAAGGGATTAGAAGCCTAGAGTAGTACTAACAGATATTCAAAGTTACAAAACAGGTTGATGTCTATGACACCCTGTAAATACCTTCCCTTAAGGTCATTTTTTTGCCTCTACAGTATTCTTCATATGTAAGTTTTTCTAAAAGGAAAAGAGTATCATGCACATCTAATGAACAAAGTACAGCATAAAGAGCGAACAATAAATCGCTGGAGACAGTGTGTGCAAGAAGCATTAATAACCATTTAGTGCAAGCGCCTTGTTCCCCACCACTGCCAGTTTTACATCTTAAATCCTCTGAAGATTATTTCAAATATAGCCAATTTTTTAAAGTGTTCTTTGACACCAGAAACATTTCCAGTCTCAAAGAATATTAAACTTCTAGAACACACTGTGCTTCAGCAATTTGATAAAATAAACCGTAGTACTCAATGAGTCCCAGATTCCCTTGAAAAGCTTGTAAGCAACCACAACAAACTTGCTGTTCTATAAAGCCACAGGAATAATGCCAAAAGGGGTGAGTGCAGGGGCAGCTAAAACAAAATGCAGCGGGATACTAGAACAAGTGTTGCAAAACACTGCACTTCCCTAGCACTAGTTTTTCTGAGCACATCTGTCAGAGTAGCTAAGCCAAAGCAGAACTGCAGTCTTACCTAAATTTATTACCCATGTTCAGAGCTGGACAGTACAAATGAAAATCCAAGCAGAGAAACTATAACCAATTGCTTTAAATTATTAGCCAAGAAGATTGGCAACAGTTTTAACAAAAGAAATCCACAGCACACGAAGAGAAGCCTCCTTTCACTCACAAGGGGAAAAGAATGGAAGTACACTGGAAAACTAAGGCTGTGGAGGAACCTGCAAAATCCACAGCTAGACAATGGACATAGCATTCAGCATCAAATTCACTTCAGTAATTTAAATAGTTGCTTATAGTAGTGTTCCAGTAAGTAATTGAATTAAACATAGTAGGAGTTGAATATATGAGATACTCCAAGAGGTGGCAGAGTCAAAAATACATTTTTAAAAATAGAACATTAGTTTAATGCTGACTTCTTTATCTTTGAACTGCTAATTACAGCCAGACAATTGCTTACATAACAGAAAACATACAATATCTCATTCTGCAATAACTACACAATCACAAAACACATTTTAAAGGAAGCTGCATTATCAAATCTGCAAAAACAGTTCAGCATAGGGTTTACTCCTCCAGACAACTGGTTCCTTACAAGTACCAGAATAACATGACCTGCGATGCAGGGATTAAAAAAACTTCAGTGTGCAATCTTATTTTTTCATTAACACTTATTTGATGCAAGTATTTCTATAGATATTTGACTATTTCAAGCATTTAAAATCTCTCTTAGGGTCTGTATTCATGCATTCAGAAGTCTGAAATGGTCTTTCATAAGTATCTTGAACACAGCCTAAAGATTTTATATGTTCTTGGATTAACCTACAGTTAATCTTATTAGACAAAGAGCCAAGATTTTCAAGAATGAGTGCTAAAGCTATAACACTAAATAAGCCTGACTCATTTAAAAAGCAACCCTGAAATTCTGCCTACTCCTGCACCCATTTTAAAGTCACCAATAAGCACTAGTCAGACTGCAGAAGAAAATGTTTCTACCAGCAGGCTTCTGAATATGCATAACGCCAATAAAGCTAATTACATTTCAAAAAATAATAATCTATTTGCAATTAAGATACTGGCAACATTTTAATGCAAAAAATTGTTTAAATATACTAACATCCTAGTCTTGGGATATCCAGTCAAGCTACGCAAAGAGATGCGTTTGTCCCTTGCATACTCCCAAATGTGGAAGTAGGATCAGAAACTGGATCTGGAAGAAAGGGTAAACAGCATGTTAGTTAAATTCACAGAGGATACTATGTTCGGAGATGTTGCAAACATTAGTGAAGATAAATACATAAATGACCTAGAGAGAAAATAAAATTAGTTTGGAAACAAAAATGTCTCATGAAAAAATAACTTCAAACACTCAATGTAGAGGACACACGAGGATAGGGGAAGAAAGAGTAAAATGAAAGAAACCTAGAAGCAGCAACAGTGGACAGTCAGCTGGATATCTGCATTGAAAAACAGTTTGGAGTTGCAGAGGCATCAAACAGAGCAGGGAAATTAAAGTTCTTTCTACAGTCTTTGAGACAGTAACAATGGCGATCTCCTTGCACAATTGCCAGGGACTGAAAAATTCCCCTTCACTCCCAGCAAGTGGAAAGCTCTTCTCAATGGCAAATCAAGTTCTGCAGGAGGTAGGGTTTAATTTTTTTTTTTCAGCAAAGTTAACATACGGTTAGCATAAGCCTACGCAGCAGGTTCTTCCAGTACTTCTGCTGCTAGTGGCTTTGTGCAGAACAGGAGGAAGCTAACAAAATGAATCCACTTTTACAGGTGCAACTCAACCTGGTATTGTTCAGATTTATTCATGTGGTCCTTGAGAAAAGAAACCACAACAGCTAGTTCAACTACTAAAAAAAAAAAAAAAATTTAAAAAACCAAACCCCTTCACCCTTTACTTTTGCCATAAAGTTACTTTCCCGAAAATGACACCCACTCATCCACCACAGTAGATGTCTGCACTATCCAGCTTTAAGGGCAAAGGCAACAAGAGGAAAGAACTGACTCTACCTTTACAGAGGCTACAAGAGGATCCCCACCCACAGCCACCACGTAAATACATATGCAGAAGTTTCAGTAACCAGCATACATCTTCGTGGATTGTCAAGCCTTTGTTCTTCTGAAATACTTCCAGGCACAAACTAAGAACTATTCATTCAACTTCATTCTGAAATTAACAGAATAGGCTGATTTTGCAGGATTTGTTACTCTCAGTAACAAGGCTTCTATGAGGCAACCATATAGATACTTTATACTGAGGGCAGTGCACAGATCAAAAAGGAAATGGAAAAAAAAAAAAAAACGCACAAACCAAAAAAAAACTCTTTTAACAGGAGCCATCTTTCTGCCTATCATGTTGGTGAATCTTAGGACAAGCTCCAGCATGGAGGCTTGTGCTTCACTTTATGCATATCATCATCACACGAAAACAGGAGAGTGAAGGTTTTCCCTCCTCTTGACAACCGCTAAGCTATGTGATTTCTGAATTAAGCCATCCTATGAACTTCTACAGCTTCAATGGCAAGAACAAAGAAACAGTTCCTACCAGTCTGCCTCATCTCCAACAGACCGGTTAGTCCTGCATATTTCAATGGAGATGCAAATGACAGATTCCCAGGCATCCCTCAAGCCAAAGGCACATGAAACGCAGCATTTAAGGGTATTGCAGCACTATTTTGAAGTAGTTCAAACTATAGGGACAGTACAGAACCAAGAAACACATCATCTCATTGAAGAACTCAATGCATTTTAGGAAGATGTGAGGCTTTGGACATGACAAAAATTAATCTTTGCTTTTTGCATCAGGGGACATTGGCAAAGTATCTCTGCAATCTTTTGCCCCTTTTGAAGGGTCAATGATAGCATGAGGCAAACTCCACTCAAGCCTATGGATTCAAAGCACAGTTTCACAAGCACATCTTTCAGCAGCAACACCAGGTTTGCAGCCCATCCCTTCTCTGCTCCATCACTCAACCCACCCCTGCAGTCCATTACACTCATGCAAGTTCATGAGACCACAGAAGGGACAAGACAAGTGATTTTGCCCCCCTCCTTTCCCCCTCCCCTTTTTTTTTTTTAAATGTAGTAATTTCTGCAAGTTCACCTTGCGTAAGAATGGCCGTTCAGGATTAGGACAAAAGTTTAACTAGCCCAGAATCCCAACTCCAGTAAGGGCAAAGTACGAGTGGCCACACAACGAGTTGCCCTACACAATGCCATCATGAAAAGCATGCCCAGCAAATCCCAGAGTACATCTATTTAGGAACTAGAAGTATAGCTACTGCTTAATACACTGTTCAAGAACAGAGCATGCACTTACTCAAATTTGTTAGATGTGTGACTGCCTTGGACTCCTTGTAAGTAAAAAACATGGGAGATGTGTATTACAGTGAAGATGGTGGAGAATCATCGTCTGTTAGAACAGAAAGGAGCCAGAGTCAACAACACGATGTGCTGCATAGGTTTTTGCACAGTGTGCTGCTGAGAACCGACGAGACACGCAAGAGCAGACCAGATCTGTGCTCCTGCAGGAGAGACCATCGCATGGATCACAGAGCTCCAAGGGAAGGCAGAGGGACCTACCGCTGAATGAGCAAATAGGTGTGTTCTAGGAATGGTTCTTATTTCAGTTCTCTCTTCCAAACACCAGGCTGGTCTGACATAGCCCTGTTGAGCTCCTTGGTCAACCAAGAGTTGCTGGCTGACAAATCTCAGTAGATGAATTCAGCACAAGTGCTGAACTGCCCTTAGCTCTACCTGTTTTTTTGCCTTGCTGACTCCTGTTTGGAAGCAAGCCATATGACAACTTTTGACCTTGTGTAAACACAAAATCCCTAAACCAGCAGCCATGCTGAATACACACCCCAACTGGCTGACCACACAGAAAGCCCAATCCAAATCTGCTGGACTCGTACACCTTGTAATCAACCCACCTATCCTCTGTGGTAAGGATCGTTTCTTAGTGAAAAGGGAAGATACTGAACTAAACCAAGAATGCTTCACAGTGGTCTGGCGTAATGAGGGGTCAACTACCCTTAGGAGGTTCCCATGGCTAGAAAGCTACTGCCTCTGCCATTTGGGAGAACCCTGCCACTAAACGAGCTGTTTCAGCACCAGCCCATCTCTCCAATTGGCATCATAAACCTAAAGGTGTGTGGTACCCTAGGAGGGACTGTTGTCATTTCCTTAATGCTCAAATACACAGACCACCCAAACAGGTAAACAAAAACTCTTCCTTTAGACTAACATTCAAAAGTGTGCTGACTCCAACACAAAAGGAGAAGAATTAAGATTGTCGTTATGCTGGAGGAACCAGAAACAAGAAATACCTGTGACAACCACTACTAGTGCATACAAAGACAGACCTAGCTGGTTTGGTCTGTGGAAACTACCTTTTGCTGACAGCAACTAGTGATGGTCCTAATGTCTCCATCACAGCATCGGTTTCTCTGTAAGTTTCTGTTAATTTTATGAAGAACAAACACATTGGAGAGAAGATCTTTATCTACTCACTGGAAACATACTGCAACTTGAGGCACATTCACTAGCAAGGCAGCATCAACAGCAAAATGAGGCTTGCCTGAGTTAAGTGCTTTAAAGGAGGGGAAAAAAAAAAATACAACAGCAGTAAAATGCATGTGCATTAAAATGTATGACCGCAAAATACACTGTGTAAATTGTTAATTATGAGAAGCGGAGTAAGAAAACTCAAAATTCCACAACCCACTTATCCCAAGTTACTAGAAGACAGATTACTGCAAACTGAAGGTTACCGTAGACAGGGAAGTTCACTCTGCGGCATATCTTCAACGTTTTGAAGCTATGATTACTGATTACCTGGCACTTTAATCCATGATAAATCCATCTCTCCACTGAAAGGGCTGATCCCACTCATCCTCCCCACCCCCCAGATGCTCACTCATCTTGCATTTGCATGGTAACATGACAAGATGGTTCAGGGATCAGTTCCCTGATCCAATCCACCACACATCTACACAAAGTGAGGGTACTAGCACAAAGGGGGTGGTACAATCACCCCTCTCTGCAGTATTTTAAATCTACACTCGATTAAAAACTACTGTGTAATCATGAATTGTCTTTTTACAAGAAAATTCACTTCCACTGCTATGCATCCCTTGGATGTGTATTCTACTCTCCTGTGGCGGAACCAAGACCTTTTCTGAAGGATCTTCTATATTGGCCAGCATCAAACAACTGTACTCTCCCATACTGCTTGTTTACATTAAGTGAAGTAAAATTGTGATTTCTCAGAAATAAGTTACTGCCTAAACCTACATCTACTGTAATTGCCACACAAATTTGCACAGTTTGGCAAGGCCTGCAGATGGACTTCCAGCTTCCTTGAAGTCAGGGTGAAATGCTTGATTACAGTTGCTCTAGCATAACCTCTCCATTATTTAAAAAGGGAAAAAAGGTCTACCGAATGTTTCCTGTAGCATCTTCTACATGCACTAGACATCAAGTTTAGGATATATAAACTATAATCAATAAATTTCAATATTTTCCACTAAAACAGTGGCTTTGCACAGAGAATAATTTCATGCCTTTTCAGAAATCTGATGCTCTACAAACTTGCTTACATTACTGTGAGGCAATACAGTTAAAAAAAATAGATAGCATAATGTTTAACTTTATTCTGGAAAAAGAATAACTCATGGCTCATAAGCCAGTGGATCTATTAAATATTCTTGAGGACCATTTTCTGATATTGATTTCCTTAAAAGAAAGGTTTTCTGATGAATCTATCTCAGCAAATATCAATGCTGTCCTAACTCTTAATTCATCAACTGAAAACAATAAGGTTTTAGAACAGCTTTTTCCATATACCTTCTATTTGGCTTTCTAAGCTTAACACACAGAAAAAACCCAAGCCACAGAACCTGCCTGCCTTCTCCCACCAGTCTCTCCCCAAACACTATCCCCCAAGTTTTAGGATAGAATTTTAATAAGCTAAGGCTTCAAACAAACACACTTATTTCTCTCTCATGTGAAGATCACAGGTACTTCCCTGAAAACTGATTTTCACCTAGAGTGCAAAATATTTTGTCCATTTCCCAAAAATGCTTTAAGATGTATTTGGAAGGCTATGAGACTTTAGTCTGTATTTCCAGTACCTTAAAACTAAGCAGCCATGATTTCCCTTCAGAGATGTCTCTTACTTATGCTTCCCCTCACCCTATCAAAAAAAAACAAAGCAACCACCACACCCCAAAAAACCCACAAAACCAAAACAAAAACCCCCAACCACCACACCACTAGAAACATCTATTTAAGTCTACATTTTTATGCAAAACGTATTTCATTGCTCTGTTTGACCTTCTAGTTTTCTCATCTCTGGATTTCACAGAAACATCTCTCAACTAAACGAAGTATACCATTTAGTATGGCACTCACAGCCCACTTAATCCAGATGCAGAACAAGAAGTTTTTAGTTCTTTGTTTTAGATGCACCTTTACATTCCTTCAGTGGATTCAAACAAGGCAAGTAATTATACAGCTATTAAAGTTTATCATCGCCCTTTCTAAAAGCATTCTTTGTGAAGTTAGACCCTCATTTATGCTAAAGCTGGATTTTCAAGAGAGACCTAGTTTTAGAGAGATATTCTTTTTCCTTCACTGATTCTGAGAAGAAAGACTCTTGGGATATTTCACGGCTATGATGTCCCATTAGCTCATATTTGGCTCTATCTTGCCTACCTCCCATCAGACTGAACTAACAGGGAGGAGCCACCTGAGCAAAAGAATGCATTACCAAGGAGATTGAAAGCCTGTAGACAAGTATTTTGGGTGTCGTTTTGAAAACGAGAGTAAGCTTATGACCTTCTGTGAGGCCACCTGAAGTGAAAGATCATATTCCTAAGACCATCTGACTCCTCCTGCTTTAGCCCCCACCCTCACTGCACGCGGACTGACAGCAGAGAGTGAGCTAGTTGTGGCACTAACAGCGGAAGCCCACCTGCACGCTGGCTGCCGCGCTGACGGAAAGAAGGAATTTGTCCACAGGAGAGCCTCACTTGTCACCCCTAACCACAGCTTCTCCAGCAGGCACTGGTGCCTTTTCACACCCACTGTGAATTGAGCGTTTGTAGTTCAGAGGCACAGGACACCACTTGCAGGGATTCCTCCACATATCCACATCCATGGCTTTCATTCTGGCCGACTCACAGCTAAAGTCCCACGTACCCTGCTCAGCCTAACCTAGGACCCCTCACTAAAGCCAAGGCTTATCAAACTTTGACTTCAGGACCCAGCTTACAAACAGACCCCGATATAGCTGCACTGGCAAAACTACAGGGCAGCAAACCAGTGTTCAGAGCAAGAATTATTTATTTATTTGAAGTTTTGCCACCACAATCTCAAAACTATGCAATAAATTCAGCACCCTTAATCCTGCAAGTCTGCCAGTACAAACCAGCTCTGAAATTAGTTCTGCCTGCTGCTTCCAGGCAGAATCATGATAACCCTCCTAGGCAGCACCACAGCATGCTGAGAGCACAGATCTATCTGCCTTAAAGATGAGACCAGAGAATCACCCATGTCTACTCCCAAACTGAATATGAAAGAACTATTCTTATTCCCATACAGCAACGGAGAGCCCTGCAAGTTCCAAGTACTAGAAGATGGACAGACAGGGAAGAATGTCAAGCAGAATTTAGGGATAGGATGCTGAAATGCCCATGAGCATGACAAGCAGAAGATGCTGGTTTCTTGGGAACTAGTGTTTTTGCGTAGACTTTTTTTTTTAAAGTAGGTTTAGTAGTTTTAGTCCTGAAAAAAAAAAAATTCCAAAAATAACCGCTTACTTTCTGAAGTTTGTGAGGTGTCATCACAAGCGCATTTAGCTGCTAAAGTTCATCAACATGCCAGTAAGTATAGACCAAAGCAGCTGTGATCGACTTCTCCCTATATGCCTTTCCCTCCACCATCTCCCATTATGTATAAAGCCGTGTAAGGCATTTCCCATCCTAGGGACAGAAGCAGTCCTTGGGCTACAAGGAATTGAGAAAATTTAAAGCTCTATCTGCTGTTCTTATTTGGAGCACAAAATTCAGTTCAAACTACAAGCAGCAGGAAGATAGAAATTCAAGATTAGTCACAGACAAACAGATGATTTGGGAACAAGAACCAATCTGTTTGTTACAGGCAAGGACTGCAGCCTCCATGGCAAAGCAGACTACAGCTCTGCAACATCTTTAACTTACAAAGTCAATTTTTAATCTAATTTGAAACTGAGTAACTTGTTGAGCCAAGTAACCTCTGAACTCTATATTCAATTTTGTACTGTTAGCACGCTCAGTCTGTGACCTTAGCTATGGTTCTAGTAAAACAGAGTGAGCTGGAAGAGTGGTCAGGATGGAGATGATTTGGGCTTTGATACCCAGGACAGCAGTGGACCTAGGGATTACCAAACAGCTCAGTGTCCATTCCATACTTCAAACACCTCTAGTCATTAAATACATAAATCCATGGCCTCCTGAGATCAGAAAGGAGATTCACCTGTTGTTTCGGGGCATCTGCCAATGCACAGCATGGAAATTACATCAGTTTACACTCATGTGAGTATTCAAACCTTCCTTCACAACAATGTGAGGGAGAAGCACTTTACATCCTTTAGATCTAACACAGACTCTGTAGCAGGACTTTGGCCTTCACAGCAATGTTCTTGGAAGGGAAAATACAGAAGCCTTGAGTATAAGGAGTGCAGTACTTAAAACAGACTTACTTAACACCAATCTAACCTTCTTCCAGAAGTTAGTCTCCTCTGTGATATCCATTTTTGCATAAAATAGACTTTTAAATAATTAGGTATGAGAAGAGAAAAGAAAGATAAAACTCAATCCTAATTGAATATATGACTGAATATCAGCTCATACTCCTTAATGCCTACAGCCACTTTGGAAACGAAAACCAGCCCTTGTTTACAAACCATTTGGAACAGCAATTTTCAAACTATGGGCTCCTGAAAAGCATAAAAATCCCGCACAATTTAAACTATTGGCAATAGCCTTGTTGTTCCTTGCCAACTCCAGGTTCAAAAATCACTGATTTAAGAGAGCTCTGGCAAAACACGGTTCTCCTCTCAACGTTTTTGGCTTGTTCAAGAGATAAACACAGCATTTCTGCCGAATTCAAAAGATCATATGCAAAATAGACCTCTGCAGGGCCTGTCTCAAATGAGCACTGAAGCCATTCACTCCCAAATCACTGCACATCACTCAAGAAAAATTGCAGAGGTAAGACCAAGGTATTCGATTTTGTGAAGAGTTAACAAAAATACTCCTGTAAGATATGAGAACTGGGTTCTCACAGCATCTCACCATACAATTCCAGATGATTACATTTTTATTACTTTGTATGAATGTACAGGATGACAAGGACAGAAAATTATGTTTAAAAAAAAGAAAAGTGCAGGCAGTAGTTAAGCATTTAACCAGAAATATCAAAATTAGTCTTACACTTGCTATAATGTTGTCCCCCAAATATAAGCTAGAATAACCTAAACATTCACGGGAAACATTTCAAGGAAAAAGTTACTTTGTCCTCTTCCAAGAGACTTTGACACTTCCTTTTTACAAATGCTCGGTACACTTGTCTTGCACCACACATTTTCAAGTACGGCTACTCATCTAAACCCACACATAATCAACATTTCACTTGGTTCTTCCCTCACACTTCCATCCTTCACTCAATCTTGTAATGTTTTGAAAGATAGTAAGCTACAGTATGCAGATAAATGATAACGACTAAGCTCACTGAAACATTACACTTCCAGTTGAATAGGAGCACAACTTTTCCAAAGGACATTTAAAACCAGCAAGGGGCACTCCCCTTTCTTAGCAAGCATGTCAATTAGATCAAGAAATGATCATCAAAAGTGCATTAGTTTTTTCTAAGAGAAGTTTTCCTCACTGCCTGTTTTGGAAGTGAAGACTGAGATGGCTGTTTTTTCCATAAGTAAGACAGACCTTCATGAGAAGCCCCAGAAGAGAGATGGTAGTATCACAGAAACTTCAAAATATAAATAAGAAAGCTAGGGATAAGGTAGCTATGCTCCCCCTTTTCTGAAGGATGTAAATGGAATCATTGCTTTAAAAAGATTGCTTTAAAATTTTCTTAGGTCAGAAAAGGAAATTGCCTCCAAGCCTTCCTATTCTCTTGCTTCTGCAGAGCAAAACTGAAGTCCTTAAGCATCCACCTCTGCAAAAAGTTTTCTTCATGGAAAGGATACAATGGCATGTTTTTAGAAAAGCATCTACAGATCACGATAAAGCATCACCTAGAAAGCAACAACTACAAATCTTAACCCAGGAGATAAAGCTTGAGACAAGGTCTGCTGTAACAGTACCTTATCTTCAACTTTTTCACGAAAAGGACAAAATAACTACCAAAGAACCCAAGAGCCAAGCAAGCCAGTTTGCTATGAGCATTTAAACAAAGCCAACCCATTTGTGTATTCCAATATATTTATCTACTTCTTAAAAAGCCCAAGACTGCAGGACACAAGGCACAGGCTGAGAGGGCTCTTCCGGCCAGACTCCCCGCTGAAGCATACAAGCCTGTTACCCTGACTAATCCGTGGCTATCCCATGACAAATTTTCCAAAGTGACCCGCATGTTTGGCTGCACAGGAAGCACAGGCAGAGCACATAAGACCTTTGTGCACGTGAACTGCTGCGGAAAGTTCAAGAGGTGCAGGACGAGCCTGTCCCTGCAAGGCAGGCGGCTGGACTCGAAGTCTGTTACACAGGTAACATAGCAAGCTGCCGCCGGTCCCGTACGTACAGTAGCAAAGGGAGCCAAGCAGCACACTGCTACAGACCGACGAGTGACACCGCTATGTGCTCAGGAAAACATGGTGAAGAGCATTAGCGGCATGTACTGGCCTGGAAGTATTAGAGTGGGGAATTGCAGGCTGTGAGCTGAAACTTTCACATCCTTCTGTTAGTGTAACCAACCAAAGAAGAAATCAAGAAATGAAGAACTCTGTAGCTTGACTACCTGTTCCTCTTCCTATTCTGTCAGTTACTCCGCTTTCGAAACATGACCACCACCCTAACCTAGTAACAGCCGAGGAGGGCGAAAGATCACGTCAGATTGACTCGTCTACTAAATTCTCTCCAGCTAGATATTGAAACGCCTGTACTATAAGCATGCACAAAAACTGTTCAAAGAGAACCAGGACATTTTTCATTAGTAAACTCAACTCAAGAGTTAAGATTGCCTGGTGGCCTCTGATGTCTTTCCACACTGCTGGATTCAGCTTCTGAAAGCTTCCTTTGTTAATGAATACTAGGCTCTTGTCCAGTCCTCTTTTCTCCCCCTCTTCTCCCTCCCATAAAATATCATGGTCCTCAGGGCATAAGGAACATCCTTTGTCTCCCTGCAAGTCTTCCCTGTGCAGCCACTTTGCCGCCGCTTCTGGAAAATGCAACAGGAGTACCATCTTTTCTCTTCTCCGTAAGATGAGTGGAAAAAACAGATGGAGACATCACCTAATAGCAATTTTACTACATAGGAAGTCCTGCAAAAATTTTGAAACACCATAACCTCCACTTCATCTTTCATGTGCCACCAGCTTAAATCTCCTACTCAGCTTTGAGAGCTGAATTTTTTTGTCAACTCACCATAAGAGAATACTACACAGCATACAAGGCAAACTAAATCTGAGGTAAAAGCTAAACGACTTGATGTCCAGAGAAATAACAGTACAGCATTCTCCAAGGGGAAAAGAAAAAAAAAAAAAAAAAAGAAGAAAGAAGCTGAAGCTCTCATTTCCCAAAAGAAGATGAAGCCACACGGATTTATCACAGAGAACTGAGGAACCCGAGGCCAGCAGAGAAACTGGGGAGAGATGGTGTAAAGCTGCAACTTATCAATGGAGGTACTGGATGAGAGCATCCATCACGGTTGGGAAAGCAAAGCCCACAGCTCATTATCAGGGAGAAAACGTGGTATAACCCACAGCACTTTGAAGAGGAAGAATGAAGCAATCTTCCTGCTACTGTAAGCTAACACAATGTATGCAGAAATTAACACTTGTTCAGCAAAAGACAACTTGGATTTGTGCATGTGTGATGATACCAGTTGAATAGCATCAACTCTTCATTCTCTGCAGATGTTGTAGCAAAAGCAAAAAAAAAAAGACAGACTCTTTTCCAGTCAGGTCTACTCATGGAACCGATTCACCAAGCTGCCACACAGAGTTGTGCCAGCTCAGAGGAGACTATTTAAGCCAGCTTAGACAGCACTGCTGTCAAACATAACCGCAGTCTGTGGTGCAGTTACAAGACAGAAGATGCAAACTAGGAAACTCCCTGCCTTTGGAGGAAGCTATTCTGTTCTCTTCTCCTCTTCCCTTCACCCCATGGACATGATCCCATCCAGTGCTTCAGATGAGCTCTCCTGCTCTCCTCATTCCTAGCTAGGATGATTCAGGTTACCCAGCATCACCAGAAGATTAGCTGGTTTTGCAGAGTCTTCTGTCGGTTTAGTAGATAAAAGAACTACCACCCCTTTTGGCCAGAGGTAGAGTCTAAATTGGCTTAGCTCATCCCACTCAACTCTCCTCTCAAAAATCCCAGTTTTGTGTTTCTCAGAGAATTAGAAATTCCCATCCAGTAACCTCCAAGAACCAAAGCTTCATCCTTACATAGGAGGGTGAGGAAGAGGACTGGAAAGTCCCCTGTAAAATACCGCAGTCGTGTCCCCTCCGCCTCAATCAGTATGACAGGGCTACCTTTCTTTAACCCTATTAAATGCCTGGTTTTACTCAAACCTTGCCTAAACTGACTTTTAGGAAGTATTCTCATTGTTATTTTACATTAGCCATGAAAGAACACAAATTCTCAGACAAAAAAAACCCAAAACAAACCAAGAAACACAGAGACACATGACAGTACTTGCCTGGATGTAAGACAGCCTAAGATGGCAGAGCATTAAGCCATTTAAGTACTATGCAATAAGGATTTAGACAACCAAGCACAAGAATTGGGATTTTTGCATCATCCATTCTTAATTAAAGTGCAGTTATTGTATTTTTGTACGTAACAGTATCTGGAATATCATCAAAATACAGCACAAACTGTCAAAAAATGGCTTAAAAACTTCAAACAGTCCTTCAGGTACTCTTTTAAAATGGTGCCACACCACAAAGCTGTAAATCTGTAGTATACACATCTCAATAGAAATATTACAAAGATTTTATCTAGGTGGATTTGGACTGTTTCCTGCATGTACAGAATGGATTACTGTAATGCATTTTGAAAAGTTCTGTTAAAAGTGGATGAACTCTGAATGTCATTAGCTCTTAGTTAAAAATTAAAGTAAAAAAAATCCTGTACTTCCTGCAGGATGAACATGTCCCAAGAAGGAAGCCTCCCACCTTGCAGTGATAGTTATTACTTCACACAAATTAGAACAGATTTTTGTTGAAATGTGAAACAAACCAAGTGATTTGGCCTACTCAAAAATTTCATGTTGCAGCCACAAGAAGAATGCAAGATGGCATAATACAAAGTAATTATCAATATTTTTTTGAGTATGCCTTTGAATGGTTGACATGATTCCTGTCAGGGTAGAAGCTATTCTTCATTTGCAAATAGGGAAACAAGGGTAAATCTGAAGTGATTTATGGAGAATCCAAAGAGATATTTAAAACAGATCTAGATTCACCCCCCGCAGTTCAACTTCTACAGTTCTTCAGATGCACACCATCCTTCCATGCACATTTAAAGTAAAGCTAAATATCAAGCTGTAAATTCCACTCCTTACAACTAAAGATTTTTATTTTTAAATGACAGCTGCCTCAATTTTTTTCCTGGCATAACTTTGTCCTAAAAGGGTAAATTCTCCCTCCCTGTATCCATCCTGCCAACAGGCAAAAATGTTTGTGTGTAGACCAGATCTTCTTGAGCAAGCCTTCAGCTACTATACTGCAAAGTTTCTGTACAATGCATTTGTATTAATAAAAAAGCCACAAGCTGCACCTACACTACATGCAGGCTGAAATGAAGAGAACAGTACCACCTGCACATTTGCTGGGGACATGCTGGCGGCATATCCAAAACAGATACCAGTTCAGAATAGCCCTACATTTAAACTTTTACTTCTGCACTTACTTTAACTTGCTTTTTATTATTATTTTTCATCAACATGAGAGCCACAATAAGCATTCTCATTTTGGAACACAGAAATACAATTTGCCCTTTGAACTAGAACTATGTTATCGAACACTTAGAGACTCAAGCCTACTTCCAAAACAATGAGATAACATGGCTAACTGTTTGGAAGCAGCAGCTAATTCGTATCACATACAGACTGGAACTGTACCCAAGCAATAATCAAGATAAGAAAATGTAATAAAGATTTCAGAATTATCCAACTGTTATACACCTTCTCTTGATTAGTATTAGCTTCTCCTACTTCCTGATGTATCATATTTCTTCCACAGAATCCACACTTCAGTCTTAAGTATCCAAGGTTGTGGAAGACCATCACTATTCAACAAATTAGTACACAGAAACAGACCAGGTACTTAGGTTGCAGTATTCCACCAGCAACAATCATTTAAAAAAAAAAAAAAAAAAAAAAAAAGGAAATTACTTCAGCTTATTTTGACAACTTAAAAGTCAAATCAACAGCTAAGCAGCATCTCAACGAAACACTGACAGAGCTCAAGATGACTGGAAATCTTACATGAATGTTACAGCGTTTCCCTTTAAATCATCATTTTGCTCCCAAAACTAGGATCACTGCTGAAGAGAACTAACACATTCCCTCCCTGCCCCCACCCGCCCAACACAGGCTGTAATTCAGTCAGGGAGTCTCTAAGAGTACAGCTAATATTTAACAAAGGGCCAAGCATCACTGGCTAGTAGAAACGCATGCGACCACCTCAAACTATCACTCCAGTAACCACACAGCGTTGCAATGCTACTACTGCCTCCACAAAAGGTGTCAGGAGGGTTTCAGGGATGTGCGGGTTCTCTCCTCCCTCAAACTCTCCATTCCTTAGCCAATTTGATCTCATCAGCCATTTCCAATTCAGCAAGTGTCTGAACAGCAGGTGACTGGAGGGTGGGAGAGGGAGGGGAAAAAAAAAAATAAATCATCACATATATTTGTCTCTACATATCTGCTTTTGGCCGCTGAGAGAGATGCTAACACTCAAGACTGGTACAGAGAACCCGTATGTCAGCATCGAATAGTTATCATCTGGCATATTGTGTCTCTAGAATCAAAGTCCTACCGGTGCCCAAGATGCCTCGCGCCACTCCCGGTTACCCTCCTACGCTGTGGTTCAACAGCCCAACGCATCTCACTGCAAAGAGAGCTCGAACACCCCTTCTCCACACTTTGCTCCACCTCCGGGCCGCGGCATGCTGCTCCCTCGCTTGCATCACTGCATCAACAGAGCTGCCCACAGACCTGTCCCCCACCAGCCACACCACCTCCCTCCCCCAGAAAAAAAAGGGGCTTGAAATACGTGACAAGGCAGGAAGGTTTAAGCCAGATCAGTTCCCCGAGCTATCTCCCACAAAAAGCTGCGCTGGCACAACCGAAGGTGCAACTCTGTGACACTTCAAGATGATCTGTATCTCCACTGCTGCGTTCTCACTCTTTCCCTTTCCACCAGCTATGCATTCTCACTCTCTTCCTTGTGCTAGCACTGGTGCTTGCTTGACCCGACAGCAAGCCGGTTCAGGGAGCTATACTAGAAGAAGCTTGTTCCACTCCCTCCAAAAGATGATGTTTTCTCCTAGCATAGCTTCCCTGAATCGGCTCCCTGGGGGCAAAGGTGGTCCTTCAGCCCTCCTGTGTTCTTGCTCCCCTTGAGAGCACAAGCTGAGTTTGACAAACTCTCACAAAGCCACAGTCCAAAAGAGCGGCTTATTACAGAAGCCAGAAACAAGAGGGGAAAGTGAATTACTTAAGCCATTTTTATTGCCAAATGCACTAGTTCAAACCACAGGCTTTATTTTTTCTGACTACCACACTGTGTGGTATTAGAATGACTTTTCAGGGAACGATGCTAACACAGAGAATCCCACACGCCTCAGATCTACTTTCAGAGCTAAATATGAATGGGTATTTCTGAAGTAACAAGAAGGATTTTCCCATAATCTGCTTCCTCATATTTATCTGTCAGTATTTATTACAGGAACAAATTCTTAAGGACTTCCACAAACAGCCAAGGTGAAACAGAATGTTACATCATTTAACAGGTCAAGGAACATTGCCAAAACTCAAAACGACAAAGACGTGTATTTGGGGCAAGGGGTTAAGACCACAGCACAATGTCAGCTGGACATCCTGGGCTAGTGCAATAAACCTTTCATAATTCTATGAAAAAAAATATCAAAACCAAAAAAAGTAACAATTAACACATTTACACGACCCATCAATTTATGCAAGATTCATACTAGGAAGAGGGCAGGTCCCGAGATCTTGTAAAGCTGATCAATTTGAGGTTGAAACTATTTATGACACAGTGCCATCAAGATAAAAGTCACATAACACTGTTACACTTTGGACTTTTTTTTTTTAAATGGTTTTGTACTTTACCTCCAAAAAATCCCAGTCAACTCTGTGTTTAACAGTGTTCACAGTATCTTTTGTTAAACACATGCAGAGGGACTTTCACAGAGGGAAATCTTTTGGAGGAACAAAACGTCTATCAAATTTAAGCATGAGGAAGACATATGGAAGGGATAGAGGAGAAAGCAACTTCTCCAGGAGCTGGCAACTTAAATGGCTTTAGGGAAGTAGAACAGGGTGTGTATAAATGAGGGTGGCGGGGGCGGTGCTGGTGGTTGCTTTAAATTTTAGCACTCAGAGTTGCTAAGAACTTTAATAATGTAGTGTTTGCCTTGAGTCTGTAGATAACACAAACTTCTCCAGCTACCCAAGATTTTCCCAAAGAGCAGCATAACGAACAGACACAATTCTTGCATTTCATCCCAACACATCCTCAACAGCAGCTTTGAAACTGTCCTCTTTTTTTAAAAATTTATTTTATTTTTATTTTTCCCAAAAAATTTACTCCTTGCAGCTATCTGGTTAAAACTCTGAGCAGCAGGACAGCTCCACTGGAGGACTCAAGGACCCAGCGACAAAACAGCAGGGACCAAGAAGGAGACAAGATGCCATGCTGCAAGTAGGGAGTTTAGAAAGGACTAGAGCAGGTGATCCCCAGCAGCCGAGGTAAGAAGAGATGAGAAACAGATAGAAGCAAAATAAATCGGGTCCAAGCAGAGGTAGATGCCAACAAAACATTCCTAACATAGCAAAGCTAGGATCAAAATAAAACCATGTAAAGTGGATCTAGAGGCATCAATAATTGGTTGGAAAGAAAACGCAGCACTTTTGTGTAGAGGCTGAGTTTCTCAGCAACGTATTGCCCTTGAATTGCTTTATGCTTACAAGTTAATTGCACGTATTAATCTGGAGTTAACAAGCATCCAGTGCACACTTTTATACTACAGAAATTTAAACATTTAGATGAAGCTAAAAATATATACGGCAGCAGTTACAACTCCTGGTGTAACCAAAAATGGTGTTTCAAATCCCTGATAATGAACTAGGATGCTGAGCTAACTGACAATAAGAGGTTTAACTCTGCACACAAGGAACTAAAGTGAATCTGTGAATGTTATTACAGATTACCTACGCTGAGCAGTCACTGGCAGATTATGGCCATATTTGCATATTTAAAAATAAAATGAGGATCTGTGCTCAATTAAAAGCAGGAGGCCAAACAAGAAGAGACATACCAGTGTTCTGGTTAAAGGTTTTTAAGATTACCCTGGAAGTCCATAGTCTACTGTTGTCAAACCTATTTTACTATCTGCAGACACCCACCGAATTCCTGTCCTAGAGCTGGCGTTTACGTCTATTTTGGGACCCGTAGAAAAGGCCTTGATTTCTCACTAGGGAAAGAGAAAAGGGCAAAATCTGTATTTTGAATGCAGAAAGTTACTTGAGATGAAAGGGCATCAGGGACTTCTTTTTCAGAAACCCCAAATACCCGATTGCAAGGAGCCTGCATAACAACAAACGCGCACAAGAGAGGAGGAGGGGAAAAAAAAAAAAGGGGGGGGGGGAAGAAGAGAAAAGCAATCACACATCCTTTTAACCCCCACGGCCCCGCTCCGGATTCACGGCGTCAATCCGGCACCCCGATCCACAACTTTCCGCCGACCCCGCTACCGCGCTGCCCCCCCTCCCCGAGCCTCCCCCCGCTGTTCCTCCCGCCGGGGCGCGGGGCAGGCGCGCTGTCGGCTCCACGGCCTCCCTCCCTCCCGCCTCGCCTCACGGCGACGGGCCGAGGGCAGGCGGGCCGGGCCGGGCCGGGCTCGCCTCGCCTCCCGCGGCGGCGGATGGGCAGTGACAGGCAGGCCGCTCCCCGCCGGCGGGCGCGGCCCCGGCCCCGCCGTAAACAAGTTTGAAGGGGCCGCGGCCGGGCCGGGCGGGGA
The DNA here is from genome assembly GCF_034619465.1 of Leptosomus discolor. NCBI lineage: Eukaryota > Metazoa > Chordata > Aves > Leptosomiformes > Leptosomidae > Leptosomus > Leptosomus discolor. The sequence goes on along the minus strand of NC_141396.1, from coordinate 16,100,357 downwards.
GGAGCGGGCGCGGCGCTGACAGGGGCCGCACAAAAGGGCAGGGCAGGACCCCCCTCCCGGCTCCCTCCCCGGCGAAGGGCGGGGCCCGGCCCGGCGCTGCTCGCCTCACGGCGGCGGCGGGGGGAGGGGGGCGGGCCCGCAGGCCGCGGCGCCGCTCGCCTCACGGCCTTCCCCCCCTCCCCTGGCCCCGGCGGAGCCTCCCCCCCACCCCTGCGGCCGCCGCCACCGCCGCGGGGCCCGGCCCGGCCTCCCCGCCGCGCCGCCGTCCCTCACCTACACAGTGAATGAGCTTGTGTCGCCACGAATCGAGCTGGTGGCGGACGCCGCGCCTCTCGATGGAGCACTGCTGCCGCCCGCACGGGCTCGCCATCTTCTGGGCGGCGGGCGGGGGTGGGGGTGGGGGCGGCGGCGGGCACGGCCAGGGGGGCAGGGACGGGAAGGAAGGGCCGCGCGCCGCGCCGCGCCACGCCCACCCGCCGTCAGCGCCCGCCTCGCCGCGCCACGCAGGCGCCGCCGGACCGCGCCCCGCCCCGCCCCGCCCCGCCGCCGGCCCCTTCCCGCCGTGCGCCTGCGCCCGCGCGGCCTCTTCCCCGTCCCCCCACCCGCCGTTCGCTGAGCGTCCGCCCGCCGCCTGCCCGCACGTGCGCCGCCGCCGCACCCCCCCGCTTGGGGGCGCTGTCACCTCCCGCCCTCAGGGAGCGGGGCGGGGGGAGCCGCTCCCCGGCCCGGCAGCAGGCCGCGGTCCAGCGGGGCCTGCCGGCCCTGCGCGGGCGTCCAGCCCGTCAGGGGGCGTCGCACCCCTGAGTGGCCACCGTCCTCTGAGCCGCTGTCCCTCCCCTGAGGGGACATCCCGCCCCATGAAGGGTCACTGTGCCCTGAAGGGACATCCCACCCGTGAAGGATCACCGTCCCCTGAAGGGACATCCCGCCCCAGAGTGGTCGCTGTGCCCTGAAGGGACATCCCACCTGTGAGGGATCATCATCCCTTGAGGGGACATCTCACCCGTGAAGGATCACCATCCCCTGAAGGGACATCCCACCCCAGAAGGGTCACTGTGCCCTGAGGGGACATGCCACCCCTGAGGGGGCCACATGATTTTCTGTCAGGAGGAGCTGAAATTTCCTCATCCACTCCATGGTGTAGTTAGAAACACCAGGTCTATTGTTGGCCATGGTGAACAGGAAAGACACTCGGCGCGATGGCCAAGAGACCTCTTGATACCGATCCCACAGTGACAGCGGCCTAACACAACCATCTCCTGTGCTGTAGTGGTGTCCATTTACCCTTCAGCCTTACGCCACAAGAACAAAGACCTCCCTCCAGTGTAAGTTCAGGCATTGTAAGGGGGTTGATGATACAATAACCCCATTTCTGATGGCAAGCGTGAGCACATTGATAGACAAGGGAAGGCAAGGCACTACCTGGTGCCTGTGCAGGAGGAAAATATCAGCACCAGCTTTCTGCAAGCTCAGAAAGGTGAAATATCCTACCCCAAATCCTGCTGCAAGGCCAGAGACAAAGCCCAGGAGTCATGGCCTTTATTCCCACACCCTAACCACCAGAGCCATTACCCTCATCTTGCCAAGCCACACACGATTAGGGAGTTCAAAAGGCGGAGGGGTCAAAGCTGGCTGTATGCAGATGTGCTAGTGGGATGTCCCCAATAAGATCCTTCCTGTGGAGATAGAGAAGAGTTTAAGCTGCTGTTCCGGTGCAGCTGCTGCTGCAGTAAGCCTGTTGTCCTATTCAAAGGGAACCCAAGAGGCACAGAGCAGGCTCTTGGTGCATGTAGGTAGGAGAGCAATGAGCCTGTCCTACCAAAGGAGACAAGGACAGCTCGGTTTGGCTAGTCCAACAAAAGGAAAGCAAAACCAAGGTGTGATTGCTCTGCCAGTGTACTGGGGAAGTTCCAGTGGGGAAAGGGTGTAAATTTCAAGGAAGGGACAGAGTTATCTGAAGCCTAAAGGTAGCGTAAGGACAGATTATTAATTGGCTCTTAATAGCCTCATGGAGAAAGTCAGAGGACTGTTTCTAACTGTAGGAGGTGGAACTTCCCAGAGCAGACAGCAATCTGAGTAGCAAGAGGCAAAAGCTCATTTCAAGGTGCAGCTTCCTTGCGAAAAGGACAACGTGAAGCTTGTTTTCATGAGCGGAGCAGACAGGTTTAGTGACCAGGGAATCCCAGTCCTGCTTTGAAAGCCATTAGCGGTGGAAAGAAGGAAAGCATGACCTATGGAGAATTTCTTTGCTACAAACAGCAGGAAAGCTCTTCGGGCACCTCTGCTCAGGAACGATCCCCTTTGCTGCACCTCACTCCAGTTGTTGGTGACATCCTGGTCTTTGTTCCACCCCTTGTTCAGTGCAATGAGCCGTTGGAGTCTACATGTTTTCATTTCCAGAGTCCTCGTGTTGGCAGTGGGGAATCTTCTTTCCACTCAAAGTCCAGACATGCCTCTTGCTAGAGCCAGTTCAAAAGTCTGTTAGACACTGTACTGACCACAGTAGTATTTCTTCCTTGAGATGCAGATGATCTAAACAAAAGGATTGCAACATGAATGCTCTAGACTCCAGCAGGGAAATCTGGTCTGCAGTCTGGATGTTAGCTAGAACAGCGGGTGGACAAGCTGTTAGATGGTTGCTGACCTTGCATCTAATCAGTCCACATACACCAGGACTAGTGTCTGCCCACTGTGGTCTTTGCAAGAGCCTTCCTGCAAATTCTTCCTTGCAAGATTCTGCTCTTGCTCTGATGCCCACAGAATAAACTTGGTGGTGGCGAGCTTGCTGGCAGCATGGCTGCTGGCCGTCAGGCTGTTACTAGCTCCTTGTTTCTTCTGCACTCAGTTTGCATCCCTGCTGTGACAGGCAACTGGGTCATATGATGCTGGTCTTAAGTTTATCAATCTCCATTTCAGAGCAAGTTTGGTTTCTTGCTACCACTAACTGCTTTCAGGAGGCTTCCCCCAAATTTCCCTTCCCTGGTGGCTGCAGATCTGCTCCTAACATACCAGCAGCCGTGTTCCCCAATCTGGAAGTGCACCCAGGCAGTGCTGAAGTCCTCTTTCAAGCATCTTTTCTCCCCAGCCTTCCCCTAACACAATTCTGCACAGCCTCCATGTGGCCCTCCTTTTTCTAGAGTGGACAAGATAAATTTCCATAGTTCTTCCTTCTGTGGCAGCTTGAGTATTGCCCAAATGGTATTAGCTGTCCTTCATGGCGCCTGATCGGTCTCAAGCATCCTTGCCTTGTGCAAGCATGAACAGAATTACGTATGCTTTTCCACAAAGCGCGCCTGCCCTCTGGAGAAAGTACCTTCCCTGAAAGTCACATCCTACAACTTTGACTTGTGACCCTTGGTGGCTTTAACCATTCTGGTAGTGCCCTGCAGCCCCACCTGCCCTGTGGCTGGAGGCTAGCAGTCCCAGTGCAGAGCTAGCAGGAAGGAAGCAGCTGCCTGGCACATCTCACTGTGGTTGTACTATCTCTAATCTTGACCCCCAGCACTTATTAATAGAGAGCTCCAGTTTTGTTGCTCTCTTTTTTGCAAACCTCTGTCTCTAGACTAATTTTTAGACACCAAACTCTTTGAGATAGCCCCACATTTCTGTTCTGTACTCGTGCAGCACCAACCAAAAAGCTTCTGATCTCTGACTGGGACACATATGAGAATTAATTCATTTTACAAACCCTGCTGCCCCCCAGGGCTAATCACAGACTGTTAGCATGATAAATACCAACAACCTGGATTTCTTACCCACCGCCAAAGCATAGAGGAAGAGGATGAGAAAGCATGAACACGTATATCCAGTACCTAAAGCAGAAGAAAGTGCTTGAGAGCTAGAAGAAGGGAATGGTCCCGTAATCAAAAAATTGTTTAATTCCACAAGCCTCCTGTGCGGAAGGGCAAACAGAAGGTCAAGGTCCTCTTAAAAAAAGGGCAGCGACATCTGGAATCACTAGCCAAAAGTTTTCTGTTCAGAAGGATGGAGAAGGAAAGTGTAAAGAACAGTGGGACTGGCCTCAGGAGGCCCATCAAGAGCGACAGCTAAGTGAGCAATCACAAACATACTAAGACGATGGCAGGTCTGACTTGATCCCAGAATTAGCCTGGACCGGGTCTAATACACCAGAGTTTGCACCATGCTGCCACCAACACCACTGGACAGTTTTGTTCAAACCAAGGTGGATCCACCATTTTCTTGGCCCGCACCATCAGGAGGCCCCAGCAGCCATTCCTCTGCTCGCTCCTGCAAACTTCCCAGTACAGACTCTAGCTGGAACAGAGCCTCGGCCTCCCTCTGCTTCCCCACCAGCCATGAGACTTGCTGCAGTGGAAGCGTTGTTTTTCCCCTGTTTCACAGTGTCTCCCCTTTGATGTTAATTGTTTGCAGGCAAAGCTTAGTGGACAGTGTAGCTGTTCTCTGGTTCATCTGCTGGTTACTACTGAGCTGCCCAGACCAGTGAAGAAAATGCTTTGATGTTAATGAGCTGCAGACAATTTCACTTAACACCGAGCAGGGCCTGGCATCTCAGAGGTAAGACTTTCAGGGTAGACTCTACAGCAAGTCTCTCCAACATCCATTTTGCCACAAGAACAGAAAAAACTCAGAAAGACATTAGGGCATAAACCTGTCTTCTCACCCGGTCTTGCACCACCCCCAGTATCGTTACAGCCCCAGCTATGCCAGAGGCAGGGCAGTAGCAGGAATGAAGAATGACCCCATCGAATCGCATGGTCTTTATGGGATTCAGTGGAAGCATGATCTACCCCCTTGCCCTATAAACCGCCTGCCTCTCTGATCCTGCAGTACGAATACACAGAAATGGGAGAAGGGGACGGACTGTAAATTGCTGATTTGCAAGACACTGTTTCCTGCGTGGCTGGTGCTTGAGGCAATCCCGTTCTGAAAGTGGCACCTTCTCCACCAGCACAGCAGATGTCTGAACAAAACGGGCCAGCTGCAGAGAAGTGAGACTTGCACAGGCAGCCTTGAACTATCCTCTTTCTTAAGTGGATATGCCAGCAAAACACTTTTCTGTAGATCTGCTACAGGCAGCAGCACGCTGCCAAGTGCACGCAAACCTACGGGTCAGCGATGGGTGCCCTCAGAGATGGGTTACAAAAGAGCACGTGGATGTGCTGCAGCTTCCCCAGGTTCAGTCAGCCTTTGTCGTAGGTCCCAGACAAGGAGGCTGGGACTCCTCCCTAGGGTAGCACCTCACGTGCTCGAGGGAGAGCCCAGATTCGGCAGAGGTGCTGCTGTGGAGAGGTGGTGTGGGAAGCAGGGAAAAGTGAGAAAGAAATCTGCCCAGTGGAAACGTGAAGTACCGCAGCCTCGGGAAGGCGGCATCGGATCACAAGTACCCACAAAGACAAGTGAGTAAAAAGGCACAAATTCAATTTTGTAACCCTCTGCCAGTCTTCAGCAAAGTATATTTACCATATCACACAGACTCTGCTTCTATCCACACACTGTGAGCTTTTGAATGAAGAAGCCCGTGACCCAGTCCTCTGGGGAGCCCCCAGCCAAGCAGAACCGAACACAGACTACGTCCCATCAAGTAGAGCAACAAATGAGACCTCACTGAAGGTTAAGGAGAAACATGCCTTCTTCTGAGGAACGTGGTTTAATTCCAATATATTGCCCTTGTCAAATTTGGAAAGCCTGCCCAAGTCGATGGGAAGAGACACAGAATTAACCTCTGACAAGGCATTCAGCATTTGCAGCAAAGGCCAGTCCACCCCAGCAAAGCCCGCGGTCCGTGTTTTGGCACTGCGGGTACAACTGTACCTCCTGCAAGAATGAGACTGGCAGCCGAGGGGCAGCCGAGTTGAGGACAGCACAGAGCGACGCACGCCATGACCCACAGATAGTGGGACGGGAAACACCATGATTTACGGTGCTGGGCAGCAGCCTGCAGACCACCATGGAGCACGTGCAGGATGGACGAAGAGGGTAGCAATTAGATCCCTTTTTTTGGAAGGTTTTATTGTGATGTGCAACAGCAGCTTCACTAGAGATGGACAAACTATTGGCCTGAAAGCAAGGGAGATATTGAGTTTAGGATGGGTTTCAGTGCACAAGACAATGTGTTATCAGTAATTGTAATGTTAATGTAAATAAAAAGCAATAGATTTGGAGGGTGGACAGGAATAATCTGGGGTTTACAGCAGGGAATTTATCCCCATTAAAGGAACAGGAAAGCTGGAGAGTTGAATAAATGGACTAGAAAAGATCACCTTTGTAATAAAAGGAAGGGCGCATGCAGCAAGGTGAACGTGAGGTCAACTTGTAACTGTTTCGAGGGGATGAGGAAACATTCACCTGAAACCACGATAGAGCTGGAAGAGCTGAACTGTCTGCAGCAAATATGGCTTGAGACAGTTCTTTTGTCTCTATCAGAAGCTAAATGTGTATAATGCTGTACCTTCAAAACTCTCAGGGTGGGTTTAGAAACAAACAAAAAAATCAAGAATGGGGATATTGTAGGAAGAGAATGGATAAACCCCTTCATTTACACACAGATGCCCTCCAAATCCAAACAAATACATATAAAACCCTCAAGATGAGAGTTGCTGATGAATACGACACTGAGCATTTTTCCATGCTGGATGTGTCCACAGGAATTTGCAACTGCACTTAGCAAAGCAAAGCATGGGATTGCAAGATATGTCTTCCTTAGGCTGTTGCTGGGGTGTGTCTGGCACCCACCATGATCCAGAGAACAGCAGACTTGGTTCAGTTCTGCGTGCTCTGCTCCAGTGCCACTGTCCCTTACACTCACTAAGCGTATCTCCTCTGCATGACACTTACATTCACACGAGGCAGCAGTTGGTCTTACACGTGTGGTAGATGAGCCATTTTGCTGCTAAAGGAACAGACAACCGCTGGGTTCTGCTTTTCCCCCACTTGAGGGGACAAAGTCAGCTGTCTTTCTTCTGTGCCACTGCTGTCAGGAAATTTGCAGGAACTTAATCAACTTTGGTCTGATTCAGTCCAATTTGCAAGAATAGTGGCAATCTCAGTGTAGCTCCAAAGCTCTCAGCGGGGTGACTAGTAGACGACATGGTCTTGTGGGTGTCCGTTCATTAAGGAGCTTGGCCAAAACTATAAATGCTACAGAAACAGAAACCAACAAAACGTTAACTCAACCAGGCACGCGGGTAGCTCAGGGAAAGGCTTGGTGCCCCCTACAAGAGAAGCAAGGGGAACAGGAAGTTGCACCTTACAACCTTTCCACACCAGCAACCTGTCAGGTGCACTGTCCCCAAAATGAAGGGTGCAAAGAGTTTGAGAACTTAAAGATGCTCATGAAAGAGCCCCAAACCTGGTATACTACAATGACAAAGGCAGTGCTCAAGAATGGCTTCAGACATTGGTGTCCTGCACTCACAGCCACGTTCAAAACTGTGCTCAGCGTTAAAGGGGTTTGTGGTCACTGCGAAGGTGTGAGGGCTGGAGGCTCATTAAGAAAGGTCTAACTGCGATAGCACTTACCCAAGAACTTTAAAGCCTTTCAGCTATGAAACCACTGCATTACTCGATGCAGTGCACAACCTTCTGCTTAAGCTGGACTTGGCAATCAAGTGAGGAAATTAGGGAATGGTTACCATACCCATCACCCTAGCAAGAGCTCCAGTATGGGTATAAAAAGCTGGATATCTTTATACACAATAAGCTGACCTTAACCAGCAATGACCATAAAATTCTTCTTGCCATTACAGAAGATGGGGGGAGCGCATCCAGCTAGAAAACATGTCTGCCCTTCTCCAAGGCAGTAGAAGTTTTCTTTTCAGTTACAAATGTATATTCAGCAAACTGAAAAAGGAGCTGGTGAAGGAAGATGTTTTGATGGAGCAAAGCCCAGAGCTAGACGTTGAACATGTGAATTTTATTTTAAAAAAAGCAGCAACAACAACAAAAGAAACCCCAAGCCAATGTAAGATCTTGTCTCATTTCAGTAGGAAGATGATCGGCAGAGCAGCAGCTCAAGATGTGAAGCCACAGAAAATTATTCAGGCTACTAGCACAGTATTTGTCCAGGTTCCAAAAAGGAAAATAAAAAAGAAAAAAAAAAAAAAAAAGCAGCCTGGGATATTTAAACTACCAGAGAACCATTATGTATTGACATGTGCCTGAGTAATACTGAGCGCATACTATTGACCACCTGATTAGGATAGTGGAATGAAAAACAGCTGGAGGACTTTAAGAGGTTGTCAGGGGAAAAAACATAATGATAATGGGAGATATTAATTACCCCTGTATAGACCAGGTAGATACCATGTCAAAGGATGATAGAAAGACTGTATTTTTAGCTCTGATAAATGCATAGTTCTTAGAATGACCACTCAGAGGAGCCAAGTGGAGGATGAACTCTTGATTTAGTCACGAGTAGTACACAGGAGGGAGTTTGAAATATAATAGTGAACAGTTGCTTTATCATAACAGACACAATGTGTTCAGATCCAGTATTGCTGCAGGAGAGGAAAAAGCAACATAAAAAGTAGACTGCAGTGCAATGTAACTTAAAAGAGAGATGAGTATATTTTCCTTTAAAAGGGAGTAAGTATAAAAGTTAGGAGAGTAATTAAGAATTTTAACGTAGCTGATGAAAGGACAAAGTGCTTAGAATGGCATCGAGACCATGTATTTAAAGCTTTAAATATGCTATCACTCAAAATATGCTAACAACAACAAAAATCTCCAAGTCTGGCACAGTTAAACAGCTGAGCAAAGAAGATATTTAGAAGTAAAAAGACATCCTTCAAAAAGTGTAAGTTATGGCCAAAGAAGAAATATAGAAAATCGCAAATTCTGCCAAGTTAAGTAAAAAAAAACAAAAAACAAAACCAACCCAAAACCCAACACATTTAGGCCAGCCAAAATATTTTTTGAACAGCAGCTTCCTAAAAGCATGAAGATTACTAATAAAAACATGTTTTACACAGTAGGAGGAAGCGTACAGGGACTCAGGGGCCCAACTGTGAGATTTAAGGAAAGAACGATCAAGAAAAATTACCTTGACTAGAGGCTACTGTCACCAAACACAGTTGTGCACGTCCAAACATTTTTTTGCTAGGTATGGAGTATCTTGCACTGCCTCCCAGGCAGCCGTGGTAAAGGAACAGATATATGTATAATTTCTACTGAAGTTTGGGTTCAGCCTTGTAATTGCCTCTCTCCATTCTGTGCCTTCCAGCAGGCTGCAGAAAATACTGCTGAAACAAGGCGGTGACTGATGGTTTCAGCACGGATTTCAGCCCCTGTTAACTTACGGACATTTGTTAATAAATGATCCTGAAGTGAATAGCCAAATGGGAAGCACCGAGGTCTGAGGAATTAGCCACCAGTCAAAGCACCACAAGAGAGAGACCACAAAGACAAAACTGAGCCCAGCCTGTGGTTCTGGCAGGGGGTTACTGCTCCACCAGTCTTGCTCTCACATGGAGATGTTTAGAGATGTTGATAGAGATGGGGATTAGGAGAGCAGCTGTCCGTAGCAGTGAGTGTGTTGGCTACTGTCACCTCTTTCCCTGGTTGCTATTGGCACTCCAGAGATCCTGTCCTGCTCTGACCTATTCCTTTTATCCAGGCCATTAATAGCATTGCCTTCTCCGGAGTCTGCCCCCATGGTATCTGGAGGACTCTGACTTATTAATTTTCCTCCAGTGGCAGCTACAATTCACAACCAGATACATCCTACAGGTCTCTTCACTCATGCGAGGCTGTAGGTAGCACTCACTGTTGTCTGAGGATGAAAATGGACCAGAGTGGGGTCTAACTGTCCATTAGCCAGGCTTCAAAGCCTATAAAATCCCAAGGGTAGTCTGAACTAGTTCCTCATGCACTGTACCATGTGTTTCCCCAAAGGTTATGATCTTCTATTATACGCTTAATGTGCATATTTTTAACCGATTAAGTACTTTGCCTACATGCTAAGTGCAGCCCCAGGTCTTGGAAGTTCTGACACACAGACATTGCCCAGTCTGCACCTCTTCATTGCACAACACCGTAAATGTCCTGCGTGCACCTCACGAGACCGTCGATGGACTATAGAGGTGTTGCTCGTTAGCCGTATGAGGCCATCGGCAGGACGCTGGCAAGCATGTCCGCTCTCGGGTTGCACGGCTAGAGCTGTTGAACTTCCGTTTTCTAGGCCTGTGCAGCATTGCTCCAGCGAACAAGTGGATTCAGGATTCCCTTTGCCCCCAGGTGCTTGAAGGAGAGCTTCTTTATTTAGGGACAAGTTCCAACAGTCTCTAGGTAACAGGGAAAGTGTATTTTCTGCAGCTTCTCTACATACTTCCTGCCTCTAAAAATAAGCTATTTAAAGATGCAGTTTCCAATACTCACCAGTTCACCTGGGAACAGAGCTTGTACGCAATATTGATATTGTACACAATTTCACAACCTTGTAACTCTGCCGTTGACTAAGCCTTCTGGCCACACACAATTTACCTTGCTTAGCGTTTTTACATGGACTTGTGGGTCTCCCTTGAATTAAGCTAGGAGGTGTTAAATCCATTTGTCCTCGCATAGTTGTCACCTAACTGCAGCCTTCTGAGGTTAAACTAGAAACACCATGTCCTTCATCTCCCTTATCTGTTCCCAATACAGGTACTTCTCCTTCTAAGACTTTTGCAACAGCCTGTGGCCGCTGATTTTGTAGGCTTCTCCCCGCGTTCTGCTATTTGCTGTGGTCACATCAGGCCAGCCAGAATGTTGCAAATGTTGCAATATGATGAGCCAGAGGATGGTGCACCCCAGTGCGTGCCGGGACGCTCGGCGGAGGCAGAGTGTGCCGCCTGGAACGAAGCCGCAGAGACAAGCACGTGCAGAAGCTGGCTGGGAGCACCCCGTCGGCAGGTGGAGAGCAGAAGTTGTGAAGCACTACTAGGAAAACAGGACATTGAAGGACATAAAAGAGGGCGACATGGACGTGTCCTGAGGAGGGGTGAGGAAAGGCGGTAAAAAGGGCCCTGCACAGGTGTAGCTCAGGTATTGGCTACAGACGCACCAGATGCAGCCTTGAGTATAAACTGTGCTGTCTCTAAGGCTACAAGAAGAATGAAGAGCAGAAATTGTGCAATTACAGGAGCCTTTAATTTCCCAGTGACTGCCAGGCGATAAAACAGCACCAGAGTAGCAGGGCTCAGGTATCCTCTGACCAGACAGAAAGCAAATTTCCTTATTGATTCACTGTCGTGTGAAACACAACATTATTTCGCACATGGTTTTAGTGAATGATGAGATCGCTCTGTGAGTCAGGCAACAGACCTGCAGGGAGGAGCAGGCAGCCCAACATAAGCAGAGCCTGCAAGGAGAGGGATGGGGGAAAGGGAGACATGAGCCAGCTGTGGTCAAAACCCAAAAGTGAGTTTTACTCTCTTTCAGTAAAGGTGATTAAGGGAAGGCAGGGAGTGATGAGACACCTAACAGAACAGGAAGAGAGCAATAGAAGTTATACTTAGATGTGGCTGCCAGTTTCTTGGACTAAGGCACTCAGTTCAGAGTTAAGGATGATACACTACGAACCAGGAGAAACTGCTGCTAAAGGTGAAGAAGAGTCCCAAGGCTGGTAAGGAGGTACAGGAGAGACTGCCCAAGCTGCATCAAAACCAAGCACGACCAGGCTGCAGGAAGGACGTTAACCTTGTATCTTGGGAATAAATTCAGGTTAGCAAATCCATTGGTAATTTCAGAAGAGCCAAGTGTGAGCTCCCAAAGCGCGGAGGCAGCACAGCGTTGGGAGGGATTGCAAGTGCTGAGAGAAGTAGTTCCTTGTAGAGGAAGAAGAAGGGGACCTTGACCTTGTCAAGGGATGGGGGAAGTAGGGTGAAATATAACCGCAGAAAGGGCAAACTGAAACACTTTGGGACCAGCAGTAAGGACATTTGCTATAAAGTGATGAAATGGAGGCACGGAAGGAATAAAAAGCCCTTACTGCACTGAAGGATGAGTTGAAGCAGCAGTGTGACGCTTCTGCGAAACAGGAATGGCATGATGCTAGGATGCATCAGACAAGTTATTTTTAGCAGAGACAGAGGCATTATTGCCATTGCGCAAGGCATTGTGAGACTTCTTCCAGAACATCCTTGTAGCTCTGCATACAGGAAGGATAAATTTCCACTGCACAACGAAAAACTATTTAGATACAGAGACAAACAAGCACCAGCTGATGAAGATCTGCTAGAAGAGTTTGGCTTGTTCTGGCCAGACAGAGACTAAGGAGGGACAAATGTGTTTCTGAAAAATTACTGAAAGAAAATTGTAAATAAGTGAATGTTAAGAAAATCTTTAAGACATACAATAATGGCACAAAATAATGAACAAGTTTAGATGGTGAATTGGAGAGTTTCTAGCCCTGCCAGGAGTGAAGTTCTGGACCAGCCTTCCAAGAAGGCTAATAGGGCAGAGAAACCCAGATCAATTTAACATTCACAGTTTCATAGAACTCCCTCCATAAACTTCTAAACAGAAGAGCCCTGGAGATGGGCAGTTGAGCCTGGGACACAGCTCCTGCCTGGCCAAGGAGTCAGCAGCACTAAGGCTGTCTGGAGGAGATGCTGCTTCAACCCGAGGCCTCCAGGTTTCTATTGGTCACTGTGAAGATGAAGAATAAACAATTTCGCCCTTAATTTGCTTCTAAAGGTACTTAGCTTTTTGTTCTTCTGGGGCACTACAGACAAGCTCTGGGCCTCATGCATTGGTGCTCCCAGCATTACAGTCCCAGAGGTCTGCTCACACATTAGGCTTAACGCTATTGCCAGATTAGGGTCAGGAGGGAATTTTCCTGGATTGACAGAAAAATTGTGGTTGCATTTTTTGTGTGGTTTGGGTTTGGGTTTTGTTTGTTTGGTTTTTTTGCTTTGGGTTGGTTTTTTTTTTTTTTTCCCTCACTTCTCCAAGTTTATGTCTATTTTCTAAATCCTATGTCATTTTTTTTTCCACAAATTCTCTGCCATCACCAGGCCGCAGACCTGACGGTCCCTTAACCTCCCTCTTGCTTCCTGTGGCGTGTTACAGCTGCAGCTTTTTGGCCAAGAGGAGTCAGGAAGCATTTGCAGGGCCTGGTTTGTGAGGTGAGTGGAGCAGGCGTCCAGTTTAGAGGCACTAGCAGAACATTCATTGCACCTTTACTCACAACTGCAGGACACTTGACTGTGGGGTGACCCTGGAGGACTGCCCCAGTGTAAACACAAGTACACATGATAACAGCAAAAGCAGCTGTAAGAGGGTACATGGGAATTAACCCAGGCTTTCAGCTGTACAAGCACAGATTTAAAGCATGCACAACTGCTGGCTGGCCTCCAGGGCTTGCTTGCAGGCAGGCAGGGATTTGAGACAAGGGATGAGTAAGAGAGCAGAGAAGGTGTGAGAGTGAGGAAGCCCCAAACCTGCAGTCTCAGTGTGCCGTAGGGGGATGAGCAACTCTCCCAGCTCTCAGGGGTTCCCCTCAGCCCACATTTCCAGCGATCCCACGGCCCCTCCCTGCAGGTACCGCCCCCCATGAGGCTCCCAGTGCAGGGGGCCCAGGCTGGGGAGGCACAGACATGACACAGCAGCAGCCTCTGCCTTGGTCAGGACCTCTGAGCTCTTGGCTGTGCAGAGTCAGTGTGAACCTCAAGGACTGGTGGACCCAAGGAAGGGAATGGGTGCAAACAGTGAGGAGCATTGCATAGCCAGGGTCATGCCTGGCCCCTCTCCCCATGGGGGTCCCTGTCAGCTTTCAGGAGGAGCACGCTGAACATCTTAAGTTGGATCTTAAGTATGAACATCCTAAGCGCCGGAAAAGCACACCCACCTCACGGCAACGTGGGTGCTCAGCGCCTGGCAGCATCCAGCCCCAAGGTCCCAGAATAACCTTTCCTGAGGATAAGGGGCTCAGCTGTTGCTGGGGAAATGTTAAGCTCTGCAAACAATGGGGACAATCGCTGTGCAGCCTCCAGCCTTGGGCAGAGGTGGGCAGGGAGTGCTGCTGTCCGACTCTCCTGCTGCCCAACTGCCTTTTGCACATGGGGTCCAAACCAGATCATGCATGGAGCACAGGCCACTCATCTTCCAGGTTCCACCCATGGTGAAAGACCACTCTGGATGCCCTTCTAGTTGCTTTCCAGCTTAGAGATCACATTCAGGACGTACTAATGCAAGAGGGAATGAGAAGGGAAAGGGAGGAGGAAGGTGTGAAATCAGCATCAGTCACTTGGAAGTTTGTTCCAGCAGAAGGGCACAGATGGCAGGGCCTGGCACAGGGAGGGTTAGGGACAACCACAAGAGTGGAGTCTGCAGCAGGAACAGAAGGGGGAAAGTTGAGAGTGCCTTGAAGAGAAATAGAGTGAGAACCCCAGCTCTGCCTAGTGACCTCTCAGAAAACACCCCCTGTGTAGTCCGCAGCAGTGGTCTGCTGCAGCTCGGGGCAGAGCCACTCACGCAGGCAGCGAAGGATGCCGAAGGATGCCGTGACTTGTAGGAGGAAGGTTGGCTGTCCTACATGCACTGCATGCCTTGGGTGAAGCGGATTTGCTTCCAAGAGATTCCTCCCAGGAGCTGAGGTCCCTACAAAGCTCCAGCTCTTCTCCTCACCTCTGGTAGCAGAAACTCCCACGGGTACCGCTGGTGCTAGCAGGGCAAAGGCTGTGCATGAGCTGCACCCCAGCCTCTTCCAGAGGGCACCTGCGAGGTGAGAGGGACTATTCCAGGCTAGCGATGCAGCCACCAGCAGGACTTACCTATTGGTGTGTGCAGAGGAAAGCCAAGGCATGGCTCTGCCTTGGGAGCTCCAGGTCCGAACTCCCAAACCGGGCTGTCTGCAGCGCAGCAGCGTGGTCCAGCTGGCCCGGGGGAGGCACACAGAGCTGCCTGCTGTTGTGCCAGGGGCCGTCCGTGCATGCAGCAGCTCCAACAACAGCCAAAGGCAGGCACATCCCGCTCAGGGGATGCCTCCGTGCTGCCCTGCTACCACAACAGCTACGGTCACCTCTGTGGCTGCAGCCATGCCTGCTGGCTGCAGGGCTGAGTGAGAGACATGCTCCAAATGCTGCTCCTCACCGCTGTACCCCGATCCTCTCTAGGCAGCTCCAGTCAGTACCCACACTTCCAGAGAGCTGGCTGTGCACCACTTCCCACTCTCCTGCCTCCTCTTTGCAACGACGCCTTCGCCGCTGGCTGGGCGGCAGGAAAACACCTTTCTGCAACTCTCACACTCTCCACAGCAGACCTTAAATCAATAACCCCAGAACACAGGGCCAGGTTATTGCTAACGGAAACCATTAAACTGTAACACGGGGGGGATAAAGCCAGGCTCTAACACTTGGAAGATTTATAAGGCACAACATCAGGTGTTAATTCTTTTGGCAACACAAACGCTTTCACACCCCCTGCCTTTCCTCACCCCCAGGAGCGAAGGGAGGGTACCATGTGCAGACCAGCCCCAGGAACACAAGGATACAGCCTTGTTTGCGTTGCAACCAGCAGCACCAGCACATATGTTTGGGGTGATGCTATGCTCACAGGGCTGCCCAAATGCACACCCCTCAGGTCCATAGGGTAGCACATCCCCAGGGTCATTCCCCCATGCCCAGCTCTGGCTTCCCCATTGGCACTCCCAGCTCCCGCCTGCCCCCACAGCTGCAGCAGAGGTTCGAGGAAAGGCTGCAGAGAAACTTTCAGGCCGCCTAAAGCAGTTGGAGAAACCAGCCCAGCTCTCGGGCGCACGAGCCCTTCTCAGACCTGAATCAGCCTACAGCTTGCGGGCCTTTTCGCAGCTGGTTGAACAGGCGTCTCCCTGCAACGCTCTTGCTTGGATCCACACGCCCTCAGCGCTGCTGGGGCAGCTCGAAGGCTGGGGAGATGCCTGTCAGCACAGAGATCGTCCCAGCAAAAGGGGTTTGCATGGAATCCCAAAAAGGGATGCTCACATCCTCCCCCCCTCGCCCAGTCCAGGCTGGGCCCTGGCTTTCACCCCCTCCTGCACCCTCCTGCCAAGCCTATGTCCCTGGCAAGAGCTGCATTACTGATTAACAGCCCCCTGCCCACCTTCCCCGCCCCCATCCTGCTCACACTTTTGCCTGCAGCCGCCTCCTTGGACCCTCCCTTGTGCAAAGTCCAGGGCCAGGCAGGAGAGGACAGGGTGGGGGCTTGCCCCAGTGCTCACCCCACTGGCAGCCTCACCGCACCCCACATACCTGGGGTACCGTGGGGGCCTCCCTGGGCTGAGCTACAGAGTGGCACAAGTCACCCAGCACGCAGGCAGGAGCATCCTTCTCCATCTAAGGAAGCAGAGAGGGCACAAGTGGGCTCCAGCCACTGTGCTAAACCCGGAGCACAAGGTTGCTGCAGCTCACCCCAGGCACACCCCCAAAGGACCTCAGGGGCCTGAGCATGATCCAAGTGGCAGCATCAGCTTGGCTGAACCCCCAGCCCTGTGTCACACCCACTGGACACCCCACCCTGGTTTTACTGGCTGCTATTTCCCCTCCCTGCTCTCCTACTAGAGGAGTGGGTGCTGCCTCCATCAAACAAGGGGTCTGGTGGGACTTTGACCAGCCCCCTCCAGCCCCAGGCACTGCAAGGAGAGGGGTCCATCCCCTGCCTGTCCCTTCCCTCCATGCTCCCCCAGCTCTACAGAGCCCAGCCAGGTGGCTGCAGGCTCCCCCACCCCAGGGTGTGCTGAAAGGGTGCCCAACTGTACCTGTCCCAGTGCTGAAGTTGGGGCGCTTCATGCCATCTCAGGGGTCTCAGCCAACACTGCCCAGCTCAGCCCCACTCAGGTGCTGGGGATCCCCGAGCTTGTCCCAGCCCAGCAGCAGCCCAAGGCCGGGCTTTTCTCTGGCTGCCAGCACAAGAGCGGGATGCAGGGCCCTGGCACTGCTGGCTCAGGGCGAGGTGCAGGGAAGCTGCTCAGCAGCAGGCCCAAGCACACTCCCTTGGGGGCTGCCTGGGATCACCCTTCTCCTCCACGAGCTGCAGTGCACTGGGGGGGCCTGGACAGGCATCCTGCATCCCCTCCCTGTCGCTGTGCATCCTTCCTCTGCCAAGTGCCGTCCCGCTGTGGTTGCCTGTAACCTCTCTGCAGTCACACCAACACCTCTCCCTCAGGGGACACCCAGTGATGGGATGTCAGACATCCTTCTCCTTCTGCCAAGCTGGAGCAAAACCAACCAGCGGGCTCGAAGGGGACAGGCAGCCATCACAGCTGTGCCTGCTGCCCTCAGAGCGGGCAGACCCCTGCCTGTGCTCCTGCCAAACCCTTGAGCCCCTTGTACCCCAGCCCACAGCAGGGAGCAGCGGCGGTGAAGGATCTTGCACTGCCCCTCCGTGGCCACCACGGGAGGTGCAGGTGGCCCCAAAACCCAGATGGGTGCCTCGGGGCCGGGGTGCTGCATCCTCGCTCCAGCAGAGCCCAACATGGTCAGAGAGGTCTGCACTGCCTGTTCCTCAGAGGCATTCACTCCATGCCAGGCCATTTGGGGGTTGCCAGACCCCTCAGAGCAGCTCAATGACCCCAGTCCTGCCCCATGTTCCCCAGTCCCAGAGCTGTGCTACCTCTCATGGGGCCAGACCCTAGCACAGAGCCCCCAAGGTCCTAAGGGGGCACAGCCCCAGCCCACGCCTGCCAATGGCCCACGCGAAGGAGGAGACGAGGCAGCGCTGCTGTTTGGGCATCCACATTTATTACACGGCTGGGGCAAGCCTGGGGCTGCCACTTGTCTAGGCCCCTCTGGTCGAAGGCAAATGACCCGTCCTCCTTAAATACTGATTATAAAACAAATTTCTTTTTTTCCTTTTTCTTTTTCTTAAAAACCTCCTTTCTCTCTTTCTCTCTCTCTATACTTTTTTTGTCTTTTGTATTTGAGTATAAAAGTGGGGGCGGGCGCACCGCCTCGCCTGCCGCTACCTCCGCAGGCTGCGCTGTGCCTGCCGCAGCAGCGTGTCGAAGTCCAGGGAGTCAAACTTGCTCTTGACAGGGGCTGGGTCGAAATCCTCCCGGTTTGAGTCTGTAAGACATGGGGAGAGGCTGCCTTGAGCCACAGGGACACTGGCACAGTTCCGGCCATCCCCGCAGCAACTCCTTCCCATCTCACTTCACGTGTCAACCTCTAGACCCAGAGCTGAGCTGATGGAGGACCAGACCTGGCCTCCATCACAGCACTGGAGAGACGAGGAGCCCCAATCCAACCTCCCCTCGGGGCAGGACTATCCTTGGACACGGCCCTGCCCAGCCAAGCCTGTCTGACACCAAGGATGGCGACCCCTACACCTCTGGGAAAGAGAGAGGACCCAGGGTGCCACCCTCCAACCTGGAGGCTGTGCGACTCACCCAAGTCAGCGTAGTTCCTCCTGCAGAACTGCCGGCGGCCGCCGAAGCAAAGATCGAAGGGCTGCTCATCCGGGCGCCGCAGCTTGTGCCCGCTCTCAATGGCGGCAAAGGCCTCCTCGGCGTAGC
Source organism: Leptosomus discolor (assembly GCF_034619465.1). Lineage (NCBI taxonomy): Eukaryota > Metazoa > Chordata > Aves > Leptosomiformes > Leptosomidae > Leptosomus > Leptosomus discolor. Next base: position 16,081,909 of record NC_141396.1, on the reverse strand, counting down.
GGTAGGTGACAAAGCCATAGTTGTCCCTGGAGCCAGAGAAGAAGAAGGGAGATCAGCAGCAGTGCAGTATGTTTGTCTGCCCTCGGTCTGTGCCATCCCCTCGAGGAATGGGAAAAGGGCCAAGAGGAGCCATCCCTGGGAAGGGGCTGCCCCATGTCCCAGCAGATCTTACCCCTCGGAGCGGAAGTGCAGGGTGCACTCCTCGATGTCCCCAAACACAGAGAAGCGGTGCCGCAGCTCCGACCGTGTCATCCTGCTGGGGATCTTGCCGATAAACACAACTCGCCGCTCCTCCTGTGAGCGGGGAGGCACCACCTCATGAGACGGGAACAGAGGGACTCGGCATCTCCAAGCTTCCCCCGTGAGCAGGACCTCTCGCACAGAGCACCCTCCCTGCATCACCACCCATCATGCCATGCCCTGGCCAGAACCTCCCAGCAATGCTGCCTGCAAGGCTGCAACCCCACGGCTTTCTGAAGTGATGGAGGGGCTGGGGACCCCAAATCTCCAGTCCCAGCTTCCCAGCCCTCCAGCACTCACTATTGCACGTTCCTTCTGGAGGATCCTCTGCCTTTGGTAGTGATCCTGTGCGTCGTAACTGTATCTGGCAGGGCAGAAACCGGACATGTGAGCTACAGGATCATGGGGGGGCCAGAAGAGAGTGATTCCCGACACAAGGGAGATACTGAAGGAGTGAGTCCGCCCCTGCCCAGGACACAGGAGGCCGGGAGATGGATTGGGGGAAGCTCACACCCCTGCAGGGTGGTCACGCTCACCTTCTCCGCCTGTTACTCCTCCTGCGGGGCGAGGGGGAGCGGGAGCGGGACTGGCTGCGGGACGTGGACCTGGATGAGTAGGAGGACGTTGATGATGAGGATGAGGACCTCTCCCGGGACCTGCCACATGACCCACAGCTGGAGCGGGAGGAGGAGCTGTGGGAACATCTTGAGCGGTACCTGGGGGAAGGAGAGATGCAGCTCAGTGCCGAGGCCTTGCTGTGCCCAGCACCACGAGGCTCTGGAAAAGACCTCCATTTTCCCCAAGGTACCCAGCACCCCACTGAGACAGGACCCATACCCAGGCTGAGAGGGGCATGGAAACCTCTGCCCAAGTTTTCCAGGGCAGTAATGTCACTAGAGAGATGTTGCTCCACTTGGCTCCAAACACCACAGCAGAAAGGAAGCACGCTCACAACAGGCACAGCCTCTGAAGAGCAACAAATAGTCACGGGGGGAACATGCTCACGTGGCTGCGACTGGGCAAGGGCCCAGGAGAGGCCAGGGCTGCCGTGCTGAGCCCCACATAGTGCACAGGATGACACTGGAGCCACCACATCCATGTTGCACTCAACAGCCATGCAAATGGACACCATATGTGCCTCCAACCACACCAAGGGCTGCGTCATGCACTGAGACAGGGCTGGGCTTCCATGCCCACAGCCTTCTGCCCTCAAGAGCTTCCCTGGCTGGGCCAGGCAAAGCTTAAGGGTCCCTCTGGGACCAAGCTGTGCTGCCTCCAGCTAGCAGCAGGATCTGTCTCTAAACATGCTGCCCATGGGTGGCCCCCAAACCCAGGCCCTGAGAGGGCTGTGCTGCCTGGTACTGCCACATATTCTGGAGAACAGCAGGTCAGGATGGCACAGTCCATGCGGACATTTCCCAGCACAGGGCTAGCTGCATTTGCTGGAAAGCCAAGCCAGACACAGCAAGTCTCTGAGCTGCACATCCCTGGGACAGGGCACTATATATATATACTTTCCAGCTCCAGCCTCCACACCTATTGGCCACCGATGGAGGGGCCTCAGTTGGACAAGCTCTTTGTGCCCCATGACTTGGGATGTTTCCAGAACGGGTGGAACACCCAGGGAAGGGTGAATGAGGCATTCCTCACCAGCTCCAGTACTTCCCACCCCAGCTGGGACAGGCTGCGCATCACTCAGGTGCACAAGGACTCCAAAACAAATGCGTCCCGCAGAGACCAAGCCGCCCCACTTTCCTATGCAGCCACCTCCATAGAGAGTGTGGGGAGCCTCTGAGGCAGCCAAGGCAGATGGGTTTTTCTCTGCTTGCCTCCAGCAGCTTCCTGGAGGGCTCCATTGTGGCTCCTCTCATTTCTACTTCAAGGGCCGCACCAGCCCCACAGCACAAACACCAACACCTGCAATAATACCCCAGAAAAACCATCCAAAAGCCAAGGTGCAGCCAAAGACTCGTGCCATGGCATTCCATGAGGAGTAAGGAAGCCTGGCTCAGTGATGGCTTTGCAGGCACACCTGCCCAGATGTGGTTCAGCCAGACACCCACTGGCAGGGTGCTGCAGCAGCTCCCCCGTCTCTGCAGCCAGGCACCCCTTCAGAAGGCCCACAAGGACAAAAAGATCAAATACAGCCATTAAGTAGGTCCATAAAGAGGGGTCTGAGCACCGTTGTAAGAGACCAGCCACCAAACAATTGCCCAAAGAGCAAGCAGACAGATGCTCCACTACTTACCTTCGCCACCGCTTGGACGGTGGGGAGAACGACCGTGACCGGGATCGGGAGGATGAGGATGAAGATGAAGATGAGGACTCACTAGCTCCGTCTGAACTGGAGCTGAAAGAGCGGCTGGCACGGCTCCGGCCAGCCCTCCAACTGCCGGCAGAGGGGCTGGGTGAGTCCCGGGGTCTCCGGTAGCAGCGCAGGGATCTCTTGGCAGCAGCATGGCTGGGCTGGGCACTGGGAGTCCGCATCTCCTGGTCCCGGCAGGGGGATGCAGCTGGAGACAGGAGCACCGAGGTGGGGGGGCTGCTGCACCCGGCGGTGGCCTTGTTGGGGACGCTAGTCCGATAATCCAGGGGGGCTAAGCAGGCCGTCCCCAGGGGCTCCTGGCTGGGCCCCACAGTGGTGGTGGTGGGGGCTGGTGGGGTGGGCTTGGGCTGGTCCAGCGTCCGATTGGTTAAGGAGGAGATGGGTTTGATAGTGATGTCCCGGTGGTGTTTGACGTTCCAGCGGGAGCCGCCCTCGGCAGGGGGCTGTGGGCCAGGACTGCCGTTGCTCTCCGGCCGCGCCGCACCCAGGATGCAGTAGTCGTGGTCTCCCGAGCAGACGTGGCTGGGGCCCGAGCTGGCAGGGGTCGACACCAGGCTCTTCCCCTGGGGCTTGCTTGGGGCCAGCGGCTTGGCTTTCATCGGCTTGGCTGTCTTCTGGGGCCCTTCCTGGGGCACAGACCCAGGTGACTGGGCCTTGGGGAGCAGCGAGACAGCAGGCAATGGCTTCCAGAGCTGGTGGGGGGGCGTCGCTGGGGGGGTGAGGCCTGTGAGAGCACCGGACAGCTTTCAAGAGTAGCCCCTTGCCGCAACCCACCAGGCTGGGGCTCCCTCCCAGCCCAGCTCCCCTCAAGCCCTGGGGTCTCCCCCAGCCCCATGATAGCCCTTGCCGAGACTCAGTGGGCTCCCCTGCCTTGCCGCAGGCTTTACCTGCCACATTGGCCAGCTCAGAGGCCTGCAGGCTGTCCGGGGGCTTCTTGTCCTGCTGGGTCTCAGGCCTGAGAAGCGGAAAGAAGCGTTGTCAAATGCGGCAGCCAAAGCCCAACCCCAGTCCCCGTGCCTGGGGCACCCACCTGAGCTGCCCCACCAGCTGAGCCAGGGGGACAGAGGATCTGAGAGCTGCGAGGATAGAACTTGCACAGCCAAGTCATGCCCACCACCGCTTCCCCCAGCGCCAGCTCTGGCGCCCAGCCCAGCAAGCTCAGTCCCTCCTGGTGTCTGGTGGACACAGTCCCCAGTGCAGCTCAGACCCTGTCAGGACTGAGAGCTGCCCCACGCCTACGCCGAAAGCAGGGCTCAGCCCTCTGCTGGCCTCCACGCTGGGGCACCAGTCGCGAAGGTCTTGGTACTCACCCGGAGCTCCCCACTGGCCGCCTGTCCTCAGGGGGCTGCACGGGAGCCTCCTCCTTCTTGGCTGAAAAGAGAGTGGGTGGGTGAGTGTGATGAGAGGCTGGGGCTGGTGGGCAGGGGACAGACCCTGCATACAGAGGGACACACAGAGCACCCTGGGTGCAGCTGGGGAGAGGTTTCACAGCACCCCAAACCCAGCTCCCTGCAGGGAGGAGCTGCACATCCCCTTTCCTTCCCAGGCTCTTCTTCACCCCCTTTGCTGCCCTGGGGACCCTTGGCTGCTTTCAGAGGCCAAGAAGGAGATGGGGGCAGAGACACCCCCGGGACAAGGCACCCAGGCAGGGTATCACCAGCCCACAGGCAGCAGCATCTTGGCGCCCCACCCCACCACAGGAAGCCCAAGCAGGCCAGCATGGGACAGAGGGAGCCCTGCGGGGGACAGCACGACACATCCCCACCTTCAGACTTCTCGAACTGCTCCAGCAGGCTGGACAGGTCGGTGGCTTCAATTCCTGGGCCAGGGAGAGAGCACGGCAAGTCAGGTGAGCCAAAACCCTCCTGGCACCACAGGGATGCACCCCAGCCCCAACCTCCCCCTGCATCAGCCTCCCTGGGTGACTGGGCAAGCGCTGGGGAGGAAAACCGGTGGCAGAGCCTACAGCAGCTCTAAGTCTCACACAGTGAGGACAGGAGCACCCGGCTCTGCAGCCCCAGGAGGGACCAGTTTGGGCACAGACAGCCCAGACCATTCACTGGAGGCAATGCCCTGGCAGAGCACTGGGAAGAGGCTGCAAGCCCACAGGCGCAGCTTTGCCACCCTCGCTCCCAGAAGTGCCAGGAACCGGTCCCGCTACCCGGGCTGCCGGCAGCACCGCAGCCTCAGTGGCTGACAACACTCAACCCAGCACGCCGCAGCCCTCCCACTCACCGATCTCGCTGATGAAGGCTTGCACGATGTCCTTGCTGCTGTCATTGGGCTGCACGGAGCTCAGGAGGGGCTGGTGCCTCCATGGCCGTGCGATGGGTGCCTTGCTGGGCAGGCTGCTCTCTCGACGCACTTTTGGTGGTGGTGCTGCAGCCTGGGAGGTGGATTTTTGGCCGGGTGGCTCCTGCCCAGTGGCTGCTTTGGGCTCCAGCAGGGCTTCCTCCGCTGCCCCCTTGCCTGGCCCTGCAGCCTCCTCCATGGGGCGGGTGCCAGGGGACACCTCTGCAGGGCAATGGATGGCAGCGTGGGGTTCCTGTGGGAGCTGGGTTGGGGTTGCAGCCTGGGGCTCCTCCAGAGGCTGTGTGGGGGCAGCCTGGGGGGCTGCCGTGTGTTGGGCTGGCACTGCAGGAGGGCCCCTGCCAGGCTGGGCAGCAGCAGCTGATGGGGCTGCCAGGGGCTGGGCAGAGGCTGGGGCTGGAGGGGCCTTGGGGAGAGAGCTCTCCCCTGCCAGCCGTGCCTGCCTCCTGGGGTCTGACACCCTGCTGGCTGCCGGCCTGCCTGAGCCACCTGCAGCCCCCATCTCGCTGGTGAGGGCAGCGGGCGGCTGGGCAGGGAAGGCCAGCGGCTCCGGGCAGCTGAGCACAGGGGTGGCAGGAGGCTGCCCATGCAGGAGGGCCATGCTGGGGTGGCCGCCAGCTGGGAAGGCGGCAGCGCCCTGCAGTGCTGCTCCGGGGTCCCCGTATGCCAACGGAGGCACCGGTGGTGGCATGGGGATTCCAGGCCAGTAGGATGGCGGTGCCCACCCTACCGGGGCATAGGGGCTGCCAGGGCCAAACGGAGGCGGGGGCGGCACAGCTGGCGGGGGCCAGGCCATGGCTGGAGGCGGGAGGCCAGGCACCATGTGAAAAGTGCTGGAGGAGCCGGCACTGGGCGGTGGGGGCAAACCATGGCAGCCCACAGGCTGCGGGCTGAAGCAGGGCCAGGAAGGCACTGGTGGGTAAAGGGCATAAGCACCGGCAGAGGCTGGTGGCATCCCGGCGGGGGCTGCCCCAGCAGCTGGGGGCACGTTTGGTGCGACAAAAGGCATTGGTGTTGATGGGGGTGGTGGAGCTGTGGCAGGCGCTGGAGCCGCGGCAGGTGCCAGTGCCGGAGCCAGAGTGGGGGGAACTTTGCCGGCAGAAGGGACAGCAGCAGGGCTGGTGGGTTTCTCCAGGCTCTTCTGAGTGCTGTCCGCCTCGGTGGCAGGGCGCATGGGTGACACCAGGCAGGGGATCTCTGCCAGCTCTGTTGGAGGGTCAGGGACGCTGGGCCACTTGCTGGCTGCTTGTTTCTCGCCATCCTTCCTGCTGCCTGGGCTGGGCTGGCGGTGCAGCATGCGGATGCGGTATTCCCGCAGGCTCAGGGCCTTGGGCTTGGCTTCCCTGGGCAGACCCTCGCTTGGCTCCGCTGCTGGCAAGCTCGGGGGGGGCTCCAGCCCCACGCCTTGGTCCGGGAGTGGAGAGGCAGCCTCCAAGGCCCCACTGCCCTGTCCAGCAGCCAGCTGTGCGCCTCCCCCGCCCTCAGCCTGGTCTGCCGGGTTGGGACATGCAGCTGCTGGCTGCTCCTCCACACTCAATGTGGTCTTCTCCAGAGGCACCACAGTCTCAGCCTTCTCCAGGGCCACGCTCACCGTTTCTGGCACCAGCTCCTTCTGCAGCTCCTGCTGCGCTTTCTCGAGCGGGCAGGCCCCCGCCGTGCTCTGAGGTGTACTCCGGGGCCTGCCCCGGGGCCGTGGCGCCCGCTCAGCACACAGCTCCATCTGCCCCTCCTTTCGGGCTTGCTCCAGCTGCCGCTCCAGGAAGTCCGAGACCTGGACAGAGGGACACGCTGCCCGTCGCCGGCCGGTGGCTGGCTGGCTCGGGGGCTGCCCGGAGCCGGCCGAGCGGAGCCGGTGGGCCACACAGTCCCTGCCTGGCCTGGCCTGCTCGCTTTGGTCCTCTTCTGCTTTCTTTTTCCGACTCTTCCTCGCTCTCTCACGGCCACGTCCCTTCTCAGAGCCTTCGCGTTTGTCACCCACCGGGGCCTCCGTGCTGCGCTGGGAGCTGCTGTCAGGGCTGCAGGCTCCGGGTGCTGCTGTCTCCGGTGGGGAGGTGCTCTCCGGGGTAGTGCACGAGGGTTCCTTCCCAGGCAGTTTCTCCTCCTTCTCTTCCTCCATCCCATTTTTCTGGGCCGGAACTCCTGGCAGCTCCTCTCGGTTCTCTGAGATTGACTCCCCAGTACCCTCCTCTGCTCCCAGGAGCTGGGGCTGCAGGTCAGGGAAGCTGGGAGCCAAAGGCTGCAGGACCACAGGGATCTCCACGCTCTCCCCCTCGCCAGGCACAATTTCCAGCAAGACGGGACCACTCAGGAGCTCCTTGGCCACAGGCTCGGTCTCGGGGTCCAGGCACACAGTGAAGGTGGGCAGGCAGTACGGGTGCATGGACTTCACCAGCTCGCTCAGGGACACGTCGCCTGTGTTGATGATGCAGGGGTCTTCGCGCTCCTCCAGCGCCGCGCCAGCCCTGCTCACACAAAACTCCCCAGCCTCCATGCTGCTATCAAGCTCCGGGCTTAAGGCAGCCTCCTCCTCCTCTTCCTCTCCATCGCTGCGCTGTGGCAGGGGCTGCTCTCGGGCCCGGTGCCTGCTCATCTTCCTCTCCACTCTCGGGGTGCTGCAGACTTGCTTCTTTGGCAGTGCCAGGTCCTCGACACAGTGAGCAGCACAGTCCCAAGCCAGGTCTGTATCAGTCTGAGAAGGGGAACCAGAGTGAGTGTCAGCTCCTGGGCTTTCACTGGAGCGCCCCCAGGCACAGCCAACTGTCTGCCACAACCCTACAGCAAAGCCTCTGGGCAGACAAAATGCTGGAACACGTTCGACCCTCCCAGTAAGACACAACAGGGCTGGAAAGCCGCACCCCTACGGGGGCATCCACAGCACCCCCAGTCCCACAGAGACCACCAGCTGGGCCAGGCCCTGCCCTCACTGCCACCAGTGCCCTGCAAAAGCATCGCTTCTGGGAGAGGACGCTGTGCCAGGTGGGAAGGCAGGGGTCAAACAGCAGGGACACAGTTATCCCACCACCACCTCAACACTGCTCCTTCAGCTTCTCCTGCTCAGCTGCTCACCTTCCCAGCCACAGAGATGCTGCTGCTGCGAGGCCTGAGAGCCTTGGGCTGCTCCGAGGCAGCGCTCTCGCACTCCAGTGAGGGACGGGATAAGCTGAGAAACTTCTGAAACTGAAGAGAAGACGGAGAGAAGATAAAGCAGCCACAGGTTTCTACTGCTGAAGGGGACAGGCCACCCCCGGCCCCACAGCAGCCATGCATCACCCCACAAAGCCCAGGAGCAAACTCAGCCCTGTTTCACCCGTGGCACGCACAGCCCCAGCTGGTCGAGCAGAAGGGGACGTGCTGCTCCTCAAAGCCTCTGGCACATCTCTGCCTCTACACCAAGACCCAAGGTGAAGGCATGGCCCCCCAGGCCCACACCAGAGCCTTGGGGGTGTCTAGGGCTGGCTCAGCCCTTCTCTCACATTGCTGGTCAGAGGGACCATCCCAGGGTGCTGCGGACCAGGATCCTACCACCTCAGGGCACTCTCGTGTCAGGACCTGGCAGAGCCCGGCCTGAGCATCTTCCCACCTGTTCTGGGGTCAGGCTGGCTCTGCCCCGCAACTCACCGAGGGATTCTCCCGCTCCCGAGGCGAGGTCAGCAGCTCTGCATCCATGATGGTGTCGAAGGGGGACAGGGTCTCGTCATCTGTGCTGTCCAGGATCTCAGTGATGGCAGTCAGCAGGGACAGCTCGTTCTGCGCATCCAGGCAGGCCTTGCTTTGCTGCAAGGACCGGGGCAGTCTCAGAGGATGGTGGGGCACAGCCATGGGACCCGGCCATGGGGGACACCGCCACCACCCCCACCCATGCTACAGCCAGAGCCAGCCTGGACACCGCTTCCCACACCCGTGTATGGGCTCCCACCTCGCTCAGAGAGAGGTCCTCGATGATGGAGATCACAGAGGAGTCAAGATAGTTCTGCATCGTCCCCAGGATCTCTTCAGCCTCCAAGATGGTTTCTGCATCCAGTGACGTTAAGTTCAGGTCATCCTCCTCGAGGGAAAAGCACTGTCGAGGAGCACAGGGAGCCAGGTAAAAACTTTGCACAGCACCACTGCCAGCGCTGATCTCCTCCGCAGCGCCCGTGGCTTCCCGACAGCCTGCGCTGCCGACAGGGGTGAGCTCACTGCCGCTCCCCTAAACACGTAGGGGAGGCAGGTGGGACACGGCTGCGCTGCAGGTCAGAGGATGGCACAGGGGACCTTTCCCCCTTGCTTTTTGGGAGAGGTTCGGGCCAGCCAGTCCACCCCACTGCACAAAGCCCTGTGCCACTTTCAGCCTGAGACCCTTCCGATTACCAGGGATGCCTCCATGCCAAAAACTCCCGCCCCATTCGCTCCGCAGCTGAGTGACTGGGAATAGGAATGGCTGAACCCTCAGCAACTCCCGGGCTCTGCCCAACACCACGCATTGCTCGTGCTGGACAGGGAGGGGAGGCAGGCTCCCCCCACCCCACAGACTGTCACGCGCTCCTCCAACTCTGGCTGTCGGCGCTTCACATAAGCCCAAAACCATTACGAAATTCATAACAAAAGCGCCGAAGTCAGCAACAGGGATGCAGCCAGCTACCACTGCTGGGGCCCTACCCCGACACCTCTGCTGCAGGCTACAAGAGGACACGAGCTGTGCTTGCAAACCAGGACCAAACTGGCTTTGTTGCTCTTCTTCCTTCAAATTCCCAGCCCCATGTCCTTTTCCAGTATCCCAGCCAGCTCCAGGGATGTTTGGGTAACACCAGATAACTTCAGAGAGGTCTTCACACCACGCTCCACGGTGCCACACAGCCCAGCGCTGCGGGGCTCACCCAGGAAAAGTGAGATGCTGGGCGAGGGCAGGGGCTGCAGCCCCCGGCTGAGGCAGAGCCACCAGACATGCAGCCTCTGCCAGGAGCGGAGCAGCAGCGCAGGCGTGTTGTCTGCACGAGACAGGACACGAATTCCTGTTTGCAAATGGGCTTAGGCAGAGATAACGCAGGCAGGGAAGATAAGGGCACCAAGGATGGAGCCCTGGGAGAGAACACATCCTTCCCAAAGCTGGCGGGGAACAGGAGGCAGTGAGCTGTCCTCCCCCTGGAGCAGCACGGGGAGAAACTGGCTGAACCTTGGGGGATGTGCATCTGATGCGGCTCACCAGTGTTTCACGTAGTACGGCAGCTTGAACAAGCCTCATCCCACATGGGACAAACCCCCCCCTCATCCCTGTGCAAGACCTGCCTGTACTTTGAAATCCTCTTCTGGCAAGAGGGAAATCGCACCGGAAGGACAGCAGGTGTGTCACTAAACAGGTGTTCCCTAAAATACGGCAGCGCCAAAGCCATATGCCCAAATCCTCGGTCTCTGGGGCTCTTCAGAGACTTGCCCCCATCAGACAGAGCAGGCATCTCTGGCCACAGCACAGCCAGGAGCCCCGTGTGACCCCGGAGCACAGGCATCCCAGGACTAGGCTGGGAATCAAAGCCAGGACCCCCACAGCAATGCCCCGCATCCCCCCGCCCCAAATCCCCCCAGGCCTGTTACTGCACGCCGACAGGGCAGCCCCGAAGAGCAGGAGCCTGCCGTGGTTTGGGGCTCGGCAGGTGGCTCGGCAGCCCCGGCCACCCTCTCCCAGGGCTCTCCACCTGGAAGCGGAGCCCGCCGGTGACACCAGGACACTGCTCCACCCCGCCGTGCGGATCAGGCTGTGGAGCAGTTTCACCGCTCAGCATCATCAGCCGCCTCCCTCGGCCGGCGCTGGCTGCCGGTCAGAGCCCGGCGCAGAGCCTCGCTGGCAGCCGTCTGCGGCGCAGCCTGGCTGCGGTTCCCAGCCAATCCTCCTGGAGATACTGGGAGGAGCGGGGAAGCACATCCAGGCTCACACACCCAGCACTGCCAAGCGCCGGCGTGCAGCCCTGAGTCAGCGGTGACCGGTGAGCAGAGGCGCCCGGGCCACCGGAGGAGCCAGCAGGAGGGATCTCACAGAGCATCACCGGCCAAGGGACGTGGGGCCAGGTCACCCTGCCTGCTGACAGCAAGGGGGTGCGGGGGATGCCCCCGCAGTTGCATGGCCCGACCCATCTGGCCACAGGGCCGGCTCTCCCCAAAGGCAGCGTCTAATAAGAGGTTTCCAGCCGTGACTGGCACTGGACGTTTGGAAGGAGGGAAGTAAAATCCTCCCACTCAAACGGCCTCTTCCCGCGGCTCCCGCCCGCAGCCCAGGAGGGAGGGCGAGCGGGCGATCTCCCAAGCCCTCCTCAACTCCTTTGACTCAGCGCCTTGCAAGAAGGAGTCCCACAGCCGTGAGTCACCGGCGAACGAGGCTGCGTTCCCCCAGGACTCCCTTTGATCCACCTGGGGCCGGGCACCTCCTTCAGCCCTCGACGCTTGGGCTACGAACCAGCCCAGCCTGCTCCCGCATCCCTGCCCCTCTCCTCCCTGCCGGAGGCCCCTGTCCCCGCTAGCTCATGGGGGACACCCTCCGCACCCTCCCAGCTCCTCGTGTTTGCTTTACGCTCAGCGGGGAAGAGGCTGCGGGTCACAGGGATGTTCAAGGACAGGCTTGGTCTCAGGCCGCACTGTGCCTGAGCAGCCGGCGCTGGCGCAGAGAAGGGAGGATGCCCACAGCCCCGGAGCGAGCTTTGGGCACACGGAGAGACGGGATTCGAGCCAACAGCTGGAGACAGAGACGGCCTGAGCGCAGCCACCAGCGCCTGCGGCACCCAGCCAGAGCAGGGGACGCTGCGCTCGCTGCTGTGGTACTCAGGAGGCACGACCGAGGCCTCCGCGGGTACCGTCCGAGCCGCGCTAGTGACGTGTGTGCCCAGTACACCGTGCCGGGGCTACGCCCCAAGCAGAGGGCATCCATCCTCCCTGCACCGGCTGCCAAGGCAGCTCTCACCTGGCTGGAGCTGCCCACCGAGGCGAAGGGCGAGCCCGGGAAATCGGGGGAGCTCCAGCCAGGCCGCCCGGCACCGGCAGAGGATGCTCCGTGGAGTCCTCGGCTGCTTTTGGGAAGCGCCAGGTGGGAACACGCTTCTCTTCCCCAAACGAAGGCTGCTCCCTCTGTGTCAGGGAGAGGCAAGACGGGCTCGGTGTCCCCCTGCCCGGGCTCGGGGCAGGGGGTCTCCTCCGCAGCCCCCGGGGCAGCCCCCCAGCCGGGCAGGACCACCCTGGAAGGGGCAGAAGCGTGAGGCTTCCCAAAATCCCAAAAATGCACAGCAGAGGTGCCCCCAGGTCCCATCCAGGGGTGCTGCATCCCCGCATTCCCCACCCAGATGGCAGCGCACCCACACCCAGCGCCCCGGCCCAGCACCGGCAGGGTCCCACCGGGGCCGGTGACACCGGCGGCGGCAGGGACGCTGCGCACAACCGGCAGCACCGCGCCCCAGACCCTCCCCGGAGCGAGAGACGCTTCCCTCGGGATAAACCCCCACTTCTCCCGGGATAAGCCACCGGTACAGCTCGGGGAAGCTTCCCCCGTTCCGTGCAGCACCCCGCGGCCTCCACCGGGAGCTCCGGCCACCAAAACCTGCGGGTGTCAGTGCCCCAAACCGCGCCCCCCCACACACCCCCCGCGGCAGCAGGTGGCGGGGGGCGGCGCCGGGATGGAGGGACCCCGGAGAGGGACCCGGCCGGTGCCCCCCCGGCCCCCCGCTCCCCAGGGGCTGGGTGTCACCTCCCGCGGGAAGCACCGAGACCCCCACCTCGGCGGGTCTCGGGGCCGTGCCGCGGCCCCCCCCCTCCGCGCCGGTGCCGCCGCCACCACCCCACCTCGTCGGGAGAGCACCGGGCACCCCGCTCAGCCTGCGGAAGGGGCGCCCCACGGCCCACACAGGGTCCCCCGCCCGCCACCGGCGCGGCAGGCCCGCTCCCGGCACACGTGGTGCCGCCACCGCGGGAGCCGCCCCGGCCTCCACGTGTCACGGCGCGGCCCGCCGCCCCCCGCCGCCGCCTACCTGCAACGGGCTGCCGGCGCGGAGGGGCGGCTCCCGCGGGGCTCCGCCGCCCGCCAGCCCCCGTGGAGCGGCCCCGGCCGCGGCGCCGCCGATCCCGGCCCCGGCCGCGGCGGGCACCGCTCCGCCCCGCAGCGCCGCCATCTTGGCGCCTCCGCTCCCAGCGCGGCCACTGCCGGGCGCGGCACGTGACCGCCGCCCACCCCGCACTACAGCTCCCAGCGGCCACAGCGCCGCCCCGCCCTGCCCCGCGCGGGGTGCGCCGGGAACGCACCCCTTCGCCGCCGGCGGCGAGCCGAACGGCGGACGCCGGCCTGCGGGGGCGCACGGCAGCGGGGGGCGGGTGGCCATCTTGAGAGCGGGCAGGACCCTGTGCTTCGCCGCCATCTTTGCAGCGGGCGAGGGCGAGGAGGGTCGGCCCCGCCCTACGGCGCGGGGTGGGCGGGGCGGAGCGGGTGTCACTGGCGGGAAGCGCCCAATCGGGGCGGGGCCGCCGCGCGTTTTCCCGCGGCGCCGACGGGGCCCGCCCCGCTGCCGGCTCTGCCGCACACGTGGGCGCGGCGGCCTCCGGCGTCCCGGGGGGCTGGCGGCGCCCCCCCCCCCCCCCCCCCCCCCCCCGTGTCCCCTGGGCTGCCGGCAAGCGCGGGCAGCGCTGGCGCAGCAGCAGCAGCGCCCGGCCGGGGCTCGGTGTCTCCCCTGCGCCGGGAGGTGCCTTTGCAGCAGCGCGGATGGGGCTTCATTGAGCCAGACCCCGGCGTGGGGTTGATGGGGGTGACACGCACGTGTGGCGGGCAAAGGGGCACCAAAAAAAAAAAAAAAAACAAAAACCAAAAACAACTTATCCGGCGTGAAAGGCAGGATGGGGACCGTGAGCTGCCCTGGCACGCCGTGGGGCAGGACTGGGTGCCGAGTATCAGCCCGCACTTGGGCTTGTGCAGCTCTCCAGAGCTGACATGCAGAAAGTTGTCGGGAAGGTGCAAGGGATGGGAGGAAACCAAACTCGGCTCACTTGACACAGCTGTTGTCCAGCCCAGCTCCCCCAGGAGGGCCAAGGGGTGCTGGTGTGTGCATGGCTCTTGGCCTGGCTCCCTTCTGGTGACCCTGCTCGGTAAGCCCAGAGTCCCTTTGGGTGTTGTCACCTCCTGTGGCTCTTCTGGCTTCCAGACAGCAGGATCGTCTCATGGGGTGCAGGGCTGTGCTCACGGCAGCACAAGTGCAGTACGGACATGCTGGTAGGAGCTCTGCGGTGCAGGATTTGCCTGGCAGGGGCTAATTGTCCTCGCCCCTACATCAGTCCCTGGGGGCACAGACCTGCCCAGGCCAGATTCCCTTGGGGATCCACAGGACAGAGCTGCTTTGTTCAGCCTTGCGTGCCTGGTTGCTGAGCCGGGTCGTGTCTGACACACGGAGCCTTGCTGCTCCTTCCACCCCTGCCACAAGGGACTTTCATCTGCAATCGCTTGTCCCACGTCACCTCCTGCCTCTTAAGGGCTGCTCCTCCCTAGCAACACACAGGCTTTCGTCTAGGGGAGCAGATCCCCTCCTCCTCCAACAAGCCTGTAGCACCTTCCAAACCTCCCACTGGCATGCTTCTCTGGCCAAGCAGCAGCCAGGCAGCTGGGCCCTCCTCCAGGGCTGTGGGCCCATGAGCACTGGAAAGCACCCACTGGGTCGTGCTCACATGTTGGTAAGGTGGGATGCGAGCGCACCCTTGGGGTGCCGGCTGCGGGAGGTTGCGTGGGTTGTGACAACAGGCTCCTCTGGCCAGCACTTGCCCCTGGCACTGCAGAGGGAGCAGGGAAGCCTGGGCAAGCGCTCTGGGCTCCATCTGCCACCCAGGAGTGGTTGCCACCGTGAAAGACCCTTTGCTTCTCCCAAGCTCAATGTGTCTAAAGTAAGGAACGAGTCACTTTGGAAAAGCCCGTGTCTCTCCACTGGCCCCAAGAGAAGCCAGCCATGATCCAGGGACCTGCTGACAGGGACGCAGAGCAATGTTGCCCTCAGAGCCCCGCAGCTTTCCTCCTCTCCCTCAGGTGCACCCTGGGCGTGCGGTGACCTGCCCAATCACTCTGTCCCTGTGTGTGGCAGGACGCTGTGGCACTGTGAAGCTGATCCCTCATGGAGCAAGCCTAGCTTGATGCTGGTCCTGCATGTGGGGTCCCTGGGGTGCCATCAGAGGGAAACCCATATGCAGGTACCTCCCTCCCCCAGGATGACCCACGGCAGGGGCACTCTCCTGGCACAGGGGCAGCACCAGGCACTCCTGTTTGTTCACAAGGAAAAACAAACAACAGGCAGAAAGGAAAATGCGCGTACTGCATCCCAGCTCTGCAGCTCCCCTCCCTCCACACGCGGTGACGGCTGACGTCCCTGGCCAGGCACAGCCTGCTAACAGCCCATCCTGATGCTGCCCAGTGCCACCCAGGCTCAGCCTGTGCAGCACCCAGAGCCGACAGCTTGCTCGGGGCTAGTGGGAGCAGCCTGTAAAGGAGAGCTCAAACCCATGTGATGCTTAAAGGACACTCAGTGAAGAGGAATGTGAGAGCCACCCGGGCAGGAGCAGATTGGCTGACGTCGGGCCCTTCTGCAGGGAGGGAGATGGGGCCCAAGCTCCCCCCGGGCAGTTTGCTCTGCCCAGGATGCTGCTCCCACCACGGGGCTGGGGCTACATCTTCGCAGGGCTGCAGAGGGACACCACCTGCCCTCACAGATGGGGCCATGCCAGGTTCTGGCCCTACAGCAGGCGCACAGGGTCCTGCACAGCTGCGTGGGGCTAGAGGATCCCTCATGGGGCTCGTCTTGAGGGGGGCAATGCTGGTGAGGCAGGTGCCCCCAGGGAGACCCTGTCTGGGTGTCACTCTGCTCCTTCTGCCCTGGTGTCTCTCCAGCCCCAGGCCTGGGAGGGTGGAGGGATGCTGTCATACTCCTGCACGGCACAGGGTGCAGCACAGATCCGAGCGGTTTCCCTGCCTCCAGCCTGGCAGCCCCTGCCATCTCCGCACAAGGTGTGGCAAACGCCAGCCATGACCTCCCTGACCGTGCAACACGTTGCTGCAAAACCTCTTTCCTTCCTGCTCCCCCCCTCCCCGGCTCTGTGGCTGCCTGGCCCCTGCCCTCCCACTCACCCTCCTCCAGCCTCCTCTGGGGCTGGCAGCCTCCACGGTGCCCCAGGCTGGGGGACTGCCAAGGTCCCCAACAGCACCAGCCTCGTGTTGCGCCACGCTGAACAGCCATGGCGTCCCCCCCTCCTTCCCCGAGCCTCTCGGCTGAAAATCGCCGCCAGCTGCCCTGGGATCCGGATCTCGGCCACACGCCGCCGGGCTCTAGGCTTGGATGGGCGAGTTCATCCACTCCCGGGCTGCGGGTGCCCGCACACTCGTCCCTCCACCTTCCCCCCGGTTGTTTCTCCGCCTCTGGGGAAGGGCAGCCCGGGCCGGGAGGCTGCTGGCCTCCTGCCGGGAGCTGCAGCCTGGGGCCTCCGCAGGGCCCTGGGGGGAGCCGCCGAGCTCCCTCGGGGCCGGGGCAAGCCTGGAGGAGACGCCCAGCCCTGCACCACGTCCCCACGGAGGACGAGCTCCCCGGGGTCACGCAGCCCGCGGCCCCGAGACCCCTCACCCGCGGGTGTTTTGGGGGCACCACTCCCCGGGGGGGGGGGTGTCCCCTCCTCTGGCGGCTCCACACCCTGGGGGGAAGCGCTGAACCCGGCCGCCTCCTCAGGGCTGAGGGGCCCTCGGCCCCGGGCCAGGGGGCCGGGTGCCCTCATGGCCCGGCGGGGGCGGGAGGACGAAGCCCCCAGGGCGGGGGCGGGCGCCGGCGCCTGACATGGCGGCGCCCACCCGCCCTCGGGCTGACGCGGGGAACGATGGGGGGGTGGGGGCGCGCGCGCGCGTGCGTGCGCGGCGGGGAGGGGGCGCGCACGCACACACGCAGCACGCACGCGCCCGCGGGAAGGAGGGGTAGGGGGGGGAAACGGGACATCCCGCGCACGCGCAGAGGCGCGCCCGCTCGCCCGCCGCCGCCGCCGCCGGCGCAGCCGCCCCCGCTCCCGCTCCGCCGCCGCGGCCCCCGCCCCGCCCGCCGCCGCCACCGCCGGTCCGCGGCGCCCCCGCCCGCCCGTCCCTGGCCGTGGCCGTGCCCGCGGCCGTGCGGGGCTGCCCGCCAACCGCCGCGCCGGAGACCGCGGCGCGCCGCCCATGCGAGACCCCCGCGGCCCGGGCAGCGCGCAGCGACCCCCGGCCGGGCCAGGCATGTGAAGATGTCAGTGGGCTGTGCATGCCCTGGTGAGTGCCGCGGCGGCGGGGGGCCGGGGTGTGGGGCTGGGGGCTGCTCGTGGGGCTGGGGGCCCGTTATGGGGCGGGGGGCCCAACGGTATTGGTGTTGGGGTCTGGTTGTGGGGCTGGGTCCCCAAAGCATGGGGACTGGGTTCCGGCTGTGGGGCTGGGTCCCCGCGGCATCGGTGCTTGTGTCTGGCTATGGGGCTGGGACCCCACGGCACTGGTGCTGGGGGCTGGCTATGGGGCTGGGACCCCACGGTACGGGTGCTTGGTCTAGCCATGATGCCAGGGTCCCCAGGGCATGGCTGCTGAGAGCAGACTATGGGGCTGGGGTCTCCATGGCGTTGGGGCTGGGGTCTCCATGGCGTTGGGGCTGGGGTCTGGCTGTGGGGCTGGTTCCCCAGGGCATGGCTGCTAGGAGCTGGCTGTGGGGCAGGGGACTCCTCAGCGTGGGTGCTGTGGTTTGGCCGTGAGGCTGGGGGTGTCCGTGGCGCTGGTGCTGGGGTTCAACAATGGAGCAAGGATCAGCAAGGTGTGGGGGCTGGGGTCCTAGCACTATGGCGTGGCCACTGGGTCCAGCTGTGAGGATGGGGTCCCCATGGTGTGTCTGCTCTGGTCTAGCTGTAGGGCTGGAGTCCCCAGGGTGTGGGTGCTGGGGTGTAGCTGTGGGGCTGGGACCCCGTGGCGTGGGTGCTGGGGTTCCCATGGCATGGATGCTGAGGTCTGTTCACAGGGCTGGGACTGAACAGCGTGGGTGCTGGGGCCCCACGTTGTGGGTGCCCGTGCCAGCCCCGGGGCTGGGACCCTGCCATGGGCAGGGGCGTTGGGCAGGCGTGCAGGTGGCACTGCAAGGGGTGACTGCAAAGCAGCCCCCGTGGCTGGGGCGATAGCTCTGTGGGGTGCCCCTGCTCCCCACATGGATGTGGGGCACAGGGTCCCTGGAGGGGCTTGGCCATGCTGCCGGTGGGTGCTGGGTGCTCCCCTACCATGGCCATTGTGGGCTGAGGGGTTCCTTCCCCATCCTGGCCCCCGCAGGCTGGCAGGGCTGCTGAGGTACCCTGGGGGTGTGACGAGTTGGTGAGGTCTCAGCACCCGGCCGGGATGCTCACCTGGGGCCTGGGGCAGGTTTGGGGCAGCTGGCCTGGATGCATTGCCTGCTTCAGTGTGCCAGACATTGCTGTGCCGGGAGCAAGGCAGGGCAGGGGTCCTGGGGGACTGCTGGAGTCCCGGTGGCACTGGGTGACAGAAGGAGGGGATAGGGTTCTGCCATTTCCCTAGGCAGCCGACGCTTGGGGTCCCTGCGGGGGGACAGTGAAGGACGCTCTTCAGCCCACCTCCTGCGACAGCTTTCCAGTGCCCCAGCGGTCCCGAGAGAGACCCTCCCGCTGAGCCGGGACCCTTGTGCTGGGGGTGTTGGGGTGCTGCGGGGGTGCAGCGGGACGCTGTGACAGCACACGGTGCCCGTGCATCCCCCAGGACTGCCCTCCGCTGAGGGGTTTGCAGCTGCATCTCCCGGGGCGGGGAAAGGGGGTGGGGGGGGTGGGGTGTCCCCCTGCCTGGCGGCCCCCCGCCTCTGCGCTGCCTTCGCCTCTCCGTCGTGTTTCCATGAAGGCAGGCGGCCCCTTCCCCCATCCTCCTCCTCCTCCTCCTCCTCCATCTCCCACTGGAAGCTGCCAGAGCGCTGCTTCCTCAAGCAGAAAGTCACGTGAACCTCCCTGCGAGCCAGGCCGAGCAGCCACAGCACCCGCCTCGGCGGGCACCCCGCACCCGAAGGCTCGATCCCCCTCCCCGACACCCCCCCTGCAGCCGCCGGCCTTGGCGGGGGTCCCGCCTCGGCGGGGGCGAAGGCAGAGCGGTGGCTAACGGCGAGGCCCCATGTCGCGTCCCCCGGGAGCTGGCCCTGTGCCACCGGGAATGTCATCGCCATGTTGGTGGGCGCAAAGCTGGGGGAGTGTGTGTGTGGGGGGTTGTCCTCCCTGAGTGCGGTGATGGGGGGCCGTGGGGTCGCTCCGCAGCTGGGAGCGTCCCTGCGGATGGCTTCGTGTGCTGTGTGTGTGCGCGTGTTCCGCTGCCGCCACCGCTGCCCGCTTCCCCGTGGCGGGGAGGACGCGCGGGTGCGTGCACACGCGTGTGTGCCCCCTGCCTCCCCACCGCCACCCCCCGCTCCCCCGCTGGGGCTGGGTGGCACATCCAGAGCCTGCGCCCCCCTCCCCCTTCCCCTCCCCGGACTGTTTATCGGAATATAGAAAAAACAAGCTCTGCCGCTGGCCTCCCGCCAGCCAGAAACATTTAATGAGCCGCTCTGCCCAGGCTGCTCTTCGGGGCTGCTGCGTTAACTTGGAGGAGTTTCTTGCCTGGGAGCTGCTGTCGAGGGGGGGGTGTCTTGGCTGCCCCCCTTTGAAATTGTTCCCTCCCGTGGGGGGGGGGAATGCGTTCCCAGCCATCCCCAGGGTTGCATCCTGCCCTGCTGCAGCTCCTCTTGCATCCCCCGGGGATGTTTCCCTGCTGCTTGTCCCCTCCGAAAGAGGTTTGAGGGGTGGGTGGGTGGGTGGGGGGCTGCTCAGCTGGGAACCTGCCACGGTCCTTGCACCTAGGGATGGTGGGGAGTTGCTGGAGTCAGTGGAGGGCTTTGGGGGCTTCAGTCCCCACCCCAGGACTGGAGATGGGAGCAGGAAGAGCGTGCCAGGCTCAGAGTGGTGCTGGCGGAGGCCCGGTGGCAGTCAGCCGGTGCTGGTGCCGGTGCTGCCGTCCCCGGTGCCGCTCGGAGCAGGGCTGTCAGCCTGGCCGCTTGGCTCAGCCCTTTGCACTGGGCAGGTCTTGGATCCAGGCCCCAGCGGGGTCCTGACCCCCAGGGGCACCGCTTTCCCAGCATGCTCTGCGCTTTTTTAAAAATTATTTTTATAATTATCATTATCCCCCCCCCCCCCCCCGCCCCCCGTGGTGATGGTGTCGGTGCAGAGGAGAGGAGCAGAGCTGTGCTCTCTCCCTGCGGGGCTGGCTCCAGCTTCACGGCAGAGGAGCGACGTTCCTGAGGTCAGCACCTTCCATGGGACGCCTTGCAGGGAGCCTGCCTGTGCACCCCACTGGCAGGAGGGAGGACTTCCCAACGCACACATGTCGGGTTCCGGGATGGGACAGGCCCAGCCGGGGGACAGCCTGTTACCGTTTTCCACCATTCTGCCGAGCTGGCACCGTGCGTCCCCCGGCGTCGCCAGGCCGAGCTGTGCCACATGCCTCCTATGAGAGATGCGCTGGGACAGGGACACAGGGAGCGGGCTGAGTGCTGCGGCAGGGGGGTCCGGCAGCCCCAAAATGTGTGGGCTCTGGATCCAAAACACCCCTCGGGGCTGCCTGGCACCTTGGGGTGCACCTGGGCATGCTGGGGGGAGGGAGCAGCGGGTGTCCCAAAGCCTCATCCTGCACATCTGTGTGCTCTTGCCCAGGCTCTCGTCATGTTGCCAGCGATGCTTGGATGGAACATTTGCCCCGTACCCCTCTGTGCAGGCAAGTGCCTGCCTGGTAGACGCCACGTGCACCGTGTCGCCTGCCCGTGCGTGGCATGCTCTTGTGAAGGCAGGGTGGGCTTGTGGCTACCTGGTGGTTGGCGAGGTGGTTCCCCGGGGCTTCGGGCACTGGTGTGAGGCTGGACACATCACAGCACTCGTTGGGGCCGGTGCGAGCTCACCCTGCTGCTGGCTCGGCTTTGCCCGAAGGAGCGCGGATGGGTTAGTGCCGTACCAGTGGGCTCAGCGGTGGGTGTCTGTGCTGGGCTCTGAGTTTACTCCAGAAACGGTGCTGTCTGCTCAACACAAAGCTGCTCTGAAAGCTGCGCCCTTGGGGAGCGGGTGGGTGCCGGCCAGGCCAGCAGAGTGGGACCCCCGGGGCAGGGAGGTGTCCCTGTGACCTGGGAGGCTTGTGGCCAGCAGGGCACTGGCTGGGTGGCTGTGTGCCCCGAGACAGAATGGGAGTGGCAGCACCCCAGGCGTCCCTTGCCTATCCCCTACGTGTTTAGCTCGCTCGATTCATGCCGCCCTCTCCTCCCCCGCCTCTGCTGCGGGATTCCCCAGCCACATCCATGTTACTGGTACACACGGGGCTGCCTGGCGTGCCGGGAGCGCGCTGGGAGCACACGTGCCCATGCACGACGGCTGCTGGTGCGTCCTGGGGTGCCCTGCACCCAGCCTGCGAGAGCCCCCAGCTCCATGCGGGGCATGGTGTGGGTGTACCCCGTCGTTACTTTGTGCCTGGGGAGTTGGGGTGTCGGGGCAGCTGGGCTGGGTGCCCCCTCCCTGGGCGGCAAGGGGTGCAGGCAGGATGGGGCTGGGTGACCGTTATCGGCCTGCCTGCAGGCTGAGGCTGTGGTTTCCTGCCAAAGCTTGGGGGGGAGGGTGCTGGGGAGCCGACAGGGCTGCCAGGGGAGCGGGGACGATGGCAGCCATCTGCCCAGAACCCCTAGCCCCTGTCCTGGGGGTTCTGCTGGGCAGGGATGGGGTGTCTGCAGCAGGGGTGGTGCTGGCAAGTTTTTGGGATGTTTGCTGCAGCGTGTGCTCACAGAGGTGCGGGTGCATGGGCTGTGCACCAGTGCAGGGTGTCCCCCTTGGGCAGGGGTACCGGTGGGTGCCAGAAGGAACGAGACACACACCCCTGGCCGCGCTGTCAGACTGGCCCCCCATCACCGCTGGCCCCCTTCCCTCCCAAGCAGGTCGCTGATCTGGGCGAACGTTAGACCTGGGGTGTAATCTCCATTGCCGCAGGCGCCAGCCCCTGCCCGGTCCCCACCCCACCCTGCCCATGGGGCGCCGATAACGCCCTGCCCGCACCCCTCTGCGGCGGCTCGCTCAAGGGGGGGCCCGGTGGGATGCAGCTCCCACTCCCTATTTGCGGGGTCTCTCTCTGCCCCTGACTTTGTGGTACCCACTGGCAGGTCCCGGAGGTCCCGCTGCACCAGGGTGACGGCGCCTGCGGCCCCAAACAGCCCTGCGGTGCGGGGGGGGAGGCCCTGCTTTCTGCAGGAGCGGCAGCCCCAGCCCCCCTCCTACACGCCGAGGGGCTGGTGCTGGGAGCGCAGCCAGGTTTCTGCGGCGCAGCCCAGGTGAAGCTGCCGCCTGAGCCAGGCTGGGACCCCGGCTGTGCCGGGGACGGGGCTGGGCAAGGGCTGGTGGGGTGTTCAGCACCCTGTGGGGTGTCAGCCCCCCACGGCAGGGGAAGCTCCCACGCCCCCCAGCTCTGCAGCAACTGGTTGCGCCAACCTCTGCTCTGCCGCATGCCTCCCCCTCCAGCCAGGGTTGTGCAAAGCCCCGGGGTCTCCTCTCGAGGGCAGGGGCTCCCCTTGCAGGGCGGTGGGTGCAAGCTCTTGCCTGCCCCTTCTCCTGCCTCCCCGCCGGGGGGAGCAGATGGCAGCACGCCACGTCGCAGGCACGCAGCTCCGCCGGGTACGGGGCAGGCCCGGGCACCCCGACCTGCCTGCACCGACCGGCCCGGGGTGAGCCTGGGGCAGCTGCGGGCAGGGGCAGGCAGGAGCGAGGCAGCGGGAGCTCTCTTCTCGCTGGGGACGGCAGCGCTGCGCGGCAGCATGGAGCTGCTGGAGGAGCCCCGCGTGGGGCAGCGGTGTCTGGAGTCAGGACTGGGGGTGCCAAAAATCCTTGCGGAGGGGCATTTCCCTGCCGAGGCTGGGGAGATGCTGTCACGCTCCTCCCAGCTCAGTGGCCCCTGCCAAATCCTCTGGGCATCCACAGCGTGCTGCCTGCTGCCAGCGCGTGTGCAGCAGGAGGCTCGGACGGGTGGTGAGGTCCCTCCCGAACCCCAGGCTGCCCCTGAGCGAGGTGGATGGGGCTGGATGTACACTCCTGGCCGGAGTTGGACCTGGAGCTGGGGGAGCTGCTGTCCCCATCCCACGGTGGCTGTGTCCCTGCTTGGCCTAGCTGGTGGGGAGGAGGCAGCCGCTAACAGGAAGGACACGCATGTTAGCAACGAAAACACAGCAGCGGGAGGAAGCAGAAGCGATGCATTATTGATGGAGCTATTTGATGCTGCTATATTCGGAGAGCTGCTCCGGAGCGCTCGGCAGCACCGTGTGGGGGGTGGCAGGGGGGGCGGGCTCTGCTGGCAGAGACTTACCTGCTTCAAGTCAACCACGTGTGGCCGTGGCCCTGGGAGATGTCCCCTGCCTTCTCCTGGAGGGCTTCCAACACAGGAGGGCATGGTGTCACAAAGGTACCAGGAGGGATGCCAGCCCTGTGCTTATCCCCAGAGTGTGGGCCTTTGGTGGGTGGCAGCTCCCAGCTGTGCAGGTCTCTGTAGGGATGCTGGGGGTCCCGATGTGGCTGGGGAGGCAGAGGGGAGGGGATGAAGGGCAAGCAGCAGGCCAGGGCCTGGGGTTCTCTCCCAGCTGGAGTGAGAGTCCCTGGAGCTGCAGGGGTGGGTGTCGAGGGCTGTGCCTTTTTAAGCAGCAGTGCCTGCCCCTTGGGGGGGGGGGGGGGGGGGGGGGGGGCGAAGGCCTTCTCTGGGAACAGCAGGATGGTGGGGCTGTGCAGCCATGCTGCATGTCACCCCCTCCCCGCTGTGGGGTCCCAGACCAGGAAAGGGGCTGTAAAACGAACCATTCTTGTAACATGAGAGAATCCACCTGGAGCTTCCAGAGGAGCCTTAAAACCCTGTAGCTCTGGCAGGCTGGCCCTGGGGCTGCTGCCAGAGGGGCCGGGGCTAGCTGCTGCGGGTGGCCGAGCTCTTGCAGGACATGCGTTGCGATGTCTCAAGGACAGCACAGGAACACTGCGGGGCATTTCTCTGGTGCTGGTGCCACGGGGAAACCCCTTGCCAGCAGGAGCTGCCAAAGCCTGCCTGCAGATCGTGCCTTTCCCTTGGAGCCTGCGGCCAGCTGGGCAGTGTTGCGGCCGATCGCTGTGCTGGAGCAAGGTGTGATGTGAGGGTGGTCAACCCGTATGGACGCCATGCACTTTAAGGTCCAGTACCCCCCTGCAATCTTTCTCCACCCCCTCTTGTTTTGGAGGGGATCGGCACAGATGCATGCTCTTGGTTCCTTCTTGTCCAGTCTCGCGTACTCAAGGCTTCTGCTCCGTCCCCTGTGCGATGCTCGAGATGTGACCCTGTAACTTCCTACCCTGCCCTGGCAGCCAGCTTTTCCCCCAGCCCCTGGGCTCTCCTCCTACCTCTGGGTGTCTGGAAGCAGTTCTGGTTTTGAAGGGTTAATCTCAGGAGCCCCCAGGATCTGCTGCCTGCCCGGCATGACTCACCGATGAGTTTCCAGCCTCCCCCAAGCTTCTCTCCTGGGGAAAGATGGAGCTGTGCCTTCTCCAGCCGAAAAAGGGGGCCCCTCCTGCCCCCTTGGTCTGGGTGTGCATAGCTCTAGGGGAAGCAAAGCATATTTCTGTTTGAAAGGTGGTGGGATTTGGGGGAGATGGCTGTTGTGTTCCTGAGGGCGCTCTGGGGTGCGCAGTGCCATGTAGCACCACTGCAGGCTCCATCTGTGTGTGTGCGACAGTGCCCTGGTCTCACGGCTATTTGGACGAGTCCAGGAGGTTTGGAAGTGCCGAGCCGGTACATCCCCCTGTGCAGGCTGTGCCGTTTGCAGAGATAGCAGATTTTTATTATTATTTTTTATGTAAGCGTGCATTCGCGTCCCTGCTCTACGCCTGCGCCTGCCGTGGCCCTGGCATGTCCGTGTGAGCGTGCCCTGCCTCTGCTGGCCTGCTCGCCTGGGATCCCTCATGCATCCTCTGCAGGCGTGTCGAGCCCTGGCCATGGGGATCAGAGAGACTCGGCCATACCTCGGCTGCCGCGGTCCCCACTGGGCTCTTCCCATCCGCCTGTCCGGGATGTGTCCCTGTGCTCATTCTTGCTCCCGAGCTGCTGCTGGTTCCCTGGCCGAGACCTACACCGAGTGTCGGAGCAGGGCTGGGCTTTGGGGAGCCCAAGCAGGCGTGGGGCCCTTGCTAGGGGGAGAGTGAAGGCTGGGATCCGGGGGATGCGGTGCCCCATCACAAAAAGCCTGGGAGCTGGCATCGCCCTCCGCTCCCCCCGCACTGTGGGCGCAGGCACATTGCAAGGAAGGGGCTCCCCCCACCACCGTTGCTGCCACACACGCTTCCCAGCTGCATCCCAGCCCTTCTGCTCTCCATCCAGCATCTATTTAATTATTAACTCGGCTATAACCATAAACAGCTGGGGCTGCTGCAGCCACGTGGACCAGTCCAGCACTGTCGTCAGAGCTGAGCAGGGACACGTGAGTCGTCCTGGAGGGTTGCTGAGCCCCAGGATAAATTGCTTGGGGTATGTTTGCTGTGGATGCATCAGGCCGTGGAGCCTGGGGATGAGTGGGGGCTTCTCTCTGATCCCCCTTGCCACAGCATTAGTGCTGGGAGTTGCTGGTACAGGGGCAAAACGCCCCTTTTTGCAGTGTTGTGCAGTAACGGCGCGGTGTTGAGCGCTGGTGGCTGGCTGTGCCTCGTGCATCCTTGAGCCCTGGAGCGGGAACGGGGCGCAGGCGGGCTGTATTTAATGGCCTGTCTTGACAAGGAGGGCTGTGCCATCCCGTAGCTGTCACCGGCGTTACAGCCGGGGTGGTTTATTGGCCTAACGAGGGTGGGTGGCAGCCTGCCACAGCCCCATTCACCTGGTGCCACACAGATGCGGGCTGGCAGGGGGACGGGCAGCGTGCTTGCAGCATCCCCCATGCTCAGTTTCTGCCTCACCGACAGCGTGGGTACCTCCAGCTGCACGTTCCTTTCACAGAGCGGGGTTTCACCGAGGTTTTGGGGTTTACAGTGAGTTTTTGTCTCTGTTTATCTGGGTTTTACAAAGAGTTTTGCTGTTTATCCATGTGCCCCTGTGGTGCTCAATGCAGGTTAGCATGCAAGGGGAAGGAGATTTTAGGCACGATGGCGTGGGGATGTAATCTTGCTCGATCAAGGGGCGTGGGGGACAGGAGCAGGGGGATGCTGTTGCAGAGCTGCTCCTGCCTGTCCCTCTTTGATGCTGGTCCCAGCCGGCAGCACGCCAGGTTGAGGAGCAGGGTGCTGTCCTCAGGTGTGGGGCTTTGGGGGTGCCCAGGCTCGAAGGGGGGGACACCCTTGAAACCTCATGGCTGGGGTTTTGCACCTGCCATGCGTGTGCCGTCTGGGGGACGGGCATGCTGGGCAGGACCCGACCGGTTGTGCCTGCATTACCCCACAGCTGCTGTTTTGGGGAGGGGACGGGGCGCAGGACTGGCCGTGTGAGCGAGGGGGTGTGGGAAGGTGTGCGTGCCCCGGGCGTGGGTGCACCCCCGGCCGGGGGTGTGCCGAGAGGCGTTTGGGTAGACATGCAAGCGCATGCCGGCCCGTCGGTGTGCGCCCCAGCCTGCGTGTGCAGGGCAAGATGCAGCGGTGTGTGCATGTGTGCGCCGACGGCAGCCCCGGGTGCCCAGCCCGGCTCTCCCACCCGGAGCCGGGAGCTGCTGGGGCTCGGGGCGGGAGGCACCCGGGCTGGGCGCTGGGGTCCTGGCTCATGTCCCCGCTGCCCGTGGGCTCTCCAGCTGGGTTGGGAGCATAGGTCTGTGCCAGTCTGATTTGCCAGGGCAGGGAGCAGGAGCTCGCGAGGGGGCAAGTGTGGGGCAAGGGGGAAATGGCAAAAAATGGTGGTTTTTTGTAAAGGAAATTTTCATAATTGGAATTTTTTACAAAAATGAAAATTTATGTAAAAACTCCTAATTGGAAGAGATTGGAGTTTTGTCAAGGAGAGGAGACCCGTTGGGTCTGCTGGCAATTGCAAACCAGCACGTTTTATTTTTAACACCCCCTCCCAAACGAAACGGTTGTATTTTCTTTCCTCGCCAGAAACTGGGGGAAAGGGAAACAAGTTTCAAGGAGAAAAACCCTGAAAAACTTCAAAGAAAAACCTAAACCAAACTAAGGAAAAAGTATATTTTTATTGAAACTCTCGCGGGGGGAAGAAGCCCTTCCCCGGCTGGTACCGAGTTCCTCAGCGGGACCCGGCTCCCGCATCCCCGGGAGCGCTGGTGCGGCCCGGGGGGGCGGGGGGCAGCTCTCCAGGGACACCCCTCCCCCCTTTTTGGCCGTCACCCCCGGTCCGTAGGTACCCGCTCCCCCGCGCCCCCCCCCCCCCCCCCCCCCCCCGCCGCAGGCAGCGAGGTGTTGGGGTTGGGGGGGGGGGGGGGTGAGGGTGTCGGTGGAGGCGGGGGGGGGGGAGCGGTCGCCGCCGCCGCAGCCATTGTGGTCCCGGCCGCGGCGCAGACAAAGGAAGCGCCCCCGCCCCGCCCCGCGCCCCGCCCGCCCCGCCCCCGCGGCGGCCCAGCGCCCGCCCGCCGCCCGCCCGCCGCCCGCGCCGCCGCCGGACCCCCGCCCGCCGCCGCCGCCGTGAGTCACCCCGCCCCCCCCCTCCCCACACACACCACCCCCCCACTCAACACCCCCCCCCCCCCCCGCGGAAGTTTTCCGGTCCCGGCCTGCCCCCCCCCCCTCCCCTCCCACCACCCCCCTCCACCGAGTGGCGGCCCCGCTCGGGCGGCGGAGGGGAGGGCCGGGGTCCCGCCCGCGCCGCCCCCCGCGCCTGCGAAGTTGTGCGCGGCCGCACCGCGCCGCCGCTCCCCGCCCGGCCCCCCGTACGGCCCGGCATCTCCGCTGCAGCCCCCGGCCGGCCTGCCCCCCTCTGCTGCCCGCCCCTTCTCCCCCCGCTCCGGCTCCATCCCTGTCCCCAGCTTCCCGGTCCCTCTCCTCTCCCCCAGCTCCCCTGTGCATCCCTGGCCCTCCAGCATGTACCTCCTCCGCCTCCCTGCCTGTCCCCCTGGCACCCCTCTCTTTTCCCCAGTTCTTGGCTTTCGGAGAGGCACCCCCAGCCCTGCGGGGTGCTGCCGGCAGCCCCCGTGCCCCACCGTGCCCTGCTCCATCCCAGCCCGCAGCAGCTCCCTTTGTTCTTCCCCCGGCTCCGTCCCCTGCCCGAGCCCCCTGACAGCTGCCCCACACTCTCCCGGTCCCCCCGCCCGTGCTGTCACAGGGGCTGAGGGGCTGGTGCCCGGCTCGGGGGGCTGCACACCCACCGCGCCTCGCTGCCTGCTGCAACTTCAGCCTTGCCTGCGGCTCGGAGGGTCCCATGGGTGCCTCAAAGTGAATAAAACGTCCAAGGGGTGCAAACGCTGGGGGGGCCCACGCACCTTCTCGCAGGAGCTGCCCCGCCGGGGGATCCAGCATCAGGGGGCAGTGGACACAGGGGCTCATCCTTCCCAGCAGACAAAGCACCGGCTCGGTCCGGGGCAGCTGGAGCAGGGGGCCGGGCTGGGGGTGAGCACAACATCCTCGGGACTGGAGGAAACTCAGGAATCGGCGTGTGTGCCAGGGCTGCGGAGGGGTGTCTTATCTGGGGGTGTTGTTCCCCTGGATCCCCCCTCAGCAGAGCTGCCCTGATCTCAGGCGGCTGGCCGGGCTCTGACCTCCGGCGGTCCCTGCCAGCCCACCCGCCCGGGAGGGCCGATAAGATAAGCACCTGGGGGCAGCACCACCGGGGCTTGCTCGGCTGATCCCCTCGCTGCAGCCCCGGCTGGCAGGGGCCAGGCACCGCGGCAGGAGCCTGGGGAGCAGCCGCTGGCTTCTGCCAAGGCTGGTGCCGCAGCAGGAGCCCAAATGAGAGGCGGCGGCGGCCAGTCTCTGGGTGAGGTACGAGCCAAGGGCTCCGAGGCTGTGGGGTCCTGTGAGGAGTCTCCTTCTGGGGCACAGAGCGGTGCACCCACCTCACATCACAAACCCCCGGCTGCTTCCTTCTCACCAGGAGGGTCTGAGCTGGCGCACGGGTGCTCAGCACGTCAGGCAGGAGTGGGAGCAAACACCCCTTCCCGGGATCTCCCCAGTTTGTGCTTTCAATAGCGCCTTGTCTTGGCAGTTTTGCAGCAACTCTTCCAGTGCTGGTCAGGGGTCGGCTCTTACCACTTCTATTGTAAGTGTGGGCAAATTTGGATGTCCTTATTCCTTCTTTAAAGCCTCAGGTTTCGGCGTGTTCTTTTTGTGAGAGAGTTGTGGTTTTCACTGGAGAACTGACCATGGTCTCTGCCCCCTGATTTTGTAGAAAGCCCAGGTCTGTGATCCGAGCGCGCCTTAAAGGCTGGCGAGAGAAGTGCTGAGCAGAGCAACGCGCAAGCTGTGTTGCTTCAAAAAAGGGAAAGAAAAGTTGTGATCCGAGGGAGGGCAGGCTGGCACCGGAGGGTGTGGTGATACATGGTTTTCGCCATCATTTGGTGGGGACTTTTCCCCTCTCCTGCAGCAGGTCACAGTCCATGTAAAATAGAAAGAGGCCAGTGAAAAGCCAGAGAAGTTCATTTGTGATCAAAGGTGCCCCGGGCTGGGGACCTGAAGCCTCTTTCAGCTTCTTTTCAGAGAATGGTGAGAGTTGGCAGCCCCGAGCCTCACTATCGCCCTGTAATGCGGGAGCAGGGGCCGAGGTGGACCAGCTGAGCCCCAGGGACCCTTCCCTGTCCCATGGCTGGCAGGGCGGCACCAGCGCTTGTCCCCAAGCAGTCTCTCCCAGCGTGCCAGCCTTCCGTATGCTCGTAGCTCTGCACCAGCGTGAGCTTGATGTTTGCGTGAAAAATACGAACCCCAGGTCCTGCATGGTGGGGGAGCAGCCGCAGCGCTTCTCCTGGTCCTCTCCCTGGGAAACCTCCCGTCCTCCAAGCGACCTGGGGACGGGGCGCTCCCGCTGTTGTTTGCACCACCTGTGTGTGTGTTCGTGGGTTGCAACGCTCGCCACGGTGAGGTTTGCTGCCCCACCGGTTGCTGTTGTTTCGGGCGGACTGGTGTTGCAACCAGGGATGCCTGGCCGAGAGGGTTTCCCCAGGGCTGTGCTGCGATGGTGGAGATGGTTTCTACAGCGCTGTGCTGCTGGGGCTGGGAGCTCGGGCTGGGTTGCTTGTGCCTCGGGAGCACCAGGCAGGTGTGCTCTGCTCGGCTGTACCCTGTCCCTTTGCTCCCTGGGGTCTTGGCCCCATTGCCAGCGACAGCACGTGCTGCCAGCGCAGCAGCGTGGTGCGAGTCCGGCAACCACAAACGTTTGCTCTGTCCCCAGCGCTGCCAGCGCCGTCCTTTGCTCAGTTGCTCCTGGGTTGCCTCTTAAACAGAGTCCTAAAGAGCGAGAAGTTCAGCCTGAGCAGTGGGGGCAGAGGCTTGCCCTGACAGCTCGAAGAAGCGATGGAGGTACTTTGCAAGCTGCAGCGAGCAGGTTCCCACCATGCTTGCGCTGTTCCTTCCCTCTGCGGGCATCCGTGAGTGGTCCGGACCTTGGGGCGAGCTCTGCACCCCAGTGTCGAGGTTTGCCCCCCAGGCACGCACCGCCCTGGTGTGGCCAGCTGGAAGGCGCCAGCTCCCACCGCATCCTCGGAGCAGGAGTTATCCAGCATTTCTTGCCCCCGGAGTGGAGCGGGCGGCTGGCCAGCTGCCAGGGCTGCGGGGCTCCACCTAGGACGCAACATGGAGCGAGGCGGCTGTCGGTGGCGGGGCTGCCGTCTCCAGAGACTACGCGTCCCAGCGTGCAGCACTCGGCGCCGTTGGCAGCAGTGGGGAGCGAGGTGGAGCGTTGCATCCCGGGATCATGGATCTCCGTGCGCCACGTGGGGGCTGACAGCCTCCCTTGCTCCGAGGCCTAGGGGTTCTGCGGGTCCAGGGGATCAGCCCGGGGATCCCCCTTTGCGGACAGAGGGACAGACCTCAGCCCTTCTCTGCTGCTTCCCTGCCCTGTGGCTCTCGGCTCCAGCCTTCCTGATCAGATCCTGTCCCCATGGAGGGCTGCTCCAAGCAGCGGCCCCACAGCGCTGTGCGGAGCTGTGTGGTTTTGCTCCGGCACGTGTGTGGTGGGCAAGGAGCCGGGAGCAGCAGCAGAGATGCTGGCTGCGGGCTCTGCAGGGCTATCGCCGCGGTTGGCTATGGCTGTGAATTTTTCCTTGCTGCTGCACAGCCTAAAAAAAAACCTTTGAAGATGAAAATCCTAGTTTGTCGGGAGGCTTTTTTTCATAGGATGCTGACAAGGGTTTATTTTCCAGCCCCGTGGTTCCCACACTGCGTCATTTGTGTGTTTGCCGAGTGTGTGCTGTGGGAGGGACGGGAGCCCGGTTGCTGTAGGAGCCCCGTAGGGTGGCAGGGCCCCAGGGTGCAGGGGTCTGGGTGAGAGGGAAAGCAACCCAAAACGTGAAAGGTGTGTTCCTGAAGCTGAAACCGGCAGTGTTTGATTATGGATCGTCTTTGAGATGGTGAGCCGAAAGGAGTAATTAGGGACAGTGGGATATTTCCCCGAGAGTCGCAGGAAATGACTGCCTCGTGGTAAGTTGATAGTAGTGGAGCTGAAACTGGGTTATCTGTGGGATTGCATCTGGGGCTTGCAGCCTTGGACGTGATTCAATTTTCAGGCTGTTTTGCAATTGGCAGGGCGTGCTCTTCTCCCATTTTCCCTCCTGGAGAAATCCCCATCCACGTGTTTGAATCATCTGAGGGCCAAAATGGGAAAGGGGAGACTCCTGCCTTCCCCAGGGTTACCGCAGGACAGTGAGGTTCCCCCGGATCCCCGCTGAGTGCCCAGCTCCACAGGATGCCTTCTTGGGAGACCCTGGGCTCCGGCAGAGCTGAGGCTGTGGGACTGCTCTGAGCCTCGACACCCAAACCCATGTCCTGGCCCAGGCTCTCCTCACCCAGTGCTTTTCGGAAAGCGCCGTCTTGCAGCCTGCATCAAGTTTGTCACTTCATAATAATTAACTGCAGCTAATAATTACTTCTCTGGCCGTCCCCCTGAGTTCGTGAGCCAGTCTATAGAGAGGAGCACCTGCTGGTCCAGGGTCCTTTGTGTGCTGCAGCGGGGGACTTTTGCACTGATGTTGCAGGATGCGACCTGGAGCTGGGGCACATGTCCCTCCCCGCTGGCTTGTGTGCCGGGGACACCATGCATGGCCACGTGGTGCGGACAGGGAGGCAGCTCACGGTCAAGATAAGCTCTGTAGCCGGCTCGGATGTGTGGCTTGAGAAAAGCAAGAGGTTAATCCCTGCACGCATCAGGGCAAGGCGGTGTTGCGGGTTTTGCCTCCGTGCAGGACAAGGCCAGGTGGCGTCGTGGCCGGGTTCAGTCTCTGGGTGCCACTGGGTCCGTGGCATCGTCCCATGGTCTCCTCCAGGAGTGCCATCTCTCTTTTCCTTGGACAGCCTGGTTTCCCGGGAGCTTCAGCTGGGTCACTTCTGCATTTTCAGAGCAAATGGGGATGCTGCAAGTTGCAATTGTCACTGAATGTGTCTCGGGCCATGCCTTACTGTGTGCTGCCTGGGTCCTTGTTGGTTAAATAACACCACTGGGGTTTGCGACTGGCCTCGCTCCATCCCCTCCACTCTGAAGAAGAGGAGAAAGAAGAGGTGAAGGCAGGTTTATGGGGGCCGACCACCGACTGCTCCATGTGCTTCTGCCTGTCCCACTCGCTCTGGATACTTTTCGGTGTTTGTCCTCCAGCCCTGCCAGCTTCCCTGACGCCCAGGCATCATCACCGGGCAAAACCATGTGAATTATTCGAGATGCCGCCCTGCACCCGGTTCTGGCTGGCACCCTCCCGGCAGCCCTGCCAGCGAGGCTGGGCTGGGAAGAAGGATTTCCTGCTGCTATCAGGGCTCCCACACCCCGGCGAGGCAGCCCTGCGAAACAATGCCGCTATTTACACTTTAAAGCCTCGTTAGGCAGCCAGGAAGCAGCAGGCACGGTGCATGCCGGGAAGCAGCGACAACCCTTCGCGAAGGCTAGCCCCTCTTCTTCGCCGCCTGGGCTCCTGGGAGGAGCAGGATGCTCCCTGGCTGAGCTGTAACCCTGCGGCCTCTTTCAAGCCCCGTTTCTTCATTTATCATTTATTTTTTTCAGCCTTTGGCGTCCCTGCCTCGTTGCTGAGCTTTGCTGTGCGCACAGAAAGCGTGCTGGATGCCCAGCCGGGGATGGCTCCTCTCTGGGACAGGGAGCACCAATTCCTGCTGATGACCGCAGGTGCAGGACTGAGGTGTAGGCTCCGCCTTGGCCCTTGGCATCTCTTTGCTGGCCAGACAGAGCGAGGGGAGTGCAGGCAGGGGCTTTTCTCCCTTCCAGACACCAGGGAAAGCTCTGCGTGTCCCCTCCCAGGCAGGCAGCTCCCCGGCCAGTGCTTGTCCCAGCTCACGGTGCTGTGCCATCTCCTGACTGTGCTGGCTCCTCGAGGTGCCCGCTGTGCTCTTGGCTTTTTGCAAACCTGACGTTCCCCAGCGCTGGGGGGCTTGCTTTGAGTTTTGACTGTTCCCGCTCCAGTGAACCTGCTGGGCAATGCACCAGAACAGCATTCCCCGCGGGGCTGGCAGCTCGCAGGCAGGAAAAGCGGAGGAGAAGGCAGGCAGAGGGTTGGGCAGCGCCAGGCTGTACGTGAGTCACTGTCAGAGCACCCTCCTTCCCTTCCCCAGGCACCTGCCTGCCTGGAGCTGCTTCCTTGCCTGAGCTCTCGTGGCAACTCTGCGGCACTGGCCAGTTCCATCCTGCCCCCGGCCGGGGACCTGGCCTCGGCAGAGGTTGCCGAGCTGGGGCATCCCTCCGCGGGGTTCCCTTCTCCCACGCCTCCCCGCTGAAGAGGAGCCGTGGAGCCACCCACCTGGCCGCGGGCACCATGCTGTTTGCCCAGGCCTGCCCAAGCTGGTAGCTCGCCAGCTGCAGCCTCAGCCTGATTTTTTTCCCTCGCTGACCGTGCATGTGTTTCTGTGGCGCTGGGCGAGCACCTGGGATGGCCACGGGATCCCTCTCCCGTCAGTTCGGGGTCTGCAGGGGCATCATGTGCCCAGCCGCCAAGCGGCATCCCTGCTTGCACTGATCCTGCCCGTATCCTCCATGCTCAAAGCAGGAGGCAGAGCAGGGGCATGGGGAGAGATCGGCTGGGGCCAAGCACCGGGCTTGGCTGGGGAAGGGCGGCATCCTGTGGGTCTGGGTCACTGCGCCTGGTGGGACGGGCCTTGCAGGGAGCTGGGGTGGCGTGAAGGGCAGAGATGGTGATGGAGGGATCTCCCAGACCGGGCAGCATGACCCTTGTATGGGTGAAAGTTGGTGTTGCTGCTTTAAAGTCGTTGTGTTATTTTGCGTAATGCACGTAGTGTGAGTGTCTACAGTGAGTGTAGAATTTGACAGCCTGTCTCAAATGCTACGGCTGTTGTTGGTGTTACTTCAAACCACTGGTCCAGTAACATATTTTACACTGCGTTAAAGATAATACTTGGTCAGGGTGCCAGTGTTGCTGAGGTCACATAACAGGCTCCACTCCTCTAGATCCTAAGATAGGTCACCCAGTGAAGCCCCAAAAGCCTGTCATGTCCATGTTAACCTGCTTGGGAAGGCCCAGGATGGAAATAGATGCTTGGGTCGGAGCAGTGGGCCAGCTCGTCTGCTGTCCCTTCTCCAGGGGGCTAGCAAAGAGCACAAGAAGCAGAATGGAAGGGGAGTGATGTGTCTCCCTGGTCTCGCCACCCCAGGACACCTTCCTGCACCCTGAGAAGCAGGATGGGGACCAAGGACGGCAAGAAACTGTGGGGGCTTTTTCCTCCCATCTCTCATTGGTGAATAAAAACAAAGCATCAGAGGATGAGACCTGCCGGGTCTGATTTTTTTCTCCCCCACGCCCCCAAGGACATGGTGACCAGAAACAAGCAGTTCAGCTCCCCATCTCCAGCCCCTGCTCTCTCTGCCTAATGAATTGGTTTGTTTTCAACAGAAGACACATGCTTTTGGGAAGTTTCCTATGCATCAAGCACACTTCAACATCGTGTCGTTTAACAGCATCGCGGAGGAAATGGAAATGCTGTGTTTCTAGTGCAATTCTGGCTGAATTATGATTTCCATTAGGCACAAGTTGACAGGGATTAAAGCAGAAAGCAAAAATTCCCTCATAACAGCACCAGCCTCCCTATTAAAATTTTTTTTATCTATGAAAATGTTAGGTAAGAACAAGGGGCTGACGTTGTTAGCAGCTGTATGAGAAATTGTGCCATGCCCCACTTATCCTCGCTGCAGGCGGGCGGGAGCAGTGAGCCCCTGGCGGAGCGGCCAGGCTGGCTCCAGCCCCGTGGGACCAGTGTGTCCTGGGGAGAGGCTAGGTTTGGCTGCCACAGGGAGACACAGTGGAAAGTCACTGAGGCCCCAAGAAGATGAGAATGAAGGAGTGAAATGCAGATTTCCCCTCTTGCAAGTTGGATTTAATGCTGGGGAGGTGACTCCCCCTATTTTTGACCAGCGCTGTCATGCTCAGCCACATGTGTGATCTCTGCAGCTGCGGGCTCAGGGTCCCAGGCATCTCGGCAAGGGTGATGGTGATGCCCTGGTCATTTGGGCTCCTGTGTGGGCTAGCGGGTCGCAACGAGCTGGACATCTTGGGTCTCAGTGCTGGTGGCACCGCTTTCCTTAACCCTGGTGCTTTATGCTCCCCTCCTGCATCCATCGCGGCTGAGTGGCTGCTCCAATCGTGTCCCTGCGCCCTTCCCTGCAGCTTGGCAGTGCCCAGTGCCTGCCAGACGCTCCTCTCCAAAGCTGGGCTCGCCTTCTGCAGCACCGGGTGGCAATCCCGGCGGCTCGTGGGCGTCGGGAAGCGCCTGACCCGGGGCTGCACACGGGCGGGTGGCAGATGGGCATCCCGCCTTGGCCCCGGCTGCGGCCAACAGCCCGGCATGGCCGGCTTCGGGCCCCCTGCCTGCAGCGTGGCGGGGGGAGACATGCCTGTGCGTGGCGAGGCCGGCTGAGCCGGTGGAGCCGGAGCTGCCTGGCAGCCTGCCCGCCGCTGCGCCCCATCCAGGTCAGCCCGTCTGCCCGGCTGCCTGCTGGGGGGAGCCGCGTGCCTCGGCAGCGCCCGGGCCCAGCGTGCCGGGTCCTGCCGGCGGCGGGGCGTGCCGGGGCTCCCGTGGGGCTCGGGGAGGGGTGCTGGCAGCCACCGCACCCGGGAACCTGCCCCGGCAGCGGGAGGGGGCTGGCAAGTGTGGGAGCCCCTGGCTGCTTTGTGGGAGCCTGGATGGGGCTGGCTGTGCCAGCGCGGCTGGATCCGCAGGCGTCCCTGTCTCCCATTGGCAGGCCTGGAGGGGGAATCCCCAGGTTGCTTTTAGGGATGGGTGCTGGCTTGCAGACGTTGCACGCCCCATTGCACGCCCCATCGCACCCCGTGGCCCTCGGTGGGCTCCTGGTGCTTTGCCCCAGCGCTGCGGGGGGCAGCGAGGTGTTGGGGTGGTTTGGTCAGGGCTGGGGGCTGGTGTGTGGGATCTCTCCGTCCGCCTGGAGCCGGGTGGCTGGTGGCCTGCCCGAGCAGCAGATGGTGGCTGCCTGGGGACCCGCCATCCGTCCCTCTGGGTGATTATTCACCCGTCGCCATGACGATAGAAAGGTCAGCGAAAAGATCCCGTGTGATTCCCAGGTCAGGTCGGTGGGATTAGGAGTGGTGCAGGAGGGAGGGCTAAGGGGAGGATAGGGCCCAGCCACCCCCCCACGCCCCCCCCCCCCCCCCCCAGCTCACCAGCTGGACTGTCCCTCTCGGGCACTGCCCCAAGAGCCTGGCCAGCTGAGAACTGACAAACTCTGTGCACCAGTTGGAAATCCCTGGGATGGGGCCAGGCCCCTCCAGCTGCTGATCCTGAGAGCCCTGACCCTGTGAGTCCCATCCTGCATAGGGGAGGCCTGGAGCTGTGTGGGGTGAAGGGGCTGGGCTGCCATCAGCAGGGGGCGGTAGCCAAGGAGGGATGGGGTTGTGCTGATGGGGGTTTGGCTGGTCCTACATCCTTCCTCCTCATCTTCCTCCTCCTCCTTGCAGCAGGGTGTCTGTCCTTGCGAGGTGCTCCCGGCTGACCTGTGTCCCCGCTCTCTCTCCAGGCTGTTCCTCTAAGTCATTCAAGCTGTACTCGCCAAAGGAGCCCCCGAACGGCAACGCCTTCCCCCCCTTCCACCCGGGCACCATGCTGGATCGAGATGTGGGGTGAGCTGAGGCCTGGGGAGGGGTCTGCAAGGTTGGGCGTTCTCTGCAGTCTCCCTGTCTCCCTGTTGGGCTGCCCAGCAGCATATGGAGACTGTGGCTTGTGGAGTTGAGTTAGTGCAAGGGCAGAGAGGGGATCGGGGCAGGCACGGGCAGGACTGGGTGGAGAAAGGGGAATATTTAGCATGAAAGGAGCCCTCAGGTCCTCGAGGTCTGCAGGCCCAAGCCCATTGCCAGGCCAAGCCCCTGGGATGACCCACGACAGGGAGTGCTCCCGGCTCCTGTCACAACAGCCCCTTCTCCAACCTCCGTCCTGCCTGGCAACAGCCCCAGCTGCAGAGGAGCTGGGCATATCTCTGGAGAGCCATGAGCCAGGTCCTGGGTGTGGTGGAGCAGCCACCGGTGTGAAGTAGAGCTCAGTTTAAGGGGTGCAGGTCACACCATGGGGCCGTCAGACGTCAGCAGCCAGGGTGCAGCCCACACCGTGCGTGGGGTCTCGCCTCCAGCGAGCCCCACTGCCTGCTGCTGGAGGCAGGGAAGGGGGAGCTGTGGTGGGCAGGGAGGGAGACCCCCACCAGTGCTGACATGCCTGCATTTCTTTCACCCCCCAGACCTACTCCTATGTACCCACCGACATACCTGGAGCCTGGAATCGGGTAAGCACGGGGGCTGGCAGGGACCCTGCTGAGAAGGGAGCTCACGTCTGAGGCAGGGATGCCTCAGCGCGGCCGGCACACTGCTGGCTGGGGTTTGGGGGCGGTTGCTCAGATTGCCTAGCCCTGGAGAGGCCATGTGTCCCCTTGCTGCAGGCTCGGGACCCCTCCCCACCCCATGGCTGCCTCCCCCTCTGACTGCTTGCTCTTCTCTCTGGGCAGGAGGCACACGCCGTACGGGAACCAGACCGACTACAGGATATTTGAGCTCAACAAGCGGCTGCAGAACTGGACAGAGGTGGGGAGCTCGGGGAGAGCGGGGTGGCCAGGGGCAGGGGGACGCTCCCAGGTGTGTGTTTTGGGGATGGGGTCCTCTGCGCTGCCTGCCCTCATGAGCTGCCTTGGCTCCAGGGGGAATCCCCTTGGCAGCAGGGTCCTGCCCCGCTGTGCAGGTCTCCAAGCGCCTTGTCCCTCACTTGGCAGGGGTGGGGCTCATCATCCCTATCTTGGAGCGCCCAGCCAGGAGCACAGCCCTCCGTGGGCTGAGCGTGTGGCTGCTGTGCCTGGCAGCCAGCATCTGTCCGTCTGTCTCCTCTCCCCATAACCTGGCATCTTTCCGCTGTCCCCAGGAATGTGACAATCTGTGGTGGGACGCCTTCACCACGGAGTTCTTCGAGGATGACGCCATGTTAACAATCACTTTCTGCTTGGAGGATGGACCAAAGAGATACAGTGAGTAGCAGCTTGAGCCCTCCTTCCCCAGGCCGTTGCCCTTCCAGCAGGAGATGCGGTGGTTGTGCTGCAGTGGGGTGGATGCGGGCAGGGTGTCGGAGCTCAGCTACCTTCAGCCGGCAGGGACTGGAGGGCCGCTCCCTGTGCAGCCCCAAGGCACATCTGGGTGAACCAGGTTTACTGACATTATCTTCCTTCTTCTCCCGCTCCAGCGATCGGCCGGACTCTGATTCCCCGTTACTTCCGCAGCATCTTTGAAGGGGGGGCCACAGAGCTCTACTACGTGCTCAAGCACCCCAAGGAGTCCTTCCACAACAACTTCGTCTCGCTGGACTGCGACCAGTGCACCATGGTCACCCAGCATGGCAAGCCCATGTTCACCCAGGTACCAGGGGCACCCACAGCTCTCCTGCCCCTCATGCTGTGGTCCGCTCTGTCCTTGCGGTGGCTGCAGTCCCACAGGGAGAGGGACACTGATTTCCATGGAGCGTTGGGTGCCACACTGTAATTCCACATGCCTCAGCCAGCCCTGCAGCATCCTCTTTTTGCAGAGATCCCCTGGCCATTGTGGGTTTGGCTTGTGCCAGGTCTCGTGGCAGGCAGGGTTAAGCCACTGGGAGGGTGTCCTAGTGTGCAGCAGTAGGTTCCCGGGGGGATCCGGGCTGGGGGAAGTGGGGGCAGCCTGTGACCAACCCTGCGCCCTGCCCAGGTGTGTGTGGAGGGTCGGCTCTACCTGGAGTTCATGTTCGACGACATGATGAGGATAAAGACGTGGCATTTCAGCATCCGCCAGCATCGAGAGCTCATCCCCCGCAGCATCCTTGCCATGCATGTGAGTACTGGTGACACAGGGCTGCTGAGCTCCTCTGCCTGCTGCGCAGGTAGGGGGCACCTCAACCCTGTCCCTCCATCGCAGGCCAGGGTACAGGAGGGCTGTCCCCAGCCCAGATGTGGCTGAACCATCTGTCCCTCTCTCTCCTAGGCACAGGACCCCCAGATGCTGGATCAGTTATCTAAGAACATCACCCGCTGTGGGCTCTCAAACTCCACACTCAACTACCTCCGAGTAAGCATGTGGGGAGGGGAGGGGGATGCAGCTCTGATCCTGGGGGTACACCTCGGGTGGCCACGTCTTGTGCTCGTCCTCGGCCCGACGCCTGGCTGCCCTGGGGCATGGGGAGGCAGCGGGGCAGGCTCTGCGAGAGGGATCTTGCAGAGGGGCTGCAGAGAGCCATGGGGCAGTGGGTCTGCCGGACCCCGCAGGCTCCCAGCGTGGCTTGGGTCGGTGCAGCGCAGGTGGCTGCCTGACAGAGGGGCTTTTGCTGGGACCTGGGGCATCACGATCTGACCCCATGTCTGTCTGCTCCCTGCAGCTCTGTGTAATCCTAGAACCAATGCAGGAGCTCATGTCACGGCACAAGACTTACAGCCTCAGTCCCCGGGACTGCCTCAAGACTTGCCTCTTCCAGAAGTGGCAGCGGATGGTTGCTCCGCCTGGTGAGTCTCACGCTGCCTGCTGTGCTGCCTGCGGGTCTCCGGGGCTGCCCACTCAGGCTTTGCCCTCCGTGCGTGCTTCTCCCAGCCCCAGAGCCTGTCCCTGGCCTCATCTTGTGAGGCTGGGGGTAGTGAGTCAGGTATCCAGCTTCTGTCTCTGTTGGCCTGCCTTCCTGCTGGGGCAGAGTGGGGCTGCAGGCTGCCAGCTCCTTGTGGAAAGCACAGGAGGGACAGAAATCTTCCCTGCACCCTCTTCTGTCCCCTGTGCTGGGGGGACAGTGAAGCTGCAGAGAGGAGGAGGGTGGTGATGCTGCCCCGGGGGGGGGGGGGGGATGTGGTCTTTGCAGAGAAGGGGGCTTTGCAGAGAAGGGGCTGGGGGGCACCGGCTCCTTCTCGTTGGGACTGACCACGTCTCCCTCATCTGCCAGCGGAGCCAGCACGGCAGCAGCCCAGCAAGCGCCGGAAAAGGAAGATGTCGGGGGGCAGCACCATGAGTTCCGGTGGGGGAAACACCAACAACAGCAACAGCAAGAAGAAGAGCCCAGCCAGCACCTTTGCCCTGTCCAGTCAGGTACCTGTAAGCATCCCGTTTCCATTCTCTCTTCCTCCCCCGGGGTGGAGGGGAGGGCTCCCTGCCCCTGGGACTGGCTAGGGGGAGACCCCTGGGGACCGCCTGGCCGAGCCCCCGCCGGCTCTCTCTGGGTGATGGGAAGAAGGAAGGGGTGTCCCAGCTGCCTTCCCTGAGCTGCTTTGCTTCTCTGCGAGGGGGTGAGGATGTGCTGCCCCCAGCGATGCCCGAGCTTCGGGTCCTGCGACAGAGATGAGGCGGTGGCCCTGCGGCTGGGGAAAGGGGTTGCAGTGCTGGGGTTGGGTCCGGCGGCACGGGCTCCCCCCACCTCGATTATGTTTCGGGACCGTCTCCCCTTTCAGGATGTGATGGTGGTAGGTGAGCCCACGCTGATGGGGGGGGAGTTTGGGGACGAGGACGAGCGGCTCATCACCCGGCTGGAGAACACGCAGTTTGACGCCGCCAACGGCATCGACGACGAGGACAGCTTCAACAACTCGCCGGCGCTGGGGGCCAACAGCCCCTGGAACAGCAAACCGCCCTCCAGCCAGGAGAGCAAGTCAGAGAACCCCACGTCGCAGGCGTCGCAGTAACAGCCCCCCCGCCGCCCCGTGGACTCAGTCCCAACCGATCTACCTGTACATTTGCAACGGAGAGTGACTGGGAAGCGGCGAGGTACTGGGGGCAGGTCGGCGCCGCGCGGCCCACGGGGGGCACGGCCCGGGGTGCGCGCCAAGCAGGCAGCCCCCAAGCCCTCTCCCCCTGCCGCCTCCCCGCTCCCCCCACGCCTGCCTCCCCACCGGACCCCAGGGCAGGGGTGGGTTTCTGGGGCCGTAGCTTCGTTATTCCCCCTTCTCCAACTTCCTCCCTGCTTCTTCCCCGGAGAGCTTCTCATCCCCACCCCGGTCTGCCCGGCCCCTGCCTGCTGAGTGGGGGAGTTAGGAGGGAGGTGTCGGCAGGGGCTGGCACGACCAGAGAAGCCGGCAGCGGCATGCAGATGCCGTGTGTTGGGGTCTGGCACAGCCCAGAGACCCTCCTCCTCCTCCTCCTCTTCCTCTTCCTCCTCCTCCTCCTCCTCCTCCTCATCCATTTCCTCCTCCTCCTCCTTTTCCCCGGGTTCTACGGCTGGGGTTTGCTGGGCAGCCACCTGCAGCGGTTTTACCCGGCCCCAGCCCAACCTGGGGCTGGGCAGGGGGGCCGGTGATGGAAAGCCTTCCCTGTGCCGCCGGCTCTGCCGCGGAGCCGGATCCTGCTGCGCTGGGGCGGTGTCGAGGATAAGGCCCCGTCGCATTTCCCCGCTCTCCTGCACCCTCCTCTTCCCCTCGCCCCCCAGGGCCATGGGGGGACTCTGTATAAGAAGTGTGTGGTGGCGGGGCTTGGGGGGACTGGGGAGGGGGGCACGGAGGACCCGTGGCTCTGCCAGAGCAGCCGGTGCCCTGGCTCCCTGCCTGCAGCCCCTGCGTTTCCCCCCGCCCCACGTGAGTCCGCCTGGGGCCCCTTTGCAACCCCTGGCTCCCGGTACCTCCTACTTTTGTCTTTTTTTAAGAAAAAAAAAATAATATTATTAAAATTGTAAGTTTAAAAAAAAGAAAGAAAAAAAAAAATGGGACAAGCCCCCCCCCAGCCCCCTCGCTGGTTCCCCCCTCCCTACCCTGAGCCCTCACCCTGTCCTGACTTTTGTACAGGCTTCTTCTCTTGGGAGTCTCGTTTTATATCCAGTTCGGAGAGCTTCAAACCAAGGAGAGACTTTGCAGACTTCCTTTCTAATCCCTCCAGGGGCCGGGGGCGACAGTCCCCCGCCTCCCTCCTCAATGTAAATCTTGTGTGCTGTTGTCCCCGCTCCCCCCCCTCGGGTTCGTGTACCTCGTGCTTGTACATTTCCGCGCTGTAGACAGTGTGTACGATACTGTTCTTTCAATGTGTTATCACTAGAGCAGGTGCCTCCATTGATGTTAGGGGAAACGATGAGAAAAATAATAATTTTGGGGGTTTTTTTGGTTTAAAAAAAAAAAAAAAGGAAAAAAAAATAATCCCTTCCAAGGCTTCTTCCAAGAAGACGGGAGGTGCCAGGGGAGGGCGTTTGTGCTCACCAGCTCACCCCAGCAGCCTCGGAGGGGGGTTTTGGGGGGAGCCAGGGGTCGGGGCTGCCCATGGGCATCCCCCAGCATGGCCCCGAGGTGGGGTTGCAGCGAGCGCTGCTGCGGGGGTGGCCGGGGTCGGGGTGGGACTGCCCTGGGGGGGGGTGTGCGTGTGTGTGCGCGAGAGTTCGTGTGCGAGAGGTTTGTGTGTCTGTCTGTGCGTGTGTAAGGGAGCCCGGGGCAGGCAGAGCAGCCCTGCGGTTTGGGGGAGAGGGGGGGTGCACCCCACTCTCTCTGCCAGATCCCCCCTGCCCCCCACCCCAGCTCCACGCCGGGGATCCCACAGCACGTGTCCCGCTGCCCTGTGGGGCTGGGGGGCTGCCCCTGCGCGGGGTCTCTGGCTGCAGCAGGGGTGTTGCCTGCACCCTGTGTCTCACCCTCTTGTGGGTGAGACTGCAGGGGGTGGTTGAGCTGGGTGGGGGGACACAGGGTGTCCCCTCACCTCTTTCTGCTGTCCCTGGGGTTAGGCAGGGGGACAGGAGCCACTTGGCTCTGCCCTGGCCTGATCTCAAGTGCAAAATCCTCGGAGAGACGCCTGCGTCAGCTCCTGGGCCCTCTCCATGAGCAGCTGAGAGGTGGAGGGCTCAGCCCCGTGGACCCCCAGCCGCAGGCACAGGGGGTCCCCACGGCCCCTTTGCAGGTGAGGGGTAGGCTCCCAGGGTGGGAGCCTAGCGTGGCAGGGACAGGGGGCTTTGCTTTGCAACTAAGGTACGATTCTCGCCGCCGCGCTGCTGGGCTCCTGTGGAGGGTGCGGAGCCCCTCGCTGCCCCCCCCGGGCACACTGTAATGCCTTTTTGTTTCTTTTTTTTTTTTTTTTTTTTTTTTTTTTTTTTTCCTTCCTCCCCTCCATAGTTTGTGCCATTTATGAGTCATGTATGGTACCAATAAAATGACTTTTCGGTTTGAGGCTGTCCCGAGCACTTATTTCTGAGCACAGGACCTGGCTGATGCAGGCAAGGCAGAGGGGGGGGTCCTGTTGTGCCACCAGTGCCCTGGCAGGGGGTGCAGGCATGGGGCTCGCTGTGCTCCCGGGGTGATGCCGGCTCGATTCAGGCTGCTGGTTCCCAGCCAGGCTCCGGCCAGATCCCTGCCATGCCACGGAAAGCAGAAATCCCAGCAAGGACAAGTTTGCCAGCAGCCTTGTGCAACAGCCCTGTCCCTGAGCCAGAGCAAACAAGCGGCTCGGGGCCTGCCCGGACACCAAGGTGATGGGCACATCCCCTGGGGAGCAGTGGGGGTGGCACGGTGCTGCTGTGGGAACAGGGCAGCGAGGGACAGGTGAGGGGCCCCCCCCCCGAGGGGGGGTCAGCACCGGTCTCCATGGGGGCTACCCCGATCTTCTTCCAGAAGCTAGGGGGCGCCCTGTGCCAGCACTGGGGGCAAGATGCGGGTCCCCAGTTCCCCCAGCCCAGGGCAGGTGGCCAACCCCAGAGACGGCATTTTGCCATCCTCACTGGGTGAGGGGTCTGGGGGCAGCTGGGTCCAGCCCCCAGCCATGGGGACACAGTGGGCTTGAGCTGTGAGTGCTTCATCCCATGCACCCCCCCCGGCCAAATATGCAGGGCAAGGAGCCTGCGGCTGCGGGTGATGCTGGGGCGAGGGCAGGTCTGGCAGTAACGGGGGAGGAAAAAGGGATGTGGGGGAAACCAGGCTCTTAAAATAGGGCTGATGCAACAGAGGGTGGGGGCAGGATGGGCCCGTGTCCTCGGAGCAGGGGCAGGGCTTGGGTTAACATCTGCACGAAGGGACGTCACCTTGTCATCCTTCCCCCTGACGGGGCTGGGGTCAGGGGGGCTGCAGGATACTGTGCCGTGGTGGGAGCTCGTGGCTGGGCAGCTGGGAGCGGGGCAACCCTCGTGAGCCCATGGCATGGTGACACTCCAGGGCTGAGGTGCCAACACCCTCGCTCCTGATGTGCGCTGAGCTCAGTGGGACGCCCTGGGCTGAGCAGGAGCGATGCCCTGCAGAAGCAGATCCTTCCATTGGTGAAGGATCCCACGGCCTGGCCAGATCCTGCCCTCATGCAGCCATCAGAGCTGGGCACTGGGTGCATCTGCAGCAGCAACTCCCTGCTCCTC
Organism: Leptosomus discolor; assembly: GCF_034619465.1. NCBI lineage: Eukaryota > Metazoa > Chordata > Aves > Leptosomiformes > Leptosomidae > Leptosomus > Leptosomus discolor. The sequence goes on along the minus strand of NC_141396.1, from coordinate 16,037,145 downwards.
TGACCCTGCTCCTGGCTGCAGCTCCCAGCGGTGGGATGGGGGTCAAGCACCATGGGGTGGTGGCAGGGATGGAGCCACAAGTGGCTCCTGCGGTGCGGGAGATCCCCTCTGTGGGTGGGGAGGGGGGATGGAACCAGGCAGGTGCTGGCAGACCTCCAGCCTTGGGGAAGAAGACCCATCTGGGGGCTCCTGAGGCTGTCCCCGACTTGGGGAGAACAGGGGTGCATGTGGAATAATGGCGGGTTTGCTGCCATGCCCCATTTTGGGACGGTTTTTCAAATGTAAAACCTGTTTCTGTGGCCAGAGCTGGTTTGTGCCGAAGCTGCGGTCAGCCCAGTGCGCCCCATCCTGAAGGGATGCAGGTGGTGCTGGGGTGGAGCAGGTGGGATGGCTGCCCTCGGACTCACAACAGGTCACCCATCTCCTGGGTTGGGACAGGAGGAAACCAGAAAGGGCACGGGAACTCTTTGGAGGGCGAGGAGCGGGGTTTCTCCTCAGTGCCTGGGTTGGGACAGGTCGGTGGTAGACCCTGACCCAGGTATGAAGAGGCGGCCCCGGGGTGGCTGGGTGCCAGGCGTGGCAGGGGCAGGGTGGGGCGATGCCGGCATCAGCGCCTTTCCCAGCAAAGCAGCTTCTCAGCAATCGCAGCTGAAACTTAAACAAACCATAAAGCCTGGGCGCTGGCACGGCGAGGCCGGGCCCTGCGGCAGACGTGGGCGCACGGAGGTGCCAGAGGACACAGTAAGTGCTTCGTCTCCGCTTCATCCCCCACAGCCCCTCGGGTCCCTCGTGGGCACCTCCTGCCTGGCCCCCCACCCTGCTGCTCCCAGGACTCCCCATCCCTCCTCGATGCTCTCCCGCAGCTCTTTCCTTCCGGGCAGGGGACTGATATTTTTCTCCCGGCGTTTCCTGCTCAGAGGCAGGGCCGGTTGGGTGGCCCTGAGCCCCGGCGACACCGACAGGCGCTCCCTGTGCCCACCGGCGCTGCCGTGATGGAGCTGGGGAACATCTCGCAGCCCGTGTACAGCCCCGGCCCTGAGGCGCCGGGGAGCAGCACCCCAGGCCTGGTGGGGATGGTGCATGGATTCCTGCGGCTGGTGCAGCCCAACGCCCTGCCCATAGGTGGGTGCATGGCGGCGGGGGGCTGGCGATGGGGGAGGGGGGGCTGCTCGGAGTTGGAGGGTCCCAGCTGAGCCTGAGCACTGCTGACTGTCCATCCAGCATTTAAATGCTGGGGTACTGGGTTAGAAGGGGTATGGGGTGGGGGAGGAGGGGAGTGCACCGGGGTCCCAGAGGTCTGCCAGCTGTGTCCTGCCCATGTCCCATCACAACTGTGGGGCAGTCTCAGGCAGGCCCCGGGACAGGATTTGTGGTGGCAATGCCCCCTTGCAGAGTCCTGCCCCATCCTCCCTCCAGGTATCTTCACCCCAGGCCCCAACGAAAGGTGCCGAGCAAACCGCACGCTGCCTATGAGTTTGCGGGGTCCCTCCCTGGCTTGCAGCCCTCTGTGCTTGCAGGTGACAAGGCGTGCTCAGGCAGGACCTGGCTTGGGGCCACCAAGAGCATGTATCCCAGTGCCAGGGGCCGCATGGCAGGCTGCAGGCCCCCCCTGCATACCGCCCTGCTTGCCAGCACTCGCCCTCCCTCCTTCACCTCCGAGGGGATGTGTCGCTGCCCCGAAATGGCTGTAGGTCCGCAATGGTGATGCCGAGACCCTGCAGCTGTTCGATGCCCACCTGGGGGAGGCATTTGACACTCTGGTTGCTGGCACTCGTGCTTCCTCCTTCACTGGGCTCAGCCCCTGCTCACCAGCAACTTGCAGGAAAACGCATGGCTGGCAAATAACGCAGTGGCTTTGTGGCCTTGTTCGTGTCACGCAGATACCGGGGTACAATCACACGGCATCATGTGCCAGCGTGACATGTAATGAGGCCATGGGGCACGGGCAGGGTGAGCCCTGGGGATAAAAGAGGCAGCTTGTTGGGGGGACTTCGCCCCAGTGCCCGTCCCATGCTGGCATGTTACTGGGGCTGGGCTGCAGAGGGCAGCCCAAGGGCAGCCGAGGTGGTTGTTGGAGCATCCTCTCCCGAGCCTGCCCCTGGTGCCCGCTGGGGTGAGGATCCCCTTGGTTGGTGGACCCCCGAGAGCCTGGGGGCTGGCAGCACTTTTCCTGGGTGCAAAAGGGCTGTGTGACATGATGGCCAGGGAGGGACAGCTGGAAGGGACAAATGTGCCATGCGCTCACAGCTGCTCTGAGCTGCAGTGCTGGAGGTGATGCCCAGTGCCGGGAGCCCCTCTCTGGGGTGAGCAGAGCGTGGGTCCCTCCTGGAGAGTCCCCCAGGACCCAGCGCCTGCTCACAGCCCTCTCTGTTCATTGTCCACCAGAACTGATTGCAGATTTTGGGCAGACCTGGAGTGAGGAGGCCATCGGGGAGCAAGTCCAGGAGGTAAGCAGGCAGCCAGGGCAGGGAGCCGGCAGACCCAGACCACCGTGGGCTGGGGGATGCTGGTGGGTGCTGCTCTGAGGCTGAGCCCTGGGTGCTAGGCAGCAGCAAGGGGAGATGTGCAACCCCCTGGGGGGACCCATCCTGCCCCGTGGTGGTCTGGACAGGGCCCTCAGAGCTGGGGAGCCTTCGGGGGCACCAGTGTTATGCTGCCTCTTATTCTTCCTCTCCCAGCTGCTGCTCTACGAACTGGGTTTCCTGGTCTGCATGGCCATCGGGCTCCTCTTCATCATCCTCGTGCCCCTGGTGGGATGCTGCTTCTGCTGCTGCCGCTGCTGTGGGAACTGTGGGGGCCGCATGTACCAGAAGCAGGGCCAGCAGATGGGCTGCCGGCGCTGGGCACTCTGGGCCTCCGTCCTGCTGGTCTCTGCTCTCCTCCTGTGAGTGCGCTGGCCAAAGGCACCGGGCGGGACATGGCGGCTGTGCCAGGAAGCTGCCGTCATTCACAGGAGCAGATCCCGGCACGGGCGCACTAAGGAGAGGCAGAAGCAGTGGCAGTGGGGAGCTGGCCCTGGGGGCTGCATGCAGGCACGGCGCAGACCCTTCCCAACAGCTTCGCTGCGGGGAAATGTGGGCGCGCGAGGCACCAGGCTGTCCCGTGCCCCGGTTTCCCGTGTCCCTCCTGTCCTGGTTTGGCTGGGACAGAACCCCAGCCCAGCCCTGCTGGGCAGGCCATTATCAGTTCCAAGTCAGCCAGGGCAGCTGACCTGGGTTAGTTATAGGGGTAGCCCATCCCATAGTGTCGTTGTCATTATAAAGGGGGAAGGTTTGCTGAGGAGAGGGAGCTCCTGTGGGGTTTCTACTCAGGTTCCTCCTCTGGCTTCTCCCAAGGACTGCTCTCTAGTCAATTTGTGATGACTAGATATTCATTTGGCTAAGTATAGCTCTGTATATTTCTGTTGGTATTGGTGGTGTTTCATTCAAGCTGTTTCACTTCCACCCCCAGGTCTGCTCCCCTATTTCCTGATTCCCCTCCCTGGCTGATGAGGGTTCATCAGGTGATGGAGCAGCTGTTATAGTTTGTCCCTGGGTACAGGCTACGCGTAGACAGCTCCTCTCTGGTCCTTGGCTGTGTGCAGGGCACTGGCTGGGATGCTGTGGAAGTCGGGCTCCGTGGCGTGCTCTGGACCCTGTAGCCTGGGGTTGTTGTGGGTGGATTTGGTGAGCCCTGCGGGGCAGCATCAGGACTGAGCTTCCCACACGCTGACCCTGCCACCCTTCCCTTGCAGGGCCGGTGACACCTGTGCCTTCATCAGCAACACCCGCTTCTCCCAGGCTGTGCATGGCACCTTCCCCAATGTCAACAACACCCTGGACAATGTCCGCACCTACGTGGTGTCCATCCCCCAGGCACGCTTGGTCCCCCTGCCCTGGCTGGGGTGCCCGACGGGGGACAAAGACCCCCCTGTGGGAGGGTGACGGTGGGGCTGGAGGTGGGGAAGAGTCCTCACTCACACTGATATCCCATCTCTGTCCCTGCAGCAAATCAGTTTTATCATCGACAGCAGCAACATCCCGCTGGGCCAGGCCAACCGCAGCCTCCAGGGTGAGGGTGTGCAGCAGGGGGGGCTGGAGCATCCCCATGCACCCACAGCGACCTGCTCCAGTGGGGCTGGGGGTGGTGCGTGGGGGTGCCTCGCTGCCCTGCAGATGGTTGCTGGCCCTGGGGGCCACTGGGCTGCTCTCATGGGGTTGTCTAAAGGGAGTGGGCTTGTTGGCTCCTCCAGGCTCCTGCTCTGCTCCAGCTGCTGCTTTTCCCCACTCAGGCTCAGCTCTGGGGAGCATGATGCAGGTGGTGGCAGGGTGGGGGTGTCCCCTCTGCCCCCCCACCTCGGGGGTGGGATAGGGTGCTGGGGGGGTGGGGTGAGTGTTTTCAGCAGCTCCCCTGCGAACCCTGGGACCCCAGAGGTCCCATCATTGACACTGTCTCTCGCATCTCTGCAGACATTGGGCCCAACCTGGGTAGCATGATCATCTCTGGCATCAGGAGTGGTACAGATGGGGCTCTGGGATCCCTCCAGAGCCTCTTGCAAGGTAGTGGCCCCATCCCTGGGGGGCTGGCAGGGCATTGGAAGGGACTTGGGGGGGGGGGAATGCTGGGGCAGGTGAATGTTTGGGTAAGGGTCCCTGGGAGAGGGGTCCATCTGGCCTTCCAGCTGCAGGCTGGGGCAACTGATGGGACTTCTGGGGGCGTGCCCCCATGTTGCATTTTTTGATGGGTCCCTGAGGCTCAGCTGGGTGAGGAGGAGCCCCCACCGCACTGGCAGGATGAGGCCCCGAGCTCCCCCCGCTCCCTGTCTCCCCAGGGATGGAGTTGCTGGTGACCGCCTTCGGCAGCATCGCCGGCACTCGCTCTCATCTGGAGGAGCTGCAGAGCAACCACAGCCGGCGGCTGGCCGGCCTGCGGGATGGCCTCAACCAGACCCTGCAGCGCTGCGGCCGCCCCTGCGGCCGTGTGTCCCTGGACAGCCTCGCCTTCAGCACCAACTTCAGCACGGTGAGGAGGGGCAGGGTGTGGGGGGCGAGGAGCACCCCCTGCAGCCCCTTCCCCAGCCCCCCTCACGCTGGCCCCTTTCTCGCAGATCCCCGGTGTGGAGCGGCAGCTGGAGGCACTGGGTGACGTGTCTGGCTCCAACATAACTGCTGATTTAGAGAAGGTAAGGGGTCCCCCCCTGCACCCAGGTGCAGGGCTGGGTGCTCCTGGTGCTGTGCTGCGAGGCGGTGGCTGGGGAAGAGCCCCGCCAGGAGCTAACTGCTGCTGCGTGGGGGGATGCGCTGGCTGGAGCTCTGCCTCGGCTGGAGCCTGCCTGCTGTCCCCACTGCTCCCGGGCGCTGGCACGGTCAGGGCTGGGTGCTGGGGCGAGCCTGGCTGTCCTGTGCCACCGGGGATGGAGGGGATGTGCTGCTCAGCTCTGGGATGTGAGCTGTACGCTGTGCTCCCCCGGACACAGGTTAACAGCATGCTGGACACGATCCCTGCCAAGGTGCAAGAGCAGTCCCAGGACGTGGTGACAAGTAAGCAGGGCTTTGTGCCCCCGTGTGCTGAATTCTCTGTCTCCCAGGGCTCCATACTCCCTTTTCATCCCAGCCTTGCCTGCAGAGCTTCTGTGCCACCACCCCACTGTCTGCAGCCCTGGCTGTCCCCAGGTCCCCATGTGCTATCATCATGCTGATGCCATCCTTGATCAAAGCCAATCCTTTCCCGTCCTCTCCCAGTCCCTGCTGCCCCAGGGGAGCAGGACCTGGACAGCAGTTCACAGCACCAACCTGTCCCCATCCCCTGCAGAGACCCAGGACCAGCTGGGCCTTATCAGGCAGGAGATCAGGAACTTGCAGGAGCAGTTACTGCTCCTAGATGTGGAGGAGAATGTTGGGGCCTTTGTGGGCAACACCACGTCGGTGCTGGAGGAATACAGGGAGCCAGTTGTCGCCTTGGATGGGCTTAGGTAGGTGAGGGGCTGCTGCATCCCCTGGCTCTCTTATCTACAAAGGCTCAGGCTCTTGATCCTCCGGTTGCTGGAGGTGGGTCTTGCTCAGTGGTGGAGCTGTGGGTGCAGGGTAGCCAGAGCTGTGCCTTACAACCACCTATGCCCCTTCTCTACCAGTGTGCCTGGGAGCTTTCTTTCTCCCTGAGGAGGCAGCTGAGGGATGCTGGGGGCTGCTCAGGGTGCCAGGTCCTGCTGTCTGACTCCTGTCCCTCCTCTTGCCCCAGGTGGATCGTGTGTACCCTCCTGTGCTGCGTGGTGCTGCTGGTGGTCCTCTGCAACCTCCTCGGGCTGCTGCTGGGGCCCCTGGGGCTGAAGGAAGGCGTGCTGCCCACGCAGCGCAGCAGCCTCTCCAATGCCGGCGGGAACTTCTTCATGGCGTGAGGCTCCCTGGGCTGCGGAGGACACATGTGGGAGCAGTGGGATGGGTGGGCAGGGCTGGCCTGGGGATGCTCAAGCTCCTAAATCATCAAGTTACTGCGGCTTAACGGCCTGCCCTATGGAAACTCACTGTGCAGGTGCTAAATGCAAGGGTAAAACATGGTGCTGGTGAAAGGCATTTGAGCAGAGCCCATTTGCCCCTTGCCGGCGAGGGCCTGGCAGTGCGTGTGTGGTCCCACAGCTCAGCGGGTGGGTGGTGGCTTGCAAAGCTGGGGCAAGCTAGGCCAGGGTCTGAGCCCCAGGGTACAGCCTGGCCATGCTCAGGGGGTTGAAGGCAGAGTGGAGATGGGGCTGTGGGAACGGTGGTGCTTCCCGGCATTGCTCGGGGAGGGCAAGGGCTGTGCAGGCTCCGGGCTCTGCGAGCTGGAGGCAATGCTAGCATCAGCGTCAGGGCATGGGGGTGCTGATGGCATCTCTGTCCTGGCAGAGGGGTCGGCTTCAGCTTCATCTTCTCCTGGCTGCTGATGCTGCTGGTGCTAATCACCTTCGTGCTGGGGGGGAACACCTACATGCTCGTCTGCGAGTCCTGGCGCAGCCAGCAGCTCTTTCAGGTGAGCTCCTCATGGGGAGACACCCCTACCTGGAGCCACTGCTGCCTTTGAGGGCTACTGATGGAGTGGAGGCAGCGCTGGCTGGTTTGGGATGCTCTTCCCAGGTGTCCTGCCTTGCACCATGTCTACTTTCTCTTCTTCCCTTGCTCTCAGCTCCTGGACACCCCTGGCATGATCCCTGGCTTTAACCTGTCGGAGCTGCTGGGCCAGGAGGGTGGCACAGTAAACTTCTCTGAGATATACAGGTGGGTCCCAGCCCTGGCACTGTGTCCTTGGGGAGGGGTACAGCTGCTTGGCACCCTCGGATGCTCCCTGTGATGGGGGCAGCTTGCCCTACCTGTGCTGGCTGCGGTCAGGCACTGATGCCAGGGAAGGAGCGAGGTGTGGGTAAGGGCATGCTCCTGGGAGGGGGTGGCCCTCTCCTGCTCCATTTTTAGCCCCGTGCCCCTCTCCTGCAGGCAATGCCAGCGAGATGCTGCCATCTGGAAAACACTGCACTTGGACCAGAGCATCTCCCTGGATGAGGTCTTGAATATCAGCCAGGTGAGCACAGGGGGTGCCAGCGTCTTGGGGGGCAGAGCTGGGGGTGCATGGCTGGCCTTGGGGGTACAGTGAGAGACCAGCACCATGCCCCATCATGGCTCCCCTTGTTCTGGCAGTACACAGGAGAGATCTCTACAGCCTTCGAGAAGATGAACATCACCCTGAGCCCCATCTCCCTGCTCAGCCAGAGCCAGAGAGACTTGCTGCTGAACGCCAGCCAGGCTGGGCAGCCCCCCGACTTCACCCCCATGCTGGAGCAGGTGGGCTGGGGGCAGCCTTGTGTTGGGATGGGGGATCGTCTGGGTGTGTGTTGAGGGGGTCCACTGCCCCCTCCCCTTTGCTGCTGTGCGACTCCCACTGCAGAGTCCCAGGGTGTCCTCCCCTGCCGTCCTTGTCACCCCTTGGGGCAACCAGGCACCTCCTCCACCCAGGAGGACCTGGTTCCATCCTGCACTGCAGGGATGCTGTACAGCCCCCCCGTGAGCCCTGTTCCCCATTCTCATGGCTCTGTCTCTGCCTCTTCCAGCTGGATCAGAATGTGACCCAGGGAAGCCTCCTGGGTTTGGCCGCAGAGCTGGAGCAGCTGGCAGACAAAGTGGTGAGAGACCGTGTCACCTTGGGGCCTGGCCCCAAAGCCACTGGCTGTGGGGGGGTCCTCTGCAGACCTACCTCGTTGCCAAGGGGAGGCGAGGCCCTTCACCCTCGCCCAGCTCTCTTCTCCAGCCCCGCCCCCAATCAGATGGCTGTGGCGGGGTAGGGACCCCATGCCGGGGGGGGGGGGGGGGGGGGGGGCACCACTGACTGCAGCTCCCCCAGGGCACAGACGTGAAAGAGGACCTGAAGGCTGATGCTCGCAGGCTGAGGGAGCTGGACAAGGAGATGCAGGCAAGCTTCTCTGGGCTGCTGGTGAGTGATGCTGGTGTGGGGAAGGTCCTGGGGTGCTGGCGTGGGCTCCCCCAGAGCTCGGAGCCTGCTAGCGGGGTCTTGGCTGAGCTGTGGGGTCCGCACCTCTGACTCCCCTCTCTCCATCCCCAGCAAAGCCTGAAGGAGAACATCTACTTAGTGCAGAGTGGGGCTGCGTCACTTGAGGTAAGCAGCACAAGAGGGGCCTCCTGGGTGCACCCTGGTCCGGGGAACGCTGCAAAATGCCCTTGAGGTCCTGCAATGGAGATGGTGGGGTCTAACCTGAAGTCGGGGGGGCTGGTGGCTGCTGTGGGATTCCCCAAGCATGTACTTTAGGGGCTGCTTATGGGGCAGAGGGAGGGAGCCCATGTCACAGACCCTCCATCTGAGGTACTTGGGCACTACCAGTGTGTGACTGCTTGGGACACCACAGCTCAGAGGTGCTGTGCCCCAGGGATTGATTGCTGCCAGGCAGCGTGGGGGAGATGCGGGGACCCCACTTCCCCCATCATGCTGCTGAAAGCACCTTTCCCCCCAGGCACGGACAAAATCTGCACTGGACAAAGCCAGCAAAACCCAGGAGTTCCTGGAGAGGGAGACAGTAAACATCATCAAGAACGTAAGCTTGCCTTGCCCTGCTGCCAGGCTACCTTGGTGGGGATGTGAGCAGACCCCCCCACCTCTGCATAAGGGATGCCAAGCAATGTCTGGCTGCTTGTCCTGTCCTGCCCTGCCATCTTCCCCGGGGGTCCTCTGCACTCCTGGGTGCCCCCTCGCCTTATGGCAAGGAGCGAGGGGCTTACAGCCCCATTGCTGTTGGGTTGAGGTGGTCTGACAGCCCTGATCCTGATATGGAGGGGACACGGGGCATGGAGTGGGCTGGGGGTGCAGCATCTCCACTCTCTGCTTGCCCCCCCCCCCCCAGGAGACATGGGCCTTCCTGGAGGAGCTGTTGGACTTCTTTGAGACCTACATCTCCTGGGCCAAGAGCAGGGTGAGTTGAGCCTTCCTCAGTGGGGTGGAGGGGAGGACGGGCTGCAGGGTTTTGGGGGACACTGACATGTTCTGTCCCCACTGTGTTGCCAGCTAACGGGAGACGTAGCGCGCTGCAAGCCCATAGCTCAGACCCTGGATAACATGGAGGCCATCACCTGCGACTACATCCTCGACTCTCTGGTGAGTGGCGCAGTGGTGTGTGGGGTGACATGTGTGTGGGGTGGCAATGAGGTCCACTTGTCCCCCACACGCACAGGATGCAGGGTACCCACCTCTGTCCCGAGCAAGCAGGGCTCAGCATCTCCCCAATGGATCGCTGTGGCTAAGAGCAAAGGCCAGGCTTCAAGGAGTGGGTGGCCTTTTGGGGGGCGAGGGCGGTGTGGGGTGGCTGGGATTGGAAGAGGCTCTCCCAGTCGCTGTCCAGGCCCTGATGCCTCTCCCCCTGCACCCAGAACGCCTTCTGGTTCAGCCTGGGCTGGTGCACCTTCTTCCTGCTGCCCAGCATCATCCTGGCTGTCAGACTTGCCAAGTTTTACCGCCGCATGGACACGGCTGATGTCTACAGGTGAGGAGCTCCCCGCCCTCTGTGTCCACGCTGGGTCTGGGGGGTCCCCCCCCATGCACTGCAAACTGCCCTTTCGTGTTCCTTCTGGAACCCGTGGGGCTGATTGTGAAGTAATGTGGGCTGGGGGGTACCAGGGAGGTGGCTTGGGATCTTCAGCCTCCAAGAATGGAGATGGTTTGGAGGCTGCCTCTGTCTGCTCCACAACCCTCCTTTGGGCAGCCAAAGATGCATGCTACCCCCCTCAGAGGAAGGAGCCTGGCTTGCATGGCAGGGCTGCAGCCCCCAGCCTGGCTCAGGGGTTTGCCACCCGACTTGCTTTGCTTTGCACCATTTTTTGTTCTGGGGCCCCCAAATGGGAGCACAGCCGGATCCCAAGCAGAATGCAACGCTGGCGTCGCTGCCACGAGGGTGCAGGGCTTGCTCGTGTGCCTGTGGTTGCCTGCACCCCAGGGCAGCCCCCCAGCCCTTTGGGGCCCTACGACCAGCAGCACCCAAGGGTAGCGAGCAGTTTCCAGTTGGATTTCCAACTGCTGAGGGCTCCATTTTGGCTCTGCAATGCAGCCAGATTGCTGGAGGTTCCCCAGCCCCACCCCCCCCGCCTGCCACCCCTCTGCTTCAGGGTCACAGCTGCCTGGGGAGCTGGGGTTTGCAGCGCCTCTGTGCCCCATTGTGGTCCCATCCAACCCTCCTCCCCCGCCTGCCCCACTCCTCCTCGCTCCGTGCCCCCGCTCTCCCAGGACCCGTGCTGGGGTTGTACGTGGTGTGTGCAGGATGTGGTGCTGGGCCCTGCGCGCAGCATGCCCGGTATCCCCACCGGTGTCCCCAGTGCCTCTCACTTCCCGCTGCAGCCAGTGAGCTCAGCTGCCAGGGAAAACTGGGGGAACCAAAATCGTGGCACAGGGGAGCTGTGTGCCATGAAGTCAGCGAGTGTGGAGCCTCACTGTGCCTGCCCGGGGAAGAAGCAGTGATGCTCTGGGGACAGCAATGTTTAGGGGGGGCTGTAGGAGCCCGTGCTCTGTGTCCAGATGGGGCAGCCAGGACAGAGGGGACCATAACACCCTGCAGCCCCCCCTTCCAGAGGAGCCCTTGTGCCACCGGGAGCTGCCGGGCTGTCCCAGGAGGCATCTTCTTGCCCCACTGACACTGTCCCCTGTTCTTTTTTTTTTTTTCCCCCCCCTCCAGGAATGAAGCCTTGGAGATGTAAGTAGCAGTGCCAGGTCCCTGTGTGGGGTGGGGGTAGCTCCTGTGGTGTGAGGGGGGACAGCAGGGGAACAGGGTGAGTTCAGGCCAAGGAAGGGTGCTGGTACCTGGGGAGGACTGAGAAGGTGGGACCTGGGCTGTGTACACTCTTCTGGGGGACCCCCCCATCATCTTCCCACACTCCTAAGTTTGCGGGTGCTACTGGTCCCAGCCTCCCCCAAGCTGGTGGCGTGGGGGGGGGTGTCTCTGTACTCTCTTTCCTGGGGGGCTGGGCGACAGGGGTGGGATGACATTTGGCAACCCCAGCGCCTCCTGGGCTGTCCGTTGCTCCTCGCTGTGGCTGGGGGTGACACAGGTGACCTTGGTTTTGCAGGCCACCCACGTTCAACTTCTACAAAGTCCCCCGGCCGTCCACAAGGCATTAGCTCCCGTTGCCCACCGCACAGGCAGCACGGACACGGCTGCTCCCTCTGCTCTGCCTTCTCCCTGGGTGCTGGGGAGCAGGTTGGGACCCCCCGGCCAAAACCCCCTCCCCCATTCCCATTATGTGACGATGCCTTGGTATGTGTGGGAGGGGGGCTGCGCCTAGTACTGCTCCAGGTGGGACTTCACACCCCCCCTCCAGACCCTGTGGGCTCAGGGCAGCTTGTATCATCTGTGCCAGCACAGCCTGTGCTGCCAGCCCATGGGAACCTGCTCACCCTTGCTTGAAAAATGTGACTATTTATTTTTGCAGGGAGCCTGACTCTTTCCAAGGCTGTCATTTTTGGTGTCAAACAATAAATGGGGTGTTTGTGTGCACTGCGGGCATGTGGCTGTGCTCTTCACGTCAGCTGCAATGCAAGGACCCAGGGGTAGGGGCAAGGAGGGTTCCCCACTGCTGGCACAAGCTGGGGCTGTGCCTGGGACTAGAGGGCTCTTGCTGGGGTCCCCAAGCGTGCTCTGCTCACAGCCAGCTCTCGGGAGTCCTGACCTGGCCCGTCGGTTGATGCAGGACCACTGCTCAGTGTCACTGGGGCTGGGTGACATTCCCCTCACCGGGCAGCCCTTTGCACTTCTGGCTGGGTGAGTGCCAGGTCCTTCCCTGGGAAAAGCCACACCAAGGGCCTCCTGTCCATGAGGTGCTACCCCACGCTGTCCCCAGTGCACAGGCACTTCCCTGCGCCCTCTGGCAACCCTGCAATGTGCCACCTGTGGGTGTCCAGTTAGTTTATGGGGTGCTTGTACCCACACCTCCCTCCCTCTCCTGGGTATGGTGGCATGGGGACTTTCGGTGCCCACCCCTGCGTGTCCCACGCTGCTGCACGGCACGGGTGGGCATGGTGAGCGCTGCATGCACGATAAATCACGAGTGATTTAGCCTGCTCCCGTGGTGAGGCAAGTGCAGGTGTTGCTTTGTGCTGCTCCTTGGCGCAAGCACAGGCACCATCCCGAAAGCCGGGTCAGGCACAGGGGACGTACGTGAGCGGTTTGACTCATTTCCTTCGTTGCAAAGTCCAAGTCTCTCTGGAGCGAGTGACGGGGCCAAGCTGGCCAGCACACCCTCCGCTACGTGCATCTGCTTTATCGCTTTTTCCATTTGCCTTCAGATCTTCTAATCACTATTTTTTCCTTCGGGCATTATCTGAAGCCGCACCGGCCTCACCTCCCGCTATCTCCCCCCAGCACTTGTCCTACTGCAGAGAGAGGCCCGTGCTTGCCCATCACCCAGCTGAATTTGTTGTGTCCCCCCCGGGATGTCCACCCTTTCTGGTCTTCGGGGCGGGATTTCCTGACACCCCCTTGGAGAGCATTTAGCTCAGTTTTGTCTCCACTTGCTCTGCCTTTGCTCTCCCCCAAAAAGAGGGCCCCCCCACCCCAAACCCTCAACCCCCCCGAGTTGTGAATGTTTTGTGCTTGTTTAGAGGCCGCACGTGGTTTCCATCCCCAAGCCCCAAGCTGTCCCCACCGCACAGTGCTCCCCGCTTCCTCTTCCCTTGCTGTGCCTCGGGACACCAGTCCACGCGGGACTGCTGCCGACTTCCCTGTCCGCTCGCTGCCTTTGCAAGCCCTGCTCTCTCCCTGCTCAGCCTCCAGCCATGGCCTTTTCTGCTCGGCAGAGCCAGCGCTGGAAGGCAGGGAGCTTCACCTCCTGCTTTGCTGCAGCACTGTGGCCATCTGCATTCAAACCCAGCCCTGGCAATGACAATCTCCTCCACAGCAGCTCCCCATTCAGCGCTGCCCCAGGGCAGCATCCCAGTCGCTGGAGGCCATGGCTCTGAGAGAGGCTGGGTCCATCCTCCTCCTCCTCCTGAGCAGCCTTGGGAGGCAGGTGAGAGCAGCGTCCAGCAGGGCCAGCAGCAGCTCGGGGAAGAGGTGAGGACGGCTCACTGCAAACAGCAGCCTGCCGTGGCTGCCGCTGGCTCGCCCTTTGGGCTAGGCTCTCATCGCTCATGTGAGTGGCAGCTGCCAGAATCCACTTCCCTGGCGTGGGAGGGAAACCCGCAGCGCCCCACAGCATGAGGCCCGCCATAAGGAAGGGCTCATCAACAGCCATACAGCTTCAAGAGAACCGTTGCAGCAGTTCCTCTTCCTCTTTGCCAGATCCTTTTTTTTTTTTTTTAACCACAGGGACTTTCTGCCGCTGAGCCACTGTCTGCAGGAGGCCTACCACATCTCTAAGGCAGCTTGACAGACCAGGATCCCACAACAGCAGCTCTGCCGCTGCATGCCTGGGCCAGCAGGCTCCCACCGGGGCCAGCCTGGTGCTTCCCGTTGCTGGTTTTCCATCCAAGAATAAAGGGATAGGTTGCAGCTCTTAAGAAAAAAAATTATCCTTTCCTCCACTCTATCTTGGGCCCAGGCAGAACTGTGGATTGCCTGGATGGCCCTTCTCTGTGGCCACATGCAGTCCTGCCTGCCTGTGCAGGTCCTGCCTCCATAGCTTCATAGCAGTAAGGAGCTGAACACCACGAGAGAACGGGCTGTCCGGGCACAGCTCCGTCTCTGAGCCCAGCATATATTAGCAGCGAGCCACGCTGGGCAGTACCACAGTGAGTTGAGCTTGGCCACTTTTCACCAGCAGCAAAATGAAACTGCCCTCCTCCTGAGGGTGTGCATCCTCACAACATCCACCACCGCCCCAGCATTGCTTTAGGAACCTTTATTTTTAAAAGGAGTCTGTCTTCCACGCTTAACCCCACTGGCAAGTGGACTAATGCAAGTGAATCTCCCCATCCCAGTCAGGCTCTGCCAGCCCAGCGAGGCGAGAGACAGCTCCTTCACACCACAGCCCGGAATGCAGGGGCAAAGCCACAGCCAGGGTCTCTCCTGGAGGAGGGGGCCTGGCAGTGAGCACCAGAGAGAGTGGCTGGAACCTGGATCTTCCTGCACGACCGCTCTCAAGTTACACTGACTTTGCAAACAGAGGCACAATATGAGCCAGACAACCCTGACAAAGCCCCTTTGTGTGCAAAGGGCAAAGGTAGAGGAGATGGGAACAGAGGGCCCGGGTGTCCTGCAGCATAATCTAAGCTTCCACAAAAGAAAGGGAGAGGCAGGGCCAGCCCCAAGCTTGCACAGGCTGCTGCCAGCTTCTCAGCTCAGAAGAGAGTTTGGGTACCGTCTGGGATAGAGAGATAAGGGAATTAGGCTGCTCTCTTCAGCTGAGTAGCTGCAATCAGTCACAGCCACAGGATTGATCCCAGAGGAATTGCAGCGAGACAGCACACAGAGCGCTGCAGCTGCCAGCGCGTGTGCTCCGAGCCCCAGTACCACCGAGCTGCACCACACGAGCATTTAGCATCTGTGTGAGCCCAAAGCAGGAGGACTCGGTGACCCCGCTGCAAGAAACATGCCCAGGTTCTCACAGGCAGATCTTGGGAGGCACCACCCAACCCACTGAGCAGAGAATGGTGGGGGGAAAAGACTGTGTATGTCCCTGCTCACCGCTCCACCACCACTCCTAGAGGACCAGGGAAGTAGAAGTGAAGTTATAAAGGAGCCAAGCAAACTGAAAACAAAGTGCTTTGGGCAGAGAGCAGTTCTGTAGTGCAGCCAGCGCTTTCATCTGCAAACACACCCAGCATTTGCTCCTCCGCTGGGGCACACGCAATTGCACTTGCTAGAAACAGCCAGGAAGCTGCCCTGGCTTCAGATGAGACCCCCGACCCCAGCCACCCCACAGACTCTTTGAGATGCTGCCGCAGGGAGGCTTCGGAAAGGAGAAGGCTTCCGTGCTGCCAGGCAGGGCAGCATTTCCTGAGGTGGGTGCAGCTTTCCCCGCCTCCTGCACCCAGGGCTTGGGATCCTGTTGTGTTTCCCCCCTTTACGCAGTGTCACCCTGTACCAGTGGCGAGGGGGAGGAAGTCCTTGCCATGGGTAGCTGAGGGGCATCATCAGCCACGGCTTTTGAGAAGATCTTGTGCTCTCGAGGTGGGGTAGGAGGGGGGAAGGTGGGGCTCTGCAAGGCATCCGAGTACATCTCGTCCTGGACGCAGGGATGCTGCACGACCCTTTGCAGCAGCGGCTTGAGCAAGCCTATAGTCAGCTGGTTCCCCTCGCTGGAAAAGGGCACTGGTTCCTCCTGGGAGCGAGGGAGGTGCTGCAGGACGACGGTGAGGATGTCCGAGGCGGTGAGCTCAGCAGGGCACAGTGACCACAGCGTGTCCAGATAAGGGTCCAGCTCCCGGTGCTGGGCAAACTCTGCCAGGAGCGTGGTGAATATCTCCTTGTTCAGCAAGGGGCTAAGCTTGCAGAACTTCTCCGCCACCTCCACCACCCGCTGCCACCGCTTCAGGCGGAGGAGAAGGTGCAGAGCTTGCAGCACGGCCTTAGGCCTCTTGCTGCAGAGCAACAGTTCGAGCTCCATCTCATCATCTGCCTCACTGCGCTTGTTCTTCCTGGCCAGTACTCCCAGTGCTCTCTTGTACAGCGGCACCCGGCCCTCTGGGCCCTCCTTGCTGCTGTATGCCCAAGAGATGCTGACATACTGCTGGGTCAGCTCCACAAAACTGGGCAGCCACTTAGGTTTGAACCTCAGGAAGGAGGCGCAGATGAGCTCAAAGAGCGGGACCACCCCATTCTGACCCACCTCCTCCTGCTGTGGCCCTCCCAGGACCTTCTTCCATACCTCCGGGGTGGCCCTGGCTACCAAGAGACCATCCCCATTCTGCTGCAGCTGCAGGCAGCTCCTCGTGGCCTTCCAGGCAGCCTTGGGGAAAGAGGCAAAGACGGAGTTCAGGTAGGCCAAGTTGTCCTTATCCATGTCAGAGTGCAGAACGCGGCTGACCTCTTGCTCCACCAGTTCCTCACAGTAGCTTTCCACCTCACTCTCTGGGGCACACACCACACAGGTCTTGAGGAGCTCTAGGCTCATGTAGCTCTGCAGCTCCAGGCTCATTGTGCTCAACAGCTTGGCATAAGTGTCTTGGAGGCCTCGGGCTGGCTTCTGCTTCTGGTGGAGACTGTGCTGCAGGATGGCAGCAAGGGCCACAGGGGCCTGGAACACACCACCTTTCTTCACCTTCTCCACCGTCAGCTTGGAGCTGCTGAGGCTCCTCCTCTGGTAGTATCTGCAGGCCTCCTCGAACACCATCTCCACCAGGCAAGGCTCAGGTCTGCTGCTGTCCTCAGGTTTGGAGAAGCTAAAGCTGTAGATGCCTGTTTGAGTGAGGAGCTGGATGCTGTCCTCCTCTCCCGGGGACTTCAGCAAATGCACCTCTTTCATGCTCAGGACTTTCTTTTCTATGAGCCTTCCGCTGTTCTGGTCAACGAGATACAGGACCCCAGCCAGCATGCAGGCCAGGATGCTGCCAAAGCTCTTCAGCTGGACAGGACTTCTTTGGGCCTGGGGTCCCCCCTCCAGGTCAAAGATATGCCTTTGGGTCCCATCTGGCTCCACCATGTTCACAGCACCTTTTGTGCTCACCAGCAGCAGACCTCCACCGCTGGACACAGCAGAGGTGTGAATGTCCAGAGGTACCAAACCTGAAAGAAGACCCACAGAACCAAGCAGGAGCTTCCTGAAGTCTGACTCACTGCTGGAGCGCAATGCCTTGCTGTGGACGAAACCTACCGAGGGGGCTGTGATAGTGAGCTTTGACTTCTCAGGATGCCAGATGAGGAGGAATTTGGAAGTGGTGGCAAAGCCGGCAGCAGCAGGCACCAGGAAGACGTGCTGGGGGGAGGCCAGGACCTGGTACTCAGGGCTGTTGTGCAGGACTATCCGTACGGTGCCCAGCCGCATGCCTTGCTCCCCTACCTCCAGAGCCCGGGTGCAGACACAGAACCTGAAGGCACACTTGCTCATGTCTGAGTGGGCATCCAGGGGAGGCCTCTCCTCACACCAAACCAGGCTGGCTCCCTGGTTGCACACGGAGATAATTCGTGCTCGGGCACCCTGGCAAAGCTCCAGCGTCTGCAGCAGCTGCCAGCCCACAGCCACCACAAAGTGCCAGACCTCGGTCCGGCCATGTTCCCACACAACGGCCAGTACCCAGGAGCCCAATGTCACAGGACTCTCCAGGAAGAGCAGTCCCACAACAGCTGGCTGGGGTGGCTGCCAGTTCCTCTCCAGGTCGGCTCCGCTGATGCTGTGGCGCTGGAAGGCCACCACCCGGGGCAGGGAGGACAGCTGGCTCTTCTGCAGGACCAAAAGGTGCTGCCCATCGGGGCTGGACTGGACGTGGCTGGGCTCTTCTCCCTGGCACAGCAGCTCCTGCAGCCAGTGGCCTCGGCTGAAGTCACTGAAGTCGGAGACCTGCCGCAGCGTCCCGGCTCGCTTCATCTTGGGGCGCCTGCCCTGGTCACCGAGAGCATGCACCAGGGCGAGCAGAGGCACGGGGCTCCTGCTGCCACGGAGCGTCCCCCGCAGCACCCCCCCGCGGCCCCCTGTTCCCCAGGGTCTCTGGAGACCCTCAGACCCCCAGGGACGCCCCAGGCACCCTCCTCCCCAGCGAGCCGGTTCCGCGGGCACCAACCCCCCGAGGTACCCGCGGTGCCCCCAGCTCCCCGGAAACCCACCTCCGCCCGAGGGGACTCCCCGCTGCCCCACCTCCCCAGGCACCCCCGGGACCCCGCGGGGCCTACCTGCCGCGCCGGCTGCCTGCCGGGGCCGGGACACCCTTCCGCCGGGGCCGGGCCGGTGGCAGCTCGGCTGGGCTCGGCACGACACGGCGCTGCGCAATCACGAGGCGGCGGGCTTCCGGGCGGAGCCGCACCGCGCCGGCCTGGGCCGCCCTTCTCCTACTTCCGCCGCCGGTGCGGGGAGGGCGGCGGTGCCGCTGCCCGGGGGCGGCCTCCGAGGCCTTACAGGCGGAGGGGCCATTTTCTACCCGCGGGGTGGGTGTGTCGGTCTCCTCAGGGAGAGGCGAGCTCCGTGCGGCCCAGGGAGGAGTCTCCCCGCCGCTGCCCTTAGCCCACCCGGCCTGCGGCTGCTGCCGGCAACCGGGGCCGCCGAGGGGAACGGGCAGGCGGCGAGGCCCGGCGCTGACAGCATCCCCCGCCCACCCCGAGTGCCGCCGGCGCTAGGACCCCGCGGCGCAGGCCCCCTCGAAGCGCATGCGCGGCGCCGCCGGCGGCGCCTGCGCATTGGGAGGGGGAACGGCTCGCCCGCAGGTGAGTGCCGGGGATGGGGAGGGGGCGCGGCCCCCCCACCCTGGCGGGCCCAGGCCACGCCCCCCGCCGCCCCCTCTGAGCGGCCGCCCCGGCCCGGGCCTGGGGCAGGGGGCGGCCCCGGGGCTCTCCCGCCCCGGGGAGGGGGCGCTGTCCGCCGAGAGGGGCCTCGCCGGGCACCGTCTCCCGCCGGCGGTGGGGCCGCCCGGCCTGGCCCGCCGCTGGCCGCGCCGGGGTGCCCCGCAGGCCCGGCTCTCGGGGCGCTGGGAAGCCTCCCCCTCCGCCCCGGCCTTTGGGCAGCCGGTGCTGGCGGTACCTTGTCGGGGGGCTCGGGGCGGTGGGGGCGAAGCCTGTTTGGCCACAGCCCCTTCCGCGGGCCGGTGAGCCCGGGCAGCCCCGGGGCCCCTCGCTGCCCGCCCTGCCCTGCCCTGCCCTGCCCTGCCCTGCCCTGCGTGGGGCCTGGCCGCCTCCTGGAAACTTGGGGCGTGCGGGAGTAGTTTTGTATCAGTCTGTCGCTGCTTTCCCCGCCTGCCTGCAGCGCTGCTATTAGCGGTAACGAGGCGTGACCGCAGTAAGTGCCTCTGGGTGCCGTGCAGTGAGCGCTGCCTCGCCTGAGGGGGCCTCGCAGTGGGCTGGGGTTGCCCAGCCCTTTGGCTGTGCTGCTGCAGTTGCTCGTGGGCCACCGTGCCAGCTGGCTGCTGAAATGATTTGGGTTCAAGAGAACTCTTTTCTAGAAAAAGAATGAGTAGGGCGTATTCTTTTATCATTGATCATTCTAATTTTCTGGTTTACCGCATGGTCCTACAAGCACTTGTATTGGTAAAGCAAAGAGGAGCAGTAAACAGTGGTAAAGGAGTGGGAGCTTGTTATGTTTATTAGGCAGAAGGCAGAGGCAGCTTCCTATACAAGCAGGCTTGCAGCCTCAGTTGCGTATGTCACTGTAAGAAAGTTTGCTCTTAAGCAGAGGCTGTAATCTGAATATATGATGAGCACCAATTCAGGCTGAGCAGGTGGGCGGAATATGAAAAGCAATAAGATAATTTGGATCATTGCGATACACGGTGATTGCAGTTCACCAGCTGTTTGAGCTCTAGCGGGAAGTGTGACAAAAATTTTTAAGAGGAATTTTGGGTGGTAGGGGAAGAACATTAGTTTGGTTTTCCAGTAATAATAGTGTAATCCTCTGTCTGTGTCACTTAGGGCATTTTTTGCTGTGTGCAAAGAGACTCTGCAGACCTGGTACGTAAAAAACATTAAACAGTTATTGGCTAGCCTGCACAAAAGCAACAGTGAGGCTTTAATGAGCTGCTAGGCTAAGCATTCATCTGCTCATCACCCCTGCTAACACACCAGGCAGCCACACAGCCATCCCTCAGGAGGGGAAGGGTCAGCCTCTGCTGCTCAAAGTTGCTGAGTTGCCGTATTCTGGCTCCCTGGTGTTTTGGTTTGGTTTTGGGGGGTTTTGTTGTTTGTTTGTTTTAGGACTTACAACTTTTTATGTTTGTGTTTTCCCTCCTGAGTGCTTGTGCTACTAATAATCGCTGTCTCAAAAATGTAACCTCTCTGCAGCTCTACCTTTCTTATCTTGGCGTGGCTCTACTGTGCAGCTTCTTAGAACATAGCAGCTTCCTCAGAAGTCAGAGCCAAGGTCATGCAGTTGCGCTGTATTCAGCATGGGCCTTGCATCCACACCGACAGCTGAAGCTATGGGAAAAGGGCAGGGAGAGGTTACAGGGAGAGTTTTTCTTCAGAAGGAAGAGACTTGAAAAGGTCTCCAAGTGGCATGAGCTTTGTAGAGGCAGTGCAGAATATTTCATGGTAAACTAGGTGGGATGGATTCTGAAGGGCTTGAAAAGTGAAAACCCAAAGAGGCTTTCTGACACGAGAGAGCTGGACATTGTAGCCAGAAATACAGAAAGGAAGCGTGATGAAATGAAAAAATTAATTTGGAAAAATGGTGTGAACAGATGGAGGTGGAAGCATGTCACACTTGTCTAGATGGACTTGACAGGAAGAAGCTTAACTAGTTGCTGGTGTGAAGTTGATGGATTGGGTGTTATTTTAACTGGACAGATAGAAATGAAAGGCAATTATGGATGAAGTGTTAAAAATGTAGCTTGGATGTTATTTTATATCATTGCTAAAGCAGGTGTAGTGGGAGGTAGTCTGTGGCTGTATCTGCATTAGGAAGCTGCTTTTCCTGTTTTTCAAGGGGGGAAGAATAGGTCAGTAGTGGTGTGACTTTAGATGGTACTGTGTAGAGCCACATACACTGCTACCGCTCTGAGCCAGATGGGAAGACTTGCCAGTAAAAATGCATATACTGGGACTGTGCTGGAGATCGTGTTCCTTGGTACCACATAAAAAGAAGTAGGATCTATGTGGGTTTTTGTCATCAGCACACCCTCAGAATATATTTCTCATTATGTACTGCATGAAGGCACCTGGAAATTCTGCCAGGTGGATCCAGGGCTTGTGTGCTGTTGGTGTAACCATTTCCTTTGTTGGTGGGTCGGGCACCTTACAGTTGTAAAGGAAGGTACTGTCTGAGCAGTTTTTGTTCCAATGGACAATATAGAGATAAGGTTGTGAAGAATGGATGAAATATAAAAGCAGTGTGGATGTGCTAGCACAAACCGTA
Source organism: Leptosomus discolor (assembly GCF_034619465.1). NCBI lineage: Eukaryota > Metazoa > Chordata > Aves > Leptosomiformes > Leptosomidae > Leptosomus > Leptosomus discolor. The sequence goes on along the minus strand of NC_141396.1, from coordinate 16,015,723 downwards.
ACCGCCAACGCAAGAGTTGGCGGACAATAAGCTGCAAAAGGGCTTATGGCAGGAATTTGGTCATGATGGTTGCTAAAGCCTTGACAAAATCTAGCCCACCCTGTTCCTCCTCTCTGTTTTCACTAGTGGTCTGCCAGGCTGCTGCTGAGTGGTCCTGCGGGTTTTAATACTGGAGCTTGAACTGGGTCAAGGCACTGCCTGTGTGTTGGGATTCATAAACTCTTGTGCTGGGTGCAGATTGTCTGTTGCTTCCAGTGATGGAGGAATGCTGGCACGTGTTTCAGCTGCCTGTTGCTCAGGTCCGATATTGACTCTGCAGATTCATCACATGGATTTAGTGCAAGCCTTTCCTGGAACTTCACAGAAGAGTTTAATGACTGCTTGGCTTCTAACGTGTTGCTTTAAAAGCTATAGGTTAACTTTTAGGCAGGAGTTTATCCCTCTCTTGCATGATGGAGATAATTTTTGAACAACTTCCCTTTAGGCTGCAGTAATATACCTACAAAGTATCTTGAAAGGCAAAGCGTGATCACACTGGGTCCCATGTGCATGCAATTGGTGGTGGGGGCAATTACTAGCCTTGAAATATTTAAACAAGTGAGTCCAGTCTTAGTAGCAGTGGCAAGTCGAGGGATACTGGATTGTAAAAGCAAAAGTATCTCAGTTTTCGTTCAGAGTCTTTATAAATGTTGATTGAGGTCCGGGGCTTTGGCATTAACAACTAGTATAGATCACACCATTTGCGCCACCTTTTTCAGATAGGGAGTAAATGGGTTGCCAAGGCAGTCAATATGTGAAAATACCATTTTATGTCATCTGTTTGTTTTCTTTTTATTTAGCCAAGAAGTGTTACAGCATATTTGTGAGTGGTCCACACTGGAAAAAAAATACACGTATTCATGTTTGGTTTATGTGGGGCTTGTGTATATGTCTCTGTAATCTTGAAAACTTTTGGGTTTGTTAGCTGAGGCAATTAAATGCAAAATGCAGTGCTTGATGGGATGCATGCAGGATTACAGAAGTTACAAGTTTTGGATCCTGATGTCGTTATAGTGTAGGTGGGCGTTAGTGTTATTATCTCTACAGTAGTATTTTTGCTATTATAAGATGATCTATGGAATAATAATAATAAGTCCATGCAGGAGCTGAGTAACAATGTGGAGCAGCCACAGTTTTCGATGTGCACAAGTCTGAGTAAACCTCAGACTCAAAATGCCAGGTTCATTTTTCCTGTGGATATTCTAATGAAAAGCAAACGGAGATGTGTTCGTCAGAATGTCACATGTTTGGTGGGAATCTCTGCTATGAGTTCTGGAATGAAATATAAAGGAGGTGGATGGTTGGTTGTGCTCGTCCCTTTCTTCCTGACTGGATCAGCAGATCATGGGGCTGATGATAGATAAAGCAAGAGCCTGTCTGAACTTCTCTCTGCCATGGCTTTTATCTTCCTGCCTCTGAGCTGCCAAGACTTGTCGAGGTTTCTTTTAGTTCCAGCTGAAGCATCTCGGATCTTCTGCTGCACAGCAAAGTACTGGCTGTTCCAAAGATCCACATGCGTGTGCTTCTGTTGGCCCTGAGGGGTAGTTCTCCTGTGCAGTCAGTGACTACAGCGGGCTTTGCTTAGTGGCATGTGTTAATGGGACTGACCTATTGACAGAATAAATTATCCATTTGAACCTAAAATATGGAAGATGCTCTGATGCTTTCCAAATGTGATGCATTTAAAGGATAATTATTAACTATATTCGCTGTTGTTATTCTCATAAGCTGTTGTGGCGTCCTGATAATTTGACACCTCTACAACTTACTTATGTTTTGTGCATTTAACTGTTGTTTTCTGCAGCTGCCTAGAAGGTCCCCATTAGCAAAATGCAGTTTCCTGTTTCTGTCTTTGACATCTAGAAAATGTAATTGCATAAAGTGAAAAGAAAAAGCCATTTGTACAGCCTGATCATCATAGGTCATGAAACAAGCACAGCCTAATAAAGCATTGGCATGAAAAGCGGCTTTTACTTTTCTCCCCTTGCTCCTCCATATGCTCATTTGTAGAATAGCAAATTATAAACAAGGATATTATTTAATCCTTGCCTCTAGCAGTCGTCTTTGTATGTGCTCTGTGCAGCTTTGGTTGAGAGAATATGAATCCCAAGTCCCATTTTGACAGAGACTAGAATTTTCACATGATCATGCGATCCCTCTGATGCTTACCCAGCATCAAGCCTTTGTGTCTTGTGGGATTTGGATTTTTCTGTCTTTCTGGAAATGTAGGAAGAGTGATAAAATGCAGCTCTCAAAGTCCAGGGACTAAGCAGGGCATATTGATCCCTTCCCATTCACATACACATTTGATGTGAGAACACTGACCTAGAAGCACTGAGAGTTTATTAGTTTTGACATTGGGATTCGTTAGCCATAATTCAATTAGAAGCACACTGATGGATGTGTTTGTATGCTGGGGCTGGCAGCTGCTTTAGGTTCAGAAACATACCATTCTAGTTGGGAAATTGTTTTGTGCAATCTTGGGTAAGATTTGTATTGCTAGGCTAAAAGTGACATCGTTCTTGATTTGGTTTTTAATAGATTTCTCTGTTTCCAATTATGTTTCTAATTAGACTAATGTCTTATTTCCCATGATAGTTTAAAAATAATGCAAAGTCTGTAAAAGAGAAGTTATCAAGATGATTGAATAATGTTTTCTTTTTCGTTTGTTAGACTGAAACGTTTTTCCATCTTAATTGGGTATATAGACCTACTAGGTTACAGGAGTAATTTTGGTCCTTACAGAAGGATATGGTGCAGTGGTTGCTAAGTTTTCTGCTGACAATGAGTCTTGGGGCTGTTTCCATTCTCACCCCAGTGCACACACCAGCCCTGAACCAGCCAGCTGTGCATAGTCCCTTTCTACTGGCAAGACAGATCACCCCTCTGCCTTTCTGTACAAATCTCAGCCTTTCAGCTGCGAGAGCTGCTGCCCTCTGTCCTACGCTCTGCTTTCCCATCCAGGCAAAACTCCTTCCCTTCACACCTGGGGTAGGGTCTTTTGCAGCAGCATTGTTTCTTCAGGCCTAAAGATGATTTTCTGCCACTCAGAACTGAGATTTACAGCTCAAGGGATGGATGTCTGAATAACTGACTCTGGGAGCCTGAGAGTCCTAGTTGACCATATAGTTGCAGTCAAAGACAATCAAAAGCTGTCTGCAGTGGAAGGAATGTAGAAGAGATCTGGAACTGGTATTCACTAGTTGCTGGAACTTGCTCTTTGAGGGACAGATCTAAATGTGCTGTGCTTGTGGAAGGGGTTCAGACAGTCTGGGATGGAGGCTAAATCCAAAGCTGTCTCCATGGCTGCCAGGTCAAAAAGCTCTGGGGTCTTAGATGCTGACTGCAGTGAACTTGTCTCTCTATGCATTATTCAGCATGGCTGAGCACAGCCACCACGAGAGCCTGCCCATATTTTTCTGGAGCATGAGTTAAGTCAAGCCTCTGCCTGAGGTGTGCTGCTGCCGTGTGTGTAATTACCTTTGGAGGTATGTGAGAAAGGTTGGGAGCTCAGGGGTGTGAGAAGGGATGGCATTCCCTTTCTGCTAAGTGCCTCTGACAGTGCTGCAGTGATAGAGGAGGTTGGAACAGTGCTAAAGCTGAGATGCTTGCCAGAAAACATCTGTGATTGCAGATAAATACATATTTGCAAGGTCAGAGCGGTGATGTCCTTTGTAGCACCAGACATGAGGTTGACAGTACATGGCAAGTCATGCGTTCTGACTCTCAGCCCCTGGAATGGGTTGGCTGTCACAGAAGGCTCAGGACTACGGCTGTGGCCGTTACTTTTTGTAACAGCTCATTTTGTAATAATGATGCTTCCTTTTTTTTCACAACATAACCAGTAAGCATGAGACACCAAATAATTACAGTAAAACCTGTTTGTGTTTCTAGAACACCCTTTGCTGTCAAATAGATCAGGAAATTCATCTGGTTTAAAAAAAAAAAAAAAATCACTGCAAAGCTTCTCCCCTGTGTTCCTCCATCCTCCTCCCAAAACTGAACCACACGTGAGGCTTTTGAAGCTGAGGTTCTTCTCTGGCTTGATTTGCAGAGCAGCTGGCACAGCTAAGGGATGCCAAGGTGCAGAGGTAGGGATGAACAGGGGTGGCAGGAGTCCTTTAGGGAGGCTTTGCAGCCAAATATTTCCTAGGGTTGGACGCCGCCTCAGAGTGCAAAAGCAGAATTTGAAGTGCTTTGGTAGGCAGCAAATTAAACAGATAAGAGAAGACTTTTTCAAACAGTTTTGGGAGCTTTTTGTCACAAGATGTCCTTGAGGCTTGACCAGCGTCAAAAAGGACTGGGTATCCATTTGATAATGCATATCACAGTTCACTCAGTGAGATTAAAAGTACATTCTTTTCTAGATGTAAACTGTGTCGGTCTGGATCATGAGTCCATTTCTAGCAGAGGAGAATTAAGAAAATTTATCCATAAGGAGCTTATTCTGTATCTGCCTGTATCTGGACTTTTCCATCTTTCTTTGAAATGGGATATAGGATTAGATGGGACCTTTGATCTGATTTGTTTTCTGGTATAGTTATTAAAACCCCTACTGTCAGCTTGTGAGAGACTATTAGTGTTTCAGTGCAGTGAAAAAGTCTTCCATAGTTGAGGCAGGCCTGATGTGCCTTGAAGAAAAGTTGAAGTTTCCTTAGCCTTTTTTGTCTATTCTTACCTTCAGGGTATACAGCATGGCGCAAACAGAGAAGAAAGGTGGGCTGCTCCGGAAATCTTCAGCCTCCAAGAAGCCTTTGAAGGAGAAAGTTGTGTTGATGTATGATGAGATTTTCACGGTAAGGACTTGAGCAGCTCTTTTTTCTAAAGTATTGTGTTAGATTTTCATGGTTTAGTTTGTGCTGAAGGCTCTGCCTGGTGGATTCTTTTCCCAAGGTAAGGGCTGCACAGTGTAGGCACACGCTTCAGGCTCTCACACTGTCATGCAGAGCTCTGTATTCTGCTCTCTTCTTTAATGTCACCTTGCCCTGCTGTCTACCAGGACCGTTTGTGATCTACAGGAAGTCACAGCTTTTCAAGTATTTCTCAAAAAATAATCCAGAAAATAAACAGAGGCATCCTAATTAAGAGCTGCTTCTGTTTGTCCTTCTGTTTCTGGGAATCTGTATAGACAGAATTCTGTACTGTGATGACCATCCGGTGGGATGATGCTGACACTGAGCTACTCATGATAATGATTTTCTTCAAATTCTGCCTGAATGATTTCTTCTTGTTTGCTCTCATGGCTGTTCCTTTTCCTTTCAGACAGAGGACCCCAGTAAATGCAACCCTAGGTTTTGGGAGGAGCTGTTTCTCATGAAGGTAAGAGGAACTGAACATCCTCTGACTTGCTGCTGCTGTTCCGCCTACAAAATGGCAGACTGGCAGCGCAAGGACTTGTGTTTCTAAGGTGTCAGTGGTTGTGTAACATGCGTGAACTGCGTCTTAACCTGACAGGTTAACTTGGAATATCTGGAAGGCAAGCTGGAGGCTCTGGATGGGGAGGAGTTAATGAAGATAAAAGATAACATCAACTGCTTGTTTCAGCACTGCATCCAGGCACTGGGTGAGGAGCACCCAATCAGAGTGGTCAATGCATTACAGGTACTGCACTGAGAGACAGGGAATGCTCTATTTTGCTTCTGATGAGGCAATATATTTGCTGCTGGTATCAAACATCTGCTGCTCATTTCTTTGCTTCTGAGGAGAAGTGATGTCTACAGAGCAGTTGCTACTTACTGTCTTGTGGAGGTTACAAACATTCATAGTCTCTTTAGTCTTTGAAGAACAATAGTTTGTTTCAGAATTCAAGAGGATCTGGTGATGCAGGATGAAGCGGATGGCAATGAAGGGACAAGAGGGGCTTGTTCACACTGCATGCTGTCAGTCTGGGGTCTCAAGAGTAATCTGTGTAGCTTTGTATTCTACTTTCTCCTGTTGTCCTTCATTTTAGCCTCCTTTTTGAATTTCCATGTGGGTTGAAAATTAAATAAAGCTCTGGAGAAGTTAGTGTGAAATTTATACTGGGGGACTGTCCCTGCTGGACAATTTCTAATTGGAAGCTGTGAAGAATTGTCATCCAGAATTAATAGCCATTTTCCTGCAGGTTGCTCCTTACCAAAGCTATGCTGTCTCGTGTCTTGTGTGGGAGACTCCCCTCCTCAGTCTTGATGTTTGATGTTATTAGTTCACAGGCTGATTCTTACAGTTTGGTGAATGCATTTGTCTCAGCTTCTCTCAGCTGTGGTAGTATAGGATATGAATTTCAGGTTTGGAGACATTGGACAGTAAGCTGGGAAAAGTTGATTTAAAACAGAAATTTACACCTCTGACATACAATGTTGCTTTTTTATTATTTGTTTATTATTAGTAGTTTGAAAGGATAATGTTAAATACTGTAGTTATAGCTACATAGACAGTCTAGCCCAGCCCTGAATTCCCAAACTTGTATTCAGGCTCTTGGCAAAAGTTAGGCCAGGCCTCAAATCTAGAGTCCTGGTGTGTGAATGTGAATAGGAACCAGGTAACACATCGTGAGCTCGAGTTGGGAGAGCGTTCTCTTAATCAGACTGTGTTCATGTGGAAAGTGATCCTGAAGCCAAAACTTATTTAATCTTTTCTTGAGAATGACTGTGGTGACCAAAGGTTTGCTCAGCTCAGTGTTCTGTCTCTGACAATAACAAAAAGGGCGTCTGCCTTACCCTTTTGCTTTTGCATGATTCTAGAGATCTGCTGATTCCTTGGGATCTGCTTGTCTCCAGCTTTACATCTTCTGAAACTAATACTTCTTGCAGGTGGATTTAAGCTGGAGTCTAAAACTGCAGTGGTTATATTCCTGCTCATTCCCCTCTTTACAGACCTGAAAGGTGCCTGATGACAAAAGTCACCACAGGCATTTCCCTCTCTTGGGCCAAATGAGGCATTTACTGTCCATAAATTTTCCAGAGTGACTGCTGGAAGCATAGTGTGCTCATACCAGTTTGTTGCCGCTGATCTCCAATGACTCGGTATGAATCAGTAATCCAGTGCCTACAACAAGAAACACAGAGGAGGTTATGTTTAGTAGGAAGGTTCTTAGAGCCCCTGAGGTAGTTAGGAAAACTTAAGCTGCCTAATAGCCTTGGAGACACTTTCTCCTCTTTATTTATTTATTTATTTATTTTTAAAATTTTGACAAAGCAACAGACTTAGTAGAGCAGTGTGGTAACCAAATAGAAATTTGTGCTCTCTATAGCAAAAGGACCTGCTGTATGGACAGGCATAATGTGATAAACTGTGTTGTGTGGATGTTGTATGTTTAGGCATGCTTGAAATAAGAAATTAATCTGGAAAGCTCTAAGGCATGTCTGTCCATATATTAGACACTGCTTCTGCCTTGCAGTTTCCTGGTCAATATTTTGGCCTTAAAGCCATACTTAGCTATTTTCCAAGGATTGTGTTGCTGTCTGGTACAAACTGCGTCTGGACAGAAGTAGTAGTAAGATTACCTGTCCTCAGAGTGCAATGAAATGAAGGGGTGAACAAACAGAAAAAATATGGATAAATACATTCTTCTGTAATTTTTTTTTTTTTGGTTGAGTTTTCAGCGTCCAAGATCCTCCTTAGAAACAACAGAGGTGGAGGAGAGGTCACACAAAATGTATGGCTTCCAGGTGGTCTTGATTTATATGTCTGTGCTTGGCCAGTGCTAGGTGAGGGTAGGGCAGGTCTTGCTGGTGAGTTGTAGGTGTTGCCTTACATCTTACCCTCTGATTTTTCCCTTTGCAGACTTTGTGTGCATTGATTCGGGGTGTCCATCAGAAGAACAAATCCACTTCTGGGTTCGACATCATCAACATGCTTGTGGGTTTTGATAAGGCAGAACTATGTATGAAGGTGAGGCCCTGGCAATGTAGAGAAGCAGTTTGCGCAGCAGCCATGTTGCAGGGACAGTGATTTGTAGACAGGTGTGACTACCAAGGTGCAGCTTTTGGGGGAAGTCTCCCATCCACTTATTAAAAACAGCGGTCCTGAAATTGTTTACCTGCTAGTGGCACACAAACACCAGGCAGGGGTCGCTGTGTCTGTTAGTACTATAGCAGAGTACTTTCTTTTCCTTTAGTTCCATGCTGTGCAGTCACTACGACTAAGAAATCTTAAGACCAGAAAAGGCTATTGCAGGCTAGTAGTACCTAATTATTGAACCTCATACCTTGTGCTTAATTTTTAGCTGGTAGTCAGTTCCTGTGGTCTCACGTTTCCATCAGCACATGTACCGTTTTAAACTTCTTTGATGCTCTGAGTTTTGAGAAATGACAAAGTACTCAGTGATGAAGCTGAATTCCAGTTTTATCTTTCAACTCTTTACAAAAAGTAGTAATTTTTCATCTCTTACAAATAGTAGTACATTTGGGGAAAATATTTAGTAACTTGCCTATCAGAACTACATTTTTCCTTTAAGAATAACTGTATTACCTGTAACTTAGTATTTGGAAAACAATTATTTATGGATATCTGTCAAATAGCTATATAGTATCTTTTTTTAATCATAACTAGAATATGTACTATTAAATTGGAGGTGTGCTGATTACAAAAAAGTCTCACGGTGCCCATAAGTAAAATGGAATATTGAAAAAAGAAATCAGTGCTGTTACTGTATTGCAAACAAAAAGGAAGATTGTATTCAAGAGGCAACAGGCATAAACTGGAGCACAGGAAGTTCCACCCAAACATGAAGAAGAGCTGAGGGTAACAGGAGCACTGGAGCAGGCTTCCCAGAGAGGTCCTGGGGTCTTCTGCTCTGGAGATGTTAAAAACCTGCCTGGATGTGATCGTGTGCAACCTGCTGTAGGTGAACCTGCTTTAGCAGGGGGGTTGGACTAGATGATCACCAGAGGTCCCCTCCAACCTCCACCATTCTGTGATTTGTAGAGCTCAGAATTACTTTGTGAATAGGATCTATTGTTACATGTATACAAAAATCTCTCATGAATCTCGAGAATCACAGAATCGTGGAATGGTTTGGGTTGGAAGGCACCTTAAAGATCATTTAGTTCCAACCCACCTGCCATGGACAGGGACACCTTCCACTAGACCAGGTTGCTCAAAGCCCCATCCAACCTTGAAGGCTTCCAGCGAGGCGGCAGCCACAGCTTCTCTGGGCGACCTCTTGCAGTGTCTCACCACCTTCACAGTAAAGAATTTCTTCCCAATATCTAATCTTAATCTCCCTTCTTTCAGTTTGAAACCGTCACCCCTTGTCCTATCACCACACTCCCTGATAAAAGAGTCCCTCCCCACCTTCCCTGTAGGCCCCTTGAAGTACTGGAAGGCCGCTCTAAGGTCTCCCTGGAGCCTTCTCTTCTCCAGGCTGAACAACCCCAAATCTCCCAGCCAGTCCTCATAGGGGAGGTCCTCCAGCCTCCTGATCATCTTTGTGGCCCTCCTCTGGGCTTTTCCAAGAAAATTCTTGAAGAATGATCATGATATGCCTGTAGTCATTAAAATGAAGTTAAGACAAAACAATGTTGAGAACCAATACTGTGAATATGGTCTGTGTAACAGTAGTAATGGCTCAGTTATTGATTCTGGAATAACATGGTTTTATATTGATGCTCTTATATTTGAATCTCCCCAAAAGCTTTTATTAACAAACATTTCAAATAATTTTAAATATTACTTTTAAATAATGTGGTTGTTCTTTAGAATCTGATGGAAAGCTTGGACTCGCTCCTCTGTGCCGAAGGTTCTGAAAGCCTCAAAAGCTTGTGTCTGAAGCTACTTCTCTGCTTGGTGACGGTAAATACATACTAGCTGTACAATAACTTAAAGGCTTATATGATCCGCATCTTGACTGCTGGGACTGTCTCAAAACTTGAGCAGAACGCTGCAGTGTGAAGCTTAAGAAGGGGAAGGAAATTGTGAATGAGAACAAGGGTCAGCCCAGAACGTGCATCATTGCTGTAAGCAAAAAGCCAATACAGATGAGCAGACTGTTTTCACCTCATATGATAGGTACCAACTGGGGCAAAAGGAGGAAGTGTCAGTTGGATTCACAGGGTTTTTTTAGGGAGAAAGATGTTTGAGAAATCTCAGAACAATGGAAAGGGAGCAGATGAGAGGGGTTGAGGAAAGACAGCAAGTGTGGAGTAGACAAGAGTGATGAGGATGTGAAGAATGAGGAAGTTAGAACAAATGGCCACTCATCATCTCTTGGGGATGGTCAACTGTGAACTATTTTGGCTGTGATAAGAGATAATTGAGTGTGGGGGAGGTCTTCACGGCCCTGATCATGATGGGAAAGTGCTTAGTGGAGCATATGTGCCCTGTTTATTTTTTTCTCTGCCTCCTGTGTAGCAGCCTGTGTCAGCTGCTGAGGGCTGTTGTCATGCAGCTGTGTAAAACACCAATCTGTAGAGGAAAGGGGGAGCTCTTAGTATGTGGGTCATACCTCTTGCCAGAGTGAGGGGTGGGAGGCAGGACAGATTTCTTTTACTTCATGTCTAGCTCTACTGCTAGTCACACCTTGTCTTGCTGACGAAGTGTGAGATTCTGGATAAATGTGTCCATCTGGTAGTAGAACTCTTCTGTTCCCAGTGGGTACCAGAGGCAGCTACAGCATCATGGGAGTCTTTGGGTGAGATTTTAAAACTTGTGTTTGTACTCAGGTGACAGATAACATTAGCCAGAACACCATCCTGGAGTATGTGATGATTAACAGCATATTTGAAGCTATTTTACAGGTAAGGTTCTTCCTTCTACTGCAGGGACTCTTCTTCCGTGGTGAGAGCTTTCAGTGATATATTTGCTTTTCAGCTTTTTCAGTGCAGCCTAGCTGACTGGCACTGTATGTTGCTTCCATTCATAGCTCAGTCATAGATTTTTTTTTTTTAAATTTTTTTTTAAAATGCTGTCTGTTCGTTACTCTAGTCTGCTGTTTTTAGTCACTACTGAGTATTTAAAGTATTTTCACTTGAGACATTTGTGCGTAGATAGAAGCTGAGCAGATTTCTGGGCTAATTTCACAGAGAATTCCTGTATCAGAGAAACGTTTTTCAAAAGGCAGTCTGGATATATTGAGGGTTTTTTTCTACTTTTTGTTAAATTATACTTTTTAGAAGGGTAACTGGGCTTGGGGAAACCCAGAAGACTCGCACAGATAATGTTGGTGATGCACTGAGGTGCTGTCCAGTGCTGTTGAGAAATGTACTTGCCTTCTGTGCCCAGAAAGCCTATGTGCATGCTCTCTGTGATAAGTAAGCTTCCCTGTGTGCAGAACTTCTTGGACACTCCCTCAACCTTAAATATCCTCTTTCAGTTAGGACATAATTTGCTCTTATGCATACATTTCATGGTCCTGCACTATCTGAGAGCCACTGCAAGCTTCCTGAAGCAGGCCTGAACAGAACAGTCCGATTTATTTATTCCAGATCCTGTCCAGCCCACTTAGTCGCAGGGAACACGGCTATGATGCTGTTGTCCTTCTTGCCTTGCTGGTCAACTACAGAAAATATGAGGTAGGTATTCTTCTGGATAACAGAAACATCTGGCCTTTCTACTTAATTCGTTTACACTGTCCTCTGGATTATTAAGGCAGCCTACAGTACAGTTTTTAACGGTACCTACTATAACATTTATCAGGGTATCAGCAGAGACATACAGGAGTTTTGCAGTCATACTATGCTAACTGTATGTCTCTGATGTATGTGTATAATCAAATGTGGATGATATTCATACGGCTCATTTTGTTCAAGCATGAAAGAAGCTACCTAGGGGATTTGCATTTCCTTCATGGAAGTATTCTGAGGAAGGTCTTTCTGGAAAAGTTACTGTCGTGCCGAACTTGTGTGTTTGCCTCTGTGTATGTGACTGTGCGGTTATACATAATCTCCAAAGTAAAATGAGCTGCTAGTCATCTTGGGCTTCAGACTGAATTTGTGATTCAGAACCTGACTAGCAGACTGAAAGAGCACAGATCCCCAGAAGAGATGGTGAAGCTGTGACCAAAGAATGAACTGAAACATCACAGCTAGTATTTTCCAAGAGAAGCCTGTCTCTGTCTCTCTGACTGATTCCTCTCTCACAAACTGTATTCATCTTCCTTTTTCTAAATTGATTGTGCTACTTTGCAGTGTATTCCCCCTTTTTCCTGTTATTCATCACCTTGAAAAAGAAACATTTCAAATGGCAAAAAACCACGTAATGTTGGCTTTTCTTTGCACGAGGTGTGATGCTTTAGTGATCAATCTTATTTTTTTCCATAATTAGGAATATCTTAATATACTTAGATTGTCAAAAAATGAGGAAGTGCTGGAGTACACCCTCCTCAACAGAATTACTGGGAGGGGGCAGGCTCCAAAATCTACCTGGTTTAATAATGGATCTCATTTTGAATTATGAAGAGACCTAGAGAATAGTCAAAGACAGGAGCTACACTTGGCGTCAAAGTAGTTCCTGTTAATTTCTCATTCCTGTGAATGTTGGCAGAGTCACGAATTACAGATTCTGTTCAGCAATCTGTGCTGTGGTAGCACGGCACAGGAGCATGGTGTTTGGTTTCGGTATGTGGCCATGAGGGAGAACTGTTGGGAATGATATGGGTCGGGTTACTGGTGAGGGCAGACTGGAAAGACCAGAGGTCTCATTGCAACATTCAGGTCAAAGGGTGGAGGCCTGTGTAGTCCCATCCCTGGGCTATGGATCCCTGTGGACTATAGTTTATGTCCTTAGGTAGGTAGAGTGCTGCGAGTGCATAAGACTTGTCCTGTCCTCTTTGCAGTAGTTTTCTGTAGAGTACTGAGTTCGGGTCCAGTGCTTTGGAAAACACTGTTCTAGACGTCTTCAAACTGGGCACCCAAAAGAAATTGTGCTGATGTTTAAAAAGTACAATCCAGCCTGAGGCAGATGTGGAGCAAGGGGAATTTCAGCTCGAGTAGTTCATGTGGCAAGGTTGAAAGCAACTTGAAGAAAGGTTTTGTGTGACGGCCGCCTGACACTGCCCTTTGTGAGCCTGTAGTAATGCAGTCATAATCTTCACCCTTAAGTAGGGTAGCTGCCTTCGTTTGCTGCTCTTTGGCCGTTAATGTCAGTTTGATGGTTGCGTGGTTGTCGGTGTATTGTAGCATACTTTCATGCCTCTAATCCTTTGGAGTTCTCTCTTTAGTTAACTGTGCTGCAGTTGATAGGTTCCCTCTTGTTCTAAACTTCATTGGTTGCTAAATTGTGTTTCCAGCTGCTTAAGAAAATCTAAGTAGGCTGAAAATTCATTAGTTGACTGTAATTTTGTGTCTGTGTTTACTGTGAATACCGGTGTGTTTTGTATGAAGATGTTCTGTCATATTTTTGGGATGTGAATTTCGTAGTCTTTTCTCGAATTCCCTGGGGAGTATCTGTCCATGTTTTCATTACCAGTACAGCTGAGATCTTGGCTTGCTCATTGACTTCTGTTCTAGGAGTAAAAATTATTTACATGTCTTTACATGGAACCTTTAAAGGGATGTCCCTGCTCTGAAACATAATAACTTTCTAAAGTTATTCCAAGTATATATTTATTCAAGTCTTCAGCTATATTTTATGTTGGGTTTTTTTTCATCCTAGTCCTGATTTCAGAGAAAATGTTTTTACCTTGATACTATGTGAGAGAGTAACTAAATAATTGACTGTATCAGGAAAACAGTGAAGCTCAGTGTACCCAAAAGGCTGCCAAACAGAGAAAATGCTGTGAGGAAGAGTATTTATTTGATCACTTTCTGAGTGTTGGCTGCTAGAATAGCAAGTTAAAACATAAAATCAGGTAGTGACTTTTAACTAGTTAGATTCCTTGATATCATCTAGGTGGACATTTCTTTGCCTCATGTTCAACAGGCTAGAATTGCATATTCTGTCTCTTGGTAGGCAGAGCTGAAAGAAATTAGTCAAAACGTGGGTTTTTCCCTTTGTGTGCTTGTCTGGCAGCATATAGTGTATCTGACAGCCCTTCATATCTGGTTACGTGCACTTGCCTCTTCTTGATGTAGTCAGCTACAGGTGCTGAAGAAACACTTACTGACATTGAAGAGTCAGAATATTTTTTTTTTTTTAAAAAAAGGTCTTGCACAGCTCAAATTATTTTAAATTAATCTCTTTAACAAAAAGAGTAATTATTCAAGCTGCAATTTCCTGCAAGATGGCCTGCCTGCAGAGGAGATGGCCTCATCAGGGCTGACAGCAAAGCTGCTGAATCATCCCTAATGAGTGTTCAGGGAAAAGTCTTGTGAGAGGTAATCGAGTGGACTCTGGCCTTTGTTTGTTTTACAGATGAGAAGTTAAGCACCTAACTAGAGATTAGCTTTGGGTTTTTTCTGCCTTTTTTTTTTTTTTTCCCCTACCAAAAAATTGTTTCCTGTAGATTTGTGTTGGAGGCGGAAGTACCTTTGGGGACATGGGGCATCTCACTCCCTCAGCCAGACCTGTGTGCTTCTTCACATAATACTTACCTTTGTATGGTCTGTCTCACCTGGGGATTGCTTTAAAAATTACCTACTAATGATCTCCCCACAGCTTCCACCTTCATTTCTATGAGATTGTTGGCATCTAATGGTGGTTAGTTCATGGAGGACATGAACTCAGAGGCTTAGTGTTCCCAGGTTCCAGGAGTTTGGTCTGTACCTCATCACTGACAAGAAGACTGTAATGCTATAGTGTTTGTTATCTGATGGGAGTGATAGGAAGACCTGTGTTCTCTGAAGAGCCGAGAATCCTATTTTTGAGTTCTTTCTGGAGGCAGAAGCTATTTCTAAGTTTGTATAACTGCTTCATTGATACACTTTGAAGTTTTCAAAATGCTTGTCAGCCACTTTTCAAGGCTGTTGCGTGTTTCTGCACGTTGTGGAGTGGCAGGCATAATTTAGACTTTAAAAACTTTTGCTTGATTCCCAGTGAGAGGGGAACTGAACTCTGAAACAGCAGGATTAGAATAGGGAAGCAGGCAGGGAGTCTAGAGCGGGCTTAGGTGTGCTCGTACAACTTGCAGGTTGCTGACGTTCGTCATAGATGTGCAGAGTAGTGCTCATAGACAATAACTGTAACTGTTGGCTCTCAAGGAGAGGCAGGAGCAAACTGCATGCCCTGTGGGCAGCACAGGAAATACTCTCATCACATTGGTACAGACTTGCACGCTGAAGTGCACTAAGGAACTCCCTTGTTCCATACAGAGTGATATGGCTGTGTGGATTGCATGGGTTAGTCATCTGCCTGCTGCTTAAGGAGTTAGGGAAGCCTAGAGGAGGCATGGAATGTGTCAGAGAAATGGAATACTTCAGACAGGAATTATCAAACAGATTTCTGCAGCTGTGGAAATGAACAAGTGAAAAGATAAAGACCAGAGAGCTGTAGCAAGGTAGGCCAGCTTCACGACCCTATCTGCCATGCACTGGTGACATCTTGCTGCCAGGAGGCAGGAGATATGGAGCATACATCTTAAAGAATCAAGGGCAACAGAAGCATGAAGAGTTGTTCAGAGGCTGGAGGTGACAACGAACCCACTCCCTCTCCCTTTCTGTGATGGGACGGAGTGTATTGACTGGGTCTTGGGGTAGCCTGGTGGCGTTGGTCAATGTAGTATCTCCCAGTTTGCTTATTCCCCACATCTGGGAAGGTGGATAACCCTGCAGCCTCTAATCCAGCATAGCCCTGCTGCCCATTGCCTGGAAAAACCCATCACTTTTATTGGTCATGAGTCACAGGCTGGCCTCTCTTATGGCTGGCCAGCGTGAGCTGTGGTGTGGAGGGTTTCTCCTTGTTGTATAAGGAGAGCAAGAGAATGACTGAAATTAGCAAAGCTGAGGTATATTTACAAGGATGGGTTTTAGTCCATTTAATTATGAATTTGGGAAGCTTGCTTCTGCTTTACTGATACCAACTAAATTCAATTTCTGAAGGGAAGCATCGTTGTACGGAGAGGACTATATATTGTTACTCAGTCGGTGCCTCCAGCCTCAAGGAAATTTCTTTGCTTGCTTCTTGCACAGATGGGTTCTCTGTGTTTTCTGTCTTCTGAGACAGCAGACAGGGCTGTGTGCTGCTAGAGGCAGGCTGACAGACTGGCCGAGCTTTGGTCTGTTCTGATCAGTTGCTTTACTGAAAGAAAAAGAAATCCTGATCCTCCAAAGCACCAAATAATTGAGAGAGGGCTGTTTTCTGATCAGCCTTATTTTTAACTTGCTGTCAAGCCGTTGGCAAATCAGTCTGATAACTGCATAGCTTGTAGGGGCTGCATCTGGTGCATGCTTTGTGTTTTATTCTTGCCATCCACTTTGGACTAGATAAACCCTTTCCTTCTCTGTCCTGGTTCCAAATCAACTTTGTTAGTTTTGCACTGACACATATAAAGTAGGAAAAACAAACGTACATTGCTAATCTAAAATGCTTCCTAAATTATTAGGACTTATCTTTATAGATGGAGCCTGTGTGCTTTGTTCAGCTAAGTTCAGGGAATTTATATTCTCCAGAGACTCCTAGCTCTCAGTGGTGTAACCTGTGAAACTGTTGAGCTCTAACCCAGCAGCAGATGAGTCTATAACATTGTCATGCCTTCCTGGGTCCCCCTTCCTTTAAGCGATCTTTGCAAGGTGTTGCAGAAGGGAGATAGCAGAACGCTAATGTTCAGTCTCAGCTTCGCTGCTTGTTCCTGCTGCATAACAGTGTGTGTGTCACCGATAACAGGCTTGCAGGACAGCTGCTCTGCTTTTGAGACTGACAGATGAGCTAGTGAAGGAGCAGAAATTCCCTCTCTTCTCAATAAAAATCAGGAGACTGCCTGGCTGAGCCAGTAAAGAGAAGGTGTCCCAAGCATAGCAGCCTTAGCATGTGCTGTGACTCCTGTTTCTTTGTGTGTGTTCTGCTTTGTGGGATAGGAGAGAGATTCTTCCCAGGTGGCTGGGTAAACTTGGAAAGATAATAGTGGTTTTTTCCTGAAGGCTGGACTTAAAACCAATTTTCTTTCTTCCCTCTTCCCTCCACCCTGGGCAGTCAGTGAATCCCTACATCGTGAAGCTCTCCATCGTAGATGATGAGGCCACACTCAATGTGAGTATTTGACTTGATTCCTCTGCGCTGCTAGGGGTGCTCTTTCGTGTGTGGTGTTAGGGTAATGAATGCAAACATGGTGTCTGGTAGAAAGAAGGTCTAGGAACAGTGCTACTGTAACAAACACCAGTAAAGTGGGATTCTGCCCTAACTGCACTCTTGCAATAGGTTAGGCAGATCGTGATTTGGACAGTGTGATCACCAGTTAAATGGTGGGGGTGGTTAAAAAGCTGGGTGGCGAGGAACTTGGTAAAGTTGACCTATTATATTTATGATATTTATGAACTATCTATACGCTATTTGCTGTCAGATGCCAAAGAGGCACGAGGTAGTGTGTGCCAAAGGAGATCTCATTTCCAGTGCTGTGCCATCTGATTTTACTAGTGCACAAATCAATTCTTAGGGCTCAGTGGAAGCTTGTACCTGAGTCAAGAGTCCTGCAACATATTTTGGGTTGTAGCCACCGACTAAGTTTTGTATCCAGGCCTGGATTGAAAGTGCCAGCACACTATGAGCTATGTGAGGTCTGGACTTAGAAGCTGTTCTTTAGGCATGAAGTAAAAAGCAAGCTCCATGCTAACTAAAGGGTGAGAACAGTTACTCTCGGTTAATTAAATTAGCTTGACAGAAAGGATGATCAGTTGCTGTGGAATGGTAGAGGCTGTTTGCAAGAAGTGAAAAGGTTACTAGTGTTTATGGCCTTTGTTTTGAACTTTTGGATGTCTTTCCTCTGACACCAGCTTCCTTCTGAAGTTCTTGCTGCTTTATTGAGGCTTCTTGAGCGAGTAAGCTCTGTCTAGAGGTCCAAGGAGAGTAAATGTTCTCTGTTGAACTTAGTAATTAGGGATTCAGCATCAAATTTTGGTGTCTTGATTTTTGGATGATATTTTTATTGTATCATAGCATGTCTTAATAGTTCAAACAGGTTCAGGGGAGATTCTTCATAGCATGCTGGGTTATCTTAGGGAGGGCAGCACTGCTACATGTGTCCAGTGTTTGATTTCCTCCATTGAGACTTGTAAAGATATTTTTTTAACACTTTTTTTCCAGGGAATGGGACTTGTAATTGCCCAGGCTTTATCAGAATACAACAGGTAAAACCTAATTGTCTCTTGTTTTTCAGTGCATGATAGTTGCTCTATGTTTCCACAAACTCTTCTTTGTGTTAAAGCATTTATTTGTCACCTAACAGCCCTGATGCACCTGGAGATGCAGGAAATAGTCCTATGCTTTGAGGTACTTCAGCTCAGTTGTTGGCTGTCATTGCAAGTGTAAATGCATCTGTACCAGCTGTGCTGATGTGCTTCAGGAGAAATCTTGCTGTAGGGGAAGATACCTATTGTATGTTTTTACTATAATGGATTTTACCTCGGCATGAACCTGCTGTAAAATCTTAGTCCCAAGTGAAAAGACAAATTATTTGCTGAGCACTTCTCTGTTAGAAAATTGATTTAACTGAAACACGATCAAAACAAAAAACAAAAAAAAAAAAAAGAAGGATCCAGGACTATCCACGTGACAGATCAGAGATTATTATTATGGGATATATGCTCTTGCAAATGGTGGAAAGCATTAACTGTTCTGAAGAAAAAGCCAGAAAGCCAGCAATAGGAGTAGCATGTTCCCAACCTCTGCTTCATAAGCAACAGCACAAAACGTGCAAGTTTTCCTAGGAAGAAAGTGCCTCAGAAGAATTCGGAAACTTACAGCAATTTCCCCTGAACAACCCAAGACTTTCCTTTGTGCAGTAGGATTCTCAAAGTATCCAGAAAAATGCTTTAAGTCCTTTGAAGGTCTGCTGTTATAGGTATGGAGATGACTTGCAAGATCGGAAAATCATGTAAATGTATTTAACAGAGTAAAGCACAAAAAACCTCACCCACACAGCTTCCTTCCTTCTGGCAGAAGTTATCTCAGACTATGGCCTGTTTTGCTTAGCTCTTTCTTTCTACCTTCCCAAAAAATTTAGAATTGCTTTTGTGTGTTGCATTGTGTGTGGTAGGATTAATGTATGAAAGACACAGCTGATGGCCATGTGGGCTTTGCTAGTCCATTTGAATGTCAGATGAAGCAACTTAGCTTATATCTGAGGTACCCAGCCTATCTGTTGACTTCACTTACTCCAGAAACATGGGATCAGGTGGGATCAGGCCATGAACTGTAATGGTCCTCATGATTTCTGCTGGCCATAGGGTGATTGACTGGTTTAGTCTGTAGCAGATGGTGATTGAAAAGGAACTGTTCTGTGGTTACTGGCTGTGTGTGTTCATGTGGTTCATTACTGTTTTGCCAGTGCAGGAGAAAATTTCCGAAGTCACTTGGTCCCTTTACTTCAGCGTTAGCCCAGACTGGATGTATCCTCTGTAACAGCGCAGGCATTGTTCAGTCTCACGTCTTTCAGCAACCCCACGTCAACTCTACACAATTTACAAATATTTTAATACCCTTTGCATCTCTTTTTGTGAGTTTCTGAAAAGGACTTGTGAATGTTGAATCTTTATCCATCCTGTATCCTTGTCAGATAAGACAGTCTCAGGGATTTAGATAAAATAACCCTAGTTCCATTTCTAACCCATAAGCTTTATCCTTATTCCTTTTTGTTCAGGCAATACAAAGATAAGGAAGAGGAGCACCAGAGTGGGTTCTTCTCAGCCCTAACTAATATGGTAAGCAAGGAAGCAGTGTTTTTGTATTCTTAAGATAGGTGCCTTCATGGAAGTTCAGCAGGAGGGCATTTCCAAGAACTGTGAGCTTGGGATGTGGGTTCTGGAGGAGGACGTGCATTGATCCAATCCAAACCAAATACAACTGAAATGGCTGCATTCTGAGAAGCATGTTGTTGTCTGGCTGAGAAGGCTCTTTCAAAGGATGCGATCTCTATTCTGGTGTGGATAATTGAAATTGTTTTCCTTCATCTTATTCATTCTAGCTGACTTTACTATTACTTGGTAGACACTTTTAAACAGATACTTATTTTTAAAAACAAATTGCTGCTCTGCTGGTGTAGCCTAAAACAGAGAAGCTGAATATTTTTGTGGCAAAGTCTAGTCTGTCACTAGCTTTAGAGATCTGTTTCTTTACTGTCTTGTTTCTCAAGCCTCGGTGCACTCTAGCTATGAAGTAAGCTTGGATTCTGCAGTGGGCAGTGTCTGCGTTTTTGGAGGGTACCCTCTAAAGGCAATTGTGAATTTCTTCCTTGTGAAAAGTATCCACTGTTCCCCCTGCTCAGTTTGGCTTTGCCTTAGTCTGAGATTTAATTGTAGTCTCAGATCTAACTGACAGGAAAATTTCCTGTAAGGATAGTTCAGTGTTGACAGCTGTGTGTCAGGGGTGACGTGGGTGAAACTGCTACCACGTTGGGGCAAGCGCATAGGAAATGATCTCTGTTGTCCTCTTACAGAATTGCAGACTAATCCAGGTTGGAATTCAAGATGCAGTCCTTTTTTTTTCCTCCTTTTGTGATTTGACAGGTGAAGCACTCGTCAGTGACAGTACTGCAAAATTATAATGTGTTTGTAGATGGTCATCCCTTGCCCATTTGTACTTCACTCGTATTAGAAAGAGTTGCATGTGTGCCTTGGATGAGAACACCTCTCCCAGGGCACTTCTGATTTAGTTAAATCCATGTTTTCTCTGCTGTTTAATAACTCACAAATTCCTCCTGTGCAATACTATTTCTTTCCATAGGTGGGCAGCATGTTCATAGCAGATGCTGATGAGAAGATCTCAGTCCAGTAAGTGCACAGATGTTAGTTACACAATGAATGGCAACTCACCATACTGGTCAACGTGATCCCTCCATCATGGAACTGTTCTAATGCAGCAAAGCAAACTAGAGAGAAAAGTTCTCTTGTAACTAAAATGCTGCCACACCCTTGCAAATCATGGATTCTCACTTAAGTGAGAAACGTGCAGCAGGAGGAGCCACAGCTGAACTGCTTGGGAAGAAATGTATAAAGAAAAACCCGACCTTGTGGTCTTTGAGGCATTTTTGACGTGTAGTAGGCATGGTGGAGGTGGCAGATGGGAAGTGATGGTTTGTGCACTCTGTCCCCAGTGAAATGTTTTCTAAATCGAGGGGGCAAGTGATAAATATGAGGGTTGTGGTGACCGTAGGAACTTCTGCCCTTAAAAGAAAGGACTTTAAAGGGAAAATGCTGTTTGAGCGACAAGAGAGACCTTCAACAGGAAGAGAACAAAGACTGTAGCTGATCTCTAAAAATAGCTATTTTTATGTATTGCTATGTACTACTAATAATTGGAAGAACAACTGGATTGCAGAGGCAGAGTTTTAGATAGTTAAAAAAACCATCTTCTTTCAGATGGGCCATGCTTCTGATAACCTTTGCTCTTGGGATTCTTATCTTAGCCCTTAACTAACTGTGCTTTTGTCTGTATCCTTTCCGCAGAACGAATGAAGCAATCCTTCTGGCCCTCTATGAAGCTGTTCACTTAAACCGAAATTTCATCACAGTTCTGGCACAAGTGAGTTTCAGTGAGATGTTTACCCATTTCTTTGTAGTGGATGTCTTTTGAAATGAGAGTCAGAAATGGAATCGGTGAAAAGATAAGTTTTCTTTTTTTTCCCCTGCATGCTTGTCATAGGTGTAGATGAGCATGAAAGATCAGAAGCAGGCCATGGCCTGGGTTTCCTATACTTCTAGGAAATGCTTCCTGCCTTGCCGGAAAATGACTAAAGTTTTGAGGGCACAAGTTTTGTGATCACAAACTTCTGGATGCTTTTCCAAACTCTGTGTGAGTTTGCAAAGGTGGTTATTGTTGGGAGACAGATAATGAGGCTTTCTGATCCGGTGATTGTGCTGTGGCTGCGTGGATGGATAGCCTGATCCGTTTAGGAAAACCTTCAGGTTTAGGCTTTTGATTTTGGTTCGTAAGTACTGCTGGTAATCTGTGAGAAAAATTACATCAACAAAACAGTTATTTCAGGCCCTCAGAGTGCAGCCATACATCACAGGGTAGACACTTGGCACAATGGAGGAGATCTTTGGGGACTCCTGACAGTAGTGGCGGTGGAAGAGGTCTGAAAGGCAGACCTACTGCCTCTGAAGAAAGCTTCTGTTCCACGGGTGGTTAATTTGCTGAGGTTCCCTGCCTCTCCTTTCCCAGGTTACTCATTCCTACCACTTTTGAGAGATTTCTGCTCTTTCAGTTCTGTGTAATACCAACTCAGGCCTTTCTGTGGTCAAGATATCCTGGAGGGAAAAAGAGGTCTTTGACAAGGAAAAGAGTAGGGTAGGAAAAAGCTCTTAAATAAAAAATAAAAGGGTAAGCTAGATATTTGTGAAAGTGATAGCTGAAGCAGCCACTAATCAGTGCGTTTAATTGAAGTGGAGGCCTGATGTTCTGGGGTGGATTGTCTGTAATCCTTCGTTTAAGAGAGGGCAAGGGAGATCGTGCTGTTTTTTGGAAAAAAAACCTCACAAAAGCTGATGAATGCTCTTGTCTAAGTTGGTGTCCAGTGCTAGGGACTGCAGGAATGACTACCTGCTGCTGTGTGGGCATGCCGGGAGAGCAGGGGTACAGTTGTGTTGGTGCCTGAAGTGTTAAGGTTTTGGAGTATTTACCAGCTTGTTGGTCCTCAGTTTTTGCTGCTAGGTGGCACTATTATCTCTCAACTGATGGTTAGTGTTTGGGGAAAAGAAAGGTAAACACCATAGCAAAACCGATGGAAGCGAACACATTTTATGTAAGATTTTCAATGGAAAACTGTATTTTAAAGTTTAAATTGGTACCTGTAATGATTTAAAATTGTCTTTGAGTTGTAGTATGTGTGTCTGTGCTTCTCATAAAATACATGCATTTGTAGTTGCTCCTAAAATGAGATATTCAAAGACAATGTGGAGGATGCCCACTTGTGAAAAATCCTATGGAACTAACGTCAAATCATCAGTTACGTATCTCTTTCTTTTATTTTGAAATTGTGATCATATATTAAGGCAGATGATACATTTATGTAAAATTTGCCCTATGAAGTGGACACTTTGCTTGGCAGCCAGACTTGAAATAGCGTGGCAGATTGCCTACAGTCTCACCAGTGTGGATAGATCCGGAAGCTTACAAAGAGTAAAGTCTAAGCAGTAATTAGGCAGGCAATATTAGCAAAGATGAAATGGGAAGAGTAACTGACTGATGGAAGCTGAGAGGATCGATAATGATAGTGTTATTTATGTTATGCACTCCTTTCCCGCAGTGCCTGGGCTTTATAGTGAGACAGGGAAGTAATAAATTGCCATCATCTTTGAATGTGAACAGGTGGAGGGCAACAGGAAAAAGGATTTGCTTTTAGAAAGAGAAATAAAAGGATCTTGGAGGAAGACTTCAAATGCACACCCTTGGGTTGTTTTGAGGGGAATCGGGAGTTATAAACAGTGTAGGCTTCTGCGTATCTTTTCCCATTCTGCACTGGGGAGGGGCACGTTATCTGTGTGCTGGGGACAGCCACCGCTTTCTGACATATTTTTCTGTTTTGTGGAGTAAAGAAATTGAGGTACAGTTTAATTGTTAGAGATCTAAGGTCGGGAAGCATAGCCTTGCGTTTTGGAGGAGAGGTTGAAGTTTCTTGAAACTTCATTAGTCCTGTCCATTGGGTGAAAGCGTGGAACAGTGCGAGCAGCCATCTGTATGACTAGTGCCTAGGGAAGCTATTGACCTTGGTTTGTCTGGGCATTCGTGTTTTCTGTTAGAGCCATCCTGAAATGGGACTGATGACAACACCAACAAGCCCAAGTCCAATGACACCTGTCACTCCACTTGGAACCACCCCACCTTCTTCAGATGGTAAGAAATGTAATGATCTCCTGGGGAAAAACGATTAAAAACTGTTAAATGACTAGCAAAGCATTTTCTTAAGATGGCAACTAATGAGGTCTATCTGGAGCAGATGTAACCTAGTGGTCTCTTCCTGGAGCGACTTGCCTCACTAAACATGAGCAAGATTCTTTGACTCAAATTTATATTGCTCAATGAAATTATGCTGATGTTCTTTCTGAAAACAGTACCGTCCCAGTATCTGCATGAAGATACACCCAGCCCATTAGTTATTCTGTCTAGGCTTTTACTTATGCATATTTCTAGTGTCAGGTTCTTTGCCTGGGATTATTTGTCATTGGAACAGATTTACAGAGAATCACAGTGGATTCCTGCTTGTCATTAATGCACTTGTCCCCAGCTTTGAATTAATTGGGATTTGAATCCAACCTGGGCGTGGAGGTATTCCTCCTTTTTGTTGCCTTTTCTCTGATAGTCTTTGTAAAGGACTGCTTTCCCTGAGATCTTTCTTCTAAATGAGATGTTACATGTCCCTGTAAACATGCTTTGAAATCATCTATAGTTAAACCCTTTTTGTTTAAGGTATGGATAGACACAGACTATTTAGGAGAAGAAATCAAATGGTTGTTGTCACGAACTTTAATGGTATCCTCTAGATCTGAATAAAGCGTTTAATGAAGGAACAGAGTCAGTTTGAATAGAGCACAGTTTGGAAATATTTCTAGGGAAAAGCAGCCTGGGTTACTCAGTTATATCAGTTATTCAGGTCATTTGATATCCTAGTTAAGGATGATCATCCTTGTGGATGAATTCTGTCTGGTTACCATGGATATCAAAAGCTTCAGTTAAAAAGCCCCTGATGTCTCAAGTCTCCCTGTGCCTATAACACAAAATGTAGAGGGACGGGCATTTTGTGGGCTTCTGTTCAACGTATTCGTTGCAAATGTATCCTCCCACACACCATATTATACAACTAACAGAATTTATGCTTACCTACATATACAGCTTGCTCACACTCTCTTACTTTAATTTATGAAAAACAAAAGCAAACCAAAAACTCTATCCTGCTTTCAGCAGAGGCAGCGGTCTCGTGAAGCTTGAGGCTTCTTGCTGCTTTTAAGGTTACTGAGTTTAAGGAGAGGATCCGATCTCAGTGTGCAGCAATTACATTGGGAAGCATTCTTTATTTCTATTTGCTGTCGTCTTGCTGATCCCTACTTTCAGTGATAATTTGTTTTTCTTGAGGACCTCGGCTTGGTTTAGTTTGGCGGTGCTTTAGTATTGCTGTTATTTTAAAGGTATGTCAGAATTTTCCTCATTTTCTAAGGTCTTGCAACTCAGCTGTAAAATTTCCCTATGGCTGAAAGTTAGCAAGAGGCTTTTTGGCTTTGGAATGAAAAGATTGCTTTCTTCTTTTTCCTGCATTTAAAAAAAAAAAAAAGTGTAGTTGAGCTATTTTCAAGTTACAGCAACATGTAGAAATCCATCTATGGGTTTCAGGCACTTTTATGTCTGTGGACTGGGATTAAAAATGGGTTCATATTCTGGTTTGAAATTTCTCTGGCTGTTAGCCTATAGTGTGAATTAAGACCTTTTAAAGTTTCAAAATATGTGTTTAAAAAAATGAAGGTCTGTAGCATGAACCAGGATAAGCAGTGATGTGTTCTTCAGTGATGTCTTTTTTTTTTTTTTTTTTTTTTAAAAAAAAAAAAGAGACTTTTGCTAGAAACTGTTGATCCATAATATGTAAATCAAGTGTGCCTGTCACCATAGTTATCTAAATGTCAGTTTGCTTACTGTTGTTAAATATTCATTCACTGCATTCATTGTAACAGCTCCAGAAGGACCCACTGGGGATATAAATACATTTTTCAGACTTTTAGCTAAATCTTTGAGCTATTCATAATATTGGGGGTGAAAAAGCTTCCAGTCTCACTGTATAAACTTTGCCAACAGACCGGGCATGTTAGCAGTGTGTCAGGAGCCCCAGAGCTTCAAGACTGAATGGACTAAAACAGCTCGCACTTGGGGATGTGCAGCCTTTAGAAGCTAAAAGCCCCATTATCATTTCTTTGATGTGACTGGAACAGCGAGGTTACATTGATCTATTTGGCCTGTTGTTTCCAAGGGGTACAATTTTGTATTCAAGGTGATTGTATAATCCTGAGCTACATGAGAACCTCTGCTGTGCTCTGGGCCTGTCGGTGCTCCGTTTAAAGAATCCTGCAATTTTCCCATTGGTTTGTCTCCTTTGTCCTTCTGTGCCCGTGCTTGCCCCAGTTCCAGGGGTAAATAATCCTTACTTGCCTCATTACAGAGTTATGATATATAAGGCTTGAATTATGAAAGGTGTTGTTTGTTAAAGCAGACTTCTCCCTGAACCAAAATACAGTTGCGTACATGATCAAATTGCTTCTCCTCAGAGCCTCCAACCTAGCCATCCAAAAATCAGATGTGAGGAATTCCTCACTTCTTGCAAGGTTCACTCTCATCATAAATAACTCTTTCTTTCCTCAAGAGTGAGAAAAGCCTTGAGCATTCCTGAGGATAGATGGAAAAGAGATAATACAGTTCTTAAGATGTGTGTCCTAGTGGTCTGCAGATCTGTTTCCAGTGCAAAGACAGCCCTATCTTAGGCTATCTTCATAGCTTGAGAAGAGAGACAGCCTTCTGGCAGTTGTAATTCAAGCCACCTATGACCTCCTGCATGTGAAAATCTGTGAGTTTGAGCTACTAGGCAGCCAGTAGAGTAGTGTTATTGTCATGTCAGGACAGGCACGTAGAGCTGGAAGAGTTCCCCTTGACTCTAGTGTCTTGTGCTTGCAGGCACAGCATCATAGAATCCCTTAAATTTACCAAACTCTGTCTTAATTTGTTACACTTGTTTCCCAGTAATTTGTGTTGGAAGGCACTTTCAGCATCTTGTTCCTTGGTTAGAAATCTTCAACTTTCCAACCTGCATTTCTTGTCAGTTTATATTCCTTTATCATAATGTTAATCTTAGTGGAACACAGCTAGCTCTTTTCATATGTTGGATTACTCACCTGTGTATTTTGCTGTGTCATAAGTGCATTCTGTTCCTTTGATCAACCTACTAGCCTTTCTTTAAACTTGTTCAAGTATGATTCATTCTCTTTGAACATGGGATCAGCATAATTATGCACAGTGTTCGAGAGAAGGTCTCACCAGCACCTCATGCAGGGCATTACTGTGTCCCTGTCTCTGCTGGAGTGCATTTCTGGATATGTTGTAGGACCACACTCTTCAGTGCTTTGTGTTTGTAGCTCGTCATCTCATGATCTGATAGTGTGCCACGGTATCACAGTGTTTCGTTTGGAGCTGATGAGCTCTCAGCTGGCCACAGAAATAAATCCCTGAATTCCTGACCTTATGGATTGCATTGTTGAATTTCATCTTGTATTTATTATCTGGTCCTTGTTTTCATCCCATTCTTTGTGCACAGTCTGATACTCCTCTGTGTTTACATATCCCAGCTTTCTGCCATTAGCAGAGTCATTAGCAAGCAACTGTTTCTTGTGCCCAGGTCACTCACAAAAAAACCCTATTCACTAAACTGACATCTAAGGGATTCAAGTAGTAACTTCTTCCCAGACTAATAATTTCTGCAGTTGTTTCTGCTTTGCCAGATCTTTGATGTACTTTAAATTTCTGTGTTTGTTCCCACCTATCTGCTTCACTCTTAATTTTTCATACAGAACTGTATTAAATGCTTTACTGAAGTCCTCCTAGACTAGCTCCATCAGTTTTGTTTTGTGGTTTGTTTTTTCAGTTTGTAGGATCTGCAGGTAAATGTATGCTGCATTTTTCCCCACTTATCTTTCCGCCCCTTTGATATTTCTCGTAAAGCCTTTCTGAATGAGAAGGCTGAGAATGGCCCTTGCGGACAGCTCGGGCTCAGTCATCGGTAAAAATGTGGCTCAATCACATGACGGAGGTTTGACAGCTCGTAAACTCAGTGCTTCAGATGGTACGTGCGGAGTGAGCAGGAGGCACGTTGTGCAATTGGCTGAGTAATTGAGATGGCTTCTTGTAAAGTCTAAGGCAGGTGGTGTCCAGTGTTAAGGTGTCAAAAGTACAGCTGGTGGTAACAAGGGGTGTATCCTAGAGAAATGTCAATGAAGTGCTGTTCTGCTGCAAGTGCATTTCTGCTCCCTGATGTGTTGATTTCTCTAGCACAAGCTATGATTGCTTCTGCTTCTCGATTTTTTTTTTTTTTTTTTTTTATTTTTTTTTAATAAAACTGCTCTGTCTACCACTTTGGTTATGCAATAATTGTTACATTACTGTCTTATGTGTTGCTTCTGCAAGAGAGACTGTTGTTGGGAGGGAAGAACCGAATTGATGGGGACCTTTTGGAACTGAAATTCCAAAATTGCTGAAACTGGGAAGGGTCTTTGCTGGGCATGTTTCTTTCCAAGCTGAGAATGGTGTGAATTTAGCTGTGTTGGTTGTAAGAGTTAATTGGATATCGGTGAGAATATCTTGAGCTCCCTAGGTTGGGAATGCTGATGAGTGCTAAAACAGCAGGCTGATCTCCCTTGAGGCGGGGGTGGGGGGCAGGACAGAGAAGGGTATCACTCTGCTGAGTACCACAACCTATACTTAGAGCAGGAGAAATGGTCTCTGCGGGAGTGGTACCAGTCTTCAAAACGAAATCTTTGCTGGGTGGTCATGAAGGAGGAGGAGATCAGGTGACCCTGCAAATAAGTTGAACCTATCCCAGGTCTGTGAGTCTGTGACTTGGTTCTCTGTATAGTTCTCTCTTGTATTTGTAGAGGGTAAACATGTCTTATCTGCTTTGTTCCAGTTATAAGCTCTGCAGAGCTGCCTTTGGATGCTGATGTGCAAACTAGCAACCTGCTGATAACCTTCTTGAAGTACAGCTCGATTGTGATGCAGGACACAAAAGGTAAATAAATTCTGTTGAGGCAGCTTTGGATGCAGCAAGCAGTGCTTCTTGAAGTCATGAGGGCGTAAGAACATGTATAGTGACTCCAGAAATAGAAGTTAACTGGAGTCCCTTTAGAGGACTGAAGATTCCACTTTTTGAGAAGATGAAATGATTTCTTATTGTGAGATAAGAGTTATGAGACTAGGAGAGACCTAATGCTGGCTTGAGAGAAGTCTAATGTGGAAAGAATGTAATAATAATAATAAAAGTACCTAATTACCAAGTCTATCCCTGTGCTGGAGGTGTGAGCGTATCTGATTCCCAACTGTCTGACAGAGAGGGGAAGTCATGTACCAGAGAACTGTATTTTTAAGAACATTTAGAAGCTGACACAGGAGGCAAAGCTCAGAAATATTTCCTTTGTCCTTTGGTACTTGCTGGTTAAACAGGCAGTAACTTACACTGTACTGGCAGTAATTTGCTTATGAAGATCTATTTCCATATTGTGCTTTTTGTTTCTCCTGGTAGTCTTGTGGGGGTTAATTTCAGCTTGCTGGAGTTGAAGTATTGCTTCATCTCCTGTTCAAGGTACCCATGGGTGCTGTTTTGCCCAGTGGTTGTATAGGCAGGACCACAATGTGAACATAACAAGTGATCTTTGTACCATATTTCAGCCTATTACTGACTTTTGCTGTTAAGTTAGATGTAACAGTTGTACAAAAATAGGAAGATAGCTGCAGTTTGATTACTGAACTTCATGAATTTTTGGCACCGAATAAGAGAGCAGGCAGGAGAGTTCCCTTATACCTGCTAGCTTGCAGTGAAGTTGTACCTGGCTGGCTTGTTGTTGTTTAGTATGCAAGCTAGTTGAGGAAAAAGTGAGTAACTGAAATTAGGACCAAAAGGGACTTGATGAAAATATCTGGTGCACCCCTCAAAACCAAGGCAGAATCAGGTTTACCTCTATCTTTTCTCAGAGATGTTGCTAACAGGTTGGATAGTGGAGCATCATTTTTAGACTATCTATTTCAGCACTTAACTGCCCTGACTGTGAGAAAGCTTCATGTGCTTCCTAAAGTCTTTGCTGTGATTTAAATTAATTACTAGTTATCTTCTCCAGGATAGATACTGAGAACGGATTCTTTCTTTCTTCTTTGTGTCAGCCCTGATGTGTTTGAAGTCTGCTTTCATGTTTCCTCTTGCTTTTGTCTTTAAGCTAAACCATGTCAGTCTTTGCTCAGTCATTTCTTGTACATTGCACACATGAGCAGGGCTTACCAGCTCTCTAATCATTCTCATTTGCTTTTGTCAGGGTCCCTCTTACTGATCCAAGTCTCTGATAGAACAGTGGTATGTTTTTCAATTTAACTTCACTTACTAGTCACTGTAATAGGGAAAGTCTGCATAGGGACTCAGGAACTGCCAAACTGAATTAGTTTCAGATGGACTGAAATCTGATAGAGGGGATTCCTTTCTAAACAAGCCAGCGAGAGATGAGTTTATTCTGATATGAGATGGGAATTGATGTTTCTTTCTTTACTTTCTAGCTTGCATAACATTTGAAATTTGTGTGGCTGATAGACTTCATTTCCTTGCCACCATGGTAGCATGTGGCAATGAGCTCCACTAACTGCTGGTTTAAAAAAAGTGTGCCTTCCAAACCAGTACTTATTAATTCTAGTGGGTATGTTCCTGTCCTTGTATTTTGATGATAGATGGGGCCCTGCCTAACTTTTTTTCTTCTTGTGTAAGACCAAGCTTGAAACAGGCTGCCGAGGGAAGTGGTTCAGTCACCATCCCTGGAGGTATTTAAAAGATGTGTAGATGTGGCACTTAGGGACATGGTTTAGTGGTGGACTTGGCAGCGCTTGGACTCAGTGATCTTAAAGGTCTCCAACCTAAATGATTATGTGATTCTATGTGACACCAATATAGCAACAAGAGAAGAAGAATCAGAGAATCATGGAATGGTTTGGGTTGGAAATGACCTTAAAGATCGTCTAATTCCAACACCCCTGCCATGGGCAGGGACACTTTTCATTAGACGAGGTTGCTCAAAGCTCTGTCTAACCTGGCCTTGAACGCTGCCAGGGAGGGGGCATAACTCTAATTTACTCCATGTGTCTTGAGACACTTAAGGGGGAGACGGGTTTGTTCCACATCCAGGACTAGACAGTTGTTCTGGTCCTGTCCCAGAGACCATAATTTAATAGACTGCGTTTCCTAGATCCTCCTCTTGTTTTCTCTCTTGTGTCGGTCAGAGGATGCTGCATTGGGAGAAACACAAACTCTGCATCGTTTTTTCTCATCTGTAAAATAGGGTTCATACTGATACACCTCGCTGTAGGAAGTGGTCTGCTTTGTTCCTTTAGTGAAGGATGCTGTGAAAGTACGAAGTGTCTATGCGAGTAATTGCCTGCGTTAGCTGCCCCATAACTGCTGAAAATGCCATGATGTTCACAACACATTGGCTGAAGGCGGAGTACTTGGTGTGAAACAGGAGCCTTTACAGCACGATCCCCAGAGAAAGAAGTGGTAGCAGCACCTGCAGAAATATACAGGGAGGCTTTACAATAGGAAAATAACAAGGCTCCAGTGCATCGGAGTTCTTTGAGGCCATTTCTCCTGCTTTGCTGGAGTAGAAAACTTTTCACTTAAACATTTTAGCTGAGGTAAGGAGACACAGGGGAGAGTTTTAACTCTCCCATTCCAAAATTCCTCTTCATTTTACTTAGTGCAGCAAGATGAGATCAGCACACTTAAGGGCACATCTTGTTAGTAAACATCTGTCCCTCAGCAGCATAGAAAAGAAAACAAAAGAACCATCAAACTAGACAGAACAGCTAGCTAAGCCCATTCTATCTATTTTTATAGATCACCATATACATACTAACTAGCACAGTGTTTGTAAAAAGTGACCTGCAAAGATGCAAGGAGTTTGGCTGATGCTGTCTTCTGATTTATATGAAAGTGATGCGACTGTTTCAGACTTCCCTCTCCTCCAAGTTTGCCTCTAAGGCAGATGTCTAGGATGGCATGTTTAGTGGTCTTAGACTTTAGAGAAGCCGTTGGAGGTCTCGGGGAATGTGCAGTTTTAAGCTTTCTCAGAATTTAGTTCTGAGTGTGTTGTTATGGTTGGTTTTTGTTTGTTTGTTTGTTTTTGTGGCTTTGGGAGTATGCAGTGTGAATAGTTTTGGTTTTAGAACAAAGATTTTTAAATGAGCTGGATTGGACAGTGTCTTGAACAACCTGATCTCAGCTGGCCCTGGTTTGAGCAAAGATTGGACCAGAGGTTTCTTCCATCCTAAGTTACTCTATGACTGTAGGTATCTTGGTTTTTTTGATATTTCGAGGTTAAAACTGAGAGAGAAGAATTTTAAATAATCCAAATAAAAATTGCATTCTTCTGCCTTAGACTCACAAATAGAGAGGAACTTTCAGGCCTCCAGTTGTCATTCAGGGTAAAAGCTGCTCAAAGTTGTAAGATGAATAACAAGTTGCAGAACATGATCAGGGTGGAACTCCTTTGGCTTAAAATGCTGAGGCTTTGCAGGCTTCCTTCTTCCATGGTGTTGCACAGAGCAAAGTAGGTCATGTCTCTCAGTATTGGGGTTAAAACTCAGGACTGCGAGCATAAAGTCGGGAGTCATTCTGCTACACCATGCTGTGCCTCTACCAAGGCTTTGCTGCTTGTTTCATAGCCTACAGCAAAGGTGATCTTCTTCATTCCATCTTGTCCAAGAGAGGGAAAAGTGTATCTCTGCTGTGACAGAAAGAAGGAACTAATCCCAGTATTTAAAATATCTGTGGAAGTAATACTGAATGAAACAGAAGCCCCACTGATAGTTCCAGTGCTGTTGGAGGTTCAAATCAGAAACTTTGCTGTTGGCGCAGGCTAGTGACAAATTGGTGGGATCTAGTGGTCAGGCTGGAGGGTGAATGTTTAATGAGAGTAGCTAGACTATTAGCTATCATGGAGGAAGTAGGAGTATAAAGAATCTCCAAGGCTGGGCTTCTCTCATGCTGCAACAGGTATCTTGCCCTTCAGCATTGCTCGGCTTGCGTGGCTCATGGAGGACTTGTTTTTTCTTCTTTGCAGATGAGCACCGGCTGCACAGTGGCAAGCTCTGTCTGATTATTCTGACATGCATAGCAGAGGTAGGTTTCTTGTGTGAAACTCTTCAGCAGATGGTGTGTTACAGGGCTCTATCTGCAAGGACGTCCCCTGCCTCCTGTTGAGCAGGAGCTGAAGATCTGCAGTGGTACTGAGTAGAGAGGACCTCAGGCATTTACTGTGTTGCTAGTAAATCTGACGCGGTATTGTTAAAATTGACTTGAAACTTGAAAATTGCATCATCTTATTTAGGTTAGCCAGCTCCCAGGGATGAAGAGAGAAAAGAATGAACCTAAGCCTTTTCTCTCTTAGCTGTTGAGTGACCTCGTGGTGTGGCTTTTAGATGAGTAATGTGCTAATGGCTTTCAGCTCTGTGCTGTTCTTGGTAAACATGGGCAGTGCCATATCCCTTCTGCCTAAGAAGGGTACGAGTCTGAAAGAAAGCCACATGGTGTAGGTCCCTACAAGCAATCCAAGTAGCAAATCTGGCAATCGGGTGAGAAAGCAGTATCACAGAGCTATGTCAGCAGTCCTGCCTGAATGTGGTGCTGCCTCATGGGAAGTATGTACTAATGGCTCGAGTCCTGAATGGTGATGGAGTTTGCGTGGCATTTGCCTTTTGCTTGCTTGCAAGCAAAGACCTTTCATTCTTAACAAAGAATAAGAAGCAGTGATGTTGATAGCCACTGTAAGGATTCTGAAGTCATGTTTCTTCAGGGTGCAGCCTGAAAGCTAATCATCTGCATTTCAAATATTTATATGTTTTTCGCAATGGACTTCTTCAGTTGGATACATAGCTAATACAAGATAAGAAATTCTGTTTCTACATAGCAAGGGCATGTTTTGTTTCTGGTATTAAAGGGAGGGTATATTTATTATCCAACCTGGCTCTGCATTATCTGGAGGAATCACTTTGGTTTAGAGCTGGTTTTGGAATGAGCTTTCCCTGAGAGGTGGGACAGCAGATAAACCTACCTGCTAGGACTGCAGTAGCTTCTGGCGTGATGGGTCCATCAACAAACCAATATAAATGTTCATCCACACAGTTACAGGAGCTTGTGTGCTGCAGAACAAGACACTGGTCTGTGCAGTCCAGAGTTTGCATGAACAGAGGAGAAGAATGGCAAATAAATTGCTAACATACAAGCAGTGGTACAGACTTTAAAGTGGAATTGGAATCAGGAGGGGTTGACTTTTGTCCAGCTGGAGATGTGGGTGGGGACAAGAGGAGGTGACAGATGGCTTTCTCACCTTATAGCTATGTATTGGGAATTTTACACTGAAGCGCATGTGATTTGAGAGACAAGTGGAAGGTGTTGGACACTTGGGTGGCTATTCATATCTCCTCTTTTTTCTTGCTCTTTTCAATAGGATCAGTATGCTAATGCTTTTCTCCATGATGACAACATGAATTTTCGAGTAAACCTACACAGGATGGTGAGTCTTTTCCTCCAGATGGTCTGTTTTCTCTTTGGGATGAGAACACAGAGGATTTGAGTCCCTGTATATTGAAAACTGTGTCACAGACATCTAACCTAGATTGCTAAGGCGTGTGGAAATCCTGTGAGAAATACAGTAGTTAGGGAATGATTTTGAAATTGCTCTCAGAATGTCTCACTCCTTCAAAGAACAAAGAGCTGGTTGCCCTCTCAGTGAATTCAGACGCTTGTGTAGCTGGGGATAAGCTGTGTATTATGAGGTCTCTGAGGAAATCAGTGGCAGAGAGAATGTTCTGCCTTAATCTGGAGCAAGTGTTAACCCTCGTGCGATGTATTAATAGCCAACTGGAGTTGTACCGAGTGCTCTAATTTGGCTTATGCTTCATCTTGGGTGAGGTGACTTACCTTCAAGGAGGAAAGTATTTTTTCCAGAGCCTTTTCCTATAGGTATCTGTGGAGGAAGTGTCCTTACCTGGCTGAAACTGTAGTTACAAGTAACTTGAATAGTTATCCCAACTTGATGCATTATGTCTTTGTGGTACTGGCAAGTTCCACCTCATCTGACAGTGAAGAAGCACTTGAAAGCACTTGTCCAGGGCAGAAGAAAACATCTGTATAGTGAGCATACTGCAAGGATACTAGTCATTCCCACTTAACAACAAACTTGCCATTCAATTAGCCTTTCTGATCTGTTACAATAAAGACCAAAGCCATTTAGTACTGCACATGCTGTTAATGCAGATCAGACTTCTGAGTCAGGAGCAGATCAGTATGTTAACGAAGAGGGAGGAACTATTGTGTGATATACTATATTTTTCCCCCTCTTTTTTTTTTTTTTTTTTTTTTTTCCTCTTCCCCTCCCCACCCTGCCCCACTTTGTGATATAACGGTGCCCTCCAGTCACGCTGCTAGAAAAACAAAACCCCAGCGGTCAGCATGCTGAACATCAGGGACAGTTTTGCTCCAGCCATGGCCCTTAGGATTAATATAGGTGAGGTAGCAGTTGGAGAAAAAGAGAAAGGGAAAGTTGTGCTGATGGTACTGTTTGCATACAACATACAGTAATACACAGAATGTCACTTCAGGCTTCTGCTGACTTCTTTTAATCTTGTGTGTTTGAAGCCAATGAGACATAGGAAGAAAGCAGCAGACAAGAACCTGCCCTGTCGCCCCCTGGTGTGTGCGGTGCTTGGTGAGTATCGTCTGAGTAGGTGTGTGCTTGTGGTTCCCGAAGCATCTTTTGTTCTGCCGTAGAAATATGAGATTTGTTGATTAAGGGGAGGGGTGGGTGGACTTAAAAGGAGGGCAGTTACGTACTAAAGATATTTCCAGCAATGAACCATCCGTCTCTGTACCTGGATGCCTTGCAGAGGAATTAAACCCAAGATTGCTGCTCTGTAACAAGAAATCCTGTATACATTAAGTTTTGCAGAAGCCTGTTGCCACCTCCCTTACCTGAATAAGTAACAATAGGGATGGCAGTTGATAAATAAATTCAGAGTTTTAGGTGACTGTAGTAACAGTTGGCCACAAATACTTTCTAGATGATGTAATGAGGGCAAACCTACAGAAAGGACAGGTGTTTGATGGGGGAAGGTGTTTTCTGTGCATTTAGCCTTTTCTGAGCAAAAACCCAATAGGAATGTCTGTAGGTAGGATTGGTTTTGCATGTGGATATGGAGGCTCAGTTGAAAGCTTTTCACTCAGTGTATGATCAGATTTTGACACTCGTTGCTGTGGAGGCCAAAAGCATAAATGGGTGCAGAAATGGACAGAGCCTGGATCTCTGAATGACTCTGATGATATGGAAACAGGTGATTGTTGAAGCCAAGACACAACAGCTGCGTGAAGAATCTTTCTAGACTTACCAGTTTTCATGCGCACTTTCCCTAGGCTGTTTTTAGTCACTATTGAGTCATATCGCTGGGCTGTTAGTGTCCTAGGAGGTTACATCTCACAATTGTTACCACTGGCATGGGTTAAGCAGAGAACACATATACACATTTAGTTAGTATTTATTAGCTGAACCATGGTAACTTATCTCTTTCAATTGTATTTCTGTACTTTCTGCCTCTTGTCCTCACACTGGGAGCCCTTAAATGTTAGAGACATTGTATTAATTTTTTTTTTGAATGACCCTTAAGCAGAAGCTTAGTCTGTGTTGAGATCAGACGAGGTTTACTTGCTTGAGTACTTATTTTGGGGAAAAATAGATGTTCTCTATAATGTGGTCTCTCTAAACATCTACGTTGTGTGTTGTTTCTGCTAAGAGTGATTTTGTAAAATGTGCTTCTCAATGGAATTTTCCATTAGTGACAAGGCTTGAAATACGAGAGCAATTCTAAGCATCAGAATTCATGGTGTATTCTTTATTTGACTAATATTGGGGAAAAACATATGGGGAAGCAGTGCCTCAAAGCAGATTACATTACATGCTCTGAGTTTCTGGTAGTGGGCTTTTTTTTTAATTCCAGAGGATATCTAATTCTCTTTAAAACAAACAAAAAAATAAAGTGGGAAATTTCTCTTATCTAAGCAGAACTATTGTCTGGTAGAGGTAGGTAGGTGGGATAGTTTGACTTCCTCATTACTGTCTGCTAGAAGTTAACTGTAGCTAGCTCAATACTTACTTTATCATTTTCTTTCCTGTCAGATTTGATGGTGGAGTTCATTGTAACACACATGATGAAAGAATTTCCTATGGATCTCTATGTGTAAGTGTCTGTGGGGTGACTCGTCGTGATTTCATTTGAAGTTTGAATTTGGGTGGAATTCCAGTCACAGAGCAATCTTCTGGCTGAAATAACACTTTGTGGCTGGTGGGGAGCAGGATGGCTTTTCATGAACT
This sequence comes from Leptosomus discolor, assembly GCF_034619465.1. Lineage (NCBI taxonomy): Eukaryota > Metazoa > Chordata > Aves > Leptosomiformes > Leptosomidae > Leptosomus > Leptosomus discolor. The sequence continues at coordinate 15,978,542 of NC_141396.1, read as the reverse complement.
CTGCCAGCAAGTTTTTCTACTTCTGAAATGCTCTGTGTGCCAGAAAATTGAAAGCGAAATGAATTTCCCCCTTTCAGACCGATTTTTTTTCTAATCTACTTGATCAAATACAAAGAGCTTTTCAATCTGAAAGAAGTTTCATAACAGTTATTGCAAGAATCCCGACTTCCGGAACCTGAATCTTGGTCTAGAAACTGAAAAGACAGTTTTGAAAAACCAAGGATGACCTGATGGGAGGCCTGGAAGGCAATGTGGAGAGTGGGAGAGAGGTTTAAGCCTGAAATAGCCTGCTAGGCAGCCAGGGCTAAAACATAGTGATGGGGAAAAGGAGAGAAGAGGACAGGACTACACATGAGCACTCCATCTGTCCCAGGAGGCCCCTAGAATGCTTTGTTCTGCTTTAGCCTGGAGGGCAGAAATAGGATTTAGGCAGATCATTGGCTTTGCTCTGACTGTTTGTACAGTACTGAATTTCCCCAAGGCTTGAACAGCACTATATTCTGTAGAAGAGATAAAGATACATAGGCTGTTTTCCCTTAAGGTAACTTTTCAGCATGTTCCGATTTTGTCCAAATAACCCTGCAACTAGAGGAGTGCCTTTGCAAGGGTTGTACAGCTCAATTATGAGTTTGCGAGAAATGTTTTTTTTAATGACAATTAGAGAATTAGTTGTAGATGGGTGTAGTGCGTTGGAATTTCACAAGAAAGGTGTGAAATGCTTGGGCTCAAAAGTAAGGTCATATTTAGAAATCCCATGAGAATAAAAATAATGAGCAGTAGCAACCATCAGTGGGCATCTGTATCCATTCACTTTGGCATGTTTGTGCAGTCCTTTCACTGCGCTCCTGTCTGAAACCATCCCATTGCAGACGCAGTTATTGCAGACAAAGTGGGTGTTCTGAATGCGCAAATAGTGTCATACTTCTCTGCAATACATTTAAAAGGTGACAATATGAAGCTGCTCAAGGGAGGGCATATTGATATTTAAAAGAGAAATCCGGGTTGCTTTGACCAAGGGTGGTTTTTGTCCATTATGTGCATTATGAATCCTCAGCACAAAGCTGAAAACCAGAGATGGATAACTTCATAATTAAAGCAGTTTCATAACTAAAGCAGTGTGGTTTGGGAGTCTATAGGCTGGTAGCTGGTGCTCTGACTCCTTAGGCAGGGGTACTAGGACTGTTATGTCCCTCCTCATCCCTCTTCTTTCATGCCTTGATTTCACCCAGGAAGCTGTATGCCACTGTGTACAACCACAAGGTTTCAATGCTGAGATATGTCTGCAGAGTATTTTGCATCACAGCTATTGTGATTACAAAGAAACGTTTTAGCCGTTGCCAGATTGTCTCTGGTCAGTGCCTTAACCAGTTGTTTTTTGTAGAGGCCAATTTTAGTCTTACAACCAAGCAAATACGTAGGTGGAAAGGTACTGGGCATTGTCTGGTACCACTAATATCAGAAATAGCAGGTCTCTTCCCAGAGTGATTGCTGTTCCTGATCTGAAGGCAGCTGTCTGTATCCTGGCTGGTTTGCTTCCTTCTCTTGGTTGAATTTATGAGAATACAATTTGAAATACAGCACTTAATGTGATACTCGGCTATTATAAATGGGTTTATCTTTATTTGTCTAAAGTTAGTTTGTTTCAGTCCTTACCCCATCGTGGTATTTTTGGGATCATATAAGTGTCTGCAAAGAATAATGTATACCTTCTGCATATTATTTCTTAAGGCTTTTTAAAGCCTTATTTTGAACTCTTCACTGCATTTTGAATAACTTCCATGCAATTTTTTTTACATTTGATTTTTCTGTGTTTGTCTGATGCGTAGTGTCTTTCAGTAGTGTCTTTTCAGAGAGATGTTGATCTTAATGAGATAATGTGTTTTTGAGAAATAAGGATTTGGGGGAAAAAGGATTTTTTTCCTTTTTGAAGTCTTCACTCTGTTTTTTGAAATGTCAGTAACTAAAAATAGCTTGGTCTAACAAATCCAAATTTGTATATATTTTCTGTCTTGTCCTTAATGATAGCCTCTGCTAGCTAATTTACTCATTGTATTGTATATTTAGTATATTTAGTTCTAATGTTATTTGTGAAGAATGTTTGTGGACCTAAGAGTTTGTATAAAGACTAATGCTATAGAGACCTTCAGGACTTGGAGACTTCACAAATATACTGGCTGTATGTTGGGGATTTCAGAGCTTGTAGGTGTATTGCTTGATCATTCCAAAGCTCACACATAAGTAATTTGTTTAAGGAGACTGGAAAATTTGACAGAAATCTCTTCCTTTTTTTCCTTTTTTTTAATATAATTAAACTGCGTGCCTCAGTGAAACTAAAAATCCTACAGTTTGTTTGACTCTGTCATTTCCTTTAGCCTCATCGTTTGGGCCAAAGAAACTGAAAAGCTCCATTGTGTCCAGATTTTACAAAATCTGAGTGCAGTATCTCATACATACAAAGCCTGCAAGTTAAGTAACTCAGCAGAGCGTGGAAAGTATTAATTAAATACAAACAACAAACTTGCATTTGTGGTCAGTCCAATTGCATTGAGCTTAAACTGGCATACAGGCTCCTTTTGGTCTGGTCTGGTTCTTTCTTGTGGGTGTTGTTTCCCTTTAGGAGCCCAAAACCATGAGCCCCATCCTCCTCTGATAGGCTTTGAGTTTGTCTATTTCCCTGCTGCTGCTTTCAGAGACGTTTCCAGGTTCGATGTGGAATTGCTGGGAAATACAGTGTAATTAATCCTGTGCCCTCTCTTTTCCAGACGGTGCATTCAGATTGTGCACAAGCTGCTGTGCTACCAGAAGAAATGCAGAGTGAGGCTTCATTACACCTGGAGGGAGCTCTGGTCAGGTACTTTGCCTCTGCAGAACCAGTCAAACATGAAAAGCCCAGAGTGGGTGGCTGTTTGGTGGCTGTGACTGCTTGTTCCATTGCTACAGGGTTAAACAGCAAGCAGCAATTCTGTTAAAGCATCTTTATTTTGCTTCTTAGTTGCTACATGCAAATTGGAAAGCCAGGTCATTATCATAATGGTAGCTAATTTACTTTCTTGTCTGACCATGATCACCATGGTATCCAAATGTCTTTGTTTTTCTGTTTCATTACCTGAGTCCCTCTTCACCTGATTGGAGAAATGGAGTAATGTTTTATGCAGTAGTGTTCCTCTCAGATATTTGTGAGTGGAAAGGAGGTAGGCTCTTGGGTAAAGGGAGGTGGACCTTACTTACCCTTTTTACTGTAAAAGATGGATACACATAGAATAGTGTGTGCAGCTCCTTCTGAAGAGAGCAACCTAGAAATGTCAGTGGGAGGGAAGAGAGGCTTTTGACTCTGACCTTTGCATTGATGGTAGATAGTCTGGTTCATGCCACTGGTATCCCGAGTATTATGGGGTTTGACTCGCCTAGTGGACGTAGCTTTGTAGGACTGTGTTATGATGCAATCATTGTGTGGGAGGTCTGAGGAAGGGGGTAGCAGAATGGATGATGAGACCTAACAGGCTTTTTTCATGAATATGGTGCGTGCTTTTGTTCTTATCTTGCAAGCAGTGAAGTAGCTCAGCTGGGAAAGTACTGTTAATCCCCTAGCTGTTGTGGCTTAAACAGGAGGTTTATGAAAATTCAAAGTAATGTGGCCTTAATTGTGTATTCCTGGAGCTGTGCTTGAGACCTAGGATCAGTGTCTTGGCTGGTGTAATGCAATTCCCATCAGAAATTTGAGAGAGGATGACTTTTGAAAAAGGCAGCGATGAGTGGTTTGTGAAGCTGTTCTCAATTAACACTGAGTACTTCCCTTCAGTAGTGTTGCACGGTTAAGTGTAAGTACAGAGAAATGAACCAACAATCTGAGTCACTTTCAGTTATTAATTTTTTGCCTTGTGTGACATGTGGCCCATTCAGATTTTCTAAATTATTCCTGTAGAAGGTGAAGTGGATGCCCCTAATTAAGGGATTAGCGGTTTCTTTTTGGTTGTTTTCTTCAGAACAGAGCCCCTAGAGGCATGGCTGTGCTGTAGGGCCGGTTCAGGAGAAAAGCGTGTACAATATGGATGTCTGTTGTGAATAGAAATTGCAACTGACATCATATGTGGTACCTTCTCAGCAGCTACTGCTGAACCAGATCCATTCCTATTTGGCCAGGCTGGCTGGGTCTTTCACACTTGCTGGCAGTATGGAAGTCTCAAATATAATGCTTTTTGCCTGAAGGTACTGTTCCACAGTTCAGAGAGCACACTCTTAGGCATCTTTCAATCCTTAACTTTTCCTATTTTGGGGGAAAAAATTAAAAATCCTTGCTACACACTGAGATTCAGTATCTCAGGATATTCTTGTTAGCTGTCTCTAATTAGCTGGTGTTTGTATAGTGCTTTGGAAACATAAGGCGCCTCAGAAGTATTAAGTATTGCACATGCTTCAAAAGCAAAAGAGTAAAGTAAAAAGCACTCAGATTGCTCAGGTTTCCGTGAAGGACCTGGAAAGCCTGCACACCTGATGTAGCTGAAGAGCTCCACACTTACTATAGATTTCTGTGTGTTTAGGGAGATCCTCTTATGTGGGAGAAAATTACAGTAAGAATGTTTCAAATTTTTTTTTTCTTGTAGGATGTTGAGGTGAACAGGGAGATTGTTCAGTAGCTGCTAGATGATTCATACAGGCTGGAAGGCCCTGGGCTGAATGGTACATGCACCTGTAAAAGGGCACACCCTGACTGCTCCAGGTGTGTGCTTCTAGAGTGCTACATGTGGCAGACTGAATGCTAATTGCCAGCCCCATCTTGAGATATATTTCATAATGAACTCTTATCCCTGTTAAGGCTGCTCTTTGCTTACCCAGAATGCTGCTGCCTTTGGTGTGAAAGAGTGGCCATTTTTCTGATCTTGATCTAACTGACAGATGATTCCAAACCAGAGCAGAGGGACTTCTGAATTCATTTCTGTCTTTTGTGTGAGCATATTCCCCTTTGGGCTTTTATTTTGGATCAAAGAATTAGTTATCGCTGCTGGATGAACAGCTAAAAGGGAGTAGCTGTTCACTGTAAGGTCTGAAATCTTGGGTTGCCCCATCAGGTGTGCTTTACAGAATGTCTTTAAGCCACACTTGTCTTCGTGGATGACAAGGTGTGTGATGACTGAAGCAATGCTCCTGTTGTGCAGCGTGGATAATAGCAATGGAAGCCCCCCAACAGAGTTGAGTGGAACAAAGAAGCTGGAGGGAATTGGTGTAAGGAAGTATTGAAAGAAAGGGAGAGAATTCTAAGTGGCATGTAAAAGGAGGAGAGTTGTTTCAGGCAGAAAATTGAGTGGGAGAAGAAGACAAAGGGAATACTGTGGGGTAGGTACTCGGTATAGGGTGCGGAGGAACTGAGATAAAGGTTGTAGGTAGAAGCAGTAGCAATGCGTGGAGCCTTCTGTTCGCTTGCTGATTCTAATGTTAGCTAGTCTCTAATTAAGGAAATCCACTCCTGTGTCATCTGATGGATAGATGCTCTTCCTTTGTGGGTGCTTTGTCTTCAATATGGAAGGCCAGCAGCACTTTGAGAGAGTTTTTGCATTCCCTTTTTTGATTTTAGGTTGCAATGAATGAAGAGAAAAGCAGTGGAGCCAGATGTTTGGCAGCTCTCAGGAGACATATCAGGCTGTTTGTGCAGTCTGAAATAGTGGCATATCCAAAAAGCTATAAACTATGTGGCACATTGCTTATGTATGATCTTACTTCTGATGGACTTCCTTTTTCAACATGTGAGCTTGAGGAAGATCAAGGCTGTTACTGAGTCTTAGCTTCCCTATTAGATTAATTGTTTCATAGTAAGTCGAGGGGTCAGGACCGTGGCACTTAATACAGTATAAATCTCTGGCTGTTCTGACCAGATGACCAAGAATGTTTAGCTGACAGAGAATGATGCAGGCATTTGAGAGGTGGATGCAGGCATTTGAGAGGTGGAAGCAGGACTGACAGAAAGGAAGATCTGTGTGTGGCAAAAGGGGTGTATAGGTAATTTGTCTCTAGCTAAAAGTAGTGTGAAAATAAATATCAGATCACTAGTGCAACTAGGTTCTGGAATATCTTAAAAAGAGTGCTGGAAAGCAAAAAGCAATTGTAATTTAATTAGCCTATGAAAATGATTGCCAGGCACAATTACTGATAGGTGGACCAGACATTCAGATCCAGAGATGCCTGTTGATCTTGTTTCCTCTTCAATAGACCGTTTCATCAGATCAACTTCAAATCAATCATCTATAGTTAGTATGTGGCTCTTCCCTTGGAGTGCTGAAGAAAATCATCAGGTTTTTCTTCTGTGACAGTGTGCCATTACTGGCGGCTAGCCTGGAAATTTGGCCAAGGTCAGAAATCATAAGTGGATATGATGGTGCTGACCTGTTCCCTTACAGACATTTTGGCCAGCTGGAAATCTCCTGGACCGTTATGCCAGATACCTTATAGTTTTTAAACACTAATTTATTGAATATCACGTGTAAGGTACTTTATAGAGCTGATAAGGAAACTTTATTCAGTAACAACCAGTTCCCTGCTCTCAGAAATAGCAAGTTTATGCCTGATGTTTTTCTTGAGTTCTGCTCTTTGTCATGTGAAAATGAGGTTGGTTTCGCTGGTCATCAGGGCAGGGTTTTGGTTTTAATTGTTAAACTCTTAACTAGTTTGTACAGCACTTGAGTGATGGACGGTGCTATATACATTGTTGTTGTCGAGCATGTATAAGCTATGCCAAAAGAATTTTCATGAGTCATTTAAGCTTTTTATATAAAAAGACCTAATTTCTTCAACTCCTCCCACCTCAAAATTAGTAATGCTTGAGCAATTCACTCTAAGCTTAGGGGCTGCAGGTAACTTCTTTGTAGTTGCTATGGTTTGCTTTAAGAAAAAGCCATGTTTAAAGAAACAGAAAAGCAATTCTAATATAGACTACAATAGCAAGAGTAGATCATAAAAAATCTTAAATATAATAATAATGAATAATGGTGAAATAGCTATTTATTAGGGCAATTGAATGCAAAGTAGAACTAAAAATTAGTTTTGCCATTAGTAAGCGTTGAAGATCAGTTTCTAAGTTATTGTAACATAAGGGCTATAGTTTCTTATCTTGTAGCTTAGTTAATTTGACAGATGCTGAATGCACTGTTAAGGTGCTTCAAATGTGTAGCACTATCAAGTAGTTAATTTTTCTCTGTCTTTATTTTTGGATTATCAAAGCAGACTTTTGCAATGCTACTGGACAAAACACACTTTTTTTCCATTTTGTTAGACTCCTTAGATCTTTTTGTCGGTTTCTGTGTTTATAACATGAAGATAATACTGCTTTCAAAATCTTTTTTTGGCTGAATACTAAAGAGGCGAAAGGTTCCTGTGTGGAACATTTTAAAATAAAGCAGCAATATTTCAGGGGGGCGGGGGAGAAGAAAACCCCCCCCCACTTTCTGTATGTGTGATACATTTGCCCTTAAACAGTGCATGTTTAAGGTGGTATTGTTTAGTCACTTGTACTTTACTTCTTTATTTCTGTGTCTGAAATATTATTGATAGTATTTGTTACCTACGGCATTTCTGGTTCTCCAGCTGTTGCTCAGGTCTGCTTCAGCCCTCCGATTTGTGTTGCTGAACAGATTGGAAATCAGGTGATCTTGCGTCTCCCTTTCATCTCTAATCCTGCTGTCACTGTCACATTCTCCAGTAGCTACCTGGCAAGGGAAGCTTGTCTTCTTGCAGCTCTTGTGGAGGCAGGATTCATACACTGGAGTACCAGACAGTCTAGTTCACTGGTAAAATGCCTGATCACTAGGTACCATGAGAGACGGAAAGACTGTAGAGCTGCTTGGCCACTTAGCAAATGAAGAATTAAATGGGAAAAGAATTAAAGACCTAAAATACTACCTTCTTACAAACTCACGGAATGTCTTATTGGGCTTTAAAAAGTGCTGCCGAGGTTCAAGATCCAACAGCACTTCTGAAGTCTTAAGAATTCAGAATGAAGAGGTCATGGTCCAGCTGATAGTGTAGATAAGACTGCTGTGATAATCTGTGCAATGAAGAATTCCATAATATAGTAATAAAGAAAGAAGTGTCTTTAAGCTGAGAAGGGTGTTGCAAGCGTAAGAGAATGGTCTCTTCAGCGCAGCATCTTCAAAGGTAACTAATAAAGGTCATGTGTAGGGATAGGGTAGAAGGAACAGAGGTTGTGTGTTAAGTGTAAAATGCTTTCATAAAATGAAATCTAGGGTGAGTACAAAGGTCTTTTTGTCTCCGTTAAAGGGTTCTGCTTGAACTTCCTGTTTTGGGAAGAAAAAGAAGTCATTATGTGAGACTTGAACTTTCAAATACCTTCAGCAGAAATGCTTTCTGCCTTCGCTGAGCTGCTTGTAAACTGTAGAGAACTATGGAACAAATGCTAGTGTCTCAACATCTTCGTAGGTCAACATATACTCTACCTAATGCAGGTTTCACCTGGTCTTTACCCACTCATTTCTCCATACTGCACATCAGAATCTCCATGTGACTGAGCACTCCCAGCTACGTGCCACATGCCATGCTGGAGATTTGGCATCTCATGAGTCGTTTGAGTACAAGGTGATGCTGGCTTTTTAAAGAGCGCCACCTTCCTCATTGAGGAATGAAGCTGGAGGTGGGAAGGATGGGCTCCATCTGCAGTTCCCAGTGGTAGTTCAGTGGGAGCACCAGGAACTGAGGGAGGAAGAGGCAAGAACAGTGTCCAGGCTGGTTAGAGGTGAGCTGCTGAGCTCACCTTTATGGGTGTTCTGAGATGATGGGGTGGGTAGGTCTTTGGAGTTGGGATTTTCACCTGGGAGGATGGAGAGCCTAAGATGAATTGGAAGTGATAGTGTGTTAGGAGGAATAGGAGGCCCTGAGTATGGGAGGATCTAGGTAGAATGAGGTCTGGGGTTAGAGGGTTAGGGAGTCTGGGAGGTGTTGCAGGATGGAAACTTAGGGTTAGAAATCATTGCGTGATCTGGAAAGGGAGCTATTCAGCATTTGTAACTCTCAGGGATGGGACTAAATCTCCTTTTCCTATTCTCTCATTTGAATGCCTTCCTGGGGCTGTTCTTTGGTGTGGGAGAATGAGGAATGAGAGCTAGTGTCTAGCTTATGTGTGTGTCCTGGGTACTTCCCCCCCCTCCCCGGTGCTTCTTAATATATTGTGCTCTTGAAAGAGGAAAGGATGTTTTCTTCTCAGAACGATGTTTTGACTGTTTCAGCCATACTTACGACTTCTTTCTGTGCCAAGAAGGACATGGACAGGACTTCACAGGTCTTATATTAGCATCCTGAGGGCAGAGATGCTTAGCTCTAGGACTGCAAAAACCAGCAAGGTCCTTTAGTATTCCAGCAAACTGGGTCATTAAGTTAAATTTTTGGAATTAGTTTTTATTTCTAAATGGCTCAGTAAATCAGTATTAGAATTGTGATTAACTTGCACTTTATACAATGTCCTTGACTGTGGCAACTTACCTCGCCTTTACTTGTAGGTGGGTGACTGGCAAGCTTTACCTCTGTTCCTTATCTTTGAAATTGAAAGAAAATAGGTAATATTGGCCAGCTGTGTAGTAGGAAGACCAGCAGGTTCATAAGCACTTGTGCTTGTTGATTCTAGTGATTCTATTCACCTCTGAGGAGGTGGAGTAGTTCTGAAAATCCATTGGAAAGAATATAGTTTCTCACACAAACTAAAGGCTGTAACTGTTACGTGCCATGGAATAGGTACTTGGAGTTGGCGGCCCTTAGAGTTGCCCATTTTCTTTACTCATAAGAATGCTGGTGCTTGGTTGGACATGTGGTACTGTGTTGGCACAGGCTTGGTACAGGAGTGTAACTGTTAGTCCTGTTAGCTATTTCAGTGAATTTAAGAAAGGACTGAAATTGAAAGACAGTTTTATAAAATAAATTTTGTTTGTAGTTGTGATGTATGTTGTGGGTTGATATTCATTGACATATTTAATTTGTATTTCTGGTAGCACTCCATGTTGCCCCAAAGAAAACCCTAGTACCATCTTACAAAGCTCACAGTCGGAAGATGTGAAGTTCAGAAGGAAGACTACAAACGTCTGCTTGTAGTCTTCTGCTGCCATTCTCAACTGGTTGTCCAATTTCATGATAACCTTTCCAAGTTACCTCCTTCAACTGAACTTTTGTGGTAAAAGCACAGAGCCATTTGATGAAACGTACTGGTATAAATCTTCTAAAGAAGATAGTGTAAAAAATGCAAAATCTTAGTGCCTTTCTTGTAAAAGTTGATGTTCTAGATTACCTGCATGGGGCACTTTTAGGAAGCATCTGGTTTTACTTAGATCCTGTTTAGTGTTCTATTACTTAGTTCTAGTTACCTTCACTTTATTTTAAAATCTTTTAATACTGATGATAGAGAGTTTGGCTCTGGTTGCCCATTGAGAGAAAAAGAATAATACAAGATTTGTGGCTGTTATTGATCACCTGGTAAGATCAGGATGGGAATTCTTCATCAACGGAGCCTTGCTCAGATGAGCACAAAGGGATTTTCATCGTTTAAGTGGACAAAAGTCTAGTAACCTTTTGGTCATCGTGCCCTAGCCTGGCAGGTCTCATCCAGATATGTTGCCCTGTCCTGCAAATTACTTTTTAAATAAAGCTAGCTGACACTGGAGAATTTGCCTGTGAATCCATAGCAGTTTGCAGATCATGGTGACCTAGTGGAGATAGTATGCTAATTTCTCCTGGGAAACAGTCCCACTGATGACAGAAGTGTTACAGCCAGAGCTGTTCACAGCCGTTTCTTTGTTTGCACAGAGGAGTTGCAGTATTCAGAATGCAGTGATTTATCCCTGTCCCCTTTTTGTTTTCAAGAAGCAGCACTCCTGGGTCCCTTACTTTGCTGTCTTTCCATGTTCTCACACAGCGTTGCTGCTCTTTCTCCAGATGCTTCTCCTTTTCTGTTTTAAAACCCCATGCAAAAATGTGCAACCTTAACTCCCAAGACTACTATTCAATTAACAGTGTGAACCTGCACTGTCAGACAGAATAGAATTGAGCTCAGTACTTCCCTTTCCTCTAAAGAGGAATGAAGCTTGTGGGTGTGTGCTTTTTTATTTTTTATTTTTAAGAAAAAAGCATATTGTTCATCTGAGCTGTAGCTGAAGTTGGAAAATTTGGTTTCTTTCTTACTGCTTGCTGGATTGCTATCAAGCATCATTGCTCTGGCATCAGCAATTAGCATTTCCATTAAGCTTGCAATTTGCACACCGTTGGCTGCAGTTAGGTGGGAACAGCGAGTACCAGGGATGGGGACTATATAAAGAAAGTAAAGGATTGGAAGTGAAGTGGCCTACTCAACTGATCCTGGGAGCGATGGGTTATGCCGGCATGTGCTCCAGCCCTCTGGCAAGCTGTTGTTTCTCGTTAAGAATACAGGCTGCTTTCATGCCTGTACCCTCAGAGTCGTGGGGAGAAGAGGGAACGGCTGAAGAGTGCTGAGATGCTGGTGATGGGGGGCTTGCCAATAGCCAGCTGCTGTCTGCCACAGAGCTTTGGTGGCCGGGAGCAGGAATTTGGCAGTGCCTGTGCCAGCAAGCAGGGAGGCAGCGGTTAGAGGAGTCATCCGGCCAGGTGAATAGTTATAACTAGGAGCAGGGTGCTCCCTCCTTATCAAAGCAGAGGGAAGGAGCTGAAGCATGTTGAATAGTGATGTTGACAGAGCTTTTATTGCTTCCCCTGCTCCCCTGAGAGGGGACGGCAGCAATGGTGCAACAGTCTCGTTTTCTGGCGCTTCGGCTGATTGACGGGAAGCTGCAAGTGCTGTCCTTAAGTAATTGGTTCACTTGTCCAAGGCTGCTGGGATAGTTTGTGCCTCGGGGGGTTCTGGTGCATTAGTTTGTAATAGCGATGTAGCTAATTCTTGGACACACTTCCTATTCCTAGTGCTCTATCTGGAAACCACCTCTGTTGGTTCTTTTCTGTCAAACCCTATCTGTAGATATTCATCTCCTGCTGAGTTTGTTTTGATCACTGTTCTGCTGAGTGTCTGCCCATGCTGAATGTGGCCAGATCTGCACCCTCAACACTGAGGTGATCTCAGTATATCGTATTTAAGCCTTTTGCTTCCCTACTTCTGAATTTCTGTTCAGGTATAGCTTTTTTACAGGTGATTACTCTGTTCCAGGGTTCTTCCTCCTCCTCATAACACCACAGTGGGATGGATATAAGGTTATCCTAGCTTAGCCCTTGTGAATTCCAGTCTGGAGCAGGAGAGTGGAGTCGTCCATGGTTACAGTATTGTCATGTTGTGAGTCTGTTATTGCCATGTTCTGTGTTGCAGTTTCCCTTGTGTAAGGGGATCATGCTGAATTTTGGAATCTGGAAAAGCATTATGAGAAAGCATTGTTTGGCCTATTACTTTTCAACAGGCATTTGATGTTGACCAGTTAGAGACAGAATACTGCACATAGGTGGGCCTTTGGTCTGACTGGATATCGCCAGGGCTGTTCTCGTTGCTCTTTCTGCTTCCAGTGCTGTCACAGAATGGTGCTGTTTCCTCTTTATGTTGGAGGAATTGAAGCACAGAAAGACCAAAGTGCTGCTTCCTGAAGAATCTCATCCAGTTTCTTCTCCAGTCTAGTGCACTAATCCTTACCAGATCTGGCTTACCATGTGCTACAAGAGGTGGTACAGACCTTGCGTTGAGGGTATCTGTATGTGAACAGGCTGGCTGTAAGAGGTCCAGGGTGGTTACTGTGCTGCTGAAGCACTTCTAGGCAGAGGATTCCTCTGCAGCATGAAGTGTTGCCCAGATGTCATTATTGGCTGCCCTGTAGTGACATGTGGATGGGGATCCTCCTAAGGGGGTTGTGAGTTGAAACAGTGACAGGAGGACACTGAATATACTGTTAGTACAGTGGGAATTTCCAGAGGGAATGGGAAAATCACTATTCTTCCCAGTGTGCCCTGAGAGTTGGAGGGTAGAAAGTTGGAGGATTTTAATAGAGTACAGGATCCTGTTAACTGATGTGATACTGCAGCTGAGGAGCCCTCCCATCTCTCTTTCTCCCTTGCTCCTTTGTTGAGGGCCGTTATATGCAGCATTAGAAGATTTTTTGACATGTAAGCACAGCAGATGCGGTGACAGAGGCCTCCATACTGTGCTCAACCCATCCAAGCTCTCACTGATGTGTGTCTCAGGGCTGTTCTCTTCTGCTCTGTTGTGCAATAACATATCAGAGCCCCAGAAGGCTCTTGGCAGAGTCTGTGCTACATTCTGACTTGCCCAAGGGACAGTACTACTTCTCCTTTTTTTTTTTTTCCTCTTTTCTCTACTTAACCTACCTCCACGCTCCTGTTGCATTAGATGTGATCCAAACAGTGAACACTGAGACACTAAATAGAATGAAAACTGTATGAATCCCAAATGTGCTGAGGCTGAATATATACTGCTGTTTGAAACAAGGTTTACAGGGAGAGAAAGTAAACCTGCTGTGGGAGGAGGAATAGGGAAGAAGGGAGTGAAGGGCATCTGTCCATAACAGGAATTACTTCCTTCCTGGTAGAAGAGAAGAGATGCTAGCTGTCCGCAGTCTTCTTACAGAGGATTGGCTTGAAGGGCAGCGAGTAACTGAGCAGGAGTACTGTTGCTCCTCAGCAGAGAGACTGGCTACAGGAGCTGATAAGGGGAAGTGTTTGTCCTCAAAAGCAGCTGTGTGGCAGAGGAGCCAAGAGCCTCTTTCACTGCAGTCATTTAAGTTTAAAAAGCAGGGAGGGTATCTGTGAAAGCTGGTGATGTCACATTTTATCCTTTGCCTATAATAATCCTTGGGAGAGAAAATTGCCTGAAAACCAACCCGTATGCTTTACACCAGTTTCACATACAGCCAATCATATGGCTTCATGTCCAATTTAAGCATCCACTCAACATGTTTTTCTAATTGGTTTTGAGGCTGTAAGGGTGAGTGTTCAAGGCTGTGTTCTCTTGTTGATTTAAGAAGCACAGCCATTGCGCTTGGCTCAGGTCACAAAATGAGGAGCTTGCATGCAAATACTGATGGTTGCTAGTTTAGTTTAGTTACAGCCTCCTGCCTTTGTTGCTAAAGAAGTTCTGCTGGCACTGTTGTATTGTGAAATTATGGATGTTTCAAGACTCACCATTGTGGGTGTATTGTGTCCTGGTAAGGGATGCTAAAGACAGGTATCTTTAGGAAAAAAAAGGCTCTAGAGGCTATTGCAGAAATGGTGCTGTTTTCCAGTTAATGTTAAAATAGACCCCATGCCCAAACCATCCATCACTTCTAAATCCTGGAGCACAAATTTGGATAATGTGGCTGAGCCCAAGCAAGGGCCACCGTTCTGTCTGCCTGCACAGCTGAGAAACTGAACTGCTCCTCCGTTGGGAAAAACCACGGATAATTTCCTGGCTAGTGTGAGAGGGCAGCCTGCAGGTGGGATATGAGAGGCGAACAGTTGATTGCAGCAGGGAAAAAATGACACATCTGGTTTGGCTCCAGGTTGCTCAGGAGTAGTAGCAGCAGTGCCCCATTGGAGCTCGGGGGCAGAGGGGCGTTCAGCCAGTTGGACCTTTGCTCTAAAGGTTTATTTTGTGTGGAATTGTCACTGAAGGGCATTGGGCCTGTGAAGCTGGATCTAAAAGTTGTTAATCCTGAAAACTCCAGGGCATAGCTGTCCTCATTTTCAGTACAGGGTCTGCCTTACAAGCAAACTACGGAGACACAAGTAGCCATAGATTTAAGTGTTCGTTTTCCACAGCGTTCCTGTTCCCTGGAGCCACTTAAGCAGAGTCTGGTGCAGAATGTGCTGGTGTGGCAAAAGATTGGTTGCTCTCTGAGCGTCGGTGTAGCGTGTATCCTAATTAGGAGCACTGCAACTTCTTTAGTAACATGTGGTTTCCAAGCAGTTGGATAAATTTGTCTGAGCAGTGCACACAGTGACTGTAAACCTGGTCGATTAGCTCTTCTGACCAGCTCTGAGCCCACCACTGAGTTCCTTCTTCATGTGGAGCACGTCCCTCTCCTTCTTGTTCTTAGGGAAGGAACAGCATACATCAGCTGTGAGTGGGCTATTATGCAGTGCAATTCAGGTATAAAGATTGACTTCAAGCAGTGGTAATCTCTCGTCTTCTTTCTGACGGGAACAGGAAAATTAAACATGAGCAAATTCATCACGATGGCTGGAACAAATGTAGGAGCTGTTGTTGGGATAGAACAGAGCAACAGTTCTCCTTCAAGTGTTGTCACCAATATAGAGCACTGCAAGTGCTTCAGGTGGTAGCTGAGAAATGCTGCAGTGGGCAGTTGTAGGGTACTTGTCCCTGTTAGTCAGTGAGTGCTCGGGCTCTAGACAAACAATGGTTAGCCTCGTTCTCTTAAAAATAGTGTTTCCCCATCACGGGCAGCTTTCACGTTTGGTAGCCTCTCGTCATGCTGTACGATCACCTGCTGGCGAAAGCCTTTCAGCAGGGTTCTGGTGGGAAAGCGAAAGGCGATGGGATGAGCAAGAGGCTTCACAGCATTTGTTCTAGGAAGTCCAGAGTTCTGCTTCTCTGCTTTCAGAGCCCCAACTGCTAGTAGTTGGACAGCAGTGCCTGGTCACGACAGGAGGTTATGTGGACTCATGTGGCCGGGAAGGAGGTAAAACCATGCTTATAACTATTAAATAGAGAGATGGCCAATAAGCTGCTGTGACAGAGATGCAGGGCAGCTGCCTTCAGTCCAAGGCACTGACTGCAGGAGGCTCTACGTTTTTTTGCTGTGGAGGCTTGGTTACCTTGGCAACCTGTTTTTACCTGGATCTCTGCTCTGGTGGAGAGCCCATCTGTACCTGCTACTCCTTTGTTTTGAAATGGCTTTTTTACAGAAAAATGTCTGACAGGAGTATTTCCAGAGCTGGATTATTGTGGAATCCAGGCTCTGCTTTTGGTCACAGGAGTTTCAGTCTGATGAGGAGGTGATGACGGAATGGGGAATTCTGTGGCTGGGTTTGAAAAGGTATTAATATATCTGCTTTGTGAGGTGGGCTGCTGTCATGGAAGGGAGAGATGCTACTGCTGATTGTTAAATCCTGGAATAGCTCTGAAAAATAAATCACCGGCGTGTCTGGAGTTACAGAGAACTTTGATCATTCTGGTTTGCAGTTCAGCATCAAGCCACCAGCTGGTAGATTAAACTGAAGTGGCTGTCTGTGATGAGTGAATACCCACACGAAGGCTGTAGGCTTCCCTTCTGGGGGACGTATATGAGCTTTTGATACTCCTGGTGAAGTTCTAGTATTGGAAGGTAGTGGCTGCAGGACTGTATTCAGAATCTGACAATTTTGTTTAATTCCAGGTCTCACCAGTCTCTTTACATCTGTATTTTTACTGTAGGTTTTTTGATTTTTGTGAATACTTTGTAATCCTGAAGTGGGGTGTGTGTATCTAAATTTTGCCCTTACCTCATTCCTGTTGCCTATGCTTTATCTCCTCCTCTGTCATAGCCTGTAACTTTGGGCTGAGATGAATGGTCTGTTTTGTATCCACTATGGGGTTCTTCCCAAACTGGAGTTGGTTTTCTTGCAGGTTACTGGGTAGTGTGTAACACTTCTGTAGCAGTGGGGGGAAGAACAGATTAACAAATTCTACTTGTACCTATAAGAAATTGGAGTAATGCCTGGCATTACTCTGTTAGATGCAGTTACCAATTACCTACTGGTAATTAAGAACCTTTTTAAAAGTCAGTATAGTGTTCCAGCTTGACTTTGCAAGCTAATTCAGATGTTTTAAGTCTTGAAATCTGTGGACTTCAGAGCAGAGTACATTAAGAATCTGTTCTAGGCAGGCATCAGCTTTCAGTCCTGAGCAGCTATAATGCAGAAGAAAATAGCTTGCTTTTTTTTTTTTTTTTTTTAAAATTTTCAAGAACTAGAAAAAACAAGATAAAGAACTTTCCGTTTTATTCAAATGTATGGAATACAATTGTTTGTTGTAAAGTCTGTTTGATTAAAGCTCCTTTAGCCAACCTTTTTGTTAATTCCCACTTTCACTAACTGATTTTGGGTCGTTACAGCAGAAGCTTCTGTTGTTTGTTTGTTTTGGTTTGGTTTGGTTTTTTAAGACAAGTGCGAACCAGATCTGTAGTCTTTACTGCACAGCCCTAGATAACTGACACAATAAAGTACTATATCCTTCCTTGTACTATTGCAGCAGCATAGAGCTACAGAAAAGCTATGCTGTGGGGTTTTTTGTTACTTTTTTTTTTTTAACTGCATGTATCAACAAGAGTGACAGTTTGGGGCTGACTATGCGTACATCATGTTGGTGATGTATGAAGCAGAAACGAGATGGTTTGGATTCTCCAACCCCAAAGCTCACTTCAGGATCTAGCAGATAGGAAAATCTCCTGTGAACTGACTAAGGTAACAAATCTTATCTTGAGCCTGAGCAGATTTGATTGAGAAGTCAGTGAAGGAGAATAAATGTGGGACAGTAAAATAGCTGTTGCTTACCTGTCCAGCACAGTATCTTAGCCACAAAAAACCCCACAAACTCCACATGTAAATTGATATATTTATGAGAGGTGAGCAGCTGGCGTTTAGGTTGCTTTATACTAGTTAATGAAAATGCGTCTGTATTTAAGTGACTTGTTGAGAATGGCTTTGCTTTTAATTTTGTTTAAAAAATACATATTATTTTCTCCTAGCTTTGATCAACTTGTTGAAGTTCCTCATGTCTAATGAGACTGTGTTACTGGCCAAGCACAACATCTTCACCCTTGCTCTTATGGTGAGTACAGACAAAGCAAATTCTCTTATTTTAGACAACTTAATCTTGAATGGATCTTAGGAAGGAGTCCAGGATTTCTGGCCTGGTAGGGAGATATCAGAGCAAGGCCACAAATCAGAGGAATATCATTGTGGTTAGTTTTGCTAGATGTTTGAAAGGGCAGTGCTTTGACTCGCTGTAGGGTCTGCTCATTGAAATAACAAGTCTATGTGAGGAAAGGCTTAGTTTAATTTTCCAGATTTGATAATTTTTTTTCTTGTTCTGTGGCCCTTTGTATACAAAATAATAGAAACCTGTGTTCCTAGCCCCAGATATGATAGTATTTAAGCTTCTTGTCTGTCTTTTCTGTACTATAAGGACAATAATAGATAAAGCAATGAAGTAACGTAATACTGTGTAATGCAACTGAGAGCTATTTCTTTGAAGGTTTTGGGCATAGTTTGTATTGTTTATGTTGCAGAATAGATCTTGTGTAAATATTCCTGTCGTAACTTCTTTTCACTTCCTTGTATAGGTTGTGAACCTGTTCAACATGTTCATCACTTATGGAGACACCTTTCTCCCCACTCCCAGCAGCTATGATGAGCTGTATTATGAAATCATTCGGATGCATCAGAATTTTGACAACCTTTATTCTATGGGTAAGTACCTCCTGACTGGTCAGGACTACTGTTGACTGGAAGTGAGGGTGGTGGCAGAGGGATGTTTGCGTCAGATGTTTTCTGTCCGCCTGCTACTGATGTATGTCTTGGTGAGTGGACATGTTTTGTGTACTTGGACATGTCTGGTAAATTAAGAATTGAGAGAGGGATAAACGTGTCAAGGGAAAATTTTTTTTTTTTTTGTCAGTAAAAATAGGAACAGACCCATTACCTCTCTAGCAGCCACTAACTGTGGTAGGAAATAAAAATTTGTTAGCACAACAGGGTATGTGGTATTTCGTTTATCTTCGTGTAGTTTGCATCTATTACATTCAGTGGTTTCAAGTCAGGAGGCAGGTACATGCTGCAGAACCAGCCAGCATAGAGAAACACTCAAGGCAAACAAGATTTTGGAAAAGAATTTGAGAAACTTTTAACAAGAAGCTTGCTGTGCTAGACAAATCACATCTACTGCAGTCATTGCCAAAACAAACCAAGAAAACAGCCCTCACAAACCTGCTTGCAGTGACAAGTGAATCACTGGACTGAAGAATGTGCCTACTGGCAAAACAGGGAGAAGCTGCCATCCTTCAAAGAGAAAGGCATGCTGGAATGCCACCAAGTGATACCCAGCAGGGAAAAGAGGAACAAAGGTAGAGCAAGGAATGCATGGAGGCATAATCAGGCAGTGTATACGCAAGAGCCTGCAGTCAAGGGTAGCTGCAGCAGCGCTGGTGTAGTGCCTGCATGCTTGAAACTGTGAAGAAAAGAATATAGCTGTGTTCTTTGTTTGCTTTGTTCTGGAAGGACCTTTCTTCCCTTCACCCCTGCTCTCTTCTCAGCATGATTGCCCAATGAACCACAGGAGTTAATATAAATATATAAGAGGAGTTAAAGGGCAGTGGGAGACAGACAGTTGGCCACAGCACACTTTTGACATGGGAGAGAACTGTCCTCACCTACATAAAAGTAGCTGAATACTCCCTGCAACTGCAAGCAAAAACGAACTGCCCTTTTGTACAAACTTCTTACAGTTTTCATCCATTACATAAGGGATCACTTGGCCGTTTTTGTGCCCTCTGAGCACATAAGATTTTTTGCTAACACATTTCCTACTCCCAAGAATTGCAGCTAGTAAGATGAGGTGCTTTTACTAGCCGGTAATTTTTCAAACCCGTCCCGTGGGGAAGCTGAAGGAACGCGGAATGGAAGAATAATGCACTCCAGTACTTACTCAGTTGGGCTGCAATAGGCACATCTGACCTATTGAAACAACTCCTTTGTCACATGAATGTTTTCCATCCTGCTACACAGAGCAAACCGCTTTGAATTAATGCTGTAAATGCCTGAATGGAAACCTTCTCCGAATACATGACTTCAGATACTCATGTACAGTACCTACTGTTTGACAAAATAATGCTACTCGCAACTGATGTCTCTTTCTTGCAGATGACATGTAATGGTAGCACTAGAAGGAAGAAGGTAGCACTGTCTCAGGTTGATGAAAGCCACAGTTTAACCAGCTGTCCTGACAGCTTCCTTTTGCTTGTCAGTCCATCTTACTGGGACTACAGTCACCCTTCTGTCCCCTAGCCTTGGGACATACATTAGCACAGATGAGGAAGCTACTCTGTCCATTAGTTTTCCTGTTAATGTGGTTGAAACTTTCTACATTGAGAGTGGAGGGGAATCTAATTGCCTTTGTTTTTATTTATTTATTTTTCTTGTCTTGAATCTGAACTTTATCCAAATCTGCAGGACTGAAAGCTTCTCCATGCAATAATAGGCATGAGTATGCAGCCTGTGCTTATGGATTCACTTGTAGCATCCGTGTTTCTAGACAATCCTAAATTCAGGTGACGTGCTGTTCCTTCACTCCTAAGTCAAGGGTGAACATTTCTTGTGGAGTGCAACCTCCAGAAAACCCTGTATATACAAATTGTAGAAAATTGCCATCTATTCAGGCAATATGGAAATTAATCCAAACATTTGCTACAGGTTCTGATATTGTTTTGGTACTTACCATGAGACGTACAGGTAACTGCCATCGTAGAAACACTACAGATTCTGACCTAAATAAATATTTTTGGTACTCTGGCAGAAAAGAATTGGATTCCCTAGAAATTCTTCCTTTTGCAGAATGTTTTCAGATCTGCTCCGAAGTCTGCCAGAGACCATCTGTGCAACAGATCAACACCCTTGTTCCTACAGGGAGCATTTTTCCCTAGGCTGTTGTGTAATTTCTCCCTGAAATTCCAGATAAACGGGAAGGTAAAGAATGCATCGCTGCTGGGGTGGGTTTAAATTGCAGGGTGTAGTCTAGCTCAGATGGAACCTTGCATAATAGAAGCTGGAGGAGAACAGTGGTGTGTGGAATAAAAGGTACCATGAACCTGGGATGCTGTCCTGTTTCTAGGGCAAATGAACTTCAGCATGTGGTGATGAAAGCAGTTAGGAGGATGTAGGCTCTTCTGACCGCTCTGCTTCCTGTCTGTTGGCCATTATTTTGTTCTGCTCACCTCTTGTGTGTTCCTTCTGTATCTTAGATGGGCTTTGAAGGGAACTTCTGCCCTGGATCACAGATTGTCTCAAAGATCACCTTTGTTTTGATGTGGTTCTCATACTGTCATCTCACCAAAGCAGATTTTTTGGATATTTTTTATTAGAAAATTGCCAGTTCTGTGCCAGCACTGTAACTGTCTTTTCCTTTCAGTTCTAAGGCTGTCTACCAATGCTGGTCAATGGAAAGAGCCTGCAAGCAAGGTGACCCATGCATTAGTCAATATTAGGTAAGGAGTAGAATTCAATAACCATTTTAAAGATTCTTGTGTCCTGTGTGACT
The DNA here is from genome assembly GCF_034619465.1 of Leptosomus discolor. Classification (NCBI taxonomy): domain Eukaryota; kingdom Metazoa; phylum Chordata; class Aves; order Leptosomiformes; family Leptosomidae; genus Leptosomus; species Leptosomus discolor. Next base: position 15,957,298 of record NC_141396.1, on the reverse strand, counting down.
ACATTCTTATCGTGACACTTTCACATTTGTTGTATTGAATTTGATTTTGAATTTGTTCTTTTTGTTGGGCTAAATTGCTGCTCTAAACAGGGCCCACTGGGGTAAAGAGAGGATCACCAGGGTTTGATTGTCTTCTCTCTAATAATTCTCTCGGCTCTTCTGTAGACTGAGTGCTTTCAAAGCATGGCACAAGCTGTAATGAATTAATCCTCACAGCATTCTTGGGAGAAGTTATACAGTAGGGAACAATGCTGTGCTGGCAAAGCAATTGTGGACCTAATGGATTTCTGTTGTGTGATTCTATTGCCATTCTATGAAGCTATGAAGGGGACTGTAAGCCAGCTGTAATAAGCAGATTCAAGGCCTGTTTTAACATTGCAAGACTTTTGTGTATTTAAAACTGATTATTTAGGAACATTTCAGTATTCTCTTAAACTTCTTCCTCCTGTTCAAGGGCAGAAGTTATGCTCTACTTCTAAGGCTACGGGATATCTAGGGGTGGTTTTGTGTGATATTCCTTCACAAGAGCAATAATTTCTTCTCCTGGCTTCTGAAGCAGCTAGTACTGACCAAACTGGGTACTGGACAAGAGGCTTCTGAATCTGATTGACTGGAAAATGGAAGAACGTTGAGAGAGAAAATGTACTGTTTATCTCTGGCTTGTAAACAAACCGTAAAATATATAAGTATTTATACTGAAAAAATAACTGTCCCATCACTTTCCTGGTCACTGCAGACACTTGGTGTCCATGCCACACCAAGTAGCTCAGTACTGCTACATTGCTAGCACTTGTCATTTCCTCACTACAAAAGAGATTGTGTAGGACAAACTCTCTGAGGGCATCTTTCAAGTCAATATACATCTTGCGTGTCTATAAACCACCTTAAAGGTTCCCTTAGTAAGTCTGTAAGCTTAATAGCATCACGTATGGTTCCAGAAGATTTATTTTGCTAGTATCCTTATTTTTACTTTTTGTAAACAGACATAAATGAACGCTCGTGGGCAGATAACACGCTCGGCATGAAGCAGCAGAGCAGATAGCTGTTGGCAAATTAATGTCATTTAATGTGACACAAAGTGTCTGCCCTGGGAATTCTCCGTATACCCAGGGAGAAAAGTCTAAACTGGGAAGAGATGAAAAAAGTGAGTGGTCACAGAGGGTTTGTGCTCCCCTCTGGTTTGTGCAACCAAGATTTTGCATTGGCTCATTTCCTCTTGGCTTAACAGCTGCTTTTGTAAAGATGAGCATGCCACTGAGACAAGATACAACCGGAAAACTGGCACTGTGACAGCCCTCCCTGGACAGCCTATATCAGACACGTTCGGTGCATGGTGCTGTCTGGAGCCAGTAAAGCCTCTCAGATGTTTCTCTTGTAGGCTTTTGGTAGCTTTCCCCTGCTCTACCAAACTGCTCCTATATGTCAAAATTTCATCTAGCCTTAGAGGTTTTCATGACTGTCTGCTTTTCATTCAGTGAAATTAGGAGAGGTCTAAATTAGAGACGATTCAAGGCCTGGAGAGGGATTAGAGTTCAGAGAAGTTAGTCTGTTCAACTTATCCCATTTCCCCTCTCTCTCAAAAAAAAAAAAAGAGGGAGGGGGCAGGTATTTCATCTACTGGTTTGGTTTCTTCTTATGGTGAAAATATTACATTTGAAGGGTTCTTTAACTGAATAGATTTCAGAGTCGAGTTTTTGGAAGCTGGGAGAATCCAAAGGTACTGTGCTTTTGTGAAGGTGATTGACAATGTCGTTTCAAAGTGGTGACTAGGACTAGGTGCCTTATTTTCTTTTAGAAAATTCCAAAAGACTTGTCTCCGTACAGGGAAAATGGATGAAGTGAAGGCCCATTTTGGCCTAAAGACTGAATTTAGGTGTTTGAAAGTTGCAGATCATGCAGCAGAAGGACAAGAGGATGATTCTTCAAGGAATGCCTTCAGCCTTCCGAGCTCTGAAGCTTTCTGCAGTGTGTTCAGAAAGACCGTTTGTCCTGGTCTGGCTGCCCCACTTCTGTGGCAATGTTTGTGGGAGGACTTAATACAAGGGCCTGTTTTCTTCTGGTGTTGGGTCAGGAGTGCAAACTGGAGCCTTGTACGCACACACTTGTGCTGCAGAGAGCCATGGAAATGTGGCAAGCCAAGTCACCAAAGAGAAAAAGGAGGGAGGATGCTTGAAAAGAATAAACCATTCAGGGCTGTCAGGCTGATGGCTTAATTGGAGAACCACAGTATGTTAATGAATGACCATATTAACGTAAGATGTAATTATTTTATGCATTGATAAGGACCTGCTGGCTTGAACCTGGCTTAGCTCCCCATTGTCTGGATTGCCTCTTTGTTTATGGTTTCCTCTTAGAGTGGTCTTAGTGTACTGTTTCTTACTTGGATGCCTTTGCCATGAAGGAAATGAGTTCAGAGAAATCCACCTCACACTGGATTTTTCCCTCAACTTGTTCCATCATTCTGGAGAGTTTTCATGAGCAATGATTATCTGCTTTTTGCTGTAACAGTGCGGTGCAAAGTCACGCTTTGGTTTACGCCTTCATGTCGTTACAACAGCTATTTAAAAATAAATAAATAAAAATTGTCTTTTCCTTACCCTAAGGCTTTTGGTGGGAAAGACTACAAATGCGAAAACATCTGTGGGTGCATGTGTGTGGTAGGCTTTAACACAATCCTAGTGTACAATCTTACCTGTATTTCTGGCAGGAGAGGAGCGGTGAGTTGTTCAGTTTTTCAAGGCTGCAATGCATTTGTGTTACAGGAGTAACTGTTGGGGAGACACGTAAACCAGTCCTGCTTGTACACCACAGTGCTGGATTGGCGAGGTCATCTGATTAATTGCTTTAATACAGAGTCAGGATGAGTAATACCTAGAGAATCTTTGACACGTTCTTGTTTAAGCTCAGCCGCGGAGAGAGAGATCACACTTTGTGTATCCTGTTATGGTATTAACTGTACTTTTTAGTTGGACCCTATTCTCCACTAGGCAGTCCGACTGGGTTTTGTTGTTGCGGATTATCTGATTTTCCTAGTCCTTACTCCAATGAAAAGAGCAGCCAGTAATGTTCTTTTTGAGTATTAAAAGGCAGGGAGGCTATTCCTACTTTCTCTCCATACCTCTCCTTTTTACAGACAATTCGTAATTTCTGTTCAACCTAAAGAAAAAGAAAATTTGAAGATGACAGAATAATAATAGCCTTATCTGCCTGAAATCTTACATACCATACTGGAATGAGTGATCCCTATTGCTCTGCTGTCCCATAATAGTGATTATAACTTCTATCTGTGGATTTGTCTCTGTGGTTTACATAAATAATTGAGACATGATGGACTGCAGGATGTGGCTGCAGCGCTGATGGGGTTGAAATAAGAAGCTGCAGCACTTAGTGGTTTGAAACTCACCTTCTCACCTATGAGGAAATAAGCACATTTTGAGACAATTTTTTTTAAGCTAATGAGCCTCTTTAAGATAACATTGTGCAGGTTTGCATTTAATGAGAATTTTATTAACGCAGGGTTCAAAGGGGCATCTTCTGATCGCTTACTCAGTGAGGAAGGTGGCAGCTAAATCTCTGTATTCCTGTATTCTTTTAATAGACTTTCTCTTGATCAGGATTTTTTCGAGGTGAATAAGTAGATTAACTCAATGATTAATAGACTGAATTTCCCCATTGTCTGGAATTCAGTCCCATCATAATTTTTAAAGTAATTTTATGTTTCTCAGTGAAACACTTTTAACAAGCAGAGAGTAAGTTTGTAGGATGGAACTAGGTGATAGTAATTTATTTTTTTTTAAGGTGTGTTTTATGTGCTGTTGTAGCATATGCTGCAATCCTCGCTTGGCTGCTTTCATTCCCTCTTCCACCTTGCAGCTACTTTTGTTCTACGTGAGCCACCCTGTGTGATATTCTGTCTTTGTACAGAAGGTGCTGCTTGTCTCAAGGCTGCTTTTGGGGTTGTAAAGCAGAGACTGGGGATATGGAAGGACCATTTAAGGCATCGCATGGATGTGTATAAAACGGTTATGCTCACTGCCAGTCTGGGCAGGAGAACTCTGAAGGAACATTTATAATTTTACTCAGGTGAAAGAAGGCCAAATTGGGCTGTGCTTGTTTGTCGTAGGATTCCTGGCATCCCTGCTCTGAAGCTATAGCTTGTGTTAAATTAGCAGCACTTCATAGAACTGTACTTCCTGAAAACCTTGACAGAGGAGGAGGTTCCAGTCAGATATTTGTTAGAAAGCGGGTGGCTGCAAGCAGTCCACGTAGTACCTTCAGCATTGTTCCTCTTTACAGCAAGGAATTTAGCATCTGTTCATGAGGAGAGAAGAGCTAAATGCTGCTGACCTAGTCGTGTTGTAATGGATGGCTGTAGCATTTATGCAGGATACATGAAAGGGGAACTGCTGATAGATAAGCGCTTCTGTATAGAGCGGAGGCCTATGGATTACAATCAGCCAAGACTGTGTGTGTATATATATTAAAATATGTATTTTACACTTCCTCCTTCACTCTCCCTCTTTGTACAGACTTAATGGACACACATGTTTCTTGCCAGTATGAATAAGAGAATGAAAAAGGGAGAGCAAGCTTAAAGCCTGTCTACGACAATAAATGGTCAAGAAAAACTATGTGCATATATATAAAATATGGATAGCTGTGTGCATATTGTATGTATATGCACATATATGAATGTGTGTATCCATATACATATGGATGGATATCTGTGTATATATAAATACATGTACATACATATTCCCACACATGCATATACTTCCAAATGTGTATAGATTTATATATAAAACACACACAAACATCTTGCCTTTGACAATGGGCTAACATAAAGCCATAACTTCCAAGCTAAAAAAAAAAGACACTTGCTTGTTTCTGCCTTCTCCAAGCTGAACCACGAGTGTTGGCTAAGGATGCTTCGGTGTTGCTCCAGGTGCCAGTGGCGGAGTTGCTCTGGGTGCGTACGTAACCCCCGGGACCGACGGGCCGTGCAGCACTGCTCGGCTCGGCCAGCAGCGCTGAGCAGCGGAGGGTGCTCAGGCATGCAGGTTAGCCCGGCGTGGTCTGGAGTGCCTTCCTTGGGATTCTTAAACCCACTTGTGAGGGCTGCCACTGGTGGAGTAACAACTCCATTGAATTGTTCACTGAGGTGTGTTTAATGGTAATGACCTCTGACGTGCTGTCACTGCTGATCAGTCTGACTGAGCTCAGGTCACAGGCTAGTACAAGACAGTCCACAATTTTTTTTCTTTTTTTTTCTTCATTAAAAAAAAGCAACAAAACCCGAAGAGAAACTTGTGAATGTATTTTATTGGTACTTTAAAATCCTAACGTAATTTTGCCAAGATTAAGGATCAAATTGGCTAAAACTCTGTAAGAAAACTTCCAAGCTTTATGCACATAAGCTATTTGAAGAATTAGTCCATCAAAGTTATCAGATGGTAGCCTGAAAAAATTATGATGCTGAAAAAGAGTGGATTTTAGATGAGGAGTCTGGCTTGGTTGTAGATCTCTCCTAGTGACCTGTAATCGCATCACTGCTCATTGAAGGAGCAAAGTTAGTAGACCCTTCTTGTCATTTCATGTGTTTCTTGTTGCACGCTTTTCTTCTTACATAGGGACTCTGGCACAGCAGAACAGTTCCCGAAATACCACAGTGGTTGTAGCGAAGCTTGGTTACTCAGAGTTCATGGGTACCACTGCTTGTTTTTTGGTTGACCTTGCAGCATTCTGGTAGGGAAAGTTCATTTGCCAGGAGCAGCAGATTTTGGCATGAACAGATTCTGGCATTAGCTGGCATGTGAACAGAGGAAGGAGGTGGAATGAAAGGGAAAGACCTCGCTTCCAGGCCATTGTGACCAGTGACATCTTAACAGAAGAATAAAAGAAAGAAAGAAAGAAGCACTCCTATCTCGGAGTGCATTGTTTCATCTTTTCAGGCACTTTACCCACACTTCCAGTATTTCTATTAACATTTATGGGTTTTCTCTAGTCATGTTACTTCAGCATAATTTCTTTTACATTACCTGATTTCTTCTTGAGACAGCGGTGTTAGTTTTCAGTTATTGCTCCTTATTTACTAGCTGATTCATCTTGGTGTGCTTCTCTTACAGAGCTGTAGCCAATTTCATTGTGCTGTAATTTTCCTTCATTCTTTCTCATTCATGCAGCAGCTTAATTAAATGTTGTCTCTTCCACTGGCCCAAATCCAGAGTGCAAATCTGTTAGTTGAGTGGCGTTGTATGGACCAGTTCCACTAACACGGCAGCCTGGTTCAGCGAGTCAGGTGCATCCCAGGTCACGTTCCTTCTTTCTGCCAGTAACTTCCCTTCCCAGGCAGCAGTGACTGAAATGGACTCTGACAATGTCAAGCCTCGTTTATCTTCAATGAGGTTTTTTTGTGGGTTTTTTTTTTTTTGCAGTGAGTTTTTGGTAGGATTAATTTATTGGGATTTTTTTTTTTATGGTGACTTAAGGTTTCTAGAGCTGATGCTGATTTTGAGCAAAGCTGTTGGTATGGCAAAGAAATGCCTCTGTCTGAGATGCCATGCCACCACTTGCTCTCTTTAACGCCCTTGAAAGCCATGCTACAGGGATCACTTTCTCTCAAAAAACTCATCCTCATAGTAAGCGATGCTTTTTAGGTTGGGGTGGGGATGATCTTGAAGTGGAAGTGATTTATTCCCAGGATGGTGGCCTTGCTTAACTGGCTTGTTTAGCTTCTTTCCAATGTCTGCAGTTGTATTGGCCACTTTCATCTCCTTTCCTCATGTCATGAAGTCAACAGGTTGGTCTTTTAGGAGAGGAAATTTGCAAAAGGATCCAGTGCTGTATTTCATCTGCTCTGTAAGGGTTGCCATAGGGGTGAGGCATCTGTTCAAGGGAGGATAGTTTGCTGGACAGGAAGGAAACTTCTGCAGCACAGCTGCTTTTAGTCAGTCTCTTCCTAACTTCAGCAAGTCTCTTAGTTCATGTGATTCTCCTAAGGTGAACATCACACTGCAAGTTTACCGACTTGTGAACTTTCGTCTTCCTGGCCATTTTGTTGGAAACATTTCTTCCTTGAGATCTAACTTTTTGGAAGGTTAGTCAGGATCTGTAGACTACTTTGCAAAGTTTGCTGTGAAGTGTTACATCCATTACTGAAGTGTTGCAACCCAAATTTCATCTACTCCATGTCAAATGCAGCCGCCTTGTGAATAGGGGAATTCGTGTCTGTGGATCTCATTTACTGGATTCCTGGGTGCAGATTGTGGGATTATAAGGTAGAATTAGTTGTTATGATAGCAAACTTTTCTTGAAAGCTATGTATTCAGCTTTGGAAATCTAATGTTTGGCATGTGGTTTCTGCTTTTGTGCTAGTGAATTCAGGGTCTGGAGTTTTGGGAGGTCAGTAGAGGAGAAGAGTGAAAGAGACTTCTCAGTGCAATTGTGGTCCCCTGTTTGATTTGTGTGAGTGACTGTGCACTGCTTGATCTAAAGAAGTGTGGCACCAGGCAAGAAATTCTTTCTTGTTTTGCTTGCCAGATACCTTTCTCTGTAGCAACAGAAATAGTGGAGAATATATGTTAGTGTTGAGAGTGGGTTTGGATTATTTCAGAGGTGGACATAATATTTACTGAAGTTATTTTTCTGACTTGTTTGCAGATATTTTGGTCTTGAATCCCCTTGCTTGGCACAGGCAAGTTATGTATGAGCTTAGTAATACATTAAAGCATGTGCTGCAAAGCTAGGATGCAGTCTGGTAAACATCTCGGGTTTTTGTTGCAGCACAAAATCCAAAAAGGCCTGCTGTTCTCTCGCTTTGAATGGTTGTATTGTTTCATCCTGTTTATGAGAACAATCTTAATTATTTCTCTGATACTGTGGTTGGCATGACTTCAATTCCTAATTGATAGATTTCAACCTTACAGTCAACATCTTTGTTGGTAGCTGTAATGCAGCCAGGAAGCAAGACATGAATAGCCTCTGCAGCCAGATTCTCCTGTCCCCAAGAAGTGGCCCTACTGGAATGTGATTGAAGCACAGTTTGAAGCAGCTGTTTATAGCTTGTCGAAACTTTGCCCATGCTGGTTTTATTCTTTGGGTAAATATAAGGGGCTCTGATCTCCACTGGTCTCAAATCTAGCTTTCAAGATTTGCTTTAATGGAGAGAGAACATTAAGCAGCTTTCTTCATAACCCAAACAAGGTAAAAATCATTGTGAGCTTAAATAACACCTTTATCCCTTGGAAAATGATGTAATATAATGCTGTTTTGCTCTTTCTGTTTAAAAGAAATCTGTTGCTCACAGCAGCAGCCAGAATTATTATTCCCTCGGAAAGTCTGAGCTGTGGGATGTGTACTTTTAAAAAAAAAAAAAAAAAAAAAAGGCTTTTCAAAATTCAATAACGTCTGTTTCTTACTATCTTATACTAGTGGGGGACCTAAAATTTGGGTTTGCTCTAGAAATGTAAATGCCATATTCTCTTAATTCTTCCTTTAGGACTAAATTGACAAAGTACCTGCTCATTAACTACATCTGCTCATTAAGGTAATGAAGTACCTACCTTATCTTGAACTGGAAGCAAGGATAATACATTGTTAGCATGACTGCAGGACTGTGGTCTGTTTGAAGGCTGCATCAGAATCTGGTGCTCAGTTCCCAGGGAGCTGTGAGAGGAGGGCATCTTATTTATAAGACTTTGTTCATTAAAAGAAACACGCATCCTAGTTTTCAAGATTAAGATGCCTGTTTTTTAGGAGCTCTACCCACTGAAAGCAGAGAAGATTGTCTCACCCTACCAGCACAGGGGCTAGCTTCACAGCTGTCATTAAATATCTGTTGGTACAGCCAAGACTAAGGTGAAAGTAAAATGCTGCCTGGAAGGAAAAAAGGGAGCTTGAGTGAGTTGATTTTTTTTTTTTTTTTTAACCTTCCAAAAAGTGAAAATATTTTGGGCTCTAATATCTATATGTCCAGATAGAGACCATAAGATACATCAGAACTTCAGGTGATCTGAATTAAATTGGCTGTTTGGGAATCCCAGAATGCAACCTTTTGTTATTACCTTTTTTAGTCCTTGAATTTTTTTCTAACTCTCGTAGCTAGAAGGCTAATTCAGAAAATGATGGTGTAACGCTTCTGAAGTAGCATTTTCTGCCTTAGCTCTGAGGTCAGATTTCTGTTGCCGGTCTGAAGGGATGCTGACTGTGAAGGTTCACCAGTCAGAAATGCCCATGTGCTTGGCTGCTGCTCAGCCATCAAAGCCAACCAGATTAAGGTAACAGCTCATGAAGAATTCATCTGTGACAGGTATCGGATTCTGAAATCTCATGCTGATACGGGTTTAGTTGAAAGATGTTACTCTGGCAAAACTGCCCCAGTGTGCTTCCTCAGGCTGTGCTTCTGCGATCACTTGGAGCAGGTATAAACTGCCCGAGTTGCTGAGCAGGAGGATTCACCTGCCGTTTGTTCCTGCAGTCTCTTCTGTGGGGAGCAGCCTGCGTTGTGCAGCTGCATGTAAAGGAGGAGACTGGCGACCTGACCCAGGATAAAACTGTCTAGGCAGGAAGAAAAAAGAACAAGCCAATGTGTTTTGGCCTGGGTCAGTTCTCGAGCCTTCATTGTGTACAGATATGTGACTGGTTGTGTCAGCCCCATAGAAGGTGTGTGTACAGGCAGCTCAGCACTGGGGACAAGAGGACAGCCTCTCTAGCAGCATTGACCTGTTACACCAGTTTTAGGCTAATATGCTGCCAAGTGTTTTTTAAGTTTGTGTCCGCTGTGATCACTTTGCTGATGTAACTCTTTGCAGGGCTCACGTGTTCTCTTGTTTGTGCTGGTACAGTGCAGGGTGGTTTTTGCAAACTGTTCTTGCCTTTAAGAGAAATAATAACATAACCATTGCCTAAAGCTTCAGTTTGGGTACTGGGCTTGAGACAATGCTGCCATGACCCCGAAAAGTGAGAACTTGGGTGCTACTCAGAAGAGGGTCTTGAGTAGGAGATCGCTGACACATTGAAGGCATCTCACTGCAGTGGACTCTTGATTGACAGGATATAAAAATATGGTTTCGAACATGTCATATTTTGAGGGTGGCCGAAAGTGTAATGACCTTAAAAGCTCCCTGGCAATCCTTTTGCTTGACTTTGCTAGAAGACTTTGAAAGCCCAAAAGCTTTTTCATGCTGCTGCTTTAGTGATTAATTAGGTCATCACTTTGTGTGTTAATTACAGTGACATTTTTCTTCTCATTAGTTGGATTATGGAAAGTTTTTGAGTTAATGTGGGATGGGAAGTAATGCAACCTTTGTGGCCAAGGGAAAGATGGATCTCAAACTTTAGAACACTGAATTTCAGTGATAGCTTTGAGTACTGTGAAAAAATGCTTCTATCTACTATAGAAAATATAGCTGGTAAGTACTTTGAGGGTAGGATAAATGCCTTTTATTCTAAACAAACTCGTGATGTTGCCACACTTTGGATGAGGAATTTTAAACTGGATCCTTCTTCCAGAATGTTATGTCTTGTGTTAATTAATGTAAAGCTCTTGCTGCTGACTAAGGGCTGTGAATGTGATATACTTTATATAATGTCCTTCGTGGGGTGTCTGAAAAGGCTTAACAGGGAGCCTCTTAAGCAGGGCAGCATACGTGAGCAAAGGCCAATTGCTTTTACTTATACTTTAAAAATAATTATTTAATGTCCTACTTATAATTTTGCAGCGTTTTGTTTGCTTTGGAATCTGAGCTTGACATTAACTTTTTATGGACATTTGAGATGAGCTTGTCTGAGGCAGACATTTCCTTCTAAACTCAGAAAGCAGCTAGGTCTGCCGTATGTTGTTGTTCAATAGTGTTTGAAAGCTGTGGTTGCTTTGAGGCTAGCCCTTGTGTGATATCCTGAGCCTTGTTGGAGGAGCAGTGTGTGCAATTCTCACTGGGTAGCACCTAATTTTCTTCCTTGTTTGGCGACTTCCGCTCTCAGCATAAACTTCTGTCAGAAATTAAGAGCCACAGAAGAAGACTGCTCCAGGTTCTTAAGTTTGGCCAGGAAATAAAATAAATCAGATTGCAGTAAGGGGGGTTCTTCCCAAATTCTTCTGAAAATGGGTGATCCAATACTGGAACAGATTGCTCAAGGAGGTTATGCAGTCTTGCCTGAACACAGCTGTGACCAAACTGGCCTGACTAGCCCTAAGCTGAATATAAAGTTGGACCACATACCTCCCAAGGTCCTTTCCAACCTAACCCATTTGATTTGAGAGCAGTCTCTTCACTGCATAGTAAAAGAAGCAAGAAAGCTTTTTTTCTTTGAGTGCACTGTGCTATATGTTAACTTTGGGTCCAGCTGCTAAAGATGCTGAATAGAGCACTTATTTAAATCAGTGGGAGCTTGTGGTGCTCAGCATCGATTTTCTTTCTCTGAAAGATCAGGAAAGGGTGAAAACTAGAGGACTCACAGTATGTGTTGCTGCAGATGCCCAGTGTTGTCTGCTGTCTGTGAACTTAGCAGTAAATTGGATCCTGCTGATGAGATCCTACTATGCAACTCAGTCATTTGTGAGAAGACACTATTCTCAGTATGATTAATGCTGTGGTTGATGATGGGGACAGAAAGCACTTCTTTGAGTAATGCCTATAATGGCATATTCCCCCATGTGTATGTTTAAAGGAAGAGTCTATGGTTGTATGAAATCGAGGGCATTTAAGAGGCAGTTAATGACAAGTGAAAATGATAGCTAGGGTAGATTAATTGTTAAATGAATTGTGCCTGCACTTGCTGTCATTTTAATGTGGCGTTGGTCTAATTGTAAGTATGATGTTATATAGCAGGAAGGCATCAGGAAACAATACTGTGCACTTAGGTTCAGGTCAGAGGAGTTTAAAGGCTTAGCCATCAGGAGTTTTTCTGAAGTGTAGCCATCTTTTTGGAGTACCAAAATCAGTATTTTGATTAATTTTGCTTTTATAATTTTTCCCTATGCTTTTTTTTTGACAGTGCAGTAAAGCAGTATTTTCTCATCATTCATTTAATATGAGTTTTGTTTTAGCTGGTTTTGGAATGAGACGATATTAACTGAACTTGGTCTGGAACATAGCTCGTGGATTTTTTTTTTTTTTTTTTTCATTGCACTTTATCTCCAGGACTATTTATTTAACTTTGTGGCATGGGGCAACTTTACATTCACACCTTCGATCTGAGTGGAACATAAGGGAAATTATCAGGATGGAAGAGGACTGAAAGCAGCCAGGCATAGGTCTCATCCTGTCATTACTCTGAAGAAATCTGTCTTTTGAATTGATTTGGAGTGACAGTGGGGCAGGAAGGCACTGGTAGAAGCTGTATGTCTCTAGCAAGCTTTTTTCACACATGGCCCATAGCCTTACTTGAGTTGAGTGAATTTTCTGTGGTTTCTAGATGAAGTGTTGCCACATTACCTTTTGGTGAAGTTTAGTGGTCCCTGTTAAGACTTAGAGGTACTGAATAGTTCTTAGTGCCCTTTTTTCTGTCTGACAACACTTTTTTATTTTTTAAAGCATTTGCTGTGTGTTTTTTGTGGGGAATCAGTGTGGGCCCAAGGACACCTAGAGGATGTGAGCTATGATTGCTTTCAGCCTGCTGGTCTTTGTGATCCAAGCTGTGCACTCAAGCAGAAGAACACTAATGCCCTCTACACAGTAAGATAGGAAAATGTTCAACAGAAAGCCTTTCCTAGGAAGAGTGGAGGCCTTCAGATTCATCTTCTAAAAAGACAAACTTGGATGGAGACAGGTGCACACACAAGCAACAAGAAGGATACTTGGTGTGTGCTTTGCCTACTCCAGCAAAGTCAAAACTACTGTTTGCTGACGTGGTGGGAAACAGAAACGACTAGAACAGCTTCTGAAGCTAAAGGGCAGTTTGTAACATGAACAAGTGGGCAGGGAGTATGCCGTGGTTTAACCCCAGCTGGCAACTAAGCATCACACAGCCACCTGCTAACTCCCCCCACACAGCAGGATGGGGGAGAGAATCAGGGAAAAAAATAAAACTCGTGAGTTGACATCAAGACAGTTTAATAGGACAGAAAAGGAAGAAAGTAATAATAATGGTGGTAATGATGGTGGTAATAATAATGGTAATAAAAGAGAATATTCAAAACAAGTGATGCTCAATGTAGTTGCTCACCACTCGCCAACTGATGCCCAGTCAGTTCCCGAGCAGCGGCCTCTGGACAGCCCTCCCCCCAGTTTATATACTGGGCATGACATCATATGGGATGGAATACTCCTTGGGCCAGTTTGGGTCAGCTGTCCTGGCTGTGTCTCCTCCCAGCTTCTTGTGCCCCTCCAGCCTTCTCACTGGCAGGGCATGAGAAGCTGAAAAGTCCTTGACTTAGTATAAACACTACATAGCAACAACTAAAACCATCAGTGTGTTACCAGCGTTATTCTTGCACTGAATCCAAACCACAGCACTATACTAGCTACTAGGAAGAAAATTATTCCAGCTGAAACCAGGACAGAGTTTCACGAATGAATAAAAGTCACAAGTGAAGGGATTTCTAACACTAAAAGCACTGAGGATCTGGGGTAGTCTTGTGATCAGTTAGAACAGTACAATCTAAACTGATCTAATTCCATTTAAAACTAGTCAGAGAAGGATTTTCTTGTAGCTGAGAATATGGGAGGATGGAGAGAGCCAGAATCCCAGACTTGCACCAGGAGGAGCCCAGGTAAGAGATGGCTGCTGAGGCTCTCAATAAGCAAGGGTTGGTTTTTTGGTTTGGTTTTAATTCCCTCCACCCCCATCCATAATGTTACCAGCTCCAGGGCAATATGGAAATGGGTCAGATGAGGTTGATCAATGGATTAGGACATGATTTAAATAGTCTAGTAAATACCATTGTGGAGTTTTCTAAAGTATAAGGCTTGTAAAAACTTGTAGCTGCTTTTTCTAAGGTACTTGCTTCCTGCATCAATGATTCAGAACCTATTAGTGTTAACAGGCTAGCTGGTTCAAAAAGAGTGATGCCACTCCCTCCTGTCAGTCAGGGATCACTTCTCCACTAAAGGAAGACAGCAAATGTCTTCTGTAAGATTCAGGGGCTGGCTAACAAATTACAGTTTAGAATACATTACAGATGATGAATGTGATCTCCTTAAAGGGAAATCTATTCGTTTGACTTAGTGCTCTTACGATTAATTGCTTGCCAGATTAAATTGCTCCATAAAACGCATGCTACTTTATTCGATCTCTTCATGATGAGATTAGCTAGGCCATGCTGGTTCTTTGTATGTTAATTACAATGGTATTTTCTTCTTCAATTTAATTATTAAATTGTTTAGCACAGCATGCTTTCTCCTAGCCTCAGGAAAGATGTCTGTATTTTTCTTTTGACCACCGTCTTTTAAACTTACTGCTCTTTTTCCAGAAATATTCTGTGTTTCCTTTATAGAAGCATCACACACTGTACAGGATACATTCTGAGATTTTTCTGTGTTTCCTTTGGTATGCTGGTGAAACACTGGAACGGTACTAACCTTGCACAGGTTCACCACGCAACTGTCTGGGGTGAGGAGTGAGGAATGTCTGACCTGAAGCAGTGGAGGCAGATTTCCAGAGTTGCCACCCAAACAGGAATTTATCCAGGAACCTGAAGCTCAGCTTTCTGTTTCTGTTGGAAAAGTGTAAAGCTCACTGAGTGTGCAGGATATTTGCTTTTTGTCTCGCCTGAAAAATCAACACTATAGCAGTTCAGGATTCTCTATGCTGCTGAAGTTTCAGGGCAGATTTGGAGGAAAGAGCCATTTATGCTTTCCTCATTCTCGGAGGCCTCCTCTGTTCTCGCTGACCATAGAGAATGACAGAATGACAGAGTTTGGAAGGGACCTCCCTGAAAGTCTTTCTTCCCCCCGCCCGGAAACCTGCAAAATGGAAACACAAGAAGCTGAATGACAATGGAATTGTGGTAACAGCCTAAAGTTATTGAAGGAGGCCAACAGTGAACAATTTAAGGAAAACTTAAGGAAAAGCTGTTTTAAGGTCTCGTTATAAAACTTGCCCCAGCCGTTATGACATTAGTTCATTCTCTCTTGATCAGTCAGGGACCTGACTACATATGCAACTACCCCCTACATGCATGCACAAAATAATCCCTATCCTTTTGCATCCCTAAGCCTGGGATTTGCCTGTAATCTAACATTCACAGAATTGTAGAGTGGTTGGGCTGGAAGGGACCTTTAAAGGTCATCTAGTCCAACTCCCCTGCAGTGAGCAGGGACATCTTTAGCTAGATCAGGTTGCTCAGAGCCCCGTCTAACCTGACCTGGAATGTTTCCAGGGATGGGGCATCTACCACCTCTCTGGGCAACCAGTATTTCACCACCCTCATTGTAAAAATTTCTTCCTTATATCTAGTCTAAATCTACCTCTTTTAGTTTAAAACCATTACCCCTTGTCCTATCACAACAGGCCCTGCTAGAAAGTTTGTCACCAAGTTTGCTCCCACAGCAACATTACAGTGGCTGTATTGTAAAGTTGTTGGTTTTCTTTATTCTCTTTCTTTTTTTTTTTTTTTTTTCTGTTTATGCTGCTCTACCACTCTAGATGAAATATTTCATATGCACCAACTAAACTGTTAGTTGTGGTGTTTAAAATCATTCAGGTCTCTGGATCTAAATTGGAGCTTCTCTCTTACCCATCTACGATATCTTTTTTGTTTTGTTTTGTTTTGCTTCTCAACTTAACCCCTCACCCTCAGTAAATATTGTGTTATCTTCTATTGGGATTTATTCTCAAAGGCAAGGCAAGTTTTTACATTAACTAGTTTTTCATTTGCTGTGTATCCAGAGCTTAGAAAATTCAAAAAGGTGTAGCAGAATGAGGAAAGATTCAGAAAGAGGCAGCAAGAATGACCGAAGGTGTGGAACCAGATGTGTTACAAAGAACATTTATATACATGACAAGTCTAAAGACTGGAAGAGAGATGGCAGAGAATATACAAGAGTTTGTAAAAAACATTAAGTGCCATTGAGAAGATGAAGAGCAGCTACAAGAAGAGGGTGCATCAGGAGATCAGACAAGCTCAAACCAAAGAGATACTGCTTTGTGCAAAACTTAGTTAAGATCTGGAATACCTAAAAGGTTATGTGAATTTAAAGCAATGATTATACAAATTACTGGAAGAAAATTCCCTCATAGGTTACTGATCATACAGATGTCACCTCTGCTTTGCATATCATCTCGAACGGCATGTGGCAGAGTTCTTTCTGGGGCAGTATATTTTTATTCTTGTCTGCTTTTATACTGTTACCTGAGCTCCCATTTCTAGACACTTTTGAAATCGGGACACTGAGTTGGCCTTTGCTACCTCATTCAGTATGGCAATTTTTAATGTTTACATAAATTTTAGCTGTCAGCAGCTTCTCGGGAATCACCTATTTGCTTCAAAGCCTTTACCAAGGGTAAGGCAACATGCCAGCATGCTCATCCCACTGCTTTCAGGATTGAAGGATTACATTTTACTTACGATAGCCCATCTAGGTTACGCATGGGTTTGTTAAATCTGTCACCACATTCAAGTTGAGAAGGCCGAATTGTCATGTTAGGTGTCTGTAAGGGTTCATTGTTATGTGAAGGAGTCTCTTAACTACATTTTGACCCACGTGAGCTTTGCATAGAGAAGAGCAGGCCTCCAAGCCTTTCTGTGGCTTTTTCTGCTGCTTGCATGTGCACGGGAAATATTGTCCTTGGTAATTTAGAAGAGGGATGTCTAAGGAAGAAGGTTATACTTTCCTGTGAGCTGGGCTCCTGTCGAGCAGCATTTTGCTCTTTTCTGGGAGTGGCAGAGAAGTGTGTTATTTTTTGGACCACTGGTGGAGAGAAGAGTAGAATGATTAACCATGGAAGATTTTTCTTCCCTTGTGATTTTACTTTAGAATTTCAGTCATTATCTTCCCTGTTCCTTTTTTCTCCAGAAAGAGCTCATGGAGAGCTGTCAGGATCATGAACTCATAAATCTCATGAAAGTAAAACCTGTGCCAGCTGAGCAAGGCATGATTTTAATTAAGACTAACAGGATTTTTTGACTGTCTTCTTTTTTTTTTTTTTTTTTTTTCCCCTTCCTTTCCTTCTGGCTAGTCCCGATTCAAATCTAATGGTTGGGAAGAAAGGTCTTTGTAAGTTCAGTTGCCTGTTGTTTGTCAGCTAAAGAAGACTGAGTTGGTGGGAACATCTGAGTCTTCTTTGATTTTTTAAAAAATAAAAAATTAAAGGCCCTAGGTTTTTTTTACTTGGTTAAGGGGACAAATCCTTTTACTGAGCCTTTGTAGAGCGAAGAATTGATCAGGGGTGTAATTGTTTTTTTCTGTTGCAGGTTACTGTTCTAAAGGAAGTTCATGTTGGATAATTTATGATTCATTCCTTTTGCCTTCTGGCTACTGTGGATCCCCATGCACTGCTCTATAAATAGATGTTTAAAAGGTTCTTTTGCCAAAATCTATGAAGACAAACTTCAGTTTCACTAAATCCAAAAACCCCCCATCATCAATTCTCAGTGCACAAGTTAGATGGGTTAGGAAAACAAACAGATCAGGTGGGAGATCTCTACTGTGAGTGCCTCAAATAATGATCTCTTCTTTGTGAAGAGCATTTATTGACAAAGACCAGCCAAGGTTGAATTAAAAGATCATTACCTGGAAACAGGCAGGTGTGAAGCCATATATCTTACTGTCATCTGCTGTCCCATGTTGGGGTGCTGGAGCACCTCCCCTATGAGGACTGGCTGAGAGAGTTGGGGTTGTTCAGCCTGGAGAAGAGAAGGCTCCAGGGAGACCTTAGAGCGGCCTTCCAGTACTTCAAGGGGGCCTACAGGGAAGGTGGGAAGAGACTCTTTATCAGGGAGTGTGGTGATAGGACAAGGGGTGACGGTTTCAAACTGAAAGAGGGGAGATTTAGATTAGATATTGGGAAGAAATTCTTTACTGTGAAGGTAGTGAGACACCGCAAGAGGTCGCCCAGAGAAGCTGTGGCTGCCCCCTCGCTGGAAACCTTCAAGGTTGGATGGGGCTTTGAGCAACCTGGTCTAGTGGAAGCTGTCCCTGTCCATGGCAGGGGGTTGGAACTAGATGGTCTTTGAGGTCCCTTCCAACCCAGACCGTTCTGTGATTCGATGTTGGCTCACCTGTGGGCTATTTCTGTATGGAGGTGGGGAGGGTCTTTCCCTCACTTAGGACTTAAGGCTCTGTGGCTCCAGCTGGTTCCCCTGTTCGGTGCTGCTCTTGCAGGCCAGTTCTGCCCCTCTATCTGTGCTGTCTACAACAAACACCAACACAGTGGAGGCTGAGAAATGTCTCCTTTGGAGTACACTGCTGACTTGACTGAGTGCCAAACTGAATTTGCCTCCCATCCGTTTCTTCCCTAGTCCATCGTGCCTCTGACAGGGAAAGCCATCTGTGTTACAGCCTTTTTATCTTAGCTTGGGGAGGGAAATGAAACAGAGCCGTTGTATTGCTTGCAGTCTGATGTTGCGAAGCCGTTTAAGTGACCTATTGCATGCAAACCTAGCTCTGACTGTTTAGCCTCTAAAGGTACAGTACTCGTTGAAAGGCCTGGTGCCGAGGGTGCCTCTAATTCTTGACTTTCTAAGTAAATCTTTCCTCCTGTGTTACTAGTTACTCAGTTGAAAGAGTTTGCTCTGTGTGGAATGATGCTGCTGTGGAACCCTACTAAGGCCCCATCTGCTAAGAGCTTGTATTGATTTGTGTCTTAGTTTATAAAAGCCTTCAATTCTCCTTGTGTAAATGCCATAAATAATGCAGATGTACTAGATGAAATGTGCTGTAGGAACATCCCAGAAATAATTTTGGTCTGAGTTGAACTGAGCTAATCTAATCATGGTTAGGAGTTTCTCAGTAGCTGTGAAGCAAAAAGTATATTGTCTTATTCTAGCTTAATGTATTAGTCAATACACAGGCATAGGAAGATAGGTATTTGAAAGTGGTAATCAACTTTATAAAACAAGAGCTTCTAATGTTAAAATATTACAAAACTTTATCTGAAACTTGTTGTAAATCATATATATAGACAAACAGTGGAAGTACAGTAAAATCCAGTCCTGCACTTGTGATTTATCTGCATAATCCTCACATTTGTATGCCTCTCTGTCAGGAGGACTGCAGTGCTTCAGAGGCTGTATGTATATATACTAAATAAATCATTTTGCCTGCTCATAGCAAACAGCCATTTTGTGCTAGCAACATTGCAGAATGCTTTTTAGTAGGGGACATTGATGAATAATTTGTCCTTTTGAGCTTCCATAGGCTTTGGGACACCAAAATGTATTTCAGGTTGGACTAGGTCCAGATCTGTATGAGAACTCCTTGGCAGTCTTGTAGAAAGTGTACGGGAGTTTTAGAGGTGACCTGTTTTTAGAAATTTAATTGGATTTTTGCACTGTTTTATGTCGGTTATGTGTAAAGAAAGCAAAAAGGCAGAGGTATATGGTATTTGTTAAATTGTTCTGTTAGAAATATCCAGAATATCAAGCCTGATTTTTCTTCAAAGGGGTCTGTGGTCATGGCAGCTTGGGTTCTTCTCTGCACTGGAGAAATCAACCGATGGACAGTGGCTCCTGCAGAGGAGAGAGAATGTATTTGTATGCTCATAAATGCATTCTAATCAATGCTTCCCTGGCAGTTACCTGATGTTAGTTACCACAGTTGCAAGATGAAGAATGTGTTTATGTGCTATTAGCATTGTTAATTGAGAGGAAACATGGGTATGGCCTATTTTCAGAGCTGAGACTTGTTCTCCTGTCACTTTTCTGCACTCGATGGCCCCAAAACTGCTGATGTGGTCAGATAGCACATTGCAGACTACAGCTATAAGACAATTACAGAACACTAGTTCTGCTTCAAATTGTTCAGCATCAAGCACTTTGCCTTGGCTAAAGCAGACAAACCATATAAACCAGGTTTCCCATTGGCAGAGAGTTTTTAGGGATTTGAGTCACGTCAGCATTCATTACCAAAGGAACTCCAGGTGCCCAGAGGAACTTGGAGAGCTCTCGAACATCAGCGCAGGTGGAGACTTCAGAAGTCATTGAGATTGCTGCTGGTCAGACTTGGCTTTAAATTTCCCCTGTTGGTTCTCAAAGTATTGTTTGCTGACCTGCATACGTTATAGCTCATCTGCGCAACTGGAAAACTTGTGACAGTAAAGAGAAGAGGTATTTAAGAACTTTTTAGCTTTGTTTTCTAGCAGAGATTACTGAAGTTCTGTAGACATATGAAAGGCACAGTGTTTCTTTCGGAGCTGGCAGTGTGCATTAGTAACAATGCTACAGATTCCAAGAATAAGTGATGTGACAAAGCATTTGTCATGGAGCACCCCCAGAAGGCGGGGATGTCGAGGGTGCGTTTCCTTATGTGACGAGTATGAAAATAGTGCTATGTGGTAAGTTTTTTGGTGATCAGAAAGGACATAAGAATTTCTGATAAATTTTGCAAGTTACTGGAAGACTGGCAGAAGGTTAAATCATGAAGTAGATGAGGCAGTGTGATCTGAATTGCTTTTTAAACTGTCAGGCAGTGCAGTTTATGAAAAAGCAAGTGCAGGTCTGCAAAAGGGGGCTGTATCTTGAAAAGCAGTGACTGGCAGCTTTACTCTAGATCTCTTGTGAAATGTTCAGCTAAAAAAGTTTTTGACCCTTGAAATATTAGCAGGAGCAGGAAAGTGGTTTTATGATCATATATATTTTGCAATTTTGTGTGGTATCTGTTTCAGAAAGTGTATTGAAAAATTGGAGAAAGGACAGAGAAGCCTCAATTATGAGAGGCTATTAAAATGGTTTCAAGATTTCAGTATCTTAATCTCTTTAAAACAAAACCTGAGGTATGCTCTTTAGAGAGTTAGAGCATCTTTGAGAAGACAAAATGCCGAAACAGAAAAGGAACATAAGGCTAAACACTGAAACCAAATTGAAACTGCAAATTAGGTACCCATTTTTTAATAGGTAATTAACCATTGTAGCAAATGACAGAATGGACCGGTTTTCTCCCCTCTTCATATCTGAGCAGAATGCCTTTGTGAAAGATGCTTTAGCTAGCTACTGGCATGAGACTATATAGTGCAAGGATAATGTTGAAAAATGCTGCAGCCTGTGATACACAGAAGTTCAGATAAGCTGATCTACTGACTTGTAGTTTCATGAATCAGTTAAAGACTGGATCAAAGATCTCCTTTTGTGTTTAAAACTTAATGATTTCACTCTGGATTCCTGTGCTTCAGGCTTGTATCTTTGCATTGAGAGAATTCTCCTCCTGTACATCAGCCTTAGACCTACTGAAATTTATCCACGCAGCAATTAAACAGAAGGGATGCCCTGAGATTTATTTTGGGGAGTTGTTGCTCTTAAGACCACAGGACAGAGATGAGATTCAAGAAGATATCAGTGGGCTGCAAGCTTTTCATTTTTCCTGCAGTTTGCAGTCACCGTGATGCCTCTGCTCATTAAGTTGTGTTGCAGGGAGGCATGGAGAAATCACCACTAGCTTAACCTCCTGGTAAAAATATCATGTTTGTAATTCATATTTTCAGCCATACATGTTTCAGTTTTTATATGGGAGCAGGTTTTTTTGCCATTGTGTTTCAGAATGGCAAGAGTTTTATACTCATTTGTAATAGCAAAAGAAAACTAGAATGCTTCAGAGAATTCAGAGTGTCTATTTTTTAAGTCTGTTTCTTACTTAAAAAATTTTTACCTAATGATTTTTGCTCAGCCTTCCAAGTTTAGTAATGTAATTAATGAACAGGAACAGCAGTGCTGGGAATTGTCGTCAAACGCAGAGAAGGGTTCAATATGCTGTTTATTTCAGCAAAGTCTTTTTTTTCAAAAGTGCATACATACAGAGTAAGTGTTATTGTGGTGTTGGTGTTCTTAAACACAGTGATCTCGAGTCTTTACGTCAGGAAGTTAAGACACCTTTGACACGAGGTCTTGCTTATCAGCTTCAGGGTCCGCAGCCCAGCACTCCTAAGAGGCCTCTGTCTCCATGTGTGCAGGCACTCTGCAATTTGAACACGACCGTCGCTTTCTAGAGCAACGCTTTACATGTAAAGGTAGGGCAGGAACTGAATCTTAATGATGCCCACCATCAGGAGAAAGTAAACTGTGCCAAGTCGGCCCCAGTCAAGCGGGCTGTGGGGAATACTAACTCCTGCTAGAGCTGGAAGAGAACCTTTAGCAGCTAACTGTCTGACTGCAGTTTCCCTGAAATGGCTAAAAACACTTAAAAGAGATGGTATGATTGATGATATGTTAAAAACCATTTAAGGAAATGGGAAAGGCAGTCAATACTTGATGTGGCTCTATTACTGGGTCATGAAGAGCTGGTCTGAGGGAGGACTGAAAAAAGCCCTGTACGGCCTGTTTTGGACCTTTCGTTAGCTGCCCCAACATGGAGCTGCAGAGTCTGTAGAGGCTACAGGTGGCCTTCGCTCTTTTCGTGCCACCTCTTAATTCTGCCTGTTAAATAATGTCAGAGGTGTTTTGGGGCAGTAAGTCATGAAGGTTGACACTCAGGTTTGCCATTGCTGTTCAGGAGGTTAAGCGCTGTGTTTACTCCTGTTCTCCTGTGCCAGTTGCATTGAGGCCAGAGGGTCTTTGTTTCTCTGCTGGCCCTCCCTGTTCAACACTATGCAGAATGAAGCCTTAGAAGTTGCCTGAATATGAATTTTTTCAGGCTTTCTGAGAATTGTGGAAGGTAAAGGTCAGAAAAAGTATACTGGCTCCCATTAAGGCAGAATGGTGACCATGCTGAGTGATGAACAGGTGTGCCAGCCTAGGGTAACGCTCCCCAAACTTAGTCCTGCTGTCAGCACCTCTGGCCTCCTGCCAGGGGCCTATGGCCACGTTTATCCAGTGACTTTTTGTACAGAGCAGTTGTATGTCTCCCGTGAATGCAGAGATGCAGCGTCGGAAGGCTTAGAGATCTGTAGATCTTGAGCTGAGCTTCCTGCTCCTTGGCAAGAGGAGCCCTGCTAGAAGGGGGAGGCGAACCATTAGTCCTGACTGCCTGCAGTGTGCAACGAAATGCCCTGTGCGGGAGCCAGTGGGTTTATTTTAGAGATAGCTCAGAAAAAACTTGGTTGTAACAGTTTTCCAGTGGAAGGCTGAATCAAAACACTTTTTAATATTTGGTAATTCTTATTTTGAAATATCCTTACCTCAATTTTTTAATAGGTGGATGCCTTCAACATGAAAGTTTGATTTGTCACAATTTTTTCTCCCAAATCTTGTATTTCAGAGTTGAACTGAAATGATGATTTTTGTCCAAACAAAGCTTTTTATCAATTCAGATTAAGGATAAATATGAAATTTTAATGGAGAGGTTAAAGATCATACAGTTTCATTTGGAATTTGAAACAAAGCCAGACTTCTAAATTCAAAATCCTGTAGAAGAGAAGGATCATCAACCCAGTTCTAATTTTGATCATCTTTCTTGTTGAGTGTCACAATGTAGCTTGTCTGTGAAGCCAAATACAGTTCTGCCCTTTAGATAGCATTCAGGTTTGAGTTGTTTTTTTTTTTTCTTTTTGTGGTTTTCTGGAAAGAGGTTTATGCAGTTCTCTCTTTTTCGTATACTGATAAGTGTTGTTGCTCATTAGCATCAGATGCCACAGCCCGTATCACTTCTGCTGTGTTGTTCAGCTAGCACATGTTGGCTGTTAAAGCAGCAATTAATCCCTTTGATACTGAATGGGTTCTGTAATCATCTGACCTGTTATTTAAAATAATAATCAAAGTTCTCTAATGACTTGCAAGGTTTAATTCCTTTAGGAGTCTTGCAACAGACAAGGAAATTTTGCCATGCAAGCTAACTTACGCAGCACTGGAGAGCTGGTGGCGGAGAATGCTTTTTAAACGTAGTCAGGAAAATGATGACTTAAGCAAGTGCAGTGTGGGTGAAGGGAAAACAAGGTTTGGTTAGGTGAACAGTAAGCAGCCTTTATGTTGCATTAACAGGTTTTTTGCTGCAAGTTTGACTAGTATTTTTGGAGCAAGATTTTTACAGCGTTTTCCCTGGCAATAAATGGTGTATCAGTTAAGCTAAAGCAGTGTTTGATCTGGGTTAAATTGTCAGAAATTTCTAAGTGTGTGCCTATCAATAGTAAGTAATTATGCATATGCTCAGAATGAATGCTAGCCAAGGTAATAGAAGGCATGCAGATTTTTTCCTCTTTAAAAGTGCGGGGAAATCTGCAGTATCACTCACGGACACGTGCAGTAATTACTGGCAGTTTAAAACTTTGTAATAGTGACCTGTATATGTGCTGAATGTTTTTTGTAAGATACTCCTCTTCCTCCATGTTTCCCAAAATGCTTAGATTGAGCAGCTTTCCCTTCATAGCGTATGGCAGCACTGTTACCTCAACAGTGCTGAGATCGTGTTGCTAACGTTGGTTCACAAGCAACACCAGAAAAAAGATCCTGGCCCCTGGCGTGCAGACAGAAGTGGTGAGCTGGGGCACGAATAGGAATTGGCCCGCTGCAGTGAGTGGACCAGAAAAGAAATGTTGCCTTCAGCTTTTGAATGGAAGAGCTAAAAGGAACCAAGGAAAAATCAAGTATCTCACTACAAGTAGTCAGCATTGCATTTTTGCCTGTGCAAGTGTAATAGTAAAATGACAGTTCAAGGTTTCAATGGCCTTTTAATGCTTAATTGTTTTGGTGTTTGTGAGAGCAATTCTGAATCAAATAGAGCTTATGGAAATTAATGCAACCAAGGGTGATGACTGCCTTTTTGGTATTAGTTACTTTTCAAATAACTACAGCACGTTTGGCTCTATACATTGAGTTTGCTTGGTTTTTTCTGTGTTTTCATTTTATTATGGGTAATATTTCTTCATGTGGCCTCAGTGTTGGTTGCTGAACTTGGGAAGTTGCGTGGTCTTCCCCGTCTTCTGAGTGTCTACAAACCTTGTCAGCCACAACTGAATAACATGGATGCTTTGTGTTTAAAAAAGAAAAGGAAGGGAGGTGATAAAACACAGTCTGGGTTGCCCAGCTCAGAGGTTGGCCCAAGGTCTGGAAGGTTTAATTGGAGGTGCTGGTTTAAGAATTGTGCAGCTTAAGCTTCAGAAAGAAACTAGCTTGAACTATCCAAAGTTACTGCCCTGTTAGAACCGATGTACCTCTCCAGTGTGCAAGTTGTGTATTAGCTATTATAAGGAAGAAGCAGAGGCAAACCTTTACCTTTCTTTTCATAAAGTCCAGGCCTCCTTACTGCTTGTACATCATCTGCCGCCTGTTTTATATCGCAGGTAACTGATTTTAAAAGTGTGGCTTTTTTTTTGCATTATGTTTTTGTAAGAGCCTTGAAAAAACACTTTAAAACTTTTAAAGCATAAAAGAAATGTCAGTAACAGAACACTGTAGGAGTTGGGCTTTTTCTTCGACTTGCTTGATAGGATAACATCAGCAATTAACTGAAATGTTTGGTGCTCCAGTGTTTCTTAGATTGGAGAACCAGACTTCGCTTTTGAAACAGAAAATGCACTTCACTGGCCTTGCTTTCAGTAACACACATACAAAGAACAGAGCTGAAAAAAATAAATGTATAAAGTAAAAAACCAAAGCTTTGAAGGAGAGGTGAGCAGAGGTGTATATATGGGTGAGGGAAGTGTGGGTATTTGAAAATAAAATAATTTTCTCCTCCTCTGTGTGACATGGGAAAGTCCATCCCCAAAGATTTGTCCTTCAATGGACAATTCAGCTGAATGGGTTTTATCATCATCTGCCTGAAATTTGGTGCAGGATAAGGATGTATGTGCAAAATAAAAATAAAACCCCCAAAAAACCCAACACCATTGAAGTGATTCTGGAAACCCTTGTTGTAGGCAGGCTACTTGTCAGTTGGGCTGTGATGAGCTGACCCCCAGTTCTCCTTTCATCCTTGCTGTTGTCTGATGAACTGTGTGTGTCTGCACACAGGCTAGCTTGCAGTATGGCATTTTACTCTGCAGTCACAATGGATTTAATACCCGCCTGTTGCCAGTAACTCAGTTGATAACTTGTTCAGCTCCAATAAATCACTTGCTTCTGATCGTCACCCCTTAGATATTGAGAGTAGAGATCTCAATAGAGAGTAGATATTTGTGAGATCTGCAGATATTGGGATGGAGGGAGCGTGGCTTTCAGGCAGGCAGGTCTGGTTAGGGGAATTAAATAGGAAAGGAGATGGGGACACATGAAACACTTACAGCAAAGGAGTTAGATGCCTGTAATGAGATGAAGCTCTCCACTGGTCCATAAACCAGTTACCCTATCTCAGGAAAACAGAATCTTAATCAACTACAGATCCTCCAGCCTTTCAGACATGAGATAAATATCACAACAAGAGTACCATTCATTCAGCTGTAATGCTGTTTGTTTCTACAGCTTTCCTTGGCATTGAAAACCAACATCACCTTGTCACAAATGACGGGTGATTACATCTTTATTGAGGACATGGTATTCACTCAGGGTGTGAGGGGGTGTGATCAGAGTCTGTGCTTTAGTCTTGGTCCTGGATTTTGGAAGGCAAGGCATTGCTTTAGCTGCTCCCATCAGGAATTTCTTAACAAATATGGTTCTCATTTGCACCTCTCTGATCAGAAAATGTTGTGAGGTTTGCAGCATCTTGTGTTTTCAGAGGACTGGACTGTAAACAAGGGGGTTTGGTCGGCATGGTAGCTGGTAGTGTCTGAAAGGTTAAGATTGTGAACACTTGCAGATTTACATGGCTGTGCAGGTACAGCTTTAGCTGACACTTGTGTAATTAAGTTAATTAGATATCATTGTGGGACTCAACTTCATTTCCTTTGCAAAGTAGGTTTGACTGTAGTTGATTCTTGCTTAGGCAATATTCCTTCCCCCCTCTCTCTGTGTCATTTAATATCCAGCTACTTCACAACTAGGTTGTATTGTTCTAACCCTTTACTTGCTCAATCCAGACAAATGCCGATGCTTCGGTGCATTCCTTTCCTTCTGGGACTTTTGTCACAGGCACAGGTTTTACTGTGAGTCAGTAGAACAAGATTGTGTTATGTGACCTAAAGAGAAGGATTTCTGTCTTGCTGCCACAGTCTGCAAAGAGGGTGTTCAGGGCCTCATGCAATACCTGCCAGCTCGCACCTGACAAAATGGGGTAATAAAAGTAATTTCCACCCTAAATAATCTGGGGTTGATGGAAAGTGTTCACTAAGTTAGACTAGCAGCCATACGCACCGCCTTTCTCAGAGAGCTTTGAAAGGTCCCCGTGGGATGGTTTATAAACTTTTAAAATTTCACTCTTTGCTTGGTATGTTTGGAAGGTGGTGTCTGCAGTCTATACGGTATTCTGCACTAAATGCAGTATCCAATAAGCTGGACTTGCGCCTTCTCCATAAGGTTAAATGTCCTATGATAAAATACTAATGTGAGATACTAACGGGCATAGAAGTAATGTAAAATATTTAAGGTTTTGATCCTTTTTGAGGTTTTGCAATGCCTTGTGTCTCAGGGGGCTGGGATGGCAGCCTGTAATGTGAATTCTGAAGCAATAGGTAGATGCTGGCCCACTTCTAGTGCACGCAGAGAATAAATACTTGCCAAAAGTTCTTTACTTCATGTCCTAACCAGAGAAGGTGGCTCTGCAAACTTGCCTGGTAAATGATTGTTAAATGCTTTTCCACCACCCCCACCCCACCCCCTGCCCCTTCTTGTTGTTTTTTTTTTTTTTTTTCTCATCTTCTGGATTAACTGTTTCTTCATACCTTGTTGTTCGTTTTGGAGAGCGGGTTGCCTTGTACATGAGTGAGTTAAAAGTAGTAGCTGAAGGGCTGTATTTGATGTTGAGGCAATGTGTTATGACACATTTCACTGCTCTAAAACACCTGGCTACTAGAGAGCTTGGTGCTGTTTGCATCAAAGGGTGCTTAGATACTAAAAGAACCACAGCCTGTTTGGTCCATGAACTATATTTTCTGCTTGTTTGGCACATCAGAAGAACTTCTGTCTGGACAAATGACTATATATGAGGTAAGAGGACTGGGGAACATGTGCTGCAGAAAAGATTGTTTAGGCTCTGAAAAAGATATTTCTGTATTAATATTGTTTGTTATGGGACTGTGCAGCTATTGAGGCACAACCACAGCTCTAGAGCAGTAGGCATATATTAAGAAACCCTCAAGGGAGGGCTTCTCATTTTAAAAGTTGGTTGTTATTTCAAAATTGGTAACGCAAGTGCAGAAGCATAGACATAGGCTGGCGTGTCATGGTCAGCTCTCACATCGTGAACATGGTAGACTGAGTTGCAGGTTTCAGTGCCCAGCAGCCCAAGCCCAGAGGGCAGAAATTATATCTGTGACATTTCCGTATTCTGTCATACAGCACCATTTCTGTTTGTAGTATGAGCTGAGCAGTATTAGTTAACTGCTGCTCTCTGGAATCGAGGTTGTGATGGAGGGTTGGCTTTTAGTGCTTTTGTGTTGGTAAACTCTCACCATGCTCCCACCGCTAGTAGCCAGGTGTTTCAGAGCAATGAAATGTGCCATAAAATGTTTCATTTGATCTCTCATAAATTACATGATTCAGAAGAGAAATTTATTTTTTATCAAGACATAGCTTTGTGTTAGAACAGTCAATGACAGATTGGCAAAAGAGTGGGAACACAGATCAGGTCAGTGCCTTGTGCTTCAATAGATATTTTCACTCCCAATGCCTAGGCAGTATTTTCTGGAGTATCTGTCATTCATATCAGTTAAACTAGAGCAGTGCCATTGGTTACGTATACTTAAGAATTTTTATGCCTACTTATTGATAAAAGGGAACAGAAATGCATCTAGACTAGTTTCCAGTGATGTACTAGCCACATGAAAATAGGTGAGTGGATAAATTCCCCGAGTTGTCTCCAGTGAAGTCATGCAACTGTCCCGAAAGAGTTAACTGCTCAGAGGATTTCTTTAGTTAAGAAGCCAAATAGAACTCGTTTTAGGTGTGAGGGTTGGAGGTATTTGGTTTGCTTGGCTTAAAGGTATGGACATGAACTGTAAGAAGAGACTATCAGCATATCCTGTAAGCTGTAATGATATCAGGTTAGTATCCAGCAAACAGTGATGGGGAAAGGTGCACTGCAGAGCTGCATGGTGGGTCAGAAAGCACATCCTCTGCTTCTGCCCTTGCAGAATGGAGCTTGGTAAAACAATGCTGAGAATTGAGAGAAGCTCAATTGGCACGTATGCACTCTTTTGTCCCCTCCTTATTAAATAAATAGGCCGGGTATCTCCCTCTGCCGTGGAGCCTGTCATCGCAAGCTATAGGCTTCAGTATGGCAGAATTGAACACGTGTAGCGGGCTTATTTCTTCTGTGAAATTGCAGCAGTGCTGACTCGGATATTTTTGGTTAGCTGTAAAGCAAGTGCTTTTGACTAAAATATCCTTTTGTCTTGGATTCTCCCCTGCAGTTTATTATTGTGTCTGGAAGATGCCTCCCCCTGTGAGTTGTGGACTTCCAGCTTAATGTCAGTACTCATTAAAGTGTAGGAGCAGGAGAAATTTAACAGACTGGAGTTAAGCCACAGTAGAAGGAAGAATTTAGTGCACCATTCCAGGGGGTTTGCTTGCTTTTAATTGATGCGTACAGCTTAGGTATGGCAGGTATGTGTACTTTACAGCAATGCCTTGTGGATGTGTGTTAAAATAATCTAAACCCTCTCACCTCCTGCCAGGTGGGGCTACGCATACGGAGTAACTCAATCTAATTGTTGCAGGCACTGAACAGATGGGGTTTTATTGTCTTGAGTGCTGGGAGTGCGTAAGAGAGCAATGCCAGCAGGATCCTTGCCCCAAACAGCAGCTTGCTGAGATACAGCTTGCTGCAGGAAGGCTGGCTTGTGCCTGGCAGTTTTGCACAGGTCTCCAGCAACCATGATTGTGATGGTATGAACGGGGGAAGAAGATATGTGGTTTGCATTCATTTTGGTTTCTGGTTTCTGTATTATGTGCTATTTGCTTGCTGCCTTGTGCTTCAGCAGTTTCCAACATATCACATAGTAAAACACTCTCAGCTCTTTTCACTTTGTTGGTTTAAAACACTTTGTGGAGGTGATTGTTCTTATTCCTGTTTTATGAAGGCAGAAGCCAAGGCATGTGAGAAGGAGAGGGAACTGCTGTAGCAAATCAGAGAGAAACTGGTCACTTACTGCTTCCTGTTCCTGAACAATAGCCACTGTATCTCAGGTCTCCCTTTTGTAGTAAAGCAGCTTTATAAAGTGGAATGTGATAAATGACAACTATGCCCTTTCCTGTTTCTGCCTGTTCCTAGCCTTCATCATGGTACTACAAGCTTAGTGTGCGCTGGAGTATTTGTCTGTCTCGGATGCTGTCAGTTCTTATTGCAGAGGGAACTCGATGGAGGCAGCGATGTGGTCACTGCTGCCCAGTGTGCTGCGCTGGCCTGAGCATTCAGTTGAGAAGATGAATGTTGTGTGTAGTGGGTATACAGTCACCCTTGATTTCCTGCAAAGGGGTAAATACCAGTCAAGTGTTACTGCTTCTCTCTTCCACTGTAACAGGATGTAGGAAGAAGTGAGCTTGCAGTGCTGCTTTCACTGTTTGGGTGTACAGAGACTGTTTTATGCCAGGCACTGCATACTAGACCTGCAGAGCAGGTGCAAAGACCAGGCTCGTGCAGTGAATGATGGCTCAGCATTCCCATCTCTATAATAAGCTTTGCAACCTTTCTCTTCTTCCCTTAGCCTACTTTCAGCACCTCCAGAGTGCTTAATTTCACTGCTCAGGACAAGAGGACGGTGTTGTCTTTTGGGACTCTGAAAATGTAGCTGCTGTCAAGCAGGAGTGGGTATTAGCTCATCTGCAATAATTTGATGGGGAGAGTTTGGAGGTCAGAGAAAACATGCTGAAGAAGTGCTGCCTGCCTGAGCACGGTGATTTTGCTTTCTCTGCACATTGGACCCAGACCAGCTTGTTGTGAGGTTAAGGCAGGCAGGGTGGTGTTCCTTGACATGGTCTGGAAGATACTAGGAATTAACGGACTGGTAGCATAGTGCTGCTGGTGCGTTTCACTTCTCACGTACAGTGTTACAACTAGTGGCAGATTAAATTGAGGAATCAATTAAATCTTTTCTTTCATGCATGCCATATTGGTTTTCACAGGAGCCCTTTCCTGTCAGCAAACTGCATCTTCAGAAGTTGTTTTACTCTGAGCTTCTGGCCTGTGTGTTTTTGAGGGAAAAAGGGGTAGTAACAGTCACTTCAGGACTGGCCAATTGTTGCAGCTTCAGGAATAGCCAAAGTAGTAACTTCCAACCAGTCCAAGCTTTCCGCTTTGCAGAGGACAGACTGCTTTGCGATCAGTCGCTGTTGCTCTGACCATCTCTGTCCTGCTGTCTTTCCACTTCTCTTTTTCTTGATCCTATCTGCCCTTCTCTCTCCTTTTTCCTGTCTCTGTGCTTCTTCCTTTGGTATTATTTTCTGTGGGGTTTTTTCTATCCTTGGTTTATCTCTAACTGAAGTCTTTCATGATACTCAGTAAGTAACAGCACTGTTATATTTTCTGTTGCCACCGCACTTTTCTGAGCTTTCTCTCTTCCCTTGCATTTGAGATCGTTAGCTCTCTGGGATGGAGGCTTCCCACCATTCTGTGTTTGTATGACACCTGTTACAATGGGACGCACTTTTCCTGTCTAATAACACGATTAATGCACCTTGTGCAAATAAATGATTCATTGGACCCTAGATGAGGGTGGAACACTCTATTTTTCTTGCAATCATTCCCTTCTTCCCAAAGAAATAAATGCAATAAATGTGCAATAAATGCATAAATACATAAATGCAAGTGTCCGAGGTTTTTCATCCTGAAGAAAATACAGATTCATTACTACGTGTCTCTATGTGGCTTCTCGCATCGTGGTGTCTAGGTGGCTTGCTCTCTGAAGAGTTGTGTGAGGAAGGGATGGGAGATGTGTGTTTTTTCTGAGAGTACTGTCATGGCTAGTATGTAAATGACTCACTGG
Source organism: Leptosomus discolor (assembly GCF_034619465.1). NCBI lineage: Eukaryota > Metazoa > Chordata > Aves > Leptosomiformes > Leptosomidae > Leptosomus > Leptosomus discolor. The sequence continues at coordinate 15,925,264 of NC_141396.1, read as the reverse complement.
GAGATCAAGGAATAAAGAAAGCAAAGATCACTTGTGGTCTGCCTTAGACCACTAGGCATTAACCTCAAGACAAGCCACTGGGAGCCAGTTTTTTCATTCCTGAACCATTGTTTCACCTTCTGTCTGTTCAGCATCCTTCCCTTGTCCAGTGACTTCTGTCCAAGTCTTCTCTTGCCAATTGACTGCTGAGCTGTGGAGTCAGAGGAGGCAATGTTGCTCAAGTGACATCTCTCCAGACATCGCTCAGTCCCTAGAGACTTGTGTCCCAAAAGCACTCTGAAATTTGTATGACAAACGGCAGCCAGCCCCACTAAGGGACTTTGCGGTGTGGAAATATGTACATGCTATCAAAGTCTACTTGGGGAACTGCAGTGTTTTGTCTTTCAGTTGACACTTTATATTTCCTTGCTTTACAAATGCGTTGAAGGTGCTAGTGCTTCATGAATACCAAACACAAGGTTTTTATTTATTTGTTTTTTTCACGATCAATATGAAGATCTCAGTACAGCATAGCACATCGCAAATCTTTTCCAAGCGCTTTAACTGCTCCCTTCCCCCTCCCCAAAGGTACTGGCTGATATCCCAATAATCAAGGCAATCACAGTGTAAAAATAAAACATTGCCAAAGCTCAGCTCTTACATGCTGGTGTGTGAACTAAAGATGGCAAAGCCGCTGTTCTATTGTCCGTAAGGGGGAGACTGTGCTTAAAAGCTCCAGTCCCCTGTAGTCTCCAGGAACAAATGCTTGTGGAGTGGCAGCTTTGCAAAGTGAAATTCCAGCTGTTACTCAGTAGCCCAGGAGGCCAATTGCCTAAAAGTATGCCCCAGTGACAAGATGGATTTTGAGAGATGGCAGAATAGCAGAGGAATATCAGAGTAGTTGATGCAGAAAGGCGCTGCTATTGCACAGCAGCTTGGGCTGGGTAGCGATGGAGTTTCTCGTAGCAGATGTGTGAGGAGGAGCTGCACCAGGTGCAGAGCCTGGCCTTGGTAGTGTATGCTGGGCAGTCAGGACTTGGCTACACAGAGCCAGGATTGAATCCAAGCTCTTCATACTCCCCTCTGCCCCAGGCTGCCTGCAGGTTCAGGAAAACAGCTCTGCAGAAAATCAGGTTGGGAAGGAATTCTTCATGGTGAAAAGAGCTCGCTTAAATTAAACAGCTGAACTCCTTCCTCTAGTTGCTGAGGAGTTGTCCATTCGCCTTTAGGGAAATGAAGAAGGACACTTGAATTCTTTCTGTTCCTTAATGTCTGTTCAGTCTTACTGCAGTGGCAGCTGGTTGCTGGTTCTGCTTTCCCTGGGTGAATCCCAGCTGTGATTGCAGGTGCCGCTCCACTAGCTCAGATCCGAGCAGGGACTTGTGAGCAGGCAGCCCATGTTGAAGTGCTTCACAGCAGTGGATACAAATGAATGCTAAATCTGTTCCCTGGTAAATGTTGGAACCATGTGAGTGCACTGAACCCCTCTGAGCTGCCAAACCTTCTGTCAAGCCAGAAGTTAAGTTGTTGTAAGTCTGTGTTCCCTTTTCTTTCAATAGCTTGTAGTGCGTCCTGTAGGAGTGTAAATATGACTCCAGCCAGGCGTGAAACATGCAACTTGAAAGCCACAGCGTTCGAGAGGCTGGGTAATGGAGAGTGTGATTGTGACTCAGGGAGCTGCTTCTCTGGTTGGATTGAAATGGGAAGAGTCCGGGCATGTCTCTACCTGCCTGCTTGCCCTCCTTCAGGGGGTGGAGGGGTACGGGAAGCCTGGCAGAGGCCCTGCTGAATTCGTGTTACTGGTGTAACTGTCAAGGCTGACAAGACTGCAGAACCTCCCCTGTGCTAAGTACATACTGATGCTGTAGGAGCAGCCGCTGGAGTGACTGCCCCTGCGCATAGACTGCATCTGGTGTGGTGATGAGGTGTGTGGCTGGCAGCACTGCAGTGAAGCTACAGATTCTGTTTGGGTTTGCTTTTTTTTAACTGTTCTCCCACTCCCCACCCCTTCCACACTGTTTTTCTTTATCTGTGTATTTAAAGAAGTAAGGATGCTTTTAGGTGGAATTTCTTTCCACTGCCTCTGATTTGCACCACTGAATATCATGTGTTCCTGGGCTCAGGTACCAGCCCTTAGCTGTGATGAGGTCTGGAGAAAGCAGCTGAAAGCCCTTCTGCAGGGAGAGGTGTGGGGAGGAGGGAACGCATTAGAGTGCAACAGAGGGAGCTGGCGTGAATTTTCATGCTGATGAATATGAGAGTGAAAGCCTTGACTGCTGCTGTGGTGTAATTTGGCCAAGCAAGTGTACTCCAAGCACCGTCAGCGCACATCTGTGCCAGGCACTGACATGGGCTGTTCCCATGATGAGTGTTTACCTCAGCAGTGGGTCTCATGAGTAATATCCCAACTAGACCAGCTGCAAACCCTAGCCTGGGAAGACTTTACTGTCTTGCCATTTGTCTTCTCAGTTGCACCTGACAAGCAGAGGAGAAGCTGAGGAAATATTCCAGCTGCAGTTTGATTGTTCCCCCCCAATTACTATTTTACTTTCAATTTTAGATTTCTCATACCTGACTCTAGATCCACCTAGAAGGGAAGAGGGGTGTGTTGGTGCAGGCAGTGGGAGAAATGAGGCAGAGAAGTAGAAGTGATCAGTGTTTCTGCTGCTGTATTTGGGACACTGTCATAACTTATCTTTAACGATCTAAATTGGGGCTAAGGACTAAAGTCATTATGGGAAGAAGTCAAAGTAGTGTCTGCAATGATGGATGACTACAGGTAAGAGCCAACACTGCAAACATAGTGGAGATGAAAAGCTGTAAACCATCAGCATCAATACATCAGGCAATAAAGTTCCATAGAGCAAAATGCCAGGCAATACTGATTTTGGAAGGGACGAGGAGATGCAGGTCCTGAGCATGATGGGGCAGCTGTGGCCAGATTTGCTGTGTATCTGTTGGAACACCAAGCTATTTGCAGCCTGTTCCAGCAAGGCAGCGATTCCTCTGCCAGAGCAGCGAGCACAGCCCCGTATCTGCTGGGACAAATGCACCCACACGTAGGGCAATGATTGCGATTTCCAGTGAGCCTGCGACTGAATCTGCATTGGCCTCTTGGCAGGGAGCGTGCCTTCAGCAGAGCAAGCAGTACAGTGTGCTGAGCGAGGAACTATTTGCAGGACTGTGGCTCCACGTGCACTGACTCAGGCTGATGGGGAATTTCTGCTGCATCCTTAAGCTGTTCCTGAGACTTCTGAATATTTCCCTCCTTTGTTTCAGAGCCATCATCAATCACTTCAACCCGAAGATAGAGTCTTACGCTGCAGTGAATCACATATCGCAGCTCTCCGAGGATCAGGTAAGCCAGGCGTGCGATGACCTTTTTTCATGTTGACCTCTGGAATTATAGGTATTTAGGAGTACCTTGCATTCGGTGGGACTGATAATGTGGCAGCAGTATGAGGGGTGAAGGTGGGACTGTTGTGTTCCTTGTTCAGTTGTGGGCAAGAGGAAGGGCAACAAGGCTTGCATTAGCCAGTTTTACCATCACATGCAGACATCTTGGTCCAGCAAGCGCAGAAGGATGGGTAGAGCCATGAAAATATGCAGCATTGTCAGCAAGTGTGTGAGGATGCTGGTGTTCAGAATGGGGCATGAGGTTTTTGGTAGCGAGTTTAGTTGTCAGAGAACTGTTGGGCATAGCGTGGTTTTCTGTGATATTGGGGAATTACAACTTAGGTAACAGTTGGTAGAAATTTTCTAGGATAATTGAATTCAGTTGGTTTAGATTTTCAAAAGAGAAGGTTTTTAATAAAGAGGGTGATAGGGTTAGGTTTCCCTTCCTTAATTTGGCCTGGTTTGCTCTCTTAATGCCCTGCTTGTATTGCATAAATGTGTGAATGTGGCTTTTTGAAAATAGGCTACTGTGCATGGTCTCAGGAAGGGAAAAAGATGGCCTATTTCCCAAAATAAAATATCGGGATTATATGTTAATCACTCTTGGAGAAATAAATGACTCCGCAGGATCCTGTGGTGGACAAAATACAGAGCTGCTGTGAGAGCTGAGAGACCATCCCCAGCACAGCTTGCATCAACAGCCCTGGACCTTCCAGAGGAAAAATTGTGTACGCAGTCTAGCACAGACCTCATTTGAGTCACCTTGGGTTGCTTCTTCCACTGGATGGGATCCTATGCTTGTGCCTGTTAAAAGGTCTTGACTGTATCCTGCTCTGCAATTAATTTCTCTATCTGTCCATGATATTTTTACTCATTACTTGGTGATACCCTTCCATGCTTTGCACTAACCTTTTCATTTATTATCCTACTTGATCTGTAATGTGTAACATCCCAAAGTCTCAGGTTGAATAATGTACTGGTACAGCAGGGAAAAAAATGTGGACCCTAGTGCTTTTTATTCTTTTCGTGATAGAAGAATACTGGTTTTAATTTTCTATATCGTTATGCCTCTGAGAGTCACTGTACCCGCAGCTATGCTTTGTGATGGTTCGTGTTATCAGTTCTCATTCATTGATGATACTGATTGCACCAACCCAGGCCCCTAAAAAAGAAAAGCCTTTGATAGCCCAATTTAAAACTGGGGGCTTGGATGGAGGGGAATTTTGCATAGTCTTTGGGTTAGTCTGAGAAAGGAAACAAGCTTTTCACTGTCAGCTCTGTGTAGTATTCATCCCCCAGCAGTTCAGGGAGGTCAGGTTAAATCCTTTCTTCCTTGTGTGTTATTCTTTAAATAAAATTTCTAGCAGCAGGCAGATAATGAAATCAGTGCTGATGCATGGAGCATTTTGAGGAAGGTGATTAGGAAGTTGAAAGACATTTAGATTTCTCTTTTTTTCTTTTCTCCCTTCATGCTTTCTCTCAACATAGGGAGAACATCAAACAAAGCAAAGCAATAATAGGCTCTGGTGAACTGCAGAGAAATAACGGAGATGTCACTGTGGTGAGGGACTGTGTGGTCTCAGTAAGGGTGTTTAGTCAGCGCTCTGCAATTTACTGCACAAGGAGGAGAGGGATGGACACTTCTTCCCTCCACTTTCAGTTATGCCAGTGAGCTCAGGTCTCTGTTGGACTGTGGTTTCCCCTCTGTCTGTAGCTGTCCCACGTGGTAAGTGATGAGAGGTACTGGTAGATGGCCAAGGTCAAGGCTAGGGTCTGGCTTTTGTGGGGTAACAGAACTTGTTGGGTTTGTTCTGTGTTAGCTGTTGAGCATGGGGTGTGGGGGCCTTTTGGCTGCTGCAGTCTCTTTTTTTTCTTTTTTTTTTTTTTTTCCCTTCCAGCTGTACCTTTTGTTTTTACGTGTGTGTTCACTTCATTCCCCTTCTCTTGTCTCTCTATAAATGTTTTTTACACAAAGTCCACCCTCCTTTGTAGCCCTGTTTTTTGAAGAGTACCACACTGAAATATTTAATACTGACATTTAACTTGTATGTCCACACACAGATACTACATTTGGGACTGGTCATTCTCTCCTTTGAGTTATTTCGATAGTTTCAGGAGACTGGTATTTCTTTACTGGGAAAATTTGTGTTACAATTTTGAGGATCAAACTTTTCTTTTAATGAAGATTTCCTTCCCAGATACTAGCCTTTGGCCAGATTCTCATATGGCTGTTCATATTCCTCTGTGGTATCTGAGAATCTCCTATTAATGAGGCAGGCATGGCTTTGACATAGCTCTATCTGAACGGGAATTTCCAGCTGCTCTGAGCTGCTTCCAATTCACTTGAGCCTAATCAGCTTGCAGACTCTTACTTGAGCCTGTGTCAAACTTTCTATGCTGCCTCTTGACTGTTCTGGCACCCTGTTCATGTGTTAGATGATTTTTTTTTTTTAATGTTTTTTTTTGTATTTTTAATATCGTTAAAAGTAGCTAAGTAATCAGCTGAAATAGATTTTGCTCTGAGTGTTTCTTTTTCTAATCCTATTGAAGACTTTATTACCTTGTTAATCACTAATGTCTGTTTATTACCATTTTCAGCCTGTCATTTCAGTGCTTTCTCCTTTTTTATTTATAAGCATTAATGTTAACATTATTACATGTTGAGGGGATTTGTGGCCCTTGAAAATGGGTATGGGATTGTTTTAAGGATACGCTGTTAATACCATTGTACATTTTCAGCCCTAAAGATCTCCAGGAACCATAATTTGAATATACAGATCTGTGCTCTAGGCAGGTGTATTTGCACACTTCATGGTGCTGCTTTGCTGACTGTTGTGGGGTTTATCCAGTGTTAAGATCAAAAATACTGGGAAGAGACCTTTTTCTTTCCATATTCTCTTGAGCAAAGAGTGGGAGATTCCCAGGAGAAAGCAAACACTGGGGACTAACGATGAGCCACCTCAGTCTGTCAACACCATGTGATCCTTGCCAGTGGCATTCTGCAGAGAGCCTACTTGCCAAAGCAAACTCATAATCCTTCCCAGTCGTTAGCTATTTTGACCTTGCTGTAGTTCCTCGCCATGAAACAGGAAATGTCTTAGCCAGTTATTGGCATCTTCCCTCACTTGCTAATTTGTTAAACCTGACTTCAGTGTTAATTTGTGTTTTTGTGGTATTCTCCCTCTCAACGTGTTTGGCTCCTGCCTGTGTGTCCTTTAAGGAACTGAAAGGTGCTGCACAGTCAAAGAGATAGGGTTGGCCATTAACTGCCAATGTAGTTTTAGCTCTTCCATGCAAGTGATTGTTCCCATGTCTTCAAAGATGTTTCGGTCCATTCTCAAGTCAAAGGGCAAAATAGCCTTCTGTGAAATGAATTTATAGGCTTATCTATACTCTACAGATGACTCGACTGCCTTGTGCTTAATACATTGGAGGCAGTAGACTTCCTCTGTGCCATATCTGATCTGTGAAGCTCCTGACGTGGTTTCTAGAAGAAGCAATTGCAGAGAATAGGGTTAAGGCAGTGAGACAACGGCGGCACAAAAGTTGCTCCAGAAGGGCAAACACAGACAAACAGAAAGACTGAAAGCATGGGACATGAATGGTCTGGATGAGGTCTCACATCTGCCTTTTCTAGATGTGAAAGAGCAGCTGTTTGTAAGAAGGCAGCTCAGTGATGGTGGTGTAGCACAATTATTCTAGAGAAGCTGAAGTAAGAGGAACCCAGTACTTGTGGTGAAATCTCTGAGCAGGAATGTCTTGTGGTGCCTTGCATGCCAAGCAAGTTTTGTGCCAGTTAGTAAAATTGCTCACTAAGGTCTCATTTTCTCTTTGGCACGTGTTCTCTCTATGATTTACACTCTAAGGGTCTCAAAATTAAGATGGCAGACATGTAGGACTGATGATGCTTGCTAGTCAGGAACATCTACATGCTTTTTTTTAATAGAAGCCCCTCTTTCTTCCCAGCCATAGCTAGGTACCTCTGGTTTGGAGGTGGCGTGAAGTTCAGTGTGAAAGACTGTTGTGAACACCTGTGCTGTGCATATTAGTCTGGTAACTGTAGATGAGAAGTGCTGGGAGCCAGAACAGATTGTGATGGAAAAACAGGACAACTGTATTGCTTTTGAAATTGTGACATATGAGCCTAATACTTGGGTTGTTCCACATTGTAATATCCTTATAACTCAGGTAGCTGTAATACAGTTTGGTCAGCCAGTCTTGCAAAGCCATTTCCCTTTCCCTGAGTTCATACCTCAAATCCTGAGTGTTCCTCCCTGCTTTCCCCCTACCCCACCAATCCACATGGCCTTTTGTTAGCTGGCGGGTCTTTGAGGGACTAACCCAAAGTGCAGCTCAGGGAGGCTCCACCAGTGACTTGCACAGAAAGTCACAAAAGGGTGCAGTTGGTTTTAGATGCCCTAAAGTATTCTAATTCTGAGCCATTGGTGTCAGGATTTATTCAGCTTGTTCTGGTTTCCATAACTAGCAGCAAAACTACTGGCAGTTATGAAATGCTTCATTGTTTTTTAGCGCTGCTGACAGTGGAGTTAAGAGTTAAAAGTCTGTTGGCACGTGTGTGTTTAATGTTTTTAAAATGCCGAGTACCATCAGTGCTAGGTACTATTACAATAGACCCCCCTAATCTCTTATATTAATATAATGTGTTGTGAGGGCTCCAGAAATACTTTAAAATGGTTTTGGTATAAGGCTACTTGCCATCTGAAATGCAGTGGGCTTTGGGGTAGAAAGCATCGAGTAGTAGGAATGTGAAACTCCAGCTAAAGGGGTCACCAAGGCGAAGCCCTAATTTAAAGTCATCACATCTTTGCGAATGAGGCAGGGATGTTGGTCTTCATGGTGTCGTTACAGACACCTACTCATGATTAATGGCTTGAAACAGATTTTATTGTTAAATAGAAAGAACTGAGCTGCGCCAGGTGAAATTGCAATCCCAGGTTTAAAAGGTTCTATATAAAAAATCTGGAGTCGGCAAATTGCTGATTTGCCTGGCTGATGGGGGAGTTCTCTGGTTTAGAGATTTTTTGTTTTGCTTTGGTTTGTTTTTTTTTTTTTTTGGTTTACCAGAGGACTATCCCTGCAATTTACTAATGCCTCGGACTGCTTTATGCAGTGTGCCAGACTGAATGGGTCTGAAGAGGCTTCAAGGACTGATCAGCTTTGCTGCAAGGAGATTTGAAGCTGGAGGTGAGCTTTGGAGCAGTGACTTTGCGCTGTGTAGTGCCTTTTATTAACATGCAGAATACAATAAGCTGTGCGTCATTGGAGGAAGGGGGACAATGTGTGGTGGGCTGTCAGAGGGACAAAAGAAGGTCTTTGTTTTTAAAAACATCTGCTGCTGGAGAGATGTAACCCTTTTCCTAATTCAGTCCCAGAAAGCCCAATGAGAAATGGGAGAAACCCTTCAATTCCCTTCTTTCAGGCTCGACACAAAGATGTTCCGGTGTCCTGCCTGTTACTGCTAGTGGCATTTAGCTGCTCTGTGCCTCTCAGAGGCAGCGTGACCCTGGATCACCTTGACTGCTCCCAGAGCAGAGGACTCTTTCTGCCCTTTGTGGATTGCAAATGCTAAGGCATGTCTTGCTTCCTGCCGCTTCTGTGAGCTGTCCTCTTGGGCAGATGAGGTAGGCACTGCCTCAGAGTACAAACTAGTAACAAAATAAGTCCATTAAACTTCAAAGCAAGGCTCACCTGCAATTCTCCCAGCTGTTTTTCTATCCTTGCCTGCCTATCACTAGTACCACAGGGACTGAAAAGGGACTCAAAACTGCTGTAGTATAGGTGACAGCTGAATACTGGGGACTTGTTTTGGAAGAACTGCCTTCCAGAGCTGCTACTCACTGCTGGCTGCAACAGGGTGAAGTCTAGAGGTAGGTAAGTTTTGGTGCTGGGGCTACAGAGGCAGCACTTGGGGGTGTGAGTTATGAGCCCAGCCTGAATCGCAACTGGGAGCGTGCTGAGCAAGAGCCACAGATTTAACTTTGTAATAACCTCCCAGCCCATACCATGGAGATAGGCTGATGTTGCTCTAGTCCCAGTGCTTGTCCTGCACTACTGGTGAATGTGTTTCACAAAACACTTCCCAGATGCCTGGTAGACTTTTTTTTTTAATGTGTGGTACTCAATTAAGCTTGGAAAAGGGGCTGTGGGTAGCTAGAAGAAGGGGCTGCAGGCTGGGGTCTGAACTCCTCCTTAGCTTTCTCTGTGCTGCCTTGAGCAAACTTTGGGCCCTGTGTCCTCCCGGGTGAGGGGGCAGCTGGTGTGGAGCCCTTGGGGAGCCAGGCAGCATTTGAAGTGTTGTGTGATCTGCTGGGGAAGGCTGCTGAGGAAAGCGATGTTATGGATTGCCGTCACTGCTAAGCACCTGTATAGGGCAGGGAAAGCTCCATGGAGGATTGCAACAGAACGATCAAAACAGTCTGCGTTTATAAAGATTAAATTACAACTTTGCACATCTGCGATTGAAGGAGGAGCTGTCAACAGTTGGCATGTGTGAATGCACAATTCAATTTGCATTTTGTAAAACTTCAGATTGAGAAGGTTTTTTAATTCCTTGTGAAACAGGAACAATAGACGCTGGCTGTTGCCAGGTGCATAATGCACATAGATACCGTGCAAACTTCTTTCATTGTCCTCTGTAAAGCTGGATTTACAGCACTAAACTTTGGTGCTCTAGTCCTGAGCTCCACCCTAAGCTCCCTTACACTCAGTCATCGCTCTGCTTGGGAGTCCTACCAGCAGACAGGCTATAGCCTGCTGTGCCACTTACAGACAGCGATGTGACTGTGAGTATCTGTTCCTGAAGCCAGATTCTCCTCTCACAAAAGGGGACAGGCTTTGCAGTGACTGCCAGCCATGCTCATTCTGGGGCTTCTTTAGGATAGAAATCCTGCCCTCAGAGACCACTACCCTTCCTTCTGTCTGGTAGTATCCTGCTGTAACAGATTATGTTGTTCTGCCTTCCTCCTCTGGATCCTCTAGCTGGAGCTGCAGCTGTTTCCCAAAAGTGACAAATTGGGTCATCGCTCTGATTTCAAAGCGGGAAGCAAATTGAGCTTTGCAGTCTCCACGCCTCCCAGAGCGGGAGAGTAAATGCTGCTGAGCCAAAAGGTGCCGCACCTGAACAGAGCTCCACTCAGCTGGAAGATTTGAGGTTTTGGCTCTCTAATACTTGGTGTTTGGATATCAAGACAGTAAGTTCAAATTGCTTGTCTGCAGTAGGGAGCTTAAAAGGCAAACCTTTTAATAGAGGAGCAGGCAGCATCTCTGATGTGTGTCCCTCCTCCTGTCTTCATGGGAGATCTGAGGCACATGGTGGGATTGCTTAGGGAGCTCAGATGTGTCATTCAAAGACAGCAAGCCTGGGGCAGGGGGAGGGGAGGGGTGTGTGGATGTCCAGAGAGATGGAACAGGGAAGGTGGTTCTGCATCAGCCAAGTGCCAGGGGCTATAAATCAATTCCACTGCCTTAGTCAGAGGGCGCTTGGATTCGCCCATGGCTCAGTTAAGGCACAAATAAGCTCCTGGGGAGCTAAGTATTGGTAGGAGCACATGCTGCTTCAGCAGCAGCAGCTGCCTCATAGCTGGCAGGGGTGTAGGCCTGTGGAAGGATATTAATTCATAGCCCTGTGTTTGCGTTCACCTGAGCACCTGTCTGTAGGAGTTCCTCTTTCACTTTTTCCAAACCATGGATTTATGTTCTCCATCAATAACTGCTTCACAGTAAGAACTGCTATCAGGGAGAGCATATTTCAGCCTCCCAGACAAGAACCTGATGTGTTGGCCTGGACCATTGTCTGAAGGTACCTAAGATTTCTGAAATAAGCTGATGTGACCAAGCAACCGTCACTTGCATCAATATCAACTGGTGTGTCACAGTTGCAACAATATTAGTTTAAACTAGGAAGCTTTTCTCTTCCATGAAAACACAAGTTAGTTAGGATGACCTCTGGCAGTAAGAGAGTAAGTATGGAAAATCTGCTGATACCTCCTTAATATTTAGAGAACAGGGTAGTTTCTTGCAGACTGACATCTAATAATGTCGTTTCCCTGTCACATGCCTTAGCCCTCCTAGTTGGAAACTCTGCCACTAAGTCTTACTGTGTGCAGAACCTTGCTAATGAAATATTGTGCTTAAGGCTTATTTGTGCACAAAACCAGTCTGGTTTCCCAAGTGTATTTTGTGCAGCCGTCGTAATTCTGCAGACTGCATTTGGTTTTGAGTTGGGTATGAACACACACACAGAGTGCCGTTGAAATCTTACTCTTGGACTTCCTGACTTCTCAGAAAATGCAGGATTGGCATCCTATGTAGAAGCCTAGGGGTAGAGAAGTTCTTGTGAGTGTTTCTCCCACTTGCGGTGGCATGAGCGAGCTCCTATCCCACTAATGGACTGACTGCATCTCTGAGACAGTGACAGCTGCCTGCCGTGAAATGTGATGACAGAGAGGGACACCACATCTTTCTGCAACAAGATTTAGCATCAGTGAGCTACATCTGATGTGGCTAGCTAACTGTTCTTGGGGTGCTTTGGCTTTGGGAGGGTCTTTACTATCTTTTGCAGACCAAACAAACTGAGCTGCTCTGGAGCACCATCAGCGCATTTAACACAGTGGAAAGCTGGAAATAATAGTATTGTGGTGACACTGTGAGAGTTTGTTTCTCTGGATGCTGCTATCAACTCCTCTCTGGTTATATTTCTTCATCAACATCTGTGAATCAAACCATTGCTCTTCCTGCAAGTAAGGCACCAGTCGTTTCACTTGGGCACTGCATTGTCCTTTTCTCCTAGTTCTGTGGAAATTAATGTTCCAAACCCAGGACGAATCAATCCATAGGTGGAGGTCACACAGAGCCTATCCTGGGATGTCTCCTAGTCTGCGAGCGCTAATCCTTCCGAGCATTTAAAGGAAGAGTGTGCTCAGCTGGCCAATGACTCGGTCTCCTTTGCCGGTCCTGTTCTGCACTAGGAATACATATACTTCTCCCCAAACCTAGATACTAGCCTTTGCTCAGCTGTGTCATATCGGTGGTTTGCTGGAGTCAGGCATCTGTCCAGCTCTCCTGGAATGCTAGCTGTTACTCTCACCCTAAGGTTTATCAGTGATTTTATGTAACAGGATGTAACACGGAACATGATGTAGATGGAGCTTCATGTGACAGTACCTGCGGGGTTTTTTTGTCCCTTTCATTTCTTAAAAAAGGTAGCTGTGAGCTGCAGTATAGACGTTTTAAGGTTGCGTGTTTTTTGCAAGAACTCTTTGTGTTTAACGTCTTGAAAACGTTAGGACAGGAGCAATCTTCCAGCTGATGGAAACAGAAATGTGGATTTGTGAGGGAGCCAAGGTAGTCATGCAGGAACTTAGACTTCCTGACTGTCTGTTTTGTTTTTTGCATTCAGGCTGCTTTGCTGGGAATTTTCTGCCCTGTCATTAATGCTCCTGAAAACCAAAACTTGATGGAAGCATCTCACTACAGACTCTTAGTTCTCACCTCAGCTATAAAGATGTGCTTTTCTATTTTAAGTGATGGACCTATTTAATTACAGTACCACCTACAAGTCGCTTTGTAGGCATAGAAAAGAAACTTAGGTCTGTTACTGGGCTAAACTCCCCTTCTTAGAAGAACAAAAAGAAAGCTACTGTAATGCCTCATCTCATCCTTCTTTGCAGATATCTGAGCATGACACAGTTTTTGCAGGGGAGAATATTAACTTAATTTCTCTGGCAGTTGACAGTTTCCCACATCACCCAGTTCTTGCTGAGCTTTCCACCCTCAGTAGTGCCCAGAGGGATAATATTCCAGGACTGCTTGAGTCCCAGAGTGCATCTGTCACTATTTAGTATGTTGATGTTTCAGAATGAGGACTTGGTGATGCTAGGGCTGGGCAGTTAATGTTGTACCAAACATTTTGGCATAAAGAAGTTGGTTGCTGACCACTCCTGTCCCAGTTGCTCATCAGGAAGTCAGTTGTTAAGTCAAACCAGAAACTTGTGGTCTTATTTATATTATTAGCTCGAGGCTAGACTGGTCCCTCATCCTCACCCAGAAACCCTTCACTTGAATAGTTTGAAGACGGAGGTAACTGTTCTGTTGGGAGACCTGGATTGAAGCTGCCATGCTTTTCATACATGAGATCGTAACTCGGTGCAACCTCTGCTTACCTATGTTGGGGAGAGCTTTTTCTGTGATGAGTTTGGAAAAGGTCAAGCTAAGATGCTTGAAGAAAAATGGCTAGTTGGTTTGATCCTGATCTTTTTTTGCATCATTCTTTTTTTTAAAACAGTCTCAGAAGTCAAATCTGGGGAGTAGGAGGATTTTATTTTGATAGCATTCTCCTTTTAAAAAAGGGGGGTTGGGGAATGACCTGCCTGTACTCTCACAAAAAGCCTTGCTTTCCAGTGCTCAACAGGTTTGTGGTATAAAAGGTGAATCCAGACTCTAAAGTGTTAACACTATCTCCAGTAATATTACATGGCCTACCCAGGTGCTTGCAGACTGCTGCAGATTCTTCTGCCTTACCTCTTGTTGCTAAGTCAAGAACAGATGCAGCAGAAGTATCTACAAACTATTTAAGATCACACCTCTCCTCTGTCACTTGCTCTTGAAAAGGCGATCGGCTTGTTCTGATGCTAGGTGCCCCTCCCTGGCAGAGGTTTTAATGCCTGCTAGGGTAATGGTGAGTGGCATTTCAGATCGCAGGCTTCTCTTACTCTGCATAGCTCCTGCTGTATGTTCCCTTCTCTCGGCGTGTTGCATTGTTGTTCTGGCACAGTATTTGACTTGAGTTTTTCCCTGATATTGTTTCTTCCGTGGGGGGCTGTGTGCCATCACGCTGCTGACAGCACACGCATTTGAGAGGATTCCTTTGTATGTGCCTCTTCTGGCATTTTACGATCCTGTCTCTTTCAACATGTGATAGCAGAATATAAAGTAGGTCACTTCATTTCCTTCCTGCTTTTCTCAGTTCTGCAGCTCTTGTGATCTTTGAATTCTTTCTGAATATCAGACAGTTTTGGAGACTCGTGACTGGGAGAGTTCAGCAGGCTCCTAAAGCCTCAATAATCATCTTGGGATTGGGCCTTAACAGGGCACTCGGGACATCTTTCTTCATAGCCTTTGTGTGCCTTGAATACCCGGTTAATTAGTGCCCTTGACATGTTTTAGAGAGATGAGAAGGAAGAACAAAGGCAGCTTTCCTGATGTACAACCATCGCTTGCTGCTGTGATGTGTCCTGTGGCCGCTGCCAGCCCTGCCCTCCTGTTCTCTCCGAGCTGATTGTAGCTGGCAGTTGCTGTCTAGAAGCAGTAAACCAAGTGAACAGCTCTACTTATTACCATTTATAAAAATGCACCAAACAAAAGCTCTAGGCACAGTCACAAGTCAGTCCTTAAAAAGGCCTATGGAAGGAATTCAGTCTTTCCTCAGTCAGGCCAGTTCAGGCTGCTGTAGATTTACAACAAACCCCAAAACTTTAAAGTACCTGGATTTTTCAGCCTGCAGACTTGCTTTTGGAGTTTAAAGCCCAAGGTGGTAGAAGCGCTGGGGTTAAATTATAGCACTGTTTTGCCGAAACTCCCCCTTGTGAATGATTCTCAGAACTGTAAGATCAGAGTCTCTGCAGGGTAATGCAGTGATGTGGCCTCCTTCAACTTCTGTCACTTGGTTTCTCAGCAGGATAAGTGTGGTACCAAGTTATTCTGTGTTGTTAACCCAAGGTGAGAATGAACCCCTGTGGTTTATTCCACCTTAAAGATGTGTTACTATGTGGTCAAATGCATGCAAACTCCAGATTTTGTAGAGCTTCTCTGAAATGGGAGACTGAGTTGGGGGTGCAGAGAGACCTGGTCCAAAGCTTCCACCCAAGCTGCCTTCTAGTGGTGTAGAATTCCTGAAGGGGCTGCTCAGTTGATATGCCTGGTTAGTTAGGAAAAGTCCAGTAGAACTTGAACTTGTGTGTGTTAGTATAAGGTGCAGTTTCTTAAGAAATTTGCTAAGCAAGCATGAAATCCTCTTTAAATATAGTCAAAAATTCAGATGTGAGAATAATATCAAAAGGACAATGCAGCAGCACTTTAGGAAGAGCAGAGTTTAAGATTCCCATTAAAACAAAAATAGTTGTGCAAATAAAACTACCAGCTGATGCAGTACAAATTAATGGTTTTAAAATCTGGAGAAAAAGGAGCTGAGTTATTAATCCCTGAACTGAAGCCCTTAAGTCCTTTTAGTGAGTGACTTCTGTTTGTCATCTAATCCCTTTGAATCATGGAAAACATAGACCCGGAGTTGTTCTCTGCTGTGTAGTAAGAGGAAATTTAACCAGTGAGCTAAATAAATAAATTGATTAATTGGCAGCAATAAGGAGCTGTGTATGCACGGTATCTAATTGCTTTTTTATATTGTCTTCCTCTAACTTCTTGGAAGACATGAGGTTGTGGGTTGCACATGCAAAAATATGCTAAAAAACCACCTCATCAAGGCTTTGAACCTTCAGCTTCAAAGATCGTTGCATGAATCACCTTATATTGCTTTGGACAGCCTCTAATGGGGACACTGCTCAGCCAAGCTGAATTTATCAGTAGAAATTCAAGCTGAAATTGAACACACCTCAGAATCACGGAGTAAATCAAGTCTCATTTCCTTACTTGCAGAGAACGTGGGCTGTGTGGGCTTTCCTCCTCCTCCTCCTTCTCAGTAATTTTTATTCTAGCAGGTCAGAGCTACCTTTTTCTTACAAGAAATACTGAGTGAGTGGCTTTGCTGAGCCTTATTCAAAAACCCATCAGAGCTAATAGCTTTGAAAACGTTTGATGTCCAAGAGGCACTTGGGAGCACTAAATCCTCACACAGGGATTTTTAGGCTGTAGAACAATGGTGTCCTCCAAGCATTGCAGAAATTACCGTGGAGATGATATTTCCATTACAGATCCTGCAGGTACTTATCTGGGAATATGGCAAAAGAGAAATCTAGAGAGAAAGCAGAAGCCTTGGTGATCAATTCCTTATGCCCAAGAGAGTGGCATCGTCTTTGCCTAAGCCTTCAGTAGTGCTGTACATACAAATACATCTCATCTCTATAGCCAGCAGGTTCAATTTAGAGCTATGACAGCAAAGGGTGCATGTTTTTGATGCAGAAGGCAGGCATTGTGGACAAGTCGTTCTCCAGCTTGCTGCTCTGCGTGCTGATTAGCTCAACTTGAGGATTCAACAGCTAAAGGTGCTTTGGAAAAGAAGCATAAGTTCTGTTCTCCTTATCCTTTGGAGACAATGGGTCCTGTGCCAGCGCAAGTCACCTTTTCCTTGAATGTCAATGGCGGGCCTACAGCCAACACAATAATCTTATCTGGCCCATTAGCAATAAGCCTCCACTTTGTGTCATGTCCTTCCTGCCCATCCAGCGTCTGAACCTCTGTGGAGATAACACTGTTAATCTCATAGAGGTAAGATGCCTCTTTTCAGTCTCTTCTCAGACATACATTCTGAAGGGACTTGTCTCCTGTGGCATTTTGGGGTTGTTGGTAGAAGCGTCTGAACTGTAAGAAAGCTGGTGCTGAAGAGGTGGTAGGTCTGATGCTTTAAGGATGTAAATGGAACAAATGTTCCGGGGTAAACACTAAATTCCCAGGCAAGAAAGCCCTTTTTGTCCTCCAGATGTCTTTGGATTGCAAGGTGCCACTTAACCATGGCATGAATCCTTCTTGAGAGACATAGCTATTGTCTTGGGCCCTGATTGCTTCTGTTAGGTGTAAGGAGAAAAGACTAAAAATAATTGAGTGTCAACAATTTTTGGTGCCTCTGTGTTTATTTCAGAGAATGCTGATGGTCGTCTATCCCTGAGAAGGGCAGTAATAAGCAGCAGACCATTTGATTTCTCAGAAACCTCTGACCCGTTTGCTGTGTGTGGTCCATGCCCAAGTCTCTGCTCCCTCTCAGATTCACCTTCCTAACTCTGCTGGCCAGCTATCCTGCACATCTCCATTTTAATCAGGAAGTGTCTCAGCCCACAATGTTTAGCATCTCGTCAGGCCTGCCCTTGCTAGTGGTTATCTTGGACAGTAGCCTCTGTATTTCCAGCTGTCCCAATAGCCATTTAAATGTTCCTTTTGAATTAACTTGGCAGTCAACTTTAAGTAGCTCTGGGTTTACAGGCAAAAGAAGTTTTCTATGCTGGCCATGAATGCTTCCAAGCATAAACAGCCTCATTCTGTTTCAGCTCTGGTCATTGCCTAGATGGAATTCAAAAAGAATGACACATCCCAACAGCACAAAAGGGGATAATTTAACAAATTAAAATGTTAACAAGCTTCACTCCTTCAGCATGTCATATCAGAAATTATTTGGTTCTCTTATATCTGCCCTCATCACAGACTTTGTCCTTTCCTTCTCCTCCAGCTGTGCGGTGCAAATTAGCGTAGGATCCAAAAGAGTGTCTGGGGTTTGTGAGGAGTCACTTAGTTGGGACAGATTTGATGCCATTTTCTTGGTAGGAATTTCATCACTGTCATAATTCTCATAAACTTAACTTGCACAGCTGCATTCTTAGGGGACAGTCATCTCTGTTCCTTCTTAACTTCTCAGTTACTCCTGATGTCAGTACTGTGCCTGTTCATCAGCACCCTTAGTGCTTCTGTGCAGAATGAAGAGACTTCTGAGTTGCACATTAGAATGTCTTATTTCTGCAGAAAGAGCCTCTGAAGGAGGAACTTTAGACCCGAATTGCAGTTTAGGTGGCCTGGACTTAGATTGACTTAAACCACTTTATGAACTGCAGCCTTAGAGCAGACATTTTGCAGCTGAGGTTCCCTTTTCACTACAGGATATTCTGTTTATAAGGATCATCCTGCAGCTAATAACTGTTGTTCCAATTCCAGATTTGCAATAGCTAGAACTTTCATATGGGTTGAGTCACACAAACTTCCAAGCACTGCCCACCTTCCCTTATTAGCTGGCTACCTTAACATATTGCTACTACATTTTTTCTAGCTATTTGTAGATATAGCTATTTGTAGCTAACCAATTGACTACAGATCTTTCATTTCTTTGGGCTGTAGTGTTAGAAGACATTTTTTCAGATTGAATTTAAAGTCTCTTAGAGACTCTAATCTGTATGAAAGTCTGCTAGATATTGCCATGCAGGAAAGGAATCTTGGAGTCACAGTGGTATGCCTGGAAATGTTGGCTCAAGGCTCAACAGTGGTCAGAAAGACAAATAGAGGATTAGAAATTATTAGAGGACAAAAATAAAGCAGGAGTACTGTGTTGTCACTGTGTAAGTCTGTCACAACCCATGTTTTAAATATTGTATATTGATTCCAGTGCCCCTATTTAAGAAAAGATGTTGTAGAACTGCAAAGTAGTACAGGTAATCAGTTATTTGCTCATCTGATTTCTTGGCTATCCAGACTTCTTGCTTGTATTCAAAAGTTCTTGTTTCCCACATCTTAGAATGGCCTTGAGTTCATTTTCCACATGTGGTCAATTAGGCAGGTGAGCTCTGGATTTCCTCTTTCTTGGCTTCAGTGCATCTTCTCAGGCCACTGAAATATTGCCTTTTGTCAGTTCCATTGTGCAATTCATAGCTGGCCTTCTATTGTCACTATTTAATTGCTTAAATGTAAGTAGGAGCTATGGAACTCATCTTTCTAAGCTCTGCCCCTCCAAATGCATATCTTCCTCCCCCAGTCCTAGCTGGGTGTTTCTCTGTCGTGTCCTATCTTGTTTTGACGTACTTTAAATATACAGCATCCACTTGGTTTGTGGCCAGTTTTTTAGTGGATTGCTATTTAGTTTTGCTGCTTCCTTTAATTAAATTTATTCATGTTGTGCAAACCAAGTTTAACAAGATTTCTGATTGTGGGGAAAAAAAAAAAAAAAAAAAAATTAGTCATGAGCTAGATCAGCATCTACTTTTTCTCAGCAGGTGTCAGACCCAGGGCTGTACTGGTAGCATTTGTAAAGGCTGTTTGCTTGCTAGTTGCTGGAAAAGCTTTTTGGAGTATCTGTGTTCTTTCATTTGTCTTGATCTTCAAGTCAGAGTCCTGGTGAGTTTTGAGAGTTTTTTTGCTAAGCCAATCTGTAATCATTATATCCTGTAGAAGTCTGTGGTGGCTGTGTGAGGAGCACAAGCTCTCTTGGATCCTCTACTGATTCCTGTGAACCTGACCAGGTGACATAGTTCCAGAAACCTCCCACGACTGCAGATACTTGATTAGACCATAACCAGAATAAACCTTCCCATTGCTTTTCCCTTGGACACAGTTAGGTTTTGGTTTCTTCAAACTGGAACGGTCCGCTTCGTTCTGTCAGGGTTTCATTGAATGGAAAGGTTTTTGTTACATACTCTGTCTTAATCTGTTCTCTAGAGAGCCTTATTCCTGAGCCAACTCTCTTCTGGGCCAATTTGAATTTCTTTACTAGGAATGAATTTTCTCTGGTGTACATCAGAGAACCTGTTGTCACTTTGTCAAGGCAATCTGAACTGAAAGTTGTGTATTTGAGTTTCAACATTTGCCAGGATGCTTTCTGGCTGCTGGCCCCAGAAAGATTTTGTTTCAGACCTTTTCTTAAAATCTTCAGCTAGATTTTGTTTCAGACCTTTTCTTAAAATCTTCAGCTACTGTTTTTTAGATTCTTGTAGATGTCTTTGATTTCCGTAACAGCTTTATATGTCCTGGCTTCTCAGTTCAACAGGAGCAGCAGCTGACAACAAACTCTTATTTTGTTTCAGGCACCAAGGTTACTGGTCTTACTTTGGTCAGTTAACTGGTGCTGGTGAGCTGCTGCTGATTATTTATTTCTCTGTGTTCAGGAGGACAAGGCCTTCTGTACACAGAGAATTGCACCAGGGGTTGTACACAAATCACGGCATTCATCTGCTGAATGTTGGTGAGCCACTTCGGCTGAACGGGTAATATGCACAGTGAGCACAAGGATACTCTCGTCCTCTTATCTAATGCTTTGGTGACAGCAGCTGATTTACTGCTGTGCTAGAATGCAGCTGGTAGATAAAAAGCTTCTCCTGGAACAGCCCATCACATTTCAGCACTTAAGTTAATTGTAAGCACAATGGGGAAATAAAAAAATTAACGGTCCGGTCCATAGCTATCCGCAGTGCATTTCAAGCCTTGGCAGAATTGCAAGTGCTCTTACGTACCTAGCAGTGAGAAATGTTTTCATAAATGCCACCAGCTGGAGATAAGGGTTCACAACTCCAAAATGGGCTGTAACTCCAAAATAGCAAATCTATCTATCTCAGGGTTTTATGCTCCTGCCACCATCCTGGCCTTCCTTATGCTGCCCACCTTCCTCACAAAATTTCTAACAACAGTCAAGCTTAGTGAGCCTCATTCAGTTTCTGGCAGATCTCCCCATCCAGATCTAAAAGTCTGCTCTGGAGGGTGCTTATTTTATTAATTTATATTTTTTAAGATAATGTGTTTCAGGATCTTTGACTTCATTTTCCCTGCCTGGGTTTTGGAAGTGCCAGCGTTGTGCAGTACATGGATGTTCATTTTATTGGCAGAAACCCACTGAACCCATTTTCCTCCCTTGAATGACACAGAATTGCCTCCTGTATTTTCTGTCAAGAGCTTTTACCTCCAGCCTGGGAAAGAGCTCCCAGGGTCTCAGAGTGCCAGGTTATTTGTGCCAAGTGGGATATGCAGATGAGTATAAACCCACTGACCATCTTTGAAACCAAGAAAAGTGGGTTGGTCTTGAGTAAAAGCAGTGTGGGCTAAGTGCATTTTTGCTCCTTGTGCTCCAAACCCAAACGGGTTGAGCAAAGTGCGTTTAGCGTGTGTGGGAGTTGTCATGTGTGTAGGCATGGCTCCTTGAAACTGCTCTGTAGTAAAAATAATCACAGCATAAGCTTTCTGGTGAGGTGAGCAGGCTTTCAGCTACCTGAGTAGCTGCAGCTCAGAGGGTGTCATACTCCTAGCACAGGGCTCCCTAGCCCTAGTGATGGCTACACAGGGATGTCAAGGGTTATCAACCACATTAATGTCTTCTATTTGTCTGTACCTCGTACAAATCAAGTCCCCTGCAAGCTGTGCCCATAGCTGGTCTCTGTGACCATATGTCTGTCATTAGTTGCCTTTGTCCTTCTTTGCAGCCTTTCTGCTTCTTAAAGTAACTGTTGAATCTTGCGGAGGCCTGTCCCATGAGAGTGTGGAATGGGCACTGCCTTGTGCATTTACAGCTCCTTCTGGGTGTCCCGTCCCACTCCATGGGACAAGGGGAGGTTGTTTTGAATTTCTCCACGGCAACAAGGAGTAACGACAATTACTCAAAGGTTCAGAATTCCAATTAGCTTTACTCAGTAACTTCAACATTGGCAACAACAGGTAATTGTAATGAGAATGATAACCAAACTGGGAGTTGGCAAAGGGAACTACAATCCCAACACTTATCAAAGCCAAACACAAGCACAATGCTTATTAAAGACAAATGTGACCGCAACGCCCCTTAAAGACAAACGTGGCCACAACACTTGGCCCCAGTAATAGTTGAGAAGAAGAGGAAGGAGGAAAGAGAGAAAGGAAAGAGATGGAGTGTGAGACATCACACCCTTGGACCCTGCGTTGGTCAGACGGGGCTGGCAGGTCGATCCTCGGGCAGGGGTGCGCGCGGTTTCCTCGCCTCGTGGCATTTTCAAAGTCTCTATCCCCGCCCCTTAGAGGCGGATCGAGAGGCCACAGCGAGCACGTGCACTCTGAGATGGGAATCTTCTAGAAACGAGTCGGGGGCTACCCTGGGGCATGCACACTTCATGGCAAGAACCCTCTAGAAATGGGTCGGGGGGCTGGTGGCAATGGGGTACGTGCGCTTTGTGGCACGGGTCCTCGCCTCAGTGACCGATGACTGACCTGGCCTGACGCACAGGCGCAGAACCAAAACCGAAAGGGGACGCTGCCTCATGAGAGCCCCCGCCCCACCTCTGCGGGATGTGGTCCTTCGCTTCCCTCCCCTGTTGTCTCGTTCAGGCAAGGCAAGCGTGTAAGACATTTCACGACGTCTCTGCAGTCGGATGCCACACTGGGTGGAGCTGGATAACAATTTTGGCTTTGGGACGTTTCTGAAAGCTGTGTGATTTCCAGATTGGTTGGATCAGTGAGTCTTTTCCCACCATTAAATGGAGTTGAACACCTTTGGCTTCTAATGGATTGTGGTTTTAAAACATTTCTGGAGTAGATAACTCTCGTCCCAAAACAGGATGCCATTTCTGCTAGCAGAGTTCAGAGAACAACAGTCATTTTCTGAGTGAGCTTATAAATTATTTATCTTTAGAAGAGGCACCTGTGGGCAGAGGAGAAAGACTGTAACCGAACCCTCCCACTCCATGGATAGAAACTGTCAACTTTGTAGGCTTGTTCCTTTAAAGATCACAGATCTCTGTGAGATCATTGAACAAACATCTGAGCTACTGTGTATCGGCTGAGCCCGACAGAATGGCTCTGCGCTGAGGTGAGGAAAAGGGGGGGGTGAAACGTCCCTCTGTGATGTCGCTAGGTAAAAATAATAATAATCTTTCATGTACGATTAAAACCTTTTGCCTTGTGTAGAGAAGTGGCAAGGCCTGGATTTCAATACCGCTCAAGTGCAAATGTATAAAAGCAGTCCTCAGGAAGGGTCTGGGTCATGGAGAGTTGGTCTTTCCTCGTGTTTGGGTAGGCACAGAGTAGTGCAGCGAACACAGCAGGATCGCCGGGAGTGACTGGCACCAACAAAGGACGAACTGACGGGCAAAGACTGTTCACTCCTGGGGTACTAGACACGGTGTGTCCTGGCTAATGCTCCGTGAACTGAGCAGGCAAAGGTTAGCAAACACAAACTAAGAAGTGTCTGAGTAACTTGGTGGGAGCTGTGAGCAAGGGGTTGCTGTACTCACCTTGGCAGTGGAAAACAGGGTGAGGTACCTTCTCTCCCGTTCTCCTGGCTCACTCATCTTTGCTGTGTGCTGCTCAGCCTTGTCTGTCCAGCTCCAGGCACTGAACAAGAGACTCCCATGAGTCCCATTGCTTTTGTTTCTCCACAGTCAGGACTGGAGCATGTATTCATGGCCCAGGGCCATCCTGGGGCTCATGGGCAGCTGTGCCCACCTCTGCAGGCCTTTCTCCACCCTATGGCCTGGACAGACCTCTCGTGTCTTACTGCCCAGCATAGCTGATGCATTCTGCATCAGTGCAGTCCTGCCTCATACCTCAGAGGAGACATTTGCACTTGGTTGCTTTCACTAAATCTTTTGGGCTAGCTGAGCTTTTTCCTATTGGAAAAATCTTCCTTCCAGGAATTTTTCCTGCCCTCGAGGCAGACAGGATGCGGCGTCCTACTGTGAGAGTGACAGTTGTGTGAGCTGGTGGGGCTGTCTTACAGGCTTGGTCTGAGCAGCCTAACGTGCTCAGCCTGCAGCAGGAGAGGGCCTTAGGTCCTGCACTTGCATGCAGTACAAACAGCAGCTGATTGATGCAGGAGATCTGGGGCACTGGAGCAGGAATGACAATGTGGTGTGTGTCTTGCACGTGTGTGGCATGACTACACCCGCGTCTCAAGCTCAGATCTTTGTCTTTCCCACCACGTGCGCCAGGCCCACTCTGCAACCTCTGGAACCATAGGTGTGTGCTGTACGCATGGCATGTCTTGGGAATCTGAGTTGTTGGATTGTCATGGCAACATCCTCCTCCTCTTCCTCTTAGCATTCATGAATGTGGAATTAATATTCATGGCTTGATCAGCCTGGGGGTGAGGGGTGATGTTGAAGCATCATTAGTGCATTTAGCTCCGGACAGCTGCAAAGGTAAGGTAGTGTTGGGTCAGAGAAAGGACAAGCAGCAGCACAGAGCTTATGGTGGGGGCTTTTCTTGAAGCCAGTGTGACTGGCAGCTGCATCCAGTACACATGTGTAGCACTGGCAGCCTTAGTGGATCCTCTCTCTGAACTTGGCTCCTGCAGACAGTGAAAGAGGAAAGGGAGAAGGAAATGAGTGCAGCCGGGGTCTGGGTAGAGTCTGCTGGGAAATGTGGCAGCTATGTGTTTTTATTTAACTTCTAATTATTTAGTTATGTGCTTTGTCTTTGGCACTTCTGGGAATTAATTCCAGCAAAGACTCCAGCCTGCATCAGCAACTTTTAAGTTGCTCTCTAAGAAGTGTGATGCCATTTGGAAAAAAAAAATCATTTTCCATATTAATTAGAAGATACTACTGTAAAATTTATGTCAGTTATCTGGCACTTTATTATGGAGAGGCAATAGCCTCTTCATAGTCCAGGTGGCAGTAGCCTTTTCATTACAATGAGAAATGTTGCTATTCGGTTGAATTCAGTAGGAGAAACACTCAGGAGCTACGAGTTGCTTGTGGAGATTAGTGAGAGAGGAAAAAGGGGAAGATTTGTACTAAACATGGAGTAAACAAGCCAGTTTGAGGACTCCAGTGTAAAATGCACATCAGGCTTCTACTAGAATAGGGAAATCCTAATGTCTCTTCCTACAGCCTCCATCCTCTGAGCTGAGGGGACAGACTGCTGGGTTTGCTCATGGCATCTTGGGCTTTGCCTAGGTTTCGGAGCTGGGACTGCCATAACTCCCTCTGTGGTACGCAGGCAGTGACAGGCACTCCACCACCTCTGCAGGAAGGACAGGGGGCATGTTTGTCTATCCCTGGCTGCCCCTGGCCCCTACATCGTGTGGGTGCAGTAGGGCTGGTGAAGGGTTGGCATCACGTGCCCTATAGACTGGCTGCTCCATCCTCCAGCATGGGACAGCTGGGACAGAAGCACCTGGGTTTTCTGTCCTGTGAGGGCTTGCAAGGCCTCATCTGGAGAGCCTCCTCCCTGTCACAGCCTTGTGTGCCGCATGGAGTTGGTGTTGGGGGCAAATGCATTTTAGCCTGGGGTTGTTGTGGGGTTGTTTTGCTTTTTGCTTGATGTCAGATCATTCAGTTGGTTCTTTTCCAACTGCTTCTGTGTCATGGTAGCTAATCACTGTCTTACGGGCATGGAGGGGCTTTAGCGAGGTACTGGTGATGCTGACTGATTGAGTTCTTGTCCTTTCCTGTGCTGATTAAAGAGACAGCTTAGAGACCTTGCTTTCTTCTCACTTCTGTTTTTCCTTTATTTTTCTGTCATGTGCATGCTTCCCAGAACCTACCCACCACCAGGTCCTTTGCTAGGTGGTATGAGTTGGTGGTGCACTCTAATGTATGTTCTAGTAAGGCAGAGACTGCAGTTGCAGATGGTGAAAGATTCTGCAGGTTAAAAAGTTACTAAGCAATGAAGTGCACTGTGTCTGCCAGATAGATGGGCCCCAGTTCCACGTGTTGCCCGTTAGATTTCATTGCAGGTGCCGCTCCCTCTCTGGCATTGCTGCTAACAGTGGCTGTGTTCTCCTGGACAGGATGGGGATCAGAGACTGCTGCATGTAAACCCCTTGTTTCCCCAGGACAGGCTTTTCCAGAAGGTCCGGTCTCTCCTGGGGGAGTGCAGCAAGTCGGCTCTTGTTGTGGATCAGTCAGAGGAAACAGCTCTGGTGCAGTAAGGAAGGAGCCGGTGTGTGGATACTGGTACAGCAAAACATGGCCTGTTTTGAATGTGGAAAATTTGGGGGCAGGGGCAACTGGTTCTGGGAGAACTGGTTTCAGAGCTTGTGTCCACAAAGAGTCCACTGACCCTTCCGAGGTCGTTCATCCGGTTTGCAAGGGAGTGGTAAGCCGATGGATGCAGAAAAGTAAGGAGCCCAAAACTCTGTAAAATAGTCTTGTTCCTCTGTGTGCAGTGGCATGGTATGGCATGGGTGGGATGCTGCGGAGAGCTGAGCCCCACCTCAGCCCCTGTGTTGGAAGCCAGCCCTGCTGCTGTGCTACCCAGAGGGGTGCCTCTACTCACAGGTTGTCAGTGTTACTGGGGAAGGAGAGTGATGGGGCGTGGGCAGTCATAGCTGCAGGAGGAGGCTGAAATCTGGGTGCCACGGAAAGCACTTGCTGTTCAGAGCAGCTCCTGGAAAGTTGGTTTGGGGACAGATACACGGGGACCTGAATCACTAATGTTTCTCTGGAACTTCTGGAAAGCAGTCAATGAATGAGTGCTGGGGCAGGGGGTTAATTTGATGGCAAATTATCTGTAAATTACAGTGGTGCAGGTCCACTGATTTCTCGTTTGTTGCAGTGGAATAAATGAGCGAATGTAGCCTCTAGGGCTGACACAGGTAACTGCCGGAAAGGAGTATAGCAGTGTTCGCTTTTTTGTATGGACCGTGTCCGAGTTGCTCACTTCTGTCGTACTGCTTTTTTAGGACTCTGATCCCCCTAAGGTAGCCTGCATAAAGAGATTTAGGTTGCGACTCCTCTTCGTTTAATTCTTTTTCCCCTGTAAGGATCCAGTAAAGCTTTTTTTTTTTTTTTAAATAGTTTGGCCTGCATGTTTATCCTTGCAATCTGAGGAGTGTCTCATCAAGCTCCTTGGAAATCATCTACAGTCCTTTTTCCTCCATCTTTGCCTGACACTAGAAGTGGTGTTCTTCCGGCTGCTCATGAGATTTTAAAAAAACTGAATGACTATTTAAAATCTGTGAGGAAGAGTCCAGCTAAAAGTCCCTTCCTTTAAGTTACTCATACTTCACCATCTTGGAATTGATGTTTTTTAGTCTTCCGTAGAGACTTCTGGGAAGACCTGGTTGGACAAGACCTTGAAGGACAAATGCTTTAATCTCAAAATTAAAGTCCTCTAGTTCTTTTGTATCTGACAAAAAGGTGCAGATAAAGATCTCATTTAACACAAGACGGCATTCTTCCTGCAGTAGTTTTCCTGAGCAAAAGTCAAAGCAGTATGTAAGAAGGGCAAAGGATGCTAACACACAATCTTCTGTAACACAGAGAATGCAAGTTCTTGTCATCTGGGTAGAAAGCTGATGCCTTTCAAACCTTCGTGTTAGATGCTCTTAATACCTTCTGCTGCTCTTTAACCTCTCTTCTGCCTAGCAGCTGCATCTTAAAGAGCAGATGAAATCGTCTCAAGGATGGCAGGTCCTAATCTCAGTAACAGTTCCTATCCTTTATAAGGTATGAAGTGAAATGATCTGTGAGTGGGTTTATCTCAGATCCCACGTAGCGTTTTTTTCTCAGCAGTAGCAAGAAAGGGAAATTATCAGGCAGTGAGGAGAAGCTGTTTATTTTTAACTTACCCTTTCTTTTTAACTTCTACTTCATAATTAAAGGAGGTAAGGAGTGGGAGCCAATGAAAATATATAGCTAAAGGGATAAGCTGGTCTCAAGTTCACTGCAGAGATTACGCTAAGTAGTGGGTAATGCAGTAGGCTTTAGGGCCTCTTGTTCCTTCCCTGTCCTCCTCCTAGAGGCTTGAGTTCCTAAGAACTCAGAGTTCTTAGCTGCCTTTCAAAGGGGACGCAGGAGGGCTGATTTAAAGGATACTGCTTATAGAGCTCGCCGCTGCCCTCAGAGTTCACTGTTCCCTCACTGTGGTTTGAGGATGCCTCTGCTGAGTATCTGAAGAGATCTCTACTCAGAGCTAGCAAGGAGGAATCCTCATTCTTTGTGGAGAAGCGTGTACCTCCATTGTCTGGGCACGCCCGTACAGCACTACGCATTGCTGTGCATATGGGGGCATAGAGGATTGAAGAGGAGTGCAAAGGAAGGTGTCTGGGGAACGGGGTAGCCTTGGGTAAAATGCCTCCACTCTGACTTACTGCTGGAGAAGCCTTGTCCTACTCCTTGCCTTTCAAACAAGGTTTTTTCCCTGCAGCTTATTAATCTTGGTCAACTTGGCTTCCTCGGACTGACAGGAGGATAGCCCTCTGATTCATGCAAGCTGCTGGATTCTTTATTGCTCAGAAGAAGGTGCATTATACTATTACTCTCTGTCCCTAGTGGATAGTTGCATCCCAGAGTAAATTATTCCTGTACCCAGGCAGCTTTCTTTCATCATTTCTCTTGGCTCTGTGATGCTTCTCGCAGCTTCTGCACACAGGAACAAGAAGGGCAGGCTGAATTTGGAGATGTCTGTCATTGCAGGGGGTTCTTCCTCTGTGCCAGTGGAGCTGACAAACAGCGTTAGGAAATGAGTCCTGGAGAGCAGGCTGCGTGCTCTTGCAGTGGCGGGACACTGACAGGCTGTTCTTAAATAACATTGCAAAATGCTGATTCCTGCCCCTACTTTGCCTCTGCACTGCTGGAGGACAGCTGAGCTGCAAAGAGACTCTGCTGTGTGACTGTCTCGCCTGGGAACCACTTCTGGGACCATTTTTTTACCCCTAGTCCTCGTTTGGATGATGCCCTGTGGCTTCTGCCACCTCAGGCCCTAGCCTGCCTCTAAGTGTTTGCATGAGTGACTGTGTACCACTGCCACATGCAAAATTTGAGGGAAACAAGATTTTGAAGGAACCCTAAGCAAGTCTAGGTTTCCTAGAGTAAAGGATATAAGGACACGATTCAGTCGTATAAAGGGCAGGAGCTGCCAGCTGCCTAAAAGGGCAATTGAGTGTTTACATTGCTGGGAGGACAAGAGGAGAAGTAGAAGGGTTCCGTATTGTTCTCATCACTGTTGTCTTAAATCCTCTGCAATACTTTTCTTAGCATCTTTTCTGAGTTGTGATGCCTTGGGGAAGAGTCCTTTTCCTTTGCACCTTAGGCTATGTAGTCCTCCTGGCACAGGCTTTTTGTGAGCAGAGGCTACTGCAATGCAAACCTTGGATGTTGATACTCTGTTTAGCCCTCAGATCAAACGGTAACAGCCTGAGAAAGAAGTTCATGGGTTTAAGAGAATAGTTTCAATCGTATGTTTTGCCCAGGAGTGCTGAGCTATATGGTTCCTGGTAGGAAGATTATCGTTACTTACCATCTCACAAATGCTTTGAGGAATGCGTTTGTCCATGCAATGCTTTGAAGCTAAAAAGCATTGTGGGAGTCCCTCTTGGTGTTCCCTAGTTAGGAAAATGAATAGTTCAATAGGACAGAGATGTGTAACTATGAATTTGCAAGTATAGCCCAGTGCTGGGAGCAGAGTAATATAAGCTGGAGTGCTTTGGTTGCAGTGAAGGCAGATAATAAAATATCTCCTGGGCAGGATGACCTGGATTCGTGTCTCCATCTGTTTCCAAACCCAGAGTCCATACCAGGGTTGGTCTTCTCTTAGTGCCTGTCAGAAGCTTGTTCCTATCAGGAGAGAAGTGCAGTGGTCTGTATGGAAGCTGACCTGAGCAGCTGTAGAAGCTGGCGGTTTAGCAGATTGTGAATACTGATTAGCAAGCCAGGAGGGAGTTGTGCTGGCAAAACTAGCCTTGGAAGGAGCATGAGGTCAGGCAAACCTGTGTTTGCATAGTGCCTACTGTGTTACATTTGGGTGTACGCATGCTAATTAGCTGCTTGATTTAATGAGATCATGTCTACTTCTCCTGGTGACATAATAGTATTTGGAAAACTGCTGCTGTCTTGGATAGTGGCTCCTCCACTGTTCTCATGAATGGAGAAATTCTGTAAATTTGAGGGCTGTTCCTTACTGGCATTAGGAAGACTTTAGTGCCCACCTCTGTGTTCTTAGTCACAAGCCAAATACTGGCTGTTCAAGCCATGTATGTTGCAAAAACAGGTGCCAGAGTTGTGATCTATCTCAGCCTTGCTCTTCCTGTGCTGAGGCACCTGCGGATGCTGACTCCTCTGCTGTATTTGTCTGTCTCTGGCAGGTTTTGGAAGTGGTAAGGTCCAACTACGACACGCTGACCCTGAAACTGCAGGACGGACTGGACCAGTATGAGCGCTACTCAGAGCAGCATAAAGAGGCTGCCTTCTTCAAAGAGCTGGTAAGCTGCCTGGACTCTGCAGAATCAACAACCAAAGCTTTTGCGTACTGCCTGGGCAGTGGCATTTGGGGGTGTAGCTGAGCAGCCCTGTTACTCCATTGGGCTGCCTCCAAAGGTGGGGCAGGAACAGGATCTGAACAGACACTGCATGTCTCAAGAGATCTGAAAGCTCCCTGGAGCTCCCTGCCCTGTAATACATGGCTGGGGAGGAACCGCCAGGCTGCTCAAGCCAGCAGCTGGTCAGTCAGTCTCTGTCCCTTCTGCCATGGGGATCCCCTGTGCTTTGTGGTGGTAAATGTGCATGGTGGAGAAGCTGACTGCTCCCAGTTTGGGTTTATCATGCAGAGCGACTTAGCCTTTTTGCTGTTGTTAAGGGGACCACAAAGTATGGGACTGAGCAGAATACATGGTGCTGGTGAAACATGGGCCTGCTCGTTGCTTTCCTTCATCACTCACAAAATAGGGTTCCCAAGCAAAGAAAGCAAAGGCATTCCCTAGAAATGTCTCCTTCTGCCAGAGGAGAAGACTTATGGTAGGAAGCCACCCAAAATAATATAGCAAAGACAACTGAATCCAAATAATCTGGGTTGGTAGTTATATTCTTCAGCAAGTCAGCTTGCTCGCCCTACTCCAGAGAGCCCTGATGCAACATTTTCTTGTCCAACGGCCACGTCACCAAGGAAGCAATGTTTTTGTAGTGGCTGGTATCTGAGAGGAGCCTGGTTTTCCTCACTTTTGAATCATTACAGCTTCAGCAAAGGGAGAGATCTAACTCTGGCAGTTTTCTCCACCAGTTTGAGAGCTGATTCTCTCTCCCAGCTCTGTCCTTGCTGATTGATGAGTAATTGATGCCTGCCCACTCTGTCACGAGTCTGCATGAGTTTGGGAATGTTATGCCTCCCTCTGTCTACTATGCTCCAGAGCAAGCACGCCTGAATTTGTTTTGCTTCCTTCTACATAATCCTTTTTTAATGTTTTTTGGGCCATTCCAGTACGGCCGTTGCGTAGTGTACAGGCAAAACCACTTGCAATCTCTTTCATGGCATTTTTCTGTGCTCTTTTGTACCTGTTTTTGTTTCTCTGGCCTGCTGTTTGATACCATATCTAGAATACATACAAAGAAATTTGGCCATAGCCTTCCTGTGACATGGGCTTCTCCTATTGCTGTACCCTGGAAATAAGATGCATTTATGTTTCTGTTGTCATCTGTTCTGTCCCAAGGGTTCCTGCCCTCCTCAGCCAGCATCTCCTTCCCCAGCCTCTTGGCCACATGACTGCTCTGCTTCCTGCATGCCCCACTTTCCACTTGGCCTGGCAGAAGCTCAGGCCCATCATGCCAATTGATTAACATGACATTCTCAGTTCTAGGATGGTCACATCTACAAAGCACTTCAGCTAAAATTATTTTCTTCCTAGCCCGATCTTTTTTTGTTTGTTTGTTTTTCGAAATCACCATTTTGTATCATTTAAGAATCTGTTTGGCATAACCAGTCCCTCCTCAACTCCCTTCTGAAAATTGCCCGTCCAGGTACCCCTGGGACCGTCTCCTCAAGAGCATATGAAAGCCTGAATAATTACTGTCTAAATGTGCTGATTTGACCCAGTTGTGAATCTGTTTAATCCACATTTCTCTAGATGCCCTGAGAATTGGGACCCTATTAAATGTTCTTTACTCACAGCTACAGAAAATCCCCTGCATTCCATTAAGCTGTTCCCTCAACACAGTGGGAAATCAACCTGATATGTTACGATTTGTCTTCAGCAAACCCAGCTGGCCTCCCATCCTCCACACTGTTTTTTCCTCTAGGTGCACAGTAACTGATGGCTTTATTAATTGTTTGAACAACTCAACAAAAAGGCCCTAGTCTGCCCTATCCTCCCCATGTCTTCCTCAAACCAGGTACTTGGCTTCCTTTTTGCAAGGCTTCCGAGTCTTTACTTCGACTCCTGTTGCTGGTCTGATGTTGGGTAATATCCCCCTACCCAATGCATTGTGTTTAACTGCTGAGGTTTGCAGGATTTCATGGAAGGGGCAGAGTGAAGTTGCTGCAATTTTCTTCGTGGGCTCTGCCAAAGGAGCAGGGCTCGTGGTGAACTCCAGGTTTCCAGTGTGGTTTCCAAGCTTGTGCTGGTCCCATCAGGTCCTCCTGAAGAGGATCTGTTTGCAAATAATTCTTTCCAGATTCTGCCTGGTTTTCTTATCTCTGTCTGTGTGATTGTATTAAAGCAAATCCTTCTTGGTGGGGAATGACATGCAGGAGCCATTTTCCTTTTCGGCTGCCTTTTCATCTCTCTGTGCTCCCATTAAGTGGGTGAGCAGAAACTTCCCCAAGCCATTCTCTTGGCTCCTTTATGCTTAGAAATCTTATTCTCACTCCTTTGACGTGCTTTGCTAATGCACTGCTTCACTTCTCTGGGCTTTGCCTCGGTGCTGCTCTGTCTTGCTAATCCCAAAGAAAATTCTGCTTTCTTCTCCCATTCCCTTTTCAAAGAAGCTTTCAAAGGCCTGCGAAACTGCAGCCACATTGTGGTGGAAGGTGATGTGCAGACTGTTTTATCAAACGGGTTTTCTGGCCTGTTGTGCTGCCTTTGAGGGGCTAAAGGGAGGAAGTTAGGAAGTTTTCTAACACTTTTTATTTCTTTTCCTTTGAACCCTCAGGGATGTCATTTGAGGTCTGTGCTGCTTTGATAGACTGAGTGGTTTGGATGTGAGCTTTTGGACCCTCGCATTGCAGCTGGAGGAATGTGTGGAAAGAGATTCAGCGTCTTTCCAAAACATTCGCTGTGTTTGCAGTTGGATAGGTTTCAGCAGAGTCTCAGAATAGTCTGATTAGGGATTGATTTCTGCAGGGGAAATTACACTAATTTGACTTTTAATTAGATGTAGTAGTCAGTGTAAACCTTCCTCCCATTGTACAAATTTCTTAAGAACTGCTTGTTGATTGGAAACAGGTTTAATTGATGGAACTTGCTGCGAAATAGGACTGTCTGTACAGAGTTGCACATGGCCAGCTATAATGACACGAAACTAGAACCGAATAATGTTTTCCTCCATTCTTTCATTTGCTTGTTGTTCTCCAGGTAATGTCAGCATTTCATATATTTCCCGTTTCTTCAAAGTCTATGGGTTAAATGTGATCCAAGCCGCTAATAGGGAGGCAACAATTTTGAAAGCTTTTCTGGCCCCAGCGTGCTCCAGCATGCTCCATGCAGAAGCAAGAGAGGACGTGTGCTCTGCTCTTAGTTCTTTGCAGCATGAATGTTAAAGCTCTGAGCTTACTTTCCGAGGCTGGTTTTGGCCCCCTCATGCTGGGGGTAACTTGATTTAACTCTGATTTGAGCTATTCTTACCTTTTAGGCTGGTTGGCTCAGAGCTGCCTGCTTTCTCACAGCAGAAGTAGTGCTGGGCAGAGACTTGTAGAAACATCAGAGTCATCTTGTGTGTTGTTATCATGCCCACTCCTCTCCTCAACTTGTGTTAAAGCAGATCTAAGTCCATCGAGACCGCTCTTGATCAAAGTATGTGTCTGAGCTCCTCTTGAAACCTGTAGCTGTCTTTAAGTGAGAACAGCTCCACACTGGCCCCAGGTGATCTACTCCACTGCTTCACAACCCATAGGTTTAAAAGTATTTCCTCTTTTCCAGTGCAAATCTTCTTTGTCTTAAATTAAGCTGAGTATTTCTTGCCCCATCCCTGGGGAGCCAGAGGAATATTACTCACTGTTCTCTTTCTGACCTTATTCTACATACCGGAGAGTGTTTGCTCTATTCCTCCTAAACTTCTCTTTGCAAACTAAACAGGCTTAATTTCTTGTGCTCTACCCCATAGCTACAACTTCTGCTAAACCCGGTGTCCTCATCATGTACCACTCCAGCCTTCCTTTCTGGGCTTGTAGAGACTGCTGCCACAGCCTTCCTGGAGACCTTGATGTGTATACAAGTTGGGCGTCTTCTACTGCTGGTGCCTGGCCCCTGGCAGCAGTTCCTGAGGCCAGGAGCTCATTTCTGCTTGTTCTTTCTGTTGCCATGACCCGTAGAAATGCTTCTAGTCAGAATAAGGGTGCTGGCTTATCCTACCCATAGCGTCTGCCCCTTTTCTGCAGGCAGTCACATTCCCTGGGGCAGAGGTCTCTCCGCATCTGTTTAGCCATGTCGTTCCCCTCTTGTCAGAACCGACTGGGTCGCTGAGGTGGGGAGCACTTGGCTGTGCCCAGTGCAAACCAATGTTCTGGAGACCACTTGCAGTGACATTCTCATAGGCTGTAACCTGGTTATCTTACAAGACATGATCCCAAACTTTCAGTATGGAGTAAGTCAAAAGACACCCAGAGAAGAGAGATGAGAGAGTACTCCAAGGGAACGAAGATGCCTGGGGTCTCTGCCAAGCATGCTGATGAAGGAGAGTTTGTGGCTTCTGCAGACACCATCAAACTTAAGTATTCTGCCTTTAAGTGTAGACATCTTTGCTAGCTTGCTCGGGTTGTTAGGGTCTGTGCAATGGGGCTCACTGCGGTTCACTTCACAGCTTTCCCTGTTAACCTTCCATGTTTTGATTTGCTTCCCACTCTTACACATTCTGCCTTTCTGGGAGCTTTCTGCCCTTCCACTCTCTTTTTTTCTCACCAGGGCAGCAAGTGGGACCCTCGGCAGTATAAACACTGCTCACTTGTTCTGCCAGCCCCCAGTGTTGCATTCCTCATTCTGTTTCTATAGGATTCATCCCCAGTGCTTTTAAAAAGCACAAATTGCTAACCAGGTCAGCAACAACCTTGTTATCACAGGCTCTGAGTCTCTGGGAACTGTAATCCCGTTGTTTGGATGAGCTTGTGTCAGTTTTGCTTTCTGTCACTGCTGCACAGTCGCTGACACAGATGATGTTTGACTTTGTTTTCTTGTTGCTGAGTGCAGTTGAGACTGAGCCCAGTCTGGGGCCTGCGTGTTCGGCCAACAAGTCTGCAGGCACGAAGGGGGAAGGGAAGCTGCTGCGCAACAGGGCTGCCCAGCTCTTCCTCACAGACTCTGCAGGTGACCAGAAGCCCAGGCATCATGAAGGGATAAAGGTGTCTCTTCTTCAGAGACAGCTAGTGAGCCAACTGCAAGTGTAAGGCACTCGGCACAGAATACACACAGCTGGCTCTGAACCCATGGTTTTCTGCCAGCTTGGGTGATAATTTATGTTTACGGCACAGTAGCATGGCCTCTGTCCTTTCCGTGACTCCGTATCTTTGGCTCTGCAGGTTCTGGAGCAGGACAGAGGCCATGGCACTGCATTCATCCAGGAGAATGCTGGCTGCCACTCCAGCGGGCACTGGTAGAAAATGCTCTTCCAGCTCACTTTCCTCGGAACAGGAAACCTATCATAGCTCATGCATCCAAACAGAGCGTCCTCTCCCATCACTGTCTCATTTGGAATTTACTCTCCTTGCTGGGATGTCACTCTAGATGTTCCTGTTATTCCAGGCAGCAGCTAATCCTCAGAGATTTCTTGCTAAACTGGAGTCTCAGTGAGGGCTGGCTGCAGCAAGTTCCCTGGAGCTATAACAGCATGCAAAACGGTTCCATGCTGAACCTGGAGGTCACAGTGTCAAAGCCACCGTGCGCGTGGGGAGCCAAGAGGAGACCCTTGGCTAAAAACATCTTGTTTTGTCTCTGTCAGGTTCGGTCCATCAGCATCAACGTGAGGAAGAACCTTGCTTTCAACACGCTGAGCCAGGAACTGCTGCTGAAGGAATTCTCTACGATCTCTTGAAGCGGGGACCCAGCCGCTGCGCAGGGCTGACCAGAGACGGGCCTGTCTGGGCGGGGGCACTGCAGATCTGCAGCCGGTCGTTCCTTGCCTTCTGCCTGCAGAAGGGACTGCGTTTCTTTTAGGGGAGAGCCTTGCTGCTGTGTGTTTGATCCCAAAGGCATGTGTTTCAACAGGACTGGGGCCTGAGCCGAGGTGATCGGCCTGTTGAGGAGGAGGAGGAAGCAATTTTGTAAGGTGCCGTGGGGGTGGGCAGCCATTCCTGTGACGTAGCAATGGGAGATTCCCCGCGCAGCCTCAGGGAAGATGCACTGGAAACCTTTGTAGCAGAGCTGGGGAGAGCTCACAACCAAAACAGTCCAGCTGTGTAAGACAGTTCTGGGCTGAGATCACTCGCCTGCTCTATGGGGAAGGCTCTCTGATCCCAGGTGAGGGCTGTTCTTTTCCATCAGCCTGGATCAACCTGCCCTCTCGCAATGTAGGAATGGCTTTGGGGTATAAAAGAGTTTCCCCAAGGAGCAGGCCCTGCTCACTGCCGGCTCCAGGTGTCAGAAGGTGTCACTTGAACGAAGCCGTCGGATTACTGGAGAAGGAGAAATTTTGCCTCCAAGACTTACTGGGTCCAGTCTAAGCCAGTATGCAAGAAAATGGGTCATCAAACAGAGCATTTTGTAACTGACGACCAGCTCTGCTTGGGGTCACTGTTGCTTCTGGTAGCCCAGCTCATCTCTGCTGTTTCTAAGGTTGAGAGACATTTTTAGATACTCCATTTTCATGGGGCAGAGGACAGGCTGACTCCCTCCCCCCACTCCCCTTATTGCCCATGAGAGACTGCATTGCGACAATCCTCCTCTTCCTCACAGGAACGTCTGCCTTGCACGTGTTTGCAAGTGCCTGGTGACCTTCAAGAACTAAGAAGTCCCTGGTTTTTCCCTTGTGTGTGGCACGCAACTAAAATGCAGCTGGAGAAGCAGTTACTTCACTTTCTCACTTGCCCTCCCGTCTTCGCCAAGCGACTTGCAGCAACAGTCTGCTGAGAACTTCCTAAGGAAGAGCTCCGGGATGATGCTCCGGGGCACAGGCAGACCTTTCTGCTCCAGAGCCAGTGTTTCAGAGGCGCCCAGGTCCGGCGGAGCCTGTGCCGAGTGCTGTGTCAGGCTGCCAACTCAGGAATACGCAGCATCAACACCCGTTCCCTGCTTGTGCATTTCAGCTCCTGGTGGTGATGTTAGGAGCTGGCCTGACTTGGTGGACTGAAGCAGAGAAGTTATTTACATCCCAGATCTACTTTTTTTTTTTTCCTAGAAAACAGTTTTTATAAAAGAAGTGCCTAGTCCTGTTCTTAGCCTCGTAGGTTAGCTGAGTGATGTGAATGTCATGCTCATTTACTACCATTTTTAGGCAAGGCTTGTTCATGCTAATGTGTATTAGTTGCATTAATGTTTCATCTCTACCTGCCATGAGCATGGAAAATGAAGCTGTGTCCTTGGCCACCCACTGAAGCACCCGATGAAGACCGTATGTTTTCCTTGGGAGCACCGGCTCCTCTCAACAGAAGACACTTTGCCTCAGCAGGGAATTGTCTGGCTTTTATCAGCTAAGCCAGACACTTATTTGCTTTCCTGCCTGCAAGTGTGTGGAAATGCGCACATGTCAGAGGGACGGTGCTTGGGAGAGCAAGCAGGCTCCATAAAAATCACTTTGCTTGAGAATAGGCCAGGACATGTAGAAGGAGGCAGCTTCTCCACTGAAAAATGAGTAACAATGGTTGGCAGCACGTGGCGCTTGTCTGTGTGTGTGGAAAGCTCTTGCTAGGCGATCTCACCTCTGAGGGGGGGGAGTTTCTTCTCAAGGGGGCTTGAGGTGCAGCCCCAGCGTCGCTGCTGTTGGAACACCGAGTCACCCAGCTGCCCACGTGCCTCCTCTTCTCTGATCCTGCTCAGGCTGAGACTAGACAGATAGGCGAGAGAGCTGGGGATGAGTCTGCCTCTGCGGCGGCGGCCTCTGGGGTTTTCAGCTTTTCACTCTGGGCTCGGCTGTCGAAGGTCTCGTCTCCCCCAGGGTGCTCCCTTGCTGGGATGAACTGAGAAGCCCAGGCTCTGACTGGGAGCAGCTCCTGAGGTCAGCCCTCATCCGAGGCTGAGCTGGGGAAGACTGTGACACACGTCCTCTTGTCACGCTGTCACCAAGCACTGTAAATGGCTGTACATACAAACCTAGAGCTCAATAAATAACAGAGCCCTGCCTGTCCAGAGTGTGCAGTGTTTGTCCTTCACAGAGGGGAGAGTGGGGTTGTTAACGGGGGCGGCCCTGTCACCGTTTGGTGGCCTGCCGGCTGTAGCAGGGCAGCCGCTTGTCCTTGGGCTCTTCCTGCCTCTGCCGCGGGAGGTTGCGGTGCTGCTCAGCGATGCCTCCTCCTCGGTCCAGGCTGCGAGTACCAGCCAGTAGTGAGCCGCCCTCCGCCTCTTACATGCCCCTGGGGCTGCCGGTAAGGAAAACCTGAGCAAGGCTGAGAGCCCGGGAGGCGGGATGCGGGGACCCGTCTGCGCGTGGTGTGATGCTCTCTCTGCTGCTGGTGTCAGCAAACTCCTGCTCACAGGTTCTGCTGCAGATTTGCCTGTTTTGTTAAAATGCTCTACTACTACTTGTGTTTTGAGGCCAGCTTGAACTGAGCAGAAAGTCCTCTTAACATTCAGCCTCAGGACATGGCTGATGGCCCCAAACTTTCCTGTATCTGATCTGAGCAGTTGCATGTATTTTATTATATCTAATTCATAACCTGGTCTATTATTGGAAGAGCTGGTTTTGAGGCTTGGGGAGTGTAGGGAGAAATCAGATTGCTGCCTTTAAATTAGGCAGCTGCTGCAGGGAGACAAATATTTTACAAAATAATGACCAAAATCAGGAGGAGAAAAATTGAGTTTGAGCTGAACTTTGGAGAGAGTTATTAAAAATTGATTTGTAAGTGCCACTGTGATTTTTGGTATCGTCTCTTCTTCCTTAGCTCTTACAGGTCCCATTTTTCATGCAGACTCGAGAGAGAAGCAGCTGCTCAGGAGCTGAGTCTCCCCGCCCAGGCTGCGGGTTGTCAGAGGAGGCACCATGCCTTGGGCACAGGGTCCTGGTGGGAGGGTGATGGTTTGGCTGCTCCTTGGGGGTGCCAGGAGCAGGTAGCACCCCTGGGTCTCATGTAGAGCAGCCAGACAGTAGGGTACACCTCCCACCTGCCTTGTTTGGTTTGCAAACCTCTTCATCCTCTTCCTCGCCATGGCTGTTACCTGCCGTGATCCCATCCGTGTGGCGTGGGGGCCGTACCTCTGTAGGATGGAGCTGCTCTCCACCTGAGCATGTCCTCGTGCCCACCTGGGTGCTTTTCTCTCCCTGCCTGAAGAATTCCACACTCTTCCCCTGCTCTGGGGTTCTGACAGGCTGTCGCATGGTGAGCATTGGCAGGAGAAGCTTCCTGTCCTGGGGAGAGCGATCTCCTAGACAGCCCTTGCGCAGGGGGTCAGCCCCCGTGTGCTCTGTCTGCCTCCCCACGCTTCACTCCTGGGCTGGAGCCGGTGTCCTTCCCCACTCCGGGCCCGGCACCCAGCGGGCAGAGGGAGATGCCGTTGCCCCTGCCAGCTGCCGCCGTGCGTGCTGGGGCTGGTGCGCGGCCAGCCGTCTGCGGTGAGATTTACAGCTGGCTCTGGGCACTCGCAAGCAGCTCTCCATCTCGGTGTCGGCGCTGGTGCTTCGTGGATATTTATTCTCATCTCCTGTTTTCTGGGCTCTGGTTTTTTTGTTTGGTACTTGTTGGGATGAGCAGGGTCGTACCAGATGGAAGTTTGTCCCCGTGGAGGTGATGGGGTTTTTTTGGCATATGAGCCATTGCAGTAACCTTAAAGGAAAGGGGT
Organism: Leptosomus discolor; assembly: GCF_034619465.1. NCBI lineage: Eukaryota > Metazoa > Chordata > Aves > Leptosomiformes > Leptosomidae > Leptosomus > Leptosomus discolor. The sequence continues at coordinate 15,885,423 of NC_141396.1, read as the reverse complement.
AAAGCCCAGCTTTGGGAGCTGCAGACGTCTAAAGGGGCCAGGATAAGATGGGCTTTTCCCCTGGTGGAAACTGATGAATGCCTTTGCTGATACTTTCAACGGGAGGGCAGGCAGAAAATTAAGTGATGAATGAAAGTCTGGACCAGGAGGCTGGAGAAGGGCTGTTACAAGGCCTGTGGGGCCTGGCCTCCTTTGGAGCTGCTGAGAGTCCTTCGTGCTGGTCAGAGCCCTAGTTCTCCCCACTGCAGCGCAGTGTGGGTAAGCTCAGGGGGACACTGGACAAACACAGGGGTGACTCCAAATAAATGGGACAGGCACCACCCTTGGGGAAGCATCGCTAGATGCTCTCCTCACTCCTGTTGTCTTTTAAAAGCATCTTTAGTCCACGCTTGGCAGGTTCTCTGGGGCGCAGACCTCAGCTCTGACCCAGAGTGGCTGTCACCTCTCAGGGTTGTGACTGACTGCGAAGGGAGATGCTGAGGACAGGGATCTCCCCAGCACTCTGCCCTGCAGCTGCCCACACATTATTCAGGACCAGCAGCTTGTGCACAGATGAGCCCCTGCCTCTGCTCCCCAGCAGCCAGCCCCCCTCATCTCAGCATGTCCCAGAGAGCCGGGACAATCATAGGCTCCATGCCACACTCCCCTCTCCCAGCTCGGTGGCTGCCGGAGTGCGGGATGGGCCATGCTCTGTGGCCTCTGCTCTCCCACGCTGTCCCTCCAGGGCTAATTGAATCATGTGGCTGGAAATTGAATCCAATTGAATAGATTAAATGAGCCGGGCTTGCCGCTCGCTGCAGCGCGGCTCAGAGGCTTGCCAGGCTGCTGCCGGAGGCTGGGAGCTCCCGGGAGTCCCGTGGGGGTGCAGAGGGGCTGAGGAGGCTGCAGGGAGACAGAAACCCGCTGGGCTGGGCTGGGCTGGTTCTTCAGCTCTGCTTTGACAGATGAACCTTCAACCGTTTCTCTGTGATGTGCAGCCTGGCTGGGTCCCAGGGCCCACAAGGTCACTCTGCTACAGGCATGCAGAGGTTGGGTTTTGCTCATTTCCTCTCTGAAACAATTAGTGACTAATTAGGTGGAGCCCCTCTGCTCTGGGGTTCAACCAGGGCCCTCCCAGTGGTGTACGGGGCTGAGGATGCTCTAATGACGAGTGGCTGTGGCAGCCGTGGCTGTGCCCTGCTCAGCAGCTCCAGGCCCGTTGCTGTCCCAGCCTACAGCAAATGATGCTCCAGCAGCACCAGTCTGTATCACCCCAGCCCCCACACCCTGCTTTCAGCCCCTCTGCTGTGGCCATTGCCAGAACAACGGGACGGGATGAGCAACAGCGAGCAGCGTGCCGAGACTGCAGTCGCAGCACAGGCATCCCCTCCTGTGGAGGTGAGCTCGAGCATGGGGCCCTGCCCTGGGAGAGCAGAAGGACGTGTGCCCGCAGCATGGACTTGCTCATGACAGAGGTGGACACCCATTTTCATAGCAGACTTGAGCTGCTGAAAGAGCCCCTGGTGTGGCATCCAGCGTGGTGTAAGTGGGAATTGTACCTGGTTCCTCTTTAAATAAAAGCTGAGCCCACAGGCACTGTGCTGAGCACACAAACAGGACATGCTCTATAACACTTGTGAGACTTGGGGCACCTTCTGAGTCTGGAAATGCTCCAGTCCACTCTCTTAAACAAGTGCTTTCCCACCCCGCCCCCCCCCCCCCCCCCCCCCCCCCCGGTTTTGCATCTGTTATACAGAAGCGGCAGAGAAACACTCAGGGTGGGCACAGAGCCCCCCCTGCAGCCTGCCCCGTGGTGGGGCTGTGCCAGGGAGTCCCTCTTTGCTGCAGGCATGGGCAGAAGCAGGTGACCAGCTTTCGAGGATGCGAAGTGTGATGCAAAGCCCTTTCTCCCTCCTGCACACCCAGATTTCTCCCACCTGCTGGTTTGCATTTGACAAAGGAGGTTCCCTTTCTCCTGCAGCTTCCCTGCTTGCAAGGCTCACCCAGCAGCTTGCGGGCATCTGTTCCTCCTCTAGCTTCACAGGATTTTCAGCAGCTGAAATTCCCTCCCCAGAGCTGAATCTCACAGTGGCTCCCACCCACCCGTGTGTCTCTGCGGGGTGGTTTTGCAGAGATGGGAGCTGTCCTGCCCTGCGTGTGTTCTGGGTCAGGACCTGCTGGGGCATCACCTCCCCAGGACCTGCTGGTCTGCTGTAGCTGCTCCCCACCAGGCCTGCAGAGACCAAGGGGCTTGTCGGAGTCTGGTGCCATCCAAATCTGTTTCCTCTGCGGATGTAGTAAATATTGTGGGTTATTCCTGAGTGAGGCCATTTACCCTGCCTGGAGCTCCCCCCCGCAGCCGCTTGCATGGCCACGAGCGCCCCTCCTCCAGGCTGGGGGGCTGCGTGGGCCTGGGAGGGGAATAGCCCCCAGTGCTGAGCTTCTCGGCTCCATATAAGGCTGCTGTTTGCTGGCATTTTTGCAAGGGCTGAAGTTGACCTAGGGAGCTCCTGTTTCTGCCCTCCGCTCCTGAACCAGCCCCTGGGTGCTGCGTCCCATGTCCCAGCCCGGGAGCCCACTCTGCCAGGGGATCAGAGCTGTCCCTCACCGCCAAGTGTAAATCTGAACCCAGAGGCACCACGCGACCGCAGCCAAAATAAGATTAATGGCATCTGCTGAGAGCACATCCTGAGGACTGCTATTGATGACCATAGTTTTAAAATACTGTTAACAGTGGATAAAGCACCATGATTTAGAGCACTTGGCAATTACATCTCTGTTTGAAATTTCCTAAAGATAGGATCAGACTCCCGAGTCCTGCTCTCTGCTTTACCGATAGAATTAATAAGAATGGAGATATGCAATTAGACAACGCGCAGGCTGGTAGGGCAGATCGATGCCTTGTGGTTACCTAATGAAGTGTTAAATTGTGTCTTTCCCTCTCTCTGTCCCCCTGTAACAGCCACAGTGGGCTGTTTGCAGAAGGCTGGCAGGGCTCGTGCCTGGGGGAGAGCTTCCCGCACCTTACTACCCCAACCTGCTGGGGTGCGGATCCCTGCGCTCCTGCCTCCTTTCCAGGCTCTTGCTTCTGTGGACGGGAGCAGTTCGGGATTGTCTTGGGCTTTGTGTCAAGCCTGAGGTTTTCAGCAGGATTCTGTGGGGGCACATGCACCAGCAGCAGCTGAGAGCAGCCCCAGAGCCCCTCCAGAGCTGGGGGTTGTCCCAGCAGGGAGCTAGAGGCATGGATGAGCCAAAGGGATCAGCCCCATATTGCAGGGTGGGTGTCCTGGAGAGGAACAGGGAGGGTTATGGGTGGGCTCAGCTCAGTCCAGCCTGGGTCTGGATGTGGCTGGTGGCAGCATGGCACAGCTCTGCCTGCAGCAGGGCTCTGCATCCAGTGCTCTGGGCAACACCGGAGCATCCCCAAACTTGTCACCTTCCTAACAAGCTGTGCTGGCCATATGCTGACCTGGGGACAAACAAGCCCCCTGGACAGGATAGTCCGTGCACCCCTCCCAGCCCCTCTCGCCCCAGCTCCGAGTTGCCGCTCCGCTGCCTGGGGAGCAGCGTTAATCCCCTGCAGATGTCCTTTATCGAAGCGCTGCCACCGCTGACAGCGTGACGGATGGGCCACTTAGAGAACGTGGCTTGTGCCCAGGCTGACGCGAACAGGTGATTTCCATCACGGCGAGGGCGGGTGGGTGGTCCCGGGGACACCCTGCCGCTGAGAGACACACAGCCCGGGGTGCACCTCAGGGTGCAGCACCCCTCGCACCCCCAGCTCACCTCCCTCCTTGCATCTCCTGCCTGCCCCCCCCCCCCCCGTTCTCAATCCCTGTCCCATTCTGCTGCTGGCTGTGCCAAGCTCTGGGGCTTGTTTATGGAGCCCTGTTTCCCCCGTGGCTCTCCCAGAGATGAACCGGGGGACCTGGGTGCTTCCACAGGACCCCTGCCCACCCCAGCCAGCTGGATATAGCCACCTGCCCATCCTCTACACTTCCCCAGCCCTGGGCATTGGGGTATGGCCTTCACAGTGAGCTGTGCTCCATTTGCTGTGGAGCCTGTGCCACTTCTTGGCCAGCTGGGGCATGGCCCTCCCTCCCAGTTATCCCTTGTAACTGGGATCTGGGCTCACAGGAGTCACGGGGGCTCTTTCCACAGTTAATCTGGCACCGTCTGCAGCAGCACAGACTACCAGCCCTACCTGCAGACTGCTCCTGCCCACCCTAGACCTGCTGATTGCTTTCACGGTGGCCAGCGGCAGCGGAGCTGCACAAGGCACGGGAGTGTTGATTAAAGCCTCGGACACCGCTTAGGTGATTTTCCTCAGCGAGGCCCAGCCTTTCTGCATCTGCCGCACGTCCTGGCGAGACGTGCTGCAAAGGATGCTCTCTGCACTCCGCTGTGACTTTGCCACCGTGCCCGTCCCTGGCCAGACATGTTTACCAGGATGTCTCTGCACCCAGTGCACCCGCAGCAGGGCCCCTGCCTAGATCCAGGCAAGTGGGCAGGGAGCAGGCTCATTCCTGCAGCAGAAAGGCAGCGGCAACCGGCAGTGGGCTGCCCCCACACTGGCATCCTGCAGACCCCCAGCTCCCAGTGCCCAAAGGAACATTTAGGGGAGGATGTTGCATTTTTCCCGAGCAGAGAAAGGCTCAAAGGCTGTGAATCCTGGCAGGATGCCCAGCCCTCGTGTCTGCTAAGGAAAGGAGCGGTGACCAGCCAGCAAGCAAGCTGTGTCCCCCATTTTCTACACCGCAGGGGGATGGGCTGTGTCAGTCTGGCCATGGGGCTGCCCCATCCTACCCCGTGGTAGCCACCAACTCGCCCAACTTTCCCCCCTCTCCCCAGCCTGGCAAGGCAGCTCTCACTTGCCTGCAGGAACAGGAGCACTTAGCTGAGATAAAAATAACCATGTTTGCCTCCCTATGGACCAGGGATGGCAGAAGGTGAAAACTTCCCCCGTGCAGCTCTGCTGGGCCTGCCATGTCCACAGTGGGATGGATCTGCAGGATGCTGGAGATGGGGTGGGTGAGCCTGGGCACCGCTCACACAGCCCTCCCGACCGAGGCTACCTCCCTGGGACCCCACTGGTCCCCAGCGGCTGCCAAGATGTGGCTGAGGATGTGATGAAGCGGATGGAGGAAGGAGGATGGGGAGGGCAAGGAGCAGCAGGACGGACAAGCCCAGTGGCACAGGGGGTCCCTGGGCTGGCCGGGCTCTGGCTAAGCAGAAGGGGCATCACCAGGGCTAGTTTCTCTCTAGCCGGCCGCGCACATGGCCTCCGCGATGGTGGCCGGGCCATGGGGAGGGCCGAGGCATGTGTTTAGTTCTCCGAGCATTTCTCCACTGCGTTTTCCTTGCTAAATGGCTCTTATTTTTAGATCCAGGCAGTTGCTAAGCATCGCTGCTTCGCTAAGGCGGCTTCTTTCATGGCTTGACACCAAAGCACGCTGACAACACGCTGCCTCGTGAGCCCGGCCCTCCCTCCTCGCTGCTCTGGATTCCCTTTCTGCCCCGCAGCTCCCGTGGGCCAGGAGGGACGGGCTGGGTGCAGGGACGGGGACAGGATGCTCTGCCACCTGCCTGGCTCCTGATCCCCTCTGTCTGTCTGCATATGAAGGGAGGAGAGGTGGGAAACACTGGGAGCTGGGCAGCCCCCCGAGATGTGTCCAGGATCCCTGTCGTGGTGCAAACAGGCAGCACACGGGCAGCGGTGTGACAAAAGCCCCTGGCTTTGCCCCTGTCGGGGACTCTCCAGCACAGTTCACATCCCCCAGGATGGCATCATGCACAGATGGCAGCAAATAACCGGGGGCGCCAGCGGGACCTCGGGCTCCCAGCGCCAGATGTACCGGTGGGGCTCTGAGCTCCTCTCTTGGCAGCACCGTGCCCCTGGAAGCCTTCCTCCGCCCAGGCTGTACTGCTGCTTCACCTTTTTCTCTGGGGCTGCAGGAGATGGGGGAAAAATCCTGCCAAATGCTCCAACCCTGCATGGGAAACCCAGGCACGGGGTGGGGGGCGGTGGGGGGGACTTGCTCCTGTGTCTGTCTGCAAGCAGGCAGTCCAGGGCCACGCTCCCCACGCCTCTGCTCTTTCTCTTGGCCACTGCACAACCCCTCTGCCTCTGACCGATTTCCCATCCAGATTCCCCAGGGGATGCAGCAGCCGCCCTGGACTGGGCAGGGCTGGGGTCCCCCTTTCCTCGGTACCTCCTGGGGGTCCCAATGCACAGCCCGGCGTGAGCACCGACACGCAGCGCTTAGGGGTCCCTCGCTCCCCCGCAGCGGGCTGCGCTCCTCCTGCCGCCCCGCGCCCTCGCCATCCCCATCCCCTTCTCCGTCCCGGCGCGGTCCCTGACCCCCGGGGCTCACCCAAACGGCCGGAGACCCCCACCGCGGTGCAGCCCGGAGCAGCTCCCTCCCTGCCTGCCTCTTCCCCGGAGCCCCTCCCGCCGCCCCCGGCCGTGCCTCAGTTTCCCCGCGGCGGCGGGGCCGGGCCGGCGGCTCCCGGGAGGAGGCGGGGAAGGACGGGAGGGAGGGAGGGAGGGGGCGGCCGTGCCCAGCCCCGGCGGCGGCGGCGGGGAACGGGGCGGCTGCGCGCTCCCGCTCGCCGTACCGAGCCGTACCGAGCCGAGCTCCCCGGTACCGCCGGCCCCTTCCTGCTGCCGCCGTGAGCGCCGCGGGCGGCGGGGCGGGGGGAGGCGGCGGCCGCGGGCCCCCCCTGCCCGGCGGCGGAGCCCGTACGCCCCGTCGCGGTTCCCCCCCGCCGCTCGGCGGGGCGGGAAGATGCGGAGCAAGGGGAGGAAGGAGAGCCTGTCCGATTCCCGCGACCTGGACGGCTCCTACGACCAGCTCACGGGTGAGTGCCGCCCGCCGCGGAAGGTGCAGCAGCCGCTCGGGACCACGGCGCGGGGGGGCGGCCCCGGGAACCCCGACCCATCCCCGGGCACCCCGCGTACCCCGGCCCGACCGCTTCCAGCCCCAGCTGAGCCCCGGCGCCCTGCCCGCCCCGCTTCGCCGCACGCTTTGCCCGGGGAAAGGAGGGGGGGGGCGCGACCACGGCGCTGGAGCAGGGGGACAGTCCCGGGCCCGAGGGATGCTCGGTGTGTGTGTGGGGGGGTTAGGGTCGGTCCCAGCCGGGCAGAGGTTGCCCCGAGGCAGGTTTGCAGGGAAAAGGCCCCCACCACGGGGTGGGATGCTTGGATTGCTTTTGCCGCCCCTCCAAGCTCACCCTCCCTCACCGCTGCTCCCAAGTCCCTCGGGAATCCAGGGTTTGGGACTGGGCTCTCTCCGCCATGCCTTGGACCCCCTATTGCACCCTGGGACAGCACCCCGGCAGCAGGTTCCCCCGGGAACGGAGAGGCTCACCTCACTCAGCAAACCCCAGCAGTGCCACAGAACCTGGTGACTTCTCCACTTGTCACTCCGTGTCCCCTAGAGCATCTCCAGAGATGCTCTGCCCCTGAGATGGGATGGCCGTGGGACAGGGAGGCTAAATATGACCCATCGGTGACCTTAATGCATCCCCCTCCATCCCTCACCCCAGCAGGGAATTGCTTGGCATCCCACATCCCACCACAACATCCGTCCATCCATCGCACCCCACTGTCCAGTAGCGAAGCAGCTGGGCTGGAGCTGGTGAGACCCCTCCTTCCCCACGTGCTCTCCACGGATCAGGCCAAATCCTGTCCCTTTCAGGGCCTCTGTCGCAGCAGCTGTGAAATGGGGCAGCAGTTCCTGGCTGCCTCCCGGGACCCACGACGGAGCCAAACCTGTCCGTAGCCGGTGGGGTTGGGTGCCCCCATGCTGCAGGCACTCGGGGGCTGTGCACAGGCAGCTCCCCTGAGTGCCGGTGATGCTTTTCTGCCACAGTCTCGGGTGGATTTCAGGCTTTGCTCTGGAGTTTTGTGGAGGTGGTGGTGGCAGGGCAGGACCCCTGCTCTGCTTTCCTGAGCGGCCCTGTGCTGCTTGCTGCCTGCCCAAACGTGCTGCAGAGAAGATATTTTTGAGCTGTGTAGGAACTTGGAACCCACACACAACTTTTGGTTTCTCCGGTAACTTTAAAATGTCCATATGGATTTAAATCAAACCGAGGTTAAAAATAAATTCCAGTCTCTGAGGCTGAGACCTTTTATGCCTGGGCTTACCTCCGAGCCAGCCGTGCAGCAGGAACCTGGGCGGAGGGGAGCCGTGCCGCCGTGCCAACCCCTGCCCGTGGGGATGGGGCTGCTGGGAAGCCTCCTGGGGAATAAGGCTGGAAACATCTGACCCATTTCCCAGTGTGGGAAACGGAGGCCCCAGGAGGGCACGTCACTCATTTGCCATCACTGTCAGGTCACTGACCTGCCAGAGCAGAGCCGGTGCTAACGCCAGCTACCTGGGGAGGGAGCTGGTCCCGATGGCACCGATGTCCCCCGTGTTGGCTGAATGCGCCGATGCCGTCCCTCCCTGTGGAGGGAAAGTTGTTTTTCTCCTCGAAATACTGTGGAAGTGATGCAGGCAGGAGGAGAGGGGATGCAGTCTTAGCTCTAGGGAGCTGTCATAGCTCAAGCCCCTGCATGTTAACCTGGCCTGGGCTCTTTCAATTACTTGAGGATGCACTGAAGAGCCAGGACCCCTGTGGGGCAGCAGCAAAGCCCTGGGTTGGAGCTGGCAATGCCAGTGGGAGCTTAGTCTCTCCCTGCAGATGGGAGGGTCCCTGCTGGCAGGCAGTGTTTGGTAGCTCAGCCCTGTTTGGGACAAGCATGGGCAGTTTGGGGTGTTCCTGCAGCCTTGGGACCTCCATCCATCAGGATCTGGGGGACGTCTGCCATGCAAGAGCTGTTAACTGAGAGATGATTTGATGTCAGGCGATGCGACAGCATCGTGGCAGCTCCAGTGATTGCTGGTGTGCACGGGGACAGCAGCCAGTTCTGCCGTCTCCCCATCACTCCCCAAAAACAATAGTGGGGGCGATGAAACCCCCCATCTATGCATGCCCAGGGAAGGATTAGCAACACCCCCTTCGAAAAAAAGGAGAGAGGCTAAGGTGAAGTGGGACCCCCAGCCATGTGTAGGGTAGAAACACCCCACACCTTCCCCGGTAGCATCTTAATTTTTGAATTTAAAGAGCTGCTGAAAACAGGGGTGCAGTGACAGCCCCCCCCTCCCTGCGGCATCTCCAGTGGTGCCAAGCCATCCCAGTCCCCGGCCACAGCAGCCGTGGGCTGTGCGGGCACGTGGATGTGTGTGTGAGAGGCGAGAGCGCCCGAGTGAATGAAAGCTGCCTGCGTGTGAGCGGCGGCGAGAGCAGGCACCAGCTCCGTGTGCCGGGGGAACACGGGCCGGCTGCGCTGGGGCGAGCTGGGCTGGACTCTGCCTGTGCCTGGCCCCAGTGCAGTGGCGTGGGGCAAGGGCAGACACTGGCTGCTGAGCCTGGAGCTGGGCACCTGCCTGGGTGTTAGGAGAGAATTGTTTAGGTTATGCCGCTAGGAAATTAAACCTGTCCATTTCTGGGGTATTTAGATGACGCTAGCGAGAAGTAAAAGCCATCCATAAATTACATTATTCCTCCATCCCTCTAATGACATGAGCGAGTAGTGTGCAGGCAGAGCCTAGAGCCAGTGTCTCGGGACTGCTCTGGACATGGCCCTCCGAGCGGCAGAAATGGACGCCTGGTGCCGCTTTGCCCTGAGGAGCGCAGGTACCGTGTCCCCAGCCCCGAATCCCGGCAGTGCGACAGGCGAGGAGGGCTCGGAGATGGCTTTCCCTCCTGCCCCAGACCCAGTTTCAGAGCAGGGGTGGGTGGCCTGAGGCCCAAACTTGCCCCGTGGGACAAGCCCATCCTGGCTGTGTTGTGTCCTGCAAGCGGGACGGCACGCACCAGCACAGGGTCAACCCCCAGGCTGTTTGGGGTGGGTCAAACCCCCTTGCTGCGTCTTGGAAGGATGAGGGATTCACTCTTGGTCCCTCAAAAGGGGTTAGGAGGTTCACTGTTCACCCCAGCTTTTTCATCCCTGCTTTCTCCCTCCTGTTGTCATGTTGCGGGGTCTCGAGCAACTGCTTTGCTCCACCCCAAAGGCAGCTGCAGCGTTCACAGTGGGTGAGCAATTGCTATAGAGACCATCTGCAGAGCTTTGGGATCCTCCTGCCTCCTGAGGCACGGCTGATGGATGGGGACTCCCTAACTCTTAGCACTTCAAGCAGCCCACCCGGTGAGATGAAAACCGTAGGTACCAGCATAGTGGCAGCGCAGCATCTGGCTGAGCTCTTCTCCCTGTCTGGAGTGGGGGTGTTTCAGAGGCGTCTTTCACAGTGGCAGTAAGAAAGGAGAGATGGGGCCGAGCTGTCCCCTGCAAACACACTGAGGGGAGGACGGGTCAGCGGGGCTGTCAGGAGGATGGTGGGAGCCAGGCTCCGGTCCCTGCCGTGGGGTAAAGACGAAGAGCCATGCCCCAGCGATGCATCTGCTGCAGGCGGGTACCAGCTGATGGGCAGATCTAGGGCTGCGCCAGGGGCTTGTTCTGCTGCCGGCAAACCCAGCAGCTCCATCGTGGCTGCTCGCAGCCTGCGATCAGGCAGGCAGGAGGAAAATCTCTGTGAGCCTGCAGTAGTGTAGGACTTCCACCTGTAAGGGGGATAATTTATTTCCCAGAGTGTAGAGGGGGTGTCAGTGCTAGTGTCCCAAATAATAGTGTGTGCAGGAGGAAGAGCTGGGATCTGTAGCTGGAGGATGGAGTGATGAGGCTGATGGGGTGGGAGCAAGGGCAGGAGGCAGGCAGGGGCTGGCTGGGCACCTGGCTGTGAGTGTGTGTGGCAGGTTGTGTGGCAGGTTGTGTGCCACGGCAGCCTGCTGAGGTGATCCTGGGGAGGGGTACTGGAATGGGGACTGTGCCTGAGACCATGGCAGCACCTCACCACACCCAGAACAAAGGTCATTCTCTTGCCTGGTTCCTTCCTCAAGCAGCACAGGGTGCATGGCCACCTTGCTCTGCCCTGCGCACGCAGGTCTGGCAGGGACAGCTGCCTGCGTCCCTGTGGCCAGCAGCACACCTAGTTCATCCTCTCCTCCTAGAAGCAGCCCCCAGGAGGGCTGACACACTCCAATGTCTTTCCCCCAAGAGGTCTTGGCCCATGGGAACCGAGCGTGCTGCCTGTCCCCCTGCTCCCCCGCTAACCTGCCTCCTCCACGCTGCTGCTCCACACCACCACCTCCTCAGCTTGCCTCTTCTGCTCCTGCTGCCTGCGGCCCGGCGGTGAGCCTGGGCTGGAAGCCGGGCTGATCCTCGAGCCAGGTCCCCAACCTCCCCAGGAGGCCCCCAGTCAGAGTGGGGTACAGTGGGGAAAGGGCTCCCAGTCATGCGGTGGGGTAGGGGGCTCCCATGGGGTCCCCTCTGTGCCAAAGCGCCCTGCCCTCAATGGATGCTGCACCTTCCCAGGGTGATGGGAGCATTGCCTGACTCTGCCTCGTCTCTGTCTGCTGTCTCCCTCTCTCTGGCATCTGTACCCCTCTGCCTCTTCCCTCTTTGCTGTCCTGGCTTCTCTGCATCCCTTTGATGCGACAAATCCCCTCTCGGGGGGTGTTGTGGCCTCTCCTGAACAGAGGCTGAGATCCTGCCTGTGGGGAGGTGGGATGGAGCTCTGAGCCCACAGATCTGGGACAGAGCCACACACAGGGCAGGGAGAACAGGGATGATGCTACTGGGTCCTGCTGCCCACAGGCGGGCTGGATTTTGCAGGGAGCTGAGATTTTGGCAGCCGCTGCTGCATCCCGACAAGCAGAGGCAGGTCGGAGCCCGTGGGGAACTGGTGGCACAGGATTAATTGACAGGAAGTTCGTGGGTTTGGTCGGGGCGGTTAAACAGCTGATTTCTGCAGATGCCGATGTATAATTCATGGGCTGTCACAACTTCGGTCAAGGTGTACAGCTCCTGCTGCACAGGGCTGGCAGTGCAGGGGCAGGGAGGGGTTGGCACTTTTGCCACCTCTGTGTCCAGGCATGGAGAGGAGCTTTTCCCAGCAACTGGCTGTGTTGCAACTGAAGAAGGTGTCTGGACTTGGTGGTGCTGTTGCTTTCCTGCTGTGTGCTGTGCTGGGACCAGTTGCCCCCCGAGCTTTGGGAGCTGCGACAGGAGGAGGTTTGAGAGGGTGAGCAGAGCTGGTCCCTGGAGCAGGCTCTGGTTTCCCCAGGACCATAGCAGGTCCGTATGTCCTGGCTGGAGCTAAGCCTTATGCCCTTACCTTGCAGCTGGGGCATCAAGGCGTTGCACCAGCCCCAAAAGACAGGAGAGGCCCCCCATTAGTGGCACTGCTCACCCCCTCCCTTGCTGGCACTGCTCATTAGTGGTGTTTTCATTAGGGGAAGTGGTTTGGTTTTGTTTAAGCCAAATTGCTGTGCTTGGGAGATGATAAATCCATCTGCTGGCAAATCGCTCTCCTGACGCCAGGATGGATCCCAGCCCTCGGCTTTAATCGTGCTGCAGATGAATGAGCCTCTAGTGAAATGAATCTCCCTGCCATGCCCCACCGGGGAGCAAGGGGGGGCTGAGCTGGGCGGGCTGCCTCCCTGATGCCACGGTGAGGGGCTCTGGCTTCGGGTGGGGGATCAAAATCCTCTGCTAAGGGGTTGCAGAGCCCTGGGGATGGTTATTGCCGAGCTAGTGAACTGCTGAGGACGGGGCAAGTGCCTTCCCTGGGAGCAAAGCATGAGAGGAGCCCCTTCCACGGGGCAGGGGCTGAGGGTGCGTGCAGGGATCCTGTTCAACCCACCGTCTGTGCCAGGGTGCTCCGCCAGCAGCCGGGGCTGGGTGGGTGCTGTGCCATGGGGGTGAGCAGCAGGACAGTGCATGGGACAGGGCTGGGGACACGATGCAGGGGTTGGAGTGGCCCTGCTCTCAGGGATACCCTACTGAGTGGCTTTGCAAAGGGGATGTGGCAGCAGGGCTCTGCTGGGCAGGAGGCTCTTATCGGGGTCCTCCTGTCCCCAGGGTGCTGTGGCTCTGGCTGCTTCTGGCTTTTAAGTAAATTTGCCTTCCGCTTCAAATGAAAAACGGGTGGTGCAGCCCCCTCGGAGCGATGTGAGTAATTAGCTTGTTTGGAAATGGAGCCCTGCGGGAGGGGAGCTGGGGGCAGGATGGCTGCCACGTTCAACAGGAGCTGATGGCGATGGGGGGCATGGGGGGCTGTCACCTTCGCTGCCTCTGAATTTGGGTCTTCTTGACTGTTTCCTCTCTGGTCCAGACAGAAAGAGTCACCTACAGACACTCGTGGGCAGGGGTGCAGTACACGTGCACATGTGTGCCCACGCTCTCGGGGCATTATGCCTCCCCTGCCTGTGCCTGACGGCAGCCCTCAGGCCCCCACAATGTCTGGCTCTAGGTGACTCCAACCCTGTTTTGGCAGGAGCCACCCTGCTTTTGAACCCTTTAGGTCGGGGATCCCTCCTGCTCAGGCAGCCAGTACCCCTCCCAGCCCCGGAGTGCTGTTAGCATCGCTGCCGGGGGCTCTGCGGTGCAGCAAGAGGGTTGGTGTCCCATCCGTGCTGCTCCTGCTTATCCCACCTGGGGACATGGGGGACCCGGGGATGTCGAGGTCCGGGGGACACACAAGCAGGTGCCCCAGCTCTGAACACAGCTGCTGCAGTGCCCATCCAGTTCCTGCACCGGCTCCATCCACAGTGAGTGTTCTGGGGGCTGTGCCCTGTGTGAGACGAGGGCACTGCATGTCCCCATGCGCAGACGAGCCCAGTCCACTCTCTGCTTAGAGAGCCCCGGGCTGTACCTGGGACAAGCTGGTGGCTTTGTCCTGGATGGGAGAGTGGTGTGGGGTCTGGCTGACCCACGGAGAGGTCCGATGAGGGCCATGCTGCAGCAGCAGTGCTGCCTGCTAGCAGGCAGGGGATGCTCGGAGCCCCCAGGGCCAGTGCCAGGCTGGCAGCAGAGATGGATGGCTTCACCTGTGGCCCCTATCCCGAGAGTAGGTCAGACACAGTGATGGAGTGGCTAACTCTGCAGGTGGGCTGCTGGCACAAATCCACTGCCCCAGCTCTGCTGTGCAGAGACAGAGGGACTGACTGGGCAGGATGGGACCCCCCTGGGCTCCCCTGCTGTCCCCATGAACCACCTCCTGTGGCAGTGACATTCCTGCTGGGAAGGGGCTCAACAGCCTGAAGCAGAGGGAGATTTCTTGGCAAGATGCTACCATGAGAGACAGGCAGGACTCTGTCCCTGAGCCTCCATGGGGCAGAAAGGGAAACCCTGCTCCTGGCTACAGGCATTGACGCCAGCAGCAGGTCTGAGATGCACCAGCTCCCTCACCTGCCCTCTTCCCATCACCAAAGCCATGCATTTGGACACCAAAAAAGCACTTTTTAGGGATGGAGCATTGTCGACACTCTGACCGGGATCTGAGTGACAGGGAAGAGGGTTCCCAGGGTGTCTCCCTTGGCCCTGCTTTCTCCCTGGCTGGCTGGGGAGGGTGCAGCCCTGCGGCATGCAGGGAGACACTGGCAAACTCGTGCATCCATGGGTCACCCTCAGACCCAGCAGGAGCTGGGGAAGAGCGGGCCGGCTGCTCTCACCCAGTTACTGCGGCCCATCCAGCCGCGGCGGGGTGAAATGAGAGCCGGCCTGCTCACTAACAGGATTAGACAGGCGAGCCGCTGCTCCTGGCCTGTTTGGTTAATCGCTTCTTCCTAGATTGAATTTTTTAAAATTGCATTGCTTACAGAAAGCCCCTGAATGGGTTTAAAGGCAATAATCCACCCGGCACTCTGTCACTGCAAGGGTCCCCCCGAGGCTACTTGGCAGTGGGTTGTTGAAGTCCCTGGTGTGTCTCCGCGTGTCTCTGGTGTCCCCAGGAGGTGGCTGGCTGGTGGCTGGGCTGGCCAGCCCTTGACAGCTCTTGATTTACTCCAGAAAGAAATATGTATGAATTTTTAATGATGTGATTTAGTGAAGCCTCCTGGCGGTGAAGGATAAGGGACAGGGTTAGAGGCCAAGCTCTATGCTGCAGCCTGTGTGAGGGGTCCCCTGTGCCCCCGACTGCTGCCCCAAGGGCCATGGCAGACAGCTGCCCACCCTGCCCATCCTGCTGTGCTCCTAGGGGCACGCTGGAGCTGGGGGTGTCCGGTGGTAGGGCACAGTACCCCCAGTTCTGGTTGCACCTGCATGGGGTCTTGGCTCCCTGTCTGACCCCAGAGCAGGGAGGGATGGCCTCTGGTGCCAGGTTTTGGGGTCACAGCTCTGGTTGGCAAATGGGTGTAGTGTGTGGGCCGTGCAGCGAGGGATGCTGTAATATGCTATGGTAGCAGCTGATCCTGGCATCCCTTGGGGACATCTCAGCGCTCTCCTGGGTGGTAGGATTTGCCCTTAAGTACCTCTTTCTTTCCCCCAACTCTCCTTCCAGAAGTCGCATCTTCCAAGCCCAGCCCCTGCCCCGTGCTGCTTGTGCTGACCCAAACAAATATCTCCCAGCGCCCTCCCTCCCCACTCACCTCCCCTCTGCCGTGCGAAGTGAGTCACTCCCAGGCACCGGGAATCATTCATGTCATTTCCCCCCTTGCCGCAAAGTCATTAATGCGAGTGGAATAATTTGTTGTGTAACGGAGAGGATCAGCGGGAGCGCTGCTCTGGCGGGTGACGCCTGGCCCTGGCTCCCCGCTGCCCCAGGAGAGGGCAGCTTGGTAGGATCGCCAGCTGGGAGCATCCCAGGTCTTGCTGGGGTTGTGGTCCCGCGGCCGCACCGTGCAGGCAGTGATGGTGTCAGCTCCCTGAGGTGTTTTCCCAAAAAGCATCAAGTCTCACCCAGACCCCAGCTGGGTGGGATGGACCTGTTTGTCGTGGCCTTGGCATCTGCTTACCCTCACACAGCTCCTCCAAAAGGGGCTCGTCCCAGCTGCTGCACCGTGACACGGGCAAGAAATGTCCCCTGCACTGATCAGGGTGTGTGTTGCGGCACCCTGCATCCCTGCCATGTCCCTTGTTCCCACCACGTGCTGCTCCAGCCCCTCTGAGCTCCCCAAGCCGTGGGGTCACAAGCGCTTCCCACCAGCAGCCAAATCCCTCCCAGCTTCTTGCTTTGGAGCTGGGGACCCCAAAGCACCCCGGGGTGGGGGGTGCAGGCTGTGTGGGACCCTGCATGGCTCGGAGCCCTGCAGCTCTGAAGGGCAGCTCTGGAACTGCTGGCAGTCAGGTCCCTGCCGGCTCTTGCTGCTGGCGATAGCAAACCCATGCATGCACAGCAAATCCAAGCACCCCGGGCCTCCCTCCCGGGGACCTCACAGCCTCCCAAGCACGGGGGCTGGCTGGAGGGGGGACTCTCTGCCCTTGCCCACCCCAGCTCAGGACTGTGGGTGCTAGGAGCCTTTGCTCGAGTGATGCTTGCTGTGGTTGTGGCAGATCCAGTCTCTCCCCTGCACAGCGAAGGGGGGAGAAGGGCAGGGAAGAATGCTTCAGGTGTTAAAACGTATCATGGAGGCTTCCCCCCTGCTCAGGGTTAACTTCCTTCTATCCCATGCTCGGCCAGGCATTAATTTAAAGATGCTGCAATGGGAGAGGGGCAGCCTAAGAGGATTAGGCTGAGAGCAGGAGGATTTAGGAAAGGGAAGGGATGTGGCTGGGGCTGGGGGCTGCGCAGGGGACAGTGGAATCCAGTGGTGTAGGAGGGAGAAGGTGGCTGTGCACCACTCAGGATCGAGCCACCCCAGTGAGTCCCAGCTGGGACTGTGGTGGTACCCAGTGGCTCTCACCAACCCCTGAAAAGGGACATAGGGTTGAAGCTCTGCCCATCCCCAGGGAGAGCACTGCTGCTGGGTGGCTGGGCAGGGAGGGGACCGTGGGCTGCTTGCTCACAGCGTGGCTGTGCCCCGTGTCCCACCCCTGTCCCTTGCTGTGCGTGGGGAACGGGCCAGAAGTTTCAAACCCAAACCTGGAGGAACCCAGCAGATGGGCATCATGCCTAGCTCCATGGGGGGCAGGCAGAGGCCCTCTGGGGTGCCACGTCCCAGCAGTGACTTTGTCCCCTCATCCCAGCTGGGCAGCAAGCCCCTCGGTGCAGAGGGCTGCCCCGAAGCAGCGCGGGGAGTGGGCAGACAGTGTTTAATATTTCAAAGTGACTCACGGAAAACCTGCTGCTCCCTGGGGCTGGTCCAGACCCAGCATCCCTGGGAAGGGACTGAGATTGGGGCCACCCCAGCCCGGTGTGAGCTGGAGCAGGAGGCTTTTTTGGGATCACATCCATCAGGGCAAAGGAGCCTTTCCCTGCTTCTGTTGCCCCCCGACCCGAGGGTCCTGCCTCTGCCCTGAGCCACAGCTCTGGGGCAGGGATGTGGGTCCCAAGGTGCCACGGCGGCTCCCCAGCCCCCCACCACCCCACGCACCCCATGCCTCCCTCGGCGCTGTTTGTTTTCTCAGCCCTCCCTGATGTAATTACAACCCGCTGTCACTCTCCGGATAATACGTCTTTCCTTTTATCACTGCTTAATTAAATAACTGTGGGGAAGTGAGGGGCTGGTAACCCCTTGTTTGCCAGCACAACCAACCCGGTGGTGCTGGGGAGGTCTTTCGAGGCTGGCAGAAGAGATGGATGGGGATGGCTGTGCCCTGCCTCCAGGGACACAGTTGAACACGGGGTACCTGCGTGCCCCTGAGAGGGGTGAAGGGCTGATGTTGTCGTTCATGGGCAGAGCATCTCTGGCACAGACGTTTCCAGGCCATCCCTGAGGAGGTGCCCTGGATGTGACTGCTGTCTCCCTATCTGTAATTCTCCCCTCGGCTCGGAGCTGTGCCCACTGCCATGCTGGGTGCCCGCTGCCAGGCCAGCCACCTCTGCCCACAATTAGTTGGTGCTAATGAGTGTCCCTGGCAGCTGCTGCTGGGTCAGTGAGCTCCAGCTGAGTATCTGCCAGGCGTTCCCCCTGCGGGACCGGACACGTGGGTCCCGCTTCCCACTCGGTGGAGCATCCTCGGTTGTGCTTTTGGTCCTCAATGCAGACGTGGCCCCCTCTGCTCTCTCTCCATCCCTTCCCTCACCCCTCTGCTGTGTTTCCACCTTTGTGCCTTCCCCAGGAGACTGGTCCAAGTTTGGGCACTGGCAGTGGTGCACTTCCAGGTGTTGCCCCCATGTCTTGCTCCCCTGGGTGTCCCTTTCTCCCCGTCCCAGCTCCCCCGCAAGGTGCTGTAGGGAATGGTGTCTGTTACGGCATCCTCAGGAGCAGGATGTGGCCCTGTTTAAAAACACATGTACGGAGTGGTGGAAGTGCTCCCCTGGGCACTGCCTGTCTTGCTGTGATGGATTGGGGAAAGGTCTGATCTGACGGGATTTCCATCTACCTGAGACAAAGCACTGCACTGAGCTGCGGCAGGGCAGCCCAGCCCAGGCGGGGATTGATGAACATCCCCAAAACTGTGGCCAAGCCCCGAGGTATGTGTTTGCCTGAAGCGTGGAACTGAGTCTCTTTGCAGATGCGATCCCTTCCCTCGCAGTGCCCAGTCCCCATGCACCAAGCGCCCGCCTTTGGTTGTGCAAGGGGTGTCACAAGCTGCGCTTAGTGTTGGTCCGTGGAGGGTGGGGGCAGCTCTTTGCACTGGTGATGAGAAGTACAATGCATGTGGCTGGGGTAAGACTGGAAAACGTCCCCCATTTGGGGACTGGCCTCCCACAGCTGTGGGCAGCCCTGGGTGTCAGAGACCTGGCTTGGAAATGATCTATCTGGGGATGGAGAGGGTTTTGGGGGCACTCTGGGTCTTCGTGGCAGGATGCTTTGGGGAGAGGAGCTCCCTGCCTGCATAGGGGTTGCATACAGGCAGGGGAGCGTGGGGTGACCTGCAGGCTGGGGGTGCCTCTCCTGCTGGTGTGCTGCCTGTCTTCGCTGCCTGTCCTCCTGCTTACCCTGGATTTGCAGCTCGAGAACCGCTTTGCACAGATCAAAGCCTGAGTGCATCTCTCATCTCGGCTTACCTGGGTCCCGCCTGCCCGCCAGCCGAGAGCGTGGCGGGCGGCGGGGGGGGGGATTTGGAGGTAATCCTTGCAGACGGGATGCTGCTGGCTAATTATAGTGGAGCCTCTCACTTCGTGGGAACCACAGCGAATTGTCCCTCGAGCCCAGGTAGCGATGGTACAAATCTGCTGATAATTAGACTTGGAAGTCCTCTCGTGAGCTGAAGTGCAGGATGTGTATTTGATTATTAACATATTTATTTCTGAGCCTCTCAGCAGGTCTTGCACTGGGAAGCTGTATTCTCCCCCCATGTAATTGCCAGGCATATTTATTCCTATCAAGAGTGCTTGGGGGCTCAAGGGGAAGGGCAATTGTTCAGCTCTGTGTGCTCATTTTTGGGGGTGTCTCACCAAGATGTATATGGGAAAGACATCTTGCTGATGCTGGAAAGGTCCCAGGTGGGAGCACGGCCCCCAGGCTCTGCTCTGTGCCTCCCACAGGCCTCTCTTGCTGGGTGGGATGCTCTGGACCCTTGTGTCCAGGTGGGAACCCAGGAATGTCTTTTCCCACCTGCTCCTGGGCCTGTTGGTTCCGGGCACTGGGTAAACAGCAGGAGGGGCGTGGATGACCCAGCGGTGTGGAGCTAATGCTGAGCACCGCAGCCCAACACAAAGCCGCCTACCACAGCACCCCCGGGGAGAGCATCCCTCCCTCCGGCGGAGGCAGACAAACTGCGATGGAAACACTGCCTCTGAAACAACCGAAAATAGCTTTCCTGTCCCCAAAATGTCAGTTTAAAAAGGCAGCCTCTGGGGGCCCCCTCAGGCTGGCAGTGGGCTGAGTGGGTGCCCTGGAGATGCTGGGCAGACAGCCCTTCTGCCCCGTGGGGTGGGGAGCGCAGGACAGGGGGCCGGAGGGCTGAGCCGTCACTGAGGGTACGAGTGGGGAGAGGGTCAGTGCTGGCATGGGGGGCCATCAGCCTGGCTGTGGGGCTGTGCAGCGTCTTGGGTTGAGGCTAGAGAAAGGTGCAGGTGGGCTGTGGGCTGCCAGAGGAGCAGCGCTGACCTTGCATGTCTCCCCTGCCCTAAGCCACCCAGGTCCCCCCACCCAGGGTGTCACCCATGCAGGGGTTTCAGGCCAGTGCCAGGGGCTGTTGATGTGGGGACAGGCCGTGGGTCAGGACCTCAGTCCCAGCTCCAGCGCCACTTTGCTCTCCCTGGCTGCCTTGTCACTGCATCTCCCTGTGCGGGAGGGTCCGAGCTGGGGAGCACGGGGCAGACACCTGGTCGCAATGACGGAGTTATTAATAGCAGCAAACACTCTCAGTGCCTTCAAGCCAAGTCTGTTTTGGGGGAGATTCCTGCCATTTGAAGTATGTTTCCTTCCACTCCCTGGGATCCCTTGGGCACCTTATCTCCCTTTTCCAGCTGTGCAGCCAGCCTGTGCTGGAGCCCCTGAATAAGCCATGGGGCTAATAGCCCGTGCTGCTCAGCCCAGCAGTGTCTGGCTGGGTGATCGAGGGTGCCCCGCTGCCTGGGCCCACAGGCAGCCCCATGCTGCCTGCACACGTGGGAGCCGAGGTCTCATCTCAGCCCGTCCCCACTGTGCTTCCTCCTGTCACTGTGCCGAGCTGGAGCTGTCGGCGGCCGAGCGAGCGCTGATTGCAAGGAAATTAGCCTAGTGCCATCTCCCATTTATCGGAGCCCAACCTGTGCATGATTGCACAGGGATCGCGAATTTGTCACTGTCACCGTGGCTTGGCAGAGGGCGGTGAGCATGGCGAGGCTAGAGGGATGCTGAGGGCCATGGCCTCCCCTGGAGTAGATTCGGGAGCAGGGCTGGCATCACCTGTGGCCAGGCCAGGCTGAGATTTTTTCCCAGTCTCACAGTTCAGGAGATGCTGGTGAGGCTTGGAGTGGGAGCTGGGACAGGCCTGGGGGATGCATGGTGCTGTGCTGCAGATGGAAACCCCTGCTGATCCCCTTGGGGTGCCATGGGCATGCAGCAGGGTGGGCATCTGAGGGGCAAAAAGATTCAGGTTCAGGATAAGCAGATGCTGTGTTGTGCCCCAGGATGAGCCATGCACCCCCAGGCGGGGATGTCCCCACTTGTGAAGGCTGTGCTCATTGGAGATCCCAAGGGCTGTGCTGCCCCACTGCCCGATATATCCTGGATGCCCCCAGCGTTGCTGTGCTTTGCAGACCCAAAAAGATCAGAAATGGCCCCAGATGCCCCAGGCAGACTGTGGTGTCCTTGCTCTACTGCTGCTATCTCGATGTGTCAGTCCTATAACCAGGGCCAGACTCAGCTCCTGGCTCTTTTCCCTTCCCTTCCCTGTACCACAGTTTCCCTGCAGATGTTGGTGCTGGTCTTTTGCCCTCCGTTTGCAGGGCATGGAGGGTCTTGGGGTGCACCCCAGGTGCCTGGGCGGGGGGTGATGGAGCATGTCCCTCCCTGCCTTGTCCCCTCCTCCCTGCTGCTGCTACCATGTGTGTGTGGGTGATGAATTATTCATGCCCTGGCAGGCGGGGGTGTCTGTGGCTGCCTGCGTGATGCCAATGGGGCCAACATGCTGCCGAGCACAGAGAGCTTTTCTGTGTAAATGCCTGAAATATTTAGCAGAACTGACTTAAAAAATATAGCTTGGGAGGAGTTAGTGCTTCAGTGTAACCTAGAGGGCTGGGGGCCATCACAGGGAGTGATGGGCGTGAGGAACACACTGGAGTGGTCCCTGGCGGGGGTCTCTGGCCCCAGTCTTTGCTTGACACCCACCTCCCAAGTTGCTGGTGGAGCTTGTCTGTCCATCTGTCCGTCCGACCACCCGTCTGTTGGGTCTTTCTGCTTATCTCAAATGGTGGGGGTATCCTCATCCTTTTGCTGCATTGCAGGGGTGCTTTGGAGCCTGGTGCTGGGCTCAGTCTGCTGGCTGGGGGATGTTCCAGTTCCCAGCCCAGTGCCACCAGAGCCAGGCTGCTGCCCCATCACCCGCTGCGTGCCGGCTGCTGGCAGGTAGGCGCTGCGGGACTGGTGCACAGCGTTGGGCCGGGCTCCTTCCCTGGCAGCGCCTCCCTGAGCAGACGGATCACACCACATGCATTTTTTAACAAGATCCATCAGCTGAGAACGAGCCGAGCTGTCGTCGCAGGTTTGTGATCAAAGCCAGACATGCCGTGGCAGCCTGGGGGAGGGTGGCCCTGCACGCCACCCCTCTCCATCACACATGCCGGTTTACAGGGCATTTAACCCAGCAGAGCAGGTTGGGGATCCAGCAGCGTTGCAGGTTGCAGGTGTGTTGTCCCTTTATCCCTGGAGGTGCCAGGATGGCTGCCCTCCTGCCCAGCATGGCGCAGTGACTCCTGACCCGAGCATCTAAGGATGGGGGAAGCCACGATGCAGAGTTGGTGCTGCTGTTGAGTTTTGTGCACAGCCCTACACCCCGAAATTGCACCTTCTGCTGGGAGTCAGAGGGAGGTGGGTTCGCTGGCAGCCAGGGTGGGGTGGGAAAGGATTTGTACTTGACCTGGGATGCGTTTTGGGCCAGGTGCACAATGGAGAAAGAGGAGGTAAGTGTTGCAGGGAGCTGTAGCTCTCTCTGGATGGGGAGGTGCGTGGAGCCAGCTGGCTGTGCCACGGCGGGGCTGCCCCGAGAGGCAGCCTGGCCTGCTGGCGGCTCTCCCTTGGATTTCGCAAGCTCACCCTTTCATGGATGCTCTCCGTGCCTTGGCAAGGTAGGAGCCGTGTGCTGCCCCACGCTCTGTACATCCCAGGGCCAAGCCACAGGGCGCGTGGCCGAAGGCAGTGTGGGCTCATGGTTAGAAGACACTGCTCCTTCCAGGCTGTCTGCCCCGCTCTGAGCCTTCCTCCCACATCCTTGCTCGGTTTGCTCCTGTCCCCCTTGCTTCGCCGGCACGGTGGGGTGGCCGGCGCCCGCGGTGGGCCCATGCCCATGCAGCACAGTTGTGCTGCGTGTGTCCCTCTGCGAGCACCAGCGGAGCCCTCGGGCTGCACTTCTCAGTGACAGCACATCCCGTGTCAGAGCCGCTGCAAATCCTGCCTGCTAATAGCTATGCAAATTACCTCATTAGCTGCCTTATTTATTTTCTCTGGCATCACATTTTCAGCACTTCCCTGAGTCCCGGAGGCTGTGGGTCCCCAGGGCTGGGAGGAGGCAGGAGTGGCAGCAGACCCGCACGCAGGGCTGGCTGCATTGAGCCTTCCTCTGCGGCTGGCAGCGGTGTTTGGCTCCTGTGGAGCCACCCATCCCAACATGGTGTGTCTGGGACAAGGAGCTCATGGCTCCTGCAGTCCCTGCTGCTGGAATGTCCCCTTCCTTGGCCCTCCACATGCCCTGGCTTTGGGATGAGTCTTGCTGAGCCCTCCCTCCAGCCAGGAGCTGCCCCGTCCCCCTGCAAGCAGCTGTAGGTCTGGCATTGCTGGGATGTGTATGCCCGCTGTCCCCCAAAAAAGGTGTCTGTTGGATTTAGGTACAGAGAGAACAGAGCTACTGCCCAGTCCCTGTGGACCTGAGTGCTGGCTGGGGGCTTGGCGCAGGGACGCAGGGTGCCCTGCACCCTTCCTACCCTCGTTGCCCTTCCTCTTTGAGGGAGATGTTGGCAGAAGCTTTTGTAGCTGTCTGCCCTCTGTCCACCCCAGGATGACTCCAGAGAGCCCCTCAGATGACCTGGTTGGGGTAGCCTTGAGCTGGAGCCCTGCTCTGGTCCTGTCCCTGGGCTGTGTGGCCTGGGTTGAAACTTTGAAGCCCAGGCACCATCCAGGGCTTGCACAGGCAGGAATGACCCCTGAGCACCAGCCCAGCTTGGTGCCCCTTGGGGGTGTCCGTATCCTAGAGTGTCCATGCCCATGCTCGTTGTGCATGCAAGCGTGTGGCTGCCTGCAAGGACGTCTGTCTCCTGGTTGCACTTTCTAGGGGTGTTCTCACGCCTATGACACCCGTGACAGTGGGGTGGGGGACCCACATACAAGTGCTGGCCCCAAAGATCTTGATCCAGCCGCCCGTGGGCTTGTCTGTGTCATGCTGAGCCGCCTGCAAGCATTGTGTCTGTTCCCCCGCTTCTGTTTATCTTTTGCTTTCCCCCTTCTCTTCCCACCTGTGCTAATGATTATTTCATGGCCAGGAACCAGCGTGATTTCCCCCAGCTCCTCCCTGCCACCAGCGCTCCCGCAGCGGGTACCAGCCCAGATGTTGGTGGCTTAGGAAGGATGTGCCTGCCAAGAAGCCATCTCGGGAGGAGAGGACCCGGGCAGGGAAGGAAGCTATGGCTCTGGTGTGGACAGCTGTGTGGTGTCCCCTCCCTGGCAGTACTGCCGCTGTCCCTTCAGCCTGCAAGGGACTGCCAGCCGAGCGCGGTGGCCGCTTTTCTGTGCGCGGATGGCCTTCGCGGTTCCCGCGCACCCTTGCAGAGGCGTGCACGGCCTTGCCCGGGTGGCCGCGCTTGCCTGCGCGCTCCGACACAACCGCACGTGTCCCCTGCTGTCCCCCGTGTGCCATCAGCCGCCGCAGCCGTCTGAACGAGCCGTGTCCCCGGCTCACCTCCCCGCGGCCCCGCCGCCGCCGCCGCCGTGCTGCGCTGTACCGGGGCTCCTCTTAGCGTCAGGCGGCAGCAACGGCACCGCGGCACCGCGGAGCTGTCGCATGGGCCATACCGGCCGTCCTGGACCGCGCCGCAGCCGGGCTGGAGGTGTCCCGGCACAGCCCGTGGGCAGGCAGCAGGGACTGGGGTCCGGGAACTGGGGGACAATGTTGCTTTCCAGTCGCCCTGAGTTTCCCTTCATACCCTACAGCAGGGAGCTGGGGCGGTGCCCAGTGCAGGCTTCGCACTGGGAGTTGTGGGGCATCTGCTCCCCCTGCCAGAGCCAGAGAATGAGGGGGGACCAGAGCTGGAGACAGAGCCCGGCGCCGTGGTCTTCTTCCTTCCCATTGCTGTGGCTCTAGCAATGCCATGTCCCATTTTGGGGCCCAGCAGATGTTCTGGGGACACAGGCTGCCTCAAAATATCCCTTTGGGAGATGCTGTCCTTTGCCCTGCAAGGCATTGTGGGGACTGGAGTTCCCCTGGGGCTGGGTCAAGGGCTGGGGGACCAGTGGCTTTCTGATGGGGGGAGCAGCTTTTGGAGAACCACAGGCTGGGTGGAGGGGCAGGAGGCTGGAAGGGTGCACTGTGCATGGCACCAACCCAGGTGATATCTTCAGGAAGAAAGGTTGTATAAGGGTGGGCTCAACAGCTCTGCTTTGTGGCTTACTTTTGATTTCTGCTGCCTTCCTGCTTGTCTTGCCAAGGAGGACATGGGTCAGTGACTGAGGGGCTGTGCTGCACCTTCTACAGGGGCAAGACACGTGGTCGCTGGTGCCAGACTGGGGAGTGTGTGCTCAGAGGGAGACCTGGAATGGGAGCAAACCAGCACATGTTTCTGTACAATGTGTTGTTGTTGCAAAATACGTGCTGTGGTTTGCTGGGTGCAGGGTGCAGGGTGCAGGGTGAGAGGACGGTCCCCTGACTCACCCCACATGGTCCCCGTGAACTTCTGTCTCGGTGTCAGCGCATGAGGCCCTCTCTGGAGAGCCAAGAGCCAGCCCGGAAGGGTGATGCTCCTTTGGAAATCACTCTCCAGTTCTGGACTGGTTGTAGCACCTGGGGATGCTGGTGGTCCTCTCTCCCACCGTGTCCCTACAGGCTGTAGTGTGGTGGTCTACACATACTCATTGGGGGGGCATATGAGCACCCTTGTCCCGCGTGGTGATCACGACCAGGGTGCACAGGATGGCACTTGCATCTCCCACCTGCCCGGGACATGCTGGGATGGAGCGACCTTCCTGGCCATGTGGGAGCTGGGTCCCAAGGAGCTGGATCGTGGTTTGGGGATGGATCTGGAACTTTGTTTGCTGTCACGTCCTGTGGGCTCTGGCACCCTCCTGTGGCTGTTCTGCCACCTCTCCTGTATCCCACGGGCTTTTGGGGGGCTGCGGCCACCTCGGGCTGAGTTGTGCCGACTGGTCCCTGCGGCGATGCTGTGAAGCCGGGTCTCTCTCCCAGCGTGGGGGGAGCTGAGCTCCGCATTTGCAGGATTTGGCCTTGTATCACACAGCTCCCGGGATCTGATTGTTACAAGAAACTGTCCCGGCGTTTGTGTTGTGGGTTTGAGCTGGGAGTGGGGCTTCTGGATATCGTAGATCAGGAAAAGGGTCTTAAATCCCTGACCTGTCCCCAGGGCTGACTACTGGCAGCCCAAATTTCTGGTTTGCTAGGGGGTAGGTTCAGCCAGGGTCTTATATTCACAGCTTGTCCTTGCATCTGTGCCTCTGTGTTCTCTGAGCTGCCTACTCTGCCTCAGCTGTCCCAGGCTGTCCTGTCCCCCTGTGGGGTCCATGTCCCTTGCAGCCCTTCCCTGGCCCAGGTCTTTGTGGATATATTATTGTAGGGTTGCAAGCCCCTGCTGTGCTGTGTGTCACACCTTGCTGTAGGGTCTCCCCAAACGTGGCTCAGCCCTGCAGCAACCAGTGCAGCATCCCCTGGTGCCTGTCCCTGCCCTGGGGCACTGTCCACCATGGTATGGGGGCTCTCTGGTGGGCGTCTGGCCCCCCTTTGCAGGGGCATAGCTCACATAACAGACAGGGGAAGCTCAGTTTGGAGGGGATGGCCCTTCTTTTGGGGAGCAAGGGGTGAGGTTACCCCATACCAAGTCCGGGGGGGGGGGGGGGGGGGGCGCGCTCCTGCTCCTTGCCTTGGGGCTCCTTGTTGAGGCATTGGTGGGGACTGGGCAGTCTGACTGATCTCGCTGGATCACGGCTGCACCCCTTTTCCTGTCCCTGAGGGAGCAGAAGCTATAATTTCCATCAGGTCCCTTTTTGTTCGCTTCCTCCCCCATTAATAAGAGATGAAGCTTCTGAGATAATAGAGCCTGGATGGATGCAGAGCTGAGATCCTGCTGGTGTGGGGTGTGGATGCGATGTGGAGAGGGAACTGCAGCTGGGAAAATGGGGAAGGGATGTGGTTGCCAGTCTGCACAGAGCATCTCAGGCTGGCTCTGGGAGCAGGGAAATCCCACCGCTGCCACGCGCCAGACTCTTTTCTGGCTCTGACATACTGTGCAAGCTAGCAAATTGCTGCCAGGCTGAGCTTTGGAGGGAGAAGCTCTCAGCCTGGGCGGTCTGGGAGTCTGACTTCTCTTCCTCCCATCCTCGCACCGATCCTTGTCTCCTCCTCTGAGTGGAGCCAGCAGGAATGGATGCCTGGGGATGCAGGATGCTCGCAGTGCTGGAGGGCTGATGCCTGAGGATGCAGGATGCTCGCAGTGCCGGGGGGCTGATGCCTGGGGATGCAGGATGCTCGCAGTGCTGGAGGGCTGATGCCTGGAGATGCAGGACACTCGCAGCACTTGATAGTGGGAGCAGAGGGCTGATGCCCAAGGATGCAGGATGCTCTCTGTGCAGGCTCCCCTCCGGAAGGAGCACCCTTCCCTGCTCTTGGAGAGAAGGCGGCCCTGGGATGCAGCAGTGCCTCATTGGTCAGCGGGACCTGTGGAGTCTGCGGGTTGCCATACCAACCTGCCTCTGGTTCCCGGCCAGCCGGGGCGTGAAGTGCCGGGTCGAACTGGTGGCAAGGGGCGGACCAGGAGCCAGGGGCAACCCGGGGCTCTGTCAGCCAGGGAGGCGTCCATCCGCCTCTCCCGGAGAACTGGCTGGCACCGCTGGACTCTCCGGCCCCGAGCATCCCTCTGCCGCTGCTCCCCACCTCTTCCTGCAACTTTGCTCTACGGAGGGGGCCAGCACCCAGGGGACGGGGGGGCTCGCCTGGGCACCCCGCTCCCTCTCCAAGCTTGTGGTCAGCCTTTGTGCGCCTAAGCCCTGGGAGAGGCATCCCCGCTTGTCCCCCGGCCCCTCTGGATCGCAGTCAACCTCGCACAGGAGCATCCCAGCACAAAACTTCCCGGCTGGCTGCCTGCCACCTGGGAGCGGGGCCTGGAGGCTGCCGCGCTGCTGGGCGCTGCCTGTGCCCTCTCCGCCGGGCTGGACCTGCCGCCGATGCCCGGAGGTTCGCCCTGGGCAAGGAAGGCTCTGTCCTCCCCCGGGCATTGCCTGCTGCTCCGAGGAGCTGGGGGGCTGTTTGCCGGCAGGGAGGGGGTGCGCCTGGGTCCCTCCCCAGCGCTGTGAGCTGGAGCCATGAGCCACTGCCAGCAGCGCTGCAAGAGGCAGCTGGGCCGGGTGATCCGCTTCTTCTACCAGTTTGTCACTGGGACCCTCTCTCAAGGTAGGTGCTGACCTGGAGGGCATGGGTGCTCTGTTCTGTGGGAGGGGGGGCTCTGTCTGGTGGGGTCTGTGGGTTTATTTGGGGAAGGAAATCAAGTTTAGGTGCTGAGAGATTCAGCCCCAGGCAGAGGAGTTGCACTGGGCTCTGTGTGGGGCAAAGCTGAAGATGCTTACAGGAGGCAACGAGAGTCCCTGAAGGTTCCCTGCGGACCTGGGGTGACGGGAATGTTTTATTTGGGGAGGGGACTGGTGCAGAGTGGAGTGTGAAAAAAATGCAAATGAATCGCAGCTGGTTCGACCCTTGCCTGCCGTGCCAGGCAACCGCCTCCTCGGGGGCCAGGGCTGCGCCCTCCAGCCAGCCAGCCCTGGGTGTGCCCGCGGACCGGGGCAGGGACACACCCTGGTGCCTGCATCCACCCATGCTCGTATCCTGGGATGCCTCCTGGTCCTGGGGACAGAGCTGCATGCCATGTGCTGTCACAGCTGTGGTGGGACCCGTGTCCCCCTGCCAGCCCTTGTGTAGCCCAGCCAGCTGACCAGGACCCCCTTTCCCAGGCATGAGCCCACAGTCACCTCCTGACCCCAAGGGACACATCCTGGGGAGGTCGTTGTGTGCCTGTGTGTGCTGGGACTCTGGGTGCCCAGCTCCTGCCCCTGTCCGTGTGCCTTGGGCAGGCTGCCCTCCCCATGGCCTGCCCTCGCTGGGGACCCTCGGGTTGCCACTCTGGGCCACAACAATGCTGGGGAGGGACACACCATGCTAGGAGCACAGGGAAGGCCTTGTTGGGCCAATGTGGCAGCGTCATGCCTTGGAGCGGGGCTGGGACTTGGGCCGCCTTCGCCAGGACTCAGCTTGCCTGGAAAAACCTTCCCAGGCTCTGTCCTCTCCTCACCCAGTGGAGCCCATGGGCCTCCCCAGCCCGTACCCGTCCCTGGGGCCAGGGGTTAGCGGGGGCACCATGGGGATGCTCCTGGCACAGCACTGGGGGCTGGGATACAGGAATGATATCCGCCCTGTGAGCCATGCCCAGCTACTATGCCACCTCCCTGTCCGTGGGGACCTGAGCCCCACGATAGAGGGTCGCCTGGCCCCGGGAAACCCTCCCCATGGGCATTTCCCACCACTTCACAGCGCCGTGGGCCCTTCAGGGCTCTGTGCCAGCCCACAACATGGCAATAGGGGAAGAGGTGCCAGGGTAAGCACGGGCCTGGCTGAGCGACGTGCCAGGCTCCGGAGGCTGGGTGTGCCCACAGGCAGCGCCAGGTCCGTCCCCGCTAGTTGGCTCCATCGGGCACCAGCCAAATAGCCCGCAGCGGAGGGGGCAGAGGATGAGTCAGCTGAGTCCAGTTGTGAGGGTCAGAGCTGCAGATGATGGAGCAGAGTGGGAAGGGGACCTCAGGATGCTCCTGTCCCCACCACCTGCAAGGGTGTCCTGCAAGTCCTTGTCCCTGTGTCCTGGGCACTATAAGGCTGGAGCTGTAGTGGGTGTCCCCCCAGGACTGGGTCTCTGGGCTGGCCATGTGTGGTGCTGAGCAACCCCAAGGGCTCAGCCTTGTGCTGTCCCTGCAGCCCTACTGGGTGTGCCCAGGGCTGGGATGGGCGCAGAGGGCATGGCTGGCAGTGGGGCACCAGCTACCACTGCTCACCCTCTTCTCGGTGTCCTCCTAAGCTCTGGGAAAGCTGAAGTGGGGTGAAACCCAGAGCCAGGCCACCCTGTGCCCCCCTTAAAGCTCAGAGCTCAGGGCTGGGAGTGGGCTGTGGGGCCTGCACAGCCTTCTCCCCTCTGTAGCATCCCCTCCTCCCCAGCTGCTGCTCTGGTCCATGCAGCACATGGATCACCAGGATGCTGTCTGTGCTCCAGCTGCTATCTTCCCCCATTGGCCCCTTTCAGGGGGCAACGAGCCCCTCTGCCCTTCCTGCATAGGTGAAGGAGGTCCTGCAGAGTTCACTGCAGAGGGCACTGGGTGCCTGGCCAGGCGGGCCCCAGGGTGGGGTGCCCTCCCAGCTGGGTGCCCTGGGGAGCTAGCCAAGGACGGGTTGCCGATGGGGGGAAAAAGAAATGACTCAATCAATTAACCAGATTAAAACTGTGACTTCACCTCCCAAAAATAGCATTTCGCCAATATTTTAATGTGCTTATTAATAATCTGCTCGCGCTCTGATTAGCAGCGAGGTAATAAGGGATCAGCTGTAACCTAAATTTAACTCTCCCTAATGGATGATGGCCCCGAGAACCAAAAAAAAATGAGAGCCTCCTATCCATCAGGCTGGCCCCCCCGGGGGGTCAGCAGCACCCAAGGGACCTGGACAGCTGCTGCCCAGCTGTGCTCAGACACCATCACCTCTGCTGTGGCCCAGCTGGTCCCATGGCACATTTTGGGGGGGTAGTGCCCTAGCACTCTGCATCACTGGGCTAGGAGCACCCTAGGGGTAGCGACAGGGGTAGTTCCCCAAGCAGGGCAGAGCCTGGCCATGGTCAGGGTGTCCCTTCCTGAAGAGATGAGTCCCTTGGTGACTGCCCCACTCCCTTCCTGTCTGCTCCTGTCCTGCAGTGGGGGGCAGTCCCCCAGGCCCAGCTGCTGGCAGTGCTGGGAGGAGGGGGACAGGGACCAGCCACCTGGCTACCCGACAGCTCTGAGTGTTGCCTGGTGCGTGCCTGCAGGGTGCTGAGTGCATGGAGCCACTTTCTGGGCAAGAAATCCTGCTCCCGGGCACTTCTATTTATACACAGCGGGTGGCTGGCAGAGTGGTTAATTTTAGCTGGGTGGTGGGGCTGTGCTGCCGGCAGTGCCAGAGAGCCAGGGTGGGGGTGGCTGGGCAGGGGACGCTTCATGGCTGTTGTTGTCACAGCCCAAGGTGGGACAGGCGGCGTGGACTTGATGCCAGCCTGGGCTGCCCGTCCTGGCACAGCTGTGCCTGGGGCAGTGTTACAGGACCTGCTGCTCTCCCAGCGCTGAGCTGTGGGCACATGCCAGGGCCACTTTGCCACCCTGTCCTGTGTCTCCTGTGGATGTTCAGAGCAGGCGGTCTTGGGGGAGAGACAAGGGAGGGGGGACAGACCCGAACACCTGGATTCTGCACCCTGAAAGGGGCGCAGCTAGGGCGATGCTGTGCTCCTCACCCTGCACCTGGGTGGTGTCCCCTGGCTGTAGCTGCGGGGGCGGGGATGGGATGCCTTGTGTGCAAAGTGGTGTGAGGGTGAAACACTTGGGTCCAGCATCTTCCTCAGCCGCATGCCCCATGGGGTGGCTGATGGGGCCACGTGCAGTCTGGGGACCAGAGGTATCTCAGGCATGGGTGCAGCTAATCCCGTGGGGTTCGGGGTCTGTGAGTGAGTGTGCCAAACCCACAGTGGCACTGCCCCAGTGCACCCAGCATTGCAGAGCAAGAACCAGGCTGGTCAGCTCTGACTCCAAGCTGAGAAAAGCTGATGCTGATCCCAGGCACCCCTGGGGAGGTGCTGCGCTGGGGCGCAGGGGACGAAATGCCAGCACCTCTCTGCCAAACCCAGCTGCAGAGGCACCTTCCTTCAAGGCCCAGTGTCTGGAGCACAGACAGGCACAGGCATCTTATTGGACATCCTGGTGTTCACCGATCCTGGGCTGTAGCATCATTCGCTGGGGAGCCCCATTTCCAGGACTCCCAGCTCCTCCTGTGGGGTGGCAGCGAGGGGCTGAGCCCTGAGGGTCTTGGGGTCATCACTGAACTCAGAGCAGCTGCTGGGCTGCAGCGATGCCTTGCTAGCCCCATGGCATAGAGACACAGCCACACGTGTAGTGAGTCCCGTCTGTTCTCTGCCCCCTGCTTCCTTCTCCTGGCTGATGGTGCCACTGTCCCCCCGGGCCAGGAGGGTTATTTTTAACTGTTTGCCATGTGCTGCCTGAGCACAATTAAGGTAATTGGTTTGGGAGCCTGGCTCTCATACAACGCTCCCAATTACCTGCCTGCCTGCCCGTGCAGCCCCCCGCCTCCCTGCCCGCGGTGGTGGCTCCTCCGACTGGGGGACTGCCAGGACAGGGCTGCCCCAGATAGTGCAGTGGGGCTGGGCGGGGGGCACGAGTGGGCACGGGGGATGGAGCCATGGAGAGGACATCCCTGCACAACGACAGCCTGCTCTATGCCTCCCTGATTGCCATTCTCCTCCTCATCTCCTATTGGTTCACCACCCGTTGCTTCAAAATCATCAGCGGCATCGAAGGTACGGGGTTGGGGACACGGGGGGACGGGGTGAAGCTGGCTCGTCCTGTCCCCTTCCACAAGTCAGGTGGTGAGGTGAGCTGGGTGCTTGGTGTGGGAGACTGGGATTGGGGACCCCTGTCTCTGCCTCTCTGGGGCACCTCAATCTTCTCCTCAGTCACTTTGTTTGTTCCTCCTGGCCCTGGTCCTACTCCGCTGTGTGTGAGGGCGGCTGGTGGCAGCCACACCTGAGCCACAGCGGTGCCCAGGGCTGCTCCGGGGGCATCAAGGTCCACCATGCTGCCAGTGTCGGGGTACTGCTGCCCCTCGCTGTGGGATGGGGACGCAGAGGGGCTCCCTGGTGCCTCTCGCTCTGGGGGGGGTGCCTGGTGCTGATGCTGGGACCTCAACCTGCATTTTGGGTCTCTTGATCCCTTTGGGTATAACCTACATCTTTACTCCTCAGCTGGTGTGTTGGGGAGCTCTGGGATGTGGCAGGGGTCCCAGTTTCCCTGGTGAAGGGTCTCTCCGAGCCCTGCTGCAGTGGGATGTATGTGTTGGGGGCTTTGCAGGCTGAGACCCCCAAGGCAAGGAGCAGAGCAGGAGGAGTGGCACTGGCACCGCATGTCTGGGGGTGTGCAGGGTCTCTCCTGCCTGGGGCATGTGTTTCTCCATCCATCCGTGTGACCTCTCCCTGCACAGCTCAGCCAAGGCCTCGTGACTCTTCCCATGGCATGGCCAAACACTAGCTGGCTGCAGGGGTGAGGAGCCACCTCTGGGAGCAATGCCCCTTGGCGGGGTGGTGGGCAAAGCCCTGTCTCACTTCTGGCAGGGTGCGTATGTTTTGGATGTCCCTTTGAGCATCCTTTGCAGGTGGCTGC
Organism: Leptosomus discolor; assembly: GCF_034619465.1. Lineage (NCBI taxonomy): Eukaryota > Metazoa > Chordata > Aves > Leptosomiformes > Leptosomidae > Leptosomus > Leptosomus discolor. The sequence goes on along the minus strand of NC_141396.1, from coordinate 15,852,204 downwards.
AGGTCTGGCTCCATGGGCAAAGCCCCACATGTCCTATGTGTCTCCTCCATCCTTGGGGCAGCTCCAGATAGAGAAGCATCCCTGGGGACCTGGGTGAACCAAGGGGGTGATCCCCTAAAATACTCCCCAGTCCATCTGGAGCTGCCCTTGGTGGGAGGGGATGTGCTCTGGATGAGCAACCCTGCTGAGTTTGAGGGTGTTGGGAGCTGGGCTGTGGCACCATGCTGGGACGTGGGACCAGCACTGGGTGCCTGTGCTGGTCCTGGGTGCCTGTGCTGGTCCTGGTGGGATCCTGCATTGTGCTGGCAGAGCACAGTGGAGGACTTGTATTAACGGCCTCGGTGTGGAAATGAATAATCCTGACATGGCAGCCAGCGGGTGATTTATTGGTGGTCCGCTGGGGAGGCCGGCTGGCATGGGATGGGCACAAGGGCAGACAGGAAAGCTGTTGCTCAGTGGCTGATCTGTTGCTGCGTCCTTCGGCTCCGGCATCCCACGATGCCGGTGGAGACACACGAGGGGCCAACAACAGTCCTCTCGTGTGGGCTGAGCAGGTTCACTTGGCAGAGGAACTGCCCAAAACCCTCTTTGCTGGGACAAGTCCTGGCTCAGGCTGGAAGGGCTCCTCTACCGCTGTTTCTGGCCAAAATCAGGTTGCATAAATAGCCCCATGGGTGGGATGGGCATTGGCACTGGGAGCAGCAGGAGGCTCAGGGAGAGGATGGGTTGCATCTGGGGCTCAGCAAGAAAAATGGCTTTAAAAATGCGGTTGGCACCAGTGGGAAACTCTCCGAGAGTGCAACAGGCCTGCACCACCCCATCCCCAAAGGGATTGGCTTGGGGCGAGGGCAAAGCTGGGAGCCAGCCTGGTAAAATCCAGGCTCAGTGCCTGGAAACTCACCTCTTTCCAAGAAAAGGAAATGCCAGGTCTGAAAACTTCCAGCCTGAGGGATGTTTCCCCAGGGAGGAATTTCATCTCTCTCCCCAAGCTGCCTCTGATGCATTGCTGGCATCTTCTGCTGGCATCAGAGACTTGGGAGCACGCCCCAGGCAGACAGGAGATGCTAAGCCTGGTGGCACAGAGCTTCTAGATAGCCTGGCCATGCCATGACCGGGGACTGAGCCACCAGCCCTCTCCGTCCCCTGCCAAGTGACAAACTTTCAGCCTCCTGGGCTGGGAATGGGGGCCTGGGTGAGGATCCTGGGCCTGAGGGGGTTGGTGTGGGGCAGCCCTGCTGGAAGATCTTGCCAGCATCATCCAACACCTCCATCATCCCCTTCCCCCCGTGGGTGTCCCAGGGTGACATTTCTTCCCCTGGTGACATATTTCCCACCTGGCACAAAGACAACAGGGAGGAAAAGGGGCTTCCTGCCCTGGTCCTGTCTGCAGGGCCCTTTGTGGGGGCAGAAGGACTCTAGAGATGGGCAGGGGGTCTGCCCCATAGCCCACCTGTGACTGGGGCAGCTGGCCTTGCTGCCTGGGGAAACAAGGCAGGGTGGGGGGCAGCGGTGGCATGAGGGCAGCCCTGCTCCCTGCCTGCCACACTGGTGCTGGAGTCTTGCTTCGTGCCCCACGTGGGACTCGTCCACTTGGGGATGGCAGTGCCAGTGGCATCCCCGGGGCAAGCTATGCACCCCAGGGGATGCTGAGCCCTGGTGATGGGGCAGGGCCCAGCAGATGCCTGGCTCCCCAGTGGTCGCTGTGGCCTATGATCGAGCAGCCAGGCAAGGGCTGGGATGCTGTTAAAAAAAAGCATGGGAGCTAAATATAGCCCTGTTGGCTGTGCGTGGATGTGTGCTCGAGGCACGCGGATGCCTGGGTTTGCCCTCTGCCTCCAGGCGCTGTATGACCTTGGCTGGGTCCCTTGGCACGCTGCATCCCCAGACCCTGCGTCCCTTCCTCTCCTGCCTGTTGTGGGTCTGGCAGCATCTCGGGCGTCCGACATCGCAGCCCCTGTTCCTGGCCCATTCCCCCAGCCCTGCTCCCTGTCTCCCCTTGGCTCTCCCAGCGAGATGACTGGACCCATCTGCCTGCTTGGAAATGGGGCAGCTGGACCTGTTGCCCCAGACTGTCCCCAGGAGAGGGTTGTGGGGACCTTGGGGTGCTCAGCCATGGTGGTCCCCATAGGGCAGGCACTCATATGGGGCACAGAGGACAAGTCTGAGTCATCCCTATCCTGGATGTTTAGCCAGTGCCCAGCGTCCTCTCCCTCCCCATGTGTCCCCTCCCTAGGGAACCGAGTGCCTTTTAATATCTGTGGCCCGTTTCCTTAGCAACTGCATTAAGCAAATCGATGGAGGTGGTGTCATTGGAATGGGAGGGCATGCCTCCTTCTCCCCCCTGGCCCCCCCATCCCCACCACCCCCCCCGCCCCCACCCCTGCCTCCCTCCTCTTGGCCTCTCTCTGCTCTTACTCTCAGGCACGGACCTGCTCTGCCTGAGCTCTTGGCCGTGGCTCCTCCAGCCGCCTGCCACAGCCCCACGCTGACCCCTTGCTCGCCCATGGCTAATGGCGGGCACCCCCGAGTAGAGGGGTGATAGCTGATCCCCCCTCGGGGACAAAGGCGGGGGTCCCTGGGGATGCGTGGTCCAGCGGCCACGGCACTGGGGTGAGGGGGCTCCAGGACTGCAGTGGGGAGGGGTGGGGGGGTGGGGGGCCATGAGACACCCCCACCATGAACCTGGAAGGCCTTGAGATGATCGCAGTGCTGGTGGTCTTGGTCCTCTTCGTCAAGGTGCTGGAGCAATTTGGCCTCTTCGAGCCCGTGTCCTTGGAAGGTAACGGGCGCGGGCGGTGCTGGCTCCTCCGGGAACACGGGGGGCAGGCGGTGGGTATCCGGAGCTGCCCCCGAGGATGCTCTGAGGCTGCTGCATCCATGGGAGAGTCCTGGGACATGGTGTCCATCTGCTGCTCATAGGGGCGAGCAGGGGGTTCCTGGTGCAAGAAGTGGGGTGTCCTGCCTGCTCCGTGCAAGGTCCCAGTGGCTGGGGACATGGGGCGGGGACAGGGCTGGCCGGGTGTCTGCTGCATGGTGGTGACTTTGATGTGTGCTGGGATGCTGTGGGCTGGGACTGTGTGTGAGTGTGCAAGTGGGCAGCAGGGTGTTTTCCAGCACCTCTACAGGAGCAAGGTGTCCCGAGGGGCTGTGGTCACTTCACCCTGAACACAAGGTGTCAGACTCAGCACCAGCCTGCAGAGCAGCCAGACCTAGGCAGGATGGGTGCCTGCTGCACTCCCTTTCCTGGCTCTCCCCAGGGCCCCTGTGGCCCTTGGGAAGGGTGGGTGGACAGAGGGGGTGCTGCCTGGCTGGGGACAGACCATGCAGGGTGCCGAGCGGTGTGTGGGGGGCATGCTCGGTGGAGCCCAGGTCTGCTTGGGCTACTCTGTGTGTGGTAGGAAGGAGCTCAGGACCACTTGGCCGGGCGCTCCCTGGACTCCCAGGGGTGATGGTTGTGTCAACAGTCCTCCCAGCCTTGCCCAGCCCCCGCCCAAGCCTGCAGACGGGCATCAGGGCACGCATAGGGTGAGGAGGTGACAGGCAGTTTGCCTGATCCACTGGTGCTCTGGGATGCTCTGCTTTGGTTCTGCAGTGCTGGCTCTCGTGCAGGCTGGGTGCAGCGGCAAATGCCGGCTCCCCTCCATGCACGGTGCCAGGGTGCCCCTGAGCAGCACCGCTGGGCTGGACCCCGAGGTTGGCCATGCCTGGGGGTGGAGAGGGAGGGGGCAGAAGGGAGGCTCTCTCCATCTGGCCCTGTGAACCTGCTTGCAGGGCAGGAAAGCTTTCATTGCTGTTTAACTACTTGCTTTGCCCTGTGCCCCAGCAGCAGCGCTCCTAGGTAGATCGTGCCAGGAGGGAAACTGAGGCTGGGGCTGAGTTAACTCCCAGGTGTCCTGCCCGTGAGCCCTGGGAGGCAGAGGGGCAGGCTGACTGTGCCCATATTGGACACCTGCTCCCTAGTTCTGCTGGTGATTTGGGGGTAACTCCCCCATACCCTGATTTTCCCCCCTCCCTGTGCCTTTGCTTCCCCATGCAGCTACTGGAACCTTTGCACCAAAGTCAGTGGCATCAGCTCTGGCAGCTCTGCAGCACACTGACTTCCAGCTGTGGTGGAGAGAGGGGATGCAGAGAGCGCCCCGGCCCTGGCAGCAACCCTGCTGGGGGACACAGTATGAGGCAGGGGCCACCCCTTGGCCTGTGTGGCTGCTCCTTGTTTAAGCCATGCTCCTCCATCCCCTGGGACACACTCCTCATCCCCCTGCAAGTGTCTTTGCTCTCTCCTGGGCCAGGGCAGAAGGTTGGAGATGGGTGTCCTGTATCCACCCATGTTCCCATCAGCCAGCACCCTTACAGAGGGGACTGGGATGGATGGTGGCATGCCTGTCTCCCATGAAGGACAAGCCTTGCTGGCAGTCCTCTTTTGTCCCCAGGAGGACATGGTGTCACTATGCAGAGTGGGGAGGCACAGCCTGCCTGCCCTGTCCCCCTCCACTCGCATCCTCACACTGGGGAGCTGTGGGTTCTGTCTGGTCTGGCTGTGGTTTCACCCCAGACTCACCCCAGCTGTGGTGCTGAGTGGGACCCAGGTGCCCTGGATTGGCAGCGATTGCTCCCGTCGTCAAAAAGGTGCCCAGAGGGGAAGGAAAGGTGTTGCTCAGAGGGGCAGAAATTGGCTGAGGTTGAGCCGAGCCGAGCCGAGCCCTGGGCACCGTGTGAGGAGTCCTGGGGGTGAGCAGTTCTGTGTGGGGCTGGGGGTGAGATGCTGTTGCATGAGTCACCTCCCTGGCTCGGGAGGCAGCAGGTGGGAGACTTTGCTCTCTGGGGAAGGTCCCAGGCAGTGTCTGGGGCTGGGAAATGCTGTCCCCTCCGGGGGTTGTTTACCAGCCATGCCTGGACTGGCAGTGACAGCCCAGGGACCGCAAAGAGCATGAAACCGTACACTAATGGCTCAGAGCTGCTAATGGACACGAGGCCCTGCCACCCGCTCCGGAGCCATCAATACTGCCTGCTGCGCTTCCCCTGCCCCGGCTGCTGCCCCACACTCCCCCTGCCCCATCCCTGCCAGTACCCTGCCTGCGGCTGTCTCAGCTCAGGCTGTGCTGGTGGTGTCCGGGGGATGGGTTATGCTGGGAGGTGTGGTGCCACCACAGTGATGGGCTGGGGATACAGCATCTCCAGAGGAGACTGGAAGAATGCCCTAGCCCTGGGGAATGATTCGGTGGGAGCATTTTGCAGCAAGACCCCATCTGTGCCTGGGGGGACTGCAGGGGGCAGATGTGAGGGAACTCCAGGTTTGGTGGGTTCCCAAACTCAGCTGGACAAGGCCCTGAGCAACCCATTCTCCCTTTGGAGCTGGCCCTCCTCTGAGCAAGGGCTTGGACAGGAGTGCTGGTTGTCTGCACCCTGTCCCCTTGGCACTGTCCCCCCTTGGACCTCACCGCAGCCTTGGTGGCACAGCCAGAGCTGCTGTCTGGCAGCAGTGGTGGAGCATGTCCTGTGGGTGCGCTGTGCTCCAGGGGTGATCGATGCTGGAGCTGGCATTGTTTACTGCTGCTTAATCACTGATGGGCCACGTCACCCCATCGCTGCCCTGTGCCACTGTGCCTGTCCCCAGCCCCGAACATCTCCTGGCAGAGCTACCTGAGCACTGCAGAGCTGCCCGGGGGGCTCCCAGCCCTCTGCCAAGAGCCCGCTTTGGCCAAGCGCTTGGGAGGGGGCAGGCGAAGAGAAACGCTATTGATTTTGGCTCCTGAAGTGCAGCATCAATAATTCAGCGCAGAGCAATCGCTCCTGGCTGGGAGGAGGGGTGGGCACGAGGTAAAAGGCGGGAGAGCTGCCCACGTAGCCTGGCCTCAGATGAATATTAGATGAAGCTGCAGATTGCTATGGGCAAGATAGCTGGTGTCTGCCCAGGGCTGGCAGGGCTGTCCCTGCCTTGATCGGGTCGGGGTCCGTGCATGGGGCAGGCAGGATTGGGATTGTCTTGGAGGGCCCCCAACATGGGGTGTGCTGGCCTCTGCCGTCCCTGGGGGGGGGGCTGATGCTGTTGCCCCGGAGCTGAGACTGTAGAGCGGGAAGTGGGGCTGAGGAGGGTGCCAAACGCCTTCAGAGTCTGGTGAGAAACAGGAGGGAGCAGCAGCCTGCCTGCGTGCTACCAGCACCCCAAAGGATGCCAGGCAGGAGGGTGGTGGCAATGAGCAGCATGGCCACCTCCTCATGCCTGGTTCAGGGCGAGGGTCCCTCTGGAGAGGGGAGAAAATGAGCATCCCCATGGTGCTGGTGAGAGCAAAGCCCTGTGCCAAGCCCTGATTTCCTCCTGCTTTCCAGGAACCCCTCTGGCAGGAGCACAGTGTCTTGGCTGCAGGAGGGACCAGCCTTTTGGGGTGTGGTGCCAGGGGTCCCCCGGCTCAGGGCACCATCCAACCTGGTGGGTGTGACAGACTTGAGAGGTCAAGCTGAGCTGGCTGCAGGTGGGGTAGATCTCAAGGCATCGAAATCCAGCCTTGGACAGCTGCAGGTGCTCCAGGTTGAAGTTTAGGGTACTCTGGGCTGGGGCGCACCAGAGTTTTCCCCGTGTGCAGTGGGTTTAACACTTGCCTTTCCTTTTCCACGGGCTGTCAGGTTTTTCAGCTGGCTGTAGGGCTGGGCAGGGTCTGGTGGCTCAATCTGGAGAGCTCCTCACCTTGAGGGCTTGCAAAGTGGGAGGGGAAGTGGCAGAGATGCATGGTAGCCATGGCCAGTGGCTGAGTTTGGATCCCGGCATAGCCTTACACGCTGAGGCATGATGTAGTTGGGCAGCATCCTGCCAGCACTGGGATCTTGGAGAAGAAGGTCTCCTGGGGACCCTCTGCTCCCCTCTGTGGAGCATCTTCCACATGCTCTGCACCCAGGGACATCAGCCCTGGTCATTGCTATGGGCACAGCATGGGCTGTGCTGTCTTGCCCTGCCTGGAGACCGTGAAGCTGGGGGAGAAGGGCACTTGGCCCTGGGTCCCCTTGACTGTGATCCCTATGGCTGGGGCCAGGGCAGGGCAGCTCTCCCAGCACCGAGCTCCCCAAAGACTGCAGTGCCCACGGCACACACCCCGCCAAATCTGACACTGAGTGGTGTCACGTCCCGCTCAGCCCAGACAGACGTAATTAGCTTGTTGAATCTCTTCTCCCTCCGGCCTCGCGTTAATCACTTTTCACATTGCTTCCCTCCTAATTCCCTCTGGCCTGCCTCACTCTTTCTGTTGCTGATGTGTGTGGAGAGGGGAGCAAGGGGACCTGGCTGGACACGGAGCAGGGACTAGACTGCTGCATCCTTCCTGAGAGACGGGCTCTGAGCCAGCGGACAGAGAGGCAGGGATATCACTCAGCCAGGAGGAGGTGAGAAAATCACAGGCTGGAGAAAAAGCAATAAAGCTAGAGAGCAAGGGAGCCTGTTGGGACAGCCCTTCTTTGCAGCCCTGCTCTGCCAGTGGAGGATGAAACCTCAGAGTCCAGTGGGGAGGTTGGCTTGGACCGGACATGGGGCTCTCTAGCACAGGGTTGTGTTGGGCTGCAGGGTGCTGTGAGAGCTCAATGGGGTGTCCTTCACCTCTCCTCTGCAAGGGGCATGATTAGACCCCAGGACTGGGCAGAAGTGGGAATAGAAGTGCCCCGGCTAGGGTTCTGTGGGGTTGTGGTCCCCGGGGCGCAGGCTGCAGGAGGTCCCTCACACCGTCCATGCTTGGCTGTAGCATCCCCTCCCAGGGACGAGAGGAAATGTCTCATTCCCCTTGGGTGCCTGCCCTGGGGCTTGCTGTGCTGCTGGAGCAGGGGGTGGCCAGATCAGAAGCAGTTTTTCGATGAAAGGTGTGTAGAAAATTGTCTCAAACTTTATAATTACCACTGCTGCCAGGCTGGGGTCTCTGCCTTGCTGCCCACAAGACAGGGCTTTGGGTGGGCTGTGGGGACACCCCCACCCTGGCTGGCCACCCCACTGTGCTGCCCTGCCTCTAGGCAGCACCCCAGAGTGGAGTGGGGCACGTTTCTGTCCAGCAACGAGTGAGGTACCCAGGGCTGGCAGCCCCCAGCTGCGGCTCCTCCACACACCACAGATCTTGCACGTGGCTGTGACTCGCTGCTGCGCAGAGGTGCAGATGTTCCCCCAGGAGGTGAAGGGGGAAGAGGTGAGGGTGTCAGTGGAGGCGATCAGCAGACAAGGCTGAGCTCTGGGGCAGCGAGCTCCTCATGCTGTGCTGTGGGTGCATGTAAGGTGGGGGCACTGCTGGGGGGCAGGTTTGGTGGTTTGAGATGGGGCAGAGGGGCTGTCCTGGGCAGGGCTGGTCCCTGGGCTGGGTGGCAGCAGTGTCCTGGGGGGTAGTGAGCAATGAGCTCGAGGACCCCTGCGCATGGCTCTGCTCCAGGGTCGGTGCCACCATGTGCTGCTTTTGGGGTGGGAGTTGAGGGCAGCTGAGCCTCCTCCACGCACCCACTGGTGTCGGCTCTGCACTCCTCCATGGTTTCCAGTGCTGTGCGGTGCCTGTGCCAGGCTGTGTAGGTGCAGGGGTGCCCTGGGGTGAGAGCTGACCCCTAAGTCCCTTGAGTAGTTGCATGGGCTCCCTCCTCCCCTGCAGCCTGGGTGCCCTGAGGAGCCCTGGAGGGTGTCGGGGCGGGAAGAGGGAGGGCCAAAGCAGGTCTCCCCTCCCCTGCCCTCCCCTCTCCTCCCTTGCTGGGTCTGTTGCTACCAGACCAGCTGCCTGCTGGGGCTGCACGTCTGGGGGATGTCAGATGCTGGGGCGCCCTGGGACCCGCAGGGGCTGCAAACAGTGGGCATCATCCTGCTGCTCTGCTCCAGCCTCAAGCTACTCCATGCGCTGGGCATCATCGACCTGTCCAGAGGAGGTGGGACAGGGACGGGGATGGGGATGGTGTTGCAGTGGGATAGGGATGTGGTGGTGGAGATGCTCCTCACCTCCTGCCCCAGGGGCTGCAGGATGCTTGGGGGAAGTTTGTAAGGATTAGTGTGTTCTGGGGCATTTGTGGGGGCATTAGGGTGTGGGAGGGTGTCTGGTGGCATTGGGATGTAGGGAGCTGGGGAAGTGAGGGTGTCTGGGGGTTGGGGTCTGGGGGTGTTTGGGAGTGTTGGGGTGCTTGGGGGGGGCACTGGGGTAGAGGGTTATCGGGGATGTTGCAGTGGGAATATCTGGCGACATTGGGATGTGGGGTGTTGGGGTGCAGGATGCTAGAAAGTTACATGTCTCAGAGCATTAGGGTGGGGGATATATGTGTCTGGAGACATTGGGGTGCAGTAATGTGTGGGGTGCTGGGGGACTGGGACTATCTGGTGTGTTGGAGTCCGGGGGCATTGGGATGCAGAGGGCTGGGCTTTGTCAGATGATGGGGGAAAAGGGCTGTAGGTGACTGGGGGGATGAGCGGGAGCTGGGGTCAAGGAGTGATGGATGTGGGGAACGGCACCATGCAGGGGAAAGCTTTTCTCACTGCCACAGTTATTGGCGGCTATGGGGGGAGTGTGGTTAAAAGAATCTGGAACCGCTGGCCCCTTCACCGCGCTGTGGGGCTGTGCCAGGCTTGGGGACAGAAGAGGCTACTGTGGGTGCTGAAGACAGGACTGGATGTGGCCAGACAAGAGGACCCAAAACATGTCAGAGCGAGGGATGTGTGACCTGTTGGTTGTGCCTGGTGAGGGTGGGAGTGCAGAGAGCTGCACGGTGCTGCTGCCTTGTCTCCTTTGGCTGCCTTCCTCGGCTGTGCCACGCACAGTCCTGGCTCAGACAAGGGCTGCCAACAGACGTTGCATGAGTAAGATCTGGGGTTTGTTTGCCTCCATCCCTTCTGCCTCCTGGCTGGCACTGGGGATGCTGTGAGATGAAGGGGCTGCAGATCACATCCTCTTGGGGTGGGGGCTATGATGGGAAGATGTGTGGATAGGACTGATCTGAGGAGCAATTAGTGGCTGAGCAGAGGGAGAGGAGAAGGGTGCTGTGCCCAGGAGGTGCTTTCAACCCCTTGGGATGGAGGATGTCCCTGAGCTTCCTGGAATCTGGCTGGGCTGTGGCTGAGGCATGTCCAGGCTTCATCACTGTGCCTTACTGTGGAGGGTATGGGTGGCATCTGGGTAATGGATATGCAGAACAACCAGCTCTCTTGTGGGACATGCTGCCTGCAGCCAAGAGGAGCTGCTGTTCTGTTGGGGCATTTTTTGGGTAGCTCCTCTGGCACTTTGGATGTGCCAGTTCCTGCTGCCAGAGGTGTCCATGCCATGGAGGTGATGATGGGCTAGGGCAGAACGTGTCCCTGTGCATAGGTTTTGCAGCAGGGTGGTGCACATGGCTGTCCCAGTCCTGCAGCCTTACCTGCACCATTTGGGGAGCCCCTGAGCTCCACCGTCCCTCGGCACTTCTATCCCGTCCCGTTCCCTGCTCGCAACATTTCTTACGTGGTGTGGCCTGAGAAATCATTATTCTGGCAACATCTCCTTCAGGCACAGCCAGGCTGTCTGGGAGCATGGTCACAGGCTGGGGACCGGAATGGGGACAGCACTGCTGTGAGCCCTGCTCTGCCCTGCGGCCCCTTCTGGACCATGTCCCTGCCTCTGGGGCCTGTTCGGCATGAGGGTTGTGCAGCCCTCTCCTGTCTCTTGCACCGGGGAACATCCTGGCCCTGAGTGTCTCTGCTGTCCCATGAACTGCAGGTCTCACGCGGCAGCTTTGCTGCTGCCAGCTCCTTCAGCCTTGATGGCTCTGGGTGTCCGGGCTGAGGCTGCCCCTGTGCCACCCCCAGGACAGGGACTCTCTGTCCCCTGCCCCGGTAGATGCTAGCTCTGATTTCATTCCCCTAATGGATGACTGTCTGGCCTCAGAGGCTGCTGCAAGAACCTTGGCCCTGGTTACACTTGACTCTGTCACCACTGACTGATGAGGGTCATTTGCAGAGCTGCTGCTGGTGAGACCCGTCCTGACCCTCACCTGGGGGCAGCTGTGGGAGCTCGCTGTCTCTTCCTCTAGCCGGCCTTCATTGCAGATCCCAGAGAGCTGTGATCCCCAAGGCTGTGTGCTGGACCCTGCTCGGAGCTGAGCCTGCACAGGGATGATCATGAGCCACAGGTGGTAGGTGCAGCATGACTTCCCAGATGGACCCAGAGCCACAGCCTGGCAGGGGGAGCCTTGGGATGTGCCTCTGGCCTCCCTGGAAAATGTGATGCTCTGGAAGGGGATGGAGGCTTTTCTACAGAAGAGAGAATGTTCTGGGAACTGCTGACCCCTTCTCCATGCTCCCCTGGGCCTGCCCTGCACCTTCTTCTGGTTCATCACCCTACCCGGGCTGGGCTTTGCCCTCCTGCTTCCTAGCCAGGCTCTCTGAAACAGTAGAGCTTGCCCAGCTGCCTTCTGCCACCTCAGCCCTGCTCCTAGGGCAGGGTGCTGGGGCAGATTGTCCCTGGTGTACCAGCTCCCTCTGACATACCAGCTGACTCAGTGTTGCCCCACGAGGCCAGGCAGGAGCTGTGGGAGCTACATGACTCACCCAGTGGCTTCTGGTAATCTGCTCCCATCATGGAATAGTGCCATGCCTGGGCACTGAGCTGGGGACACTGGGGAAATCTCGCTGCTGTGAGATGCGTATCCTGCAGCCATTGTGATGATGCATTTAGTGACAGGTTACTGAGAGTCAAGGGGGAGTTTTGGCACTGCCTGTTGGTTTGTTATTGTAGAGTCTTTTCTATCAGGAGTGTGCTGTGGAAGGGGTGAGTTGATCTCCCCAGTCAGCTGTCACTGGGAGGGCACTGGTGGTTGTGGCTCTGTGGGGAGGGCAGGGACATGGTTATGCATTGTGCTGACCCCAGCTTCTGCTTTCTCTCTGGGGAGACCACAGAGCAGCCCAGGTTTGGGTCCTCCTTGGGAGGATGGGTGTCAGCCCAGCAGTGTGTAGCCCCTTGATGTGGCGACACTGGCTGGATCCAGCCCCTAAGGACACATCAGCTGCTGGTGGCTCAACACAAAGTGGTCAACGGCTATCTCTGTGGCAGTCTCTGCTGGGGTCAGGGACTCACCCACTTCAGGGCCCTTCAGAGCCAATGTCCAGCAACATTCGGGATTCATTTGAACAACGTGTGGAGATGGGAAATCCTTTCCCCTTACGGTGCTGCCCAAGGACGGAGGCTCGGGGGGTGTGTGGGCAGGTGTGTGTGTTTCGAAGTCTCTGGGCTGTGGAGTGATGTGTGGGAAGTGACAGGCCACTTAACCCGGCAGACCTCCTGCTGCAGATAAAACACTGCCAGCCCGTTCTGTTGGCTTGTTTTGTGCCAGCCGCTGCCAGCCACTTGGTGGCTCTTGTAGAGGGGCGGAGGGCAGAGCAACATCTGGAAAAGGAGCTGTTGCTGGCAGGAACAGGGCTTTGTACTGTGGACATCCCGTGCACCCAGCGGGGCAGCATGTGGCCTGGCTCCGCTCCCTGTCTTTGGGCAGAGCTGTTTCCCAGCAAGGGGGAGCCCAGGGAGTCCCCAGACTTGCTCACGTTTTGGATGCTGGGGACAGAGAGGGGATGGTGTGTCCTCCCCAGCAGAACCCTCAGGTGCACCGAAGCCAGGACAGCAAAACCCCAGCCCTGGTCACCCCTCTCCTGTTGTTAAGCTGCATGTGCTGAACGTGCTCCCTTCTGTGCCCCGGGGCCCCTGGAGCTGGGCCCTCTTCGGTTTCCTCCTTAAGAAAACGCCCATGTTCTTTATTTTTTTTTTTTCTTTTTCCTTCTTTATAACAAACTAAAGTAACTTGCACCCGACCTGACCTACTGCACGTGCCTATACCTGCTGCCCCTGTGAGTCCAACCACAGTTTACTCTCTGTTGCATCTCTCTCGCTGTGTGGTTTCCCTCCTGCCCTGCTCCCTCCCCTGGTCCATCACCCTGATGTTGGGTGTTGCTCTGCCCAACCCATCCCTTCCTGCCTGGGTGAAGGGGCTGCTTCTGCCTCCCAGGTCTGTTCCCGCAGCTCAGCTCTGATGGAGGGACCTGGCCCCAGAGTATCCTTGGAAGGCTGAAAGGTGCAATTTCCCTTTCTCTCTGCAAATTAAAGCAGTGGAAAAGTAGTAGGCCAAAATAATATTTTATGCACAACTGATGCCCTTTTCTGGGAAGGAAAAAGCCTCTTTCCTCACCTGCCTGCAAACCCTGGAGCAGACAGGAGCCAGGCTGTGCTGTCGTGCCAGTGCCCAGATCCTGGCCCTCACCCTTACCCTTGTCGCCCCTTGACAAATGCCAGGGGCTGCATTCGTGCATCCCTACACCTTTGGGCATCACTGGCATCCTTCTGTGGATGCCATTTCCCTGGGGACAAATGTGCCCTCTCTGATTGGCTTTGTGTGATGTCCTTCTGGGACAATGACCTCCCAGAGCTGTTCTCCATCACCTCAGAGTGATGGAGCTGCCTGCCCCAGCCTGACGCCTTGGCGTGAGCTCAGAGGGTCCCAGGCCCTGCCTGTGGGCACTCGGGAACCCACCTGCCCAGCAGGGGCTGCTGGACGCAGACCCACGTCCCTATCCTGGAGCTGGGTACCACACAGAACCATTTCCCCAGCACCTGGGGCTCAGCTCAGCCCCCACAAGGCTAAGAAAGCCACTGGAGAAGCCCCATCTGCTAGCCCCCTAGAGAGACAACTCCTAAAACCAGGGTTCAGGATGCATAGGTGTCATGATCTGCTGTTTGCAGATGTCCAGGGTGCTTGGAGGAAATGTGGTGTCAGCGGAGCCCCAAAGGGACTTTGCACCTTTCGTCCCATTAGTGTCCTGTGCTGCTGTCTGCCTCCCTTTGGGGGTTGGAACCCAGCATGGCCTTCATCCGCTCCTCTTCCTCCCCTCCCCGCCTGCAGTGTTAGTCCTATGCTGAGTTTGCTGGCTTGAGGCACTGCGGGGCCCTGCGGGAAGGGAGGGAGTGGGTCTGCAGCCATGGGGCAGTGCCAGCTGGGAGAGATGGGGCTGAGCAAAGCCATTGGGGGTCCAGATGGGGGAATAGAGGGTGGCGAGGGGAGGGTGTCTGTGCAGTGAGGGGACCTGCTATTGATGCAGGGCCACTTGGAAGCAGGGGCCATGGGCCAGGCTGATGTGGGGAGCCTCTCACCCTGCCGTATAGCCTGGCCGAGGGAAAGCCCTGAGCCCCATTCCCCTCCTGGCTGTCTCAAAGCAGATCCCTGGGCTCGGATCCCAGCACCGCGCCGGGGCGGGGGTGCATGCTGCAGTCCGGGCTGCATGGCTGGGTTTGGCGCATGCTTCGCGTTCAGCCGTCGGGTGCCAGCAGGATCAAACCCGTCATCTGGGGAGGATGCAACGCCCCAGCTTGGCTGCAGGCTGTTTCTTGGGCTCCGTCCTGCCCTGCCTCCCTGAACAGTCTGGTGGGGAGAGGAGGGTCCCCAGGGAGCAGGTATTTGGCCTTGAGGCTAAAGGGCAGAGTTTAGCCCTGCCATCTCCTGGGTTTCTGGGCTAACGAGTGTCTCCAGTGCACGCTGGCATGCTTTGATGGGGTGGTACAGAGGTGCTGGGTGTAGGTAGCCCAGCGGGGTTGCCCTTTTGCCACTCTCATCCTTCCCAAGGAGGGAAACTCCAGTGCCGGGTTTGTCCTGGGATGAAGCTGAAAGGCCAAGCAGAGTCTGGGCTGGGCTTTGCCTTCCTGCTCCTCCAGCCTCACGCTGCATGTGCTGCCTCCGGCCCTGCTCACCCCATGCCGGGTGCCCAACCCTGCTGCCTGCTGGGTCCGGGGGCCGCTGCTCTGTTAACTCTTCTTCTGCTTGGTGACTCCTTCTTTCTTCCAGGCAACCCACCAGGCCAAACTAAAAAAGCGCTGAAGCAGCGATTCCTCAAACTGCTGCCCTGCTGCCGGCCCAAATCCATCCCCTCGCTCAGCGAAAGCAAGTGCTTCTTCTTGCCTTTGTGTGTGTGTGTCCCCGGCGGTGCTGCTGCCTGTGCCCTCCGCCCTGGCCCTGCCCATGGGAAGGGGATGCCTGCCCTGGGTTTGGGGCTGTCAGGATCAGTCCTGCCCTGGAGGGGTCCGATCCAATGGGCTCTGCACCCACCTCTGTCCTCGCCTGCTTCCAGGCTGTTTTTCCTCCCTCTCCAGCTCTGCAGAGGGGCTCCCACAGGATGCACAGTGCTGAGGCCGGCTTTGGAGCTGGCTCGGGGCAGCAGGACCCTCCCGGCGCTGGTTTAAAGGCTGGGAGGTTGTTGCTTGAAGCTCAGTGTTGGTTTGGAAATGGAGGTTTGATGGGGGGGGGGGGGGAGGGTGAAAGGGGCCGAGCAGGGAGTGAGCACAGAGCTGCCCAGAGCCCCCTACCTGCCCCTGCACCGGGTGTGCTTGGCCCCTCAGTGAGTCCAAGCCCCTGGCTGGGGTCTCCCCCTGCCCTGTGGTGTGAGCTGATCCCCTCTGGGAGCAGAGGTGAGTATGAAGGGGCAGGGGCTGCTCTGCCCCACGGAGGGGGGGTGTACCCACTGTGGGGCCACAGCCCGTCTTGGTTGCAGTGGGGTCTGGGGGTGCTGGCTGCTGTGGGCAGGGGTTCTGCAGTTTGCCAGATGGTGGGAAGAAGCCATCGATGAAGGGGGGTCGCAGTGGGCAGGATGGGGTCTAGATAAGGCTGGGGTGGCACTTGGGGCTGGGGGTTCTGGGGGCAGCTCTTCTGCTGGACATGAGCCCCAGTGCAGCACAGACCTGCGGGACGTCTGGGGTCTCAGCTCCACAGGGCAGATGCCCGTGCTGGTGGGAGAAGAAGGGCAGGCAAAGAGGGTCTCAGCACTGGGGGGTTTCACACCCCCTTTCTGCCCAGCCTGGGCTGTGGCAGAGGCTGGTGGGGCTCTTGCCCAGTGTCAGACGCTGGTCTGCGCCCAGGGTGTCTCTGAGTGTCCCGTGCTGGCATAGCCCCAACTCTGGCTGAGCAGGTCACGCCAAAAATGTGTCACCCTGGGCATGTGTGAGAGGATACTGTGCAAGGTGCCTCTCCTGCCCCCCACAGGGCGGGGCAGGAGGGTGCTGGCCTCAGCTGCCCTCTCTTCCCTTGGGTTCCTTGCAGACAGCGTTGAAGATGAGTTTGAGCTCTCTACCGTCTGCCACCGCCCTGAGGGGCTGGAGCAGCTCCAGGAGCAGACCAAGTTCACCCGTAAAGAGCTGCAGGTCCTGTACCGAGGCTTCAAGAACGTGAGTGCCCCTCGACCAGCTTTGCTAGTCCTGCCTCTGCTGTCATGTCCACCTCTGAGGGTGCTTCGGGGTTTGCAAGGGCTTTTGGGACTTTGGTGTTGAAGTTTGTATCAGGCTGCAGCCTGATCACACCTCCAGGGAGCTCAATGGGGAAGCCTGATCCTGTGCTCCATCCCTTGGGTGCAGAGAGCCCTCTCCCTGGTGCCTGGGATGCAGACCTCCTCCAGCAAGGGGTGCAGCCCACGAAATCAGGGAGATGCTCCAAGCAGCCTTACCAGCTGCCCCACGAGGCAGTGCAGGGCCAGGGGGATGAGGCAAGGGAGCTGCAGGGATTTAGGGGGGTGCTTAGCCCTTCTCCACAATGTGGAGGTGACGCTGTGGCTTGCCCTGGCAGGAGTGCCCGAGCGGCATTGTCAATGAAGAAAACTTCAAGCAGATCTACTCACAGTTCTTCCCGCAGGGAGGTGAGTGCCCATCCCCATCCCCATGCCCTGCATCGGTGCCTCCGTGGGGCAGGGGGTCACACAGCACCCTCTCACACTGTCTGCCTCCCCCCAGACTCCAGCACGTATGCCACCTTCCTCTTCAATGCCTTCGACACTGACCACGATGGCTCCGTCAGCTTTGAGGTGAGCTGTGGCTCAGGAGGGGATGGCGGGTGGGCAGGAAGGGCATGTCCCTTCCGATACCACAGGCTGGGCTGAGCAGTGTTGCTGTTGCAGATGCATGGAGAGCTTTGCAGGGGCTGGTGGAGTTTATTAATTCCCAAAGGCAGTGGAAAAATGGTGAAAAGCAACAAAAAAGGGGACTTACTGTATTTTCTCGCTAGTATCTTGTAGGTACACCAGCCTGGCAGGCACAGCTGTGGCTGTGTCTTGTTCAGGCTTTGGCTGAACAGCAAGTTGTGATGCATGTTGTCCTCTTGGGTGCTGTGACCCAAGGGACTAGTGATATTTGGGGACAAGCAATCATTTTTTCCCAGACTCTTTTTTGATACTCAACATTCCGCTGGTCAGCCCAGCCCCAGGGTACATCTGCTTTGGGGCTGAGTTCCCCCTCTGCAGGAGGGACAAGCAGGGCTGTGCCCTCTGTGTCCGTGAGACCCTTTGTGGCCGTAACTCCCATCTGCCTGCCTTGCCCATCCTTGCAGGACTTTGTGTCTGGGCTGTCCATCATCCTGCGGGGCACCATTGACGATCGCCTGAACTGGGCCTTCAACCTCTACGACCTGAACAAAGATGGCTGCATCACCAAAGAGGTGGGATGGAGGGGTCGAGGCTGGTCCCCAGGGCCAGCGCAGGTCTGCACCCATCAGGGATGACGGCAGGACTCAGGGGTGTTAGCTGACCTCTGGAGGAGAGCTGGTGGGGGGTCAATGTTTACTGAGCTCAGCTTTGCAAACAGGTTCCTCCTGGCCCCCTGGCACTGGTATGTCTCTGAGATGGAGGAGGTGTGTGCTGCTTTGAGGGCTCCATCACACACACAGGCATACACATGGCTCCACACTGTGCACGGAGCCGGCAGGAACACAACTGAGCACCCCATGGGTCCTTCAGGAGCATCACAAAAAAGGTGTGGGTTGGGGACCAGGCAGAGGCAGAGCCCCGTGTTAACCCTGCAACCCTGCTCCCCTTCCCTCCAGGAAATGCTGGACATCATGAAGTCCATCTATGACATGATGGGCAAATACACATACCCGGCCATGCGGGAGGAAGCGCCCCGGGAGCATGTGGAGAACTTCTTCCAGGTGAGCTGAGCATGTCCTGGGGAAGCTCCAGCACAGAGCCAGTGGCTGCCCAAAACCTGGCACCATGCAGGAGAAAACACCCCGTATTGGGGATGAAGCAGGGCTGTGCTGGAGCTGGGGAGAGAGAAGGCCATCCTGGTCCTGCTGGATGCTGGGGGATGGCTGGGGCAACTGGTGTGCTGTGTCCAGACTCTGTGGGACCCAGGCAGGGAGTGCTGGGCTCTCCCTGGGGCTGGGACTGTCCCTGCCATGCCCCTACTGTGCTGTGCTTGTCTGCAGAAAATGGACCGAAATAAGGACGGCGTGGTGACAATCGAGGAGTTCCTGGAGTCCTGCCAGAAGGTAAAGCAGCCCTGCTTTGGTGCTGGGCCATCTCCCTGTCCCTTGGGGACTTCTGTCCCCCCATCACCCTCCTGGCAGAGAGGGGGTGAAGGCTCCCAGGGGCAGCTTTGGGAACTGTATCCGTGCCGGCATCCCTGTGCAGATGAGGAGAGCTCTGCATCCACAGGGCTTGGAAACTGCCTGTAATCCCTGGGGCTCTTGTCCCATGGGTCAGAGCTGCCATGAGGGTAAAGCCACATTTGAGGGGAGCTGCCCAGACCACTGTTCCATGCCCAACTCACCCGCTTCTCACCTCCTCCCTGCAGGATGAGAATATCATGCGGTCCATGCAGCTCTTTGACAACGTGATTTAGCTCCCGGACCTGCCTCCAACCGAGCTCTCCTGCCACCGGGCCCAGAACCTGCTTCTCTCGACTTCTCCTTCGAGCCTCCCCTCCACTGGCTGCACAGACACCCCTGCGGGAAGGAGCTTCCCTTCCCAGAGACGTGGTCGGTGCCAGGATCTTCCCTTCCCCCTGGGCTGGCTCTGCTTTCCTCGGGGGATCCCAAGCAGGTGCTCCCGGATGTTGGAGCATGGGCATGGATGGCACGGGGTGAGCGTTTGGCCTGGATGGACCTCCCTGTACCCGTTCCTGGCAGGGAAGCCGCAGCTTCAGGCTGTGATAGAGGCTTCCCCTGTGCACAGCACCCCGTGCAGCCACAGCTCCCACACCCCTGACCCTCCCCAGCCCCGGGAGCCCCCAGCACTGGCTCCAGTCCAAACCCTCCAGTGATGTTGTCTAGAAACCAATAAAGTCTTGCAATGGGTGCCAGTGCCTCAGCTTCCTCCCCTGCCCTGGCCATGGTCTGCTGCGAGGAGTGTGTCCGGCATGTCAGCCATGAGCCACTGGCCACCCTCCTTGCCCAGCCCCTGGGCCAGTGGGTGGCAGAGGGGCTGTGCCTGGAGAAGGCAGCCCCACAGGCACTCGGGGTTCATTGCTGCATGAGCTGTGGGGAGCAGCCCCTGATCCCAGAGGGATCAGTTAGACCTAGGAGGCTCATCCTGACGTGGGGAGAGGGGAGGATAAAGGGACCCCTAGGTGCCTTCTTGTGGCACTGGTCCCCCTGGATGGAGGATGCTGGGCTGGGAGAGCTGCAATCTCAGGCCTTGTCCCTTGAATTCGGGGTGCTGGCATACAGGGGACCTCAGGCTTCAATGGAGAGACACCCTTTCCACCCCTACCCAAGGACACGGCAGCCAGGGTATGAGGACATGTGGAGGAGGAAGGTGTGCTGGTCTCCAGTGGCCACCCTGGTCCTTGGACATCGTTTGCTGCTGACATTGCCCTGCTCCCGTTCCCTGGCTGGCCACAGCTTACCCAGTACCTGGGGGTGCAGGGAGTGAGCAATGGGACAGAGGTGTCTCCACAGGCTTAGCCCTGTGCTGGTGACAGGGCTGAGCTGGCAGATCCTTGGGGAGAAAGTCGAGGCAGGGGTCGGCCGGGAGTCATTGCTGTGCTGCCGGTGGGCTGGATGATCACATTGGGGCAGGGCAGGCTCAGCCCCTTCTCCTGGCACCGCCATGCGAGAGCCTGCCTGGGGACCCCGGGAGGAAGCCAGCACCCTGGGGCTCCTCATGTCTTTGTCACCACCAGCTCCTCAGGGACGGGTGTGTGCAGGCAGGCCTGTCCTGGCCGCATGTCCCCCCGAGCTGTAGCTGGGACAGCGGGATAGTGACCCCATGCCAACCCCAGAAACCCCTCTGTGCAATCCCACAGGCACTGGGAATGGACCCAGCCCCAGCAGCCCCCGGCTCTGCTGCTCCAGCCGCTGCATCCTTAGCAGCCAAGGGCAATCGAGGCTGGCTGGAGCTGCGGTGTCTGGGATCAGTGGGGAAGGGGTGAGCAAGGCCAGTACCCATGCTGGGCCAGGCCCCAGACCCAGCCTGAGCCCCTGGTGTTGGAGCCACTAGAAACCCCCCCTGGGTCCTGAGCCAAAGCTACAGGGCGGCTCCCCAGCAGGACTGTCCCTGGCCCAGTCCTTGCAGACATGGTGTTTTTTAGGTTCCTTCAACACATTGTTCATCTCACACTCCTGTTCCTGGGTTTGCCGCGGGGCTGAGCTCCCACTGGCAGTCTCCCAAGGGTGGGAGGGCAGGTATTCCAACCCTTATCCCTCCTGTCTCCTCCCGTTCCTCCCTCCTGCCAGGCTCTCTGGGGTACCCACCGTCCCCCCGCCACGCGGAGCAGATGCTGCCTCCTCCCTCACACTGCAGGTCGCATGGCGTGACCCCCCGCCCCAGGGCATGGTGACCCACAACCCGCTTGGCATCTCCAGTCTGTATATTTTGTATTATAACAATAATATGGGTAAAAAAACAAAACAAAACAAAAAAACAACAAAAAAACCAACCAAACAATAAAATCTAACCACAATCGCTATGCACACCACCGTTATGTCTTTGCATCTGTCAGCCGCCTGCGGGGGCGGGGCAGGGGAAATAAGGGCTGAGGGTGTCTGCAGAGGGTTGGCAGCCTTTTTGGGGTGCTGCAGCTGCAGAGTGCTCTGCATGGTTGCTCTGGGAAGTTGCATGGGGGACAGGGTGCATGCTGAGCTGGCCAGAGTCCCAAGCAGCCTGGCCAGGCCATCAGTGGCCTCATAAATACAGTCTTTCCCCTGCTGGGAAGCTGTAGGCTTTAGGCTAGCAGGGTCTTACGCCAAGTGTGTCAGGTCTCAGGAGTGGGGCTGTCAGGTGTGTTTTCAGCTTGTCATGAGATGCTGCTGGGTGAACCCGAGCTTGGGACCAGGTGGCCCTTGTTAGGATGTGGCATTTAAGGCTGAGCTAACAGGAAGATAGTCAGTTACCTCCTTGAAGGGGTAGGTAAAGACTGGAAAGGGGTTTCTCTCAGGGGTATGAACTGATGGGCAATCACTAGTCCTTGGGAGAGTACAGCCTTGAGAACAGGGGAAAATGGCTTGAAGCAAAACAAAGAGGAAAAAAGAACATAAGTAAGAAAACAGCAGAACAACAGGGTAGTGGACCTGATGTGGGACAGTGACACCCCCCAGCATTTGCAGTCTGTGGTCTAGGAACTGAAAGCTCAATATGAAGAGCTGCCTGTAGACCCAAACATCTTAAAGGATGGGCTCTGGTTATGGCAAGGAATTACCATCATGGAACTGGGAAAGCTGTGAGTCTGCTCTTTCCAAAGCCTCTGACTCCCCAGGGACCTTTTTGAGTTGCTGCCAATCACCCAGATCTGTGTACAGCAGCATGAATGGGCCTGCATTTTCCCTTCTAACCCACCCTTCCCAGTATATCCTATTCCCCATGAGCTCTGCTCGGCTGGTTGCTATTTTGGGCAATGCCATCAGCAGGCTTGACATGCCCTCTCGCGGCACAAGGATGCTGTAAGCCACTGACGAGGTCCCTTGGGTCCTGTTCCCCAGGGCAAAGGGCAAGAGAGTAACTGGGGTGATGAAGGGAAAAAAGGGTGCTGTGGGGCTCAGCCTTCAAATGCTGCTGTAGCCTTTCCACACCAAATGGGAATAGGTTTGTGCAGGGATCATTGCTGATAACTATGGGGTCGTGTCGAGGAGGGAGGGAGCAGCTGGTCAAAAAATAATCTTAGCTTCCTTCTGAGGTAGGCCTTGGAGAAAGGGCTGCGGGCAAGGAGGACTGGATCAGTTGCTCTAGATGTGTCATCAGCTTGTTGTGAGAAGCTGCTGTGTAAGGCAGGGCTTGGGACCAGGTGTCCCTTGTTAAGATGTGGCATTTAAGGGTGGGTAACAGCAAAGTTTTTGGGTCCATGCTGAGAACAGAGGTAAGAGCTGAAGGGTCCTTGGAAAATGGCAGCCTTGTGTTGTTTCAAGCCATCTCTTTCCCAGCTTTTAGAAGAAAAAAGGATAGTGGGAATGCAGCTGAGCAACTGGATGAAGCAGCTGATACAGCCTGGGGCAGTGATTCACTCCAGCATCCTGAATACTGCCTAGAAACACAAACACCTTGTAAAAGGATTAGTTCCCAACACTGGTGGAACTGTTACAGCAGGATTATTTTGGTACAATGAAAGCTGTGAGCACGATGCCTGCTTCAGGGTCCCTTCTGATCTGGCAGCCAACTGCCCAGCTCTGCATACGGTGCTACGAGAGTACTGTGTGTTTTCCACCCAAATCGTGCGCGTTTCTCCTCTAGCCGTTCTGTAAAGTCTTGTTGTGTATTGATACAATTTAGCTAGTTACTATTTAGGGTAGCAGTACAATTGCTATTTTTGCTCTTTGAAAAACCTTAGATTGGACGTGATGGTAACTAGAGATGCTCCTTAGCCAGGGTCTTTGCTGCAGCTTCCTGAGCATGGCTATAGATGGAGCCAGAAATGCAGCCATCTTGGGTTTCTCATCATGCCAAAATATTGTTAGTGGAAATAAGCTCAAAAGAGCAAGAAACAGACTTAAAAAATGCAAGGGAGGGTTTTGGGAAAGCTGAGTGAGCTGGGTAGGGGTGAACAGCATCCAAATCAGCAGGGGATGTTTTTAATCAGAGTTTTCATTCATTTTGTTCAGTTTTGGCTGAAACGTGACGTGGCTGCCATGATGTCTGCAGGCTTTCTCTGGCCTTCCCTCCCAAGCTGGGGTTCCCAGCAGCTTTTTGCTCGCCGGTACCTGCCATGGCCTCCCCACTGTTGGGTGGGCTGGAAGGACTGCCTTCCTGGCTTCTCTCTCTAGCCTCATGGGAGGCCGTCTTCTCAGCCCCATGGTCTTCGACTCATGCTCTGGGGGCCTGCTGCTCCCAGCTCCAGATGCTCCCGCACAGCCGGAGCTTCTCCCTGAAGGGATGCTCTCTGACCTCGGGCCCCTTCTCTGATTGATCTCAGCTTCGTGGCCCCTTCCAGAGCTGGAAACACCTGCAAGCATAACCTCAACCGGGCTGTGCTAGGAGGCAGGGAGCGGCTGTAGGGGCCTTTCCCCTTGTGCCCCATCCGCGGCCCCTCTCCGTCCTGCGGCAAGGCCCCAGCGCCGCGGTCTCCCATCCGCGCCGCGGCCCCAGCAGGCTCTGCTTAGCTTGCGGGGCCCCGCGAGAAGTAGGTCACGGCTCAAGGGAACCCGCGCGGCCCGGCGGCGTCTCGGCACTGCGCAGGCGCGCTCGCTCTCCCGCCCGCGCGGCTTCCGCGCGCCGTCCCCTGGAGCGCATGCGCACGACCTAAGTAAACACTTCATTTCCCACCCATCCACCCCCTCCCCCGCGGCGCCGCTTCCCTACACAAAGCCCACAGCGCATGCGCCCTTCTCCACCCCGCACCTGCGTGTTGTCCTACTGCCGCCTCCCCCCTTGTCCGAGACCTCTCGCGCACGCGCTGCGGGCACACACCGGCTCTCCGCGCAGGCGCCCTGGGCAGCTGCGGCCTCGCCCCTCCCCCCGCCAGCCTCCCGAGCAGGCGCAGTGCGCGCCCTTCCGCGTTCCGCGCATGCGCCCTGAGCGAGCGCCCCCTCCGCCCGCCCGCCTGTTCCCTGAGGTAACTCCCTCTCCTCAGTCCGTTGTTCCCGCTCGAGTGGCGCGGTCCCGGCAGCGCGGCGCGGGGGGCTGTTAGGCCGCGGCGGCCCGCGTCGTTCCGTCCCGCGGCGGTCGGAGCTCCTCCGGCCCCCGCGGCGGTCCCTCTGCGAGTCTCCGAGCGGGGCGGCTGCGGGCAGAGCGGTGCGGACCGGTTGGGGCCGGTTCCCCGCGCAGGCGCAGCGCCCCGTAAACAGGAAGCAGCGGCGGCCCGGAGCGGCGGAGACAAAGGGGTTGTGGAGCGGGGAAAGGAGGGACTCGGGTTGGCTCGGCTCGGCCCGGCCAAGCGAGCGGGGGTCCTGGCGGCGGGCGGCAGGATGGTGCAGAAGGAGGGGCAGGCGGCGCTGGAGGAGCCCCAAGGCAGCCCCAACCCGGCCGGAGTGCCCGGTGCTCCCTTAGAGCCGCCGGGCGCCGCCGCGGGGCCGGTCCCGGGGGGCGAGGAAACCGACACCGAGACGGAGACCGCGCTGGGCTCTCGCCGCTTTCTCTGTGGCGTCGTCGAAGGTAAGAGCTCTTGGGAGAGGGTGTGTGTGTGTGTGTCCAATATTCCTGGGAGACGGGGGGTGTGGGAGGAGGCGGGGGGGGTATTTGGGGTGGGGGTTGTTATCCGCGGGAGACCGGGACGAGGACTGGTCCCAGCTGGCGCTGCTGTTGCCTGTCTCCTCCCCCGACCCGTTGCGACGCCCGGAGGAGCCCGCTCTGCGAGGAGGGTGGTGCGCGGTTCTTGGCCGGGGCTCCCGCCGCTAGAGACGGCTGGGGGGCGGGGAGGAGCCGCGGCTCTCGGGCGGGGCTGCTACCCCTGGGGCTTGTGCTGGAAGCTGTTCATTAGTGCCCTTTGATGGCAGCTGTTCGGCGGGGCGAGGGCAGGCCTGGCACCCCCAGCGGGCCGAGGATTCCTAATGGAGGCTGAGACAGTGCTGTGGCTTGCTTGCTAGTACGCATCTAAAGGGGGAGGTAGGAAAGAGAAGAGCTGCTGTGCGATTATCCCAGCGGTACAGGCTCTTCGTGTGCGCCAGAGGCTCAGATCCAGTTTCCTGGGTAGGGAATAGGGGATTCCATAGACATCGGTTGTGGAATTAATATTAAATACTTCATGTTCTCTAAAGTGTTGTAGCTTACTCCTTTAATTTTGCTATACGACAGTCCTCTTCTGTCTTTTGGCATAGTTGCAGTTAAAAGGCTTAAATTGTTGCAGAAGCTGCAGAACAAAGGGACTCTGCATTTCTCAGTAACTACGGAATTTATCTGCATTTCTGACAGGTCAGTTAGGGTAGATGGTTGAAAGCCAGCGAGAAAAAGAGTTTATTCTTAACATATTAGTTGATTTGGAATTGTTCTAAATTCTTCTAGACTGATGTTACTTCTATACCTATAATGAATCTCCAGTAGCAGATCAAAATGATTAATGGATGGAATGGAGAGTGAAACGGGCAGTTTATCAAAGTCGTTTATCTGCATTGCTTGCAGAATGCCTTTTGTTCATGTCTCAAAAGACCATTTGGCTCCTGCAAATATCACTGTGGGAAGTGCACTAGGCCCAGTTAATGCCTTTATTTTTTAGCACTTACTACGGCTTAAATATACGGTCAGTGTGGAGAGAGATGTCTTTGCTTTATTAATAGACTTAATTCTGTGAAGACAGATGTTAAATTGAAGGCTTTGGATGCAGATAACAGTGAATACAAGTTGTAACAGTGTGTTTTCTCATGTTTCTGCCAGTACGCCTTGGCCGCGGATCACCTGTTCATCCAGGTTCCTGCTGGAACCACTGCATATGCTGCAATCATTTTTCTTGTCATCTTAGTTACATTGTTGATCTCCTCTGCATATGTTTTGGTGCAGGTGTTCTTGACTGTACCGTGCATAAAACAAAGCAAGAAAATGGCCTCTGCCCAGTGAGGCAGTCTGGCACTGGTTAGGAGTTACCAGTCTAACGTTAATATGCATGTAGGAAAAAAGGACTAGAGAAGTGTTTAAAAAAAAAAAATAACAAAAACACCGCAACCCCAAAAACCAGCAACCAAAAAACCCTGTTGTGGTGAATAAGGTAAACGGTAGTGGGTGAAAACGTCTGTCTCTTTAGTGACTCAAGAGAATTATAGGAGTAAGAGGGGGGGCAGGGGGGGAAAGGGGTTTAACTTCAGAAGTGTAGATAAATACTTAAACGTAGTGCAGCAGTTAACACAGACCAGAGGTGGGGTGAGATTAAAGCAGTGAGATGGAGAGTTTGGATCTTTTGTAGAAAAGCAGGGGGGAAATTGAGCAAATAGTGGGTGAAAATATTGAGTGTGCACCCTTAAGAATGTGATGAGCTTATAACAGATATAAAATTCACTGTTTTGGGGAGTAATATGGTCTGAGAGAGTACTGGATGCCTCTGGGATATCCTGGCTTTTTGTAATGGAGAGCATGGTGACTGGGATGAGGTCTTTGGCATGACCTGCTGAGTTGTATGAACCTGACACAGCCTTGAGGGGATAATACAAAACCAGCTTGATTTTTAGTTGGACAGAAAGATCCAAGAATTGTCGTTGGCTGGAAATGGCAGTAGTCTAAGAAATGTGGGGACAGATGGAAAAGTATTGCTTTGGATTAGCATGTTCTCTTCAGTCTTACTTAATTAGTTTTTGTTATCTGATTATTTTTTTTATATATAGTAGGCCCCTGCCCCACTTTAGGCCAGTAGGTCTGAAACAGTAGGACCATAGGTAAAGCAAGAGAGTCCTGAACCAGTTGAGATATGGGTATTCGTTAGGTATTGCAGTATTTCATTCCTTTGTGGGTTGTTGAGCTTCCTCAGGGCAGTGTTAGTCAGAATTAGGCAATTCTAGTGCAAATGAGAGATCTGTTCAGGGCGAAATAAACTTGGAGGTTTTCATGCCTTGCAGCTGCTTTCTTGTTTTTTTCCTCTGTTTGTTTAACTGTCCTCTGTTGGTCACTTTGCCGTTTGTGAGGAGCAGTAATTACTCAGCTTTGCCACGTCGTGGTGCCAGTTAGTCTGGTATCACTTTTTGAGAAAGTGATTCTTAAAACTGGAGCCTGCTTTAAGCTTCTTAAAAGCACATTGTTCACTTAACAGGTTACTGAAATAGTTGTTAATATATAGAAAATGTTTCAGGTGCATCGGTTTTGAAAGGTTGTAGGAGGGTGGGTTTTGATCTCCGCGAGACTAAATATTTACAGATTTACAGTGGTGCATAGCTTTGGAAATGAAGGTATTGTTTTCCTTTTGAACTGGTGTTCTGTGGGGACTTGTGAGCTTTGTGTATTAGGAGCATCATTCATCACTGAGTGGCTGTGCTGTTTGAAAAGAAGAGCTTATTAAATTTCAGTGTTATTTTGGTCTCTGGTCTTTGCATAGATTGCCAAGCTGAAGCTTTGTTTTGAAGTGCCCACTTGTGGTTGAACTGTTTGCACATAGGTCTAAGTGAATTTACTTGACTAAGAGTGCATTGAGAGTGCTTTTCAAGGCGTTATGTTTCTAGAATGGGAGGATTAGATTTAAAACCAGAAGCAGTTACAATTTCCATGGAATTCCATGACTTTGAATCTACACTATTCTATATTCACTTGTGTAGGTGCGTTTATACAATTATTCAAAGACATAGTCTTAGCTTGTAAAGATGTGGGAATTGTAAAGTAAGAGACCAGCTTGCGAGTTAATTTTGACTGAATAAAGGGAATAAAATCCTAAGCATTTTGTTGACTCACTTGCGCATTTTTTTTTAATTACACATCATCTACCTCAGTGTGTACTTAGCATTCTAATCTGTAGCACTGGTTCAGCATTTTCGAGCTGGTAAACATTTTCAAGTGTCTTCAGTGTTCATATTACAATCAAACCTACTTTGTAGGTGTCTGGAGTGATAGTTTAATTAGGTTATGACTGTTCAGTCTGCTCTTGTAATAATGCTGACTTGCCTTGTCAAGGGCATATGCTCAGGAATACAGTTTGGATTCTGAAAATTAATTGCTTCAGTGGCCAAAACTATAAGACCTTAGATCATAAGAAATGACATAAGTTATAATTGCGGTTTAAATTTAGATCAGTTTAGGTTATTATACTTTCCTAGTGCTGCCTAACTGGATTTTTTTATTTTCCTGCTTTGGGGAGCTTTTTGATGAATATAGCAGAAGAGGAAGAAAACGGTGTGTTGTAGTATCATGTTTCATGGAGCAGGCATAATCTAACATCTAATGGGATAATTTTAATCTTGTTTCCTCTAGGTTTTTATGGAAGACCTTGGGTTATGGAGCAGAGGAAAGAGCTTTTTAGAAGGCAAGTCATGCTTCCTTCTGCTGCAGCACATTCCATCAGAATATAATAATAATCTTCCACTTAAACCTGATAAGAATTACTGTTCTAACCTAGAGCAGCTTTTTGCTTAATATCGATATCCTTGGGGGCTCACATTCACCGTTCCATCTTGCCTAAACCGAATTCTTCCAGTATCAGTTGTGTGTAAAGTTATTGTCACTTAATTGGATAACACAATGTTTAATGAAGAACAAAATAAATTAGATCAAGTAAAACATTGAATTCCTGAATTTGTGGACTATTTTCCCAATGAAGGCTTTTTTCCTATGTTTGTAGACTTCAGAAGTGGGGACTAAATACATACCTGTATGCTCCGAAGGATGACTACAAGCACAGGATGTTCTGGCGAGAAATGTACTCTGTGGAGGAAGCTGGTAATTGCCTTTATTTCCCCTCTGTGTTTTCTGTTTAAGAGACACTTGAATGAATTGGTCATTGCTACATGTGCTTGTGTGTGTTCAGTCACAGTGGCCGTTTCCAGTGGTGAGGGGAGACCTGTTCTTAATATCCTGCAGATGTGTTTAGTGGAGCTTTGGTTCAAGCATGGATTTACTACTTTTGACTAACTCTACAGATGATTTCTAAAACTGCTTTTAAGGCTTTGTCTTATGAGGTTTACTTTTTTCCAGGGAAAGGTTGCTCAGAATTATTCCTCTGGCTCTTGAACGTCTGGGCCATATTTTGGAGTAGAAATTATTTGCTCTAGAAAAGAAAAAAGATTGATGAGTGACTAGCATGCCCTTTTATGTGATTCATTAAGTGCTTGTCTCAATGAAGAGTGCCAGTCAAAAAAGCGGCTTCTGACTATTTAGTCAGAACATAAAAGACCTGTTTAAGGTGGTGTGAGGCGTTTTATCCACCTCTGGCATTTGTGGGATCTCTACAGTGTTTTATTAGCCTGGGGAGATTATAATTTTCCTTGGGTGAGGGGAAGAATGTTACTCGCTGGAAATTAAATAATCCTTCTTGGAGGCCACTTTGAATCACTGCAGAAGTATAATCTAAAGGATACTGCAAGATAATTGCCAATAAGAACAAAGATTAAGTGTTCTAAAGATAATTCTCTTTATTCATTGTATGGAAGAATAACTTTGAAGTTTGTTTCTTAAAGTAACTAATTCTGCACAGTGATGTTAAAAAAAAAAAAAAAAACACCCACAAAAAACAAAAACCAAAAACCAACCAAACAAAAAAAAACCAAAACCCAAAACACCTTTTCATGTGCCCTGAGCTTCAGTCGTATGAATAGTGTGTGACTCGATGTTACGCAGCGTAGTACTGCATTGAACTGTCTCTTAGTATGTGTGACAAAAATGGAAAAAGTGAGTAATAATTCTAGAGCTGTTGGTCTGCATACTGTAAAAACAGACTACATCCACATTTGTCTCACAACATTGAGATAAAGAGAATTTAAAAGATATTTTTTAAAATTTAAGATGGAAAATAACGAAACAAGGACAGTTGTTATATTACTTTTGGCACAATTTCTGAGAACTGTTCCAAATAATTTGGTGCTGTTTGCTGTGCTAGTTTTAAGAGATTCCAGCAAGTTACTATTTTTTTTTAATTATGGTAGCAGATACATCTGCATTTTATAATTTACTTATAATGATGTCGGAGATGATTATTTTTAATTGTTGAATTATTCTGAAATACTTGAATTTTATTTCCAGAGCAGCTAATGACTCTAATATCAGCTGCACGAGAACATGAAATAGAATTCATCTATGCAATCTCCCCGGGACTTGACATCACTTTCTCCAATCCTAAAGAGGTATCCACCTTGAAACGCAAGCTGGACCAGGTCAGTGTGACGCAAACCTGCCCCAGTTGTAGTGCTACTCAGTTTGAACGCTTCAGTACCCTGCTCGCTCCTGCAGCTTTGCGCAAGCTGCTTTGGTGTTTTCAGCACTAGTGTTGGCTTGAACGCCCCTGAGCAGTTCCAGTGGATGTGTTCAGGTTGCACTGCAGACGTGGCCAGCGATCATCTGGTTTAACAAAAAGTCTCATCTTGGATTGGATTCTGAAGGCTGTTCTTGTCTTCTGAGTATTTTGGGCTTGAAGCCAAGATGCATTTCTAAAGCAAGAGCTCTTATCCACAAGAAACGCCTTCGGAGGCAGACCTGACATACACATCATCTTTGTGCTCCTAATTGACTCCTCTCCTTTGTCCAAAAGCTGTTAGTTAGCTTTTTTCCAGCTGTCTGTCCAGTGAGGTCAGCTTTGGGTGGTTAAAATGGGAACAGATTGCAGGTCCTTAGAGTCTTTGAGAGAAGCAGAGCGGTGGGTCAGAGATAGGTGTTCGTTGTGAATAGGTACCAAAGTCTGTCTTGCCTCCTCTACCTTCTCCCCCATTCCTGTAGCTTTTCCCTTAAGATAGGGGATTATCCCTTAAGATAGATTTTAAAATTCTACAGTTTGATTTAAAATAAATAAATAAATAAATAAAGCTTTTGCTCTTATCTCCTGTATTAGGTTTCCCAGTTTGGCTGCAGATCTTTTGCACTGCTATTTGATGATATCGATCACAACATGTGTGCAGCAGACAAAGAAGTTTTCAGTTCCTTTGCTCATGCTCAAGTCTCGATCACAAATGAAATTTATCAATATCTAGGAGAACCAGACACATTCCTCTTCTGTCCTACAGGTAAAATGAGTTTAATCATTTAGTTCAGCCTTAAATGAGGGGGTTTGTTATCTTACTGGTTGAAAAGTTGGTTGAATATTTAATCACTGCTTTAAGGAGTATTTTGGGGCTGTCTTAAGAAATTGACTTATAAGGAAAGGTTGAAGTAATTCAAATATATGCAGAGTTTTTGCCAAAACTACACATCTCTGAAAGGCTTGACACTGAGCAAAGAAGGCAGCTTGATAGAATGGTTCAAGAAGTTGGAACTGAAAATGAGGTTAAAGGAAGACTTCTGTTTGACTTGCACAAAATATTTTGCTTCTTGATCTGGCTAGCTGTTAGTGTGTTAGAATTTTCTTACAGTAGAGGTACAGCACAGTCTGTGCTCACTTCTGTCATCGATGCCTGTTTTTAGTAAGATTACCCACTTGCACTAGTCACTGAGTTGCTTTATTTGTTAAAAAATAAGATGCACTCGGGTCCAATCATTGCTTTTCAAAATTGCAAGTTTCCTCTAATACCTGTAAAATATTGTAAGGGAGATAGAATCATTGTGTTCAGAGGAGTGTGTTGTTGCAAGGAAAATTGAATTCCGTGGCAATGTTATCATTGTTGTTGACTTGTTTATCCCCTTACGCTGTAGTAGTTTGATTCTGTTGCAGATCTTTTCTTCAACTTTAGAGAGACATATGTGTTAATATTTTTAGGTATTTGCACTTCATAATCAGTCTTAAGGTTTCTAGTTCTCTTGCACGTTGTCTGCTGTAACCTGCCCTTCTATTTATGGACTTTATTAGCTTTTTCTTAATTTTGACAGTTGAGTCATTTAAAATAAATTATCTACCTTTACTTTCTGATCTGTATGCTAAGTATCATTCATAATGTCCTTTTTGTTTATACTTTAGACTTTGGGCCTTTCTTGGTTAGTTTTGTAGATGTTTCTCTTAAATGATAGTATTCTCTCAGTGTGTTTGTGGGACAGTTGGGTATGTTGTCACACATGTGCATCCTTCTACTAACAGTGACGTTCCCTTTTCCTGTGCAGAGTACTGTGGAACTTTCTGTTATCCAAATGTTGCCCAGTCGCCATATTTACGGACTGTAGGAGAAAAGCTGCTCCCTGGCATTGAGGTGTTATGGACAGGTAAAAATAGTTTGGTTTGGGTTTTGTTTTTTGTTTTGTTTTTTTTTTTTAATTCGTTGTTGGTGTTAAATGATTTCAGAAGCATTTAGTAAAATAAACTGACCAGCTACTTGGGGGTTGAATCTTCAAGTATATGCAAAGCCCTCTGATTATCCTGTTTCCCTCTTAGGTCCGAAAGTTGTATCCAAAGACATTCCAGTAGAGTCCATCGAAGAAGTTTCAAAGATCATTAGGAGAGCACCAGTTATCTGGGATAACATTCATGCTAATGATTATGATCAAAAGAGGCTTTTTCTTGGGCCATACAAAGGTCGGTCAACTGAGCTCATCCCGCGACTAAAGGGAGTTCTGACCAATCCAAACTGTGAATTTGAAGCCAATTATGTTGCTATTCACACGCTCGCTACCTGGTACAAGTCTAACATGAATGGAGTGAGAAAAGATGTGGTGATGAGTAAGTATGCGTAACTTTGCCAGGATCTGTGCTTAACCATATCAGTCATACTGATTTTTTTCTTTATTTTTAATGATTCTGGCCTGTTCTCACCAACGCTTGGCTTTTAACATCACCTAGTATTTTCTGTCCCATACGTAAATGGCAATTGCCTGAAAGGTAATGAGCATTTAGATTGTTTTATTGATTTCCTGGGAAGTATCTGTAGTATGTGCTATCACAGAATTTCTTAGTCTTGAGAGGTACCTGTGGTTGTATAAACAGCACTCCCAGCAAGCAGTTTTAATGCCCAAATTTGATATAGGCATCCATGGATTTGATTTCATTGGAATAGAAGCCGTTCAGATCAAAAGAGAAACCGAAGGCCAGAATGTCTAGTTTCTGCATACTGTTTCTGTGTTGACATTGATGGTGACCATAGATTCCCACTTTGTCTAATTAGGATGTAATGCTTTGTCTGTCTTTGAAGTAAGGCTGTTAGACAAGACATTCAAGAACTTCCTAACACTACTTTTTTTTTTTTAATTAAACTTTGATGATAACTTGTCTCTGTAGCTGATACTGAAGACAGTACAGTTTCTATCCAGATTAAATTGGAAAATGAGGGGAGTGATGAAGATATTGAAACGGATGTTCTCTACAGCCCACAAATGGCCCTGAAATTGGCCTTAACAGAATGGTTGCAGGAATTTGGAGTACCTCAGCAATACA
This sequence comes from Leptosomus discolor, assembly GCF_034619465.1. Lineage (NCBI taxonomy): Eukaryota > Metazoa > Chordata > Aves > Leptosomiformes > Leptosomidae > Leptosomus > Leptosomus discolor. Next base: position 15,819,172 of record NC_141396.1, on the reverse strand, counting down.
GCAGTGAGTCTGATTTGGTATCGTTCTGGGGTTGGTAGAAAAACATTAAATGTTCAGGACTTGCATGTAGACCAAAACTATTTTTATCCTGGCAATTTATATACTTTTCAGTTGGAAGTATTTTCTGTCTTACTATTAGTAAGGGGAAACCCTAATAAAGAAAGAAGAATGCTTGACATTCTGTGGCGTGCCTGTAGTGCCCCAACTGATCACCAAAAGCAACCTCAATATGTGATCCTTTGGCACTTCTGATACCAGACAGGGAAGAGTCGGGATCTTCCCAGTCCCAGTTGTTACTAGACTACCAAGTGACCTGGGAGAATCAGAAGAATTATCTTTTTTTTGAAGAGGGTGTTAGATTATTGTAAACATTATTTCTGGCCCAGAAGAGTCCATATTCTTCCAGTTGTTTTAAGATGGCTTTATTTTTCTGAGTTTCTGTCTGCAGAAACTAGCTGGGTTCCGTCCAGCATTGTACACCTTTCTTGTAGCAATGGGAGCTTGGAATCTGAGGTAAAATCTGTTTTTTTTTCTCAAATGGAAAGCTGCACTGATCAGATGCCATGGCAACAGAATCATCCATGACTTGCAGAAGTTGCTGGTTTGAATGTTAGATGGCAGATACTGAAAACTCTCAACTTGTTTCTTCTTGTTCCCAGGTAGGCAAGTGGCCCACAGTGGTGCTAAAACTACTGTAGGGGATGTAGGGCCTCTGGTGGCACCATCCTCTTTAAATGCAGCAACTGTGGTTACCACAGTTTATCAAGAACCCATCATGAGTCAGGGGGCGGCGCTGAGCAGCGAGTCACCGGCCTTGGTAAAGGAGGAAGAGAAGAAGCAATCTGATGAGGAACCGATGGACATGGTGGTGGAAAAACAAGATGACGCAGACAAGAATGCTAATCAGATACTGACAGATATTGCTGAAGCCAAGATGGCAGAGGAGTTGAAGCCAATGGATACTGATAAGGAGAGCATCGCTGAATCCAAGTCCCCAGAGATGTCTATGCAGGAAGACTCTGGTAGTGACATTGCACCTATGCAAACTGATGAGCAGATTAACAAAGAACAGTTTGTGCCTGGGCCAAATGAAAAGCCTCTTTACACAGTAGAACCAGTGACTTTAGAGGACTTGCAGCTTCTTGCTGACTTGTTTTACCTTCCTTATGAACATGGGCCCAAGGGTGCACAGATGCTGAGAGAATTCCAGTGGCTGAGAGCAAATAGCAGTGTTGTCAGTGTTAATTGCAAGGGAAAGGATGCTGAAAAAGTGAGTGTGAATCTTGTTTCTCTACTTTTATATTGAAATCCTGAGCAATGTTATCTGTTGTTTGTAATAGAGACTGGTGTTCTACTTCCAAGGACCTGAGGGCTAGTGTATAACTAACCACAGGTCACAGTAATTTTCGTTCTCCAGTGGAATCTACTGTTTTAAGCCCTGTAGTGCCATTTAGTTGTGAAGCAGTCTGGTGTCTGTATTTGATCCCCCTACTGGCCTCACTTCCGACAGCCATAGAGAATATCTATGAGTCATGTGGTGTGGTAGTCCACACTGGTAAAGTGACGTAATGAACTGTATAGTCTTCCTCTGTATTTAGAGTACCTCTCCGCCCTAGAAGGCTGTATTTGATCTTGTGGATCTTTTGCCTCCATTCATAGATAGAAGAATGGCGTAACCGAGCAGCCAAGTTTGAAGAAATGTGCAGCTTGGTGATGGGGATGTTCACCCGGCTTTCCAATTGTGCCAACAGGACAATCCTTTATGACATGTACTCCTACGTCTGGGATATCAAGAGTATTATGTCAATGGTGAAATCTTTTGTGCAGTGGTTAGGTAGGTGCATTGGGAGCCATTATAATCCCAGACAGTGTATTTTTTTTTTTTTTTAATTAGCCCACGGGGAAAACAAAGTATTAGGCAAATGTGTTTTCTTGGACATGGGGTCTGGTTTGACCCTGTTTTAAAGGCTTTCCTGTCTCACTATTTGAAGCAATGCTTGCTGTGAATTTGCTTTGGTATTATAAGTGAAGTCTGCTGGATGCTTAAGATTGGAGACCTTGATTTTCTTCTTGGGCTAATGAAACTTGAATCTCATCTGACACGTAAGTGTTGACTTTAACTTACTCTTGACTGAATGCACACTGGACTATGCCATGTAACTCCTTGGATACCCTGGTGTATGATTGGAAATGACACTACGAAATGTGACCACGTCAGCCATCTGCTGCTTGCTCTGTCTTGATAACATTATTGCTGTCTTCAACAGAACAATTGCAGAAGCGACCTTTCAATGGGCCTGGCCAAGAGGAAGCCGATCCTCCCAGCCCTGTGCGCATGCGAGCTTTAGCATAAGGCTATTCTGGTGCAAAATAACTTCCTTTAAACACTTTCCAAATTGCTGATTTTTTTTTTTTGTTAATTTTATTTTTTTGTAATGGGTGGAAATTGTGGAGCTCTCTAGACAGATTTAGTCTGAGACTGAAACTGATCTTGAAACAGTTTTTTCTTTTTTTTTTAATGTGTGGTGTTTTTTCTTTTTTCTTTTTTTTTTTTTTTCCTGAAAGATTTTTGGGAGATCCTAAGTTGGCAGATAGCACCAGCATGGCCTGGGTAATTCTAGTGACCTCATTTCACTTTCAGGTTTCAATCCAACTGTAAGGATTATGCTGTGGACTTGCTTGACATACACAGCAGGCAGCAAAAGCTGATGGTCTCACGTCACACTTTCTGTAGCTGTCACAAACCTCACAGTGGTTAACCATTACACAGCCTTGGTCTAGTCCTAGTGTTTGGATTGTCCTTACATGATACTCTCAAGCACTGGCAGGTTTAAGCAGGGGCTGAGAAGACTTGTTAAGTCATCAAGTCAGTCTGTGCTCAACAACTTCCTGTGTGTTGTGCTTATTAAATACCTGATCCCTCTATGTATGGTTGATGAAGAGGAGCTCTTACGACTGCCTCTGTAAAGTACAGAGAAGAAAAGTAGCTTGGGAGAAAAACTTGGCAGCATTGTAGTATGTTAACGTCTCTGCCCAGTGCGGTTTAAACGCTTTAGTTTGTGCATTACTAAGACCAGTGTAACACAACTCCCCCAACTTAACTATTCTTGCTGTATGTTGACCTTTAGCTGGAAAGAATGCTCTCTTTTTGATAACTTCATCTGTTAAAAACTCCAGGCCAAATCTCTGTAAAGATAACAGTGATTCTTGTAATCTCTAAACATTGAGGGCCCAACTTAAGACTGCAATCCAGAATTATCAGGCTACCTACTGATTTCAAATGAAATTGTCTTCAGTGTTCAGTGTCCCTGTGAAGTTGGGTTCAAGTCTTTGAATGCATCAAATATCTGGAACAGTTCTCCTTAGAAGCAGCTTTGTACATACTAGCTCTGTTGACTTTGGCACTGTTCTGTTCCACTACTCAAACTGGTATTAGATAGTTGAAAAAACAATTTTAAGAGTTTTTGACATCTACAGTTTAATACTGTCATGCTAACAGTGCTTCTGCGAGAGGGGACCTTTCTAGTCTTCATTTTACATTTTATCACTAGTGTAAATACATATAAAGCAAAGGTTTTTGCTAGAAAAACATCATGATGTAAAGCTAACTATGTTACAAATCCAAACAAATCAGTTTTCACAACGGTGTGCTCAATGGTCCACTGAATGTTCACTTTCTTCACCTCTCCTCCCAAGTCCAGCTAGCATTCAGTCCCTTAAATTAGTGTGGCTGTACAGTACTATGGATTACTAATGACTTCTATTGTCTTCTTCCCCATTGTGTACAGATGGGAGAATCCTCAGCACAAGTTTCTACTGCTATTGGATGGACAGCGCCAGATGTTCACAGCGCGTCGTCATTAATTAATTAAAATGGAAAGGTTTTGTCTGTGAGGCAGCTCAGATAGCTTAGATGTGCAGTAGGCATGAACTGAAGTCACATTTGCGCAGCGACTAAGGCATTAACTATGTTTTTCATTTATACAGCTCTTCATTCACGCAGCTCTTTACTGTAATAATTGGAAGTGCTAGTTAAGTTGTAGTCTCAAAGGACAGACAGATACTGTCTTCCAAGTTACTGACTAAATCTCCTCGTGAAGGGTATCTTCTTATGTGAGAATTCTAAAATGTGGGAGCAAACCAAATTCAAATTCTGATGCTTGGATTGTTTCTGAAATTTGCCATACTTAGGGTAGTTTTTTATTTAACATGCGTTCCTAAACTCTCATAAATGTCAAACTTGGCACACTTTGGGACTCTCTGACTAGCACAACATACTTGTCTGTACTGATCCGAGACGGTTACTTGAACAGGAGTTAGATTGCTGTCCACAAAAGGAAAAGAGTATTTGCGCTGCTCATCTTGTCAGAAAACTGGGCAGGTAATTGAAATCTCCACTCCAGATACCACGCTTTTTTGTTTGCTGCAGAGTTGCCATTTCTGTTAGTTGGTGAAGGCTGTGGTGCCTTGCTGGCGGAACAGTATTAAAAGTCAAACAGCTGATGGAAGTTTCTTTTCTAAAGCAAGTCTAAACTAAAGCTGAGCACTCCAGTGGGCCTGCTGTGACTGGTTGATCAGCAGGGACCCTGGTGCATCTGATATGCTTGAGGAAGAAAAAAAATCAAGATGCTAAAAAGCCAAGCTAGTGTTTTCTGTGGCCAACAGGGTGTACTAGTTAAACTGTGAGTTAATTCCAGTTAATGCTACTTAGCTTTTTAACATGCCAGCAGCAGTGTGAAGGTACGGCCTGGATTACCTAAGTCTGCATCATCTCTTGCAAGAATACTGTTTGATACAACTGTCCTGGCTGCCTGAAGTGTTCCAGACTGTTTGCATATATTGCCAGTCCTAGTTTTCTGACAAGATTAGAAACAATCGTTACTAAAATGTGACTTCAAAAAGGTCCTTTTTTTTTTTTCCAAGAGGCTGTGATAATGGCGTTTATTTGATCTAAAATTTACAATAGTAGTTATTGAGCCACGTAGCTTCCAAGATGTAAACTTTTCATAGCTGAAATGGATGTTTCTACCACAAGTATACAAAAAAAGGATGTACAAAATGTCTGGGAAGCGTATGTGATTGTGCGTGGCACCATTCTCCTTCTGGTCTGGAATGAGGTGCGTTAGCTGAATCACCTCGCCTGTTCTTGGGTAATCATCTGTCACAGGTAATCAAACATTCGGAATACTGCAATTAGCGCACAAGCACAAATTCTTTATAAAGCATACATTATTACAGCCTCCCCCCGAGCCCTGGATTCTAGCTCAGTCAGAGAGCGTTTTCCACAAGTGTGTGTTAGCTTTTTGGACATGTTAGACACCCAGGAAATCCCCCTTCTCGTAACATTCTCCGCTTGGATCTGATCTCAACAGGGTGTCGTAGTCAATCTTCAGCACAGTTCTTAAGTGGAGACCAAGAACCCTGGGCCTTTAGAGGTGGTCTAGCAGGAGAGTTCCAGGTATCAATATGACTTCACAACTGAATGACATTTTCTTTGTTTTATGAGAAACCTTTTGTTGCACATCAGAGGTCTGGAAGGATTGGTCTGCCGAAGGCTTTCTGGTCCAAAGCCCATTAGCCTTACAGCTTGGTTTAAAATAATTTTCCTCCCCTTTCTACAGTAATTTCTCAAGGAGATGCTGCCTGTCCCACGCGCATGCGAAGCGCAGCGGCTTTAGTTGTACATTTCACATTGTTTCTTTGCAGGTCGCACAGCATTTTTATCTGCGCCCGCAATTGCACAATGCGCGCATGCTTGTCTGCCGATGGGAATTCCATGAGCAAAAGAGACAGTCGTCCAAATTTTGGTTCCTCTCCGAGTAAAGCTGTGATGCGCTTGGCTGCAAAGATTTCAATTGGCAAATCTTCTCAAATCGCTGTTTATACCATGTGCAGATTTGTTCATGGATTTTTCAGGCGCTGTACTTTTCCCCCCTCACAGGTGCTCTGCGCGCAGCAAATTGAATCAGCGCATTGCTTTTGGGATAAAGCGTCTCCTCTGGCCAGTTAACCCTCTTCAGACCAAACCTTTCCTCCTGACATTCTATGTTCTTATGCAGAGCCAGTGTAGATATGATTGGTAAAAAGTATTTTAAAGCAGATAAGATTAACAGACTCTTAATGTGCTGTTTCAATTGATATTTTAAAACACCAATTGGATATTTTCTATTCAAATAAGGTCTTTGCATTTGTAAAGCATACCAACCCCACCTTCTTCTGGGGTGCCTGCAAGTAGCAAATGTTAATTTGGGAGTCTGCAGTGCACACCCAAGAGCGATGGGTTTTGTTGTTCATACAGTCATATTAAGTATTTTGTTTTCACAGCGTTTGCTGCCTATTGATGGGGCAAATGACCTCTTTTTTCAACCACCTCCGTTAACACCCACTTCCAAAGTGTACACCATACGACCCTACTTTCCTAAAGACGAGGTAACTGCTTTTTGACACTTGTCACTGTTGCTGTTAGTGATGAGTTTCCTTTTCTGGCAACACTGGTCGCTGCTGAGCCCCTTCATCCCCTAATGACACGCATGTCCCAGGATCTTGCATGACGCACAAATGCGGGCTCACAGGAAAACTGAGGTTAGGTGACTTGCCTGTGGTTCGGCAGCGCGGTGTGCAGCAGCGCAGGTATACCCACATCTTGATTGCCGGTCTCCCACCCCACCACCTTTTCAAACCTGAGTGCCCTCCCTGTTTCTGAGAGGCAAGGTAAAATTGTTTGCTGCTGGAAGAGGAAATTTTGCAGTGGGAACGCATGCAATAGCTTAACCTTAGGGGCAGTGTGTGTACCTGTTCATTCAGTAATTGTTGGGGTAACTGCTGGTGCTCTCAGAGCTGTGTGGGCAGAATGTTGATCCTGTGTCTCAAAATGTAGCTGTAAAATGGCAACGGTATTTCAGACATTCTTCCTGGTTTAATTACAGTTGTAAACTTTTTGGTCTGGTTTTGAAAGGATTACTGTCAAATCTGCTTTGTAGGCTTTGATACTTTGAAACCAGGAATTTTGTATTAATCTTCATCAATTAAAGATATCCCCCCCCCCCCCTTTTTTTTTTTAACAGATCCATAGTGTAGCTTTCTTCCTGTTAGCTTAGCAAGGATGGTGGAAACTAATGTATCGACCCACAGTTAACAATCTTTGTGGATGCAGTTTAAACAATGTAGGGATTAATGTAGTTTGAACTTTGCATTTGTAGCGACAGTGAGATGAAACATGTTTCCTTTGAAACAGAAGTATTTAAGTTGAGTTCCCAGAGCTCCAATGACTTTGTAGCCAGTCAGACAGACAAGGCAGGTCCTTTACCTGCCAGTTTCAGGCTCTGTCCTGTGCCGTTCTCCTGGGCAGTAAAGCAGCCTTTTCCATACCTGACCGCAGGACTGTACCTAAGCTGGTTTGTTCCTTTGTAGGCAATGGAACTGATATTTCTAAGCCACCCAAACAATTGGGGATGCAGCTAAACATGCAGTCATAAAGATGTGTCTTCTGAGGAGGAGTTCCCGCTTTGTGAAAGGCGCCCGAGACAAAGCCTTTTTGTTGAGCAGTGTGAAGTGCCGTATTTGAAGTGTGGCTGATGCAAGCTTGCTTGGCAAAGGGACTCAGCTGAAAGCCTTTCACATGCCGCAAGTCAGGGTGTGTCGGTGCCTCACAGGGGTTAAATTGTTGCACTTGAACATGGGAGGTTTTGAAAAGGGACTTTGCAGCAAGGGTGTTGGTCTTACTGAGTGTGCGGTAACTGACCCTCAGGGTTACTCTTGTGCCCTTAGGACGTGCAGGAGGTTGGCCTCCTGCCTTTCCTTCCCAGCCACTCAGCTTCACCGCAATGTTTTTGACAGGCAACTTCAAGAGTTACTTTTGGGGAGCTGGGGGAAGAGGAATCCTTTCTCATAGATGGGTACTTCTGTTCTGTGTAAATTAAGTCTTTTAGTTCTAGTTTACACTGGAGCTGTTAATGAAATCCCTTTAAAACAAAGTTGTTACCTTTAGAATGCAACTGATGACTTGAAATAATCTCTTCTTTTCTCTTAGGCGTCTGTGTATAAGATCTGCAGAGAAATGTATGCCGATGGAGCTGATCAACCCTTCCATAGTTTACCAGACTTAATTGGAGACAAGTAGGTATTAGGAATAAATGACCTACAGAGGTGGTTCTGAAGGATGAAGTCCTGACGCTGTATTTAGTTTGAATTTTTGAAAGTGTGTGTGTGAGTAATGCAAAGAGCATTTTTTAAAAAAAAAAAAATGCCCTTTGCAGGCCTCAGGAAATGGAGGGGTTTGTTTCTTAAAGATACTGTTAACAGTTACATCTCAGTTTATGCTTTGGTCACCTGTTGTGAGCTGTTAGAAGAAAAATAAACTTATCTGAAACCTTTATAATATGAAACCTGTTCATCATAATATCCTGTTATTTCACATTTTGTAAAAGTACATCATGAGAGTGTCCATAGTCTGTAGTTACCCTCTGGTATTTTTTTCCAACCTAGTGTAGTTCTTCAGATAACTGAAATTTTTTTGAGGACCAATCTTGCAGCTGACTGCCTTGCGTTTTTTCTGGAATACATGTTATAGATTGCTTGTACAAACTTTCAAAAAGAATAAGCAATGATAGGTGAGATGAAGTTAAAAAAGGCATTAAATCTGAGCTGTAAAATGAGCTACTTTGAGTATTTTTTTAATGTGTTGAGTGTTTGACTTAGACAGAACTCTGTAAAGAGGCTGCTATGTGAGTGATGGGAAGGTAGTTAAGAAAGGATGTGTAACAGTATCAAAAAATACCTAGAAGAGAAGATGGAAAAACAAGGAGGTAATGGCAGCAGAGAAACTGAGAACAAAAGGTGAGGGAAGTTTGTGTCTGAGTGAGAAGAGCAGTGTGTATATAACTGTGGGATCCTGAGGTGCAGAATGTTACTCATTGCTGAGTTTTGACAGCTGATCCACCTGTTAATTAATGCTTTGTAGAAACTAATTCCACTACTGGAGGGCGGTTCTTTGCTTCTTTGGGTGACCCCAGAGTCTCCTCTAGAGTACCTGAAGAGCATACTTGTTCAAAGTGACCTTCTTTTGACTGAATTTGGATGCTTGTTTCCGCAGGTTAGTAGGAGGTCTGCTCACCCTCAGCCTGGATTACTGTTTCGTCTTAGAAGATGAAGATGGTATATGTGGCTATGCCTTGGGAACGGTTGATGTGACTCCTTTCATTAAAAAGTGCAAAATGTCTTGGATCCCTTTCATGCAAGAAAAATATACTAAACCAAATAGTGACAAGGAGCTGTCTGAGGCAGAGGTTGGTATAACCCATGGGACCAGAACTGTATGCTGAACTCTTTCTTTCCAAAGCAGGTCTTTGGCTTTGTTTTGCATTCTGAGCTTCCATGTAATTCAATTTTTGTACCTTTCTTAAGTCTCTGATGACCGTGGTATCTGACATGTTAAAAGGTGACAGTAAAGTTACTCGCTGCCATTCAGATACAGCTGTGTGTTGTAATACAGCCGTGAGATGTTCTTCAGTAGTAATCAGTGCAGTGAACTTAATTGAGAGAAAATTACATTTTGAAAACAAAGGATTGCTTCTGCTCTGTTCTCCTGCAAAATGAGATATTAGTTTCCCTGTGCTGCAGGTAAGGCGAACCTGACAGTCACATCAGTTTAAGTGTGGAGAACAAATTAAAGAGCACTTGGTTTTGATGTTGAAATTCGAGCTATCTGTGGAGTACGACAGCTGTAAATGGTGTGAAACAACATCTCACCTTTAGCAAGGGCTAAAAATCAGTGTCTTGACTTGTTTTTGGAAGAAATTAGAAAAACGATGCCACTGAACTGTCAGAAATAGTGAAAAGTTCTAGCTGATGCATTCTTGTCAAGGAAAGGAATGTGTTTAACACTTGGAGGTGCTGATCCACACCTGTGTGTGGAAGGAGGTGTGGACAAAGCTGTAGTAGAGGCAGGCCCAGAAACACGACTTCTTAGCCTTTTTCTTTCACTCTCAAGAGGGAGGAAATACTTTCCAGAAAGTATTCTCCAGCAAGTTGTCTGAATGTGAAGACTGGTGTCAGACTGGCGGACCTCCTAAGGGAATCCCTGCTGGTAGGGGCAGGGCAAAGATGGCGTATCTGGCAGTGAGCCCTTGCTTTGTTTGACTGGGACTGGGACAAAGCCTTAAAGGAGGTCACGGCTCTGAGAGCACAGACCTTCCCACAAGCAAAGCAAAGCTTCCTGGAAGTGGAATGAAATGTTTGTCACCCTGTTGTGAAAATGGCCACTATTTCTAGGCATGTTTGATGGGGGAAGTGAAGTACATTTGGGGGAAAAAAAAACCCAAAAAAACCAACAAACCAAGCCTTGCAGCGAATGCTGGTGTTCTGGGGTAGATGTGACTAGAAGGTATCTTAGTAGCTCCACTTACCGCTGTTGAAGTGGAGCTAATTCTGCAGTCTAGGTTTTATGACTTGATTCTTCTTACACTTGCACAGTGCTGTACTTCCAACTGTGTATGTAAATTCAGATTCTGAAGGAAAGCTTAACGCATATAAAGATACTGGAAACTAAACATGGCAAAGCTATAGTAGGGTACGGTAAGGGAGAAGGGGCCTTGATTTCCAGAAGTTTAAAGCCAAACTTTGGAGAGAAAGCAGGAGGCATTTTGTGCTGATAAACTAGTTTTTCCATTGAGATGTTTAAGAACGTTTTTTTGCTGTTGGTACCATGCCCCAGATTTTCTGCTGCTCATACAATGTCTCAGAAAAAGTCTGTTTCTTGAGACTATGGGCTTGAGGGATGTTCCCGGGAGTACAGAGGAGCTCTTTGTACTTTACTCTTGAGATGGATGCTGTGGGTTTTTAGCCTTTTAGTCTTTTGACTACAAAGGAATGTAGAGAATATTCAGTGGAATAAAATCTTTTGTTTTGCAAAAGAAAAATCCAGTCCTCTGACTTGTGTGATACTGTTGTGAGCTTTTCTTGCTTGTCTGGGTTCCTGTCAGGGAAGTTTGTCTGGTATCTGCTTTTCCTGAGATTAGTTATTGATCACAAGAGATGAATTCGTCATCTCTCTTACTGCTCCTTAGCCCCACCTGTACCGTACTCCTTGACAACCTGCTTTACCTTTTGTAGCACTTGTGCGGTTGGAAAAAACAGGCGTCACCTTTGCCTGGGTGCTTGCAGGCAGCCCGGCTGGCTGAACGCTTTCTGTGGGGCTGTGCCTGTTACAGCTGGGACAAAGAAAAGCCCGGAGGAGCAGGCGTGGTTCTGAACCTGAAGCAGCTCGACAAGTTTGAACAGAGGCTCTCCCTGTGGGAGTTTGAGAGATGGCAGTTGATGGATTTGAGGGGATTGCATTTAAACTTGACCTGAAGGAAAGGTTGGGATTGCTGATGTTACAGTTCCTCGTGTGATGAAGTCCTGGTCTGGGTTGTTATGACAGTGACTTCCAGATAGGCAAGAAGTGAAGTCAGGTGGCTTGTTTACTTGAGCCAGTGCTCCCCAAAGGTTTTAAGGTTCAGTAACCAGCAGGGGGAATGACTTGAGTGTATTTGACTTTGTCTGCTTCTGCGTTACCTCACGTGGTTGTTCCATTCCCATGAGCTGCACAAAGTTAACGTCTGATGTCACGTTCCCAAAGACCTTCCTGGGTGATGGTGATAGTCTTTAGTGATCAACAACATCCTTAATCGCTAACAAGGTTTATTTCAAGTCTTTGTTGGGGCAAGTAGTCCAAGATAATTGCATGGACAAGAGAGATGTTTCCAGGCCACTGTGAACCAAAGAATACACGTGGGAGGTTAGGACACTTAGAGCTAAAACTGCCCGTGTAAAATGCAAAGAAAAGGAATATCTGTGCACAAACTGTTGGTTATGGGTTGGCTTATGGGTGTTCTCACTTGAAGTGTGGGTCTCGGAGAAGCTGTGCAAGGAGTCTTGCATTCTTCCTTCGACAGTTTGAGAAGTTTCTGTGGTCTGTCCTTTTATGTGGAGTACAGAGAGCAATTCAGCGGGAAAGGGTCAAAGTGGCCATTGGAGGCATAGTTGAAAAGCTGGTTTGGAGCAAAGCAGCTGCCCGTAGTAAACGTGAATGGAAAGCTGGATAGTGATTCAGTGTCTGCTTCCCATATCCTTTTCAGAAAATAATGCTAAGCTTCCATGAAGAGCAAGAAGTATTGCCAGAATCGTTCCTTGCCAACTTCCCATCGTTGATAAAGATTGATATCCACAAAAAGGTGACGGATCCGAGCGTGGCCAAAAGTATGATGGCCTGCCTGCTCTCTTCTCTAAAGGCTAATGGTAAGCTTCTTGCACTCAAAATGCCTTGTTTCCTAACTCCTTGTTTCCTAATACACGTTAGTTGGAGGATGCAAGGCAGGCTTGGGGTGGTTGTAGTAACGTGCTGTTTGCACGTCAGCCGGAGATACTCGATCCCTGCTGTAGCTTGCAGTCTAGATTTAGGTAAATAACTGAAAGTTTTCAGATGGCTGACTTAGGCTGCTGTCTTTGGTAAAACAAAAAACACTTTAGCCGTTATCCTGCAAACTAAAGAACGGGAAGAAGTCGGGAGCAATTTGGCAATGAGAGCACACATTTTCAGATCTTGAACAACACCCAAGTGTTTATGTTTCCCCTGCTGGCATTGGTAATGATGCTTTTTCTTGCGTGCAGCAGTGTGCACTGGTGGGTAATTGCCAAACCCTTCAGGAGGGGGAGGTGCTTGACCGCCTGCCTTGCTGCCCACCTGAGGTTCACAGTCCCTTTACGCGATTCGGTGCCCTCTTCTGCTGCGGTTTTCTGAGCCAACGTCGAGTCTGAGGATGTTTTCCTGTGAAATAAAAGGTGTGCAGAGGGTTTGTTCAGACTGACAAGACGTCTGCGATGTGCAGTCCCTTTAGGGGATGGTTGGCCACGTTGCCCTGAATCTGCTCTCTTTTGGGCACTATGCTCCATGTGGAATTGGACCAGTGATTTCATTGGGTTTAAGTGTTCAAATAGGTGGGAGCTCCAGTAGTATTTGATGTCTGTGCTTTTTACAGTAGCTCTTCTCCTACAGTGTTGTGTTTCTTTCTTCCTTCTTCAGGCTCCCGTGGGGCTTTTTGTGAAGTGAGACCAGATGATAAAAGAATCCTGGAGTTTTACAGCAAGCTGGGTTGTTTTGAAATTGCTAAAATGGAAGGATTTCCAAAGGATGTCGTTATCCTTGGAAGAAGCCTGTGAAGTGCTTGACAGCAAACTGTTCCAGTACTGTAGTCCCTTAACAGCTGGGCAGGTAGTGGTGGGGATCTTCATATGGTCTAGCTGCACAAAGCCAGCAATAAGCCAGCTTGGTAGAAGGGGCTATGCGAAAATCACCCATCACACATTCAGACTGTAACTTGTTGGAAGAGGATAATGCTGCTGAAAACACTGTTTTAACAAAGAGAAACCTTGTCCTCTCCTGGTCCTGTGTGAAGTGCCAAGGAATCTTGCATGGGCTATAGCTTCTCAGAGGAATCCCTCTCAATCGGTGCTGTGGTTGACAACAGTTCTCTGCATTCACGTGTCACCAGAAAAGTGGTCTCTGGCAGAAGTATCTAAAAAGATGCAGGTTTTTCCTGTCACAGAGCAGGATGTGCAACTGCAGGTTGCAGAAATGGGAGGGATTGCTTGTGTCAATCAGCAAATTTAAAGATAAGTAGCTACAGTTCTATTTTTGACTATCTTTATGCTTGTTGATAAAGCAATGACCCGTTGTCACTTCTAATGACCATTGGTTCAAGCTTTGTGCTTTGTTAGGGACAAATGTGCAGTGGTCTGTGGCAGAAGTCACTTAATGACAAACCTGTAAATTTCAGTGTATATAAACTTAGCTGTATGCTGACTAACTTTTTGTTTACCAGTTTTTGTAACTTTTTCTTTTGAAAAGTGAAATGGTATAGGTCCAAGATGGCACTGTTGAATAACTTAAAACCACAGTGGAGAACGAATCGGTCCTCAGCACTGACCTTCCTTATTGTGCCTCATATCTAGGGCTAGAAACCAACCATCTTGGGTAAGGGGAGTGGTTCCCAAATGATCCTTCCTTCAGGTGGTAGTTTGTCGCTGCTTGAGGTTGTCATGGTTCTCCTGGGACTGAAACAGCGACTCACAGGGTGGTCTGCTGAACCCGGTAATCTTTGTAATGTGCGCATGGGATGGTGGGTGCAAGAGGGTGAGAGGGAGAGAGCTGGCCCAGCTGGGGTTTGTCCTTGGAACAGTCACCGTGTTTCAAAGCCTGTTCGTACTAGTTTGATTAAATCAGGGTCTTCAAGTCCTGCACATTTGTATCGAATAACTTTTCTATAAGAAATGCCACAATAAGCACATTTTTACACATTATTTAAATGGTTACCTACTTTTAAATGTTCCAAGAGTTTAGTATTTTTACCCAGGACTGACATGTTTGGCTATAGTATGGAATCAGGGTGGTATGGGATCTGGTAGTGAGGTAGTTGCATCATTTATGAAATTGGTATTTCACAGGAGTCCTCGTGTCCCAGACACGTAATTGGCCGACGGTGTACACCTTGCAGTACCTCCTGCTTTCCCCTGCTGCCATCAGCCGTCTTTATCTTCCTTTGTAGTTTTCCAGGGGTTTTTCAGTGCTGTGCAAAGGAAGTTCCGTTCCTTTCATGAGCCTCCAGATGCACAGGAGCAGTTGGGCAACCCGTAACGGGTGGCGTCGTGACTGCAGGAGTGTCGTCTGCGATGTGTGAGGAGGTGCTGCGTGTGGCCTTCTGGTGCAGTCACCTGCAGGATGGTGGGCTGGTTTGGGGGTGTTTTGTTTTGTTTTGTTTTTTTTCCTTTGCAGAATGTGAACAATTTTTTAATGCGGTAGCAAAGTATTTAAGTTGAAACAAGTTCATTTCATTTTTAGAGAGAGGTACGGGATTGTGCTATGGGATTTCATGTAAGTCAGAGCTGAATGCCACTAGTTTTTATACAGCTTTGAGTGCATGTTGAGTAGCTGATACCTTGGTTTATCAGGTGGGAGAGTTTTGTTTCTTCATGGATACCAGAGTCAACTTATTTTATCTGGATGCATAACATTACAGCATAGGATGCTTGTGGCCTTATTTCTTGGCTTTTAAGGAGTTGCCACATTTTCTCTTCCTATGACTTTGTTATTATTATAGAAGTTAATTGTATAAGCCTATGGAATGTCAGGCCAATACCATCATTCTAGGATTGTGAAGTGATATGTTGACATATCTTTCATGGTTATGAATTTTCATTGAGGTTGGAATGCCACTTTCATTAATCTGTTTTTAGATCAACAGTGTCTGTAGCAGAAAAAAAAAAAAAGACCTGTAAAACTGTATTTGAAGACCATGCGAGAAATAGAATAAAAATTGAGAAGTGAATGTAAATAAGCAATGTGTGTTCTGTGTGTGAGGCTCCGGAACCAGAAGGGGTTCAGCAGCGTGCTGTACAGCACGCCCTACGGGCGGGATGCCCTCGGGGTCGGGTGGCAGAGGGACTCATCTCTGGTTTTGCTGGTGGGCAGTGTGTCGCGTGGTAGACAGCTGTGCTGGTGCTCTTCAGAGGCCGGTGTTCAGTGACCCTTCAGAAGTACTCGCCCCGAAGATTTTTTTGGGCTGGCAGTGACCTTTCTCGTTGGCCCTTCTTTGAGTAGCCCCACCTGTTTGGTAAAAACCAGTTCTTTCAAAGGTGGTCTCCAGTGCCTGGCAGAGGCAGTGTGAGCTGCGGTGCAGCAGTGCTCCTTTGCCCTTTCTTACTTTTTTTCTTTCTTTCCTGCTGGCTGCTGGGTTTAGACGTTGCTGAACCCCAGAAGAGCCGGCTTGCAGAAACAAGGTGAGAGGCGAGGGAACTTGAGGGTCACAGCATGTGTAAGGAGCAAACGTTGTAGCTCCACGGTCCGGCCTTAGTTGTACATCCATGACATGTAGCTTGGGAAGCAGAACGCCTGCGAGAGCTACAGCAAGTACCTTCCTGCTTAGAATGGCAGCCCAGGGAAAGGGGAGAGCTGGGGGCACGAGAAGCAGCTTTTTCCTGTGCTCGGTTCACAAGAGCTCACCTGCCCGCTGTGGAAGCGTGCCAGTGGTGGGTGCGGGAGGTGCGTGCTGTGGGGAGCGTGGTAACGCCCAAACTAGGCAGGGAAATGGGCTGTTAAAAACTCCTGATCCGGTAAATCCGCGTGCTATGGTAAAACGGTAGCTTTTCTTCCCAAAATCACGATGTGGTGCGTAGAGGTGCCTCTTTGGTGCAGCTATGGCAGAAGCGGCGGCGTGACTTGGCTGTGTCAGCCCCTCTCAGCCCGGGCGGCGGGTGGGGACTCCGGTGCCGGCCAGGAGCCTTTCCTGTCGGGGGGCGCGAAGCAGACACGGGCTCTGTCGCCCCCGTGGCTGCCGGCCGGGTCGCGGCGGTGCGGCCAGCGGGCTGCGCAGCGCAGCCACCGCAGGAGCGAGCGGGGGCGCTTGTGTAACCGCGGCTGAGCGAGCGCTCGCCTTGTGCTGGGGCCGGGTTTGCCTTGTCAAACCCCCTCAGCCGCGTTTCCCTTGGAGCGGCTCCGGCTGGAGCAGAGCGAACGGCCGCCTCGCGGGGGTCTCCGCTGCGGTGGGAGCAGAGCCAGCGTCTGACCGAGAAGGCGGGGTGAGCTCATCCTTAGCGGGGGTTGGTTTGGTTCAGCGGCTCCCCCCGCCACCCCTGCAGCACGGAGCGGGCTCCTGCCCCTCCTGCTCCGCAAGGCCAGCCCGCGCCTCTGCTCCCCGCGGGCACTTTTGAAGCAGGCTCTTGCCTTCCGTGCTCAAAGGCTCCCGCACCGCAGTCCCCGGTGTCAGATCACGCTGCTCTCGCCCTCACCCACGCTTAAAGGGGTAGAGATGAGCCGGTCCCTCTCGCTGTGTCCCTGTCACCCTCCCACCCCTCTTTATGCCCTCGCTCTTCTGCCTCTCCCGCCTCCGGCGGTGCCCTCTGTCTTCTCCCCCGTGTCTGGGGAGGCGGCGGGGGTCCCCCCACGCAGGATGGGGACGCTGCTGCGGGGCCCTTCGCTCCGCTCACCCCCAGTCGGGGGCGGGCCCGGGGCGGGGCGGCTCGGCACGGCTCGGCTCGGCTCATCCCGGCCCGGCCCGCCCCGTTCCCAGCGCCGCGCTGCCGCCTCATGGAGCCGCACGGGCCCGGCAGCGTCCTCTTCGGTGAGCGGCACCGGGGCCTGGGGCGGGAGAGACGGACGGGGGGGTCGTGGATGGGTTGGGAAGGTGGGACGGGGGGGGGGGTGTGTAATAGAGCGGGGGCAGGAGAGACACGGGGGGCGGTAATAGGGAGGTGGGGGATGAGAGACGCGTAGTGGGGTAAGGGAGAGATGGGGGGCAGGAGGGACGCGTGGGGGCAATAAATGGGGGGCAGGAGAGAGACTGGGGAAGAGAGAGACTTTGGGGAGCGACGGGGACGGCGTGGAGGTAGGGGTGGGGAACAGACCGGGGGGGGGGGGGGGGGCGACGGACGGGACGACACGTGGGGGGTAGGGGAGCAAAAGGGACACGGGGGAGGGGGGGGGCAAAAGAGAGACTTGGGGGCAGCAGAGACGGGGGGGGGGGCGGGCAAGGGAGACACGTGGGTCTGGAGAGACACGTGGAGAAACACCGAGCCCTGGGGGGCGCTGGGTGTGCCGGAGTAGGGGGGACACATGACAGGGAAGACCCACGTGGGTGGCCGGGACACGGGGAGGGGGCGACCAGCGGGGACGGGGAAAGAGGGACGCGTGTGTGGCGGGGCTTGGGAGGGAGTAGGCTTGTAATGGGGGTCCTGGGGCGGTTTGGGGGAAGCCCCATGGGGTCTTGGTGTTCTTGTGGGTGCAGGGGACCGGGAGGGGCTGGGAGTAACGGATGGGGGATGGCAGGGTGGCAGCCCCGCTCCAGCGCCAGCAGCACCCCCGGCTCCCTCCGGCCTCTCCCGCTCCTCCGGTTAATCCCCCGCGCTCCCCCGTTCCGTGAGTGCCCTTGGCGGGGGGGCGGAGCCGTGTCCCTCCCCTCTGGGAGGGGTTTCGGCCGCGGCTGTGAAAGCCCCGCAACACGTGGCCCTGCGCTGCTCGCAAACGTGGGCACACGTGTCCGGGGCTGCTCCCGGCCCCGGGCGCCTCACAGGCTGCTGTTGGCAAGGCAAGCCGAGCGGCAGCCCCCCGGGCCTCTGCTGGGCACCTGGGTTTAGGTCCTTGCCCTGGTGAGCCGAATACATAAGCACGGTTAGGAAGTGGTCCTGCCCTGGGCTGTGTTTGCTGAGGCTAATTCCTCTCTCTCCACTGCAAATGCCGGGTCTGGTATGCAGGGCTCAGGTCTGTGTTTTTCCGATCTGCTTCACGTTGGTGAATCATCCTGCAATAAGCAAACACACCCAGGGCGCTCTGCCTTTTGTCCCTCCCCATGGTCGGCTGAATCCTGATCCTAAGAGCTGAGGACATAATTTTGGATCTTTCTTGTTTTTATAGCTGTTTGGAGAAGTATGTAATAAAATCTGGTTTGAGACTTGTCTCAAGGGACTCCAGCTCCCTGCAGCCTGGCCCAGTGTCCCTCCCCTCGGGCTGTTCCTCATCACTCAGGTCTCACACTCTGTGTCTTTGCCTCCAGAGCAAATGCTTCACTAACAGTGGGGAGAGCAGAGCGGCCTTTCTGTCTGCTCCCTCTCCTGTTCACTGTAGCCGTGCACCTTGGCAGTTCTCTCGGGGGGGGGGTGAGTCTTGCCCTGCCTGTGCTTTGGGGGTCTTGGGTACCTCTGGGCACTGCTTCACCGCAGCCTGGTTTAGGGACACCAGGTTTTGTCCCTGTATGGTGCTGAGCCAGATGCATAGTTCTTGGGGACACTTTATCCTGGAGCTCAGGGTGCTCTGGCCTGAGGCTGCTCCTGAGCATGAGAAAATAAAGCATCTTAGGGATGCTGTGTGCATGCCCAGCCGGGGCTTACCCTGGGAACCCTTTGCCCATGGTGCTTGGGGCTGCATAACGGCTGCTGCAGCTTCTCTGATCTTCTCTTTCCAGGCTGCGAGCTGACTGACAGTACCAAATCCTACACGTTTCAGGTGGACAAGGAAGATGACTCTGACCACATTTTGGCCCTGTCTGTGGTAAGAGAAAGGAGAATTAACTCTGCTTGTCCTCCCCTGTAGTGGCCCACAGCCTTACCCCCACTTCGCAGGCTCATTCCCCCTTCCCCAGCCGGGCTGGACCAGGGCACTCCCTTGGCTGAGGTCGGGGCACAGGGCTGTCGCATTTACCCATTGTATGGAGGTGCTTGAGCAAAGCCTGTGGTGGCATGAGGCTGCTCAGCAGAGGAGTGCTCCAGACA
Source organism: Leptosomus discolor (assembly GCF_034619465.1). Taxonomy (NCBI): domain Eukaryota; kingdom Metazoa; phylum Chordata; class Aves; order Leptosomiformes; family Leptosomidae; genus Leptosomus; species Leptosomus discolor. Next base: position 15,799,876 of record NC_141396.1, on the reverse strand, counting down.
CGGGGTGAAGGGAAGTATTTTTCCCTTGCATTTGACCTTGCTGGTGCCCCATGCTTGAACATGCCCTCCTCACCAGCTGGGCCTCGGGCATGTTGCTCTCCAAGCCCAGGTAGATATCGGGCTTCATTCCTGGCTCTCCCTGGGGTCACCTTCTGTCCTGGGAGCACAGGACCTGCCAGCATGGATCAGATCAGCAGAAAATGCAGCCCAGGTGCCACCTCTTGAGGTGGCTGCAGGAACAGCTGTCCCGGATGGGAAAGACACCGAGCTCCTCTGCAGGCACTAAGGGGGCAATCACTGCGGGGGATGCTCCATCCTCTCCCTGTTTTGTGGAGCAGCATCCTCGCACCTTGCATGGCAGCTGGGCTGGTAGCATTGCTGTGGGTCATGGAGAGCCCTGGCTGTCCCTGCTGCGTTGCCTGGGAGAGCAGGAGTTCATGATCTCTGCTCCCACCCAGGTCTGCCTCACAGACGGTGCCAAGGACGAGTGCAACGTGGTGGAGGTTGTCGGACGAAACCACGAGAACCAGGAGATAGCTGTGCCTGTGGCGAATCTGAAGTTGTCATGCCAGCCCTTGGTAAGAGGTTGTTTTGAAAACTCAGGTGGGGATGGCTGCAGGGAGCCGGACATCTCTGGATGTTTATGGACCTTTCTTCTAGGATCCTGACCATGAGCTGGTCTGTAGCTCATAGGGAAATGCCCTGGGTAGCCTTGGCCTGTCTGCAGATGCCCCCAGAAGGACAAGTTTAACTGGGCCAGGTGCCATGCTGGGGACTACAGGCCATTCTGCTTTTTTGCCTCTGCCCCTAACTCAGCTCCATCTCTGTCTCTTTGCAGCTGAGTCTGGACAACTTCAAGCTGCAGCCTCCAGTGACCTTCCGCCTGGCGGCAGGCTCTGGCCCAGTACACCTCGCTGGCTGGCACAGGATTGGTAAGGACTGATGTGTGAGGAAAGGCTCGGGAGGAGCGAGGGTTATGGAGGGGCTCCCTCCAGTGCAAACACTGGCCAGGGAGCCCCTGGGAGATGCACTTGTTGCTGCCTGGCACGTGTGCTTGGTGCCTCCTTTGTGCAGGTTCCCCAGGGGCCATCTCTGTGCAGGGATTCCTTCCGTGCCATAAAGCCTTGTATGGGAAAAGGGATCTGGATGACCCATGTTGCCCCCTTTTCACATGGCTGGTTGTTGCCGTTCCCTTATGAGACCTTCCTCCAGCTGGGATACAGCTTATTGCCCAAAAGCTGCTATTAAAACTGCTCCAGTGCTCCTTGGACTGCTCTGCTCTTCGGGTGTCTAGGGGGTCAGTTGTACTGGCCAAAGACATACGGTGGTGGGTAACAGAGTTATTTGCATGTCCCAGTGCACAAGGAAGATGCTTCCTTTGAGGAGGACGATGACTTGTCTGCGGAGGAGGAGGAGGTGGAGCTTCCTCCTATCATGCCAGCCAAGAAGTAGAGGAGGAAGCAGTAACTTGTCTCCGGGCAAGGTGAGGGGCCAGGCAGCCTCGATGGAAGAGTCCGGGTGGCTGTGACACTGGCGTGGCAAGTGTGGGTGGAAGCTGTCCTGCTGCAGGAGGCTGCTGGTCTCAGTCCGGTTCTTCCTCCAGGTACTCGCTGGGACTTCTCTCCCTGGACGGCTTTTACCTCGGACACCTCTTGCCAGGACCTCAACATTTGCTGCTTTGTTTTTATTTTTATTATTTTTTCTGTTGTAGCTTCTTGGGGAGCAGGGGCTGCTCCCAGCACTGGGGTGTCTCCTTTCCCACAGCCATGGGAGGTTGATCCCAAAACCAGATGGATGCTGCTGGTATATGCCCTCTCCCTCATCTCTGTGCTGGGAGTCAGGGATGGAGGGGGTGATCCTTGCCCTGTGCCTTTTTGCTGTTCTGAACCTCTGCTCTGTGCACCCCTTCTCCCTACCTCTGAAATACCCAGTCCTGGCCCTTTCCCAAGTAGATGGACATAAAGCCAGCAGTGGGACAGGCAGTTTCACTGATTCTAGTGTGTTTGCTTTTCTTTACTCACAATCTGCTTTTCTTTACTCACAATACTCACAGTTTTTAAAACATTTGGAAGTGTGAAACTGGGGCCCAGGCTGTCTCCTCAACTGCAGTTATGGCAGAGTGGGAGCTCACAGCCTATCTGTGATTTGGGGGGAGGTTCTGGGTCAATCTGCTTTGTAAAGAAATGTTTTTACACTCTGAATAAAGGTATCTCAGGCGTCAGGTCTGGAGGGGAGTCACTGCTGGCTAGCAGGTTCCTCCTGTGTGCACTTCAGTGGGAGACGCTCCTTCGTGTCTAGTCCCTGACACTTGTTTCCCTCGGTGATGCTGCGGAGCTCCCAGGAGGGACCCGGGGGCTCTTACCCCTTCCTCGTGGGCTCTGCACGCTTGTGCCCTGTCAGCCGGCTCAGTGCTGCATCCAGGCTACCGAGGGAAGGGACGGAGTCACAGACAGCTGTACAGGGCAGGGACCCTGCTCCACATGCGCTCCCAAAGGTAACCCAGCTGATAGCAACACCCACCTCGTTTGGGCCATGTTGGCCCTGGTGCTGGACACTGTCACAGCAAGGTCCTCGCTTGTGTCTTGCTCCCAGTCCAGCAGTGCCCTGTGAAGGGGTGAAACGGCAGCACTTGCAGGGTGTGGGGCAGGTTTGAGCTCAGACCTTTGCTGAGGAGTCATGTCGCCCCCCCATGTGTGGGTACTTGAAGAGGCTTTGATCCTTTCTGTGCTTTAGTTGGGTGGCACTTTTCACCCCCAGGGGCTGGTCCTGTCCTTAAATGTTTCTCTGGTGGTTTCCCTGCATCTGATCTTGCAACCCTGGCCCATGGATCGATGCCTGTCCCAGCCCTCTTTGTGGCACTGGCTGTTGTCCCTGAGAAGCACCACATACTGTTCTGCCCTGCTGGCTCTGGTGCCCTGGGACAGGGAGTTTCCCAACTGGACAGACTCCGGTAGGAAATCCTCCAGGGTGGATCCTCAGCTCGGGCTCCATCCGAGGTTGTGAGTGGGGCTGTTTCTCTCTGGGGTCTGTGCAGCTCCTCTCCACCTCCCCGCTGTTTCCTTCTGGCCCCAAACAACCCTTGACCAGCACGAGGGGAGGCTTCGGTGCCTTTTGCAGCAAAACGGGTAAGGACTGTTGGCATCCCAGCCCCGTGGCATGGGACTGTGCCTGCCTGCGAGGCACCAGAGGACAGAGAAGAGCCGGCCTGGGGGAGATGACCCCCCTGGCTTGTGCGTGGCACCCCGCAGCAGCGTCGGGGGCAGGATGCTGGGGGGCTGGCAGAGGCAGCGGAGTTGCCCCGGTACCGGGGGCCGGTACCACTAGGTGGCAGGCGGGCAGCGCGGCGGCTCCGCGGCCACCGGGGTCCGGCCAGCCCCTGCCCTCCCTCCTTGCCCCTCTCCCTGCCCGGCTGCCCGTCCCTGCCAGGCCCGCTGGGGGCTTGCACCAGGGCATGGCCACGCTCTGGGCAGCCCTTGGGATGCAAAGGGCATCCAGCGCTCTGCTCCTGCTCCGGGTCCCAGCGTAGAGCAGCGTGCTCGGGGCTGGCTGTGTGAGGAGAGGTCACGTTCCGACAGAAGCATGGTTCCTCCTGCCATCCTAGGGCAATAGGGTGCCCAGGGCTGGTGGTCTGTGCCCATGCCCCCGAGCACTGTGAGATTCCCCTGCAGCAGATCTAACTGCCCTGGTGAAGCCTGTGGGAAGCGGGGCAATTCGGCAGCCTTGCAGAGTGAGGAGATGGAGGAGCATCCTCCCCGAGGGCTGGGTGTGTGTTTGGGAGGTGCTGGTGGGGCACAGCGCACTGGTGCCCTGTGCTGATGGTGCAGGAGGGGAGTTCAGGGTGATGAACGGAGCTGTGGCTGTGCCGGGATGGTGCCCAGCCCCTGCTAGGGCTGGTGCACACAGGACCTCATAGATCTCCCTGGCTGTGTGCAGGTGGAAGGGGTCAGGGAAAATTTATCTGTTGGGCCTTGGTCCTGCTTGCTCTCTGCAGAGGAGTAGCATGGGTAGGGGGAGATAAGAACCAGTAGGTCATTTTTAACAAGGCGCTCCTGGAAGGCTGGGCTGGGGGAAGCAGCTGGCTCAGAGCCTGGCAAAGGGTGGTGAGGGGAGGGAGTGGGCACAGCTCAGCCTTGTCAGGGTGGTACAACTGCTTCACATGGGGTAGGAGAGGCAGTACTGGCTGATGAGAAGGAGAATTTGGCCTCCTAAAGGGTAGAAGGACCTGGTTTCAGGTAGTTGGTTTCCTTAGGGGTGCCCAGGTACCTGGGACAAGAGTCTGTGGCAGGAGGGAGAGTCCTGCCAGGAGGCAAAGGTGGCACCATGGGGAACATGGTGCTGGCGGCAGGAGGCTTGAGACCAAACTTGTCCACCTCTTTGCAGGACCAGCCTAGCCCAAGGCCTTTCCACGAGTGCTGCCTGGTCCCCAGTGCTGCTGTAGGGCGATGCCAGGGGAGAGGGAACACCCCAGTCCCAGAGGGGGCAACAGAGGGGCCTAAGGGTGTTGGCACTGCCAGGCTGCTTTCTAAGTGAGACTTGGGCAGTTTGTTCCCCCCTCCCCAGCTATGTCATAGCCTTGATGTGCTCAGCTCCGGGAGAGGGAGATAAATGCCGAGATGGCAGGAGGCTGGGAAGGGGGATGCGCTCACACACAGTGCTTAATGGGGAAGGATGGGATTACAGGGGTCACGCTAGGTGAGCAGCTTCCTTCGTGGAGCTGATGGTATCAAAGCAGGTGCCCCCGGCTGCAAATACCTTGGGCAAACAAACAGGGCTGTCTAAGAGCAGGTGAGCTCAGGCATGGCTGGACTGGGGGGGTGCTCAGGGGTAGTGAGGGGCAGGAGCCTCTCTCTATGTGGGGAGTGAAGTGTGGAGCTCATGATGTGAGGGCTGCCTTGTTTTGCATAGGGTTGGGGGGAAAAACGAAGTTGTTGTGTGTCTACGTACATATGTGGGCTCCCCATGCTGGAGATGCATGTACAGGTGCGGAGACTGTTGCTCTCATGGGGTGGAGGTGCTGGTACCCAGGGAGCCAAATGATGCCCCAACCCAGGTGATGGCTCTGAGGTTGCTCTGGAAGGTGGTTGGCTCTGAGCATCCCTCCTCTGTACTGTTTTGGGGCTCTGCATGCTGAGATTGCTGGGGATGGATCCCTCCTCACTCTGGCAGCATTGAGGAACCCTGATCCTGCCACGCAGCAGAGGAACATGGCCATAGCACGGCTTGATGTGGAGGTCACTATGTGTGAGCACCATGGCCATGCACCCCCACTGCCACACTCTCCGTGGCCCTCCCGACTGTGCCCAGTGAGAGGCTTGGGCTGCCTGCCTGCTGGCCCGGGGCTTGGCTGCCTGCCTCCAGCCGGGTGGCTGGGCTGGGCCAGCAGCTTCCAGAGGATGCTCTGGTTTCAGAGGTCAGGTTTGAGTTGCTTTTTCAGGGATGGAGGAGCAGGATGGGGAGCCAATCTGCTGAGCATGGCCAGGCAGCGGTTTTCCTCGTGGTGCCCCAGCCAGTTCTGCCCCAACAGTTCTCTTGCTGGGTTTCAACTCTCCATAGCTGAGAAATCGGCTCCAGGGCGGCTGAGAGGCGCAGCTGTAACTGTGCTGTAGGTGGGGCTGGTCCCCTGCTCCATGAGCTCTCCGTTGATGGTTCCCAAACCGAACTGGGGTAATACTGTTTTTGGCTGAGGCTTGTCTGCCTGGGCTATGGAGGAAGCCAGGGGGACACCCCTGGAGATGCAGCATCCCCTGTTATACGAGGGTGCAGCGGCTCTGCGAGATGGGGTAGAGAGCTGTGGGGTGCGTGGCACCTCGGTGGCAGCTGGGGCAAGGAAAGGGGCTGTCAGAGCCACCCTCAGCTGGGACCACGCTGGTGGTGGGTGTGATGAGTGTCCCGTTCTCTGCAGTGTTAGCTGACTGCTGTCTCTGTGCTATCTCTGTTCTGTCTTGCTAGGCAGTGGGCACAGGTACCTCTGCTGTTGCCTCAGGGACCCACCAGCACCCTAATGCACAGGGCTGGCCCTGGCAGAGGTGAGCCGAGGACACATTGCAACCAAGGGAGGAAGCAGCAGGATCTGGAAGGGCCGTGCTGCAGGTAATTCCCATCCTCTTCCCGTCAACATGACTTGTAGATAGAAATGCTGCTGGTGCAGTGTGGGAACAGCCCTGTCTGCTGGAGAAGCTGAAAGTCTGGGGTCATCTGCTCGCTGGTGCTCAGTCACGGGCTGGGTCCTCCCCAGCACGCCTCAAGCTGGCTGGGAGCCTGGACGTGTGGGGCTTCACCCCACTGACTGCTCTGTGGGAGGAGAAGAGGCTTTTCCAGCTCTCAGCTCCACAACGAGTGCCGGTGGCTGATTTACCATGGCTGCTCCCGGCTGCACATCCCAGCACAGGAGGTTGCTTACAGCCAGGCTCTGCTCCGGACATTCACAGGCTGTGATAGCTGCTCAGTGTGTCTGCTTGTGGTAGGGATGCACGTCCCCAGCTCCACAGTGCTGCCCAGAATACAAGAGGGGGTTGTTTCCACGAAGGTGCTGCTGCGACAGCGGTGGCTTTATGGTCTGCATAGCAGAAGGTTTTGGAGGAGCATGGGGTGACTCGGGAGCAGGGGTTGTGCCATGAGTTTGGTTTAAACTCACCAACACATCAAGCAGGTGCTAAAAGTGAACATGGTTGGGCTGTGGTAGAAAGCCCCATGCAAGACAGCCTGGGCAAGGCTCCATCATGGCCCGAGATACCCAGAGGTCACAGGTGTCCTGGCCTTCGACCCCTCCGAGGCGAGAATCTAATCACTCTGGGCTGGGCTGTCCCTGACACTGGCAGGACTGTCACTGCTGGCCATGTGTCCCTGCCAGGGCTGGTGGCAGCTGGGGGGACGGAGGTCTGCCCAGAGCAGCTGGGCTGTGCCCCCAAGGGGATTTAGGACCTGCCAGAGGGATCCTCCCAGGCAGGCATTTGGCTACAGGGAGTGCAGGGACCTTGCAGTCCCCTGTTCTCAGACCCACTGGTAGCAGAGCCCTAGGCTGGATGGGCAGGATTTGGCCTCCATGGTGCCCTTTCTGGTGATGGCTGTGCAGAGGGGCTGTGGGACACCCCATATCCCCTCCATGCCTCCAGCCCCTGCTCCCCTGATGGGCTCTCAGAGGGGTAGAGACCTGAGAGATGCAGGGCAAGAGGTTTTTGGGGGCTGGATAGGAAGGGATGTTGTTGATGGGCAGAGCAGAGGTTGAAGTGAGTGCAAGGGACAAGGATCTGGTCTGTAGCAGGTCTGCCCTGCTAGGCCTCCAGGTGCTCAGCTCACTGGGAGGAGGCAGCATGGTCTAGCAGTGGGGCTGGGACCTCTGGAGATGGGATTTTGGCTCCTGGGGGAAAAAAGTGGGAGCAGAGTCATTGGAGAGCTCTCAAATGCCATCTGAACTCCCTGGGGGCTTGCTTCTGTGCCTAGGCCATCTCCCTGCAGCCCTGACCCAACCCTGCACACCCTGGAGATGGTGTCTGCACCGTGATGGGAGCTTGGGCATCTTTTGCATGCCACGGCCACACTCCAGGACGAAATCTCCTACCACAGCTGGTGCCTGGGAGAAACCAGTTACAGGTTGTCTTCAGGCTCTGGCTGTGGTTTTGCCTGGGACCACATGTTCCCTGCCTTCCCAAAACTGAGGTGTGCGGGGTGGTACAGAGACCAGACATGGACCTGGGCATGGGAGCTGGAGAGGGACACAGTTCTTGTGCCCGCCCCAGTGCCAGGGCTGACAGGAGCTGGAGGGCTGGGCTTGGATAAGGGCTAGCAGAGTGGCTTGGGGCAGGGCTATAGGGCTGGCCAGCAAGGTGAGGGGCTGCAGCCAAGCCAGGGGAGCAGCAGGTGCCATGGGAAGTGTGCCCACCTCGCTGCTTCTTTGGGGTTCACTCTCACTGGCCCCATTGCTTCCCCCTAGCTCTCGCAGGGCCATGTGGGGTGCTGCGGGGCCTGGCTCCCCGGGGCCAGGGTCAGGATGAGCTGCAGCTCTGCTGGGCTGGGATGTCAAAGGGGCCATAACCCTGGTGTTTTGCAAACTCCTGGGGTCAGCAGTTCAGCTGCCACTGACACAGGGGCCCAGAGACACACACGGGCATTTTGGGTGGATGCTGTAAGCAAACAAATGAAGGTAGGGTTACAGCCGACGGACAGCCTCCCCCCCTTCACCACTCTGTTAGTTTTAGGCTTAACACCCCTGCGGGCTGGGCAGAGGAGTCCTCTTCCTAAGAGGACCCAAACCAAAGCCAGACTGCCTGGCCCAGCTGGCTGGGAGCTGAGGCTGGAGCTGAGCAGCAAAGAGCCAGCATTTTGCATCTCTGTCTCAGCTCCTTGGGGCCCTGAAGGAGCCTTTGAGCCTGTCCCACAGAGAGGACAGTGACCCCTGGCACTGAGTGATGGCTCCCACCTTCCTGGGTGGCCATTGGAACCCCCTCCCACCCAGCCTGGCTTTGACCCCCCCCTTCCCAGCCCTGCCTGATGGTATGTGGCTGGAGACACCAAAGAGGGTGCTGCTGCCGCCGCTTGGGCTATAGTGCTGGGGCTACAATGCTGGGGAAGTTACGCCAGGCAGGAGCGCCTTGGCACCAGGTTCTGAAGGTGCTGTTTTGTCTGTACTGTGGGGTCAGGAATGAAACGGAGCTGCTTAAATGCCATGAGCATGCACATCCTCATCCATATGTCCACGTGTGTCACCCCTTCCACATGTATGCATGTCACCGCCGTTCTGGCTCAGGCTGCCCATTTACCGACCCCTGTTAGAGGCAGAGCAGATTCACAGAAGAATGCCCAACCTTGGGTTTAAATCACTCCGGGCTAGGGATGCCACCTTCTTCCTGAACTACTCCCGTGTGAACTGCCTTCACTAGGAGCCTTCGGTCTGTTTCTGACTTGCCTAGCTCAAGCTCAGCTATGGGACTCTGTATGGACCCCTTCCCAAGTTGAGTGGCTGCAGGGCCATCCCAGTTCTCTCTCCTTACAGGTGGATGTAGCCTGGGGGTGCATCTCCCCATCACTGCCCTCTACAAAGCCCCTGGCCTCGCTTCACCCATGTGCCCGGGTCACCTCTGAGCCCCACCCATGCACTGGATGCAGATGCCAGAGGTGAAAGCAGTGCTGGGGAGCAGGGACACTAACACCTAACACCAGCAGGAAGTCCCTCCATGCATCCATGGACTGCCCTGGATGAACTCCTGCTCTGCCTGGGGACCAGGAGTGAGACTGTCACATGCTGAGCCACCCAAGGCTGCCCCTGCTATGCTGATGTGGTCGGTGAGGTCCTCCCCAAATCACCCAGCCTGGATGGAAAGCAGAGCCAGCCCAGCTTTGGACTCCTCTGATCTGCAGGAGCATCGCTGCCTGGGATTCAGCATGTGGCCCCTGGAGGATGATGGAACCAATGTTGATAATAGCTCTTCCAGGAGCACAGCCTGAAATCGTGGAAGCAAAGGCCACGTTTCTAGAAAGCTGCTGGGCAGGAGGGACAGGAGATGATTAAATGGTCTCCAAAGAGCAGGGGAGGAAGTTTGGGTCCCTGAAATGAAGCTGTGAGAGCAGACTGCTGAAGAGGGACCTAACGAGGCCCCATCACACAGGATGGTCCTGCACAGGGGTGGGCACAGCTCCAGGGGGCTGTGACCAGAACGCAGGGCTAGTCTCCTGGCCTGGTGTTCCCACCGCCCACAAAACATGCCTCAACCCTGCTGCCAGTAATTGAATAGAGAGGAGAATTAATTGTGAGTGGGCTGCGTCTCCCCTCCCCGCTCCTTGTTTGCCCCAGGGCTGCCTTGGTGCTGTGGGTAGCAAAGACAAGGTCATTCCCATGTAACACATCCCGGTGGGGTTTGGCCAAGTTCCTTCCCTTCATGGGGGGGGGGGGGGGCGGGCAGGTTAATGACGAGTGGTGGGATCGCCCCAGGCTGCTCCGCACTGCTCAGCCATGGAAGAGCTGCTGTTGCCTCCGAAACGCCCCATTAATGCTATGGTCCCTTCGTGAAGGATCAGTGGGCAGGGCTGGGGGCGCTGGGCCATGGGGCTGGGAAGGGTGAGGGTGGAGAGGGCTAGCATCCCTCTGGCTCTGCTGGGAAGCCTCCACATATTTATTTTGGGGTGGCAAAAGATGGTTTATGGCCAAGTATCCTGCAGGCACAGCTGTGAAGTGTTACAGGATCCTGGTTTTCATGCATTTTGGCTCTCCATCATACGGTGTTGGAGGGAAGGGAGATGCTTGGGTACAGGCCAGCGTCCTTGTCTTTGTGCACCCCAGCCTTTGGCTAACCCTCAGCCCCATGCCAGCCACCCCACTGCCTACACTGTCTGTCCCCTGTCAAAGGCAACTGCTCTGCAGTCTCTCTGAGCCCTCTATACCTGCAGAGAGGAGGTCTCCTCACCCTCCGGCCAGCTCAGTGCTGCAGCGTGCTGTTGCAGGTGCTGCTCTCCTCCATCAGCCGGGATTAGCGCTGTGGTCCTGTCTATGTTCCTTGCCGGGCAGGAGCAGGGAACTGTGCCTGTTGGCCCTTCTCTACATGACAGCGATGTCCTGGTTGCTTCTCCACCTGGTAGTTTCCCCTGGTAAACAGATGTTCAAGCCACACCTCCTGCGGGTGTTTTCCTGGCTACCCCTCACCCCAAATTCTCCCAGTATCCTCTTGTGATGTGAACTCCCAGTTTGCTAGGAGCCCTTGTCTCCACTTGCCTCGGTGTGGACTGGTTGCCCCTAAAGCCGTGGTTGTATTTGCTTTTCTTGTCTCTGTCTTTCTGAAGCAAGTGATGCTAGAGGGGAGGTTTTAGGCTGATGCTCAGGGGGGAGCTGGTAACAGCTACACCTTGCTGGCTTTGATCTCTTGTGGGGGCTTGCTCTGCCGTCCCTCGCCCTGCAGGAGGAGAGGGTGGTCAGTGGACCCCTTCTCACCTGGACTGGGCTGGACAGGGATGATGCCCTAGAAGAAACAGGCTGGAAGCTGCATCCGGGACCTGGCTGTGTCCCACGGATATGCGAAGGGACATCCTGGGAGAGAGCCGGGGCAGTGCTGGGGTGGCCCTGGGTGAGGGGTGCAGTGCTGAGAGTCACAGGCGGAATGGTGAGAGACCCCTGCAGTACACCCTGTGGTCTCAAATCCTCTCCCAGTCTCCTCACTGCCAGACTGCAGTCTAGACTGCCCCAGGAGCTGCCCCCCGGCTGCCAAGAAGCTCTATGCAGGGTGCAAAGGGAAAGCGGAGTTGGGGGAGGTCTGGGAGCAAGCCTGGACCCCAGCTGGGCTGGGACAGCCATCTCCATGTCCTGGTTCCTCTCTCAGCTTCTGCTTCTTGGTGTTGCAGCTCTGTGGCTGCATCTGGGCACCCTCAGCTGTATAAAGGGGTCAGAGGGCTGCAGCTCACATCTCTGGTGTTCGATGCTTCATCTGCAGCTTTTAACATCCCTGAAGAACATAAAATACACAAGCTCTTCTCTGAGTGAAAAGCAATCCTGTGCCTGCCCAGCCTAAATATGGTCCCAGTTCTGCAGAGGAGGGCAATGGAGCAGTGGGGCACCAGGACGGGACCTGATGGGACCATGCTGATAGACTCCTCCAGGAATCATGGCCTGATGGCTGCCTGGAGCACTAGGGACACAGCAGGTCCCCAAGTCTTTCTGCCAGGAGGAGATTTCTTCTACCAGCTCCACAGCAGCTTGGCCTATGACCAAGCTGGTCTCAGGAGCACCGAGCTGGGGTTTCTCTGCTCCCCAGGAGAGCCAGACAAGCCATTTAGCCTCAGTGCCTGGGGATGGAGGGGACCCTCACACCATGGACCGGGGGGCTTAGCTCAGATGGCCTGTGAAGGAGCTGATAGGCAGGCTGATTTCCCTTGTGCTGCCTTGCACAGGAGATGGGCTTTCCAAAAATGTTTGGGTTTTTTACTTAAAAGACAAATGGGGGTGGAGGTATCATTCTTGATGCAAACATGAGTGACCCACCCGACTTCCCTGCAAGGAGCAGATCATGGCCATGAGCCAAGGCAGCAACAGAGGTGGGCTGAGCCCAGCAGGCGTGATGTTGCCTGTCCCCGGTTGCCATCACCAACCCACTTGTGTCTGTCCCCTGCCCAAAGGTGGGGTAGGATGGGGACTGAGGAGGCTTTGGCTGTAGGCCCAAGGATGGCTGGCAGGAGCATCGTCTGTCATCCACTGTCAGCTGAAGTGTGGCTGCCCCTGGGTGATCCCGCACTGGCTTGATTTTACAGCCATGACTGGCACTTGAGCCTGTTTGCCGAGGGCAGGGGGCACGCAGGGCTGTCAGTTCGCGGCTGCCTCTGACCCCATACGGGACACCATAAATCTCCTGGTTGAAGGCAGCCTGGGCTGTTCTGGACACGGTGCTGTTGAACACGGTGTGGAGCCTGACCCTGTGCCCGCCAGAGGTAAAGCAGGGGTGGTTGCTGGTGAACAAGAGCAGCACCTGGCAAAGAGACAGTGCCTAAATCCCTTTTTTTTTTTATATGTAAAAAAACAAGGATTGTCTAAATTTAGAGCATCAGGAGTATCTAGTGCTGCCTGCTCTAGTTTTGCCTGGTTTTCCTTACGCAACCCAGAGAGGTGGATACAGGGAGCTGCCTCACCCGTGCTGTGGCACATCAGCGGTTTGCACAGCTCAACACGGAGGATTTTCTACTGAGTGTGTGCTGGACCGAAGAGCTGAGTGCATGAGCATGTGCTGCCCGTGGAAACCCTCTCCTGCGTCAGCTGAGCACCTTCAGTACCCGTCCTGCCCTTTCCTGTGGTGCTCCTGAAGTCTTCCAGTTAAAAGCAGGCTTGGCCCAAGACTTCTTTCCTACATGTAGGAAAATCTTTCAGAAATGTCCTTCCGGCCTTTTGCACCAAGGAAAAGGGAAGCAAAATGTATGAACAGCTGATTTTGTGGGAAATTTTGGTGAGAACAAGGCAGTTGCCCATCCTGTGTTGTGCTAGGTCTGATGATACTGATGCAGGGGCTATTTTTCTCCTTGAGCCCTGTGGGGCCAGCCCAGGGATGGGGCACTGCCTGGGCTCCCCTGCCCGCCTGCAGCACCCCCCAGCAGTGATGATGCTGGGCAAGACCAGGTGGGACCCCTGGGACACCCATCCCCAGAGATGACTGTAGGCAGCGTTTTGGGGTGAAATGCTGAGTGCACGGTGGGGAGAGGTGCGAGGGCACGTGTGTTGGGGGTTGCTGGGTGCCTGAGGAAGGAGGAAAACGCGTGAGCTGGATGTCAGTGCATTTCTCATGTCCTGTGACTGCAGCTGGCGTGAGAGGTGTGGGGGGGTGTGCTTTTAGGGTAGGGGTGAACAAAGAGGGGTGTGCATGTGTGTGCTGGGGGGGTGTGCAGTGTGTGTGTACGGGGTTGTGCGTGTGCAGGGGGGTTGTGAGGGTGAGAGGTGCGAGCGGGAAGGGGGGGGCTGCGTGGGAAAGGCTGTATGCGTGTGCAAGCTGCGTGTGCACGGAAGGGTCTGCATGGGTGTGCGTGTGCTCAGGAGCGGCGTGCAGGGCTGGGTGCGTGTGCGGGCGGGCCGCGCACACGCGTGTGTGGGTGTGCGGCGGTGCAGCCCGCCGCCCTGTCACTCAGAGGCCGGCTGACAGGAGCTGCCTCTCCAGCGGCGGCAGATAGCGCTGATTGCTGATTCGAGGAAACAAAATAGCAATTGTAATTATGGGCTCTGATAAGATAAAGGAGGGCGCGGGGAGCGCGGGGACCGGCAGCGGGGCACGGCCGGCAAATTAGCAGCTGTCACTCAGCGGCGAGCAGGCGGCGCCGGCCCCAGCCCCGGCCAGGTACCGGCCCCGGGGGCCGCCCGCCCGCCCGCCGCAGCCCCGCCGCAGCCCCCGCCCCGGTGCGCAACAGGTGGCGGGGCCGGGAACGCCGGGGCTCGCCGGAACAATGCAGCCCTCGGCGGCCCTGCCCGGGCTGCGGGGCTGAGCCCCGTCCCGCTGCTGCCGCCGCCGTCCGGCCCCATGGCCCCGCACCGCCGGCCCTGAGGGCGCCCGCCTGCCCCACCAGGTAAGCGCCCGGCGGGGATGCTCGGGGCGGGGGGGTCCCGCTCCCCGCTCCCCACCCCGGCTGCGGTATTTGCTCAGACTCCCCCCCCTCTCGAAACTCCGTCCCCCTCCACCACCATCCCCCACCCCCACCCCCCACCCCCCCCCGTAATCCTTTTAATGTCTGGCACGTCCCGGGAGGGCTCACCCGCTCGGTCCCAATCCACAACGCGCCCGCGGAGAGGCGAGCTCCCAGCGGGGGGAACGTGGACCGGACACCCCCTCCCTCCCAGCCCTTAAACCCCATTTTACGGATGGGGAAACTGAGGCACGGGGCGGGGAGGGCGACCCACCGGCGGCTGCCCGCGGAGCCCGGCCCTTAGTGGAGCCCCGAGCTCGGCGACACCTGAGCCCGCCACCCCCTCCGCCTCGGCAGGTACCGCCGGGCTGGGGAGGGGAGCGGGGGCGGCGGTCCGGCAGGGCTTCCCCCGGCAGCAGTGCCCGCCTCCCCCCGTCGGGACTGCGGGCCGGCCTCGCCGCCTCTCAGGGCGGCCGCGGGGCGGGGGGCTCCCCGCGGCGGGGGGCCGCCGGGCCGTGCGCCCCGGGGGCTGGGCGGGCGGGCGGGCGGGGGCCTTTCCCCTCTGTAGCCGCTTGTGCCCTCCTTTCCTCGGGGCGAGGACGCGCCGGCAGGGCGAGAGGAGGCGAGGAGCCGAGGCAGCGCCGCGCCGCGCCCCCCCGGGCGCTCCCCGCCGCCGCCGGGCCCCGCACCGGCGCCGCGATGGACCCCTGCTCCTCGCTCTTCAGCTACGTGTGAGTACCGGCAGCCCCGGCCCTCCCGCCCCCGGCCCGCAGCATCCCCCTGCTCCCCGGTTCACACCTCTCTCCTGCTTTCTCTCTCCCCGTCCCAGGTTAATGCACTTGTTCGTCCTCTGCCTGCAAGCCCAGGTAAGTGCCCGCTGGGCCGCCCGGCTTTGTTCGCCCCTCGGGGATGGGGGGTGCCCCGCAGCCGCCGTCGAGCGCTCCGGGCTCGGGAGGGAGTGAGGGAGGAGGAGGAACAGTTTAAAACCCAGGAGACAAAAGTCGCCCGGCTGTAAAAAGCCGAGAGTGAGTGGGGAGCCCCCCCGGGCTGCAAAATAAGGTCCGGGGAACTCGAGCTGGGAGGCAGGGAGTACCCGGGGTTTCAAGGAATTGCGCAGGGTTATTTTTAAGTAGCTTTAGGTCCCCTTCCCCCACCTCTAAATGGCACTGTGGATACCCCAGTTCCTCTTATCCAGTTGTTTTTTTTTTTTTTTTTTCCTTTTCCCTACACCGCTTCCTCCAAAAAGTAAAGCAGAATTAAGAAGGGGTAAAAAAAAAAACCCCAACCCCAAAACCTGACTAAAAAGCACAGCTTAAAATTGTCAGACTTCAACATCATTAGTTTGTATCGCCAGAGACAGAAGTGCCATGAATAGATTAAACAGCCCGGGCAGAGCTTGTGCAACACCCGCATACCAGCAGGCACGCGTCGCTGCGAGCGGTGCGCCTTCAAACCAGGGTGAAGCCCCCCTTCCCCATGAGATCACAGGTGCAAAAGCTTTGTTTAAAATGCCCTTTAAGCTACTTTTTTTTTTTTTTTTTAATTTTCCTGGAAGCTTGGGAAAAAAAAAAAAAACTGAGTTTCCAGCCGAAAAGTGAAGGGAACAAAGTCCTGGGAGTGTGCAGTTGTATAAAAACATAGCTGTAATATTTTGGAGTATGAGATGGAGACCAAACAGCAGCATGGCTAATGACCTCTCCTCCACATGGTACCCTCATCAGAGCTGGGGAGAGAATCCTGCTGCATTATCCAAAACCCGTCTATAGGAAACACACATGCACAGGCAGGAGCAGAGGGAGAGAGATGACATTGTCGAGGGGAGATATCTCTATAAAGCCAGCTTTGGGAGAGCAGCGGCTTTTGCTTTTATTGGGTTTTTCTGTTGTTGTTTAAGACGGGAGGAAATCTTCCCATTTGACGTGGGGGTGGCAGGGGGTAGTCCCAGCCTTCTGATGTTGAAAGGAGCTATCTCCTAACATTTGCTCAGAATACATCTTTATAAATGTCAGGGAGCAGCGAAACTTTCCAGACTTAAAAGAGGGATTTGAGACGAGGGGGGAAAAAAGACTTCTGTGCAAGCTTGTGAGCTGGGGCTGAGGGGGGAGCAGGTTTGGCCGCTCATGAAAATCATTTAAAGCCCAGGAGCAGCAGCGTCGGGTCTGGAGGGGTGGGCTCAGCTGCGGCTCCGGGGCTAACGGGTTTGCTGTGCTGGGGCTGGGGACAATCCCGCTGCTGGCACCAAACATCTGTCTGCAGATGAGAGATGTGTTTGCACGGGTAGTGTTAGTATCCTCAGGTTTTTATGCCACTAAATACCCAGCCTGGGGCATGGTTTTCTTATAATTCTGATACCTCACATCTCTACCTTCTCTGGGGACTTTGTATATGAAGAGCTCAATAAGTGGGGTGTTTGGGACCAAATAAAGAGCCTGGAACCCAGAGGAAAGGCAGCTGTTGAAGCTGACAGGGCAATGGCTGGGGTGTATGTCCAGGGCAGCCAGAGCAGTAGCATGCTCCTGCAGAGGAGAGAGAGAGGTGTGGGACAAATGTGTTATCCCAGTGCCATTCTGCATGCCTCACCGGACCCCCTCCAGCTCCCAGCCTTGATGCCCATCTCTGGTTCCCCAGTGCCAGCTGGGACTTGCAGAGTTCCAGGGAGGCCTCTGGGGTCACCAAGCCCTGTTGTGCTCCCGAGTCACCTGCACCTCTCTGCTTAGGGCATGTCTGGAGTGGGCACAGCTCTGTAAAGGGCTCTGGTCGCTGTGTCCTGGAGCTTAATGCTCCTTCTCCCGGGGAGGCTTTGCTGGTGCAGGAGGTACCACTGTGGTCCTGGCTCCGTGCCTCCCTGTAAAGCCCAGCTGGAGGCCAGTGACCTCGGCTCAGCCCATTTGCCCCTCTGAGGAGTAGAGATTATAATGGTGTGTCGTATATTTTTTAATTTCCTAAAGGTAACTGTTCAGTCCCCACCTAATTTTACACAGCATGTGAGGGAGCAGAGCCTGGTGACAGATCAGCTCAGCCGGCGGCTCGTCCGTACCTACCAGCTGTACAGCCGGACCAGCGGGAAACATGTGCAGATCTTGGACAACAAGAAAATCAATGCGATGGCAGAGGATGGAGATGTGCATGGTAAGGACGTGCGACAGGGGGGAGCCGGGGAGGTGTTTGCAGCCCGGCACGGCGATTGATGATTTCCGTCCTGTTTGTTAGCCAGAAATCATTAAAATCGTTCAGCTTGTGGGGGCTTGTAAAGGGAGAACATAGGGGTCAGCGATCAGTGGCTGTCTGATTCGAGGTGAGGGCAGGTTCCCCATGCCGAGGGAGGGGACCAGTGCTTGTAGGATGGGCTCTGCTCCTTTCTTTTTCATTCTTGGTTTGCACCTGACTCGGAGGGCTCGGGGCTGCGGTGTGCTGAGCAGCACCGGTCATTTCAGCCCAGCTCTTCGCAGGGCTGGGTGTCTCTGAGACTTCTTTTTGGAACAGAAATAGGAAGTTGAAAAAGAAAAGAAAGGGGTGGGCAAGCAGGGAAAGGTGAATGGCTGCTTTGGAAGCCTTCCCTAAACTAGAACTGTCCGAAGTGGCATTTTCCTGATATACCCCCCATCCCTTCCTTCCCCAAACAAATCCCGAGCGGAGGGTCAGTGAGGCAGTCGGCTGCAGGTGAAGATGTAAAGAGACAAAGCAGGGGGGGGCTCTGTGAGTGTGAGAGCCTGCACTATGCCGCGGCCCCTCTGCCATCACCCCGGCCCTGGCACCCCCTCCCCAAAAACCTCTGTGCCCCTGGGGCAGAGGGACCAATCCCTCTGCTGGGGACACCCGAAGCCCAAGTACTTTGATTGCATGTGCTAATGACACACTAGGACAGTCAAACGCCACGCAGGGGTCAGCGGGGCCAACGAGCCCCGGCACCGCGAGGCCCGATCCTGCACCCGGATCGGGGAAGTGCCCGTATTCCCGTGTGTTGCACGTGGGATTCACAACTGTTTTTCTTTGGTATTAGCTGCAATTTCCCTTTCTTGCTTGGGGAGATTAGTAGAAACGCTTTTCTTCCTTCCTCTTCTGCTTATTTTTTTTTCTTTCTTCCTTTTCCTTTGGCTGAAAATTTTGTGCTGGACTTCAGCAGTTCAAGCGAAGCACAAATTCCGTCTATATGGTATTCCATACATCCAGCATTAGTCTTCCAAATGAACTATCCCCATCCTAAAGCAGCTCTGGCTTGAAAGGGCATTAGCTAATTTCCCAAGCAAAAAATCCTGTCTTGTTTTAGACCTATAATGCCTGGATTTAAAAGGCAGTTAGTGCATATTTAAATAACGACTAGGTTTAAATAAGGCCAGTAGGAGGGGACTGGTGGTGGCTTGAAAAACTCTATTAAAATGTAATAAAAAAGGTTAAGCATTTGAAGAGCTAAGGAGGCAAATGAAGACTGATCTAAACCAGAAAGAGAACAAGCAGTTTTTCAGATGTAAAGTTTTAAAAGAGTTGCAAGTCTGTAAATGTTAAAATAGAGGTTCAGGATTGTTCTATATGAATCTCTAGGGAGGCCCCCATGTCTGGAAGAACTATTAAAACGCTTCTTACTTTCACCTTTTTTAACATTTCCTGAATACTTTCTCCTCTTCGCAGTCCAGTTGGGGGATCAAGTGTGTCTCGCTGCATTTTTTCAGCATTTACGTAGCCACTTTCCCTTCAAAGTTTGAGCATGAAACATAATTTTACTGGGATAAATCTGTCACTTAAGGGAAAGAATAGAGTCGAAAATGTTAAGCTCCCCCCCCCCCCCAAAAAAAAAAAAGGGAAAAAAAGAACTCCCCCAAAATGTTATTTAGAAATCCACTTTTAAAGAAAAGAGCCCCCCTCCCTGAGCCCTTCCTTCTGCTTTTTTTTTATCTCATTTTTGGGGGTAGGCGTGTAAAAGGGATTGATTTATTTTTGCAGATGACCCCTTTCCCCATGCTGACGTTTTTACAGCCGACTTAACATCAAGTCCGGCATTTTCAGTTATCTGTCTTAATTGTCGATATTTGACTGACTTTTTTTAATTCTAAGGGAAGGCGGGTGGCCGGTGCAGCCCCGTGCATCCCTCCCAGGCTGTGCCTGCCACCGAGCAACCCGCCGCCGGCTGCAGCCTGGTCGCAGCTCCCTGTCGACTTGCTGGTTTTGTCTGCACCTGGGGTTTTCTACTGGTTGGGGCTGGGGTTTGCGGGGTTCCTGGGTTGCCCACTCCGGTCTGGGGTGCAGGTCCCTGGGAACAGGTTGTCCCCATCCTCTGTGGCTGCCTGGGCCAGAGCCGTGTGCTGGCTGGGCTTGTGCAGGGCAGTGAACCCAACTGGTGGCTGTAAATCATGGGGGGGAAAAAAAAAGGTGAAAGGGAAGCAATGTGCATCTTTAAAGCGGGGTTTTGTGCTTGCTGGGGCTGAGGCCTCCCCACTCCCTCCCTCTCTCCTCCACCCATCCCTCCCTCCCTACTCTGTCTATCTCTTGGAGAGAAAAATCAATTTCCCTCAAACCTTTTACTGCCTCCGAGATCAATTCCCCCACGTTTCCCCCAATATAGACAAATAGGGGGTCACTGTCTCAGCGTTTCATTTGCAGAGTGACGTGGCTCCTGTGGCTGGTTTTGGGGATGCTGGGTGTGTGCCAGGCTCTGGGTATTGGTGCCGGGGTGGCACAGCCTGGAGTTGGCTCTTTCCAAATTCCTTAGCTCTGAGTCCAGTCTGTGCCTGGCTCTGGTGGAAGGCTGCGGGCGTGAGGCAGTTTGAGGCTGAGAGATGCTGCAGAGTGATGCTGGCAGGAGATAGTGTGGGGACGGGATGCCTGCATGCACACCAAGCCTGACTTGCCTGGCAGCACCAAATCAGTCAGCCCCAGCAAATTTTGGGATGCCCTTTCTATGGCTCAACTCAGCTGCTGCCAGCATTGCCCGCTCTCTGTCCCTACCCTCAGTTCCATTGACCTCAGCAGTGCCTGTGATGCAAGGGATGCAGGATCAGGGCATCACAGAGACAGAGAGGCAGCAGTTTGCTCCTAGCCCAGAGTATGATTTAGGCTCGCTTTAGCTTGTGCATGTGCTCACAGCTGTCTTCTGCCATTTGAACCATTCTCCTGCAAAGCCACTCGCTCCAAAGCCACATAGCTGCCCTCACAGGGGCTCGCTGGTGGCTGAGCATCCTGGGGTAGAGATGTGCAAGCCAGGGTGGACCACAGTCCTGAGGGACTGGGCAGCCCTTGTGCAGAGTTTGGAGAGGAGAAATAAGGCATCAATGGGCTTAGTCCCGTAATAAGGCTGTAAACTTGGAAGCTTTGTGGGCTGCACTGTAATTACCTTGCCAAACTGTGCTTATGGCACTCGGGGCTGACGCTGGGCAAGAGGTGGTGGTGGTGAGATGGGACAGTTCTGGCTGGCTTTTCAGCGCCATGGGGAAATCTTTGGTGCTTGGCACAGCACAGCCCTTTTGAGGTGCAAACAGGTAGCCATCATCCCTGCCCAGGCTTGCCCACCCTGGAGGGGAGCTGGCTCTGGGGACAGCAGCTGTAGGGCGAGGGAGAAGGATGTCCTGTCCCCATCCTCCCCCTTCTCTGGGGATGGATGGGCTTCGAGGCTCGGATTCCCAGGGCGGAGGCAGGGAGGGAAGGTGACAGGTCTATTTATAGGCGGCCCATCGACCCGTCGATTTGCATAGCTCCTTCGGAAGTCGATCGATGCCTCCATTAAAAAACTGAGACCAAATCAATACGCCCTCTCGACTCGTGCAAAGGTGAAAGGCATTAAAAGGATGGCCGTACCCTTCACGCCTCCCCTGCCAGCTGCAAAGTCACTGCTCCTCCTGCAGCCCTGGCCCAGCAGAGAGACATGGAGTGGTGTCCCCTGGGCTGGGGACAGCTGGCAGCATGCTGTGCACTTCCAGAGGGTGCCTGCCTGCTTCCTGCCTGCAGGCTCGCCCAGACCTGCCTCAGTTTGCAGGGCAGCTGGCTTGTTCTCTGCCAGCCAGTGCGTACCCTGCTCGCTGCCCTGCCTCCCTTCTGGGGCATCTCTGCAGCACCTGAACTGCTGAGCCCCATGGAGCTGGGCAAGACAGAGCTACTGCTGCTCCAGCATGGCTCAGGGTGGCAAAGGGATGTGACCAAGGTCATGCAGGGACACAGTGGCAGGGTAGAGGGGCCAAGGCTGTCTCCTAAACTCATCCATTGATTTTTAGGGCTCTCCCTGCCCCAGCTTCCTTCCTGCTCAGCATGTGCCCAATGTCAGGCATTGCTGGGGTCTCCATCCCTGTGCCTGCCCCATCCCCGGAGCCCCTCTGACTTCCCTCTCTCTTTCCTTACCCTTCTCTCCCCAGCCAAGCTCATCGTGGAGACGGACACCTTTGGGAGCCGTGTGCGCATCAAGGGAGCGGCCACAGGTTTCTACATCTGCATGAACAAGAAGGGGAAGCTGATCGGCAAGGTAGGGGGCTGGGACCAAGGGCATGGGAGAGCCAGGGATGTGCTGTGGGGCTGAGTGGGGCTCGCTGGGAGAGGAGCTCTTACCTGATATGGGGCCCATCTATGCTGATGGGCAGGGGAGATGGGGGTCCCAGGGGCTCAGCCAGCACACCCCTTTGGAGGGCAGGGGCGTGAGCCATCCTGCAGCCTGGACGGCTGGAGGGAAGGGGGGGAGCAAGGGAGGCTGGCGGGTGCCGTGTGGGGTGCATGCCTTGTATCTCCCCGAACAAATAGGCGGATTGCCGGGCTATTCTCCCTGATTACATGGTACAAGTGCCAGGAATGTTAAGATGCTCCGTGGGGCTGGCCCCAAGGCCGGCCCTGCAGCGCGCTGGTTAGTCACGCTCCCTCCAAGCCTCGACGCTCCCTACCCGGGGGCGGAGGGGTCTGGATGTGCAAAATCCAGGGACAGGGATTGGAAGGATTTTCCATGGCAGCTCCTGGGGCCGGCTGTTGTGGGTCCCCTCCCTGGTCCCAGTGCTGCCTGTAATGGGGAGGAGCTCAGCCCCCAGCTGCCCCTGTACTCCCTGCCACCTACATGTGTGGGCATCATCTCCATGGACCCTGCATCTCCTCTCCTGCCTCTTGATGCCCCTCATATATTAAAGACCCCAAGGGAGATTGGATGGGTGGGTGAATTGCCACTGAGATGGAGAGTTTGCTTATGGTCGTGCTGTTGGGGGAATCCAGCCCCTGGCACAGATGGGGGCAGGACAGGAGCAGGCAAAAATCCCCTTATGGGTGCAGTGTAAATGAAGGCTGGGACAAGCCATGTTGGGGCTTGCAGCCCAATGCTGGCATCACACTGGGGATGCAAACTACGATGAGCAATGTCTGCACGTGCCACAATACCTGCTCCACCCAGGTTTTCTAATGAAAAGCAGATTTTAGGCAATTCTGATCTGTAGGAGAAGAGGTGGGAAAAGCTGGCACTCAGCTGCCCACAAGCACTGCAACCCTGCTGCCACACCAGCCAGTCCCACTTGGGGTAGCAAGAAGAAGCCTCTGACCAAGGACCATAGGCTTAAATCCCCCCCCTCTGTCCCCTTCTCAGAGCAACGGCAAAGGCAAGGACTGTGTCTTCACGGAGATTGTCCTGGAGAACAACTACACGGCGCTGCAGAATGCCAAGTACGAGGGCTGGTACATGGCCTTCACCCGCAAGGGCCGCCCGCGCAAGGGCTCCAAGACCCGGCAGCACCAAAGGGAGGTGCATTTCATGAAGAGGCTTCCCAAGGGCCACCAGACCACTGAGCCCCACAGACGCTTTGAGTTCCTCAACTACCCCTTCAACCGGAGAAGTAAAAGGACTAGAAACTCCAGCTCCAAGGTGGGCCCTTGATGAGCCCATCTCTGGCCTCACCTCTCCTGGAGGACTCTCCTCTGAGCTTGCTGGACTATTTGTAGAGACTTTCCCATATGGGTATTAAACAAAACACAAAAAAAGGGTGGGGGGAAGATAAAAGAAATTACCTGCTCTAGTTGTTGATAATTTGGGGGGGGGTTGTTTGGTTTTTACAAAAAAAAAAAAAAAGGAAAAAAAAAAAGAGAGGCTCTATTTTTGTACTCCAACTTTAAAGGAAATGAAATGTTCAAAGACTGGTGAAGGGGCAAGAGCTCTTCACTTAGAAGTGTTCTAGTCTGTTTGGGGTTGTGCTTTATTTTGTAATTTTTTTTTGTAGCTCTAGGGGGAAAGGAGAAAAAAATCACCATTTAAAACAAACAAGCGAAAAAAAAAAAAAAAGGAAATCCAAATCTGGGAGCAATGTGCTACTTAAACGAACTGGCTTAAGGCTTACTGGAGAAGATGGAGAGGTTGGAAAACAATTAAGGGGAGAGGATTTATTTCAGAGGTGGTTGGAGGCTTCCAGGGGTGAGTTTTGCAGCCTGGGCGATGTGTGAGCACTACCTGTGGGGGCTGGCTGCGACGCCCCAGGGGAAGGACCGCTGGATGCTTTTCTTCCTTGGATGCGCTTACTTCTTCAGCTGAGTGAGGGGTTGCTGGAAGCCGCTTGCATCCTTCCAAAAATGCTGCTGGCTTCACAACTCCCAACTTTTTTTTTTTTTTTCTCAGGAGGGGACAGGGGTGATGGATGCCCCAGAGAAAGTCCTGAACTGACTTCGTACCTCTTACCCATGAGAGCATCTTTGGCATTTGGTTTGGTTTAAACTACTAAGGTGAGGCAGTGGGCGACAGCTGCCGTGGAGCGGGCTGGTAACTGGTTGTTTGTTTTTTTGTTTTTTTTTTCCGTGTGGATAATGTGAACTTCTCACCAAAAATGGATATTTTTTTTTTCTGTTTATATTTTTTTATCAGATGGAAATTTTCATCCGTAAAATTAAAAAAAGTTTACAAATTACCATGGAGCCATTTTGGGCTGGTTTTGTTGTAATACTCAATTTGTGGTTGGCACTTCCATTGTCAACAGTCTCTTCCAGGTTTGCTCTTTGAGAAATACCACTGTCCTTGTTCTCCTAGGAAAGGAGAGGTTTGCTTTCAGAATTTTGGTCTTGAGAGAAGCCAAATTTTCTATTAAGAAAAAAAAACCCAAACCCCAAAGGAAATGTTAAATCTCTTGAGGGAACATCCCCAGCCAGCCCCGCTCTGCACATGCTGCCCTGGGACTGCGACTCTCTCCAAAGGGTTAAAGCAATTATTTTTCACGGGGAGGGCAAACAAAGACACTGGATAGGAGCCAGAACCAGGGGTGACTTTTCATCCAATCTTTTTTGATTGTTTGGGGTTTTTTTCTGTTTCCTTGAGGATTTTTGTTTTGTTTTGGTTGTGTACAAATTAAATATTAAATGATTGAAATATTTATTTAATATGTGCATTAAAAATTTGTATTAGTCTAACTGAGCCTGATGCTTTCCAGGGAGGGGCTGGGGCTGAAGAGGCAGGTTGGAGAGGGGTGAAGGAGGACTGCAAGGTGCAGAATGAGACTGAGGCTGCCACTTGGCGTGATCCCCTTCCCAAGGGGACAGATGTGGGAAGTGGGAGGATGCCCTGAGATCTTGGACCTAGATGAGTCTTGTGAAGATCATGATATTCCTGGCAGCAAATTCCATGTTTAATGGCCAGATGCCACCTTCTTGCCCTGTGAGGACAGGCCCCTTGCAGGCTGGATGGGGCATAGTACAATGGAGCCTTGACTACTGTTTTTAGCATGGGATGAGGCTTTCCAGGAGGCAAAGCCAGTAGCTGCTCCTCTCTGGTCTGGATGAGCTTGGCGTCTGTGCAAAACAAGCTGTTGTGTCCCCTCCTTTGGTGGATACTCAGCCCTGCCAAGGTGCTGGTCCTTGTTTACAGGAGCTGATGTGGGGATTCGTGTGGTCTGAGTGGTCTGAGACATGGAAAAATGCACGAATAGAATTGTTAAATATAAATATGTTTAAAAAAATAAATTGCAGAAATGGAGCAGCCTTGCAAGGTGAGAGTCTTGCCATTGCTGGGGCCAGCCCTGCTGGGGCAGTCATCGTAATGAGATGCCTGAGACATTGCTTAGTGGTCAGGGTGTCCCTTGTCTATGGGATGGGAGGATGAGCCATCCCCTGGCTGAAGCAGTAGGCCAGGCTGAGCTGTCAGTATATATCATTAATTTCAAGGAGGGAAACCCAGGGACTGAGCACTCAGCCACGATCTATGTCTGAGCATCGCTGCTGTGTCACCCAGGATGTGGATGATGCTTGGGCTGCAGGACAGCACAGGCTGCGTTCAGCGGCTGTCCCAGGAGGGACCCAAGGACTGCAGAAGCCTGGAGCCAACAGCCCTGTTGTGGTTTCCAGACTACAGGAACCAAAAGTGAATGGCTCCTGGCCTTTCCCCAGGCAGAGATGGTGTTTGATAGCCCTTAACGGGTGCTTTTCTCTCATTAATTTGTCTAATTGTTTTTCCTAATGGCTTTGTGAACCCGAGTGAATTGGTGCTGGGTTGCTGCTCCAGGTAAGGGTAGCAGAGAGGCAGGACTTGGCTCCATACAGGCCAGCAGACATCTTCCCCCTTGTTATCTGTCCCCCAGGGAAAGCGATGGCAGGGAAGGGCATGGTGCGGGTGCTCAGCCTCCAGTAAGGTTATTCCCCTATCCCTGACATCCCAGGGTGCAGCTGAGGGCTGGAGCAGGGGCCACTTGGCACCCTGGAGGTTTGAGGTGGGGATGGACACCCCCATGTCCTTGCAGAGCTCTACCGCCCACCACCCCCAACTCTTGTCATCTGCTCTGCCACAGCCTGCCTTTGCAAAAGGCACCCAGGCCTGGCTCCTGGGAAGGGACCCCCTGCTTTCCCAGGTCACTTGGTCCACGGCTAATTAGCCCCTTTTCATTAAAGGGCTTTTGGGTGGCCGTGATGCCTACGAGCACTACAACTTGGGGCTTTGTTTACTGCTTAAATTTGTCCAGCTTCAGCTTCCAGTCAGCAAATGTTTTGCCTTTGCTTGGAAGATTAAAGAGCTCGCTACTAGTTAGTTAATCAGTAAGTGAATTAATTAATGGTTCCTCATACCCTGTCTCTACACTGATACCACTTAATCCCTTGCGTGGCTGGAGCAGTTCATGCTCTTCCCAGCGACCTGGACCTTGCAGGGTTCTGAGTGTGCAGTCCTCCAGGGCTGGTAGCTCCCACCACCCATGTAGGGAGATGGACACAGTCCCTGGTGGTACTTGCTGTTCCTCCAGGGATGTAGAAAACCTGGCTGCTAGTTGAACACACAGGGTCAATCATCAGCCCAGGCATCTGGGACTTTTCCCTTCTCCTTCATCATTGGTGGGTATGTGGACCAAGCTTGAGAATCACAGCCTCCCAAAGGCCCTGGGGACTGCGGGACACTGAGCCAGGGCTGGACCTAGGAGAGCACTGGAGACAGGAGGCTCTTCACTTCCATCGGCTCATGCTGTTAGCAAAGGCAGAAACCTCTGCTCTGAGCTAGCAAAATCCTTGTGATGGGGATGTGCCTTTCCCCAGCGTCACCACACCCAGTGTCACCCTATGATCCCCTCGCTGCCACTGGCTGGCCAGAGGGAGGTGGCAGATGAAGCAGGGGAGCAGCCGTACTGCCCTGGCTGTCGGTGCAGGGATGACGGCCCTGTCTTGACCTCCAAGTAGTGGTGCATGCATGTCCCTACCCATACAGGACTTTGCCATGCGATGCCATCTGGACATAGCGACAAGGTTGGAGCTGAGCGACGTTTGGGAGAATCTGCCTCGTGAGATGAGACCAGGAAGACCATCTGGTCCAGCCAGGCAATGTGAGGTAAGAAGTAAATGTGGGATGAACACACCAGGGCCACACCAGGCAGGGAGGTGTTTTCAGGTTGAACACCAGGCATAGAAATAGTAGATGGGCAGGAATAAATCCAAGTGGCAAGAAAAGGGGTCTATGCTGTCTGAGCAGGGGCTGTACCAGGGCTTGATCCAGTAAGCCCCAAACCTTTTGGCACATGCTGTCTCCACACCCACCCCTTCTTTCACTTGACAACTTTTCCACCAAGTCTGCTTGGGGAAGGGTGCCCACCGAGTGGAGTGGGCTGCGTGATGCTGTGGCAGGGTTGGGGTTCGCCTGGGCCCCCCTGGGCATGCCCCGGCTTGGGAAGGAGGACTGGGGTGTTTGTTTATTGCATCAGGCTCAGCTTTCAAACATCTCCCTGCCATCCCCCTCCCCCTCCTTTAATTAATTCTGGGTAAGAAGTCCTGGCTTTATTGTGCCACCGAGCTGAGGGCTCCCTGTGGGAAAAGTCACACCTTCTGAACAGCTTCTGATACCATGCAAATGAAGGACAAGTCCAGGAAACGCTTTCATCTCGGACCTGTCCAGCCCCCTGCCCATTAATTACACACATTTCATTTGTGTGAGAGCAATTCCTCTTGGGGAGGGGGCGGGGGATGGCCTCAGCTTCTGGATCATCTCAGCCCTGCTCTCTAAAGACCCCTCCTTGGAAGGGGGTTTATAGCCAGAAACAGGGATGCTCAGAGGCTCAGTGGGGGATCCCATATTTCTGCTGTCACACAGCCACTCCAAATCAAACCGGCTTGTTGGTGGGCCACGTGAGGCCAGCGGGGAGGGCTCAGCACTGCCCCACACCCTGCTCAGTGCCAGCAAGCACTGGCTGTGGACCCAAGTGCCACAGGAGCATTCTGGAGGGAGGCGCAGGGTGGAGCACAAAAAGACCTCAGTGCTGTCCCAAGTGAACAGCTCTCCAGGGCCAGGAGCTCATAGAGTGGCCACAAAATGAGTCTCATGTAGGGAAACATCTTTCCACATTTGTGGAATTGCATGTGTTGGGGGACTGTGTCATGCTGTGACAGGGAGCAAAGTCTTCTTGGCCACGTGTGGACCAGACCCAACTCTGCTGTCGAGCCTTGGTCTCTCTGTGCTCCTCTCCTTTCCTCACAGCCCCTCTGATTACGGTATCCCGAGCATGGCTGCAGCTGAAGGCACCTCCAGGCTGGCTCCTGTTTTCCTGAGGCTGATGGGGAGAGTGGGCTCCAGATCCTGGAGAAGGCACAGAGCAAGGGGATGTGGAGTACAGTGGGTTTTCACAGCCTGTTTCCTGGCCATGATAACACTTAGCACTTCTGTAGCACCTGGGATGCTCCTCATTACCA
The DNA here is from genome assembly GCF_034619465.1 of Leptosomus discolor. NCBI lineage: Eukaryota > Metazoa > Chordata > Aves > Leptosomiformes > Leptosomidae > Leptosomus > Leptosomus discolor. Next base: position 15,771,718 of record NC_141396.1, on the reverse strand, counting down.
CCCTGCTTCCCATTTGCAGCGTCTCTGCCCTCTCCCCCCACACACCTACAGCAGTATCAGCTCTCACCTAGAAATCAGGCCACCCTCCAACATTCCTCCTAGAAATCTCCTTCAGGGCAGGGTCCCAGGGAGCTGCAAATGCATTTTGCTTTGAGGTGGGGGCTGGAGGCTGCCTTCTAGGACTGGCGTAAGCAGTTTGGGGTGGCTGCTGTGGCTTTGCTGCAGAAGACCTTTGATGGCCAATTTTGCTTTTGCCTCCCTCTGGGAATGACAATGTACAATCTGTGTACTCTGGTGTTGACAACCCATGAGTTTGGAGACACATGGCAGCTGTGGCTTGATGCGCCAGAGGAGCTCTTGGGAGATGGAGGGATATCTGGGACTTGGTTAATGGCAACCTGCAGCCTTTCTGGGTCAAAGTCAGCATGAAACTAGTGCTGGGCTCTAGCAGAACTGCTTGTCCACCCACTGGCCCTGTGCCCTGTCAGCTAGAGGATGACAGAGGGCTCACATGTGGATGGGTTGAAGATTACAGCCATTACTCCAGATTACCTGATTAATGGCCTAGGCTACTCTGCAGTGAAATTTACTTCAGATTTGCTGTACTGGGAGCAGAGGGGATGTTCTTGGGCTTTATGTGACTTGGAGCATCTCTCCTATGTTCATAGGGTCTGTAGCACCAGAAGGTCCCTCCAGGCTGTCAAATGTGATGATTAAGATATGGTCTGTGGTTGCACAGTCCTAGCTCAGGGCCTGGGGGAGGCTCAGCTGTGTTGGGAAGAACTGCTCCAGCCATGCCCAGGTATTACCACTTTGCTAAGCTTGTGCTGTCAATAGTTATGGACTAGAAATGGGATGGTGAGGGCTGCAAGAGCCTCCCCAGTTCAGTGTGTGCCTGATCTGTGCCCCTATTCTTGTTCAAGTCCTTTGTTCAGCCATGGAGTAACCCCTTTCAGCCATGATCATGGCACTGTGAAGAGTCCTCCCTTCCTGGGCTGGCCTCTCCTGCCAGTATGGCCAATAGTATTTTTAAATTTTTTTCCTCTTAAAAGTTTTATAGCAGAAGGAGAAGGAAAAATTCAGCCTCACTCTTGCTGTGATTATCTTGCCAGCTCTTTCTGCTGTGGTAGCACATCTTGGTGGCTGGAGTCTCCTCTTTTATAAACTGCTCACAGTAAATGACATCCCTTGTCCCAAAGACGTGCTGTTTTGTATGGTCAGCTGTAGCAGGTGGCATAAGCTAGCAAGATAGACCTAAGCACAGGTCTCATTGCAATCCCAGCAAAACAGAGTCCTGGGAAGGGATTTGAAGGAGGGCTGGAAGGTGTCCCTGTGGAAGTTCATAGCAAACATGAGAAAAACTCCAATTGCAACATCCAGAAAACCAAAAAAGGCTGCTGGAGTAGCTGAAGTACAGGAGATGAGACCGAGGCTGTACATTGATAGGAAAATTTTGGCTGCTGAGATGTGAAATGGGACCTTGAGTGCTTGCTTGTTCAGGCCCTGGGACATGGCTGTGGTCCCCATCGCCCCGTGAGAAGCAGATGCCCAGCTGGGAGCCGGCCCTTTGGTAATGGCCTGCGAATTTCCCTTGGCTCCGTTAATTGCCGCCTGGCTGCTAGTTACAACTCCAAGTCAATTGCTGGGAGTGTTGGGCCCTGCAAAACAACCCCTTGAAATCAGTTGTTAGCCCAATTAACAACCAGTTTGGTTTCAGTTCAGGCTGTTAACCATCAAACAGCTAACTGCTGGTAATGATTGATTTCTTGGCAGTGGGGGCTGCAATGGAGGAGCCAACCTGCTTCACAAAATGCCATTAAAGCCAAGACTTTGTGAACGCATCTGGCTCAGACAAACATTCAAGCTGTCCCACACCAGTAGAGCAGGCAGGGTGATGACCAGGATTTCTATCCATTTCATTAAAGCATAGCTTGTTGGGGTGTGTTACGATGAACTGTCAGCCAGCAGGCCAGTGCTGTCACCGCACCATGCTCCAGGGAGGCAGCCACCACTGATTGTAGGGCAACCACTCATACTCATGGAGTGTCATGGCATTCAAAGACCCCATGGATGGGAACTGCTCAGTGTCCGGCTCTCTTCCATAGTTACTGTTCCAGCCAGCAAACCTGCAAAGTTTAATTTGTCTAGTTTGGGTGTTCAGATGTTTCCACAAATCACCTCGGCCATTTCCATCCCTACAACCAGCCAGGAGCTTGTACAGGGTGAGCAGTTCCCATCAGCATATGCAAGCCTGGGGATACCTCCAGAGCAGCTTGGGACAATGGCCTGTGTCTGCTGGTAGGCAATGCAGACTCATCTGCAGAGGTAAGTATCTCTATGAAAGCTGTAAACCACTTTTTGAGTCCCAGGATTCAGGCAGGGTTTTGTTTAAGATTACTGGTCAGGTTTTCATCCATTTCCCTCCCCTGTTTCAGGCCCTGCTTCTCTGCTGTGCACTGGCAGGTTGGTTTGAACACATTGCTGGTGCTACATCAAGGGCTTTTTCCCCCAGGATATTTTTCCCCTGATCAAAGTGGCTGATTCAAGCTGTAGCATGTATGGGGAGGAGGGAGACAGCCACCTGTTAGGGAAAGACTTTGAAAATGCAGAGGATGCACTGCAGAGGTTGACCTTGTGAAATGTAAACTCCAGTGGTGCAGGGCAGCAGAGCGGTACAGGGCGAGGATTGAGTGCCTCTGCCTACAACACCATGGTCCTCATGCTTTTGAGGGCACTCAGGAACCTGTGGTCCTGCCAGGGCCTTGGCACTGCAGCCTGAGCTCTGTTTCTGAAGCTGGGTCCTGGTGCCTTTCAGCAGGGTCGCTGTGCTGGCTTAGTGCAGGAGAATTGCAGATGTGGGCATTGAGAATAATTAGGTCAAACCAACCACTACTCACATCTGAACTTATCCAGAGTGATTCTAGTGAAGTCAGAGGAATGACTGGTGCCTTGGAGTCAGACAGAGTTTCTCCCTCTGGTCCAGACAAGGAGAAACTGATTCTCACAAAGGGAAAAATGAGAAGTTTGGGGTAAGCAGGAGACCTGACAACCCAGTTTTTGCACTCCTTGGGTCTGTGAGCAAATGTTTTATTTGCAGCTCGTGTATCTAGCTGGGCTGAACACAGCAATCCTGGTCCGTGCATCTTCTGCGTGTCTCCTTCCCCCTCAGCTGTTGCTAAATGCATCCTTCCAGGAGGTGGTGACGGGTGCCTCTCACCTGCTGGAGCCGGGTGAGCTCTGGCTGCTTCAGACTTTTTCTGTATGACAGAGAAGGTCAGTTATAAACAGAAACGGTTGGTTTTGTTGGGGGCTTTTTTTAGGCATCAAAAACGCTCCATCACAATCAGGCCAGCTTAGCTTTCAGCAGCCAACACCAATAGAGCCAAACCCTCAGCAGAGAATTCAGCAAGAGAAGCGGCACAGACTTTCCAGGGTTACTTCGCCAAAGCCTCACATCCTCATTCCTCCTCATATTTTGTGCCACAGCAGCCGATGCTGTTCCGGGCTCTGCACAGACCCAGGGTGAGCCCTGAGGAGCTCCCAGCTGGAGCTGAAAGCAAGTGGCATGGCCCCATTTTAGAGAAGGAGTGGGGGGAATCAACCACAGAAAGATTAAGATCTGAAAGAAATCCTTGCAGAGCTGCAAATCGGCTGAATCAACCTGCAAGAGGCCAAGAAATGGTATGGAAGTGGTCCAACGGGGGAAGCAACGTATATTTGCAATAATCTGAGCTATAAATGAAGTACAAAACCACAAAACTGATCATTTTCTAAACCTCACGTCCGATTCTCCAGCTTTGACTGAAGGTTGGACTCTGTCCCACATCCCGACTGGAAGGAACCTGCTTTTGTACATGAGCAGATTTCAAGGTCATAGGGACCACTCTGAATCCCCACCCCAGTCTCCTGCAATATTTAGATGAGAGGATCCTGCTCAGTGCCTTCTGAGTGAAAGCCACAGTCCTTGTTCAAGGAAAAGGAAGGAAGGATACCCTGCAGGGACTCCATATTTCAGTATTATTTGGTATTTTTGATTTAAAATTGCCTAACTTCAACTCACAGCACTTGATCTTGTATTTTTTTCTTCCAGATTACAGTGCTGTCCAATCTGACAAACCTTCTGCAGGTACTGTGGGGTTTCCATGTCTCTCTGAGCTCTTGTAGGGCTTTTTAAAGCGGATTCCCATCTGTCAACATGTCTTGTGAAGTGCAGCCAAGTGTTTTGGCCACAGCATATGGCAATGGCAACCATCGTTGGCTTGCTTGTTTCCAGGACCTTGGGAGGAGAAACGATGCAGTGACCACCCACTGGAGTGATGTCTCTTTGCTCAGGGCTGGTGTTTTCCAAGACGTTCTTGCAGGGACTTGCAGAGCTACTGAAGCCGACTGTGGAGCTATAACCCTCATTTGGTCACGACCACTGTAACTACAGTCTGTTTTGAAGAAGAGAGGCACAGATGGTCCCCACAGGAGGTGCAACTGAGGCATGGTTACACTCTCCTGTCCCTTGTTTCCTGCTGCAAAGGCTACAGCACATCTCTAAAGCAAAGGTAGCATTTATTTTATAATGAATCCTGAAATCCTGAATCTCATGCTTGCCCAGGAGGGCTCCATCTCTGGTTATTCAAATATCCCGTTGGTGAAGTCTGAGCTATTTTTGCTCTCGTTGGTGGTGGGTAAAGCCATAGTCACTCCTCTGACTTCACTAGAATCACTCTGGATAAGTTCAGATGTGAGTAGAGGTTGGTTTGACCTAATTATTTTCAATGCCCACATCTGCAATTCTCCTACACTAAGCCAGCACATCAACAGCAGTGAGTGATGAGGTTTTCATATACCAAAGGTTTTGCTAGAATCTGTGTTTCAAGAGCTGGTCACTTCGTCCAGACGCTGTCCCACAGCACTTGCTGAGATGTGGCCAAAAGATGGAGGGGGCACAGGGCAGGGAGAGTAAAGATGCTATGGAAGCTGCAAATTCCCAGGGCTATGGCTGTGGCTTGTGGCAGTATGACCAGCACCTGCTGCACTGACCCAAACCCCACCACTATCACAAACAGGTTAACTATAAGGAAAGTTCTTTCCTACTACTTGCTGCTGGCTGCTAAAGGGACATCCCCAGCCCCTAAAGGACTGGGGGGGGACTGAGATGGGAGAATGGTCGTTGCTGACACACGCTGAGCCCTCGCAGCCTCCATCACGGGGCCTGGAAAAGTGTCCGCACTTCACTCCCTCTCAGAGCGATCACTGTGAGGAGCTGAGGGTTTCACCACCTCCCCCCTCAGAGCCGTGGGTTCGCTGTGCACTTGACACCAGCACAGGGGGATGACTTGTGCTTGACGACTGTCTCCACCACAGCAGCTGCCTGTCCTCCACCAATGCTCCCCTCCAACTGCCTCTCAAGAAGGAGACATACCGTTTCCAGTGTAAGTGTTCAACCAGGGTAGTGTGGTGGGATGTGGAGGTGGCCTCCCCACGGGCCATGCTGCCAGCTGGTGTGGTAGGATGTGGCAGTCCCCAGGCTACTATGGTCCCAGGCGTTCCAGTCACCAGCCAGGGCTCCCCAAATCACGTCTAGGGCTTCCTGGGGGACCCAGCTTACCTTAAGCATCAATGAGGATGAGAAACTTCCCTACAGAGAAGAGAAAATCACAGCTGAGATTTTTGCCACAATGGAGAGGCTCCCTGAGCTGGGAATTTGGACAAACCCTCAGAACTGTGATGTGGGGTCACCTTACATGTAGTGAGAATGGGGCATTTCTTTTGTATTTGCTACGTACTGTGTGAGAGGCTCTCCTGGTGATGTGAGCAAAGTGACAAACAGTAGAGGGGACAAAGTCGGCAGCAGCGTGGGTAAGTCCCAGCTGGAAAGGCAGAAGAAGTCAGAGGAGCCCTGTCTGCCAGGCAGCCGGGCTTGCCAGTGGAGAGGGGAGAAGGGGCTGTGGGTCCCACTCCTGTGCTCCCTAAAGTACATTCTCTGGGAAAGAATGCCCGTGGGGCAGGAGGGAAGCTAGAGCCAAACAGCCAGTGAAGCACATGGGCTTTTAGTCCTCCTGTCACCTCGAGGGCATCCAGAAGTGACAAATGTGCAGCCTCTGCTATTGGGACTAAGTGAACCGCTAATGGGCTGCTTCAGGGGACCTTCACTTAGAGAAATGCCAGCAAGGCAAACCCCCAGTGACACGTGCAGCTATTTCATGGCTAGTTTGCTGGGTAGCACCCACTGCTCGCTGCTCCTCCACTGTCTGCTCCTCCCCAGAGCTGGGTGCACCCCATGGCACAGTGAGCTGGGCTGATCTGGCCATACCCTTTCCTGATGCATGGTCCAGAGGAGTTCCGCCAACTTCTCAGGGCACATGTTGGACTCCAAGATCAGACTTGGCTCTGCTGTCTAGGTAGCATCATGGGCATTGTACACCAAAACCATTGGTACTTACGGATTTGGCCTTCCTGGTTGCTGTGTGTGCAGGAAAGCTCTGCGTGTGCTGAATTATTCCCAAGTGCGCTCCCTTGCTGTTTTTTATGCACGGGATACACACTCCCATGGCTTTTATCTGAAGGGGTTGGGGAGCTGTTATTTGAAGCTGGTAAATGGCCATGATACAAAAAGCAGCCCAAAGAGCAGTTGGCCAGACAGAAGGTAGGGTGGGTGCTGGTGGGGTATGAAGAGCTCGGGACGGGGAGAGGAGAGTCATCAACATAGTATGGAGCCCTCATCCCCAGAAACCTTCCTGTGTTGCTGCTTAAACCTATAGCTGGTCCTTCTGGAGGTAGGAACTCTGAAGCTGTTTGCTGCTATATTGTTTCAGGGACACACATTGTGGGGAAGCAAATCTTTCCTCATCAAAGCAGTAAATCTATACCTCTTCCAACAATCTACACAAAGAAGGCTCAGCCCTAGATAGGACTGGAGGCAGCAGAGTGAACATCAGGATCCTGCAGGACAGTACTGTGGACTTCGCTGCAAGCTGGGTGCCCAAATCACTGGTGAGAGCTGTCATTGTTGTCATGGAAGGCAAGAGGTCTCCGTCAGTTATTTGGCCTGTGTCGAGCTGCTAGGGAAATGTCTTACCTTCCTTGAAACTAGAGCATCCAGACCAGCCTGCTTACCCTCAGCAGTGATCTCTGGGCAGGAAGCACAGATGTGAGTGATGAAGGCAGCAGTTTTGCTGAGGAAATGCATTTAATTTGATCTACACTGCAGTTTTTGTTGGAAAAAACATTGATGTAGTAACATTCTGCACAGTAACTAGGGGTGGATTAAAGGTCATAAAGATAATGTAGCATGCTGAACTCATAGGCAGCAGATGGGAAGAGTCTCAGACCCACTGTGAAAGTCTCCCTGAAGTGTCTTCTCTGCAGCTTTGTCTATTCTACTCAAGGACTGAGCTTTTTTCTCTTTCCTAGCAGGTTTCACTCTTGCCTGGTCCTTTTTCCTGAGATACAATCCTTTTCTTGATTTATCCTAGTAGCCCCAGTTAATGCAGTTCTTTGCCATGCTAACTGATTTTGCTCAGGGGTGTTGCACCTCTGCACACTGGGAATGCTTGGCTAGCAGGTCTGCACCTGAATCTTTCCTCCATGCTTTTAATCATGGGGTGGCAGCTTAGCACAGTGCAGATGGAGCAGGGAAGTGCCTTCTACTTGTGATGCAGAGGTGGCTGTGCAGACACAGCCCCTCAAGAAGCAGTTTTCCAGGCACACAACTGGCTCTTGCCGCAGAGCACACTCCTGGGTGAGAGAAGGGGAGGGTTTCCCCAGTCTGCTGCAACTTTTGCAGTCATCTGAGATTGATGCAAAAAGTCTCCTGTGGTGGAGAGCAGGCCTGTGGCAGAAGCATTTTAAAGGACTGTTCTCAGAGGGGTTAAATCCAGCATTGTGATGTGGGAATACACGTGTCTCAGTGGACAGAGGAGAGGATCACACATCTCAGCTCATGCCATAGAACAACCGGTCGACCAGCTGAGCTCCTCCTGTCCCCTGTGTAAAACAGAGGTGGTGCCAAGTCTCTTTGCAGGTCACTGGAAGTTTAATGCAAGTTTCCCAGAGGTTTTGGAGCATGCAGTGAAGGATGCTGCAGTGCAAAGCATTGCTGTTTATTCCACCGTTATCACCCAGTGGAGAAAAATGCAGGGTTGATCATGACATGTACTGAAATGTCATGGGAAAGAAAGCCAAAAGGCCAGCAGTGCAGTAACCATTGCAGACAGACCCCCCCCCAGTATTTTGTGCTCTGTCCCAGCAGAGGGAGCCCGAGTTTATTAACAAATCCCGATCCCGGAGATAGCTGCTATCAAGGTGGTACCAAAGCCTGGGCAGGATGCTTGCCGGTGGAGGAAGGCTGCAGAAGATGGATGGGGTCTAGTGGTGATGCTGACACCAGGGAAGAAAGCTAACGGTTCTCCAGGAGGCCCTGCAAATAACTCTACTCCTAGGACACTGCAACCATGTCAAGAGAGGGATGGCCTGCAAGAGCCAATGGATGTGCTCATCGCATGGGGGAAAAAGTTTTGCACTGAAAGATGCAGCAGAGCCATGCTAAGATGGATGAACTGAGATAATTTGCTTCAGAGAGTTCCCCAAGGCACAGTCAGTGACCTGTGCACCTGCATTTGTACTGAGCTGGCCGGTTGTACTCCTATCATCTAGACAGTTCTCCCACTAGTGTTAAAACCATCAATCGCTGCAGTGCCAAATCCAGAGCTGTTTGCCATCCTACGCCTTGATCACATTCAGGCTGCCTGGCAATGCTCTATAACCACTGCATGCGCAGAACCGTGCGCCTGATCCACAACTTCTTAAACCTAACAGGAGCTTTTGTACGGATTTCCCTGGGATTTGGAGGATCTGTGTGAGTGCACAGAGGGCTTCATTCAAGGAAGCATGAGCAGTTTTAGTGAATAGCCTTCTCGGAGCTCGTGGGAATGCCCTAAGTTTTCTCTGCTGATAATGTGAGATAAAATGTCTCCTAGGGAGACAGATGAGGCTCGGCTGCATTTTCTTTCTTACAGGCAGCAGCCATACTGATGCCATGGATGCACATGTGGGTACAAGATTATTTGGGAGAGTGAAAGTTGTGGGATTGGGATGCAGGATGGTCACAGATCATTTTAGGCCAAACCCAAAGACCATTTAAACGAATGCAAAGCCCCTTGTTAGCCTGAGCGAACACAGAGATACTTGTTTTCGAAGTCCAGTAACAAACTGGGACAAGCTTCAGGGCACAGGGATGGGAAGGCAAACGACTCGGGCTGCACTCTGCAGAAAGCAGCAGATGGATATTTTCCGAGGCAACTTTTGAAAGGAAGGTTAAATTTCTCTGAGATAAGGAAAGCTCCAGTGAGCTGGAATGCATCACGACCCCCCTTCCCCAGCTCATCCTATGATAACAGCTGTTGTGTTGGAAACCTAATGCTGATGAAAGAGTTAAAGGCTGGTTGATGGGCAATATCGGTGACACACCTCTGAATTGAGCATACTCCTGGAGTGAGACTGCGGACTGGTGTTACTCAATGAATAGAGGCCACTCCAAGGGAGTTTTTCCTTGAATAGAATGGGGTCAGGGAGCCGCTTTGGGGAACAATGGTTGCCACCGGCTAGCTGAATTTCTTACAATCACACACCATACCCCCTGATCAAATAGCTCCTTTGTCAGTCTGATATAAAAACATGTCATACAATGATGATCTGGAAGAATGACAAGAGCTGGCCTTTCAAAGAGATCAGAAGGGCTTGTTTTGCACAAAAAGAGCCCCCATCAGAGTCAAGACAGAAAAAAAATGGAGAATAAAAGGAGGTGAATGGAAACAAACAGCAATAACAACAACAACAGAAAAGAGGGCAAGTTGGAAACTTGAGTCTGGCTTGTTTCACAGCATCCCATGGCCGCAGCAGCGCAGCACGGTCGAGTTGAATCTCTTTCGGTATGGATGTGGATGTCAGATTGTGCTGCCATTGGGTTCCCATTGTCATTCTGCACTGGGACAGAAGAAATTGCTGGATGGGAAAAGGTCACTTGGCCCAACGAATCATCTCCCCCCCCCCGCCCCCCGACAATGTCTCAACACCATCTCTCTGCTTTCTCACTGTAGTTCTCTTCTCTGCCTTTCTAATACAATGTTTGTCTGCTGCCTTTATGCTCCTGTACAAAGTTCAGATTGCTCAGAATGTTGTTCTTGTCCATCTGCTCATATGAGCGGGAAAACATCTCTATTCTCCCCCATTCCCTTGTTAACTTTCATATTTTTTGTTTCTTGGAGTGTGTACCCTGTTTTTAACCCTCTTGCCAGGATTTTCAGGGACATAATTGAGAGCCTGGATGGAGAGGAAGAGTTTTTCCCCAAAGAATGTTTTAAGATGTGCAGGGAAGTGGATCCCTCTCGCCTACTTCCAGGGGAACTGCATTCCTACAGTGTCGATCGCAGGAGTCCCAAGAGATGGCATTTACACACATGGCAATTATTTGCAAGCTAGAAAAGTTCAGCACTCTTAGAAGTGGGCAACTAGAGCTGCCAGGCAGTTTCAGCAGCTACAGGTGTTTGAAAAAGCTTATCTTCAGATTTTAATCTTGTATTATATAAAATAAGGAGTCAGAACAGTCAGAAGAAATCATAGCAGGTAAGAGACTGAGCTCTTGAGAAACTGGTACTGAAAATACACCCACAACAATGACAATACACTGAAGCTTTGCCCTATGTTTATGTTCTTTTTTTACTTTTTTTCTCTTTTTACCACAGTGTTGTTTTTCTCAAGAAAAAAAAAGAAAGAAAGAAAGAAACAAACAAACAATGCCAAAGCTTCCAGGAGACCGTTATGTTTGTATGATTAGCACACTAATCAGGAGGTACCTCACAGCAGAGATAACTAACTCTAGCCGCTTTCATTTATGCTCTAAGACAAATACCTATTATCATCTAGGATTTCCTCATTGAATAATATTTTATCTGCCCTTTCCTGCGATTTTGTATAGAATCAGTTATACCACATGTTACTCGGCATATATTCATTTATAGGAAAAAAACTTTGTAAACTGTATTTACACAATACACTGTTTATTAAATACAGAGAAAATTTATAAACACACACACACAATGCTGACATGCATAAATCAAACGAAATTGTTGCTGACCTGAGTGGCTGAGCTCTTCAATTCCTTTACCTACAAGTCTGTATTGCACAAAATTAGGGTCCTAATTAATCACCGCTTCTCCTGAAATATAGCTCTGAAAAGCTGTGCAGCTGGTGGAAAATAATTAGTCCACATTCTGAGTGCGGCCAAAATAAAGATACTGGTTACAAATCTCGTGTAATTCAAGTTGTGAGGCAACTACCAGATAGTACCAGCGTATTTGAGGTGGTAGAGGAAAATCAGCCCACCCTTTGTTGTGCTGATGGTGAAACAATTTGGAACTGTAATATTAAAGCTCCTATCACAGCAAAGTAGTGCAAAAGGCAAGTGAGTCGCAGCCCGTGTAACATTAAGAGTCAGAAGCTAGACACTGACAACAGTGTTTAGGCACCTAAATAAAATTGTGTTTCTGGTGGTGTTGAGCACCCAACAGCTCTGCTTGACTTTCACAGAGACTCAGCAGGCAGTGATAGCCAGCCAGCCAGCCGACTTTGAGTCTGTCGATCTGGAAGGCGGGTTTTAGTGCAATGGCCTGTATTTATACTTATTATACAATATTTCTATTTCCGGTCTCCAGCTGGAAACTGCAGGTAGCACAGAAGGTGACAATTCAGTTCTCAAATGGGATGTACCCTCCCTGGGACCAGGAGATGGATGACATGACCTGAACAGAATGCCTTGTAAGCAGTGAGGGTGTTTCTGCAGCGCTCATTTTGAGCTGGCTATTGTTAAAGCCTATGAAGACCTCGCCATTTTGTGGTCAGCTGGGGCGACATCAGAAGAAGCTCTTGGCATGCCCTTATCTGCTCGCTGGACTTTGCAAGCCCAGTTTGACTGGGAGAGTGTTATGGTTTTTTAGCGCAAGCTATAAAAGTCCCACTGGGGCTCAGGTGTGCTGGCTGGCCGTGATAACCTGCAACTTCACAACACTCTTTTTTTTTTCTTACTTAAACTTTTTCAATGGTGTCTGGCTTTCATTGGACATTTCTGTTTTGTGGTTAGTCTTGGTTGCTGGGTTTTCTTTATTATTGGAAGTTCTGGATAGGCCAGGTGGATAATTTTTGAGTTGCCTTTGGGTGACAATCTGTTTCGGTATAAAGCAGCGCAATTCTGTTAAATGCAGTGAAACTGTTGTTTACAGCAACCTCACATGCAGCCCTGTGACCCTGGGCAACTCAGGGAAAGGAAAAAATATGTTAAGAGAATACTAACTGCATAATCAACTATTCCGAAGATTGGAAGGCATAAAAGTCAGGCTGCATGCACATCTTAATTCTGTCCCTTTGTCAACAGGTGGTACGATCAAAATTTCAGTGACACTTCTGCCTTCTTCGGGCTGCTGGCTCTGCTGAGCTGAATCTCGCATGTTCAAATTTCCAGTGAACCTTCTTGCATTCTCCACTAGTTCTTACCCTGCAGTTATAACCTCGGTATTGGGAGCAAGCCTGGAAAATTTCAGAATGAAAACTGAAACCTTCCAAAAGGTAGGAGCAAATAAAAAACAGAGGATATTAATATAGCAACAGCTGGACTTCAGCTTTAATAATGTATATTTTTTAGAGCACTAAGCAATTCAGATCAGATACGGCTATTTCTCCACGCTTCTGTTAAATCAGGTCTCTTGCCAATAACACAGCAAGAGGCTGGTACACTATATTAAAATATTAATTACCAAGCCCCTTTCTTTTGATGGGTCTACTAAAGATACTTCACATGGATATGTGAGAATTGATCAAAGATTCTGCAGGTTGTTGCCACTGCTCACTGGGCATTTCAAACCAAAGAAGAACCTGACTCCCATGAAAAAGATACTGTGTTTTTACAAGCAATAAAAAACCACTGGTCACTTGATTGCTATGGGGATGGATATAACTAAACTGGGCTTTCTTAAGGCAGAGAGCACGATCTAAGAGAAACAAAAAAAGACATGGGAGAGGGAGGGAAACAGCGAGCGAGCGAGAGCTGAATTGATTTCAGTCTGTTCAGGTCTAGCTGGAAAACACAATGCAGTGAAACGGTCCCTTAGTCGGCAAGCTTCTTTTCCTAGGTTTTTCCCATGGTTTGAAGTGGAGAGGGAGGGATGGTATTAGAAAAAAGTGTGTGTGAGAGAGAGAGAAGTCTGTAGGAAAGGCAGAGAGATGAGAGACATCATTTGGAAGGGTGCAAAATAGTCCATTCCTTCTGGGGAGTGGAAAACTTTGATGTCCGTGTCTCTGGTTTTAAAGTGGCAGTGTCAGGTTCAGGCTGAAAGGCCCTGGTATTCAAATCTTTGTCTGTGCTTGCGCTCAGGACTTTGCCTGTGCACACACCTGCACATCCAAACACCTGCTAGGGCACCCATGCAGCAAATGGGCCTTGTGCTTCAGAGTGGGCAACAGAAAATAAGCAAGTCGCTGGCTTCACCGATTCCTTGTAGGGTTTCAGGCTGAAACAGAAGCACACGTATATTTGCACGCACAGGAAGAGAGATAAGCAACAGGAAAAAGTGCTGTGGGCTTTACCCCTTTTAAAAAGCTGTTCTCTTACTAACTGCATTACTAACACAGATATAAGGCTCAGACCGTGCTACAAGGCTCACATGTCTAAACAGATGAAGCAGCGCAGTTACAGGTAAGGAGAATAATCTGTGAGAAGCATTGTGATTCATCAGTCATCACATACCATCACATATCAGCAAATTCGGTTTCAAGAGTCACAACTAATGTCTCTAAGTCAGAAGCCCTTTCTCCTCTGCAGGGTCACGTCTTGCACAGCCTGGGTGTTTTGTCCTTTGTGGTGCATTTAATATAACGCTACCAATAATTCAAACACACTAACAATGATAAGTCCACTGCAGGCCTGGAGGAAAAGAGAAAGAACAGGACCAAATTTATCTCTCATGGCACTCAAGTGAATTCTGGTAAAGGCTGATCCAGAGTGCAAATGGCTGTTTCTCCTTTCTTCCCTTCCAAGAGCAGAAAGCTTTGCAGTCATGGTGGAGCTGAGAGGGCTCGTGCTCTGCTGGGTAGCAAGCTAATCTTGCTGGAAAAAAATTGCACTAGGCACTAACAGGCTGCAAAAGCAGAAAAGGTATTTGAGAACTATGCAGAGCTTCAGATCAAGCCAACGACAGATGTAAATGTTACTGTGATGGTCTTGGACTGTGAGGTCTTGGTTTCTAGCAAGAATAGAAGCATATGTGCACGGGGTGGCTTGTGGGTCCTGATGGGAGACAGACAATGGATCAATTTATGTTCAATTGACAGACCTCCTTTACTGGAGGGGGAGATTTTGACTTGAATCCCTGGAATGCTGGCATTTTCCTTCCCAATACTCATTTTCAGTTTAAATAGATAGAGTGAAAGGCCTATTTTCATGGCAGGTGGGCTAGAAAAGGGAGGTTTTAATGACTCTCTATTCTTGGATTTATAATCTGACACGCTGTACGCACATGTGTTTGTCACAAAACTGTGTGAGGTGCCCACCACCCATCCACGCATTGTCCAGCAGATGTTAAAGCCATCAAGTGTGTTTGCTTCCAGTTCCAAAGGAAAACATTCTCTATTTTGGGACGTGGGATTTTTTTTTTTTAAAGTGATCTAAACAAACAAACAAAAATAGTCTTGGGAGAGGTAGGGCTTACATGATCATAAGAAACCTGTGTAAATTAGGATCTGAGGCCTGTTCCCTGACCCATAAACTGGGTTAGGAATCAGTTGTTCCTCCAGTTTGTTGTTCTCGTCACAAAACCTGAGGTTAGGCTGAGGGCTATTTAAAAATCACGTGCGTTAGCAATACAGGATATCTAAACATACAATTACTGCAGTGACAGAGCATTAGTCGTCCCTTCTAACAATACGTGAGAGCCTGCAGTCACAGCAGAGGTCATGCCATGTGAGGAGGTACTGTAGCAGGGCAGAAAGCATGGTGTTTTCCCCACGGGGTTTACAGCGGATGGCCTCAAACCTACAGATGAATCTGCTAGGTGGGACCTTGCATTCATGTGCTGCTCCATTGCAGGACTAGGATCTACAGTGTATGGACAGGGGGATACCTGACTCTATTTTTTTTAATATACGTGCGTGCCTCATTAATAAGAGAATAGAGGGCAAAATCTGCCTTATGGCTTGGCATAAGCTGAACTGAAAAAAGTCTGTTTCTAGCACCAACTGGATTCCTGTGCTGCACTATAAATCTCTTAACTTCAGATTGATGAATTCTGTGTTTCAGTGATGAGATAAAACGGAATTAACCAGCGAGAAATAAAAAATGGCAGCATCCTGATTGAGAAATCCTACTGTGCAAGAAAGGACTACTAGTGAAATGTTGCCTCCGGCCGTAGGGTAAGAGAGAAGGAAGCCTAGAACTCTAGTCATTCTGCAAATTTGTAACTGTTGCAGGTAATTAGGCTCTGTCTTGCTTGCCCGGTCAAGGCAGACCCAAAACTGCTTGTAGGATTAGGTTTGCCCACTTCCCTTGAGCAAATTACCTTGTAAGTGATATGACAGTGGAGTACCCTCCAAAACCGCGGGACCCCTGTGTACCCATGGGCACACGATGTCTCCGGACACTGTCAGAATTGCTCATGGCAAGCTAGGAACTGCACGAAGTAGCCATGTGGGTGGAAGGGAAATGCAGGACAAAACAGTACCATTGTCACTGCCACACCGAGGATGCTCTTACATTGCTTTATAAACACTGCAAAAAGTTTCAGAACGACCTGTGCAATTAATGAAAACTGAGCTGAAAACCTCTAGAAACAACTTTGTAAGTCTTGATCTTACTCTCAAAGAAGCCAGTGGGTATTTGAATGTTTAGTTCCTCGGGCTCTAAGTATGAAAGGAAAAAGCCCCTAAAATATCTTCATAGGTAGCCCCTATAAAAGAACAAGATTCAAAAGCATTCCTTCAGGAGATCAAGGACGGTCCAGCCTTTGAAGCCTGGAGGATTGGGAAATTTAAAGATCTTTGTGGCAATCATATTGTGCCATTAGAAATCTACCATTTGGAATTGTAAAGCATTTAAAAGGAACGATTCCAAATTCCACAGCTGTCTGGTGAGTGACAACTTGATGTGGCCTGGGGCGGGAGGAAGAAGGTCATTGTTGGGAAAACAGTTAAAATGAACATTTTCTGAACAGATGCTTTAGATAATACTTTGATAAATGAGGTTAAAAACAAATAAAATATTCTGGGTGGCTTCCAGAAAATAACAGATTAGTAAAACAAACAAAACAAAACTCAAAATGCAAAGACAAGAAATAGGTATACGGCTGGTAATTAGAAAATAATAGAGGATTGTTCAAAATAAAATGAACAATAAACAGTCTGAACCAGCAAGATGAGACGATTCTGCTGGCTATGGGAGGCGATACATTTTTTTATCGCACTGCAGTTTTGCCAAGCAAGAGAGCTTCTGGAAGGCTCGGCTGTTCATTTTGATACACTAAAATATTTGAGAATCCATTTTTATTGCCTTTTTTTCCAAACCATTCAAGCAGCTCAGCTGCTGATCAAAATACAAAAGCATTGCATGTGCCCAGCAAGTGGATAATGAAAGCGATCCCCTCAGTTTAGTATCTTTGTCAGCAGAGTGTAGTGAGAAAAGTAAACAAACAGCATCACTGATGACAAACTGATTTATGGAAACGTTTGTTTTCATAATTTCCAGCATAATTATGAGTAAAGGTCCTGATCCTGTGGCTGCTGAGAACCTTGTAGGGATGGCTGCTGGCTGGGTGCCCTCAGTACTCATTAAAAGCTCCTTGTAGATGTGGTTTGGAAGCACACAGAATAGGGTCTGTTGGGAATATTTTTAACGGAATTTTTTTCCCTTGCCCTTTAACAGAACCCATACCACATAGCTTCTAATCATGATTTCTTCTGGCAGATCTTTTATAAGTAAAACCAGATCAATATGTATAACTTGGGATAAAAAAGAGAAAATTTACCCTCAAATTCAGCATAACCTTCTAATTTTATCCTCTTTAATCCTTTGGTAATTTTTGTGCTTCTCCTGCAGAAAAGCAATTTTGCTAATCACCTTTGTGCCAATCCCTGCATTCCTGACAATAGCGTGAACAGCTTCCATCAAAGTCTTTGATGTGGGAAAGACACACACACACATATAATCTGAAAACAATTCAGCTCCTTGGTTCTCAATGGTGAGCACTCTGCTCTAATAGAGTGCAAGTTCCGTGGAGGTTTCTAATCCTTTCTGCCAAACAGAAGAGACACAGTCAGGTAGCACACCTTATTCAGAAGTTAAAATAACATGTTGCTTGCTCTCAGAGAAAATCAAAACAACTCAAGATCAAAACCAGATTCCGCCAACCCTAACAGGATAGACTTTCTACTCAGATAACTCTTGATCTAAGTGTGTAACAAGTAACCTGCTTTAATCCCTCAAAGCGATGGTGTTACAGATAAGTACTGTAGTAGCAGGGGAGGTGTCTTAAGTTTCAGAAATACACAAAAGCATTGGTTGGAAGGAAAAACAAAACAAAGAGCTGTCCACATGATTGTGTCTTTAGCTGGAAAGGTGTATTTGAGGGCACTGCAAATAATAAAACCCCTTGAAGACAGAAAAAAAACCCCAAATTTGACAGGCAGGTATTGAAATGGTGCTTCTTCCAAGCTGGATTTCATTGACTTACACTGTTAAAGCACAAGTTTTACAGGTATAAGTGCCCCAGTTTTTAGATTAGAAACCCTGCAAGCCATGATGCTGGAATGGTCTGCTACTTCAGCACAGAACCATACCCCATTTTCTAGAGGTTCAGAGCACTCATGGGCCATGAAAGGACTGGGATCTTTGAAAGGACTGGGATCTTTGTAAGATCTGGGAAGGGTACATGATTGACTTTGTGATTATACTGCACTGAGCACCTGCACCGAGTCCGTTATTAGAGTATGAACAATGTGATGGAAATAATCATGCTTACACATATGGTTTTAGTAATGGTTCAGAGTCTTCCTTGGTTCTTGCTCCTGCAGACACCTACACAGGCACTTACTTCGGCATTGCTGGGAAGTGCCACTGGGTTCTTAGCCTGTGATGCACAGCTTTGACAGCCCCACAGCAGTTACAGTAGCTGAAACCATGCCTGAGAACAAGTGTATGCAGTTGCAGGTCTATTTCTCTCAAAAAAAAACCCAAAGAAAATAATGGATGATATCTATGTTTTGGGAAAAGAATAATTATTGTTACTATGTCATAAGGCAATTATCTATACTAGAAAAAAATGTGACATTTAAGAGCAACACACTGTAATTTTTTCTTCATAATTACTCTGTGTCCCCTGTCTGGAGCATATGTGACCCTCTCCACAATTACTGCATGCAAACACAGGTTTCATCTCAGCCAAATACTTCATAGCTGTTTAAACCTTGGATCACAAATTAGAGAGCACCAAGGGCTCCCCGCTTCCACAGGTGGACTTCTCTGTACCTTGGTCCTGGTATCACCGAGGGTGACACTGCACCTGTTACTTTGCACCCAGGCTCCTTCTGGACTGCACCAAGTAGTTTCCTTGGTGAAATGGCACAGCCACAGGCTGAGACTACTGTGCACTGGAATATGGGGGTCACACCCTGCAGGGAGATGTGCACCATGCAGGTGTCACCTCTGTAGAGTAACAGAGCCTAAGACCAGAAGCGACCCCTTTGACTGTCTTAGTCTGATATCCTGAGTTAGGAGTCGCCAGGTCAATTCCTGGTCTAAGTTTTAGTAGTTGTGATCTAGCCAGGCTCTCTCTAAGGTGAAAAAACCCAACTGGTATTGTTTTTTAAAAATTCCAGTAATGGTGAATCTACCATAAATCTCGATAAGCTGTTTCAACAGTTAATTTTCTTCACTACAAAAGCACTCTTTATTTATGAATTTGCTCCCTATTACCTTCTGTCAAGAGATCTTATCTCTTTGTCTTCTAAATAGAAGATCCTGGTGTTACCAGATTTTCTTCCTGTTTCAGTGCTCATAGGGTATGATCACCTTGCACCTTAACCTTCTCTTCAGAAAGCTAAATAGACAGAGCACTTTGGGTCTTACTATAAAACATGTTTGACAGTCCTGTAATCATTCTTACTACTCTTCTTTGAAACCCCTCTAGTTTTTCAACATCCTTCTTGAAATGTTGGCTGGACAAATTATTTCCAAAGCAGTCACAACAGAGTCAAAACCAGAGGTGAAAGAGCCTCCCGGCTCTTGTTTGTTTCCCAGGACAGCACTAGCCCTTTGGTCACAGCACTGCAGAAGGAGCTCACGTTCAGCTGATTATTCATCTTAATGAAGTCTTTACGGAATTGCAGCTTTGCAGGATAGAGTTACATCCTTTCAGTGTGACCTACATTCTTTGTTCCTAGATGTGAGACTTTACATTTGGCTTGACTGAAATACATACGATTTGATTATGCCTAAACTTAACATAGGGTTATGTAGCCATAAGCATCCTTCACCTCTTGCCCCACATGCTTTGTGCCTTCTACAAAGCTTTGAATAATGATTGCAGAATTTTTTTCAGGTTGCTAGTAAAAATATCAAATAATGTAAGGTCCATAAGCTGTCTCTGTGGGATCCTACTGGATCTTCTCTCTAGAAGGACCAACTTGATAATAAGTCTGTCTTTACAATAACAATTTAAGACAGAGAAGTCATTCAGCTTTTAACAAATTTAATGTTTCAGACATTACTGAAGTCTTTACAAAAGAGCTAAGTTTAATGTCATCAAAAAAGATATTAATTCCATATAAAACCACATTCACACCAAGTTTCCATATTCTCCTGTTAAATTTGTTATATTACCTCCCTTTTAATTGGCTACTTATGTCCCGTACTAGACGTGCTGTTATTTCACCTGAACTCAAACTTAGGTTGAGAAATTTTTAATTACTTGGTCCATCTGATTCACTCATTATAAATGCTGATAAAACATTTGCTGCCTTCTGGAACTTCCTTGACTTCCAGAGTGTATTGAAACTCGGTGTAAATGGACCGGACAGTTCCTCAGCCAGCAGGTTCGAACCTCTCAAATACAAGGCTTCCAGAGTTGGTGATTTAGTTGTATGAATATTTGAGTGCCTGAGATTACACAGACAAGATGACCTTCTAGAACAGGATGCAAGTATTGTCCAAAGGCCTGTAGGCTATGGTAATCTCATTATATGCTGAAATTTATTTTCCTATTCCACTGTGCAAGAGGAGATGTAGACTGTGGTGGGTGATATCTGTTCAAATGATGATGAACTTCTTATAATTTATCTATTTTTTAATTTTGAGGGAGAATTTTACCCAAGTATTTCAGGCTTCTGTAGCGTGGAAAGTACTGTAAGAAAGAACAACACAACTCTAGACTCATAGTTTCCTTCTCCACTGTCTGTGGAGGGCTACTTTGGCATTTTGGACCACAATCCTTCTGTGTTGTCAGTACGCCCGGCTCCTGTGGATGGCAACAATGGCTCAGTTATTATGAACTGTTCTTTCGTGGTGGCGTGCTTGTATACATGTACACACACGCGTGAAGTGCAAGTACTTTTCAACTCCTGCTCTGTGGAGTCCTGGAAGGGGGAATTGACTGCATCGAAGGGTCCCCATGACAACCCAGCCTTAAATCCACTGTAGCAGAGACTGCTCTTATGTGGGGAAGACCCTTTCTTTTACGTGGCCCAGGAAGCTGGGAGTGTTGAAAACTGCTGTGCAGCACCAGATGACCCCTGCTGTCACTTTGTGGGTGACAGGCGCTCCTGACCCTGCTCAAGGATAATTAATGAGCATTAATCACCTTGCTGTTCACCTTCCTTCGTAGGGGTGCAGTGCCTAGCTCGGGTTGCTCCAGGTGGTGGAGCAGATGCTCTGGTTACCTGGGATCACCGTCCCCACCATTAATTATTCACGTTATTAATGAATATGTGGATCAGGTGATGTTACTAATGCCAGCTCGGAAGAATATGGACCCGTGCGCCGGCCCGCGGGGGAGGCAGTTGCGCAGGGGGGAGTCCCAGAGGCTCTCGTTAATGAATTAATTCGCTAACGAGGGTGGGCTCGGCGGCCCCGTGCCCCCTCCCGCCCCGGTAGCCACCTCCTCCCCCGGAGGGGGGGGAGTGACAAGCAGCGGCTCCTGCCCCATGTGACTGGGGAGCGGCTGCCCCCGTCCATGGCTTGGCCTCCCCCGGGCAGCAGCAGCTCCGGCTCCCGGGGAGGAGGGGCAGGAGCTGCTGCTCCATGGGGAGGAAAGGCAGCCCCCGATCCCCCCAGGCGGAGGGGGGATCCCGGGCCGCCTCCCCCCTCTCCTCCTCCCCCTCCTCCCCGCTCTGGGCCTTACCCGAGGAGCTGCTGCTCCTCATCTGCTCCTACCTGGACGCGCAGGCCTTGGGCCGCCTGGCCCAGGTCTGCCGCCGCCTGCGCTTCCTCAGTAGCCGCGATCTCCTCTGGAGGCGCATAGCCCGTTGCTGCCTCAACTCCGGCTTCACCCAGCTCGGCACCGACCTGTAAGCGCGGCCTTCCCGGCGGAAGGGCGGGGGGGAAGCGGCCGCGGCGGCCGGGAAAGGCCGGGGATGTTGCGGCCTAGCTGGTTGCTAAGGGGCGTTCTGCGCTCCTGGCGTAGTCGCTAAGGGGGGCTCCCCGCTGCCGTGAAGGGGCGGAGGGAAGGCGGCGGGGGGGGGCTATTCTCGAAGCGCGGCTGCGTCGTCTTTAGGCTGCGCCAAGAGGGGGTGGCGAGGGCAGGGGAAGGGCCGCAACGCCGGGCCCGCAGTGGGGCCGCCCCTGGGAGGGGAGGGAACGCGTGCGGCGGCCCTGGGGCGGTGGGGCCTGACCCCGGCCCTGCCCAGGGGGGTCGGGGTTTGTGGGGAGGCACTTCTTCCCGCGAGGAACCGGGCGAGCATGGCGGGGGCTTCCCGCACCTCCGCAGCGGCAGGCCCGGCAGGAGTGGCCCTCGGGTGTTGGAGCCCGAGGCCTTCTCAGATCAGCTCGGTCCCCCAGACTCCCCCTGACAAAACACGTAGGGTCGGGGGGCTTCAGGCTAGGGGAGGTGGAGTGTGGGGAAATGGATGGAGCCGTCGTGTGCAGCTGGGGTGACTCCTGTGTGCCCATGCTCCCTCCCTGCTTCTGAGCAGCAGGCCCTGCCACGGTCTGGAAGGTGCCTCTGAGAAGAAGCTGCAAGGGAGCAAGACTGCGGCTGGTGTCTTGGGGACGGGCTGGAGAGTGGGCTTGCATACGTTATTAGGCGCAAGAGCCTTCGTGGCGTGGAGCCTCAGGAATATGTTTCTTAAGAGTCTGCTGGTGGAGCAGCTCACTGGTATTGCTGATGATGCCTGTCACAGAGAAAGTGACTCTTGGACTCTTTGTGGTTTCTGGGTTTTAAAGTTTTGTGGATAGGTATTGTTTTTCTCTTTTTTGTGTGTCCATCCCTGTCGTCGTCATTCCCCCCCTACTTGTTCAACAGCACATCATAGGTTAGGAATACGTGCAAGCCCCTTACTGTGTGTGGCACCAGCATCTTTTTGTTTTGGAGTTTGGGTCTTGGTAGTGGTTGGTAAGGACCCAAAGATTGCCTTTTCTCTCTCAAATTTGTTGGCATATGAAATGCTACTCAGGCAGCAAGACAATGTGGGCTTTCATTGCTACTTTAAGGATCCCAAGAGGAAGTTTATGTTTTTAGGACCTATGAAACTGTTCCTATGATTTCCCTTTAGCTGCCAGCCCAGGATCTTGTTTGTCATCTGGTGACTCAATATTGTTTCCGTAAACACTGTGTTGACATGAATCAAAAGAAGGGATGTCAGTTTTTGAGGCCTATTACGCTGTTTCATACTGCTATCTCATCAATAGCAGACTTTAGAGAAACAATTATGGCTCCTGCCAGCAGGTGCAGAACTTTGGTGATGTTGAAAATCCTTGTGTTGGGTTTTCAGGCCACCACTTCAACCCATTCAGTCTTCACAACTTGAAAGTTAAGCACAGTTCCCTTGGAAGTCAGCAGGAATAAGCACTGCAGAATGGCTGTGTGTTGGACTCTGTCTACTGTGATATATGATTTTGTCTCCTGAGGAAATGAAGTTCTGTATTTTTCATTAAGAATAAGGTGATACTATGCTCCTTCAGTTGCAGGGGGGATCCGGTGTACAGCAGAGCAGGTGCAGTGTATGTAAGGACCACCACTTCCCCCTGCAGAGGAATGCAGGTCTATAAACAGCTACAGAAGAGGTTTGCTGGGTCAGAGGGTTTAAGCGATGGGAAGGCTGCTTGAGTGTCATAAGCTCCCAGGGATTTCAGTGCTGTTAGGTTTGCTGTGAACAGGTTTTTTTTAGTAATTCTAGGATGTGCTTTTGTGCTGAGTCCTATTTTCAAGTTTTCTTTAAACAACTCTGGTACTGAGTGCTGCTTTTAGCATTGGCCAGCACTGCCCTGGTCCTAGGGAGTTCAATCATGGGTAACACACCAAGTGACATTACAAGCTGGTTATGCAGGAACCTTGAGATATATCTGGAGGATGAATCCTTTAATTAGTTTCAACTTCATGGAAGGCTCAGGCAATCTTCAGTTCTTTGAAACAGCTTGCCAGATCTTATGGAGAATGCCTGAAAGCCAAACACTTGTTTTCCCTGTGTGGAGATCCAGCATCTGGGGGCAGTTGCAGTAGTTTTGCTCCAGTAAGGTAGACAGTTCTGGCAACAGATAAAAGACGAGGGCGTATCGCAGTACCGGGGAAGCGGCTGGGTATCTGTATATATCCAGAAGAACCAGCATGAGTGCATGTATTAAGTTGTGCTACAGCTGTAAAGTTTGTACTTAGCTGAAGAAGAGTTTAGTAGTCTTTGTGGCAGCTTTAGGGTTTTAAATAGCCAAGTCTCTTCCGTGCCACTTGCTCCTCATGCATGTCTCAAAGATCAAAAGCAATCTCCGAGATTGCTGCTTTTGCAATTGGGGGAGTAAGATTTGCAGAGAGAGGTTATATTTTATTTGACTAATCGATACAAGTTAGGGAGGGGGCTGAGGTAATCTTCTGGGTACACAGTCTTTCTTCAAGATAGTAATTCTGAGTAGGAATCTGGTTGCTTGTTGAAGGTTAAATTTGAGTTGAGTAGGTATTTAAGCTAAAATATCACTGAGTCAATAGGATGGTGATGAAGATGATGGATAGCTGGACCTTCTTGATAGCTGTGCTTTTTTAGTGATATGGGGTAAATCTTGAGTTTGTCAAGCTTGGCTTTGACTTGCTCAAGAGCTGAAGCTTCTGTTGCACATTCTGGATAGCGTTGCATGAGGTGATCACTGGGTTTTGCCTTTGAGAGGTTTTTGTGCAATACTGTCTGCAATTGAGAAAGCAAAGGCTGGAACCGTTTATGGTAAATGTACTTAATGAAATAACGCGCATGGTTCTAACATTAGATCTTAAACTGATGGTCCCTGGGAGGCTGGCATAAGTTAAGAACTAGTCTAGGGAGTATTTACTGTTTAAAACAAAAAACCATCTCAGAATAGTTTGATCATTTCTGCTGTTAAATGGCTTTTGATAAGCCATCTGTTAATGCTTTGTAAACAGAGATAAATTTGAGACTAGAGTGTAAGATGGCTGTGAAACTTATCCCCCTGCCCCCACTTCACCATTTTTTAAAAGGGCGATTAACTTGAAAATTACACCATTTCTTGAAAATGTTGTTTCTGTTGGGTATATCTTCAGATAATTGTAATGAGAAGATCAGAGGGAACAGGCTTTAGCTTGTATGTGAAACAACTGTTTGCACAGTCAGCTTGCTTCTAAAACTTCTTTATGCCAAAATAGGGAAGAGAGAAAATTTGTAAGAAACTGGTTGCAAAACCCTAGCTGTCATCAGCACAGAAAAGAGGAATTGTGGTATACCTGAAATAATTTGATTTAATTTTTTAAATTATCTATTTCTCATCCTGACTATGTACATTTAAAAATTGCCGGCTATGGTTGTCTCAGGACACATACTTAGGCTTAAAAAATGTTAAATCGATTTGCTAATATTGTCAAAGGAAGATGTGGACTTAATCCCAGACACTAGCTGTTATGCTGAAAGGCATATTCACAACATTGGCAATCTCTCAGATTTGCTCTTTCTGGTAATTTGGCTAATTGGGAGCCGCAGATGTAAGTGAAGTTAAGTATTTAAGGCATTGATTCGGTTGTGCACTGGCAGAAGAAGAAAGAAGTTTGCTTTGAGTGATGTTTCTGTGCACTTCGTTCCTTGGGGGGTGGAATCACTAGGTTCGCATCTGCGTAAATTGCTGTATGTTAGCGATGGCAGGGCCTGACTTGGAAAGGTTCTTAAAGCACATTCTTAGTGTTAAAGATGTGCTGTTTCTTCTTTGAATCAGCAGTAAGTAAATGTTTAATAGACTATTGTGTCAGTAGTTTGGAAGTATAGAGTGGTTTTAGATGGATGTGGTTCTTGGCACCTGTCCTACAAGTCTCTCTCTGTCAGGCTGCCACTTTTTCCGTATAGTCATGTTAATTTTATGTATAGACTTGTACTGCAACAAGACCTTGTCGTGGGGATAGTAAAAAGATAGTCCCTACGCTGAAGGTCTTTGCTTCACTCAGTCACAGGAGCAGCTGAAGCAAGAGTCGAGCCCTGTCTTTGTGATGTAAGGTGAATGGAGAGTTTTTGTTCCAAAAATGCGTGTCAGCATATCACAGAAAAGTTAAGGCTTAAGAACACTTTCTGCAGCTAAACTGTAGCTGAGCAGTAGCACAAAGCCTTTGGGGGTTTTGATGAGTACAGCGATATTACAATTGTGGCTGGTAGTCTGTGTCTGTTTTGCCAGCTGTTGGACAGGCTCAGCAAGAGCAGTCTCTCTCCTGACGAGCTTGCTGCCTAAATAGCCAGGGTAAACAAGGGCTGGGAGGGGAAGCGGAGGCAGAGAGATGTCAAACAAGCTGCCCTCCGTGCAGCAGGTCAGTGTCAGAGCCAGGAATAGCAGAGAGTGCTTTAAGCCTTTATCCAGTGCCTGCCTGCTGGACCACCTTGGACTGGAGAAACCGGAGAGGCAAAGAGCTCATTGCAAGGTGGTTCTTTATTTAAAGCATGGAAGAAAGGAATAAAGTTGCAGCTGGGCTAAACTTATTTCCTCTTTGTTAGAAAGGAATTTTAGAGGGCAAGTTAAAAGTTGCAACCTAAATCGCTTGACAATGTGATCTTTGCAAAATATAGAAATGTTCTGCTGCATGTTTTCTCTCTCCCTGTCTCCTGTTCTGCCTTGCCCACTAGGATCATGGTATATTCTGCAGTTCATAGAAACAGATTCATTAATGAGTGAATTTGTCATCTTTGAGTATTTAAGAGCTTGTGTAAGCATTTCTACGAGTTAATAAAAGCTGTGTTTTCTCCAGATCTTGGAAAAATATATACACCTGCAGGAGCAGGAAATGGCCAATCTATGCAAGTCAAATCCAAATGCAAACTGCAGCAATCATAGGAGACCTCTGCCTTCAGTACTGGAGGAGGGGAGAGCGTGAATGCCTGTAAAGCTGCTTCAGTTTCCTTCATCTTTTAAAACATTTCTGACTTATAGTAATGAAATTCTGGTAAAAGAAGAAGTGGCCAATGAACTGGTGCAGATGATGCAGAGGGGAATACTCTGGGGAGGATATTGCAATAACGGCAAAAGCCTGGAAGAGGGCACACAGCTATCGCTTTGTGCTGGAGAAGTCAGTGGTTTTTAGAAACTCCTGTTGGATTTGTTCTTGTTCTGTCTTAAACAGTTCTGGGCAGCGCAGATCTGCCAGGACAGCTCCACAATAACAAACTGCTTCTTGTTCTGGGACTGTGAAATTGTTTGTAAGAGTTCTTTCAGGCCTGCCTACCCTTCCCTTGAAATCTTCATGAGTTCAAAGTGGAAGAAGAATTTTATCTTGTTTAGGGCTTAAAAAAGTGTGCTGTGCTTGTTGCTATTATCCCTGTAACCTGTAAAAGTGAACTAGCTATGGGTTATTTCACTCTAGAGAAATACTACCCTGACAGTCTACTCTTTCAAATCAGAATGTACATGACAACTATTGAGCAGCTGAAGGTTTTCAGAGATCTTCCCAGGGCTGTGCATTTTTTGAAGCAGCCCAGATTTCATCTACAAAAAGCCTATGTAAGTTTCCCTCCCAGGCCAAACCCTGCCTGGAGTTTCTAGCCATGATCCCGTTGCAATTGCTTGTAAGGGAGAGGGCATCTGATGGCAGAGTGGTCTGGCCTTTTTGAAAGCCTTGTGAAAGCGTGTCTGCTGCACGTACAGAAATTTACCTGCAGCTCTGGTCCTTATTAGAGTCTCTGGCTTCTTCGTGCAGGTGAATTGCTCATGAGAGGTGTGAGGTGGAGCAGTAAACCTGCACAGCCTGGTAATGTCTAACTGAGATACCATAGACACACCAGAGGAGGTGAGGAACAGCAAGAGAACAGTGTGCAGAGCTCTTCCATCTCAGAGTTACATGAACCGATGTCAAATAGGAAGGGGGAGAGCATAGAAGACAGACTGAATCTGGCAGTATGCTAAATAAGGGTCATATGCTAAAGGAATTCAGGTGGAATTTTTGTTCTGGAAGAGACATTTTGAAAGGTGGCCGATTTGTTGAGGGCAGCAACAGGAGCTCCTGACACAAATAGCTTTTCCCTCTCTGCTGTCTGTTGGTGGCCTGTGACTTGCAACTGCACTGAGACCCTGCCACTCGACAGGTGTGTCCCGATTACACAAATAAGTGCAGTTGGCCCCTGTGTTAGCCATCCCTGCCACAGGGCCAAGGTTGAAAGTGGGGCTTGGCCACTGTGACCTCTTTGTTCCCCTCCATGACCCTTCAAGTCAGGCCTGAGGGAGGCTGGTGACAGCTTTTATACAGACAGCAGATTTTGTCTACAGAAGAGATTCAGTCTCAGCAGGTCTCTGTAGACTTGCATTTCCAGATGAGGTCTTCAGCGGTTTAAATGTAGCAAAGTGTGAAGGACTTGTGGGTTAGGATGCCCCACGCAGCTGGGAAAATATACAGTATGACATGTTGGTGTTATCTTCTGTAACATGGTATGTGTTGTTGCAGGCACCATTGTTTTGGCACATGCTGAAATTGTAGACAGCCAGTAGAAATCTCCCTGGGATGCAGTAAAGCACAGAAGCTCTTGCTATCGCAAAAATACCATTTCTGGTGGCAAAGGACTTGTCTGGGGAGGGGATCACTGAAGGCAAAAATTGTTGAAGATTTAGGAGATATGCTTAGTCTCTGGCTGAGTGATTCTTTCATTGCCTTTGGGGCCCAGGCCAGCAACTGCCATGGTGGCTGAGGTCACCTGGGTCAGTGGTGCTGTGGGGCGATAGTCCCAGTCTTTCACTTCAGCAGCTGGGAAGTAGGCTCCACAAGGAATATTACATTTCTTTTGGTAACTCTGCCAAGAAAGAGAGGAAATCCATAATTTGAGCAAAATACTTGAACTTTTTTTGTAGGGTGGGGTGAAGTAGGAAGGGGGAAATGAAAAATCCTTTATAATGGGTGCTTGGGATGGCTTTTATCCTGGGACTCTCTCTTGGGCTTTAAGAAATGTTCAGCTTCTCTTTCTTAATGTAACAAAGCCTTTGTAAATGGAGCTTCCATCAGGAGTGCATGCAACTGAAAACATGCGTAAGCTCGGGTCGTGTATTGCACCGTATGGTTTGGGATCCCGATAGAGTGCTTTTTGGATTAATTAGCTAGTAACAAAGATAGCCTTGTGTGTTCTGGGTCGTGTAACTTTATCAGCTGTTGATAATTGTGATGCCCTAGCAGAGGTGGTAAAATGATGGACTCTGGGCTTTAAAAACATTTTGCTTTAATTTCATTGCGTTTTCATATTCAGTGTTCGCTGGTTCCTTCATCCTGTGTTTCCTGTTGGAAACATCCTGTTCCTAGGGTGTTGGGCTGTACTTCAGTTGCTTTCTGATGCAGGGCTGTGTAGGCCCTGGTAAAAACAGCAGTCCTTCCTCAGTGAGTCAGCCTTCAGCAGTCTTGAAGTTCGCTGTTGGGTGGCTTCCCTGAGAACACGGGTGTTAAGATCTCGATTTCACAGAGCACTTAAGCACGTACTGAATTTTAAGCGTGTGGCTTAGTATTTTGCTGGATTGCGTACTAAGAAAGGTCAAGGTATTTAGTGGCTGGTGGATAGTGGTCCCGCCACAGCATTTTACATAGTGTTTGTCTTCATAAGGTGGTTTAGTCTCCTGAATCTTTGGATGTTCAATCCAGTTGCTGAAGTGAGAGGTACTTGGTTAAGGCAGCCACTCAGTGTAGATGTGTGATGTCTGTTGATTGTCTCAGGTCATCATGGAACAATTCTTAAAGATTTGCATGTATAGAAAGTGTGTGGTTCATGATTGAAGCTAAATAGACTTTGTAGGGGAGAGAAGGATCTTTTTTCTGAAATGATTACGTTTATATGGTGATGGCCTTTTTAACTTTCTAAGATTTGAGAATTGCTCTCCTGCATTGCAATGATGCTCATCACCTTTTTTTTATGTATTCTGGCAGTTGCTCTGGGGGGTGCTGTTGAGGAAGCAAATCAAATTATCAGATTGTATCTCAGCACTTGATTCCATCACTGGGCTTGATTTAACTTCTCTTCTGGTACAGGGGATCAAATGTCTCAGACCAACACTGCAGTTCAGTGTCTGCTGCCTTGGTATTGGCAAAGAGGAGGAATGTATCAGTCCAATTTCTACATCCCCTTTTTCATGGCCTCCATATGTTCTGTCACCTTTCTTGCCGCTGTTTTTAATAAATAAAATATCTCAGAAATTACGAGTGGATGCTTCTAAGACATGTTTGAATGAGCTGGATCCAGAATTCCTCTGTGGAAGAGGCAGGCTGGATGAATAGTGTATCTATTAACAGTAAAACAAACAAAACCCCCCTAAACCCCACCAGACCTCCTCCATATAGTCCTCCTCACCCAACCCTCACCTTTTCCAGGTAGGAACTGTTGATTTGTGTGAAAGAGCGAGGTGTCTGTTACAGGACAGCGAGTAGTGAACTGCAGTAGTGAACTGGTACTGTGGGCCAAGGCAATGTGTGACTCTTCTGAGATTCCTATTGCAGCAGCAGGAGGATCAAGGCCTGTCCCTCCACTAGAAAAGTGACCAGCAGTGTAAGATGGAGGCTGCTTTTTTGACCTTCAATTCACCTTTTTTGGAGCCTTGGAAATTACATCTAGTCATAGTAGGTTTTGTGTGTTGAGCTCAGGATGTCTGGTTGGGCCAGTACGTGTTGGGAGGGGGTTGTGGCGTGAGTGCGTTTTCCATCACTGTGCAAGCTGGTGACTTAAAATCTATACATGGGGAGAGCTTAACTGAGGGTTGAGTGTGGGGAGGAGAAGTATTTTGGAGTAATGAATGGAATTGGATGTAGGCGGAGAGCCTGAACTCTGTCTGGGAGAGTAATAAGCAATGAGGAGGCTGCTGGACCTGACCTGACTTTTCAGTGCTGTGCATTCCTCATCTCAGACGCTATCGGGTCCCACGAGCTCCTGCAAGTGCTCCCTTTAAAAAAGGAATTACTCTTCTTGCAGCCTAGGCTTACTCTATAGTTTTATTATTTATTTAGTTTTAAAGGGTTAGGAGAAATAAAGAGCTCGTAGCTTCCTAAATTAGGTTTTATTTGGTGTGGCTTCACTGATTGTAAACTTATAGTTGCAAAGCTTTCTAGGGGACGAAAAGCTTTTCTGTGTGTGGTTTCTGTTTTTGTTTAAAATGGGTCACATGCCCAGGAATGCAGTCAAATTATAATGGTGACTAAGTGCCGGAAAGCATAGAAAAAGGGAGGGAAGGGTGAGCAGAATAAAACGAGCCTGAGGCTATGGAAGGAAGGCTGGGAAAATGAGAATCTGGCCAGGCCCAGGGCCAGGTTAGAGATTCCTACACCCATTAACAACCACAGGAGATGTTTATTTACAGGGAGCTAATCTTTGTTTTAAAAATGACAAGAGTACCCCAAAATCCCACTTTTGGGAAATGGGTTGAGGGCACAGTAAGGATGGGAGGAGAGAACTGGTTCTGTTTGGGCACCAGTCCCCATCTCTCAAGGATCTTCATCCTGTGCATCTGGCAACATTGTCTGTTCAGAAATGCATGAAAGGGATAAACTCTTGTAATCTAGGAAGTGGTTCTCGACCCCTAGTTACAAAGGATGACTTCTTGTTTGTACTTTTCTGATCTTTTCTACCTGAGCAGCTCCACTAAGGATATTGAATAATTACGTTTATGATATGAGAAAGGTGGGAGCTAAAGCTGCCTTCCCCCCCGCTCTTTAATCAACCTTGGATCTTGAAAGCAAAACAGATGTTGAACAGCTTCTTGAACTGGGTATGTTCGTGTAGACTCTAAAGGGACTTTAGTCCCAGGTCTCTGTGGTACCTACCTTTTGTCATCTCTTGAGCTGTGTTGATCTTGGGTTGTCTCAGCTTGTGCCGATTAACTTTGGTTTGTATCCCACCAGCTGCTTATGAGCTGTAGTCTCTCTTTTAATACCTTTGTAAGTATTTTCCAGCAATGTGGCGGAATTCTGTATTCTCTGGTGGGTTGCTGCAAAAGATAGTCTGTCCTGGGATGTGTGTGCATTGGGTGGTTATAGAATGAATGAATTTTATTTTTTGCTTTGAACATATGTTGATTTCTAATTATTGTATCTGCTTATGTGATTGTCAGGCAGGTGAGAATCTGGAGCTGCTTCTTTACTAGTCTTCTGGCTGGACACACTCTTCTGGCTTCTACTTTCAGCATTCTCCTGACTAGTGTTTCCTCAATCTGTTCTTGTATGGTGTTGTCCTTATCTTAACTGGCTTTCTTTAGTCTCTATTAGAAGAGTGATGTCCTGTTTTTCTAGTTGTTCTGGTAGTTTCTTTCCATGTCATCTTGTTTTAATTACACTTTGTCTGAACCTGTGTTGCGTTCCATATACTAGATCAGGTCTTGATCAGACTTAAAGCTTGTACACTAGTGATCATCAGGGGTGGCTTTCTTTGCTGATAAACACCCACTCTGCTCAGTGTTCCTTCCTTGTTAACTCTCACAAGTGCGCTTGCTCAGGTGTGGCTCAGGCACTGTCAGTTTGCCAGTTCATCATTTGTGGAACCAGACTGAGAACATACCTGTGACCAGCTTGAGCGTATTTATTGTCTGTATAGCATCAGTCCCGCTTGCTAATCTCATCTCTTTTCCTGTGTCTGCAGAGCGGCTGGCATTCCAGTGAAGGAAAGGGTGAAGGTATCTCAGAACTGGAGGCACGGACGCTGCCGGAGGGAGACGGTCTTGAAATGGAAATGCAAGCAAGTGGCTCCGTTTTTCTTCTACTGTGCTCTGTGTCAGCTGCTGCAGGGCCTTGGGTTTGATTTGTGCCCTGAAATGAGATGTTTCCTGAAATGTTTCTGGCTCCTTGTGATCCATGGGGTCTTAACAAGTGATGTCGCTGGCCTGTTTTTGGTGCTGCTGGCTAGCTGGATGTGGTGTAATGGGAGCTGCTGTCTTGCCCTAGGGATTCACTTTGAGAGTTGAGAGTTCCTTTCTTAGTAGGAGCTTGAATTTGTCATTGTTTGGATCGATGCAGTTAAAGATTTAGTAGTCTTTACTACAGACCTCCAACTGATATGTTCATATCTATTGCTGTACGCCATGAGCAATTTTCTGTCCTGCTTTCACAATGAACATGCCTTGATCCCAGACATGGACTTATGTGTCCCCTCAAAATGTTTGGTTTGTCTCCCATGCTTTATCCTGGCCCCTAATTTGGATGTACAAATCTAACATGCTAATTGCCATTCTTCTACCTTATGCTTCTTCATTCTTCTCTCATATGCTTCTCTCCTTCACTTAAAAAAAAAGTATATTTGACTTTAATGAGAGGAGATTAAGTTCTTGCTTGCAAAGGTATACTCGGCTTTCAAAGGAAAGCATGAGATAAGTCTCTTGTCTGAGAAGCACATCTATAAATTTTCAGTCTTCACATCATCAGACAGAAGAAAAAATGAGCGAGATTATGGTTTGTTAGCTGCTGAAGAACAGGGACCTGCTACTGAGCTTTCGTGCCTTTTTGTGCTGTGTAGATTGAAGTGGTGGATAATGTGCCAGTGCTTGTCTAAAGTCCTGGGAACAGCTGTTAACGAGCAGAGTGGGGTTTGGTGCAGGTTGTATACCTGCCTTTGAAGTGCTTGCAACCATCTGTGAAGACAGGCTCTGTGGATGTTATAGACCATTACTAAACCAGCTTCCCAAGTGAAAAGGCAAGGACTGATTTAATGCAGCCACCATTCAAATGGCATCCTCTAATTTTCATTTATCCTGCTTCAAATTTGTTACTTCTCCTTATGAAAAAGCCATAGAAAAAGGTAAAAAGTTAAACTGCAGCAGGAGGAGAGCCACAGAAACTGGCTGTAGTCTAGGTAAGCTGGATATTCACTTGCTTTTAGAGGACGGCGTAGGAGTGGAGGAAGGAAGGGGAAATCAAAGCCTGCCTAAAACCAAAGCTGCTGCTCCAAAGATGCCTCTTATTTTTCCATGCATATATGATCAGGTCCCAGATGAACATTATAACCTGTGCTCAACTGCTTTGTCCGTGTGACTAAAAGCCTGTTATTGAAGATGAATGCAGGCAAGCAGGAACCTTCTATCTAATAAGCAATCTTGTCCTCTTGTTTCTAGTTCCTCATTGTGATGTTTGAGGTGTGGCTGTGTGTAATGGCTCTGCTGACACAGAAAATCACGACCTCTGAGGATAAATGATCTGAAAAAAAGAGGGAGACAGGTTTTTACAAGAGGCCTCCCTGCTTTCAAAACAATTTGTTCCTGAATAGTTTGAAAACTGAAAGGCTGTTCTATGGAGAGTCTCTGTTTTTGCTCAGTGTTTGCATGATATTGGTGCACTCAGCGATGACTGCAGAGTGGAGACCATTTCGCACATCCATCCCTGTAGGACACAAGCCCCGTGTCTCTTTGTATCTGCCCTTGCTGTATCCGGAAGGCCTATTTGCTGATTCTCTGGTGGCTACACAAAAGCAACTCCTTGAGCAAAGAGCTCACCGCCTAAGTACGCATTGTAGCCTGTTCTGTTTTCTGTATTTTGGTTATGTTTCAAGGATAAATAAAGTTCTTGTGATGACAGACTTGATTCAGTCATTGCTTGAGTATCTCCTTCTCTTCTTGGTCTCCCAGGAAGTGAAGCATATTTACCACTTGTAGCTTCAATCTTCAAAATACTTTGGAACAGCTCCTTTGGCAGTCCAGTGCTCTTGACCTGGAACCTGCGTGTAGGAACCTGCCATTGTCCTATAGATAGCAAGGGGCAGAAAGGGTGTATGGGCTCTTCCGAAAGACAGGCGACAGAAATCAAGAGGTTTCTCTGCAGTTGCTTTTGTCTCAGCAGTGGAAGAGAGGTGTGAATGTAGAAAAATACCTCCTCTACATGATGAGCACAAAGTTCTTGGATAGCCTCAGGCTTACTGTGCTGCTTTACATGTCAGCATACAGAGAATGCAGGAGGTGGAAGGCTTGCTGCCTGTAGGAAGACCTGTGTTACTTGATGTGACCGGCTCCCCTGCTCAGATGCATGTGAAACAGTAGCAGCTTTCCGGTCTCTGCTGGGCATCAGCAAATAACGTGCAGGATCAAGACTGAAGGCTCTGTTAGAAATGCTTGGCATAGCTTGCAAATGCCTGATGGTCTAGTTTCTTAAAAAGTATGGGTCTCGTGAAGGGGGGTTAGGGAGCCTTAAGTATTTTGTGTCTAAACTCGCTAGACTCCTGGCCATCTTCTCTTTCAGAGGTTCTGTGCTTCCTTTTCCTCAGCTTTTGGTTAGAAAAATGCCAGCAATGTGACCTGCTTTGTATGTTGCTGGAGAATCAGAATCACAGAATGGTCTGGCTTGGAAGGGACCTTAAAGACTATCTAGGCCCAACCCTCCTGCCATGGGCAGGGACACCTTCCATTAGACCAGGTTGCCCAAAGCCCCATCCAGCCTGGCCTTGAACACTGCCAGGGAGGGGGCAGCCACAGCTTCTCTGGGCAACCTGTGCCAGTGTCTCACCACCCTCACAGTGAAGAATTTCTTCCTAATATCTCGTCTAAATCTCCCCTCTTTCAGTTTGAAACCATTACCCCTCGTCCTATCACTTCACTCACTGATAAAAAGAGTCCCTCCCCACCTTTCCTGTAGGCCCCCTTTAAGTACTGGAAGGCCACTATAAGGTCTCCCTGGAGCCTTCTCTTCTCCAGGCTGAACAACCCCAACTCTCTCAGCCAGTCCCCGTGGGGAAGGTGCTCCAGCCTCCTGATCATCTTCGTGGCCTCCTCTGGACCTGCTCAAGCAGGTCCATATCTTTCACTTTTTAGCTGTGCTACTGTATTTTTTTATATATATGAGTGTGTGTGTGTGTGTGTGTGTGTGTGTATATATATATTATATCTATATTATTTAATATATATATTCTTTCACTTCTTAGCTGTGCTACTATATTAAGCCCTGCTTTTGCATGGGACCAGCAGCTCCAACTTCACGGTTTTCTTGAGTGGGCATTTGTTTTTGTTGATAGGTTTACATATGCCTTTTTTTTGTTTGTTTTTCTTTTTGTGTGTGAGGTTTTTTTGTTCTGTTTTGTTTTCTTCTCCCCACTCCTGCACCCCCCCCCAACTTGCTGTCTGTTTGCAGTTTGATGCCTTGGATGGAGCTGGATGGCGAGTATCTCTACCTGTCTCAAGCGGAGAGCATCCAGGCCTACCGTCTCTGTCCAGACCGTGCAGGTTTGCAGCGTCACCCTCAGGCTATCTTCTCTGGCCACCAGGAGGACGTATGTCGCTTTGTTCTTGTCAACTCCCACATCGTCAGTGGAGGGGGGTAAGTTGGGTGAATGAAGCAGCCCAAGGAGTGTGGCAGTGAAGTTTGAAAGGTTTTGTGGAACTCTAGCCCAGAGCAGAGGGGTCAGTCTTGCTACATAGTGTCCTCATGCTTGGCTATGTTCAGGTGCTGCTGCTTCCTCTCTTATGATTTGGTTTTGTCCTGAAAAGCTTCTACTACAGCAGTGAAGAAGCTGAGTCTCATGCTGTTGACCTTATAAAGTGTCCTTTTCTCTTTTGAACTTGTGTAGATGTCCACAGGATTGTTGAGTCAATATTGACTGATCAGGCAATCCTGACTGATGTGCAGTTTTTGTTTCTTTCCCTGTTAGAGTCAGGGTAGCTAGACTGTTCTAATATTCAGAACTGCTGGTTAACTGAGACCGCAGTGGTGCGTAAAGCTTTCTAGAGACACGTATATGTTTACTAGACCTACTGATGCAATTGTGGAGAAGGGGAAAACTGCCAAGCATTCCAGCACACACACACTTCTCCAATTAATTTTGCATTTGACTGGCCTTTTTCAGTTACAGCAAATGACAGAACTGTTGTTTATAAAGTTTTAGCTGTTAATATACATAGCACTTAAGCACAGAATTGGGAGACACAAGCATGGCTGTCTGCGCTCGGTATAATGAGACTCTCCCCTGTAAACTGTAGCCCAAAATTCAGGTGAAAATGAAGTATGCATTTAAAATTCCAGTAACTGTATTGGTTGAAAAAAGTCTAAATGTCTTTGTAGTTAATTCAAAGCACAATACCCTGCACGGCTGCTCTGAAATGAATGAAAAGCTGAGGCTTGGACATGGGTGAGAATGACCTCTCACTTGTTCCCTTACTCCAGCCATTCAGCATCCAGCCAGGATTCTGGCAAGCTCAAAGCAGTAGGAGGAGGAATGGCTGCTCTGCTAGTTTCTGCAGCTTAATGCAAAGTGGAGGGTGGAAAGATAGCCAGGAAAATTTTCATGTGCAGCAGATCAGGCTTTGACTGGCCAGATGTGGGATTGCAAGAGAACAGGTGATGTGTGAAGAGTGGAGGGTTAATAACGCTGCATGAATTTCAGCTCCCGTGAGAGATCAGTCCTGATCTTTTTGTGTCACTCCTAAGCACTAATGGAAGGTGCGTGACCAAGGGAGATACCTGATACAGACTCCCTGCCTGGGGATTTGTTTTTCAGAGATGGAAATATTGTCCTTCACAAGATCCATGGCTCCTACAGCATCCAGTTCTCTGCGCATGAACAGGAGGTGAACTGCGTGGACTTCCAAGGTGGTCTCATTGTCAGCGGCTCCCGGGACAGAACAGCAAAGGTGAGCAGTGATGGTCCTGCAGCTGCAGGTGCTACCGCAGAGGTGACCTTAGGGGTCTTGTGCCATCGATGTTTAAGTGTCAGCAGTACTGTTGTGATCCCTGTCTTGGGTGTCTGCAGGAGGAGTGCTGGGTATCTTGGCATAGACTCATGTCTCTGAAAAGATGCTTGCTGTGCTAAGCTTTTAAGAAAGAGATTTGGCAGTACTTTGACTGACAGAGCTGCTGGTTTAAACTAGGAAGTGCAGAAGGCAGCAGCTGATGTTTTGCTTCCTTCATTGTACATCTAACACCATAGTGGAGATCCGTACAACTTAGTCTGAAATTTGCGGTCTGTATCTTGAGCCCATCCTTGCTTTGTGATGCTGTGCTGCTTCATGTGCTGTCTATTGTATATTTGATCTCTTTAAGGGATAGCATGATGTCTTTTCCAAGTCTGTGGGGTTGTGCTTTGTTTATTTGTGTTTTGTGGGTTTTGGTGGGTTGGGTTCTTTTTGCGTTTTTTTTTCTTACGGTTCTTGGTTTGCAAACCAGGAGTGGAGTTAGGCTATGAATACTGTTAGCTCCCATTTTTCTCTTCCAGTTGGCATCACTGAAACCTTTCACATAATTTTTGAGCGTTTCTTTTTGAGGCAGGACCTTGTTGATTTTTGTCCTTCTGGATCTAGTTGGCAGTGCTCTATTCCTACATGGACCTGGAGAGTTGTTCTCCTAAGCTGTAACCAGCTCTGGTTTAGTAGTTTAGGAAGCTCCATGTAGGCATCTCACCGTTGTCCTGCTAGCATGATACAATCCCTGTAGCATCATCACAACCACTTGTGTCGTTGTTGGAATTGGTTGCTGTATGTTGAAAGCTTTGGCAGTTGCTGAGAGTAGGCTAACGGATGCTCTTGGTCCCCGATATATATCGTAGAGCATTAATGGAGGTAAGAGGAAAAACTGCTGTTCCTGTTTTGCAAGAGGGGAAGCTGGGGCAAAGAAAGACTTAAATGTCTCTTTCAGGGTTTCATAGGAAGTGTGTGGTAATGGGTAATGAGCAGTATGAGCCTGTCTATTCTCGTTGGTCCCTCTGTACACGTGTACTCCTGGGTAAAAAAGTAAAGCGGTGTTCAGATGCAAAGGGCACTGCTGGGGGTGCTGCTTGGCTCCTGGGAGCAAGGCCTTGATGCTGCTTTGTCTCACACTTAAGCAGGGCTGCTCCTCTCTGGTCTGTGGAGCCTTTTTGCTGGGAGAGTGCCTTCTTGCTGCTTCCCTGTCAGCTGGAGGATGGACCTCCCTGACCTTGAGAACAAATTCCTGAAGGCCAGAGTGGAATTTGAGGCTGTTTTTCTTGGAGCTAGTGTGAGATCTTGCCCACCCAGTGCTCCCCACAGCATAGGCTCTAGGGATGTTCGTCTTTTTTTTTTTTTTCTTTTTTTTTTTTTTTAATCATCTCTTTTGTAGGCTGCCTTGTTTGCGTGAATGAGACTTTTGGAGGGTGGAAGGGAATCCCTACCAGCCTTTTAAAGGGGCTCTAAGTGTCTAAGCTATTGAGGGCTCCACTGAGTGTTGATTAGGACTAAGCCCTGAAGAGCTGCTAATGTACATTCCTGTGTGATAGGCACCAGATAGCGTGCTCTGAGCAATATTTTTAACCTGTAGGAGATAGGAATGCCTTAAAAGAGTTAAGCTTTTCTACTGCTTTTGCTGACACTAGGTGCTAAATTCCCCGCTGACAAGAATAGCCTGCAATCCTGGGCATTATCAACAAACAAACAAATAGGGCACTCCCAGCTTTGAAGTCTCGAAGTGAAACATTGGGGGTCCGTTACAGAGAACTGGGGGGCTTGAGTCCTGTGGGACAAGAATGAAGGCGAGGTGGAGAAAATGAGGACCACAAGCAGAGGCCCCAGCAAGAATCTAGGGGGCTTTATTAGGACCCAGAAATAAAGGGGGTGGTGTGGTGAACTGGTGAAAGGGGATGTGTGTGTATGCTCTGATGGAGATTCTCTCACATTGTCAGTGAGCAAGGGAGGCCTATTTGAAAGTAGCCTGAAGTACACTAAAGAAACTTGATTGAAACAGGATGGGTTTATAAAAAGCTATCTTACAGGATAGTGAATGATTAATTTTATAGGTAATATGAATGGACATTTTTCAGGTGTGGTACAAAGTCTTCCCACACTGTTCAAGAGAACAGCAGAGACTTGAACAAAACCCACTTCTTATTTAACCACAGAAGATGAGAAGTCTTAGTGTTGAGTGCTGCCTTAGAGAGCATGTGGTGATGGGGGTGCTGTCTGTTACCAGTGAGATGGAAGGTCATACTCGTAAGCTGAATCTTTGTATAACTTCAAGTGCTTGTTTCTGGCGATGATCAAATGCTCCGCTTCTCAAAAATAAGTAATCAGAACTCAGGGAAGGGATCTCGGGGAAGATGAGCACAGCAGTTTTGGCAGCTTTTCTAGCACATTAGCAGCGTGTGTCCTACCTTCTGCACCTGCTGGGTGATGTGGCATAACATGCATCTCTCTCTTTAGGTTTGGTCCCTGTCCGCGGGCAGAGTTGGGCAGTGTCTACATACAGTGCAGACAGAGGATCGAGTGTGGTCCATTGCTATCAGCCCATTATTAAGGTAACTGAGACCTCTTTATTCCAAATTTCCACCAGAGAGAAGTAAAGGAGTTGGACAGGCTGTGTGTCCACAAATCTCTCCAAGGCACCAGTGTGACACTTCACAGACTTGATTTGGGTGGAGGCTGATCAGGTGCTTGTGCCTGCAGCAGGAGCTCAGGGAACAGCGTGTGGTCTTTGTTCCCCATAACAGCGGAGTGATCTGCTCATGAAGAGGCTGTGAAAATGGCCCTGCATTCCTGTTACTGTCTCAGGTGGGACCTGTTTGTTCTTGCTTGCAGAGTGAGCTCTCTGACTTACTAATTAGAAGCAATGAGCCAGATCCTCTTGAGGTTTTCTGTACTGAAAAGATGCCAACTTGTATTCTCATTCTCTGGCAGAAGAGATGCCAAACTGTGTGTAGTTGTTAGAACTTTATTTTCTTTGAGCGTGCTGAGCTGGGAAAGATGGAAGTGGAGTTCAGGGATGAGGTTTTCCAGCCTCTGTTGCCTGTAACCCTGTGCTTCTACTGTGGGCATAGTGCTACAACTACAACTTCAGCATGGGAGGCAAGGGCAGTACCTACACCAGTGTCTTCCAGGATGTTTTTCAAAGTGCTCCTATTCTTGAGGAAGTGAAAATCTGAGAAACTTAAACTCTCAGATGTTAAAATCTTATGCTGCCCAGCAATGATATGTCTTTTTGGTTTACTGTTAAGCTGGTCTTCTGCATGCAAGAGAGACTGATCCTCAGCGTTCCTCAGGGAAGGGGGGAAGAAGAGCTGTTGTTCTGCCTGTGTGATGTCTGCAACTAGTGAATTTTAGGCTTGTGCAAAACCAAAATATTTCCCACAACTGCTGTCCTCGTTAGATTTCCAAGCTTGTTTTGCAGGCAGCAGAAACTTAGTGGTATGGAGCTAATGGCATTATCAGGGAAATGATCCTCGAGGCCTGCTATGATTTTGCTGTTCCTCTGTCCCATTGCTCCGAGTGTTTGAGACAGACAGTGTTTTTGAAGAAATGCTGTGTGCGTTAATGCTGCTGCAAGATGTTGGATAGAAGCCTTTTGCCCTCTTCGGTGCTGCGAGGGCCCCTTTTATAGCAGATAGGCTCTGGCTTTA
Source organism: Leptosomus discolor (assembly GCF_034619465.1). Lineage (NCBI taxonomy): Eukaryota > Metazoa > Chordata > Aves > Leptosomiformes > Leptosomidae > Leptosomus > Leptosomus discolor. The sequence continues at coordinate 15,730,750 of NC_141396.1, read as the reverse complement.
GCACCATGGCTGGTTAGAGCCCAGTGGCATGCTGCTTCCTCCTCCTAAGTGATGACCTGCTGAGGTGGCCTCTTGTCAGGACAGTATTCCTCTCCCTGGTGTGCACGCTTGTGCACACTTTCTGTCACAATATTTACACACAGTCTCCCCACCCCCCGTTTCCTCCCTGCAGGGTGATAAATGGGAGGTGGTGGAACAGCTACCCCATGAACAAGTGGGCTTAAATTGTGCACTCTCATTTTTTGTTTATGAGACTGTGGACTGTACCAGCCTCCCCCGCTAGCCTACCCTACTGCCCCTCCTTACACCTCCATATTTTGGGGAGGGGGGGTGGAGAATTAGAGCCAATTAGCCACGTCATTAATTCTTCAATTTGACGGCTGATATAGCAGGGCCTGAAACACACTGCTGACCTCGTATAATGGGAACCCTGCTCCTTAACATATTGATGATGGGAGAAGTTAATTAAAATTCCACAGAGTGAAGGTGTCGGCTAACCTATAAACCTGTCGCTTCTCAGAACAAATCGCAGCCATCCTAGAAGAGAGAGAGGATCAGAGCAGGAGGGCATGTGGTGGGGGAGGGCTGGGGCAAGGGGCAGGGGAGATGAATTTTTCACTAATAGGTTTTATTGCTTGCTGTCTAATGAGGGTGAGTATCAAAAAGATAATATCTGGTTTCTGGCAAGGTCTGCTTTGGGGAGCTCTGTGGTTTCTGTTTTATTTGCAAGAGCCCATATTTCACCCATATACATTCCCTATGCACTTGTGTGTGAAGCTTTTCCTCCCTTGCAGTCCCCATCCTTCTTGCCAGAGCTTGGATGCATTTGTTCCTCAGTGAGGCTGAACATGGCCTATAACCTCCACTTCCTCCTAAACATTTAATGTGCCCTCCCCATTCTCCCTTCTCACTTGTGTTGGTGTAAACTGAGAGCTCCTCCACAAGAACGGATAGGTCTGCTGGTGTAGAGCTGCTGTAGAATGAGGCTCCAACCACGTAAGTATTTTGGCTCACCATTGCTGAGAACCCACCAGCTCGCTCTACTATGGACACATAGAGCTCAAGAACAGCTCAAAGCAGTTGTGCATGGTGGGATAGGAGCAGGAGGGCTCCTTTAGCTCTAACCATTCGAAAGTGCTTTAGAGAGGCTGTAGTTTCCTGAGCTGGAGGTTTGCCAGGACTGAGAGTCTCTAGAGCAGTCAGGGTTGTATTCTTACTGTACCTCAGCTGTTAATGGGCAGGATTGAAACCTTTCTTCTTGCTTTTCAGTGACACCTCCCTTTGTGTGAAAGTTCCTTAGAAAGTATCCCATGTGCTCCTGACCCACAGCTGGGTTTTCTGCTGTAGTCCTGCTCTGCTGGACTACTCTGCTGTGATGGACAGTGCCTGTACACCCAAACTAAACTTCAGAGACTTGTGCTCTTAAAGTGCAGCTGCTCTGGCTTCAGGCATCTTTCTTGCATATTCTGCTTTGATTTGTCCACAGTTTCCCTGTGTCACTACAGAGATCCTCCTGCAGGTGTGCTGAGCTAGGGAGGAGGCTTCCTTGCTCTTTGTGTGATGGTGCTGGGCTGGATGCTTGGAGGGTCTGCAAACAGAATGATGCCCATAAGGGAGATTAAGTAGGGTAAAAGGCAGTAAAAGGGTAGCAAAAGTACCGGATCTTCTCTTCTTACAGTGCAGGGGAGAACTGCGCTTAGTCCTCTGTATAACCTTTTCAGCCATGGAAGTGCCTTTGCATCCATGTGTACTATTGGAGCTTCATTGCTTTGGGGATCCCTAACAGTGCCCTGTGGGGTAGTGGGGAAGGGGAGGGCATTATGTTCCTTCTGGGTTTTCAGCAGGTCTTCTGCATAGCTGTACTGGTCGGTGTGCTTGGGACAGCATGCCCCTCATTGCCTGTGGCATCAGGGACTAGAGAAGAGTCTGAGAGTAGCGTTAAAATAGGGTGCCTCAGCTTGCTCCAGCAACTGTTTTAATTTGTCTCCAAAGCTGTCCTCCTCCATGGATTTGTAAAATGCAGTACTTACAGAGAGGCCATGTACCCTAAATGATGTTTCTTGGCTGCCTGTAATCCCCTTCCCCCCGAGTTCATTTGCCTTTTGAACTCTGCGTCATGCAGATGTTAAACTTTCATTTACTGGTGCTTACTGCAGTGACTTATGTGTGCTCAGGGACCGGGGCAAGCCTGAGTGCGGTGGACCAGTTCAAATGTGTGATGTGAGGCAAAGCCAGGGGTTTCTAGTGGAATAGTGGCACCACCTTCATGCTTTGTGATTCCCTGAGGTGGCAGTAGCCAGGGAAGAGAAGTGACCACTGTACACTGTTTAATTTGAGGGATAGGTTTATGGAGAGATTGGGGTCCAATTGCCTGGCATTTATGGCTGCAGAAACATAAGGCTCATGATATATGTTGTACTACTGAAATGTTCCTTTATTTAGGGGAAAATTTGTTGCAAATTTTTTTCCCTAATGATAGAGAAGCTTGTAAAGTGGAGGGGAAAGAAAAAAGTGGACCTTGATGTTAAATTCATTATTAATCTTGGATTCAGAAATTCTTTGGTGTTGGATTAAAAAGAAGTAATCAAATCTAAGCTGGCTTCTCCTTCATCTGGCCACTAGCATTTGCTATCTAGATTTTAAACTATTTATCACAAGAGTTGGTCTTCCTATGCTGTACTCAAAGTGTGTCAGATTTTAAACCAAGAAAAGAGGTGATGGAGGCACAAAACCAGTTTTCAATGTGCAGCTGTAGATAGAGAGCTAAGAAACCTTTGGTGCAATCTAGGGCAACGTCAGGCAACTGTAATACGCCCTGTTGCAGAAGCGATGTGCTTTGGGTGTGTAAGCCCAAAAGCCAGTCTCTCCTTTTCCCACTGTGTCATTGGCCTGCTGCAGTACGTGACCTTTCCTTGCGAATGGTGCCTTGGTGAAGTGCAGGTTTACTCCAGAGAGTAGGGAAGTTTGTACCAAAGGCTAGCTGTCTGCACTGAATGTTTAATTTAAAAGAAAATGAGTAGTTCTGTGAGCAGTTGAGTTTAAAGAGCCAGACTTGTGCTCTCTCTTCTATTTATGCAGTATTTTAGTTGAGACCCGACTCCTCTATTTTAACATGCTAATTTGAATGTGTTAACCTAATTGCCTCTCCCATGGAATATTACGGGGAAGTAATATCAGGGGAGACCTCTGCCCCTGTGGACAACCTCAGACAAATTGTAAAACATACACAAAACTTGCTGGGGAAAAGAAGGAAGAGAAGGGTTACTGACAGGCACCTTGACTGAGTGGGCCTCCCTTCTATTGGGAACAATCAAAATGATTAATTTTGAGGCCTTCTTTTTAATGGTTATTTGGAAACTTTGTGAAAGCGAAACAATCTGATCTTGCAGATTGCATTAGAGCAAAGCAACCCACTTGAGTCAGAGCAACTTTGCAGTGGTTTTAACTGTACAATTGAAGCCCTAATGTGCAGCAGTTCAAATGTTTGATAATGTTCCCCCAACCCTCATTTGTTGCTCCACTTTTATCAGCAGATATCCCCTACTGCATATCAAGATGAGCTGTTGGCTGTAGTGGTGCTCTGTTTTCACCTAGCTTTGCGCAGTTGACCTCTCTGAGTCTGCGAGGACTTGGGACAAGTAACTGGGTTTTATTCTGGTTTGTGCGTTGCCAGCAAAATAGCAGGCAGCAATAGCTGTCCTGTCCTTGGGGGTCTCTGTAGAGCTTGGTTGGTTTGAATAATTGAGAGGACACTGTGACCTGCAGCTGTTTCTTAACCAGGAGCAGGAAGAACCTGCTCAACTGTGAGATCCCAGGGTGTACTTGCAGAGTTAGTGGTGGCGTTAACTACCATCTCTTACTGACCTCGGAGAGCGATCTGGGTGCAGGTTTCTAGATATATACAATAGTCATAACTGACTTGGTGCTCTTTCACCCCAAAGCTGAAGAGCAGGAAATGAGTATCAGGTTTTCCCTTCTTGAGCTAAAATGACACCTGTGTCTTATCCATGTGCCCTGACTGTTCCCTTGATGTTGGGAGGAAGACGACTTTGTTTTACCTTCTTTAATTGTGTGATAGTGACTCTGTTTGGTCTTCTTCACATGGCTGAACACATGAACACATGGCTGAACACATGAACACACATGTCCCTTTTCCCTTTCCTCTAGAAACAAGCACATACACAAACACTTCTATAGGCTGAGAAACTGCAACTTACCTTTCTTCACTTTGGTTTCTTTCCTTTGCCCACTAAAGCTCACAGGACTGATGACTCGCTCCCTTTTTGTCACTTTTGGCCAATAATCTAATGTATATATTTCCTGTGATTGTGTGAATTGGCTCACTAGTGGTTGTAGGTAGGTGAACAGGTTTTGGGAGGCAGTAGCTAACTGAGTGAGAACCCAGACATCTGTTTCTAATCCTGTGGAGCTGTGTTGCATATTGAAATTTTATTTTTATTTTTTTCCCCCTGCAGTTTTTTCTCATCTTTCCCCTTGCTTGGGGGGAAAGTCTGTCTTGAAAAGCTTGGGGGAAGCATCTTTCTTGTGCTGCTTGGTTTGCACAGGAGAATCCATATCTGTTTAATCGATGTGACAGAAGAAATTTAGTTGAGGGGGCTGGCAGCCTTATGGTTTGAGGTTTCTGTTTCCAGTTTGTGATGGTTTTCTCTTTGCTTTTTAAATTCGCAGGGGGAGAAGGTAACTTCACCAGACCTTGGCCGCTGTTTACCTTTGCTCGGCTGTGCAGTGTGCCTTTGTTTTTCCACCTTTGATCAGTGTCCTGCCAACAGATAATTTAGCAATTGCATCCCAGGGTGGAAGTGTGGAGTTAATGTTAAAATTAGGGTTTTTTTCCTTTCCTAACTTCTCTGGCTGATGGAGCAGAGAAGGGGAGAGGGGAGGTGAAGGGGGGCCATAAATTCTAGACCTGATGATTCTGCTCCTTGTAGAGAAATGAAAGCCTCTGATGTCTCTTCAGCACTTTCATTAACATTTAAATTAAGGGTTTGTTTTTCAGGCGGCTTCAGTCGCAACCCTTTCATAGCCTGACACATGGAGGCTGTCCTCTCTTTTTTTTTTCTCTCTCTTTTTTTCTAGCTTGCAAATCAGTGTACAATAGTAATCACTACCGTTTTTTTTTTTTCCTCAGCTCAGGAGGGCAACGACCTGACAAGCTGTACCAGAGGTTCAAAGAGAATCAGAAACAGAGTGCAAAGGTAGATGGGCAGGAGGATGCCAAGTTTCACTCCTACAATTAGAGTGGTGTCTGTTCCCTCCCCTGCCTTTCAAAGGGCTGCTTTTGGGGGCGGGGAGGGATGGAGAGGGCTGGACCTTTCTTGCACGGTGAGGGCCCCAGGTGCAGATGCCTCTAACCAGGCTCAGCTTCCCCTGTTACTCCTCCCAGATGAGGCAGGAGGTGTCATTCAGAGGATGCGAGCTCATGCCCTGAGGTGGAAAGTGGAGCTGTAGTATCCTAAGATAGCAGCCTAGCCCCTCTAAAGGAGTGTTGATTCACTCTGAGGATGGCAGGAGGCTGGCCCTCAGCCTACCATTGGCATTTGAAAGGAGGGCGATAGTGGAGGATATTGCCCTGAAGTAGGAAACTCACCTCTGTTCTGTGCTACTGTGCTGAAATCATGTCTGCTCTGAGCACTGCACCTTATTGTAAAGGTAGAGGAGATAGCTGGATTGAAGCGTCCGTTTGGATCTCGGCTTGCAACAGCCTAAACCAGGCCATGCCTGCTGTAGCCTAGTAATTTCTGGTATAGGACCTAGTTCGTTTAACATCAAGAAGAAAAATCTGTCTTCTACCTGCTTCAACAATTGTATAAGAGCCAAGGAATAACAGGACAGTTTTAGGAATGGCAGTGACTTGCAGTGGAGAAGCAGTATAGTAGCATTTATGTAAACACATGAGTCTGTCCCAAAGCTCTTTTGGAATCTTTCATTTCTCATTTCCCACCCAGCTGGTCACCCCTGGCAGGCTGTTACCTACTGCGGGCTTTCTGATGGGAGTTGGGGAGACTCTGAGTAGCTGAGAGTGGATAAAGGCAGAGGAAAATGAGCCAACACATGAGCAAAGTGTTGAGCATAATGAAACATGCAGCTCGGTTGCTGTGATTGTCATACTGTTCATGTCTTTAGTCTACTGCCACCCCAAATTTGCCTTTCACTAAGAGCTTGATCCAGATGGGCTTTGAAGGATGCCAACAGGATGAGAGCTGCAAGCTGGCAGTGGGAGTGGGAAGGGTATTCCCTGTATGCTGATAGATATGGTGCATAAAGAGGGGTGCCAGAAGTTTCTGTTTCTTCAAGACTGGTCTTATGTGTCCTAGTGGTGGCCATGATTTATGCTATGTGGCTCTTCTGGAGGATCTAATTCAAAATCATGCACTTGCAGAAGCCTCCTATATATGCTGAAAAATGTTTCTATTCTGGGGTTTGGATTTTTTTGCCCTTTTGTGTGAACTGCTACGGACTGTACTCTGTCATTTATTGTGTCACTGTTGTCAGGTTGAAGTATCATGTCTAACTGTTCTGTTACTGAGTGTATGGTGATGACTCTCAGACAGTGAGTAATACAGAAGGACTTTTCAGAGGCAGGTGATCTTGTCCGTATTCCAAGTGCTGTGGAGCTGTGGGGTGGGATGTGCTTCTCTGATACCATCTGGCCCATGCTCTTAACTGTTTCATACCACCCATCTGATTGCTCTGTCACTGCAGGTGGGTCCTAACTCCTCTCTGTGAGAGATTTCTGCATAGTCCTAAGAACTACCACCATCAACATCGTCTTGGTATCTTCATCCTGTATAACGCAAGGGGGATTCAGAATGTCTGCTCTGCACTGCTGGCATCCATCCACTCTTCCAGGTGCTTCAGCTCTTGGAGGTTCATAGGTTCATGTCCACTGAGGAATTGTTCTTCTGGGCCCAGTCTGGCATGGTGCTGAGCATGTTGCATGAAGCCCACAGCCTGTGCAAACCGAAGCTGTCAGGAATGGGAAAGTGGATGCTTAGTACTTGTCACACAGGGTCCTCGATAGTGACTCTGAGCCACCTCCAGTGTTGCTCAGTCTGTAACTTGTCAATGACGAAAACTTTTAGTTTAAGATCTCCTGAGGCTGGATGCCAGCGTGGAGCCCAGCTCGGCTGCCCCAGCCGGTACTTAGGGCAACTGTGCTGCAGAACTAGCTGGGGTGACTCCTACTAAATTCTCTTTGGGAGCTCCACTGTATTTATGGGTGGGGAGGGCAGGGGGATGCCTGCCCTCCCACCTTCCCCCATGTTGTCTCAAAAGGCCCTGGTGCATCTTTGATTAGGTGTAGGTCAAAAGAATTTCCACATCGTGACCTTAATAACTGGGGTTGATTGGCAGGCAGTCTGTGGAGAGGGAGCAGCCTGTCCCTTTCATCTCCCTTGGTGCCGTGCTGGGACAATGGGCTAGCATATTTTCCTTGTTGTTCCTCATTTGAAAAGGGTCTGGTATCTCTACTAGGTACCTGTGACATGGGGGTCTTGATTGGGGTCTCATAAAGGGCCCTGTCAGTGTGTCCAAAGGCCAGGAATACAAAGGCGATCAGTGGGTGGGGGTCTCAGCTGACCACTGAAGAAGGGAGGGGAGGGTCCTGGAAGCAGTGGAGGGAGAAGCAACCCCTGATGGGAGACCTTAAAGGGGGAGGGGGGGAGGAGGCGGCCCATTTTTGTCCCGAACTCATCAAGCACATCTGCAGAATTGTCCCAGCCGCTGCCTCCCAGTTTCAAAAGAAAATGATCGTTTGATAAACCGTCCTGATTCACCACTTTCTCACAAGGGAGGGAGACCCACCTTTGACCTCTCTGATTTCACATTGGGCCCAGCTCCCCCCCATCAAATTGCTGGAGAAACTTTGAAATGCATCCCTTGCGCTCCATCTCCTTCTCCCTCTTTCCCTTTACTCTCTCTTTCTCCCCCCCTTTTTTTTTTTCTCCCCCCTCCTCCTCTTCCCATCACCCCCACCTTCCCAGCTCTCCTGCTTTGTAAAAAAGCAGGCGTACTGCTTTGGAGTTTAGGCAAGTAATTAGTAAAATCTTTTCTGCAGCACAATAAAACCGCAGCGCTTGGCCCACATATTCCCACCATTTACATACTCGCGGGCATTCGAGAAAACAGGTGGCATTCCCAGTGCATCGCTGCCTATGAAAATCATTTGGAAGGCAGGGAGGGGAGGGTGCTGGGACCCGCTCGCCTCTGCGAGCTATAGGAATGTGCATGAATATATTAAAATGTTTTCACACAATGCTTGTATTTTCCAACGGGAAGAGGCATCTTCTGGATGAAAGGCGGCTGGCCCAGACACAGGCCTCTTCCAAACGCTCTTTCCCACTCGGGGTTTGTTCGCATGGACCAGAGAGAGAGGGGGCCTGGGGGGGAGGAAAGGGCAAGGGTGCTATCTTGTGAAGAGTAAATCTTTGTGTGCTTCTTACCCGCTCCCCGTTTGTGGTCCCAGAAAGTCGAGTTGTGAGAGAGTTGTGTCTATGGAGGGGGGGATCGTCAGGACTTGCTGCAAAAAGCTTTTGGAGGCATTGCAAATGTAGAGAGGAAATAGCTTGTAATGGAGCATATAGCTCCCTGACTGACAGGATTGAGGGCTGCAGCAGGAAACGACTGAAAGGGAGCTGGCTATCTGGGGCGGTATTAGCAAAGAGCCTATTAATAACAGAAAACACTCTTGCAGTACCTTTCCAGCTTCATCTTACTGTCCAAGAACAGGCTGCTCGATACTCAGCCTGAGCAACGTATCCAGCTGTTCCTCTCTTTTTTCCGAGAGGGCCGTTGTTCCAGGCTGTGCCACAGGTGGAACCCAGCAGTTCCCACTCCACTTCAGTTGGGGACCGCTTAGCTGTGCGGCCTCCAAAGAGGTTCGTTGAGCACTTTCAACTTGTAGGGTGTTGATGATAGATGTGTGGTGAAACTTGTCTGGAGAGTGTAGATCGGGGATTTCTTTTCTAAACAACAAGAATTGAAGGAGAGAATTGAAGTGAAGGGAGGGAGAGGCTGACCATATGTAGTGAATGGCTTGGCTTAGGAGCAGGGTGTGCATGTAGGGAAGACCCTGGGTTCAGCTCCAGGGATACTGTTTTGTTTGAGAATACTGGGGTAGGCTGCAAAGGGGCCTTGGTGAGGGAAACAGAGGTAGGTTGGTGGCTTTTTTTTTTTTTTTAAAGAAAATATTCTTTTGGTGAAAATACCCTTTGAAATTTCTGTGGGAAGTGGTATGGCACCAGCATGGTGATCTGGATGCCTGTCTTGTATGTGCTACAGATACAGCCTTTGCAGAAAGCTCTTTTGGCAGGCATCCTGTTCAGATGGGTTCCGCCCTGAGGATTTACAAGCCTGTCTGCAGCCAGCCAGAACCACAGCAGCACAAACTTATGGATGCCATGAAGAGCTATTTCAAAGCCCACATTACACAATTCAAACCTCTGCTCTCTGGAAGGAACTTACTAAAACATGGGCTTCCAGAACAAGGTATAACCCATTTACAGAAGAGTGGAAAGAGCTTTACTGAGACTTTCTCCTCAGCTAAGCCAACTTCCCTTATCCTTTCTGACCAGATTCTCTCTGGGACAGGTGGGAGAAAATGTATTCCTCAGCCCTGCAAGGAGCTAAACAATTCAGCATCTCAGAACCTTTTGCAATAGGGTATTATTGTATGGTAGCTGTTCCTAAAGTGGATCTGCAGAAGGAGCAAAGCTGTGTAATGCTGTTTCTCCCAGCTGGCCTGCACTGGTCATACTGGTGTTGGTCACGGTGCAAAGGTCTCCAACCTTTTGTTGGAAACAACCACAACCCAACTGGCAAGAGGGCTTACTTTTTATTTTTAATTATTGTCTTCCCAATTCCTGCTCCTCCTCTTCATCTTCCTGCATTTCTTAAAGAGGCAGTGGAGGGAAAAAAGCTTTGGTTTTTGTTTGGGAAGGGGGTTAGGAAGGGCGACGTGGCCCCTGCAACCTCTCATAGGGGTGTCTTGTCAGGGCGCGGCATGAAGGGCACAAACAGATCATAACCTTTAAATGAAAATGCGATGGAGGGGAGAGATGAAAGCAGTGAAACAAATTAGATACATCTAGAGGGGGTGCTCAACTGGAGAAAATTAGCATTTCTTCCTAATTGGAGTGCAGGGCATTCCATTACAGGGTTTCATTACAAGGAGGGAAGCATTGGGCCTCTTTGGGGGATTCCCCCTTGCCCTCAGTTCTTCTAAAAGTAAGAAATATATTTGGGAGAGAGCTGAGAAAGAACTGAATTTATCAGAGTGAAGGTTTCAGACTTCTGCAGGAAGAGGAATGATAGTAAAGCACCAGTTCTCTGTTTATTAAGAGAAGAATGTGATGATTGTGTACACATGAAGTCAGGTGCTAGTCCTAGTTTTCCTGAAGGAAACTAAAAAGTTTACAGGTGATGGTAACTTTCTGATGCTAGTACTTGCTGAATCAAATTTGTAGACTGTATCCAAAATGCACTAGTTTATTAGAAGCATAGGGATATATGTTTTAGGACTAAGATCGGTGGAGTCAAATCAAGCCTGCTTTACACTGCATATCAGTCCGTGCTGTGCAAAGCGCTTGTTCAAAGCATGTCTGTCTGATTCTCTCTCTAACTAGAGCTGTTGTATCCAACAGGAATTTGGATATATCCCTGGGAAAGGCAATGGCCAACTTCCAGCGTGGAATGTCTTGTGGCTCCACTGGGGCTTGCGTGTAGCTTCGTGGTCCAAATAGCTTGTGCCAACTTGAGAAACAGGCATGCATAGAGGTTCTTTATAAGTGCACCTTTACGTATAAATGGGTGCTAAGAATAACTTAGAGGGAATTCAAGGGACAAGGTTTTGCATTGCATCTCTGGATTAGGAGTAAGGGGAGACAGTTTATTTTTTCCAAGCAGTGATTGGATTATTTATCAGTCAATGCTCTTAGGAAAGCGGGTGGGGGTGGGGAAAGGAAGGGGCGGGGGGGAAAAAGCAGACTTGCTTCAGGTATGTGGTGTGCAATGGATGTTGCTCTGACAGTCTACAGTTACAAAATTTGCTGTTCCACCTCAGGAGAGGGAATTTATGAGCGTAGGAATGTAGATTGTAGGAAACTGCTGAAGGAAGGGTCCTGTCTGCCTAGAAGGTGGTTCCTAACAGAGTGGGAGGACGTTTACAGCAGCAGTGCCTTCATGCATCTGCATGCCCAGGATAAGGTTGTGGATAATGTGAATTTACAGAATTCATAAATGTAAATCTCTGACTTAACCCTTGCTGCTGAATTTTGGTATTTTGACACAGAGCATTGCACTGCTCACAGGAATATCTTCAGACCTAGAGAAAATACTGGCAAAAATGAAAGTGTGCCTCAGAGATGGGCTTCTCCCATGTTGGTTCTGGCACACATCAGGATGAGGGATGTCTCCCATCCCAATGTTCTCCAGCCACTTCAGTTCTCACAAAGATGCTTGGCAAACTGTTTAAAATGATCAAATGCAGCAGTCTGACCCTAGATTAGTAAAGCAAACTACTTTTGAAATACTGGGGGAGGTAGAGAAGAGGTGGAAGCAGGACCAGAGAGCTGGAGTTTGGAGAGGAGCCAATGACTAGGAGGAGATAGTCAGACTTGAAGGGAAACTGGTCTGCTGAAGAATGGGAATTTCTCCTCAATGTGTGCAGTTGTGCATCTGACTCGTGTGCTGATATGCTTTAATATATACAGCATGCCAGAGTGCCTCTTGCCTGTAGCTAAGCTTCCCTGGGTAGCTGGCATCCTGCATCTCTGTTGCGAGTGGAATCAGACACTGGAAACGTGTGGACAGAATCGTGTGGCTATGACTCTTTCCTTGGCTCTGTTGCTTCTGGTTTCTTTTCAGAGCAGTGTGAGACTGCTCCAGACTGGAAGGCAGATTGGAAAGCCTGTTCTCTCTGTGTAGTATTGCCTATAGTGTGTTCTGTCATTCATTATTTGGGATTTGTCAGGTCTTCTGTCTTCCCTCCCACCTGCATGAAGCACAACTGCTGCAGCCACTTTCTTGCTCTAAAGAGGTGCTACGGGTTCATGATGATCCGTTCACCATCTCTGCACATGGCTGTGTGTGGGAGGTACCCTTACTGCTTTGTAGGCATCCTGACACTTCACAGCTACAGGGCTCATTTGGGGCCAGGTATTAAAGCCAGCTTTTAATGTACATTGCCCTGACTAATTAGTAAATCCTTGTTCTCTCTCCCTCTGAGATTGAGGTACGCGTTTCTCTAAGTCTAACCGTCCATCAAAGAGGACTTGAAATGAGGCCCTGCTATGGTTGGTAGGCATGGGCAGCTAATGGAGAGAGAGAGCCCATTTCCTTTGAGAAGAGAGACCTGTACCAACGTGATTGATAGTCCCAGAGATTTATTAGTGTGGGGGCTGGATAGAGGCTTGCAACAGCTTGGTTTTTGGGGGGGAAAAAGAAGCCTGGTGGTCATCTGCGTGTGTACCTCTTCCCCCGCTTCCCCACTACCAAAAAAAAGAAAAAAAAAAAAAAAAGGAGACTAAAGAAAGAAGTGAACTGATTAGAGGGAGCAATTACAGACTAAGCTGGGCCAAGCAGCAACTGCTACTATCGCTCTGCTTGGTCTCTGCCTCCTGGTGCCGCTGTCTTGCACTTTGCACCTGCGCTTGTTCGGTGACCTGCTTCACCTGTCCAGGCTGTTTTAATGAAGATTGGGGATGGAGCAGCACTGTCTGATGGAATTGGTTTTCTCTTGCTTCTTATTTTCTGTCTTGCACAGAGATTGATTAGCGCATGTGGCCTAGAGCGTGTTTTCTTTTTCCTTATACTGCCCCTGGATTGTCTCCTCTGTGACAGTGGAGAAGCCAAGGAGCCTGCTCCAGAAATCAGAAAAGCAATAGTGTTTCTCTAGCATCTGTCTTCTGATGGTCTCAGAGCAATCTGGGAACATGGATTGTGTGCAGACCGCTTCAGATTAAGTTTGTAGTCTGGCAGAGCAAGGACTTCATGCTCCTGGTACGTAGTGGAAAATATCAGGTACTTTAGTAGTATTGAGTGTTCCCAGTGTGCAGGGGCTCTGTCGTCTGCTTCTCAAGCTGCGGTTTGCGAGACCCTGATGGTCCTCAGACGCGTGTTGGCACTCTAGCTCTCACAGTGAAGCCAGTGATATGGGTCCCTGCTGGTCTAGCAGTGACTGAGACTGGTTGAAGCCTCAAAGGTTGGAACAACCAAGTAACTCTAACCTGCCACAGAAGGGGCAATGAATCAACAGGGTCTGAAGAGGAGATACAGCAGAGGAACACTCCTCTGTACCAAAGACATGGCTGCATTTCTAGTTTGTATCTTGTTTTTGTGGCCTTTTTTTCAAATTTGGTCACAAGTCAAGCACTTTGCAGAAATTACTGATGTGCTGATATTTGGTTGCCTCCATTAGGCAGTTTTGGCAAAACCAGCCTAAAAAGAAATATGGAGAGTAGGGTGGTGGTGGGTAAGCTCGACTGTGGACGTGTTATTCACCAAGTCCTACAACAGTAGAACTAGAGATGATTGAAATTGCTAGGAGATTGCTTTAAAATGGACAAAAGATAGTATTTCTTCAGACAGTGTGTAGTGAACTTCCTGCTCCAGAAGGTTGCCAGCAGTTTTGAAAGGGACTTGGCAAATTCATGGATACCAGCTCTATAATGAAGGACTAGGTGGGGATACACTCTCTAAAATCCTTAATATGGCAATTGTGGGTGCTGGAGCAGTACAAAGAGAATGACCATAGAAAGTTGCCAAGCTTACATGTTCTTCCTAAACAGCATCTGTTAGTACCACTGTTGGAAACAAGACGGGGAGCTAGATAGGCCATGGCTTGACCAAGGTGGGCATTTCTCATGTTCTTCTTGCCGTGGTGGGTCAGTCCAGCATCCATCTACCCCAGTGTTTGGTGTCCAGCAGTGGCCGGTAGTAAATGTCTAGGGAGAAGAGTAAGAAACAATACAAGCACAAAAAGATCTTTTCCTGCCTGTTCCTGCCCAACTCCCGGTGTTGGGGAGGTTAGGGTTTCCCTGGCTAGAGTTTGCATCCAGACCGGTGTTTCTTTCATGTTTGCAGAGGCTAGCTCTGTGAGCAGCTCATCTCTTCTTTCTGAACCTGTTAATGTTCTGGTCTTTGTAAGCTCCTTTCCAATTCAGTGTTGTGTCCTGAGGAAGAAACACTTTGCTCTACTTTTAAACCTTTTGCCTGACTGTCTTATGTGGGTATACAGTGAATGATTTCTCCCTCTGGATACTCTCTGCTTTGCTTACGATCTTGGTATTTTTCCCAAGCCGCTCCAACTCTACAGTTGATGGCCTTGTGTGAAGCAGTAGCGATCCACGACTCTTGCGAGTACTTGCTTGCCAGTTGTTACTTAGAGTGGACTTCACATGTAGGCACCCCTGAGACGTGGTAAGCTCATCATTTCCTCCCAGTGCAGCCTCTGACTGGAGTCCACAGAGATGCAGCCTAACCTGAACTGATGGCCGTGTAATTTGGATCTTGTGTATTCACATGGTAAAGATCAGTGACAGCTTCAACTGGGACGCTCCTAACCTGCTGCAGAATCAAATACTGACACTTCAGTAGTGTGGAGGGCATGTGAGCGAGCTTGGTTCTGGCATTTCTTCATGTGGGTGTTTGGCTTGCCAAGTAAACTTGGTTCTTTTAGTAACTGTGTTATTGGATGGGACTTCCTAAACTCTCAGAGCGCATGGGAATGGGGCAGGCCATGGAAAGGAAAGGAGGAAACTGTGGTTTCACACTCCTGCCCACAAAGCTGCTGATTCATCTAAAGCTTCCAGACTTCTGTTCCTGGAAGTGTCGGAGGACTGTCTGCCAGCAGGTTGTCCTTCTTCACCTAGACAGCAGCTTACTGAGGGGCAGGAGGCAGTGCGGTACTTCATATCCCTTTATCAAATATTTCTTGACATCAAAGGGCTATGTGTTTTGGGGAATCCTCTGTTCCATCGCAGACTTGGGAGGTGTGTGCCTGAAGGGGCCTTTTCCCAGTCCTTTCCAGTGCAATTCTTTCCTTTATACTCCATTTTCTGTGTCATTTTTTTCCAATATACTGACATTAAGCATCATAATAAATTATTCCTCGCCTTCTTGCCTTGTCCTTTCCCTGTCCCTAGAGCATCTATTTTGCCTGATCACTTTCCTATTTTCATTGTGCTCATCTCTGTTATCACTGGAATTCAATAGTTCTTGGCCTGCCTTGCAGCCCAGCCGGATTGCAGATACTGAAGATGATAACTTGTGCTGTGAACCTGTGTTTTATTGTATATTGATGTCAGGATGGTTCAAGCTTTGGCTCCTGCAAAACTTTTTCATCAGGTTTTTGGGTAGTTCAGGATCTGTGTGGGAGGTGGTCACTAAACATGCTTATGCCTTAGATGTGTGTTGTCTGTTTGCTTGTTTAATGAAATCTGTGTGCCTTTCTCCATACAGGGCTGGAGCTTTCTGGCCTGACTGGTGGGTTTTATTTCTCACTCTGGTGCTTGCTTGCAACCAAGCATGCCCTGAACCTGCAGATGGAGAGCAGGGGCTTCATTCAGGATCTTGGTTGCTTAGGGGCAAACAGTTGACATGCTCCAAATGCTTAGCATGAAAACCCTGAAGCAAATCATACTGCATAGAGCAGAGAGCTGGGGAGCGGGAAGCTGCCCAGAGCTTTAAGGGCAAGTGAATTGAGGTTGTTGCAAGCGTGTCCGTGTTGGGGCTGGAATGATCAGAGCAGAAAAGCTCTAGGAGTCATTTCATGGCTGAGTTAAACACAGATGAGGCTTTGCTCGCCTCCTCCACAGAGCACCTGTGTCTCCATGCCTCAGTGTCCTGGACCTGTCTGTGTGCAGCATGTGCTACATATACACACTTTGTCTCTTTCATCTTTCCTGGTCTTTAGCTTCTCAAAACTCTGAGCATTATTTCCTTCTCCCCTGCTGAACAACTCCTTTAGACTTCATTTGGAAATTTTGAATATCATGGAGCAGAGGAGGAAGTACAGCTCCTGCCGCTGCATGGTGTGGAGAAAGAACTGATACCCTTTGTGGGAAGATGACAGAAGTATATGTTGGTTGAGAAGTCATCTTCTTCCTCACCACCCTGATCACTTTTTTCAAAATTACCCTATATTGGGAAGTTTGAATTTTTGTCTTGCTCCTTTTGCCATACACACACACACACACACACACACGTATACTAAATTCAAGATGACCTCTACTTTTAACTGAAATTATTTTTGAGTTTAGTTTTTCTGGCAAAGCTGAAAGGATTCTCCCCTCTCCCTGACCTCACTGGCATGCACGGATTGTTGGCTTATTGAAAAGTAATTTTCTGTCGTATGTTCTAATGGAAAAGTTTAGATAAGCTGTCATAATATATATGCATTTTTAAAAGAATACTTGCTAACTAAAAACTCTGCCAGTCACGTCTGAGAATACATTGGGATTGGCATTGGCAGTCCTGAAGCTTAAAAAAAATAGAAAATGAGATATTTTGAGAATAGGAGAGGTTTTCTTCTTTTGCATCATGATTCTTCAAGCATTTTCTACACATGGGCATGTATTTAGGCTTTTGTCCAAAGCAATGACAGCTGGAGTATTTGCTTAAATCAATTCTACATGTCCCCTTGTTATAGGGGGTAGTAAGAAGAAAAAACCCTGGCTATGGTAAGGTTTTTAATAAATTATGAGCATAGGCAACATTACATTTATCTTTTCCCACTGGTGCTAGGAATGTTCACTATATTTCTCTGCATAGCCTTGAAACTGGCCTGGTCAACTTGAGTCTGCTGTATTTATTCTTGGTGTCTGCTTTTCAGATGCTGGCATTGATTTCATGGCAAGCATATTTTGTTCGAAAGTGTCAAAGGTTGCCTTTAAGGAAAAGTCTTGAGCATTGATGTGCCAAAGGCACACAGTATCTAGCTGAATTAATCTCTGTGGCAAGTACTTAAAGCAGCTTGGGTGAGGCTGCCAAAAATTTGATTGAAATTGAAAAATGTGGGTGTCTTTAGTAAAACGTGAAAGATATATATGATCTGAAGAGAAACCAGAGTATCGTGGGGTGGAATCAGGCAACTTACTTCTCCGGTTTGCAACCTGCTGCAGCGTTGGGTCAAGTGTTGTGTATTTTAAGCTGCTCAGAAATTACGAGTCTGTGCCCTGGGGGTTGTGCTGCCTGTCTCCTTGCTACATATTGAGTCTCTGGGGAGCTCCTTTCCTTGTTGTCAGGATTGTTGTGACTGCGTCATCTCCTAGGGCTTGCTCAGCGCTCCTGTGTAACTGGCGCTCTGATGAAAGTAGCAGGCATCTTTTCACTTACTTGTTTACCATTTAGTCTTCATTGTAGAATAAGGACTGAGCTTTCAGATTGTGACAATTCTTGCTTTCCGGTAGGATGCTGCAATCGTAAGGGACACGAGATGAGTTTTTTCAAAATATAGTTTAACATTACAAAAAAAAAAAGACCCCATTGTACTGGAGCTGTAATCATCAAGTCAGCAGAGCACGTTTAACTTGTCTACAGCCCTGGAGCTGACCAGCCAGGACAAGGATGTCTATCCTGAGGGCAACAGTGATAATTCAAAGACAGCTTAGATGCTAACAGGTCCTGAGGCACTGTGCCACGGCATGCTGGTTTCTGTCTTGTGGAACAACTGATGCCAGCCTGGTGTGACACAGGAGCACTACACCGGGAGCCAGGCGGTTTGGTTACCCCACATGCAGCAGGCTTCTTGGTAGGTTTTGCGGAACCACAGGCTTGTAGCAAAAAGGGAAGTGGAATAAGTGAGGTCCCACTGTGAAAAGCAGTTTTGCTTTGCTAATGGGAAATGGCTCAGTGAAAAGAGAATGTGGAGCCTTCATTGCTTTCCTCACGGTTCTACTTGTTGCCTGACTTTTGGGGCAGGTGCTGGAGGAGGTGAATGATTCTTCCCTGATTTTTCTCAATGAGAGTTCTCACTCTGTCCTCAGAACAGTTCTTGCCATCCTGTCTGGGACCTGCACTGTCCAGTTTCCTTTCCCCAAGTCTCTTGCCTTTCTTAATCTCAGTGCAAAGGTACTAGACTAGAAATCCTGCCCTGGGAGCATAGACTACATCAGGCCTTCAAGAATCTGTCATGGATCGCACCTCTTCACATGCTCCTATTGTGCATCACTGGATCTTTTTTCTTCTTTACCCCTTTTCTTGGCATCCTGAGCTGCCCTGTTCCATGGGCTGGGGGGAAGATATTTGTTGTGAGCTGACCTCCTCAGCGTGTGTCCCACTGCTGACCATGCCCCTGCTCCACCAGGCAGGCTGT
Organism: Leptosomus discolor; assembly: GCF_034619465.1. Lineage (NCBI taxonomy): Eukaryota > Metazoa > Chordata > Aves > Leptosomiformes > Leptosomidae > Leptosomus > Leptosomus discolor. Next base: position 15,712,419 of record NC_141396.1, on the reverse strand, counting down.
CCTGCTCCAACCCCCTCCTTCTGCTCACCCCAGATCAGAGCCCCCGAAAGGTCTTTGTCCGCCTGTTGAGAGCAGCCCCTGTCCCGCCATTCCCACATGGCGCACCCTCCCCGGCAGCCACCTCCCCATTCAGCAGTTTGGGCTGAAAGAACCTTGGCTAATTACGCCGGGCTGAAAATTACCACTTTGCTGCGTTCTCCTGCTGCTGGGCCCATTTGTGTGGGGCCTGTAGTTAGAGGGAACAAAGTCCCCCCTGTGGAGCCAGGCAGGCCCCAAGTGTGAAGCTACAGGTACAAGCAAGAGGGGAATGAAGGGAATAATTACCAGCTTCTCCAGGTGAAAGCCCCCTTAAAACTTCAATAAGCTAATTAGGGGCCAGGGTGTGTGTGGGGGGGAGAGTCTCCCCCACCTATAAGTGATTCCCACCAGGCAATTAACAGAAATCATTTCATGGAGGGGAGGATAAGAAATGGCTCTTAGAAATTGTCTTGAGGGGGGGCCTGAAACAGCATGACTGCTGCAGTGGTCCTCATGTACTCCAACCTCCTGGCTCACTGTGTGGCCTGAAAGTGTTGGTGGGGCTAGGGGAGGAGGGAGGGAAAATGGCAAAGAAAAAGGAATCGCTGGAGCTTTACACCTGGGCAGGCTTTGAGAAAGCGGGGGCTGGAGTTCGGAGCTTCTTGTAAGGCTGTGTGTGGGCCCAGAGCACTGAGCTTGAGGAGGCTGCTGGATTTGGAGAAGCGGGTTGAGGGTCAGGCTCAGGGTGTCTTCCCCATTGGGGTGAGGGGGAAGGCTAATGGTGTTGAGCCCAGTAGGGAGGGGACAGGTGCTGGGTGTGAAGGCTTGAAGTTGGTGTGCAGGTTCCTGAGAACTGAGTGCCAGGCCTTCAGAGGTTTGCACAAGATGTGTGATGGTGTGTAGGTGCCCTGCCTTGTCCCAGGAGCAGATGGTGTCCAGTGTCTCATACCTATGTGTTTATCTCACCCAGGGACCATGGGGGTTTTTTCTGCTCAGCCAGCAGCTTCACCTGTTTCTTCCTTTCAATTGGTTCTGAAAAGCCAGTGGATTTGCTCAAGATGTAGATTTTATGAGGTCACCTGGCAGTTCCCTTGCAATGTATTGCAGATGGCATGTGCAGCAGTTGGAGGTAGAACATACTTTCTGGTGGGTGCCTGGCACCATCTGTATTTGAATGGCTGCTCTGAGGAGTAGAGCAAGAGTAGATCATAGGATGAAGTTGCTGCAGATGGCTGAGATTTGCCCTAGTGATGTTGGAAGGGAGAATGCATAGTGCGATTGAAGCCCAGATACAAGCTGTGGTTATTTCACCTGCACTTGCAAAAGAAGATGAAACAACAAAAGAAAAAGCCCTAAACTCCTCAAAACACAAATATAACCTTAGTAGCGACTTTATTTGCTTTTGTAATGTTATAGCGTCTGAGAATTAAAAAAATATCCCGTGAGGTTTTGTTCTGGTTACCGATAAGCTGAAGCCGAAATGACTGTACTGTAGTGGTGTTTAAGCCACCTAGTCTTGGACTGACCTGGAAGTCCCTAGACTTCCTCCATTATTCCCCCCTCCATCTCTTTCTCCCCAGAAAGCTTTCTGTGGCAGGAATAGAGAACTATATCTCTTTCACGGCCCAGCTTTTAGACTCAGTAGTTTCTCAGCAGAGTCATGTTTCTTTATGATTTGGCTTCCAAGGTGTAACCCCAGTGGACGCCTGCAAAGAGAGCTCTGTTCACAGAAAGGCCTGGTAAGCATGCACAGACAGAATGGTTTTGGCGTGGGCTTTCTGCCTGCCTTGATGTATGGTATGCGGACAGTAATAACTTGAGCATCAATTGGGGATTAAATTGGGTCTGGAGAGAGCTAGGGATGCAGGAATTCTTATATAGAGACCTCTGTCCTGAACAACTGCTCCATGCCTGGCAAGCCCAGAGGTTGGCGTGTGAGGAAGGACGATGAAGAGTGTTGGACATACCATGCAGATAAGTGTTTTACACCGTTAAATGTGGATTATCAAGCCTTTCCCTTAAATGGAGGAGTAGGGTTGATACTAACCCAGTAGAAATATTTATGCAGCCACAAAGGCAATTCTGTTTGAGCAACAGCACTGTGAAAAACACTGTTTGAATATCCCTTTTGTACAGGAACACCCAGGACCCTCAATCAGCTTTTATAAAGCTCATCTGAGTGTGGTCCTGTCCTGGACATTTGCTTCTCCCTAAAAGCATGTGTTGTGTGGAGTATTGTGGAAAGGAGGGTGATATTTAGATACAAACAGCCCTAGGAACATCAAGACTGTTCTGTGGGTGGAGTCACTAGTTTCTAATAAAGGATATTTTCCTGTTCAGTGCTGCGGTGTGGAAGAGGTCTCTGTGTATGTGTCTGTCCTGTCTGGAATCTCCGTCTTAATGTTATTGAGCTCAGTTTTTCTCCATAAATGGGGATTGCATTCTATACCTGGCTGTCTGTTTTCACAAAACTTACCTGCTGCAGGGCTGATGAAGGGACAGTGGAGGTTATGGGATGACTTGGGCAGACAATATGGGGTGAAACTGCAAAGCAAGGAAGGCAAGATGGAGGTGTCTAGGTTGGATACCTGCTAAGCAATTTGCTAGAGTAGGGCTGATCTGTCTACTATGCTGGGAATTGGGCCTTTGGGGATATCAAATGCTTATTCTGTTCTCCAGCCTATGGGTCTCTGAAGTCTGAAGGAAGACATGAAGTAGAGGCTGAGGTGGAGGGTTGGAGAGGTAAAGCTGATGTTCCCTCTACCCTGAGGCATGCAGTAAATGACACAGGAGACGATGACGTGAGCATTTCTTCTGTCAAATGATGCTGGAGTTCTTCCTGTCTGAAATGTGAGACTTCACTGTTTCAACCCAACATCTCTACAGTGCCCTTCAGTACAAAATGCAAATACCTTCTTTCTGGGGACCACTTTCTAGGGGTCCACTTGAGGCTCAAGGCAGCATGCGAATGAGTTATTAGTCCGTATGTGTCACTGGTGCTCCTTGCCAGAGCACGACATTTCCTCTTGGAGCAGCAGCGGTTGTAAATGTTGTGGTGTTCATGCAGTCATCTTTACGCATTTTGTTTTCTCTCTGTGCTGAATCCCTGGTGGGGGGTGGCAGAGCTCTTCTGTAGCTTCTCTGTGTGCAATTTACGATGCATATCAGGAGCACAGTTCAACCCTGAGCTGACTGATGCCTTGAGGGACGCTGTGGCAAGCACACAAGGCTAAAGGAAGCAGCAGCAAATGTGCCAGCACTTTCCAGTCTGTTTGTGGAACAGACCTGGTCATTTGCCTCCAGCTGCTGGTTCTCTTTCGCAATGTTATTCACTGCTGAACAAAGATGAGGCTATGCTGCAGTGGGTCTCTGCTTGCTCAGGTGAGCTCAGTCCTGTCACTTAGTGCAAATACAAGACTGTTTTACATGCATGCAAGCAGTTTGGCCCAAATATAAGCTTGGCTCCAGAGCACTCTAGAAGCTCTTCTTTGTGCAGAGTCTGGAGTAATACAGGGACCTGAGGAGACTGCCAGCAGACTCCTGAAACCAGGCTTTAACAAAGCGCAGTGTGGGTACTCTTGAGCCTAGAACAGCAGCCAACACCACAGATAGAAAGTGTTTAAGTCAGTTTGATGGACCTTGTCATCTTTTCCTTGCACTGAAGGTCTGGAGTTGAAGCATTGCATGGCAAGATGCAGGAGGAGCGCGGTACACAGGACTGGAGGGATGGGAAGGCTCTTGAGGGCTGGGGAAAATAGGAAGACTTAGTCTGGAGACAAAAGCCAGAGGGATATTGTAGAGCTGTAGTAAATGGGATGCAACCTGCACTTGTTGTTTTGGGTTTTGGACAGTTAGATCATGTGCCGTTGGCTTTTTCAGCTTTTCCAATCTTCTAAATAGCCTTCCACGCCCACATTCCCTGTCCTGGACAGTTGTAATTTTGGCCCATTAACAGTAACTGGACTTTTGATGCAGCTGCCTCACCTGCTGATTTTTGTTCAGTTTGTTTGCTGAGTTGTTAGCTTATAACCCAACTGCCCTGACTTATTTCTGAGATACTGAAGGTGCTTGGTTCAGTTCTCTGGTCATCCTGCAAGTGGCACAAAGTAGGGCTAAAGGGATTGGTCTGGGGCAGTGAAGGAGCCGCCAGCCCTGCATGCTTACCCAGTCCTGGCTTTGTCCAGCATTGCCTGAATCAAAGGCAGACGGGACTTCTTGCATGTTTGCAGTGCCCACTTTCTCATGGAGAAGAAAACTCTAAACTGATACTGTGCAGTTTTGGTGTGTTTTTTTTCTTCCTGCAAATTAAATGCCCCTGCGGAAGGAGCATCTGCTTCCCTGCACTGTCTTGGTCTCCCTCCCTTTGTGTCTATCTGGTCTGTTGGAGAAGCCTCATGCTGGAGGTGCCGAAACTCCCTGCGCTGAGTTTCTGACCCCCTCCTCTCCCCTTCACAATGTTGTTACTGTTGCATCTGCTCCCCAGCCTCCTGGGCTCTTCAGCAGGGGCTCCATCAAGTTTGTGTGACCTTAGCACTGTATTCATGCTGGAGGAGTTACCTTCTGTAATGATGTCAACTGATGAGGTTAGCAGGATGGTGGCGGCCGCGATAAGACATGACATGTTCTAATGATTCGCCTTAGCGAGCTGCGTGTGTGTGTTGGGGGGGGCACAGAGGGGCTTAGAGAGGGGAGGTGGGGGCCCCACAGGTGCCGACAAAGACTTTGACCTTTGCTGCTATAATATCAGTGTTTCACAGGCAGGGCGGTTCGGTAACCCACTTTCAGCCCATCAAAAATTGATTTAATTGCAATTTTTTCCCCCAATTAGGAGCACTGGAGCTTAACTAATTGGAGTAATAGAGAGTAATAAGGCTCTGATAAAAAGCCTTCCTCTGCCTCCTTTGTATCTTGTGTCATCGCCTGTCAGAGGTCAGAGAGCTTGCATATTCTATTAGGCAGAGTTGCCTTCATTTGTACAAATTAGTTTACCCAACAGTAATTAAAATGCCAGTGCGGGTCGGGGAGAGCTGAATACAATTGATGGGCACGTTGGTGAAGGATTTGACAGCTCCGGTGGCCTCCCTTGCCAAAGCGTGTCAGTGCTGAATCAAAGGCTACACAAACCCACAGACCCGTGTGTTTAACCCGTGGCACCGTCAGCACCAACTGCTTTCTCTCTTCTCCACTCTCTGTTTGGGACTTGCTTTCTCTTCTCCTCCTTTTCTCATCCCGCTTGAGGCTTTTTAAAAAAGATGTTTCCCATCTTTGAGCTGTCCTTTCTGTTGATTGCTTTCATAACGCTGCTGCCAGCCCCCCCCGTCCTGTCTCCCTCGGTGCTCCCCCTCCTCTCCCCCCACCTCCCACATTCCCAGCTGCAGGGCTCTGTCAAGTAATAACTTCTTTGTTTCCTGGTCCGATGAGTCTCCGTATATAATAGTCTCCAAAATGGAACAACGACGTCCAATTCCAGGGGGCGGGGGAGCGCGCGAGGAGGAAGGAACAGGCTCTTGCACGTGTCAAGCAGATTCTGGATTTGAAATCCCCAAAGAGCAGAACAGGACTTGGGAAGCAATCTGTTTACAGTACAGGGGAAGGGCGCAAGCCTGGGGCATGGCGGAAGTTTAGAGAGAAGAGGTTGGAAAGGGCCTGTTTCGCCCAAATTCCTTCAGTGACTTTGCATGGCAGGATTCCCAGCTCAGGCAGTGCCTGCCCTGAAAGCTGGGTTGGCAGTGGGGAAGGTGTATATTATAAATCCCACAGTACATCTCTGGAGCTGAGACTGTTTGCAAGCCTCATGGCAAACAGCATCTTTCCAGAAGGACTGATGGGCAGCTACCTCTTTCCCTCTGGTTCATCCACATCTGGCAGTGTTGTGCCCAGGATGGGGTAAAGGGGGATGCTACAGGTGGGGTGAAACTGTGCAGTTGGCACCTTGGGAGCAGCCATGACATCACTGCAGCTGGACTGTAGCCAGAGCACTACTGCTGTTGCCAGGAATGCCATGGGATCTTCAACAGCCACAAGTCAGTCAGGTGGAGAGAAGTTCCCGTGTTTCTTCCAACAGCACTGTCAGGATGTCTATTCTCTCTCATCCCCTGGCCCAGCTTCTGTTGTGGGGGGTGATCTCTAAGGAAATGTCTTCTCTGTAGCATAGAGAAGGTCTGGGTTCAGGAGAAGCAGTTTCCTTCTTTTTCTCCTTCCTCCTCCTTCTTTTTCTCCTTCCTCCTCCTTCTTTTTCTCCTTCCTCCTCCTTCTTTTTCTCCTTCCTCCTCCTTCTTTTTCTCCTTCCTCCTCCTTCTTTTTCTCCTTCCTCCTCCTTCTTTTTCTCCTTCCTCCTCCTTCTTTTTCTCCTTCCTCCTCCTTCTTTTTCTCCTTCCTCCTCCTTCTTTTTCTCCTTCCTCCTCCTTCTTTTTCTCCTTCCTCCTCCTTCTTTTTCTCCTTCCTCCTCCTTCTTTTTCTCCTTCCTCCTCCTTCTTTTTCTCCTTCCTCCTCCTTCTTTTTCTCCTTCCTCCTCCTTCTTTTTCTCCTTCCTCCTCCTTCTTTTTCTCCTTCCTCCTCCTTCTTTTTCTCCTTCCTCCTCCTTCTTTTTCTCCTTCCTCCTCCTTCTTTTTCTCCTTCCTCCTCCTTCTTTTTCTCCTTCCTCCTCCTTCTTTTTCTCCTTCCTCCTCCTTCTTTTTCTCCTTCCTCCTCCTTCTTTTTCTCCTTCCTCCTCCTTCTTTTTCTCCTTCCTCCTCCTTCTTTTTCTCCTTCCTCCTCCTTCTTTTTCTCCTTCCTCCTCCTTCTTTTTCTCCTTCCTCCTCCTTCTTTTTCTCCTTCCTCCTCCTTCTTTTTCTCCTTCCTCCTCCTTCTTTTTCTCCTTCCTCCTCCTTCTTTTTCTCCTTCCTCCTCCTTCTTTTTCTCCTTCCTCCTCCTTCTTTTTCTCCTTCCTCCTCCTTCTTTTTCTCCTTCCTCCTCCTTCTTTTTCTCCTTCCTCCTCCTTCTTTTTCTCCTTCCTCCTCCTTCTTTTTCTCCTTCCTCCTCCTTCTTTTTCTCCTTCCTCCTCCTTCTTTTTCTCCTTCCTCCTCCTTCTTTTTCTCCTTCCTCCTCCTTCTTTTTCTCCTTCCTCCTCCTTCTTTTTCTCCTTCCTCCTCCTTCTTTTTCTCCTTCCTCCTCCTTCTTTTTCTCCTTCCTCCTCCTTCTTTTTCTCCTTCCTCCTCCTTCTTTTTCTCCTTCCTCCTCCTTCTTTTTCTCCTTCCTCCTCCTTCTTTTTCTCCTTCCTCCTCCTTCTTTTTCTCCTTCCTCCTCCTTCTTTTTCTCCTTCCTCCTCCTTCTTTTTCTCCTTCCTCCTCCTTCTTTTTCTCCTTCCTCCTCCTTCTTTTTCTCCTTCCTCCTCCTTCTTTTTCTCCTTCCTCCTCCTTCTTTTTCTCCTTCCTCCTCCTTCTTTTTCTCCTTCCTCCTCCTTCTTTTTCTCCTTCCTCCTCCTTCTTTTTCTCCTTCCTCCTCCTTCTTTTTCTCCTTCCTCCTCCTTCTTTTTCTCCTTCCTCCTCCTTCTTTTTCTCCTTCTCAGTAGAGAGTTTCAAATGGGAAATAGAACATCAAAATATCAGATGAGTTGGAAAATGCCTTGCTTTGGACGACAAAAACATGCTGCGTTTGAAGTACATGTGTGTCAATGCTCAGTAAAATCCTCACCTTCCTGGTACAGCAGAGGTGGAAATGCTATGTTGGCTTGCTTGTTTTAATCTCCTGGGGGAATCCCTGTGAAGAAAACATGCGCTGTTACAGAAGCCCTGCAATGGTGCTCATTTTCCCATTAGAGGAGCCTTTTGGAGGGAGCTTTGTAGTCATGGTACCCAGCAGGGCAGAGGAAAACTTAATGGGGAAGGGACTTTGCATCTCCAGGGCCACCTGAAGCTTGGACATAGCAGCTTCTATGTAGCGTGTAGATGCATCTGCTCAGTGTCTGTGTACATCAGTAGTATCATATATATTTTATAGAGATGGGTCATCCCTGGAGTACTATATATAGGGTATCTTCTGCTCTCCTCTTCCCAATCTGGTCTCTTCTCAGTCTCTCTAAGTCCTGAAAGCATTGTAGGCAAAATAAATGACATTCACTAAGCTAGTAACTCAGTTTGAGTTGTTCCTCTTGGGCAGCTGGCAAGAACAGTTGTGAAGAGGTTGCACTTCTCTAGGTCGGAGGTTTTTGGTGCATACTCTGTAATTCCTGAGACAAAAAGTCTTGTTGAAGGCAAACTGGAAGAAGCAAGCCTGGTAGAAGGCTTCAGTTCTGCTGAATGATGTTGCAGAAGTTTTGGAGCCAAGCTTTACATGCTTAGCTCTAATTTGCATGTTGGTTTAGACTTGCCAAAGCTGACTTGTGTTGTCCTTTTGCTTGGAGTGAAACTGTCACCTCTGTCAGGTTCCCCATTATGAGAGGCCTGGGGGTTGAAGGTGTATGCCTGCAGACCAGACTGAAGGTGGGGGGCCCTGTATCATCCCCTGGGAATCCAGACTTCCAGGTCACTTTGCTTCTAGGCTTTGACAGTTCTCGTTGGCACCCCTTCTTGTGCATGTCTTGTGAATGCTGCTTTCTAATCCTGGAACTGAAGGTGCCCTGCTCTTCTGGGAGAAGTCTTATCTTTGCTTGCTGATGGGCTTCAGCCTCTTAAAGATAAAGCCTGCAAATCTGATCCTGCTGAAGTATGAGACAAAATTCCTGTTGACTGAATGGAATCAGCTTTACCCAGAAGAGACTTGTTTGTGGCCCTGAGGCCTGTATGCAATGCTGGAGAGAAATATCTTCATCTAATGCTATTTTTCTTTCTTTTTTTTTTTTTTAATTTTTTTTTCCTTAGAGGGGTGGGGGGTAAGGACTGAGGAGGTAAAGCTGAAGTCCAGAACTGACAGCATGAGCGGGGATTAGACCTTGCTGTTCCTCCCACCTTTTTCTCCCTGTTGGTGTTCCTCCATGCTAATTTAGACCTGTGGCAACCATCAAAGCTTTGTGCATACCTTCTGCACAAAGGGGCTTGTCTCCCACGTGAGGGCGTTCTCTGCTGGGACAGAGTCAGTTTGTCCCCCAAAAGAAAAATCTTAAGCACCCAATTGCCTGCTTGACTGACTCCCTGACTGCTATTATGTTTCTAACCACGGTAATTGGCTTTAGTAGTTATTACTGGATTATGTCTGGGGAGGGAGGGACAGAACCCAACACTTAGCTTTGTAGCTCAGGGACTCCCTGAGCAAAGTGTCGCTTTCCAGACATGGGGTTTGACTGGTGAGCTGTCAGAGTGGGTATCTTTTTCTTGTTTTCCTCTGAGATGGGAGACATTGGCAACAGGGAAATGTTCGCTCTTGTCCTGCACTACGGTGGAAAGAAGGCACGTATTGAGCAGAAACCCTGTTTCCAAACATGAACTCCTGCATGTTCTCTTGGTCTTCATGGCTGCTGCACAGCAACAGGAATTGGCTTTTCCTTAGACTTTCAGACTTTGGCCAGGGCCTTCCATGGAGAAGAATAATATGTGCACCCTGCAGCATCTGTGCAGAGCCCTGTGCTACAGGTGCATTGGGCCAATTGAATGTGCACTACCAGTGAACCTGGGAGTTTGCATGTAAGATGGCCTGGTTGCAGAGACTTTGAAATAGCTCTGGTGCTGCAGGCCTTGTCTAGCCCTAAAGGTCAGCTAAGGGTCACAGGACTTGTGGACACCAGGTATGTGAGTTTTGATAGGAGGGATAAAGCCAGCAAAAAAAAGAGAACCTTGGTAGCTGTTGCTCTTCATTGGTTTCCGTAGCTCTTTGAGATGGCTTGATGTTATCTGCTCGCCTCTTTTGCAGAGTGTATTGGCAGTGCTGCTTTGGCCTTAAGATTTGGAGAAACCAATTGCTCAGCTAAACCACAGAGCTAGGAGCAGAAGGAGTCCTGAGTTCTGGCCCTGCTTCCACGTGGCTCTTCTCTGGCTTTGATCGAATTGCGTCCGTGTTCACCACTTTGCTGCTGGGTGCCTTGTAACACCAGCAGTACTACTTCTCACAGAACTCAAGGACACTGCAAGAATCCCTTGCTGGTACAGTAGAAGCTTGGAGACACCATCTGACTTCCAAAGGAATAATGTTGTAGAGGATAAAAGAAATGTTTAAAACCTGTTATTTTTACAGATGTGACATTGTTTCCTTATTTTGCTTTCCTCTTTCAGCTGCCAGCCCCATGTCGTGCTGCAAAAGATGTTCAGGCAAAGCATAGAGCTGGCTTTTATTTAAAGCAGGCTCAGTTTCCTGCATTCATGCTATCCTTGTTGCAATGACTTAAACATAGTTTTGGCATTTTATTCTTGGTAGCTGCAATAAATGTGGTGCTTTGAGAGGTCATTTAAAGCTTGCTTAGAAATCTTTGTATGAGCTGCTTTCTCTTATTTGGACTTAGGATAGGAAGTTGGCACAAAACAAGCAGTGTGGTGTGGAGAGCCGTAGCACCCGTGTTTCTGCTGCTTGATTTTAAGGATTTGTTCCTGTCTTATCAACTAGCTTGAGGCCAGTGGCTGTCAGGTGACCTCTGGAGCCAGCATGTGCAGCAGGGACATAGCATCACCAAAGAGGACTTTGGAATGGACACTGCTGGAGAGTGCGAACTGAGCCAAATATTGCTATAGGAGAGCTGTGCTGCCTCTAATAGAGAGTGCTTGAGCACTGGGGAGGGCAGCCTGATCCAGCTTTGAAATTGGCCCTGTTTTGAGAAGGCTGGACCGGAGACTTGTATCCTGTGATTTGTTAGGCCTGTGATGCTGCAGCCAATTCATGATTGTGCTCAGAAGTTGCCAGCAAACAGAAGCAAGATGTGAAGTAGGAAGTAGCAGGGAATTTTCCATGGGGTCTTCCCGCAGCTTATAGCACTGACTGTATATGAAACATGCTGAGTACTGTGCCAACTGTTTTGAAAATGTTGTTGCAATTTACAGCTGCTCCTGTTTTAGGTTTTCCCTTTGTATGTGCAAATATATCTTTATGTCCTGCCAATTCTCTGCAGTTGTGACCTGCTGCATCTGGGAAGCTCAGCTACTGAGAGCGCTGGAGCACCTCTCTCCTTTTGCTGCTGCCTGCCCCTTGTGAAATGTGGTGGAACATGCTGAAATAGTCTTGAACCCGAATTCAGTCTGTCTTGTAGCTTGTTTTCTCTGTCTTGCTCATGCCCTGTTTCTTCAGAACATGAGAATTACTAAGTGTGGGTTTTTTTGTTTTGTTTGCTTGGTTTTTTTTAAACAGCTCATTTGTGACTGGAACGGCCTGCTGTGGACACACCTCACCTCTGAGAATCTGGGACCTTGAGAGGTGAGTGAGCTTCCAGGTTACAGGGAGGAACTTGCCAAGAAAACTGAATAACAATGAGAAATGCAATATTGGAGATGCCATAAAATAATTCCCTTAGTCCTTGTAGGCAAGGAATGTTTAAACATGAGATGTGGGATGGAGTGAGGGATGGAACAAACTGGTGTGGAAAGGTATATGTGGGGGGTGGTTCTGGTCCAGTAGGGAGCAGCTCAACTTCTCTTCCCAGCTTTTCTGGTTGATGCCACAGCCATCCTGGTTTCTTCCCATTACCCATGTACAATCAGAATATGCCCATTACACACTCCTTTTCATCTCTCAGTTGATGCCTGAGCCAAAGGGGTGAGGAGGGTGATCTGCATCCTCCCGTTCATCCACTGTCTGTGGTGCTCAGAAGCCAGAGGCAAATGAAGGCTTTACAGTCATCTTGTCCTGGCTGGTGTTTCTGGTAGCTCAGGGAGGTGAAGGGTGGCAACAGGTTATCTGCGGAAGTGACTTAGGCATGTTGTCTTCTCTCTACACTAATAAGCATCAAGGAGGTTAATTGCTGTGGCCTCTGATTTGGGGCCATTGAGTAGTTCCTGTTCAGTGAAGGTGCTGACCTTAGGAACTGGGGAAATGTTGGGCTCAAATCCTGACGTGAGACTCAACTGCTGACAAATTTGAAACTCTCAGCCTGAGGGTTTTTGCGTAGTGATGGACAGATAGCAAATATTTGGCAGGATTATTGAACGGCAGCTCAGCTTTCCAGGACTGGTATGCTCTGGGTAGGAGAGGCACAGCACAGATTATCAAGGGAGTGCTGGCAGGATTGAGGTGAGCTGGTGGGCTCTGGAAAGGGAGAGAGGGGGGCAATGGCAGAAGGGGCCTCTGAGGGGTGACAGCAGAGGTGTATTTGGGGAAAGGATGTAGAGGAGGATTGGTGTGGATACAGGGCTGGTGTGAGGCCAATTGCCTTCTAATCTATAGATAGTTTAGATTGTCTGAGTCAACTTTATCAATTACAAGTATAAACCATTTTGTTTTTCTCTTGACACAACAAAAATAAAGACTTTTCAAAGGATGCATCCCACAAAGGACAAACTAGGGCAGGAAAGGCAGCGCCAGTGCGTTCAACTACACTGTGTGTTTCTCTGCGACCTAGTCCAATGGTGCCTTTGGAGTACCCCAGAAGGATGCAGGCTGTACTGTGATACCGCTGTCCATCAAGTCTTCTGGCTGTTCTTGAATAGAGGCATCTGACAGGGGTGAGGAGATAGGCAACCCTCTCCCCCCTGCCCCAGCCTCTTTGACAGCCTTTCCCAAGGAAGCCTGAAGAGATAATAAAGCTATGTAGAAAATAGGATTAAGGTAATGAACAGGCACAACGGAGTTTGATCTTTCAATAATGTCAAAGCCTGAGTGACAGGCAAATAAAAAAGCTAAGGCAACCTAGGCCACTGGGCCTCTGTTGCAATGGCTGGAGTGTCAAACTTATTCTTCCCTCTTCACCTGTCACAGTTGGAATGCACCATGCCACTGGGTCTTTTCCTCTCCGGGGACCTGTGTGTGAGCTGGGAGTCTCATCAGCACGTGCAGGGCAGGAGACTGAGTAGGAAGCATGGCTGGAAAACTAGCACATGCAACTTGATGTGGTCATTCATAGTGAGGGAGTACAGAGCTGTCCTTCAAGGGCTTGACTTCTCCGTAAACTTCTTCCCAGTTCTTCTGGGTTCTTCCCAGCAGAGCTTTGGATTCATTTTCAAACTCCAGTGGTTGCCAGAAGCAATCTCATAGGGAAATGCTAGTTCTTCCTTTGAGGCTTGTGCATGTTGTCTCCCTGGTTAGAATCCAGAAGTGGGAGCATGGCATGGAAACTCAAAATCTTAGAGCTACCCAGGACTGAAAAACTCCCGTTGTGCCCGATGTGTCCTGATAACACCTGGCAGACAGACCCAGCCCCCCCGAGTTGCTGCTTACCCTTTCCTTGTGGCCACAAAGGGCCAGAGTCTGACCTGCAGAGGCTGAACATGGCCAGGACATTATTTCTAAGAGCAGAATCCAGACCACTTCTCTGTCAAACAAATGAGGCAGGGTAGACAGATGCTTATAGACATGTTTGTTAAAACTACAGGATCCTTAGCACCACTTAGATGTTTAGTGCTGTCCACGACCAGTTAGTTCAGTTAGCTGTTTTTTTTTCTGCATGAGGGTGTGTGTAAGTAACATTGCAGCGGTTCCTGTGGCATTCTCTTCCTTTGGGGTAGGTGGTCTTTTTTTCCCCAACAGCTGAGAGCTGGAACATGCTACAAAAGGATTTAAAGCTTAAATAACCTTTTGTGTACTGATCTTCTTAGTTCCAGGCCAGATAAGTCCTTGGCTGGTGCTTGTAGCTGTTGGTCATGGTATGTTTTCGTATTTATGACCTTCACTGTTCCCTGACCCTGGGGCAGCCATTCTCATCCCTCCAAGAGGAAGAGGATAATGTCTTCACCTGGAAATATGTTCTGGGCTTTGAAAAGGGCTTGGTTGGGTTTGGCAGCAATGAAATTTTTAGTGGGGAAAGGAAACGCCTCTTACGGCATCCCACCCCCACAACTGTCTTTCATTTCTGACTCTGCTGAGATGATGGCGTTGGATCAAAGCTGCAACAGGCAGCAACAAGCAATTGTCAAGGGGAGTCTAAAGCAGGGGAATGACCGCGTAATGCCAAGACACTGTCTCTGATGGCTGAAATTCCAGCTGCTGCTACACCTGGCCCTTTCTCCTGTAATGAAGGAGGATTTTTTTTCTCCTTATGCTTTTGAAGCTGGTTAGCTGAACCTCTGGAGGAGATATCCTGCAGATGCTACATTGTGCTACCTGATTGCTTTTAGATGTGGGGAAGTTGCTGTGCACTTCTTGCCACTCAGGATCAAGGTGTGTGTGTGTGGTGAGAGGCTGTGAATAACTTAGGTGATTAGAGGCCTGTACAGGAAAGGAGAACGATTAGCGGTATGGATACTAACCTGTGTCCTTGCGCGAGGTGTCAGCCCTTGCAAACTCCTTGGCCTCTTGCAGGTGCCCTTGCCCCTCGGTGCTGACGAGGGATATGGTGGCAGCTGCCCCTCTTGCAGATCAGGTACCTCTGCTCCCTTTTGCCTTTCTCTGCTCAGACTCTGCCAGTGCTAGCATGTGGCTCAGCAGAACGACCAGTTAATGACAAGCAAGAGAAAAGAAAACTCTTCAGATCCTGTTCCTCTTTCTTTCTTTTCCCACCTCTTGTCTCCTTTGAGAGTTTAAACTCCTTGGGAGACAGGGGTGGTGCACCGCTGGGAACAGCTCCAAGGCCAGCATTTGTTATTTGCCTGCGGAGAACTGTTGATCCCCAGCCTATTGTGGTGGCCTGCATATCTTTAGGTGACAAATGCCCCTGCCTCAAGGATACTTCTCCATAAGGTAGGATACTCCAGAGTTCACTTTGCAGGAGCTCTTGGAGCTATTCTGCCAAATCCAATGTTTGAAATGGACCAGCGTTCTGTCTGACATGGTAGTCCTCATGCTGTAAACACTTTGAATGCACAAGTCCTACATTGTCCTTTCCGGTGACACATCATGACAGACGCAGGACATGAGAGCTGTTGTGAAAACTGAGCCAAAGTTAGCTGTGCCCTGCAAGCCACCCCAGATCCTCTACCTTTTAAATATCCAGTCTTTGTCCATCTCCTCCCCCCTTTTGAAAGCATTTTTGGCAGAGTGTTTTTTTTTTAAGAACCCTCTAATTTCTTGTTCGGTTTTTCTCCCTCTCCTGAGCCCTTTGAAAGTGGCTTTACGCTGTCACTGACACCAAACTGACACTTTGCGTTTCCCCACTTCTTATCCCTTTATGGCAACAGATGTTGAAATTTTGTATCCCTTTTATCTGTCCCTCTTTGCCCTCTTCCTGTAATTAGGTTTCCCTTGTTAGCAGTACAAAGTAGCCCGGTTTGCTGCCTGGCCTTTTGAGCCATTGTGTCTGAGCACATTTTTTTCCTCCTCTTTCGGAAGAGTTCCTTCCCCCTTAAGTAATAGGCAGGGTGTGGGCCAAAGCTGTGGCTTTTTCTTGTTTCTTTGTTCTCCATTTATCTCTGCCACCTTTTTCAAAGGGATGGGGAAAAAAAAATAGAGAGTGCATGGAAGGGGAAGATACAGAGTTGCATTTCTTGACCGTCAGGCCCCCCTGCTCTTCAGGTGTTCAAGGCAGGTGCCTTTGATGTCTGCGAGTTGTGGGGAGGTAGGAGGTAGAGGATTCATGAGAGTGGCTTGGGAGTGGAGGAGAAGGGAGATTCAGGTGTGTGGCTGGTGCCCTCAGCAGAGGGGTGGGGAGGAGTCTTTCGGGGTAGCCAGGCAGCTGCTGAGCAGGTTAGTAATCCGTATTTGCCTCTAGTGCTACTGCATTGTGCTCTTTCTCTCCAAGAGCCAGCAGGAGCGTTACCATCATAAGCAGCTGGCTGAAGCTTGCTAACTTGCTGCTGCTTGATCTCTGGTATGTGCTTCCACGGGACCCTTGCTAGACTACATGTGCAGTGGGGTGGGCAAGAATTAGTTGCTGCCTTTAGCATTTCAGTGTATGTTGATCTGCATCCACTTTGGCGTCTCTTTAGAGCCATTGAGTGAGTAAACGTGAGCAATTGTCAACAGAGGACAGCTTTAAAACGTAGCCTACATGTGTTGTTCTTAAACAGCAAGTGTATTGACAGTTGCAGTATATAGCACTGACCACCCTGGTTAGCTGATCAGTAGTGATGCTTTCCTGTTTAAGTCCAGTCCTTCTTGGCTTTGCATCGTGTCATGCTCAGGTTTTTTTAGGTGTCAAAGTAGATAAATGAAATGAGAGCCTGCAGGTCTAGTTCTTGGTTATGAAGCTTGCTAAATGTTTTCAACAAAAGCTTTTAATGTAGAAGCTTGGCCCAAGATACACAAGTGGATTCTAGAGTTGTGTTCTAAAACAAGTTTTGAAGAAGATCATTCTCTCCACAGCTTTGAACTCCAAGGTTTAAAAAAGTTTAAGAGCCTCTAATTCCATTACAAAAGGAGTTTGGTGAAGGGAGCAAATGGATTCAGAACTGGAGTTGCTAGATCGAAAGAAGAGGTAACTGACTCCAAGAAGTGTTTCACCCAGGCATTTAGACTGGATTTATCCAGTCATAGAGAAGTGGGTGAATAACTCTGGTGAAAGGAGAGACAAGCAATTGCAAATATTATCCTGGGATTGATAAGTTTCACAGGATTTGAGGGGCAGAAGAATCATAATACCATGCTGTAGATGCAGAATCCCCTCTTCTGCCCTGCTTTTCTATAGATTCATCATGCCGAGTATCTCTTTTTTTTTTTTTTTTTTTTTTTTCCCAAGGAAGCTCCCTCAAGGCTTTTTGGGGAAGAGGCTTCTTACTGCTTTCAGGCTTGGGTTTCTTCCTTAGCTTCTCTGTCTTGACTAAACACAGTTTTGAATTGCAATAACTAATCTGAAACTTGTCCAACAGTGAGCTAAACAACTTTCTGGGCTGTGCTTACATCAGATAAGTAAATGCAAGTGTGTGCTTTCTACTGCCTCCGCTCGCTGCAGTGGGATGCTCCATAGGTAGTTGCCCTTCCTCAAATGGCTGCTCTTTCTCTTTTCCTGAGGCCTTCGTGCTTGTTTTTTGCTGTGCTGTCCAGACATGGCTTTGGTTACTCTTTTTAAAGCATCAGTTCTGGGTATTCCCATTTATATGCCCTTTGGTTAATCAGGAACACAAATGCCATGACCTCTTCCTGAAACTCAAAGGAAAAAGGGTTGGTGAATTGACAGACTGTGGTCTGTTGTAGGGGAATTATTGCCTTCAGGTGAACCCTTTCTTGGTCTGTTCATATTAAATCAGTCGCCTGTTCATATTACATCAGTTCGGCACAACAGCTGTCTTTGGATTTCTAATTTTGTCCTTGAGAACCTTTCCCTCTGCAGTAAGGTAGGTAGGATGGAGAGTTCAGAGGTGGATCTAGGCAGAGGGAGAGGCAGGTCCTTCTTCATGAAGCTGGCAATCTCACTTCTGACTGGAGTAGCAAGACTAGATACAAACAGATCTTCTGCCTTCAGGCATGAATCACTCGAAGGCCAGAAGGAAGTTCTTACCCCAGTGCTGCAGCTCTGAACTGTAGCATTTGATTCCCTTGCTCTGAGATCTTGGGCGTTGCTGGAGGCAGGACACCAGGCCTATGGCCCACTATGGGAGCTAGTGCTGGAGAAAGCTTGCTGCTGCAGGGAGCCTCTTAAGTGACGGTCTCTTGGGTGACTGTTCCTTTTAGCAGACTTGTGTTCAAAGCTCTGTCTCTTGACTGCAATGGTTACCTTCAGTCTTGTCTGTGCAATGTATTTCCCATGGTATGCATGTGTTCACAAAGCCGTTTGGGGCCTTGTGCTGCTTTACTGGTGTCTGGGGTGGGGGTTGACATCATCTTTCTGAACCCACTCACATAAGCTGGACATCTTCTGCCTTCCTTTTGTTAAGAGGGCTCTGATGTGTCCTAACCTAAGTGTAAAACCATTGTAGGAGGGAGAGCATACAGGTGTTTGTCTTAAATCCTTTCTTCCCCATGGCAGTCTTGGCCCTGTCTCACTACAGATGAGCATGAGGCCAGCTCCTGCCCTTTGGATGTGTGCATGTCCAGGGCATGCTGTGGCCTTTGCACTCCTGTTCAGGCATATTTATGACAACTTTACAAGGCCCCAAACAATCAGAGAGCGTGGGTGGGGGCTGGACACTCCAAGCGCATCAATCAGTTTCATCCCTCTGAGCCAAAGCAAAAGCAATCTTTATTTTTCCCTGGGTTGAGAGAGAATCAACAGAGGCAAGAGAGAAGAATGGGAAGGAGTGAATGAGGAACCCCCTCTGCCACTGGCTAGTGGTAGCTCATTTAAACAGATGGCTTTGTTTTGATTTGGACTCTCCATTTTTTTTTGTCTCCCCACTAAAGGAGACCTGCAGAGCTGTATCCAGAAAGGGAGCAATACAGCCGCCTGTTCCCACACAAGTGGGGCGAAAGGCGAAAGGCTTTGAGAATTCCCTGCTTCTTTTCCTTGCCTCCCTCTTTTTCTCTTCCCCCAAGAAATCACAGTTTGAGAGAATTCCCCCCTACTCCTCCCGTTGGAAAGAAAGACAGAGAAGACATTCTTGACATTCTTTGCAGAGAAAAGGGGTTAAATGTCTGAATTTGGGGGTCACCATGTTATACAAATTGCAATCTAATCGTTTTTACAAGAACACACGTGTGCTAAGAAAAGGAGCCATGGACAAGAAAGAAAAGGGGACAGACAACCTTTTTTGTCCTATCTTCTTCTTTTTTTCTTTTTTTTTCCCCCCAAGGTTTTGGACTATTGTCATGTCCTGCCTCTCTCCCCTCCTCACCCCCGAGAGGGAGAACATTGGGTTTATAGTTAAATTGGTTCGTAAAGCAGAAGGGCTTGGTGCCATTTCTGTTTGTTTTCCCAAATAAAAGCCCCAGCAGGGTCTCTTTTGCACTGTTGTGGCTTTATTTGAAGAAACTGGCTTTTTCCCATAGCCCAGCGTGTCAGTTTATCCTCTGAACTTAACCTTACGGGAACCCGAACAACAAAAACTCACAGGGTCCCAGAGCTGGAAAGGTAAAGAAATTGTATCTTTTTATTGGACCATTTAAAGCGTGTGTGGGCCAATTCAGAGAAAGCAGAAGAAAAGAAGGCAAAACTCCCTCTTCTGTCTTTCCCCCTTGACACAATCTCAAACCATCGTTGGTGTCATTCCCCCCTACTGCCTCAGGTCCCTTCAGCTGTGCTGAGGAAGCAGAGACAGACATTTCTCCTGCAAATCACTTATAACAGCATCTCTGAGCCATTTTACAGGGAGGTGCTCCCTCAAAA
Organism: Leptosomus discolor; assembly: GCF_034619465.1. Lineage (NCBI taxonomy): Eukaryota > Metazoa > Chordata > Aves > Leptosomiformes > Leptosomidae > Leptosomus > Leptosomus discolor. Next base: position 15,693,221 of record NC_141396.1, on the reverse strand, counting down.
TTCCCCAAGACAATCCCACATCTCCCAGCAGGAATTAGTAGCCTTGGCTAAACATAGGGCTAACCTTGGGATAGGATAACTCTATGAAGAATAGTTTTGCCAAGGACCTGTGCTTCTCCCTGTGTACATTATAGATGTTGTTTGACCCAGCCTTTCCCTTCTTGGCATAATCTGCTGCGTCCCCTGGGTGCCTCAGCCACTGTTGCAAAGCACCTGGAAGAGATGACAGCTCAGCTCTTCCCTCTGGTTTTGGTGCACACTCTCCAAATTGGATGACAGAAGTTGTGCAAATGCTGCACTCTGGATAATTGTTTTAAAATGGATTTTGTTTCATTTCTCTGTTTGCTGTGCAGCTCAAATATCTGAGTGTTTTGAATAGAACACAGCTCTTTCCACTTTTTTTTAAAAAAAAAAAAACAAACACAACAAAAAACCAACAACAACAAACCTATGTGCTTCCCACTTGGCTTGTTGCAAGTAGTTATTGAGGGTAAAATATTGGCTTAGAGCTTTGAATCATAGAATCATAGAATGCATTGGGCTGGAAGGGACACCCAAAGGTCATCTAGTCTAACCCCCCTGCAGTGAGCAGGGACATCTTTAGCTAGAGCAGGTTTCCCAGAGCCCCATCAAGCCTGATCTTGAATGTCTCCGGGGATGAGGCCTCTACCACCTCTCTGGACAGCCTGTTCCAGTGCTTTACCACGCTTATGGTGAAGAACTTCTTCCTAACATCCAATGTAAATCTACCCATTTCTAGTTTAAAACCACTGCCCCTCGTCCTGTCGCTATGTGCCCTTGTAAACAGTCCCTCCCCAGCTTTCCTGTAGGCCCCCCTCAGGTACTGGAAGGCCACTATAAGGTCTCTTCGAAGTCTTCTCTTCTCAGTTTCTGAATAGTCACCTGCTTATGTGCAATGGATTCTCCTCTAATGGATGATCACGGATCACAGATGATGTTTCCAGAGAGGATGAGTATGTCCTCAATTTCACACTTCTGTTTTCAGCAGATGTTCTGAATTCAGCAGTTTCCAAGAATTTGCATATTTGTGTAATATCAATTCTAGTGAACCGGTGTCACCAGGAATTGAGGGTGGGGAGAAAAGTGTTTATTGTTTCATCCCAGCTTTTGACGTATAGTTCATGTGTATTGGAGACAGGTGGCCAAGACCTGCAGCAAATGGGCAGGCTACAGGGAGGAAAGTGTAAACTTCTTTTGGACTCCAGCTATCAGCAAGGTCTTGGGGCAGTTCTGAGCTTTTATGGTCACACAATTAATCGCTGTGGCTTGGGAGGCTGTATATGGCTTTAACTTGGTGACAGCAGCAGCCCGTGGATTATCTGAAAACTAACCATCTGGGCTCTGCCGTGACTGATCTTATTTTGTCTTCATATTGCTGGAGTAAGGAGGAATAGAGTCTTAAGCTGTTCTTAAAGAAAAAAGGAAAACCAAACCAAAAAACAACCCAACTGAAACTAGCTTGTTTCTGCCATTCTTTCGTAGTTCACTTTGCTTCTGGGGTAGAAGGCTCCTGTCTTCTGGAGATATCCTGATAGCTCATGGATGGATTTCCAGCATGGAAAGAAAAGAGTGAACCGAGAAATCCCAAACAAATAGCTTTTTTAAAAGTAATTTTTAAAAGTCCTATTTTCGGAAGAAACTGGGAATTGATGGACATGAATCAAAGGATTGTCTACAGTGCCTGAACAAAGTATCTTTCATTTTTGGACTTACCAGTTTGATGCAGTTCCTAGGCACAGGGACTTTCTTAAACATCCTGTTCTATCAGCAAGGAGTCCAGAGCCTGGTGCTAACACAGCTTTCCTATGCTAGGGACAAAATGGGCTGCTGGATTTGCTCTGGCTCTCTTCTTTGTGGACTGGTACTGGATTACTGACAATATGATTTCAGTCTGCCTAGATGCTCAAGAGAAAGTAGGAGAAACTAGGAATATCTGTGACTTTCCTGCTTGGCACTGGAGGCCTACCTGTGTGTCTGTAGGCACTGCATTGGCCCAGGAGGTTTGTGGTTAAGGTGCTGAAGGGGTGCTCTGGCTCTAGACTGGTCTTTCCAGGAAACCTGGACTGTCACATTTTTGTGATTCTGCTCCACAGAGCTCTACTGGTGTGGAGTTGTTTCTGTCGGTGCCACCCAGTGCTGGGACTGAACCCTGGCGCTATCTAGCCTGTGCTGTTCAGTACAGAAAACACAGCAAAGCTCCCATCGTCTGCACAGCTGACTACCTGGCTTGCCTGAAGAAGGCCTGGGAGTGAAACAGCCTGTACTTGCTCCTGCTTGAGGGCCAGGGCATGGTGGTGAGGTGGTGTGGACCTTCCACGCTTGATCTTGCGTGGGCTTCACAGTCACTTGCTGGCTAACCTCCATAGTGCATAACAAGGACAGGGCACCCGGGCCTCTGAAGTGCTGAGGATCCAGCTACCTGGTTTTTGGAAGGTGTTTGTGTGCAGAGGGTCAAAAAGGGCTTTCAAAGGAAGGAAGGGTGTTGCCTGCAGTGTTTGGCTGGTGCTTTCTGCAAGCTGGTGAGAAACAAGGCTCCAGGTTCAATGACTAGATATCTCCTGCCCATGTAAGTTGTTAGAAAACCATCAGTGATGTGCTGGTGTATCTGCTGCTTTTCTGGTGCCCCTTGATGGGTTATGTTGATCCTTTATGCATTATTAAGGATTAGCTGTGTGTTTTGCTGTGAGAATTAGCTGTGGGTTTTACTCCCTAGGAAGTAGAAGCTGTTGGGGACTGGGTTTTGAGGGCAGTGGGTATTTGGAATAATGAAGACTGGACAATTTGCGGGCACTAACTCGTGATCCCAAGACTGGGAGAGTTGTGGCAGCAGAGAGTTCCCTTCCCAGAATGGCCTCAGCATGGCTGTGTATCCTGCAGGGACATGGAGCTAGCCTGGGATGGTGGCAGCTAGTCTAGAGACACCTTAATCTGCTGAAGACCAGGGGAAATATTAATAGTGTTCTGCATCTTTATTAATTTAACTGTGCCCATGCCAGAACAGTTAGGTCTTTTGGTTTGTGTGCCCAACATACAGCACAGTGCGAGTTTTTTCCCCTGGTGTCAGACTGTAAGTGCTTCACTATAGCAACTAATGCGTTGTTTCTGTAAACTGCTGAAGGACTGCTGCTGTATGCAGGGACTGGACCTCCCAGTTGAAGGCTGCTCTGGCTGACCTGTTCTTTGGGCAGGAGAACTGAACTGATTAACAAACCAGCAAAGCAGGGTTTGCTTTGCTGCAGTAACTTGCAAGTATCCGTAGTAGCTTATAGATCTGCAAGTATCTTGCAAGTAGCTTATCCTTCCTTCCCCTCCCCCCCCCTACTTTTTTTTTAGCTTTTCTTTCTTTTTTGTTGCCTAGGCTGGAAAGGGAAGCGGAGGGAGGAAAACAGGTGTGACTCTGCTGGGATGCTTGGGTACCACTGCAGTGAGGTGTGAAGGCATGGAGAAACGCTGGGAGCGAGTCACCTGAGTGGTGCTCGGTGCTGCACAGGAAGCTTTGAAAGCAGGAATTCAGACTCTCTGGTTTCTCCCGTACCTTTGATGCTGAAATCTTTCGCTTGGAGACATCACCGGGCTGCCATCTTGCAGCACTGCAGCCTGAGGTCTGGTCTAGGAGATAGAGGATGAGTTTTAGTGTGGCCAGGCTCAGTTTGGGTGTGGTGAACTCTTGTTTAGGGGTGGGAAGTTGAGGACATTTAAGCACCTGAGAGGTGCAAGAGGGCTGGTCCCAGTGAGTAAAAGATTGCTGGATCTGCTTCTGCATCCTGCTGCCTTTCCTCAGCACAGTGCTCCTTTCTCCCTGACCTCACTTGGTCCTTTTTACATACTAAAGGTGTATTAGCAGGGAAAATAGTGGAGGGGAGATAACAAAGAGGCTTCAGCTAGCTAGTAGGAGCTGTTCACCAGATGTGCTGCTGAGCTGTGTGGCCCATGTGCAGCTGCCTGTCCTGGTTTCCTCTCCCGAAGTGCCACGTACGCAGAGCATCAGTCCAGGGGCTACCCAGTGAAATCAAAAAAATAATTTAAAAAAAAAGCGGTAACATGCAGAAATGGGGACAGATGTGTCCAAGCTGCTGATGCTGGCTAGGGCTTGCTGAGATAGCTCATCTCCTGGGAGTAACTCCCTGCTCCTGCCCAAGCAACTGGCAGAGGACTCTGCGGGTTGGGTAGTCCGGTCCCTTATGTGTCTTATAGGTAAGGGTTCTTGTTCAGGAGAGCAGCTGACTCCTCATACCTCTGTTGTATGTCTTACAACTCTGGGCCACACATAGAACTCATAGGATGAAGAACGTTTTGTGGAAGCCTTGAGAAGGGTTGTGTGCATGTCCATCTGTCCTGCTGGCTTTGCAGAACGGCAGATGGAAGCGATCTGTGTACTCAGAGGGGCAGGGGAGTGCCAGAGCTCAGAGATGCCCATCTATGTCTTGCTCCATGGTGGAACTGAGGACCCATCTGCCCCAGCCAAGCCCCACAGCTCTTGCTCCCAGTGCTCAGACTGCAAATGCTTCAACCTCTCGACCTGCACACAGGTGCAGAGTTGCTGCTGGGTCGGTTTGCAAGTAACTTCCAAGGGTTAATGTATTGTGAGGAGGTTGCAAAGGTCTGAAGCCTGGAATCCCCTCGATCCCTTGCCTGGAGAAACACAAAGTCCAATAAGCCAGCACCCCTGGATTCGTGTTGGGGGGGATTAATTCATGCACTTGATGTTAAAGCTTGTCCGAGAGGTTTGCACGGGGGGGCCATCGCTAGGGCTGGTTGGCCTCTCTAAATGGTTGCTAGGGCCCTGGCATCAAGGGCCAATGTAGCTGCCCACAGCCACGGTCACGGAGGGAATTACACAGCCACAAAGAAATTGTTATTCTACATAATCTGCTCTTTGGAGAGTGACTGTGGGGAAACAGGCTGGCCCCAGCATGCCGCCAGCTCTGTGATCATAGAAGCGTGCTGGCTGCAAAGATCGGCCAGGGCTCGCCTTCTGATCTGGGGACACCAGGGCTCGAGGCGCTAATCTGCTTTATCAGCGATTTCTCTCTCCTGACACAAAGGTGTTTACTTGTTTTAACATCTCCCGGGACTCTATTTCTCCTTTTGTGTGGTCTTTATCCCCCGACGAGGGCTTTAGCCCAGATTACAGACAGAATTAAGGCATTTGGCGATGTGCCTCAGAACTGTGTGATGCTGGATCAAGGAGCAGAAAGTAACAAAATAATGGGGGGAGATGCTGGGAGTGACCCCACTGCGGGATCCGTGCTGTCGGCTTTCAGGACCGCTTCATTGTCCTGAGAACCAAGAGCCTGTTGGAGAGGGGTGGCCGTGCGGCAGGGTTTGAAAAGCAGGTGCTTCAAGGTTTATTGTCCAGCACTTTTGATTTAGAGGGTGTGAGCAGGAGGAGGAAGAAAAGGAGGGTTTGCAATAGGTGGCCGCTTCAAGCAGCTGGGCAGATTGTCCCCTCCATTCCCAAGAGTCTATCGTGGCTGGGTGTTGCTGGCTGCTGGGGCAGGGGGAGTGATACTGGGGACAGGCTGTGCCATGTGCCTGATGCAGTTTCATATGGCCAAGGGAAGGGGCTCAGGCTCCTTCTTGCAGTCTGGCAGGTTTGGCTCTCACCAGGCACCATCTACCTGGTGAGCTGCTGGTTCTGCACATGAACAAGCAGCAGAGTGATACAGCCACAAAGCATCTAGTGTAGAGCTTCATGGAGGTCTTGCTTTTGCTCTTTGACAGCAAACAAGGAATTAAAAAGGAGGACGGGGGGGAAAAAAAAAAGTTAGACTTTGGAAAGTCCTCTCCAGAGCAGCCCTGGGGTGGTTGCTCTTGACCTATTGTGTTCAGCCCGATACAGTGTTTGTAGTCTGATTTGCCTGTGGATCTGAGCTGTGTGCAAAAGATATGGGGAGATACCCCAGCAGGCAGTATTTTGAAGGATGGAATCTGGGATGGGATTGACCAGGTAAGTGGCTGTTGCAGATTATCTGGAGTTTGACTAAGTTGACAATTGTCTCCCATGGAAATGGAGCCCTGTCATTCAGAATACTGGTCACTTCTCCCAAAAAAAGGATCCTGGGGGTCCACTGTGCCAGTTCCTTGTCTGTTCCTCACAGCTGTGACTCCTGCTGGTCACCCTCCAGCTCTATGGCAGTTGGTGGCCCAACCAGTAGCAGAAGCTGGGCGAGGGAGAGCAAAACTGTGCAGGCTTTTGTGTTAAATCACAGAAATGAGATCTGGGAGACTTCTGTGACACCATCTCTGCTCTGGCCAGCTGAATTGGAAGGGTGCTTTGTTCTGAATGACTCTTCCCCTGTTGTGTTTCAATGCAGTGGTCAGCTGTTGACCTGTTTAGGGACTGACTTCCACCATGGCGCTGGAGTCCTTGATGTCTTCTACGAAACACCCTCCCTTCTCCTTTCTTGTGGGTATGACACCTACATCCGCTACTGGGACATACGGACCAGCACCAGGTAAGCCTACCCTGCTGGCACCTGGGGCCTGCGTAAGGCTCCTGGGCTCTCCTTGTGCAGTGTCTGGAGACACCTACAGCTGAACTGGCTCCTTCAGGAGAACTGGGCCTCAGTTCCAGTGGTGGAGTGGAGGCTTAGCCCTGCTCTGGTTTGTGCTGTCCTTGCAGGAAGTGCGTCCAGGAGTGGGAAGAGCCCCATGACAGCGCCCTGTACTGCCTAAGGAGTGATAAGAACCACATGATTGCCAGCGGCTCTTCTCACTACGGCGTGGTGCGCCTCTGGGATAAGCGGCAGACTCGGTGCCTGCAGGTGAGGGCTGGCTGGAGGCTGGGCAGCACCTGAGCTTCTGAGTTGTTCTCTGGCAGCCCAATGCCCGTGTCTCTTTGGAAGAAGAGCGAGGGGCTGCTGGGCTGCCTTTGGGGCAAGCCCACCATGGGGAGCCTAACTTGTATGCAGGGAAAAGCCTGCTTTGCTCAGGCCTTTGGGTCTGTAACAGCAGTTGGGGTCTTCGGGCTGACCTCTTCTTTGAGAGGTTGATTCTCCTGTTTTGTTGCAGAGCTTTCACCTGTCTTCACCCACCAGCAGCCCCGTGTACTGCCTCCGTTTCAGTACCACCCATCTGTACGCTGCCCTGGCGTCAGCCCTGCACGTCCTAGACTTCACGGCCCCGTGAAGGCCACCACAGCCACTTCTGGTCACCCCAACTCAGCAGAGTTGACACTTGGCTCAGGGAATTGCAGGGTGGAAGAGGTGAAAACAGGCCCCAGGGCTTCTGAAGGGATTTTTTTTTACCTGCCAGAAAGCTACAATGAAGAGTGCACAAAGGGCCAGACTTTCTCAACCTCACCTGCCTGTTAGTGGAAATAAAGGCCGATTGTCCTTTACCCTTTTTATTTTGTGCAAGTCAGGGTTTGTTTTAACTGTGTTCTTTTTTCTTTTTTTTTTCTTTTTCTTTTTTCTGTGGAGATGGCATTTAAGGGGCAAGTTGAGCCGGCATGCCCTACCAGCTGTGTGCGCTGGTCAGGCTGAGATCAGCCAAGCTCTGAGCCATGTGAAACAAGTCTAGGCTGTGTGTGGGGTGGACTGATCTGGTGGAAGGGAAAGGTGCCAGGAGTGGGCCAACCTTTCACCTGTGCTTGCTCTCCTGACAGCTGTTTCTGTTGTCCTTTGCAGCCAAGAGCAAGAATTGAGCTAAAAGGCAGAGCCAGCCCTGCTTTCAGTGTATGCCTCCCCAAGCTGGCCGTCAGGTCAGGCTGTGCACTCAGCAGGGCTGAAATGGCCAGGTTTTGCTAAATAAAACTCTGAAGGGAAACAAAAGAGACTGTATGTTTTGTTTCAAGTTCCAAAGGGGCTGCGATGTTACCTGTTGATCGCAGAGGCCTGACTGGGTGGAGGAGGTTGGGCCTATTTTCAGATGCTGTCTGCATGTCTAATCGATCTCTCTCCCTGGCTAGACCCTGTGACACTGCTCTGTTGAAGGTAGTTCCTGGGATCTTGGATCTCAAGTCACTTTTTCAAACAAGAATTCAAAAAGTGGGATCTGCAAATCGCTCGCAGCCTGAATAATGAAGCAGCAAGCTGAACTAGTGCATACACCAAGGCCTTGATGTGATTTACTGGGATCCTGTAGGCACATCTAAGCGGGCTCTGCTCCTCGTTGTGTCAGCCTTCTGAACCCGAGCTGGGTCTTAGAACAGCCGTAGCTTTCAGCTTGCTCTGTGCTGTCTGGGTGAATGTGGATGAATGTGCTGAGTGAATTCAGCAGTGCCAGGGGTTGGTCCTCCTTGGATAAGGAGGTGTGTGAACCCTACTTGGCTGTGAGTTTGGGTATGCTGGATGGGTAAAGGAGAGGTTTTGTATCACAAACTGGGAGCACTTCTAGGGCGAAGCACCGAGCATGGTCCTTTGTTAGAACTTCGTAGGTAATTTCCATTCTGTGAAGATGCTGCTTTTCCCATGTGATGCACAAGCATTGGAAGAGTATGTTCACTGGAGCCCCTGCCTGAGCAGGGAGGGAGTGGAATCAACCAGCTCCTCACCTCCTTGAAGGGAGTAATTTAAAAGCATGGCTTTGTTGCAGGTTCACATTATCACAAGGATTTTTCCAGCACAGCTCCCTGTCACAGTTCCTGATCTGTGCCTGTTCCTCTGCTGCCACTCGTGCCTGCTTGCTGCCTGCTCCCTAGTAGCTACCGTGGTGCTACGTATGCTCCTTGCATAAGTGGCAGAGTTGATGTCCAAGTGCCCTAAGCAATGATCTACTGCTCTAAAAAGATGCCATGACTGGAACCATCTCCCATCAGCTCAAAGCTGTAGATCCCAAAGACTGCTAGCCCAAGGTAATGATTCTGGGGACACCTCTGAGGTATTGGTAACACTGAGCTGTTGCTGAAAAGAAGGTGATTTGCATCAAGGGTTGCTAAATACCACTGCTGTATTGCTTGAAGCACTTTGGGCTCAGCATGTGAGGAGAGCTTTAGGTAAGTGATTAGGCATGAGGGTGAAGACAAGAGAGATATTGAGAGAGGGAGAGATTGAGAGAGCGAGCACGAGCTGGCAGAGCTTGGGAGTGGGGGAGGTCTGTGTCTTGGGTCCTGGTGTGTTACAGGTCCTTTCATGAAATTGGGAGGGAGGGATGGAGATATTAAATGTCTTTAGCGGTGTCCCCAAAGAGAGGCTGTGAAGGAACCAGAGTAACTGTGGGGTGGGAGGAGAGGTTCTTTATTGCACTGGGACTTGGGCAAGGCCCAGAGTAGGAATGAGCATGTCAGCTGAGCAGGTGAGCAAGTACGACTGGTGCAGGAGGCTCCTCCCATGACAGGCCTGCCTGCAGCACAGCTGCTGCTGCTGCCACTCCTGCCCTTTCATTTCTGCAGCACATGCTGGTGGGTCCTGCACTCTTGTAGCTGCTTTTGGGTTCCTCCTGGCTGAAGCCTGGAGCAGAGCTGCAGCCCCACCGTGGTGCTAGCACTGGTGGGTAGAAGGATGCACCCTCGTATCTCGGGTGACGTTGAGGAAAGGGGAAGCTGCGGTGGGGATGGCGCACTGGCTCTGCTGAGCTCTGCCAGTTGGTGGTGCCTCCATTGTCCTGAGAGGACTATGCAGGTGGGTCCCAGAGCTACCTAGCTGTGAAGCTCTAACTGGGGATGCCGCCCAGGCTCTAAGGAGTTTTCATGGTTTGAAAGCAGTCCTCATCAGGCGAGCTATGGTGGGAGCCCGAGACTGGCTTGCTTAAAAGTAGGGTTTGTTTGAGCAGGAGCCGTTCAAATGTGAACCGGGATGGAAGGACATGCAGGAATCGAAGCATGGGGATGGCTGGTGCAGAGTAGAGACAGCAGCTGGTTGGAGCTAAAGCAGCCCTGCTGGGGTTGTCCCTGTGCGTGGGGTGCTGGCTGTGCGGCGAGGCTTCCGAGGGGCCGTGTTTGTGCCCTCACGGCAGGGGTGCGCTACTGCTGCTCCTGTCGCCCCTTTCCCCTCCGTGCCATGCAAATGAAGGCAGCTGCATTTCGGTTCCTGCGCAGCCGCCCGCCTTCTGCACGTCACGTTGCGCCTGGCTGGTGGTGAGGAAGCAGTTGGGTGTCCTCCTCTTCACCCCGTGTCACAGGCTGTGCCCAGGCAGGTCTCAGTATTGATGCTGTTTGCAGAGATACCAGAGTCACAGGAGCCTCCTTCTAATGGCACGGAAGGCCTTGCGCAACAGCACGGGAGGGAGTTGCTTCCAAGCACATCCTGGGCAGGTAAGGGGTGCAAGGAGGGGTGGTTCTTTTCCAGATGGCAATGCCTTCAGTGATGGTGGCAGACAGAGGGAATTCCCAAGGGGAACGACCCATCTTTCATGTCTCTTCTGCTCATGGAGGATGGGGAGAGGGCTGCTGGCGGTGGATGCGGTGCACTCTGCGTGCTGCAGCTTCCCACAACTCATAGAAGGATCATAAATGTCGGTGTAAAGCAGCAGACCAGTGGTAAAGAGATTGACCACCCTGCCATCTCCCTGGGCCTACAAAGATTTCTCCAAATACTTCTATTAACAACAGGACTAATTTTTATTAGAAAAGGCAAAATAAATACCATGAAGCTGTGCCAGAGAGCTGCCCCCCACCTCAGCCTCTTAGCAGGCACTGCCTACTGGGTCTTGCAGTCGCCATCCCCATCGTTAGCTGCCTTTATCTTCTTCAGCTCCTTCTGCAGCTGCTCTTCTGCAGCCAGGATCTCCTTCGGCTTCTGGTACTGTAGGACAGAGAAATGCCCTTAGCCCTCCTCATCAGCCTCTGCTCCAAGCAGACCAACTGGGGCCAGGTGCTACCAGCACAGCTGGGGCCCTCCTGCCGAGGGAGGGCTTTCTGTTACCAGCTACTTCCAAAGCCTCTTTGGAGAGGTGGTGCCATCAGGCTGGAGACATTTGCCAAGACTTGGAGTGTCTTTTACAGTGCAAGTAAAACCTTCCAGTTGGATGTGGAGTCCTGAGCCCCACCAACCCCTCTGGAATATCCTAGCAAGCTGTGTCATGCAGATCCCTGGTGTGCTCACTGGCTGTATGCACACATATATTTATATATCTCTCTCTATATATTAAAAAAAATATATAATAGGCATTTTTTAGAAGGCAGACAGAGAAGTAAGAGTTGCAGTTCCTCTGTCCTCTTCTCAGAACCCCCTTGCCCAGCTGCAGTTTAGCAGTGGATGCAGGTGCTTTTTGGCAAGGGTTTGGCCTGCAGCAAAGAGAAGCTCAGAAAGACTCAAGATGCTCCTCTTGGCCTACTTCCTCCGCACGTGCACCCCCAGCTCTGCTGCGAGGTTTCCCTCGCAGGGGATGCTCTCTGAGTAGCTGACTTCCACATTTAAGAAGATGAGCACCTGCTGCTCTAAAGCATCTGTCTGCCTCTGTCTGCTCCTTGCAGCAAGTGCCCTTTTGCTAGTCTCTCACTTCCACCATGTGCCTGGATGTATGCCCTCTCCATGGGTCCTATCAATGCAGCAGGTGATTTTAAAAATTATTTATTTGTTTGACCTCTAAGTGCAGCAGGTCCTTGGACTCTTAACGCTTATGCTCTGAGGCAAGAAAAACTTGCTGTCATTGACAGTGGAGGCTTGCTTAGACCTGAGAGAGGGGATACACGGAAAACAGGGCACGACAGACACTCTTCCACCTGCAAGTCACCTTGAGCAGCGACCAGGGCCCCTCTTGAAGGCTGGGCTGTCCTGGCTAGTGTCAGCATGCCCAGCGTAATCTGAAACTCCCACTGACTGTGCGACAGAGAAAGGGGCTCATCAGTGACCCTCAGCAGATCTCCCTGCTCTGCCTCATTTCCCCACGTGTAAGAACTTTAACTTCTTTGTGGACATAAAGAGAAGGGAAAAGTGCTGTTCTGTGTGGCTAAAACCTCACCGTGATGATCAGGGTGTTGTTGGCATGGGTGAAGCTTAGAGCAGCTGCATCCAAGGGGAGCTGGTATCGGTCCAGGTCAGGAATAGAGAACTTTTTGTAGTACCTACAAATGAGAGAGGAGGCAGAAATGAGGAAGGTGAGGTTCCTATTCCCCTGCTAGCATTGCTGAGCTACAGAGTGCTGTTCTACAACGTGTAGATGAGGACAATGGACCTCTTGGGGTTGGCAAGAGGACCCTGTGCCATGTTGTGTGCCTGCTGGTGCCCCGAGGCTGGCAGGAGCACTGGAAACAAACCTCCAAACTGGAAACCAGAGCTGGCAAAGTCCTGAAGGGCTTTGGTGTGTGAAAGCAGGCCTGGTCTCTCCAGCTTGCCCTTGCATAGTGCCAGACATGGTTAGGGACAAACTACTCGGCCCTACCAAGTGGGGTCCCTTGTCTTTGTCCCTGCTTGTAGCCTCTCATTCCCAGCTCCTATTAGCTCTTGTCAAGACAGCTATCAAAGCCCTTGTGCCCTGGGACTTACTTTCCTGAGTGATGCACCAGTTTGTGTTGCATTCCTTCCTAAACCCATCTTTTTGGCCTCTTGCTGTGCTTCCTAGGTAGCTTCCTGCTTTGGTGGCATGGTGGTGCTCAGGCATACCCCTGGGCACAGAGCTCCAGGTGTAGCTGCTCTCGGTCACCTGAGCCTCTGCTCTGCAGCATCTCCATGCAGCCCCCACGCTGGCTGTGGTGCTCCTCTGCACTCCCAGCTCCCCTAGTTGTTCCCTAGTCTCTCTCCCAGCCTCCTGATCACCTCTCTCATCCAAGTAGAGGACAGAGAGGTTTTTGCCAGCTTCCTATCCAGCCTATGTCTCTCTGCTGACCTTGGGATTTGCTGAGTATGAAGGAAAGGGGATGCCTTGGAACTGGAGCAGTTATAAGCTGTCTAGGCAGCTAAGAGATTTCCTAATAGGACTTTGGGACCAGAACCTTGTAGATCTGTGTCTGTATTTGCCTTTCTTGTTTGGCATGGCTTGCCCTGCATCTGCTGCTTCTCTCTGGGACTGCACCAAATACACTAGTTGGTGGTCCCATGCCCACGTAGAGGCATGGTTGGCTTCTTAATCTCTTCCCGCGCTCTCGCGGGCAGTCCTCTCCAAGGAATAGGCCTGCAGCAGGTACGGAGTTTGCCCAGAGCAGAGCGGGAACAGGCAGCAGCTGCTGTCATGCCATGAGGGGTTCTTCTCCATTCAGCTGGCTGTATGTGAGGCTTGGCCTCTCTAGCTACCTCTACCCAAACTGCAGTTTATTTTCCAAGTCACGGTGAAAACAGCTACAAAGGGCAAATGGCTCTCCTGGTGTAGTGGGAGGAATGTACGCAGCTTGTTACCGCAGGGCTCAAACCATTCTGTGTTGTCACTGCTGTCGGTATTTGGAAAAGGTGGCAGACATGGATAATAAGGGAGATGTCAAAGGTTAAACAGCAGAGATTAGATGAACACAAAGACATGTTAAGGAAGTGTTAACTTCTTACCGATTAGACAAAAAAAAAAAAAAGCAGTACACAGAAAAAAACCCACTGTTTCAAAGGGCCTTGGGAGTCATCAATGAAACAGCAGCATTCTGCTGCCCCAGGACTAAGGAGAAGGGGAGAAGAATGGCTTTGGCTGGCCTCAAACTAAAATCTGTGACAAGATCAAAGGAAACCAGATCTGCCTGGCCACCCCCTCCTCCTCCTAACGTTACCACTGCCTCTCACTACAATAATTGAATCAGGTTTGCCGTTTGGGGAGATGGCTTTCTGGGTTTGTTTTTCGAGTTTAGTTTAATGGATTTATTTTAAAGCAAGAGGTTTTAAGCAAATCCCACTTGAGCAGCCTTTGCCGTGGCCAGAGGGAACTGGAGTGACTGGTGGAAGTGAAGAGCTCCTGTCTGGGCTGGGGAGGTAGCTGATGGGCGGTTATCCCTGCTGAGGCACGCAGATTCTCTGCCCTCGCCTCTCACCCCATGGCCAAGGGCAGTACTGCACTCTGAGCCTGGGTCCTGGCCTGAGATCCACAGTGCGTAAGTGAAGTCACCTCTATCATTTTCCTACTGGAAACCCACTTTCTGTCAGCCTGTCGGGAAAACTGCTACTGGTATGCTGAGAATGTAGAGCTGAGCTGCTCAGTAGTGACTTGGCAACCCATCCTGCTGCTTGTGCCTCTGGCTGGCGGTCAGCACAGCTCTGTGGCTCAGAAGCAGCATGGCTGACTTCCAAGGGCTGGAGAGGCTCCGAGGCTTCCTTTCTCTCCCGTAGTGATGTGCACTCTCTCTCTGGACTCCGTGCCTTTGTTGCTATCTTGGAATTAGTTGCTGAGTGGTGCCTTGCCCTGGCCGAGACCCAGGAGAAATGATATAAGATATCCTGGAGCCTGTACTAAGTGTTCTGTTGCTGGAGTCTGTCCCTGCTCCCTACTGACAGCAGTCATTCTTGTCCCCAGTGAGGCGACTTTCAGCTTTAAATCCGAAAGTCCTTAACTTTCATATGCAGGCCATGAGCTGCTGTCAGGTCATTCCACTCTCTCTGACGCTAGCCTACAAGTGTGTAGGTGTCGACTGCTCATGGGGGACTTTACTGTTTTCCTGAGAGTGGTACAAAAAAATCCTGAGGTCAGGCAGGGCACAGGTGAAGCTTCAGTGGTAAGTTATAACGTTACAGCACCTACGCAGGCAAGGAAGTTCCCACATACACACTACTGTTAGGACTGGGAGTAGATAAGCCTGTCTGTAACAGTATGTGGTTGGACTCAGGCTCACCTATTCCCTTCCTGTCCTAGCTCCATGTTTAGCCACGTGTGGTTGATGGGAATCTCGTTCATCTTTGCTACATAGGTCTCCCTACTAAAGTGCCAGTCTTCTCCTCTGAATCCCTCTGCATGCATTTAGGCCAGCATCTTTCTGTATTACAGCTGTCAATGGCTTGCTGTTTTCGTGGGGTAGACTCCCCCTTCCTCCTGCCTAGCCTCCTCCTGCTTCTGAGCCTCCAGGTGTGCTCATGTGCAGAGCTCAAACATCCCCTGAAGACTTGTGATCGGAAAGGCGTTCAGCAGCCAAAGTGGAGCAGTTCTTTGCCAACAGCACCACCTACAGCCAGCTACAAAGAGCGGCGTAAAGAGGGCAGGGGGCAGATTGGGAAACACTGGGGTTGGTTTTACTGGTGAATCTGATCCTTCTCTGTTCTGCAGCAATGCTGGGGAGGGAAGGCAGGCAGAGAGCAGCCTGCCCAGCTTTCCATACTGGTATATTATCCCAGTTTGTAAATAGCTTTCACTTACCTCCTCCCTTGTTCTTCTAACGTTCACTCCTTGCTCTCTCTTCCCAATACTACTGCTCATCCCGGCTTATCTTACTGAGGCTGTAAATGCTTTGTGGACAGTGTGTGTCTCATGCCATGAGAGATGCCATGTACTCACACAGTATAAGAAGGTGCTTAAAAGCCTTTTCTTTTTCTTCCTCCCATCTCAAATTTCTTTTCAGAATACTGTGGTGCTTCCTTCAGTCTGCCTTTTTTTCTTGCTACCTCCAGATCATGTCATTGGCATTGTGAACACAGGACACATTTATGCAGGAAGATCTGTCTGCCTATGACTTCGCTGTACCTGTTGAATCCTGCAGCTCTATGCATTCTGAGATACAATGACTAGATCAAAGTATTGTGTCGGAGGAAGAAGAAGGGGTGCTCTAGCTTCAAAAGGTCTGCAAGGCTCTTTTTGTTTTTCTAAAGGAGCAACATTTGACAGGGAAAAACAGAGCAGGCACCATGCTAGTGGACCTGTGAGATAGGTCTGCGAAGGCCAGCACAGAGGGGCTCTACTGTAAGTGTGCCTGGGGCAGCTGGGAGTGGAAACTGGACAGCAGGAGCCACGCAGCTGTGAGGTGGGGCCCTCAGCCCTGGCACGCTAAGGATAGAAGGCAAGAGAAGACAACCCCCCCTGTGCAGTCACCAGCCTGCCCTCTGTGCCAGCCCACCCCGAGGCACCGTCAGCACTGGCAGTGCTGTCCTTACTGACTTCTTGTTGGTGGTCCGGATGACACAGCAGCGCTGCTCCTTCTCCACGGAGACGCTGTAGACCTCCTTGGGGTAGGGCAGGTTACGGATCCGCCACTGGAAGCTGCTCAGGGTATCCTTCCTCATGAAGACAGGCTACAGCAAACAAGTACCTTTAGCGAGGCCCCTCCAGCTGTCTGCTCTCCTCCCTGTCCCCTTCTTCCTGTACTACCTCGAGAGGCTCCATGTGGGAGCAGCTCTCCTTTCACACTGGAGCATTAGGGAGTAACTCAAGAAACTGCCTGAGCATCACCTTCCTAGAGCTAGCCGGGCTCTGCCTTTACCCAGGGCACTGTCTGCCCTGTTTGTAGGAGGCTGAAAGTGTTCAGCAAGGGACTCGTGCAGTACAGGGTTTACAGGGAAACCGGGCCTCTTCCTCACAGGCAACCAAATACTGAGCTCTGCCTACCCTAGGGCCCTGCTGGATTCAGTCCTGGCTCTGCTCCAATTTGCTGTGCAGGGCTGTGCTTGTGTTTCAGGGCTGTAGAAAAGAGGGTGAGAGACTAAAATCTCTGCCCCCTAAGTGAGAGGGATGTGAAGATCTAACAGGCCATGCTACATTAAGGAGCAGCCTGCTATGCACTGCCCGAGTTGGTCTGTCATCATCATCGCCTCTGCTTTCCATCCACTGACTTGTCCTGGCGCTGGCCTTCCTTTCTGCCTGCTTTTTCAGAAGCCAGAATAGTAGTTGGCCGACGCAGCAGTATCGTTTCTCTGCTTAAGGAAACTACAAATCTTCTGAAGACCCCAAAAGAACCCAAGCTGTGCCTTCTTTCTACCTAGCCCCACAGCTCTGGCATGATTTGTAGTAGAGTGCTGGGCAGGTTAAGGCTGTCCCGTGGGGTTGTGAGTGATCTGCCATCTACCAACTACTGCACAACCTGCCATCTACCTACTACTGCATAAGACTAGGTAGTTTAGGTGCAGTGGTGCCTGCAGACCCTTACGTACATTGGAGCTGCTTTCCGTTATAAGCTCTGATTCCAGTGCTCCCAGGAGCGGCGAGGTTGGCTCTCCCACTTCAACCTGCCACTTGCCAGAGCCCCCGAGGGTGTTCTTTTCTCGCCATTTTCTACCTGTGGAAGGAAGAAGAAGGGTTTTCATTATTCTGCTATAAGAACTCCAACAAATGACTGCTAAAGCTGCTCAGCAAACGGAGATGATATGAAGATGCGTATCTTAATTCTGGTCATTTCCACTTCGGTGTGAATGGATTTGTTAGCTGGCCTGTTCCTGAAGGCAGAAATTCTGTACCAAGTGCTTCTTTTTTTTCTACTTGGTACTGAACCCAGGGTGGGGTTGCAACAGGTGCCATGCCACAGCTAATGTGGTTTTGGACAAAAGCCATAACCAACATCTTGCTCGTTTGTGGTTGCAGAAGCCACTAAAAAGCATATTTCACCCCAGCATGTACTACAGACTCAGTGCTTGGCCACACAAGCCTGTTGTGACAGATGAGCTGTATAAAGCAAGGTCTGCTACACCATGGAAGTCGGAGAGCCCTGGGCCCAAACCAAACCATACGTATGTCCCTACAAAGTGCAGCTACAGGCATGCTTATTTCCCAGAATATTTAGGGGCGATTACCACGGGGTCCCTCTCAACCTCTCAGTCCTGAGAGTGCACACCTGCTGCCATGCGCACCACATGCTGCTGGGGGCCAGCTGAGAGCAGCACTTACTCACTAACTGACCGGTCTTCATGTCGTACTCTTCGGCCATCTCCTTCCCATCCTCGAACAGGTAGTGGATCTTCCGCTTCCCTAGAGGCAAGGCAGGGGGTGAGGGTAAACAGGAATACACCCACCCCTGCGTCTATGGCCTTGTCCCGCTGTCTGGGGCCGTGTCCCCGCGTTGATGGCCCAGTGTCCTTTGCTGGGGCCCCGTCCCGGGTGCAGGGCTGTCCCCGGGAGCGCTGCCCTCCCCCCCCCCCCCCCCCCCGCTCGCTCGCTGCAGGGTCACCGCAAAACACGTCGGGGACGGGGGAAGGAGGGCGCTATCCCGTCTGGCCGCCGCGGTTACCGTCCTGCACCAGCGCTGTCTTGCTGGCAGCCCGCAGCCGCTCCAGCCAGCTCGGCACCGCCATGGCGGCCGGGCCCCGTCGCCAGGGCAACGGCCACACTTCCGGCCGCCACCCGGAAGCACTTCCCGGCCGCGGCCCGTAGGTGAGAGCGGCCCCGCCGCTGGGCCCGGCCCCGGGGCCCATCTTCCCCCCCCCCCCGCCCCGTCTGGTGTAGGGGGGCCCTTCCCCTCCCCGCAGCTGGGGTCGCGGAGCGGTCCAGCCGCTGCTCCACTGGTGGAGGTGGTGGTGGGGTCTCGGCCCTCTCGCTGCCCCTCCTCAGGCCGGGGCGCGGGGGGGGGCTCCCGCCTTCCCCCCCCCCCCCCGCACCTTGGTCCTCGGCTCCCCGGGCCTTGGGCCTAGCCGCGAGGTTTCGGAGGAATTGGCTCCTGCACCCGGGGCCTTGGGTGCTGCTCGTCCTGGGGCGAGCCGGGTTGGTGGCATTGAAGCCGTCGTGGCCTGAGGCTGCTGGCAAGGCAAGCTTGGTACCTGGTGTGCGTGCTTCGGTGTAGGTTAGTTAAAATACTGCCTAGAAAAACACTCTTCTAAGGCCTGAAGAGGACTTAAGCACCTAGGAACTTGGGGGGGGCGGGGGTTGGTGTGTTTTGGTTTTTCTTTGTATAACAGAAAGTATTACTTTTCAGAATTGGGGGGCAGGGTATTGGTCAAAATGTACTGGAAACAGAAAGGTTTCTGTGAAGCTACATTTAGAAATGTATCAGGGTTTCTTCTCTCCTGAAGATGAACTCTTCCTTGCAGAAGCAAGGAGTTTAGTCCAGCTCTGGATCAGTCTTCCAGAGGATTATGTTTAGCATTTGGATCAGAAGGTGACCTTAGGGAGAAGATATGGCCAGGTGAGACCATTTTCAGCTCTTCCGGGTTTAACGTGATAGGTTTGTGCTGGCTTGTGTGCGAGAAACCTCCCATCGCAAAGTGCTGCACTAAGAGGAAACCTTCAAGCTGGTGTTGGTGTAACACTGCAGCTGGGTGGAGGGGGCTGTTGGGATATATGGTGATTTGGGGCTTTCTCTAGGCTATGGAAAACCAAATTTCCTGGCAGCCTGGGCCAGTAGTTAAAGCTCCAAATTCTGCCTTTGCAAGGTTTGTGATGGTAAAGCTACAATTGTAACTGTATTGGACTTGGCTAGTTAATCTTTACTAATTTGCTCTTTCCAGCTGAAGCTGGGTTGGGGCTCTTTCTCCTGTGGCTGTATGAAACACTTGGTGCTGATCAGCTGCTTTATCTCTTCTTGTTGGTGTCTGGAATTCAGCCCTGGCAGGAGAGGCGTTTCCTCTCCCTCTTCATGGGAATGTGCTTGAGGAATGTCTGGGAAATAAAGTCACTTCTGTTGGCTGGGCAGGAAGGACCTCCAAAATGTTAAATTAGATGAACGCTTTCTATTGTAAGAACCCTGGTTTAGTGGTTTCTAAGACACTCAGGGTCTTCTTAAGTGGCTTTTTGGTGGTTTCTAACTTAAATTTTTCTGACCTTGTGGGCTGAAATTCTTTCTTCCAGGTGCCTCCATCAGGGCAAGCATTTTTGGAAGTCCATAACAAAAAAACCCAAACCAAGGAAGTCAATGAGCAAAATAAGTGACTCTTGTTGTGAAGGTGTAACACTGTTCTAAGCTGCTCCCTCTTTCTTACCGGTATTCAGCAGTCACAGCTAAACTTTCCACCAAGCCTATGGAGCCACAAGGGATTGTGAAAGCCTTTCCCAAGAGGAAGAAGGTGAGAGATGAGTCAGGGAAAAGTGTCCCTCCAAAGATCCCAAAAGAGGAAGGAACAGAGGTACCTGAGGGTAAGTCCTGCCTGCCTGTGACATGGAATATAATACTCCTACCCCAGCTTGCTGTCTGAAGGTGCCATTCCCCCAAAGGCTGCAAAGTCTGGCCCCCAGGTGTGTTTTCTGTAGAGGCCATGGCCAGGTTGCACTGATGTGTCCAGCTCGTGCTCCTCAAAGACTGCCTGCCACTGTTAGTGCTGTCAAGTCCTATGTGAGACATGTAGCCCGGTTGGTTGGGGACACCATTTCTCTTGTCACTGATCTCCTGCTCCTGTGTTTTCCTCAGCAGAGTGGCTGAAACCAGTCACTGCCTACGTGTTGCAAGCTGGTATTGGCCAAGCCAGGGCAGAGATCTTCCACAAGCAGATTGTCCAGAATGGGGGTGTTGTACACAACCAGCTCTCCTCGGAGGTGACACATGTCATCGTGGCTGAAGACATGGACTGTGATCGGGCCCTTCGGCTCCTCAAGTTAACCAAGCTGCCTTCAGGGTTGCAGCTAGTGAAGGCGTCCTGGCTAAGTGCTTGCATTAGAGACCAGAAGCTGCTGAGCACCACTGGCTACTGTGTCTTTATCCCTCACAGGTATGCAAATGCCACGCTGTCATCCCTTCTTACAGCGCTTCTGTCCTAAACTGAGCAGCACTAAGATTTGACCTCTGCTCAAAATCTTGGACTGCAGCTCCTTGCAGCTCCTGTGGTCATGACTCAAGGTCACCTTTTCCCAAACAGACTGTGAAATTTAGTGACTTTGAGACCAGTTGCCATTCTGTGGGGTAGCAACGTGTGGAACAGGGCCCAGAAGTGCTAGGAGGAGTCCTGGCACTTGCTACAGGTGCAAAAGGCACCTCTTTCTCTTGTGATAACAAGGAGGTTGCTTTTAAAAATGCTGAGGATTAAATGCTGTTTTTTACTTATGGCAGATGAAAAGTAGACAGAGAATTGACAACTAGGCACAAGAGGAAATAAGGAATGGAGCAGCAGACAGCCACCAGTTAGGATCAAAATGTTTTGGCAAAGTTTTGGAGAAAGAGTCTGAGAGTGAGGTAGGAGTGGAAGTTGCAGGTCAACGAGGTGGATGGAAATTGGGGAATTGAGCCAAAACCAGAGTAATTGATTTGTGATCTGAGAGAGTACAATTCATATGAGTTGTTTGCTCCATCCCAAAACGCGCAGAAGGATTTCTCAGTCAAACTTCTGGGGGCTGAGAAGCCCTCCTGCTGTACTAAGGCATCTGATCCATGGCAGGTACTTGGAGGAGGGAGAACTGCAGAAAGAGCCGCAGCAGCAAGTCCTGGGCAGTGAAGAGATCCAGCCCCCAGCAGAGGAGGGAGCAGTGAAACCAAATACTGAAGCACAGGTGGGGGATTCCTCGCAGTGGGGCCTGGGCACCCTTGGACAGCAGCAGGTGGCTGAGGTGAGGCTTCCCACACAGGCCCTTCTCCTTGTGAACAGATCCTGCATGCTGCTCTTCCTGGCTAAGAGCACCCCTGCAGCCATACAAAGCCAGATTTCCTTAGCAAAGGAAAGGCGTTTGGATGTTTCAGTGGTTTGGTGCTGTCACACTCAGCCTGTGGACATGGTTACGGCTTCACTTTGTCCCTTTTAAGTGTTAAAAGTAGAAACACACCCCTTAAATTCCTGTTCCCATCAGAACATTTCCAGCTGAAGCAGTCCTGGTGCTCTGATCAGGCGAAAGCTCACTCTGGTGATCATGTTTCCTTTTGAGGAATATTCCCCGACTGAGAATATCTCCCTTTCAGGAAGCGGTCTCTGATATTTCATCCCCTGTTCCTCCCCAAGCCTTACTGACCCACTCTCCGCTCTTTGGCAAGCACCCTGTTCAGACACATGTGCAGTGGATCAGGTTGCCCCTCGAACGATTGTGGTGGTGTGCTTAAAATATCTGTGCTGGGTGATGAGTGGCCTCTGCTGTGAGTCAGCTTCTCCGACCTGCTGTTAGCTTTCTTTCCTTTCTCTGTATTTTTGCTTAAGTTTGCCAGATTCTTTCTGGGCATTGGCATCATTCAAATCTATCTGTAGCAGAGTTACCCCAGACCTCGTGGAGCAGCAGCTGCCTTGTGATGCTGGCATCTGTTTTCTAACACAGTCACAAATTTTGTTTCACAAAATCCTGTAGTTACTCCCTAACTGCCAACCCACTGAGGGCTCCTTTGGTTTAGGCTTTCTCTTGTATATGTGTAGGGGGATCTTTTCTCACCAGACTTACTATCCAGTGTGCTATAGGCAGAGCTGACTGCTTCTTAACTGCATCACCATTGCAGCTACCCCATCTTTGATGTTTCTTGTAACTCTGATTTAGTGACAATAGTTATTAACAAGTCTCACACTTAATGGGAGAAAGGATCTTTTGTATTGTTGCAGATCCTGTGATATCTGCCCTGCTTTCTGATCACGTTTACTTTGGGTGGTCAGACAGCTGCGAGAGTCTGAAGCCTTATTGCTTTTTTTTCCTTTTAATTCCCGGCAAGCAATGATAGTTCCCGTGAGTCTGTGCACAAAAGCAATATTTGTAGACACTTCAGTAAAATCTCTTGTCCTAAGCTTAGGACTGTGTGAGTTTGAGGAGTAGAGGAGAACCCACAGGATATGCTTTAGAGACGGTACCAACCACTTTTGAGACCCAGCTACAACAGTAAAGCTGAAGCTGAAATCTCAACTTAGAAGTAGCCTCCATTTAAGCACAGAGACTTTTCTAGCTTGGGTGGATCTTCTTTGTCTGAGAGATAAGTGTGCCAGTGCTTCATACAGAGCAGGGGCTGCTCTGGGAGTTCTGTGTTTGGGTGTAAACTCCTGTGAGAAAACCCCGTTACCAATCAGACTGTAGCAACTGCTTTGTGACTGGCATGTGGATGCAGTATTTTCTGCAAGGCAGCCTTTGGAAGCGGTGCCAGTTATTCACTGTCTGAACCCTGAAGCTGTTACCCCAGGCTGCCTGCCTCCCTCTCAAGTGGCATATTGCCTCAGCTACTGGGCTTCAACTGCTGTCCTGGCTTCTGTGCCGTGCTCCAGACAAACCATGGACATCCCAGTCTCGCCCAGCTCTAGCAAGTCAGCTGCTGTAGGATCCTGGAGTATCTTAGAAGCTAACGGGACCAGCTGGTTTTGCATGTATTGTTGTAAAGAGTCCATCAGCTTTGTTGGCGAAGCGTTGAGAGTCAGGGGTTTATGTGCTGTTTCACCTGTGTGACACTGCTGGCTGAGAGGGTTGGGAATTGCATGCTCCAGCTGCAGAGTTGTTTGCATTGTGGTTGGATAACATGCTCCTTAAATGCTTTTAAGGGGCTTACTAACCAATCTGAACGCTCTGAGGCTTTGCTGCCCTTAGAGGGGACAGTGTCTTAAGGGAGTCATGTTTCAAGGCGAATAAAACTACTTTAGTCTATCAAATCCTCAGTCTGACCCAGTTTTCAGAGTTATAAAACAAGATTACAAAAGGGAAACATCCTGCCTTTTCTGCCTAAAGACTTCAGCTCTGTATCTTGTGGGAATTGTGTCTCCTGACCTCCTTAGGCAGCAGAACCAGAGGTTGTAAGGATATGGTTCTGACTTAGGCTGACGCTCTGCAGAAGCTCATGACAGGTCTTGTGTGCCACGTGTAATTGCTGGGCTGATTCCAAACAGCCCTGTGCCATTCAGGGTTATTTCCACAGCACAGAAGCTCTTGGATCTCCGTGGACTTCGTGGACTCCTGTGTTTATACATCAGGAGAGATGGGGACCCCAGTGAGCAAAGCAGTCTACAAAGCCTCTGTGTGGCTTCCCGCTTCTATCCCCTTTTGTTCCTTACCTGAAGCCAAGGCTCATTGTTTCTTAAGTCTACACAGAGGCATCCTAATGCTGAGGGTATCAGCAAATGTATACATTGGTTCTTTCTTCTGTCACTGAGGAATGTGGAGTCCTTTGTGTCATTCCTTCCTCCCCCTTTTCTCTTGCAGATAGCCATGGGGAAAATGGGGGGGTTGTAATTTACTACCCTGTTAAGATTTTGTCTGTAACATGAAAACAGAGTTCAGTGCCTGTCTCTTGTCATCTACATCATGGGGTGGAGGGTGCAGTGGCTGAATGTGAGAGATGTGTCTGTGCAGCCACCAGACCAGCAAAAGTTTCCCAGTGGGAGCAGGGAGTCAGGATCTCCCTCAGCCAGGGATTTCAGCATTGTCATACCATGCTGCTGGCAGCAGTTGCTCACTTAAGCAGTGTCTTACCTCAGGTTTAGGTCTCAGGGGCTTGGCTAGAAGAGGTGCGTGGGTGCTTGGATCACAGGTGGACAGCAGCCTCTAGTCTCCTGTGCTTTGTGAGATGTGCACGTAGCTTCAAGGGGTGCATGTGTAGCTTGAAGCGGGAAGAGCTGCGCTGTGCATATTACCAACCACTTCTAGAGATGGCAATTTGAGCACTGCATGCCCTGGAGGTTGGTTACTGCTCTGACTTCCTACTGTCAGTATCAGTCTGTGCCAAAGGGACATATGTGGAGCGTGCACTTATTCTCACATGGCTGCTTTTCTACCTCTCCCTAAAGAAAGACTCTGATGATGAAGACAGTGAAGGAGAAGATGCTAGTGTCACCCAGGGAGATCTGGAAGCATTGATTTCTGGCCGCTACCCTGTGAAATCATCAGAGGAGACCAGTGACAGCTCTTCCACCATGGCCCAGCCTGCCAGCAAGTGGGTTTGTGCCCAGTCCTCCAACAGCAAGAAGGAGAATCACAACCAATCCATCACAGAGAAGCTGGAAGTGCTGGCAAAGGCCTACTCTGTCCAGGGGGACAAGTGGAGAGCTCTGGGCTACTCCAAAGCCATCAATGCGCTCAAGAGCTACCACAAACCAGTCACCTCCTTCCAGGTAAAACACCTTCCCAGGGTAGTGGAGCAGGGAGATAGACCCAGCATCCTAGCTCTGTTATGAGCCAGGTCCCTTCCTCTTTCTGTACATGGAGTAGCTTACCTCCAGGCCTTGGGAATTCCTTCCTGTGTGGTGACTTCAATGGAAGTTGTGTAGCAAGTGTGAGTTGGGATTCATTGACCACCTGCAGTGTTTTCAGAAGAGCGGAAAAGTGGGGTCCAAGGCTCTTAGGGCCAGATCTGAGCACTTGTGAGATAAACACCTTCCCCAGGCACAATGCAGGGACATTTTCACCTTCCTCTTAAGCATCAGCAGCTGGCCAGCACTCGAGATAATATAGAAAACTAACTAGATCTGAGCCTTATTGACTGTGACGGTTCAGCTGTTCAGTGTGTTAGTGTTTCAGTCCTACTCTGCATGCTTGTCCTTTTCCACTTGGCATTGAGTCCATGTAGCCTACGTGAGCCTGGGCTGGAGAGGAGATTATCGGGCAGAATAGTCCTGTCACTTACCAGTCACTGATCAAGTGGCTAACCAGGCTCTGAGTGGGTAGCAGTTCCCCAGCTTGTCTGTGATCTTCACTTTTCCAGTAGTGGCTCTGGTTTCTTGCTAGGAAGCCTGTAAAATCCCTGGGATTGGGAAGCGGATGGCAGAGAAGATCCTGGAGATTTTGGAGAGCGGGCACCTACGCAAGCTAGATCACATCAATGAGAGTGTGCCTGTGCTGGAGTTGTTTTCCAACATCTGGGGAGCAGGCATCAAGACAGCTCAGATGTGGTACCAGCAGGTAAGTTTAGTGCCCTACACAAGAAGTTGTCAGACTATGGTTTGAAGACTGCTGCTGAGCGTAGGAGAATTACTTTCACAAATAGTTTCCAATTACCAGTGTCCACGGGTGGGATTTGGATCTGGTTTTATGGGAGGAGCTATGAGGCTGGGTCCCATTGTGGATGTGCTTGGGGAGAATGGAGTGCACCTGGTTGAGACTTGAGTTTGGGTGGGGGTAGAGGACAAAGATTTGTGATGGGAGTGGGGGTCACACTGCTGCTTCTGTTTAGCATCACTGCTTGGAACTCCTCTCACACTGCTCATGGCCATGACACTGCTAAGAGCCAAGCTTGAACCAGGACATCTTGGCCATGAAAGCTTCTCATCCAGTTGCTGGCCTGTTGGCCCAGCTGGCTCCTGTAGCTGTCAGAGCAGCTGTCCACCTTGTCTGGAAGTTGTAAAAATGAGTTTCAAGTAATTGTGCCAACAGGAGCAACCCAGCCCACTGAGTGGATTCTTTCTTTAAAAACAGTTTGTCTCCTGAGCACAGAGCCACTGAAGCCTGGTTTCCTGTAGTGTTTGGTTTGTGACAGGAATCTTTGCTGTCTTAAAAATATGCTTGTGTTCATGCTGTAGGCTTTCCTTCACTGGGGTGTTCTGGGTGTTGTTTCTTTACCTGCATTACTTGTCTTCCTTCAAGCTGTAGGAAGATAATGCCTTAGGAACAGTTGCCTTCTGTGAGGTTCAGTTAAGAATCATGGTCATTGTGGGGTGGAGATCAAAGGTGTGCGTGAGTAGTGGGATTGCCTAAGTACCTGCTTTTAGGAACCGGCCCCTAAGTGATACCTCTGCATGTGATCTCAGAAGCTATGACTGGCCTGGTCTTGAGATAGGTTAAATACAATCTCCCTAAATCTTCATCAAAAGTATTTGAAGAGCAAAGTCTTGGTAGGTTTTTGAGTGTCATCTCGTGGTCTGCACTAGGGTTTCCGGACGCTGGATGATATCCGCACCAAAGCGACTCTGACCAGGCAGCAAGCTGTGGGGCTGAAGCACTACACGGATTTCCTGGAGCGCATGCCTCGGGAGGAAGCTGCAGAAATAGAACAGACCGTGAGTAGCTCAGCCCCGGGCCCTCAGAGTGGAGTCCCTTGCTGTTACAGCTGAGCTCTTCAGCCTCTCTTCTGAGTAGGGCTGGTGCCTGGGGGACCCTTGATGGGCACGGGCACACGAGACACCTACTTTGCTCCATAGGAAGGGTCAGTTTGAGTGCCTGGAGAGGAGCAGGATACTTCACAGGTGTCAGTTCTACACACTGCTTTGAAAAACGCTGCATGTGGCATGGTGGGATGAGCAGGTTCTCAGCTCCTCTTCCCTGCCTCTCCTCATCTCCGAGGTGTCTGCTCTCAGCCAAGGCCCCTGAGCTGTCTCCCTGGTGCTGCTTCTCCAGTGAAAGTTGTGAGCACCCTGTGATCTGGTTGTCAGTGGGAGAACAGAGCATGGATATCCTTGCTGGAAGCAAAGGGTATCCAGGTTGCAGATGGGTGCTGCTTGCTCTGGTATGACGTGGCACTCCAAGATTATGGGGTGCTAAGCCAGTGTACCCTAATGTGAGCAGAGAGCTTGGGGGACACTGTCATTGCTACCCCTGTGCTCTCTGATCACCATGGAAGCAGCAGCCAGCGTGACCCTGTCACTCGGCCACAGGGCCTGGCCACAAAGAATACGCTCCTGCCAGGCTCCTGCTGGGGTGTCAGTCCCGTGTGCTGGATTAGCCATTTTGGTGGTGAGTGGTCCCTTTCCCAGGCAGGCTGGGTCGAGGAGCTGGCTCTTGGGGGTGGGTCTATTGTTATCTTGATGGGATTACTGCGCTCCCCTCCATACACACATACAGACCTCTGATGCAGGCCCAGGAGAGAGAATGAGGGATTAGTCACTGTGCTGCCTGTCATAGTGAGATCTGAGGAGCTTTTACGCTCTCGGGTGGGGCTGGGAGTTTTCTAGAAATCTTCATTTAAAGCCAGAAGGGGGGCAAGGACACCAGAGGAGGGCTTGCTCCGCATGAGAAAGGCTTGTGGCTTCTTGGAGCACCTCTGGGGCAAAGGTTAATGGGTTTATCTCTTGCTAATGAAGGATGATCCCCAAGAGTGACAAGGGGCTGTGGGCATGGACACTGCCTTCCTGAACCCCAGCCTCTGTGATGGCCTCGTCACTGGGAATTACCGAGCCCCTAATTATTTGCTGCCAGCAGGGTGATTGGCACAATCAGACCAAGAATACTTTACTCCTGTCCAAGGACTTGGGAGCCTTTCTTAAGCATTTAATGAATGAAGCCATCAGAATTAGCACTGTCTGCATGAAACAGGAGCTGGGGTCCAGCCTGGAGGTGACTGCATGAGGGGAGTTTCTGATTATATGTGTCTGATTGCTGGCAGCAGCATGTTGGCATCCATTTGGTCTAAAATGCTGGGATATTTGTGGTTTTTTCTGAGTCAGGAAGCCCAGCTCTCCTATGAAGGCAGAGCTCCTGGCAGGAGTGGGCTACAAGGGGCACTCACATATTTTCTGCTGTCTTGGGTCCTGCTGGGGAGACTCTCTATGAGCCTACCTCTGCTTCTGAAACAGGACCTGTGACCATCTTGTGTCGAACTAATTCTCTTTGTGGGCAGAGCAGGTGAGCTTTGCCCTCCTGGCCCACAGGAGAGCTGAAAAACCTCTTCTCTCGTGCTGTTTCAGAAACCGAAGGTTCCGACAGGTTGTGCTGTACTTTGCCTCGTCAGCATTGCTGCATCTTCCTGCTTGTCCCAGCTCAGCGCCAGCCCGGTGCCCCCAAGAGCTGATGATTGATGGTAGTGCCATGGTAGATCGTTGTACTGTATGGCAATGTGCTGGGCGTTTGCAGGACTGGTGGAGGCCACCTCAGCTCAGGTGGCTCCTGACAGCAGGCCAGCCCCCTTGGTGGGGCAGTTTGCCATGCCTGCCTGGTGTCAGCTCTGTATGGAGGCCCTGGAGGTGCAGGACAGGCTGCAAGGCAGGCATGAGATCCTTTGCTGCCTTGATGGAAGGGGCATGAAGAGACTGGTCTCTGACTCCTCATCTCTCTCTCTCTCTCTCTCTCTCTCTTTTCTTGGAGGTCAGACAAGCTGCCCTGGCCCTGAAGCCTGGGCTAGTGTGTGTGGCATGTGGCTCCTACCGTCGGGGGAAGCCCACCTGTGGAGATGTGGATGTGCTGGTCACTCACCCAGATGGGCAGTCTCACCGTGGGGTGTTCAGCAAGCTGCTCGACAGCCTCCACAGGAGCGGTAAGATGGTTGGGGACTGGCACGTGGTGCTCGAAGCTGTTCTTAGCATGGCCAAGCTGGGGAGGTGGTGAGGTGGATGGTGTTCATTGATGGGCAGGTGATTGCTTTTCCCAAGGAGGGGACATCTTGTAAGTCATTAAGAATACTGCCCCTGGTCCTGGCCCTGCTCCAGTGGCAGCGCCGCAGAGAGTGTTAAGGAGGGAATGTTGCTGCAGCTCAGCAGGGCCTCTGTGTGAGGCTGTCAGGGCTGAGGCTGGGCTGTTCTTGGGGTCCCACACCATGTTATGAGACACCTCAGCTGCTGTCTGGACAGTGGGGAGTTTGGGGTGGGGATGTGAGTCTCTACCATTCAGCTCTTCTCTGCCTGTTCTCTCTCCCCAGGCTTCCTTACTGACGACCTGGTGAGTCAGGAGGACAACGGTGATCAGAAGAAGTACCTGGGGGTGTGCCGTCTCCCCGGGCCGGCCCAGCGTCACCGTCGGCTTGACATCATCGTGGTGCCTTACAGTGAGTTTGCCTGTGCCCTGCTCTACTTCACCGGCTCGGCCCACTTCAACCGCTCCATGCGGGCTCTGGCCAAGACCAAGGGCATGAGCCTCTCGGAGCACGCCCTCAGCTCGGCCGTGGTGCGAGGCCCCAGAGGTGTCAAGGTGGCATCTGGCCATACTCTGCCCACTCCCACCGAGAGAGATGTCTTCATTCAGCTGGGGCTGCCTTACCGGGAGCCCTCAGAACGGGACTGGTGACACCTGGCTGTCACCCAGCACCCTGGGCCCACTGCCGTGCTGCTGGTTTGAAGGGTGCTGGTTTCCCTAATGCTGCTCTGCGGTGACTGCAGACTGGGGAACATATCCCAGCAAACGGAGGCTCCTAGCAAACACGGGGCCCTGCTGCTAGCAGAGCTGCGTGGCTTCACCCAGCAGAGACCATGGGCTGAAACCACGCTGCAAGCACTACCTGATGCCACAAGCAGCCCGTGGCTACCAAAAGGGCTTGCTGCCCATCAACTACCCTGGCCCTACTCTCCCCAGGGAAGCTTCAGAAGGCCAGGCTGCAGAGCCTTGTGATCCAGCCCCTCCCAGTGCTTGGGAACAGCGGAAGTGGGATTATCTTCCTCTGTGTCTGTGCACAGATACCCCAAAATCTCTGGCCTGACCTGTGCATGAAGGCAACCAGGGTCTGGTTTGGCCCATCCCCCCTCTCACTACTGCTGGTAGTTGCTACTGTGGGAATTGTGAAGAGTCCCCCTGTGCTGCTGCTGTGTCCTTCCTCCCTCTGAGCTGATGTCCCCTGGTGGGTCTCCCTGCATGGGGTTGGAATGCTGCAACTGCCACCAGCTTCCCCTGGTGCCAGGTAAGCCCTGAAGGAGGCATAGGGACCTGATGAGCACAGCACAGGTGCTGTGCCTGCTTGCTCTCAGCCCGTCGTTGTGTGCTGAGGATGCTCCAGTGCAGAGCTGTGACCCCCCCCGATGTGGCCTCAAGGGCTCCTTTCCTCTCAGCACAGGAGAGGAGCGGACCTCGCGCCTCGGGGAGCTGTGCTCAGGAAGGGTTTGAATGTGATGGCACTGAAGGTGGCCCAGCAGGGCGGTGTGGTGGTGCATAGAGGCACGGAGGCAGAGGGAAACCCAAGGAGATAGGTTGGTTCTAATTTGGGCGAAGCAAAGCTTTCCTCCGTGTGTGTTTGTGTGTGTGTAAGCCATGGAGTCATCTGGTCTTTGATCAGAGAAAGTGTGTGTGTGTGTATTTGAGTATACATGTATGTGTGGCTGGCCCTGTCAGTTCCATGGGAGTGAGTTTTATTTCTCAGGAAACCTCAACTATTTTTATATTCTGGAGATGAATGTCCCAGAGACTTTCAGTGCTCTGTCTCTGTTATGGGTATTGCAGTGGTTCCTGCTGCTCTGTGGCGTCGGCTGCCAGGAATGCCGTGGTGGGTGTTTCTGTGCCAGGACCCTGGGGCTCCCTCTGGGCCCAGCCTGGCCTCCAGCTCCCTTGTCCTGTGGGGGACCCGGCCACCCCTGCTCTGCACTCTGCCGCGTCTTTGTCACGTGTGGTGACAAGCTGCGTGTTTGCTGCCAGGGCAGGCACAAGGGCATTTAAACCTGGTGGGTTTGCACAGTTTCTTGCTGCAGTGTCAGCCGTGGCTGCTGGGCACAGTAGTGGGGTGGGGTGTTTGCTGGGGGGGCTTCACCCCAGCAGTGTCATTTGTCAGCCCAGCCTTTATGCTGAACACCTGATGGAAATGAATGTCTTCTGGCATGTCTTGGTGCTTTGAAGTTTGAAGTATAATAAATCCCGTCTCTCTTTTTCCTTCGCATCTCTGTCTTTTTGCTCTCTGCCCTGCAACTGTTTGGACTCTTCTCTCTGGCTGACCAGGAGCTGCTGCTGTGCTGGCCTGTCTCCCCATTTTCAGTACAGGCAGCGAGAAGGCAGTGAAGACCTTCACACTTGAATCACCACTTCTGGCTCTCAGGGCAGGGAGTTGCTGGCCATCATCCTCCCATGGCTCTGTCCCAGCATCCAGCTGGCCACGTGGCTGAGCTGGGGCTGGCCGTGCCCAGAGAGAGGAGCAGTTCCCGAGCTCTGAGCCTTGGGCTGAGCTCTTGCTTCAGGTGTGGAGTCAGGAAGGGATTGCTGTCAGCTTTTCCATAGTTCATCAGTCGTGTGTGTGTGAGTTGGCTGCTTCTCTGTCGCCTGTTCTGTGCCTGGAACATGGCTCAGTCTCCTGAGTATGGAAATGCGTTGGTTGTCCAAGGGGAATCTGATCGGCCTGGAAGCCAAGGGAGCACATGGGGGTGAGCAGCAAGAACGATTGGCTCAAAAGGGAGAAGCTGGAGAGGGACTGGGGCTGCTGGGGCAGAGCCAGCGAGGGCTGGGCTTGGGTTATCTGGGAGTGAAGGGGGGTCGGCCTCAGACCAGGGCCTGGGAGGTCCAGGGGCACGCTCTCTCCCCAGGAGGGCTGTGCAGTCCAGGGACCAGCCCCCACCCTTGGCTGGGCAGGGCCACAGCTGGCCCCATCCAGGGCTGGGGCTAGTCCTGCCTCAAAGGGGGGTTGGATGGGGGCTTCCCCTCCCTGCAGCGCTGCTGGGATGATGCTGGAGGATTTTTCCTAGAGCCTTAGGGCTGGTAGCCCTGGGCACGGGCCTGTTTCTGCCTGGGCTGGGGCAGGCAGCCGAGTATGGGGCTGCTCACCTCGGCCCCTTGAACACAGGTTTGCCTCCAGCTCTGGAGCTGTTCCTGGAGGGCTGGGGCTGCCCCTCTCACCAGGGCCATGTGCTGGGGACATCACTGGAGGTGGGGGAGATGCTTCACTGCTGACCCCCAGCTCCTTCCCCTTTGTCACCGGCCTCTCCAGGGACACAGTGCGCATCCTAGTGCTAAATGGGTGCTGCAGCAGCGCATCGAAGCCCTGGCCCTGCGGTTTGGGCTACTTTTGCTGGGGGAGAGGCCAGCTATGGGGATGTGTGGGGCCGGGGCCGCTCAGGAGTGGGCCTGTTGGCCCAGCCCCTTGGGAGACGGCAGTGAGGGTGCCTACATGTCAGGTGGAGGCTGCTGCTGCTGGGGGCCGTGTCCTGCCTGTCCCCTGCTCCGTTGAGGAAAGGGGCCTGATGGCTGGCTGTTGCCTCCCACCCTGCAAATCCCTGCCCAGGAGCTTTGGAGGGGGCAGAGGGCCCTCCTGTGGCCGGCTGGAGCCAGGTGGACCAAGGATGGGTGGGGGCGAGCTCTCCTGGGTGCAGCTGCGGCGGATGCAAAGGGACAGGAGCTGAAGGACCACGACAAGGAGCTGGTCCAGAGCAGCTGGGGGTGACTGCTGGATGCTGAAGGCTCCCGCTTCTCCCTCGTCCTGGTGCAAGGGGAGAAACACGAGGAGCTGGACTGTGCTGCTCACTGAGTCAGCCCTGGGCTGGGCAGTCCCTCCTGCCCTGGATAGAGGGGACAGAGCGGCCCTACACAGTCTCCTTTTTGTGCCCCTAATCCTGTCTTCCATCCTCCCAGTCACTTGCAGACCCCAAGCCAGGGGCTACCTCCAGCCCAGCATCCCCTGAGGCTCTGTGCTCTTCTGAGACCCCTCTTTTGCCCTTGCAAAAGGGCAGCAGGGCAGGACCTGGCCACCCCCTTACCCCAGCCCACCTGCTTCTTCTAAACCCCGGGATGCCACACTTGCAAAGAAGGTCCAAGGGATGGAGCTCCTGAGGTGCCAGGGAGGAGGTGGGTGCTGAGCCCCCAGGGTGGGTGCAGGCAGGGTGCGCAAAGGCAGTTTTAGGCATCTCCAATGAGGTGTTGCCTCATTCCTGCTTCCCAGGAAGGGGCTTTGGCTGTTCCTCATCCTCAATGCACCCCCTTCCTGCACTCCCTGGCTGTGAGTCTGATCATCCTGAAAATTAAAAATAAATCAAAATGCAGCAGCGCTTAGAGACTGAGTGGAAAGTTGGGGAGCTGGGACGGGCTCTCTGCTCCTGCTGCAGAGCACCTCGATCCCACCTCCCCATCCCTGCACCCCCAAGGTGGGTGCAGACTGGGGGCTCAGGCAATTCCTGTCCCCCTATCAAGTGTCTCTCTGCCCCCCAGGATAAAAGAAGAAAAAGCCTGGGCCAAGTCACCGAAGCTCGGAGCCTTAGGCAGCTCGTCCCACCCTGCTCCCTACCCTGCGGGGTGGGCACCCATCCTGAGCCATCCATTCTTGTCCTCCTGCAGGGGTTGGAGGGTGCCAGGGCTGGGGGGAAATGGGTGCAGAGGGGGTGGTTTGTCTCCTAACATTGGCGCTTTGTATTCATGAGTAAATATTTGCTAATGGCAGCACGGCCGGGTGAATGTAAGGGAGCTGCTCCCCCCGCCGGAGCAGGCAGGGAAATGAATATGAATTTATCATGATTAGGTGAACCCAGCAGGGAGAGCGGGAGAGAGAGGGCTAGGCAGGGAGGGGGCGGGCGAAGATGGATCTGTGCAATAAAATTAAATAAGGACACCAAATAGAGTCACTTCTCACGCGCCCGCCCGCCCTCCTGCGTGCGGGGCCTCTCCCGCCTCCCGCGCTCCTCTGGCTTTGCTGATTTCTCTCTTTCCTCAAATTTATGAGGCCAATTATGAAGATGAGGTTGGAAGTTCTCGGAAGTTCACTAAATGCAAAGTGCGGTCCCTGCTGTTCCCATCAAATTAATTAACCAAACGCTATTGATGGCCAGCGCGACGCTGGTGCGGCGTGGAGCACGGGGGAAGGGCTGCTGGGGTGCAACTGAGGGGGGCCTGGTTGGGGGCAGAACACCGTGTGGGGCATCCTCAGGGCCAGGGCCTGGGCAGCAGGAGTGAGGGACAGAATGGGGGATTCACCAGGTCCCAGTGTCGATGCTCGGTATCACAGTCTCTGTTTCCAGCCCTGGTGGTCTCTGTCTGGAGGAAGATGCACCCGGGTGATGGCAGGGCTGCCTGATGGGAAGGTGGCCACGGCAGGGGCTGGTGGTCAGCACGAACCTGTGTCTGGAGGAGCAAAGCCTGGATCCGGTGCTCTCTTGGGCACCCCAGGATCATCCCCCCAGCTGGGCGGGGGGATGCTGACCCCGATCCCAAGGGGGTGGTCTGCTCAGGGGGCTTGCGCTTGATAGACAAGTAACCTTCCCTACGGCTAAGCAGTGATGATGCAGTCAGGACAGGCCCACTGCCGCCTTGCCCTGCTCCCTGAGTCCCAGAAGCCCTCACTGCCTCAGTTTCCCTACCTGTGCTATGGGAACTACCTGTGACTTGCAGGGTGGAGTGCCCTGATTTGACACAGCCCCTTGGCCATCCCAAACCTCGGCGCGAAGCAGCCCAACTCTGTGCAGGGCTCAGGGAGAGGGTGGGCGGCTTCGCGGTGGGGGCAACAACCATATGCCTAAAGGACATCAGCTCTTACAGGGCAGCTCCTGTGCCTGGAGTGGCCATGTCGTGTCTCCCCCTCCCGGGGAATGGCTTTTGAGGGAGAGGCATCCAACATGACCCCCATGTCTGCCCTGCCCCATGGTGCTGAGATGCCTCCTCCATGCTCACTGAGTGTGCGAGCAGCGGGGATGGTGCTGCAGAGTTGCTGCCGTGTGGGGGATGCAAGTCCCCAGTTTCATGTCAGACACTGGGCAAACAGCCCTTCCTTCACCTGTCTCGCGGGGGGGGGGGGGCGGGGAGGGGGGTGTAAAATTCACTCAAAGCAGTGTGTAAGTTGCTCGGGTAAGTCTTGCAACACTGGCTGTGCTACAGCAAGTGCTTGACGTTGTGAAAGGGTCCAGTACCGAGGCCCTGGCTCAAACCCAAGATGTCTCCACTTGCTACACTATCACTCGGTGCCTCAGTTTCCCTCCTTCTTGCATCTCCTGGGGCAGGGTCTGGTTTTCACTGGGTACAAAGAGCGTCCCCATTCCCAAGGAGCCTTAGTAACATTTAGTGGCTGTGAAACGTGGCCAAATAAAGGCTCAGTCTTCACCCCCAAACCAGCCTTGTTTCACACCAAATATATGTGTCATAAGGCTCCCTGCTTGTGCCACCCTGGCACGGGGACCTTCCCCTGTAGTGCCATGGGGTCCTGACGGAAATCCTTTGCAATCGCTGTGCAGGTCCAAGCAAACCAGCTTGTGGAGAGGTGAAAGATGCAGGCTGTGTCTTTGGACCAGGGATCTCCCAGAGGGGAAAGGACACAGAGGTCCCGGGGAAGGCCAGATCTGAGCATCCCTGCATGTGCCCAGCTCCTGGCACAGCTCCGGCTGCGTGCCTCTGTCTTCCTGCTCTTGTTCTCTTCACTGGGTTTACTCCTGCCCCCGTGATCAATGGGCTCTGGTCGGGCTGGAAAACAGCACAGAGGCATTTACAAACCGGCTGTCTCTCCAACAGGGCCATAACTCAGGCTCCCTGTCACCGCAGGGAATGGGAGGCAGGCGCTCCTGCTCCGGCGGCAGCACCGCTGTTTCCCCTCTCGTGGTAAATGTGTTACTGGGGGATAATTTACCTGCTTATGTCAAGTTTTAAAAAGAAATAGACTGGCTGCTCTGCAGCTCCTGACACTCGCAGCATGCGTGCGTGGACACACGTGTCTGCCCAGAGGAAAAAAAATCACCTAAGCTGAAAGGAGCAGTTTACAAACACCTGGACTAGGGAGCTGCGTGGAGTCCCTGGTGCCTGGTACCCAGGCTGAGCTCTGCCCGCGGTCTGTCCCTCCTTGGGGTTTCAGGGGTCTGCGGCCACCCGCTGGCCCTCGTAGGGCTCCCCAGCTGCGCCGGGGAGGGTTGGGTGCCCCGTGTCCCCAGCAGCGTGCCGCGACCGTCCCCTGCCCACACTCCTGCAGGCAGCGGACCGGGGTGGGTGGGGGGATGTTGGTGCAGCCGCCCTGTCACCCGTGGGAGAGGACCTTGCTGGGGACCCCGGGGGGGCTGAGAAGCTGCTCCCGGCCGGCCCAGCCCCGACGCGGTGGGCTCGGGCAGCCGCCGCCCGCGCAGGCAGCAGAGGGAGCTGGAGGACCGGGTATGGGCAGCAGCGGGCAGGCTCGGGCAGCCCGGGCCTCTGCTGGGGCTGGGCGGCTCAGCCAGCCCCGAGTAGGGGGCAAAACCGCCCCCCCTCCACCCAGGCTTCCCGCAGCAGGGCGGCGGGAGGTGCCCTCAGCTGCAGACTGTCCCCTCAGCCCCTCTGACCCGGCTCCAGACCCGCCACCCCTGTGGGCACCCAGCTCTGCTGCAGGCCCCTCCTGAGCTCGTCCTCTACGCCTTCGCTAGGCTTTTAGGGGCTCGGCCCACCTGCTTCATTTTGGGGGGCCATGCAACTTCTCTCTGGCTGGGCACCGTCGTGTCCCTTGTCCCCCCTGTCCCCATCACCAGCTGGGGCAGGTGGCACAGTGCTTCCCATCACCCTGAGGAGGACCTGCTGGGGTGGACGTGGAGTGGGAGGGGAGGGTAAGGCCTCCGTCCCTGGGCAGCATCCCAGGGCCGAGGGGGAGTCCTGCAGCACATGGTGGGTGCCTGTCACTGCCGTCCCCCCGTCTCCTTGCCCATAGGGAGCTGATTTATGTCCGGGCCAGCCTGCACTGACCTCCTCCTTTGGCTCAGGCATTATAACTAATGGCAGGTCAGCAGAGCTACAGCAAAAGTGAAGTGGCTGGTAGGGGGCTGGGAAGAGGGGACGTAGGGTCAGGGCGGGGCGGGGGGGCTGCCGAGGTTCCCGGTTGCAATAGCACAGCTACCCAGAGCCAGGGACAGCGGGGCTGGAGCAGGCGTACCTCCCAGCCTGTCCCCCTTCACCCTGTCCCTGTTCCCTGCTCCTGAGGGCTCTTGCTGACCGTGGTCTCCTCCTGCTTTAACCACAGGGTGTCCTGAGTCAGCAGCATCAAGCCCGGAGGGGTGGCTCCTTGTTGGGGGGAAGCTGAGGCACTCATGGACTGATGGCTTCATGAACATGAACAGCAGAGCCGGGGGGGGGCACCACGTAGCTGAGGCCAGTCCTTGCCCAGGACTCGCTGGGACGAAGGACCAGGAGGCCCTTGCAAAGGTACAGCAGGGTATGATGCAATGGTCAGGGGCCTGAAGTGTCCGCCTTGGTGGGAGCAATCCTACCTCCTGCTTGATCCACGAGCACTGGGGTGCAGAAATCTCCCATGGTGGCTACACTCCTCCTGCCCTCCCCCCCCTGCACGGGACACATGTCCCTCCAGGTCCCAGACCCCAGAGCACATGGCCCTGTGTCGCTCAGCCCCGTCACAGTGTACTCTCCGTGTATTTTGACAATAAACCCTGTTTGTTTTCCCAGCTGGACTGGATAACCAGCCCAGGAACATGGCCCAGACTATGGGAGCTGAGCTTTGGGGGCAGCTATATCAGCTGCCACCCCAGTCCCTGCCTGCAGCAACTGCTGAGGTGGGACCTCAGCATGGCTGTAAACCTTGATATTCGTGTACCCACCAGGCAGCTGCTCCCTGTCCTGGGGTGATGCCAGCCTGACGTGCCAGTCTAGGTGTTCTGAGTGGGCTGAGGGGAGCCCTTGGAGATGCCATCAAAACCAGCTGCCCCGCTCCTGGCTGCACACCGAGAGCTCTCCACTGCCTGGGGATAAGGGAGAACATTTTAAAAAATGACAAGACCACAAGAACAAGGTTTCTGACTGCTGAAGCTCTGCGGGAGCATTTGCACAGCACAGTGATTCCTTCACCGTCCTGTGCTTGGGCAGGACCCCAGTGTGCCCCCCCAAGGGAGGGCACCACCATGGCTACTGTCCTCAGTGCCCCAGGCTGGGGTTTCCCTGCCCCAGCAGGAGCCCAGCTTTGCCCAGGCAATGGAGGGGAAACTGGGAACAAACCCAACCATGGTCCTGTTGCTTGGAGGGCTCCCAACCCTTGGCTGCACTGCAGGAGCTCCCTGCTTGCCCAGTCTCCCAATTCTCCTCATTTGACATTGTCCCCACAGGACACGGTGGCCAGTGTTGGTGTCCCTGCTCCGCAGCGGCTGAGCCTCCTCTCAGGGTGACGCTGTCCTGGCCCCTCTCCACCACACTTTTGCAAAGAGGAGCTCTCTCTACATTGTATTTTCCACACAGCATGTACTGATTTGCCTGGGGACTCATCCACAGGGTGGCATGTGTGATCCCAGGGGCAGAGCAGGGTCCTGAGGCTAAGAGACCTGGGTGAAAACCGCATCTCCACAAGATGGCTGCAGAAACCTTTTCCCTTAAGGTCGTCTCTGAGACAGGGCTGGGGCCTGTTTCTGGCAAATGTTTGTATATTTTCCTGTTGTACAACAAATGTTTGTACAACTCCCTGTTGAGTGGAGTTAAACACCACTGGTCTTGGTCAGATTTCAGGTTGATGCTGCGCATGTGACGCAGCCTTGCTGACACCCTGCTGTTGCTCTCTGCTGGGGAAGGATGAGAAGGTAGCAAACCACATCCACTAAGGCATTAGGACTTTCCCAGAGATAAGCAGTATCTGCCTGCTTGTGGTGGGAAGGGCTTTCTTTTGGTGGGCTGTATTG
This sequence comes from Leptosomus discolor, assembly GCF_034619465.1. NCBI lineage: Eukaryota > Metazoa > Chordata > Aves > Leptosomiformes > Leptosomidae > Leptosomus > Leptosomus discolor. The sequence continues at coordinate 15,654,534 of NC_141396.1, read as the reverse complement.
CCAAGGGCTGGGGTGTGCTGGCTGCCACCCCCTCAGTTGGACACAGCCTCTCCTGGCACTGCCCGGCCGTCCCGCAGATGCAACGAGTCTGTCATGGTCCCACCAGGCTTCCTGCTGCTGTTTGCAAACTGAGGGGTCTGCTGGTGTCCAGACTGACACTTGTCGCGCTTTCCAACCTGTAACACTGATTTCTGCTCCCTGTTTTTCAACCAAGGGGTATTAACTTTGCAAAGCTGCAGTGAAAGCTCACATCCTTGCAAGCACCCCCTCCCCAACAAGCCTATCAAGTCCCTCACATGACCCTACTGTGGGTCATTTTGCAACATTATGGGGGTGATTTTTTTTCATTTATTTTTTTAGGATCCTTCTTAGGGCTAATCGCATTCAGGCAACAGCAGCTGGTGCCTTGCACCACCCTTGAGCATTGGCCACTAACAGGCCCAGGTGCCTCATCCAAATCTCAGCCCAGCTGGGGAATCATGTCCTCTGGTCTGAACCTGCTGCAGAAGCAGGAGCTCAGTGCATTCCCAGCTGGCTCTCAGCAAAGGTGATTGGTTTGAAAGCATTTCCATGGCCTCCGTGCTTATTTTGGCTTCTGGCTTCTGGAAAGCAGGTTAAATCTATGCTGCTAGACAGCACCAGAGGCTGAGCTTCATTCAGAAGAAGCTGTTGGAGGACATTGCTCAGCTCTCACTCTGAACAGGCAAAAAATTGGATCTGGGATGTAAAAGTTACAGGGTACAGCTAGGTGAGTCTGGCTCCATATTAGCAGCTTTTACTACAGAGGTGGGATGCTCCCACTGGAAATGGTTACCATTTGGGATCAGTTTTGCTCCAGCAATATTTCAAGTTTGTTAAAGCCCTTTTGAAAGCCTGGGCAGGTGGAAGGGGCATGGGGAGTTGTAAATAACTGGGAGCTTTAAAAAAACTCCCTGAAATGACCAATAAATCCGCCAGGACATGACAGGGATCACTCATGGACCCCTCCAGAAGAAACTCAGCTCTTCAATGAACAGAAAAAGTACTTTCAAAAGCACAGTCAGCAGCACAGTGCAGTGCCCGGGCAGGGAGCAGCATGTACCTGAGCCTCTTTCTCTATCACCCAAGGACAGGGATGTCCCCTGGCAGGTCCCCGTGCCACTCGCCCCTTGTGCCTTGCTGTGTCCTGCCTGGGGTTGTGGGGATACATGCTGCAAAGCAAAAGAAATGCGGGGTCTGAGCCTCCAGACTGTCTGGCATAAGGTAAATAACACACTCAGGAGACGGCTGCTCCACGCTGTGCTGTGGGGTGCAGAGATCGTGTGGGGCTGCATCCCCTGAGCATCACCCACGTCAGGCCTGGTAAGGGCTGGGGGCTGCTCAGACCTTCCCTGTATGCAGAGAAGATGGAAAACCCCCACCAGTGTGGTCTCTCAGCATGTGTGCAAGGTGCCAGCAGGGCCAGATTTGGCCACTCAGTGGGACTCCGATGGCAGCGCAACCGCTTCTTGCCCAGGACCTGGACTGAAAGTACTGGTCGGGGTATCTATACACCCCGCGAGTCTGACTGCATCTCTGGGTGCTCTTCAGGTCTCTGGGCAGAGGACGGGGAAGAAGTCGTTTCTTGCACATTTTCTGCACCCCAGTGAAAACACCCAAGGGGGCCAAGGACAGGGGGTGGGGAGGGAGATGGGACCTATCTCCTTGCCAGGGTGCTGAGAGGTGGCGAGGGGTGTGCAGGCGGCTGGGTGGGTGTGGGGACACCAGCTGGGTGGCAGTGTGGGGTCCATCGGGAGCAGCGCCTGCACGAGCATCCTCGTCACCCCATTCTGGGGCCGTGGGCTGCTCACCTCGGCTGTGCAACCCATGCTGGGGGCTCACAGCCCCTCTTCCCCAGCGGGTGCTGAATTGGGCCCTCTGCCACCCTCACTGGCAGATATGCCTCTGTCCTTGCCACCAAGGGCACAGCCACCAGTGTACTCGGTGAGTACAGATGGCCATGACCCCGGGGGGGGTGTCTGACCCCCCACCCCCAGCTGCCTTCCCCCAACCCCATCCCAAAGCAAGTCATTGCTTCCCACGAGCACCCCAAGGACGCCTCATGCGCTGTTCAGCTCCCCGACGGCCACCTCCTCTCTGTCCCCGCAGGACACGGTGGCCAGTGTTGGTGTCCCTGCTCCGCAGCGGCTGAGCCTCCTCTCAGGGTGACGCTGTCCTGGCCCCTCTCCACCACACAGCGCTCCCCCCCTCCACTCTGAATGCTGCAGCAGATGGTGGAGGTGACATTTGTCTGGGAGTGACGTGCCTGACGATGGCTGTGTCCCCCCCTCCTCCCTCCGCCCTGGATGGAGGAGCCTTGAGCCCACCCGGCAGAGGCAGGATGGACAGGCACAGGCTGGGGGGTCCCCCCCAGGCCCCACCTCTACTGCAAGCCCCCCCAGACATCTGCACCTATTGTCTCTCTGCGTCCCACCAAAACCCCTCTCCCAAGGGGCTGGGGCACTGGGGTGGCTGGGGGGGGGGCATCGTCCCCAAGGGCAAGCACCCATCACCGCAGGGTGTTTGGGGAGGGGGCCGGGCACCGGGCACTCCTGTTTGTTCTCCGTTTTCTGCCTTAATTAGAACCCGGAGAGACCAGGCGAAATCGCATTAGCGTGGGGCCCCGGTGCGCTGAGCCATCCATCTTTTTTTATTACAGCGTAATGGGGCTGCTCGCGAGGCGCCGTGCGATTTGTCACAGGCCTCGTTCCCTGATAACGGGCATTTGTCATCACTTTCTTCCCGTGTTAATGTCATCATCGGCGAGCTGACAGGCAGACCCGTTGAGGGAGCACTGGCGACAGACCACATCCGTCAACCTAATATTTCCATGGCTGTGGGGATCAGCCGGGCTGCGAACACACATTAAAGTGCTTATGAGGGGGAAAAAAAAAAAAAAAAAGAAAGAAGAAAAAAAGGAAAAAAAAAAAAAAGCCGTTGTCATTAATTAAGATGTTAGTGCGAGCGTGTGCGCGGGTGGCGCTGCGTGGGGACAGGGGGGCTGCGGCGCGGGGGGACGCGGGGCGGCGCGGGCGCGATGCAGTGGCCTTTTAACGGAGCGCGCATCAGCTCCTGAAACCCATTTAAAAGATATTTGGGACTGGGGAATCGGCGGCGAGCGCGGTGGAAAGGTCATTGTTAATAAGGGAAAGCGCAGGGAGGGCATGGGCATGGCCGGTGGAGGACAGCGGGGACGGTCACCCCGTGGCCAGTGGAGGACAGCGGAGACAGTCACCCCCCTGCTCTGGGGGAGTATCGTCCTGCAGGGTCTGTTTGAGCCACTCATGTCACGAAGTGAGCAGCCTCAGCCCTATGTGGCAGCAGGAGGTGGTGGGGGAGGTGACCCTAGAGAGGGGTTGGTCAAGGGCAGGAGCGGGGGCATGGGGTGGGCTGTGAGCGGGGGTCAAGGCAGAGGGGGCTGAGCACCCCACAAACAGGGCTCTGCAGCTGCAAGCAGGCCATGCAGGCAGAAGTCTGGAGGGCCAAACTTGTGACCACCCCCTCCATAAGCAGCCACCAAGGAGACCTGGCCCAGGCCCTGAGGCCAGTTCAACAGCAAGGGGGCTCAGGTCCTCACCCCCTAATATTTGGCTGTTGCCATGGAAACAGGTGGTGGTGATGGGGAGGAGTGTGAGCAGCAGAGGGTGTGTGGCACCCTGGGTGTTTTTGGTGGGGGAGTCTGTTTTCTGTGCTCTTCTGGGATTCCTGTGGTGTACAGAACAGGAAGGTTTGGGTGGTTTGTTTGTTTGTTTGTTTTTAATTAACTTTTGGGTTGTTTGGGAGGGTTTTGGGGTGGGTGTCTCAGCCAGCTCTACCCACAGTCCTCCCAGCTCCCATGATGTCTTAGTACGACCTTGATTTGCACGGCAAATATGTGACTTCAGGAGCTCTGATGCAGCCCAGAGGTGTCCAGAAATGGGAACCAAAATGCTTCTTCCTCTGCCCAAATCCAACCCACAGGTCCCCTGGGAGAGCTCCCTGCTGTTCCCGACATGTGGCTGGACATGGTGCCAAAGGACCAAGCGCTGGCAGAGAGCAGGCAGCCGTGGGCAGCGCCCAAGAAAAAGGGAGCGTGGGGTTTGGAAATGTGGCTGTGACAGAGCTTTCACCCCCAATTTGCCCCATCCCAGGGGACAGGCAGGGGCAGGCTGTGAAGAGAGGCCACGTGTCCCATGTCCCAGGAAGGCTCCCGGTGCTTTCTTTCGTTGCTCTTCTTTTTCTTCTTCTTTTCTGTCCTTCCTTGTTCCAGACACAGGCTTGGTGCCCGGGAGAGTCGGGTTTGGAGGGAGGTGTGTGGCTGTTTTAGAGACCTGGGCCCTTTATGTGTGTGCACATGGACACACACTCATGCACAGACACCCCTCACCCACCAAGTAATTTCTGTTATTGCACCCAAAAGTTTGGCTCCCCGGCCAGTGGCTGCAGCTGTCACCCAGCTTGGGAGTTTCTGGGACGGGGAGAGCTGGGAAGGGGGCTAATTATCCCCAGGTGCTGACGAGGAAACTGAGGCATGGAACAGGGACTTGTAGTCCGCAACCATGCTGTGGTTACGGGTCATCCCATCACCACCAGCATCTGACAAATCTGCAGACGTCAGGGGAAAGGTGTCCAGGAAATTTTCTCAGGGCTGCCTGGCGGTGGCCAAGCTCCCAGTTCTGTGACATCCCTGGCCAGGTCCCCAGCCCCCCTGGCAGCAAACTCTGCCACCAAACCCTCCCTCCGCCCTGGCTCCCCGCCATAAATCACTGCCCTCCATTGGCCGAGGACCTTTTAAAAAGGATTTATTAGGGTGGATTTAAGCGCAGGCAGCGATAAGGTTTCATAAATCGAAAGGCAATAGCGCTCATCATTACCAGTTCGTTCAGGGGGTGGCATCCCCGCTCCCCCCATTCCCGCAGCCATGCTAACAGCCCCCTCCCCAGCGCTGCTGCCTCTGCCGCTCCCTTCTCCTCCCAGTCTGTGGAGACCATGAGCGTGGAAAATCCCCAGACAGGGAGTGTAAATGCTTGTTCTTTGTAAATGAAGAACATAATTAACATTAAATTAAGGTAATACAAATGAAGACAACACAGAGCCTGACAGGATGAGTGTTTGGGGAGGCAGTAGAGAGAAGTGATTCATATTTTTAATTTACTGTACAAATAGACTAGCAGGGCTGGGGGGAAAAGGGCCATCCAAGTGGAGTGGGGATTTTTTTTTTTTTTCCCACTGTTGTTTTGCTGTGCTTTAAGCACACAATGACTATTAAAGTCAACTGCCCATATAATAGGACATCTCCTACATGACTGCTCTCCGAGAGGCAGCTTGCTGTAGCAATAAATTCTGGGAGTGCCATCTGCTGGTGCGCACCCTCTGCCGGGCACCCTCGCCCTGGCCACCCCGATGCTGGGCACCCGCACCCCGCACCAACTCCCCTGCACCCACTGCAGAGACCTGCTCCTGCAGAGCACTGGCCATGGACCTTCAGGCATTAACGCAGAATTATTATGTTTTTATAAGGTAACAAACACTTTTTCTTTTCCCCCAAATACACCCTTAAATTGTTCATTGTATTTTTTTTTTTTTTAAGACATTGGGCCGGGTCTGGTTGATGCCGAGGAAATATTTCAGGCTTTGCAAAGAAACAAATCACTGTTCTCCACCCCTCCGAAGTGCTGTTTCAGCTGAGTGCCCGTTATCTAGAACACAGTAAAAAAAATCACCCATTTTAGGTTTTCCCTGCAAAAAAGCTCTTGACCAAAGTCCGTGTGAACTGCAGGCTCAGCTGGAGCTGGCTATGTACTTCAAGGACATGAGAGCTGCGGGCTCAGCCCAGGAAGTCCCCGCTGTGGGATGACTTTCAGCTGGGAGCAACCCAGGTTTACCATAGCGTGAGGGTGTGCGTGGGGCTGTGGTGCCTGGAATGGGCACACTGACACCCCCACGTCCTTGTCCGCTTCTCTGGGGGATTCCTGCCACCACCGTGCAAAGCAAAAACAAGAGGAGGCACCAAGAAGACCCATTCCTGGCTGAAATCACCCTTCTCAGGCAGAAGACGCCCTGGGACTGTGCTGGGAGCCTCCCACTCTATGCCAAAACTGGAGAGGGTGTTTCACCATCTGGGGGGGAATTTCCTAATTTTGGAATTTCCTAACCTTTGCTCACCGGGTCAGTTGTGTCCTGGCAGTTATTACCACGAGCAGTGCCCGTGGAGCTGGGGCTGGCTGGGCTGGCAGTGGAGAGGGGCTGGTCCCAGCTCCTTGCTCCATCATTTGCTGTGTCTCACTCCTTTGCTGTCTCTTTCTCTCCCCTTCTATGCCACCTCCCGAACCATCCCAGGGTGCCTGGGGGCAGCTCCAGCCCATCACCTGAAGCTTTGCCATCCCCAAAGTGCAGCCAGGGCCTCTTTAACCCCTGCCCTGGGGCACTGGGGAGGGCACAGGGGCTGGTGCAGGACAAATCCAGTATCCAAGGGGAAGAGGTCTCCCCCAGCTTTTGCCCCCTCCATGCTTTTACTGAAGGCGTGTTTGCACACAAAGCTGTAACTGGGTGGGCACACGGAGTGCCCCAGTGTGGGCAGTGGGAGATGGGGGGTGCCTCATCCTGCAGTCTCAGCCCCCCTGTGAGCACTGACGTCAAGCTTTGGCAGGGGCTCAGCTGTCCATCAGCCTGGGCTGCTCCCCATGATGTATCCTGCCAGATGCATCACATCCTTGCTGTGGTGCAGCCCCGCAGGCACGTCCCCCTGCTCCCAAGGAGGAACTGGAGAGGGCCAGTGATGGAGCCCCACGCCGCGCTGGCTCCTCTGCCAGCTTTGTCCTGCTTTGAAGGGTCCCCAGCAGCTGGGGCCTGCAGGAGTGGGTGGTAAATCACCCCCCCCCAACAACTCAAATGCCTCCTGGGCCCAGGCTGCAGACACAGGGGCTGTTTGCAAACTGACCTCCCTCCAGGCAATGCCCCCCCTCCAGGATTCTATCCCTGTGGCTGCTGTGCTGGAAGCACGGTCAAGAACAACGTGCACGGACCCACCTGGGCTGAAGGGGACAACGGTGCCAGCCTGGCCCAGGAGGGGCTGTGCCAGGGGCTCAGCCCTCTGCCACAGCACCACAGTGTTGCTTTGGGGTCCCCAGGGCTGGGGCACGATGCTGCGGTGCAGTTTTGGGCACCATCGAGCAGCAGGCTGCCTTGTGGGACTGCTCAGTTGTGGAGCCTCTTCTCCGTTGGAAAGACAAGAGGCAGGGACTGATCCTGTGCCCACCTTGGTGGGGCAGCAGGGTGCTGCTCCAGCTCCCGTTTCTCCATACAAAAGGAGGCAGGAGCAGGGTTTTCACCCTGCCCAGAGCGTGTAGAAACTGCACCCCACTCCCTGATGGAGCCTCTGCAGTCAGGTCAGATTTGGGGGTGGGGAGCAAAGGCGGCCCCATTGAGATGACAGGGACAGTTTGCTGTTAGGACACCTGGTGAAATCAGTGCAAGTTTTCAGCCTCAGAGGCTTAGTGGATCCCCGTTATTAGCAGGATCCATCCCCCAGGAGCCCACCCTCGCTGGAGCCATAGGGACCGTGAGCACTGGCAGGGTGTGAATGCTCCTCGGCTTGTCCAGCTGCGGCCTGGGGACACCTGCTGCCTCACCCACCAGCCACCACTGCTGGCACAGGGACACCAGGGTGTGTCCAGCAAACTTTTATCAGCTTCCCAGTCAGGATGCAACCATTCACACTGAGCCAGGCACCCTCCAGGTGAGCTTCCCTGCGGGATCTGGAGATATCGAGTGATGGGCCATGACCATTTCCTTAAGGAGCCCATCCCAAGTATCTGCAGAGTTCAAACCAGGGCCTTCTTTCCCATTTCATTTTGGCTGGGGTGAGCTTCAGCCCTCCACTTTTATACCCCAGTGCTCAAATTCACCCACCCTTTAGCATTGGGTACATCACGAGAAGGCGCTTCTGTGTTTGGAGAAAGTCACCTTCATTTTTGCTTCTGCAAATGATAAGAGGATCAGAAGTGTTTCCAGGTATCACCGTAATTATTCTTTGCACCTTCTCCAATCTTTCAAAATCTGTTTGGACACTGCTAGAGGATACAGCCTTACCCTCACCAAGTAGAACCAGTGCTTTTGGAGGCCTGAATCCGGAGAGCTGCTTTGGACATGGGGAAGCAGCTCAGAACTTACTCAGCTATATCCTCAGAAAGCCTGCAGTGGAGCAGCTGGGAATGCCTACCTGGGCAGGGAAAGCAGAGGGGAAGCCCAAATCCTGCTTTTGCAAGAGTACCAGCTCATTGTCAGGGGGCATCCTGGACTGACAGCCCCAGAGATCCTGCCCAAAAAACTAAAGAAAAAGCCAACGAGAAGCTAGTGTCCCATGAGCACGGGGTTCCTTGCTCCCAACCTCCCAGGTCCTGATGGAAGTAGGATGGACACGTCCCTTGGCATGGTACCCTCAAAAGTGTCCTCAGGAGCGAAGGCGCCCAAAAGGCACCATAGGATTTTGCCAGTGACCTCCAGTCCTTGGGAAGAGGGCGGCACCTTCTGGCTCTGGTGGTGTCTGAAGCCCTGGCAGAAATGGGTCCTGACCCTATGTTTCCCAGGTCTGCCCCGTCTCACCAGCCAGCATAAAGCAGCCCTTGGCCATAAGGCAATACCCCAGCTCCTTGACTGTGCCAGGACCCCAGGGTGGGGGGCTGCTCCCGGGGGGCCATTGCCTCCCATATGGAGGGCAGGGGGCATCTTCCAAGCTGCCTCGCATGCTGGGTGAGAGAGATAAATAAATACCAGAATAAATAAATACAAGTGGCAAAGAGGCCTGAAATGATGCTGTCGTTTGCTGGGAATGAGAGACACAAGTGTAATTTAGGTTTTGATATTATGAAAGTCTCGCTGCTCTAAAACAGCAGGGCACTCAGTGCCTCATTAATAAAGGATAAACTTGGAGTCTATTTACAATGCACTTTTTGGGGTTATTTACACTCCATTATACATATGTAATGCTGCACATATTTACCGCTCTGTTCTGCTGCCGGGAGCAGCCGAGTCGGGAGGGAGACGGAGTGGGAAGTGGCTGATGCTGCGGAGCTGTGACCCCGGCTTTGACTGATGCCCTTTAAATGGATTGAGATGCAGGAGAGCCCCAAGCCAGCTGCTGAACATGGAGGGGCTGGGACTGGGCACTAGGGACCCAGTATGGCCCAGTTCTTATCCCCATGGGCCCAGCACCCACCCACCCACCCCCCCCAGATGCACCCGTCAAGTGACGTGGAAAGGGTGAGCTCCTCACCAAGTGACCATGAGCACCAAATATGCAAGCTGTGGGCCTGTCACAGAGGGGGCAACTGGAAAAAGAGGGCAAAATCATTTGCCACAAAATAAATCATACTTGCACTGGCACTAGAGGGGTTTGGCCACAGAGCACTCCCCAGCCCCTGGCTTTTACCTCTTACCAGAGCAAAATATTATAGTTTCCCTGCAAACCATAGCTCCCTGAGGGTCTGCTGGCCAGGGAGCCCCCAGCCCCACAGTGTTTGTGAGTGCTGCTGTGAGGGTCCCAGGTCATGCAACTGCCATGCCCACGGCAGTCCCAGGAAACAGAGCAGCCCCCAACATAGACCCCGGGATTCAGGGCAGAGACATGGGAGAGGTCATGCTTGGAGAGCACTTCAGGGTCACAGCAATGCATGGGGTGCAGCAAAGGGATGTGGGTGCACCTGGGACACCTTTGTCCTCAGCAGAGTTTGGAGGGGGCAGGAGTGCGGGGGTCCCACAAGAGCACTCTCTGCAGGGCCAGTACACAAGCCCAGGCAGAAGGGGCTTCCAGCAGGTTGTGGAGGGGCACGTGGCTGGAGAGTCTACCCCAACCCCAAGCTGCTCCATGTTCCTTCTGCAACAGCCTCTGGGTTTACTTGACAAACCCAGGTCAAGACACAAGAGCCCAGGAGCCACGCTGACCAACCTTCCTAGGACATCTGGGGCAACTTGGAGCTTTCCAGCCAGGCACAGTGGGGAGGACAAGCCCCCGTCCCATCCTGCTCCTCCCTGGCACTGGGGAAGCACCCACCCATGCCAGCACTCTCCAGCTTGCTGTCCCAGGCTGTGCTTGCCAAATGATGGCTCTGGAGACAACGCTCTTTATTAAACTTGCTCTTGACAAGTCCACCTTCTCAGGAGTGAAGTGAACCCCCTGCCCCCAGGAGGTCCCCTCATTCCTGGGAGGACAACTCTTCCAGCATGAAGGCAATGAACATCACTTGGTGCATCATTGGGGCTCGCCCTGGCTGCAGGCTGTGGCATGGTGGGATGTCCTTGGAGACCCAGAGTTGATCAAGTCCAAGCAAATTGGCCTCAACTTCCTTCCCCAGCCCTGAGCCTCCTCTACCATCCCCAATCCCCCCCACATCAGGGCAGGCTGGAGCCCGAGCCCTCCAGGGAGCTGCCCTCCAAGGCCCCGTAGCCATCAAGCTTCATCATGCCTATGAGGTGGGCCGGGACGGAGAGGAAGGAGCGGCGGGTGGCAAAGATGTGGCTGATCTCCATGAAGGTTTTGTTCTTGGTCTCGGGGATGACGAGGTAGATATACAGGGCCACCAGCAAGCAGACGCCGCAGAAAACCAGGTAGCAAAATGCACCAGCTGACATCTAGGGACAACGAGAGAGCAGGGACATGGCAGAGAGCCAGAGACCCCCAAGCTGGGCACGATACCAGGCAGTGTCCCCTCCCATCACCCCTCCCTGGGCTGACTCTGGCCAGCACTGAGCTGAGCCAGGACCGTGGGCACCCCTTGGGTTAAGCCTGGTTTGGCACCCCACCCTGGGGGAGCAGCGGGGCTGTGTCCATCCCCTCCTCCTCCCATGCCCTTCTGGATGGTACCTGCAGGAAGGGGAAGATAAAGCCGATGGTGAAGTTGCAGAGCCAGTTGAGGGACCCCCCCACAATGTACGCGGCTGGGCGGTGCGACTGCATGAAGAGCTCGGCTGTCATCAGGAAGGGGATGCCAGCTGCGAAGGGAGGGGACAGATCGAAGGGACGGGGGACAGGCTGCCTCAGGCACCTCTGGGGTAGACACATCCTGCCCATCTCAGTCCTGTGGCCAAAGGGCTGGAGTCCAGCAACACCCAGGGGTCAAAATGGTGGTGCTGGGGGCAGGGGGGGCTGGAAGAGATGAGGAGCACAGGGACAGGCGGACCAGTGTCCTGCCCTTGGTCTGTCTTTGGGATCCTCTCGGTGGGTGGGTCATGTCCCCCCAGCATACCACAGTTGCACCTTGGTGGGTGCTGAGGCCAATTTCACAAGTTATTTGACTGGAAATTTTCGGACTGAGTCAAAATCAAGGTGGAACATTTCATCTGGATCCTCATTTTGCATTAATTTACCTACATGCTGATGTATTAAATCTCATACAGACCACAGGCATGAAGAAACACATTCCTGGTGCCCTCCATAATGACCTTTCCAGTCTCCCTTGATCAAAATGGTTTAGAAAATTTCCTTCTATCAATTAGCCAAAGGCTCGGACACTGTGGCTGATTTAGTCAGGAAAGAGACAGCCAAATTTCCGAGCACCAGAATTTCCCACGGGACACAGAAATGCCATTTCCACCCAGCTTTTCCCATGTATGGAGAGAAAAAAACAGAATGACTGGAAATGATTGCCCAAGCCAACTTGGCTGCTAAAAACTGGACGCAGGTTGTGGCTGCTTCTCTTGGAGGGACTCAGCCCCTCCTGCCACATGTCACTGAGCTGGCAACCCTGGCTCGCAGGCCTGTCCCTTTGCTGGAGGGCAGGATCCAAGGGCCAGCACACACCCCAGGGCACACAGGGATCTGGCAGGGGGCTGTGTTTGACCTGGTGACATGCCCTGGGTCCCACCGCCTGGGACAGGGCTGAGTGGGACCTCTTTATAAAAGATGCTCCAAGGGGAAAGATAAACCAAAAAAAAGTGCTTAAAAGTGAGGGGGGAGTGGAGCCCCTGATGGACTTTTACTCACAGCTCGCCCAGAATAGAGATATATATTTTTTTTGTTTTAAAACTCCTATTCATCATTGTTTGTGAACAATGAGCCATTAAAATCCTAATTAAAGATGTAATTACAGTGAATAAAGTCTGGGCTGAGGATGAATTATAGATCTGTTAACAGTTCTGCTAATACATCAACTGGGCAAACCAGTCCAGGTTTCACTCCTCGCCGTTCGAGCCCGCTCTTGCGCCTGTGCTCGGTTAGGGGCAGGACAATGCTCACCAGCCACACTGTGACGGGAGCAAGTGACACCTCCAGAGAGGTCTGGGGAAGGTTGCCAGGGCTTTCTCACCACTTGGCCTAGCAGCAGGGACAAGGAGGGGGAGGTGGAGCGTGCCCTGGGGACGTATGGAGCTGGAGGGGCTTGTGGCGGGGTCTTGCTGGTGGGGTGCAGCATGTTAAACCAGGGCCTGGCCACGGGGAAGAGGCCAAGAGGCTGGTCCTGCTGTCTGCCTGCAAACCCTGCTGTGCCCTGCTCTCCCCTGGGGACCCCATTCCTGCCCCACCGCCCCCCGCTCCCGCCGGCCCCAGCCCCACCTGGTCCTATGCAGAAGCCAGTGATGATGCCAACCACGCAGGCGACACCGACGTAGCGCATCCAGGGCAGGGCGGTCTGCGAGGGGACACAGGGGGATGCTGCCAGGGTGGTGGCCCTGAGCTTCACGGCCACCAACCCCGGGACAGGGCTTCACGCCTGCCCCTCAGCTCAGCAGCAGCCCTTGGGGACGGTGGCCATGCAGGACACATAGGGGAGTTGCAAACAAGCAATGGGTTGTTGGGGACAAAGCTGGTGAGGGTCAGCCTTGGCAAAGCTCAGCAGCTCGTGATGCTGAGATGTGCCCAGAGCTGCGGGAGCATCCCTCGGGAGCAGGCAGCAGAGGAAGGACCCTGCAGACCTCTGCACCTCCCCTGGCATTTCACAGCCGCCTCCTTGGGGACTATTTCTGCAGCAAAGCTACCAGAAGCAGCAGGATTTTTCTCACGTGGATTTGGGTTTCCTTTTTTGTTGTTCTTTGCTCTGAAGTTTCCTTCCCTTTAACTTTGAAGGGAAAACATTACTTGGAAGAGCCAACTCACCTCTCATTTCCATACATGCTCCCTCCCCTGGGGTGATACCCATCCCTTCATCACCCGGCCCTGTTAATGCACCCAGGGCTCCAGCTCCAGCCGTGTCAGTGGCCCAGGGGGGTGGCAGTGGCCAGACCTTACCTGCAGCAGCAGGGAGACGGTGATGCCAGCCGAGCAGATGCCCATGGTGCAGAAGCCAGTGATGATGAGAGGTCGCCGGCCCAGCTTCTCGATGGTGAAGCACTGCCGAGGGAGACCATAGACTGATGGGGTGGTGGGGAGCTCCTGCCCTGAGCAGGGGCACCTGCTGATCCCCAGATCTAGCTGAAGGTAGGAGGATGTTCTTGGTGGCATCTGAGGATTGGGGACAGCCTCAGCTCATTGCTCCATGGCTGGGGCTGGGGCACAGGAAGAGCCAGGACTCTGGGGTCCCAGGGTGAGTGTGCATCAGCAGCAGCAGGGGTCCCACAGAGTCCCATTAGGGTGCAGGGTGGGGCTGGCTGAGGCGGCCCCACAGCCGCATTCACACTGGTGCCGAGCGGAGGTGCTGGGCTGGGCACGGATGTTTGCAGGGCAGCGGGCAGCAGAGGAGGGTGCGGGCAGGCGGGGCGGCGGCGGCTGGAGCAGGCAGGGTATTGACAGCAGAACAAATGCCTGTAATTTTATAACCAATCTCGGCATGTCCGTCGGGGGCCGTTTGCGGGGCTGCTCCCGAGCAATCTGGCTGCACGCTGGGCGGCTGCTGGGGGGGCTGGGGCAGCCCCACGGCCAGGGCAGGGGAGAAGGGGACACCCTTCAGAGGGGCAGGGGGATGACTCGGGGGCCCCACTCTGCCTATGGGGAGAGAGGAGCAGCCCCCCACTCAGCCCCGATTTTCTGGGAGCAGCCACCCCCATCTATCTCTCTAATTGTCAGGGAGTAGATTTAGTGCAGGGTGTCTGGGGCTGGCCCCGGGTGACACTCGCAGATAGGACGAGGGCCATAAATCTGCCTGGCCCAGTGCTAACTCTCCAGCTAAATGAGGCCTGGCTGGGGGGGCCGGGGCTGCTAGCCTGGGGCCAGGCTGGTGCTTAGCTGGGGGGGCAGGTGGGGACATGTGGCTCTGCTAACGGAGTGACAATGAAATTAGAAGCCAGAAGGAACTGCTTAGGCCTCTCCATCACCCCCTACCTGCTCCTTGCCTGGTGTCTCCCCCCAACCTCCCAGCTACCCACTTACACCAAATTCTCCCACCCCTCCTAGATGTGACCCCACAAATTAGGCCCCCCACATCCCATCTGTCCACCCAATTTTCCTGCCAAAACCTCTGCCCCCCAGCAAAGGGGCTGTGCTCTGGCACAGATGGCATTTGGGGTCCATCCAGGCCCCCTCCATTTAATGATGCTGGGAGCTGGTGACAAGGCTCTGGCACCAAGGGACTGCATCCATCTCTCCGTCCACCACTCACCCCAATCAGCCCAGCAACAACTTCAATGGTGCCGGTGCCCACGGTGGTGTAGGGGATCTGGGATGCAGGGATCCCAGCGTTCTCAAAGATGGTGTTGGTGTAAAACCAGATCTGCCGAGGAGGGGACTTAGAGTGAGCTGGGGGGACAGAGCCATGGGGCACTGGATGAAATGAGTTGCCGGGTCTCAGCTCAGCCTCTGCAGAGCCAGGTCCGGGGGTGGGAACCTCGCAGGGCTTACAGCATCGATCCCCGAGAGCTGCATGCCGGCATTCACCACCACCACCGAGAGGGTTTGCCAGCGCACAGAGCGGTCCCGCAGCAGCTGCCAGACAGAGACCATCTCCACAGAAGAGAGCAACCGCTGCTCCTCCTTCATCTCCTCGATCACATCCTGAACATCGGGTGTCCCCAGGAACTGGCACAGAGCTGTGGGGAGAGCGGAGGTCACAGGCATCTCCCCATCACAGGGTGGATGCTCATAGGTACGGCACAGGGCAGGGGCAGAGGCTTGGCTTTGCCCTAGCTCAGCCTACTCAGGAGACCTCCCTGACCCGTGGGGCTGAGCATCCATAGGAACCAAGGAGATGCCTCACGCTGTGGTGATGGACACCATGGAAATGTTATAGCGCAACTGGGTGGGACAGAAGGGCTGAACCATAAGGACTATAGTGGGCTCTCAGGTCTGGCTGTGGAAGGATGCTGTGAGGATGCATCTTGGTCTCAGGAGACCTTGGACCAGAGCCCAGCACCTCCTGCAGCCAGTCTCCCCCAGAACATCCCCTCACCCTTGGTGGCCCCGCAGACATCATTCCTCTCTATCAGCAGGTACCGTGGGCTCTCAGGGAAGCAGTGCAGCAGCAGGAGCTGGAGGGAGGCGGGAACAACCACCGCTGATAGGAAAAATGGCCAGAACCTGTCCTGAGAGGAGTTGAAATGGGACATGTCACAGGGAGGGCAGAGCAGGGTCCAGTACACGTAGGCTGGAGTACAGTGCTCACCTCACCCAGCAGCTCTGGGAGGCCCAGGACCTGCGCAAAGAAAACCCCCAGGCAGATGAAGATGCTGGGCATGAGGCCCAGGAAACCTCGCAAGTTCTTAGGGGCGATTTCTCCCAGGTAGAGGGGTACCACGCTGAGACAGATACCTGGAGGGGACAGGAGGGACCCAGATGGGAGAGGGAGGAGGGAGAAAGGTGCCCAGCCAGACCCTCGGTGCACCTTCTCCCATGCCCAGCAACATCCACAGTGGGGATCTGATGGCCAGGGAAGTGGCCCTGTCTGCCTCATGGAGACCCCCACTGCAGAGCCTGTGGCCATGGAGAGTATGAAGTCTTCTCCAACACCCTGGGAACGGGCTGTAGGGGACCGAGCCGTGAGGAAGGGGCCAGGCACAGCCCCGCAGCCCAGGCAGTACCTACCTGAGTGGAGCCCTGTGATGGAGCGGCCGATGATGACCATCTCGGGGGACCCCAGCTCCCGGCTGAAGCCCATGAAGCCGCCAGCCAGGAGGACGAGGAGAGCACTGCGGCTCAGCACGCCTTTCCTAGCAGGGCACAAGCAGCAGGGCAGCCCCTCCAGCCCCATTCCGTCCCTTGAGCACCCTGTCCCATGCCACCCCCTTACCTGCCGTATCGCTCCACCAGCACCCCCACCAGCAGGGAGCCCACCAGCCCGCCCAGGGCGAAGATGGAGACAGTCAGGGAGTAGAGGAGGGTCAGAGGGCCGGGGGCTAGCCCGTGCCCATACCGCCGGGACCACGTGGCGTTGTAGAAAGCCTTTATGTGCTGCGGGGCATAGAGAGACACACGGGCACCAAATGTGTTGGGAGAAAGGGGAAGATGAGGGAAGACAGGCCCCGTAGGGAAAATGCCATGGGTTTAGCAGCATTGCAGGAGGTGCAGGACAGGACACGACTGGGGATGACTGGGATGTGCTGGTCTGGTTGCTCAGCCAGCCTCAGCACCAGAGGGCTTTAAGGACAAATTAGAGGTGCCACAGGCAGAGCTAGAGCAAGGAGGTTGTGGGCAACTTTCCCCAGCCCCTGCCTTCCAAGGAGGACCAGTCTGCGAGGGAGTATACAAACACAGGCTCCCATGTCCCTCCCATGATGACCTTCTGCCCAGACTGCCCTCCGTGGGTGACTGCCCAAGGGAAATGGGGCTCCTGGGTAGAGGTTCCTCCACCCTCCCAGGGAGGGACACAGAGCCCTTCCCCTGCTCCTGGAGAGGCTGCCCACCCCTTACCTCCGCCGGCGAGTTCACCACGGCCAGATTGTAGCCATAAAGCATGGAGGAGCCAAAGGACACGAGGAGGGTGACTGACAGCAGAGGGAAGGTGAGGTGCTGGGAAAGATGACAAGGGGTCAGCACAGCCCGAGCCAGCAGAGCAGGGGGCCAAGGTCACATGTGGCACAAGCTGTGTTGGGTCACTGCCCCTTTTCTTAGCAGGGCTGAACCTGCAAAGCCCAGAGCAAAGACCCCAGTGCAACAGAGAGCTGTGCTGAGCACTGCTTCGTGCCACTGCCTAGCACCCAGCCCAGCCGATACAGCTTCCCCGTGGCTGGTCTCATAGCTGTGGCATAAGGCTTTACCCTGGCAGTGGCCCAGCTCATCTCCTGGTCCAGGCACCCCTGCCCTGGGGCTGGGAGGGGGCAGGGGGCAGAAAGGGGCAGGTGGAGGAGGGAGAGACGCTTGTCTCCTCCCATAGACAGGGGCACCCAAATGGCACTGCTGCGAGCTGCCCCACACATACCTCCCTGCCCGGGGGGCCCAGAGCCACTGAAAAGTGCGGTTCCCCGCGGCAGGGCAGGTCCCAGTCCTCCCAAAATGCACCCACCTCCTAAACCCTCGCCCCCACCAGCACCTCTGTCACCTATTTCTGCTGCAGGGCGGACCTCGCTGTAGGGAGCTGATGGCTGCGGAGGGACACCCTGCAGCCCCGACCCAGCCTGGGAGGGAGTGAGACCGGCCCACCCCGAGATCGGGGTGCCCAGCAGGACCCAAGAGGCATTCAGGGCACTCCCCAGCCACAGGGGCACCCCTGGGTGCTGCACCCAGCAGTCTCCCCTGGAGCAATAAGCGTCCAACGGCCCCACAGTGGCGGGGTGTGGGGTGAGCCTGTGTCCCCCGGGAGCAGCCCCGAGTCCCAGCACCCAGAGCCCGGCCCTCCCAGTAGCCCGCCCCCCCCCCCCCCCCCCCCCCCGCACAGTAGCCGGATCCATAGCACCCAGCAGCTCCCGGCTCACGCACAGCAAAGCCCCGCTAATCCCACCAGGAATCCCGATCCGGGGAAGCGGGGAGGTATCAGGGCCGGGGACGGGACGAGGGACAGACAGGACACCGAGGGGCAGAGGGGATGGGGCAACCCCCCCAGCCCGCAGGGAGCTCACCCCAGTGATGTCCCCGCCGGGCTGCAGGGTCCCTTTCTCGACCGTCGGGGCGAGGCTGCAGCCGGAGCGGGAGAAGGGAGGAGGAGGAGGAGACGGAGAGGAAGGCAGCCCCGGTCCGACGGCCTGGCTCGTCTGTCCCATTTTTTGATGGAAGAAGGAGGGTGAGAGAAGGGAAGGGAAGGCAGGGATGGTAGGGAAGGCAGGGAAGGCAGGGCAGGGCAGGCAGCCTGGGTGCCCCTGGGGCTCATTGGAGGCGCCTGAGCGGCCGGAGGAGGAGCCCGGGGACCTCCCCCCCCGCCCCCCGCCGGGGGCAGGGGCAGGGGCAGGCCGGCACCTCCGGGCTGCCCAGCCAGCTGGGGAGCCGTGGCCAGACCTGGGGACAGCGAGACCACCGACGTGATGCTCTGCCACCCTTGAGAGCCCCCGCATGTCCCCTCCAAACGGGGGGTGGCCGCGGGGACCGTCAGGAGGGCAGCATCCCTGCACCGCCCCCGAGGCTGGGGGCGAAGGGGCAGCCCCGCATCACCCCCATCACCCCCGGCCCCTCTCCCACCCTGTCAGACGTGGGGGGCTGATGTGCCCCATTCTCTGCGACTCGGGCAGGGGGGCTGACAACCCACAGGGCTCAGGGCAGCAGCCTTGCCCGCCACGGAGAGGCACAGCCCCCAGCCCCAGAGAGGAGAGACTCGGCTCATGGCAGCTCAGAGGAATCCAATTTTGCTGCGGCCAGGAGCTGCCTCCCCTGCTGCTAATGAAGTGCCTTTAATTAGCAGCCTAATAGCAAGCTCTTAATTTGCCGAAAGCCAGTTGACAGGATGGGGACCCCACTAAGCCACGGCTGGCAACAGCTCCAAGGGCTTAAAAGGGACAGGACCCGACTGGCTGGCCCCACCTCGGGAGGGGTCCCGCGGGGACAGGGGACAGAGAGGAGCAGGGCTGGGAGAGCCCCGCAGGCACCTCTGGGCCTGCCGTGCCCAGGCACCTCATCCTCCCACACAGGGTGCTCCAGCTCCTGTCTCCTCCCTCCACGTGAGCCTCCAGCTCTTCCCCAAAGCACCGTGCCCTCTTCCCCAGCCTGCCTGCGTTCAGCTTTTCCCAGAGCAGGCACCTGCTCAGGAGCTCCTACGTCTTGCTCAGACTCAGTTTCTCCACGTCTCGATTGGGGCATCACTTTTACCTTCGTGCAGGTGTGCTGGGCAGCTGCAGACACCTCGGTGACAGGGCCATAGTGCGGGGAGACCTGCAGGGAGCCATGGTCCTTCACGGGATGGTCCCATTTCATTCCCAGAGCAGCAGGATGAAGATCCATTTACCAGACATGCCCATGGGTGAGATGACCCAGCAGGAGGAGGACATGCAGGCTGCAGGTACCAGCCATGGCCACAGCACTTGTGGGGCAGCCCTAAACACCCCCAGGACTCACCCCAAGCCCTGTGCTAAGACAGGGCAAAGCAACAAACCCGGGACAGGACAGCAAGCCAGGCCACGCTGTGTCCTACAGCCATGCACCCACTCTGGTCATCCAGCTGCATGGCTTGTCTCTGTGACCAGCGCCTGGAGGGTTGAATGTGCCCAGTCCAGTGGTGTCTGCCACAGGGAGAGGAAGAAACAGCAGCAGCCATCTCACCCCCATCCTAAGCCATCCCAGCAAATACCCACCTGGAGCTTCCCAGCCCTTTCGCACTGAAGCCCTTATCCATCCCCAAGCCCAGTACTCAGCCCCGCAGCCACAGCCCCCTCCTACCACACAGCCTGATGCCAGGGACCGAGCAGGGACATCCTCAGGACACTGCTCCAAGCCAGGGGGGTGGCTGCTGCCTTGATTTAGGGGGTAAATCTGGGTTGCTGCCACCGGTTCCCAGCAGCGGCTGGGATGCTGGGAGCAGAGGTTTAGCAGCAGATGTACAGGTAAGAAACGTGCTGGGGGAGAAAGGGGGAGGAGAAGGAGGAGGAAAGCCTGGGGTGCTAATTAAGGGTCACCAGGGAGCTGGGTTAATTGGAGACACTCCTGTGACCTGACCTGGTGACAGTGGCACATGGCAAGTCAGAGACGAATGCCGGCGAGAAGCATTTGCTGCTCTGTGCTGCAAGGGAGCTTGCCTCCACAATTTACAGAGGCGTCTGTAAATTGGCGTCCCCATTCCTCCCCGGCCTCCGTGCAAGGATGCGCTGGCTAAAACACCCCCCTCGGCTGGGAAAGCTGTTGTGAGCCCACAAACCACCTTCATCGCCTCCCACTGTCACTCCCAGGAGCTCCTTGCTTGCTGCTGCCCCAGTCCCCAGACTCTACACTGGGGTTGTTCCCATCTCAAGAGCTCAAGGCCATGGGACGCTCACGCGCCTCCTCTCCTCAAGGCATCACACACAGTGCCTGCGGCACACAAAGAAACGCAGGAGGACCGGGAGAGGCAGAGCAGCAAGAAGAGCCAGTCCCAGCATGCATGTTGCACAGAGCAGTGGGATTTGCCAAGGCCAGGACAGAGATGCTGCTGGGAGCCTCGTGATCTCCTGAGGGCTTCCCCTGAGTGACGGTATGGTCCTGTGCAGAGTCCCAGCAGAGCCCAGCTGACCATGGCGTGGGCAGAGGCAGGATCCATCCTGCCCCAAGGAGCTTGTGTGGAGGTGAAGGACAGAGCCAGCCCCGCTGCAATGGCAGAACACCAAGTGCCTCCTGCCTCCCCCTGCAGCTTCCCAGGGCCAGGCACCGGCAGCCACCACCCAGCCACACAGGACCCCACACCAGAGACAAAACACTTGGAAAAAAAAATGGTGTGAGGATTTCTGCAGGACTGGGGAATGTGGCAGCAGGGAAGACGCGCTGGGAGAGTCCATTCCCTTCTCCAAGATGAGATGGAAATCCCTCGGAGAGGACATGGTCTTCAGTGCTGCCTCTTGGTGTTTGCCAGCACCATCTAGTCCAAACCAAAACAAAGTCCACAAGGAAGCAATAAGCAGCGCAAATAAACGGGGGCAGAGAGATGCATTGCTTAGCAGCCACTGACCCCTTTCCCTGTGCTGGAGGAGAGGGAACTCGGCAGCACGGGCACAGCAGACAGAGCCGCTCGCAGACATCTCCGCAGCGTGAAAGGTCAGAGCAGTTTGCCGGCGCTGCCCTTTTGGAGTTGACACGGTAGAAACAGAGATGGCCTGGCAGCTTCCCCGCCTCGCTGCCTCCTTGGAGGAGAAGCATTCCTTGATCTGCTTTTGTAAATGCTTTGGGCATGGGACAGGGAGTTTTAGACACGTCAGCTGCATGATGTTAAACAGGGGCTTGCATTTCTGCAAACCATGGTGGCCTCCGGAAGAAACTCAGCAGTGTCCCTAGTGAAAGCACTGCTCAGGCTGCTGGTCTCTGCCTTGTTGCACTGGAAAGCCCATCTGACTTTGTTCTCCAGCTGTGGGAAGGCTATTTACTGTACAGGTGAGACCTTTTCAAGCCCAGGTTTTCCTGGTCATATTCCTTACCCAACTTCAGTGGTTCCCAGCAGATCAGCCCCCACAGCCCAGCAACATCTCTGCTGGTTTGGAGATTTCTAGCTGCTCCTACCAGCCAGTTGCATCAGCAAAGCACTTGGGAGACAAAGCTCAGGATGGGAAGATAACACTGGTGAGAAACAAAGAGTGTCCCTTGGGGATATAATGAATGTGCGTTCAAGCTCTCTTAGAGCAAAGAAATGTGGCTGGTGCACACATGCACTCCTGGGAGCTTGCTAGAAGAGCATCACATCCCTGTCCATCAGATGTCCTCAGCTGTTCCTGCCAAGGAAGGGTCAGCCAGCACAGGGGACAGGCTGAGACCTCAGATTTCTGCAGCCCGTTAGTGGCTTACGTTAGATTTGCATGGAATAGTTGGCAGAAGCAGGATCTGATTTTCCTCTGCTAGTGTTCTCCTCCAGCAGCGCAGGTGCTTTCCTCCTGGGACAGTGTCCTGGGCAGCGTGTGCATTGGCTGTGAAACAGCTCAAGCACTTGGAAAAGAGAAGTCTTCTGCAGGCACAGCTATACGGATGGAGCTCCGGGCTCTCAAGCCCAGGAGTGGCATCTTATTCCCACCAAACGCTGAACCATCCCACCCCCTCCTGGGCGCCCACAGGTCTCCCATCGCACAGGGGGAGCTCCGCCGCACACGGCCCTGGAACAAACTGGGCCAGGACGCTGCCGGGGCCAGGCGCAGCCCGTACCCCAGGGGCTGCCCGGAGAGCGGGACGGCTCGCCCGCAGAAATCAACAGCAGCATCAGAGCATGTCTACCTGCTCAGGGCTTTTCTTTCCCTGGCCATGCTGCCTCCTCCGCCATCCCAACCCTCTTCAAACCGACGCTGCACTGCCCAACCGCTGAATTCATCCCAAACATTTTTTGTAAGAATTACATTAATTCTAGCCCAGTAGGTCTAAATTGGCCAATTTCCCTTTTCCAAAAATGACCTTACTACACTCTTGAAAGCATGTACAAAATATAATAAAAAAAAAACAACCCAAAAGAGAGAAGATTTCATTTTAAAGCTGTAGGGTGATCAAATGCCGTTAATTTGAAGCTATGGTAAACATTACTTTCCTCCTTCATTTGAAGTGGAAATAAGGCACACATTTTTAAACAGAAAGGGTAATTAACCACTGAATCTATTTAAGATAAGCTATCTGGTGTTCATTCTTTTCCAGTGGAAATTTACAATTGAGATTGCTTTTCTTTCTCAAAGACCTTCTTTAGTACTTGAGTTTTTGGATGTGATGCCAGAATTCGCGGGAGAAGTTTTCCAGCCCATGCCCTGCAGCACAGCACTGTCCCAGTCCTAGAATCTGGAATAAATACTCTGATCCACTCTTTAAACATCAAGGAGAAGGGGAAGGACTAGCTAAGGAACAGCTAGAAATAACCCACAAGCAGAACCTGTTTCTCAAAGGACAGGGTAGTATATGTGTCATTGGGTACACACAGAGACCTGGGACTGTGAGTACGAAAGGTAAGGGGTCTCATCTGTGTGTGCTGGCAGTCACAGGTTGTTTAAGGCAAGCTGCATCCTGTGTTATACAGACCGATCCAAAATGATGGATGAAGCCTGTCACTGCAATTCCTCTTCCAAATTGATTATCCAATGGGAGAAAAGAGCAGGGAAGGAACAGAAAAGGTTAAAGTGGTGTAAACATGTACATATACACACATAAACCCCCCAAACCCTTGCCAAACAAAGCACGCGGCTGCTGGGAACCCTGTCACAAGGAGAGACGAGGATTGGAAGTGATGGGAATCCTGCTCCCAGCGCTTCAGAAAAGCAGGAGCCTTTGCAATCTCCAGTCCCCTGCTGGCTCCCAAGAATGGAGCCAGCGGGGAGAGAGACAGCAGGAGCACGGGGTTTGTTTGTTTTCTGGCCACCCCAGGAGTCAGGATCTTAAAACTGCGGTGGCCTTTGTTTTAAAAGGAGCTGTAAAGTAAAACGGAAAGATGCACCCCTGCTATCCGAGGAGCGTTTTTAAGAGAAAGGTATTCTGAGGGCAAGGGTGCTTGCATTAAAACTCGGGCGAGCCGTGAGCATGACAGCATCCCCAGCCATGGAGCTGCGTGGTGGTGCTGCGATATGTCAATTACTCACTCATTATTGAACAGCAGGATTCTGATTAGCTTATAAAACAAATTTGTGCTTCTCCTACCAGGATCTTGCAATGGTACCCAGAAAAACACCAAGTCTTTATAGCTTCTCCCCCCACTTTTTTAATGGGCAGGATGGCTCCAGCTCTTCTGTGTCAGTCACCTCCATTCTCCAGCTTACAGGATGGACTCATTTGCCCCAGTCAGAGGCCATCAGCTGTGAATGGAGAGTTTGTTAATTAAAAAGTATGCTGTGGTTTCAGGAATAAATGTTTTTTCCGACTGCCAGAGCAGCCTTTTATGCCGCATTCACCGATGCGCGGCAGTTCCGAGGCGGGACTGGCTACTGCAGACTCCGTGCGTCCTGTGAAGCTGCATCTACCCCGGCCTCGGGGCAGAGCTGTCCGCCTTACGGCCGCAGCACTTCCAGGTGCTCACACCGCCCGTGTCATGTACAGTGCACGTGTAGCAGATGTGTGACTTGCACAGATGGGGCTCAAGGAAGATACAGGCTTGATATTCTGACAGTGTCCTTCACCCCAAAAGGAAAACAGGAGAGATTCACAGCTTAATCTTTGTATTTGTATTTAAGTTACTTTCTGAACAGTTAAAAAAAAAAACAAACCACACTGTTACCATGATCCTAGCTCAAGTGAACATTAGTACATTAACTACACATCACCGTAACATAATCACAAAATTCAAAGCACTCATTACTTAAGAATCCAGATAACAAATATAGTAGAGTAACAAACAGAAAACTCTGGAGAGACCATGTTCTTTCTCACCTCTCCCACTTCCACACCCACCTCAGCCTGAGCAGGCAGGAGTGATGCAGCACAGGCTGGCCTGGCAGGCATGCAGCTCTCCTAAATGTAGTGATGTAAAGCGACTGGGAGAAACGGGATCTGTTACACCTTGCTGAGGTCCACATTATTTTTCTGCCATGCTAAAACTGTGGCTAGGCTGAGCCCTGCAATGCCTTGCTTGACAAAGACAAAGTAGCTGAAAGCGAAGTTTTACACTCAAAAGCAGTTTCAGGTTCTCGCACTGAACTGCCCAAAAATTCTCACAGCTAGCTCCTTGTAAAAGCCACTGCAAATAGTCCGGGACAGGCTGGCCTGCCTTCCTCCTGCATGTGGAGCTTTGCTTGAGTGCCAGCAGATTAAATCGCCTGGCCTGTAAAGGCAACAGATTGTTACTTCTCATACAGGTATGAGCAGAGCTGCTCTGTGATAAAGACTGGTATTTCATGACGATTTTCTGGCCACAGCTGCACTTGGCTCCTGCTTGAGCAGAAATCAGGATAACTTTTAGGGTGATAGGCTATTAAAAAAGGGACCTGTGTAGGAGTTGGCTACAACTAAAGTGCTTGTTGTACATCCGTGTACATTAGCATCCTTCTGATTTTGAGAGTATCAGCTTAACATCACTGAGGATTAACCAGTGTGGCCAACTCCCATGGGATATCCACTGGACAACACGCATAGAAGCCCAGCAGTCTTTGGAAACAAGCGCACAGTCACGGGAGGAGTTTTCTGACAAGACAAAGGAGGATATACTCTAGCAGTGTGGCAAGGCTCACCCTGGGAGAGACACTTTGGGAGTTTGCCAGTTGTTTGGCTACACCCCATTTGAAAAAAAAATGGGGTGAAGGGGAAAGGAGGGGAAGCCAAATGCTCAGCCTCAGCCAGCAGCCGTTCCTCTCAACCCACTGCTAGGGTTGTGGAGAAGGCACGCACCCACAGGACCTGCTGCTTCTACGAGTCTCTGAATGAGAAGTGGGGACAGAAATACTGTGGTCCCCTCATGCCAATCAATCCAGTAGGGATTCGCTGACAGGAGGATGGAAGGATTTCATACGGAAACCCCCTTTGGGGACAGCTGTTCCCCCCTCCTTCCGGGAAGCTGCTGCTTATTGCTCTGGGGGCAACAGTAGGGCAAAGCTCAGCATGTCAGATGCATCATGCATGCCACTTGGAGACCCTGCCAAAGTTCATTCTTCTCTTGGCAAGTGTAGTTTAAGATCATCCCTTTCTCCTCATACCCCCAGCGCAACCTAAAAGGGGCATCAACTGACAAGTTCAACAGTTGGAGGCCTTACTTGATTACCTCCTGATGACTTTTGATGTCCTCATAGAAAAGCTCTATTTTTCTGAGTCAACTACACAAGTTGAGAAATCTATCTTCAGCATTGTCCCCACTTCTACAGAGATTCATCTCCATGCCCACATCCCCTCCTAGCTTTCAACCACTCAGGTTGTCTCCTTTTCCTCCCACAACTAAGAGCAAGCCTGCAGCAGGAAGGCTGGCTGCTCCTTCTCGTCCGCTTCTCTAGCTAGGAAGAGCTGCTAGTATTTGTGATTTATCAAACACAAATATTCCCCTCCCCCAAGTGAATTTAGGAATCATCAGCCACAAAAGGCAGATCTAAAATGGTGTTAAAGGAAGCTAACAAAGTTAGGCAAAAAGCCCAACCTGGAGATGTGCTTCCCATCACAGCTGGGATGCCAAAAACCTCAGAACCAAGCCTGGAGCTCTGCTCAGACTGAGAAAGGAATGTGTGGCAGGGGCAGGAAACACATATCTGGGAGCGGAGAAATGCGCATGATACTCTCCAGCTTTTTCAGTGTTCAAAAAAAATTAAGAAAAAGAAAAAAGGATCCTTTGGAGCAGGAGCAGGTGGCGGGTAGGTAGAGCATGGTGGTCCAAGTCAGCTTCCAGTTTAGAAACAAGTGTAAAGCATTTCCATGTTTCCAACGATCACAGACTTTTCAACTTGTCACCTGAATCCTTCCGTTCCAACAGCGGATGTGTCTGTCCCTGAACGTTAAGGGGGAGCAGAGGGCGCTGCTCCAGAAGAGACAGCCGCAGAAGCTTTCTCGCTGCAAATTCCTTCATGCCATTTTCTATTTGCATATTTTAAAGCAAGCTGTATTCCTCTGAGGATAAGAAATATCTGCAGCAAAACTGTGCCCTATTGCAAAGGAGTCACAAGCAGGAGATGGTGTGGCCATAATGGATTGTCCTGCTCTGAATGTCCCACACCTCCAGTACTTTCCATCCCAGAGTCCAAGAGGGAAGGCTAGTGCGAGCTTCCTACTTGTGGGAGAAGTGCCGATCTCTACGCAGCAGAGGTATTTAATTTAATTTCAAAGCGATGTGCAACACTTAAAGCCCACAGACACCTCCAGCCCTTTTTTTGTCTCCTTTCAGCAGGCACATTCTAGTTCTTCTCATTATAAACTCTGCAATTACTCCAACCTGGCTGAGAGATTATCTATCCAGTTCATGCTGAAACCTCTCTCTCATATGCACTCTTGCACACTCACACACACATGCACGCATATCCTAAGTGGGGGCGGGGGGGGAAGTTTGAAAAAGCCACTGTATTCTGACATTGGGAGATCTACTTACCAGATTGCTCCTCCCTGGGTGCACAATAAACACCACCAAATGTCAGGCTGTGGCAGTTTCAAGTTCAAGTTAGATCAGTTAACTTCAGTTTCCTTCTTAGCTATCAGAAAATCTGTACAACTCGGGGAGTGGGGTAGGAATCCTCGCCCTTCTGCGGTTCTGTATGAAGTACCCAGACACAGTCCCTTCTTGAGGGTAAGACACCATTCTTACTGTGTGCCGAAAACGGATTTCAGCGGTCGCTCACTAACTGTACCTTAAACAGCTCTATACAGCAGAGTTCAAACTATGGTACAACTCAACGACCCAACAGTGCTTAGAAGTTACAGAATAGCAGCATGGAGCAGCAGGGCTATGACAACCAAGGACAATCTGCAATGGTGTTGTTTCTGTTTGGCCAGCCAGTCTGCCGGTTCTCCCAAATTCTCTCAACTAGCAAAGTAAAATGCATCCTTGTAGGTGCTGGCCACGAAGATGCAATTTAAATATTAGTTCTGCAGCCTTCAGAGGCTGGAGTAACAGATCATTGTTTTCTACAATAACCTAAATGTAAAAGACAGAGGACGACCAAACTGAGGAAAATAACAATTAAATCTGTAGCCAAGGTCATATAAACCACTGCTGACATGCAACCATACTGCAAATCTTGTAATAACTGAACTTAGAGGAACAGTGTTCAAATAACATTAAGAATAAGACTCAGAACTTGAACTCAGCAAAGTCTGGGATGTAAACTTTGATTCTCTCTGCTCCCTTGCCACCCTGGCTTTGGACTGCAATATGCCTGATATATGTAAAGCTGCCTGAAATCCAAAACAGCCTTCCCTAGACTTAAGAGTGGTGCCAAAATTAGTTGTGGATGAACTTATCACCATGACTCAGAATTTTTAGGAGCCTGCAGAGGTAAGCCACACTGTCAGTGTTACCTGAGCAGAGTGGAGTTGTTAACCTGTTTGACTCTTTCACAGTAGTAGTTCAAACAGAAAACAGGAGTGTCACCACATGCTCTAAGATGCTCTCCAGAACTGATGTAGGCTCAATGAAAATACAGGGAGCTGAGTGCTCAACACTGCTGCCCACGTGCTTCAGGAACTGCACTAGGTACTCTCCAAGCACCAGCTTTCCCTTCCTCCATAATTCTATCGCCTTTTTGTCTGTCTTAGCTGTCACCAAGATGATTTAAGCCCCCTGGACTGCTCTTTGGGGACTCTTGGCCCAGCTCCTTGGAAAATTTCATTGGCGGAAAAAGCGCATCCCAAGCAATTAGAAACAATGCAACTGCTTCCTCAGCAAAGTGAGGTTGATGAGAATAGCTTAAAAAAATTTCCCATCTGCCAAGTTCCAAGTTTAAAGGGTGTTAACAAAGCCTGTTTAACACCCTCCCCCCCAAGCCCAGAGACGAAGGGCCCTGATTTTCTACTGTGGGACTGGAGCAACTCCCCACTAAGTGGGGGTTATTGAAGACTTACAGTGGAAGATCTGGGTCCAAACCTGGAATGGCCAGGGCCTGATTTACAGAGTCTTTCCTGATCTAAATGCAGGCCTGCTGCAATTCCTTCCAGCTCTGTAAAAGCAGTTGTTCCCCCCCAGACCTCTCTGTCTAGTTCAGAGACATGCAAAATTGTCTCTTATGTCCCTCCTCTTTAGGGCTATTTTTATCTTCTAAACAATAGCAATTTGCAAAAGCCTCAGCTAGAAAGCAAAGATCCAGCTCAGCTATCAGCAAAGGGACTAATCAGCCTGTGTCCCTAAACCGCAATGCAGCATGCACATAGGTTAGAGAAGCACACCAAAGGCTCTCCCTCTGAAGGCTTCCTGCAGGGCCAGCCCCAGAAATGCTGCAGAACTGGCCCAGAGCCACTGCTAACTGTACTGACTGTACTCATGGCTATACTCATTTTACTCACCTACCATCACCAGGGGACTGTGCATTTGCTCATTTGTGTGAGCAAAGCCTTACTGTGATGGCCAGACTGTGTAGTGTCTTCACTCTAGGGTGGCTCGATCTTGAGAGTTCTACAAGGTTTTTAGCAGCTCCCTCTTCCAGCACCTGGCTATAGCCTCTCTGAGGGGAGAAGCAATTGGAAAGAAAAGAGCAATGTCCAGCTTTCCTCCTCACCCCAGCCTCAAACTTCCTCCAATTTATGGAATGATTCGTAAGCCATCAGCAACACACCGACTTCAGGGAGAACAGCAGGGGGAAGATGGTACAGACAATTCCTTTGCTAGTGAAATAGTGCCCTGGGCCAACACTTCACTCGGGGCTGGGGTGGATGGGATCGCAGCCCCGCTCCATCATGCTTGGGACTTTGGCAGAAGAGAGTTTAACTTTTCATTGACTAGCATTCCCCAGCCAAGCAGATGTTAAGGGAGAATACAATATACATCCAGCTTCCAAAGGGTTAGCATAGCAGGCAGGAGAGGAAAGAGATGGATTTGGCTCATAATAGTAAAATTTCAAGGGTCCTCTCTCCACAAAAAATAGGTCTGCAGTCAGAACAGCCAAAAGCCACAGGGAAGTTGGGGGCAGGGCAGCAGGGGGAAGCTGGCCTGGCTGTTTTAAGTCTTTCTGTTGCTCTTCAGAGCAGAATACTTTTTCAAAGGCCTAGCAATGGATATTGATTTCAGTCTCAGAGCAGCAGCCTCCTCCCCAGCCACCCTCCCACCCACCCTGAAGGGACCCTCTCAGCAGGATGCACTGTGGCTGTAAGTCTTCTGCTTAACGGCAAAGCAACACATTCTGGCAACATCTTAAATATACTCATAGGACATCTGTGAGTGGGTTTGGAGGAGAACCAAACACGGTAAAGGGAAGAGGAGTGAACAGGAAGAGAGGGACGAGGGTGGAAAGGGATGGGAAGGTTTAAAAATGTTAACTGTTCATGAAAGATAAAAGTCATCTTCTGATATAGCAGCACTTTAGCAGTCAGCCACGCTGAGTAGACCCTGTCTGAGATCAACCGCATGCCAACTTTGTTCCAGAAACAAGTCTGAAAGCCTTTCTCTTCAGCAAGTATTGGTTACGTGGATAGTTCTTTTGTCCTGGCATTGGCAGATAATTTAAATACTGCAGCTTAAATGAGTCCTGGGAACAAAAAACAGAACAAACCAAACAAACCCCATTCGCACTAAACCTTTTAATGATTTAAAAGAACATCTGATTGACTAGAGTGTTTGAGAAAATCAAGACGGCTGATCTGACAGCTCCAGAGCATCACTGTACATTTACCAATCAAACAGGATAAAAGGATGTGTCCCATGCCAGAGCATTTTCATGGGAAAATGTCACTGTGGACACCCCCTTGCAGAAGCCTGTCAGCTCTTCTGCCATTTTTCTCAGGCTATTAACAGTAATTGTGCATGTACCCACCAAAGCAGGCAATCATGCTATCCCACTTCACTCACATACATCAAATCCCCTCTACAGCTGACCCAAACAGATGAAACATTATGTCCTCCCCACACTGCGCTGGCCAAGACAAAGGGTAAGGTGACAGGCAAACTAGCCAGGCTCCTTTATGAACAATTTAAGACCCATACTATGCTAGAGAGAACGAGGGCTACGCCCTATCAGTAAATGATTTTGCACATTAATGCATCTCGATTAAATTCGCCTGCGCTTGTGCCTCAGTGTCTTCTCCCTCAGTTAAAACTGTTCTCTTGGTGCAGAGCGAGAAGAATGGTCACTACTTCAGAGGGAGGGTATAAAGCTGACGCTTCTTGGCAAAAACCTCCTGCCTGGTGACAACTGCCCAGGGTCAGGCCATCTGCATCCCCTTGTTAGGCAGCAGCTGCTCTACTCGCTCTGCAGAAACTCTTCTTCCTTCTGGACAGCAGTGATAACTGATTTAATTATTGATGATGACGGACAGAGGAGGAGGAGTTCTTCAGAGGAACTCACAGGCACCACATGCCACAAATCCTAAAACAAACTCCCTATTCTTAGGTATCAAAACCATTCCTGTCCTTTTAGAGGACACTGTAATTACTGCCCAAGTAAGACGAGAAATATTGATAGACCCAGCTAGTTACTCAAGCAGCATGCTTGCACTACATCCAGTGCCGCCTTTGAGCCTCATTTTATTTTATTTTTTTTTTTTTTTACCTGTGCGAGTGTGAGGTACAGTGTAGTGTTATTTATCTTGAGATGTACGTGTATGTTCTGGACGGGGAACGAGTGGATTCTGCTTGGGCAGCTGGATCATTCAGAAAATCCCAGATGAGGATGGTGTCATCATGGGAGCTGCTGACGATCTGGAACTCATCAAACTGAAGTCGAAAGACTCTTCCAGAATGCTCCTAAATGCAAGTGGGAGACAAGGCATGTTACTTCGCCAAATTGCTGGCACGTGCGATGGAACACTCTAAGAAGGTAACTAGTGCTACCTTCATTTCTCAGCAAACCCCCCACGGCACACTGTGTGTCACCATCCCATAGCATAAATTAAGCCCTCTTTCAGTGAGCAGGGTTTACTGTGTCCGAGTTCTTGGCTTGCAGAAGTTTACATTGCAGTCATCCCGTTAATCCTTCAACCCCAGTATCAGACATACACTGTGCAGAACAAACCAAGCCCCCTCCACCACACAATTCAGTACAGTGAGGCTAACAGAAGCACTGTCTTTCCTGAAATCACAGCATTCCCAGATGCAGTAGGTTACAGGGGGAGAGAGGAGAACTTTGCATTCAATACTTGGCATCATTGCCACTGATCAAGAGGAAAGAGCTTAATACTGGAGGACACTAAGGAGCCTGTTGTAAAGTCCAGTGACACAGAAATATTTCCTCTTAAGCAGTTCTAAAAATACGAACTAGAAAGGGCACCCTTTATAGGCATTCTGCAGTTCGCTTTCTGCTCTGAGGTTGAGCGGAAATGACATGACAATTTGGCAAGAGTTCAGACTGTAATTAACAGGCGGTAATGGCCAGATCCTGGATATCACAGGGCAAATCCAGTATGCTTTCCCTTTTGTGTTGTCTGTTTTTTCTTGGTGCTTACATTGCTGCAAGAGCGAGCAGTGGCCGCCTCCTCGGTCAGAAGGGAACAGAAACCATGTAACTAGGGCGAGCCTGATCTCTTCCATTAAAAAAACCTCATGTCTTAAAATACATTAATACTGAAGGTACAGTTTTCTCAAACATTTAGACATAAGAGTATCGTTAGCTACTAAATGGGAAGTCTCTGTCTTATGACACAGGACTTAAAAAATACAGCTTGGTTTGCAAAGGGCAATAGCTGCTCTAAAGTGAATCTCTGAATCTTTAAATTTAAATTAACTGAAAATACACACACACAAAAGACTGATTCTATTTTAAGGTAAATTTTAAAAAAGGTCTAATAATTGGAAACTTTCTGACCTTCTAACTGTAACTCGAATCTGTCTTAAAAACACCTTATGGGTTTCTGTCTTCCCACCTATTCCAAAAAGAAGTGTTTTTCCAGTCTGTGTTGTAGCAGTGAAGTAAGTAAGTTCTTGCTAAAAAACATCACTACAACAGTCAAATCCACTGAGATACTGCTCACAGAGACACCAAGAGAGGGAGGTACTTCCAAAAGCTGTTTCCAAAACTCCCTTTTTTTCCCCTCCCAGTCACTGTGGGCTAAGTAAGGTCACCTAGAAGTTCCATGCAGCAACTGTCCTTTGCTGTTGTAGTGGCAATAAGCAGAATGCACACCCTAAGATGAGGCCACAAGGACTTGGACTCTTTAGCTCGTAAGGAAAGCTGAACTGCGTGCTTATTCTGTGCCTGGAAAGCTTCTGTCAAATTCATGTCGCTGCTGTTCCAGCTAAAGGATGACAAAACTGGAAGGGACCTGGCAGGCAGTGAGCATTTGTTATCTGTGCACTTTCCTCCTACTGTTTGAAAATTGAACACGAGCAGCAGGAGACTCACGATGTTCATTGTGAAGCCAGGTTTAATTTTGGAGGCCGAGGGAAGACGAAAAAAAAACCAAACCGTGGGTAAGTGGGTATAAGGACGCCCTGTTGTCATAAACATGAAAAGCCCTAAAAGCTCTACAACAGCTTCCTCTGCCCCTCCTCTTTTGGCCCCCTCCATCGCTATCAAACAGGGATTTATGAGTATCCATGTGTTGAGATTCCTACAGTGTTTCCATCCCACCGCTTCTGATTTATAATATAATTAGCTGGGGCACTTTGGCTGTCCACTGCTGGAAAATGCAGAGGAAATCACACCAGTTAAATTAAGTCTACAGGTTACTAGGCACACACTTGTCTCAGGCTGGAGCAGGAATGCTGCTAATACCAAGCCGAAGCCTTAGACTCTCAGGATATGAGCTTATGGGCACAGGGTTGTTCTATAGTTTGGAACTGAGTTGCTGATGACAAAAGGTTTTTCTGGATTTCATCCATGAAACTATTTGCAGTTCTATTTGGCTAACAAGAATGTTTTTCAGCATAGTACCTGCAGGCATCCAAGGCTCTCACAGACTCTTACGCTGCAGCTTATAGTCCAAGCACATGATTGCAAAAGAGTTAGCATGGCTTAATGACCTACTGCCTGTCAGCTGCGTCACAGTAACCCTCACAGCCTGCACCAAATGTGAAGTGAAATACTTCAGTGAAATCTACAGCAATTCAGGTGGTCAATGAGTGTGCAGAAGGTCAGCTAGCACAGCTCAGCTGGTGAGAGGTAACCACACTTTTAGAGAATCAGACAGCCTCGGTATGATCTTGGTTTAGAGCACAGGCTAGTCACATGCCACAGCAGGAAAAGGTCTAACGTATATCAATCCAAACACTGCCCCCACACTTCTTAGCTAAATATAAATACATTTGGTACTTCTTTTTCAATAAGAATTTGGAACTGGACTTAAATCTTCCTTTATCCCCGGCAACAGTGCAAGTTTTTTAGAGTGAATGTGATGGAGGAATGCTTATAGGAACCATCCCAAGGCCTTGAATGTACCAGCATTTTTCTCTCAACTTTCCCACATTATTATAAGATCAGAGTCCCAGTTAAGCATGACTGAACGTTGTTAACACTCACACAACGACATTTTAACCACACCATGATCAAACCTACACTAAATACCAATGGATGGCATCAAAGTAGTAGTTGCTGTCTAAGGATGAGGCAATTTCACTGTCTGTTCCAGTCCTTACCTGCTTTTTCCTTAAACACCCAAAAGCCAGTTAAAAGCAATGCCAACGGTGTTGTTCCTCAAATTTGGAATGTACTACTTTTCTTTAAGAAACTTCCTGTCAATAATTCAGACAACTTACTACTACATCATGAGGTACTCACAGGTTGAAGTAAACCCACTGTCACATGGATTTCAACATGGACAAGTCTCAAAAAATGGATTTAGTTATTAATTTCAAATCACAGAACAAAACCGTTAAAAAGTGAGTGAAAACTCCACAGGTTCTAACTTTTAATGCTTTATAGCTTGCAACATTAATAAAAAAGTTGGAAACCTAAAAAAGCCAGTCGCCTAGAAATGATTTCTAGATCCTGCAGACTGGGGCTAAGCTGACTTGAGTTTTCACGGCTCGAAATAGCCTTGATCAAGCACACTCTTCTGCCCCCTCCAACACTCCTACCAAAAGCTCTTACCACAAGGGTTCGCAAGCAGAGGGTCCCTGCTGGAGCACGAGGGTCCAAAGCAGCCACAAGATCCCATACTTTAATTTTCCTAGTAGTGAAAAAATAGACAAACACCATGGCTCTGTTAAAGAGTAAAGAGCAATTGCTCACAGAAAAAAATTAACTGCTAGTACAGCTTAGCTAATACACCAGTTCAAGGAAAATTACAGCAATCCTTCAGCTCTTGAGACCTGGTTCTTGCATTTCCCCTTTGTAAGCCTTATAGAGCTTAATGGGAGAAAAAAAATATGCTGTCAACAAAGCAAAACACATAAAAAGCAGGTGGTAATAACTAACAGAAACATGTGAGAGTGCAGACACCTATTCTATAATGGCAAATGGTCCAGAAGACATAACCACAGATGGGAAAGATTCTTCTTACCAGAGGTTCAGCAAGAAGAGGTTTCAGGTTGAGTCGGTCACATATTCTTACAAGCTAAAGAACTGGACCACACACATCAAATCACACTGACTTATTTCAGAAGAAGAAAAAAAGGTATACTTTATAGCATGGTCCTGATTTACTGGCCATGAAATTGTCTTCTTGGTATGACAGACAAGGAGTCTAGTATTTATAAGGAAGACAGAGCAAAGTGGGATGTGAGACACTGAGACAGACAGGAAGATGCAAGGTATTGACTGCACTGACAGCCTCACCCATCATATGCCCCACTGACTATCCTCTTGTTATCAAAGCGTATGCATCTCACCAACTCTTCATGGCCTTCCAGTACTCGTAAACACGCCCCACACTCGATATCCCACAGCCTGGAAGAGAGTACAAAGAAGCACTAAGAATTTTTGAATATCTGATCACTGCAACAAAACATTTGGTCTTTGCTTGCAGTTAATGGAAATTTGTAAATAAAAGTCGTGATGAAAAAACAAAGAAGAAAAACTACATTCGTCACTCCTTTTCCTGCTGCGAAGCAGATGCATGCTTTTCAACATGACCCTGTTATGTTACAGTATCACATGGGAAACGAGTCAGAGATCCAAAAATTTTAAGGCCAGTTGTGTCTAGTATCTACTGCTCTAATAACACAGGATACCTCCCAGTTATCTTCACAGTGAGCCTCACAAATTTATTTTACTGAAGTTGAGTTTTCATAAAAGAATCCTGCCCTGATTTTAAGATGTTAAGAGAGGGATACTTACCAATCCCTTTGGCAGCTTGTTCCCATCGGTAAGGTCACCTTCACAGGGCATGCGCCCCTTTCTGTACCCCTATATGCCTATCTCTAATTTGGAGACTACCATCAGACAAACTAAGACATCAATACAGTGGTGAAAGGCACAAGAATTAACAAGCCCTTTTTATTTGTCGTTTCTCCCACTGGAGACATACCTCTCCCATTGGAGGTATGTTTACTCTGTAATCTAGGCACCTTATGCACAAGCTAAAATGGACACTCTACGTTTATTATTTTGTAATGCATTTTCTTCTTGCTCTCAAATAATTCCTGTGGCTCTCTGCTAACTGTTTTTCATAAATCAATATTTAAAAAAAGCTCTGGCACCAAAAACCAGTTCACCATATCCTAGTAAGAGACCCAGCAATGTGTTATTCTCTCAACTGTAAATAACCTAGAGTTTTGGGCTATGTGAAGAATTTTTAGCATGGAGAATAAATTAAAATATATTAATTTTTACACTACCTTGAAAAATACTTAAGAAATGCTTATGAAGTAAGTCATAACAGTTATGAAGCAAGTCTATTTGCTCTCCATACTTTTGTCAGCTCTTCGACATGACTCCAAATTACCATGGATAAAGAAAGATTATCTGCCTACAAGAACTGAAATTCTTTGACTGTATTGTCTAGAGGTGTTCCACCTCTGGCTGAGGCATGCTCTGCTCGTACAGGAATCTTTTAATAACAGTATCTGCTGCAGCTCCCTGACACATAGCTGAAAGAAAGCAGTCACAAATGTTCTTAAATGCTCATTGAATTTGCCTTCAGACTGACATGCACTTCACAGTAGCGAGAAATACGGGTGGTTCGTGGAATTTCTCTGGGTGACACATCTTGAAGCAGCACAGCTGCTGAGGGGTCAGGTCACTTCTCCCTGAGACACAGACCAAGAGAGAAATAAACGGTCTCCACATATTTTACTCCTGAGGTCCCCCAGGGAATAATCCAGATCCAGTGCATGTGTGCCCAAGGTTGGTGGATAATGACTGCAGCTGTCCTGCCACGACAAGCCGCTCTCACTTTGGACAACAGAGGAATGAACAGAACTCTTTCGTCACTGTAGAACTGGGAAAGGATTTGTCTATGCACAAACAAAACGTGTTTGAGGCCAACAAGAAGCACAAGGTGATTCTTCAATCCATGAAGTTGATCTTTCAGGAATCTGTAAAGATCCCAACAGTCTTCACATGAGTACCAGCATACCAGTCAAGGTCAGAGCAAGCAACTCCATGGCAAAGGTCAGCCAAAGGCACTCTGGCTGGTCAGAGAGCATTAAGTCTCTCAAGGACTGTAAACAGGATGGACAATGCCAGAAATGAACTGGTGCAGAAAGGTCTGAAGAGCAATCTAGTGCCAGGAACTTTGATGCCATGTGTTTCCATTCCTTGCCATCAATCCTGAGATTGCCAGCAGCTCTGGGAGGCTGCACCACACTAATTCAGGCCTATATTTTCAGGTCCCAATTTGAGGTTTTACCTGAATCTGAATGGGATTAGAAGAGAGAATCATGTCCATAGCCATGTGGGGAATGGGTCTTCATGTACAAAAAGGATAACTGTTACGTAAGAGCAGAATCTCCTAGCAGAATTGGTGCCAAGAGCACCTCCCAGATTTGATAACCTTCTAAAATTTCTACTTCTTTGAATAGTCGAAGTACCAAATAGTAAGAGAACTATTCTTAAGGCTTAAGAACTAACTAAAAAAAATTCACTACAAAGTGTACACAGTCAAAACCACTACCACTTTTCCCTCCTATAGCTTTGGGAAAACTTCTGGAAGTAGAGGTCTGCAATCATCTCAGCTTTTAATTCACTTGAAGTCCTGGCAGAGCTGGAAGATGTACAGAAGGCAGGGGAGCCTGAATCCCCATCTCCTAGAGAGAATGCTGTTGTCTACACAGTCCAGTATCAGATCCCCATGTGTGCACACACTGGAGGCCGAATACACACATGCAAACCAACCACTCATTTAAACATTAACCCAAGATGATACAGTCTGATGCTGTTTTCCTGCTTTAAATTCTCTTCCCCCCCCCCCCCCCCCCTTTTTTTTCCTACACCATGCTTGTCTGTAGCAATTAAGAACTGTAGCCCTAGAGGCTAAGATACTGAAAGGACTGGATTAAACTTGATGAACCACACTCTACCAGATAAAAATTGGCACAACAGCAGCAATGTCTATGTAGCCGTGTCCTCTTACACTGGTGAAATTTCCGGCCTAAACCAAAACCTAAATGATTTTTATACATTGAGTCTACCTACAGAAGACAGATATTGATTTCTCAGCTACTTCACATGTCCTTACGTTTGCAGTTGCAAACTAGAAATCACGGAGTCTTCTTTCAGAAAAAAAGCTTTTCTGCAACGCACAACATCTGGCATTTTACAGTGGATTAAAATCAAATGTAAAAGCACCAAGCCACTCACAAAAATGACTTAGCGACCAGCCCTTTCTTAAATCACCCTTCCACTGACTTGTGCCCTCTGCTAATGGCTGGGAGAAAACGATGTGACCAGGTAGGTCTTGTGCCTTGCCCACAGAGCTGCCAAACTTGGCTTCCATTAAGATTCACTGCCAACATTCTTGAAATTCTAGCACAATTTATCTGTCAACTAGGGATTTTGTCCAAAGTAAGCACAAAAGTAACTGTATTCCTCTTTAGCGTTATCACTATCTTGACATTTATGTTTATTAGCATTGCAAGTCACATTTTAGATCCTTCCCTAACTGCTGTAATATTTAACTATTTCTTACTCTGAGACCAAGTTTCATAATACTATTGCAGAGAGTTATTTTCTTCTATTTGAAGTGCAGGAGCTCTCACCACGTGTAAGTGGTGCTACTCTTATACAATGCCTGTAATACTTTTTCACCTGATTAAGAGACAGAATTTCCAGCTCTCTTGGTCATGCTCTCAGGCAGCCCTATACTAAAATCTGGCACAATGACCTGGTGATGTCAACCAAAGGACCACCATATCCATACAGAATGCAAAGCAGGGAGAGGCAGTGTGTTGCAGGCAAAGTCCACAGGCAAACAGTAGCATCAATCATTCTCACTGAGTAGAAATTAGTACTGACATACAAAGCGAAGGGTTTCTGCTTACACTGTCCAGCTTTCAAGTTTTATCAGAAGGCAGACAATCATTTAAAGCAATGACAAAGACAAAAGGGAGGTTGCTCTTCCTCCTGTTTGCAGGACAGAGCCGTTTCCCTACGTTACGTACACTACCACTCAAGCTTGCTCCGTACACCCCGAGATTAGAGGGACATTCCTCTGCCAGCAGCCGCAGGATGTAGGGAGAAATCCTGGCTCATGATACCAGAAGGAGTTAAATCTCAGATTGCAACCAGGGCAGCTGGAGAAGGGCAAAAGGCAGCAAACTGAACTTCATGCTCTAAACCAGCTGTTCCAAACTTAACCAGGTGCCAAGTACTACAAGAAGAGTTTGGCAAGAGCCCAGGAGGATTTCTGCAGAGGATTAAATGCCTCTTACTGCAAATCTGACCCCTTTAACTAGACACATAGCCCAATTAAAATATCACAAGAGGACATCACAGAAAGTGGTACTTGCCAGCTCTTTCATACACCAGAATTGTCAGAGCAATGCAACTTGTTGATTAGTATGGGACTCTTGAGATATAGAGGATGAAAGACAACACAGTAAAACAGGCTTCTAATATCTCTTTCCAGTAGTTCCCAATGTTCTACACCAAAGAAAGCATATTTCAACGACGACAAGGGTACGGAGCACTTCAGTTACCTAACCTCTGCACATCCCAGGGAATCAGAGACAATGCACTTGCACAAGAACTCTGCAACGGGGAGTGAGTCTCTCACCTGATAGTATTATCTGAAGAGCCGCTCACTACTAGCCTGTCTCTGTACTGCAGACATGCAATGCCTCGTTTGTGGCCATTTAAGGTGCGCACAAATTCGCAGGTACTAGTGTTCCATACCTGTGACAGGAAGCGGGGAGGGAACCACACAGAGACAAAATTATTAAGAGGAGACTAACAAAAGCTGGTATCTGTATGATATATAGGTGCATCCAGAATGCTCTTAATTGAAGATGCTATCATTAAGACTGGAAAAATTAACCCTCTGATGACTTGTGACTATAGTCTGTAACTGTTACCAGCTTGGGTCACTGTATACAGAAGATTTTTGCCACACCGAATGAGAATTAGCTTCCAAAATCAGGCTTCAGCACTCTTGGGCTACGGTTTAGTCTACACAGGATCTTGGTTTTCCTTAGTTTTTATGCTGCAGATTGGGATCAGAGCAGTAACACTTAAGTGACTCCTACCCACTCACCTTCACTCCTGCTCCCGTGCTGTCCTCTGACAACTGTTTTGAATGAGTAAAACAGATTATGGAAGCAGTCAAGTCGAAAAAGAACACAGGAAAAAACCCCTCCTTTTTTCAACTGCGTCTGTACCTGCAACTGATTTGTCATACAGCTCTGTAAACAAGTTGTGCAAGCTCAACAGAGGAGGGACGAGTGGAAACAAGCAGCAGGAAGAAAACTGCTTCTAAAGGAAGGTCTGTGTAATAACTGCCCAGGATCATCTTCGCTGTCTGGTCACTGTTCTTGGTTATTAAATACCCAGTGTTGCAAATAAAAAGCCTCTGGAACACCTCACCTTTATAGTTCTGTCACCTGATGCTGATACAATGTACTTGTCATCAAAGTCCACTACATTGACGGCAGCTCGGTGCCCGACTAGAACCCTCCTGAGGGTGATGTCTGTTGGTGAAGCCATGTCCCACACAGCAATGGAACGGTCTTTGGAACATGTCACCATCATGCCGTTATTGAAGCGGAGGTGCAGCACTGCTTCGCAGTGGTGAATCAGTGTATTCAGCATCTCGCCTGCATTCACGTCCCAGACCCTGCAGTTTCAAATTTCAAACCAGAGAGAAGAGAGTCAAAAACCCGATCAGTGGATTTTCTGCAGAGCGAGAGAGGGACGGGGAGACGTAATTGACTCTCTAGCAATATTAGAGAAGCAAACACCATAAGTTATATCTACATCTATTAAACAGTTCACTAAAAGATATATTATATAAACCTGTTGATTATGCATACATTGAGACAGTCCAGCAGCCAAAAACCCTGCAATGCAGTTAACACCACAAAAATAACCCAGCCAGGAAAAAAGCGTTCTTTAATTAAGGGAATTGAGTACTGAGGAAAGGTATGAGATTGATGGCCTTAAAGACTGATGTTTCCTGGTTGTCTCAGCCTACAACACACTCCATTTCCAGACAGAGTGTGACCTGTGGAGAAGCAAGTTCAGTGACAGGTTTAATTTTTGACCTCTCTCACAGGACTATCAACTCAAAGGATAATTTATACAGAAGCAGAAGACAAGATAATGCTTTTCAAACAAATATAAGTAATTGCCACAAGTTGCACCACGAATTGCATTTACCCTGCAGTGTATCTGGTAAACAGCTACATTCCAGGGATGTGCTGAACACACAAATTAAGACAGACCATTTATGTCAATTTAATGTTATTGGAACCAACTGTTTCAGCTGAAATATAAGATGAAAGTCAAACAAAGGCTTCATACAGAACTCTAGGACTTGAAATTAAGATTTTAAGCCTTAAAAATGTTTCTTTTGGGGTATTCTGTTGACAAACTTCTTTTACCTTCCAGATTTCTTGGCGCTATCACACCTGTATCCCAGATATACTACGTAAGAGCAGAAAATGGCTGTATCACCAGGCATATCAAACACTGCACAAGTAAAACTTTGCCAACAATGCGATAAGTAAGAAAAGGCAAGATGTGAGAAAAGACTTCTAATGTCTTATTTTCTAAGTAACAGAGGCTGAAGTGCATCAACTTATGGACTATAAATGAGAAAGAAAACTACATTCCAACTACAAAATGCAAAGGAGAAAAACCCACAGACTAAAGAGCTGAGCCATTAACAGACGAGCAGTTTGCAGACAGGGTTGCCAAACTGAACAGGAGCTGGAGACCTACTGACTTCTTTGGACAAGTGCATCCCTGAGATCTCAGAAGCATTAAGAGCCCATCTGTACTGTCTATTGGATGAAGCCTCTCTTCCTGAGGAGACCCAAGGATAAAAGTGATGCATCCTATGTGCCTCTGGGGTCTGCAGAAACATTTATAGATACAGTGGGAAACAAAGTACTTCTGGGCAAGCAGCCAGTCTGCAATTTGGCCTGCCTGGCCTGATACGGAAGATGATAGTGCTTGTTACAGAAATCAGCCTTTCCTATTGCGATCTGTTTAGCACACTGCAGTTCCCACATTGTCTCCAGGCAGGCAGTCCTGCTGAAATTCTGGATTCCTCATGATAGGACCCCAAAATCTAGCAGCACCACAAGACTGCATGCATCATGTCAGGAACTAAATTTAATGGTTATTAGCTTAACAGTGGCATGCAAGCACGGTGATAAACATGAGGAGCTTGCAGCCATAGAACACATGGTAATAGCTTCAGAAAAGGCCACTGACACAGCTTTTTGTTGTCTGTAACTTCACTGCGTGGGCACTGTTTTCTACTCTGACAAGAAGAGAACATATAACATGGAGAAGGCAGACTTGCTCCTCCATGTCCAAGTTCATATTGCAATTCACTAATTCATATGTGCCTGTATTTACACTGCAAGTCTTAGACTCTCTGGTATCCTGTGATATGTCTAGTGGACTTCATATGTGCACAACATGCACCACAAGTGCTGACTTGAGGTGTCTAGCCTTTTGCTGGAGACTGGAAGGAAAGTAAGTTTAGAAAGATTGAGAGAAAAGAAACATCATGCTGAAATTTAATTAAAAGTCACAGGAGACCTAGTCATACATCTTTTGTTAAAATTAAGTGACAATGGATGACTAAACCTTCAAACTTGCTTTGAAAACTTCAACCAACCTTTAAAAAGTTATTCTCAGGAAGAATTTAAAACATTCTCAGGGAGTGTCAAAACATGCAAAACCTTGGTAAAATGCCAGATGGCCTTCCTAAGTCATCTCGACCTTGACTGGCCTTTGCTTAGGTTCTCATTTCTCCTTGACAGCCATTTGCATGGACATCTGATAAACAAGGGCAGTACACTCCTGAACAAACACGCTGAACTACTTCACGGAACCAACTGAATAGCACACAAGTAAGAAAAAACCATTTCAGCAGCTTGCAAGGCTAAAACCTTAGAGGCAAACAGAGAGCTCTGAACCACGAGCACAGACCTGACTGTTGAGTCCGAAGATCCAGTAATGATCACTCGTTCATCGTACTGGAGGCACAGGACAGAACCCGTGTGTCCGGTGAGAATTCGCTTGCATTCCAATGTATTCTTATCCCAGATCTAAGATAGCAAACATTCAAAACCGGACAGCTCAGTAAGGTTTTAACCTTTCGGTACTTACCGGTTTGACTGGTCTGTTTTTTACTACAACACATCATCCATAGTGCAGTTAGAACATCTTTAATGGCA
Source organism: Leptosomus discolor (assembly GCF_034619465.1). Taxonomy (NCBI): domain Eukaryota; kingdom Metazoa; phylum Chordata; class Aves; order Leptosomiformes; family Leptosomidae; genus Leptosomus; species Leptosomus discolor. The sequence goes on along the minus strand of NC_141396.1, from coordinate 15,611,347 downwards.
CCTGTAGAGTCTTCTACAGGCTCTTCGGTGCAATACATTAACATCTTTGATATTACTGGCTTTACTATGAATATTAGTTTTACTTCTCTCATCTACATGGCACAGCAAGTACATAGCCTGTCATTCGAGATGGACAAAAACTCCACTAGCAAAGTCTGTCAGAAAACAGGGTCTCATGCCAGATAAGAGAGGCACACACACCGTGCAGGCGTGAAGCGGGAGAAGAAGGCTAGGTTACCAACAAGAGATTGAGTAGGTGCCACTGAAATGAGGACATTATTATTTATGGCATAGCCACCGCATGCCATTAGTATGCCATTTTTGAGCATGCTCACCTTAATAGTATTGTCTCGTAGGCCACTTACTATCTTCTGATCATCATACTGTAAACAATAAACCCCTTTGCTTGTCTCACTTCGGCAGTGGATTCTCTGTAAGCTGTGCCTTCCACATCGCCAGTTTGACTCTATTGTCTTGAGGAGAGATAGGAGACAAAAGAGAAGTAAAAAATAAAGCACCGAACTATCTCCCCTGTTTTTGATTGCTTGAGAAGGCAGCAGATACTTTTCTTCACACTTTTTTCTGCAATCAGGCTCATACAACGACACAACTGCTTTCTAGGAGAAGTAATACATGTCATAAACTCAATTAAACAGACAAAAGCCTGGAAAACATACTGTGGCTAAACTTGTCTGTGTTATCTGGAATGGTGAGGGAGAAGTGACCTAAAACCTTTTTTCTGTCTCCAACCTTTAACCTCCCACGACTCAAGGACTAAACAACTGAAGAGCAAGTCTCACTTGAGCTCTAGCTAAGTGCTTGTACAAACTTGTCACAACAGTGCCTGAGCACCACTCTTACCATTAGGAAACTGCCAGAACAAGGCACTTTGCTCACACTAGATACAAGGCAACCATGCTCAGTTGCTTCCTGTTTCCCTGGGTCTCAGGACTGCAGTCTTTAGCAATGCACCTTCTCCCTGGCTCAGTTCCTGCCATCTCCCTGTAACATCTGATTAGGTCTCATCTGCACTGGGTGGAGCAAAGTACTGTAACGGAGAAAATCAAGACAGTACGGTGCTGCTGTGACATCTGATGTGCAAGGTGTAGAGACTCCATCTGCAAACAGCTCACTGAACAATCCAACTCATCCTCTGTCTAAAGGAGCAGCGAAGGCTGGGACCTCATATAACTATCCCAGATCTACAAATGCCAGACAAACACAGACACATCAGATTTAATGAAATATTTCACCAGAATGAAAGACACTCAGAATTCAGCATCATGAATGAATCAGCGACATTTAAAAAACACCCCATCAAACACCACCACATCTGGAAGCTGTTTCTTACCTCTATGTCCTGTATAATTTTGGGGTAAAGTGCTCTGTAGAAGGAGTTGGGTGGTGCAGTCCCATCAGGAGGTTTATTTTTAAATAGATATTGTCCCCTGGAAGAGAAAGAGCATTCCATTGAACACAAACTATGTTTTAGCATTTTGGAGAAAGGTCCTCCTGGCATTTTACAAATGGGTAACCTCTGCTGAAAAGCACTAACAGATTTCATATTCAAACTTAATTTAGTCAGTAAGACAGGGTGGCTCCTTGTTTGTTTGTCCTACAACATGTCAGTGTTGCATATTGACACTGAAATATTCATGAAAAGTCTGTGCCTAATCACTCTGGGAAGGGAAATATATTATCTATTATGGACATAAGCCCATTCAGCTCAACAGGAGGTGAGAATGGCTCATGCCCGCAATACACACACCCATATCAGAGGTCACCTTTAAAATAACGTGTACAAAGAAAACAAGAGAAGCCAAGGAACACTCAAGCTCACAACGCATTGAAGACTAGCTTTTATCTGCATTAGCAGGAGCAGTACCAGGTTTGGTACATGGACATTTAACTGCTACTACTGTATTTTGGTAAGCAACACTTCATCTGTGGTGTCTCCCTCATTTCAAAACTGATTTGGAATACTCATATCCCAAGCTAGATTTTTGCTACCAAAAAAATCCGTAAACGGCAATCACTACCTGCTGTGTAAAAAACTTTAATTCCTCATCCTGAAGTTAAGAAGCCACCAAACACGGTGTGGAAGCTAGTAAACCCCACCATGGGCGTACTAACTGCTGTTCTGCCTGGCAACATGCCTCACAAAATGGAGAGAGGCACAAATGCCTCCGAGTGTAATCCTGGCATCAGAGGCACAGAGTTTACGCTGGGCCAGCCTCCGCTTCTCCCTCCCTTGCTTGATTATGGCATAATTAATTGTTCAGCCCTTCCTTGCACACTTCTTTCTTGTCCTTTCCATACAGTGTACCTTGAAACTCATTTGAGAGACTGTACATTAGCTGCTCGAATGTGCTTGAACTAGGGAAATCACAACAAGAACTGAAATTTTTAGGTCGTAAGGCAGTAGCGAACTATAGGACTGAACAAACAAAATAACAAATGCTCAAGAAAGAACTTTTGATAATTCTTTACATAAAGTACTTTCAGAATGACTTGAGTGAAGGGTGTTTTCCACTTTGGACAGAGCAATCATCTGAGTCTTCAAATACAGTGACCAGCAGCCACTCATATGGGGACAAAGACACATGAAGAAGGGACACACGGATGCAGGCAAATCACTATCTAGATGGTTGCATATTTACTGTGATTCAGTCTGGAAGTGTATTCAAGAAAATTAGAATTGTTGACCCAGGGAGACAAAAAATGCCTTGGAGATACACAGAATACCTAGGACACATCGTGGAAGACTTGGGGTAGGTCTACAACAGTCTGTATACAGGCCTATGTGCCGGAAAATGCATCTATTGTTTGCAACTTTACTAGCTGACCTAATACAAGGTCTTGTTGCTACCCATAAGGTCTGCCTTGCTGCATGTACAGTTGTTTACAGTTCAGCTAAAGGATTGCTTGGAATTTCCACAGCATCCCAGCGGGTGTTGTGCTGTGGCTCTGGGATAAAAGGAACTATTGTTTGCAGGTTTTGATGACTGGCCAATTCAATCAAGTATTCAGATGGACACATCGTGCCCAGATTTTGGGCTTCTGTTTTGTATTTCTCTAAATCTGTGTAACCCTTACTGCTTCCTGACAAGCTGTCAGAGAATGCAACCATGCTGGGTAGAACCTGGGAGTTTCTGTTGTAAACCACAAGCTGCAAACGCTGAAATCAGGCAGCCCATGTGTAAAGTGAGGAGCTGTAAGCAAACACCAGTTATCCATCATTCTTAACTGTCCAGTTAGCCACCTCCTTGTGCCATGCACAGCGTTAGCATTGATTACAAGCTATAAAGCTCTATATGGCAGAGATGCAATTATATTGGATATTTCTTGTCTGCCTCTCTTAACCACCCCATCACACCTGCAGTTGTATCTTCTAGAGCTAATCAGAGGGGCAATCTGAAAGACAGAGCACAACTTGCTCCTGTTGTGCCAAAGCAACCTCCAGGACACAGTGTAAACCTGAACAGGAGGTGTAATAACAGGGTGTGACTGTCCTTTGAGATGAGAAGCTGGATTTTGCAACTGGTTTTTAGAAAAGTCACGTGTCTGTATGGCCAGTAACTGGTGCTAATGTTATTTCTAAAATCTGGGGGGAGCAACTTGAGAACTATCAGCTATGATCTCTGTCAAGATGTAGAGAATGGTAAAGTTTCACAGAACAGGAGAAAGACAAATGTAGCTCTTGCATTTTAAAAAAGGGAAGCAGGTCCACCAAGGAAACGGTGGGCTGTCCAACTCAACTTTGACAGCTTAGCAGTTCTAAAGCACACAGTCAACCAGATGAGTGCCTAGAAGACAGCAAGATGACAAACAACAGGCAACACTGATCAATCCAGAATACATCCTATCAAACTGACCTAATTTCTTTTCATGAGCTATTCTCATGACTTAGCAAGAGAAGTATGACCTTGGAAGAGCTCAAGGGTGGACACACAAATGGCTGGAAAGCACAGTTTACCAATGGTGCACTGTCAAACAGGATGGTAAGTGGGATCCAGCATGGACTCTGTCCTAGCGGTGTCATTATTGAGCATTTTCATTAACAACAAAGAATGGAACAGGGAGAGTGCATTTATTACCTGGCCAATGATACTAAAGCTGAGAGAAGCTACAAGCACTTTGGAGGACAAGATTAAACTCAATGCTCCTGACATAACGGAGAAATACCAAAATAAATAGAATCTAATTCAATACAGACAAGTGCAAATTTTACCACTGAGTAACAACATAAGCATGCAAGATGAGGAATAATGGCTAAGTAGCACTCCCACAGAAAGGGTAATTAATTTTATAACAGTATTATACCATTGTTAAAAAAAAAAAGGCACATGTTCTACTGAAAAGTATAAAATGGAGTGTCCTCCATAAGTCATGCAAAGCAATGCTTCCCATACCACCAAACTCTAGTGACACCTCGGCAGAAGTAAGACAACCAGCTGATTACACCATCCTCCAAGAATGGAGTAGACTAATTGGGGAGGGTCTAAACAGAGAAAACCAAGAATGACAAGAGGACAAGAGAACACAGGATTACGGTTGGTTAGTGCATTCAAAATGTAAGAAACATGATCACCTTCCAACATGGAAAAGATTACTGCAAAAAGAAGAAAGAGATTGTGTGTTGGTGTAGGCTAAATATAACATGCCGAACTGTAGCTAGGAAGACAGCCTAAATTTTAGGAAAATCTTTCTAACGCTAAAGTTAATGAAACAGCAGAATTCCTTGCCCAGACAAGGCCTGGGGAATCTCCATCAGTGGAAGTTTTTAAAAGCAATTTAGACAAACATCTGGGATGACTTAAGAGAAACCTGGCTCTGCCTCTGGGAAACAGGAGGGTCTAAATAGCCTCTCAAAGCCCTCTTTGGACTTACTGTAACCTCAACAATACAGAGCAAAAATAGCAGTCCTGGAGAGAACGAGACACTAAAAGGAACGTAAAAGTTACCACTGCCATGCTTGTGTTTATTTTACACTCTTTATAACCATTACACTATTGGAAGCAGATCAAAATAGTATTTATTTTTAAAGGATGTTTCACAATCCTGATTTACTTGCCTTTACTTCCTGAGACAAACAGTATAACAAAATTAACCATAAAACAGGAGTCTTTGTTTGCAACTCTGTATCTTTTTCTTTTTAATAGCAACCAAAATGCCTGAGCTGTCACTTTTATCTTGTTTATGAAATATTCATACCCAGCTTCCTTTCTGCCAACATCCTAGGGACACCCTTGGAAAAGAAAATTATGTATTAAAGGATGTACCCCTGAGAGGGAAAGTTCTAATGAAATGTTAACAGAGCAGCTTCAAACTTGAGTGAGACCCACATAGTAGTAAGGCTATTCCAGATGATTATTAACTAATCTATCTGCATTTCTAAAGTCCCCTATTCTCCGTGGTACCTACCCTCAGCTTCCAGTTTGAAAATTAAACAGATATCTAATAGTGAAAATCTGCTGAGGAAAACAAACAGACCTATCAGGAAACAACTAATTCATAGCACATGCTGCCCCACTGCCACCCCTAAAAAAGCTCTTCTGCTCTGAACTGCTGACTAGTTTAGTGTTCCCCTGGGGCATACACAGCTTCTTAATTTGAACCGAATGACAGCTGGGCGTAAAAATCTCAGTCTGTATATCTCACTTGTCACAGTGGGATAAGAGCATGATCAGATGAAGAAGGTGAAGAAAAAGCCCCCACATTGCCCGCATAGCCAAACAGTGCCCTAACTCCCCAACCCCTGAATTTTGATTTAAGCAACTGTCAGGTTTGGAACCAACATGATGTTTCAGGGTGCTAAATAACCCGCTTCAATCACGGTTTGAAACACACAGCACCTACTGTCCTGAATGGGGACAAAACAAGTGAAGATGCAGTTTCCTCACCATCCTCTCCTCTCTGACAACCCCCTCCACAGGGAGTCTGTCCTGACCATTCTCTCGATGAGCTTCTTCCACAGCATGCCATCTGACGTCACCCGGTACCACTCCTTGCACACCAGCTCAGCAGCACACAACGATTTGGCATCCAGGTATGACAGAATGTTCTCAGCAATATGATCCAATCCCCGAGCTGGGGGAGACAAAAAAAATTTAAAAAAAGTATTATTTGCTGGGGAGGCATGGAGTTTAAAACATCTCCCCTTGCTACTACAAAGATACCCTCTCTTTCCATCTCCTCTCCTGCATGCAGAGGTGGATCAAATGCACAGAAGAGCATTTGCGGCTAAGTTCAGGAGTGAACAGCATTCTCCAACTTCCTTTGGATATAACACAACAAGTCATTAAAAATAATAAAGAATCCAAGAAGTCATTCCAATCTATTTCGATGGGTTTTAGCACTAGGGGGATATTCTATGGATGGCATTTCCAACTCAGCGACGCAGCCCCCAAAATCTCTCTATATTAGGACCATTTCTCATCTCACTGCTACAGCTGTTCTCATGTTCCAACGGCTCAAAAGCTGTTTTTGCTAAAGCAGTAGCTTTTAAACGTAATGAAGAAAAAAATATATATTCCCAATGCGTGCCCTGAAGGGTAGTGGTACCTTTAGACATGGGGGAGGGAAAGATATGCAGATGCACAAAGAAGTTGAGAGGGAAGGAGAGGCTGTATAAGGAGAAAGTGAAGCAGGTTTGCTAGTTTCATTTATTTTAGTGGGTGGAGGAAAAACATGCACCAATATGGTATAATTTGCAAATATTTTCCAGTGTGAATACCAGGACTGGCTTTGTTTCAACATGGCTGGAGTGAAATGTAAAGCAACTGCCCGGTTAGCACCAAGCAGCCCGATGTAACGTCTGCATAGCTTGGGGCCAGGGAAGGTTATGCTACATTTCTTAACTGGATGGATGTATTCAGTACAAATGTGTCCTTACCCACTCAAATTTAATCACCAGCAAGACTTCAAGAAAATAAAATGCCTTTTAAATGAGATGTTGTATAAATACAGCTTTTCTTGAAGGCTGTTTTAATTCAAAAGTGAGATGCACCGTCAAGAGATTATCTCACTTCACAGGTCAAATTTCAGAGGCTTTGTGAAAGTTGTAGTTTAGACCCCATCATCCCTCAGGCGTAATGTTCAGACCAACCAAAGAGGAAGCGTGGCAGATTGGTATTACATGCATCTTCCCTCTGGTTCACATTTGGGACAGAGTCAAATACATCTTTTCTTGCTTTTAAAACAACAGCCTCAAAGACCAGGCCCTGCTTGTGACAGGGCAAGAAAAAGCAGCAAGTGCATTTTTACAGTCACATGTCTGTATGTCTGCAAACCCAAACTGGGTGCAATCAGCTGATTCCGATTAGAGTTCATGGCACACAAAAGGCTCAACTTCTGTTTTCGTCAACCGAAAGATCTCAAAAATTATCTCCCAATGAACAAAAATGAGAAATTCAGCATGCCTCCTCTCACTTTTTTCAAACATCCTAAATTCATAATACACTTTGGGTGAGACATTCTGCCCAGCGTTTTATGCTTCCATTCATATGTAGAAAAAGCATGTGAATGATACCATGCGCAACCAGAGAGTGCAGAAAGAGGTCTGACATTTCTTATCTTTATAGATGCAAAATTAGATGTCAACCTGCAAAATAAAAGCATCAGCAGCCTTTATTATGTATTCAATCTGAAAAGATATATACAATCACTACATAAAATTCTTTAAAAAAAGAGGAGCGTTTGTAAATTTAGATTGACACTATAGCAATTCGCATAAAGACTGATTCAGTGTTTTAGCGAATGTGAATTGGAATTCCGCAATTTGGTAGGGCAGACGTGGACATCGTGTACCCCTGCTTCCTCAACCTGACACCTGCAGCCCTGAGCACTCTCCACTGGGTGGAAAAGGCATATTTGCTTTTCCAGTCTGTGTTGCTTCCAATGGGCCCACAGACATTTAAAGACCCACCAGGACGTTTACAAATGCCTGCCCGTGTAGTACCTGTACTGGTGGCTTTATGACAGCAGTGTCAAGCAGGAAATTATTTTATATGGGGAACAACCGACGGCTTTAGGAAGCAGGGCTACATGGCATAACTGGGCATAGTAACCTTCACCCACAAGTATGCCGCTGATCCATCTGCCCTTTCTGGATCATCAGTAGCTGCACTTCAGATCTTGCTGCAATGAGGTGTTGTAACTACTTCCATGTCTGTAAGTCATCCTTTGCCATTGATCCTAGACCCTTCGCAGAGAAGGAATACCAATGTTTTGGCCTCTCCTCCTCACGTTTACGATGAGTGGATAGGCAGAGCTATTTTGGCCTGGCTGCAAACTCAATTTTATTATTTTGTTTCTTAGGAACAGCACAACTCACTGAGATATATATCTAACAACGCATTGCTTCCTTAAAAAAGAGAAATCTCTGCTCACAAAAGTTTTTGCTAAATCAATGTGAAACACGACTGGCCCTTCAGCCTCCATATCAACAAGAATGTTTCAGTTATTTCACACATGAAACCCTTATAAAAATGACCTTCCTCATAAAAAATGTTAAACAGCTTGGAAATGCTAAGCAGAGACCTTGTTTTTCAGAAGCAGAACAAAGTTTGTTAAGTACACAGCTAAGCTGTATTTTTCAAATAACCTTAATTCTCTTCGAAGTACTGGGAAAACAATCTGAGCCAATTTTACTCCATAGTAGCAAAACATGCCCATGATCTAAAACTACCTTTAATTCTGGTCATTCTTTGGGACAGTGCTAGGAGGACAGAGATAAGATGCCTCATGATTTTGAAGTAGCTTTATTGTTTTATTTACTCAAGGGGGAGAGCTGGGGAGAGAATGAAGGAATAAAAATGAAATCAGAATACTGAACATTTGAGAATTTCAGAAAGCTAAAAAATACTTGAAGATTTTAGTGGGTTTTTTTTATTATGCGACACAATTTAAAATTTTAGGTCCATCATTCTTTCCTAGGCAGTTTCTTACCTTCCCCTTTCCCATTCCCCTCATTAGAAAGCTGCCTATACTCAGGACATCCTGCACAGACTGCAGAGTCTGCGCTAGTGTAATTTCTTGCCATTAATTTTCTCCCTTAGACCTATACTCACTAGGACATTAGCACTTTGCAAATATGCAAATCGATGCACATATATTATTTAAGCACACAGTTCCCACAACTATTCACATACTCACACCTTAGCTGCCTGATTCCTATCTGTTCTGCATTCTGAGGTAGTAAAATTAGCTGCTTCCTGGCCAACTGTGAAAAGACCACCAACAAATATGGTATGGCTAGGAAATTATGAATGCCACTGAAAACTTTTATAACATTTGCCCAAAATTTTCAGAAAAAGGCCTGTCGGACGAAATTAAGCAAGTGCAAATGTGTTGGCTTGCTTTGATGGAGTTTTGTGGAAAAAGACCTGGAAAAATTGTGTATGTAACTATATGTATAATTCCACTTTAAAAGTGGGGAAACCAATGCACTTTCAAAACTCTCAATTTTTTTGGAACAGAACAGCTCCACAAGTTATAATGCTGCTCTAAGTACATGAGATTATTACCACTGGACTACTAAAAACTAACATAAAGCAGGTACTTAGCATAACTAAGATTTTTTTTTCTAATGCTGAAACAGCCATTTGATTACTGGGCACAATGAGCTTAAAAATCCAGTGAGTCTACATATTTAACTTCATAGCAACACTCCTGCAGTGCCTTTATGCTTTGTACAATTCATAGTTAAACACTTTTTTTTAACGCTAGAACTTAAATTTCATGTTGAGAAATCCCTTCTGAAGGATGATCAAATGACTGGATTGAACAAATTGTTGGAGTTCAGCAGTTCTTCAGAGGTATGCACAGAACAAGACTTTGGCAAGAAACTCCTCTCTTCAACCAGCTATTTAGAGACAACACCTGTAGCGCTCCTTGCTCAGGTCCATCTCAAACTAAGGACCTATGCCATGGAAATGCTGATCTATTGACTATCTATCTACAGATGTACAAGCTAATGGTCTGAAAAAAAGATTACAGAGCCAGGAATTTCTGTCTGGTTCTGAAACTCTATTGCTGTATATATTTTATCTTCCACTGCCTCAGTTTTAACATCTATAAGACCAGGCCAACACAAAACTGCACGTACACTACTTTATGTGTGCATTCTGTGAGATACACCCAGTGCCACATCTGAGAACAGCTGGGTTAATATTCTCGATGGAAAGCACTACGGAGGTAAAAAAAGAAAAAAAAAAAAGAACATTTCCATCCCTTGATCTTACATCCTCCATTCTCTATTAGCAATAAACACATAATCAAAGCAATGGCTTCAGGAAGGTATTTTACTAGGAAAGAGAGACAAAAAAAAATTTAAGTAAGAAAAGGGAAAACCTCAGCTGAGCAACCAGAAAGAGTAGTAGTTTTAATTTTAAAAAATTTCGTTATTCATGCATTGTTGTGGGCATTATGAGTAAAACTACCTGGCTTGTGGTTTGCAACGACTATCCCTGTGATACATATATGAACTATCATTTACTCCTGGCCAAACCATGGTCGTATTACATCACGCCTTCAGAGACAGCAGGAATACAAAATAAAATATTACTACATTTCATAATGGTGTACAGATTTCCATTCAAAAGCTACCACCTATTTCACAAATTGACCCTAGAAGAGACCTCTCCAGCAGCGTAGGCCAGAGTGGAATAGTTTTCTGAAAGAGAAGATGGAGGAGCAAGCTCCTTCTGCCTGCAGAAATACCTGGCAGTGCAGTGATGAAGTCCCGCTGTAACATGGGTTTGAGGTATGAGTTTATATGTCCGTGCTGGTAGTGACACATCTGGGAGATGAGGTGCTCCACAAACTCCACCTGGTCAGACTCGGACCACTGTTCAAAATACTTGACGCAGAGTTCCTTCTCCTTCTCATAGCTTGCAGACAGTTTTCTTTGCTTGGGCACAATCATACTGGAAGTGCCATTGGCAAGTTTTGTCTGGAAACAGGAAGGAGAGACAACCCAAATCACGAATATGAAAAGAAGCTCAAGTGGTTTTGTAATTTTTTTAGGGGGAAGAAAAAAGAAGGAAAAAAACACTCTGATACATAAAGTTGGCTAAAACCATGTATCCCATTTGGTGCCATCAGCTGGAGCATGGCCACCGCGAGCTGTAACCCCTGCAGGACAATGCATTGGCTCATGCCAGAGCTGCACACAAAAGACTCTGGTTAGATGGCAAACCTTTAGTGTCATTTTAACATAAACACAATTTTATTCACATCATACAGACACTAAAATGCATTTGGATTCCTAATCTACAGTTACCAGTTACTTCAATGCACCAGCAGGAAACTGCATTTGTATTGTGTTTTTTTTTTTAAACGAATGGACTGCTGCTAAAATTCATAGGGAACACACAAAATAGATTAGGAAGAAAATGGTACCACTTCTTTTGAGTATAAAATGATACCTTGAGAGCAAAGCCAGCTAAAACTCACCCTGATATTTGGTACATACTTCTTTCACAGAATAAAAGGTTTTCAACTTTCTGAGCACTGTTAATATCTTGTCAGAAGGACTCAGCTCAAAGAAGAGTTTCAGGGACAAAACAAAACACTGACATTTCAATTTACTACTTGATAGCAAGATATAATTTCTGCTTTCTAAATGATTTAACTGGAAGAAAACTGCACATTTTGCATTGCAAGGATATCCTTTGCCCAAGTAAGAGTACCTGTTTGCTGGGGAATTATTTTTTCCCATACTGGTCAAATAGTTTGTATTAAATGCTGAAAACACGTGATTTTCTCTCTCTCATTGCAGCGGTTTAACACCAGACAATAACCTTTACAATAATAGTCAATATTATTACATAATTTTTATTCACAAAATACATTTAGACGTTCTCTATTAATTATCAAATAATTAAAAACAAATTACAGACATCAGAATATATAAAACATTGATGTAGGGATGCCGTATTTCTGTTCTATGACAATAATTCCAGGCATCAACCTCACCAGGAGACTTTATTAACTTTAAGGGAAAAAACAAGTACCTAAATCTCCCTGCAAAGATACCTAGTGATCTAAAAGAAATGCATGGATTAACTGATTTTACAGGAAAAGAAAAAACAACAAAGACTTTTTTCAGCAAGTGCCAAAACAGTGGGTTATTTAGAGACCACGAAATCTAGTTGCCAAAAGTGAGCTTGGAATGCAGGAATTTCTGATTTCTCGGGAGTGAATAATTCCTGTACTTCAGTATCCCCCAACCCCGACAGCAATCCTGACTTTGGAACACCAAAAACCTCATAATTTGAAAATCTTCTCAAGTATTCACCATGTACATTTCATTTTCTAGAGAAAATCCACCTAAATACTCTTTTCAGCATTTCCAGCAGAGCTGGACAGACTCTCCTCTGGTAGAAAAAGACAGTAATTAGCTGTCATTTTTAACAAGCAGTTTCTTCTATTTCTGAATTATGGTTTGACTTAAGTTTCTCTGAGAACACAGGACACGGAGATCACCTCATGAGTGCTCAGTTCTGCAGCTCAGTGTTTTCAACGTTACTTTCACCCCCACTCCTCCCTGAAAATTTCTGTGTATGTTCAGAAAGATCATGCGAGACAAGGGCTATGACTGAGCTATGCTTTCATTTAGTCATCACATGGACAGCACTGACTGCAAACGAGTCATAGAGCCAGTACTGAGCAGCAGGAAACACTCTCTCTTGGGCTAACTTTTTGTACAGAGAAGTCTCTAAAGGAGCTGTGGGCATGAAGTCCTAGGTGTGAAAGGCTGGACTTTTCTTAGCAAAGTCCACAGTAGGCAACAGCCTGGCAATAAATGATTACCAATGGACTGCACTGAACATTGGTCTTAGAGGGATTTTGGTCATTTTTGCTGCAGTTAAGCTGCCTGCAAAACAGACATGCCTGTAAAAATGCTGGATTAAGAGCGTAGAGATGTTGTATTCTACAAGCTTGATCTCATTTCATTTCTCCTTTTGTCTGCTGTGCATCTCAAAACAGGCTGTCTCTACAAAGCATTTTTTAAAACCCTATACCTCTGCCTTTTAATTTGAGAGACTGTGAAGTCTGACTAATATGCTGAGCTGGAGTGGAGTAGACAGCTGATGTGCAAAGACCACAAAAGAGGCAACTCCTTTCACAGGGTGGCACCACGTTCTGGCCTTTCCTTGCCTCCTGAGCACACTTTTCCTAGCAGCCTTCAGCTCCCCAATTACCTCTAAAACAGTAGTTTTGGGGTATCAAACAGAAGTTGCAACATCTGCAAAAACAAGTAATAGCTTACGTGTGTACAAACAGATGGCTTAGATGGGACAAAGCAACCCATTTTGCCTGGATCCCAAGTGAATACAGGCCTCTTGGGTGGGAATAATGAGTAAATTAAGAGTCCATTGGCCAACGCTTTTAACAGCTCTGGAAGTCAAACTCCAGGTTTATATAGCGGATCTGCTAAGTAAAGCACTACTACACACGGTACAGGCTTTACGTCCAAATCAGTGGACAGGGGAACACCGTATTTTTTAGGTTCATGCACATTCTTTGGCTGCACTCTGACAACGTCAGCTTGAGACCTGGTTTGCACCGTTGCCTGCTCTGGTTTCCCATCAAAAGGAGCAAGGACAAACCCAGAAGCAGCGTCAGTGTGCCCAGTAGGTCCTGTGGTATGCCAGCAGGGGACCAGGAGGACAGGGCAAGCCACAAACACACCAGTTCTGCAGAGTAGAGACAAATGAATTCACAGGGCTCCCAAATCAATCAATCACAATACATGCTCACATGCCTTCCCCAGACCATCTGTAGCTACAGTTTAGCACAAAATTCCAAAATTTCAATTTGAAGATTCCTAAAAATCCACTGGTGGTTTAGTGAAAACGGCCTGTTATTAAAAAAAAGCCAACAACAACACAGCAACATCAAGTATCTGTATTATTAAAGTGTTGGGGGTGGGTGGAGGGGTGTGTGGTTACTATCAGTAAGAGAATTGATTTGGCTTCCTGAGAAACCCTAATGACTCAAGCATTGTGATCAGCTACCTGAAGTTCATAACAAACCACCTCAGAACAATATCAGCAACTATTTCCTGGAGCAAACAACCATTTACCCTCTCCTGGTACAATAACCAGGCCTCACCTGAAAAAGAAAGAACTGTCCCACACGCCATTCATACTGCCAGGGTAAATATCCACCCAAATGCACTGTATTCAGTCATGCTTTTTATAAGCTTTACTTCCAACAGTGGCAAAAAATGAATCAGCACTGGTAGTCCATTACTTGGGATGAATTTTGAGCACAACAGAGCAAACTACTAACTTGGAACAGATAAAGCTTTTCTGACTCCCTTTTCACAAACCCCTGTGAGGGCTGGGAGGTGCCCCAGGGGCTGGCTATACACACAACAACCCATCTGCAGGAACAGTAGAGGTGTCCTACAACAGTGTGTCTGAGCTAGTAAGCTGAGCCAGGAAACCCAGGGGATTGAGTGCCTCAGGTTGGTACTAGCTCAGGGATCCACGTACTATGCTCCATTGCAGCCCATAACTACAAGACCATTTCTCCAAATGGCTACACTTAACGCAAAGCACATTTGTATGCCCAGTGAAGTAGAAGAGGACTAATATGTGAAAGGACTTTAATCTAAGTAATGGCTTGCAACTATAGGAAGGTGCAATATTTCAACACAGATAAATAAAGCCTGGATAGATCTACTGCTCTGCATATAAAACAAAACAACCATGGTATATCAGAGCTGTAACCCCCACATGACAACCCAGTACAAGGGACCAAGGAGCCTCCTAAAGCAGAGAAAAAACAAACACAAGAACAGTTCTTTGATTCTAGTATTGGTATAGTGTTTCCCCACCCATATGAGTGGTCACCACTTTTACATTTATTTTTTTTAAGAAAACACCAGGTCCTTCTACTCACTGCAGAGACTTTGTTAGGGCACTTTCCACAAGATGGATGAATTCAGATTATATGTTTCTTGAGGTAAGAAGACATCTCTTAAAAGTCGAAGAAAAAAGATAAACTGTCTCCAAGAATACTGAGAATGGCTTCGATGATCCCAGCAAAGTTTGAGACCTTCTGAACCTGCAAGACATCTTTACACTGGAGCTCTGGGAAGACTGAGAGCTTAGACCACCACTGCAAATTTCTCAGAGTTTCTCTCCAGACAAAAGGAAGGGACTTTTCTTCAACATTCCAGTACCAACAGGTCATACTGGGCTTCCCTCCTCCTCCCCAGACTCCCTGAACTACAGGCTCTGACACAGAACAGATGTCTTCTACTGCTTATCTGCAACCACAGCATTTCATCTCCAACTGCTTGCACCGCCAGTCACGGTTAAGTCACTGATCTAGACAGAGCCACCTTAACAGGAATTTTGGATGGGTCTTAGTGAAGGGGAGGAAAAAAGAGGACATAATGTTTAATTATAAGAAATGATTGAAATAGGCACAGACATACCCCGGGTGCCTCTGCACTGCAGCAAGCTCTAAACTTGTTATCGTTAATGGTTTAAATTTCACTGTGCTAATCATTTCAGGACACAAGCCTTTCTTGATAATCTAATGAATTATTCCAACATCCTTCAGCAAAAAAAATCCTCCATGACAGCACTAATTACAAGACGTTTTCCCAGTGCTTATGTAAAATATGACAGAGCAGCAGCTTAGGGAATTGCAGAAAACTGCTTCTAATTTCCACTGAGAAACTGACAAACACCTCTCTTTCATCTCTCCCAGCTCTCAAGTAAGATTTAACTTTCTCATTTAGTTAATTACCGAGTGAGGATCATCATTTTCCCGGATCGGAGCGGCACAGAGCCTTTATCGTGTTAACTTGTGAACTTGATCGATGGCTGCTGCTAAAACTTAATAACTTCACCCCCTGGCAAATTGTAAGATAAATATAATAGGAGAAACTCTGACAGTAAAAACCTGCCAGAAATGAGCACTGTGTTTATGTTTCTTTGCAGGCAGCAAAAAAACAACCGACAGCTTATTACTGGGTGCGTGTTACTTATATTTAAAAGACTCCAGGCAGTTAACTTTCTGCGTACTGTTCAAACTTTACTCACAAGATAAAAGACACTGGGCAAAAAAAAAAAAACAAGCACTGGGATCACAAAGAAAGGAACTATGGAGGTGTACGTCCAGAGCGTGGGGGGGAAGACAGGGACTTCACAATGAAAGCAAAGCCACACTTGTCTCTATATCCTGAATATTCTTCAACATTAACCACATTAAAAATACCCACAACGGTGAATCCAGACATGAAACTAGTTTCAGCTGTGGCACAAAGCTCGGGAATGTTGAGGCATGTTAGAAGCTGCGTGGGAAAAGCAGAGGGATTAAAAAGTATCAGTGTGGCAGCAAGATGATTCGGTTTGATGCCTGTAAAGCTGCTCTCAGCCAAAGAACCTCAGCATGGTTGGCTTTTCCAAAGTTACTTGTGTGGCCATGAAACTGCTTGCTACTGCCCATGATGAAGTACCACTCAATACCACTCCAGTGAAGCAATGTAACAGAAATGGTGAAATGGAGCTGAGGACGTATGCCAGGCCTCCACGATAAAGGGCAGAGCTAGTTATTTGAGAATCCTGTTGAAGGGGTGTTTTTTGCATGGCCTAAAGGCAATAACAGCATAATTAAGAGGATACAGGTTCAATTTCTATGGCTGGCTTCTTCTTTTTTAGGCTTGTAATTACCAAATGCTGCAGAACTGATTCCCAGACTACCAAGGCTAAGCAAAGAGGGAAGAAGTCCTTTGCAGCTCCTTATTGGCGGCTTCCTATTAAAGAGCTCCTTTGTTTTGAGAATTAGGGGGGTGGCAAGGGGGTGACTCACCATAAGGAGCAGGATCTCATGAGCCATAGCACCTGAAAGACATGAGTAGGGTAGCTGGCTCCTCATTTTTCTCCTTTGCAGGATGAACCTGCTTTTCCAGAGTTTGACTTGACAGCAAGGCTACAATGCTAGGTCATTAAACAACTCACTCCATTTACTTTTATTTTAAAAGCTCAGTTTAGAATCTACCCATTTCTGTCCGCCTCCATCTCACATAACAGTCTCTGTGAGGTTAACCATGGGTTTAGCACATATATGGACTTACTTGCTTAGTACTGAATTAGTTTCCACGCTGCAAAGCTCACTGAAACATTCTGAAAAACGAACATAACCTAGAAGAGGATGATCATCAATCACATCTGAGAGTCAAAAAGAAAGTACCATGAAAGAAAGCACAGCATCTTTATTATTTATTTTCAAGAGAAAATTTGAAACACAGGCTCACACTGAAATTAACAGTCCCCCGGACACCCAAGGAACTAGCGATTTTGCCTGTCTGGGGCTTTTAGCTGCTTGTCCACATCTAGTTTCTAATCATACTGTAGGAAACCTTTGATAAGAAAGGCTACATCTAGATGAAAGATCACTGGAATTACGCTGGACACAGCAGCCCAACCTGCTGCACTTTCCGAAATCCTGGGGGGCCAATACTTTTCAGAGGTACCATCTAAGTACCTATGAAACGGTGTTAGCCCGGAGGGCACCTGGCTAAGGATATCACCTCAGACACAGAAGAAAGGGAGAAGGCTGTTTGGTTTAGGGTCAGAGAAAGCTGCAGACACCAGAGAAGTAACATGTTGAGCCTCTCCAGGGACTGAGCCATGGGCACTTGCACACTGGCTATACAAAGAGCAGCAATAATACCTTGCTGGAGAAGCTGCTCCTCTCCCACACTGCTACACAGTAAACAGCAACAGGGAGAGGAGATTAAAAAACTATTCTTTTAAGCTAATACTTAATGTTTCAGACAGACTAATAAAGTTTAATTGTCTGGAATCTCGTAGCTCTTACTGTAAACTCTCCTTTGATATAGGTCTCCCATCTAGATTTTAAGTGTTGGCAAAAACCTCCAAAATAAAATTTCTCTGATGCCAGCAATGGATGTGAATTGGGAGTCCCTCTCCTCCTCCTCCCTTATCTCCAAGTCGTCTTTGCAAATAACAAGCACTGATGAGAAATCTGCTTGCATCAGCACAGCACTGGCATATGTTACCTTCCCAAACTACGATCCCTGACCAAATGCGTAACCAGACATATGGGGGGGACGGCAGACACCACCACTCTTAAAGAGCTAGGTTTCAGAGCACACCTTTTATTAGTTCTAAAGTGATCATATACAAATTTCAGAGCAGATCCTCCAGTAACAACACATCATTTCCAGTGGAAGTCACCAAAGCAAATGCTTTCTTCCTCAGCATGGCTACCAAAACCAGAGTTGAACTGCTGGGACCATTACATGTTATTACTGTTAATAGAGGGAAGGAATATGCACATTATCACTTGGAGAACCAGCCTAGTAAAGTCATCGGGTAATGGCCAGTAGCAGCAAAGGGCTCATTTATGGCAGGGAAAGGCATAAGCTGTGCTCTAAGCAGCAGTTTCATAGTTTTCTGGAACAGTTGCTTCTGTTTTTAAAACTCCCAGGCATGATCTACTGCCCGAGTGAAGTTACTCTTTATGGGTGTTATTGTTGAGTTTGTTTTTGCTCCAACTACTCCCCCAACTCAGAGAGAAAAGCAGACAGGAACAGGTAGGCGGACTCCAGTGATTCAAAACATGGCTGAACAGTGAAGACTATACCACCAGGAACAACACACAAGTAGAGGGGGAGAATGACCCAAAAGACCTGTTATCTGCTCTCAGTAACACTATTCAGATTTTCAAAACACTGTGGTTCTCTCTATGCAAAGTTTTTATCCTCAAGAAAGACAAGACAGTTTACCCAGTATTATTTTCCATGAGTTTCCTCCTTGGAGATGCATTTTGCCACCACCAACAAAGAGGGCACAAGCACACCAAACTACCTGTCCAAGGCAAACTGAGTGATTCAGCACTGGAAGTCATGAATATACATGCTGGATATCATATACCATTTCCCAGCTCCAGGTGTACTACATATTTCCAGGTGTACTGGAGAAATGTAACAAACAAAAAGGCAGTAGCTTTCTGAAGAACCACAAGATTCATGTGCATGCCTTGCTCCCACTGCAAATGCACTCCTTAGATCTGCTCACAGAGCTGGCTACACAAGCAGTCCCCAACCTATTTCAGTCAAAATAAGCTTGTTAGCAAAGACCTGCTATTTAAACTGTCTAAGCTAAAACACCTCATCTTAACTGAAAGCAGGTTTGTAGTTTTGCTGACAGATCCTGGAGGGCAGCAACCTGCAGCAGCCAGATGAAGGCTGAGTGGTATTCTTTTCCACCAGTACAGCTGGATATAGAAGAGGACATCTCATTAGCTCACACTGGCTGATACCAATACTACTGCTGTTAGTAGCTACTGCTGAGGTAGCTCTAAAAGTCCATGAAATACCTTTGCACAGTGTCAGGTCAAAGTTGGTCAGTGGGTTGCTGCCAAAATCTTGACAGATTTTGCCTTGTAGCCTCCTATAACCCCTACAAGATCATCCCATAACTCTCACTCACTAATGAGCATTGTCTTCTCGTGAAGAGCTGCTCTGCTAACCTTGCAGTCAAGTGCTACCCTGCTGGCAAACGGGGGTGACTCCCATGGAGGACCACTAAGATTGCTAGGGGAGCTGGATGTGTTTGGCCTGGAGAAGACTAGCCTTCCACTACCTAAAGAGAAGTTACAGAGGAAAGTGAGACAGTCTTTTCAGAAGTGCCTAACAACAGGAAGAGGAGCCACAGACACAAGCTGTAGCAAGCAAAACTCTGGACTTTAAGAGGGAGACTTTCAGACTATGAGTGGACAAGGTCCCGAGAAAAATGAGCTGGTTGTGAAGGTAATACTCCTTTGAATAGGCAGGTGGAACAGAGAACAGAGGTCCACCCTCACTTACAAGTTTTCTATGACTTTATATATTAAGATTGTGTTGGTCCATTCTGTCATTGGTACCTGCCAAGAGATTCGTGACCTGAGGAACCGACTCCAAAAATACAAGCTAAGGATATTCTCTAACAAATTCTAAATCTTCAGAAATTGCATTAGGTTGGGTTAGGCCAAATGCTGTTGATATGTGAAAGTACAGGTCAGAAGAAAGGAAAGAAATAGTACCCTCTGCAACAAGTAACCAGCTCTGACCATAACAGCACTTCAGGAAGGCATAATCAGTTTCACAGCTGAGCAGGCTTTGTCCCTATCAGCTGATACTCATATTGCACAACTCAGAAGCCCAAGTCACAGACTGTCACACTAGGGATTCCTCAATGGCTCACTGCTTAGCTACCAATAATGTTTCAGAAAAACTTCTCAAACTAAAGGAGGGAGGGAGCCTTCTAGTATTCCATTTCCTATAGTAGACCAAAGTGGAATTGTTTGAATATAACATATAAGCAATATAAAACCCCCAGTAAACTGTGGCAGAACAGGACTGCTAGCCTCACTTGGTCCTTCAACATACTGTATTTTTTCCACCTAATGTTCTTTCCTTTTAATGAGATTACTAAACAGTGAAAATAGTACCAATCTACCTGCATTTCCCTTTCTACAAATACAAGCTGTTTTCTTTTCTTCTCATCCCACTTCTGAGAGTTACTTTCCTGTCATATCAAGAACGTAATCAGTGTGTAGCATATCATGTGAGAAAGTTCTTCCATCCTCATGCACTGATGTATCCCATTGTAAATTCACCTAACAATCACCAACCCTTTCTTTAACTTCTACTATAATAATTGGCTAAGCATCTAAGAACTAATTACATGCTGAGTAAAGTAACATTTCCTTCCAACAGTTTTAAATATATTCTCTTTTAAAGAGAATATTTATCCTCTATTGTGAGAACTGTCCTCCTTTGTGAAAGGAAGGCAATATTAGACTTTACCATCACATGCTATTTGTTGAACACCTCTGTGATACCTCTCACTCACTTCTTCTATTTCCAGTCAGCTCACAGTAGCCTGTATTAAGTCTAGTACCAGCATACTCGAAAACACACTATTTGCATCTTCTCATCTAATAAAAGCAACTTGGGATCATGCCTGGAAAAAACATATGCAACCTTCTGATATAAAATAAAATTAAACACCAAGAGAATTCAACCTTGCCTGCCACAGACCAATCGGATGCACCATCCATAGCCTGTCCCTTTGATCGAGGGGTTAGAGCTCCCTCTAGCACTCTCAAAACAGAAGAGCCATGGATGCTAAGCTGTGACTATCTGGTTCTCATCCAAAGCAGTCTTGGGTAGGACTGTCCGTAATTTTTATTTGATTTACTTTTTGCTGTCACATGAATAATTAAGAATACATCCTCTAGTTTATCTGAAATTCAGGAGAAACAAGTGTCAAGAGAAATGCCCTCTATAACTGATTAAATATACTCAGATTGCTATAATTAACTGATCTCTATTTTAAAATGTAATTTAGGACCAGCTGAAGGATTATTGTGTCAGCTGTGTGTACAATGTGAAATGTAGCAAGAAATGAAATTAAAAAGTTGTTGAAAATTTTCAATTTTCACAGCATAATAAAGTCCTGCTACCTCACCCTCCCTTGCAGCTGACAAACATCCCAATGCAGCTGACAGGTCGCCTGCAGTTGTGAATTACATGTTTCTATTTCAGCATTAAATATTGAGTAACACTGCTTTAGTAAAACTCAAAAGGTGTAACTCTGCTGAGTTCTGCACAACGCTGAAGACAGAGAAACATCTCATGACAGGAAGAGTGTCAGCCCTTTTCAATCACAGGTTATTACTTATTAATTCTTGATAAACTGAAAGCAGGCAGTACAATGTAAAAATGAGAAAGGAAATGGGAGCCAAGTCTTCCGAGTTTTACTCCTAACTCTCCCACTGCCTTTTTGCACCGCCATAGGCAAGTCACTCCATTTCACGAGTCTGTCAGTTAAACAGATGTACCCTAACACACTTCACACCAAGACAAAGCTCAGCTTAATGCTGG
This sequence comes from Leptosomus discolor, assembly GCF_034619465.1. Classification (NCBI taxonomy): domain Eukaryota; kingdom Metazoa; phylum Chordata; class Aves; order Leptosomiformes; family Leptosomidae; genus Leptosomus; species Leptosomus discolor. Next base: position 15,589,422 of record NC_141396.1, on the reverse strand, counting down.
GAACGTCTTCAGAGGCCTCTGCACAAGAGGTGCTCGGTGAGGGCAATATCACCTGGTGACACAACAGCACACTCTACATAAGCGCAAACTTCCCCTCATGGGCCAGCAAACAAATTTGTCACTTAAAAACTAAACAAAACAGCCACGCTAGAAAAGGCATGGCCTTGACCTCACCAATCAGAAAAACGCAGCTGTACGAATCGTTTCCGCAGCCTTCCAAAGCAGAACCAAAAGCTGAGTGCGTTCAGAAAATATTTCACTTTGAGTTTTCTCAAGCTGAGACACCGCATCCAGACCCCACTCCTAAAATCAACACAAACGTGGGAACAACTCACACACCCCTGAAGGTAATGGCCCTAGGGAGGGGTGCGATTTAATTAAGTTCCTTTACTCATCACAGCAATTTCAGTATGTAACCACCAGGGGATTTCTGAACATTTCTTGGGTTTAAAAGTTCGCAATTTTAATATTAGTATGTGACAGAGATGAGGAAATACAATAGGATGTGTTAGGCTACGTTTTTACGCCTCTGACAAGCCCAGCAAGAAAGACTAGAAGTAACTAGACCCAAGTAGATGACAGAAGCACCTGACAAAAACTTCCCAGCATTGCCCGCCAGTGTCCCGCAGTCCCAGCCGACAGCTGTCCTTGCCATTCTGGGCCCGAACTCTGTACACAGTCCTGCTGCTGCACCCAAATCCTGACACACAGACCTTCCCTCCCGCAGTACAGATGGCACCCAAGGTCGTTCCTTTTATCCCCTTAAGAGGACTTGGAGAAAAGCGCTGGCGACAACTACTCTCTCCCCACATCCCTCGCATGTGGCAGGAGAGGATTACAGTCTGACATCTGACCTGTCCAGCAGGAGTGAAAGGACATCTGAAGGGAAAGCAGGACCTCCGCAGTTGCAGATCCGTTAGTGATGCTGGCAACCCTCACTGCACGCCTCTCTGGGCCGACACTGCTGCCCACCTGTTCTCCCCCATGCCTCTGCATAGCTGTGGCTTGGATCCAACTCAGAGACAGGTAAGAGAGAGGTTGTGCTGATGAACTGCAGTAAGACGTGGCATCAGCAGCACTTCCCCACACAAGCATGCCCAATGACTTCCAATTCCATCCCTCCAACTACTCAAATTTTTTCAAAAACTGTTGATTTTGTTATGATGCATGTGTTCCCTAAGAACTGCACTGATTCTCCCCACAAATTATTGAATTCCAAACTTACCTTCACCTATGACCTGAATCAGTTTCAAAACTCAGGTCTCAAATAAAAAATAAACTGACTGTGATGCCTTATCATCTGCAAAGATTCTAAATCAAATCTCAAAACACTCCCATTACAACCCACCTCAAACTACCCAGGATTACAAATTACGATCTAGAACAGGGCTGACAGATCTAAATTAACATGGCAGGAGAACAACCTGATTCAACTTCGTAGTTCACGCAATTTTGTAAAATCCAGTGACTTGAAAGAAAACAACACATGCACATAACTGACATTAATTAAGCAACATTTTTATTACCTATAATGAAAGACTTATAAGGAAGGTTTATTAGTCAGAAAGAGGGCTTTCTTTGCTAAGAAATTACAAGTCTTACTTAATTAACAATTTTTTTTTGTAGCATAGCTGTTAAGTATTTTTCACTTTTATCTTCTTCTAAATGAATGTTAATCTAAGCACAAAAGCTATTGTTCAAATTGACAGAAGCGGGGTCAGAAAAAAACAACACTGAAATATTTTAATCATCATGTACTTTAACCAAATTCTGTTTGTGGTCACTGTTACAAGGGTTTCACTTTTTGTTGAGAAGCATCAGGAGGACCTCAGACTTTATGGATATGAGAAGACAGTTAAATCTGAACCTGTGTGCACAACTAGGACAGACCTATGAGACTGCACTATGAATTTTCAGGGCATCATGAAGGCAAGTTTGCCTGTTGGACACAGGACCCAAACAGCCTGGCTACAAACAGCGTCCTTTTCATTCCCTAACTTCAAACTACACTATGAGCTAAGCAGCAAGGACTACTCGCCTGTCAAGATTCACTATTACAGTAAAAAAAAGTAATTGCAGCTACTTTGAATATTATTTTCAGGTCTGTAAACAGAAACTTGGTTGCTCATTTCTAATTTTCCTCACCAATAAGTTCAGCAACGTACACAGTGAGTGCTGCTGTCTGTCTCGAAGCTGCAGCCTCACCTAAGCAGTCAGTCACATGCAATGAGGGACTGCCTGCCTTGTTGAAGTTATCTTAGATACCAGCTTCCACAGGCAGACTAATTCAAATCTATTTTTGTAAATTACAGATTGTGCTAAATATACATGAAGGAAAACATCTAAGTTTCTTTTACCGCACAACACAAGTTATTTCTCATTCTAGGTTCCCTCCAAGAAAACTCTAAATTTTAAAATCTGCCAATTAGTGGCAGTGACTACTTGTGAGATCTAATCCAGTCAAGCAGTAGCGTTCGTTGAGTACTGCAAAGGGCAGAACAACGTTCCAAGAAAACAAAGAGACCAGGATACCTGACAGTAACAAGGAGGAGCATGCAGTTTCAGAAGAAATGCAGGTTGTGTCACTGCCTTAATGTGATGGTTAAACCATAAGCTTCACATCAGCCAGAAGAATTAGATCTTTACACGTACATAAGACTGTTAATAGCTGCAGTACAGTTTAGGACAATCACTTGACAATTTCTGTGTAAGAGCAAGGGATCAGAAAAGTAAACATAAATAAATTCCTCCTAAAAATCCAAACTCCTCAACAACAAATGCTCAAATATCTTCACCGTTTCTCTTTCCTCATTTTTTAAATTCCACTCCCCAAGGATCATTCAATTTTTCCTAATAAAACAAAGAGGATATGACTGCTCTCTAAAAATATATGGAGATAAACACCAAGAAAGGAAGAGGAACTATTAAAACAAACAGAAGAAACAAGCTGAAGAACCAGTGGTACAATCTCTCCATGAGTAAGCTAGCTTGGAAACTTGGACAGGATTTCCAGTCATTAGAACAATCGGGTTCTGGGATCATCTTCTGATGGAACCAGAATGGAAAAAAGACCTCAGATCAACCATTAATTGGTTGTAAGACTAAAGTAAGTTCACTAAAGGGACAAAACAATATCTGCAAGATAAGAGGCTGGAACCAGTGACCTGCAAGGTCCCAGAACGCAGAATGACACAGACCATGCAATGTCCTGTTCTGCAAGAGGACATTCATCACCTTATAGCTCAGAGTATACCTGAGAGGGCTCAGACGCAAAATCGTTGACTGGTAACTGAGCAAGCTGACTTTCAATGAGAACATGGATGGGACTGTGGGCTCCACCGTTAAATATAAAAAGGTAGGGCTTCATTCTGCTATCATGGATGATGGGTGAGTGCTTCACTCGGAAAGAGAGCTGTCAATTTTCAGTCTGGCATGTGCCCAATGAGCTTGAGCATACCTGAGATTTATGAAACGTACAACCTACACCTTTCCGCTAGGTGCTGAACTGCTGAGTTGCACGTGACACACAGGGACACTATTTATTCTGGTACGGCTTTATCCACCTGTCTCAGCTCCAGAAGACTCATAGGTAACTTCAGACTGCCCTGAGGCTACATTCACTGTGTCTGTAGTTGGTTCAACAGCATACCCCTCATGGTCTCTGAAGCATTTATAACAAACGTATTACATGGGAACAGAGAATATCTCGTTTCCTACCTTCATTGCCCCCAGGTAAACTCTCACAGGATCTGAGGCAAACCTTTAAGCTGTTCATTCACGTGATGTTTGGATGTCAGATGAAGACAAGATCAGGATGTTAGTAATGCAAGTGACCTTAGAGTCCCTGATATGGAGGCGATTTTGCAGGAGGAGTTACCTTCAAGACACTTACCACTGACTGGGAAGATCAGGCTGTGACCTGCTGGGCTGTCAGCTGTATGAACTCTACTGTCTCCACGGACAATCATCTATTGTCTTCATAATTAGAAAAGAAGATACATGGCTTATTTCAACATTGTTGCTGTCTTCTGCTAGCTTCCACCTTTAACTGACCAGTTATCTGGGTATAGGTTGCAATGGGTATCTGCCACACATCTGGGTATCTTGGGACCACAAAGATCAAAAACCCAGACAGGTACCAGCTGGAGTCTCGTATGACTCCAAATCAATTCTTATGACTAGCAGGATCAAAACTTGTCCTGCCAGCTGATGGTGACCTACTTCAAGAGACAGAATGATGGAGGCAAGTGTCTGACCTCCAGACAGAGTATTTATGTTGAGTCACTTCAGGTCCCAGATAAGATGAAGAGTTCTTTAGTTTAATATCAGGAAATTCTGAAGGTAAATGTATCTCTACCTGAGCACAGGATTTGAAGCCTGTTAATCTGGTCTTTCATACTAGAACGGATCCTAAGTGTCAGCATCCATTTCCCAACTGATAACTTATCTATGCAACCTATAAATTCACACTTCTCTGACCCCACCTTCGTGGGAACTACGATATATTTTAGGAGCTAGTACTTTAATATATGTTTTGACTTCATTAGTACAGCTATGGTTTTTAGAATCTCTTTAAAGACAAATTACATTTTTGTAGTAGTTTATAAATAACTGTTGAGCTATTAAGACCTTAATAGGTAAACTTACAAAATTATTCATCTTTAAATGTTCTCCTTGTGTCTTCATACTATTCACAAAAAGTCTAATGGACTTACATTTCCTAGATCAGATATCACGTTCCATTACTTGAGAAACAAAGTTACCATGTATCAGATGTTGTTGTGTATATGAAAAGGGAATAGTTAAAATCAAGTGAAAACTTTGAATCTTCCAAACTTTAAAGTGTTTCACCTATAAAAAAAGATACTACTGTAATTTTCAAGCAAGGAAGGATTTCTGGGGAACAGTAATATTGATTATAGAGCTGGAAAAACCATACAAAACATTTAAATATATGAGACTTGCTATTATTTTTTCAAACACACAGAAAATCATCTAAGTTAACCTGAGCCTGAAAACTGTGATCCAGTTTAACCTCGGTTTGGTTTTAAAAAATAGAGAGAGAGATAAATTTTAAAGATGCTGCTGGTGTTCTGTCAACAGCTAGTAGATAGTTTCCTAGCCATCATAGAGCAAATAAAGAATAAAGAATAAAGATATTTGGAATAAGTAAAATATAGAGAGTTTGCCTAAAGGCAGGAAAACTCTAACACATAATACAAACACGCTTGGTTTTGGCTTCACTGACAGTATTCAGGAAGGCTTTTAGTCTGCTGGACAAAACATATTCTAAGAAATGCAGCAGTATAGGATCCATGGAGTCTAGCATTCTGCTTGGGGCCATTACAGGGGAAATGCTTTGGGAACTTTTGTTACCTAAACATGACCTGGTGTGTGCTTGGTTGCATAAACGTTTGTTTCTAGCAATGTGTTTACTGAGGTTGTGGGAGCTCTTTGAAAGCTACAGGGCAGGGTAAGAGGGAGGGAAGGGTTCTGGGAAAATTTCTTCCTGTATAGGCTCTAATTACTTAACGATTTTCTTTATTAGATCCAAACTAGGCTGGCTTGTCCATCTGAAGTGCCTTGCAGCAGTAAGCCCTGCAGCAGTTTATACTGCTTAGCTTACTCAAAGATGAAAGCTGCCTCTTTACAGAGCAGCCCTGGCTGGGTGAGGATCTCTCTAGATTGCAGAAGCCAATATGGCTGTAACCTCCTCAGAGCACACACAACATTGTCTGAGAACCTGGCTGTACATCAAAGCCTTTGTGGCAGCCTCAGGTCATCACTAGCTTTACATAAGTAGGTATACTGCTCTATGGGGTTCCCTTTTATGTCAGTCCTGATGTTCAGAAAGTTACATCCATATGAGGAGTATTTTGGAGAGAGTTTGAGGAAAAGGTGACAGTTATTGAACTTGTGATTAAAATCGGTGGGGGTCCAGAAAGCGAGCACATACCTCTGAGAAAGGAAAGATGAACTTGCAGTTAAAGCAGAAGACTAGACTGTCAGTAGAGCTAGAGGACAACTTCTGCTCCCGGGTCTCCACAGGTTTCCATCTGAGCCTGGCTAAGACAGCCTTTTTCTCCTGAGATACTATGCAGCTACTTCACAGGGTGTTGCAGAGTTGCATTAATGTTCCCTAAGCTGACTGAGCCTCAGGGAGAAGACACTAAGTAGTAATACTCTACACACAGCTCTGATCCTGGAAGATGGTAGAGAAAAACTTCTCTACCATCTTCCAGGATGGTAGGCAAAAAAGGTGAAGAAAAACAACCCAGAGAATGACTTTTCCCCTAGCTTGCTGGGGAGCAAATGTCCCCCAGTCTCAAAGCAGCTCTCACACTGAAGCGGCCAGAACAGAGAGCGCCACGCATTGGGGTGGGAAGAGAGAAGCAACAAAACTGCACAGAGAAAATGCAAAATAGACAACTGAATGTGGAAAATATGTGAAACATTTTAAATTAAATTAACAGAAAATAGGATCCAAAAAACAACCAAGAACTTCTAGCACTGATAAAAGCACCTAGTTGTAAAACCCAACCAGGAGCTAGAACAATATTATTTTATTAGGTTAAGAGAGAGTAAGATTAGCTGTATGTTCATTTTAACATGTATGTAAACATTAACAATCCTTAGGTTGCCTATTAATTCACATGCGGCATATTTACACTATTTATGATATCATACCCCATGCTGGGACATCCCATTAGAGAGTCACAGCGGTGGCTCGGTACTTAAGGTGAATTCTGCAACACATCACCTCTTTCCTGTTATTCTCTTGCAGCAAGATTACTTTTGGGCAAGAATTTACCATTTGGTTTCAGCCCACAAGGGAATCTCCTTGGGAACTGACAAATTGATTTAAGCACTTGTGGAATAATTTACCGGGTTTTGTGTTTTATTAAAGGAGAATAAAAGGCTTTGAGAGCTTTTGGTATTTTATGCAACAACAAGAAGTATGTTTGGCTTAGAAAGTGTCCACTTCTTCTTAGGCTTTCCCTTTGCCTCCCATAAGGATCATATTTGATCACCAATTTGACTGCAACCATTGGCAAATGCACCTTTTCCAAGATACATGTCTAACACAGCCTTTTAAAAATGCAGACAGACCTGGGGAGACAGAAGGCGCTAGAGGAACAGAGCCCAAACCAACATTAAGTGTATATAAACAAAAGTAATGCTTAAGCACAAAAAAATCCTTCAACTATCTTTCCAGATCCCCAAATGTCTAATAAGGGAATGTTAAGCAGCATTATCCCCTTTTACAGATGAAAGAATTCAGATAGAAAAGCAGAATATGACAAAAACAAAAGATGTCTCAAAATCTGGAGACATAATTTCTAATCTAATATTCCTCCTGTGAGGCCTCATTGCTTACTATGAATAAACTATTTCCTCCCTAGATTCCAGTTGTAAAAGCAACTTTTGAACTCCTCTGCAAAAAAGGGATGCTCTGAGTCCAGCCCTTGGCCCAAGAAACAGGGGAAGGCTTAATTAAGGTTTGTGAAGCACTAAAACTACAGGGGAAACCCCCAGGAGGAAGTTTGTATTTCCATATTCTGACCAGGGCTTGAAAGGCATGCAATAAATACAGCCTGGGGCACAGAACAAACAACATGAATAAAATAAAATATTGAACAGCTGTTCGTCAAGTGAATACTGTTCATCCCACACACCAAACTTTATTTCTGCCTCACGCTGCAGGGAGTAGAAGGGAATCAGACTGAGGGCAAAATAAAATTTTACTTCAAAGGGTTAAATAGTAGCAAAGTTATAAAAAAATCAAAACTGTTTCTTATAAAGGAAAATATTAAGACAACCTTCACAGGCAGAATTGCAAGCTCCACTCATCATCACATTAGAAATACAACTGGTTTAGAGAGCACACATTTACTAGGGTAACTTTTTTGCAGAGATGCAATGTCTTTCAAGCGATAAAAACTATATGTATATCACTGAATTCATATAAAACCCTCTCATTTTTAAAGGACGGTGATGGAAGAGGTTACATCACTGTTGCAAAGCAAGAAAGTTCAAAATACTACAGTAAGCAAAGATCGTAAAATCTGCCTAGAACTAAAACCCAAAGAAACCAATCTCTCCAACCTCAAATCAGGACACTCACCGGCACAAGCCTTCCTTTCTAGCACATCTACTCACTGCCACCCGCCTAAAAGCAGGCAATGCAAAGCTGACGGGTGGGTGCAAGCTTAGAGCAGAGCCACACAAACAGCCTGTCCTGTTTGCTGGGTGCAGAGCGGTGATTTTTGGCTTCTCTTGCAAACTGGTAAGATTCTACTCGCTTTTCAGTACCAGAAAGTACGATACCTAGAAATGAAGAGAGCCTGTGTCCTGACTAGAAAAATGAAAGAAAGGCAGCACGGACACTGTGCACAGAATGATGGAGCCTCACTCTTCAATGGTTACAACTTCTTTGGGAATTATGGGAAAGGAGAAAAGAAATGCCTGAAAAACACAACACAGAGAACAAGGAAGGAAGAACAGGAATCGTGTTAATCAGAAGTAGCTGGATTCCCCTGCACTGCAAACATTAATCCTATTTTGACAAATTTCTTATTTTCCTTCCCAGAAATAGCCCCCTAATATCACTCTTTTCCCCACATTATTTTTTTACCTTTACAAAAATACCAGTTTTCCTAAGACTGGTATTCAGATCTGACAGTCATTAATTCCAGTGTCTATTCTTAGAATGTACTTGAGAAACTGCAATTTTATCAAACCACTAGGAAAAAAAAAAAAAGATCAAGTCAATCTTCTTATCAATTACAGCAGCCAAATCTTTCAAATTATAATTTCTTGTTGGTAAGTGAATAAACTGAAAAACATTGGTAAAAAAAAAAAAGAGCATTAGGAGATCAACGCAGTATTTGATCTCTCCTATTTTTTTGCTGCTGAAAGCCACATGGCATGCATAGTATTTTTAACTGAGCAGTCTCATTTCAAATATATGCCGAGGAATCTTATTTCAAACATATACTAAATAAGGAGGGGAGTAATAAAACAGGCAGTCCCTTACTCTAATTTTATCCGTCTCCCTCCTCTTCTTGATGCAGTGAAACTTTAAATCCAACACCAAACCCTGACTGACTCTCTCTTTTTTTGTAAACAGTGATCAACATTTTCCTAAATGACCCCCGAAAGGACCTACTTTGAAACTACTCATTAGTAACAGCCACGTTTGCAATATTAACCTGGATGCGGCTGTTTATTAAGATCTTTTAAGGGGTTTAGAATGAAGACACACTGCCGGTGTACAGGGAGCACAGAAGGGGTAATTTAAAACCCATGTTTTTCCTCCCCCTCACCGAAAACATGCCCAGCATTGTGCAGCTGTGCTGCCAGCTTCATCACTCCCTCCATCTCCACTCTTGCTAATTAAAAGGTTGATCACAGAACAATGCTCTTCTCATTAATTTCGGCTTTCTGATTGGGCAGGATTCCCACTCGCTCCGCCTGATCTTTTCCACACTGCTGAAGTTAATGTGACAGGAGCCCGAAGATGGATTACCCGCTGCCATATTGCCCATCACCTCCAATCAGCAGCTATCTGGGTAAACTGATTGTTCTAATTTGCTCTCATTATTTTTACAATATCAGGAGAAAATAATGCACACAGCTCACTGTCAAAGCCATGAAAATCAGCCATTAGTTAAACCCAGACACTGAGTGGCTTTATTAGAAGCACTGCAGTTTATTGATGCAGCTTCGGTAAACTAAGATAATACCTGCTCTCTTTAAACACACTTTTTAAGGCATATTTATGTTGAAAGAAAATATTTATTAGGATACTTTTGGAAACGCTTGCTGTCTCAGCCTGTTATCTTGATATGCTGGCAGACAACGAAGATTAAGAACAATGGAGGCTTGACTTCCACATAAAGAAGGGCAAAATATGCAGCATTTTCCGCATGGCAGCCTGCCTGCACATCTCAGCTACTATTTTACAGTTTAAATAAAAATCATCTCAGCACTAATATGACAGGTGAATATGTAAACACACCCCCAAATCGCATGAAATACAGTACTACCGTAAATGCAAACATGGTACCGGCATAATTGTGTAAGCTGTACACACAAGGTCAACAATTCAGTTTCGGGTTTGTTTTTTTTTCCGCTAAGCAAAGCAGCCTGCGTAGCCCAGCATCAAAACAGAGGGACTGAGAGCAGGAACTCCAAACGGTAAGGGAAACTGCTCTATATGGCTGGGAACTATTTTTTCCCCTATGAAACGGCATTGTGCTGCCACAACTTGGGAATGACTCAGAGCAGAAATGTCACTCCGCACTTGAAGCCTCACAGGATCTCATAGCTAAGAAATGAATAAAGTATCGTTAGCGGTATGAAGTCAAGCGTTTTTACACTGCAGCAGTGGTAAGAACTATGTTGGAAATCCTGGACCTCTGACAGTCTCTACGCTGTATATAAAGGGACCTACGTTATTTTGCCTGCGTGTATCTGCATCTTAGCAAAGGGAAATGCTAAAAAGAGGGATTAACAGAAATATGATATCTTAAATCTTGCTAAACATAAACCTTAAACTGGTGTCTACGATGTTGTAACTTGCAATGTGCTCTAAGAGTGACAGGCAGAGTGCAGCAGACTGATTTTACTTTTAAATAATATCTAAATTAGATTAGTTCTTTGTGTAGATCTGCATGAACCAGAGGGGACATTCATCATTGTGCCAAAAAAGTTAAATTCACTGGGGTATGCTCAAAGTGAATGGTTCTAGACCTACGTTTTATCTCTTAGACACATCATCAAGATGCTGTGCCAATATGCATGAAGCCAGCTAGGAGCTGCAAGAAAGACAACGGGAGAGTAACTGGATACTAGCAAAGGCTTAATTTTTCCCTTTGTAGATTATGAATTGCTTGGGACAAGATCCGTGGCTTCTCTGTCTTGTAAGCACAGAGCATCCCTTTCAACACTTGAGCTTCTTTTTTAATATTTAAACGGCTTAAATACAAGGAAGGGTATTCTCCTCCCTCCCCCTCCAAAACAGATGCAATTCTAGTTCCCCCTCCTCCCCCCGCTGTAATGTGAAACGTTACAATTTTCATTACTGCTTTTTAATATTTTTAGGTCTTCATCAGCTACAGCCTCGCGTTTGGGGGCTGATTTTCCCTCCCTCCTAGAAAAGCCACCTCCCAGCTTTGTTTGGTATCTCTTTTGACCCTTGCTAATGGTTTTCTCTTGGAGGGGCGTGCCATGCTTTTCTCCTTAAAATTCCTGCACTGAAAGACTGCACCACACCACACTCCACAAAACGTGCTGATGGCACAAATTACAAGCCCCCAGCCGAACACTCCAGCCCCCACCATTCGGGCAGATTTATGTGGGCTCTTGCCGACGTTATTACAAGTCAGAGTTTATTGGGAAATTGTTACATTATGCGGAGTGTCTAACAAATTGCTTATGCTGCTATAATTGGATTACAACAGCCGCTTGCTCCCACCGGTAAGATTAGGCAAGTAGGACTCCTGCCGATCTCTGAGCGTTAGCAGTAATTTTATTTGCCTTGCCTCTCTCTTTCCTAACAACATGCCTCTTTCCCTGCCAGCTGTCTGCTGAAAAGGCACAGGCTTGTTCCTTGGCCCTAACAATGCAATTACAGCCCTGCAGATCGCACTGTTTGTGCATTAAGTACAGAGCCAAAACGAGGCGAATTGATCGTTTGACTTTTGGAGGAGCCATGTGATCTCTGTGTGCGGGTGATCCGGCATGCATCAGTGGGCAATGCTGCAGCACACGCCTGACGACTAGCTCGCTCCATACTATTTCCCCTCCCCTGTCCGCTCCTAACAGCAAAGATGTTGGAGCCTACCCCACATTAACCCCCATTGGTCTACAAAAAAAGGCTCATTTTTAGCAGCTCTCTTGCTAGGCTAAACTCAGAACTCTGCCTTCTGAAATGTGACACTTGGCCACACCAACGACTTCCCTGCAGTGGGCTGCACTACCAAATTATTATTCCAGTGTTTCACACTGCAAGCTTCAGCGCAAGAACCGGACGTATTTTTCAAACAACTTTTTCAATTCTTGTGTTTGAAAAATACTGAAAACATACCTAGTTAATGTCACGTTAATGGTATTTGTATTCTCTACCATCTGAGGGTGCTGCCACTGCAGGCAACTACTTAAGAAGCGATGCTTCTCTTCGTTTGCCAGCAAAGCCACCAATGATTTGGATTACAAACGGTTTCACATTTCCAGCACAAAAGATCCCAAAGTACTCTATAAATGCAAGTCCAGTTTGTTTCATAACTCTTATCCCAGTGAACATTCCTTACAAGCTTAACGTGACAGGACCTGAATTAAGACCTCAAGGCTGTAATTCTTTATGCAGAGTATCAATCACCAAATCAAGCAAACACTCAGGGTGGAACTACAGCACATGACACTACACAGAATACAGGTGCAGGGGAATTTTGATTAAAGATGCTACATCAAGGTCTCAATTTTAAAAGATTCCTATTACATCTTCACTGCCTGTACACTGAGAGGATCCCAGGATGATTCAGTTTAGAAGGGACCTCAGGAATTCTCCAGCCCAACCTCCTGCTCAAAGCAGGGTACGTTATGAGGTCAGACCAGGTAGCTCAGGGCTTCATCTAGCCTGATCTTGAAAACCTCCAAGGATGGAGGCTGCAGAGCCTCCACAAGTAACCTGTTCCAGTTGACTGTCATCACCACAAAAAAGTTTTTCCTTATAACCAGTCAAACCTGAGAGTGAGTTTCTAAGATCTGTGTGGGAGCCCTTCCAGTCTTTACTGAACTCAACTTCACAGGTAATGCAACTTGCTTTCTTGAGATTCCAAACCCAGGGCTCCAAAAAGTAGAAACATCTCCATTGACTTGAACGAACTTTGGAAAGGATTCTTCATACCGCGATTTTGTGTATCACTTGACTGACCATCCTTACTGCAGAGCTTTGAGAACTGATCTCCACAATACACTCACAGACCCTCAACTATAAAGAAATTTATGAGTTAACTATTATATTACTATTTCTTCAAAGTCTCTTTTGCATTTAAAAAAAGCAAGTGTAATTCTTTTTTAATTTGTGGTTTCAATGACATGCAAAGCCATTTTGGGTAGTAAGAGATGCAGAAATAACAACCACTCCACAGTGCTTGTGTAACTGAAGACTAAAGAAGCCTGTTTACATGTAGTTTAACACTCAAAAGAAACTCTGAACAGCTGAAATGCCTTATAAATAGCTCAGACCCAGAGGAAGTGCAAACGTCTGCATTGTGAATTGTAGATCTTAATTACAGACAATGGCTGGTACAGCAAGTAGCACAGAAAAAAAAAGTGAAACAGTTGCACTGTTCATGGTTGGCAATAATTCTTCAGGAAAATATTTACTATCAATCAGTTATGAGAAAAGGGACTCTGCGCTCATAAAACAGCACGTTGCTTCTCATACCAGGACCATTTTGCTTCAGCGTAATCTGAATTTAAACAGCTTGTTTCCTGCGGATATAATTTTGGAAATAAATAAAACAAGTCTATCAAAATCCGGAGAATGTGTATGGAGGGCCGGGGTGGGGGGAGCAGGAATATCACATTTCTTTCTCAGTCATTTGCAAAGGGGTTATTAGACTGAGAGGAAGCTAAAGCATAAAGATTGCCTTGACCTAAAAAAAAAAAAAAAAAATAAAAAAAAAAAAAGAGAGAAACTTGCCATTAAGATAAAAGTAGACATATTAATAAAAAAAGGAATATCATCATTAGGTCAAAGCTTTTAGATAAACCTCCGATGCAGTTTTCTACTTGTGCTGTCTAAATATTGAGAATTCACAGTTTCAAAGCACCTTCTGAACATTAAGTAATCCTAGCAATGTCCCTGCAAAACCCACCATTGACACAACCCTCTTTTAGAGAGACAATACCTCTAACAGAAGGCTAAAATGACATGCTTAAATCTCTATTAGCCAGTGGCTGAGGCAGCATTTATCCAATTTGCAATACCCTCAAAAACTGTCATCTCAGAGAAAGGTATATCCAAGCCACAAAAGGGGACACTGCTACCAAGTGGTTTGGAGCTGGAAGCATATTCACCGATAGACCCTCTGCATCGCTACACAGAAGCTTAATACTAAAAATTAATGTATGGAGGAACATACTTTCTCATTAAAACAGTGGAAAGAACATCAGGAAACCGAATGTAGCTAGTCAAATAATATTTGTTCATGATTAAATTGCTCCAGTATCAACCTCAAGGACTGGAAAGGCTTCACAAGCACTGGAAAACTATGCATTATCTGAAGATACACCGACTCAGCAGTACATCACAGCAGAACTCCACGTTGGTTGTGTTGTGCACACAAAGTAAATGTAGGGACACTCTCAGGAAAGAGAAGCCATCAATCTGTGACATAAAGGGACTTGAAAGTACAAGAGGGACACTCTTCAGATCAATTTGTCCTAATGCCAACTGTAACATCCAGCCTGGAAACCTAAATGTTTGTTTATTAAAGAGTACTTGTGGTTACTCCTTTGAATTCATATAAAAATTCTGAGCTCAATGTTATTACTGTGCAGATTATTTTTATTCTAAAAATTTGGAAGCAGCGATGCAGAAAGGACTGACAAAGGAAGGTAAATTTCAATTACCAGCTACTTCTGGTAGTTACCACTCCTTGCTTTTGCTGAATCATCCTTCAATGTAAAATGTGTAGCTATAGCTAAATAATACTATGCATCTTTGAAAGAAAAAGCCCTGTTCTGTGTTTCCAGAACTGAGCAGAACATAGCTGTGTCCCCCTGTACACTATAAACAGCTTGCCAAGCAATGTCACGACACGTTTAAGCAGGACTTTTCATCCAAAGGTCAAAAATGCATCATACAGTTAAATTTCATAACATTTCTGCAAGGAGAGTATTACTGAGTTCCCTTTCTGAAGAGGAGCAAGAAAAGCCATCAAGGCCACAGAGGATAAAATCATAGTGCTAAAAATAAAGGGTATAAACCCCTTCCAAATTCCTAGTTCAATACCGTTAACCACTGCAGCATGCACATTTAAAGGTACAATGAACAGCGATCAAAGATTCCCCAGAAAACACAACATGCATAAAAGACCTTCAGAAGTCCCTTGGTTTGCTGAGACCTTAAAAAGTAGGACCAGTTATCACATGTGGGTAGAAAGGAATGGCCTGAAACAGCAGTCTAGTTTTTCAAGGGTGGTGTGCCTGAGTGTATTTTTCTCCCTCCCATTTCACTTAGATAAAGATGGAGGCAGAGAACCTCTTCCAGCTGCTGCTGAGTTCAGGACTAAGAAACCTGGGGATGCTGTATGCCATTTAGAAGGCGTCTTTGTGCTGTCTCAGGCAGGTATGCCATAGGGTGCCTCTCTCTCACACATGTAAGAAAGAATTCAATGTGCAAAATGAAACTGAGAACACTTCTTTATACAGCAGATACAGGCGAATTGTAACTGACTGCAGGAGCTAATAAACAGTAAAGACCATTCTAATGAATGCAGGAAATTGGTACTGACTGTAGAACTCTGCGAGATCAGCTGTACACCAGTCTCTTGCTAGAAAAGAAAAGAGTACTTTGAATGAAAAGGGTATTTCTATGATCTAGGGAAAAGCAAAATCTAATGGACTCCAAGCTAACAGCAAAACTCAAACCTAACACAGCCCACATTATGAAAGGGCGAAAAGGTAAGACCTCTGTTCGAAAACAGGAATATATATAATCCATCCAAGCAAAGACTCAGCCAAGGAGACCGGAGACACACCAGAGCATCCCTCGCCGCACAGCAAACAGAAAGTGTGAAGGTCACCACAGAAAGTAAATGGTCCCGGGTGCAGAACATAAGAGAAACTTGTTTGCACACCCAGAAGCATCACAAGAATCCTAGTGACATACCAGATGCCAGGGGATTTTAACTGTGCCCCTCTCTAATTGAGGATGAAGCACACACCAACACCGTTATCTGGCCTGAAGATACTGGCTTACAAAATATGGAACAAACAATGGGAACAGATGCTCATTTGGCCAGATTTCAATAAGCCTCATTAAAACCAAACACCCTGTCCTTGGAGCTCAGGTTCATGCTACATTTCTACCTTATTTAAGCACCTAGCACCAATTCCTGAGGAAGCTGTCCACTCATGGTTACACACCAGTAGTATCATTAAAAAAAAAAAAAATCTTC
The DNA here is from genome assembly GCF_034619465.1 of Leptosomus discolor. Lineage (NCBI taxonomy): Eukaryota > Metazoa > Chordata > Aves > Leptosomiformes > Leptosomidae > Leptosomus > Leptosomus discolor. Next base: position 15,573,229 of record NC_141396.1, on the reverse strand, counting down.
TTGCAGACATTTTTTGCTTTTTAAAGGGACAAACAGGACGAAGTTTATATATGCACACACGTGTGTACATGCACATATATAAAAAAACAATTAGACATTGCATTTCCTTTTTAAAGGCATTAGGTTAAACACACACCAGACTTGTTGACGCAAAAGCAATGGGCAAAAAGATGCCAAAAGATTAATAGAAAAACTCCTGAGGATGGAAGAGAGCTGACGTTACAGATCACAGAATGATTTGGGTTGGAAGGGACCTTGAAGATCACCTAGTTCCAACCCCCTGCCATGGGCAGGGACACCTTCCACTAGACCAGGTTGCTCAAAGCCCCATCCAACCTGGCCTTGAACACTGCCAGGGAGGGGGCAGCCACAGCCTCTCTGAGCAACCTGTTCCAGTGTCTCACCACATTACAGTGAAGAACCTCTTCCTAGTATCTAATCTAAATCTCCCCTCTTTCAGTTTGACACTGTTATTCATCATCCTATCACTGCACTCCCTGGTAAAAGAGTCCCTCCCCACCTTCCCTGTAGGCCCCCTTGAAGTACTGGAAGGCTGCTCCAAGGTCTCCCCAGAGCCTTCTCTTCTTCAGGCTGAACAATCCCAACTCTCTCAGCCTGTCCTCACATGGGAGGTGCTCCAGCCCCCTGATCAACTTTGTGGCCTCCTCTGGACCCACCCGAGCAGCTCCATGTCTGTCTTGTGCTGGGGGCCCCAGAGCTGGACGCAGTACAGAACACAGATCATGCAGGTGACATCTGTGCATCACAATATATGATTTTTAATTTAAGATCCCACCTCGTCAGTCGAAACATGCACACACTTGAAACAATTTCTACTGTTCCTCTTGCTTCTACCCAAACATGCCCAAGTCCCATCAATGGAGCTTCAGAGGACAAATACCAGAAAAGCAGGACTAAGAACAATAAACAAAGATTCATCAGAACATGCTATTCTAGTTTTATTTTTAAATGTCTGAATAAAAATAGACAATCCATAGGTTTGCAAAAGCCACTGTGCACCGGGCTGCACAGGCAGCATGTAATCATATAGAAAACCAGGCAGACAAGGTTTCCTAACAAACACAGACTTCCTTGAGCAGTCAAAAAAAGACAGTGGCCCCATGCTACTCTCCGTACTTGAAAATGCGTAGCTGTTTATTATAAACTTCTTTTCCCTCCATTTTAGAAAGAATGCCAGCTGTCAATTTGGTAATTTACATCTGGATGTCCTCTACAGAAGCACTCGTTCACAGGAGAGCTTGATGGATGGACAATGCTTCAGTCTGAAAAAAGATATCTCAATATTGATGTGTGTGGCCTCAAGGGAAACTGCATTTCATTCTTTGAACAAACTTCAGAAACACCAAGCACACGATCAGTAAACAGCATTAATACAGTCTTAACAGAGCACAATTTTCTTCTTTGCAAGTAGGTGCAGAATCAGAAATTCTGTTTTCAGAAAAAACATCATCTCTTGCAGACTGACTAATGCATCTGACAAGCAAGTGATAATGCTGACTGTGGCTCCTAGTCAGGGCTGATACCACACTGCAGAATCAGAAAAGATTTCCAAAGTAATCCTTTTTGTCTTTCACTGCCAGTTTAAAAAAAATAAATATTGAAACCCCTGCAATTTTTTGGAAAAGTGCTGCAGATAAAGAAACCCACAGTTATACTTTCCAGTGTTCACCCTCTTGACAAAACATGTTAAAGTCCAAGGCTGTAAGACACATCAATCATGGAGGATAAAACTCACCACGCCATAAGGCTAGGAGAAGGCCTCTGAACTCTTTAAATCCCATTTAAGCCCTTCACCCAGGGAACATTTAACAGTTGTGCCATTTGCCTATGCCATCACTGAGCCACCTGCATTTAGCTAACAGGACTTACAAATGCTTCAACGCTTCTGGAATTTGAAAGACAAGCTTTCTCAGAACCTACCTCATTTTGGTTTGTAGCTGGGAAGGCAAAGGAAAGGAGTACAATAGCCAGGCAAGCTAGTACTAAAGGAATTATAGCCCCAGAAAAAATTCTTCGGTTTTTATATATATAAAAATACATATATGTGTGTATATACGCATGTATACGTGTATATATGTTTTTTTATATATATATGAGATGGCAGATTGTCCTACAGGATATATAAATATATGTTGTCCTACAGCATATAGAGACACAACACTTAAAAACATATACTTTTTCATCTCCAGGATGATGGTTCAGATTCATCCTCAATAACATGAAACAAGTCTTCCTGTTCCTGCCTTGAGCGGTACCCACACCTCTTACCATGATCCCACGTGATTTTAGGAGAGTTTATTATTTAGGGCATTAGGACGTTAAACGTACATCATTTCATTTAAAAGAGGCATCACTTAAATCAGCTGCAGTTCTTGCCCATCCTTACTCCTTAGAAAGACGATCAGGTCAAACAAGATGCTATAAAGCAGATGGGGGTTGAGTGGGTTTACTCCAGTTAGCTTCCCGTGAGCTAATTCATGGCATCAGAATGATGCTGTATGACGATGTAACTCAGTCAGAGCTGCTCTGCTGCCTTGCTTAAAGAGTTTCACTACTTCGTATCATAAAGCGCCTTAGGAAGCAGTGTGCAATACCAGCCACCTTAAATTAAGAATGGAGGTGTTGGTATTAAACTTTAGCACTTTGTACCAAGATTGGCAGCTTCTCTCAAAAGCACTTCTCCAGTGGAAGGTAACCTGGCACGTCAAGTACAGTTTATGAGCACTAAGCCACCTGCAAGCACCATCACAAACTTTTATGGTGGCCAATTCCCTGACACAAATGAAAAGAAATGGGACATCCAAATTTCACCAGCAAAATCCCAGCAAAGATTTAGCTGGGAAATTATCTTAAAGGTCAATACAAAAGTGGCCCCCAAAGGGACAAGGCACCTTTAGCAACCATACAAAGTAGGGGGGAAAAAAAAAAAAAAAGGGACTTCAAGAAGATCAAGGAATAAATCATCAAAAGAGAAAACAGGCTTTCAAGCGGTCAGGTTTGCTGTGACAGAAGAGCAACAAAATGCCAGCTGGTTTCAGTAACAGATGGCTGCGTGCACTGATCGGTCCTGCGTGCCCATTCTAAACTTCCTTTCAGTGGAAATACGAAGCTTACACAAGGCTAAACGCATCCTTCGCACGGCCTTTCTGCATATTGCAACATGGTTCAAATGTTTTCCATTCACAAACAGCCATACGTGTACATTGGTTTACTCTAGTTACTTTGAATTTTAAGAAAAGAGGGTGACTAATGGCACCTCATCTTTTCCAATCACATCTACAATTCTCAAGGAACGACTTTCGTCTTGACAGGCTACCATATCTGTTTTCTTATGATTCTGACTGCCAAATCTCCCTCCTCCCATTCCCTTAAATACAGCATTCACTGTACTTTAATTAAAAGGTCTCTCTTTTTGCACCTCCCCTCTGGTAGCGAAGAAAGGGAATCATGACACAAAGCGCTCTCACGCAGTATTTTTAGCATGTATTGGGACGTTTATCATTTGAAGCTGCCACAGCTAATTACGTAGCAGGCACAGGTCATCCCACTAGAAAAGCCCATTACTTGTATAGCAGAATGAACCCTTCAGTCCTAGATAACTCAGGACTAAAGTAATCATTTCCAACAGAGGAAAAACAGCAAGTCTGAAATCTCTACACCGAAGGACAGAAAAGTCTACCCAAAACACTTGCTTTCTGTTTGAATATTTTTTTCTAACTGTAATTTTTAACAAGAACTTTTCTTTGATTAACAATGAACAATCTGCTAAAAACCCCTCAAAACCAAAGCCGTTCTCTTACTTACTTTGGCCACACAATTTTCAGTCTTCATAGCAGTGCTTCCCAGACACACTGTTTCCTGGTTTAAGCACAGTCTGGCACAGCTGTTGTAGGTCTGCAGAAAGATTAAAATGGTTATGAATAGAAGAACACAATTTTCTTTCAGGCACCACATTTTTGGCACAGGAACCCACAACAACTCTACTACATTTCCTTTTTCCTAAGGTGTGAACGTTTCAAACCAAAATAAACTAGTTTAGAGCAAAAGCATGTTCAGGGCATGTACGTCCTCTGAGAATCTATGTACAATTTTATAGTTCTGAGATATAAAGAAAAAAAAAAATATTTTTCTCCTCTTTTCCTTTGAAAAGGGAAAAAAAATATCTGATTTCATTTGTTCGGTCTTTCACAAAATGCTGCATAACTGAACAACTAAAGCAGGTGATTGCTGCACACTAGTTATCACAGCGTATGTCAAATGTTAATAAACATCCCGTCTTTATCGGGTAAAAATACATGGGGACAGCACAAAGGTTATAATCGTAAGGGAGCAAATGCAGACCACATCTCACTTATATTTAATCTTCTCTGGTTTGGAAAGCTTTTCCTTTTGAAGTGGAATGTCTTTTTTCCTTTAACTCATACACTGTCCTGCCCAGGGGACACTCAGCTGGGGCTGCAGACTTTGGAGTCTTTGTCGAACACATTACTCACGGTCTCTTCTTTTCTTAACGGCAGCATATGAACGGTACTTACGAAGTGTGCTTAAAATTATACTTCGGCTGACTTGGCTTTTTAAACTAAGATGCCTAAAGAACTCAGGAGTTTCTAATGGAGGCTCCCCATCACCACTTTCGACACCTTTTTAATTACTACTTGATTAAGCTCACATTTGCTAGCAGTAGTAGGAGTGTAGTAGTAGCACCTAAGAGCTCCAATATCAGATTAACACCCCAGCACCTGTCACCATTTACAGAAAACTGTTCCCAAGCAAAAGTGGTACCCCAAAAGCAGACACAAACTTGCTTTGTTGCAAGAGTAGTAAGTGGACCACAGAGAAGATGCTGCTACCTCAAATAGTTGTGTGGGGAAAACCCAAGAAGCATGTTGAAAGAGAATGAAATTAAACTTGCTACAAAGGCATTTCCAAGAGCACTAAGTAAAACAGACTAACATTCATGCTATTTTTAAGATTGCCTTAAGGGGAGGACTCACAAAGATTTGTAGTGGACTGCCTAACAGTTCTCTCTCTGCAATATTCACTGGCAATCTCTGAAGATCCTTCTTTCAGGGTTTGCTACGGATTTCTATTTGTTTGATTTGAAACTAATTCAACCCCAAACCTGCCAGAGGTTACAAAACCTGTGGATGCTAAGGGCATGCTAAGGGCTCCTAAACCTCTCCCTCTGCTCCAAAGCTACGCCATCAGTGCCAGATTCCCTCAGCGCCAAGCACCAACAAATGATCTCCTCTTTTTGCCCCTCTGCCACAGGCCTGACTCTGCGCAAGGTGTAGCCAGTAGCAGCACACAAACCAGCAGAAGAAGATATTGCAAAAGACGTCAGAGGCAAGAATGCAAAGAGATTAAAAAGGGGTTAATGCTGAGTGATAGGAGATGCATCCACAAACCCTGTGTTTCTAACAGTCTCCAGCTCAGGACAGTAAGCACCAGCTGATGGGAGCTGAGCGTTCACAATCCGTTTATAACATTATTCAACTAAGTTCCTACGATCTTCATTAAACATGCCTTACCGCCCACCGTGGGAAATCAGTATACTGGCTCAGGTGGATCTTTAGTGGTCCAGCACAGCACAAACACCCTTGGAGAAATTCAGGAAATCACAGTCCTTTCCACCTTACTTCTTCATAGACCCCCTTTAAAGTTCGCCATGAAACAGAAACAAAAAGGAGCACAAAAGCCTCATCTTCTCCATCGCTTTAGCAGTTCATGTTTTATTTCTCAGTTGAGCTCTCTAACCAGAAAACGATCAGTGACAGACAGGAATGCAGAATATTCTGGCTCCAGCAGATCTCCTTACAAGTCATAACATTGATATCTGCTGTGACTAGCAGCCAGCTAGCAATTTCTGACTCTGGACCCAGGAGAAGAAACTGAAAAATTCAAACACACGAATGCTTTCAAAGTGCCATGCAGAAGAACAGAGTGCATCTTTCAACAGAGGAGGTTTAGATTGAAACTGGGATTAGGCCACAAGCAAACAGAAGTCTGACGGACTCAGCTTATCATCTTGCAAATATTTGCCAACATCATAAACCCATCACTCTGGTATGCACAGGACTTTCTTCTCAGAAGAAAAATCAGAATGGCATAAACTATTATAAATAGTGGCTTAGATGTAGCGGCCCAACTGGTGGACAGAAAAGTTGACACCATGTGCTTTGTGCTGGCGTTCAGACAATACCATGCAAACTTCATTTTATAACCATCATGTTACTTAAATTCAACCAGACTCTGAAAGTGAAAAACCATGAAGAGTTGATAAGGTTCTTTGTTCAGTATTTAGATTTGTGTAATTTAACACATTTATCATAAATCTGTGATTTCTTTCATTTGCAATTTAATTCCTAAAATTCCAGTAGCAGTATTTCTGCACAACTTATCTGCTACATACTGTAAATTTTATGAGTCCTGACTCAAAAAAAGCTACTGCTAACTCCACTTGGCAGATGAAAAGCTCAGCCACAAAAACATTTTCTAAAAGCAATAAGGAAGCCCATGGCTCCATGAACTGAACCATGAACCAAACTCAGATCTTGTCAGTCTTTTTCCTCCCAAGACAGGTATGCACAAACCTTGGTAGCAAGCCAGCTATTTAAAGCCAGGCTTACAACAGGCTTTCTCCCACATTTACAAAAAAACCAGACAATCCAAACACACAATGTGAAATACTAAATGCTAAATCTAAAAACTTTCTGAGAAGGAAGGAAGTTCACTACACCACTACTCAAAAGTTGTGTGCATGTCAGAATGTAGGTACAAATAATTATTCCAATGTATTGCTTAATTTTTATTACTTTCATCCACACATTACATGTCAGCATGAACAGCACCAATTGAACTTCCAGCATAACTTGTTCATCAAATCCCACAATACCAGACTAGTGACACTTAATGGAACTAGTACAGTATAAATTTAAAGCAGATGAAATGCTTCTTCACACAGCAGACACTGAACTTCTGGAGCTTGCTGCCCCAGGACACCGTGGAGAGAAACAACATCAGCAAGTGGAAAAAGGATTAAACAAACTCATGGACAGCAGGTCATAGAGTATTCGGCAGAGATATCCCCCGGACGTCCCTAGTGGAACAGCAGTAGATGCTGCAGGAGCAGGAGGGGAATGGAGCACAGAGAGCCACCAGACTCATTTGCTCTCATTCAAATAGCATCTTCCACTGACAGTGCTGGAATCAGCACCCGGTGAGCAGACTCTGGGTCTGACTGACCTGGCCATTCCTGTGCTATCAATACCTCTCTGGCCTTTGACAACAAGCCAACAATACGTAAATTACTCCTTCCCTTTCAGCCACAGAAAGGAGAGAAGAACATGCTTTTACTGTGAGAACCAACTTTTACACGGTAATTTCATTACATAAAGATCTACATAAGCGCCAAATTACCAGACGACCATTTAGCCCTTCAGCGGGTATTTGTTCCTCAACAGAAGTAGTGGGGGAAAAGAGAAAAAAGGACTATGTATCATGGATTCAACCCATCAGGATGCAGATTTGAGAATAAAATATACAGTGATCTTCAGTTCAACGTCCATTACTATTTTTGTGAAGTTACAAAGTTCTTCTGTTCTTATTTTCACATTCTCACAGAAGAACGCACTATTAGCAGTGTGGGATGAATAAAAACAGTAAAGAAGATTCATGTGCATGTTTAAAACAGTATGTTTTTAAAGGTTTAAAGAAAAAACGTAGGAGAAAGCCTAGTTCTCCTTTAAGATACAGGAGGAAAAAGAGGGAATGGCACTCTACTTAACAGGTCTCAATGGAAATGTATTGATAATGTTGCAAAGAAGCTGCATCTGACTCAGGAAGTCAAGTCATAAGAAGCTGGAAGAATACATTGTGAAGATAGTACTATATGGTTCCTTCTAATGTTTCTCTGTAGGTAGCACTTACTGGCTACCGTGAGGCACATGATCACTGCTGGACACGGAGATCGGATTTAATCTGATACTGTCTTATTTGTGTTTGTACACTAACAGTTACTAGAGAACAAACCTAACTGAAAGTAGAATGAATGTCAGATCATCAAGTAATAATGCAGAGCCCTACATTTTAGGTGAAACATTCGATGGTGTCTCATGCTACACCACAACACCAGAGTATCTCCTGTCATATATTCATTTCAATGCCTATGGGAACGCTGACTAACCTGGAAGAAAAACAAGAAAATCAAAACCAGAATCAAGCCTCAGAAGAGCAAATTTCTCAAGCTCACCTTTAAAGCTCAACCCTTTTACAAATCTCATCTAATTTGCATCAGACTGTACCAAGTTTCTCCTCACCTTTCATCAAGATAAGAGGTTTCTTCACCAAGGAAAAGCAGTCTGAAATGGTAGCCCAGTTCAACAACACAGGCAGATAGCTTTGCGTTGGAGTGCTTTAATATGTTTTTATATTGCATATAAAGCACGCAAACATAAACCAGTTTGTTGAAAACTACCCTCTTTGTGGAATCGGGCTGTAATTCTGAACAAGTTTTCAATTTTCGCACTGCTGCTAGGGTAAAACATTTTAAAGAGTTTAATTTTTACAGTGGCTTCAATGACACGAGATTATCTAACAAAGTAATGGTTAATCAATAGAGGGTTTAGTTGTCAGGTGAAACATATAACACACTAAAAGGGATTGATTGCAAGGCTCCTCCTTATTTACTGGAAGGTATATATTTAAAATGACACAAACTTGTTACCAAGCTGCATTCCTTTAACCTTGCAAAAGCCGTTTGAGAATAGCGTTAAGCACCCCTATAGCAAAACAAGCTCTAATGAAAACAAAACCACCCTACAAATATATGGGAGCACCAAATCATGTCAGAAGCAGGGGAACCACAAAGCTGTACTCACTCTCAGCCAAAGGCTTAAAATGCCACAGAGACGCTAGACTATGGTTCACTAAAGATAGGGCTGTATCTGATCTCATTCCATAAGTGTCTTTGGTTACATTTTTCTTTTTAAAGAAAGTATGATCCTGCTCTTTGACACAAACACATAAACATTTCTACTCTTGTCCCTGTAGCTCTAGATGAACACTGAATGCCAACCTGAAGCCTCAAACCCCAGGCAGAACTCTGTGTGTGTGTGTGTGCGCGCGTGCAGCTTTTCCGCCAACTGAAATCCATTTCTTTGGCCATTTATTCCGAGAATCCCCAGTCCCTGAACAAAACTCCACTTTTTAATAGAAGCTGCAACCCAGGAGTTCAATAAGATTTCCCCCCCCAATAGTTAATAATTACATGATTTATCAGAGAAAGATAACACTAATAAAAACACAGCAAAAAGACAAAAACCCATACCCTCCCTTCAAGTCATTTTCAGGGAAAAGATTATTAAACTGTTCTTTTTGAACAAGGGCTTTTGTAGCTAAGCGCAAATTGCCAAACAGTTAGAAAAAAGTTATTAGACTCAGAAGAATTCAGCAGAAGTGGGAAGTTATATAAACAAATCACTCCAGCAGATTTGGAAAGATCGCTTTCATCTTACTTAGAGTCTTAGGAGACTTGCATTAATTACCCTTTAAAGGTCTTTCACATGGACTATTTAAAATAAATGCAATTTATTTATTTATTTCAAATGAGGTGCTTCTTCTGAAAGAATTAAGTAATCTCAACAAATTTAAAAACGTTTTTATAAACAGGTAATTAAAAAGAAGACTAGAATTAAGCTGTAAGACATTACCCAGGATTCACCGCGGTTATTTTCTTAAGACGAAATTTTTGTTATCCCTAGCCCAGCCTTGGGAAGGGTCGTCTCCACGGAAAGTCGTAAGACAAAATAAAGACTAGCCAAACACAAAACTAGATCATTTACAGGATTTTCCCTAAAGCACAGTTTGTCATATTGCAATTACACCTTGCCGACTGCGAAAGCCAGAGTCCTTAATATTGCCACTAGAGGGAAGACGTGTCTCAACACATGGCAATAGTAGTTGGGGAGTGGGTTTTCTTGAGCAGTTACCAGCAGTTACAAAGCTCCCTTGGCTGTGTGTACCTTCTAATTACTCAGTACAATTAAAATGACTTACCTAAAACAAACATCAAAAAAAAGAAAAAAAAAAAAAAAAAGGCCCCTAAAACTAAAAACCTCCAGACAATACAAACAAAAAGCCTTACTCCAATCTGCCAGTTATCTGAAATTACATTAAAGCTGAAGACCTTTTTTTTCTTCATCCATCAATGCACGGGGGTGGGGAACAAAAAACAACAACAACAACAACAAAAGAGTATGCCACAATGCCTAAACACCACGGGGTTGTTCAGCGACTTAAAAGCATTAAAACAAACAAAAAACAAAGAGCAAGGAGAACTAGATCTCCTGGTAAAGAAAAGGAGGAAAAAAAAGAAAAAGGAAATGTCGTGGTATTTAGCCATCTGGTAGCTGCTTGAAAACAAATTGTCCTCAAAAGAGCAGAAATACAGTATGTCTTCTCTCAGTTCACTGGCTTACGAATCAGAGGGGGTTCCCCCCCCCTTTTTTTTTTTTAAATGCAGGCATGGTAATATTAAACTTCTGTGCTGCTGCTGCGGCTTTCACTTCCCTCTTGTCCCACTGTGCAAAGATAACCATGGTCATCCCAATCAGATCCGGTTATTCCAACTTGGATGCATTATTTGCAGTCTTTCGGGATAGATCTTGTTGGGCCCATTGTTCAAAATCCCTCAGGATTCTTTTTCCTGACAGCTACTTGCTGATTTTTAAACCCTTAAATCTTTCATTTTTATAAGGCACGTCATTAAGGGAAGATGGCAGCCAAGTGATTTTTCTTTCCATTGACAATTTGTGACATTTTTCCAGCAGCGTGCAAGGTGTTGAAAACCTGGCAGCTGTTACCTCCCGGGATGAAGCTCCTTTTTTATCCTCCCTTGACAGTTTAACTCAATGGGTCAGCACCTTTAAAGACTGCAAAGTACCACTCAAGTGGATGGAGGCTTGAATTACTGCTCCCTCCCTAATCAATGTAAACCCTCACTGCAGGTGAAACTCTTCATCTATAGAGGTGCATGGGGGAGGAAAATGTAAGGCCCTGAGCCAGATGGTTTTCATCTTGTTTTTTAAAGAAGAAAGGAACAAGCTAACAAGGGGACAGCCACTTTGTTAGCTTCTTGGCCTCTCCCATGGCTTTGGATCCCCAGGGTTCCAGCCACACAAGAGAAAGAATACAGAAAAACATAAACACTTAAAGAAATATAACTAGGGGGCTGGCAACATGCTGCTTTCAAAGAGTTGAGCGCCCTGTTCAGCGCTTTATTTATCACTGCCCACGTTCTTCGGATGGTAAGTGGACATGGACACAAAGGGCAGGGGGGAGCAGACAACACTTGCAATTTACTCAATTACAGAGGAATGCAGCAATGTGGCAGGGTGACAGATTCCTATTAGCACTAATGCTGAAAGAGCCCAGTGGCCTTTCTGCCACAAGGCAGCATTCCCATTGTAACTTGGACTCTGGCACAACCTGCCTTGGCTAGTTTTTTAACATGCATTAAATGTTACAGAGGCATGGAAATTTTTTTTTCCATTGTTTGACAATAAAGAAAAAAAAATTAAACAGAAAGACTAAGGATGCATTTCTAACAATTTCAGGATGCTTTTCAACCAGCAACTCCTTACTAGCACACATTAATAGGGTAAAAGATGAGGTAACCAGGATAACTTTATAGACCAGGTACGTCCTGCCTCAGCCAGCTCTCCAACAGAAGGCAAATTTGAATTGCAGCATCTTCCCCCGAGGGAGGGAGCTGAAGGACCCTTACTCCCTCCCCACTGTGTAACCTTCCTCACCAGTTGAAAAGAGGGCTTCAATTTTGCACAGCAGAAATACTTTTGGAGAAATATGCCTGAAGAGGAGCCCTAAGCAGCAGGATGAGGCTACCAGCTGGAAGTAAACGGTTGAAGTTGTTACTTTTTCCCTCCCTTTGCTCTACCTTCTTTAACCACTTTCTTGCTTCTTACAGTTTGCTTCAGTATCGGCTTTAAACTCTTAAGATCAGACTGTGCCTATTTTAACTCTGAAATAGCGCCTAGAGCATGTTTTAGGTGCTACGTGTAATTTTACAAAATTATCTCGAATCTGTAAGAGTGAATTGAGGTAATATTCTACGCCAGAACAGCAAGAGGAAAAATTCTTGAAAATGCTAATGGGCCTGTTTGAATGGGGTAACAGATAGGGATTTTTTCCCCCGGACTTCCATCTGGAAGCTTACAGAAAGACAGCAGAGTCCAACGTGAGGTTTGCAGGAGGTACGCTGTGGCAGCCTCGCTGCTGCCAGCATTTCCCCACAAGGCACCTTCGCCCACCGACAAACCACAGCAGCAAAAGGCACTTCATTATTCCTGCACCGAAGAGAAGGGAGGGAGGGTTTTAAACAACTTGCATTGTGCCTGTCTTCTTTAAAAACCAGCGGGGTAATCAAGTTCAGGGCAGCCCCGGACAGCTGCCCTGTGACCTATTCATGTTGACCCCCACTATTCATCACTTTCCCTAGGACTACGAGGGCAAGCTCCCGGGGAGTGACCACCACAATAGACAGATACGAGCCAACAATAATACGGTTCCTGCAAAAAAAACAGATGGCACTGCAATAAATTTACAAATCTGCATTCATGGCTCTGTTAAAAACACCCAGAAGCTAAAAGGCTGGAGGGGCCCCCAGAGAGCTTCCCCCTCCCCGTTTCTAAAGGCCAGCTCACTCCCCAAGACTATTGAGCTCATGTTCTTCATAAATGAAGAATGGAGACATAGCCCTTAAAATAACAAATGCCTGACCTAATCAATCTAGTGTTTGGGTCTAACGCTAAATGATAGGCACTGAAAACTAATTATGTTTTTTGGCAAGGAAGTTGAATTAAAATGGAAACACACAGGTTAAAAAGGCACTGAAGCATTTGTGAGTCCCTTTGAAAGGGCGGCACACACACACACACACACACACACGCTCACATGCAGGGCTTGAAACAGGAACCTGATTCAATAACTCATGCATTTATTTTTAAAATGAATCAGATTAGTCCCATGTGTGACCTGCCGGTCCATCTGTATGAGCTGGACTTAATGGGCACTCTTCTCACGCTTACTTCAGTTTGAAGTATGAGAGAGATAAATTTAGTTTAATTTTCAACAGATCAAGCTATCCATTTTCCAAATGGACCATCTGGATCAGCCTATTAAAATTAATTTATAACTTTGCAGTGTGAAAATTCGTTTGTTAGCTTAAATAAAGTTGCCAAAAACTTTTGCCACTTGTCATTGTTTTTTCTAAAGTCTGTTTTCATACTATGATTTTCAGTTTACGCCTTCAAAATTTAATTTTGTCAGATCAAGCACTCAACAAGAGCTGAACATTTGCATCCTTACTTCAAAGTCTGTTATAGCTTAGATCTTTTCACTGTTCCAGCTAACAGTGTCAAGTTCATCGCCTCTTTCCGTTTCTTTTCCCAGTGCTAGCCTCCATGACTCTTCTGCCTTGCTGCCCCTCACGCACCTATGACTGGCTATGCCTCCCACTTCAGCATGCCAAGGACACAGCTCCACTTGTTGAGACTCCTGAAGACACCCTTCTCCAAAAACCATTTTAATCAACAGAAGAATGGTATTTCTCCTAGTAAGAGGCCCATAGCACTGAGCAATGGGTGTCTTCAGACCCTGCTTACAACTTCAGATGCATAAGTAACGATTACACCTTACTACCTCCACCTTCTGGTACGTCTGTTCCACAAACTCACCTGAGAAAACAGTTATGGTTAAGGCTGTACACCAGCACCACAAACAAGGCAAGAAAAGGTAATGCACCTTTATTTAAACTTGTCAGCAGCTGAACATGTCAAGACAACATACTCGTCTGATGCATCTCACATTTTCTAAAATTAATCAAAAAGTACTAAATATGTGGACACTTGCACTGGAAAGACTATTTAACTAAACAGACTTCTCCTCCACCCACATACACACATTCAATTCCTCTGTGCATGTACGTCTATGTACCCCAATAATGAAATTTTATCAGTGGTGTCTTAAGGGAGGGACAGAAAATATGAAACAGTACACTCAATATTTACCCAGTTAACATCTTTCCACTAAGGTGGAAAGCACTTTTTGTGTATTACTGCCTTGACACCATCTGCAGGTCAGGTCTCTTTGGTTTTACACAGTATGGATAGATGTAAGACAGGGTGGCCACTCTGCATACCTTCCTGCAGGAGATGCGGATCTTTCCAGTATCACTCATTGATTATGAGTATATGGGCACATGGCTGCATATCTGTCTGATTTCTGCAACTAGAGTTGGAAAACTCTGCGCTACTTCTTGTCCATCACTAATTGAGAAGAGTGGCAATCTGAGCTTCCAAAATGCTCGGACAGCTTTATGTACGCCTACGTAAAGAACTAAAATTCCTTCTACAACAGGCTCAAAATCATGGTCAACAACCTCCTGTGATCTAGACAAAAGGACTTGCTTTAAGACTAAGATGACATCTTGAACTTGTCCACAAATATAGTTCTCCACACAAAAGGCCCCAGATAGCAACCAGAAGACCCAAGGATTTGGTCCTGCATCTGTCACTATAAAGACCAGACACAAAGATGGAGGCTAATACAACATCTCAACAATATCCTGAAACACAGCTAACCATCTTCAACGAAAACAATGTCCATGTGAATTATTTCTAATACACAATATTTGGACAGTACAAGTGGTTTTTTAGGTGTATTCTTCATATCTAGTCACCTTGGTTACGATGAACCATGAGCCTGTGGGAAAGACAACTTTCACCTGACACTAAGAATACTTCTGCAGATTGAAATATAATGGAAGGGAAACACATCTCAAGAAATTGCACCTTCTTGACCAGTTTAATACCGTCTCCTCTTTAATCAATAATCATGAGGAAGGACTCAGTGCAATGAGGAGGCACACAAATCAGAAAATTGGTCTTCCTTTTGACTTCACACCTCTTACTACGAACCTTTTCTTGGAGAAGAGACATACATCTTTCCTTGTTGCACTTGAAGGGTTGCCATCAATAAGATAACAACAAAAGAAAAGGTTTCTGGTGTGCTGGGGACCTTGTTGGACGTCCTAGGGGATACACAGTAGGGACCTAGTAGCTTTGCCCTTTTCCTCTAGCTCTGGTTATTTTTTAAGTTTGGTGTAACACATTCAATTAATGCTACAAGGTAATCTTTCTCAGCCATATCTTGGACCTCACTCATTATGCTAACACACTGCCTCTGTTCCAAAAGACTTACATGGATTATGTCTGTTAGAGGGACCTGTCTTAGCCACACGTAGCCCTTTACATGACACCTACTCCCACAAAATCAAACACTCCTAACACAATACATGATTTAAAAAAACCCAAACCCCCACCTCCCCAAAACCAACTCTGAGCACAAGCACACTATATCAAAAAGATATTTCTTCCTTCACTACGGGTCTGACCCACAACTTCTCTTGGCAATAGCAGCAGTAGGGCAGTGTAGTACCACTCTATTGCTCTGCCTGAGACTGCTGCTCCTGTGGCTGAGATACAGACAGAACTGTCTCAATTCCTCAGCTGTTGCAATGTGTGGCCTGTGGTATTCGCTTAAGTCATCAATGGTTTTACTCTGATACACCTTGGGCAGCTGAGGCATGGATGTATTTTTGCTTATGCTGCCTAAAGGTTGCAGTGGGGAGAAAGAGCAGGGTGAAAAAGGATCTGAAATCACTAAATGCAACTTAAATCCCCCAGAAAGCACAAGCCAGACTCCCTTTGCTGACCATGGGGATTGAAAAAAAAGTGATTCTTTTGAATTGGTAAGAAATTTGCTTTACTATATATAAAAGGCAAAGAGATTATGTTTTATCAGACCACCCCTTTTCCTTTCTACCCATTAGTATTTTATATGAGTGTAAAAGAAACAAGAACAGGTCATTTTTCAGGTTATTAACCCAGACAACACCTCCAAGAATATTTACCTTCAAGGGCAATGAAAAGCTTAATTGTTGTAGAACACTTTGAGACTCTTGATCTGAAGCAAGGCAAAATATACTACAAACAAGACAGGAACAATTACAGAAGAAAAGGCTGAAAAGGTCTTGATGAACACAGAATGGAGAAAGGTAAAACTAGAGTCACAGCTGACTGCACTATATAGAAGTCTAGATTTCTTTTGAGTCATCAGACTCTCCTGAAAGCTAAATCTCTGTGTCTGCTTTTCCTGAGTACAATGTGACTTGTTCAGACTTCCACGGAGCAAAGAAAGGATTTCCATAAGCACAAGTCAGCCTTCAGCTTCCAGAAGCATTTAAGGATTCAAATAGCTAGAAAGTTTTATTGCATTTTTAAAGAGACTGATCACATACCTGTCTAAGTGAATTCTTCTCGGGAATGATCTTCCTAGGGGGCTCATCATTATTACAGTCTTCTCTCTCAGAGGAATTCTGTGAAAGAAAGTAAGCTTTAATTCAGTTCTTATCCCTAATATTACTCTGCGAGGAGAAAAGAAACAGAATATTTGTACTACACAGACTGTAGTATTTTACGCATACATACACCGGAGGCTAACTTGTACTTTTAAGCCAAACAGCTTGTTATGGCAGAGAGAGAATTTCTCCTCCTCAGCACAACAATGCACCACTGTGCAGGTACCTATTGAAGAAGCCTGTGCTTTGGGGATTTATTCTGAAACTACCAATAACGGCCACTTTGAAAAGCTGAAATGGTGGTTGGATCAGCATGGCAACACCAGTGTTCCTGAACATGCCAAAAGAACTATTTAAAACAGTGTAACCTACTGAAAACAGAAGGTTGTTAATGGGTGCAACTGTTGTTCTCCGTGCCCCTATGCTTTGCATCTGCCTAACAATTATCAATTGCACTGAGTCTGCTTGGCTGCCAAAAATCAGAGAAATGATGATAAAGCTATATTCTGGTGAAAGAGGTTGTCAGGAGATCCTTCAAAAAAAAAAAAATTTGTACAGGTAACATATGATATCATGGCTGTTTTGCACTTCTGCCCCCTGACTCTACATACACGTACAATTTCTAGAAAGACGGATGCTCCAAAACTTAAGCTGCCACCACCAAAAAAAAGTATCAGTAAGACAAGGAGAAATACGAGGGCTTTTCCACCATGAGTAAGAAAGACCACCAGGAGACTTCTGTTCTGTTAACCTCATGATTAATACCAATTATTAGTTGTTTTACAGTAAACCCAGGTTATAGTTTATCTCAGGACATGCACAATCTGTAGCAAACATTTGGTTAAAAACTGCTGGGTACGTGGTGGGAATCCTGTCCGCACCGCCAAAGTTAGCTACTCTGGAAGACAGCATTCCTTTGCACGGGTTCAGCTACCGCGCTGACAGAGTAATGACAGCCAGCTTTGGGGGAATCCCAAACACACATTCAAAATCAGTTGATCACCACAGTGTTCATAGCCTTAGGCCACATTCCCACACACTCAGTAGTGAGCAACTAAACAGGTTGTAAAGAGATACAGAAAAACTGCTTAGGGAGCGCTCTGCCAGGAGAAGGGTGGTTTTCCAGTTGCTTGCAGACACGCTCAGGAGTGCCTATTTTAAGGCAGAAGTTTGCATTCTGTACCTCTCCCCCCTCGTCCCCCAAATAACCTGTCCTTCACTGAGCACGGCTCTGCCTGGCTTCTCGCAGAGCCAGCTTCCAGCCCAACACCTCAGGAGACAGAAGTGGCATCTGTTGGCAAAGGAGGAGCTGGGCCCTGCGAACAGCCAGCGTGGCAGAGCAGGGCTAGCAGAGAGCAAGCAGGCTGCGGGGAGCCATCAGAAGAGCAGTGGGCTCGTGTGCCCGCTGCAGCGCTGCGTGAACAGGCACGGTCTAGGCAGGTTTGCTGGGCTGGCGAAGTGGAAGGCAAAGGTACAGCCAGGAGGTAGGGCAGGGGTAGAAGCTGTTTGCTGAGAAACGGCAGATAAGGGGTCAGGATCGGCAGGAACACAACAACAAAAAAAAAAACCAACACTTGGGATGTCATAAACTGGGCTGGAGGATTCTGTGTAAATCAAGGCTTGCAGACCAACTAGTGATTTTGGATTTTTTTTTTTTAAACAAGATACAGAACCCACAAGGCACCATGACATCTGGGATGCTGTAACCAGGGTTTTATAATGGAAATCAATCCTAAACGGGCCTGATAAATCGCTGGAAGAGGCCAGCTTTTAAAAGTTTTCATATGAGGTCTCAGCCAGGACCAAGTTATTACATTAAATACAGCTTAGAAAGGACTGTGATCATAAAAACATACAACCTAGAATCACATATCTCCAAAAATGAAAGTCAGACATTAAAGCTGCTCTTTTTTGCTCATGAAATATAGTTTAGTAAGTGGTTAATTCAAGAAAGGATTTTAAGTTTCGCGCGTTGGGGAAAAAGACCAAGTGCAAGAAATATAAGAATCTGAGGTGAGTTACTATACATTTCGAGGAAATGCATTTGGTTGGGGAGGGTGGGCACGAGGGGGTTGTTTACTATTTCTGGGTGCTTTTTCAACATCCACTCCCTTCCCTACAGTAAGTGACAAAACGATTTCCCCTTCCAAATAGTCCTTCTACTACAGTGAAATCTTGCATTCTTCTCGCCATTCAAAGCCATTAAGAATCCTCCCTCAAAAAACATCAAAAAAGCAGGAAAATCAGTCCTGCTGGTGACCTGTCAGCCCTTACTCTGAAATTTCTAGTTACTGCAAAGCATCAAGTTACCTACTTCTTCTTTAAGCTGAGCATCTAATTTTAAGAGCAAGCAGAGGATTATTTTGCATTCATTATCTTTATAGGTGGCAAGGCTAAGAGGTTGGCTGAACAAAGACCAGACAAAGACTGCCAAGTGCATATGGTGGTTCACAGCTTGGCGTCTCACCATTCTACAGCACCAACACAGCAGCTCCGATAGCAGACTATTAGAGAGGAGCGCTGCTCGTGCACTTTTGTCGGCAAGTAAGTTACGCTTGGTGAAGACAGAATGACTGGAAAGCACTACGCTTAAGAAAAAGCACAGATGTTTATAACTCCCGCTCATTTCTCAGGAATAGGAACCCATCAATCCAGGTGTGGGTACAAGACCCTGCATATTTCAGGACTAACTGTAGCTGCGTGGAAGCGAATGTCACTTGATATGGCAACACTTAGCCATGGCCATGGGAAGAGCATAATGTAATTGACTGAAACGGTACATCTATATATTTCTGCTTGCCGAACAAGGTGGGAGGAGGGATAAACACGTGCGAGGTCAGAATAAGGTTTGCTTCAGCAGGACTTCAGTGATGCTCTCAGCTGCAAGAGGCAGACAAAGGGAGGAACCGCTCTGAGCACCCTCTCGTGGTTACTGAAATGCACATCTCGGGCACAGACCTGGAAAGAAGCATTTGGTATCCAGACGGTAAGTTGGCTGTACTCACTGGGAATATTAAAGATCTGCAGTGACTGTACTTGATACGTAGTAGAGGAATGACAGAATTTGTTAGGGTGAAAGCAGCGAAGAAAACCAGTGCATACAGAAAGCTGAAGAGCCAGACAAACTCCTTTCCATCATGGAAAATGTTTAAATCCTGTAGGCAAGCCTTCCTTCACAGGCTAAAGCCAGACTGGCCCAAAGTGTTTGCACTTGTGTGCAGGGGTCTCTCCTTTTGAACAAGCACAAGCAAGATAAGATGAGAAGTGCTGAAGTCTCCAAAGCACAAACTGATCAATCTTGGTGAGGTAAATACTGCTCCCCATTTCCACAGACAGGTAAAATAATTTCTGCTTATTTGCTCAAGGTCACACAATGACAGTGGAAGCTTTGGGAAGAGAAGCCAGGAAACCCAAGCTCATCGTTCTTGTAACCTTCACAATTTCTCTGCCCTCCATAGCTCATTTTTCCTAAAATGGCTACTGTCTGTAATGAGATCCTTTTGAATCTGATTTGCATTTAAAACTTCAGCCTGTAATTAACAGAATATAACTCCATGGCAGGTTGTCTTAAAGACCACTAAGAAATTATTACTATTTAACTCTCCCCATGAAGCCTCCTCCACCACTAAACACAACATGCTACAATGCGTACAAAATCCCTAGGCTGAAGCATTTGACGGAGGATGACATGCAGTATTTTGTGTACAAAGCCCAGCAAAACACTGCTGGGAACAAGATATAATACATGGAGAAATGCACTCCCAGGGACTACCAATTGGGCAGAGCTACCTTTAGTACCGCCTCGCTCGTCGTGGTGGAAATCAAACCTCTGCCAACTGGGGGAGGCTTTCTTTGGTGCTGTTCTGCCCTGCACTAATTATAAAAGAGTACAGACGCAGCCTTTTTCCAAGTGTGGGGAGGTGGGGGTGGGGGAGAAGCGTGTGTCTACGTGAAGAGCACAACTATTTTTTATGCTTTCAAATTCTTAATCCTGTTTGGAGCTGTCAGTGGGGGTTAATGGAAGCCTTGGATAGGAGAATTCCAATCTGGTTGGCAGATGGATAGGTTGGTTATAGCTGCATAACTATGTCTTGCCTGCAGGCACAATTCAGAACACTGTTAAAGCAATATAAAGTCTCTGTCAAGCTGAACCATTTGGATCAGTAGCAAAGAGAAATAATAATAAAAAAAGGAGTTCATTTCTGGGCCTTGTGCGTTTATGCTAGTATGCAGAAACTGATTAATTGTCATCGTGTGCTGGTCTGCTATACCTCGGATTTCTACTTCTGGAGTAGATTTTGCATGCTAATATAATCATTCTCCCTCTTGAGACATTAGCAAATAATCAAATGAAAAACAGGATCATAATTTACTGAGATTCGGGCAATTCTCTATGCAAATTTGACTTGTTATTGCTGCTGCCTCGTTAATCTGAATGCCTTTGACAAACTCCTTTGATTTATGAACTCATGACAACTCCAATGTGTATATATTTTGCTAGATTGACATTATCATTAAGAGTGGGTGGACTGAGCTCACATGAATGGTTGATTTTATTCGCTGGTGTCTGCTGCTCAACAGCTGAGCATCTCCTTCTCACAAAGCCCCTGAGCACCAGGCTCTTCCCATCTACCCATCCATTCATCATCTCGATGTTAATTGGCCCAGGCTTTAAGCAAATTTTCAACACGATTTAAAGGCACGATGACACTGATTACTGACCCTCTGCCATACGGTGCCTATTGATTAACCTGACAGAGATGATGAGCTCGAGGGAAACTAGGTGTGTGTGGACCTCAGGGGGGAAAAAAAATAATATATTGTTTATGCAGGCAAAACACTTGTCATTATCCCAAAGGCCAGAATTTGTGCTGCACTGGCCCTTAAAACACACTATTGCTTTAAACACCTGCATCCAATACAGAAAATGCTTGCTTGCTGTGGAAAAATGATTACAAATTTGATGTCATGTGCAGTCTGTATTTTAATCGAGTTCCCTGATAAATAGACCCCCTCAAGCCAATCAAGTCTCGCTCCAGCCATTGCGTGCATACACATCAGTTCGAACAGAAGCCGGGGCAGGGTGTGTTTTTAGTGGTATCAGCAGATCCAACGGCATGTAGGAAATCTACTTGGGTATTTCAGGTCTCTAAGCAAATAATACAGTGGGAACACAGTGTCCAAACAGTTACAGTAGAGTAAATGCTTCAAGGGCAAACTGGATGCCAGATGTAGCTGCCTTGGTATTTCTGTTGCCACATTAAAATAGATGTTTTAGCACACACCAGTGCAATAGTGCATTTCCCCTTTTCCAGTGCAAACTGTTGATACGACCTGACCCTCAAGCTCCTAGATGCACTGAGTGAATGCAGCGTTTTATCAGAGCTTGAAAATAACTGACACCCTCTCTCATGTTTTTTGAAGTGTCCCCGCACTGCACTTGGTCCTCCCCACCAAGGACAGAGGCACTTGCTCAGCCAAGAGGGAGCCACTGAATAAAGTAGGTACATCAGCATTCTGCCTGCAGACTGGTGCTATATGAAAGGAAAAGGAAGCAGAAGGCCTGTTTAACCCCCACCCAGCCCCAGGTTAAGTCTGTCAGTCAACATACACTGCTGTTCTTTCCCAGTTCAAGCCAGCAGCCTGCCAGCAGTCAGGATGTTTCTCTTGTTTAGGACGGGGGGATTTGGGAGGGAGGGGACGTTGCCCCAAGATGCTACGAAGTTAGCATCAATGTCTTCTAGTTTGCATTAGTGTCTTGCAGAGAACAGGACAAGGAATCACTGGGTAAAGGTATGCAGAAATTAACTGCAATTGCCTGATGCCCACATCAGCCAAAGTGGACTGAAAAGTGGAGGGGGGTGGAGGGAGGAGAGAAAAAGAGAAAGAGAGAGAGATGTGCGGAAATAAGTGCCAGTCTAAGACTAGAGGCACATATAAGCCTTATGTTCCCTTTCCAATAACCTTTGTAAGTGATAGATGAGTCCAAGCCCATTGTTATCGTTAAGGGACTGTCAGCATCCTGATTTTATAAATGCTGTCTGTCAGTTTATAAATATCTCAGCCATTTCAAACAGAGCTAGGATGAATCCTGGCATGGCCAATGTCAGCCTGAAAGCAGTATTACCATTAAAAAAAAATAACAGGTCTAACATCCACTAAAACCACTTAAGGATAGCTTCTCTTTCTTCTATCATGAGGCCTGAAACATTCAAATCCATGCCTATTTGGCTAGTCACTACAATATATAAAAGCAGTCCTTAAGATTGGTAATGTTCTTTGAGAAAAACAAGCATGAAAGCTGCAAGTTTGAAGGCAATTCTCTGCCTGTTCAGTAGATAAAATAAAAATGACAGCTGTAACACACAGGGAGATCCACAGCAATGAAAATGCAGAGATAAGTATCAGACCCCATTCCTCCTTGGCATTTGCTGTTCTGAACATTCACCAAGATTAGACCCTTTTAGATAACACCATAAATTGCAATGTGTAGGCACAAGGGGGTGACTTCAGCCCGGAATGAAGGCACAGACAAGTTTCCCAGCTCTTGCAAGTTTAAAGTTAAATGGTACTTTTGCAAGGGGTTTATAGTAAAGCATTACAACGGACGAAGGAGAGGGCAGAGAAACTACAGCCTGCCTTGCAGTGACAGGTATCAGAAAAGGAAAGAGAATAAGCTAAACTGGTATTCCCAGTTCAGTGCCTGCTTTGAAGACTGATACACACTCGTGTATCACGTTTATATATCTATTACCTTGTTAGCTATGCAGAATCCTGGCTTTTTTTTTCTCCAATATGTTTATAAACTCCCCATGCTAAGGACTTCTCCACCCTCACCCTGAAGGTTTGTGTGGTACCTAAAGAACTGAAGTTCAAATTCATGCCCGAACAGCTCAGGTACCTACTATAACCTAAATTCTTAAAACTGAAGCTCTGACAGCAGTGAAAATGGAAAAGTACCACACCACCCCCCAGACACATACACACATGTTCACACAAGTCCTAGTTTGGTTTGCATCTATCTTGATGCTGCCCACAACAAACAAAAGTTTCAACAACCTTTTTCGCAGTTGAAAACCAGGACAAGATTCTGTTTTTTACATCTGCAGAATGGATCCTTTGTATTTTTCCTTATTTTTCATTCAAATGATACTTGATAATGGAACTTCATGCCATCAAGAAGAGTTTCTCATCAAGCTGTTTAACTTATTAATTACTCGTTGGTTATAAAGGGTTATTTAGGGGTGTGGGGAGCCTTAGCATTAGTGTAAGAACAGCAAATTCAGTTTAATGTTAAAATACCAAAAGCCAGCACAAATATCAAAGATCTGATGAACAGAAGCATTTTGAAGAGCACAAAACTAGATGTAGTTAAAAAATAAACTGAAATCCAGATGCTGGGAACAAGCCATTTAGGGAAATTTTAAAAAGCTAGCTTCACTTCACACACATTTCTCAAATGCAAGTGAGAGACAGACAAACAGAGAGAGAGAAAATACGGCTAATGAGAACAGTCTTTCCACGTTCCCCGGGAAGCAGCCCTGTTTAACATTTCTGTTCTGTGAATTTAAGAGAGTCAGCAGTGGTAAATTTGTTTTTAATATTCAAGCTCTCAAGCCTTGCAAGCTAGTTGGCCAATAGCCCTTTCTATTCCAATGTTTGTTGGTGCCTTATTTACACAAGCATTACATCCGGAGAGCCTTTGAATATAATTTCACGTGGATTAAGGGAAGAACATTTGCTTCTGCTAATCAGGACATCTGGTTATTTTTGTAACTCACAGACATCTGCATTAGGCAGTTCGACTTCCCCATTCCTCATAACAAGGTTAGAGCTTAAGAAGCCTCGAGGACCTCTAGTTGAATTTTATTATTGGCATTTTCTCACAGCCAGGTCTGTTTCAGAATTTCTTTTCCTAAATAGCACAAATCGATCAGCACCTTCACAGGTATACATATGTTTTTATAGCTAGCACTTTCTATGCATGATTTTATAGCGTACATCTTGTACTCCAAGATTTTATAGTAGTTCAAAGCTATCTACATCTTTTTAAGGAACAGAAAGCACATATTCCCAAAAAGCATGGATGAAAACATCCAATTAACCTTATGATACACATAATATGGGTATACTGCCAAATATCCAACCAGGCCACTTATGTAAGACTGGTGTCAGGACTTGTTCTGAATCTTATTACCACCGTGTGCTTTGGTTTGTCTCTTACTAGCCACTTACCCTGCATATCTGCTCCCCACACTGAACAAAACAGTATTCTTCCCTTTCTGTTCTTCAGGACAACCTTAATGATTTCTCCAGTCTTTTAAATTAATCCTCAAATTCTTCTTCAAACAGTTTCAGCTGAGGTTAAATTTCTCTGCCAGACTGCAGAATTGTGCCACACATTCTTCAGGAAGAGGGAATTCACATGCAACAGAAGCCGTTTAGAGAAGAACTGAATCAATCAAGACTTGGCTCTCACTTCTTTGTTGCTTTCATTTTGCTACATTCCTTTCACTAAAATTCATTTTCAACACTCTTCCCAGCGTGTTGAAGTACTAAAGTTTGAAATCATACACTCATTCTCAGTTCACAGGATTCTTCCTTCCCCCGCCCACAAATCATAGTTTTTACCAGTGCTTTTGTATGCTGGAACAAGAGGTTTCTTGATTTTTAACCCTATGTGTAAGGGCGGGAGCGAGGAAGTACAAAGTCAGCTTTTACAGGCTGTGAACATAAGCCAACATACAAAAAAGATGTCAAAAACATATTTCTAGTACTAACAAGAGTTAGCAAGAGCCAACGGATCCAGGGAGAGTTTTTAAAACTTTTTATTTATTAAAATTCTCCAGATACAGTTTAACTTTCTTTGTACAATATTTATTACAGTTTCATCTGCATAGGAGCTGCAAGTGCTCTGAGAAATGGGTTGTAAAATTGGCTGGTTTTGCTGTAGCCTTCACATCCTTCTTGCAGCATTATTTCCTAACTTTTTAATCCACTTCCCTCAAAGGACCAATGCCATCTCACTGGTCGCACTACAAAATGCCTTCCCCTCCCACCCCTACATTTATTATTCTGATTAATTTTTTTTCAAAACCTCTTAGTCTGAGCTTTCCTGTCAAGTAGACAAAAAGACCTCCACTTCTTATCACAGCCCTTCCTTAGAGCCCAAGGCTTTCTCACTCCCAAACACCTCATTCAACCACTCTGTCCTCATCCCACTGTACTGCTTTATGCTTTACTTGTTTTTAGCTTCCTATTTTTCATTTCAGGAAAGGGGAAGAGGAGATACAAGGCAGAGGTATGAAGCAGAAGTTAAGCTGTCTGCCCAAAGTTAAAATGACCACATGGGGGGAATAAACGCCAAATCCTGTGGCCCGCACTGTGTTAACTTTTTAGGCACAGTTCCACCCCAAAATAGTGAATGAAAGCAGATCACCTGTTTAAAGAAATGGCTATACTCAGTGATCTCACTGCAGCATTAGGCTGACATGAATTCACAGCATCTTATCTACACCACAGTATGCAGAGGCACCCGTATCTTTATGGCTCAGACATCTAGAACATGTTCAAAGTACCTACAGTCACCATGGAGCAGTTCAGGCGACATCGCTCCACCTCCCCGACGTGCCCCACAGTAGCGATTTCTGCATACAGGCAGGCCTCCGTGCTTTTTCCAGCTTCCAAAGCTACATTCGTTACAGCAAGCATCACCACCACTGGACTATGGGGCAAACTTAGTTACCTCCCAATATACGGTGTGTTTACTTTCACACAGTGCTGTTGAAAAACCACACTGCTGATACAAAAAAGGTGCCAGCCTAAACATGTCCCAGCCTTCCATCACATCAAGCAAAAAAAATTTATAGTCTTCTACTAAAAGAATGGAAAATTACAGATTAGGTACCGCACATTATAGCGCCTGGCTAGCAAGCATCGCAGCCTTTTAACAGCTACTGCCCCAGAAACAAACCCCTGGGTCCTCCTGATTCGACTAGACCAAATTTGAATGTGGTAACACAACAGCTCCTCCTGTTAACATTTCAATTTAAAAGGTCACTATTAGGTTCTGCTATTACAAAATAACTCCAAAGCGCTATTTTCTTGAACTAGAGCAAGGAGTCACAAAATGTTCACTCTGCTGGTTAAGGCAGAAGAGTTGGACCTGCTACGGAGACCATCAAATGGGGTGGGCAGTCGAGCAATCAAAGCAGGAAAGATAAAGGTGTACATAGTATCGCGCCTTTAGATACCTTGGGGCTAGCAAACATTTGGTTCCTATAGGAAATTATACAGCTCTAGATCACTGCCTATTGAGATCCACTGCTCGCAGCTTTTTGCCACAACATGAATGGCTTATTAAACCTACAACATATCTGTTTTAGTTAACTTCTTGGTGGAGAGGGGCCAGGAAAACAAAATGTACTTAAATGCTGATTTTTTTTTTCCAGGCTGAATGCCTTTCATCCAATAAGACATTCAAAGCAGTGACCCAGCAAATGGATTGAAAAAGCAATCTTCCATCTCAGTGCCGCATTATCATTCCTATTCAGTATTCTCGGTGAGATATCTCAATCAGCTGGATGTGTGTGTAAGTGACAGCGCAGCCCATTGCTGGGTTAATTAAACATTTGACTTTAACACCCTCCCCGTCATTAAGCAAATAAAAACAGATAATTCAAACTGCACTTCATCCACGGGGTACACAACATACATGTCAAAATTAAGAGAGTCCAAGGCCCTCAGGGAGTTCTACTCGGGGAGGTAATCAGTTTAAATCTTATCTGGTTTATCAATTATTCTATTGATTAAAGCAGGGTGATTATACAAAACTCCCTCTTGCCACATGGGATACATGTCAGCAGAGCAGGACAACACAGGGAGGCTCAAAAACGATTTAAAGAAAATACAGACAGATGAATAACAGTCTATTAGTACATGCCAGCAATCCATAGGTGGAAAGCCTGATTCTTCTTTTTAAGCAAGTGAATTAAAGTCCCTCCAAATTAGAGTGTCAATGCTGCTACCTCATCTGCTTTAAAATCAGATCTGCGTGTTGAAAGGGCAACATTTCCTCGTTTTAAGCAGATTATTTCTTGCCCAGTATTTGAAACACGTTTTATTGATACAGGTCTTGGAACACAACAAAGACACCAAATACAGGAAATCTCAGACTTTTAAAAGGCATTATACTTATCTATCAACGACTTTCAAAAAATGGATGGGAAGGGCATTCTCAGTACGTGAACTCTCCCACATACATACATGACATAGCTGTAAATGAAATGTTGTATTTTAACGATTAAAGTGTGACAGCTCATCTCAGACATAAAAACATCGGGCTTTGGAGTTCTGGAGATTTTTTTTGTTTTGCAGCCCTCCAAAGTGAGCCATTAGCAGCTGTGGGAGCTGCCTTCTCCCGATTTTCAACAAGCCCTCACACAAAATCCCACCACAGGAGTCCTTATTGCTACTCCTCTCTTGCATATAGCCACAGTACACAAAGCCATTCCAGTCACTTCTCATTTTTTGTTTCCAGGTGAAGAAACATTCAAAGGACCTCTGTCTCTACCAAGGTCTGTTCGTGTCCCAAGTTTGTCAGCACAGTCCCACTTCCACCATCTTCCCAGTAACATTTGTTTCAAGTCTTATTGTCATAGCCTAAACTGGCCTGTACAAGACCTTGCCTAACACATACAAAGCCAGGAACCTTTTAAAAGTGAAACACTGAAGTCTAGGAAAAAACAACAACTGAATTTTATTTCTAAAAGTTCCCTCAAAGCAAACAATTAGCAGCAGAAGGAAGATCAGCTTTAAACCAGAGGCTTTTTTTTTTTTTCCCTGTAACATCTACAATCTGTTTCATAATGGTCAGACTGGTAGTGCAAACTATTTATCAGTCATCTCATCACATCTCAATTTTAAACCAGGGCAGAGGGTATGAACCACAGTGGTCAAAACGCCGACAAGCCGGAGAGCCCAAACGACCCACTGGGCAGGGCTGTTGGAAGTGCAGTCACAGGTATGTTCAGAAACAAGGACAGCTAAAAAGCAGGCCTGAGGTGTGCTCTTTGCCCTTCACCTTCAGAAAGGGATTATATGCCACTCCATATTGGCACTGCGTGTGCATCCAACCGTACTTCAGCCTCTTCTTCGTAGATCTCCTTTCTTCTTTGGAAACAAACTAGAAGACTGCATTAGCATGCTGTATTTTACTCTCACCACTAGAAATACTGAGGGTGCTATTTGTAATTGTATTCTTTTAAGAGGTTTGTTCTCTGCAGCTGTTTTCTGCTTGCAGTGTATTTTGTGTAATCAGCACATCATCATAAATACATTGGCTGTTCCCCTGAGGGAAGCTGTCACTGTTTAATTTACAGAACAACCTGGCCAATGTGAATTCTAACACTCCAGCACTATGGCAAGAAGTTACCACACTCGGAAAAAACAGGTTTCTATGAATTTTTATATCAAGAGCTGGTCCCAGGACAATTTAGAGTCTAGAAATAGATTGTTTTTAAAAGCACTTTATTCACTGGATGGAATGGATTCTTTCCCACTTACAGCTTCTTAAGGCACCACCAAACTCACTCCCACATTATTCCAAAGGTGACAACCCCAACCCTTCGACACGCCACCTTCACTTCTCACTTCTGCCAAAAGAAGGCACTGTATGTAGGTGTCTTATGTTGCATACCAACTATTTTTTTTTTTTTAAATTAAAAACCACCCAAAACACCATGTTAGTTGTCTTAATTTCAAGAAGGGAACGTACTCTGTTGCAAGGTCAAATGTTATTACCTACATCAAAGAATTGCTGTGCAGTTTATTGCTTTGAAGATGCAATAGAACAGCAAGGCATATTCCTGAAAGAGTAAAAATGTATGCAGCTTTATTGGCTGAATGAAGAGTTGCTTCCTTTATTTGCCGGATATACGGTTGTGTTTTGAGAGAATAAATCACCAAGGTTTTTGTAGAAGGTAGGCAAAAGGTGGATGGTTGATGTTACTATACACAGACACACTTTAGAAAATTCCATAATGGTACCAATTCAGATCGGCAATCATTTGAGAACATGAACCCCAGATAAACATTTGGGCACAATCAATGAGTTACTTCTACTTGGATATTTTATTAGCAATGGCTACTAGAAGCAGTCTACCTGACTACTTGGAAAAGGAGCCAAGAAGGCTGACAACCTGATTTTACTTCTTCATTTTTTTTATACTTACATATGCATATGTCTATATACAAAACAAAAATGCTGAAGAGAAATGACTACGAATGTAAATAAAATCAAAACCAATTTAATGGATAAATTTGTTTGGAAATTCTCCAAAAGCAACACGAAACTATTTCATACATTTTTTTAACTCTGCTTTCCATTTTGGGGTGCAGCAGGTTGCTAAACAGATTTCAATGAAACTGAAAATTCCAAAATTCTGTGTATAGCAGCACTTCGCTAATTTTCGGTAGTAAGTAGAAGCCCTGTTTAACATCACCAGACACAGGGCAAGTACACAAACATAATAAAAAAGAACCATGCACATCACAGAGTATTGTTTATGTATTTTGACAAGCATAGTTTAATTTTTCTTAGTTTGCAGAGCATTCTAGTAAATTATTTTCATCTATTTGAAAAGTAAAAAAAAAAAAAAATCTAAGGAATCACCATTGAAGCAAAATAAATACCATCTTATCTCTGATACGGTTCACAAGAATGATCTACCAAACATATAGAAAGCTGAGTGGAAACAGCTGAAATTTTTTGGAAAACTGAGTCATCTGATTGTCTACAGAAGAAAGAATATAGGAAAGAACATCTGACTTTTTACACACCATGTAAGTAGTAGCCAACAGAAAGCAGAAGAAATAAAAAGAAACCCAGCTGACACAGCGCAGCAAAGTAAGGATCTCCTCAAGCTATGAATTTTAAGATTAGGAAATGCAGTGTTTGGGTTTGTCGCCCCGAAATTTGCATGTGGTCACATAAAGACCCGATTTCAAAGAAATATTTCAGTTTGTTCTCCCTATATATGCGCGCCTTTAAAGTTACTCAGAACTACCTCGGCATGTTGTACTTCCCAAGGGCCACCAAATTCTGACTGACATTGGCTCAAATGCTGGATGATAAAGTACTATCACGACTTCTCCCAATTCGTGGCAAAATTCCATACTTTAATTTTTAAATTAAAATTATTGCTTAATGCGGCGTTAGGTCTTTGTAAACTTGGTCCTGTGCAACCGGCTCCCTCGGCGGCGCTGCCCACGGAGCCACCCAAACGCGGCGGTACCGCGGCCGAGCGATGCCCAGCGGGCCGCGCCGGCGCCGAGCCCGCGGATACGCTCACAGCCGCTGCGCGGGGGCCGCACCGGGCTACCTTCGTGCCCCCTTGCCCCGTACAGAGCCACACGGAGGAAGGCCGGAGCCTGCAGAAGTCACCGAGACGCCGTTTCCAAGCCCCCCGGGCCGCGCGCGGCGCGGAGCCGCTCCGCCCGCCGCCCCTGCAGTACCCGCGGGGGCCGTGAGGGCGCAGCACAGCCCGCCGGATGGCCGCCCCCCGCCCGCGCGCTGCCCCCGCGCCCCGCGCCTGCGCGGGGCCCTGCGCGGGGCCCCGCCTGATGCTAATTCAATTAGCGCAGCCTGCAACTCCACAACAGCGTAATTCAATTAGCGCATTGTGCGGCTCCGCAATCCCTCCGAGCAGATGTTCGCCATCCCGAGGAACCGCAGCCCGCTCTAAGGATACCTGCTCCTCGCCCCGCACTGACTCCAGCGAGGGGGGACGGGGCCTCGGGCGGGGGTGTTGCTCCGGTTTTTAAACTGATGGGCCAAAGCACGGCCGGTGGGCTAAAGGCCTTGCCCGCTCCTGGTCAGGAAGGGCGCATCACGCAGTAACAAGGTCATTAATGCAGGGGCTGGGGGGGGGGCACGCTGGGCATACTGGGGTGTGTTTCTCAGTGACACATCCCGTCACACGTCTTGATACTCGGGCTGAAGAGCTCAAAAAAGCACGTGCAACTTCTCACAATCAATACAAATGCAGAATAAATGCTGATTTCTAATTCCCAAATTGTAATGCACTACCAAAAAAACCCCAAAACCAACCCCACTGATCCATGGAGAAGGACTTCTTTGTCACCCAAAATGAGGAAAGAGTTTCTTGTCGTTGCTATTACCCGAGAGCTGAGATCTTTGCAGCACAATCCGGGGGCTCTCATAGTTTGGTGGGCTTCCCAGCATCACCAAGTAAGAGCACAGCTAATGCCACCAACCAGACAAGGCCATTAGATTTAGAGAGAGATAAACCCTAAGTACGTTTAACAAAGCTGCTCTGTAGTCACTAGGCACTTACTTAATTAAAAAAAAAAAAAAAAAAAAAAAAAAACACCAAACAACCAAACCACACACAAAACCCCCACACCCAACTAGGATAACCCTCTTGGTCTTCCTACAGTGAAGCTCCCAAAAGTCTGAACTGCAGATGGGGGCTGGAGTCAAGTGCAAAAATTGCGCAAGTAATTTGGCTTCATTTCTGTTCCTTCTCATATCCCCTCTCATGCCTTTATAATCATTTCTGCCAGGTGGTAAGATGAGGAGAAACAAGAGAAGCTGCTGCCGAACACCTCCAACAAGAAACTTTGCTTAAAACACCAGGTGTCACATTGTGGCAGTTCAATATTTCATAGCCAATACAAGGAATGTGCAACAACACTGCAACTTTAAATCTTTGCCTCCTGTGTCAGTCTCTCTCCTCTCATTGTAATGCCAAAGGGAACAGCAATCAGAGTGGAGATGTTCAACGTGATAGAGGTCAGGACACCAGTGGATCAACGTACCAGAAACACGACCTTGTTTATTTTTTTCCCCAGTATTATTGTTTACAGGGTGCTTTGCTCATGTACCTTGTGGTTCTTAGCTAAAAGATGAAATTACAGCCCAGGATGAAGCGCTCAGGCACACATCCAATTTGTGTTTCCATCTCAGAAAACAAAAAGCTTCTGAGGCCCTCGGGCTGCCATTCAAACTTGGAGAGGCTGACATTTTTAACAGCATGAACCAGAGACTGGCAGAGGGAATGATCTAATGCATTTCTGACTTGTCAATCAAAGATCTCACCTCTGCTGTCTTGTAAACAGTTGGGGGCCACCTAACTACATTCATAACCAGGGGAGAGCCTGCCGCCAGCCGGGGGGTGCTGGAGCCACATGCTCTGGCTATTAGTCACCAAAATTATGATTGCGTTTTCGAGGTGCACCGTCAACAGCCTGTGGGCAGATTTCACATGGCCACTGGGAGAGCGCGAGGGGGGAATACAAAGCAGGCTTGGTCGAGGGCAGCTACGTCTCCACACTGATGAAGTCTACTGACTGGACACCCCACCTCTCCCAATTAGAGACAGAACTACGCGCACCAGCAAACACTGGCTCCAAAGCAAATTTCCCTCAAATGCATTTCTGAGCATGTACAGTTTGCCCACCCTGGGACTTCAGCTTTAACCTCCTGTATAACCACACATAATGTACTACTACTCACATTTACACTGTATTTCCCAGCAATAACATGTCAACTTTTAAGGCAAAAATGCATGAACAGGCTGAAGGAAATTCACAGAGACAACTGTTTAACAATTTACTGGCAATGCTTCTTTAACAAATATTCCACTTCCTAACACAAAAATATAAACATTACAAGAAAGCAGACGTAAAAATAATTTAGGAAATGAGTCTGTCTGTTCCTTATGGGTGTGTCACAGGTGCAACAGGCTGCCATCACTACAGACCTTTTACGTCTCTCATACTCTCCCCTTTCTCCAAAAGGGATCTCAGTCCAAAGGAGTGGTGTACACCACGTCCATGCTGCACAACCTCAAGTGCATTGCTGGTGACTTCAATTTGCCTAGCACAGCACACCATGCTTTCCTCAACCAGGACAGAGCTTTCTGCCAAGACCAAGGGGGAGACACCTCGCTTCTCCAAAACCAAGCAGAAGGTAGTCCCCTTCACCTGACAAACCCTGATGTGCAGTTCTTTATGATCAAGACCTTCTCTTCAGGCTAAGCAAAATGCAAATTTCTGGCATTCTACAGAGACACTTCTGTATTCAACAAGATGCTGCTAACTCCACCACAAAAGTTAATCCTCCTCTTTGACTACTAGAGCTTCTTACAGAGTTTCAGACCTGGCAAAATAAAGTTGACAAGACAACTCTTGCTTTTTCACTGGTACCTAGACTCCAGACAAGGAAGTAAAAGCATGACTCTTGTCCCAAAAAGTTTACAGTCTAAATTGGAGCTGGTATTTGTGATGGGTGTCAAGTCAGTAAAAAGGAAGAGCCGGCCTGCCCCCTATGATTACCCTGGTACATAACCTTTGGTGAAACTTTTAAACTGCTCCTTAAGTCTCCTCATTTATACAACAGCTTACAGAAATAAATTCAAGGAAATACTATGGTATTCTGCAAACCTGGAAGGTCTGATACAATTATTTCCTTGGCATACTTGATGGGTGTAATTGTAAATTCAAATTATCAAAGAACTTGGACTATTAAAAGCAACATAAATAGAGCCCTGTGAGAGTGCATGGGAAGTATTTTAAAAGGGAAAGTAATTATCTTCAAATGAAAAATGTCATGAAAACAGACACATGTTGGCACATCTGAAAACTTCCAACACACGGATTTCTAGGAAAAATAACGTATTTTGCATAAATTTATTTTTTATTATTATTAAGATAATCTACATACAACCTAGCTTTCAGCTGCTTTGCAGAATAACAGTACAGTAAAATTTGGCATCCAAGACACCGGAAATGGAATGGCTGGCCTTCTTCTCTTGTTAGAATATCCTCTTTGACCCCTTCCCACAGTGCCTTACAGGAGTTCATGTTCCAATTTGCTGCCATCTTCCACCACGATCTCTATGAAATTCCGTTACACATGTAGACTATCAGTTGCAAAGCCCTTTGAGATAAAAGATGCTAAAAAGAACTGTTTCTAACTCCTTACTCCCCAATTCGTGTCGGTTTAGCCTTAAAACCTTTCCCACTGTGGGAGGATTGCCAAACGGAGCTGAGGAATCAGAAGATCCTGTTTTCACACAAGTATCTCCAATAATAAAAACACACAAAGAAGAAAAATGAAGTTATCTGACATATCAACAGAATCATCTCTAAATCGACTGCCAGTGTTTCCCATGAGGAGTCAGCAGGGCTTTAACTGAGCTATTCAAAAAGAGCCTCTTTCCACGTTTCTGTCTGAGCATCTGAAGGTAAGCATGTAAATAACTAGACAAATTCAGCAGTGACTAAGTAGCCTTCCAGATGGCATCATCTCTTTTGCCACAAGCAAAGAACATTGATATGCTTCTCCAGTTGCTTCAAGCTTGCTACAGAAAAAAGAAAATAACTCTAATAAGAGAAAATTTGCTGGGCTACAAGAAAGTCTTTAATGCTTTCCTGAAGATTTCATACCAACAAAAGCATTAAAGAATGATGAAATATTGCAACATCACAGCTTCAATCAGGCTCCAAACCACTCCCATGTAGACTTCTGCACTGGAAACATGCAGAAACCATGCCTCAAGAGTGGGGAGTCTTCTTCAAACCATGCAAGTTAGTGGGGATCAAAGCCCGCTGCAAAAAAACGGACCGAAATATAGATGACTCATTGCTGCAGAAGCTGCTGCTGGCAATCTAGTTTCTCCCTCAATTGGCACTAAATGCATTCCTCCGCAGAGCAGTCAGAGTGCTGTGAAGAGTACCAGTATACCATTTTAGATGGCAAGTGGGGCAGACTTCCCCAATTCCCATAGCCACTGAATGCACATGGAAATGCCTCTCAAAATCTGCAGGAATGCAAATGTCAGTCCTACTGTTCTCCCAAGAAGGCAGGACATGGGGAATGGTTGTGCAGCTGACTCATTTGACCCCAAATACCAATGTGCTGCATTAGCAGAAAAGTTATTGTTCATATCTACCATTAGCAAGAACAGCTTGAGCTAGAAGAGGCTAATTTCCCTTCGCCTTTGTAATATACATTTATTCCCAGTAATCAAAAATAATTCAAGTAGAAATAAAGGAGTCCCAATTTGAGTTTATAAATTGCTTTCCACATATTGGTAAGGTTCTCTAAAACCTGAGCTTAAAGAGATCTGAGATTTATTCAGCAGCAGAAAGCCCAAAAGTGAGGCCCATCCGATTTAGTCAAATTACGCAAATCAGGATTAGAAGTAGGAGTCTGAATTCTGCCTGTTGTCTCCAGGGTCCTCTTAGACTAATAAAAAGTCATCTTGTCCCTCCCCCACGGAAAGCTCTGCTAAAAGCTTGCTTCAGCAAAGAAGGCCTGGCAGGACACCTTCCAGAGTCCATCAGTGCTACTGCTGGGTCAGCAAAGAGAGTTGCAGCAAAATGATGCAAGACACTTACACCTCCCCTGACATGAGAGGATTATTTCCACAGTGCTCTCCTAGCCCTGGAAGCACGAAGTCAAATTCAAAATAATCTTTGCATGCTGTCCTTTAGAGAGGCAGATAGTGAACTTTCACCAAAACGGCTAAAAATTTCAGAAAGATTCTAGCTTATTCATTACGTCTAGTTTTGCAAGATGCTGGTGAATAAAACTCTGCCATAGGTTAGGTCAGCAGTAGCGTAATCCAGCAGCATGAACCTTGACGTAAACATCCATGTTACCATGAGCTCCAATGAACACGTTCTCTACAGAGATACTCCTAAGGTCCCCTCTGTCACTGCAGTTCACACAACATCTCAGAGTATCCATAGCGAACACATCTCTGCTGCCCCGTTCTCTGCCGTTTATAACCACATGTCATCGTAAAATGCTTGCAATGATTTTGAGAGCCTTGTCTAGGTTTCTAGATGCTCACCCAATAGCTGCCTCACTCTCTACCCACAGGAGAGCATCTGCATTTTGTAAGATTCACTGGTCACCCACAGCCTCTGAACAAACCTGTTTGGCAGAAAGCTGTCTCATGACAGTGAAAAGACTGAATCTAACAAATTCAGAGACCAAAGAAAAACACAGATTTCCTTTATTTGCCTTTGACTGACAGCTTACTTGTACAATAACTTTCTGACTACTGCTAACAAACCTGAAATAAACAAACGTTGGCATCAATTATCGCTATGGCAATGAACCCACCCCCTCAGTCCTCTAAGCGGCATAGAGAAAATTTAGATAGGAGGGGAATCACTGCATGAATAGTCAGATTGGAGACTGTGTGATGGATACTGTTTGCCAAATATAATTAAGTAGTATATTTTTGACACAATTGAAAGCCAATGGAAAAGATGATGGTACCAAGCCAATTTAGACAAAATAATATTATATCAAGGTAATGGAAATGCCCCAGCACTGAACTGCCCTGAATCTACACAAGATGGGTTTAAATACCAGAGATCTGAATGACATAGGAGAGGCATACAGTATAAAGCAGAATAAATAGTGGTAAAGCAAGCAAGTAAAGAAGGAGATGCACACGTACACAGATGGAGAGAAAAGGAGTGGGGAGAGACAGAAAGTACCTGGAAAGCTGGGAGTGCGCCAGTCCCTGGGTTATACAGGCATCGCAGCGAGGGCATGCTGTCCGCCAGGCTGGAGCAGCCCAGCCACAGAGATCTGGGCATAGAGCACTGCAGAGAAAGGACAACTATGAGATGGGACTGCATGAGACAGGATGGCACAGATTACAGGAACTTTCAAGGTTTAGCCAAACGGCATCAACACAACTGCACCTGGCCTTAAAGACTCGAACATCTTTAAGAGAACAAACACTGCTGATGAGTCTTCCTTGAGAGAAGCTTTACAGATGTCATAGCAGCAAGAGAAAAAGGCACTACGGATCCAAGAAAGTAAATTTTTGATCAATTTTCTACACCAATGTGTGAGTTTTTCCAGTAACAAAAAGTTTCTTTGCAATTAATCAGACCTCTTCTCCATGCACAGCCACGCTCCAGGCACACACAAAGCAAGCAATCTTGCAAGAGAAGCAGAAAAGGAAATGACAAGTTTAAGTGTAATACTGGCAGGGAAAGAAAATGTTTGGGTTTTTGTCTCTAAAGGGGATAAAAGGAAAAACCTGCAATCCAAAGTGAACAGGAACTTGGTGACACTTTATAGCAGTTTCATGCTTCTGCTTGCCTTGTTATTCATTAAATACAATTATTATAATAAATTGATTCTGTTCCTCCAAACACAAATATAAAAAGGGAGCCAAGACAGCCAATCAAGAAAAATACTAGCCATTTTGATAGTTAAAGCCATTACCCCCTGAAATATAGGGAGTTGCTTGTTCATTTTACACCACTACTATTAAATTTAGGGATGCATTGTGATCGCAATTGCTTTTACCAGCCACAGAGTTTTTGATGCCATAAGCACTGCTACATTTGTCTAATTACTGGCAAGGCAGAAAAAACAAGTATATTTTAAATTGGCAGATAGCTATGAAAACTGTAGGATGTGATAGATTAGATGCTAGAGATTTCAAACCTTCATACTATTCTTTTTGTAATCCCCTCCCCCCCCGTTTTGGTTTGGTTTTTTTTTTTTTTTTTTAAAGGGGGGATGGGAGGAAATCTGAGTGGACAGGGCAGCTGGAATGGGTATGAAATGACAGCTGCCTTTTGAGCCACCGTTTCTTGCTGCTCTTAAGAGGGCTAGAAAACCTTGCACGATCTTGCACTAAATTAATACGCAAGAGCAACATAACCCATCCTTGAAGGAGCAGAAAGGTGATCACCAACATCCATAATCTGGTACTGTGCAGACAGCCACAGTTAGATTAACCCTGTCTATCACCACATTCTTTGCTGTACTTTGTTGCAAATTACACTGCTGTTCCAGAAATAGTATTAAAAGGCTGCTGGGGAACATAACCTATACAAATGTGCTTATTATAAGTTTATGATGCCTTAAAATAAATTCCTCACCTCATTTTCATTTAAAAAACCAAAAACACTTTACAAAGATACTGAAACTTGAGTACTTCACAGTATTACACATCACATGAATTTGTAGATAATAGTCCTGAAGATAAAAAAAATTACAGCCATAGTATTATAACAAGCAACAAAAATCTGAGCCGTACTTCCTTGTCTGCCATCCTAAACTCCCAAAAACCAAACACTCCTACATACAAAAACCTTCCAAATGCCAGCAATCTTTTCTTTGTAATGTTTTATGTATCACTGCAGCTATTAAAAGCTGTTGTGACAATCAGCCTTAAAAAAGTGTATATATAGATATATGAAGTGGACATCTATGGTTAAGCATTTCACCAACTTAATAACACATTTACTTACATCAAAGTTGTTTATTACCCTCCAAGATCATCACAGTAACAACAGAGAATAACTACGTGGTACCTCTGACGCTGTAGAGCAAATTCACTAGGTAAGCACCAGCTGTTTACCATTACCCATTCTAGAATTCAGAACATAATACAAAATACACACGGGGCGATTTTTTTTTTTTTTGTATACAGACTTATCAAAGTCTTGCCCCAATCATTTATTCCCTCTTCTCAAGCTTTCCCATCCATTGTGCCAGTTCTAGTTTTCATGATATGAAAACTAACTCAAAGAACTGATTGCCATTAAAATTGATTGACAAGATAAAAGAAATTACTTTAAATATTTGTACGGATTGAAGCATGGGAAGACATAGAGGCAGGAAAAACGAAGACCACTCTGTCAATAGAAAGGCAAGTTTATGCTGCCTCTAAGTTTGTAAGAGATTATGGCTCAAATCAGAGTCACTACAAGCTGCAGGTAGAGCACTCCATTGTGCCAGAGCACTTACAAGGTAATGAAATGTCTTCCTCTAAAATTGCCACAGTAACAAAGCAAAACACTGGAGGTCTATTCTCAGAACTCTCTGTACCTACAGAGGATATCATTACTCACCCATGCACTCCTGCTGTTTAGTGTTATTCCACAATTAGGAAGTACGTGGTAAAAAAATTACCAACCCCTTAGATGATTTTTGAATCTGCATATAATCTGTATATAACAATTTATATACATACAGCTCTGTTACCCATCTTAAAAAATAAGTGTGAAGTTGCACACAGTGAGAGAAAATGTCATTCCTGTACTTGCCTTTTACCTATTGAAGGAAGCAGAGACGCTAAATTACTGCTGGTGACTCAAAGAGGCTTATTCACAAGCATGAACAAAAGGCCCCAGGTGCTTCAATAGAAACAGCTTGTGTGTAAATCAGATGAGTGACCCAACAGAACAACTTCATTTACAGCCTGATCTCTGAAAAAATCTCAACAGCCTCTATCCCCATCCACTGAGCAAGCCACGTGTCAAACACTCACTTTTGTACTGTCAGCTCCACAAACAAGGGACTAGCCTCAGCATTCACTACTTGAAAGCTGACTGACAAAATCCTCTCCTGAACTCAAGTCAATCTACATTGATTCTTCAAAACAAAGGTACAGAGGCACAGCGTTTGGACTACAGCCAAATGGGAACGCTGATATTGCTTGCTAAGTACCGGGCCAGGATGCAGCAGTCTCTCTACCTTCCTGACTTCCGACTGCATTAATACTTCAGACATCTCCACAACTTTCGGACCCAGAGACGCAAAACTTTTCATTTATAGAAGCTAACCATCTTAAATACATAGGGAGTGGCAAAGGATAAGGAATTATTTGACAAAAAACACCATCTCTTTTTCCAACTGATTTTTAAGTCCCATTCCCCGAACTCTGAAATACGTTTTCCCACTGAAGAAAATACCGTTTCAAACAAGACCAGCATCCTCCTCCCGACAGAGGCTGGTACCAACCGCTCCACTGGTCATCAAAATGGACTTGCCTTATTTTGAATTAAAATAGGCTAGAAGCATTCACAGTCACTAGCTGAGCTGAGCAGGCAGTAACCATGAGCTGAAGGGAAGCCACATTTTAACTTACTCAA
Source organism: Leptosomus discolor (assembly GCF_034619465.1). Taxonomy (NCBI): domain Eukaryota; kingdom Metazoa; phylum Chordata; class Aves; order Leptosomiformes; family Leptosomidae; genus Leptosomus; species Leptosomus discolor. The sequence continues at coordinate 15,532,824 of NC_141396.1, read as the reverse complement.
TTATTCTTGTAACTATATTGCAAGAACATCTTTGACTACATTGGATGTTCTGCCTCTAATAGCCTACCCTCTTTTCCAATTATTTGATGTTCTAAAGACAAATCTCAATACACACTCAATGGCTAAATTTTTGCCAATGCTAAAAATTGGTTATTTACTTTATTTGCTATTGCATTACAAGATTATATATTACCATGTCAGACTAGGGTTTTTTTTATCAAATTTGTTCTTTTCTGGTCCTTCAGCAAATACAATATACTAGGGGTAACTAACACAGTTTTAGTAAATTGTGTTACAGGTCAGAAATATATCACCTTGTCCTGTAAAACTAAGTGGCTCTACATGGGGAAAAAACCAAAAGTTCTTGGACTGCTACAATTTACAGCTATAGTGCACAGATGTGAAAACACAAACCCACTGTACTGAACTCACTTTAAAACAAGAACAGCAACAAAAAAAAATATCTAACACTAGTTCAAGGATATTTTCTTTATGAACACTTCGGAGAAATTAATTAGTAGTACAGAATGACTGCCTTTAATTGTGGTACACTTTAACATAATAAAGTGTAATAACCTATTATCCCTGCCTGAACACCGCATTCAACTTTATGATAACCTGCGTGTCTAATACGCCTTTGATTTATAGGTAACCTAACGTATTTTTGCACATCTTCACAAGTTAGTGGCAAAGCCAAAAAGGAAACACAGGTTTTTTTCAAAAGGGTGGGTTTTGGTCAACAATACCTAACACTAATTCCAGCTCCTAACCCCATTTATTTCAGTCCTCTCCTAGTTCAGAATTATTTCCCTTCTCGTACAGTGTCCAGTGCTTTATGCATTTGAATTCTAAAGACAAACCAGTAACAATTTCTACTTCTCTTGGGAATTAAGATCCTATTCACCCAGTATCTTCATTAAGAAGCATAAATAGAGTATGACACACGTTGACAAGAGCTGAAGAGTTTAAAAACTGGGAGAAATGGGGCTTTTTCTGGTTGGTCCAGCTGATCATAAGCTAGAGGAGCTGGACACGGTTGTACAACAAAAAACAGAAACACAAGTTGTAACTATTACAGAAACCGGGACAAGAGGGCGAAAGAAGTGCTAGAAATTCTACCACCCAAATGGGAGCAGATAAAACATAAGGGATGCTCTGAAGAGTATTAAAACTATATACACCAGACCTGAGCTTGATATGAGGAGACAGATCTTTCCGCACCTTTTTTTTTTTTTTAATCACTTTAGAAAGCGAACACAGGATGGGCGACAAGTACAATTCTCCCTGAAAGACTCTTTCGCAGTACCGTTTCCCGCATGCTCTCTAACATCTAATTCTCAGGAAACGTGCCTTGGCAATTTTGATCCTTTAACAGTGCTTTATCAAACACACGCTCAGATGTTATGAGGATTTCTAATTTTCACAATTACTTTTATAACGTAACACAACAAACGGGAGAACAAACCCAAATATTTTTTGACTCCACTCAGTTCCTCCTATACTTTTTTTGGCCACATATTAACTAAGCCAATGCCAAAAATACAACACACATCACTTTCCCATTGTGCCCAATGTGCACTATTCCTGTCACCACAGAATGCAATAAGTTGTATGAAACGTATCGGATAAGGCAGCTGCTATTTACATTACAAATGTTGGTCTCATGAAACTTAATAACAATTCCAGAAATTTACTTCTGGCTAAAAAGTGATTTTGGTTCCTTTCTTTGGTCCACTTTTCATCCTTTCAACCTCTCACATATACATAAAAATGAAAAAGTATCTCTTGTTTTTCCCCCTACTGTTCAGAGACGTGTTGTCGTTGATTAAATATGCATGATATAGGTATATAAAAAAAAACAAATTCCCAGTGCATCTTGTGTACTTTCACAATTAAAAGACCTGTCATACATATTTCATTTTTTTAGCTTGGGTAAGACTTGATCATATAGGCTTATCTGAGAAAAAGGTATAGGATACAATTGCAAAAATGGAATGGAAAAAAAAAAAGTATTTTTTGGTATTTTTTTGTAGGGCTTTGTTTTTTTCTTTTCTTTTCCCCCCATCCCAAAAGTGGGCATACTAAATACATAATTACATGAGAGAGCCACCCAGCTTCCAAAGGAGCCATTCCAGTGAATTGTGTAAATAATATGCCTTTAAAAAGCCTAACATATGAATACAGATTTACCAGTTATGGAGCAGTTATATACCTGAGAGACAAAAATACCCATTTTAAAAAAAAATCCTGCCTAATTATGAACTTACCAAAGAGACCAGGATGGCTCAGAGCAAATTAATACTTCTACAACTTCTCCAAAAGTTTTTTTGTCTGTTTTCATTTGAAGAAAAGAAAAATGTTAAAACTTCTAAGTCTTAATTAAGCCAAAAACAATGGCCAAAACCCATACAGTTAAAATTTACACCTCCTTACACCCCATACCACTGTTCCCTGCGCTTAAAACAAGGTAATTCTGACTTTGTCACTGGCAATTTTTCTTGAAAGTCTTTCCAAGGTAAGAAAATTAATTTATAAAATAAAGAGGCAGCTACAGTACTCCTCAGAGTGTGACCACGAGAAGGGTCTCCCAGGGTTCAACTAGCCCACAAACTGTCAGCTCTTCTAGCTGGCACATATTGCACCAGAATCATGAAGGGCAACATGCAGTTGCTGTCATAACCAGTGTTTTTCACAATTTCTCAGCTTCTACTACGTTCAGACATTTTGGTCACTTTTCCACAAGCATGCATGGGGATGATTAAAAGTGGTTTGTGCTCTCGTTTTGCTATAATGAAAGTAATTGAGCTGTCTTATTAAAGACCCTCGAAGCATTTTCACAAACTGCAAATCAAGCAACCCAATACCTCACTTAGAGAAAGCTGAGAATATGTTCCTGGGACAACTGTAGGATCTGTCTTCAAAACTATTAGGTCTCACAAGCCAGAGGCTGAAACACGCAATCAGGGTTCAATTGTAACACTCTTCCTAGATTCCAAACATAGGACATACTAGACTTCTTAACCCAGTACAGATCACTGACTTCAGTGCAGCCGTCTTCCCCTTCACCCTGTGGCTCAGGGAGTTAGTACATTCTGCAAGCTTTGCTGTGCACATACACCTCAAACCACTGTAAATTATTCCTTTTCCTTCAGCCTCCCACTTTTCATGTAATTACTCAGTACATTTTCCTTAACATACATACTATGCAAACTCTTCTTTAATCTTCTGGTAACTCCCTAGCTTACAGTAACTTTTTACTAGAGATTCCAGTTCACTAGCTACTCTTAAATATCAAAGAGAAGGGACATAGAAAAGGGTTTACATATTCAGATTATCCAAATAATTTCTTACCTGAGTGGGATATGAGAGAATCAAATCACAGCTTTAAGGTAAATGTTTGTGAAGAAATGTTTTCCTCAAAGAGTGGTTGCTGGAGTTCAACCTCCAGGATTCCAGACCAACAGAAATTACACACCCCAGAAAGGGGCCAACTTCCCATCTAGAAGGTGTGCAAGATTCTCAATTGCCAAGTGCTTGAGGGAACTTGTGTAGATCATATCTGAACTAGACAACACTTATGTTTTCATAATTAGAGCTCTTTAATCCATGAAGCTGATAAATCTAAGCCAGTACACCTGCAAAGCTTTAAGATTCAGATGCCATACCCTTCCTCAAGGAGTATCGCATGCACAGACTTGTGTGTGCTTCTTTAAGCAACACCAAAGATGGTGTTAAAAGCACGCCCTACCCAAACTTACTAAAAGCAATCACACCAAGGTCTAAAGCATGAAATTATCTGAAGGCTTAAAACGGAGATCTTACAAGACCAAGAGCATTAGGATCTTTCGTAAGCCAGAAAACGTAGTTGCTATTAAGCTCCATCGCATCCAAAACCTGATTTTGCAGCAATTCCGAACAATTTAAAATCTTATTATACAATAACAAACAAATCTAATTCTTTGACACAGGCGTTCTGCATGAGTTCGGGCAGAGTAACACAGCATCTCAGTTCCACATATGCACAGCAAGGACAACAGAACTACCCTGTCCGACAGAGATGTCAGAGACTGAGTGTGTCCTTAATTATGGAGCTCTGACATGTAAGCACCAAAAACTGAAACAGGGAGCCAAGAAGAGAATGGTGAATCTTCACCTTTATAATAAAAAGCAGAAAGAGCAATATACCAACCGCTTAACCATCACTGAACCTGAATATTACTATGAGGCTTTAAAAAAATACCCAACCCTACTCTAAGAAATGGGTTGAAACCACTTCACCTTGGGACACTTCAACTTCAGACTAGATTTCCATCACACAAACTGCAGAAAAGAAACTTGCATCAGTGGGGAGATTAAATCGAGGTTTCCTTAGATTTTCCCTCATCTCTAGTTTTATTTAATTCCATAAAATCTCCCAGGATTGTGATGTTATGCACCTATCACAAAAAAGTGTTTCAAGGATAACTGATATGTCTGCATAGCAGTTTGCATTCTCAAAGTACTATATGAATGCCAAATATTAATAATGAACCACAGAAAGAAAGCCTATTTTTACTTTCCACTCAAAGAATTCGTAGCCGAATTTTAAAAAGCATATGGATACGCTGAAAATAGAATACATGTTTTATAAGTTAAGGAGGAGATGCTAAATGACAAAATTACAAAACCAAGTATTCCCAGGATCATTGCATTTTTCTCCTAGGAAAGTGCAGTTCTAGTGGGAGAATCCTGTTGTCACCACAGTCCTGGTTTTTACACTCTCTTTTCCAGCTGACTGGACTGAAGCGCAGACCATTAACATCTGAAGTGCCTTGTTTTGATTATACTGGCCTTTGCTGGTACCAATCTAGTTAAGGTAAAACCAAGAGTTTCCGGCATAAAACACATTTACAGGTTTATAACTTGGCTCTAAAAAATTCTACTCCAAAAGACAGTGGGAGGCAGAAAGACTCAGATGAGTGCATTATATTACATATCCTATGTGATGCATATTGGCTCACAATGGTATGCGAAGGGGAGGGATTAGCTTTAACTCTGAATTACCATGTTTCACAAGCCACCTAAAATGATACTTTTAACTTTCCCATTTATGTAATCAAACTAATGTCTTGTAAGTGTTTCAGCTAATTAAGAGCTTAATTTGCCAAATTTCACAGTTTGACTTAAATCATAGAAGATGTCAATATAATATGGGAGTTGGAATGTCATGTCTATTGATCATCTTTATACACAAACATTCCCCCCACACACTTCCTCTCCTAGAAGTCAATTGCAGCTTGTCTTCAAAGGGTCAACATCTAGGGATGTTACCGACTGCTAGCTGCACAATGCTGCCATTCAAAGAAAGGCTTAAATGAACATCAAGGCTGAATAAACGAACTGTAGGTGTTTCCCTTTTACAAAAAGATAAACTCATAGGAGACAGTGAGAGCAAAGAGAGTTTTGTAGGTTACTTAAAATTGTATTCTTAAAATAACATGTATTTCTGGCCACTGGTATTTTATTTTCTCTAGCCCACGTAGGAACACAATACAGCTCTCCACTGCAGCACAGCAACATTAAATATAGAAACCTGCCACTAAAGGGCAGAGGGTAATGGCAACAGTGTGGGCGACCCATGCTCAGGTAGTGTTCAACTATTATCTCCAGTTTAAGCAGGCTGAAAATACGCAAATCCAGCCAGCACTGGTTTTAGATAAAATTGTCAGTTTTATGGATATTTATAGTATGTGTCCAGTGTTTCAGAACTCCACCTTCCTCCACCTCATCTGTAACATAAACTGCTTTTAGCCCACATTAATACAATGTGTTACTGGGATACTTCTCACATTCTGTATAAGCCAGGCAGCAGACGAACACTCAGCTATGCCGAGGGACAAAAATATCACTACTTTAGGATCTTGTTAAAAACATGGACACCAAGAGGATAAACCTGATGCACAGACACCAGTCCATCTGGATGCACATGTAGATTACCGCTTTTAAACACATCAGAAGTGGCTTTCTATATGGTTTTAAAGAATCCTACAGGCAGGAGGTTTGGTATATATCCTGCACCAAATCAGTCTCATCTCAAAACAATTTAACCTCTCTGCTTCTCATGAGAGCTCTTCTGTTTGATTAAAAGTTTCCACCCTTTGTATCAACTCCCTTACCCATATACTTCCTGTTGTGAAATCACAGCACTGAAATTGGAATAGCAAAGCTATTTCCATGACAGCATCTGCTGATGACACAGGCTCAGGTTTATAACTTTTCCTTGGATCAAGGAGGAGCAAGAAGATTCAAGATAAAGACTTAAGAACCAACAACAGTACACTAAAAATCAAAGGAAAGCAGCCACACAAAAAAATACTTGTTTAAAAAGATTTAAGTGCTATTATTTGAGGTTGCCTAATGTGAAAGTCTCCTTGAAAAATTCACTAACTGAGCATTTTAGGGGTTTTTTCCCACTCGGTATTTTTCAGGGTCAACAAAGCATATATCCTACCTGCATCAGAGCATTGGTAATACAACATAGCAAGAACAGATGCAGGTCTGTTTGCCTCAGAAGTAAAAGAAAATCAGAACACCCACACAATCCTCTTCCTATTGTTCTCCCAACCTACCACATAAGAAACAGAAACTGATGCCATGCCCCATAGGTCAACAAACTTGAGCTCTGTGAGACGGTAATTGCAGAGTTGAGATTCCTCTGAGACACCTTGCCTCCAGCTCAGCAAAGTTTAAATCAAGAAAACATCAGCTTCAACGTCCCAGCTGACCTTCACTAGTGTGGACCTGGAGAGAGAGAGAAATGGTCTCTCGGAGAGAAGCTCCAAAGCACGCTTCATCTTTACAACACATCACTCACCCAAAGAAATGGTTTGCAAATATAATATAGGACTCAATGCCCATCTTCTTTCACATGTTCAAGCTCTTCTCAGCTTCACAGAAGTCAATGTCAGTTGACGGCAACTTGCACAAACAAATTACTACTTACTACTCGTAAGATAGCGAGACAAGACTGGAGAGAATCAAAGCCATCCTGTTAGCACCTGCAAAGCAACTCCTGTGTTTTAAGGGGTTTTGTTGCTGTAGTTTTTCATTCTCTTGCACTCTGCTCAAGCGACTTGGCTCTTTGTTTCTGTTGGGCTTATGGTACCACAGATCCCTTCACCACCATGTTTCATCATTTCACAACTCCAGTTGCCACAACAACAGGACACAGCTTATTTGTGCTGTTTTCATATTTCCAGGTTTTGTTGCCATAACAACACAATCATTCTGGCTTTCTACAAAAACAGCAACTTCAAGCCACATATTCTCAAGGACGCAGGGTTCATCATATGTGTATCTTCATGAGAGAAGAGATTTGTACAGGCAATTTGTAAATTAAGCTACTTTTTCTGAAGGGGGATTTTTCACTCACAAAAGTGAAAAGCTGACAGCAATTGCTAGAGGCAGACTGCTGAGACATCTGAAGCCTGGCCTTTAATAATAGCCAGAGTAATATAGCACCAGGCCACTTCTGAGTGGGGACTCCCCACAGTGTCAGATTGTGTCAAACTGCACAATTGTTATGTGATGTGAGTAAGTGTCCATACTTGTTTCACCCAGGCAGATCTGAATTAGATGCTAGATGCAATTCTCTGGAGTTTTAACCCAGTGGCCTCCCCATTATTACCAGCACCACCACGATGCAGCTTTGTGTTTGAAGGCCCATTTTAATTCTGTAATTTGAGCTTTGTTGCAGATTTCTTTTCAGACTCTGACCCTTTTCACTTTGAGGTGACTGCATTTTGAACTTTTATTTACAGGAAGTGCACATTCATAAGAGTAGTGAGAAAATGTTATACAAACACAGCATGCATAAACACAAAACAGTGATGGCTATGAGGGGTATCAGCTAACATGGCACTGTAACTTCATTACACCCTCATTTATGTACTTCACTAATGAGACAAGCACAGGTGTCCAACACAGTCCCTCACATGAGATGAATAACAATAATACAGTCCAACCTGCTTTAGCCATGCTTGGTATCCAGAAGATATAAGTTGGAATCCATCTTTTGGCATGTGTATTCGAGGCTAGGAGAGAATAGACATAAAGAGAGACCTCCTTTTACACTGGGACCTAGCTAACCTAAGTCTAAATTCTGGAGCATTTTAAACAATGCAGATTTTTTTTTAAGCCATGTATGAAGGCTTAGTCCCCAGATTAGTTCTTGTTTACTCCTCTGATATCAGCTGCTTTAAGAACACTCTTCTAATAAGCCACCGCCATTTTTATGATTTCCACCATTTCATATTTCAAGTCCATACACATAGGTATTTCTTTAAAATCTCCACATCAATGCACTTGGATAAGCACAGCCTCTGTGGTGGGTGTAGTAGCAGAGACTAGTGGTCAGTAATGCTTTTGCCACTACGCAAAGCTAAATGGTGTCAAAAGAGCAGCAGCCAAGCTATGAGAGTGTTTTTACAGTCACCATCCTGACACGGTCAGACCAGACGTTGGACAACATGAAAAGATTAAGGAAAATCCTTGAAGAGGTGCAGCCTTAATACCAGGGTAACAGGAAACTACTCACACACAGCCGTAAATTATGCCTCAAACAGACAAATACAATCTCCTCCCGACTCGTTGTTTTCGTGTTTTATCAGGTTGAGGAAAAGGCAAGACACCCAATTGCTCCGGAAGCACAAAACATATATAGTATAACTTACAGTTAGAAAAAAGTATGCAACAAAAAAATGAAACATTGCCTGTCATGACATTCATTTGCAGTTCAAAGATATTCTCACAATCAAGGGGATTCAACTGTTCCCCCCTCAAAGAAAGAGATGCTTAGAAACTAAAAAACACATCTAAGCAACAGGACCAAACAGAACATCTACAGACACCAAGTCCAGAGATCAATCTTACTCCTGGAAACCATTTCACAACCCCTTTCTTAATGCACTGTACTTCCCCTCCTAACCAGCAGATGTGTGCCCCTACCACTCATTCTGGAAGGCTGGAAAAATCTTTCTCATTTTCAGAATGGCTCTATTCAAGGTGAGTTTTCCTCCATCTGTTCTTATGTCAACATACTATTTAGTTTGTACAAACTATGTCCACCTTGGTATTCATAACACTAAAAAATACAATTGGTTGGAAAGGAAAAATGCGTCACCACTGAATGACAAAGCTTCACAGCTACGGTGGGGAGACAGTCCAGCCTTGAAATTTGGAATCAAAATAAGGACTACAACAGACTAAAATCTTGCCCTAAAGAGTACACATACAGGATTTTACAATATACTTTGAACATTAGTTATTTTTGGTTCTTTCCAGTTGGAATTTAAATCCTCCTAAATTTTTCAAAGCAGTAGTAAGATTATGCCCTGGTGTCCTAGCCAGTAATCTCAGTTAAACATGAATTTTAATAACCACCATTGTGCTGATAAATTAAAGTCAAGTATATCTGGTTACAGTATTCACCTGCTGAGTTTGGACTTGCAATGCTTAACACATTAACAAACTATGTTTTAGGGAACTTCTCACACAGCTAGAAGCATTGTACTCCGAGACCTAATCCTTACTTCAGCACCATCTTCATGGGCGGTTACTCTCTCTAGTACTACAAAATGAGGACAACATTCATTTAACCCACCTCACAGGTTTGCTGAGAGGAGCTGCCGACATTTCTACGTGCTTTGAAAATGGAAGAAACTATATGAAGTGCTACGCATCTAGCAAGAACACTAGAGAAACCCACATTTTACTTCTGGCTCAAGTGCTTCAGTTGCTTTTTCGAAGTAGCACAGTATAGTTATCAAGAAAGAAAAAAAAAAAGGTTTCATAAACAAGCAGTAATAACAATCTTTTGAAATCACAGTGTCAGGAGTAAAGAGACCTGAATACCAGTCTCAGATCTGTGCAGGTTCACCCAACAAATTGTGACAAATTACTTCATTTATTTCTGTTTCTGTCACCTAACCTACAAATTAAAGGATAACAGCCAAGCTCTCTCTTAGGACTGGCAAGCTGCTTAACATTTGTAAAGCCCATCGGTCCAGAGTAGTTTGAGTAATTGATTTAAGACACTGATTTAAACCATTTAATTTGAAGACCCTGGTCCAGCAAATACGTAAGTGTATTAATGGATCTATTGCCATCAACAGGATTAGTCTCATGCAGAAGTGTCTCTAATATCAAAGATAACACTGTATTTCTATTTAGACAACTCTGACCAACATAAGAATTCCTTGACTATCAGCAATAAAAGTAATCAGGACTTTCAGCAGATTAGCAGCTACTGTAAGCTCTATTTATTTTTCAATGCTGACAAGTTAAATATACAAATAGGAGAAACTAAGACACATCATTCATCCCTCAACATTGTATTTGCAAATTACTGTGAGGTATGTCTCCTCTACATTTGATAAACCTAGCCTCATCTAAGAACAAAATAAACTATATAGAAGCAAATCTTACCAGTATGAGGTGTCACTTCCCACTTAGGCCATGCACACATGCTTATGCCATTAAAGTGGGATATTTGCACAAGTGAGCCCCCATTCACATCAAACACAAGCACTGACAGAAAAGCATAATTTAATTAAAACCTGACAGATTCACCATTGGCCAAACTTCTACATCCAATATCCTAAATTCTGAACTTCTGTGGTTCTCCTAGGCACATTGTGAATGACCCCTAGGAATGCATTCTTCAGCACAGACAGGCAATTAAATTAGTACATCTGGTTAAAACGTTCTGAATTTCAGTATCCAAATGACAGCAGACAACTACAAAATGACAGAAAAGGAACCCATATATGCTTGACAATTTAAAATAAAATAAAATTGCCCCTCTTTCCCCAGCCTCTAAAAGACGTGGGACACAGAGAACTTCCTTGTTTGAAAGCTGTACTATGCTATCAATCAACACTAAAACCTTCCAAGATTATGATCCATTCAAGGCCATTCTATTAGCAATACAATTAATTGCCCAGCAAGATCTACTTATTTTTGTATTTTCATGAGCACACACCGTTTATACTCATGATTCAATATCAATATTTTCTCTCAGCATCTGCTCCAGCATTTTCCATGACTAGAAGTCAGGCTGCTAGGGTAATTTTCCTCTCTTTCAATAGGCAGGACAGTGTTTGCTGTCCTCAAAAAGGAACTCTGAAAGCACTTCAACTTCTAATTTCTATCATGTTATTTTGTGAATAGTTCACATTTTTATCCAGGTGATGAATTTGTAATATAACTCTACTTCCTTTTCCAAGACACTCACGTTTATTATCGAGGACTTGCATTAAAAATGAGCCTTCCATCACCACAGATGGCTTATTTGACAACCATCAGCAACTTACACAGTTCTGAAATGCAATTTTACTCTGTATGAAATGACTACTTTCTCTTTAGTCTTTTTGGTGGTCACAGAACTTGTCATCTACATATTACCTATATATTTAAATTATTATATATATTGCAATTACCTAGAAACCCGTGAGCCAGAATAGCTTATTTTGCTCATCTTTTCTTCCTGCAACCCTTGAATTTTCCTTTAGTAATAACCTACTCTTTGATTTTTAATCCATTTGATTTCTGCAGTCCCTAGCAAGGCCCAGAACAACAAAATGATTTCTGAGAACAAGTCAGTAATTTAAATTTCAGTGGTACCCTCTTCCTTTCCCCACAAAGGCTGATTTTTAGAGGACATTTAATTACAGGCCTGAGTTCCTATTTTCTAAGCCTAAACACAACCCCTGAAGGCTTACAATATTTGAGTCACAGCTGGAGCTGTGGTTACTATACAGTTTAAATATCAGCCTCTTTACTGTGCAATTTGTTTTGAAAATCAAATCAGATGCCGTGTCATAAACAAGTGCTAATTAAGTACTGAGCGGAAATTGGGCTTTTTTGTGCAAGAAGAGTTCTTAAATATCCGCGTCTTCACTTCCATAGGAAAGGATAAATATGTCAAGAATGATAATTATAAAAGGAAACCTACTATGGTACTTGCAAGGCAGTACTGCTGCTTCTCCATTTCATCTGCTTCCATGTTAGAAGAGGGGGGAGGGGGGGGAAGTTGAGACCTGTATGAAATATATCTATACTAAGGATCTTACAAATCTGATCATATAACCCATACTGCTTCCTTTTCCCTCAGAGAGGACATTCACTCTAGTTTCCATCACCTACGATTTAAGCAGGCAAGCTAAACCCATCTCTCTCTGTCACTGCAAAGCAATAGTGAAGCTACTTATATTTTCATTCCTTTTAAGTTATGATCTACAGACAGTATTTATTTGACAATAACACTGCATTCATTAGATATAACACCTTGTTTGATAAATATCAAGTGAAGAACAGGAATAATGCATTTTAATACTCTGAAGGTTGTCTCTGAGTAACAATATTCACGACTCCATTAACTAACAGGCTCTCGGCTACAAAGGCAGAATTAGATCTGTCAGTCACTGACACGGAAGGGCATGGCCAGTTGCACCGAAGATTGTCCAGTTGAGATGACTTCCACAGCAAAGGAAAATATCCCCTGTGGCCTAGAACTTGTTAATGAGTTTGGATGCATTACGGCAATAAATTGAGTTCTACTACAGAATATACAACTTCACGGCCCAGATATCTTAACTCCACTGCCCAAAGCAGTACTCAAAATATGGCACAGTTAGATCTGTGGACACTAATTCAACAAAACCAACGACAGAATTTTAAAATCTTTCATTATTATTAGGAGAGAAAACCATGAGCTCTTTGATTCTAAAACCATAAACTGCCAATATTTAAGTGTGCCCCTTGTGAGATTTTGTAGAAGGGAACGAACAAACACTGAGTCAGTTGACTGTCAGATCTCACAGTTTGATACAAACTCCTTCAGAAGGACACAGCACTCTCAAACAGTAGGCTCTGACTGCCTGCAAACTTAATGAATTCATTGCACGTGGGGAACATGGCTGCCCCAGTTCTTTAGTGAATCTGTTTGGCATATGTTGACTGAGATATGCTCAAACCCAACTCCCACTAGAGAATGACTGTTTATATTCCTTAACAGATAGAAATACAAAACTTTTTATTTCCTGCAAGAGCAGCAGCTACCAGGAAAACTACTTTTGTAACATGAAACACCTGGATACCTGTATGCACTTAACCCTGTGCTTCTCCTCAGCAGGCTGGTGATTATGAGAGGAGATGGTCACAGGGCTGTGGCCTGAGATGGTATGCAGGTTCAAGGGGAAGAGTAAAGTGTTCAGGTCACCCATTCTTTGTCCTGTTTGCTTCCAAAGTTTCTCAGCTCCTTCAATTTTAATCCATTTTTTTTCCCCACTAAACTGTTTTGCAACACTTAAGATCACTCATTTGCTTCTGAAGGAATGGGATGGTTTGGGGGATGATTAAAATGATTTGCTGAGGGATTTCCTGTCCTTGTGGTAATCTTGATTAAATTATTTTTCTTAAATGAACATCGGTGGACTTGGCAGTGCTAGCTTAACAGTTGGACTCGATCTTAAAGGTCTTTTCCAACCTAAACAATTCTGCGATTCTGTAAGCTACAACATATTCAAATCCAAACGGAGACCTGTGACAGCACTCCATTTATCTTTGGACAAAGTTAGCAGCAAGCTCTGCAAACATGCTTACTATAGCAGCATAAAGAGATCCTCTTCATGCCCATAAGTAAAAACATGCTTGATTTCACAACCATTTGACATTTTAAGTCTAAAATTCAAGTCCTATATTCAGCCTCCTTCAAGACTGCAAGATCTGTGGCGAAGAAAAGAGAAGCTACATCTCTCACGCTACTGTCTGAACTTGTGCCAGGTTAAGTATTCAACAAGAACAGTGGCATTCACAATACAAACATCATGTATGAACCAGAAGCTGGAAGCTTATCTAGAGATCAATAAAATGAAGATGATGCCTTTTCAGTATCTTGTCTCTTTTTCGTAAGCCCATAGAAAAATCAGAAAGTTCACCTGCATTCTAGTTTTTCACTGAGACTCAGAGCATCAGGAATACAAAATTCTGTACATGAGAAAAAAATACAGCCAAGGTAAACAAAATTAAGAAGCCTGGAAAACTACGATCTCCAAAATCAGCAAAAGAACGTACAGTGCTAACTTTCACCTTCCTGATCTGCTGAATTTTAGGTAGTGGACAAAAGAGCATGCAGAAGAGATAGGTTACAGGTCTGTGCCAACCATCCTGAAAGGAAATCTGCAGTTCACGCATTAAGCAGACAAATTTGTAAGAGGAATACCAGTTGTGTTTGGGTTTTTTTACCCCCCAAGAAATGGAAATGCTTTCAAGACCAGACTCCAGCACTCAACCACAACATTTTCTGCATAGCTAGTGAGCTCTCATCTTCTCAGCAGACTCCAGCACTTAAACCAGACATTTTCCTGTTCAATAAAGTAACCAAAAAACTTGCTTTTTGCAGGAATGGCCATTCTATCTCAATTCATTTCCCTCACAAGCACTGTGCTACAATTCCAATGGGGGACCTATTCACTCATCATTAATAACTTGGAATTCATAACCAATTGCCCCGAGTACTTACCAAGATATATTAAATTTCCTTTTCTGATCTAAATGCCCTGTACTGAGTTCAGCTCTATGACGGTTCTCGACTTCTTGAGACTGGCACAAGATGTAAATGCTCCTCTGCTTGGCTTAACTAGAGGAAATGCCTCCTTAAAACAAGGAGTACCAAAGAAGCCTGCTGTCTCAGAGGACTACAATGCAAGAATGGAGAGGGGATAACAGAAGCAGCTGGAGATACCCAACAGGCAGCCTCTGGTAGCATCCCCATGCAGAACAAGTATCTGTAAGAAGACTAACCAAAACGAGCCTAAAATGTCGCAGAAATGACTGGCTGACCCTTAAAAAGCAGGGCGGCGGGGGGGATGACAGACACAAAAACCCACACACACCACAGACAAACAGTATGCCCTGTCTCCCTAGAAAGGAAATCTACTGAGTACTGATAACTATTGCCAAAATGAAGCAGTCACCATGGGAGGCGTAAGTAAATCTACTCCCAATTTAGAACAAATTAGAATTAGTGCTAGACTAACCCAATCTTCTTCTTTAAGAAGATCACTGAAGTCCAGACAAATTAGAAGTAGTTAAGCATTTGATAGATGACATGTAGGAAGTTACTAGTTAAAATGGAGAGGATTAGGATTAATACCAGAGTTGTAAGGAGGATAAGAAACTAAAAGGGGTAGAAGATCACAAGTTATTTTGAAAAAAGAACCATCAAGCCATACAGAGATTGATCCTTTCTGAAATCCATTATTAATCTTGAAATTAGTATTCAAATATTCTCACAAATGGCTAAAAAACCCAAGAATTACTAATGTGCTAAGGAAATTGGCTGAAGACAAAGTTACGAGGCATCATAAATACATAGGACACAGCATCCTGAAGATCTAGGTAACAGAACCAACACAAGACGTACGTGCATTTAAAAGTAACGTTATTTTCGCTATAAACTAGAGACTCAGTAACTGAGAAGAGGGGAAGAGGCCCTGGGATATGTTACTCATCAGATAACGACTGTTGACCAACAAGATGCAGCCATGAAGACGGCAAATACTACTATACGATACTGTATAAAGTAAAAAATTCCCAGAAGAAAGAAATTAGGATTACCGCTTCTGTACAAGGAACCAACAAAACTTTTCCTGGAATATTCCATATAGCTCCGGTGCCTCATCTTCCAGGGAGACTAATCACATCCTGCAGTTGTTTAAAAAGGTCTTAGATGATCAAGAGTTACAAGAAACTTCTTATGACAGAATGAAAAAGGAGGGAAAAAAATGCTGATTTAGCCTGACCAGGTCCAGCTCAGAGGAGAATACTATTGCTCTCCACAAATGTCTGCAGATGAACACAGGGGAGCAAGAAGAGCTGTTTAAGCTCAAGGACAACATTGGCACAAAAACCAAACGAGAATGAATTAGCCATGAATGAAGTTAAGCTGGGAAAAAAAAAAAAAAGGATTCTAGCTTTCAAAGTAGTCAAATTTGGGATAGCTCCACAATGGCGTAGCAAAGAAAATCCCACTCACAAGAACTGCTTTGAGTAGCTTGCAAAAGGGACTAGAGTACACTGCCTACCAATATCGGACTTGAGCCCACGCTCAAAACGTGTTCCAATCCCATGCAGAGATATTCCCTCTCACTGACAGAGGACTTCTCACTCACTGTTTTGCCTCTGCATTAAGTCTTATTTTAAGGTCATAGGAATATCATCTTGTCAGTAAAAAAAACTTTCAGGATATTTATGCTTGCTTATAAACAACAGCTGCGACAAAGTGCAAGAGCAACACTTCACTGGATTCATCCCAATCAAAAGGAGAAAAAAGAAAAGGAAAAAGTTACAAGAAGAAAACAAAACAGGGAATGTAGATTTTTTGTTCTTGCAAACCTATTATCAACAGTAAACACCTTCTGTCATATTTGAAGAGGGTGTTAATATTGTTTGGATTTCTTCAGAATACTGTTGAGATGCTTCCAAGACCCATCTTCTAAAAACAAGATCAATCCATCGTTTCTTGATACTACACTCACTCCTCATTGTTCTAATTTGCAGGAGACACATGACAGCTGGCTGAATTTCTCAACCCCATTGAGAGTTTTGGCATATAAGAAGGAAGGGCATTGAGCAGGCCCAATGAACAACCCCCCTGGAGAACTGCCAGCATCTTCCTAACAGACAGAATTTGAGGGCAACTATCCATAAACTAAAAGCAACTCCCACATAAACACTGCTCCATTCCACATCACTCTCACCATAAATTACAAACGATGTGGTAGAGAGGGACAGTGAATATATTGTACAAAGGACTTCCATGCTAGACCATTTTTCTCTGAAACAACTAGAGACTGCTTTGGTTGCTATATGGGCAAGCCTGGAAACGTTAAGACTTTCTTTTCTAGTCGGAATACAATCTAGCCCTGCGTCGTACCCAAGATAGCCATCACCTTTCTCCCGAGTATTTAATCCAGCCTCATAATCTGCAAGAATAACTGTGTCCTTAGCTGGAAATATCAAGAGAGAGGACTTCTACAAACCAACCCAGAGAATCCACACGTTGGCACAAAGCCAGCTGATGGAAAAACCACACCAGAGCTCTGCACAGGCTGGCATTTCTCAAACTCCCTTTTTACAATCTTCGTCAGATCTGTTTGCTCCAGGTGCTTCTGAAGAAGATGGGCCATCTAGACCACCATTAGAAGTACACTTATTACTGCTCTGCTAACATACCACCGCACTTAAGAACTTTATTCCTTCATAGCATGTCCCTGCAACTTTTCCCTTCTTACCATGGGAGGTAAGGAAAGTAAACCACTAAGGCTTTTTGCTTCTGCAAGTCCAAACTGACTAATCCAGTGGATTCTGCCAAGAGGTTGCATGGCGCATGCTCACAGACTGTAAACGCTTCTGTCCTTCCCTCAAGACTGGAAAGACCCCTTGCCGAGCTTTCCCATTCTTCTTCATTCTGTCCTTCCTGCTGCTCTCATGAAGATGAACACACAGACCCCGTTTCAGCGGGGGTGAGGGGGAAATTCTTAGTACAGAGGAGGACCAGAAGCAGCTAGAGCGCACAAAATTACAATAAATCATTTTTTTCCAAGCTAAATCACTGTGCAAAAGTGAAATAATTTAAATCTGAAAGTCTTCATTGCCGCTTCTCAAACCTTCTGCCATCACAGCTAGCAAATTTGGCTGTGCGCACACAGCTGCCAGCAGGCTGAGCACCCATTGGGTAATGGAATCGCGGAACTTGCAGGAGAAAGAACAAATGAATTTTAATGCAGTTTTTAGAAATACTTGTCATTGTTTCAGCATTGCCATTTAGTGAATGGGACCGATTTCTCTCTCAGCAGGGGATGATATTTTAATGATGTAACAACGTACTTCCCAGAAGAAAGACAAGCCTCATGAGGCAGATTAAAACTAAGAATATTCAGATCCCATTAAAATCAGACAGTTTCAAACCATTTTTAAAATTAATTTTGTTTAATGATAAAATGTGTTATCTTAACAGGTGGCTAGCCAGTTGTAAAATTAACCAAAACATGGTCAGAAGCACAAGGCTAGCTATTAGAAGAACTGGTTTCTTTTTATTCTGTCTGCCATTATCAGTGTACCATATGACCCTACACAAATTCCTCCAGTTCATGACCCCAGGCAAATTTCTGACCTTCAGCTTTTTTTTTTTTTTCTGCAAAGCAGGCGTAGTATTTGTCCAACACCAGAGTTCCTCGAGACCTCAGATAAAAAGACATTAGAAAACACTTATTTAATAAGCAGGACATCTTTAATGCAACTCCCAGGATATTTATTTTCAACAGTTTCTGTGGGATCAAGAAGTTTTTCTCAGCGCTGATCAGCATCTTGTCAAGAAAACAGCAGCATGTTTGATTGCTTATTAATTGTATTTTGAGCACTTACTACTTGGCTGCAGCCAGTGGACTCTGCTATGCTACCACTGGTTTTCAGTTTCCGCAGCTAAACTCACACTGCATTCAGGCCTTCTGTGCAAAATCACTCAAAATACAGAAATAATGCGCCGTGTTGAGCATCTCCTGAAATTGTAGGAAGGAGGAAATGAGGAAGACTGGAGGATTAGAAATACTAATTAAGTTCGCCACTGAGAATGGTTAAATATTACACAAATCTCATCAGCACACACAGAGGTTAGAGATGACACAACATAAGCAGACAAGGAAGTGAGAAAATAGCTTATTCCATCTGCACTATTGAATTTAGCACGAAAATTTTTATACAACAAAATCAAGTCGCTTGGCTTGCTGGTTTTATACGTGATCTGGTCATCTATATACTAAATACTGTTGCTGCAATCACTGAGAAAATGAATATGACAAGAAATGGATCTATACAGATGAAAAAAAGCCAGTGGAATCCCTTCACCCAGTTCTTAATGAAAAATCTTAATTTCCATATATAAATTACTCTCCTTGAAACAGAAAATAAGTACTTTCCATTGACAAGTTTTATGATACAAACTGCCAGCACAGTAAAATCCAAAGAAAACAAAACAGTGGATGAACACATTCACTTGACAAGCATACCCAGTCAACATTCGTATGTCAGGAAATACTTTCTGATCCCCACTTTAAACATTTCTAGAGCATGAAGTGAATTTTAAATGAGACCAGACCATGAAGTTTCCTCTGCCATTTAATTTCTAGTCTCAAGTCATTCTTTTTGCTACCTCAGCAGCTGCTAACACTGAAAATAAGCAAGAAAACTATTTAACTTTATATTTTCATCTTATTTATGGTCCAGAAATCAGAGCTTGGTTGGCCACTGGAAATAAGTCATCATCTCAGTTCTTCTTCATCAGGCACCTCTTAAAGAGGTGATCTCTGAACGCTGCACATTCCTACCTTACCTCTAAGAGATAATACACAGCTACAAAATAATTTTATTTTCTTCCTCTGAAATCTTCATTACCTCTTTCCGTATCACAAACCACTACAGAATACTAAGAACATTGAGGCCACTGCCCATGTCTCGTCACTTCCAAGGAGCATTTAGAAAACCCTTTACCTAACCAAACTTCATGGTTAGAACGGTCTGCTTTATCTTATTAATGAGAATGATAATTTAGTACCAAATACTCATGAGGAATTATAGCTCTGCTGACTGGCAAATAATTTGCCAAGGCAGATTAGTTTAGCTGCATAAAATAAATATCCACCTGCACATACTAGCACTAATCAGGGCGTGAAATTAAACTTTTTATTCAGTAGGAAATAACTGCTGCAAGGCGGCGATTTAGTCTGGGAAGCAAATATTAAGGTCAGCCTATTCTCTCTGATGTTTATAGTACATATTACAGTGCGGAGAGCATGGTGCAACAAATTCTGCTTTTTAAGTCTATGAAACTAAATACTTCAGTGATGCGATAGCAAATTTGCCATTTGCTTTTCTAATTGCATATATTTAATGGAGCAAAGTGGCTGAAATGAAACATTACCAGAGAAGTGAGGGTGAAGTTACTGAAGTACCAAAGGCCTGCACCAAGTGCAAAAATATCTACAGACAAAGTTTGGGGTAGATGAAAATAAATCAACATTTTCTTTACAATATATGAGTCCCAACAAACCCTCAAACTAAGAGGATGTTATTTCAGTTCTATTTGAAAAAATTGCTACCCGTATGTTTACTATTCAAGCAGGATTTGCAACCCCGCATTTAGGAGGCAACTCTCTGCTACCCTAGCTGTTTTACAAAATTATTTTCATTGCTTTCACGCCAGTCTTGCTTTGGATACCTAGGATTCTCTGCCACAACAGCCATGGCACATACACGTTACTACGAAGCCTGCAAGGTTTGTATCTTCCAAGCAGAGTTTTAAAACAATAGCTAACAAGTCCTTGAAAATCCCAGTCCTACTGACACCATAAATCATACAGGTTCAGTGCAAACAGAACCTCTTTAAAAGTATAAGCCTTTGTCCATCTGTTCCATATATATACACACACACGCACAAATAGAGAGAAGAAAAAAAAAGATAAGATATTCACATGAGAATATAAAAGTCAAGAAACTTCAGGGTTTTCTCTCATTTAAAAAAATAAAAAATAATTAAAAAAACACCAACACCCACAGATGCCTCTTAAAATACAACCAAAAGATTTGGGTTCTCCTGTGAAACTGGAAGGCTGTCAGGACCTCTAGAATCATGTCACCCAGGAAAAAAGAAAAAAGAAAAAAAAAAAAAAGGAAAATGGTAATTTGGCAGTGAAACGCAAAGACAACACTCATGAAGAATGCTAGTATCAACATTTTCCTATTCACAAGCCAGGAAATTAAATGAAGTACTGCAAATTGATTCATTCAGAAAAACTGAGAAAGTGAAACTTCATTAAATATCAAGCTATTGCCTCCCAAACCATCCTAGATAGGATCCCAAACTGGTCAGGTACAGCTCCAAGCACTGTTAATTAAACACAACTGAAGTTGTCACTAGTCCATTCATGAAAACAGATGTCGCTTCATAGAGCTTTGATATTTTTCTTAAATACCTTTCAAAATGAGGAACAAAAAATATGAACTCTTATAAAAAGGGCTTTATTGTATTTTTATAGCATATTACATACCTTGTAACAATCATTCTGTTAAGTGTGAATGTCAGTTTTATTTTCTGTCCCTTTTTTCCTGGCTATTTACAAGCTTTGTAAGAATCATTCCTTAATTAAGTCTAAACATAGTTTTATATAAATGGATTCCTGGAATTAAAAACGTTCAGACTTAAGAAATGATTGTTACAGAGACTGTAACAGGCCGTAAAAAAGAATGCCACTTTAAACAAAGATTTCTCATTTTAATTAAAAAGATAATCATCAGAACATTCGTATACTTAACAGAACCATTTGAAGCTACTTTGAAAAAATATCTACTATTCTATGCAGGCATATGTAGTTTATATGACATTTAATCAAAGTCTCAGTTGAGCCTATCACACTCATACTTTAAATACTGTATCTACAGTTTTAAACACTATTTGAATATGAAAGTTACTTATTGAGCACCTCATTTCTAGTACTTCTGTAAATGGTTATGCCAACAGTAATCCCATACTCTTGAAGGCATAAAAACAGAGCTCTGCAAGGCCAGGGGTTTGGGGGGGGGGGCGGGTTTAAGCTAATGAGCATATTCACAACTCCTTTTAGCTTGTGCACCAGTCTCTTACACACTGTACTTTACAAAGCGTGTAGTTTTATCTGTAGTATTGTAGAAACCTGAAAAGGGGCTGAGGTGAACTGTTCCACTCTGGTAAAATCCTTGGTGTAGCTGCAGAACAGTGTACTATGTAATTTACAAGATCATATTTTAAATCTATGAACTGGTTTTCATTCAAAAAGAAACTTTGAAAAGGTGACATGAAGAATATACAACAGAAAACACTCATTCACCAGCAAGTACAGTCACCCCTGGTGAGTGGTTGCTTAGTATTGCACAATGCTAATACACAGCAATTTAATATCAGAAATAAATTAGGCCTTCTTAAAATGTAGCAGTAAATTGAGCAGACAAATGAAGTTAAATAAACTACTTAGACCTTAAAGTATTAGATTATACCTATTGTAGCTGACCATGGATAACTAGGAAACTGGCATCAGATTTCAGCTAAATGTTTCACTGGCAAGTAATCAAGCCAATACCAGCCAGTAAGAAGGCAGCCTTCTTTTACTCCCATCAAAAAGTTGCATGGACATGACCAGACAGGAAAAAAAAATAGAGTCCAGCTTGTCTTTCAAAGCATCGAATATAGATACTTTAAAGCAAGACAATCTCATTCATAATATTAGCATTGGATGAAGTCTCCATGTGACATCTTTCTGTTAAGAGTTAGACATTAAAATAAAAAACAAATCACCAGGTCCATCTAGCCTGATATCTTGTGACTCAAGAGAGCTGCTGAAAGTCAATGCCAAAAATTAGATACTGACATTTTTAAGTGGAGAAAGTATTATTTTCTAGAGAAGCACAAAAATACTACCACCTACAGGGCTACTTTTCAACATTAAATGAAGCCTACTACAAATTCATATCAAAAACAAAATTATCAAAAGCCAGAGAGATAACAGGTCTCATGTTTCCAAAACGTATTTGAGTATTTACCTACAATAGCACTTGGGGAAACTCTCTGGGAAAATCAATAATGAATAGCAAAGTCCACCTCAACCCAAACCGCGAGCCACCTAGTAAGGAAGATGTACATGAAGCGTACAGATGAACGAGAGAATCCACTGTGAATGATTCAGCATTAGCTGAGAGGATGCACGGACTGATCTGCCACCTCCATGTAGGTAACTGTACCAATGCCACTACTGCAGTGCCCAAGCACTTCCTGAGCACTAAAAGGCAGAAACAAGGCGCTTCCTAGGAGGGCCAAGCTGATCCTTGCAACTGATACCTCACGTATCAAAACAACCTACTTGTGCCAAACCTCCAGAACACCAAAAGACCCCACTAAGTCGGACAAAAACTTTACTTCACCAGCATAATTAAAGTAAGAGTCACATTCTAGACAGATGTGCACGAAAGCAAAAGCCTGAGTCGTGTTAAACAAAAGCTCTTCTCACTCTTCTCTCAATCTGTGAGCAAAAATACCCTAGAAAGTTCATACTGGACAGAGGGAAGCCACATCTTTTATGCACTTTTTACAAGCATTCTGCATACAAGAAGCATTTTAATAAAACATTGAGGACCTTGGTTTAGCTTTTAGTTCTCAGTGCAGCCTTATCTTGATAATTACTCCCATTATCTGGTGCTCTCAACAGATGCATCTCCTGTAAGAGCAGCCCACTCTCACGCTCAGGACTCTCCCTAGTGTCAAGGAGCTTTATTGTTCGAGTGGAACACAGCCAGCTGCGAGATGGACAGGGATTCCCTCAGAACCCAGGCCCAATCTTAAGGAAGATCTCAAATGCCTGGACTAAGCCCTTGGATGGGATTCTTAGCACAGGGCACAAAAAAAGCAGCATATGATGAGAAGTCAGCATAGCATGTCCACAGTGCTGCCTGGCAGAAGACAAAACGTTTCAGTAGAAACTTTTCAGGATACGAAACTGACTATCTAGAGGCAGGCTGTAATTACCAAGCTAGGCCAAACACAAGTGCAACAGGATCTGGGACACTCCTTTGGCCAATCACGCATCAAAAATGGTAGTTTATTATTACTAATTGCTACCTTGCCTATTTAGGCATCCACAGTGTTTTCCCACTTCACTGAGCTGAGACGCTATAAATCTGACAAACCTGGAGACTACTAGCAAAAGGGTCAAAGAGTCTCATGTGAAACAAGTTCTACGAGATTAAAAAACAGAAACCAAGCAAGTGTTTTGAAGCTCAATTAAAAATTAAAATTTGCAACTAGCTTTTCCTCAATTTCATTTTGGGTGTATGTTCTGAAAGTTTAATAGAATTGCTTCTTCTCGATAAGCTTAGATTTAACTCTGTACCACTGGAAGCACTAACCCAAAACAAACTTTTAGTAAGTGTTGCCAGTCATTTAAATGATACCCTTAGGGAAAGAATAGTTTTGGGCATTCAATTTAGTTGGCAACAGTTTATTTTCATTTCTAAATATTATGTTTCTGGCCAAAACACTTAGGAATATCAACAAATGAAGAAAGAGAGAATGAAACTACAGTTTAAGTGCATCGTGCCTCAAATCTAAGTAAACCAGGCACATCTGAAGAGCATCTTGGATGCAAGTACCCCCAAGGCTGTTTTCCATGCCAAAGGCCAACTCGCAAACCTAAACAATGCAAGTGCTCTTCACATTCACTATCAATGATATGCTGCTGCAGCAGCACGTGAAAGACTCAAGTGTCAGTATTTACAGCTCTCATGACTGAATGCAAGGAAAAACAAAATAAAATTGCAGAGAGATGGTGTGCAGTACAGGATTGTCTAAAATGTATAAATAACGAGAAAAATCCAAGAATTACATGTGCAACCCCCGCCCCCCCGGTGCCTGTGGGCCCTTCTGCCAGCTCCTACCTCACTCGAATTTAACTTCTCCCACTCCCAGGTGGCACCTGCAGCCCCCTGCCCCCCTCCAACACAAGGATACTTTCCCACGGATGTGGGGGCCCCGCTCCCAGCACGCAGCCCTCCCCGGCAGGTAGCCCCCTCCCCGCACCCCACGGCGCCTCTGGGGCCCTGCTCACCGCCCTCCCCCGCCCGTGGGACGAGCGGCCCCCCACCAGCCCGGCGCCCCCCGGCCCAACACACCGTAGAGGCCCGGCCTCCCCCTTCCTCATTGCCCCCCGCTGCCCCTCCACACACACAGGTGCCCGCCGCTGCCGCCGCCGCCGCCAACCGCCGCGGCGTCTCACCATGAACTTGAGGGCCTTCTCTTGCAGCACGGCCTCGGCTGGGTCCATAGTCCTGCGCCAGGGCCAGGGCCGGGGCCGCCCCTCCTCTCAGTGCCAGGCCGCAGCCAGCGCAGACAGGAACCTGCGCTGCCCCGCGTCGTCCCTCCCCCCCCCACTTTCCACCTCGCCCCACTGCCCACATGGCGCATGCGCCGCGCGCAGGCCCACGGGAAATGGAGTCCCCGGCCGCGCTGCCGGCAAGGGCCAGAGCGTGCACTAGAACTACAAAGCCCCAAATGCCTCGGGGCAGAGTGCACGCCGGGAGCCGCATGGCGCATGCGCTCTCAGCTGTCAAGGGGCCTGACGGGAGTCGTAGTAGCGTGGGGTGTGACGGTGTAAGTGGCGGGCCGCGGTTGGGGGGGGGCGTCCCTGCTCGGGGCGGGCGGGGCAGGGAGGGATGGGACGTCCCTCTGTGCCGGGGCCAGGGGGGCCACTTCCAGCCCCAGACCTTTCCTGGTGAGGTGTGAGGCTGGGTCCCAAGTCACAGCCCTGTTAGCATCTCACATGTGGCTAATGGCGGGGTGCCGGGGCAGCGGGAGCAGGTTCCCCACGCAGGGCTCCTCACCTGCGGCCCACGACGCCCGCGAGAGCTTGGCTGCTCCCTTGTTTTCCCCTGGTTGTACTGCAGGCTGGTGCGCTGCCGATCTCCAAGTCCGTTGTTACCTATAACACCACCTAATATGAACCTCACGCAGTGACGTACCCCTGCGCACGCAGAGCAGGTACCAAAAATATCTGGCGACTTTCGTCCAGAGAGAACGTCGGTCCGAAGGGACCATTGCTGCTCCTTGGCAGGGGACACAAGACAGGGAAACTTGCGTCACTGGAACGGATCAAGGAGACTTCTGTCATTCTTGAGGGATGTTTGTTCAAATCCATCCTGTAAAGCCCTCGCCTCAGTGGTGGTTTGGTGGTCTTACGTTTAGCTTTTTTTTTTTTCCTAATAGTGTTTCTAAATCAATTTTCCCCGAAAATTGGGCCAAGTTCTCTTTGCTGTACCAAGCAACAAACAAAAAAAGAATTGACCAGCATCCCTTTAATAGCAGCTGCACATAGACTGGAGGGTATTTACCATATCCCCCCTTCGTCCTTCTTTAATCTTCTCTATTGCACACCAAACAAGACCAGCTCACTCTTTGGCAGCCATCGCTTCTAATCTTCTTGGGTTTGTTAAATTTGGCTAATCTCTTTCCAGTTTTCCTACATTTTTCACGGTGTGCCCAAAAGCTGAAGCCACCTTGCATGAAGCAGCAGAGAGGAATTACCTCCTGTATCTTTAGTACTAATTATAAGACCCCAATAAGTATTTCCTGTCTCTATAGCAAACACAACATTGATTCCTACACAGTTTGTCATCCAGTAAAACACTCAGATTCTTCTCATTGCTGCATTTCTGTATTTGACTTTGCATCTTAAGTGAGATACCAAAGTGGATGCAAAGGAGCCAGCCACAAACATTAGCACTTGCTTGCCAGCATGCAGCTTAAATGTACAGGCAGCTTTTTGGTCCTGAGTTTGACCTATAAAGTGAAGCTTTGAATCACAAGTATGAAACCCGCAGCTCCTGTGCACCAGCCCCTTCCCTCATTTTCTCTAAACACCCAATCTGCTCCACATTTTTGAACAAGATAATCAGAGAGAAAACAATGCAGAGAATATGACCATTACTGGATTCCTTGCAGTGACAAATGACCTAGGTGGTGCCCTGTGCCCCAGTGACAGGAGTGACCCAGCAGAGGTGACAGGGAATGTCAGCCCATGCTGTGTGTGATGCTGGTACAAGCTACACTCCCAGAGCAGTGACTTGAGAGAAGGAGGCAGGGATAACCTTATGTCCTCCCTCTACAATCCCAAGGCATAGAAATCTTCCAAAGAAAGCTTTCAGGTCACCAGGACATGGGCTGCTATTCTTGGACTGGCCCAGCCACGCTCTTGGTCATCATACTTTAAGCCCAGACTCTTAGCAGTGAAGCGCCTGAAATGCTTGTCTGTAATGGGGCTGGGCATTTTCCAGACTGCTGACAGCGCTGAAAACACTTACCACAATTATATAAATAATAGTAATTATAATGAGGGAGTCCTATAATTACAAAGGGACAGCTCCTGTAACAGTACTACAGGCAACCGGGGGCCGCCGGCGCTTGAGGCATGGCTCTCCTGCGTCTCCTCCCTCCAGGCATCCTGCGGTTGGCTGGGATGTAAATGGAGCCTTTTTGTAGCAGCATGACAGGCTCAAGGCTTTGATTGCACGGTTTATTTGTCAATAATATCTGATGCAGGCCTAATTGTAGGAAAATTGAAAAGTGTAATGCTTCAGCACCAGACACCACTGTCCCAAAGCCCTCTAGGCTGATTGATCTGTCTGGACTGTAACTTATAGGGGATTAACATCGCTGGATCGTAAAAAGCATGAACGAAGTGGAGCCAAAACTAGTGAGTGTTTAGGTGCTGGACTTAACCTTGGTGGAAGAAGAGAGCGGCTCAGTTATTCTACTATACTGCCGCCTGGACCCCACGGTGCAGGACGGCTGCAGAGGGACAGGGCAAAAGCCTCCACCACAGCACAGAGAGACTGAGGAAGGACTCAGAGAGGCAGCACTTGGCCCATCAGCAGTGAGCATAGAGGTACACCTTGCCACGTGAACCTCGCCTGGATTCCTGCCTGTGCAGCCCAGCCTTGTGTCTTCTTCCCACCGCGGGATGCTCACTGCAGCTGGATGGCCAGCACTGTGCCCACCAGCTTGCTTTGTCCACTGAGGCCCAGAGGAGGAGAGAACAGCCAGCACACCGAGCGGTGACACCCACCAGATCCCTGCTACAGCCCTGTGCCATTGGGGTGTCACATCACACACCAGGAGGAGAGGCATTGGAGAGGTCTGTGATGTATAAGACAGAGGGAAGGCACACTTTGAGTTCAGCAGATTTACAACCAATTAAATAATGGTTTGTTTGGATTGCAGGAACCAGGAGCCAGACACGTGTGGTCAATGCTGTCTCTGCCACGGTAGAGCTGCCCTGACCAGCTTGTCTTTACTTTCCCCTTGAAACAGCGATCATATACCCTCCTTCCTGCCCTCCACACCCTCACTGCAGAGCATGTTGCATGAAGCAAGCCACACAGCGCACAGTGAGCTCACCATCCTTCCAGATGAAGGATGCTACCTAACGGTAAAGATATTACTGTGATTATTTTTGCAATAGCATATTGCTCTGTGCATTCTGGACTCTGCGGACCACATCACGCCTGGTGTAACGCCATGTTAATTTGCTGTGGCAATCATTAATTGGGTAAGGAACAGCTGGTGCTTTGCTTTAAGTGAAGCTGATTGGGTCAGTAAGTAACTGTTTGGTTAAGCGATCTACAGCAGGTACAGCCCTACCTCTCTCTGCACTCCAGAGGGGTTTCGCTTCTTGTCCCAGTGACCCTTGGAGGAAGCAGCAAGATTTGGCCATGAAACATTAGGGAGCTTTAATCAGTGCAGTTCCTTTGGGCATTATTGCCTGAATTTTAATATTTTGAATAATAAAGGATGATTTTAAATTAAATTTGTGGGCTCACCATCTGTGTGTGCTTGGCCTTGTTTTCCTCTGCTTTGGCAGTCCCTTGACTTCATTCTTTCCAAGTTGCAGCAAAAAGGAAAGGAAGAGAAAAGAGGGGAGAGCACCGGTGGAGCAACCTTTTGTCTTTCCCTTTGTCCTGCAAGATCTTGGCGGCAGCAGCCGCCTTTATTGCGGGTGTGTTTCACAGTGCTGAGCACACAGACAACGTCTGATAGCACAAGAGAGAGGGAGAGAGGGACCCCTGCACCCAGAAACGTCCCAGTGTTTCAGCTCAGCCTCTCTGTCCCAGCTCATCCGTGTCGGTTTCACACAGGGTGCAGACATCTCAGCTAAAGGGGCTTGGTGTGAAGTGGCCTGGGGGATCTGGGGGCAGGGTGGCTCCCTGTGGGCAAAGGAACATTGCCACTCAGTCACGCAAGAGCAAAAGAGAGTCTAAGACCACGTAGTATGAACTATGTTGACTGTATGGCTGGAGCAGGACAGTAGCCATTACCTGGTACTAAGGAGATATGCAAGGCTGCACGTGTAGAGGGGATGACCAGAGAAAGAGGCTTGTCTGCAGAGAAACCAGAACAGTCAGGCTATAGATTTGCCTTACAGGTTGAGCTGAATTTATCCCTCTTGCTGCTGAAAAGGGGAGCTGCATCCCCATCTCCTGTCTCTGCCAGCCATGTGCTTCCTTCTCTCTCCTTGTGCCAGCTGACACTTGTTTGCTAGCACAGTGAACTGTTTTCATTCACTATAGTGGCAGAAAAATGATAATCAGGAAATACAAACTAAACACTTTGTTGACGAGTCAAACTGGCTTTTCTTGTGATCAGACAAATGGCAGAGCTACTGCAAGGGCGCGTGGGAATTGCACTCCAGAGCAGGGGAGTGAAGGGTGAGACTAGGCCCTCTCAGTGATGGGGAGCTGCTAATTCAGCAGATACCAGGTGAAAAACCTCTTTTCTTCACACTGTCAGGGTCTTTTGACCCTCCTGGGGGTTGAGAGCCCTCCCTGCTCGCACAGCATTATCACTGCCGCTGGAGGCTCTGGATGGCCAAGGCAGAGAGTGGGAGAATGTCTCAGAAAAGCCAGATCCTGTGAGTTTAGGATCCGCAGCAGGTAATTTCCCATCTTGCTTCCTGTCTTCCCAGGGCTGCATGGTGCTGGTTCACCCCAGATTCGCTTGGCCACTGGGACGCGGGAGATGCTGAAGCCCTGATCTCAGTCCTCACCATAGATACTGTAGGTACTTTGTTTAAAACATGGATCAAAAGAAAGCAGGGTGACAGCAGTGTTCTTGAACAGGGGCAGTAGTCATTGTCCACAGCCTTCCCAGTTTCCCCCACAACCTTGCTGGAGGCCCCAGCGTTGAGCACTGGGATGCCCTGTGAGGCTGGGCACACAGACACACACACCCCCAACTCACAGCCATCCAGGTGCCCCCAGCACAGATGTAGAAGTGCTTTTTTACCCCCAAAAGAAGCTCCTTTGCTCTCTGAGGTCGGGCCACTTCCCCACACCCCACCATGCTTCTGGGATGTGTCCTCCGGTGTTTGCAGCACCTTCTGTCAGCCCGTCCTTGAGGTGGCAGCGATGACGAATCCATCGGTCCTTTGGCAAATGTGAGAGCCTGGAGCTCAGCATTGCTGCCTGGAAGGTGGCAAAGGGGGAAGAAAGATTTCTTCTGATGAGGATGAAAAACAAACTCAAACCACCAAACCTGACCCGACAGAACAAAAACAACCCCAACAAGTACCTCGTAGTCAGAACAGCCTTTTAAAGCCTCATGAATATTTAGCTTGTCCTCATGTAAAATATATGACTTTGTGTAAGGATCAGGCAAAGGAGGTGCATGATTTTTTTCTGATTTATGGGCCCAGCAACGGATTATTCATAGCAGAGCAGCTGTGTGGAAAGATTCATCCACTGCAAAATGTGATTGTACATCAGGCAGTGTGAGGGAACAGAGCTATGACTAATGGCTACTTTACATATAAATGAGAAGGTTTGCGCTAGGAACTGTAAAAAAAATACAATCGTTCAGCTGACAGGCCCAGCCTCTTTATCGCAAGCACTGCACAGGGGCCAGGGAAAGATGGGAACAAGCCTGCCTGAAGGCGCTGCCTTCCCTCACATCCTCCAACATGCAATAAATAAGGCAACGGCAGTCAAGGCTTCCAAGGGCCAAATTTGTTGCTGCTGTCAATCTGCAGGCTGCAATAGGGGGGAAGGCAGATGTGGCTCCTCCTGGCTCAGATGCCCCTGGAAGTCCCTCCTGGCCAGCCTGGGGTAGACCCTGCTTTGAGCATCATGCTCAAAAGCAGAGGGGCAGCGTGAGCCGGGGTGCTTGGCAGAGCCCCAGCATAAGCCCTTTTCTTCCCCTCCCCACTGCGATCACAGCCTCCCCCACGCTCACTCTCCTAGCCGAGACGGGTTGTCTAGACGTTGCAGATGTGGACAGATGTTGGGGCTGTAATTTATAACAATGGCCTCCAGAAGGCAATTCCAATTTGTTTCGCTAAAGCTTTAAGTTACAGGCAGCAAGATCTCCTGTAAATACTCTTGACTTACATAGTAAGTACATAGGAGAGTTTGCCTGGCGAAAGCCCGATTGCTGCAGCAGTTATAGCTTTCCCCATGTCTCGGAGGGACATTGTAATTCATAGGTCCAAAAACAATTGCCTTCTGCCATGGACCCAATGAGTCCAAGAGTCACCTGAGTTCCAGGTGCTGACACACATGCAGTTCAGAGGTCACTTCTCCAGCATCATTCACCTGCTGGGTGAGGGGAGGAGATTGGGATCCTGCCTGCAAAGCTAACACCCATACCCCATGTCTTCCTCATGGGACATGTCCCTGACATTTGGTGCCTGAAGGACAACTTAGAAAAGGAAATTTCCAAAGCCCTTTAAAAGGTTCCCTAGAGGAAAACCTCTCCTGAAAGCAAAAAGACCCTCACCCTCTAGGGAAACCTCTTAAACCGAAAGGGAAATAGAGCACGCAGCCTTGCCTCTGCCCAAGCTCCTACCCAGCCTGGTTCAGAGCAGCCCAGAGTTGGCATCACAAAACCTTGATGGCTGACACCACCCAATATCCCAAACACACTCCTCTTGCTGCTCTTGCCCTCCTCTGAAAGACAACCATGGTCCCAGCTTTGCAACCTGGGTCAGATACCATCACAAGTGAAGGACATACTAACAGCATGAGCCTGCAGCCATGGGAGAAGAGGGCACCAGGAAGGGCACAGTCATGACCAACCAGTTTGTGCACTTCTGCCGTTCAAAGCCTGCCAGCCAGGGGTACTTCTGACAAGGTAGAGAGTACTTCTGCAGCACCATTCCATAGGACCTACATTTCTTTTGCTTGCCCTCAACCTAGAACTTTGGCTTTCTTGCAGAATCTGAGTGGAGAGAATAGGAGCCCTTAGCAATTATTTGCTCCTGCAATTGTGTCTGTGTAGGTTGTTCCTAAATTGAGCAGCACGGACTTTTTCACTGCTTCTTAAGGACACAGAGCACTAAGGTGCTCTGCAGTGACTACATTGGTGCGTAGGTGCATGAGTACCTAGGGAGGCCTGTGCTGAACTGGAAGC
This sequence comes from Leptosomus discolor, assembly GCF_034619465.1. Taxonomy (NCBI): domain Eukaryota; kingdom Metazoa; phylum Chordata; class Aves; order Leptosomiformes; family Leptosomidae; genus Leptosomus; species Leptosomus discolor. The sequence continues at coordinate 15,500,750 of NC_141396.1, read as the reverse complement.
CACTCCAGCGGTACCTGACAAATTACAAAAGCTGGTACTAACGTGCAGCAGTTAGACAGGCCCCAGAGACCCCACCCTGTAGCAGATTCAAACATGCTAGGTACAGCACAAAGCAGATCACTTCCCAGAGAACTAGCAAACTCACTCATTTCAATCTACATAGATTTCCGGCTGTGCAAGGCTGACTGTCCCTTTCACCTCTGTGACTTAGCCATTGCACTAGTGAGAACCTGTGGAAAAGCTCTGTATGGATAAAACCACAAGAAAACAGAGACATAAGGTTACATCTCTCGTCCATCAGAGGTGAAGGTCACATCTGGAAACTGAGATATGGCATATGGCTGAAATCCCACCTTCAAGAGTCCCAGCACAGGACATCAGCCAAGAAGAAGTTAAAAAGATACATACATGTAAATGAAAGAGCATGCAGTGTGTTATACACAAAGCAGAACAAGGTTGGGAAGAGTTGTGCCTTGGAAACTCCCAGTTTTCATCTCAGAGGTGAAAGCTGGAGCACAGCCAGCCACTATGGCAATTTCACCCATGAAGTGAGGTTGTGGAGAAAGAAGACTTTGCAAAGCCTAAGAGCCACAGAGCGCTTCGACTGAAGCATGTTCCTGTGAGGTTTGGTTAGAATTAGAGATGTGCTCCCTTTGGATTTGCAGCTGAAAGTCTGCAGCCATGTGCCACCCTGGGAGAGTCTGAAAGAGAAACCCACTGGTCTCCCAGAAGAGTGGGAGCAGAGACCCAACCAGCTCAAATGTGCTTTGTAGAATTTCTGTCACTTTTGTTACAGAGTTTGCAATTAAAACAATGGGAAATGGCAGTTTTCAGCCAAATTAAAAAGTCTTCCTTTCCCCAGCCCCCAAAAGTTTAATCTCAGATTTAATGAAACATTTAATTTGAAGCAATATATCTTAATTTGTGGGGAAGCAATTTTTTGAATTAAAGTAAATAAAGTAATAAATTATTTATTGTTCTTTAATTTGGAATTTTTCAGCAGAGCAACCAGCTGAATTCAAGGTAAAACAAATGTCTGAGCCCTTGTTTACTTTCATCAGCAAAGAGATTATTTGATGCCTTTTTCAACTCAGTGTAGACAGAAGGTGGTCTTGCAGGAGGAGCTTTTCTAGGAGGGGATCAGGCTTTTGGCACTCAGCTCATTTTGCAGCCACAAAGGCGCATTTCCATATTGCTTTGCATGCCTGCGAGTATCAGTGCTGCAGAGGCACCAAGGTGCTGCAGCTCATTCTGCGGGCAGTATCCAGCCCAGCCCAAAGCAGGAGGATGGTTTCAGCCATGGGAATCTGACTTGGAGACTCTTCTGTGCCCTGAAGGACAGTGTGGGGATTGGGATCCAAAGTGGATTCTCTCCCTGTTCGCTTTAAAATGGGAAAGCAGAGCAGGCCTCTCAAGTTTAAGTTACTCTCCCAAAACATATCTGTCCTAGGTTACAGTGTAAAATGTGCCAAAAGGAAAAAAGTATTCTATTACCATCTCAGGAGCTGTTGAGACCAGGTGGGGCGGTGCTCCCTGCCTCCCCCCTCTGGACTATCTCCTGTTACTGAGCACAACAATGCCTTATCGCCTGACCCATCGATAACTCCCTCCTGGACTATCTCCTGTTAATGGCCCATCAAGGAACTGCCTCACGACTCCCCATCCCATTGTGAGATGCTCCGCCCGGGGGGAAGGAGCCAAGCAGTCCATGCCAAATAAAAACTGAGATTTCGAACACCCTAGCAGACTTCTTCCACTGGATTCCCAGAGGAGCTTTTCCCCTCCACTGGAGTTCCAGAGGACAAGAGCTACCTACCTACCACTGGACCTTCGGAGGAAGACCAGACCCTTTTACCTGATTGCTGCTTCCACAGAACTACATCCATCGCTTCAGGAGGACTGCAGCCAGCATCTTATCGGACTGCTACTGCCACCGTAGCAGGGTGGCAGGTTGTATTTCTGACTCTGTCAGTGTAAACCAGTGGGTTGTTTGTTTTTCCCTGCCTTGTGTTATATATATATATATATATATATATATATATATATATATATATATATATTAGTAAAGAACTGTTATTCCTATTCCCGATATCTTTGCCTGAAGGCCCGTTAATTTCAAAATTACAATAATTTGGAGGGAAGGGGGTTGCACTTTCCATTTCAAGGGAGGCTCCTGCCTTCCTCCGCAGACACCTGTCTTTCAAACCAAGACAATATCCCAGTTGCAAATTGCATACCTGATACCTGCACTACATCCAGCCACTGTTGAGGTTGAGCCCCAGCCTGGAGCTGTGCTGTCCCTGCCCAGGGAGAACACCCAGCAGATATTTGTGGGAGGGGAGTGGGTCAGCACAGGATGGACAGGACTTGTATCTCACTTGCACACTTCATGCCCTGAACCAGCTTCCAAAGTAAAATGTGGACCCAAATACTGCCTTTTCCCAGTCACTTCAGAGCTGCATCCCTCCTTACCCAGCATTTCCAGAGCCCACGTGGGATCCTACCTACCGATTGAAGCCAAGATTGAGGTGCACAGATGACCCCAGGAAAGCAAACAAGCCAGACCCTGCAGCTTCCCCAGCAGACAAGGGGATGAAGTATCCTTGGGACCAGCCAAGCCCCATGGGCATGGAGCCTGGGGACAGCACTGCTGTTTGCAGGGGACTGGACCGGACAGCTCCCTCCCTTGCTTGCTCAAGCACTTCCAATTAAACCCGGTGGAATTCAATCTCTTACTCTTAATAAACTTCCCTGTTTCCTTGCCAACTCCCCTCCGGACACCAAGACGCTATTACTCCAAACACTACAGGAAAGGGCTATTTTTTTCTGCAAACTTTCTGACTGAAGAGGCAAGCATGATCCCCCCTAGCAGGATCTGAGCCATTAGGATCCATGAAAATTAACTGCAAATAAACATTTGGGGAGGGGAGGGAGGGGAATGGGGCTGACGAACCACAGCAGAAGGGTTATGCACGCATGCACACGCTTCCCGAGACAGGCAACACCCACAGCTGCTGACCAGTGTGCACCTGCACGTAGGACCCAACGTGGAAAATGGGAACTTTTGTTCTGCTGTAAGCATGTGGATCACTAAGGATGCTGCCCCTTACTTCCATACATGCATCCTTCTCGTGCATCCCAAGCATGCAGTTCTGGGGGTGGGGAAGATATAACAGCCCCTTCTCTAATTCCCACTGGCACCACTCAGTAGAGTATGTACATGCAAGGGAGCTGTACAGCCTCCCTCCTCCAGCCTGGAGTCCTCATCCCCCATAGGCTGCATCTCTGTTGCACAGACCCAGAAGATTAATGCAGCCATCTCCCCTTTCCCAAAGCCCTGGTCGCAGCTTTGCAAGGCAGGAGCCTCCTTCTCCGCTCTCCTCTCCCTGACAGATGCCTCAGAGCCCGGGGCCGCAGTTAAGGTGACAAGATTCAGCAATTCTTTATGAACATTTCATTCCCGCTCGCTACACGACGTAAATTAGATGGTGTGTTACATTCGGGCAAGAAGCACGATATGTCACTGTGGCGCCGGCCCATTGGATGGAGAGGCTAATCCTGCCGTGAATTTCATTACTGCTTTTATGCCACTGGAATTAGCTCGGTGACAGTGAGCCTGATTGTCTTTCACTAGGGGTTTGCCAGGGCACAGGAAGACTTCCTCCCTGATGGGAGCACTACAGAGTGACCCTGCTCTGTGGCTGCACATTGCACCTTCACCAAGGCAGGGAGGGAGCAGTGTCCAGCTCGTGGGGAGCTCTGATATTCCTCCTCCCCAGTGCTGGGCTAAATAAAACTGAAGGACCCCCTTGCATGGGTGGGTGGCCAGGATGGTGGTAACCCTCCTGCCTGCAACAGGAGGGCGTTGTATCCACCCCTCTTGACTTTACGTGCACATAGGCAGTTATCCTGGGAGTGCTCTTCTTCCTACAGTGGATTCCTCGCTTCTCCCAGCACACGCCACACCAGGTACCAGTGCTTGAAAATCTGAAGCCTGGAGCCTGAGAGCCAGGGACACAGGCTGTGATCCGTGCTGCAGCTGGGCCAAATTCAGTCCTTGTAACAGTGTCTACACTTGGGATTTCATGCCCTTGGCCAGTGCAAGAGGAGACAAATGAGATGCATACAGCCATATTTCCATCACTGCCCACAGGCTCCTTATGCACTGATGCTCAGGCTCAGTTTGGCTGAGCTGCCTCCTGAAGCATCCTCATGGACAATACCAGGAGTTTGGGTGACTCAGAGCAAGTGTTGACTTTAGTGAGTGATGCTGGATGAGTTGAACCCATCCTGTGTCTATCTCTACAGCTTTGCTGTTACAGAGCTACTGCTAATCAGGGAGAAAAGCCAGGAACGCACAAAAAACTTGCTGAACAGCCAGCACTTACCTAAGGTGAGATCGCTGAGAGGTCAGACACCAAAAGAGTGGCTCCAAGCAAGAAGTGGCAGAGAGAAATCCAGGAACAGAAGTGTAGGGCTGGCTGCATGCAATGCTGTGGCCACATAGCAAGTTGCTCTGTCCCTGGTAAAACAAGAAGTCTCAGAAACATGCCATAAGCTATCCCCTGATGCATCTTCCAGACTCAGCCATCAGGAGTCTCCTGAATCTGGCCACCACATTTCATAGACACCATGACTCTGCTTCTCCAAACCTAGCTTCCAGAAAGTCTTTCTCCCTCAGGCTGTGTGCTGTGGCCATGACAGTCCCAGTTCACTCCTCTCACATCCCCTCTGCCCACCCTGGGTTTGCACCCCCACCAAGCTCCCTTTGCTACCTCTCTCCCAAGTTTAGGTGTCCCCATCCACTTAACCAGCAAACACCCATGTGCAAACCCATGCCTGCCCATGTCTCACTGGAGCACTTGACTTTTCTCCTGGTGCCTCCCAACACTGCTGCCATTTACAGGGTTTAAAATGTCAGTGTGATGCCCTCCAGGGGTCCAGAGGATTGAGCTGCAAAACACTTGAAGGTTGCAGATGACGTTGGTGATGGCTGCCAGGCTGATCCAATCAGTTCTGCACCCTAGCACACGTTTAGAAAACAAATTGCAGGAGCAGGGATAGAGAGACAAATTGATCATCACTGCCTATCATCTCACTACATCCCCAAAGAAGAGGCTGTGTGGTTCTGCGTGTCTCCAGCCTCCAACCCTCCAGTGCTGGGTGCAGCCCTTGGAAAACGCACAGGAGGCTTTAAAGCCAAAGCACCAACAGGAAAAACAAAACAAAACAAAACAAAACAAAAAACAAAAAAAAAAAAAAAAAAAAAAAAAACCAACACAAAAACTCTTTCGACATTCCTGGGAGGAAGGTCTAGGTATACCTCAGCTCCTGAAGTGCTCTATACCACCAGACAGACCCCTCTGCTTTCCTTCTGGCTGTCCCAGTGTCTTGTCCCAGGGCAGCTTCAGGGGATCCAATGCTCAAAGCACACATGCAGGCTCTTCACTTCAGAACATCCCCCAGGGGACTGAAGGAGCTGTCTTGCACTAGGTGCCATACAAACACAGCATGGAGAAAAAGCTCTCTTTCCTCCAAGCAGGACAGCTTGTATCTCTAGCTGGCAAAGGACCATGTTGCACCTACCGGGTGTCAAATCCACCTCGCTGGGGTGTTAAGGGGCAAGTTAGGTTTGAAACCCATCCCTAACATACATCTGAGAGCAGTAATGGTCCAACTACATCGAACAGTCTGGAAACCTGGAGAGAGCCCATGATACCGATATCTGGAGCTCTGGTCTGGGCTCTTGGCCCCCTCCTCCTGCTCTCAGGATAATGAGGATGCACAGCCTTTAATGCTCATCTATTAGTCAAAGTGCTCTCCCCTTAGGTAAGCACTTTGGGAAGCTTGCCTAGTTCCTCGCAGTAATACTCCATTAGTCCTTCACTCTAAATCTAATTAGGGGGAGGAGTGGGAGGGGATGGGGAAGAGGGGGAGGAAGTTAGCAAACTGATTTGGGATGATGAACTACGTAAAAGGTTTGTCAAAGACAGGAAAAAGCAGTCAAATCTCAGCTGTTTGCAGGACAAGCACCTGAAAGGTAGGTAGGAACAAGGTGTAGGAGAAAAGGTCTCCTGAGCTCCCCCCCAAGGAGGGGGCAGGATGCAGCCATTCCACTGGCCTTTGGGGTGGGGGGGTATGCAGCACCCAGAGCTTGGACAGGGACGGTACCAGGGAGGAGAATCGGGAAAAAGGGGAGCAGACCTGTGGGTAGAAGTGAAACAGATTTAATGAAGCACCACCAATACCAACAGAGCTAAACTCAGCCAAATGAATATCCAGTCATCAGAATCAACCAGAAAGCAGTCCTCAGGAGAAGCCAGAGGAGGAGCAGGAAGAACTCCAGCAGGAGTCCCAGAGGGGCTCCCCTTCCTCAGCAAACCTTCCCTCTTTAAAATGACCACGACATTATGGTGTGGGCTACACCTGTAACTAACCCAGGTCAGCTGCCCTGGCTGACTTGAAACTGCTAATGGCCTGCCTAGCATGGCTGGGCTGGGATTCTGTCCCAGCCAAACCAGGACAACTGGGATGAAAAGAAAGCAAAATAGGGATAGAAACTGATGATGTATGCATAGCCTTCTTGCCAGAGATTTCCTCTCCTCCACCACGAAGTTGGATATAAACATGCCCACAAAGAGCAGGGCCTGGACAGGGGAGCTCAGTGCCCAGAGAAAACCAGAATGGCTTCATGGCATGTCATGAGACATGACACTTGAACCCCAGAGGGCAGAGAGGGCCCTTTTTCTCTCAGATCACTGGGGTCCAGGCATCACTGTCAGAGTGATGTCAGTTACTGCAGGAATGAGTCATTGGAGAAAGCAACTGTTTGGGCACCTACAGCACATGACCCTCCCTCAGCCCTGCTCTGTCACCCCCCTCCCAAAGTGTCCCAGCAACAGCATCGAGAGCAGGAGAGGTGCATCACACCCATCCCAAGACCTCAGCCAGCGCCACCAGCGCTCTGAGCACCACTTCCCTCCGTTCCAAACCTCTCCTCTTTCACTGTGCCAGTTGCCCAGGGTTTGGGCAGAGCCTGTTTCTCAGAGGCAGGTCTCCCAGCTGGATTTGCCCCCAGACGTGAGGAAGCCTTGGACAGATCATTCATTGTGCAGCCCAACGCAGCTGAGACAAGGCCAGGAGCTGTGCAGAGCAAAAATAAAAAAGTCACCGGGACTCCGCATATCATATATATATCAGGCAGCAACGGCTCCATCGGGAACAAAGGTATTCAAGCATTGGAAAGAGAGTGCTTAGCAGTAAAATAGGTCCTGGAAGCCCTCGGGCACTATTTACGGGGGAATGAATCTACCTTGGTGACTGATTGCAGCCTTTTAACCTGGATAAATCAGATGACAGATAAGAGCATCTCCCAGGTAGCCCTGCCAGCAGGTGCCTCCGTTACAGCCCCATCCATTTCATCCAGCTCTGTCACCCACGAGGGGACATGTCCCCTGCTGTGTGGGGTGAGCCGTCCCCTGCTGTGTGGGGTGAGCCCTGTGGAGGGATCAGTGGGCAGATCAGTGGGCAGAGGTGCCTGCCAGGTTTTGGAGCACCTCTGCTTTTCTTTTTACGGCAGGGTAGGTGAGGGAGCCATCGCTAGCTCAAGAGGAGGCAGAAGCAGCTGTAATGCTTAGGACTCAGCGCTGCCTGGCTCTGAAACCCTAAAGCATCCCTCATCCCAGGACCAGAGCACTGCTAGGGGGTGCGGAAAGGACAAGTGATGGACCCCAACATAGGTTTCTGGTGTACACCAGCCCAGCACGCTTTTCTCATCTGCAGAGAGCACTTTCCAGGCTGCTTGCAGCAGGACGCATTGCAGTTTCTGGATCAGCCCATCACACCTGAGAGACAGCAGAGATAGAGCCACCCCCAAAGCCACCCAGACTGCAGGGACAGCCACCAGCTGGGAAAGAAGCTTGATTTATGTAGGGCTCTTACGCTGTGAGTGCTCACAGGCAGGAGTGAACAGGCAGCCTGTCCCAGTCTTTCATTTTGAGAGATGGCCTGTCTGCCACCCCACGGCACATCCTAATCAGCAGAGTTCAGTGCCAGCTTTTGCTGCAAGTGTGCAGCTTCCCTGCTTATCCTGTCCCAGAGACAGGCTGCAGGGACAGAGTCTCCCACCTCCCTGTGTGGCTTTCCAGCAAAGCAACCGGGAGCAGTGTCAAAGAGCAGCTCTGTAAACGTGACAACCATTGGCTCCATGTTTTCAGGCTGAGGGTGCTCAAGGCTGGCTTTGCATGCACCCATCCTGCCAGGTCAGCCATGGCCCAGCCCACAGCAGTAAAAAAGCATAGGCACAGCTTAGCAGTCTGCCCCGTGCAGTCTGTCACCCCTCCTGCACAGCAAAATACCTGTAGCACAAAGTAGGATGTTGCCGCTCCTTTCTGTTTTCCTGGTTTTCACCTTTGGGCATTCAAAACTTGCAAGCGAGCCAGACAGCTCATTTAATGTCCACAATTTCAGCCACAGCGTCCACATCTGCTCACTGCAAACTCTGGACACCATCCTGCCCCATTTCTGGTCCTAATTCCTTTTATTGCTGCTTCAGACATGCTTTGGAGGACCCCAGTAACTCAACACTCACTCTGCAGCTTTCCTGACACAGCAAGGAGTGCTGGTCAGGAGCACAGGTATTTTAACAGCCAGTTGAGCAATTAGTGCTTGATGCATCCCTTTATGTTGCAAAAAGGAGAGCCAGTCCTTTCCACACTGCAGCTTGCCCACAAGCACCTTTCTGTGCTCCAAGCCATCAATGTCACCAGACAAGAGACTTCTACTGAGAACTTTAGTGGCAGAGAACAAATAGGGGCGGGGGGGGGGGGGGGGGGGGGGGGGGGGGCGGGGTGAGGTGAATTGAGCTTTGGCTTTGCATATTGGATCAGCACAGCCTGGAAAGGGCAAAACTGCTCCTGGTTTTCTGTGCCTTGACGTAGCAGTTTCTGGAGGGAGAATGGGAAACAGAATCAAACCAACGCATCTCATTTGAGTTCCTGCACATGGAAGTGCTCCCCTCCATGCCATCCCGGTGACAGCTGGGTGCCAGCTCCAGCCAGAGGCGTGCAGAGCAGGCACGGGACATTTGCTGGGGCTGGATGCAGAGCATAGTGTGTAGTACTGGGCACAGTGGTGCCCCGGTTACACCAGAACGTTCACAGTGGTGCTCAGTCTTCTGGAAATCACCAAAATCAGTCAGGAGCCCTTTCTGGCAGGTTTAAGCTCATCAGCAGGCTACAGTTCTGGAGCTGCCAAAATGAGCAGGAGCTCCTGGTCAGGTTTATTCCCCAAAAGACTGCAAAAGGGGTTCCTCCTCTGCAGTGGCCCTTAGTGACCCTGGCAGTGCTGGCACCCAGAAGAGGATTAGTCTGATCCAGCAAGTTGCTTTTCAGAGGGAAAAAACAGGCAATTCCCTGGGATAACTCTGTTCCATGGAGTGGGTTGGATCAGGGACTTGATCCCCCTGGGAATTACTCTCTTTTTTTAATATGTGATAGGGTTGTTTCCCTGATCTGGCCTCCCTGCATCCTCGGGGACAGCAGACCTGAACGGGGTTAGACAAACAGCTTGGCTGAGCGGCAGGGGTGAGCTGCCGAGGGTGCCCTGGGGCAGGATTAATCCCGGCTTGACACATTTCCCACACACCAGAGCCTCCGAGCAGAGATGGGGAAGCTCCAGGGAGCCGGGCAGGAGCTGGGGGGCTTCGGGGAGCAAGACCCCCCTTCAACCGGCCACACGAGCCGCAGCGTGCCCCTGCCTCACTCCAGGTGAATGATGCAGACAGGGCAAGAGGCCAGCGACTGTTTGTCTATCCAGCCAGGTCTGTCTGTCCAGTCGGGTTCCACATATCCAGGAGGGTAAAAGAGAGATGAAGATATGCGTGTGAGGACGGGAGAGCACCGTGGATCCACCCAGAGCCTGACCTTCCCCCTCCAAAAGAGATCGCACCCTGGAAGCTGGAAGCCATATTCAGCCATGATTAGTATGCAAAGACTGTGATCTGAGAGAGGGGGAGAGAGAAAGAGAGAGGGAGGGAGGGGGGAGACAGAGAAGGGAGAGAGAAAGAGAGAAAAAGCCAGTTGTTTTATTCATGGCTGGTGATATTATAGACTGAGTGAAAATCACATTATCGTAATGGGAAAGTTAGAGTTGCCGTGATGATGCCCTGAAGCTTGTGTGCTGATTGGGGTGTGATTGCTATCTGTATTTATATGTAGAAAGCAAAGTTCACTGCCAGTTCAAGATGGTGGAGCCTGCTTCTTCATGCTACATAATTCTTCAGTAGGGAGAAACTAAGAGCAGCCGGGGCGGCTGAGCAGGCGTGGGGGGCTCCTGGAGCGCGGGGCCACGGGCAGAGATGGTGCGTGCTGCCTGCCAGGTGCCCAGCACAGGGCTGCCACCGTGCTGTGAGCGGGATGGGGGGCAGGGGGTGCCAGCACCCGGCTCTGTTTGCGTGTGAGTCAGGCTCGCAGCCCTGGTTGTTGGTGATGCCAGGAGAAACTGGAGCCGCGGCTCCAGTTTTGGGGGTACAGTGTGATGGCGGGTGTAGAGTGGCAAAAGGAGGGGAGAAAACATTGAGGTGTTGTTTGCAGGCTGCGGTGAGCTGCGCAGGGCTTTGCGGACATGAGTTAATGATGCCTGCTGGTATTTACTGTAAGATGGAGAGTCAAGTGACAACCTGAGGAGCCTGTGTGTCCCATCTGTCATCCAACTTTCCCCTTCGGTCCCCAAAGACTTCCTGGGGCGAAGAGCAGCCTTGGATCTTCCAAACTCCGGCCTTTGCTGCTGCACCTGGGAGAGCGCTGGGTTTCTGCACAGCAGGAGGTAGTGGGGACGCAGGTAAATCCTTATGGCGTAAATCCACCCACAGAAAAGGATGATGCTCAAGAAACTCTTAAACCTTCAAGCACAAGCCTCCTCTGCCAGCCCTGGCACTCATGTCTGGCTGCTGCAGGCCCTGTCCCTCATCCCACCCCAGGTGCCCCAGAGAGCCTGTAAGCCCAAGAGCTGACTCCAGTCCAGGAGCTGCAGCACTGGGAAAACATCCTCCTGCCGGATGAGGACATGCTGTGGCCACAAGGTCCACTGAGCACTCGTGCAGAGGAGATCCAGGGGTGGAAAGTCACCGCTCTGCTTGGGACTCAAGCAAATGCCCTGACGCTGCAGCACAAGGGGACTTCCATTCACCAGTTTGGGCTTTTAGATCGCACAGTGACACACATTAAAAAGACAGACCATTAACTGTGCATCTGTCAGCAGTAATGCTGAGGTTATACCGGCATCCGTGCATTCCTGCCACCTCCTCCCAAGGACACACCTTCCAGCAGGCTCCTGCATCTGCAGAGATGTGTTGACGTCCAAGGGGTGCATTTACCTTCTGTTTCTGGGTTCCATTTGAGAGAATAACAAAAATCCAAGTTTGAGGGAAACAGAGGGCTAGTTAATAAACCACAGAAGAGGGAAATGAAAATAGCCAGTGTTGCAGAGGGAAAGCAAGGCAGATATTGGAGAAGTGGGAAGAGTGGAGGAATAGGCTAAATCCTCTTCTTTCTTTTGAGTTTCAATAGGGTTTATAGTAACCCATTAAACATGCTCCTGTCCCACTGGAGAGCCTTCTCCTTCATCAGCTCAGCCACGTGCCTCCTATCTTGCTGCTGCATTTCCCTTTTGCCCCCCCATGAGGCCCTGCAGCATTGTGGTGGGAATTTCTGGTGCATCTCCAAACTCCTCACCCTTCGGTGTGATACACAGTCAATTGCAAACACACCTCAGGTGTATGAAATGCTCTTCTGAGGTGGTGCTGTCACACCCGTATTTTGCACTGACCCAAGTAATAGCAGAAGGTGCAGGGCCCAGAGCAGCATCTCCCATATCTACTCTCACAGTCACAGTCAAGACACATCCTAGGAAGAGACAGGCAGAGGCCCAGCCTGTGTGCCCAGCCTGTATGGAGAGCTGCTGCAGAGCAGAGGGACAGAGGGATGCGGTGTGCTCCACAAGGACTGCTCAACCCCAAGGTCAAAGGGAAGGACAAGTTTCCCTTTCCAGGCAGAGCTCAGCCCTGGCCCTTCCAAGGACACGTGATGGCAGAGCCAGCTCCTGGGTGCCAAACCCCCTGTGCCCTCAGCGCACCAGATGGATGCTCACGTTCCCGAAAGAGCAGCCGTTACCTCGCCCGCCTCCCTCCTGCTGAGGGAGTCAAATGTGGCTCCGAACTGTGCCATGCTGCAGAGCAGAGACTGCCTCCGACCCCACCTGTCCCCTCCACCAGCCAGCACAGCGTGGCTGCCAGCCAGAACCCCGTGTATTGGACACAGGGTAGGCTGGGACCGAAGGACAGCGAGCTGGGATGGGCAGGAGGCAGCAAGGAGCTGCCTGGATACACTCTGAAATTGGAGAGATTGAAGGCGTCTGTCTGGCCTTGAAGGCAGGAGTAGAGGTGGCAGCAGGGCACCATGGATCTGGGGAAAGGGACATCAGAAAGAGAGTGAAGGTCAGGCCATGGGCACAGGCAGCTAGGGAGCATCCCGGGGGGGAAAATGCAGCCTGGGGTACTGTGTGACTGCCCATACTGACAGCTAGTGGGAGCTGCCTAAATAGCTGCTCATGGGCTGCAGCATCAGGCCCCATGGCCCAGCTCCCCATTCCTGGGCATGGCAGTCCTGCTGAGTGTGAGAGCCGGCCGTGCCTGGGGCCTGACCCCTCTCCCCGTCCCCAGCCACAGGAGAGGCTGTGCCAGGGGCACAAGGGGAGAGGGGCTGCTCTGAGCTGCCTTTGTGCCATGCAGGCTTTGCCATGGCCAGCAGCTGGAGACCTCAGCCCAGCCGCTTCCTTCCTCAGGAGCCTATGTGCAGGCATTTGGCTGAGTGAATGTAGGATGTGGGACATACACATGCTCCCTGCACACATGCGCCTGTCAGTGGTGTGAACGTGCATGCAAGAGGAAGGAGCCCAAACTCCAAAAGCCTCATTTCCCAGCCCTGACTTCCCCCAGTGCTTAAAACGCGGCATCCCTGCTTATCTCTGTTGCTGGTATATGCAAATAAATAAATAAAACAACAGCTCGCAGACAGAGACCTCACCAAACACCTACACAAAACGCAAGGTTTCCTCCTGCCACGCACCCACATAGGGCTCTGCCGCACACAGGAAGACACTGTCGTCCCAACACACCCACAGAGGATCATCGCAGCCTGCGCTGACTGCTACACAAACATCTCAGCCCAAACCTACGCAGGGTTCGCTCTGTGTATGGAGATGTCACCCACATGCCCAGGTGCTGCTGACCCACATGTGAACCGGGTAGTGGGAGCACGGCAGATCCAGGCTGTGCAGCCTACGGTTATCGAAGAGGTGTAAAGGTCTGGACATTCCCATATGCACACAGGTATATGAGCACACATGCACACAGACGCTTTGTTACCACAGATGCCTGGGCCAGGATGCCCGTGGCTCCCCTCTTCCCATGACACTGCTTCTCTCCTCTCCCTAACTTATCCGTTTTTCACAGTTTAACCAGAATCAGCAACTTTGTCACCTGCTGCTACCTGGCGCGTCCCTTCCCATGCTGGCTAAGTCTGTTTGAACCCACAGATGTGTGATTAAACACGGCGAGCGTTAGTGGTGAAGAACCGCTGTGTGCTTCCCGTATGGCTGATGAGCGTGCAGCTGGAGCAGAGCTCCCTGGGGTACCCTGCTGCTCGCTCAACACGCGCCAGGTCGGGGGGAGGAAGGTGTCGACATGGTGGGGAGGGTATTTAAGCATTAAGCCATTTCTTTTCCCTACAAGGATCCTGAAACTGCAGCTTTTCCTGCCTGGATGTGTCTAGCTGAGCCTTTGATGGGGAGATTGGAAAAACTTTCCTTTGTAGGAGGGCGGGAGAGGACAGGGAAAGGGTAAATGTGAAGGGAGAGGAGAAAACTGTGTACAAAATAGCAGAAGGAGCTGCCACGTCTTCTCCCATTCTTGCAACACAAAATTCAAGGGGCTTACTGGGGAACCGAACAGCAGAGCATATGGGGGGTGACACGAGGAGCTTGACTCTGTACCTCACTGCCATGTGATGATGCTGATACCAGACAAGAACATACCAGCTTATAGGTTTCCAAAGGGGATGAAGACCTCACAGGCTCCAGCATGTAGACCATGCTCTAGCTCTTCTCAGCATGTGTTTCCTGGATCCTGGGGGGTTTAGGATCCAGGGGACTCCCCTGGCTTATGTAGTCTATTGGTCCAATGGGACTTGTGCTGGAAGGGGAAGAGGGAGGTGAAAGGAAAGGTGCCTTGATCCAAAGCACTAGAAAAAGTCTGTTAGTGACTTGCCCAAACAGAGCCAACCATGAGCTCAGAGCGGGGTACCTGGCTCCCTTTTCCAAGCCCATCAGTGTGAAGCATTTTGGGTCAGGTTTAAGAGGCATCAAGAGGCATTCGAGGACAGATCCCAGCAAAGGGGCAGAGATGTTTCACATTTGCCTCAAATAGGTAACAACTCTCAGGTTTCTTACAAGTCTGGTCTGAAGTGCAGAAACACAGGGACACACCTGGGTAACGCGATAAAAACCTTCTCTCAACACAGGAGTGATCTGCTGTCTCCTTGCCGGCTCCTGCCATGGTCCCTGCCACCAGACCCTACCCAGCTTCTTCACACCCTCCCGAACTGGACAGAGTATCAGGGCAGCCTCCCAGTGTCATAGGGACAGGATAACCACCTGGGCCAGGATGCTGTCAGCCTCATTCCTGATGGGATCAACATGTGGCTTGCCTTCAGCATGCCAGCCACTGTCGCCCACAGCAGCTCCAGGGGTGCGATGGGGAATTACTGCAGACGCACCATATTGGAGCATGCTCTCTTGCTGTTTTCCTGCTGAAACCCCAGGGTTTGCCCTGGAGAGGGGAGACAGCTGGAAAAATGCTGACAGGGCTGAGGAGCAGCGTGGGACAGAGCAGCCTGCCAGGCTTGGGAGTCAGCAGTGACGCTCACCTCCAAGGGATGCAGAGGCTGGGTCTTGCTGCCTCTCTTATTACCTCTCCCAGCTCCTTCTTTCCCTAGGGGACCCCTTCAAGACACCTGTGCACAGCATGAGCCCATCTGCTTCCATCACTGCAGCTGCCAACTCTTTGCTCCTCTTCCTCTTGCCCATTTCCCTGTGAACACCCCTTATTTCTCCTGTCCTCTCCCCATTGGGTTTCTCCTGCCAGCCTGCAAACAACCCTTGCCTCTCTGCTTCCCTCTCTGCTCTGTTTGCTCCAGGTCTTGTTGGCTTCTTCAGCAGCGTACTTGCTTCCCTGTGTCCTGATCTAATGGGGAGCAGATTGAGTGCGATGCTCCTCTCTGAGCAGGCCCCGCACCATGGAAATGCTGAGGTGTCTGTTCTGCTACATGCAAATGGTTAATGCATAAAGGGTAACTAGAAAGCCTGTAAGACCACGAAGCATCATTCCTGGGGAATTAGTACCGATACAAATTGACATTGTGCTCTGCAGCTGGTTTCCTCTGTGCGATGCCTTGTGCCAACAATTACTGCAGGCAGGAAGAGGAAGATAAACGGATGAATGTGTGGTTCATGGAAGATCCGTGGATGGAGGGATGTATGAAGGGCAGCCCAGATGGATGGTGGGTCCAGTCAAGGTTCCGGTGTAAATTCCCAAATTCCTCATATTAATTTACTTTCCCATCTGGTGAAGTGAAACCAAACACCCCAAACTTTTCCTTATTTCACAGTTTTCCCACTTTCTGACAACAATCTGATGTCATATTGTGGTGCCTTGCTTGCCAATTCCTTTCTGCATGGCATGAAGTGCTGTAGCAAAGTAGCCAAGATTAACATCCTCCCTGCAAGTGCATTGTCCCCTCAGGGCCAGATACAGGGTAATCCCAAGGCTGTATTTTCCCCTGTCCCATCTGTGACACTGTGTAGTCTGATCAACCACCAAGACCTTTGCACTGATCTTCTGCACCCTGAAACAGGCATGAACATATAAGAACTTGGGGAGACAGAGGAGGATGCTAGTCCCTGTCTCCCCCAAAGACTGATCCACATGCCTTCAGAAAAGACTGTAGAGTTCTGGGGTGAGAAGGTAACTGGAGTTACCCAGGGACACAGATCATGGGCACAAGGCAGCAGCAAGCCCCCACTTTACTAGGTTTCAACCCCTTGGCTCTCCATGTCTCGCATCTGCTGCCCAGTGTGGGAGCCACGCTAGTCAGAGGGCACACAGAGATCCTAGAAGAGCAGTGCTTTGCATGCCACAAGTGGTTTTGGGGCAAGCAACAAGGTGCTATTTGGATGGAGTCAGTGGAGTCATAGCCTTATTTTCCTCATGAGATGAGAGACAACAGAGCTGGTGATATTGATGATTTAGCAGGGAAGGGCAAAGGATAACCCTGCTCATGAGCTCTGCACATTTGCAGCAAATGCTGATGGAGCTGGGTGACATTGTGGACAAAATATTTCTTAAAGCTTTGCAAAGCTTTTCACTTCAGTAGAAACCCCTTTGTTTTTTATTTATGATTCTGCAAAACCTTCGTGTCCAATTTGGGTCTCAGCAAGGCAAAATAAACAAAAAATGACAACCAGGGTTTTGTTTTTATTTTTGGAAGGCCTGGCACATTTACCAAAATCTGGCTTTTTGGGAGAGAGGGAGGACTGGTTGCTTCCAGCCGCTCATCCACAGGAAAAAGAGAAGGAGAAAAAGCAAAACCATTAGCAGTTGCACACAAACTCAGAGAGGCAGAAGGAAAATGTCAATGCCATGTCACAGCTCTAGCTGGTACAAGACAGCTCATAGACAGAGATGTGAAAGGGCTGTTTGGGATCATGTACCCTCTGTTCCATAAATTACGGGTGAGTTGACGGGGGTAGAGCAAAGCTGGACTGGCTGGCTGTTTTGGAAGGAGGTCCCAGCCGGTTCCTATTTCATCCAAAGTGGGTCACCTGTCCCGGCTCCTGTTCCCTCTCGCTTTCAACCTTGGCTTCCTCTAGCAAAAATCTTTGGGCAGTGGTGGGCACCTTGCCACAGCACTTTGGTTCTGCTCAAAACCAATTTTGATCTCGCCCCTTTGCGTTCCTGAGCCCTTCCTTCCCAGGAGACATCTGTGGGGCGGGCAGAGCTGGGGGGATGAAGCCAGACACCCCCCCTTGCCCCACACAGCTCGTAGTCCCACAGTGTTGAGGCCTCATGAGCCAAACAAGTGCTGGCACAGTGCAGCTGGGCAGACTGTCCTGCGGGCTGTAAATCATGCCTGCACATTCCTCCGGTGGCATCTCGCTCAGGGTATGTTCCCCCCCACAAAAAGAAAAGTGCAGCAAGCCTGCACCCCTCCACCTCCCCCCCACTCCTGCCTAGCCAAGCGCCAGCAGCCCCCCCCCCCCCCCCCCCCCCGGGGACCAACACTCAGCCCCTTCTTGTAATTTTTGAGCACGAAGAAGCATTAAATTGTAATCCACCTCCTTGGCACTCTTTCTCCTTCCCTCCTTCTTCTCCTCCATCCCCAGTCTCCTCATCCTTCTGGGCCCATAAATCTTAATTGTGACTGTGACTTGGGTTTTCGTTTCCTCTCTCTCTTGCTCTCTTTCTGTCTTACTCTTTCTTTTTTTTTTTTTACAGTGTTAATTAATCATGTTTAGGTCTGGTCCCAGCTGTTACCACAAGAAGAGTCCCTTGCCAGTCCCTCTCCCCACCCCCAGCCCAGATGCACATCACTTTTGGATAAATCCAACCACTTGGAGGAATTCTTTGATTGTCCAGTAGCAGAGATACCAGGCTATTCATCATGCTGCCCCTGCCACCTCTGCCAAATGCTGCTTGCAGCTCTGCTCCCCTGGGCTGTGCCCATCCCGTCTCCACCTCCGAGGGGTTACCATCCCAACAGGATCTCTCTGTTTGGAGAGATGCTGAGGGGCCTTTTGCAAGGAGGACCTGCCAGCCCAGCCGTACGTGTATGGGAGCAAGCTGTGATTGAGGGGCTCCTGTCTCTGGGGCCTCATCCCTGCCTGGGAGGGATGCACAGGAGAGAGGCAGCCTCCCTCCTTGGGAAACCATATGGTGGGCAACCTTGGCAGAGCTTCTGGGAGGTCCAAATGTAAGGTCAGCCCCTGCAATCAGCCTTCCCCTGTTCTCCCATCCCCTTCCTTCTCTGTGCCTGGCACTGCTCCTTGGGAGCAGGAGCAGCATTTGCATCAGCTGATGGGGCTGGCACGTCTCTGTGCCACGTGGCACCCCGTCTCCGGAGGTGACCTTGTATCTGGCACTGCTAAGATGCATGGGGACATGCAGGGAGGTGCCCAGAGGGTGCTCACTCTCCCCAGAGCCTGGTGCCAGTGGATATTCAGTATCACAAAAAATTGAAAGATCCTGTGTGTGTTACTTAGGATGGTTAGGAATCCTTTTCTGGGAAAGACAGAGGGCTGGAATAGCAGAGGTGGGAAAGGTCAGGCCCGCCATGGCATGGAGGATGTGCAGAGCTGCCCTAGCAGGGGCTAGGAAGAAAAATGATGTGCAGGGAGAGCCCAGGGGTATGGTGAGAGCAAAGGATGCCTGAGCCTGGTGCCTAAGCCTGAGCAGTGATGTCAGAGCTGGCACGGGGGACTCGAGGAGAGATGCAGAAGACGTGGAGGGCACTGGCAAAGAAGGCAGGGTTGGACATCAAAGGCCTGGACTGTGCACCCCAACTGATGTGTGAGTGTGGCTAAGGCACGGATTTGTCTGGCTTCCAGCCGTGCCAGGCTGGCACAGGCCCCCAGCATTTCCATGAATGCTTGTCTCTTGTGCCCAGTGTTTTATTGCTTCCCAGCAGTGTGCCAGCCTGTCACACCAGGGTTCACACGGGCCAGCAGTGTGAAAAGCCCATGAACTCATTCCACTCTTGCCACTCGCTCCAGGTATGCTTTCCAGCACACATCCCAGCTCCTTGTTCAGGTTGTTCATGCATCCTGGGCTGCATCCCGCCATTGGCTGGATGAGCATACCCCATTTCTTAATGCTCCTAAATCTCTGGAAGCTTTCCTGAAGCTCCTGCTCTATTTTGCCTCCCTTCCCTGCCGCCTGTCCCTCTAAATTATACCCTTTCATCCCCCCAGGACTGGCTCCTAGTGCTAATACCCTTCAGTTATTTGCAAGCTATCATCGTGTCCTCAGTGAGTCATCATTAGGCTAAGCTCTTGCAGTTAGCTCCTTTAATCTTTCCTTGTAAATCTTTCCCTTTGCACCTCTGCTTGTTTTCATAGCTTTTCCTGAATGTCTTCCAATCATGCCAGTGGCTTTCAGGTCATAGGCCTGGAAATGACCCTTGTAACTCTACTTGGACCATAGGCAGAGCTGCTCAGGCTGTTCCCAGGCTGATCCTTCCCTCTGCATGTCTGTGTTCAGTCCCAAATCATATCAGCATCTTTCCCATGGCAATATCCTCTCTATTGGCTTCTCATGGCTGTGCCCAAGCATTATGTTTCCCTACTCCACCACCAGCTGAACCAAAATGTACTAAAAAAAAAAATTATAAAATTTCATTCTGTTTATTCCCTCTGTAAAAAAGTCAGCCTATTTTCCTTTAAGCTCACAAGGGAAGAGGTGGCAACTGACTTGAAAAGTGAAGCAGGTGAAAATGGATCAGGATTCTTTCCCCCCATGACAAGCCAAGCTGCCACTGGGTATTTTGGGTTGGGAGCTGGAATGAAGCTGATGGGGCCCATCTGTTACTTTCCCCCTTGCAGATCAGCTGTGTTTTCCCAAGCTGACCTTCATCTGCTATTTCAAACCCCGGGTCAGCATTCCCATGGGTTCTGTCCAGCTCCCACTGGGAACGAAACTGAGTGCTAAATATTTTGGTATCATTTCACTGTCTGTTCCTGCCTTTACCACCACCTACAGGCTTCAGGAATGAAGCAGCCTCTTCCCAGATCATTAACAGGGAGCTTAATTAAAGGCTGTCATAACACCAGGCATCATTGCTGGAAAATGGTAGTCCACTTTGCAGCTGGGTGACAGGGTCATGCTGTTCTCATTTCCCTGTCGAGAACACACTTTCTTTATCGCTGACTCCAGGACTCATGGCTTCTCCAACTCTTTTTCTAGAAGCTTGCCTCTCCTGCAACCTTTTCTGCCCTTTAAAATTCTGGCCAACTTTTTAAATGGAAAATGTCCCTTTGAAAAGAAGAATGCAGGACTGGTGAAACAAATTGTTTCAGGAAGTTTCTGCCCCATCCCTGCCTCCTCTGGAGAATTTACCATGGTGAGGTGTTTTGAGGTTTTAAAGCAACATTCCCATTAGAGGGTTTGGGGAAGGGATGGAGTGGTTTCCCAATATCCACAAAAGAACTTCCTTAGAATCAGATGGCAGGCAGCCAGCAATGCCAGGCGCAGCCAGGCTAGAAAGCACTGTATGTTTTGTAAAAAAATGTCTCAAAGCATGCTTTGTCTTGCATCCTGGTCTCTTTGGGTATCAAAAGCCCTATTTCACACCAACCCTACCTCCAGAAAACTCCCCACCCAGAAGGGAGGTGAGAATAATAAACGGGTGTTCTTTTGCTTCGTTTTCACTAATTGGGAAGAAATGTTGTTGACATGGCCCTCTGCAAGATGTTTTGGGTTTTACTTGCTTGCTGTAGCTTCCCTGCACTGTGCTAGGCCCCCCTCTGCAGGTTTTCATACCCCATTTCTCTGCGATTTTTCTGTCTGTGAGCACAGTCAGGACCCTGCCCCGCACTGGCACAAAAAAATGAGCATCTGTCCGAGTGAACCCTAATCCTAGCCAACTCTCTGCACCCTGTAAGTGGGTTCGAGTCTTCACAGAGATCAGTTTCTGTCCTGCCCCTTGCTGTTTTCAAAGCTAAGCCCCACTGGGACCCCAATTCATGCAAATACTGAAGCACACACTCAAACCGTGAGCACATGAGCTCTGCCACTGCTCCCAGAGGACTTCAAAGGGTTGGATCCACGTGCTTAAAACTGAACAGGTGTTAAATAAGCTGCCGGATCAGGGCATCAGTCATCCACAAGGCGGGGGGCACTGGATATATCTTAGGATAATAGACCACTTTGCTACATTTGCACAGGCCTTTGCAACAGCCAATAAATCAGGCAAAACAGCTGCTGCTAAACTATGCAGAGACTTTGCCCTTCGACATGAATTTTCTGAAAAGATCAGCCATGATCTGGGCTGGGGGAATTTGAAGCTGGGCTCCTGCACACACTGATGCCAGACTAGGGATGGTCAAGGCAGCTCACCCTGCAATGCAGAAGCATGGACTGAAGAGTAGCTCGTGAACAAGACCTGTGGACCCATGCACCCAGCCAGCTGTCTGAGCACTGTGCCACTCGCAGCGTGGGGAGCCCACTGCAGTCATTGCTCTAAGAGCACCAAGCCATCCAACAGCTAAAGCACTTGTGTGGGTGGAGAGGTTATACCCCTGACTCTGCTATCGGGGCTTCTCTGATCTGCCTGGATCTGTTAAACCAGGCAGCATCACCAAACTTGGCTCTAAAACATTTTGGGATCTGCTAAGCAAGGGGAGACAGCTGGATCTTGGAGCATGGGTCCTCAGTCTGACTCCATTGGCTGTGCCTCAACAGCCCTGTGATCTGAGGCACTCACTTCCCTGTTTTGTTAAATGATCCTGTCCAATTCAACCAGCAATTTACTGGGCACAGTTCTCCAGGGTGTGTTCTCTTTGGGCTTTATCATCTGCTGTTATGAAGCAAAAGAGAAAGAAACCCCCAGCAGCCAGTGAGACCCCAGGTACATGCTGTTGGAGAGACAGCAAGAAACAGCTGCTGGAGCAGGTAGCAATGGTTGAAGAAGGAAGAGTAAGGAAAGCCTGAGTACAGCCTGAATGAGGAAAAGAGGAGAAAGACCCCATTTGAGAGGAAGCCCCAAATAAGGCAAGTCTACAAGCTCCTCAGAGCCCACCGTGGAAAGAAGGCTAACGTTGCTCTCTGTCAGCATTTTGCCCCTGATCCCAGAGGCTCATTTCTGCTAATGGAGAGCGATTTGCGTTGGCTGGGATCCCCAAGGTGACGCCAGCTCCCATCCTGCTCCTACACGCACCAGACATTTCAAGCCATTGCAAGCCTAGAATCCATATGTTGAGGCTCAGCTGTCACGAAGGCACTGGGGGGGCTGACAGAGCGCAGCTGCCAGACCAAGCGCATCCCATGGTGGTTGGTGGTAGCACGCTATGTTTCACAGAAAATCTCTGCTAGGTTTTTCAGAGCTGGCTACCACTTCAGAGCTGTCGAAATACTTGTTTGCAACAGGAACAGGGAAAGGGAGTTTCTCTGCAGGACAGTAAGTATCACTTCCTTGCATAGCTGCTTGGGGGCACTCAACCCAGGGCCCTTGGATTTGAAGGACAATCTTTATTCTGTAAAAGACCCAGCAGCTGATGTGAGAGATCACACTGCATTATATCAACCTGTCAGGCAACAAGTTTATGCTATACTGGACTCACTGCTTTCAACTTGGGCAAATATATCTAAGCAGGAGAGGGCGGCTGTGAGAAGCTCATTTGTGCCTCTTGCAATCTCAAGCCAGGGGTACAGAATGACTGCTGGAAAGCTCCTTCTGATGTTAGTCTTCGTCCTTGCTGCTTTTCTGCCCCTATTCTCCCCACAAAACAGCAAAAAACCAACAATCTCCGAATGACTCCTGCTCCTCTAGCAGCTGCAAAAAGAGTACAGCAGGGGCATTTTGCTCCACTGCTCACCCATTTTTTTCACAACTATGGGTTAGTGCAAGGCTTTGCTCATGAGATGAAAGTCTTGATGCTATGGCTGGGTCTGGTTGGGAATAGAGTGCTGTAGGTTTGGTGCTGTTGTTAAAGGACATAGCTGGGCAAGCTACAAATTATTATCATCTCACTGTGCATGACCCTACAGGACATGGACAAGCATTGGGGAGCTTGTGGATAATCCAGGCAAAGTGGCAGCAGTACCACTGTACCTGAGGCCAGTGTTTTCCATTTGTCTGCACTGAGCTCAAAGTATATGCAGGGCAAAGCCAAACCTGGAGGTGCAACTGGGCCAAGGAGACCAGGTGATGGGCTGCCAAGAGGAAGGAAGGTGGCTGACTGGTCACACTGTATGTTAAAGGGCTTGTTTGTCTAACATTTACAGCTGATCACATCCAACACACTCGTTTCAGTATGAGATCCTAGAAAACTATTCAGGAAGTCAGCATCTACCTGTATTTTGGGTAGACTGACCCTTATTTTTCCATGTCTTGGGTAGCCAAATACATCTGTCCTCCGTGTTTTGTCCTCTGCCAAAACACCTAGTCCCATTTCTCTCTCTTTCCAGTCATCCGTCCATGAGCAGACAAGTGTCACCCCTGTACCTGTCCATCCCCACACGGTATCTCCCTCTCCAAAGTCACAGGTCTGTCCTTATCTACCTGTCTGTCTGTCCACCAAGGGAACAAAGCACAGTGTGTTTTGTTAGGATGGCGTCAGCTGGCAAAACCCAATGGCACCCTGTCCAATTGCCAGTCCTTACAGAAGGAAGAGCAGTGGCATAGGATTAGCAGGAGGCAGGAAGCCCTGTGAGGCAGTTTAGAAAGAAAACCAAACAGGATGAAAATTTGGGGAAGATAAAAGGTGATAAATGTCTGTCTTTTCACCAAACTTTTCCTCTTAGCCTCTTGCTGAACCCAATTACCCTAACTAAAATGAATGTGCTGTAATATGACAGACTTTTCTCTTTGATTAAGGACTTCCAGGCCTCTTGCAGGTGATGCATTCTATAACTCATTGTAAAGATGGCTGCATTTTATAACCAATGAGTTGCGTGGAGTTTAGGCCTTTTTTCCCTTTCTCCCCCCTCTTCCCTCTTTCCTTGCTCTCCAGTTCAGACCGAACTGGGTTTAACTAGGCCTGAATAATTTAATAGAGTCATTATGCTCCTGTGTTTTTCCCTTACTGTCAACTGTAAAATCCATACAGTAGCTTCGGGAAATGGGGCTAATTTGAATTGATAATAGGAGACTCTGGAAAAAGTCATCTATTGCCGTGCAATGGTGGAGCAGATGCATGCTAAATCTTGTATAATGAAAGAATATGCTGGTGTCAATTATGTAAGAAAACGACTTTACAGTGGTTTGAGGCAATGGGTTAGCATTCTGCTTGATATTATCACATAAAGAAACACCCATCAAAACTTCTCATAAATATGGAACGGCAAGTAAGATTACATTATAAATTTGAATGTTATGAATGTGTATGAGAGAGACAGATCGAAGCAGGATACCCACCTCTCATAACTGGAAGTAAAAAAGAGCCATAATTCAACATTTACACAACACTGTCATCAGGAGAGCAGACCAGGAGAGGGGCCAGGGCTCGTCCCTCCCCTGCTTGCCCCAGAGCCACCATCACACGTTTGCTGGGGAAAGCATGACCACCAGGCACCAGCCTCTTAGTCATGAGCCTGCACGAAGCAGGAATTTGTCATCAGTCAAGGTGGCCAGGAAGAGGATGATGATGCTGCAGGTGTAGGGGTGGCTTTCACTTCAAGACATGTTTGCACAAGGATCTAAACTTCATGGCAGGCATCAAGCTCAGGGGAAGCACCGCTCGCAGCTTTCAGGGTTTGCTGCTGCCTGGGAACTTGTTGTTTGGAGAGGAGTATTATGGATGCCAATTACAGTTCCAGTTGCCATCAGCCAAAACCAGTACCAGCAGTCGGTTAGGAGAGGACAGCACACTGCTGAACATGTGTTTGACTGCAGAAGGCTGCAGCAGCTCCTGTTAAGCAGGTCACCAGGGAAAAGTCTGTTCCCCCGAGGGGAGAGCAGTATCAGCTCTGGCATGGTGGGGTGGAGTGAGACAGAAAGGATTAGCAGATATCAGAGGGGATTTGCTTCAGAGCAGATTCCCAGCACGTGCTGGAGGGAGGAGGCGCTTGGGGTGAGGGAATTCCAGGGCATAGAGTCAATGAACCATGAAACTAAATTCAAGTCCTCATAAAACATGAGCTGCACCAGGCGTAGAGGAGAAAAGGGACGTCTGGCCCAAGCCAGTATTGGGGACCAGGGGAGCTACGTGGCCAGTCACACAGCTCACGTGTAGCCAATAGTGGGGACTGGAGGAGCTACGTGGCCAGTCACACAGCTCACATCTAGCCTGGGGCAGAGCAGGTCACCCAGCACAAAGCTGCTGAGCTTGCACTGCCCACTTCAAATCCCCATGAGATCCAACCACCGCCTGAGCCGCTCGCATCGCAGGGCCTCTAGCAGAGCTGTCGGTTAGCCCAGCTCCAGGGCTGGACAGAAACTGGACCAGATCCAGGCTCCTTGTGTCCAGCTGATGGCTGAAGCCTGTCAGTTTGCTCTCCCTGGGCTCCAGCTGGCTGGCTGCAGCCCGAACCCATCAGGCTCTGTCAGCATGGGGCACTCGAACTCCCGACACAAATGGGAGGCATGTGTGATACATCAATTCACAGCTATTCCCTCGTGCTCTCCCAGATGTTGCTGTCCTCCACAGCCAGGACGGCTGAACACATCACGCATCCAGCCCAGAGCCACCCTGATCCACCACAAGCTTTTAGCTGCTGCTGCATCAACACAGAGGTAAATCAGCAGACAGTGTTGATGATGGGTTTTAAGCTGTGGCACTTCGGGAGCAAATATATGGCCACCCGGCTGCCATGGCGCAAAGGGCCGGCTTTGGGGCTGAGGCCAGTCACGTGATGAGGGGTATGGCATGTCTGCCATCTGACCTTGGCCTGCAGCATTTGGGTTGTCCCTTGCTCTCCCTTGCTGGCTGCTCTGCCCTTCTGTTGGATGTTGCTACTCTTGGAACAGAAAGGGCAGAAGGGAACATGGCTTCCACCACTGCCACACCAGTCATCAGTCTTCAAATTAATCTTCAGCAGCTGTTTCTGCTGTTAGTGCCTTCTGCTGACTGTTCCAGGAATGGTCCTTCCAGGAGAGGCAGGCTGAGTGGCAGGGATAACACCGAGGCTTGATTCATCCAAGCTTAACTGTACCAAATGATACCTCAGCATGCTCCTGCTAGCACAGAGAATGGGCACAGTTTAAGTCACTTCTTGGATGAGTTGGACCTGGTGTGGAAAGCTGAACATCCAGCTGCCCTTTGGAGCCTGGTAGCTGGAGAACATTCCAGCAGAGAAGCTGGTCCACCTGGTTGAGAAAGGGGGGCTTCCAGTGCCAGGACCTCCACTGAGACAGAGACACAAGCCAAGGAAAGGTGCCTCTCACCAGCAATGCCTGACTTGCGTAGAAAACACTACTGGGCCTGGGGACTATAGCTTTGAATGCATCCAGCACGTCAGCCCTGTCGTGGACCAAGCAGGCTCTGTCTTACACAAGCATTGACTTTTGCCCACTCTGGCCCTGTGGGATGCCTATTCCAGCCTCTCTTTGCTCTGGTGGTTACAAATCTACCACTAATTTCCAGCCTACATTTCTTTCCTTCTGCTTCAGCCGTTTGCTCCAGTGCCAGTGTCCTCTTTTAGCTTCAGCCGCTCTTCCCTGCTGCTAGCCCTGTTGACGTATTTATGGACAGCAATCAGATCCCCTCTCAGTGGGTGTCGTGCTGGGCTAAACAAGCCAAGCTCATTCAGCCTGCTCTCTCCAGAAGTGATAAGGACATCCTGCACTGAGGCAGTCAGCTGCTTTGCTTCTGCAGCCAGGTGGGAGCACATCTGGGCTGGATTCATACCAGCCCGGCCCCCATGCGTCACTTGCTGCCATGGCCTTGCTAGGAGTGGGGGTAGATGCTGTGCCTCACCTATCCCCTTCAGGACAGAGATGTACATTCAGGAGTCACTCTAAGCAAGACAGGCACTACTAGGATCTTCTCTAGGGATAGCCTAAAGCTTTGCTTGCTCCTGGACAAGCTTAGTAGGGAAACAGGGAACATCTGGACAAGTTAGTATCTGTCCACCCAACAGGGGTGAGAAGGGTCCCTTCTCTAGTTTTGTGGAGGGGCTTCTTGTGGTGCTTCTCTTTCATACCTTCCCTGCTCCTCACCTTGGCTTTTTGAAGAGACCCAGGCAACATCCTAACCTAGGAGAAGAGCAGAGTGGGGAGGCTTTCGTCTCTCCCACAGCAACAGGCAAGGAAAGCACCATCTGAAGATGAGGCTGGAGGAGGATGTATTCCCAAACCCATCTGCAGAAAGACTGGAGTGGCTGGTCCATGCCATCTGATTGAGTGCAACAATGTCAGCAGGTAAGAAAGAACATCCGCTCTCAGGTTGCTTCACTCCGATGTTTCCCTCTGATCTAACAAAAATGTTGGCTTTTAAGTGTAGCTAACTTAAGAGAGTGACAGCTTATCTGTCAAGCTAACATACAGCCCTCTGTGCTGGCTCTTGCCAGCAGCACAATACCAGGTAATTTAATATTCCAATAGGATTCGAGCGGCCCTTTAAACTAACAGGGTAACAACTCTGTTAACTGATACACAGGAAGGGAAAATGAGGTACTGGAAAAACAGAGGATACATCAAATTTAGACTTTGATGGAGGGGTTCACATCACCCTGACATTCGCTTTGTTGCCCAGCACCTGCGATTTATTGCCTGGAGAAAGAAAGTATGTTTGTAGGATTAGCCACAGACTGCGTGAGAATGCGGTGGTGAGGAAGGTGGTACAGCAATCCAACAACCATGGTCTAATCTCTAGTATGGATCAATCTTTTGTGGTCTGCAAAGAT
The DNA here is from genome assembly GCF_034619465.1 of Leptosomus discolor. Taxonomy (NCBI): domain Eukaryota; kingdom Metazoa; phylum Chordata; class Aves; order Leptosomiformes; family Leptosomidae; genus Leptosomus; species Leptosomus discolor. Next base: position 15,473,080 of record NC_141396.1, on the reverse strand, counting down.
GCCCCAACTCTGGCTGGTTGCACCCACAGCTGCCCAAAGAAGCCTGCCCAAAAGCCTGCTGGCTGCACTACTGACCTGGGCTGTCTTCAGGAGAGTAACCTTGAGTTTATCTGCAGTGGGGTCAGGGTCTGGCCAACTGAAGTCAAGCTTGGTTTCAATAATAAACACACTGTGAATGGAGGTTAGGTCCAGCTCTGTGGAGTCAACTGGTAAATCATGTCTGGATCCCAAAACAGCTGCTTAATCTGGCTCCAAAGAAATCCACTGGCTGATCATGGTTCTTCTTCTCTAGCACTCACTTTTTGGATTCGTAAGTCCATACCCATGATATGGAAAGACCTCAGCCCCCACACTGTCCAGACCCCCTCACAGCACTATTCCCTCTGGGTGCTCTTGGGCCTGGGTATTGGCTCACTTGGGCAGAGATGTTGGGCTGGTCAAGGTCCTCTCTCCTGTTCATTATATCCATTTCTGGACTCCGGTCTTCAGACAGTGATGATTTTTAGAAGTCATGCAGTTGTTCCACCATCATCCCATAGAGACACGCATCACCTTTTCTTTTTCACATTGACACTTCCATATGGACACATACCCTGACCAATATGGCTTTTGTGCAGTGTTTGCATCTCATTTCCCATTTGGGTTTCTGATTTCCTCTCATCCCTGCCCATTTCCTCTTTTTCTACCCAGTAGAGAGCACAAAATATTACCTATTTTGAAACCTACCAAAAATATTTCTACTCTGCCCTAACTGCAGAACCTCATTTTCACCCATATTCACCTGGCTTGCAGTGCCTAGGGCCTCTGTGTGCCAGGGTGTCTCCAATAAGATCAGTGTGCCAGGGTGTCTCCAATAAGATCTATTCATACAAAACACACCATCAGCTTCCATCTTCCCCTGTGACATAGCTCAGAAGGGCCCAAAAAATCAGCCCTAGAGCAAGATGGCTAAAAATATTTCTGCTGGACAACATTTGATCACAATGGACCATTCTTCCAATGTTGAGAAGATTTGCTTCATTTTACAAGAATTTCAGTTTGGAAGAAAATCCAGAGGAAAGGTTTTATGTCAATGCTTAATTTTTAAGTTTGAAGTCGATGTTTAATGACTTCACTTCTGTATTTTCAAAAATTACTATGCTTTGTGTTTAGACAGGACTTTTTGTTTTAACATTTAAAAAGTATGATGCTTTTAAACCTTGACATTAAGATGAAATTAATTAATCTGATCTGAAATGACTGTTCCTTGAGGACTTGCCTTCGCAGATAGCTTTGAAATCAGTGAAAGGAGAGAGGGAATGAGATGGACATTTCTAATTAAGTGCTGCACATCTGGAAATCTCAGTCTTCCTTCTCCCCTCTGGATTTTGCAAACTTCTGCACTTTGCAGAGCTTTGGCTAGCTCTTTATTGTGCTTGATGCTATACAAGCATTTAAAAATGGTAGTCCCAATGCCAGTCCAAATCCCAGAGCTTTGATTCTTATGTAGCCAAATGTTTTTCATTTATAAGCATCGATTTTCTCCTAGAAAGCTGTTTCTTGCTATATCTTTGCATAGCATCTCTTGCACTTTAGCCTGCCACCCCCTAGTTTCCCCTAAACACCTCCTTGCTCTGCCACAGACCTCTTGCACAATCCATCAATTTATTGACTGTAAAACAGAGACACCTTGCCTAAACAGAATAGTGTTTTGTTAAGCTTATCTCTTGATTTGCTGAAGTTAAACTATTCAATGGGATGGTTTAGACTTATTTTCATATTTTATAAAAAAGTATAAACATTTGGAAACAATTCACATGTGCTATGATGAAAAGGTAATTGTTTTCTGCTTAAAATGAGCTTTTTCTTTGAAATTATAAAATAGTTTGATGAAATGTTGAAAACTGAAACCCAGAGGTTCAAAGTAGCACACACAAAAATATTCATCCAGGTTTCTGGCCATAGAGTTCTGGGGATGGGAAGGCAGATGCTGTGGCTTTTGGTGTTTTTTATCCTGACTTGAGATGGGACACTTCTGCAACTTTCAAAAAAGCAAGACTTTCTAATCTTAACTCCAACCACATTTCAAGGCCTCAGACTCTAAAACTCATTAAGATATAGATCTTTATCCCAACTTTGTCCCTGCCCCAGCTAGACAGGCCAAACCTAAAACCCTGGAGTGAGAGCACCCGGACAGCTGGTTTCTTTGCAGTCTTTTGCCTCTTTTGCCTTGGCTTTTAAGCTAAGAATGGGGAAAGAACCTCCCCAGCCAGCTGGAAAGCTCTCCCAGTGGTTTGACGGCAGAGCCTGGTGTGTGTGCAGGATGGACCCCGCGCTGCCTGCAGCCCCTGGGAGCCTTGCCCACATGCTGTTCTCATGTACGGGGGGTTATTTATAGCTGCTGATGCCAGGAATTCAGTAGGGATGCTGCCGGGGAGGATAACAAGTTTCTCTTTAGGAGGAATGTTCCACCCCAACCGGAGGAGCAAAGAACAATAAAAGATGATTGATTTCCTCGCAGCCGCCCCAGAGCACGGCACTTTACCCATGCCAAGCGTCCCAGTGTGCAGGGCTCCCTTTCCTTAGCTGATGTGTGCCGTGTCCAGCCACAGGATAACACCAGCAGGCAGTCGGGGACCACAGCCTGGTATCCATGTTCGCTCCCCAGGCTGGGCATTTCACATTGCCTTTGCCTGAGATGAGTGAGGAGACAAGGAAGGGGAGAGAAGGCTTATAAGACCGTCTTTCTGGGCCTTCAGGCACTTTCCATTTACATTCTTTGGAGTAAATTACCGAGTCTTAGAAATTTACAGGGAAATCGCTTTGATTCTTAAACTATATGAATGAAGCTGCAGATGGAGAGAGTAATGGCTTAAATTTATTAGCATGCATAAAATTGTTGATGCTAATTTTCAGTTGTACACTAAGCAAACAGTAGATGGGATTAAACTGGATCCCTTATTTAAACAAACTCACAAAATGTAATTTACATCTAGTTATTGTTTCCGACTCTTCCCAGACCCCTTCCCAAAGCTCCCTCTAATGTTGCCAGGTCTGTATTGCACCCGCTTCCTCCTGCTGCTCCATCACCTCTGGCAGGACAGCAATGAGACTGCTGTGGGACCTTCATGGAGGTATACATATATTTAGACAGAGCAGCACTCTCTGAGCTTTCTTCCCCAGACGAACTGCACTGGATTTTTTCCACTAGAGATGCCAGATTTTCCACTAGAGCTGTCACTTAAAGGTGCTTTTTTTCCACTGCCAATGCCTGTGATGGTTTTTTTCACTCCTTTTTGTTACAGCCTTCACCAGTGGGGTCTCACAATGAAGGGAAAACCTCTTGTTACAGAGCAGAGCCAAGCTGCCAAGTCTCAAGGATTAAGTTTAAGATTAAGCCTTGTCTCCTGCCCTGCAGCCAGTCTGGATACCACTAGTTCACAGCACCAAGCATCTCCCCTGATTCTCAGCCCCTACTACTGATGCAGCCACGCCTGGCACACAGCATCCTGGATCAGGAGGGAGACTAGGGGTGATATACCAGCAAACGAAGCTGATGGGGACCACAGGAGATGGTCTCCATGCCAGCAGCAACCTTGTGCCTTGCTCCTTGCTCCACTGCCTGACCTGACATCACCTGCATCTCGGTATGTGCTGTCTTCTGCCCTGGGAAGGGGAAAGCTCAGCAGCTGCCCTTGAGCCAGCAGAGAAGACCGGACTGTCAAAAGTGTTTCTTCTGCCTGTAAAACTCTGCAGGTCTAGTGAAGATTCACTCATTAGATGCAGAGTGCCTGACCTCACCACGGTCCATAGGTGCTGCAGGGATGTGAACTAATTGGATGGAAAAAAACTGGCCAGCCTCAGCCCTGACCAGTCATGTGAACTAATCTCATAAGTTTATTCCCTGCCCTCTGGTGCCTCCCTATGAGAGGAATCTGTGTTACGGAAAGTCTGGGTGTCGCTGGAGGGTGGGAAGGCTGCAGAGGAATAACAGGGCTGGTAGAGCATGTGAAAATACAGGGATACCGCAGGAGCTGCTAATCCTGCTCCCTATGGCTGTTAGGGCCCTGCCAGCAAGACCCATGTGCTGCCATCCTATGTCTGCCAACAGCAGTGAGGGGTGCAAGTGTTGGTCCAGTGCAGAGCACAGGAGTCATCCAGAAATACCTGCCGAGAGGGCTGGCTGGAGCAGGAATAAGGATAGGGCAGTGTGGCCGGAGGAGGGATTGCAGGGAGATGCTGGAGCCACTTGGGCTTGCAGGAAAAGCTCTCAGTGTGGCACAGCTCTTTCTTTGGTGTCCCCAGATGGTGGTAGGGTCCCACCATGTTTCTGTGTGCCATGTGGTTGAAAAATTGACTATGGTAGAAGTGATCCAAGGAAAGGAAGAGGTGATCAATATCAGTGATGGTCACACCTTCAGCAAAGGGCTGCATTCAGAGATTTCCCTCCCTAATGGCCAAGCAAGCCCCTGGGAAGCTCTGTCCCCTGTGCTGGGGTGTGCAAAGGTTGATATGCTTGTGTGAGCTGAGCTGGTCAGGATGTCTGGCTCCTGTGTCCTTGCAGTGGGGCAGACACAGAGGGATAAAAGCAAGAGCAGTTTCGTGCTGCAGATCATTCCTCTTCTTAACAATGCTGAAGACTTGCCACAGGGATGCAAGGACAGAAAAGAGACACGGATGTGCAGGGGGACCTCAGTCCTCTTCCATTAAATGGACACATCTGTGGCTGAACAGCATCTACTTGCCCCCATATGTCCTCTGCACCTCTGGCTCTGGGAGGCACCCCACTGGGACCATCCCTGCCTGGGATATAGAGAAGAGGCTGGAGGGACAAATCCTGCCCTCCTTGAGAGAAAAGGACCTAGAGGTAAGGTTTGAAAGGTGGGTGGTGGGTATAGGAGCTGCTATTCCTCCAGCTCCAGTGAGGAGAGGCTTCTAGGCTTGGTAGCAACTGGACAGGAGACCAAAGGCAGAGACAGAAAGCCACTTCAGCATCTCCCCTCCCACCACACCACTGAGAGCTGATCAACCCCGTGTCACCTTACAAGCCACTTAATCCCTTCCGTCATGCTTCTCAAGGAAGGGGGTGTGCGGGCCAAGATTTAGCTGCCACCAGCTGCCCCAAAGTCATATGCCAAGCGTCTGCAGGAGCATGTGCAGGCGGACATGACTGACACCTCACAGGTCCCCCGCACCTGGGAATCGCCCAGCCCAGCAACCCCAGATCCAGATGGCCCTTTGATCTCCACAGGGGCTGAAGCCAGTTCCCCTCCACTCCAGCTTTGGAGAGGATCATTCTGATTTTGTCTGGATGTCTCACATCCTGGCAGGTGTCACTCTTGGCTTCCAAGACGCCTCAGAGGGGGAGGTGGGAAAAGGGAGGATTGTAAAAATAAATAGTGCTGGAAACCCATGTCTGCTCTCACCCTTCCTCTCAGTCCATGTGTGGGGGCCTTGTTCAATCTAAGGAATGGCCCTTTCCTCTCTACCAATGCCACCAGCCTCCGTAAGAGAGCTACACACTTTCTCCCACAGGAAACGTCACCCTCAATGTTTTTGAGCTCCCTAGAAGTGGAGATGCAGGCTGGATGACCTGGAGACAGCCTGTGCCCTGCCTTAGCACTGGACAAAGTCATCCGTGATCTCTACTGAGGAAGGAATCAGAAAGACCACCAGGCACACATGGGGCTGAAGGGCAGAGCAAATAACTCATGCTTTTCCCACCTGCCCTGCTCTGGGTCCCACTCAGCTGCACACATCAGCTGAGCTGTGTGATAAGTCACTGCACTGTTCCCTGGAAGGAGCTGCTGTAGAAGTAAATTGTTTAGAAGCCAGGGCCCTCTGAAGCCTTCAGTGTTCTCCATTTGCAGCAGGTATCATCCAATCCATGCCAGGAGGACAGTAATACCAGGAGGGGTCTCCTGCTCTTGAGTACTCCAGCCCCAGACTTGGTAGCAGTGAGAAGGCATGAGAGTTCCCTCACAAAGTTAGGCTCTTTCTGTCTGTTCAGGGTTAAATTACAGATACGAAAGCCATAGTTACTGACAGCTTCAGCCCAAATCAGATGGTCCAAGACATCACCTTGCTTTGAACCTTACCCTTACAGAATTCTTGAACTTTGCTCCAGACAGTAAGCTGATCTCACACCTGGCTGAGATGGGACATGTGAAATCTTACAGTGAATTGCCTTAAGTCCAGGAGCAAAGACATGAAGAAAGCTGTGGCCACACAAGGCTGCAAGGCAGGTCACCTTTCCACCACCCCAGTGTCCCATATGAGCCCAGCATGTGCTTTTATCTCAGCAATGTTTTTAAGATCACGATTTATTATGCTAAAGAACAAATCCCTACATGGGACCAAGTTTGGTCTCTCCTCACATGAGTTTCTACAAGATGCACCGATGCCTTCTTTCTCTGCCTGTCTTCATATGTCTCAGGTCTCCTCTCTCTTTAGCTATTTAGAGACCCAAGATGACTAGGCCAGCCTAAGTGCCTTTCTGATAGCTAATGTTGAACCCATTTTCTAGCAGGCCTGTTGTTCACTAAAGCAAACAGCATTCTGGGATGCTCAACAGAGTCATAGTGTGAGCTAGAACAGAAGAAGGCCGAATCAGATCAGATCTAAAGTCCTCACAGCCCGGCGCTGTGTCTGAGAGGATGCCTAATGTGTAAGAAGAAGATGAATGTGCCATGATGTTTCTTCAAAACAGTTGCCCAGTCTTCAGCGGTCTTTGATGGGGGACTTCCTCAGCCAAACATAGTAGCTTTGTTTTTAGCAGCAGCTTTTGGGGATTTTTTTCCCATGCAATTTTTTAATTTCCTTTTTTGGACTCCTTTAAACAGCAAGCATCCACATATCCCAAAGTAAGGAGTCTCTCAGGTTAGCTGCACGCAGCACAAAGAATTTAACTTTCCATTTGTTCTTCTGCTGCTTTCACTTGGCAGCCCTGGCTGTTGTGTTGAAAGAAGCAGTGAACAGTCATTCCTTATTTACCTGTTCAATAACATTCACCTCCATCACCTAGCCTGCCTCTAGTCTTTCACCAGAAGCACGCTCTGGAGCTGACTATTCCTCTTTGCTCACAGAAGGTGGGACTTCCAGAGGGCCGCGCATCGTTCTTGGCATCACACTGTAACGAAGATAAATGCTTCGAAAAATCTGACCTTGGAAGGAAAATTGAAGGAACTGGATTAATTTTGTCCAAAAAGGAAAGGACCAGAAGGCAGCAAGCAAAAAATATTTCCATATGTAAGTTTTTTATATGAGGACAAGGATGGATTGCTCTCCATATTCAGCGTGAGGACAAGACAAGGAGAGCAAGGCTCCATTTGCAGCAGAGATGATTTAGGTCAGATGTTAGGAAACTCCTTCAACTCTGAGCACACACTCTGAGCCTGGAACAAGCTGTCAGGAAGGGATGGAGCCTCTCACTGGCAGTATTTACAAGCAGGTTGGACACCCATCTGTTTGGAGGGTTTAGGGAGAGCTGCCTTGCAAGACTATCTATCAGGGTCCCTCCAGCCTCACATTTCTCCCTTCATGTTCCCTCTGTCGAACCATTCGGCTAGGACAGACTGTGCCATCCGGGGGCTGGAGACACTCTGCCAAAGACCCTGAGGGGATGAATGGCACTAAGAGAAAATCTGTGCAAATCTATTATCTGTACTCTCTGCCGAAGGCAGAGAGGGTCTCAGTATCAGGCACATCCCCAGTGTGAACTGCCTTCTCACCTCCCTCTGCTCCCCCAAAATGTCACTGCTTTAATTACAGAGGAAATCACAAAGGAAAACTTTCTGGGGGCAATGTGGATTTTGATCACCTGCAGCCCCACTGGCTTTTCTTTCTCACTTTTCAGGGACATTTTGGGAACCCACGAACCACAGGCTGAAAGTCATTCGTGACAATTACTTGTCTTGGGCTCATGCCCCTTCCAGGGTCACAGCATCTGAAGCCAAGATGAGACACTCCATCCTTCTCAGCTGCATTGAAGCAGAGGTACCTGCTCCCAGCTCTGAGCTGGGCCATATGAAGATGCCTCCAGCTTTGCTGCTTCCTAGAGCAGTGCTGCTGTTAAGGCACCTGTTCCTCAGCTGCCCAGGGAAGATGGAGTGGACAAGCAATGAACCTCCAGCTGCTCCATGGATCTCACCGAGAATGTGTGCTGGTTTTGGCTGGGGTGGAGTTAAATATAAAGGGGATAGAGTTAATATAAAGCTGAGCATGACATCATATGGTATGGAATAGCCCTTTGGTCAGTTGCGGTCAGCTGTCCCAGCTGTGTCTCCTCCCAACCTTTTGTGCACACCCAGCCTATTTGCTGTCAGGGCGGTGTGAGAAGCAGAAAAGGCCTTGACTCTGTTCATGAGCACTGCTCAGCAATAATCAACAAAACTCTATATTATGCACACTGTTGTCAGCAAAATCCAAAACATAGCCCCATACTAGCTACTATGAAGAAATTTTACTCTATCCCAGCCCAAACCAGCACAGGATATTATTTGAAATCTAAGACACGTATTTTTAAGAGTTTACCCCAAAGGACGCTGCTGATGGTTGCTTCTTTCTCTGCGAAAGCAATGTAAGTTCCCTACCCATACGTACTGTGGTGCAGGGGCAGTGAAGAGGTGGATTAGTTAGGCCAGATGTGCACAGGCCACCCAAGAACATGGTGTCCCAGGCAGTCACTTCCAATCCGTGTCCCTGAGGACAGTCACATTCTGTCTGCAGGCCCCACTGAACTGCTCTGTCAACACTGCATTCATTATAGGAAACTTCATAAGTGACTGGGCTTAATTAATGTGTCCTCCATGGGCTGTCAGGGAATGTGTTAACAGTGGAGGATCATTCAGGTTGCAGTAGCGATCCAGAGATGATGCTCAGCTTCATTGGCATCTGCTGATGCCCAGCTCCCTCTCCAGACTTGTCTGTGTGGCTGATGCTGCACAATCATTGTGTGCTCTCCCTTCCCTCCCTCCTAGCTCATGCAAGGCATGGCCACAAAGCAACCCATCTTTTTGCACTTGTAAACGCATTTTACAGAGTTGTAAATGCTCTTATTGATTCGTCAGCCTTATTATCCTCACTGCTCAGCCAAGAATTAACTTCCATTTGAGGATAAATTATTAATCAGCCTTCTCCAGGTCTATTTCATAATCATTTCCACCATCCTGGCTGTCAAATAAGAAGGATTTGCATATTTATTCTGCCACTTTTCCCCAGAACAGTATGTGGGAGTCCATGTTTACCTGCAGTCTCTTAAATCACTTTCCCTACCTTCTAAAAGCATTGCTTTTAGACAGAGCAGGCCCTGTACAGTGCAGTCCACGTCCTTCTGACTCATTTACTTTGTGGCATATTTTTGCAGGCAAATACTTTTCCTTTTCACTTCTCTGCTTTTTCATTGCTTATTTATGATACCCTGTAGGGTAAAACTGTGTGGTTTGTTCAACAACCCATAACAAAAATACACAAGCTTCCAGCCTGGTACTGACTGTCTTTGGTCCCCGGCCCAGCTTGCACAGGAGAGCGTGTTGAGCTGGTATTTTGGCTTTCGGCACTGGTTTTTTCCCCCCAGACAGTCAGAGATGAGCAGCTCGTGTGCCCTACTCAAGGCATGGCTGTGCTGCTCGATGGGAAGTGTTTTGGGAACGATGGGGAGGAGCAGGGATTGGAGTATGGTGAATCTAATGGCACCTGTCTAGGAAGGGATGATGTTTACAGTGATAGTAAGTCAAATGGAGGGGACTGAGCCACAGCAAGGGCTAGTATTTTAAGAAGCAGCAGGGAAACTGAGGTACAGATAAAATCAATGCCTCATGCAAGACTACGGAGCAGGGCGGTGTTGGAGCCAAGGAAGCCCTCAGGAATTGCAGCCTTTAAACAACATGCAGGAGGACAAACACATGCAGGAGAGAAACCCGGGTGTCCTAGTCCCCCTGAGTGCAGGGCGGGAAGGCAGCGAGTGGGCAGGCTCACCCCAGCGCTGCCCTACTCCTTGTGCCGTCCCCGTTACGGCAGGATTTTCGTGTAGTGGCCAAGCGCGCAGGCTGATTCCTTCCAGCAGATGGTAGCAGGAGTATACGAGGGGATGGGCATCCACACCGGGACCCCCGGCCGGACACCGCGATGCTGCTCTTCACAGCTAGGCCGATGTCCAGGGAGAATGGCTGCCGAGCAAGCAACGCCCAGAGCCATGGCACGCTGGGGTGCTACAGCCCTTCCCTGATGCCCAGGCCATGGACAGCACGAGTTTAATGAAGGAATCACCACTCTCACAGTGAATTTGCGTATGAAATGGAAGGGGGATGTGCTTATAGACTCAGCAGTCAAGATGGCTGCCATGGCACAGGCCAAGATGGCAGCTGTGGCACAGGCCAAGATGGCTGCCATGGCATCGGGCAAGATGGCAGCCACGGCACAGTCCAAGACAGCTGCCACAGCACTGGGCAGGAACTGATTTGCAGCCCCATTATCCCCAGGGTGCATTTGGACTGTGGTTCTTCCACCTCAGACCTCACACCCACGTTCCCTCAGGAGGTGACATGATAGCAGGCCTCGTCCCTCTCCACAGCCTCTCAGATTTACTCCGGTTCCTCTGCCCCTTTCCTTCCTTTGTTCTTCTTCCTCCCTCGTGTACACCCCCAGCACTCCTGATTTATTGCTGATGTTGATGACTTTCTGCACGTCTTTAAGTCCCAAATTCTTAGCACCAGGACACTGCAGGGAAATTCCCATGTCATTGTTTTTTTTTGGCAGAGAAAGCTTGAAAATGGGATGTTGAGTGCCACAGGAAGAGCAGAGACCAATCAATAGAAATTGAAAGGAGCCAGTAAACAAGTGGCTGAACAGGAGGACCCGAATCATTGAGGTGGGCATGGTGCCTGGAGCTGTTTCTCAAGCAGGAACAAAAGATCCTTTAAGCAACTTGAGATGAGAGCAAAGTGGCGAGACCCACCAGGAGGATGGACAGGAGGACAGGCAGGAAGTTCCCATTGTTAAAGGACTCGGTTGGCAGCTGAGCAGAGCGAAGACCAGCAATATCCAGCTGGGTGTGTTAATGGGCAGGGTTGGATTGGGTGTGATTTCCTAGCAAACCTCTTAGCACCCAGGCTAGTATGCCACGGCATCCACAATGCCACCGTGTCATGCTTGGGCAAGCAGGAGTGAGGTGCAGCAAGGAGGGTAGATCAACAGCAAAAGCATCAACTGCATCTGCTTTTCTAAGGGAATCTTTTATTTTGCTGCATGGTAAGAGGGCTACATTACCATTTTGGCAAGCACGTGGAGTGGGTTCCTTCAAGAAGCCTTGATGGGTATAACCAGGTATGTGGTCTTATATACACAATACATATAGAGAGGTGTAGCCATCTGCCACAGGTTTTGGTAGCAAATCTGTTCCACTGGCTAGCAATACATCTCATTCCTCCAAGCCCAATGCCTTTGTTCCCAGCTCTGGTGTCTGTGATTTATGGTTGCTGCCCGAAGGGCTGTAGTTTTGGGGTTTAACTTGGGGTTTGCTATGGAAGCAATCTTTAATTCACCTGTTTGCTTCTATTCCTTCCCATCTCCTCCTCGACAACTTTTGAAACCGTTGGATGTTTCGAGTAATTTTGACAGAAGGGAGGAGACCTCAAAGATGTGAAGCTATGGCAGGCTTTAGGAATGTATGTGCTTGGGAAGAGGAAAGACCCTTATTATAACACCTTCACCGAAAGAAAGAGATCCAGCCATGAAAAAAAAAGCTATTATCCACTTGCTGGCTTTCTTTGCACTGCTCAGTGTAGCTAGGCATCCCTGGAGCAGATAGTTTGGCTGCTCTGCTGCAAAGTTAAGCCCTGGTTTATCTTGGGGAGGACACAGTGTAATGAAGACATGGCTGCAGCATGTCTACCAGTGAAGCCAGAAGCTGTTTTCTCCAATAGCCAGTGTGCCCAGGCTTCTGGAGAGCTTGCATGCTGGTTCGCAAAGCCTTGTTGCTGCATCCCAGTTGCAGCATCTTCCCAACTCCAGGACATCCAGATGCCATTACACTGCCTGCTTTCCCAAGACCCCAGCATGGGATCCAGCATGGGGGTGCTCCTCTCATGAAGGTGTGGGGATCACAAGTGTCAGGTGCTGGAGGATGGGGAGGTCGGGGCACATTGCTGGGAAGGGGAGAGCCCAGTCCTGCTGCGTAGGGAGCTGTGGGGCGAGTGTTGCTGTGTGTGACATTTGACAGGTTTGCAACATATGCTGAATCCCACTGCAGGCCGGGGCTGCCCTCCAAATCAGCTTCCAGCCTGTCTCGACGTGAGGTTAAATCCTTGCTCAGGAGCAGGAAAGCAGAGAAGCAGCAGATGGAACCAATCAATTTGCCATCCGAAAACCGATCAATTTGTGAGGAACCCCCCCACACCCGAAGGCAGGGTGGGAACAGGGTTTGGCCGTTGCATGCGTGCAGAAAAGATCAGTGGGCAGCCCATAACAAACCCTAAATGTATTTCCAGCCATAAAATGCTTGACATGCCTTCAGAGAGGCTGTTGAAATCCCTGATTTGCAGCTGGCACTCATTTTCCATTGCAGGTAGTAAAAATACTCAGCCAGAGCTCTCAGATATTTCATCGTTGGGGTGCATTGCCATCCCCAGAGTGCCAGGACTCGCACACCTCCTCCTCTTCCTTCTCAGGGCTCTCCTTTCCCTTCAAAAGGGGATCCGGACTGGTGCAAGTGATGCGAGGGCAAGATAACAAGCAGGAGTGGTGATTTCAGGAAGTGATTGGGACTTGTAAATCCTCGCGGGGGCTTCCTCTGTCAGAGGAGCCATCCGGGGAGCGGGGCATGTGTGGACTGAAGTCATGCCTGTTAGGGAGGTATTTGTTCTTCTGGCCCCCGCGGCCCAGGCGAGTTGTCGTAACATCCCTCGAGCCAGGATCTGGTTGCAGCAATAAAGTTGGGCGGGTTGGGTTCCTGGCTGGGCAGGAAAGAGTTATTGATCAATGCCATGAATCCTTCCCACCTTCCTCCCACCCCCGGGGTGGATGTGACTCATACCAAGAGAGGTGGGAAGGAAAGCAAAGCTCAAAAGATGCTCTGGTTGGGAGCAGAGTGTGGCATGGCCAGGGCAAGGACATTGCGGGGAGGTTAAACACGAACTGAGCAAAGTGCAGGACCTTTTAAATGTCTCCAAATCAGGGCTACAGGTGGATGTGGTTCACTGTGTGGCTGAGCAAATGCATCTGCAAATATAGGAGGGAGGAGGGGGGTTAGTGTTTCTCTATCCATTTGCTCAGAGGATAGGCCAAGGCCCTGGTCTCTCCTTCACATCCCCCTGGGTGCCCGGGCTAAAGCAGCTCCATGCCTCGTACGGGCCTCAGTGATCAGTGTTCTAATTCTAAAAGAACAACATACTTGTGTCTTGCATTGTAGGGGATATCCAGGGCTTATTTCCTCTCCTACAGTGGGGCTGGGATTGTTGGTGGACTATTGCTACGTGCTCACCGGAGAAACACTTGGTATGTGACCTGAGACCCAGCATTTCAGCCAGCTAGTCAAGCTTCATCATTTTTGATCCTGACCAGATATTATGACTAAAATAAGATTGATATTAGTAATACTGCTAACAATGGTGGTAATGCTAATAAAATAATATTGTGCTCCTCCATCCAAGGAGCTCGAAGCTTTTAAAGGAGATTATGTCTCATGGCATCCATCTCACTTCACGAAAGCTTATTTAGACAGTGGCAAAGCCTCCTCACCACCTTTGTGGAGTGCAGTCTCCTCCAAGGTGGAACACAGCAGCTATTTATGAGTATGCAATAACAGTCCACAGCAATCTAGGCCAAGCAATGAAAGCAAATACCATATTCAGGGCAATTACAGGAGATATAGAGAAGATAATGGCCCAGGACACTCAGCTCGACTGCTAGGTTTTTAGATGTATTAGGGGACTTCTTGTGGTGTCCAGAACCTACTGTCATAAAGACCTTTGGCTGTGACAGCAGTGTGGTCTCTCACCCCCCACTGGGCACCCATCTATGCTCCTGATTTGGAAAGCAGGGAACGCAGGAGCCTTTCTGTCTCTTCTGTATTACTCAGCATACCCCAACTCCCACCCTGGCAGTCTGCAGGAGGCATTTCTTCATCTGCTAACTTGGGGTTTTTCACTGAGACCAGCACCTTGGAGATGGAAAGCTCACTGGCTTTTGAAAACCATGTTCCCCTTCCAGACCTATGTCGGTACAAGCCTGTCAGGAGCAAGCAATCCCCAGAAGCAAATCACATCCATGAGAGTAGGTTCTTGATGGCTGTGAAGCCTCTTCAAGCCACCACCTTTTCTTCCGTGGCCTTGAAGTTACAGACACCACTAGCCTAGCCTGAAGATCTCCAGTGGAAGCTGTGGTGGGACTTAGGCCCATGATGTGCTGGCAGAGAAAAAGCCAAAGCATTTCTGCTCATCAGCACACGGTGCGCTGCGCTCCACTCCTGCAGGCTTTGATGAACACAGAACTAGTTAGCAGCACTGGTGTGAGTGGGTCCGAGAGGTCATGCTGAAAAATGGCACTTTGTCAAAAATGTCATTTCAGCAGCATTTCATTGCCTTTTTCTTTAAATGAAAAATTTCAGAAGGAAATGAAGCCAATGTGTTATTTCACTGTGATTTGAAATTTTTTGCTGCTGTGTTTTTAAAACAGTTCTTCCTCATGCCTGGACTCCTCACCCTCTTTCAGTCTATCATTTGCAGCTCAAAAAGCAGATTCTTGTCATTCTTCAGAGAACACAGTTTTTGGTTACATCGTAGAAACTCAGTATTTCCTTTACTAGAACAAGATGCGCAAAAGCAAGATTTAAATTGATCCTGTGCATGCTTTTTTCTTTTTTTTTTTTTATTTTCAGAGAGCTTGGCCACCTCTCCCTACAGAACCTGGATGACTGTGCTTTGGGGCCCCAATGCAGGAGTCCAGGCCTTTTCCAGTGGCCACCAGTGGAAGCCCAGAGTTGATGCAGAAGGCAGGCAAGCACAAAGCCTTACTTGTCCTGACCCCTACTCTCCTGCTCCCAGCCTGCCAACCTACGGCTGGGAGATTTCAGCTAAAGCTCAGGCACGTCACCTGTGTTTGTCTTCCCAGAAAACATCCTTCCCAGATTCAGGGTTATCCAGGAACATTAACAGCCACCCCTGCCTTAGGTCTGAGCTCCAGCCGCTGGTCTCTCACTTGAAAATGCAGGCTTTGTTGCTCATTCGAAGCTGTCTGGCTTCATCTCCAGCTTTGCATTCACTGCCAGAATAGGCAATAGACTGGGGAGGCCCTCTGGCTTTCAGTATCATGGGCAGAAGAGGTGTGAGGGGTGGGGGAGCCTGTCCTAGCCCTCCTCACTGCCCTCCCTCATCTCTGCCTTCTTGCTGCCTGGGGAAGAGAGAGCAGGACCTCACCTAGGACCCTGGAGACAGACTTTCAGCAAGGAAGAGGCTGCCGCTGTGCATGTCAGGAATGATTTGATCAGCAAGAGAGATGAGCACCTCTAGCTCTGACATCAGGGGACAGGCAGAGGAGAGTGCGAAAAAGCTAGTGATGGACAGCAGGACTGCAACGCACAGCAGGGTGCAGAGACCCAGGGCCCGGGAGGAGCACTCACAGACTGGGTCTCTGCTGGCAACAGTGGAGGGGCTGATGAGACTGTCTGATGCTGTGCTGAATTTCTTCTCCTGCAAACCCAGCCCCACTGCTTCCATCTGGGATAACAGTTTAAGAGCTGGTTGTGCAAAGCTCTGTCCCTATGCATCCTGCTCTGGCCGGGAGTAAAACCAATTGGATGGCACAAAGGCGCTTTGCTCTCACCCACATGTGCAAACACCCCACACATTATATATTACCTATGAAAAGATAAGTGAATTCCCCAAAGGGGGAATCAGCTTTACCCAAACTCTTCCTGGCAGACCCCACTTCAGTCTGCCTTTCTTGGCAAAGTGGTCCATGATCAGGCACATCTGCTGAGCCTTTCTGTGAGCCAACCCACAGCCTTCCTCTGTGGTCACTGAGCAGCAGTAGGAATGGGTTGCATGACCCAGGCTCCTCCAGCCAAAACTGTCTCAGCCACCAGGCTTGCCAAGACACTGAGAGAAACTCTTTCCAATTTTTTCTCTAAAATTTCATTTAAAAGTGAATTCGGTGCAGATGAAAAGTGCTGCACCGACAACCCTGGACAGTGACATGTCTTATTTATCCATGAAACAGAGTTTTAAGGGTCCTGCAGCAGTAACAATAATGTCCTGTTGTTTGCAAGACCAGATTTCCAGCAAGAGAATTCCCATGAAGATTTCCGATCAGAGGCCAGGTGCGATGCACACCACACGCACATGCATCTACATGTGTCCTCCAAACAGTGTGTTGCTCTGTCTCCTTGTGCCACACCAAACTGTCAAGGCCACCAAGACCCTCAAGGTCCTTCTCTGGCCTGCCCGGCTCAGCAGTTTCTGAGGGCAAGGATATCAGCTGCAAATTGCTTTCAAGGGCTGGATTCCCACCAAGCACAGCCCAAATCCTGGCATTACAGCATGTCCTAAAGGACCATGGGTATATTTTGGCCTCTCACGTAGCCAGGCACTTCGAGGCCTAAGCCTCTTCAAGGATGCTCATGGGGGCTAGGCCTTTGGGTAACATCCCCTCCCCAGGAGCAGTTCCCCTCCTTTAAGAACTGGACAGTTTCCAGAGCTCTTTTAATACACCTCACTCTCCTCTGCCCTGTTATCTTCAGAGCATTTTGCCATCTGTTTGCCTTTATTTCCTTTGGGAACGACTCCCTTTTATTTTTAGATTCTGGGGGTAAAACATAGCCAAGTGGCTGTGGATAGGGGTAGCCTCTTTTAGCCTCCACCTTAAAAAAAAAAAAAAAAAAAAAAACCAAAACCAAAACACACGCAAAAAAACCCAAAGGCAACAGCAACCTCAAAACAAATTGAGATCAGAAATTCTGCAGAGGGCCACAGCATGGTATTACCATCACGTCTACAACCAAGCTCCCCTGTCAAAACCCCACTCTACCCCTCTGCATGTGATTCTCAGCCATACAGTCTGCTGGTGTCTCCTTGCCTCTATTTATACTAAAGCCCTTGCAGAATAAAACATCCATGTAAAATCCAATTTCCTCTGAATCTCTCTCGGAGAAGAGGCCTCGAGATTGAGTAGATAACCTCTGCAGTAATTGCCTGAACCACTCCTGTTTGCTGGAAAGGTGAGATCCATTTTTCAATTATCTATCTGCAGTGACAGCAGCGAGCAACGGAGCTAAGAGGAAGGAGAGAGAGAGAGAGAGAGAGAGAGAGGAAATCCAGCCAACAAGAGCCGTCTGTGTCAATCCTGGCAAACGGGAGGTACGATAGATGTGGTCACAGTTCCTGCCATCAATATCCTCTAATATAAATGTCAGCGATGCCATTTTACCCACAGTCATTTCCCACAATGCTGATTACATTATCGTATAATAGAGGGGCGCCAGCCGCACCGCTTTCTCTCCTAACCCTCCTTGCGGTAATGTGTCAATAGCCTGCCTCCATGAAACAAGTCAATTTTCTGCAGGCTTGGCAGCGGAATAAATCTGCCGACTATCTAGAGAGCTGGAGATATTTATACACACTGCGTCCTCTCTCTCTCTCTCTCTCTCTCTCTCTCTCTCTCTCTCTTTCTTTCGCCCTCCCCCCTCCTGCCTTCCCTCCCAGTGTGTGCAAGCATAGATGTGTGTCCTCAGCAGAATTGAGTGATTTTCAGCCCAGACTCAATAAGAAGAGAATTTAGGGCAGTCCTACAGCTTGGCTTCCAGTAACAGCCCTACACGTTTATTTTCTTTAGCTTAACAGGAAAGAGAGAATTATGTTTAGATTTATATGACAAGGGCAGTTCTACCAAAACGCTTGCGATAAGCACTGTGGAACGGGGAGGAAGGTGTGTGCATGTGTGGCAAAAACCAGGCAGGCCAGTGGCAGAGAGGGATTGCAACACCTTGCAGGTCACATCAGGGGGGTCCTCTGGGAGCTAGAAAAGCAGCTCTTATTTTAACCGACAGCTCCTTTTTTAGCATATGTCCAAATCGAATGCCAGTGGAATAAGGAGGGAGGCCATGGGTTCCTCCATCCCTGTTGATGGATGAGGGTGGAGGTGTTTGGCTCTGCTCTCTTGACTCTTGCAGGCAAAGAGCTTGCCAAGGACAAGATGCTCTGGCCACCTCAGGGATGCTCGTTCTCCCGGGGGTGTCCCCAGGACACCCTGTGTTCCACTATTCCGTGCACCCCTGCTGTGATTTCTGCCTTCCCCCAGCTCAGAGGGGACTCAGCCTCCCTGAAAGCCCAGTGGCTCCCTCTGCCAGCGGGAATGGGCTGCTCAGGCCATCCTGAGCTCCTAGAGCACAGGCTAAAATGGCAGATGCTGCTCATGCTCACAAAGGCAAGGCTTTGCCATCTTACTGAGACACAGAAGCCACTCAGAGAGCTCTGGAGAGCTTCTGCTCTCTCTGGGTGCTGGCCAGAGGAACGGACTCTCAGCGAGTGCTCTCCGATCCCTCTTGGCCTGAGCCAAGGGAACTGGAAGGGTTTCTGCTTCCTTTCAGCTCTGCTCCACACAGAAGTCTTTGTATTTAACCCTCAGTGGGGGATTTTTTTGGTGATGGAAAATGTCATCACTGTTTTTGCCAAGAGGGAGGGAAAAAGCCTGAAAAGACTAATAACAAATACAAAATTACCTTCAAATTTCTGGGCTTTGTTTTTTCAACAAAAACCTGCAAATGTTCCATCTGTTTTCATGTTTTCATCAAAATTTTGTGCAAGAGGCAAATAATGCTTGGATCATTGCTTTTGGCTTGATTGCTCCATCCTTCTGCTCCAGAACATAGCAGTTTCTGGGCAGGGAGCTGGTGTGTCCTCCACTAGCCCTGGGAGGAGCAAGTCCTCCACCTTCCGCAGTGATGGTGAAGTCTCCACCCTACGAGCCACCACGATGCACAGTTCGCAGTAAAATGTTGTCCTGACAGCTCCATACAATCACCCCAACTCCATCTGGGAAAAGACGGTGACCTGCTACCATGCTAAGAGGACCCCAGAGATCTCATTCAATCCCTGTCCCTGAGCAGAGCTCTCCCCACATACCCCCAGCCTTGGTGAACATCATGTACTTCCTGGCCCAATGTGACTTTACACAAGGTCATTTGTGACCCACACCGACACCACGAAGTTCATTTCAAACACTAATCCCCTCTGGGCAAGAGCAGCCCCAGCAGACACAGACCTCCTCAGCCCAGCAGGGTGACTTGGCGTGGAGTGAAAGCCAGGCAGTAGATACATTGCAGTATTATCCTGGGCTTGGGCTCTGGTTCCTCTCTGCAGAGGGAAGACATCCAACTCCCCACCCGCTGCTCTGGTGTACACGCCTTCCCAATGATGCTGGCAGCTTTTTTTTGCCCTGGCAGCTGTGTCAGAGATTGACAAGAGCTTTACAAAATTGGGAGGGAAGTGAGGCTCTGTGTCTTGATGAAAGCTTTATTTAGAAATCAATGAAACCCACAGCTCCATCACACAAACTCCAGCCCTCCTACCCTTTTCAGCCCTGTCTGCCTGGGCTGCAAGTCATCAGCACCTGTCAGAAAGAGAGGCCCACGCCGGAGGTACCTAAGAAAAAACAGGCACCATGTGGTCTCGCACCCAGAGGAACCTTAAATTACTTCCACGCTATCTGGAAAAGACACTTTGTCTGGGAGAAGGTTTGTATTGTGTCTTTTCTGGGAAAGGCTCTCCCCACATCTGGAAGGGACAAATATGACTGTAATGGAAAAGAACCGAAGTCAGAGAGAGTCAGGGCTGCCTGGTCCAAGAGCCATCAGAGCCAGTGGGAGCCTTCCTGTTGACACCATCAGCCTTCCGATGAGTCCAAAATTTGTAGACATGCCCTGGACCACAGCCTTTGGGGGTATTTGGGCTGTTTCATTGCCAAGCCCTGAGAAACTGAAAAGGAAGGATACTGCGTTAAGATAGATTTCTCCAAAGTGAGGAAGTGGGGACTGACTCCAGAGCTCTGATTCAGATCCTTGTCTGCATATGTGGTATGTCATTAAGGGAGAAAAGCTGGCAGCGAGCTTCAGTCGCTTACTACTGCACTGGCAGGAAAGACAAATGCAGAGCATAAGATAAATGAGGCACTTCCAAGTGCGAGAAAGTCAATACTATAGAGACCTTCAAACTGGGGTCTGGGGAACAGCTTGCAATTCAGCTCACTGGTACAGACGGGAAGACATCTCTGTGAGCTGAGAGCTTATGAATGCTTCAGACTGGTAGTAGGTTGACAAGACAGGTGGCCACATGGGACTGGACTTGGGCACAAGTCCTTGCAGAGGCCCACTGGGAGGGATTACTCAAGCACCATCTGTAGTATGGGAACTCTTGAAGGAAATGAGAGCCTTGCTGTCCATTGTAATGTTCCAGTAAAAAAAAACCACTGGGTCCTGGTGCAAGACAGTCTCCAGTGTGACCAGGCAAAAAGCAAGAGGGAACAGAAAAGAGGCTTGCCCAAAATCTCATTAAAAAGCCAGGCTGACCTCCCTGAAGCTGCTCTTCAAGATGCCCAGAGTCACCTAGAAACACTGGGCACCCAAAATGCTCTGCCACATGTCAGACCCTATCCTGTACCGTTCCCCCTTCCCTGCTGTGACGCACAGAAGGGACACACCTTCTCCATGGCCCTGCAAAGAGCCACCAGACATGCTGGGTACCAGCTCACTCTGCTGCATGGCATCGCAGCATGGCTGTGTGCAAAACTGGATTAAATATGGCTCTGAGGGTGTGCGCACGTGCTCTGTCCGACAGCTGAAGGAAATGCAAACTGATCCACCAGAGGAAAGAAAGGAGATGCTGGCCTCCTTTTTTCAATTATATCCAGGTCCAAGGTCGATGACCTCTTCCCTCCTGCACTGCAGTATCTTGTCACACAAAACCCAGAGAGAAAGGGAATGTGATAAAGATGAAAGTGATGTGGCAGGCTCGTATGTGAAAACACTCACCCTTCAATTAACTGTGATTGATTTCCCAAATCAGAGATGCATTCAGCTTCCAACAGACAGATATGAGCTAAGGCCAGATGCCGGGGAATTCAGCACACGTGCTTGGGCTAGGACATCACAAGGAAACAAAATGGAGATGCTATAAACTACCAGGTGCTTTGAGATCAGTCTGAGATGGGTATAAAGCCGAGCCAGGAAGATTTTCCCCTTTAAAGCAAAGCTCAGGGCTGGGAAACAAGATGCAGAGAAAGAAGGTGGTTTTCCATGCAGTGAAACTATGGCTTTGTAGAAGATTTTTTGTATGAGTTGAGCAGCTGCGGACAGCCCAAAAGAGAGTGGGGATATAAAAGAGACTTGCTGGCATAAAGCTGTTTCTGTACAGGACAGACAAGGGATACAGCCCATCTCACAGGGGAGCTGGAGGTGGAGTGGGGCAAGGCACCTTAGTGACATCTCACAGCATTGCTGTAAAGCCTTTGACAAACGACTGCGAGGTCTACAAACTCCATTTGGTTCTTCTAATGTCAGCTGTGTCCCCTTTCACATTCAGATGCGCATGGGGCCCTTCTAGCTGCTTTCAGACCCCTGATGCTTTGTGAACCAAACCTGCCCACCCACCACGTCCACACTGCTGCTGTTGGAGCAAAGCACCACAGGGTGTTTCACAGCAGGCGGCCAGTGGAATATAAGAGGACATCAGAGAAGCCATGTTGCCCAAAGAGGAGGGAGTTCTGCTAATGTCTAAATGTCTGCAACAAGCCCCACTCCTCTCTGAAGCGCTGCAGCGTAGCAGAGGAGCAGCATCCAGATAACCAGCCTCCACTGACTTCAAGTGACTTGAGCCCTGTGCAGCCCGTGTACATCAGGGCTGGCCAAAATATATGCTGTGCTTTTGGAGAGGATTGCATACACCCATGCTGGTCACCCGAACTGCTCTAGCTAGCACCTTTCATCAGCACTGCTTGAACCACAAAAGCAAAGCTTGCCAACCTCTCAGAAATTTGCCCCTCAGCTCTTACATGAGTGCCCGTCATTGTGGCATCTGGTCACACCATTCTTCTGAATCCCACGTGCTCCTCCCGCCTTTATCAGCAATAGGCGAGGGCAAAACTGGCAGCACCAGGGAGGTGTTTGGACAGGGAGGAGGGAAGGCAGCACTGCAGATTTAGCACAGTTCGTGGCAGGGGAGCAGCTCCCGTAGGTTAGTCTGGGCTGTTGTCCCGTTTTCCCTGTCACGATCAGACTCATCCATCTCCCCCTCTCTCCCCCTTGTCCCTTTCAGGGATTTCAAATAAAAGGTCTGCACTTGACCCCCCCTCCTCCCTGCAGGGAGAGGGGAAGGCCGTGAATAGAGAGACCCTCATGTTTGCAGAAGTGATTTTCACATTAATGGCAGCATATGTTTGCATTGATTCCAACCTGCGGGGCTGCGCACGGGCACGTGTGTGTGCCGGCGCACACGCTGCGGGCGGGGGGCGGCCGGCGGCCCCGCGTGTGGGGGCACCAGGTGCTTGCTGTCAGGCTGAACAAAAAGAAGTGTCAGCACTCTGCACTGGGAGGCTGCGCTGGCAGCTCCCCCCTGCCTTCAGCCCTGTGCTCAGAGCATCCTGCCTCTGACTCACTGCATCCTCCTCTTGCGTCAGCTCCTGAGCTATCCTCCCTTCTCCTCTCCCCAAATTGCACGACACAGCACACCCTGACCCCAGGCTGTCTGCTGTCACCCAACCCCGTTCCCCGAAAGCTCATATGGTGGCTTTGGATGGACAATTGGTTGTGCAGACTTCTGCTGGAGCATCCTTTCTCACACAAGCAACCCATCTCACATGGGCTGTGAGATGCACCAATGTGGCAGAGGCTGCTCTAACCTCCTGCCACATTGGTGTATCTCACAGCCCATGTAAAGTCCTGCCATACCCAAAAACAGATCAGCAAGGTCACTTGCTGAAACGTCTCTAGCTCATGGCTGGCTGCAGCCTGCTGCCTCCTTTCAGATATTCTCCCAGTACTGAAACACCATGGGGCTAGCACCCCAAGAAGCGCCCCAGGCTGTCCTAGTTGGTGTCCCTATGCTCTCTGGAGGAGGAGAGCTGCCCTGTCCCCAGCACCCCATCCTCAGTGTAAGCAGGACCCACACTGCCTGCAAGGGGCTGGACACCCTCCACCCAGCACCAGCAAACCCCCAGCTTTCCTTTCCCCAGGGCAGCAGGGAAGCTGGAGTTGCAGATTAAGAACAGCATGGACCAAAAGCAGTTTGCACACCTCGATGCCCTCCCAGGGTGTACTGAACCCAGATATTTCCCCATGATGATGAAGTCGGGCAATGCAAAGAGGGAGGTCTGACCCTGCTGCCTGGTTCACTCACACCCAGGGAGTTTGCCAGCTCAAACTTCCGTTGGCAAAACTTTCTGGAGGAGACCAGACCTTAATCTTTTTTTCTGCTCCATTTCTTCTGCCTCTGAAATGGGAGTCTCTGTGTTTCTTTTTGCTGCACTGTGCATCCATCTTGTCTGCTTAGACCCTGACCTGTCTGGTGCCCTGGAGAAACACAACAGCTCCAGCAGTAGAGCCAGCATCTCCCTGGGGGTCTCCAGCCACTGCTGCAATCACAGTAAACTCACAAAGAATAAGAATTAGTCATGATCCTATGTGGACTATGAGGACCCTCAGAGGCATGGCTGGAGTGAATGGAAAGAGCAAGCACGTAAGCTGCACTGCTGCTCAGGCACGGTGATATGAAGTCTCTTACCTTCCCAGGTGAGCTCAGGCCTATGCCCTTGGTGAGAGCTGCCTCGTGCCCCCAGGTGAGCTCAGGTGCTGAAGTTTCCCATCCTGAGAGCGGCAGAAACGACTCATCTTCCTGGGTAAGCCCACCTGAACTCAAATGTGGATGTTGCAGAATCTACAGCCTGTGCCAGCTATTTTACCCTTTGATGAACAGTACATTTCTTCTGTCTGTGGTTTTATCTTCATCACAGATGAATGGTGACACTTGTGGGGTTTGCAATCTGGAAATTGCTTATCTTCTACAAGACAGCATTGTGCCATTGCAGTGAGCCATTCTGCAGGCAGAGCTCCCAAGGAGAGCTGTTGTGGTACCTCCACGCACTTGCAGAGCTTGTTTGGGACAGACTCGGGGCCCTCCAGGCAGCCTGCACAAGAATTCAACATCATACGCAGTCCCCAAACCAGGACATTTAGCCTGGAGCTTGGAGCTCCTTCTCTTTACCCTCTGGCTCTTCAGCCTGGCTAGGCAGGAAAAGGAACAGAAACTCTCACTTGCCAGAAATCTTGTGTTTCCAAATCAATCTCTGTGGGGAATCAGAAGAGAAAGTTGAGACATCAGAATGCAAAAGAAAACAATCTCCAAACTGCAGATTGCAGCTAAACAATGAATGTGGAAAGTGAAAATACCAGCAGGAAAAATCTCTGCTTTGTCAGTGGAAGTGTAACTTGGGAAGGGGAATATTCTTGCCATATTTTAAAATGAAGACTGTTGCTCAGCCTGGGAATTTCAAAGTGGAATGATTTTTATTGTGGGCTTTGATTCTCCTGATCAGAAACTAAAAAAACGCTGTACCGAAGTATTTTCCTTAGAGGAATCTTGATGTTGGAATAACCACATTTTTCTCCATAAGAAATTCTTAAGCAAAATAGATCAACTGCTTCTATTTAGATACACTCGGACTCTATCTTAAATTTTTCTTTTTGGTATTTGAGCTATTAACAGATTTGTTTTCCTCAGAAAAAAAATCAGAGCCACCCACGTAATCATGGAATCCAGGAGCCAGGGCTTTAATGAAAACACCAGATACCGCAAAGGGGGCAATGCTATAGTTAGCCCCAACACTGCATTACTATAGACCAGAAAACAGGGAAGAATTCGATGGGTGCGATAGCTCAATGCCTTATTTATAGTGTGAAGCTGTGGAGCAGTAGCGGGCTGAGCTCCGGTTGCCATTTCCCTTGCTGTGCTTGCACCCAGCAAGATAAAAACATGTGAGACAGGCTAAGCTGGTGCCATCCACTCACAGAAGGACACCTCTAAGGTGGGCTATTTTAGTCTGCCTGGACATACACTATCTGTGCTGTAACCACCCTCCTTCTTTTTTCCTTGTGATTTACACACAGATGTCCAGGGCAGATTCATGGTCTCAAGCATCTAATGACATGCTGTATGTGCAGGTCCGTGTGAGTGTTTTCTTTATTTTCTGTCTTACTCCAATGTGAAGGCTTGCAACACTGCTGTTGATGTACAGGACATCTGCCCAGGCGAGCTTTGTGGAAAAGTGCCCAGGCCAGATCTTGTTAATGAACGAAGGCTGTTTGTACTCTTCCAGACACTGGATCCTTTGACTGTGAGAAAAGCATGTGATGCAGATGGTTTAAGTGTTAGGAGCACTTTAATCCATCAGTGTTTCACGTCTCGAAGGCTTTACTAGTACCCAGCAAGTAGGTGATCCACCAGATCCACCAGTGGTACATTTGGTGGATAGCCTTCTACCAAACCAGGACATGGGAATCAGGCAGGTGGCCTCATGGCATGGGGAGGTTTCCTTTGGTGGTTTTGTGAGTCAGGAATGATGGGAGAAAAAACTGAAAGCATTATGATTTTCTTTTCCCATGCAGCAAGATTGGACATTCATGGAAATGAAGGGTCCCACCCAATTTTGAATGTTAAAAACTTAGATGGGGTTACAGGCCTGTGCAAAACGTCCCCACATCGCCCATCCTCTGAGACCACACTGCAACACCCACCACTCCCTTCTGTCAGCATAAGCAGGCGGTGGGAATCACGGGCTGCTGAGCAGAGCAGGGCTGCTGTCACATTCACAGCCGGGCAGAGCAAAGGGAAGTCCCATGCCTGCAGGGAGTAGAAATCCCTTTGGCTTTTGAAAACTATGTTTTTCTTTTAGGACCTAATGCAGCCAGCAGCCCCGATGCACAGCCACTCCGATCAGAGCAGAGGTGCAAGGGTGTCTCATGCAAGGTCTGCAAGGCGCAGCAGACTTTAACCCCACAATCCCAAATGTGAAAGTAAAATTCCCTTGCGGAGCACCTTGCCCCCAGCATGACTGCATCCTGCTGACAGGATCACACACTCCCAGTACATGCCTCCTGCCATAGCAGGGCTGCAGGGATGGAGGCTGATGTAAGGGCGTAATTAATCAGTTAATTAATCCCAAACATTTTAACCCTCCAAATCCCTGCTGAGCTCTGGTTTGGCAATTTGGTCATTAGTGGAATTTTTTGTTTGTGTTTGAACTTGGATCATTTGATTTTTCCCCCAAGACAGCAGCGAAATATAATCATATCATTACAAGAGTGAGTGTGATTTTGTGTCTGCGTGTGTGTGTGTACCACTGTCTCCTGTGTTAGGAGCAAGCTCTGCTCAGGACTTTTCTGTGCTCTCTCTAACCTCTCCTTGGATCCTCCTTTGCACTGGACATTTTAAGGCTAAAGTCAGGCTGTGCAGGGGTGGTAAAGCTCCCTTGCCCTCTCTGCACTGGTCAAGCCACCCCAAAAGCTTAGGCTGTGCTGCTGCAGGCACCTTTGGGTCTTTCTTTGGGTCTTGGAGGGGCTCATGCCCACATTCAGCAGAAACAGAGCACTGACTTTCCTCTCTGGCAGCATCAGGGCAGCCCCACACAATAGAGGTGTGAGACAAAAACCTCAGCTTGCTGGAGGAGCAACAGTTAAATGCACAGTCTCTGACTATCACATGAAATGGAAGCCTGCCCTGCCCAGATCCTGCACTGTTTGTTTTGGGATGATGCTATGTCTAAAGCGCCAAGACGCCCTATCTAGTTCACTAGCAGGTTGGGACACCTGGATCTTACAGAGCTCCAAACTCTTCCTCCACCCTTTGCACTGCTTCCATCCCAGTCCCTGTCTGGGCTGGAGACCTGCCCACCTTACCCAGGCTGTTACCCACACCTTGCTGCAGCCAGTTTTTAGACCTTCATTTCTTTCCCATCCTCTGTTCCCCTGAGTACACACATTCACTACCCCTTGTTGAATCCTCAGCCTCCCACCTTGAGACAAGCCCAGCAGCTGGGCTCAGGTGTCCAAGCTCCAGCTGGCACCACCCAGGAGAAGGACCTCTGGGCAAGTGAGAGGATTTGCTGCTCCCGATCCTAAACACTGCATCAGAGCTGTTGCTCTGCTGGTGCACATCCCTGTTCCCTGGGTTTTTACAGCACATCTTTGTGCCACTTGGCTACAGTAATAAGGCCCCACCTAATTGCCATTCGATAAACTCCAGCTAAATTAACAGCTCCATCCAATGATCACTGACATCTGCTGTTCATCAGGCAGCCTTCCCTTCCCTCCTGCTCCCTGCATCTCCTTAAATCCCAATGCCCCAAAATTCAGCATGTTGGATTCCTACTGAAGGGGCTGTGAAATCTGGTCTGAAAGCCTTGCTATGGCCGGGGGATTTTTGTGGTGTGTGGTGGGGTTGGTGTGAGAGAGCAGCAGGGAAGGTTGTGGGCGTGCAAGCATAGAGGGGATATGAGAAAGAAAGTATGCGTTCAAGAAGGGAAAGACCAAGGGATTTTGTGGTGTCCCAGGGCTTGGAGGGTGCCAATGTGTGCATGCATGTGAGATGACAGGCGGCAGGCGAAGGAGGGCAGCGTGATGAAGGGCAGTTAGAGACCCCAAGTGTCCAGTTGAGCCTTAGGAAAGAAGGTATGTCAGGCAGGCAGGGCAGGTGGAGGAGACGTATGGATACACACACATGCTTGCAGCACATGGGAGGAGGCATCCCGTTGTGTCCATGGCGTGTATTCACACGAGTGTGGCTGTGCATGTAGATGTCTGTCTGATTGTGGTGAGGTCATCTTATATTTGTGTTCATGCACAATATGTTTGTGATGGGCACGAGCTAGCTGTAACTCAACACGCTGTCTCTTCTCTTAGCTGTGTTTTGCTGGTGTATGAACCAGCTCACGTGTGTGGAAGCACATGTTTAGCTGCAATGATGGGACTAGGTGAGCCAGACCAAGATATAACCACAAGAGCACACAAGCATCCCTGTGCCTTTGTCTCACAAACACCCACTATCTTGATCTCTGGACCCTCTGTCACACTGGCAATTCATTTCCCCCACATTGCATATGGAAAAACTGGTGAAGAGGCGATGTGAATCACGCAGCTGACACCAGCAGGGACACTGGCTTCGCAGGAACTTCACACTCCTTTGACCCATTATTTCTGCCTGAGGATTTAGTTCTGCATCAGCTCTAACTGAATATCGTATCCTGAATCCAACTTCCGTAGGTAGGTTCAGTCTGTTTGTACACAGATGTGTAAAGCCTGTGTGCGCGTCACCATCTCCAACAGCTCCACAGCGGCTGGGGAGAGGGAAGGTCACCTCTCTGATTCAGAGGTTGACAGGGTCATGCTTCACTTCTGGAAAAAACTCTTACCTAAAATTAAGCCTCAGCCTTGCAGAAAGGCAGGCCAGACAAGCCATTAAAAAAGGTCAAAGATATTATCAGCTCCTAATCCAATTAGATACTGATTATCTGTGAATTCAGCACAGCCTCGCTGTTAGAGCTACGCTTAGGAAAATGAGCATCTCCAAAAAACCAGCTGGAGATCAAGGGGGCTCTGAGAGCTGAGGCAGCCTTGTGAGAGATTATGCCACTGCCTGGGGAGCGCTGGCTGTAGCAAGAACCACGTTGGGTTTTCTTTGCTATCTTTCTTCGTACATGTCACCTGGTGGGTGACATCACATTACTGGTGAAGGAGGCAGACAGATCTGTAACCATCCCTCCCCCTGCATAAAAGTTTAAGAACAAAAGGAAAAGAGAATTTCTGTATTCGATTAAAATCAGTGATGCAGCAGCCTGACTTGTTGGGAATTCTCCAGCAAAACACTTTTAATGGAAAATATCATTCTGGCAAAACCAGCAGTTTCCATGGGGAAATAACAGTTTTACCGTTTACTTGTTGTGGGTTTTTTTATTTTTGGTCTGTCCAGCAAAAACCAGCACATTTTAAGGAGGTTTTCTACTAGTGATGTTCTGGAAAAAACCTTTCGGCAAGGTAGAAATCTAACTCTTTAACCTAGAACTTGATTGCTTTATTAAAGGGATTATGTGATATAGTCCTGAGATACCAGGGGAATGGATTTGCTCCCCTGGCAGGTGGTCTGACTTTGAGAAAAGAGAGTTTGTGTGTTGAGAGCTGACTGAAAGAGTTATGGAAATTACCCCCCATGGTTTCATCCCCCTTGTCTCCAGACAAGAAGGTCTTTGATTTTTTTCCTTGCTAGCAACAGGACTGAATCATGGCTGGTTTCTCTCCCTAAATGAAGCACCTTGCACATCTTGCTGTGGCAAATTTCCGCGTAGGTGTGAATGGCTTTGGGTGGTTTCTTCTATGAACACAGGGAGAGGTGCTCTGGCCAGGGCAAATCCTGTTGCACCGAGGCCCGGATTTCTTTCTAGCTGCTGGCTGATGCAAAGGATGTGTTCGGGGAATGCCTCCCTCTGCCTTTTGCAGCTCTCCCTTCCTGAAGGCAGCATAAGTTTGGTTTCTTATTTATAAAAGGCAACCAATGTAAATCTCTTTCCCTCTGTTTTACCATCTCCCATGCCTGGCTGGGCAGAGCTGGACAGCTTTGCAATAACTAGCTGAGCAGCTCTATGGATTTTCAGTGTTGCTGTTTGGCTGCAATAACACTTTGGTTGTAGCTTCTGCCTTAGGAAAGTGATACTCTTGTAAAAGCAAACCTGTCCATCAGCAGAGCCACCCCTGGGCAGGGGCTTGCAGATGCTGCCGGGTGGGGTTCAGACCGGGAGGGCAGCACTCCTGATGGACTTGGGTACCACTTCCTAACCTCCAGGAAAAAAAGCCTTCTGATCACAGGCTGGACCTGCTTGATGATGTTCAGTGCTGCAGGAATTGAATTGATCTGGAGCTGAGTGCCAACAGCAACTCTTGCTTCTGACACAGATTTGCTGCTCAGCCTTGAAAAGATGGAGTTTCCTCTCCATATTTTAGCTGTGAGAGCAGCTCTTTGAACAGGCAGTAGCATTCAGAGTCTATGCTTTGGGTTTACATCTGCTGAACATCTGGGTTTCAGGGTTTAGCCACGCAGGAATGGTCACCAGCGTGCACTTGTAAAGGGCATCTATTACGCTGCATTAGCCCCACGTGGACACATGCGGGCGGGATTAAGAGGCTGTAATCACATTCAGCTTGGTGGGCTTTTGAAAGAGAAATCAAATGAAAGCTGTGAACAAGGACGTCCCTGCGGGGGCTTAACGCAATTTGGCTAATCCACTTGGCGTGTAAATGGTTTGTTCAACTTCATCTTTCCTGCCAGCCTGTATAGACAAGGTGGGAGTGAGCGCACATGGGCTTGAGACCCTCAGGTAAGCTGAGTCAGGTCTGCTGGGGGGATGTCTGTCTCTGGCGTTCCCCTCCCATTCTGCTTAGAGCGGGGGCCTTCCTTGGCAGTCTGAAACAATGGGGGGAAAGCACGATGGGCACAGCTGAGGGTAGTAAGCCATTTCCCTGGCTAAGTGAAAGACAGAGGAGGAGGTGTTGGTAAATAGGCTATTAACACCCAGTGTCACTCCATTAATTTCATGGAATAAATCTGTCCTCTTTTCTTCCTCCCTTCTCCCATGACCTGAGCTGGAGGCAGTTTGCTGGGCTGCAAGGGAAGACCCAACATGAAACCAGGGCTGTTCTTGGCTCAGTCCCTCTCCTGGAAGCTCAGATGGCTCTGGCACTGGCACCGTCCCTTTGATTTGACAAAGGTGACCAGCAATGGCAAATGTTCCTTCCATGCCAGGAAAGCACGAATTTGGTGGTATTTCTTATCTTCTTCCCTCCCCTAGAAAGGCAAGAAGATGCCTTCCGGACAGCACCTGTATAGATGTGTCTGCCCTGCCCAGAGGGTGTCTCTCCCTCCACAGCTGCATCCCTTCATCAAGGACAAAGTCCACAGAGGACGGGAAGAGCTGCTGGCCCCATCTCTGGGCCAGGGTCTTTGCTGACAGAGAGACAAGACCCAAGGCAGAAGGGTGCGAAGGCTCCCTGGGCTGAGCTGCAAGGCCACAACCAGAGGAAGAGCTGAAGCCAGTCCCCAGCTGGAATAGCTTGCCTTGGACCCAGTGCTGGCAGCACTGAAGCCCGAGGTACTGCCACCTGGTTAAAGGAGCAGCTCTATTAAGGTATCAAATAAATTAGGGAATTTTGTTCTCTGTGTGCTGCTCCCTGGGCCCTCGTGTAATCTATACTGCGAGACAGTCATCCATGCAGGAGACACTGGTGAGGTACCCACAGCCCGTGGTTGTTTGCATCCCAGGCATTTCTCTGGCAATCAGTACAATCAAAGCCAAGGGAATGCGGACAAGGTAGAGGAAGGAGGAGAGGCAAGATATGATGCTGCTGCTGCTGCTGGGACCACAGCTGACCTGCAGGAATGGCCAGGCTTAGGGACACTGAGCACCTCCCCTCTGTGAAAGTAGCAATGAATGTGTTTCTTTCTCTAGGTCATTGACCTGCCTGGGTTGCGGCCGTAATTAATTCATACCTGTAAAGCACTGCTTAAAAATCCTCGCAAGCTGACATCACAGACATGGAACAGAGTGTGACTGACCTACGTGCCTTCACAGTAATCCCAGGCCCTGTCTCAGGCCTTCCCAGACCACATGCAATTGCATCCAGCCCTTACTGCCATGGATCAGCGGAGATTTTGGTTGCCAGCTAGAGATCTCATTGATTTTTTTTTTTTTTTTTTTAAATTGATGTTGCTATGGCAGGAAAGAGTTTTGCCCTATAGCAGACCACACAGCTGCAGGTAAAGACTGCTACAGTTTGTGGGAGGCTTAATTAGAGAAGATGATTTGAGTGACCTGCCTCAGCACTAAAAAAGCCCTATTAGGACCAGCCTTGCCTCAGAAAGATGGGGCAGTTTGGCAAGCACTGTCAGGAGGGAGCTCCTCATCTCTAACCAGCCTTACCAACCAAAGTCCACAGCAGCTTCCCCTCCAGTGTAAGAAGGCTCATGACTCAGTTTTTAAAAGCCTGCTGTGATAAAATAGCTTTCCCCATCCCTTTGCCAATGCAGCCAGCACAGTCACGCATGCTTGGTGGTACTGCCACCTTTACATACCACAGGCCATCCTACGGGTCCTACTGAGGGGCAAATGGGATGGGTGGGGATGACTGAGACGGAGGGGAGAAGCAACAGGAGGTGCTTTAGTTTCAGTCGTGCCTGGTCCCGTGGGAAGCCAGGGAGAAGGTGAGAAGAGACCTTGCTCTGCCACACGTCCCTCACATCCCCCTTCCCACCAACTCTTGGGCAGCTGCAAAATTCACCACTTTCCCAGCACTCGCCCAGGAGGGAATAACGATAATAAAAACAAAATCAGAAAGACTCCCTTCCCCAGACTGGGGGGGGCGGGAAGGGAACGAGCTCTTGGGAACGGCTTGGATTTCACAGCCTCTCCTGGCAAACGTGACTTTTCAGAGAGAAAGTCGCCGCCACCGGCTTGTCCTTTGTGTCTGCAGAAACTAGGTCCTCTCTCAGCCTTTCCCTTGTCATTGGATCTGGTCGGAGGGGATGTAGTCCTGCCACTTCCCTCATGCAAAAGAAGCAGATTTGTCATCCCTGCTGTGGGCTCTGCGTTCCCAGCCTCTCTTGCCTCATTTAAACAAAACCCCCAATCCCCCAACAATGTAGAGCTTGAAATCTTTTCTTCCTACTTGATACTTCATTATTGTGATTGCTTTTTATTGATTGACAGAGCTGCCTTTGCAAACACCCAGGACCCTCAGAGAATTGCAAGCGGCCAACACAGCCCTGCTCTAGCACATGTGTGCACACACAACGTCTCCCACTGAGTGTGGTGGAGCCACATCTTTCCCTGCTTCTGAAACACAGCTTCCTTGGAGGGATGGTGGGAAGACTGGGAGCTGGTTTCCCTGCCAGGCAAAGTAACACAGAGCTGATCCATGAGGCAGGCACAGCTCAGCACAGGGCTGCCACCAAGAACTTTACTAATAATAGTCAAAATGGTCTTTCTCTGTGCTCCAAGGGCAGGCTGTGTCTCTTGGGGGATCACTGCACAGAGACACGTAGTGACATCAGTGATATACAGGTCCTGGCAGGACCTTGTCATCTCAAAAATCTCCCTGCTTCCTCCAAACCCATACCACGGCTCTGTACTGGCCTCACGTGAAGTGTGACTGTGGTTTTCCAGCCATGTTCACAAGGGTGTCACCCAGTCCCCTCAGCCTCAAGAGACCAACCCCTCGTCCCAGCCTCCAAACCTGCCTTCAAACCTGCAAACAAGTACAGGGCTGTCAGTGCCCACTGAGCCAGTCACACTGTGGAGACCCAGCCCTAAATACCTGTGAGCAGACTTCAGCTCCTGCCTCTTCTGGAAACTCAAGGATGGATGGATGGATGGGAGAGCAACCCTAGCTGTAGGGAAGATCCTGCCCTCGCTTCTGCCCCAGGACCCTGTGCATAGGTGCACTTTCAGGGTCTCGACTGAGAGAGGGGATGTGGATTCTGGCTGCAAAATATGCAAAGTCCCGGTATGTCCATGGGGCTGGGAGAGCTCACCTTCATACGTGAGACAGACCAAGCTCGCTGAGGCACCCCGCAGTGGGACAGGCATCTCTGCTTGTGCTTGGGAGATCTAAACCCCAGCAATATGGTCGGGGACGGGGGGGAGGGTCAGAGCAGCCTGTTGAGGCCTTCGCAACAGCAAACCCTTTTTCCCACTCTGAACTTCTTGCTAAACATGCAAACCCAATTAAGCACAGTGCAATGGTCAGGGCTTGTTAATATTAGGGCTTGGCTGGTTTCATTCCTGGCTGCCAGAAGGCAGGAACCAGGGTGGAGCAACAGGCAAGGCAGGGAAACCACACAGCATAGCAAAGCTCTGGCAGCTTTCCTGCTCTTCCTCGGTAGGATTTAGGAGGACAACAACTCCCAGCAGCCGGATCTCCCGAGGTGGTCTGGAGGATGCGTCTGCCTGCCCTGTGTCTTCAATCAAACCCAAGGATACTTTCATCTCCTGACTTTCTGAGGGCACGTTGCTTGGAAAGTAGGAGACAAAATGCAACTGTCAGAACACAGATCTCAGCTGTGATATATGGGGCAGCGAGATGGGCTCCTGCTTGTTATCCCCTGCCCTGTCGCGGCGACAGACAAGG
The DNA here is from genome assembly GCF_034619465.1 of Leptosomus discolor. Taxonomy (NCBI): domain Eukaryota; kingdom Metazoa; phylum Chordata; class Aves; order Leptosomiformes; family Leptosomidae; genus Leptosomus; species Leptosomus discolor. The sequence goes on along the minus strand of NC_141396.1, from coordinate 15,438,897 downwards.
GGCCGATGTGGAGAGTTGCTGCCAGCCGGCAGGCAGATCACAGGGAGCCCAGCCATAAGGAAAAAAATGGCCTGAAAGGATCACTTGTAAAGGTGAGGAGAGCACTAGCTATTAACCTGCTGCAGACACTGATTAAAGAGACACTATCCTATAGATTACATTCAAGGTTTTCTAGCCACACTAGGAATAGCAATAATTCCTAACCTGGGGGCTTCCAGTGCCATTTCTGAGTGTTTTAAATTTTAAAGCAGACCTTTTCTCTCCTTCCCACAGGTGGGAAGCTGTCGGGCTGCCCCAGTGGTGCTAACCCAGCCCTCACTTCCATTAGACGAGCGCTTCGGCACCACTCACTGAGATGACTTAGCACAAGCACAGGCTGGGGTTGCCTTGCCCTGCCTGAGCAAAGCACTGAAGCAGTGGCATAAAAGCTGGGGACACAAGCTGAGCTGGCTCGCAAGGCAGCCTGCCCTCACCTGTCCCCATGTCAAGGATGCTTTTTCTTCCCGCCAGCTCCGTGGCACTGAGCAGCAGGTGGGATCCCTTCCCGACAGAGGACACCAGCCACAGGGGAGTTCCCTGCACGGGGAGCAGTGTTTTCCAGTGCTCACGCCACTATTGGTCTGGTCACTGGCTGCCTGCCTTCCCACCCCATCCTCTCTACAGCGGTTTCTAAGCCAGGGCCATAGAGCCACCTCGGAAGTCCCTGAAAGGGACTTTAAAGCAGCTGCCAGGTGACTTTCCTGGGGCCATACACCACAGCTGGGCATTTGGAGGGATCAATAGCAGAAAAATGTGATGCTCTGTGGAGATGTGGAAGGAGGAGACCTGGGACTTGTCTGCTTCCTAACGGGTGGCACTACAGGATCATGTCAGTCCTTACACCTCCCCGAGGGTCAGGAGGAAGGAGATGAGAAGCACGGGGGTGACAGCACCGCAGGCCACTTTACACCATCCCCAAGATGCCTTTGCTTGCCTGAGCGCTGGGTGGTAGCACCCCCAGGCAAGGGAACTACATCCGTTTTAACCCATGTCCTTGGCAGGGACCTGGTGACAACCCAGATGGGAATGTCTCCAGCTCTCTCTTCACAGGCCAGGGGTCTGCGCTGGCAAGGAAGGACCAGGTCAGCTCTGCAAGGCAGCGCTGCTTCCCCCAGCCTCCCTCAGCCCCTTGCCCAGATCACCAGCTTAGACCTTCCCAGACAACTAATCTGGGGTATTTGCATCTCAGAACAGATTATCCTGAGAGCTGAGCCCTCTGTGGGATCATGGTGCCTCCAAGGGTCAGCCCTGAGCCCAGCAGCCCTGGGGAAGTAAAGGAGCAAACACAGCCCAGCCCCTTAGACCACAGTTTCACAACTGCTGTGAGTACACAAAGACGTTGAAAAAGGCAGGACGGATGGCACAGCCATGCTCCCACCCTTCGTGGTGTTTCTGCAGCAGGTTATCTTTTTGCTGAGATCATTTCTGGACACAACTAGCAAGTCTTTCCAAAGGGAAAACTTTGCAGTGTGGGTGCTTGGTGCCAGCATACAGTCCTCCATCCCCAGATCTCCTTTGCCACGGGACCTCTCTGAGCCTCCCTGGTATCTCCCAGCACAGGGAAGCACCGGTACAAGGACATGACCAGGTTACAGCAATACTTTGTGTGATGCTATTGATGGACACTCCTTCCCCACCTCCCTCCTGGGAGGCAGGGCACTCCTAGGCCTCATTTGGGTGCACAAGGGAGTCCCAGGCACAGAGCACCCATGCAAGGGGAAAGAATGGCTGCCAGGCCTTCGTTCTGCAATGCAAAAAGGAGTTTGGGGTGCCCAGCAGCTTTGCATCTGGGAAGTTGTTCCCTGTGGTGAGGACAGCTTTAAGCAGTGCCCCGAAGCCCTGGCATCTTGGAAGGGTTGTTCTCTTTGTCTCATTTTCCTTTTTTCCAGATCTGACTTAAAACGGAGATCAGGATGACTCTCAGCGAGCAAAGATCCCATGACTGTTTCCCCAAGAGCCAGGATATTAGTCCTTGTATCCTGGCCATATTCCAGCTCGGGAAATTACCTTCTGCCTCCCTAAATCCCCCCTGCGGTTTCAATTGGATACAGGCTTCTTCGCTCTCTTGCTGAAACTGCTGCGCAGGGTTGCTGTGCGCGGTTAAGCAGCTGCTATCAGAGGTGGGTGACAGGATTAATCTCGGGGGTGCTGGGGTCAGAGCTGAGCGAGGGCAGGGAGCGCCGCCTGCCGAAACGCCGCTGCAGCAACCTCTCCCCAGGGTTGCACTCAGCCCCAAACGGGGCTTCTCTCCCAGAGCTGCCCCTATGGGCTCTTTTCTCAAGCTTAGCCCCCTCTTTTACTCCGTTTGCATTGCAGAACCACGACCAGCACACATCGAGATGGATTTTACTTGGTTTTCCGGCACGTCAGCTGCCTGGGCGGACACCAGCTGCCAGCGCATCGATTTGCTCATGCACCTGGAGAACACGTGCTCTTCTCACAGGCACATTAAGGCACGGGATCCCTCTCCCTGCGGCTAGCCCTCACATCTTTGCGGAATAACTACAGACTTTAAGCCATTCCAGGACTTGTCCCTCTGGGAGCAGCTGTGGGGGCCCTGTGTGGGGTGCTACGCCTGCAGTATGGGGTCTTGAGCAGAAAGGGGCCATGGCACTGTGTGAGACCCTGCCCAGAGGAAGGGCCCTGCTCTGCCCTAAGCTCTGGGCACAGCCCGCAGTAGGGCCCCTTTCACAAGCTCTTGTGCTGGGGAAGGGGCCAGCATGGTCCCATCTACAGAGTCACCCAATGCTGGAGCAAATCCCAGGAGCCAACAACCCTGGAACAGGAATCCTAGAGGTCTCCAGACTGAAGTTGTTCAACCTCGAGTTAAAAATGCAACACTGTCAAGCAGCCAGATTTTGCGTTGCTCTTGTTGCCAGAATCTATACAAGCAAATTACTTTGCTGTCAGGAATACAACAGGAGACAGAGAGAGAGAAATCCCCTGCCCGGGTACTCTGGAGACATACCCGCAATATTCTGAGTAATGCAGCCATCTCGCTGACATCCCCTGACATCTGGGGAATACAAAAAAAACCCAAAAAAAACCCACCAGAAAACCTTTAAAGTCATTTAGTAGATGTGATTTGTGAATGAAATATAATATACTGTGAAAGGTGGGGACAACAACAGCCTTTAATGTAGTGTCTTGGAGGAAATCTCGTATGATTGTGCATGTGTGTCAAGGGGAGGTGTTTATATATATATAAATATATATACATACATCTGTTAAGCCTCCTTCCTATGTGCATATATAAATATAAATGTCTGTGTGTGTGCCTGTACTGTGGACAAGAGAGCTGCCAAGAGCAGTAAAATTTCAGTCCAGCGTGCAGAAAGCAGCGGGGCCCATGGACAGGAGCTCAGCCCTCTCCTCTCCCCATGAATCACAGGCCACAGATGAGGATCAGTGCAGATGTCAAGTCTGGTGCCAGCTCTTCTTCCCTGGCTCCTCCAGGCAATATTCCCTCCCCTCCCTGCCACCCCTCCCCCCATCCCCCCTTTTCCCTAGCCCCCCCTTTCCTTCCCAGCAGGATGACATTCATCCATCATCAACATTTTAAGTGCTGGCATGTCATTGAGGCTGTCAGCCATCCTCTTTGCTCAGCACAAGGTGCTCCGCTTGGTGGCTTGGTGCGGCAGTTTCCATTTGGAGCCCATAATCCTCCTATTCGGGTTAGTTCCACTCGGTTTCACGGAGTGCAGAGTGAGGGGAACCCGATGGGATAGCAGTAAATTATATTAAATAATAAAGAGAAGGCTTGCTTTAGTAACTCCAACCACGGGATACTCAGGCACAGATGCACAGCCGGGGGTCGAGCACTGCAACCTGCCAGGGTAAATCCCCTATAGCCTTCCTTTACTCCCTTCTCCCTCAAAGCCAGAGAGGCTCTGGGTCCCACCTCAGTGCCACCGGGTGTAAATCTGGAATTAAATTCCCTGACTTCAGTGGAACTACTCCAGATTTATGGCTATGAAACTGAGCTTGGGATCTGGCCCCAGCTCAAATCCAGTGGGTGTAAACTGAGCTCCAGCAACCCGGCCCCACGGCTGAAAAATTGTTCAACATAAGGAGAAGGGGGTTGGAGACAGGGTTACTTAGGAAAGTCAGCACAAGGTGCCAGTGAAAAGCCACTTCGCTATCCCTTGCCCAGAGCGTTGGCATTCCTCAGAGGTCTGCCTGTATTTCATCTCATCAAATGAACATGTCCTGATGTCAAATGACCACGTCCTGATGTCAAACGTGCTCTTCAGATAAGAGAGGCTGTCCAGCAGCAGGTACCACTGGGGTGGACACCCACCCCTGTGCCTCACCACCCCAGTCCTCTCCCAGCAGAGCTCTGGTTCTCTTTGAAGCCCATGCAGCCCTTAACCCACGCGTGCCCTTGCCCTGGACTCTCCAGGTGCTGTTGCAGCGAAAGGTGGCCGGAGAGACGGCACAGCTGCCATCCCAAACCCACTGTGTCATGCTCGGCTACTCAGGTTTAAACTGGGAGTTAGAGGAGATGCTTATTTTAGAAGCAAGTTGTTTTTGCAGCATGCTTAGTCAAAGCAAAAGTGGGAGGGGAGGCAGAGGGATTATTTAAAGGGAAACCCCCTGAGCATGGACCCAAGCACTGGGCTAATTTTAGAAGCCAGAATATCCTGGAGTCGTGACAAGGGACTCAACGGGACTTTAAGAAGCAGGCAACACACCAGAAGAAAGAGGTGTCCAGGGCTGGCCGTGTATGGACTGGTGCTGGGAGCCCAGGTGAATGCACTGAATCAGCTGCTTTGGCTGCAGCAAGCAGCTTATTGCTCTGTGCCTTAGTTTCCCCACCACTATGCGGGGATACTGCTTTCATGTGAGGTCCACGAAAGGGTCACAAGACAGGGTCTGCAGATGGCAACTAGAAAAGAGCAGTTTATTTCAATCTCTGAGAAATGGTAAAAGGCAATCTGTGAGGACTGACTAGTGTTGGGGGGGTTACACACTTTTTGGCAAAGCTGTTGGGATAAAGGTCCACAGCAGCTCCCTGTCGGAGGTGTGAGCATTCACAGGAAGGACACAAGCCATGGAGCAGGGCTGTATGGAGCCAGCTGACAGGTTTTCATTCCACATCTGCAGACTCAAGATCAGGGTATAGCATCACCTCTGCTATTCGTAAAGCCTTACCCCACTGCCCTAAGTACTGCAAAACCCAGGAGTAAGCATTCGCCTGCCCACGCTGCCTGTGCACGGCGGCGCTTTGCAGGGCAGCAGTCCCAGGCCTGCAGAGCCCTGGCTCACCCTCCTCTTCTTGCAGGGCATCAGCAGAGCAGCGCGCTGGGGGGGGGGGGGGGGGTGCATGCCTGCCTGCGCTCCTTCCCTGCAACCTGCCAGCCTGCTGATCTATAAGCTAATCCTACCCCAAGCTGATCTATAACTAATTCACTTACAACACAATTGCAATATCGATTCCCAAACTGCTTTGCAGACAGTGCTAAAATGTGTGAGTGTGTAAGGCAGCGACAAGGGAGCCAGCTGACAAAAAGCCAGAGCGCGGGGAGGGCTCCTCTCTTCACGGGGGAGATCGGAGCGTGCTGCAGAGGCAGCTTCGTGTGCACCCTTCGAGTCCTTCCCTTTGTCTCCCCTGCCGCCAAGGGCTGTGGCTGACTGCAGAGAGATCTGAACATGCCTTTCTGCCCAGGCGTCCTATGGATCCTATGCATCCACCATCCTTGGTTCTGCTGAGCAAGGCCTGTGTGTCACCGTGGGAAGGATAGGATGGTTTTTGTCCATCCCCAGTATCTCAGGAATGCAAGCCCAGTTCCACACTCTCCCATCGCTATGGGAGTCATAGCTGTGTGGGCAGGCACGGGCACTGGGCATTGATGACTGGAGAAGAAGCACACAAGAAAGAGCAACTTCTCCAGGGTCACATTTAGTGAGGCAAGTGAGAAGGTGGTTGTGTTTCCAGCCTGCTCCAGCCCTCTCTGAGGGTGGGTTGGAGCAAGAATTGTGCTTATCTGGGGAGGTAACCAGCTCACAGCTCCTGGCCCATCTCCAGAGGACAGGGTAACCTATCCCAGCACAGAGATTGCCCTCTCCCCACCATGCCAGGAGCCCCTGCCCTGTATGGACCAACAGCGTTTTGAGGACTGGCCTGAGCCCAGACCCTTTGCACCTGACCTTGTTCACACCAAGCTGATTTGGGGTCAGTCTAAGGCTACAAAACCCACCACAGCCTGGGACCAGTGACCTTGGTACCTTCCCAGCCCCTGGGGCAAGCACAAGCTATTCAAGCACGTTATCTCCTGCATTGAGCAGCGTGGCAGAGCATGAGGGGCAGAATGAAGGTTAAATCTCTCCCAACACCTGCAAAAGGCACCTGATTTCCATGCTTCTTCCCAAAGTTTACACCATTTACGCCAGCAGAGTGTGAGAATGCTGAAGTCACCAAGAAAAGACCCTGTTTTGGTTGGTGGTCTCTGAGAGCGACTCTTCACTCGAGGAGTCGCATTTGAAAGGTTGATTTATGCAGCACAAAGTAAAGAAGACATATTTAATGACGAATGGAAATGTCATATTGATCCTATGGACAGGCTGTGAAATACTGTCGTACACGGGCTGTCGCTGAATCCACTGAGCGGGTGGAGGCGTTCGACAGCAGGGCAGTCGATATGGGGAGCATGCTGCATCCTGCACGTCTGCCTACCCAACCAGCATCACACAACCAGGCTGGAAATCAGGAGAAAGCTCCTAAGCTGCAATGGAGAGAGAATGTTGAAGGACTTTCCCACCCGTCCAACAGTACCATTAGTATTTCAAGGGCATTTGCAGGCGTGTACACACAGGGTGGCAGGGCTGCTATTGCATTGCACACAGCACAGTGGGGCACTGTCTGAAGCCATGGCAGTTCCAGCATTAAATAATATTGACAAGAGGCAGAACTGTGCATGGTGGAAGGACAAAGGTATGTGTCCCTCACAAAATTCAGGCTGGTGATGGGCCTCCCACTCAATCTGTAGCAGGAGCGGTCCTATTCATGAGCATCCTATGCCTGTGATTCGCTCCGCATGGGAAAGACAATGTACCCAGGGTTGCCAGTGCTTGGGCAAAATGACTTGGGTTGGAAAATGGAGAGACAACCCTGCTGTTGAGTCTAAGGAGCATCTTCGGAAAAGGGACCCCGCAACCATACTGCCATGTGGAGACACCCCAAAGGGACTTTTGTGGCCACATTTATACCCCTGCTCTGCTCACACTGCAGCTGTAAGGATCTGTCGTGTTGCTGTAGCGAAGACTTGGCTCAGCTGGAGGAAAGTTCCACTTGGACAGAGCACAGCAGAGAGGAAAAGTGATCTTAAACTGGCGAAAATAGAGCATCGGCCTCATATAATTTCTCTGAAAACAAGATTTATTGAAGTTCTGTCTGTGGAAATCACTGTAGTGTGGAACACTCAACGTGTAGATTCGATCACTGACTCGTACCCTACTACATTTTTCATTAGGAAAAATATTGGCTGGGAAAGTTTGACCTCATAATCTCTGCATTTTAAACAATAACCAAGGAAAACAAAAGTGACGGGCTAAGGAAATCTCTTCCACTTCAGCACTCCCCCAGGCAGGAGCCAGGACCTGAAACTCACTGCTCTGCGCCAGAGCTACCTGCTGTGACCCTTTGTGTCCAGACCTCTCCAGACCTGATGGTCTTTGGCCACATCTACCCAAGGGGTGTCCATAGTGGTCACAATGCACATTGTTACCTGCTGGAGGACCAAACCATGCTGACTGTGTGCTTGGAGCAAGCAGAATTCGCAGAAAGGACAGCAACTTTTCAGAAAACTCACAATAATTTGGGGGCCTGATGTGCCCGAGCAGGGGCAGGCTCCACTGCAGGGCAAACCAGAGATAATCCTCACTTGAGATTCAACTTCTCACCTTTCTGTAATAAGATGTCACCAGTCGTCAGTCATCACAGGGCTGAGAGAGGGAACAGGCAGACAGAGACCTTCCCATTTGGGAAAGCTGTGGTCTTCACCTTCAGTTTGGCCAACATGTCCCTGTCGCCCCGCCATCACCACACAAGGGATGACTGGAGTCTCAGCTGCTGCTCCACCACAGCCCCTTTCAAATTAATTCCTGTTTTATGGTCTAAATAAATTAACCTCCATCGATTAGAGGTTCACGGCGCTTTTAATGTCAGTGTCATAATCAGATACCAGAATGGATTTGCCATTCTAAATCATAGCTCCAAAAGGCTTTCAATCTGAAGCTCTATTTTATGTGTGATCCAATTAGAGACCGCAAGAATTTGGGCCCCGATCGCTTGCCAATAGCCTGCTTTACACACACTTCTTGTTGGTGGCCTTCATGACTGAAGGGAGACCTCACCCTAGACCCCATCTCTCCATGCTTCCCACTGCCTGCACTCCTTGGTTCTCACTTAGCCAGAGACCCGCCCACCCCGTAGCAAAAGCCAGACTCAAGAAAGCCAGAGGCAGGCAGCGTTGCTCTGTCTTTGATTCATGCACCAGATTTATATGGGAAGAGGCCTCCAAGCCGTTTATGAAGATGAACTCATCTTGGGAAACAGCACCAGAGCTCTGTCAAAACCCTCCAGTTCCCGCTGAGAATCTCCAGGTCAACCCAAAGCCAGAACTCAAAGGATCTGATTATCCATGGGTGTCGGTCTCTTTTCCCAGGTAACAAGTGATAGGACAAGAAGAAACAGCCTCAAGTTATTCCGGGGGAAGTTTTGATTGGATATTAGGAATTATTTCTTCACTGAAAGGGTTGTCAAGTATTTGGACAGGCCTCTCAGGGAAGTAGTGGAGTCACCATCCCTGGAAGTATTTAAAAGACATGTAAACGTGGCACTTAGGGACATGTTTTAGTGGTGGACTTGGCATCGTTAGGTTAATGGTTGGACTCAATGATCTTAAGGGTCTTTTCCAACCTATACGATTCTGTGATTACATGATTATATGATCTTAAGAAATGCATCGGGTGAAGAGCTGAAGTGGAGCTCTTGGAGGACTTTGGTCCCAAGCGTGACTGAACAAAACCTTTTGCCTGTGAGGAGAGGAAGGGATACATCACAGGCAGCCTAATCGTCTTGGATCGGCAAGAATAGCCCTTAGCTTTCTAGGGAGGCTTTCTGTCTTTTCCTTTATCGCTGCAGATCTCGGGGCCCTTTCCGAGTATCCATCTGATACCAGAGAGGGAATTCCTCTCCACCCCCTCTCCCGCACTCAGCATCTCCCTTGCAACTTCTTCCAAAACCCTTCGGTTTGATTTCCAAGTTCTGACACAGCCATTAGTTACAAAGAGCGATTAGTTTGGTTGTTGTCGTTAAGTCATTTTTTAAATGGCTCCAGGCGGCATCAGAGAACAAAGAAACAAAATATCCGTGAAAAGAGTTAATCACAAATTACTAATTATTTCCCCCCCTCCTTTTGCACTCTTTCCTCCCCAAATCATGAAATATTATCCCCATGAAGAAAGGAAAAGGTCTGTCCGTTCGTGAGCCCTTCACGGATTTTATACACCTAATTCATCAAACGAGAAACACTTCCTGATTGTCTAGGATTATTTTGAGAGGTGAGCTCATGACCCCCCCGACCCTGCTGCCAAGAGCTATGGCGAAGGGCGAAGGCTCTGATTTACGTGTCCCGAGATGTGGCCCTGAGCTACGTGGTGGGGAACAGTGGAGCCTCGCCGGCTCAAGGAACGAGCTGTGATACCCCAGTGAGGGGCAGCCGCTGAGCCAGGCCCTTCATGTGGAGAGATCCTGTGACTCCAAGTGTTTCTGAACCCGTTCGGATTTTATGGGGCTGCTGATTTCAAACAGGCCGAGCACTTTGAACAAGGCGCTGTGCATGCCGTTTGGGGGTTTGTATTTATTTACGGCAAGGTCTTTTATTCCTCTTTCCAGCCGGAACGTACATGCCACAAGACAGGTCTTTAGCTCAAAAGAGTGCACCCAGAGGGACAATATGGAAGGCATGGGAGTGTGGGCTCCCACAAATTTTACTCAAAAGGAAAATTTGGGGGTGATGAGAGCTGAGCAGTCCAAGCTACAGAGACACCCATTGCTCCCAGGTCTAGATCCACTGGGACCTGCTTGTTAAATGCTCCCAGGTTGCTCAGAGTAGAGGTGGTCAGTCTGGGGAAAGTGCTGTTGAAAATAATGACTCTTGCAGATGCCCAGTTCCCTGCTTGCCCCATTCTCCCAGTCCCATAGTACCGAGCATCTGCAGTACCACGGGAGACAGCTCTCTGCCAGAGCAGAAACTACTGGTGAGGAATCTAGATGCATAAACCCTCTATTTCAGATGCCCCTGGCTCTCTGTCACCCTTCCTCTTTGGCTATCAGCAAAACAAAAGTGTTCATATACCCAAACCCACACCAGAGCAGCTCTCAGCCTTGGAGATGCTCCGTGTTCAGCTGCAGGTCCATCTAAATACCTAAGATGTCTCTATAAACAAGCAAAAGTAAAATCAAACATCTCCAATAGATTTGACTTCCAAATCTGTACCAGCAGCCGATGCAAAGCAGAAGGCAGCAGTAACGCCGAGACCCCTCTGCAGTGGAAGGCTTGAACATACCTGCTGGCTGGCAGCTACGTAAATCTCCATCTCCCAGTATTTTTGCAGCCTTTAGGGATGGTGGCAATCACAGAGATGCTCTGAACTCCACCAACATCACTTCAACGGGCTCAGATTTTGCCCTTTGCCTGGTTAAAACCCTTTGACCTTTTCTGTATGCGTTCAGAAGCACAACCTATTTTGCGTGAAAATGAAGCTATTTGTGTAACTAAGATAAATAAATATACCTCAGTCTCCTAGAAGAAGAATCTTCTCCCACTTTGGAAAAGCGTGCTCCTGGACTAACTGTTGTTTTTTCCCAGGACAGAAAAAAACCCATCCTGTTTGCCTAAAACCTGAAAATGATGCAAAAAGGGACCATAAGGGAGTATGAAAATGCGTTTGAATCAATAGGATAAAGTTAACAGGATCAGGAATAAATAGAATGAATGAAATAGGATAAAAATGCCAGAGGAGATGCTAGGCTCAACATTGCTGCAGGGATCACTGCTGAAGGAGAAGCAGGGCCAAGTTCATCCTGGGTGTAATTCCCTTGTCTGTTTCCTCCTGGCCTTTTAAAGCTTGGTGGATTTAAGAGATTTGAGGGAGATTTTTTTTCTCCCTATCAATGATGTCTCAATTCAAATAATGTGTGAGATTCTTGGGTTTGCTCCACGCCTGCCTGGCACAGCTTAGGGTCTGGCTTCTATAAATGGCAGCTTCCCATGACCCAACAGAGCTGCTCTGGCTACCAGAATATCCAGAAAGGTGCCTACATGTGAATTTGGGTGATGAATTTAAAGCAGCCATGTTTGCAAACCAGTTTTGATGTTTATGTAACAGACTCCATCCCGATCCGACAAGCATGCTGACAGCCAGGCTTCACTCCAAGCATGTGTTTAAATCTCTTTGGCTTTCCAGGAGTTTATGCTTTAAGTAAAGCAGGCATTTTGTGGATTGAATCCTGCCTCCTTTTAACAGATGCACCATCTTCCCATGGTCCCTCGAAGACAACAGCGAGAGATTTTAGAAGAGATATTTGGTTATTTGCTGGTTGTTTTCTCCCAGCAGCTCCCTGCTGTGCAGCACAGCAGGGCACTCCAGCAGCTCCCATGTGCCTGGCTCCCACACAGCCCTTGCTACACCATAAAAAATAAAAAAGAAAGAAAATTAAAATAGGTTGAAAAGGGAGTTTCTCCATACTGGTTCCTAAGGCACCTCATGAGCAGGTATGAGTTTTGTGTCTCAGCAAAACCCTGGACCTGATTCATTTTTCTGTTTTATCAAAGAAGAAGGGTGCCCCTTCAGAAACCAGCAGTCCCATGTAAGCCTCGTTCATCGGTGAGTGAGCAGAGGGTCCCCAGGCACCCCAGTTCGTGGAGCATCCCCCCTGGGTGCCTGCTGGGATCCCCGCACTGGGACACGACACTGCCACTCACTTTCCCATCCTGGCAAAAACAGATAGGGAAATCTCCAGCAACAAAGCTGCATCAAACCCCTTGTTTGAAAGGTGACCCCCTTGGAGGGGGCAGTGCCCCATAGCCTCACGTCTGGGCACGCTGCTAATTCATGGTGCCATACAGGGACCAGCCCTTCATCCAACAGCCTTGGCTTTCCAACCCAACTCACGATCCAAGGCCCAATTTTGCTTAGCTTAGGAGACTTGATGAGTGCACCACCCCAGGCGAGATGGCTGCAGGCCATCAGCTAAAATAACTGCTTGTCATCATCTCCTTTGTCCAGGCTGTGGGCTGGCATGACCTGCCTCCACTCCTTTTGAGATCCTTTTTCACTCAGCCTTTGAAGGACTGACTGACAGCAGGACCTTGATCTTTCCTTTCGTCCTCTTCCCCCTACTTCTCTCCCTTTCCTTTGCCATCTGCTCTGGCTGTTTCTCCCCCAGCCCCCCCCTCCCCCCCCCATCTTTTTGGGGTCTTTTTCTTCCTTCTTTATTGTTCCCTTTCTCCCTCCATGGAACCTCTCCCTATAATCCTGGGTGGCCAGTAGACCCCCAGAACAGCCCTGCTGGGAGTTAGGGTGCTCATCCAAACCACCACCATGTTCACCCCGTCTGGTATGGTGGGGTGTGCTGGTGAGTGTGGGTCCCAGCACAGGGGACTGAGCTGGGACCACATCACACCCTGGAAGCAGCCAGCCTGGGGGGAGTGCTCTGCTCCAGCATCCTCCCCGAGAAGTGCCAATCTCCTCATGTCATGGGGCAGGTGGATCGTGTGGATCTCATAAGTGTCATGTGGACTTCACAGGTATTATGTGGCCTCTCCAGAGAGGGTTGATCAAAGGAGCCCCTCCAGCCCAGCACTGGGCTGTGTCATGGGCTCCCTCCACAGCAGGTTGCCCCCACGGTTGGGTGGCTGGTGCATCCCGGAGCACTCTGCCAGCACAAGCCATTCCTCCCAGGTCAAGGACCTGGCACGGTGGGAGGTGTCACTTTCACCCAGACGTGGATGGCACGGGGCAGGGGGGTTAACTCATCTCAGTGGGCTGGACCCCTTCCTGAAGAGCACAGAGCTCCTGAGCTCAGCTGACTGCTGGGAGCAGGGGTGGGGGAACACAGCAAGGCGACAACCGGCCCCAGCACTGGCTGTGCCCTGATGCCTGGTGCCCCAAGCTGTGGCACAGACAGAGCTAGGGTGCCAGGGCTGTCCTTCACCACAGCCCCTGGGGCATGATCCTCCTGCCAGGGAAGTGTTAAGCTTGCAGGAAGGAGATGCTTTTCTTGAGACAGTTACTTGGATGCTGACTGCAAAATCAAGACTCCATCCCTCCAGGGGTGCCCGTTGAATCTGAGTCAAGCACTGCTGACGCTCAAGGGCATCTCATACAGGGCGTCGTGCACAGCAGTGGCCTTCTGCAGATGGATGACCAGTGCCTCGCAGCAAGGACGGCACCCAAATCTTGTCTTGCTGCCTCTAAGCCGGCCTGGCCCACACTCTGCTGCCTCGCCAGACTGCACCTCATGGCGGAGAAGCCCTCTGGCCTTAAGGGGTTTCATTCCCAAAAAGAATCAGAGCCCAGGCATACATGCTTTTACACGTGAGAGAGACCTGGAGGCCATGCTGGGATCCAGCCCCCACCATGGCAGGGTTCTGCCTCAGCCCTCTCCAGCCAGACTGGCTCTGACCTGTCCTGGGCTCTGACCCTGGACACAGGGCTTGAGCCCATCTGAAGTGGATGATTTGAAAGAGAGAGATGCCGCTTCCTAGAGCTCTTGAAAGGGGTGGATGCCAAAAACGTGCCCACCCATCTGCACGGCACTGCTAACCCCTCAAACTCAGTGGGCACAAGCACTTCCTGGGCTGGTCGGGGTGTGCCAGATCCAGCGCACCAGTGGGTCTGGAAGGGAATCCAGGCACAGTGGTCTGTCATCACATGTCAGGGACAAACAAAGCTCAAGGCTTACACTGTTGTCTTCTCCCACAGCAGGGAGATGGACATCAGCAGGCCCTATCAGTGTCAGCAGGTCGCTCTCTTTCCAGTTAGAAATTAGTTGTTACACTGAAAATAATTGACCCTTAATACCAGCTGCAGGGACCAGAGCATGCATTGCCACAAGGTTACGCTCCTTCCAATCCATCTGCTGTCCCTGTGTCGAGCTCAGATGTCTCTCCTTTCCCAGCGGCCCCCAGCTCTCCTCTCAGCTTTCAGAGGCACCCTGGCTCCCAGGATGTGCATTTAGCCTTATCCTTCTCCCATCACCTCCACTGCTTCACAAAGATGAACGAGGTTAGGGATGGGTGATACATCACCACCAGTCCCTCTGTAATCCACGAGGGACTTGGGAGAAGGCTTAGCTACCCAATATCCATCAGCTACCAAGGGACATCATTCATGCTAACATCACAAAGGCAACGTTCTTCTCGCTTCGTCTGAGCTATGGCTCTGGTGAAAGCACCAAGAGACCAGAGTTGCTGGAGAGAATTACTTACAGTGATGGGGAGATGCTGCTGCACTTTGAGGGTCCTTGTCACATGCTACTCCCCACTTGTGAGCCTCGGCAGGCTGGGAGATCTGGGTTCTCTCTGTCCTAAGCCTCTCCAAAAGGAGCTGCCCCATTCAAATAACTCAGCCATGTGGTTTGGTGAAGGTAAACAGCCAGGCAAATGGTATATTTACACAGTGGTATAAATGGGCTGGAGGAAGGTAATTCCTTTCCTTGCCTCTGATCCGCTGGCTGGCCTTGGCAAGGTCATTTCCCACCCCTGTGCCTCTATTTCTCCTCTGCCTTGTGCATGCAGCCTGCAGCCTCCTTGGAGAGAAACAAGAATAATAGGGTCTCATTTGGGCTGGGATATCTGGTGCCTCAGGAAGAGCAATAACCATGGCCATTGCTGCACACTTGGGCTTTCCTCAGCCTGCAGGCACTGAAACACTCCCTGTCCATGCACATCCACCCAGCGTAGGTTGGATGCTGTGCCCATTCAGGGCCTCAAAAGGAGGATGCTAGATGCTTTTGTGGATCTCTGGACTTGGTGGTGGATATGGAAAGCCACAGCAAGGAGGTGGGGGCAGGATGGGCAGATGAAAAACAGCTGCTGCTGGGGTGCAGTGTGGCAAACAGCCATCTCCCCCAGCATTGTCTGTCTGAACCCTTCAGGGAAGGGAAGTCACAAAGCTGGAAAAGGGAGGGAACCGGGAAACAATACTGGAGAAGCCAGAATTCATTTGCCCATGGAAATCTCCTTATAGCCACGGCAGGGTCTTGCTGTGTGCAGCGCTTTCAGGGAGGAGGCAACAGCTCAGCCACGTTCCCACCCTTCTCCCCTGCCTTTCCCTTACGGCACTGCTGCGAGGGGGCATTTACACAGCAAATGGGCAGTGCGAGGCCAGGCTGGCAGCACGGGGCGGTGAGCAGGGCAGGTGTGTGGTCCAGGACTTTGCAGGTGCAGGACTATGCAAGTGATGCATCTGCCATGCTTGCCTCCGTGCTCCCACCCTCCAGGCTATCTCGTATGCTGGTCCCATCTTCCCACATCTCTGCTGCCTTTTTATCCTCAGTGCCTTCGCTAGATGGGAACATCCAACCGAGACGCAGCGATGCATTGCCATTTCCACCAGCATCAGTGGCACGGCACGCACGAGGCAGCCCAGCCCAGCCGACAGTGCAGGGAGGGCTTCAGACTGGTGGGGAGAGGGTAGTAGGACCAGCCCAGACCAGGGGTAAGCCTGGGGCACACATGGCACGCTGCAAAATTGACGGCGGCCGGCTGCAGCGAAAGAAGGAAAGGCTGATTTATGCCCCCACCATCTCCACGCTGCTTGGTTCCAGCAGAGCTAAAGTGCCGGTTTTGCCTGTACTGGGCCCATTGTGGTGCAAGATCCTGCCAAAGCGTGAGAGGGATGTGCGGAGGAAAGCGTATCAGGGGTGGTATTGTCTACACGCAAATGCTCAACTTTATGTACTTTTAACTAGAGGTGTAACAGATGGTTGCATTTCGGTCCAAGCAGCGGAGAGCCATGCCCATTCCGGCTGGAGCCAATCAATCCCGCCACTCTGGGGAAAACGGCAAGCTGGGTTTGGAAGCACGGCTGCCAGCAATCCAGAGGAAGGCTTTGCACAGGCGAACGTGGACCGCTGCCATGCGAAACCAGGGAAACAGGATTAAAAAGCCGTCGAGGCAGACAGCAGAGCACGGCGCCGCGGGCCTTCCCCAGAGCAAATGGTGGGAGAGACAGTGAGCAGCCGAGGCTCAGCAAACACACATTGGCCCAACTGGCTGCTCCCACGCGCTGGCACAGGGAGGGGAAGGGAAAGCGGTTCGCTGGGGAGGGGAGAGAATTTTTGCGGGGATGGGGAGGAGGCTATTCCCATGTGGTGGAGCCATAGGAAGGAGCTGCCTGCGATGTTCTGTCTGCTCATGATGCCCTGCCCAATCCCCTTGTCTGCCTCTACACCTCGTTGCTGTGTGGGGTGGGGACTGTCCCCCACTGCCACAGCTCCTGCTTTTCATGGCCCCCCAGCCAGGGCAACGTCCTTCCTCTGAGCTCAGGTACCAGCGGGGATTGGGCACGTGGCTCTGCAAACCCCACCTGGCTCTGCACCTTGGCGGGGCCCAGCGCACTGCGGCTGGGGGTCCAGGGGAGGGAAGAGCCCTGCGGTGGAGTGATGGCCTCCTCCAGTACAACCCACACCAGGAGACCAGTATGGACAAGACTGAGGCAGATCCCACCCCAGGCCCCACAAGGGAGATTTGTCACTGTTTTCTGGGCAGCTTTTGGGCTGATGGAAGGGAATACAGTAGTGTAGAGGTGTCTGAGTTGAGCTAATTCAGGGGTGCAGTTTAAGGTCTAGGATATAAGGAAGTGAGGGACAGAGAAAGATTATGCAGTGCTGGTTATGGGTAGCTGGACTGGGAGATTACAGCGAGGAGGAGTTTTTAACGTAACAACCTTCAAGATAACCAAGAGCAGGGGAATGGGCATAAGAGGGAAACCAGCACCATCACCTCTCTGTTTCTGAGGCTCCTCACCACCCAAAGCAATGGCAGATCATTGCTTGCTTGCTAGGGAAGGTGCTCTATTTCCCACAACTCCCAATAGGACCAATTTATCCTTACGGGGTGAAGGGCTGGTTAAGAACATGGGTTCTGCTAGTTCTTCAGGCCCACATTGTGGGGTGAAACATCTGCACCACACCTTGCCTGAGCATGTCCTCAAACCACGTGGGCATTTCTGCCTCCAGGGCACCCAGATTTGCTCCCTGCATAGTTCACTCTTCAGCACCATGGAGCACTTTTGGCCTTTTTTCTCAAATACAGGTTTATATTGAGAGAGAACGATAGACAAACGAACAGAGGTAAAATTTCATTTCCCCGTGCCCCTCACCTTCTGCCAAAGAACCTGCAAGGCTGAAGCACCATGGGAACAGAAACAGCTGGAGGCAGCCGGCAGCCAAGCCCACGGCTCATTTGCAAGGTGCTCAGCAGACACTTGGGGTTTAGGAGGTGCCCCTCAGGATGCAGCCTCGAGGGCTGCTCATTAGAGCAGTGCAGATCATCCGATCCAGAACTGCAATGGGAGATCACAGGGAAGAAAGTGATTTTGTTTAATAGCTTCTGGAGACTGAGAGATTTTGGAAAATCACTAGAATTGTGGATCCTGGCAGGAAACCCATGCTCCATTTCAGCGCTGTCAACACCAAGCAGCCAAAAAAACAGAGAGGCAGGTTCAAAATCATGAGAGAATGCTTAAACCAATGAAAAAGAGTGTGGTTTAGCCTTGTGCCTTGCCCTGGGTGGTTTGTCCATAACATCTGTTCATCTTCAAGGGTACCTCTATCACCACAAAACTCAGGTGAGAAAACCCACGTGTGCAAGTTGAACTGCCCCCAACATTTTGAGTGAAACATTAAAAACTAGCAAAAATGCAGTGAAGCAATGAGACTAGGTGATGCAAGGAGTCTGCCCAGCAGGGCAACAGGCAGCCCTAGGGCTTAAGTCCTAGAGGACTGTTTAGAGGGATTTATCCGCATCAAGGACTTTTTGGTCCAGGCCCATCACTGGCACCATTCAGTAGTCCAAAAGTTGCATGTATATGCCTGAGACAGAAACACATCCCAGCAAGGCAGCAGGGAGACGGCAGGCAGCCTTCTTCAATTAAAATGAAGTATTTCAAGCTAATCTGGCTCTTTCCTCACTTCTATCACATTGCAAAAACCTCAGGAAGTCTCTCCAGGGGCTTCTTCCCCAGCCTGGAGGGGTTGGTGCCCCCCATGGTGCCATTGAGACTTTCACATCACAGGGCTGGGGGGTTTAACCTGTTTCAAAGACCCATTCTACCTCCTCCCTTCACCTCCTCATTCTCTCTCATAGTCACGTTCCCAGGTACCTCCCAGCAGATGTTTAGTGCTTTTGTAAACCATTTCCACTTTCTGGAGCTTACCAGGCTCTCTCTGTCTCACAGGTGCTCTTGTCTGGAGAATGCAATGTCATGAAATGACTGCTCTGACAGCAGGCATGCCCTCCCACAGCTCCTCTCCATATCTGACAGACAAGCTGCCATGTCAAGAGAGACCAAGAAAAACCTTGTGGAGGCTGGGGACACTTCTGCTATAACCTTTATCATTGCCAAGGCATGATAATTTCGTAGCAGGGCCCAGAAGTCCGTCAGTTGTTTCATCTGCATCCAAATTGCTTGGATGGTACATTTTCCATCTGCAAAGCCCTCCTGGCCCTAGGAATGTGGGGTACACAAAGGCAGCAAAACCTGGGTGGGCAAAGGAACAAACCCAGAGCATTGCAGCATGTGATGGGTGCAGGCTGAGGACAACCTCTCATCCTGGCAGCTCTGCCTTGGGTGCTGCCAGTGGATGCTCTCCACTCAGCTTAGGTCCATTCCAAGACAGTTTGTGTGAGCCTCAAGCTCCCAGTCTGCTTTGTTCTGACCCCTCAGGAAACTCTTTGGCCAACTGGGATGAACTCCCTGACCCACTGTTTCTGTTTCACCACTGCAGCCCCAGTAGCCAACCCTTCACATTCACAGCCACCTTCCCTCATACATCAGCCAACCCCATGCATCAGCCAGGCATCTTCCTCCATTTCATCCTGGTGGCTCAACAACTTCCCCAGGTGTTTGTCCAACCAGGGACACCACAGACCTCCCCACTGCCCACCACACCATGAATGTCATTCTCTCTCTGAGGTGCATCATGGTTTTCCTTGGTCTTCTCCATCGGCTGCTCAGTCCTGAACGACAGCAGATCCACCTTGACAGCAGATCCACCTCTCCCACAGTCAGCTCCGTGTTTCCAGGCTGACAAGCTTTGCCGAGGACTATGGACGCCTGTGCTGTCAGACAGGCTGAGGAGTGGGCGAGCGGGGATTAACTGTGCTTTGCCTTTTCCTGAGCAAGTGCAAGTAGACATGGAGTTATCAGGTGGCAGATTCATAACAAATGAAAGGAAGATCTTATCTGCATGGCTTGTAGATCAGCTGTGAAATTCATTGCCCCAGGATATTGTGGATGCCAAAAGATTATATAGGTTGAACAAGCGGTTAGACACGTTCATGGAAGAACAATCCATCTGGGGCTATAAAACACAAAGGTATCACTTCTGGCTCAGGGCTCTCTGAGCCACAAACTGCCAGGGACTGGGAAAGTGTCCTGGGGAAGCAAGTCATATACCTGCTAATGTTTGGTTTATAATAATATAATGTAATGCTATGGTGATAATAATAAGCTATATAATTGTGTCTTTTGCTCTCTCAGGACATCCATCAGCAGCCAGTGGTGGGAAGCCAGGATATAGGGCTAGGCAGATCTTCATTAGACCTTATACGGCCTTCCTCAGCCTCTTGTATATGGTGACAGTATAGATCAGTGCCGGGCTGACTGCCATCAGCAGTCCTGCAAACACGTAGCACTCACATCACTGAACTGCCTCGTTGCTCTTCAAAGGAGACAGGCAGGGATAAAGCCTCTGATTCTGAGAGGGTTCATGAACCTAGATCTGCATGTCAAACCCCTGCCTGTGCAGGAGAGAAACACCGTGTTAAGCTGTGTGTTTGACTGAGCTCTGGGTCTAAAACCAAACGTGTCGATCTCTGAGTCAGTGTTGTCTTGGGTGTGGATGTCTGCATCTTTCCTGGAAAGCTGTCAATTAGGGAAAGACCTTCATCTGAAAACAGCTTTTTTGTTCTCAGGAATAGATTCTTTTCCACCACTCATCTCCTCTCACCTGATGCAATAATGTTGACTTTTCACCGCTGTTTTGCTTGATCCACTCCACACGCCCAGAAGCAGCACCATCCCCTGTGCTCCTGGTCCATGGAAAGCCACTCCCATTCCTGGCACAGTCAGGTGCTGTGACATGTGGGTCTCAGACACTGCCCTGCTCCATCTCCATGAGCAAGTACAGACCCTCTGACCCCCTCCACTGGCTTGTAAAGCAGAACAAGCCTGGCTTACCTCATGCAGGCATTTTTGGGACTGAATCAGTAGCTGATCCTGTTCAGGCAACCACCATGACTTCATCCCCATCAGTGTCCTGCTCCAATCACCTTTTCACCTGCCTCTGCCAAAATTCCCACCTGGGAAAGAGACCTGGGGACGGAGGCCGGATTTGACCCCTCCAATACTAGTTGGGGTAATTTCCCAATACAACTTAGGAAAGTTGGGCAGACGAAAATAGAACATTTTCCATTCAAATATAACTGATAATAAAACCAGGGAAAAACAATGCTGGGAAAATGCTAAGTAAGCAGAAATCTGGCTAAGCAGAAGTTTTCCACAAGGCATCAGGAAATCTCTGAATTGCCATGAGTGCCTTATTTAGTGGTGTGTGTGCTTTTTGTCCACACAAGTTCCAGTCACTGCAGCCATCAAACATTTTTTAATAGGAGCATTAACTTAAGAATAGCTAACAGTAATATTCCTAGCTGTGTGGAAACAGCATTTTATTAAATGCTTCACACAGATTTTGTATAATAAAGATGAATATATTATATCCTCTGCCTCCCCCAGAGTGAAACAATAATAGGAAAATAAAAAAAAAAAAAAAGCCAATAAAGTGAAACATAAATAGAACATAATGGGACTAGTAGCGAACTGAACTGACTATATAACATCTGCTATTGTTTGCCTGGCAAACGCAAACAAGGGGAGAAACCAAGAAAGATTTGAACAGCCCTAACCTCTTTCCCCTCTGCTGCGAGAAAGCAGCACTGATATAGCAAGCAGATCTGTTTCAGATCTGACGGAACATTACAAGGCACAACCTGCAAATATGTCCTTAAACAAATGTGTCAGATTCCCTTGGCTTCTGTGCACAGTGCAATTTTCACAAGTCTTTTGATGCCAACCAGTTTATATGTGAAAATATTCCCAGGTCTGGCAAGTTCTTGATGCAAACATTCATTCATTTCAAAGCTCGGATTTTGCCATGTGTTTGCCCCTCGCTCGTCTCTAGTTTCTGAAGTCCAGTCACTCTGTCAGCTGAGCCGGAACAAAGCCATGGGAACTGGGCAACAAATCCTGCCAACTGAAGAGGTACAGAAAGAGCCGACATCTACAGGCAAGGCCTCAGTTAGTTCCCGTGTATCATAACCAGGGAGCACTTACCTGTATCCAGGACCTTTGGAGAAATCAGGATAACTAAAGGATCACACTGTGAGCAGAGGGGAAAAAAAGGCAGGTCCTTTGCAGTTAGCGATCTGGTCAGCTCACAGGTGCTGTAAACCCAGGGCTCTGCATCTGCAAAATCCAGTCTGGGTTTGTGACCAAACTTAAATCACAGCCATCCTGACTGATAACAGAACTGGCTGGAAGCTGGGGGAAGGAAAGGAGAGCTAAATGCCTATAAAAGTCATTTTCTCTTTTATTTGTTATCTTGCTTGTAATGATCACACCATGTTTCCTATCTATTTTTACAGTAAGTTGTATGCTAGTCTCAAGAGGCCCCTGGATGACTTATTATTAACGATGTCTTCTTATTATGGATGGTGATTTATTATCAGAATGATTCTATTTGTACTGGGTATGTTGTTCTGCTGCCAGCACAAAGCTCTTACCATCTTCAGAGCAAAAGGTCATGTTCTTGCAGCACTATGTGGCCAGCTCCGCAACGCTGAGCCGGTGGGTCTGAAGATTACACACATGCCCAGGGCAAAAGGGCAAAGACCAAAGAGAAGATCAGCCCCGCTGCACCCACAGCATTGAAACTGCTCCATAGCCATGGGCTGCATGGGCGCTCCTTCTCCCGATGCTGGACTTCTCCTTACCCTCTGCCGACATCCCCTTTACATAATGAGGTCGCCCTTTAAGGATCTGTATACATCTTGAAGAGTCCTGTCTTCTATAACTTTTACCTTGCATTACCAGTCAACAAGTGTTTAACCTCGGGAAGCTGAAATCACTTTTTTACCTTGTCCTGCAGTCCATGTACTCCAAGGCTCACGGACACTCTCTAGCTATAATAAGAGACCATCTGGAGCCTGGCAATAGGTTTGCAGGGCACAGGAGACTTTTAACACCGGTTTCTTTGCTGAGACTGAAAGAAGCAGCAGGAGCAGGTACAAAGCTTTCCAAGCAGAAAAAAAATCACAGGATTTGAAGTGCAAGAGAGGGGCTGCTCCTAGAAAGTTACCCCGTGGTTTGGGATAGACCGAACTAGCCCTTCCACGGCTGCTTTCCCACCTCCGAAGCGGCAGTGAGCCCCAGGGCCGCCCCTCCCCGCTCCCTCGGGGCGGCAGCGGCCGCGCAGGCTGCGCGCTCGGCGCCCTCCCTCTAGCGGCTGCTGCCCCGCCGACCCCCAGCGAGGGACCCCTCCGGGCCCTGCCCGGCGGGGCTCACTCTTGCCTACCTGGCCTCGCAAGCCTTACATCCTCGTTCGCCACAGGCCTGCCAAACCAGCCGCAGCCTTTTCCCAGGGCTGCCCACGCCAGCCAGCCCCTTTTGCACGCCCCAGGCTGCAATATTTCTGCTGTTTGTGGTTTGAATATCTCCCTTTCTGGGTCTTGCTCACACCCCCTTAGCTCTTACTGAGGAACTCTGGTAGGTCATCATAAAGTTGTAATGCTAACGATGGCAGATGCAGAGAACCTGACTGGTTTTGCCGTACGCAAGTGGAACCCAGACCCACGTGCTGCTGCATATCTGGCATTAGCAAAGGTCTGCTTGCCACACCTGTAAAAAGCAGCAGAACTAAATAGACCCCGAGGAGATTTCAAGCAGAAAAATGGGAGAAATCTTGAGGTTGTTTGCTACACACGCTTTACCCAGTGCGCAGAAAAAAAAAGTCCAGACAGTAAAGTTTCACCGTCACGAGCAATGGTACATCAGCTGGAAAAGAGCACTGGGTGCCAGGCAGGAGGACACAGGAATTTGGTGCCACAAGATGTCACAAACTGAACAAAACAGAGAAGGGAGATGGACTGGATGCCAGGATGCTGAGAGGTGGAATCACTAAAGATGAGGCATTTTTGTAGTGATATTAAACATCAGAGTTCAGGGTCTGAATCATTTCCTGAAGAGCGGGAATTAGGAAAACGCTTAACAAGAAAGATTTTTTTTCACCCCAGCCTCCTGCAGGAAGCTCTTCTCTCTCTCTCTATCATACCGCCATGCAGCACTGGAGACAGGGAGACAGCCTGATCCGACAGCGATCGGTACAGCAACGCTGTAAGCTGACAGCAGCTATTACACAGGATGGGAAATGCCAGCCACCATTACAGGATGCTACAAGTACCCTTAGAAAGAGCCATGCCTGATTCAAGCCCAGATGAGGAATGTGTCTAAGGCTGCTGGGGCAGAAAGCAGAATAAAATATACAGAGGCATAAATTGTCCCATCAGAGTCTGCTGGCAGTGGACAAGCTGTCACGGGAAAGGTCACTTTTCGAGGCAGGCCTGAGATGGGCCCCAAGCAGGATGCAGAGAGCACCTTGGCACCGGAGAGCGGCACAGTGGAGCCCTGTGTCCAGCAGCAAGGGCTGGGAGAGGTTTGAGAATCATCTCGTGAACGCTTGCCATGGATGGAGGCCACAAGAATGTAAGAGTATAGCCTGGCCTTTGGTGAGAGAAAGAGAGGAATAGTGAGGAGGAAAGCTGCAATAACCTGGCTGGGTCTGGGAGATGTGTCCGATGCTAAAGGGTGCTGTGGTTTGGAAGGAAAAGAACAAGAGGCACCTGAGGCCTTGCAAACTCATCTCACATGTGAGTTGAAAGACAAATGAGCTGCTGTTTGACCCTACCTCTAGCTGCTGCCCCTCCATAACAGGACCCGAGAGGGACAAGGGGAAAAACACAGCAAGCCTAACACAAAGGGATGAATTTTAGGGACATTTTCCTTTCCAGCAGCACTTATCTGAGCTTGGGGAGGTCCCATGAGGTCAGACAGTGTAGGATGCAAAAAAAAAGAGGGATGCAAAAACAGGAGCACTGAAAGAAAGAAGTGAGAGGTAGGGAGGAGCAGCCTCACAGCACTCAAAGTTGGAAGAGACAAACTCTGGCTTCGCATCTCGGTGCTGCTTTTGCAAAGGGTGGAAATATTAGTTTTTAATTAATTTTCTCATTGCAGTTGTTGGAAGGGGAGGAGGAAGGGGGATCACCTTCAAAAAAGAAATACAAATAACTGCTTTAACAGGAAACTTTTGCTGCTGTAATTTATTGGAAGGCAAAATGAGCTCCGATTACATTATCCACCCGCACTGTGCCGGCAACGCTTACTTCGGATATTGCGCTATAATCCAATGACTGCTCCTGAATTATTAACACCAAGTTGTTATTAGAAGAAGTTGCCTGGCTTATTTCCGCCATTCGCCCCCCCACTCCCTTTATTAAGTTTCAATTGATTCCCCACACCTCCTCCTGCCCCCCAAAAATGAGCCCTCGCCTCCCCGGCTCCTTCATAGCTGCCACAAACGTTACTTGTATTTGGCAGCCTGGTGAATTATTCACGCGTGCCGGGAGCGGCAGAGATATTACAGGTCTCAGAGGAGCCAGCACAGCTCGGCTGTCACAGCCCTGGGTGGTTGTGTTGTCCCCATCCCCCCCCCCCCCCCCCCACGCCCCGTCCAACAAAGTTTTGTTGAGCCCCGGGCACCGGGCGGAGTTGCGGGGCAGAGGAGAATCCTGCGGGCAGTTCCTCCGCCACTCCTCTCCCGGGTGAAACGAGGGAGCCCCCGGGCCCGGACCGAGGTGGGCATCACCTCGGGGCTCGCCACCCACAGCCAACCCCCGTGGGACTCAGAGGTGACAGTGAAATAGCTGCGCGCTATTTCCAGCCGCCTCTGGGCGCAGCTGCACGGTCCGGCCGCTGCCAGCCCCTGCCTCCCCTGCGCCCATCCCTGCGGGCTCAGGGCGAGCTCCGCGGCCGCGGAGAGCCGGTTCCCCGACTTCCAGCCTCTTCCCTGGAGCCGGGGGGGGGGGGGGGGGGGGGGGGCGGGGGGGGGACTGGAAAGCTGTGGCTGGACCCCGTCCCAAAACGAGAGTGACCCAGGGGACAGCCAGGGTCTGACCCCCTCCGGCAGGTCTTCCCCGCTTGCCTCGAGGCCCGGCCTTGCCTCTCCCGGGATTGAGACGGGGCAGGGGGGCCCGAGAGCTGCTAAATCTCTGCCGCCCACAGAGCCTGGCACGACCGGGAGGCCTGAAATTGCCCCGGCCGGCTCTCTCCCACCTTCCTGCCCTCCAAAGGGGTCCTGCGGATTGCATTCATCGAAGTATTTAATTAAAAAAAAAAAAAAAAAAATCAAGTTCTCTCCTTTCCTGGAGCTGGGACGGGCACGTCCCGGCTGTTCTTCCTGGGGAGCCTACGTGCAACTGTGTTTCTTGGACTAGAAATTAAATATTGGCGTTTAAAAGAACAAAAATACGTTCAGATGATCATATTCACCTTTCCCTCGAGGGAGCCCCTGAGGCTGCTGCAGGAGGACCTTGTCCCCGGGGGGAAACCGGGGGTCTGGCTGGGGAGCCAGCAGTGGAGACCGGCTCTCCAGACTCCCCAAACCCCGTGGTGACCCCGAAAACCTGCCAGGAGTGGTGGCTCGGGAGGGTACCCGGCCGTGCTAAATGGAGAGGGGACCTGCTGATCCCCGGCATTTGGAACGGGGGCGGCCCTGCCGTTCTCCCCCGCCGCGGGAAGCGCTCCCCGCAGCCCCACACAAGGTGATGAGGCGGCCGGAGGAGACGATCCGACCCGGGAGTTACTTTTAATTCGTGCTTTACCACGGCTTCCGGAGGAGGTGGGCTCCCCTATTTTCCTTGCACCCCTTACACCCGCCCAGGGGCTCGCTCAAATTTAAGCTCGTTCCCTTCTCCTGGCCCTGCGGCAGGGCGGTGAGAGGTGGTCCGGGCACCGCCGTGCCCAGCTCAGCTCCGCAGGGGCTTTTTGGGGGAAAACAAATGGGCCCCGGGGGTGGGCAGGGGCTGCCCGGACCCTGCAGCTCCGCCGGCCCCGACTCCGCTGGGCCGTCCTGGGAGTTCGTTTGCAAACGAAAAAGCCCGGGAAAAGGCGGAGAGCCGGGCGCTGCGCCGCCCGCCCGCCCGGGGGAGGCTGCACCCCTCTCCCCCGCTTTTGTCAGGGTTTCTGGAGCTGCGGATTTCAACCCTGCCCGGCCCCGAGCAAGTCCCGTCCCCGTTGCCGGAGCACCCCGAGGGAACGGCGGCTTCTCCGTTTTTCTCTGCCGGGGAAAGGCCGGCGCTTCGCGGGGACGGTGCTCTCCAGCCGGGCCGGGCCGGGCGCGCTGCCCCTGGCCCCGGCTCCCCGGCCGGGTGCGGGCACTTGGGTCAGATTTATTTTTGGTGCAGCGAAGTTTTTTTTCCCCCGGCAGGGAGCTGGTTGCGAGAGGAGGAAGGAGCGGGCGATAGCTGTAAAACGACCTCCAGAGACGGGTTCGGCTGGGGAGTTTGTCCCCAGCTCCTCAGTGCCCCCCGGCCCTCCGACGCCCCCTCCCCAGCAGAGCCGAGAGCCGGCGGGCGCCCAGCTCGGGGCGGTTGTTTTCCAAAAAGAGCAACGACGAGCGGTGCCCGCCGGCGACGGAGACAGGGGACACCTGTGGGTATATTTTACCGGCAGTTTTGCAAGAGAAGGTTGGGACGGGGACCTCGGACCCCGCCACGGCTCTCCCTCCTCCGAGCTCCACGGCGGGTCCCACTGGGGTCTCTCCGCCTCTGGGCCCCGGCAGCCCCGAACTCGGGGGTTGCTTAAAGACAAAAATAACAGTTACTTCCTAGGTTCTCGACTCGCCACCCCGGCTCCGTGAGGGATGCTGTGCCAGGACCCGGCGCTCGCTGTCAGCTAGAGGGCACGGAGTTTTGCTCCTCTCCGCGCTGCTAACAGGGAGCGGTAACGTGTTTAGACCACTTAAACTAGGCAGACATAACTGGGAGCCATGCACGGCTCAGCTATGCCGGGAAAGGAGGTGTCATTTGTACGCAGTTACTTTGGTGATCAACACTTGAATGATTTATACCGCCTGCTTTAATTATATTCCTGTGACATTTTCCTGGACAAAAGCGGGCCGCGCACAGCCAGAGCCGGGCAGCCCCGGCAGAGCCCTGCCGCTGCCAACCGGTCCCGGGACGGCTCCCGGGGGAGGGCAGCCACGCCGACACCCCGAAATACGGCTCAGGGGGCGGCCAGGGGAGACTCCTCCAAAGATGCTACTCGTAGCCAGAGGGATTTTTGCTCCCCCCTGAGTAGTTTCCGATTCCGCGGTAATTTCCTGCGCAGTGGAGTAGCAAAGGCCGCTGCTTTATTCGTTTTTCTTTCCCGGTGAAAGGCGGGCACTCGGAGCGACAATTCCCCGACGGCTCCGAGGGACGCCTTCATCCGTCCCTGGGTACACCGAAGGGCCATCGATCCCCCCAGCCCTGCTCCCTTCCCTGCCTCTCGGCGGAGGACCCAACCCAAACTTTTCCTGCCTACACCGGGAGGGCGTCAGTGCCCACACACACACACAGCGGGGCTGGAGCTGGCAGAAGGGGAGGAGGGCCTGTGGGGAGCTGAATCGCTTCGGATGAGGGTGTTTTTCCCCAAACGGCCCCAAAGGTGGGAGACACGACCCGCAGCTGCCTCCCGGCGGGTCGGGCAGGAGAAAAGCCCGGCGGGATGCGAAGTTCAGCGGCGGCGGCCGGAGCAGGCCCCCTGCTGCCCTCGGTGCCCTTTTGGTCCCCGGGGCCCTCCGAGGAAGGGGAGATGCGATGGGACCTGCCGCGGGGCACCGAGGGTCCCTAATTTGGGGGTGGGTGCCAAGCGGGCTGCCAAAAAAAAATTTGAAATAATTAAATTTCGAAGGGTGTGGAGAGGGGATGCTGAGCTCTTCCCCGAAGTTGGGGCGGGGGCAACCCAGCCTGGCCCTCCTCTGATTTTTGGCCAGCCCCGCAGGGCAGGGAGGGAGTCGTTTGCGGGGAGCTAGTTGCAGCGGTTGCAAAGAGAAAGTGAGCGCAGGGGAAACAAACCCAAACCCGCCAAAGGCACTACCGAGCAGCTGAGACCACAGCGGAGAGGGTTCGGTCGGACCCCGCCGGGACAGCCACAGAGCGCCTCGGGGACTTGGGGAGGCGGGACCTGCCCCTTCCCTCTCAGCCACCCCCATTCTAAGTGAGGTCCTATTTGGAGGGGGGGGGCGCTGGGGACAAGGGCAGGCGGCAGGCCTGGAGCCACCGGGCTGAGCTACTCATGCAAAGCATGAACCTGGCTATCCACTGCCGGGCAGCGGCCGAGGCAAACGAAGAAGGGTGCCCCTGTGCCGGCGAGCCTGTCCTGAGGGTGCTGCCCGATCCCCCGGACCCTGCCCTTCCTAGGAAACCAAAAAAAAAGCGGAGTGCCTTTAAAAACCTCTCCCCCCCCCCCCCCCCCCCGCGCAGGCGGGGAAGGGGGAACAACAGGGGATGCAGAACGGTTTGCGGAGCTTCGCTGTGTCTGGCGCAGTTTTGCCTCTGCCCTGAGCGGAATGGTCTGCGCTAGGGGTTGGGGCGCAAATTGTGCCCCGGATCTCCGCTCCGCTCCGCGGGGCAGGCGGGCCGACCTGCAGCCTGGAGCCGGCGGCGCCTCGGCGCATCCCAAACGCCCCCAGACCGTCCAAACTCTCACCCAGGAACTAGACTATTTTTCTTTCTCCTCCCTCCTTATTTTTCTTTTCTTTTTTTTTTTTTTTTTTTAATCTTATTTCTGTAATTATAACACCAGCATCCCCGGCTGAGTTCTCAATAAAACCCGGATCCTGACATAAAACGCCACGCTGGAAAATAATGCGAGGGGACACAAGGGAGAGGAGGAAAGTCTCTAATTGGTTAAAATATGTTTAAATCACTTCATAAAACCCAAGCAAAGCGAAGCAAATAATCCACCTAGCAAAGCAAAGAAGCCGGGCTATTTAGAATCAGTGTAATTCGCTCCCCCCCGACCGGCTCCCCCCCAGCTCCTCGCAGTATTTGATATGATGAATAACCCAATATAGGCCTTTAAAAATAGGTCACTGCATAAAGAGACTCCCAGAGAGCTATAAAAAATGGGAAGAGGGCGCTTTAAGGAGAGGAGCCATTTGCTTCTTTGTGCTTGTTTGGTACCTAGCGGCCTGGGAGCTGCCAGCCGCCCTCCTACTGCCCGTCAAGGTGAGGAGGGAAAGTTAGGGCTGGCACCGGGCTCTCCTCCTGCCCCGCCGCTCCGCCATGCGCTCGGAGGCCGCCGCCCGCCCCGTCCAGCCCAGGCCCTGCCCGGGGGCCGCGTCCCCGCCGCCCCGCGGGGAGGGTGGGGGGTGACACTGCGCAGGGTGGGGGCCAGGCCGGTCACCCCCCGGCTCCGGGCTTTGTCTCTGGTCCCGCGGAGCGGTGAGACACGGGTAAAAATTATATTAAAGGAGCGGTTGTGGCCCCCAAGGGCGGAAGCGCCGGGCCGGGCTTCCCCGGAGGGTGGGGGGCGCAACAAGCCCCGCCGCCGCTGCCCCCCTCCAGAGCCGCCCGCGGGCTCGCAGCAAAAGACCTCGGGCTGGAAACCGGCCCTCTCCGTCCCCGACACGGCGCTGCGCTGGGCGACGGAGCCCGGCCACTGCCTGAGCCTTCTCCCCGCGCCGTCCCCGGTCGGCATCACCCGCCATCCCCGGCGCCGACGGAGCCGAAGAAGCCGCCGACATCCCCGGGAGCGATCCCGGCCCGCGCCCCGCCGCGCAGCCCCTCAGCGGGCACCCCTGGCACCGGCACACTCCCCGGGGGGCCCTGCCCCGCCGCCGAGCTGTCCCCGGTCCGGCCACCGCAGCCTGCTCCGGCACAGAGCGCTGGGAAAGAGGAGCACGACAAATTCGGCGGAAACCTTGGGATTTTATTGGAAAGGAAAGGTCTGCCTTACCTGGAACCAGGCTCTCCCCTTCTTCCCCTCATTAAAAAAAACCCAAACGGCTCTGAGTAGAGCCGGAGAGAGACATTTTAAACAAATAAACTAGTAGCCGAAATTAACAGGAGGGAGAAATAGAAGAAAAAAAATTAAATCTCGGGGGGAAGAAAAAAAAAAAAAGATACCGCCGGATATTTTTCGTTTTGTTTTGTTTTCGCTTATTATTATTTTTCACTATCGTGTATTATCCTGATGCAATAAAGGCTGGTTTGTAATGTAATTTAAAAATATATATGTCCAAACAAATAGCAGGGCCAGAATATGACAAGTGCATTCAGCATTATAATTCAACTGGGCTCCACCTCCATACCGCCTCCTAATTAATGGGTCTCCGAACTTGCAAAAGCCTGCATTGGACAGAGAGAGAGAGAGAGAGCGAGAGAGAGAGAGAGAGAGGGCGAAAAGTGTCATTGAAGATAATTGATTACCTCCCAATCAACAATAACTTGTTAGCAATAGTCAATTACCCCGTCTCTTCTCGCCTCTTTCCCCCTGGTCCGAGGTCTCGGTGCGAGGGCTGCTCTCCCCCTCTCCGAAGTCGTCTTTTAATTTTTTTTCTTTTTTCCTTCTTTTTTTTTCCCCGATTATTTTTGGGGGTATTCGCTTTTGCGGGGGGAGGGCAGGGAAAGTGCTGCGGTTTGGGGTGTTTCTTAAAATAGCAGCTGGGAAGAGGAAGAGAGAGGAGAGAGAGCGCGAGAGTGAGGAGAGAGAGGAGGGGGGGGGGGGGTGGGAAAAAAAGCTCCCCGACCGAAAACCCTGGGACAAGAGGTGCGGCAGGACCACCTCTCGGCGAGGGACCGACGGCAGCTCCGCTCCCGGCCTCAGCCCGCCGCCCTGCCCGCCCTGCCCGCCGCCCGAGGTGGCTCTCCCCGGGAGGACCCGGGGCTCCTCCGCCGGAGTTGGAGGTGGGCTTCAACTTTTGCTCGCTGTCTCCGCCGCCGTTACCCCGCGGTCCCGCCGGGGGCTTCTCCCCGCGGCAGCGCATCCCCGTCGCGGGTGGGGAAGGCAGCCCCGAGCGGCCCGGCCCCACCATGACTTCCAAAGAAGAACCCAAGCCTTCCTCGGGGGAAGAACGGCGGCGGAGCCCCTTGGATCACCTCCCGCCGCCGGCCAACTCCAACAAGCCCCTCACCCCCTTCAGCATCGAGGACATCCTCAACAAGCCCTCGGTGCGGAGGAGTTACACCCTCTGCGGAACGGCCCACCTCCTCTCCGCCGCCGAAAAGCACCCCCCGGCCGGGCTGCCCCTCTCCGGCCGGGCGCTGCTCTCCCAAACCTCGCCCCTCTGCGCCCTGGAAGAGCTGGCCAGCAAGACCTTCAAGGGGCTGGAAGTCAGTGTGCTGCAGGCGGCCGAAGGTAAGCCCCTCGCAAAGCGGGGTGATCTCCCCGCGGGTGGGTGCCCCGCTCCTCCCCACGGCCTGTTTTTTCCCCTCTCCCCCCTTCCCTCCGTCTCCCCGGGGTGTCGCACAGGGTGGGATGGAGGGGGAGGAGGTCCCTGGGCGGCCGGTGCCCGGCGGCATCCTCCCCCTGAGGCCCTCGGGGGTGCGGGAGCGGCGGCTCTGCCCCGCTCCCCGCCCCGAAACAGACGGGGCAGGGGCCGGGGGGTCTGGGGGCTCGCGTGGTGGTGTTGGGGCGGGGGGGGGGAGCATGGGGAAAGCGGCGACAATCTGGCGGCTCGTCGGCAGGCAGGGACGGGATGACGATCTTCGGGCAGCGGCAAACGCCGAAGAAGCGTCGAAAGTCGCGGACGGCCTTCACCAACCACCAGATCTACGAGCTGGAGAAGCGGTTCCTCTACCAAAAATACCTGTCACCGGCGGACCGGGACCAGATCGCCCAGCAGCTGGGGCTCACCAACGCCCAGGTCATCACCTGGTTCCAAAACCGCCGCGCCAAGCTCAAGCGAGACCTGGAGGAGATGAAGGCCGACGTGGAATCGGCCAAAAAGCTGGGCCCCAACCCCGCAGTGGACATTGTGGCCTTGGCCGAGCTGGAGCCCAGCGCCGAGGGAAGGGGCAAGGCGCGGTCCGGGTCCCCGCCGCCGCCCCCCTCCGGTGCCCGGGAGCCCGGCGCCCCGCCGCCGCCGCCCCGCCCCGCCTCGCCCCCCACGGAGCGGCCCCGCAGCCGCCGGGACAGCGAGGAGGAGGAGGAGGAGGAGGAGGAGGACGTGGAGATCGACGTGGATGACTGAGGGGCGGCCGGCGGGCCTTCCTCCCCCCAACCCGCCACCACCACGACACCCCCCCTCCCCCGCCCCGTTCCGCTCCCCCCCACCCCATCCCGGCAGCTCCAAATTGGCACCCCTGGCCCCCATCCCGGCCCCGGCAGCGCGGCGAGGCGGCTGCTCCCCCTCGGTCGGAGCAATAAGCAATAGAAACCCACCATAAAGACACAGAAACACAAATTAATTTAGGGTAGAGTCGATATCCCTCCGCCTGTCACATCTTCGGAATGGTGCAATTACGGACGGTTTCTGTATAGATATTTAAACGTATATATTGGATTTTTTTCCTTCCCCCCTCTTTTTGAGGTTTTGATTATTATTTTTTTTTCAATCTCTATCATTGACGATTATTTTGTCTATAAGGGAGATGCGTAACCTTGGAATAAACTCGGATTCCTACAGATGTTTGGGTAGGCAGTTGTTTTCAAAGACTTACGAAACGAACCACTTTAGAGAAGATTTAAGTTAGACTTAAAACGGCAACAGCAAAAATTAGACACTTTCCTTTCCTTGCATGTTTCAGATGTGCACGAAGTAATATTTTTTTTCCTTTGAAAAATATTTTTTCTTTCGCAATCTTGGGA
Organism: Leptosomus discolor; assembly: GCF_034619465.1. Lineage (NCBI taxonomy): Eukaryota > Metazoa > Chordata > Aves > Leptosomiformes > Leptosomidae > Leptosomus > Leptosomus discolor. The sequence continues at coordinate 15,405,657 of NC_141396.1, read as the reverse complement.
ACTTGGGGATGGGTTATAATGCAAGTTGGAAAATATATACTTTCTTTTTTTCCTAGAGCATAGAGATTTGTCTCCAATGCAATTTCTGCCTCATTTTACCAATTAAAAGCTATTTTTACCATTTTATGCTATTGTTGTGCTTTTATTAAAAAGCTGCCTTTCGTATTTTTTATATGAAGGTGGTAGCAAAAAAAAAAAAAAAAAAAAAAAAAAAAAGAAAATGGAAAAAAAAAATCCTAGAATTATTTTTTACTCTTTTTAGAATTTTTGCATGCTAGGGAAATAAAAAAGGACAAATCCCAAGATCAATACATTTAAGTATTACATTATAAATTAAAAAAATGTACAGATTTAAGACCTGTTTTTGTTTGAATTGTACAAATTTTAAAAGGCCTGCTATTTAAGTTCCGATAGGGACAATGTCGCTTTATTTACTGTCTCTTAGAATTGTACAGATAGCTCTTTTTTCCGATACAATAAAATCTTTACCATTTTAATATACTTTTAACGTCCTTCTTTGTGAATGAAAAACAGCTCCGCTGATCCGAGGTTACGACAGACTTCCCCCCCCCAGGAATTTCCCATCCCGTTTGCATGTAAAGTTTCTTTAACCGCAGTACCTGTCCGAAAAAGACGGTGAAGGAGCAAGCGAGGGAGAACTTTATTACTTTTTTTTTTTTTTTTTTTTTTTTTTCTAAGGTTAATGCCAGGTAGAGGTTCTGCAGAGGGAGATCCCGGCGGAGCAGCAAGGCAGGAGGTGCGGGGAGCGCTGCCCCGGCGCGGGGGATGCGCAGCGGAGGGGCGAGCGGGGCCAATGGCACCCCCCGCCTCCACCGGGGCATTTCCAGCCCGAAATCAGAGAGGAAAGAGAGAGAGGGGGGAAAAAAAAAAATAGAACAAAAACTAAATCCGAGCGGAGGGGAAGGAGTTATCCCCGATTCGGACAAAAGGAGCGGGGTGCGTGAGCCGGGGCAGCTGCCCTCCGCCCGGCGGCCAGACCTCCCGCTTCTGGGCAGAAGCGCTGCTACGGGGACACGAGGATGGAAAACGTTTCGTTTCCTCCCTTTCCTTCCCCCCCCCCCCTTTTTTTTTTTTTTTTTTTTTTTTTTTTCCGCCAAAATTAAGGCTGTGGTGAATGTGTTTTCTCTTGGCAGCGTGACCTGCCTTTGGAGGCGAGCAACGTGTGTTTCTCCCTATTCTTTGTAAAATTTATGTGAGAAAGACAAATCTGGTGTACAGTGGCAGAGCTCGGTGGAGAAGTGTCCAGATAAGAGAGGGCTGGTTTGTGGGTTGGATTTTTTTTTTTTTTTTTTTTTTGGTCCAGTTTCTCCGAGGCTAAATAAATCTTTCTCCTCTTTGAGAATGGATGGGGTAGTAATTTTTAGCGTAAAGCATGAAAACTGGGGACAAATGAGCCCTCTTCTCTGAAGTGACAAGCGACAATGGAGCATATACAGCCTCCTGCGGTTCGCCATGCTGAAACAAGCGTGCCCCTCCGCAGCAGAGAGAAGGCGAGCGCTTGGAGACCATATGGTTTTTGAATTTTCTTCACAATTTCCAGACAATTTGATGGATTAGGTTAACCCTCCCTTCCACTGTTTAACTCCACAACAATGGGAGCAGAGCTGTTCTCCCTTCGTCGGGGCATCTGTGCGCTTCTATTCTTCTCCCTTTCTCTCTTGGTATTTGGAACAAGCCTATGAATTACAATGAAATTCACTTTTCTTTAGTATTATTTGGAAGAGCACTTGTTTTCTGCCACCTCCCGCCCCCACCCCGCCATCCCTCCTCTTTTTTTTTGTTTGTTTTTTTTTTTTTTTCTTTTTGTATTTCTTTTTTTACCTCCGAATGATAGCTTTGACTTCTGTCCAGATCTCTCGGAAAGCCTTCAATCTTGTCCTTAAGTGTTTTTATGCTAAACAGGCAAATCGTAAATGCTGAGAAACTGTGACATTTATGTGAAGATCTAGTTAAAGGGCTTTATTTGTTTTCTTTATCTGTTCTTTTTTTTTTCCCCCTATTCCCTCTCCTCTTCCCCCTCCTTTTCTGTCCCGTCCCTCCCCCCAGTCTTTTATTCTTTTGTCTTGGAACGGATTTAATGAGGCTGCAAACACTACAATTCAATATAACCAAGAAATAAAAAAAAAAAATAAAAAAAAAAAAGGCGGCTGGGTGTACGGAAAATAGGCTGGGAGTTAATTTGGATTTCTGATCTATTGACTTCTGTGTGCAAAGAGAAGAGCTGCCGGGCCGCCCTGCGCCCGCAGAAGTTTACCACACGTGGCTGGGGCGGGTTAGTAAATAAAGCCTCCTCTCGAAGATTTGCAGCGTGTTAATTTGGCTCGCCCCCCATTTCCAAATAGCTGGGATTTTGGTTGTTTAATTTGCATACTGAAAAACAAAAGCTTCTTATTTTTTTAGCTTAAAAATGAAGCGCCGGCTTGTGCCCCTCATTTGTCATGCATTTTGAAACGCGCTGTTTCCTGGGATTACCTAGCTGGGTAGATTTATTGCTCGGCGTTTGCACTCCTTCGAATTTTAGATACAATCCGGAATTGGCTTTGTTTCACCCTTATTATTAATTTCGTTTCTCTCTCTCTCTCTTTCGTTTTTTTCCCCACAGCAGAAGTAGGGACGCGGTGACAGCGCTGAATCGTGCCCTTTGGGGCTGACCCAGCCCCAGCCCTTCCCAGCCGGCTGCTGCGGGGACCGCGCTCCGGGCGGCGGGCCGGGCCCACACGGAACCCCTTCTCCCCCCTCCCCAGACCCCCAAATTACCCTGTGCCCCCAAACCAGCCGGCCCTGCGGGCAGAGGAGCTGACTCGGCCGCTTCCGGCCTCTCCGCTCCGGGGCCAGCGCTGCCCCGGAGAAGGGGGGAGCTGGGCCGAGACCCCCAGTGCTTGCTGGCCGGGGACACGCGGGTCAGCGGCCCCCTTGCCTGGCCTTCTCCCTGTCCCCGGTGCTTCCTGCGTGGATTCACAGGGAGGAACAGAGCCGGGCCGGTTTTCCCACCCTCGGGCAAACCCGCGCTCTTTCGGAGCTCCTCGCACCCGGCCCTGTGTTCCGTGCCCCGGGGACCGGCTCTCCCCTGTGGGGAGGTGGGCACGAAGCAGGGGCAGAGACCAGCCTCTCTCAAACGGATCAGACCGAAAAGGGTCCGTATTCAAGCGGGGAAGGCGGGATTCCCGACGGGGGAAAAAACAAAACAAAACAAAAAACCACCACCATCACCACGTAACCCCCTGCAAAGAGGGCTGAGAAAGCCCCCCCAGGTCCTGGCCCGGGGAGGTGAAAACCTGCAGTTTGGCAAAAGGGTGTGCGGGAGCGTGGCGGGGGGCTTTGCGGGAGCGGGCTGGAGGCCCGGCGGTCGCCCCGTGGCCGGCCCTGTCGGGGGCTGTTGTGCCCCACGTACCCCTCGTCGGGGCGAGCGTGGGCGCTGGGCGCGGGCGGGTGCGGGCAGTGCGCTGTGGTTGCGCTCCTGCCTCGGGCAGGATCCCCGGGGCGTCTCGGCCCAGCTCGCACCCCGGCCCACGCTGTTCCCTCCCGGCAGAAACCCCGTTTCTCGAACCCAGGAGGCGACGAGCCCCCCTCCCCGCTCCATCCCCATCCTTCATCCCCAAACCTGACACTGCCTTGGATTTCGTTTGAGGTGGGAGGGGAGGGGGCGGGGGGGAGGTGTTGTCTGCTTGGAAACGCTTTGGGGTTTGGTTGGGTTTTGGTTTTTTTTTTTTTTTTTTTAATGCTTGCTGCGTTTTTTTTTTTATTTTTATTTTTTATTCTGGGGGGGTGGAGGAGATCCATATTTGATCTTGTTCACTTCACACAGGGCTCCCAGACGGAGAATAAAGCCCCCTCCTGAATTATCCAACAGGGCTAAAGCAGGTTGAGTCAGTGAAATTCAGTTCCTTATTTTATGAGGTGTCAGGGCTGATGTCGAATATGGCAACGATAACTAATACTACAGTCTGAGGGACCAGAACGTGGTAATTAATCCCAAAGACTTAAGTGTATTTTAGTTCAGGAGAAAAAAAATCACTAATTCAATCGTCCGGAAAATTGAAGTTTGATGCATGAGTCTCTGCTGAAAGGAAAGGCTTTTTCTTCCCGGTTCTGGGGTTGGGGCAGGAATAGCAGCCTCTCTCCTCCGCTCCCCGGAAAGGCCCCGGCACAGGGCCGCTGCCCGCCCTCCCCCAGCCCGGGCACACCGGGGACCGGCACGCCGAGGGACTGGGGGGGACACAGGGCGCTCCTCCCTTCCCTCCGCACCCCCCACCGCCCTTCCCGCCGGCCCCCCGCTGCAAGCACGACACATTCGCGGCCTTATCGCGACTGTCCCCTCCTGTCGCGACATACGGAAAGGCTGTCGGGCAAAGCCGCGCCACCCACTCGCGTTGGCGGCCGCCCAGCCCGCACCCTTCCAGCGGCGCTGAGTAGCGGGGGCTCCGCTCCTGGCCTCCTCCTGCCCCCCTACCCCCAGTAGCGGGGGTCTGCAGCATTTTGCCAGCCGCTCCCCCCGGCCCCGGGGTAGGGCCTGTATTCGCTCTCTCGACTCCGCCGCACCCGAGCGAACACCCGGGTGGGGACACCGGACCCCTCGTCTGTGCACCGAGCGAGGGGCCGGGTACCCCGGGGGCAGCCCAGGCAGGGGCCGGGGGGGACGGGGAAGGGGAGGCTCCCGGTGCCGCGTTATTGATGGGGCCGCGCTCGCTACCGTCAGCCCCATCGGCTTGAGCATCCGTCTCCGCGCCGCCCGGCCCCAGACACCCTTCAGCCTTCTTAAGCTCCGGCCTCTCCTCCCAGCCAAACCGGGGACGCCCCGTCGGGCCGCTCC